>NC_141694.1:527628434-530467600 GCF_964263255.1 Lissotriton vulgaris
AAGTGTTAGAGAGGTTTGGCACCGATCAATATACATTTTGGGATGTATAGATGATTAAAATGTATGGTTTTGGTATGTTTCGATACAGCATAAGTTTTAGATGCAACCAAAGTAGGCACCTTAGGTAAAGTTGTTGTTGCCAATTGCTTTCCAACTTTTCCAAATTGATTGCACCCAATATTTTTCCTATAAACACCATAAACCAGTAGATATCCTATACATATCTTGTATGCCCTCACTCAGGAGGCCCAAGGAAACATATATGGGGGTAGACCTTTTCAATATTATGCTCATTCATAAGGGAGAATGGAGGGATTTACCTTGTTTTGAGAAAAAAATACTAAAAACCTGACAAATGTCTTCTAGCTAGTCAATCAGGGCAGGGGAGGGATGGGCATCCATCAATATAAATCTCATGAATGAGGTCTGTTTCAATGGAACCCGGGTGAAACCTGTAACCAAAAGAGTGGTACCATAAAAAAGATTTCACTACCAAATGCTTTCCAAAATTCATGGAATTAGTGCTTCATCGCTGCATTACTATAAATGCTGCTGGAATACACCAAATTTATCGTCTTAGGACATCCAAACACATTGGAAATACATACGTGTCAAGTACTGCCATGCTCAGAAGACAACCCAGGGAGATGGGGCTGAGTCCTTGTTAGTGATAGGTTCCTCTGTATGGTAGAATAGATTAAACATATTTTGCAAATTAGATCTACATGTTTTAAACAAACTATGCATCTGCCACAGAGGAATACAAATACTGCTGCAGTGAAAGGATTCATTTACAGCCAATTGTTCTATTGTATGTATGCATTTAAGTTCATAGTCACACATTTAAAGTGCTAATCTAGCTGGGAAGCTGAACAAATGGTATGAGGCCAAAGGTGCTATTCAATCATTTTGAATGAGCAAGATAAAAGGTAAATTGCTATTGTGTGTTTGTTCCTGTACGATATGCGTTTTCAATTTCTTTTATAAAGTGCAGGAAGATTGGAGCAGTTGTGATGTTGATGGGAATGTTATTGCAATATAGCAGTGACCTGGCTCCTGGCGTGGCACAATCTCCCTGAGATGGTTAATCTTTTGGAAAGGTGTGTACGGCTGTATAGTCTAATTATTATGTAGGTAATTGCATGCGTGATCTTTCCATGGTCAGGTCTTGAGCATGTCCCTCTCACACAAGACTTGGCAGCAAATGAAGCAGACAGAAAAACTTCAATGTGGTTAAACTGTCCTTATCTCGTTTCTGTGGTTAGACTTCATCTTCCATATTGTATGCATTATTCATCACTAATAAGATTGGTTCTGCTAAGGGTAACTCTAAAAACTTGCACCGAAGGTGACTGTGATCACAAACAATTTTCTGTCCACATTTGTTAGTTTATGTAAAGCCATTATAGCAAAACCAATGCTCATGCAACCATCAACATTCATTAACAGTCACAAAGCAGCAATTTTAGAGAGACAGTTAGGGGACCATTAGGATGGCGGGCGGATCGCCCCCGCCAGGCCGGCGGTAGCCACCGCCGGCCTGGCGGGGGCGATCCGCCCGCCATTCATGCGGGATGACCCCCGCCATATTAGCATGGCTGGGGGGTCCGTGGTGGACGGAAAGACCATCCGCCGCTTTCCCACCCCGGTCGCCTTGCGACCGGGGCGGAAAAGGGTTCATATGGTGGCGGTGTCTATCAGACACCGCTAGCCATATTACAATGGGCATTTACCAATGCCTTTCCGTAGTGGCAATGCCGCCACAGAAAGGCATGCAGAGTCTGCTCTGGGGGCCCGTTGCAGGCCCCCAGGGACTCCGGGGTGGGTGGGGGGTGCACATGGGGAGTGCCTATGGTACACCCCTGCAATTCAAAGAACAACATGGCAGGCACCGCGCGGTGCTTTCCTGTTGTGCTTTGAAATGCACAACATGTATTACTACCATTGCGGCGGGCGGTGATTTCAGCACCGCCCGCCCCAATGGTAAAAATACAGGATGCACCCGCCACTATGGAGGGCGCATCCTAATTCCCCCCACGGGACCCATGCCCTTATGGCGGGCAGTCCCTTGTACCGGGAGGATGGCTGGTGTGCAAAGTCCGCCCGCCATCCTAATGGGGGCCTAAGTATGAATTCTAGGAGTAGGTACTGCTGACTGAAAAAACTAATACATGCAAGCAAGCAAGTTTATTATTATGATTTGGAACTCCAAAGAGTGCCACATAAAAAATCCAGAATACAAAAAGTGCAAAAATTAAATACTACAATTATTAGTAAAAAAGATAACATATATTCCTGAAGCTCACAGTATAAGATTCTCACAATCAAATATATACAAACAGAATACATAGCAGCAACAGTCAAGATAAAAAGCATCCTCCACGAATGATGGAAATCTTCAACTTGTAAAGTGTGAGTTGGAGAACCTTATGGGCCTGGCGGCGCAGGGCACGCCTTAAATCCCCGGTTTCACCTGCCTTGTCGAACAGAGACACGAGACACTCTGTTGAGCGTGGAAACCAGGTTTATTAGCTGCAGCCAAGCAGAGCTATCCCAGAAGTTACACACAAGGTGGGTTCTGATGAGACTCCCACTTCAATCCGTGGCGCACGATCTTTTATAGGAAACACATTTACGAAATTCACTCCTTACACATATAAAACGGACCAATGCGAAAAGTTGGAAAACAAGCTATCAAGTATCTCAAATATGCCCCTTTCTCAGACCCCGTGTGTTACCCCTCCCAACAATTTAATCAGTAATGGTTGCAACAATCCAATTTGCAGGTGGCAGGACGTATTTGTGTGCCTCAAAGGATAGCTGTGTAACAAGAGAATACAAGGAAAGAATAGTGAAGGCCAGTCGGATAAGATAATATAAGGAAGGAATAGGAGAAGGCAATTAGTCAGTCGAGACGGGGATCAGTCAACCCAGACATGGATTAACGAACTCGGCCAGACCCTGACATTGGTTTCATAAACCACTGCAATAGAGTTATTCTTTAACTGGAAGGACACGCAGCAGATAGGAAAAGCAAAAACACTCCGCTCGCCATGCAGCCTGAGTGAGGGCAACACAAAATGGCGACAAGACACAAAATGGCGGCTAGATACGGAACAAAGTCAGAAATCAAAGAACCTCAGAGTGAGTGAAAAAATATTTGGGATAGAAACCAGCAGCGGTCTGTGCAGGTAACAGCAGACGCCACCCACTGGCATCAAGATAATGGCTCCCCCTCCCCTATCGAATCGTCCCCGCAAACAGCCCCCAATGCACAACCTCACCCAACCTCCCCCATGCCTCTCGGAAACCCCCTAGACCCCCTACCTACCTCACCAACATCCCCTTGGTCCCCCTAAGTAAGGAACCTAGAAAAGAAACACCCCCCACCAACTGCATGCTCATAAACTGCAGATCAGCCACTAAACATGCCACAGAGATAGCAGAATCCATCCTAGCCCATAGTATAGACATAGCCTTCCTCACTGAGACCTGGCTAAACGACTGCTCGCCTCCAATCATGGATACTCTAGTACCCCGAAGGCTTACAGTCGTTAACAAAGACCGTAAAGACCAAAGAGTCGGGGTTTAACAATCATCCAAAACAACAACATATCAGTATCAGAAATAGATACCTTCAACTATAACACCTTTAAATGTCTAACCGCCAACTTTTACTCAAGCGACAACAAGACACTACACTGCCACCTCCTACACCATCCCCCAGGCAACACCACCACTTTCACGGAGCACCTGTCAGACCTGGTTGCTCACTCAGAGACACTGACAACCTAATTCTAGGCGACCCCAACCTACACTGGAATGCAACAAACAGCTCACTAATTCAAAACCTAAATGAGCTATTACACAGCAACAACCTCACACAGCACTGCTCAGAAGAAACCCATAACAAAGGAGCAATCCTGCCTGCCATCATCGCCAAACACAACACAATCACACTAGATCATATCTTACCAGCGGACTGGTCAGACCACCACCTAATCCTATTCCACATCACACAACGGATCATGTACCAACCTGAGGTTCCGTGACAATTGTAAGTGGTGTTTTCGACTCGCACGAATATAGTCGAGTCTGGTATCTCTGAACCGCAAATGACGAGTTTAGTAAGTGTGCGCAGTTTCGCTGTGCTAACTTAAACCGTTCGTTTGTTATGTGGGTTTTTCATCTGTACCCACGGGTTCCATCTTAGATACGGCATCCATTTTGTCTCTTGCCCTCAAGTAGCCAGCGAACGGACGTTGTCCGCTTCGCGACCCTGGGACTCCCAAGATATCTGCGGAAGACACATGTTCTTTGTGAGTGTCTTTATGACGAGGGGGTTGCTACTGTAAGGCAGATGGCGCCGCTCGAGGCTCATCTTGCCGCACGGACTTATTGTCTCAGCCGTGCATCTCATTAGGCACGTCCCTTTGATGCCTGTATCTCGTGTTTCCCGATACCTCCCCTTTTACACCCTTTCCGATCTCCCCACTGTCTCCGTCTTCCTCTACACCTGTCCTTGTTCCTATTTCGATCTGTTTTACTGCTGATTGGAATTCGCTAATGGTGGGAAGATGGTTTTTACAGTTGGGAACCGCCAAATGTTTCCGCACTTATGTTCCGGACCTCATGTGTTTCAAAGTGACCAAAGCAACCCCTCTGGGGGATAATGGTGGGAACCGGGTTGTAAACTTTTGTGTTCAATGTTATCCTATGGGTAAAAACTGTATAAAAGGAGCGATCCACAGAACCAATTTGAAGCAGTCTCCCCAAGTTGCACGCTGTGTACTTGTCGTGATCTCTGTGTTCCCTGCAGCAAATAAACCTTGAATCTTTGACGTCGAAGGAAGTGTCCCGTGTCTCTGTGATTCGTACGCCGGAGCAGGTTACCCACGAAGGTTTCAGGTGTTGTGCCCTGGCACCGCTGGGTCTTAAAGAACCCAGTCCTTCAGTTGGCGCCCAACGTGGGGCTGCATCAGTGGTACCGGTCCAAGCCCGACGATCGTGAGGAACTTCGTGTGAAATCTCCGAGGGAAGGTGCACTCCGCTTCATCGATCCTGTTGTCGAAATAAGTGGCCCGAAGACTTTTCCCGCGAAGATTCCCGCCTCCGGACGGCTGCGACGGACTGCTGCCCTGACTGTAGACCTGTTTTGGCGCCTGGCGTAGACCTTGGTATAGCGAGACGATTGACGGGCCTTCCTGGTGACGCCATCGATCTTTGAGTTAAGTATTTGTGGGTCGCTCCCAGAGTTCTTGGTTGTTGACACTTTAGCAAGTGTTTTTTTTGTTGTTAACGCTGTGTGAGTGTTTTTGTCGGTGACACTTTGCTAGCGTACTTTGTTGTGTTGTTTGACGACTGCAGCCGCCAAAAACCGAGGGTTTTGTTCTTTGCTGGGACTTGGTAAATCCCGTAACCCTTGAAGTTTGTGAAACTCGGCTAGTGTGCAAGATGCCTGGTCGCAGTACTTTGTTTAGTTGTTTCAAACCTTGTGGTATGGATTCCCGACTGGAGGACTCGTGTCCGATACCTCCGGTTGGAACTCCCACGTATGAGCTCTATAGTAAGCATGGGCTAGGCCCAGTTACCTTTAACGATTACTGGATTAAATATACGAAAAAGGACGGCGACCTTCGCTGGCCACCTCATGGTAGCTTCGAGGCCCCGATTTTAGATAATCTAGAGATTAAATTGTTCGAAAGAAAGTCAAGGCCGGCCATGTTTGATGCCTTTCGGTTGTGGCGCAAAGAAGCCCGACAGAAAGAAATCAGACAGACTAAACGTAATCAGCGAGATAATGTTGCTACCATAGTGAAGAAAGCAGAGCAATTTCAGCAAGATAAGGAGGTTAAGGATAAGGAAGTGTTTGACCGATTACAGCGTATGACTGTAGATAAATGTTACCCCGCTTTACCAACGGAGTCGGAAAAGAAGGAAGAGCCAGTTGAGGATCCCTTAATGTCTTATCTTATGAAGTCGCCACCTCCGTACGTACAGGGTACCGCAGCTCCTGTGGTCCCTGCCGTACCTATTCTTCCGCCTATTCCTCCTCCGCCTGTTCCTCAACCTGCACCCGTTCTTCCGACTGTTCCTGCTTCTTTGTCTGTTTCTATTCCTACTGCTCCTCCGCTTCCACATACTCCTGTTCCCGCTACTGCTCCTGCTACTGCTCCTGTTTTGTTAACTCCTGCTGTTGCTACTGTTTCTACTCCTTCTCTTGTTAGTCCTGTATCGTATGCTTCTCCCTCTACTCGTAGTCGCAATTCTCCTCTTGCGGCTAGCTTCTTTCATTCGCTCGGACCTGTTCATGGGTCCGCTGGTTCCGATGGTCCTCAGAGACGTAGTCAGCTTCCTGGAAACAGAGAACGCGTTGCGCTATATAATATGGCGATGGGTTGGATGGTAAATCCTCAGAGAAGTCCACCCCGTGTTGTCCTCGAAACATTTTGTCAATTCAATATACCAACACAGAGATATGTGTTTAATGAAATGTGTAAGTTCCTTTATGATCAAATAGCGGCTGATGCGCCTGACGAGGTGCTCACCGCTCTGTCTGATCTCCAGCTTCAGTTCGCAAATGGGCTGATAGTGGATACCAACGTTCGACGTGCTGTTGAACGATTGCTATCTCTTCGTCCCGCTCCCATCCCTCATGCATTGTTTGTTGAGGATATTGAAAAACAACCAGACGAGTCTGGCCAATATCCTATGCGTGAAGTTCCGCCGGTTTGGATACCAGCAAATCCTAATGCTCAACCTCCGACATTGGCGCACTTCCAGAGAGTATGGATACATCTCCCATGGAAACGCTCGGAAGTGTTACAGGTGAAGCAATCTTTGCCTGACCCACGCAAGAATCCTACGGGGTATTACAAAGAATTATCACAGCTTGTAGATGCTACGGTAATGAATCTTGCCGATATCGATATGTTGTTTGGCAATGTCGTGCCGCAACCGGTATGGGCAAAGATTCGACAGGAAAATCATCCGGCTGAATTAGGTGGTGCTTGGGCTGCCATTGTAGCGGCAGACGCCGGACAAGTAGCTGCTACTAAACCCGACCAGTTGATTCTTGACCTTCCTCAAAGAATTATTACGCTAATGAAAACTCTTATGCCAGCCATGAAGGTGAACTGGGACAAGTTGTCAGCCTGTAAGCAGAAGAAAGATGAGAGTGTTTCCGACTTCTTTACGAGGTTTGAGGAGGCATTCATCGACCATAGTGGTCAGGATATGGGCACCGAGGGTGGTCAGAGATTGTTTGTGGATAAATTTGTTTCGAATTTATTGCCCGACTTGAGCAATAAATTGAGAAATTCGGAAAGTGCATGGGCCGTTTCTACTTCGGCTCAGATATTGGCTACGGCACAATACTATGAGAATAGAGAGAAAGAAGAGAACGACTGTGCTGATAAAAAGACGAAAGAGCTCAAAACTAAAGTGTTGTTGCAACAAGCGTATCCTCCGCGGTCAAATCAGAATAATTCGCAACAGAATAGGTCACAGCCACAATTGAACAGATCCCAAACCCGTAATGACTCCTCCTCCCAAAGATCCTCGTTAGGGTACAATCAATGTGCTTATTGTAGACAGGAGGGACACATTAAGTTCAATTGCCCTGTTTTAAACGAACGTAATAGTGGTAACTCATCTAGAGGAGGTCGTGGTGGTTCACAGCAAACATCACGTGGTAGAGGTCGTGGTGTTCAGAATGATCGCTCAGATAACTCATCCAATTCTAATAATTGTTTCGATCAACGTGGATCATCGCAAGGACGATCTGCGCAGTACAATGTAGACGATTATTACGTCGATCAGGGAACTGACGACAGTAATTACTAGGACAGCCAAAGGCAAGGAGAGGGAGTGGTATCAGTTCCGGTTGATCAGAGAGGGCCTTACGTCGCAGTTGCTACATCGGGCGTCGTTGAGCCTTTTCTGTTGGACACTGGTGCAGCGAAAAGTTCTATCATGTATTCGAAACTCCCTGGCGCACCTTTGTCTGGCTTAACAAATGTTTCCGTTGGATTCTCTGGCGCCCCCGTTAGCAATCCAGTTTCGCGCCCTTTGCCCCTTAAAATTGGGCCTCGTGAGCTAGAAGCTCCGTTGATTTTGACTACGGGTTGTGGTGAAAATCTTTTGGGCCTGGATTTGCTTAAACGTTTGTATGCAACTTTGTATTGTTCTCCTGCGGGTGTAAAGCTTACGTTAGGAGAGAGGGTTGTCTCTCCTATGTATTTGTCCCTCGATAAGCTCCCACCGGAATTGAGTTCTCTTCCTGCGTCTTTGTGGGCAACAGGTCCAAATGACGTGGGCCTGCTTGATATCTCCCCTTATGTTGTTCAGTTGAAATCTAATGTGCGGCTGCCACGTATTCCCCAATATCGTATCTCCCTTGATGGTGAACGAGCGCTGTTGGCGATCATCTATGATTTGATCGAGAAAGATGTTATTGAGGAGACTAGGGGAAACGTGTGCAACAGCCCTGTGCTGCCCATTCTTAAACGTACAGATCCTTCAAAACCGCCTGTTTATCGTTTTGTTATCGATTTACGGGAGGTAAATAAAATTGTGGTTCCTCAATTTCCTGTTGTGCCTGACATCACGGCGCTACTGACTCTGATTCCAGCTTCTGCATCGTGGTTTTCGGTGATTGACTTGAAAAATGCGTTTTTCAGCATCCCGATTGCCGAGGAGAGCAGGGACCTTTTCGGTTTCTCTCTCGGTGGACGCAGCTTCTGGTTCAAACGCGCTCCTCAGGGCTACTGTGAAAGTCCATCTATTTACAGCCAAGCCTTGAAGGGTCAACTGGATGCGTTTAGGTTGCCAGTTGGTGCGGCTTTGATCCAATACGTCGACGACTTATTGGTGGCTGCTGATACTCAGGACATTTGCAAAATTGCTACGGTGTCGTTGCTGCAACATCTCTGTGAGTTAAATCACAAGGTGTCACCTTCTAAACTCCAATATTGTTGTCAAGAAGTTACCTATCTAGGTCACTTATTGTCAAAGGAGGGAAGGAGATTGACCCCAGAGAGAATTGCAGCGATTGCGCGAATGGCTGTGCCAAAAACCCAAAGAGATGTGCGTGCCTTTCTAGGTATCACGTCGTACTGCAGGCAATGGATTCCAAATTTTTCATTGCTAGCGAAACCATTGGTGGCTCTTACGTGCAAGGATGTTTCAACTCCTTTACCATGGACGGAAGAATGTCAGAAAAGTTTTTCTGAACTGCGTGATTCATTGTGTTCGGCTCCTGTGTTAGGTACCCCTGACTACGGTAAGCCGTTTACGTTATATGTTCACGAGAGGGAAGGTTGTGCTTTGAGCGTCTTAACGCAACCTTTTGGTGGTAAGCAACGTCCATGTGCATATTTTTCCTCGACCTTGGACCCAGTAGCTAGAGCATTGCCGAGTTGTTTACGAGCAACAGCGGCAGCTGCGGTCTCCATCCGACAATCAGCAGGATTGGTCATGGATAATATGCTTACGGTGATGGTTCCGCATGCAGTCGATACTCTTTTGAATCGAACGAAAACTCAGCACTTGACGAGTGCGAGGTTGTCTGGGTACGAATTGACGCTCTTGGCAAGCCACATTCAGATAAAACGTTGTAACGTTCTGAACCCGGCAACTTTGTTACCAATTAGCACAGAGTCAGATGACGTAGCAGAACATGACTGCTACTTGAGGACTGAAGAGGAAACGAAAGGTCGAGTGGACCTTAAAAACACCCCATTGGAAGATCCGGATGGTACTTTGTATGTGGATGGGTCATGTTTTAAGTTGCCGAATGGCGATGTGACTACTGCTTATGCTGTTGTAACATTGAATACTGTTGTTGAGACTGCAAGGTTGAATCAGAATTCTGCCCAAGCTGCGGAGCTGATTGCTCTTACTAGAGCATGTGTGTTAGCGAAAGGGAAACGTGTGAATGTGTTTACTGACAGTCAATACGCGTTTGGTGTTGCTCACAGCTTTGGACGATTGTGGAGAGAGAGAGGTTTCTTGACGTCGCACGGTACGAAGATTCAGCATGGCCAGCTTGTAAATGATCTTTTGGATGCATTGATTTTGCCTACGCAAGTTGCGATTGTTAAATGTAGTGCGCATCGTAAGGTAACGGATGATGTTGGTCGTGGTAATGCGTTCGCGGATGAGACTGCTAAGGAGACTGCCCGGAACCTTAGCACTCGAATGTATGTGACGAGTTCGGTTAGGTGGCCTACAGAATCGAGTATGTGTGAAGACACTATCGAGAGTGTGAAAGCAATTCAGAATGAGGCCACCGAGACTGAAAAGGCGAAGTGGAAAGAAAGCACGGGAAAGTTGGATGCGAATGGTTGTTGGATTGATTTGTCGGATCAGAAAAGATGGTTGTTGCCTGATGCGTATGTGCTGGCCGTTGTGACAATGGCGCATGGGTTAGCACATATTAGCGCGAAAGGTATTTGTAAGTTGCTGGCTCCTGTGTGGAAGAATGACGGCATTACGAAATGTGCTGAACGTCTGGTGAAGAATTGTATGGTGTGTATAATGTACAATCCTGGCAAAGGAACCCCAACTCCTCCTGGCAGTTTTGCTCCCCCTTCGTATCCCTTTGAGGTGATTCAATTGGACTTCATCCATATGGAGCGATGCAATAACCTGAAATACGTTTTAGTTGTGGTTTGCGCATTCTCCCGATGGATCGAGGCCTATCCTCTCAAAGACAATACTGCTTTGTCTACGGCGAAAATCCTACTGAAGGAATACTTTCCTCGGTATGGAATGCCTAGAGTCGTGTGGTCAGATAACGGAAGTGAGTTTGTTGGAAGTGTGATGAAGAGTGTGTGTAAGGGCCTTGGAATTAATCAGAAATTCCACAGCGCCAATCATCCCCAGTCAGCTGGATTGGTTGAAGGGTACAATGGCACCCTTAAACTAAAGTTAGCGAAGATTCAGGCTACGACTGGTCTTTCGTGGCCTGACGCTTTACCTTAAGCATTACTGTCAACTAGGGCGACTGTACACTCCCGAGTAGGGCTTAGTCCCTATGAAATAGTGTTCGGCCGTCCTGCGAATGTGTGGGGGGTTCCTAGGCCAGGAATGTTTTCTGATCTTGAGTACCCAATGTTGATCGATTACCTACATGACTTGACTGCTAAACTGAGGTTAATTCACCAACAGGTTTACGACGCATTGCCGACGCAGACAGAGGGTCCAGGCCACCAGCTCCAGCCCGGAGACTGGGTGGTGACAAGGAACTTTTCACGCAAAAATAACCTGGACCCGAGGTTCACCGGACCTTACCAAGTGCTCCTGGCCACGAGGACTGCCGTTCGTCTTGAGGGACGTAAGAATTGGGTGCATGCTACGCACACCAAACGAGTCCCCATCCCTTTGCCGGCAGACCCGTGGGTAAGGAGAGGCGTTGCGTCATCTGAAACAGAAACATTGCCGGCGTTTGTGCCTTTTAGCGACGCACAGCTTGTTGACGAACCCTCAGCGCAGCAGAAAGACACTGTTGAACAATTAGCATCAAAAGACTCAAGACCAGAACACTCAACTGATCAGCAGGACGCTGTCTCTTCAACGGATCCTTTGTTTGACGAGCAGACACGTCCTGGGAAAACCCGATACTTTTTGCGATCTCGCACTAAGGACAAATAAAAAGATCTTGCTTTGCTGTATCGACGATTGCATTACCCTGTTTTCCGTGATCAGTTTTGAACTTTCGTATTACTGTAATTATTTTTGTACATATATTTTGAGCTTCACTCCTTGTACCTTTTTGCTTCCACAGCTGAGAGACTTTGTTTTTGCATACGTACATATTGTGCATTGAAGGCCGTAGGGCCGCGCGCGTACTTCCTTCTGGACAGTAGGTCTTGACGCTAGGTTAAAGGCCGTCGGTTCCTGGGCACTCCTAGGGATTGACTATTGCTGCACAGAACGAAGTGCGTCAAGAAACGTTGCGGACGGTCGTAGGGAATGGCGTTCTCGAAGCTGAATGATTTGGAGGGAGCTCAAGTCCACAGATTCAAGCTGCAGCAACTCAGTCGTACCAAATGTTTTATATTCCAACTGTTTGTATTGTTTTTGACTGCTTCTGCATTATTGGCGGGTGGGGTGTATTACACGATGTCTTACTTCTTACCTGCTACACCTACTCCTACTCCTTACCCTAATCTTACCTCTACTGCTTCTCCCCATTCCTTTCACATGTTACCGGAACACGAGCAGGCTAGACGTGTAGAATTCCGCAACAATTCCTTTATTCAGCTCCTCCATCAGCATCAGTTAGTGGTTAACACTACTAATTGTTGGGTGTGTGGGTTGATGCCACATACTACGGATAAGGGAATTCCATATCTGGTGTTACCATATAGTTCCCAAGGGTCAGCTCGAGCATTTCAAACAATGTTTCGAAGCGCACTGGGTTTCCACCCCATTCGAGAACCACGTTCCCCCTACTCTGGTCCTACCTCGTATCAAAAACCTTTGTCGATAGCAATAGAGGATTTAGATAGTGAGATCTTTGATCCCTCGCTTATTCCCGAAGAAGAGGTACAGGCCTATAGGGTCCTAAGTAGAGGTGAATATAGTGTGTTCACTAGCGAAAAGCAGCTTAAAAGCTCGCCTCCGATATGGGTCGTACCCCACACTGGTAATTTTTGTCTTATGGGTCGTGGCCGAAGGTCGCAAGCCCGACTTGGAGCAAGTGCTTGCACTGAAAATTACATTCTGCCGATGTCCTCGTCCCCTGTGTTTCTGGCTGCCAAGGGTACATACTTTATCTGCTATGATCGTGCATACACATGGTTGCCCGCAGACTTCATGGGCTCATGTTTCATTGCAAATCTGTTGCCTCCAACGTTCACTGTAGATGCCGATTATCATAAGACTAGAGTTGTACGAGGCGTAATTAGCGAAGAGGATACTGCCGGTCAAGAGGCAGGAGACTTTTTCAAGGGTTTCCTCCCGTTTTGGGGACCTATGGTCAATAGTAGGAACCTGAGACAGTTGACTCGAGTGGTAGAATCGACAGCTAATATTACTGCCAGTGCCCTTGGTAATATCACCACAGAACTTCAGGCGGAGAGACTTATGACGTTACAAAACCGTATGGTTTTAGATGTCATCTTAGCAGATCGAGGTGGGGTATGTAAGGTGATCCATTCGAGCTGCTGCATTTTCATTCCAGATAATGCTCCTACTGTCTATCAAGCCATCTCGAGGTTGCATAAGATCTCCGAATCCATACACGTGGATGTAGGGGATTGGACGCTACTTGGATGGTTTTGGGGCCTGATGTCGACTTGGGGTTGGAAAATTCTGATGATCATCGGAGTCGTTGTAGTGTTCCTGTTCACGTGTTGCCTTTGTGTACAGTGTGGTCCTGCCTTATGTGGCCTCTGTGCTACAACGTGTATGAGACAACCATCTGTTACCAAGGGGACTCGGTTGGACAGAGCTATGCTACAGCAACACCTCGATGATCTGATGAATATCGAATATGATTCCGACTAGTGCTTGCCTACATGAGGGCAAAAGGAGCGTCTGAGGTTCCGTGACAATTGTAAGTGGTGTTTTCGACTCGCACGAATATAGTCGAGTCTGGTATCTCTGAACCGCAAATGACGAGTTTAGTAAGTGTGCGCAGTTTCGCTGTGCTAACTTAAACCGTTCGTTTGTTATGTGGGTTTTTCATCTGTACCCACGGGTTCCATCTTAGATACGGCATCCATTTTGTCTCTTGCCCTCAAGTAGCCAGCGAACGGACGTTGTCCGCTTCGCGACCCTGGGACTCCCAAGATATCTGCGGAAGACACATGTTCTTTGTGAGTGTCTTTATGACGAGGGGGTTGCTACTGTAAGGCAGATGGCGCCGCTCGAGGCTCATCTTGCCGCACGGACTTATTGTCTCAGCCGTGCATCTCATTAGGCACGTCCCTTTGATGCCTGTATCTCGTGTTTCCCGATACCTCCCCTTTTACACCCTTTCCGATCTCCCCACTGTCTCCGTCTTCCTCTACACCTGTCCTTGTTCCTATTTCGATCTGTTTTACTGCTGATTGGAATTCGCTAATGGTGGGAAGATGGTTTTTACAGTTGGGAACCGCCAAATGTTTCCGCACTTATGTTCCGGACCTCATGTGTTTCAAAGTGACCAAAGCGACCCCTCTGGGGGATAATGGTGGGAACCGGGTTGTAAACTTTTGTGTTCAATGTTATCCTATGGGTAAAAACTGTATAAAAGGAGCGATCCACAGAACCAATTTGAAGCAGTCTCCCCAAGTTGCACGCTGTGTACTTGTCGTGATCTCTGTGTTCCCTGCAGCAAATAAACCTTGAATCTTTGACGTCGAAGGAAGTGTCCCGTGTCTCTGTGATTCGTACGCCGGAGCAGGTTACCCACGAAGGTTTCAGGTGTTGTGCCCTGGCACCGCTGGGTCTTAAAGAACCCAGTCCTTCAAACCCCACATCCAAGACCCCCGCACATGGACGAGAAACCTAACTCAAATCAACATGAACGACCTAGAAGAAAAGATAAACACACCACTGCCCATCTCCTCAGATGGTCTTTCTGCAACAGATCTCACGTCCCACTACAACACTACTATGACATCCATACTAGACCAACTAGCCCCCCTGAAACTAAAAAAAACAGGAGCATCCCTTCCAGATCCTGGCTCAACACGGACATTAACGCTTAAAGGAGGCAACTTAGAGTCACAGAGCGTCTATGGAGGAACAATCCCTCCATTATCCTTCACGATCAACTCAAAGCAGCCCGAAGAAAATACAAAAAGCACATCATCAACGAAAAAAACACCTTTTTCTGCACTGCTCTGGACAACGCGAAAAACAGACCCAAGGAACTCTTTAACATCAGCAGGCAACAAACTTCTAGGACCTCAGCAATCCCTATCCAGGCCTCCACAGACCTTTGGACAAATTTGTCATCTTCTTCAATGAAAAAGTCACCAAGATTGAGTTATCACTAGACATCAACCTCAATACCTCCTGCAAAAACCCAACTGCTACAATCGAATCCAACACACACAAGTTCCATACAGAATCCTGGAATTCCTTTGATCCCGTAATCGAAGATGAGATTCTCAAACTGATCTTTTCCTACAAGCCCGCATCCCACGTTCTCGATCGTGTTCCCTCCCAATTGACCAAAAACCTGAAACACTCCCTCACCCCACTATTGTGCAAAATCATAAACTGCTCCTTGAAAACCGGCATCAGACCAGACTGCCTCAAAGTCGGCCAAGTCACACCTCTATTGAAAAAGCCAGGCCTAGACCCCAATGATTTGAACAGCTTCAGACCTTTCTCCAATCTCCCCTTCTATCCCAAATCCTTGAAAAATGCATTCTCCATCACCTGACCCAACACATGGACAACATCAACCTGCTAGATCCCCACCAATCGGGCTTCAGAAAAGGCTGCAGCACCGAAACCGTGATCCTTAACATCGTGGATGACATCCACAAGTCCCTAGACAGTGACCAAAGCTGCCTACTCATCCTCCTGGACCTATCGGCAGCCTTTGACACGGTTGACCACAATCTACTCACCAAGGCTCTCCAAGATAGAGTAGGTGCAGACAGGATGGTCCTAAAATGGTTCTCCGCCTTCTTACTCAACCGCTCCCAAAGGGTAAAAATCTAGGGCCAGATGTAGGTAATTCCTATTTACCTACTCCTAAATACCGAATCATACCGAATCGGTATTTAAGAGTAGGTAAATAGGAAGGGGGCAGATGTAGGTAATTCTTATTTTAGAATTACTGAATCGGTATGATTCGGTATTTACCGATTCTGTAAATACCGAATCGGTATTGCCCATTGATTCCTATGGGCCTTGAAGCCCATAGGAATCAATGGGAAATACTGATTCGGTATTTACAGAATCGGTAAATACCGAATCCTGCAAGTGTGCAGAGGGTGTCACTTTGACACCCTCTAGCACCCCAAGTACAGGCTTGTGTGACATGTGGCACAAATACATGCCCTAAGGGCATGTCTGTGTGTCACATGGCACAGGTGTACATCCAGAGATGTGCATGTACACCTGAATTCGGTATTTTATCACCCAATTGTATTGGGTGGTAAAATACCGAATTCGAAGGCCTGTAGCACTGTAAACAGTGCTACCTACATCTGGGATTTACCGAATCTGTAACATTACCGATTCTGTATTTTATAGAATCGGTAAATTTACCGATTCGGTAAATTTACCGATTCTGTAAAATAATGGCCCCTACATCTCAAAACCCAATTACCGGTCGGAAACGGCCGTAATCGGCTGTTACCGACCGGTAATTGGCGACCTACATCTGGCCCCTAATCTTTTACGTCTGACCTACACCCTGTCAGCAGAGGTGTCCCCTAAGGCTCAGTGCTCTTCCCTCAACTATTCAACATATACATGGAACCCCTCACCACCCTACTGAAAAAAGCCAACATTCCCTTCCATCTATTCATAGATGACACCCAGATCTACTTGGAAACCTCTTCCATTAAGGATATTCTAAGACTAAACAACACCCTTAGAGAAATTCAACACTGGCTATCAACTAACCACCTTAAACTCAATCAAGACAAAACTGAATTCCTCCTCATCTCCAACAAAGAAGAAAACCCTCAAATCATAGAGTGGCTAAAAGCAATAGATGACCTCAACGGTAATCTCACCCTGGCTAAACTGGTAAAATCTCTGAGAATCACCCTTGACCCGAAACTGAACATGAACAATCACATTAAGATCTCTAAGAAGAGTTCCTTCCTCAATCTGAAGCTCCTCAACAAAATCAAGCCCTTCATTCCACCCAAAGAGCTCAAACAAGCCACCCAATCACTGGTGTTATCCAGACTTGACTACAGTAACTTAATCCTCACCGGTACAGCTCAATCCCACCTAGCCCCCCTCAAAACAACTCTTAATTAAGCTGCCAGAATGGTCACCGGAGTTAAGAAATATGACCACCTCTCACTGCACTCAGAGAAATAAATGGCTCCAGTCGAAAAGAGGGCCAGCTTTTGGACTGCCTGCCTGACACGCAAAGCCTTGCACACAGGGAAACCAGAATACCTGGCCTCCAAACTCAGGAAAGTCGGCCAGACAAGAACCCTCAGGAGCTCCAACACCATGCTACTCATCCCCATGAAAACACGCAAACAAGAAACTGCTGCACGATCTTTTGCGGGAAACACACCAAAAATCTGGAACTTCATCCCAGCAGATATCATGACTATCACTTCCTTTATAACATTCAAAAGACTCCTAAAAGTCCTCTACCTCAACCGTGCCTTCCTGAACCAAGAGCCGCCGCAGAAACGCACAAACTTGCACTTCACAAAAATAGCGAATCGCTGTTTTCGAGCACAATTTAGCCTTTTCCAATGCAGTTAACCAAATACCGAATATTCGACAAAATTGCAAAAATAAAGAATCGCAAAAAAAGAAAAAGCCAGTTTAGCAAATCCTCATCAGCGAGTACCTAAATATGAGATAGAAAATAGCAATTTTCAAACAGAGAATCGCAAACCAATGCATGTAAGTTCGCAAATAGCAATTCACACAAAATTTGCTATTTTGCAAGTGCAGATTCAAGGGAATCACAATTGGGTGGTAAACAGGAGTAAAAAAAATCACACAGGTGCAACCCCTCAGAAACCTATTTCTACTAACCCAGGAGGCCTCTGAAGCTTTTCACAATGGCAGCACTCTACATGATGGCGAGGAGGATGAGGATCCAAGCAACAGCCCAGCACACAAGGAGAATTGCAGGAGCATATTTTCAGAGTGCTCATCACATTGTTGGGACAAACACCTGATGAAATCTACGACAAGTACAGGCTGAACGGTGCAATGATCCTTGACTTAATAGCAGAATTGGAATCCCTAATGCGACACCAGACCAGAATGAGCCATGCCTTCCCCACTCATGTCCAGGTCCTATGTTGCATGCACCTACTTGTGCCAGGCAGTTTCCAGGGGGTAGTAGCTGTAGCTGGAGGGGTATCACAAAGCTCCCTTTCACGTTTCTTCAAGTACTTCCTGGATGCCATGATGACAAGGATCCACACCCACATCACCTTCCACACAACCCAACAGGAATTGAACAAGACCAAACTGGACTTCTACTAGGTAGCACAGTTCCCTCATGTGGTCGGTTGCATAGATTGTACACATGTTGCCATTTGTCCCTCATCAGATAACGAATACATTTTCAGGAACAGGAAATCCAATCATTCCATCAATGTACAAGAAGTGTACAATGCAAAATATATCATAACAGACATTGTGGTGCAATAACCTGGAACCACCTATATATTTCGGCACAGTGGCATTGACACCCATCTGCTCAGGGGTAAATTTAGAGAAGGACATCTGCTTGGTAAACACATATACATATTCCCCACACAAAATTACAAAATGACAATGCATAACTGTTGCTAACCCTTTGCTTACTACCGTGTAGGTGACAGCGCATACGCCATGCAGATCTGCATATTGAAGCCATACCTCAACCCAGCCACCCCACAGAGGTACAATGCAGCACACATCAGCACACAGAAGGTAATTGAACACACTTTTGGACTGCTGAAAAGTAGCCTTCACAAAACTGGTGGAGCACTGCAGTACTGTCCAGAGACCTGCTGCAGGATTGTGGCTGCATGTGCCATGTTGCACAATATTGCAACCAGGAGAGTCATACACATTGAAGTGTCCGACAGTGAGTCTGAGGGGGGACAACCAGCCACCGGCACAACTACGACAAGTGCATGGGGCATGCTCAGCAGAAGTGCAAAGGAGACGTGCAGACATCACACAGCATTATTTCTGAGGTATGTAATGATGAGACACAACACTTCATGTTTGAACAGAAAAGTATTTACTACCATGAGACAAGTAGTAGTGTTTAGCCACACATAGAAGGTTCTAAGT
The DNA here is from genome assembly GCF_964263255.1 of Lissotriton vulgaris. Taxonomy (NCBI): domain Eukaryota; kingdom Metazoa; phylum Chordata; class Amphibia; order Caudata; family Salamandridae; genus Lissotriton; species Lissotriton vulgaris. The sequence continues at coordinate 527,647,386 of NC_141694.1, forward strand.
AGCACAGTTATTGCATGCACAAAATAGCTAATTAAATTATTTCAGGACCGAGTTCTCAGTCACTATAAAGCTTTTGTTCATGGTTACGTCACCATGGGCAAATAAAGATGCACAACTCAGTTTAGCGCTTCCTGCATCTGCGACATCCCCATGGGTGCACCGGAAGGTGTCGTGTTGTGGGTACTGCACCTCCTGCCAGTGGGGACTGGCACTGACAGGCTGTTAAGGCTGGATGCCTCCTCACTCTCCTCTTCCCCATAACATTGCTGCCCCCAACAGTAGTAGCCTAAATCTGTTCCACAGCAGTGGCTACTTGGCCAAGGGCCCTGGCCACATCCCCACAACAATGGCCCATGTCAATTTGCATGGCTATGGACCATCATGACAGCAGTGCAGTGGTGTTGAAAAGGTTATTGTTTGACCTGGTATAACCAGCCAAGCACGTCATGAACTGCTGATGCCTTCTCCTCTGTGTGTCCTGGCCCTCCTGCATCACATGGGTCAGTTCCTGCATGGTTCGTTGGTCGGCCTGTTTCCTTCTACCACCGCTATAGTTTGTTCATGCACACAATCAGTCATGACTGTGATGTTCCTAGCCAATTTGGAGATTTTAGGGGCGGAGCTTGCTCGCAAAGTTAATGACCGCCTGAGCCGATAGCTCTGCATAGCCACTTGGAAATTCGTCATTTATCCTGCATCTGTGGGGGTGCTGTTTTGTGGGAGACAGCGAAGCGTCTGGGGGACAGGGGGAGCCGTCTCGGAGCGCTCTATACCCTACACCATGAGAAAGCTAGTGGCCGGAGGGGAAGGTTCCTGCACTGGGCCTGCATCCCTGGCCTCAAGTTCGGAACACTGCCGACTGTGGAGCTGACGCCAGTGGCTGGGGAGGGTGCGGCTGCTGAGAGTGCAAACGCAGCATACGGAAAAGAGTGAGCGACTGACTGCAAGACTTCACGAGCAGAGTGTGGCTGCGGTCTGCTGCTTATCCCTTGACCTGAGCGCCTGGTGGGGGGCGCGGAGCACAGTCATAGTCCTAAGCATCAGAGCCAGCTCTCCCGCGTGCTGCGGCCCCGATCATCATAAGCGGACTGGGGGAACCAGCGATGATGCACACGGTGGCAGTGGTTGGTATACAACAGCTGATAAAGTGTGGGTTACACAGCGAGCTGAAACAGCTGGTGTAAAGGCCCCCGCAGAGATGTAACCCTGCTGGGATACAAAGTGGAGTGCTGGAAACACCAGATGGAGTACAGGGGTGGCTCCTTGAATGTTTGATAGAGGAAAGGCACTATTGTTGGTACCTTGGCAGTGCTGGGAGAGAGGCCACACTATTGGAGGGATCTTCAAGACACTAGAAGCTCCATTTGGAAGGTGGGGCTGGCGCTGTGTGCTTGTGCTCTCTGTGTCTGTGCTCCATAACCACGGAAAATACTGAGGTGCAAGTCAGGAAAAGCGGAGGCGGCGCATTGCTGGGTGGACCAAGCGGGAAGCCCCTATAAGAGATACGACGGAGGTGGGGATCACTTGCATCTATGTTGCAGTAAGTGACTGTATGCAGCGGTAGCCTGCTGGATAACTACCTGGGGACTTGAGGGTTGCAGCGTCAGTTCTACGCTTTCAAGTGTGCAGAGCCCAAATGAAGAGGGTATTGGAAGACTGGTCGGAGGTGCTGAAACCCGGTAACTGGGAGGCGCAACAGCAATAAGGGGAGTACAGGTCCCCCATACCAGCTGGAAATCCCTCAGAGTAGAAATAGGGGGACGTACCAGTTGCTCACTGATGATTTGGTCTAAAGGTGCTGCTTGTCTGCTTAGACAACCACTCCAGAAACTATTGAACGTGCATTGCGATGGGCAGAGTCGATAGGTCGCAACCTAAACTCAGATTTGAGCTAAAATTGACCAAAGGAAAAGACACCACCTCCGAAGATGGGGATAATCCACCAGACCCAGCGACTGAAGAAGTGGGGGGAGATATCGTTCGATGCTTGTGGTAATGGAGAAAGACTTACGAAGCAGTCTCTCACACTTGGGTACTAAGATAGACTCCCTCTCCTATAGAATAGACAGAATGTCAGAGTGCGTCGAAAAGCGTGTGGAGACGCCGCCCGAGGAGGCCACCCTCCCGACGATATGAGGACACGGACTGTGAACAGCGGCAGTTGGTATGGACAGTACAAGGCATGTAATGTCTTTGCTATCTTATGAGTCAGGAGGGCGAGTAGGCACGCAGGGGGAGTTTGGGAGGGGGGAGGGGGTGGGGGGTTGCATTCATTGTTATACTTGTGACTAAAGATATTGCTGGTGCATTGATGGTAGCATTAGTCTCTGGATGTCAGAGAGGTGCATGATATGTGAGTTCACACAATAAAATCTGTTGTCAAAAAAAGAAAAGCGTGCGGAGAGGCTCGACATGTCGGAGCGATGGATAACGGAGGTCGAGAAGGCACAGAGGACCATAGACACTGAACATAAGCAGATGGGGAAAGTGTTGCAAATTCTCCAAAATAGGGCGGAGGACTTGGAAACGCGTTCACAGAGAAACAACTTTAGAATTACGGGTCTTCCGGAGTCAACCCCAATTGGCAACATGGAGAAGTTTGTCGAGCACCTGCTAGTTACGCTTCTGGGCAGTGAAACATTCTCTCCCATTTTTATTGTAGAAAGGGCACATCGCTCTCTTGGTCTGTGCCCGGTACCTGGAGCTCCCCCTGTGACCGATCGTTGTAAAACTGCTTAACTACCGGGACAGGGACTCAGCGCTAAAAGTTGCCAGGGAGAAACAGTCGCTGCAGTACGAAGGCTCCAACATCTCCCTCCTTGCACCCGGACTTCACAATCCGGGTGCAGGAGGCCTGCAGGCAGTTTGCCTGATTGAAGCACCAACTGCGTGACCTCCAACTTGATAATGCCATGCTGTACCCAGCCACACTACGAGTCAAAAGACAGGGTCAATCACTTATTTATACTGATCTGAAGTAACTGCAGAAGGCCCTGAAAGAGTGGACTAAAGAGAAACGCAGCAGTCCGGAACGAAGTCTCGAGGAGGGTGCAGTTGGAGGTCAATTAGACGAGCAAGACTGAATGCAGAACTGCTTAAGTCACAGAGAAGAGGGACCCATTGGGAGTTGTTTGCTGTGAATGGAGTGAGAATTATGGAAATATTAAAATGATGCATGGTTTTGTGACAGTTCAGGGGTGCAGCTTCGGGGTGGCATACGCCCTTACTGCGTTTTTTGCTCTTCCCATTGGGAGTGCCATGACAAATAGTATGTGTAGGGACGAGGGATGCTGGGGGCAGTGGGACCAACTGCAGATGTTGCGTAGTCGGCTGCAGGGCACACATGGGTGGACCTTGTTGTATTGGTATTAGTTTCCTACGTTTTGTGCAACATCCGCCCACAAGTGAAGCACACTTCTTGGGGAAGTTTTACGGCGGGGGGAAGGGAGGGCTTGACATTTGTTTTCTGAATGTCCTATAGTTGCAGCAATGTATGTTTGATTGATGAAGCTGGATGGGGGGTATTGCGGGTTTATTACAGCCAGGCGCAGTTGGGGACTGCCAGCCTTGGGAAGGGGGAGGTGGGGATTTGAGACTGAAGAAATTAACCTATAGATATGTCACCACTAGGTGGATGGTCGGTACACAAGTTGATAATATAGTGGTAAGCAGTCACAGAGATTATAGACGCCACTTTCTCCCATGACGTACCTACTGATGTGGGACAGAATGCCCCCAATTGCACGATTAGACCGCTCACATGGAACGTGAGAGGCCTCAATGATCATAGAAAGCTGAGGACGGTCCTAGCCTATTTAATGAGATATAATATCGACATGGCGACCTTGCAGGAGACAGACCTACCACAAGATAGCCCCATGCTGGACTACATAAGCTTGTTAGGCAATATACATATAGCAGGTTTCACTGCACATGCGCGAGGGGTACTTACATGGGTGAACCCCAGATTTTCTCTCAAGCTGGAGCCATTATACACGGATTAAGAAGGGCACTGTGTGATATCTAGATGTAGAGGGAAAGGAATGGAACTTCTATTAGTGAATGTCTATGGCCCGAATTACAACAATCCCACCTTTTATACTTCCTTATTGGAGAGGGTTCGTGGGTGTGGCTTGGGAGAAAAGATTTGGGACGGCGATTTCAACCTAGTCTTGAATCCACAGATAGATAGGTCGGGGGCCCGACAAAAAACTTACATCATTAGCATACACAGTCACAGACTTGATGATACAACTTGACTTATCAGATGTATGGAGACAACGGTACCCGGAGAAAGGTGGATATATGCACTATTCTGTGTACCCTGACCTCCATACCCGCATAGATTATTGGTTAGCAGTGAGATGGATCCAGGATCGGGTCCGACATTGTGAAGTACATCCCCGAACTCTTTCGGACCACTCCCTGTTGTTGCTGGTGTTCGACACCCCACAGACATCTATTACCCTTTTTACATGGAGGTTCCCACACAATTCACTGCTGGATGCAGTTTTTAAGGAAGAGTTAGCGGAAGCAATCAAAACATTTTTTACTACGAATATAGGGTCGGTTGGCAATTTTCAGGTAGTTTGGGAAGCATTTAAGGTATATATTTATGGCATTATGATGTCCAAACATCCTGGGGTTCTGAAAGCGATCCGCAAAATGTTGGCGGATCTGGAGTGCACTCTGAAGGCTCTTGAGGCCCGATTTCAGGACTGAGCTAATGATGATCTTCCGTACAAGCTTAAAGCTGGGCTGGAGGTATATCAGGACTCCACGGATGTGGAAGTTAAACATCTAGGTAAATATGCCACTGCACGTTTGTGTGGGGAGGGGGAGAGGCCGGACACAGTTCTAGCGTAACTACTAAAAAAGAGGCGCGAAAAGACGATAGTGACAGAGATTAAATATGCGGAGGGGAACTCACCGATGGAAGAGGTAGAGATAGTGGGGAGATTTTGGGACTATTATTCAGAGCTTTATTCAACTCGCAGTAGCAGCTCTGAAGGGGAGATATTAGACTATTTGTCGAATATTAAAGACCCATGGCTTACGAATACACATCAAGAATTCCTTATGAGACCTGTGGAGAAAGATGAAATCTTACTGCCACTGTTGGGTATGAAGTGAGGGAGCGTGCCTGGAGTGGATGGCCTCACGGTGGCCTTTTATAAGGCATTATGGACTTATTGGTCCCTCATTTGGCCACGCTTTTTGATGATGTGTGCGTCACAGGAACTATGCCACCATCGCTGTATGAAGCAATTATAGTTGCTATCTTGAAACCAGGTATACCACCGACTGTGTGCTCATCCAACCGCAAGCTCTCATTGCTTAATGTGGATACCAAACTCTTTGCAATGATTTTGGCTAACCGATTGGTCCCACTCGTCCCGCTATTGGTAGCAACGAAACAGACAGGTTATGTTCCAAATAAGAACTTAACTTACAAGATACGAACTGTGTCCGGCACTATGCAAGATACTAGGTCGATTATCCTGGTGGTGGCGGTATTCCTGGATATGGAAAAAGCGTTTGACTCTGTGGTTTGGCCATTTATGCGCCAGTCTTTCTGAGGATAGGGATGGGAGACGTTTTCCTGCAGCAATATTATTCAGTGCACCTACTGCGAAGTAAAAATTGGTAACTTGGTGACGGACCCTATTTGCATAACTAGAGGTACGCAGCAGGGCTGCTCGTTGTCTCCTATTCTTTATGCGCTTGTTGCTGAACCATTGGCTTGTGCACTTCAAGAATATCACAGATTTAAAGGCATTAGGTTTCCGCAATATGAGTTGATAGTCTCGACTTACGCAGACGATAACGTTACTCTATGTACATGACCCTGCACAGCACCTTTCTTCTGTGCAGCGTGAGGTGGTACGGTTCGGAGCTCTGTCGGGATTAAAGGTTAATTGGCCAAAATCCATGACATTTCCGTTTACGCCCGTTACGGTCCCGTTTGAGCCTGACTATCCATTATAGTGCACTACTGAGGTGGTAAAGTATCTTGGGCTCAAAATTCACACAACCTCGGAGATGGTATTCAGGGAAAATTACGAGGTGGCTACAGATCGGTTAGAAGCTGACGTTGAGAATTGGATCCGCCTGCCACTGTCTCTGTTAGGCAGAGTCTCCATATCATAAATGGTAGTACTCCCCGTTTTTTATTTCTATTCCATAATATTCCAATGGTTCTCCCAGATTTTTTCTTTTCCCGACTCCAATCTCTCATGATTAGACTGGCTCGGGCAGGGAAGCAAGCGCAGGTTTGATGGGATGTTCTCATGCTACCATATCATCTGGGAGGGTTGGGTGCTCCAGATCTGGATCTGTACTATCGATCAGCCCAAAGTGTGCATGTTTATCAATGGGTACATGGCCAGTCGGACACCCTGCGCTTGCGTATAGAGAAGGCCCTGGCTTCCCCTCAACCTCTGACAGTTTTAATATTCCTTCCTCCAGATCGCAGAACTGGGATATTAGACTCAGTGAATGCCACAACACATGTTTGGCATTATCTCCTGAAGCTGCAGGTAGGGGCTATACTGCTTTCTCCGCATGCTTTAATTGAATGATGCCATTGGCTGCCCTGCTGCAGGGAGAATGGAGTTACGAGGGTGCTCAATTCTATAGGAGTTCCAACTGTCGGGGATTTATTCGCAGGGGGACCGTAACGAACTGGGATGAGGTAGCGACTGGAGACATAGTTGTAACTACCTATGTTCCAAACTCATGAGTTTAAAATGTTAGCCTCCTCAATATGCCGATGTGTTATCCTCTACGCACTCAGAATAGTCAGGTAGGTCTAGAAATCTTTCTCCTTTTCCAATATTATCTGTGTCTCAGTGTCCAAGTCCAAATTAATTGATGTCATCTCTAGAACTGATGGAAATCTTATCTCTTCATCCAACTGTCTTGTCAATCACTTGGTACTGTAGAAACCTTTAAGGGTTTTGAGAACTTTTTTCTTGTGCCTCTCATGATTCGCGTCAACCTATCACGACTAGGTATGTTCTGTTACATGTACTCAAACTTTCGCAACATGTACAAAATAGGCCAGAGTTTAAAATATTCTTTTGTCATTACTCAGACTCAGGATAATTAGTAGTTAGGAAAGGCTGCTCTATGTATCAGTTAGTGAACCCAAGGACGAGATAGGCAATCACTATTTATTTATTTTATTTTATTTTTGACATTTCTAGAGAGCGACGAATACCCGCAGGCGTCTCGGCGCTAGGAAATTCGCTTACTTGAGGTTCAAGGAACTAGAGAAGAATAGTTGGGTGTTATTGATCAAATAACCACGTCTTTAAAAGTTTGCGGAACTGAAAAAAGAGAAGGACTCAATCTGATGTTTTGGGGGAGAGTGTTCCACAGTTTAGGTGCTGCCACTAAAAAGCGGCGATCGCCCCAGGACACTGTTTTGGATCGTGGAATCACTAGTTGGTTTAGGGTGGCCGAGCGGAGCAGTCTGCTAGGTATGTAAGGTTGAAGTTGATCCTTAAGAAAGTGAGGTCCTTGATTGTTAAGTGCCTTATAGACTATACATAAGGATTTGAAGTGAACTCTGTTCCGAATCGTCAGCCAATGGTATTCCTTTATGATGATTGATATGGACTCAAACTTGGTCTTGCCAGATAGTAGACGTGCTGCAGCATTCTGAATCAACTGTAATTTCCTAGTGACTCTGACCTGGGCATTAAGGAATAAACCATTGCAGTAGTCGAGGGTTGACAAAACTAGGGAGCTGATCAATGTTTTGATAGCTGTATCCGGGAGGAAAGGGCAAATTTTTCTGATCATTTTCAGTTTGTAGTGGGCTGTGGTAGCTATTTTATTGGCATGGTCCATGAAATTAAGTCCTTCGTCAAAAATGAATCCCAGATTCCTAACTTTGGCTGTTGGGCTGGGCGGGGTACCGAAGGTTTCTGGCCACCAACATGATGGCCAGGCAGGAAGAAGGGGTCCAAAAATAACTACCTCAGTTTTCTCTGAGTTCAATTTTAACAATTTGTGGCCATCCATTCTCCTATGTCGAGCATTCCATTTTTAAAATTCTGTGACACTTGACCTCCATCGCCTTTGATTGCCAGTACCAACTGCGTGTCGTCGGCATAGGAGGTTAGGCTCATCCTGTGTGCTTTGATGACATTAGCAAGGTCCGACACATAGATGTTGAATAGTGTCGGACTAAGGGATGAGCCTTGGGGAACCCCGCAAGGCGACGAAAGTTGAGCAGATTTGAAAGGTCCTAGAGTAACTGCTTGCGTTCTTCTGGCCAGAAAAGACACAAGCAGGTCTCTAGCAGAATGACAGATGCCGAGCTTTCCGACACGGTCGAAGAAGATGGTATGGTTGACCGTGTCAAAGGCTGCCGATAGATCCAGCAATACTAAGATTGCTGTCCCACCTTGGTCCCTGATAGCCCTGTTGTCGTCTGCGGCTGTGATCAGGGCCGTTTCGGTCCCATGATACTTCCGGAAGCCGAATTGTGTGTCATCCAGAAGGCGATGTTTCTTAATATATTCCGATAATTGAGAATTCATGGCCTTTTCGACCACTTTAGCTACAAATGGAAGACTCGCAATGGGCCTGTAGTTTTTCAGTTCGTTTTTGTCAAGGCATGATTTTTTTAATAGGGGTTTTAGTAATGTATTTTTTAACGAGTCTGGATAGATCCCTGAAAGCAAAATGGAATTACAAACTTGTGTAATTACTGGGATAATGGACTCCATAACTGGTGGGAGAACCGAGAAAGGACAGGGATCCAATGCAGATCCTCTTTTGATTGTTGACACAATTTTCCTTATGTGATCATTTGTACTTGAAAGCTGGGAAAGGTATATTGCGGAGGTGCTGTGGGGAAGGCGGCTTTCGCCATAGGTGATTTGGCGGTAAAAGCTTGGTAAATATCGTCCACCTTAGTGAAGAAGAATGTGGCCAAGGCATCACATAGTGCTTGTGACGGAGGAGGAGTAAGGTCGGGGGCGTTGCCTGATAATGTTTTCGTAATCAGGTATAGTTGTTTGCTTGAATTTTTGGCTTTGTGAATTTGATCTGAGTAAAAAGATTTTTTTCGCTTTTGTGATCATAGCTTTATAGAGCGCCAGTGATTCTTTATAACAGGTCTTGCTTGCCCTATCATAGGTTTTCCTCCAAAGCCTTTCCTTATTCCTATTTCTTTGTTTTTGTAGCCTTAGATCCTCAGTGTACCATGGGGCAGTTGGTTTGGCTCTATTTCTAGATAATGACTTTGTGGGAACTAGGTGGTTAGTTGCATGGCCCAACCAGGTCTGGAATTGTTGTGTGGCCACATTGGGGTCAGTGGACACCTTTGGGCGGGTATGGTCCAGTTTTATTTTCAAATCTGACTGATTTATGTTTTTCCAGTCTTTAAAGGAACTTTGAGTCGTTAAGGTTGATTTCTTGTTAGGGTGGGTCTTAATAGTAATCTTACTAAGTATGGCATGGTGGTCAGTCCACGGCATGGGCAAAATATCCGTTATCTGTAAACCTTCAACATTGGAGAAAATGGCATCTAAGGTGTGGCCCGCCGAGTGAGTGGGAGAGGTGATTAGTTGTTTTAACCCCAGTGTTTCCATGTCAGAGATGAGGGTAGACGTGTCAATCTGATTGACTTGTTCTAAGTGGAAGTTCAAGTCGCCTAAGACCGTAAACGAATGTTCGGTAGCAAAGGATTCCATTATGGTATTAATATTGGTAAGGAAGCCAGTCTTCGTTCCGGGGGGGGGGGGGGGGGCGGTACAACAATATCCCTTTAAAATTGAAAAGGGCAGAGAGCTTGATTCCGAACTGCATAGATTCACAAAAGGTGGATGGAATGGGGGCCGTTCTAACTGTGAACCGATCTCTGGCTATAATGGCCAGTCCACCTCCTCTTTTCCTGACTATGTCCTGATGATAAACTTTGTAGCCATTAGGCACTGCAATTACCAAGTCTGGCTCAGAGGAATCGTCAGTCCACGTTTCGGTGACAAAAAGAATGTCTAATTTAAAATCGGTAATGAAATCTGCTATCTCCTGACTATGCTTGCATAGTGAGCGAGCGTTGATAAGAGCGACTATAATGATGTCCTCTTTTATAGTCATTAATTGATTGGTATAAGCAGGGGCAGTTTTTGTAGGTATAGTACTGTTACAGTGCGGGCACTTCGTGGTGAGTTCATGTGAGGCCAAGGTAGGATCTATCCTTGTACAACTCATGTTTGGCAATGGTCGGAGTTTCAGCAAGGAGGTTTGAGAATAGGCTAGGGTGCTGTTGGATGCCGGCCGGGCAGGGGTTATGGCCCTAGGACCGGTCCTGGCGCAGACGGGCGCCGACGGGCTTGCCTTTGGCGCGCCGCCGGCGCGCCCGCTGCGCCCACCCGCTGCGCGGTCGGGGTGATCTAGTATTTTTATACATGTGGGGTAAAGGAGGAGGGTGGGAGGGGTCCAACCAGTACACCGCAACCCTTACCTCCCTCAAGATGGCGGGTGAGGTGGGTCAGGTGACGTGTCAGCGCCTGGGGAACGGCAGCGCTGTGAGCAGGAAGAGCCTATGTTTAGCCTCGGGGCGACGCTGATCTCGCGCGGAGGTAAGGGGCTTTTAAAAATGATCTGCTTAAAATATTTACAATTTCTAAAAGACGCTATTTGTAGTCAACAACGTCCAGGGAAATAGTCCAAAGAATAGAGTAGAGATCCCCCGGCTTCCGCCTCAGGGAAGAGTGTGATACAAGTAAGGATTTTGCAGGACAATGAACTCCACCTCCTTAAGTATTCCGGAGAGCGGGAGGGGTCCAACCACTACACCGCAACCCTTACCTCCCTCAAGATGGCCTACCTCCCTCAAGATGGACTACAAGTCCTCAACACATTCACTTAATTTGTAGTCTGTAGTTAACATTTGTTTTCTATGCCTATGCAACCACCACAATGAGGTCAAGACGCATGTTCCTTAGATGTGAAATGGCTTTGCCCTCCACAGAACACAAGCCCCCAGAAAGAGCTTTTATGATCAGTTATTTCTCTAGGTTATTTGATGGGACTTAATACGTTTGATTTTACCATTGAATCTACGAATAAACAGTGGCGTGCTCCAGAGCTTTCATTCATCTGTATAAAGCGGGACAAAAACACACATACCATCAATATACTCTTTTTGATAATTTAAATCACTCTTCTCACTGAGTTCTTTGTTGGCGTATTGTTTATTTGCCCTCATCTCATATCTCTATAAATGCTGAACTGCTTTAGAAGAATCACAATCAGAGAACCAATTATTAAATGTTCACGATGTGCCTTGCGATTTCTGTTCCATATATTGAAAGAGAAAAGGTAGATGCCATGATGTGTCAAATGTGAACGGTTCTTTGCAGTGGCAAAATAGCAGTTTGCATTTACATATTGTGCACTATTTAATGATTCACGATGACATAGTTAAATCAGCCATTAAAGGCTTATGTTCCCTAATTACATTTCTATTAGCGCATGTTGGGAGAAGAAAATGTTTGAAGATAAAGTCCTTTAAACTTGAAGGGGAATGGGAAACTCGGCTGAGAGAGTAAATGAAGACGATAAATGCATAAATGATTCATCATAATCCTGTTTCAGGCCAAATCCCAGCTATTCTCAATCTTCTAAATACTTGGATTGGCAACAAAGGCACGCTCGGGATCATGAAATTAGCTGTTTTTCCTTCCTACATGAAAGAAAATGGGGCGTTTTGAAAACACATTCCCTGACTTGGCTTCAAGGTTGTCATCAAATAAATATTTAATCAAGAGTTTTAGATACGGTATTTTTGTGCAGCTTGCTAAAGTTTCTGTACCTACTTATGAAATCATTCAGTGCTGGTTCTTAGTGCAGTAGGAAGAGTTTCAAATGTGTATTTTCTTTTATAAAGCTAAAAAAATGCCAAAGCAAAACAAACAATTATTGGCAAAACCAAAAGCTCTAGTCTTGCAAAGCTAGTGGAGTGTTTATTTTATTTTTACTGTAGGATATAAAAATGCTGCCATTTATAAATAGTTACTCTCTTAGTTGTAGGTAAATCCAGACCCATCAACCATTGGCATGTGCACCAGTGGAGATAATTTTACTATTAATCCGCTCCGAAACCATCATGACAACACATCTATAAGTTGCCTCCGTTGAAGAACAAAATATAATACTCTGCCAAGTTAAGCAACATCTTCACATTAATTAGATTGTCTCTAATCTAATGATTGTAATTTAATAGTAATATTGAGGTTTATGATTAAAAAATCCAGGGGCTTATTATCAAGGGGGTTTATCTTCGCTTTTTTGGCTTTAAAAGCAAAGAAAGCGGAGATAAAATTATCTCCCTATTACCTAGCTATCGCTAACACCAGTTAGCGACAGCTAGTAGGAGATCCTCCTCACATCCTCCCCCGGACATCGCTTTCCTGACTGTGACCTGGATGAACGACTAATCTGCTCCTGATGTTGCCATAGCCATCCAAGACGGCTACAGGATCACCGCAGAGACCGCACCAACAGAGTAGGAGGGAGAATCCCATCAGCCACAAGTCCACCCTCAATATCTCAACCAACTCTGAAGACACCCTCAACACCGCCAAACACCTGCATTTCCAGATCCACACTGATCCCAACACCACCCTTAGAGGAACTCTGATATACAGGCCTCCTGGACCCCGGGCACAGTTCAGCGATTCCATCGCTGACTTTGTCAGCATGCACGCTCTTACGTCCACGGACTACATCCTCCTTGGGGACCTGAACTTCCACCTCGAGAAAAACAACAACACCAATTCCACCACCCTGCTCGACAACTATTCCAACCTCGGATTCAAACAGATCGTCACGACTCGCACCCACTCTGCCAGACACACGCTTGATCCCATTTTCTCCGCAAGCCCCCACGTTTCCTTCAGCAACACCACCGAACTCCACTGGACCGATCATTGCTGCTTCCACTTCTCCTTCAAGAAGCCCACCATGCACCACCACAACCAACAGATCCCCTGCCGCTGCTTGAGAATCACCGAAGACCAGCTCTAGAGTGCCCTCGCCCGGAGCCCACCCACAGACCCCACTAACCCCGATGCCACCGCCAGCAGCCTCAGATGATGAATCGAAGACTGCGCCAACACCCTCGCCCCGATCAAGAATCCTTCCAACAGCCACAAGAACAAGACTACCGGCTGGTTCACCGTGGACCTCCAGACCTCCAAACACAACTGCCAGAAGCTGGAAGAGAAATGGCACCACGAACAAACACCAGAGAACCAAACAGCCCACAAGAACACCATACGCCAGCATCATCACTTCATCAGATCCGCCAAAAAACCTCCTTCAAGGACCGCCTCGACAACAATGCACACAACAGCAAAGAGCTCCTCAACATTGTGAAGGAACTCTCCAACGCCAGCACCAATGACATCCCACCTTCACAAGGCCTGTGCAACTCCTAGGCCTCCTTCTTCCACCGCAAAATCGCAGAAATCCACAACAGCTTCAACAACCAGGCCTCCTCCACAGCCCATGACACCTCAGACCCCTCGGCCACTGCCCATGGTGACCCCCTCGTCACCTGGACCAACATCAACGACGACGACACCATCAAAACCATGAGCACCATCCACTCCCTGTCAGACCCGTGTCCCCACCACATCTTCAACAAAGCCAGCATCACCATTGCACCCCACCTCCGCAAAGTCATCAACATCTCCTTCAAAACCGCGACCTTCCCGGGGAGCTGAATGCATGCCGAGATCAACGCCCTGCATCAAGAAGCTCAAAGCAGACCCAAAGGACCTTAAAAACTTGTGGCCCATCTCCCTGCTCCCATTCCCGGTAAGGATCATCGAGAAAATGGTCAACAAACATCTGACCCGCTACCTTGAGAAGAACAACATCCTGGACCCATTACAGTCCTGGTTCCGCAGCAACCACAGCACCGAGACGGCCTTTATCGCCACCACCAATGACATCAGGGCCCTACTGGACAATGGTGAGACTCGGCCCTCATCCTCCTGGACCTGTCAGCCACCTTCGACCCTGTCTGCCACCACACCCTACGCACCCGCCTCCATGATGCAGGAATCTGAGGCAAAGCCTTGGACTGGACCACCTCCTTCCTCTCCGGCAGAACACAGAGCATCCACCTCCCTCCCTTCCGATCCGAAGCCACCAAGATCATCTGCAGTGTACCCCAAGGATCCTCCCTCAGCCTGATGCTGTTCAACATATACATGGCCCCACTTGCCTACGTCGCCATACTGCATGAACTCAAGATCATCTCCGACGCCGACAACACAACTGATCCTCTCACTCACAAAGTACCATGTGACTGCCAAAACCAACCTCCACGAAGGTATGAAAGCCGTCGCCGAATGGATGAAGAACAGCCATCTGAAGCTGAATTTGGAAAAAACGGAGGTCCTCCTCCTCAGCTCCTCACCTTCAGCCTGGGAGGACTCCTGGTGGACAACCACCTTGGGAGCTGCTCCAACACCCACTTACTACGCATGCAACCTGGGATTCATCCTCAACTCCACACTCTCATGACCACGCAAGTCAACTCCATCTCATCCTCCTGCTTCAACACCCTCCGCATGCTCCAAAACATCTACAAGTGGATCCCCACCGACACTAGAAGAACGGTCACCCAGGCCCTCGTCAGTAGCAGACCGGATTACGGAAATGCCCTCTACACGGGAGCCTCGGCCAAACTACTGAAACAACTGCAACGCACACAGAACGCCTCTGCCTGCCTGATCCTCGACATCCCTCATTGCAGCCATATCACACCCCACCTGAGAGACCTGCACTGGCTCCCATCAACAAGAGGATCACCTTCAAGCTCCTCACCCACGCACACAAAGCCACAACACCGGCCCAGCATAGCTCAACAAACGGCTCACCTTCTACACCCCGGACCGCCAGCTTCGCTCCACCGACCTCGCCCTCGCCACAATACCCCACATCAGGAGAATGACCACCGGTGTCAGATCATTCTCCCACCTCGCCACCAAGTCCTGGAACACCCTCCCCATCCTCCTACGGCAGATCAAAGACCTACTAACATTCAGGAGGCTGCTCAAGACCTGGCTGTTCGAGCAGTAGCAGCCCCCGCCCCCAGCTCCCCCTCCGGTGCCTGGAGACCCTCACGGGTGAGTAGCGCGCTTTACAAATGTCTTGATTGATTGATTGATAAAACCTTGCTTTGCCTTATTTAAGATTATATTATGCAGCCACATTTGCTGGATATTGTTCTAGATGGATTTCTGTGGACTACTCTCATTTGCATGGCAATACCAGAACTAAGATCACGTTTTATTATTCTATCCCACATATAACATGTCCAATCAGATGGTCTAAAAACTTGAACAGAGGGAGATCTAAGACCTTATATATGTTTTTTGAAAACAAAATATAAGTTCTTTACCATATTTGATCTTGCTTTGTTTGGTTCATATATCCTACTGAGAAACTGTGCCCATAATTACACCTTTTACACATTATTAGTTATGTAAAGGTGGCATGAAAACAGGCTTGTCTTACTGAGAGATTTAGGGGAAGAAGCACACTTTAAACATATATACTTGATTTAAATATGAGTCACAAAAGGGTAACACCAGCTCCTAAGTTCCTTCCAAACTTAGGAAGAAGAAATAACATTATGATATATATCAGTTATTAGGCAACATGATAATTCTATCAAATCAAACGTTTTGCTGGTGAAACATTTGATATGCTTTTCGTACAACTAATGAGATGATGCTGACTTTCAGGGGACTCATTTCGTGAAACAATTAATAAAGGCATTGATAGAATTATCATGTTGTGAAATGAGTGATATGTGCTTCCCCTCATTTACAAGCCACGTAACGTGGCTTGATGCTGCCTTGTAAATAAGGACCCCTATACTTAGCATGAAAGGGGTGGGCAATGGGTCTTACAGTAGAAGTTCCATTGCAACACCCATTGATTTTGATGCTGCCTCATGTTTAAAAGGGTGGCATAAATATGATGAAAAACCTGGCCTTAAACAGGCACAAAGAGGAGAAATGTTTAATTTCTCTTCGTTTTTGTTGTTTCTTGTGTGCTGCGTTGTGGAGCACACATAAAAACAGCAAAAGGCCTTTGATTGTTTATGTGCAGGAAGGTGATCCTTCCCGCATATAAACAATCAATAAATAAAATTGACGTTTTGCAACTTCTATGTGTACTTTATTAAGCAGCAAAATTAGAAGTTTCAAAACACTATTTAAGGATTGTTTATGGACAACTTCCTGCATATAAACAATCTTCGCCTCAACGCAGACACCCTTGCACTATGATGCAAAGGTGCCTGCATTGGCGTTAAGCTGCTAAATTTACCTCCAGCACAGGGGGAAATGTAGGGCAACACAAACAGGGAAGCATGGGCTAATGCTTCCCTGTTTGATTTCCTTTTGACCTGACCTGACTTCCTCACTGGAAGTCTCCTGATTTGTGAGGCTTTTGATCCCAACCATCCTCTGGACTTTGAGATCCTGGATTACTAATGTATGGGAAAGTGAGTCTTAGATTATTTTATGAGCACCAGATTCTGATGCTACTATTCTGTATTGAGCTCACAGAATTGCTTGTTTATTTCCTACTACTTCACCTCAATTTCTGTGGCCCTTAAGTTCATTGTGTATGTGGAGTGAACGGCTGGAGACTCCAGTAGAAGATTTAGGGCATTTATGTTTTTCCTGGATTCTCCTGCAGAGGTGAATCAGATGGGAACAATGACAGTAATGAAGTCACAGAAAAAGTAACATTTAAAACATTTAAGACAATCACTATAATTTATTAGTTATTAGTTCAGTGGGCTAACTGTAGCTTGCATCTTCACCGGGTGCCTTTTATGATCTCACACATCAAATCACTCATGACATGTCAAATGACAACATTAACAATAATGACAATAATGTCCTGTGATTCGTTGGAATTTGGACTCTATATTGGTTGTGACTCATCGAAGGCTCTCTGTTCTGTGCGGCTACTCGCTGATCCCTGCTCTCGAGGAACCTCCCACTGCTCTCCATTCTGTGCACGGGCTTCCGGATTCCATAACGCCAGAGGAGGCGATCGTCTAACAGAAAGAACGAGGTGAACGAGGTGAAAACGCAGACGCAAACGCTGAACCTCGGAGCCTGAAGGAACCGCACCGGGAGCTGAAAACGGCAAGAAGTGCGGATGCAATAGCGGGAGCGGAACGGGCGGGTGAGCCGCACATGGTGAACTTGGTAGCCGGCACTCCCCCCGCGAGCTGTATATTACGAGGCTGGGGGCAGGTGGATTTAGCATTCTTAAGCCGGCCGGCAGCCCGCAGCTGAAGCGGCCCTGGGCCGCGGGCCCTTTAAAAGTATAACCAAGTGAAGGCATCGAGGATAGCCACTTCTACGGCACGGCCAAAGCGGTATACCCTTGTGTGTCCTTGTGTGGCCGTGTTTATAGGCTAAGAGACAGTACCTATAGGAAATTGCGGTGCAGTGGTAGAGGTGAGAGCGTGGGCCCACAGAACAGAGGTAAGTGAAATCTTCCCCACCCTAAGAAACGTTAAGAGGAGCTACACTGAGGGTATTAGGAAAGGGGGTGGCTGTGCACCAGAAGCCCTGGGGAATAGAAAAGGAAGTTAAAGAAGGACAACTCCCGAAAAGTCGTTGTACCCCGGAAAAAAGGAGTAAAGGAGGTTGAAAGGGATGGCTTTGGGAAAAAATAAGCCACGCAAGATTCCAAAAAACCCCAAGAAAACAGGAAATAAAAGCTCTGGGGCAGAGGACCTGACTGAAATATCAAGAAGTGTGGAAAAGACTAGTAGGGATGAGGCAATTTCCGTCGTCAGTAAAACGCCAGCGAGAGGGTCTACCCCCCTGCCAGGACAAAGCTCAAAGAAGGTGGGGGAGTCCCCAAAGAAAGCAGGCGTATTAGGCGGATCGGCAGTCTCAAAATCTATCAAGGACTTCCTAGGTAAACACTTTAAAGCGAAGGAAACGCCAGAAAAGGAGCCAAATGTGGTTGACTCGCTGCTTCCTACTGAGGACCAGGCAGCTAAAAGGGTGGAATCCCTAGATCAGACTGATTTCGACATTGCTGAAATACCGCTGGAACCCCGCTTGCCATCTTCCCCACGGTTATTTCAGTCGTTAATAATTCAGGAAAAAGAACTAGATGTGGAGGGAGAAGGAAGGGAGAGACAGAGCACTACCTCGGGGGAGGGGGGTTCAGCCCAGAAGAATTACAGCCCACACGTTGATATAATAGGAGAAAACCTCTATGCTGCTCGTACTGACTTGCTAGGCATTACCGCACATAGTCTGGAGGTGACAGGATCATCCAGTTTATCTATGCTCGAGGTGATGCTAATGCTCCAGAAAACCTTACAGGGCATTCTAGAGGTTTCAGTGTTAAATAATGAAATTCTAAAAACGCATAGTAATCATTTCAAGAATATAGAAGGGGAACTAACCCAGATTAAAGCCTTAATGCCCACTTTAGTAAGAGCAGTGGAAAATCAGGAGGATTTGGAAGAGGATGGGGAGGATGATGGGGTAGGAGAGGAGGAAGTGGTAAAGGAGGATGAAGCGGAAAGGGAGGAGGAAGTGATAAGGGGGAGCAGACCCAAAGAAGAGGAACCAACAGTATATATCTCCCGTTGCCCGATGATTATAAAGAGATATGGGAAAAGGAGGTCTATAAAACAAAAAACACTGAAACGGCAAAAGGGTAAAAAGGCTCCATGTACTTACCACCCGGAAGAGGTTCAGGAGGCTGGGAAGGGGACATCCCCAGACCCAAGGATTCGAGAGAAGTTAGTGCGATTAGAAACAAAAAAGTTATCCTTTGCAGACAACAGAGAAAGAGCCCATAGCTCTGAGGGCTCTAAAAAGGACCCAGGAAAAAGTAAGGTAAAGAATACCAAGGCCCCTTGGAGGAACCACCCCAGAGGAATGGTGAATGGAAAATCAGAAAGTGGGATTGAGACGCCTATATGTGTAGGATACAGCAACCAATCACCTGACTTTAGCTGCAGGGCTATCGATAGAGAAGAAGTAAATAGGAAAGGAAGGGCTGATGAAAGATCCCAATCCCTACAGCAATCTAGGATGTTGGACACATGGTTATTTGTAGAACCCATAGGGCAGGAAAAGGGGGGGAAAAGAGCAAAGAAACTAAAGCCCCTAAATCGGTCCCAGCTGCTTGTATTATTTGCAAAATGCCCTAGTTTAAAATATGTTAGCACAGATGATCTCAAAGAAGTAGGGTTCCTGAGTAACATCAGAGGGGATGAAGTAACAAAGGTCCTCCTTCACTCAGCACTAATAAAAGTTGCTATGGAAAAAGCAGAGGCTGAGATGATAAAGGAAGGGATTAGAATATTGAAAAGAGAAGAGGTGATGTTGGGGAATCAAGGGAAAACATTCCTCAGGAACCATGCGGGGCTAGGAGAACGACAAATAAAAATGATTACATCTGGTCGGGGTACTAAGGATGCCCTTGAAATTACGATAATCCCAAAAAATTTAGACTGGGAGGATGATGATCTTCTGATGGGAAATAGATACAGAGAACTGGCATATATGGGCCATGAGGAAGAGGGGTATCTGAGCAGCAATGACTAGGAATCTGGGTCGTCGCACAACCTATCTATTGTGTCCTGGAACGTAAATGGATACAAAAGAATAGTGTTAGAAGAAGGTTTTAAAAATATCCTTGGGAAGTCTGACATTGCATGTTTCCAGGAGACTTGGCTGTGCGACGAAACCCCAGCTACCGAAGGCTTTGCACATCATGTAAGGCCTGCAAAAAAGAATCATGTAGGTAGGCCATCAGGCGGCCTGATGACCCTTGTGTCAACAAGGATAGCAAAAGACATACAATCACTCCAACTTAAATGTAATTGGGCATTAGGCAGCAGGGTATTGATATCAAACAGTTTTGCAGGTGGGGGAGGGCTATGCATAATCAATGTGTACATACAGAAAGGGAAATTAAAAGAGTATAACGTGGAGCTGGATTGCCTAAAGAAGGATTTGGAAGGATTATATGACATATATCCTAAAGATGTGCTCGTAATATTGGGCGATTTCAATCATAGATTAAACCCCCATAAAATTGACTCATGGCAGAGTGACGTGCTAAGAGCCTATAACATAGAATTTGCAAATTTCTCTTACAGTGATAGCTCTACCCAAGATGTAAAGCTTGGGCAGCTGTTGGGAGCTATGGGCCTGATCTGTGCTAACGGAAGGAAAGAAACGGATCGACCCGCTAAACGTACTTTTAAGATAGGGCAGCAGTTGTGCCCCATAGATTATGTATTTATTCAGGCTTGGTGCTTCTACTTAATAAACCACTTTGAAGTACTTGGGGTGGAGGGTAGTGACCATTTCCCACTGCTGATGGAATTACGGATAAACAGGGACCCGCCGAGACAGAGGGTGCTACAAATTGACGTGGATTACCCAAAGCGGCTTACAACCCGGATTAGTGAGGAATTTCTAAAGAAACTGAGAGCTCTCCAATTATTAGTTGGGTTAGAAAACCCCCTACCAGGGGAGGCTTTATCCTGGTATGAGGATACAATAAGTCAAATGGTGGAATGCCTTAGGATAAAAATCAAACAGGGAAAGTATGAGAAAAAAAGCAGAGTTAGGGCTCCCCCAACTAATAACCCTTGGTTTGATGATGAATGTCGGTATTTAAAGGCTGCTATCAGGAAACACGAAAGAGGCCTTAGGGGTAATAATTATGATATTTCATCATCAGAACTAAAAAACCTAAGATTAAAATATAAGACGACCATTAGAGATAAAAAAAAGGTTATTTAAGGAAAAATGTTGGATGAGCTTACTTGAGACTATTGAAGAAAAAAATGTTAAAGGATTCTGGAAGCTGATTAAGGAATGCACGGGTGAGGTGGCGGGATCCATGCTGTGCTCCGTCCCAGAGGCCAAGTGGGTAGCCTATCTAGGGGAAATATATGGTAAGTGGCCGAGCAAAGGGGAAATAATCTCATCAAGCTGGCCAGAAGTGAGGGATGACATACTAGTGCATTTCACCTCAGGAAATATTAGGAATGTAATAGCTGGCTTAAACCTAACCCGAGCGGCCGGACCAGACAATTTACCAGCAATTATCATAAAAACTAACTCAGAATGGTGGGCTGAGTTTTTTTCAAATATGTTTCAGGGGATATTAAAGACTGGTATCATGCCAGAAAGTTGGAAAGGGGCAATCATTAGACCGGTTCATAAAAAAGGTGATGTAAATTCCCCAAAAAATTACCGCCTAATAAATCTCCTCGATATTGGGGAAAAGGTATTCTCCAAGGTAATCCTAGGCCTGCTAAAGGATTGGGCAGAGGATAACCAGTTAGTACCCCCAGAACAGGGTGGGTTCAAAGAAGGGCATTCGACGGTGGACCACTGCTTTGCTCTCTGGGCCATCGCGCGGAAGTCGATAGAACAGAGGGGTAATTTATTCTGCTGTTTTGTGGACTTCCGCGCGGCTTTCGATCTTGTGGGTAGGGAGCAGTTATGGGCAACCTTGGAAGGATATAATCTACACGGAGACCTTTTGGCCATTATAAAAGCCTTACACACAGAAAACTGGGCCCAGATAATCTTGGACGAGGAGGGTGGATTGTCTGGGAAGATCCAGATTGGAAATGGCTTGAGGCAGGGTTGCGTACTCGCCCCACTGCTTTTTTCTCTGTTTTTGGCCGACCTACCAGCAAAACTAAGTGAGGTTACAGGGGCGAGTCCAAAATTGGGAGGAAATCATGTTTCGTGCCTACTATACGCGGACGATTTAGTGATTATGGACCTGACACAGATAGGCCTCCAGAGGAAATTAAACATGTTCAATGAATACTGCCGGAATAAGAAGTTAACAGTGAACATGGATAAAACTAAAATTTTATGCTTCGGTAGGAATAAAACTAGCTTCCTGTGGTACCTGGATACAAAGCCACTCGAAAGGGTGAACGAATACAGATACCTGGGAATCTGGTTTAAGAGTGACCTTAAATGGTATACCCATCTGGAGGCTCTCAAAATGAGGGCATCTGCCTCTGTGAAGGGGCTAAAAAGATTTAATAGTGTGTACGGGGAAAATTCAGATAGGCCTGTCATAAAAGCCTACCTAGCAATGGTCCCCCCCCAATTCCTGTACGGGGCAGAAGTGCTCTATTTAAGTGGGAAAAAAGGGTGGGATAAAGAGGAGGGAAATATTTTAAAAAACCTGTTCTCTTTGCCTAAATCTTCTATGGTACATGCTGCAAGACTGGAGCTGGGAATTACCTCCTGGGCAGTAACTGCCTGTATGGCACTAATCCGCTTTTGGCAGTGCCTAGGGTCTGGAGAGCACTTAAAAATTTCACAGTGGTGTAAAAGTAAAATTGTCGCTAGCGAACTGACCTGGGCGAAAGAAACAAGAGCCGCACTAAGTGAAGCCTATGGTGTGTTGGGTTTAAAACTATGCCCGGAACTGAGTCATCCACATATAGCTAGGAAGGAATTGAGGTTATTGGGAGCCGAGACGTCCCGCACATATGATAGAGAGTATCTCTCGCAGAAAGTTTCGGTGTCATATATGACCCTGGCCTGGGAACTTAACCAACAGTACCCCTATTTAGACAGATTGCCCAGCTACCGCCTAAGACGTGAGGTCCTAAAAGTGTGAATGGGGATAAACCCCTGCTATGGGAACAAGGAAGCCAAAAATTTTATGTTAAATAATAATGGAACCTGTACTTGCGGGTTGGGTACCCACTGCGATATTGTACACATTTTACTAGATTGTATGATGTTTTTAGATTTACGAAAAGAAATTTTATGTCCGACTTTTAAAAAATACAGGATCAGAAATAGGATGCAAGCTGCTAGCCTTATAGCTGAAATGAGGTATCTAGATATTGCTTGTGCTATGGTGAAATTTTTGTGTAAAGTCAAGTTGTTTCTAAAGTGTTCAGAGTAAATACCTTAGGCGGCGCTCATGGGGGGAGGATGAGCCTGTACATGTAAAGGTTAACGTTGTGATTTGGATCCTTTGGAATTGATTTGATGCTGATGGAAATTACCTGACTTAATTATCCCTAGGGGTATTTTTGTATTTAGTACGAAGGAATGTACTATTTTACGGGAAGTACAAATGCCATGTTTTTAATATGATCTTGTTCAAAGTTTTAACAGTAATTTTATGTATAGGGTATACTTTTAAGGTTGTAATTAACCAAATAAAGTTTTCTTACTGACTGACTGACATCAATGATGACATCTTAGATGATATCACTGATGAAATCACTGATGACATCATCCAACGAATGTCAAGGTTTGATCCATATTTTGTAGAGTCAAAGGTATTCATCCAGCTGCACCTACTCCCTAGTCTCTCTCACTTCCAACCTTGTTTAAGTTAGCTTAGCACATGCAACATGAACCTTGCAAAACATATCTGCAGCTAGGCTTCAGATTCAAAAATTCTCACCCTCCCATGTGTGGCAACTAAGAGCATGGATGTGACAGTGGCTCATTTAGCATCTACACAGCAGAAGAACCCACAACACTTCTGTGCACTTACTGTCCACTTGGTATACCACATGTAGCACTGGGCAGTCTAACAGACATAACAGCACTACTAGTTCAGCTCTGTATGATCTGGAAGAGCATCAAGCATAGCTCAAAAGGACCCCTTTGTCAGTCATCAACAAATGACAAAATACACCCAAATCATATGCTCAGCTGTGACTGGTGTGTGGTTATAAATAAGAAATCCGGTGGCGTGGCTTGCGCGTCATCGGGAATGGCGGCGTAATTTCGGAGCTCTAACACCGACCTCCGCTCCGAAGTGTATTGCGGCAGCATTTGGGGCTTTCAAGCAATTCTAAGAACACTGCTACCAACTGGAATATGAGGTGAGCCCAGCGCCCTCATTTCCGTCGATTTTAGTGCTGTTTTGGAAGATTTGCTCGTAGCAGCTCGGGCGTCTCTGCCCCAGCCGCCATTTTGCGAGCAGCACGCACCTCGGCATGTGAGGTAACTGTGCTGCAATTAAACTTTTCAAGGACCTTCCGACCCCATGGTCACACATATTTTCATCACGGTGAGGCTGACCACTAGTGTCATTCCGTTTTACGGCTTCTATGCACCTAATTAATGCTGCAAACTGGTTTTTAAGACTTCAGCCGCAATTTTGTCTACATCTACTCGCTCTCAGCTTCTACTGCTGCGCTCATTTACTGTTTGGGCATGCCTTTGGCTGTTTTTATGTTTCTTCAGTAATATGAGGCTTAAACTTGCTTTCACAAGTAACTGTTTGCACTGGGCTGTTGTTTCTCAAGTGTGACTCGGACCTGCAACTTATCACCTGTTCCACTATGCCTGACTGGTGCTTTGCTCAGCATACCTCCTCAGACTCTTTTATATATTACTTCAAATGACTCTACTTTCAACCTACTTCCACTATAACATGTTGGCTGTTGCTCAACTCATACCCACATTTATTTCATAGTTCTACTCCTATTTTTCGGTTGTTGGTACCTCTCTCAGCA
This sequence comes from Lissotriton vulgaris, assembly GCF_964263255.1. Classification (NCBI taxonomy): domain Eukaryota; kingdom Metazoa; phylum Chordata; class Amphibia; order Caudata; family Salamandridae; genus Lissotriton; species Lissotriton vulgaris. The sequence continues at coordinate 527,671,963 of NC_141694.1, forward strand.
AATGACTGTTGTGGATTCATTTCCTCTGCTCGTTAGGGGTTAATGCTCATATACCTACCTCTACAAGTGCGTCCAACAAGTTTCTACTGCGGTTCCCCTTGGCTGGTCCTCCTGCTTCTCCTATTTTGTCAGTTGCCATCGTTTCAATTATTTCCTGAGTTAATACATGGGGAAGCTTCACACCCTGAAGCTCTCTACAGTCATTAAAGCCACTGCCAATTCATATTCGGATTCTCCACTTCAGGATATGGAGGAGGGTACGTTGTCAAAGCCCGATTCCACACACGGCGCTATCCCTAAGTCTCGAAATGGTGGCAAAACCTCTTCCTCCTTGGTTTCTTCCAAACGTCTTAAAAAAGATCCTCATTCCTCTGGAAGCGTCACAACTCCTTCGTCTAAGGATCTCATATTGGAAGAACTGCGTGCTTTCAAGCCTTTCATGGAGGCCACCACTAAAAATATGCAGGCCATGCAAGACAAGTGGATGTCCCTTGATTCCCGGGTCCTAGTCCTGGAACAGTCAACAGAGTCTCTTCAATCCTCCTGCTCTCACATCCCTTCAATGGAGGTTGAGATTATATTACTTAAGAAGCAGACAGAGGATTTGGAAAACAGAAACCGCAGGAACAGCCTTCCCCTGTACGGTCTTCCTGAACTTACGGAGGGGTCTAATCCTACGGCTTTCTTCCAAACATTTCTCTCAAAGATCTTAGATGCCCCGGCTCTAGCCTCCATCAACATTCAGAGAGCTCACCGTCTTGGTCCTAGAGTCTCTTCTAAGCCTAGAGGAGTCATCATGCTGTTCCTACAATACACCGATCTGTTGCAGGTTCTCGCAGCCGCTAAACTCAAGAAACAAATTCTATGGGAAGGCCATCGTCTTTATCTATCTCAAGATGTTTCCAAGGCCACTGCGATAGACAAAGGAGGTTCCTGGACTTACTTCTGCAGCTCAGAGCGCTCAATGCTCGTTATGGACTTCTTCACCCTTGTCTATTCAAAGTTACGTACAAGGACAAAACCACCACCTATGAAGATCCTGCCGTCCTTCGAAATTTTCTTCGTCGACATGGTCCTAAAGTTATGGATGTTTCCAGACGGGTTTGAATGGACCTTGGAACTCTTCAATTATGCTGATGTCATTCTCTATTTGTAGTTCTTATTATTGTTGCCATTTACCCTTCTATATTTTCCCTCTCTTTAGGCTCAGCCTCTTTTCATGATTTGTATTCATCTCCAATATTTACCCTTCCCTTACTCCTATTTTTGCAGATGTTCCCTTTTTTTTCCCAACCCGACGTAACCTAGTGTTTCTGTATGCTGCACTTTGGATTTGGATTTGTATCATTAGAGGTCTGGCGGTCGCTCTTGATGTTGTCGCCGTCTTCTCCCGACACCACCGCCCTCGTCCTCCTTTTGCGTTTTTTCCGTTTCGTAAGTATGTCTTTCAGGTATTCGTTCTGGACTTGTACTGTCTTCTTGATCTTGTTTGTTTCTGTCTTTTGTTCTTCTCTTCCAATCTTGGATTTCTCCCAGTCTTTCTATTCCTTCCCTTTCCCTCTCTTCATCTGTTTTTCCTTACTAGTTTCCTTCAGCATCTCCTTATCTTTCCCTTCCTTTTGTACTATCTTTGCGATATCTACCCTCCTTACTTTTCTCTCCTTCTTCTTTCTCTCTCTTTTCTTCTACGTCTTCTTCTCTTTTTATCCTTCTAGTATTTCCACCATTTCTCCTTTTCTCCACTTTACCAATTTCTTCTAAGTTTTTGCATTTCATGAGCGTGTTATTGTTTGTTGCTTTTATGTACCGTTTCATTCCGAGTTACAACATGGAATATTAAGGTATTAAATAATCCCATTAAAAGGCAAAGGGTATTATCACACCTAGCTAGGCTTAATACTGATGTCGCCCTCCTTCAGCAATCTCATCTTTCGGAGGCGGAGGCTTTTAAGCTTAAACGTTGTTGGGTGGATAATTTTTTCTGCTCCCCTACTGTTGTTAAGAAGAATGGTGTTGTGATTTTGTTGTATAAAAAATTAAATATTGCCTCAGTTTCTCATGAATGTGATGTTAACGGCCATTGGGTCATTGTTAATTTGCTTGTTGATAATATCCCCCTTGTTCTTTTTAATGTATACGCCCCTACTGGAGTTGATAGATCCTTTTGGCCATCTATCTCTGATAAGCTAGCTTCCCTCTCCGGGGATTACATTTTGTTCGGTGGGGGCTGTAATCAAATTAAGGACCCCTTTCTCAACCGTCATTCTAAAGTCAGATTTGTACCCTCCATGATGCACTCTCAATTTGTCAAAACCTCCCAGAATAATGCTCTGGTAGATATCTGGAGACTATGCAACCCAGACCTTCGAGAGTTTCGTTTTTTCTCCCCTCCCCACCAATCCCAATCTCGCATTGATCATATTTTCCTTAGCAAATCCCTATTTCAGCATGCCATTTGTTCTGAAATAGGTTCCATTCTACTCTCTGACCATGCCCCTGTCTTTGTGGACTTAGACCTCCTTCCGTTCTCTCCTCCCTCAGGCAGATGGTTCAACAACACTCTGCTTCAAGATCCAACTTTTTGCTCTGAATTTTCCACATTTGCCACTGAATTTTTCCTTATCAATCACACTCCTGATTCCTCTTTTGTTATGGTTTGGGACTCATTCAAAGCAGCCTCTAGAGGTTTTATTATCAATTTTGTGGCAAGATGGAAAAAACTTAGGGAGGCCAAGTCAGCTCAAATCCTGGCTGAGATCAAAAGTCTAGAACACGACTATTGCTCCTCTAATTCGGACACCTCTCTTACTAAACTTATTGAGGCGAAAATCTCCTTTAATAAATTCACAACTGAAGCAGCCTCTAATCTTTTATTAAAATGCAATTCCCGATACTAAGGTGGCAAAAATAAGATGGGTAAACTCCTTGCTAACTATTTAAAAATAAGACGAGAAAGTACGAAGATTGAATCTATACGGACCTCCTCTGGTGAATCCTGCTTTAAAGACAAGGACATTGTCTCAGAATTTGTCAAATTCTATGATACTCTGTATACCCCTGAACAGGTTTCCACACCTTCGGAGCTTATTTCCTATTTCCAATCCCTTCCCTCTCCTCCAACGTCCCATGTTAATTTAGATTCTTTGGATCTTCATATATCACTTTCCGAGATTTCTCTTGCAGTATCTAAGCTAAGTCATGGGAAAGCTCCTGGTCCCGACGTCTTCACCATAGAATTCTATAGTCATTTTGCCCCCCTCCTTCTTCCTAAGTTTCTACTTGTATTCCAATCCTTTCTCACAGCAGGGTCTTCGAGTGGTTCCTTTCAACAGGCTTTAAGTTGCTTAATTCCCAAAGAGGATAAAGACCACTCTCTTTGCAAGAATTATCGCCCGATCTCTTTGGTCAATACGGACTATAAGATACTAGCTAAAATTCTTGCTCTGCGAATGGATCCCCTTTTGCCTGATTTAATTTGCCCCGAACAATCTGGGTTTGTTAAGGGCCGTCTTTCCTCAGACAAATCACGCCTTTTTCTTAATATTCTCAGCAGAGCTTCGCAGTTAGACCTCCCTTTCGCAGCTATCTCCTTAGATGCGGAAAAAGCTTTCGACAGGATTGGATGGGATTTTATGTTTCAGGCTCTTCGTTGGTTTGGCATCCCTTCTAAATTTATTTCTATTATCTCCTTACTCTAATCTAACCCTCAAGCTTCCATTTTTGTTAATGGGATGACCTCAGACTATTTCTCCTTGCATAGGGGTGTACGTCAAGGTTGTCCACTTTCCCCTTTATTATTTGTTTTGGCTTTAGAACCCTTTCTTACTAAGATTCGTCAAGATGATAAAATATCTGGGTTTCGCTTTGGTTCCAATCAAGTTAAACTTTCGGTCTATGCGGATGATATCCTCTTTACTGCTCCGATCCTCTTTCATCTTTGTCTCCCTTTCTGTAGCAATTCTCCTGTTTGACCGCTGTCTCTGGTTATCGCCTAAATGTCGATAAATGTGAAGTCCTTCCTTTGAATCCTCTTTGTCAGCAACTTAATTTCGCTCAATCTGGTTTCTCTTGGCAGTCATCCAAAATTAAATATCTAGGTGTCTTGTTCGGACCTCGTCTGTCGGACACTCTCAAGTTGAATTTTGCTCATATTTTTAAGAAGATGGAAATGGCTATTACTCGTTGGCACCCACTCTTTTTATTCTGGTGGGGTTGACTTAATTCTATCCAGATGATGCTTTCTCCCCTCCTTCTCCATACTCTCTCTATGCTCCCAATGCGTATTCCGGCTTCTTATTTAAAAAAAATGGACTCTTTGCTTTTAAAATTCCTTTAAGCTGTGCCCCCACACTCAATAACTTATTCCAGGGACCAAATGAACAAAACCGTTAAATTTGATCCGGTATATTTATTTATACCTTTTTCTTTAAATCATTATTTCAAAAGCAATTTTGTTTGGCAGTAAACGATACAACGTACACAATTATTGACAATGAACTCAAAAAAACATTAACACAATAATATTGACAAACTCTTGTAGAAAGAAGAAAAATTTCAAGTGTAACATCCCACAAATACAACAGTGCTAAACTATAAACGTTACAATTGGACAATTTGGTGCAAACAAATCAAAAAATATACGAAAAAGAGCCAATTCGAAAACAAGAGCAAAACAGCGTAAGGCAGATATAATTTTGAAACACAGTAGATGTATATAATTGGCTCTTGCTGGGTTGCCGACGCGTTTCAAGTTTGGACATGAAGTTTCCAAACTCTCATCAGGGCTCTTGTTATTATTCTGTTGGAATGTAAAAAATAAACCGTTTTAATACAACCAAATGGCCTCTTCTAGGAAAGAAGAACCGTTTGAATAGAATTAAAAGTACCTGGGTATTAGTGTTAGGTTGGCCTGCGCGGGTTTCTATAAATGGACCAAATCCTTTATTCAGGACACAACCAGGGTGACTTCAGTGACAACACCAACCTGGGAAAAGAGGTGTTGTCTATATTTAACGTGTGGTCTCTTGGCCATGGAATAACGACCTGTATTTTATTTACAAACCAAGGTATAATGTTAAAAAAATTCATACCTTCAAAAGATCGATTTAGTGGCCAAAAAAGGGTCTGGGGGCGGAGGGTTGTCTTTTCATGGAATCCTGTATGGGAAATATACACCCATATTATCATGAGGCTAATGCTTCCATAGTAACATGAAAGTTTCTTTTTTTTTAAAAAAGCGAATGTTACATTACATCAAATTGTCCTACCTTTCAAGTTCTTCTGCTGGGAGGCGGCAGAAACTTCTGCCCTGTGCCTGTAAGAGCAACAAGCTAAATGAGTATGGATTTCTTTTATGTGAACAAAAATTAACCTGGCATTGTGGTACACTTTAAAGATGTCAGCGCGCCGGAATTAAATGTACCTTTAACTTTTGCTGCTAACAGCACACCTCGCCCCCACTCTGCGGCCCCAGCCGGGGCTGTCAGTAATCGCAGTCACTTTGTTGTCCTCGGAGCCTCGCAATCACGTACCGTCGTGGTCTGAAAAGACACGCGGTTTGTTAGTCTGCGGGAAGCACCATAAATTTAAATCTCTTAACAACTCGGCAACGCCGTGTATCGCGCTCACCTCTAGACCTTTCTTGTTAACACGGCTTGGATGCAATAATTCTCACTCTCTCGGTGTCAGCTAGAAGTGGCGGCGGCCATTTCTACATATTTAAAGAGAAACTGCTTCGAGGCAGAGGGGTGGGAGGTTACTCGGTCCCAGGTGCATTATGGTATTCGGAGTGCCCAAACTATTGTGATAAAATCAACACCATTCGGAGTTAGTTGTTTGGGAAGCAATGAAAGGCGGATTCAACTTATAGACAATTGTAGCAAAGGGGTACCGAAATTCCCTCATATAACATTCATAGATGAAACACAATAGTGACAACACAACAGTATGGCACAAAGTCTCAGATTCTTGACAGTTCGGACATGTTGTTAAGGCCAGTCATGACACAATTAAATTTCAAAATTAGGTAGGCTTCTTTTTCAAGTAGCATTTTGTCAATGTCAGCAGGGCGCTGTACGTGGCTCATGGTGTGTAGAACAGTCCACTTGAAATCATTCTCATTATGGGACTTTTCGATGAAATGCTCTACCACCGGGGCTGTTAATAGTCTCTTTTTGATCCTTGATCTATGCTGTCCTATGCGGAGATTCACCTGTTGGTTTGTTTTCCCTATATATAGCCTAGGGCAGGGACATATCAGAGCATAAATCACATTTTTGGTTTTACAATTTGAAAAACCCAGATGCTTCCATTTAGTTCCTTGGTGTTCGAACTCACTGCCTTCAATGGTGCTACTGCACGAGACACAATTCCCACACCTATGGTGTCCCTCTACCGGTTTCATGTCCCACAAAGCTCGGAGATCATGTTTGGGTGAGGGTTTAGGGAGATCTGCTCGCACAATGTGTTGGCCTAAGCTGCGATTTTTTCTGTATGCAAAAATCGGACGTTGGAAGGGGCATTCTAGATCCTCCAACAAGTGCCAGTTCTTAAGGACTGTCTGCCTCAACTTGTGGGTGTCCGGACCAAAAGTGGTCACGCATACCAGCCTGTCCAACTCTTTCTTCTCATTGGTTTGCAATAGGATTTCACGTGGGGTACAGCGTGCTCTCTTGTATGAATTCCTAAGGAGTTTCCTAGGATAGCCTCTATGGATCATTTCATTACAGAATGTCTGTGCATGTTGATCATAGTCGCCAAGTTCCGAACAATTTCTTCGGATGCGTAACATTTGCCCATAGGGCAAATTGGCCTTGAGACTTCTTGGGTGGTAGCTTTTGTGGTGGAGGATGGTATTCTTGTCAGTCGGTTTTTTGAAGAGTGATGTTTTAAGTTTGCCCTCCTCACAGGTGACCTCGACGTCCAAGAACGTCATTTTCGTGGAGCTTGTTTCAATGGAGAATTTGATGTCCGGGTGTCTGTTGTTGATCCAGACATGGAACTCTAAAAGTTCAATCTGGCTCCCCTGCCACAGGAGCCAGATGTCGTCAATGTATCTCCACCATTGAAGGATATTCTTCTTGTAGGGATTATTGTTGTCTACATACAGAGTTTCATATTGTGCCATATAGAGCACTGCCATTTCCGGGGCATAAGGACACCCCATGGCAGTGCCCTTAATTTGCATATAAAACTGGCCATTGAATGTAAAGAAATTCTTCTGTAGAGCAATGGCTGCAAGTTTGAGGATGAATGCAGTAGGCACCCTGTGAGGCCTCTCCCTTTTGTCTAAAACCAATTCAATGACCTCAAGCGCCTCTTCCTGAGGGATTTGAGTGTACAAGGACGTAACGTCCATAGTTGCCATGATCTGTGTGGATGAATCAAACTCAATGCCCTCCACCTTTGTTAAAAAATCCGTCGTGTCTCTGAGATACGATTTTACCTCCGTCAGGAAGGGCTTTAGAAAGAAATCGACATACTTAGATAGTGGTTCTAAGCAGGAATCGACGCCCGATACAATCGGGCGTCCTGGTGGCTCGGCTAGGTCTTTATGAATTTTGGGTAGCAAATACAGAACTGGTGTACGAGGGAATTTTTTATTCAGAAATTCAAACTCTTTGTTACCCAAAAAACCTGCATCTCTCCCTTGTGTTAGAACATCGGAAATCAAACCCTGAATCTGTTTTGTGGGATCCTCATTCAGGGGGCGGTACCAAGTGGTGTTGTTGACCTGTTTTAATCCTTCAGTGACATATTTGTCACGAGGCCAGACAACAACCGCACCCCCCTTATCGGCCTGTTTTATGACAAGGGTGGGATCTTCCTTGAGACTTTGTAGTGCTTGCAACTCGCCCTTACTGATGTTGGAAGGCACATATCCTTTAGACTTTTCCATTTTATTAATGGAAGAGAGCATAATTTGCTCAAAAGCTATTATTTGTTTTGGGATATTTTGGTGAGGAACAAAGTTGGACTTGTTCCTCAAACCTGTTGCTTCCGTGTTTTGAGCAAATGGTTGGTTGAAAAAGAAGGCTTTCAACCTGAGTTTTCTACAAAACTCCAAGATTTCTATTTTCAGTTTTGTATAATCTGTGCGTTTGCATGGGACGAATTTTAAGCCCAGATTTAATAAGGATTCCTCTTGTGTGGTTAATGTCCGGTCAGATAAATTCACTACCACATTCGGTTTATCTAAGATTGGTAAAACCGTTTCCGTGTTCGCATTTGCCAAGGGGCTTTGGGCTTGGTTCTTCCTTGCTGGCCCCTGTCTAAAAAAGCAACCTGCTTTCTTGAATTATTGCCTCTAAAGTCAGGATCAGATGACCCTGAAGACGAAGTATCAGAGAAGGTAGAAAAACGATTTCTAGATCTACCCTGGAAGTCGTACAGCGCCCTGCGTGACTCGGCCTGGATATAGTAGTCCTCTTTAAGGAACGGATAAACTGATTCAAGTTTGAAAGATTTACTATCTTTCTCGTATTTCAAGGATTTATTGTTTATAGTAATGTCCTTAAAAACCTGTATATCCTTTTGGATTTTGTCAAGAAGAGTCTTGGCGTCAGTGACTGCCGGATTGTCAGCTATTGCTTTAGTTAACTCCTCAATTTCCTCCAATTCCTTCTTACACAACCTTTGCGCCGTCTCAATGGTGTGAACCATTAGGTCCCGGCTGCATTTAGTGTTAATCTGGCTGAAGCCCTTTTTATATTCAGCGTCTTCAACAAAAATAACAGGGGTATTCTTAACCTGGAGACCCCAGGGGATAGTTCCACCCTGTAGATGTTTTAACAAAAAATATCCATGAAGTTCTGTTCGAACGTGCTTTTTGCAAAGACGAGTTAATTTTTCTGTCTCGTTTTGTTGCTTTGCATCGGTACTCAAAGAAATAGATCCAAACGGTGAAGAGGCTATGAGAGACTTAATATGACTCTCGCTAAAAGAAAGTGTATCTTTTTCTGCCATAGACTTTTTGGAAGGACACAAGGTCCTTCAACTGTGAAAGTAATCTTTAAACCCCTAAATCTCTCGCGGATGTGGTATCCGCTCTATACAGCACACAATAAGGAGGTAGGTCCTTGGCGGGGCTGAGGGAGGGCTGGACCCTATAAAGTGCAAACCAACAAGCTGTGCCCCCACACTCAATAACTTATTCCAGGGACCAAATGAACAAAACCGTTAAATTTGATCCGGTATATTTATTTATACCTTTTTCTTTAAATCATTATTTCAAAAGCAATTTTGTTTGGCAGTAAACGATACAACGTACACAATTATTGACAATGAACTCAAAAAAACATTAACACAATAATATTGACAAACTCTTGTAGAAAGAAGAAAAATTTCAAGTGTAACATCCCACAAATACAACAGTGCTAAACTATAAACGTTACAATTGGACAATTTGGTGCAAACAAATCAAAAAATATACGAAAAAGAGCCAATTCGAAAACAAGAGCAAAACAGCGTAAGGCAGATATAATTTTGAAACACAGTAGATGTATATAATTGGCTCTTGCTGGGTTGCCGACGCGTTTCAAGTTTGGACATGAAGTTTCCAAACTCTCATCAGGGCTCTTGTTATTATTCTGTTGGAATGTAAAAAATAAACCGTTTTAATACAACCAAATGGCCTCTTCTAGGAAAGAAGAACCGTTTGAATAGAATTAAAAGTACCTGGGTATTAGTGTTAGGTTGGCCTGCGCGGGTTTCTATAAATGGACCAAATCCTTTATTCAGGACACAACCAGGGTGACTTCAGTGACAACACCAACCTGGGAAAAGAGGTGTTGTCTATATTTAACGTGTGGTCTCTTGGCCATGGAATAACGACCTGTATTTTATTTACAAACCAAGGTATAATGTTAAAAACATTCATACCTTCAAAAGATCGATTTAGTGGCCAAAAAAGGGTCTGGGGGCGGAGGGTTGTCTTTTCATGGAATCCTGTATGGGAAATATACACCCATATTATCATGAGGCTAATGCTTCCATAGTAACATGAAAGTTTCTTTTTTTTAAAAAAAGCGAATGTTACATTACATCAAATTGTCCTACCTTTCAAGTTCTTCTGCTGGGAGGCGGCAGAAACTTCTGCCCTGTGCCTGTAAGAGCAACGAGCTAAATGAGTATGGATTTCTTTTATGTGAACAAAAATTAACCTGGCATTGTGGTACACTTTAAAGATGTCAGCGCGCCGGAATTAAATGTACCTTTAACTTTTGCTGCTAACAGCACACCTCGCCCCCACTCTGCGGCCCCAGCCGGGGCTGTCAGTAATCGCAGTCACTTTGTTGTCCTCGGAGCCTCGCAATCACGTACCGTCGTGGTCTGAAAAGACACGCGGTTTGTTAGTCTGCGGGAAGCACCATAAATTTAAATCTCTTAACAACTCGGCAACGCCGTGTATCGCGCTCACCTCTAGACCTTTCTTGTTAACACGGCTTGGATGCAATAATTCTCACTCTCTCGGTGTCAGCTAGAAGTGGCGGCGGCCATTTCTACATATTTAAAGAGAAACTGCTTCGAGGCAGAGGGGTGGGAGGTTACTCGGTCCCAGGTGCATTATGGTATTCGGAGTGCCCAAACTATTGTGATAAAATCAACACCATTCGGAGTTAGTTGTTTGGGAAGCAATGAAAGGCGGATTCAACTTATAGACAATTGTAGCAAAGGGGTACCGAAATTCCCTCATATAACATTCATAGATGAAACACAATAGTGACAACACAACAGTATGGCACAAAGTCTCAGATTCTTGACAGTTCGGACATGTTGTTAAGGCCAGTCATGACACAATTAAATTTCAAAATTAGGTAGGCTTCTTTTTCAAGTAGCATTTTGTCAATGTCAGCAGGGCGCTGTACGTGGCTCATGGTGTGTAGAACAGTCCACTTGAAATCATTCTCATTATGGGACTTTTCGATGAAATGCTCTACCACGGGGCTGTTAATAGTCTCTTTTTGATCCTTGATCTATGCTGTCCTATGCGGAGATTCACCTGTTGGTTTGTTTTCCCTATATATAGCCTAGGGCAGGGACATATCAGAGCATAAATCACATTTTTGGTTTTACAATTTGAAAAACCCAGATGCTTTTACTGCGATTACTGACAGCCCCGGCTGGGGCCGCAGAGTGGGGGCGAGATGTGCTGTTAGCAGCAAAAGTTAAAGGTACATTTAATTCCGGCGCGCTGACATCTTTAAAGTGTACCACAATGCCAGGTTAATTTTTGTTCACATAAAAGAAATCCATACTCATTTAGCTCGTTGCTCTTACAGGCACAGGGCAGAAGTTTCTGCCGCCTCCCAGCAGAAGAACTTGAAAGGTAGGACAATTTGATGTAATGTAACATTCGCTTTTTTTAAAAAAAAGAAACTTTCTAGTTACTATGGAAGCATTAGCCTCATGATAATATGGGTGTATATTTCCCATACAGGATTCCATGAAAAGACAACCCTCCGCCCCCAGACCCTTTTTTGGCCACTAAATCGATCTTTTGAAGGTATGAATTTTTTTAACATTATACCTTGGTTTGTAAATAAAATACAGGTCGTTATTCCATGGCCAAGAGACCACACGTTAAATATAGACAACACCTCTTTTCCCAGGTTGGTGTTGTCACTGAAGTCACCCTGGTTGTGTCCTGAATAAAGGATTTGGTCCATTTATAGAAACCCGCGCAGGCCAACCTAACACTAATACCCAGGTACTTTTAATTCTATTCAAACGGTTCTTCTTTCCTAGAAGAGGCCATTTGGTTGTATTAAAACGGTTTATTTTTTTTATTTTTTACATTCCAACAGAATAATAACAAGAGCCCTGATGAGAGTTTGGAAACTTCATGTCCAAACTTGAAACGCGTCGGCAACCCAGCAAGAGCCAATTATATACATCTACTGTGTTTCAAAATTATATCTGCCTTACGCTGTTTTGCTCTTGTTTTCGAATTGGCTCTTTTTCGTATATTTTTTGATTTGTTTGCACCAAATTGTCCAATTGTAACGTTTATAGTTTAGCACTGTTGTATTTGTGGGATGTTACACTTGAAATTTTTCTTCTTTCTACAAGAGTTTGTCAATATTATTGTGTTAATGTTTTTTTGAGTTCATTGTCAATAATTGTGTACGTTGTATCGTTTACTGCCAAACAAAATTGCTTTTGAAATAATGATTTAAAGAAAAAGGTATAAATAAATATACTGGATCAAATTTAACGGTTTTGTTCATTTGGTCCCTGGAATAAGTTATTGAGTGTGGGGGCACAGCTTGTTGGTTTGCACTTTATAGGGTCCAGCCCTCCCTCAGCCCCGCCAAGGACCTACCTCCTTATTGTGTGCTTTAAAATTCCTTTGGCACGGCAAACGCCCTAGGATAGCCATTGCTACACTTCGAAAAGATAAAGCTCAGGCTGGTGTCCGCTTCCCTGACTTCAGAGAATATCATCGCGCTTTTTCTCTGAAACAGACAACCCAGTGGCTTTCGACAGATCCTCCATTTTATCCTCCCTTATGGTTAACTATGGAATCTTCCTCCATTTCTCCCTTCACTTTCCGTGAACTTATATCCTTCGCGTCTTATCCCGCTCGTCTTCATACTCCTATTATATCTCATTGTCGTGCTTTTCTTCATTCCTTTTTATCTTCATTATATCCTTCCCTTCTTACTTTCCATGAACAACCTATCTGGTTTAATTCTCAACTTAAAATTAGTAATCGTAGTATTTACTGGAAGGTCTGGCACTCTCGAGGATTGTGCTGGATCTCTCAATTGCTTTCTCTCAATGTCCCTCTCTCCTTCTCGGAACTTCAGTCCTCTTTCCTGTTACCTTCCAGTGCCCGCTCACAATATGATTTGCTTTTACCTGTTCTTACCTCTTGTCTCTAATCATTGACGACATCCAATGATATTCCTTTAGACCGTCAAGCCACTTCCTCCTTACTAGAATCTACCCCCTCAGCTTCTTCCCTTTATAAGTCCTTCCGCTACACAGTTGATTGAGTGAAATCTAAAATTGAGATTGCTTGGGAGTCTGATCTTTCTCGAGACTGGTTGGTTCTTCTTTGGGATAAAGTTTGGAACACACTTCATAAAACCTCTAGAGCTGCTAACAACACCCAAACGTTATACTTTGTTTATAACAGAGTTTTGATTACCCCACTCTCCCTGTCCAGTTTTTCTTCAGAGACACCCCCTACCTTTTTGTCTTGCCCTTTTCCCTCAGCAGACCTAAAACACATGCTTTTTGACTGTCCACATGTATCCAAGTTCTGGAATTCTCTATGGGCCTGAATCCAAAAGATTTTCCATTTTCAGATTCCCTTCTCCCCGGCTCTTGTTTTTTTAGGCTACTTTTCACCTGATCTCCCTCAATCTCCTCGCCATTACCTACTCCTTGACCTCTTAATAGCTGTTGCTTTCCACATTATCATGTCTAACTGGAAGCAAGCTGCGAACGTGTCCTATCGTTCTTGGTGGAATGCAGTCTGTTTTCATCACCGGCTAGACACCAATTTGGTATCTCCCGGTTCCCTGGCAATTAAACGAGACCTTATTTGGCTTCCTCTGGTAACATTTCTTTCCTCCATTGCCCCAATGAGCTCATCCCTGAATCCTGCTGTTTTTGAAGTCCGCAAACCACCATGAATTTCTTTTTCCTTTGCTTTAAATTTTATTCCCATTATTATCATATGGTGCATTTGCTTTTCTTATATATTTTTGCTCATGTCATTTCATGCTCATTTTACCTGCCTTTTATGAGATTTTATTGTATTAGCTATTGGAATTTTTCCCTTAAGTTGTAAATTATTGTCATATCCTTCTTCATGTTTCTTCCTCTCTCCCTCCCTCCCCCCCTTTTTTTATCTTCAATAAAATCAAACGTAAAAATAAAAAAAAGAAATCCAAGCTTAGACAGACAAAACACAACATCCACATGATGTACCCAAGCAAAAGCAGGATGGCATGGCTGGCATATGAATTAGAAATCACTGGACTATTAAGACCACACACACCTTGCCGAATATGAATATCTGCGGAAAGTAGAGTCCTTGGAGGCAACAGGGTCAGAAAACTGTGAGAATACTGCTCACCTTACACTCACCATGGGCTCAGGAAATGTATCAAATGAGTACACAGTCATGAAGGGAATTTGCCTAAAGTGGCATGCCACCTGTGTCAATGTTGTGCTATGCAAATAAATGATGGACAGAATGCTGAATAAATCATACATTCACCCCCAGTCAAGAGATCTGGGTTAAATCCATTGTTCTTTTGCTCACCATGCCACCCCAGTTTAGACCTAGCTATATGCCAATCAGTCTTGAACCTGTGCCTCATGTGAACAGTCCAGACCGAACTGCCAAGCCAGGTCCTCCCTGGACCGGAAACAAGCATCCTGGGACCGGTTTCTGGGTACTAACCTTCATCTGCCAAGCTAACTTAAATCCAGTGGCACAGTGAGCAAGGGACCCACGTCTGGGCATTCCCATCCCACTTAGGGTGAAAAGTGCTACTCAAACAAATGATGGACGGAATGCTGAATAAATCATACATTCTTCCCCAGTCAGGAGATCTGGGTTAAATCCATCGTTCTTTTGCTCTCCATGCTACCCCAGTTTAGATCTAGCCATATGCAAATCCTTCTTGACCCTGTGCCTCATGGGAACAGTCCAGACTGAACTGCCAAGCCAGGTCCTCCCTGGACTGGAAACAAGCATCCTGGGACCGGTTTCTGGATTTTACCTTTCATCAGCCAGTCTAGCTTGAATCCAGTGGCACAGTGAGCAAGGGACCCACATCTGGGCATACCCATCCCACTGAGGGTGAAAAGTGCTACGCAAACAAATGATGGACGGAATGCTGAATAAATTATACATTCATTCCCAGTCAAGAGACCTGGGTTAAATGCATTGTTCTTTTGCTCACCATATCACTCCAGTTTAGACCTATCTATATGCAAATCAGTCTTGACCCTGTGCCTCATGGGAACAGTCCAGACCGAACTGCCAAGCCAGGTCCTCCCTGAACCGGAAACAAGCATCCTAGGATCAGTTTCTGGGTATTACCCTTTATCAGCAAGGATAGCTTGAATCCAGTGGCACAGGCTCAGTGAGCCTTCCGTTCATCATTTGTTTGCATAGCACCTGTGTCAAGGTTGTCATTACCACTAGTCTATCAGATCTAAAGAAGACACAGACATGGGTCCACCCCTACCAAGTCACATACAAGTAACGTACCATCATGTTGTGTACACGAATGTGTCCAAAGCCACTTCTATGTAGTCAGACTCCATATGTACTGAGGTGTGTTGATGAGACAGGTGTCTTTCTGCACATCCATAACATATGCAGAATGCTTCTCCTAAACTGTTGCACTTTGAACACTTGCACTATGGTGACATATCAAAGCATGACCTGTGTGCAATTGTGATGTAAAAAAGTAAAGGTTTGTGACTTCATGTCACACTCATAGTCAAATTGATGTGGACAATGACACCCAGCAAATATAGACACCAAAATCTTGACAACATACTGTGAAATGGCACATACTCCATGGACCATATGCAATTGAAGCCATTTTAACATTATTGTATACTTACACTACTAATTGTACATGAATTACAGTTAACTAAAAAACAATTTGTTGCATACAGAAATCAGAAATAAAAAACTGTTCCATGCTTTATTCTGCATGAATACGCAAATGAATAAATAACACAAGGCCAGTGGCCAGTCAAAAAATGTCCAAAAGCTTTATGGGACCAAACATCTTGTCCATCAACTCTTGTATCTAGGTGACATGCTGGCACAAAAGGGGCAAAACTAGGGAGGACTGGTTTGGGTTTTGGAAGGGATGTGATTAGGAGGGTGGGTCAGATTGAGGGGGCGGTGGGTCCACTGCAGTGGTAGGCTCAGACTTAGGGGGGCAACTGTAGTGTGAATGCTCAATGGAGAGGGGATGGGCTGGGTTTGACCATGTTATGCATGGTGTAATGCTGTATGGTGAGGACATGTAATGGGAGGGACTCACACTTTTCGGGAGGGTTTTTTTGGTGCAGGAGGTACTGGGCTGTGTAAGTATGGGTTGGTGGAGTGGGTTTGGGAGCCTGGGGGGATTTTTTGTGGGGGGGGGATTTTTGGCTTTCTTTTTTTCTGGGGGGTAGATGTGGATGGCAGGGTGGGGTTGTCTCTTCTTCTTTGGAAGGGGTTTGAAGGTGTGGGTAGGGAATAGGTCCAGGGCACAGAGGTGGAATGTCTGGCATCGAGGGGAACAGGAGAGGCAAGGGCAGGGGTTGTGGGGAAGAGTGTTCTGAGGTCTGCGGAGTGTCTGTGGATGCATGTGTGTTATCTGCTAGTATGTCCATGGTGTTGAGTGTGCTGTCTGTCTCCTGAATGAGCAGCTTGGAGAGTGGAGATGGTAGTGGTGATAATAGCCTATGATGCAGAAGATTCAGTCCCTGTCTCCTCCACCACCACAAGGGAGTCATCACTGGGGCAGGAATTGTCTTCAGATGCTGCAGATGTTGTCTCAGAGCTGTACTCAGTGTGGCTCTGCACCACTGAGTTCCCCCTCCTCCAACTCAGCACTGGGCCCAGACTGGGTAACTGCTCTACCTTCATCCATGACAAATCCTTGGCACTGCCTCCTCAGATGGCTGGTGCTAAGGCTGTGAATAAGAATGAAAAAGAATCACACAAGTTGTCTGCATATACTTGTCACATGGGTAACATTACAAATCTTCACAGATCAAACAAATTCAAAATTATGACTAGTGCTTTTACCTCTTGATACATTTACATACATGACATATGTAAGTCTGCCAGTTAACCATTGCTCCTTCACACATGATGTTATCTGCAACATCGGGTGTATCAACATCAATTGACACTGTTAACTACTTCACTATGTAGCAGGTGACGTATGGGCTTTTTCTCCTGAAGGTCTGTTGCCCTGACATAGCTGTCTCCTCTCCTGCAATGGAATTTAGAGCTCACAATGGGAATAGGATTCACAGAATTGAATTGAGACATGGTATCCATTCTGCAATCCCTAGTCATCAAATTGGGAACCATTGGCTCTGATGTTACAGGTCAAATGACTTCCTTGTCAAACTTTAATATTGCCCAGTCATTGCATAAGTCATGTCACCCAGATAACAGTGGTTTTGCTAATTTGTCCTGTAACTGAGGTTCTCTACTGTTAGGTTACACCTCTGACTCTTATTTATTTTGGAGACACCAAAGTAGTAGGCAGAGCTAGATGTGAACAATGGTCAACACTCTTCCAAGTCCGATGACTGCATCGTCACAATGCTTAAGGTGGAACACAATGCCACTGGTCTGTCTGGGTGCATTGTCTGCACAGACTATTAGTACTGCACCTCTATTCATCATGAGTCCAGTCAACACTGTGTACCGATCCTGTCTAGACTACAGAAGTCCTCATTAGTATGCCCAAGTCTGAATGTACCTCACTTCTATTAGACAGATTGCACACTTTGTACAGCTTACATTGCTCTTTTTTCATTCTCATTTTGGTAACTTACTCCTAAATGATGCACATTTGACATCTCTAAATCTGACAGTGATGCATCATGCACATGGTTTACAAAGCCCACGATATGAATAGTCAAGAGCATTTACACATATGTCAACTGTTGTGAATGTATATCTAACATCATACCTACAATTTCAGCTATGTTTCCACCAGTGACCACCTGTGTTTGACAATGAATGGCATGCATTGTCGCTGTTGCAGAGTCAGACACATGGACTCACTCTTTGGATGGAGTGAATGGAATATTCTGAACAAGCATGTGAAAGGCCAGTGTGACATGTGATCAGAGTAAGCAAACCTGTAATTGGCCCATGGGATACATTTGATTACACTGAGCAGCATGACTGGGAGCTAACATTGGCACACTGACCAAGCTAAACTCACAAACACCTCAACATTGATGTCACCTGCTGCCAGGATGTATAGCATGGGATTTTCACACTTGAGTTCTCCAATAAAAACATACATCACAGTTTTGCTGAAACCACACTGAGAACAGGCACATACATTAGTCAATGTGTTCACACATGTCGAGCAGTTGCCTTACTCCAGATGTTTATCTTCATGCATATGTTGTTGGAATTTGTGCTGATCACATGAGCATGGCACTACTGCCACTACCCTGAACATAACTTTCTCACATGTCCCTGATGAAAAGGGCATAACATGGCATCTAATAATCATTATGCATATGCATCTTTTGAAAATGAACAGCGAGTTTGGCTGACTTTTGACCTGTAAAAAAGGCAACAAGCTAAGATACTACAACATACCTGGTTGAAAAAGGTGTGCGACAAGGCACATACTCACCCACTTGTGCTGCTGTGCAGCTTTCAACTTCCCATCCAGGTCCGGGAACACCACCACTAGGATGCAGAGCATGTGGGTGGTCATGGTTCGGCACTTGCCCCTCTTGTCTGGAAGTGACAAGCTCAGCTGGACTTAAGTGATCTTCTTGTTCAGCCACAAAGTTCCTGCCACCTCTTGCGGCAATGACGGACGCACCGAGTATCCAACCCCATGGAGTGCACCTTCTGGGAGATGGTCTTCCACAGCTTTGCCTTCTCATGGGAGTTGACCTGATAAGATGACATTGTGATAGACCCTTAGCTCACATTCAACATGTTTCTGAGTCAGACACTCAGTACACATAGATCATGGTCAGATTGGCAACAATGTCTAAGGGGAGGCATATGGCAATATGTGCAGTTGTCCTGTGTTCAATGATGACTCCGTCCCATGAGAACAGTGATAAGATATTTACCCCAGTACACAGCAGTGTACCTGACCAGAACAGTTATCTACACACTTTTAAACTTACAAAAACATTTCACATGCTTGCAAATGAGATTCCTTATGCTGTGTGTGCATGTTAATTGCACATGTCCAATGAAAATGCAGTGTGATCATCACTCACCTGCTTCTTTGGTTTGCATACAGCTGGCCTGGTTCATCTCCTCTATGAAAGCTGAGGCCCTGACCACCAAACGTGCCATAGTAGCTCCCCCAGAGGTTGTGGACACAGCAGCAGAGAGATGGGGAGGTGCAGGAATGATGCAGGTAGTGCAGGCAATTTAAGTCTCTAAGGAACCGGCTTGTATCTAAGCAGCAGAGGCAGTCTTAATTCAATGCGGCCAAAGCGATAGGTTCTCGTCCGTCACATTTTCCGAACCGCTGCAATGCATAACATTGCTTGCAGATGACACGCCTACTGTGATGTTCAGAAACTCATCATTGGACTGCAGTTGACTTTGATACATTGAAGATGGGAGGTTACCGAGTCAGTTTCCACTTGATGAGGCTCTGAACCGAAATGTGCATCTGTCACCATAAGACCTTGCAACCAATGCCTGTGTTTGAATTGGTTAGGATGTGGCTACAGCGTCTTTTCAATACACACCCGCATCTGTCACCAAAACAACTTGCAGAAAATGGCTGTGTCCATCTATCATCAAAACAACTTGCAGCCAATAGCTGTGTCGGAATCGGTTATACTCAAATTTGTCTGACACCATAACAACTTGCAGCCAATGGCTGTGTCTGAATCAATTAGGATGCGGCTACCGCGTCCTTTGAATACTCACCCGCATCTGTCATCATAACATCTTACAGTCAATGGCTGTGTTTGAATCGGATAAGGATGCAGCTACCATGTCCTTTGAATAATTGGTTAGTAGGGCAGACACTTCTATAATTGATGTTTTTTGTGCCTGACATGTGTGGAGGCACCTGTTTAAGTTGACATGGACCTTTACATGAATATCTCACACTCCCATGAGGAGCCATCCAATGGAGATGACCGCGAGCAAGCTGACAAAACTGACCTGTCTGCTTTAGTCTGAGTGTGCCCCATAGTTGTCTTTATGAAACAGCAATACATTATTATGCTCTTCTAGGTCTATGGTCTCACTGCAGCACTTTGGACCTCCCTAGGTGAACTACAATCCACTGAATCAGCGTCACTTTCGGAGAGCCCCTCTGGGATTTCCCTCTAATTTCTTCTTGTCCAGTTTCACCTGGGGTCTCAAATAGAGGACAATGGGTCCAGTGCAGCCAGGGTCTTATTGTAGGGGCGCCCGGGTATTAGAGCCAGACCAGCACCCTCAGGCAGTGTCAATAGGTTCATCCATTGCCAGACCAGGATCTCCTCGTTCCTTTCCAGTGCCTGCCAATTAATATGCTTGTGCCCTTCCCCTTGGCCCTCTCAGCATGTTCTTTACCCAGTTGGCCATACTGCACATCTATTAGGAATATATCTCCACTGCAAGGCTGGGTTGAGGAAGGCAGTGGCAGCAACAAACCTTGAGGGGTCTCCAGATCACCATATTGGCTGGCAATTCTGCATGCTGAACATTTCTAGTGGTCCGTCCTTCTCCCAAACCACCAAAGGAGCCCTGCTTACGTATCTTCTGGGTGGTTCAGCCAGTTGGGCACCCACTGTTTCTAGGCCAAGGCAGTGCATCCCGCAGGGGCAAGTGTCAGAGTTCTGCACTCGGCCACGCTGGTCCGGTCTGGCCCCCAAATGGACCAGGAGCCTGTTGTATGGTGCTCTCCCCAAGGCCAGGAGCCCATCACAGCTCTTCACCCGCCATCTTGGTTAATCCACACTCCAACACCTGGACTCAGGAGAAGCACCAAGGGCTGATCAAGGGAAGAAATGCTGAGCAGGAGACAAGCAATGTGGAACCACCAGGGCAAAGCATAGACCTCCTCATCAATTCACAGTCTGTTTGCAGGGCTCCCTTCACTGCTTAGGCCCACACCAGGGCCTGACACTGTGTCCTCTTGAAATCATCATCAAATAGCTCTCTCTGGCTAGTCCCAGGCTGGGCACTGGAACCCTGTGTCACAGGGATATTGGAAGGATCTGGACACTGCTTGCCTCTAGGCCCAGGCAACACTCCTCTTCTTTGCTAGTTGCCGGGAGCTGCAAGTCAGGAGTGGCCACCCAGGGGGGCCAGAACTCACCACATGTGTCTTCCAGTGGGGCCGACCTCTTGTCAAGGAGTCCTGCCCTCCATTTTAGTTGCTTAGAACAGCAGCTGGAGCAGGGGCAAGCAGTCTTCACAAGGCCCAGGTCACCTGGTTGCTAGGCTGCCCTCACTGCCACAGCCCACCGTGGCCTGAGGCAGAGAGTCCAGTGATTGCAGAGCTCCTTCGGTGTAGCAGTCAGCCTCTATCTCACCACCTGTCAGTTCGTCAGCATGGTGCAGCTGCCGGCCTGCCCTTCTCGGGAACCACATGTACACCCCTCATCTCAACACTGGGGTGCTACTGCAGCGTGTCACATCCCCTGTTGTCGCTACTTCAGTGGAGACAGCCGATGGCAGCAGCCAGGGTAAGATGATGGCTGGATTACAGGGGAAAGGAGCAGGAGTTCTCCGATTATGTTTCACGACTATTGTGCCAAAGTCTTATTAGAAAATTACAGTATCAGTATGTAGATCATTATTTTGGGATGACATTTTGTTATACCGGTAGTGTGTTAGTGGTTCCTTCAACCCTGATTAGATTTTATAGCTCAGTGTCACAGCATCTGCAGGGTGTGAAAGAAGGACCATTGCTTTCACCCCACACTGCTCTGACAATCCCTGAGTACACATGACCTACTTCCTGACTGCGGAGTCCGAGCATTATGTCGGACTCCCGGTGGAGCTGCTATGTTCAGCTAATGAGGAGATCGGACTTGGTTTACCGCCTGACCGTCACCTGTTGGACCTTGGGCACAGTTTCTCTTCTTCTCCCTGTCTTGCCCACCCTCCCCCTAATCATATTTTTGCTCTTCTGCTTTTACCTTGTCTCCTTTCTATCCACCTGTCTGACTGGTACCCGTTGGAGTTCCTTGAGAGCTATAGGGAAGACAGGCCTTGGACTACCCCCCTGGCTGTCACCTACCCATTCGGTCTTTGGGCTGACTTTACCTCTGTCTCTTATTCTGTCTTCCAACTAGTCCTCTCCCTTCTGACCACCTCTCTCCTTCCCTCTCTACTGGTCTCTTCTTATCTCCCGTTAATGTGTCTCATATGTGTGATGTAACATGTTATTATTGTTGTAACTTTGCTGACCTTATTTAAAGCTCTCTGATACCCACGGGTCTATCCAGCGCTATATAAAACTCTCAAAATAAATAAATATACCTACAGTAAAGGGTATTCATGAGGAGGATCAGATCTGCAGATACAGAGCTTTCCAGGGATTTTTGGCTCCAGAAATACTGCCCAAAAAATGCCAGGGATTAGGCACTTGCATAGGTGGTCCTGAGCATCTGTCTATACACACACGCACACATCAATGTAACATATTTTTGTAGCATTAACACATGACTAAAACAATCACATTACAGTATGTGTGAGTGAATTGTGTTCCAGTATTCTCTTTCAGCTTTATTCCATTTCCATGAAACAGAGTCACGACCTGTGACATCAATATTTATTTTAGATTTATAACAGTATTGTGGGTACTGTTCATTCACTGCATTATTCTTCAGTTGTTATAACTGAATCAAGTTGGTTCATTTGGTATATTTGAAATCAAATCCATGTCAAGTTAGTCAAAAGCCAAATCAATTTGCCGGCAAATAACAGACAATTGGCCACTTATTACAGTCCCAAAGCTATGCATGTACTGAGGAACAAATCAATCATGCCGTGTTTGGCTAGTTTATGGTTGACTCGGCTCATTTTGATCATTATGCAAATAAATCACATTTTTTAAAGGATAAATTGCTATATTGTTAGCAATAGTTTGTTGATTGCTGTAATCAAAATGTGTTTTTTGCTAGGAGGTTATTAAGAATTTGCCTGAATGTCCCAAGAAAATATATTGCAGCACAGAAGGTAGAGTTTCCATTAAAAAGTGATAATAAGCTGAAAAGGCTGAATATGCTTAATGACTGTGACAACAACAACCATTCTGGTAAGGTAAGCACAGTATTGCTTTGGGGGTACCAATATATTGCCGTAGAAATAGAGCCAGAGGAGTTATTGGATTCTGTAGCTGCTGCATTTTCTGTATATATCTTCAAGAGTAACTCGGCAAGATCCCCACCAGCGTATCCTCAGCACAGAGGGAGTCCACAACATTTTTCCTTTCAGGAAATTTATTTCATTAACACCTTGTGCAAAACAAAGAAGACGGGTCGACGCCTTCCGGCTGTTGCCTTCAACTGGACCAAATATATATATATATATATATATTCACTGAAAAAATCATAGGTTTCAGGCCTTATATAGTTGGGAATTAGTTTATAAAAAACCTTTGAAATTCACTCAAAAAACTATAGGTTTTAGGGGTGGTATAGTTAGCTGGACATTTCACTCATACAAAACCATTGAAATTGCTCCTATATAGTTAGTTGTACTAACTATATTTCGCGCACCCGCAATGCACTGCTGATCATTCATGACATGGTCATTGACATCACTGATGACATCTCAAATGACATCACTGATGACATCACTGATGACATCATCCATGTGACAATCACATACACCTTTTCATACACTAGCACTTGTAAGCGCTCAAAGCGCACATATAGATATATATGTGTTTTTGAAGTTAATTTTCGTAAAAACCACTGGAGCAATTTTCACCAAATATAGAAAAGGCACTTCTGCGTACCAGTCCCTACAATTTTGCCAAGTTTGGTGTAATTCCGTTCAGCCGTACGGGCTGTTGCCGTGTGTAATCGTCCTATGGAAATTAGCATGGGGAAAACGCGTTTCGGGACCCCCCTTTTTTCTCGGCTCCCGCATGACGAATCCCCCCCAAACTTCCAGGGAAGGAGCGGAGCGGAGCTAGCCTAAATTTTGGAAAATTACATGCAAATTCCTCAACCGGCGCCAAAGTTATTCCTAATAGAATGTTGCGGATTTCCTATGGTAGCTAGGTCCTAACTATATATACCTACTGGCTATCGCCAGTAGGTAATATATATTGCAGTACTTTGTTCAGCGAGGGATCGATAGCTGTTGGGACTGCCAGAGACACACACGGCACCAGTGGGGAGTGTCTGGTATTTCACCGATATGGGATCACAGTCCAAATTGACTGCCCCTGCTCATTGGATACGCCGGGAGCGGTCTCTAGTTGCAATGGTACGAGGGACCAGGAACAGGCAGCTGTGGATATTTTCAGGTCATGGATGCGCGCCTACCACCACCTTCCTGCATCCAGCAAAAGCCTACCATGCATCCTACTCCCCTACGCCACCCACCCGGACCTGCCGCCACAGTGCATTCTGGATGTTGTGGTTCAAGACTTTCGTGAACTACTGAGGGTGAGCCGACTGCTTCAAGGGGGAGGGGACTCACACGCTGGAGGACATTTTAAACAGGAAGATGACCATTGGGGGAGGACATGCCACAGTGATTGGGAGCTGAGGAAGGCCATCAGAGCCGAAATGCATTCGCCGCCACTGCTTACCTGTTAATAAACACGAGCTGTTTGTACTGCAATCCCTCTGGCCTCTGAGTTCTTCAATTTTGGAGTGCATTTTCGTCATATTTTCTGCGCCTGCCGGACAACGCAGTACAGTTGGCCCCGATGCACCCAAGTGTCCCATCAGCAAGTCTGGCAACACGCTGCTTGCAGTACTTTGTTCATCGAGGGATCGATAGCTGTTGGGACTGCCAGAGACACACGCAGCACCAGTGGGGAGTGTCTGGTATTTCACCGATATGGGATCACAGTCCGTATTGACTGCCCCTGCTCATTGGATACGCCGGGAGCGGTCTCTGGTTGCAACGGCACGAGGGACCAGGAACAGGCAGCCGTGGATATTTTCAGGTCATGGATGCGCGCCTACCACCACCTTCCTGCATCCAGCAAAAGCCTACCGCGCATCCTACTCCCCTACGCCACCCACCCGGAGGTGCAGCCACAGTGCATTCTGGATGTTGTGGTTCAAGACTTTCGTGAACTACTGAGGGTGAGCCGACTGCTTCAAGGGGGTGGGGACTCACAAGCTGGAGGACATTTTAAACAGGAAGATGACCATTGGGGGAGGACATGCCACAGTGATTGGGCGCTGAGGAAGGCCATCAGAGCCGAAATGCATTCGCCGCCACTGCTTACCTGTTAATAAACACGAGCTGTTTGTACTGCAATCCCTCTGGCCTCTGAGTTCTTCAATTTTGGAGTGCTTTTTCGTCATATTTTCTGCGCCTGCCGGACAACGCAGTACAGTTGGCCCCGATGCACCCAAGTGTCCCATCAGCAAGTCTGGCAACACGCTGCTTGCAGTACTTTGTTCATCGAGGGATCGAGTTCTTCAATTTTGGAGTGCTTTTTCGTCATATATATATATATACAGGATTCCACAATCCTGCAGTGCGAGCAACCAGCCAGCGACTCCAACACAAACACAGGTACAGACCACAATGAGGGTTTCGTAGATTCAGTAAAGTGCTTTATTTCATCGATGGGAACGGCAACAAGTTATTTCCAATAGAATGTTGCGGATTTCCTATGGTAGCTAGGTCCTAACTATATATACCTACTGGCTATCGCCAGTAGGTAATATATATATATATATATTTCCCTCTTCCCCTCCTTCACGACTTCAGGGCACTGCCCTGCCTGTGGAGACGCCGCGCAGCCGACATTAACGCTGCCTCGGTCTAAACACCTAAGCTAATCTTGCCGCCATTGCCTGCTCGATCGCGGAGGCCACGCCCCCTTGAGGCCACGCCCACCCCGAACCAGCATTTAAAGCGCTGATTACAAGCGCTTTAATTCATACCTGACAGACCTCCTGAGGCGGAAGCCGGGAGTGAGAACTGCCGCTCATTTTTAAAATTGTTGAATTTCTTGTATGTTTTTAAACCCACTTTCCCTCTCCCCCTCCTTCACGACTTCAGGGCACTGACCTGCCTGTGGAGACGCCGTGCAGCCGACATTAATGCTGCCGTGGTCTAAACACCTAAGCTAATCTTGCCGCCATTGCCTGCTCGATCGCGGAGGCCACGCCCCCTTGAGGCCACGCCCACCCCGAACCAGCATTTAAAGCGCTGATTACAAGCGCTTTAATTCATACCTGACAGACCTCCTGAGGCGGAAGCCGGGAGTGAGAACTGCCGCTCATTTTTAAAATTGTTGAATTTCTTGTATGTTTTTAAACCCACTTTCCCTCTCCCCCTCCTTCACGACTTCAGGGCACTGACCTGCCTGTGGAGACGCCGCGCAGCCGACATTAACGCTGCCGCGGTCTAAACACCTAAGCTAATCTTGCCGCCATTGCCTGCTCGATCGCGGAGGCCACGCCCCCCTTGAGGCCACGCCCACCCCGAACCAGCATTTAAAGCGCTGATTACAAGCGCTTTAATTCATACCTGACAGACCTCCTGAGGCGGAAGCCGGGAGTGAGAACTGCCGCTCATTTTTAAAATTGGTGAATTTCTTGTAAGTTTTCAAACCCACTTTCCCTCTCCCCCTCCTTCACGACTTCAGGGCACTGACCTGCCTGTGGAGACGCCGCGCAGCCGACATTAACGCTGCCGCGGTCTAAACACCTAAGCTAATCTTGCCGCCATTGCCTGCTCGATCGCGGAGGCCACGCCCCCCTTGAGGCCACGCCCACCCCGAACCAGCATTTAAAGCGCTGATTACAAGCGCTTTAATTCATACCTGACAGACCTCCTGAGGCGGAAGCCGGGAGTGAGAACTGCCGCTCATTTTTAAAATTGGTGAATTTCTTGTAAGTTTTCAAACCCACTTTCCCTCTCCCCCTCCTTCACGACTTCAGGGCACTGACCTGCCTGTGGAGACGCCGCACAGCCGACATTAACGCTGCCGCGGTCTAAACACCTAAGCTAATCTTGCCGCCATTGCCTGCTCGATCGCGGAGGCCACGCCCCCTTGAGGCCACACCGACCCCCTTGACGCTAGCCACAGCCTTATAAAAATGTGCTTCCCTAGGAAGCGCAGCGGGCGCAACGTTTGCGCGCCGAAGGCGTGCCTAAGGCAAGCCCGTCTGCGCCCGTCCGCGCCAAGGTAGGGCCATGGGCCCCTTATGCTGCCGGTTTTGACTCTTTATATCAGGATCAGCTTCCGTCTGGGCCTCCCTACTCCAGATAGGAGCTCATCCAAATAGGTAAGCTATTTGCCGACAAAGGAATACTGTCTCTATCACCCACCTCTCTCCCCAGGGCTGATGTACTTTGTGATGATGTTCTGTATTGTGGGCTATTAAACGTCAGGTCTCTGCCCAAACACTGCACAGAGATCCAACTTCTGATTGACACTCATGAACTTGACATCCTCTTCATGACAGAAACTTGGACGTGTCCAGACTGTTTGGTCGATCCGGGATTTGCCTGCCCCTCCGGGTTTAAATTTCTCCACTTCCCTAGGCCTACAGGTAGAGGTGGAGGTATGGGAGTCATTTTCAGAGCCTCTTGCAGCATTAAGATCCTTACTCTTGACCCTATTCTGGGCACCGAGTCACTAGGACTCTCAATTCAGACCCACGCCGGAAATATAGTCACAGGGATTTTGTGCTATCGCCCACCAGGGGCGTTCATCCTTCAGCAGCAACAAGCACTAATCACCACCCTAACCAATATCGCCTTATCTCACCAAAAGCTGTTTATACTTGGTGATTTTAATCTATGGCAAAACGGTAACCTTGACTCAGCTCTCAAGAACTTACTCTCTACCTGTGACAGTTTTGGCCTCTCTCAGCTGACCTCCAAGGCCACCCACAAAGCGGGTCATCTGCTTTACCTGATCTTTGCGCCACCTGACTTGGTGGTAATGGGAGAAAATCTTCCAATGGATTGGACTGATCACTCATTGGTTAAATTCTTTCTTCACAAGACGACTGGCCCCTACAAGGCCCCGGCACCGACCAAGGAAATTAAATGCAGAGATTGGAGGGCTCTCTCACGCGCACATCCTTCGGGCGAAATGTTCCATTTGCAACAGCTTTCTGACGTGAACAAAAGCACAGTCGACAATTACAATTCCCTTGTCACCAGTATCTCCAGAGTGGTCGACACCCACGCCCCCCTCAAAAATCGGACTTGCAGGGGTAAAGACTCTGCCCCTTGGTTCAACGTCGACCTAAAACTGCTAAAACTTGAATGTAAACAAGCAGAGAGAAGGTGGAGACGTGATTATAATAAAACCTGCAAAGACACGTGGAAAACTAAGGTCCACGCGTACAAAACTCTCATCAAAAAATCTAAAGCCGATCACTACTCCTCTCTGATCTGTAACACTACCAACAATTCCAGGAGCATTTTTAGCATCCTAAACAGCGTCACTAACCCGGAGTCTTGTAAAAATGCGATCGTCCCGTCCCAAGACCTCTGTGACAATCTGGCCATATTCTTCAAGGAGAAAATTGAACTTATCCTTAAAGATCTGGATACTCCTCTTTCTGCTGGAAATCCCCTTTCCTTGAACACTGTTACTCTGGAGAATCACGCACCTGACTTAGCTGTGTCTCCAGAAGAATTTCTCTGCAGGTTTCCACCGCTAACTCTCGAACTCTTCACTAAGGTAGCTAGAGGGATCGTGTCTGGGTCTCCACTGGACCCAGTACCCCCTAAAATCTGGAAAGAATTCAAAGCAGAACTTTTCCCCCCGCTCCATCTAATCTGTCAGCAATCCCTGCTGTCTGGCACTGTCCCTGCCCACTGGAAACGAGCGCTAGTCTCCCCCCTGCTGAAGAAACCTTCCCTGGACCCTGATTGCTCAAAAAGTTATAGGCCCATCTCATTGCTGCCGTTCCCTGCCAAGATAATGGAACGGGTGGTCAGTAACACCCTCTCCAACCACCTGGAACATCATCTGCTACTTAATGGGGACCAATTCGGTTTCCGGCCTGCTCATGGAACCGAAACTGCCCTGATTATCGCCATGAACGAACTTCAAAGTCGAGCAGACAGAAGTCAGGCATCATTTTTGATACTGCTCGATATGACTGCCACCTTTGACACCGTGAATCACAAGATCTTACTGAGACGCCTTTGGGAGGCAGGAGTGAGGGATACAGCCCTGCATTGGTTCCACTCTTTTTTGCAGGACAGGCAACAAGCAGTATCTCTACCTCCTTTCCAATCTGCTTTCTCCCCGGTAACGCACGGAGTCCCACAGGGCTCTGCCATTAGCCCAATACTTTTTAATATTTACCTCAGGCCACTTATTCTTCTGATCAAAAGCTTCGGCATCAAAACCATTAATTACGCTGATGACACGCAGATGATTCTCTCCTTGGAAGGAGAGGATTCTATCTCCATAGAGATCCTACATAATTGCCTGCGGGAGACATCGAGGTGGCTGAAGAATAATTCACTCCAGTTCAATGCAGGGAAAACCGAGGTGCTTTTTAACAGTGGCTCGAGGATCCCCCGTCCGTTCCCCAGCAACTTCTGGCCCCCGGAAACAGCTTCTAATATACAGCCCGCAGACTCTGTCCGCAACCTAGGGGTCATGCTTGAACACAAGCTCAGCATGGAGATCCATGTTCAGAAAACCTCTGCCTGCTGCTATGCTATTCTGCGCTCTTTAAGGAAAGTTCTGCCCCTCCTTCCCACCCAGGCCCACGCCCAAGTAGTTAGATGCACTATCCTGAGCAGGCTGGACTACTGCAATGCCCTCCTGCTCGGGGCCCCGGAGTTTCTATTGGACAGGCTCCAAAGAGTCCAATCTGCGGCTGCAAAATTGGCCTTGGGGCTCCCGAGAAGATCCCACGGACCATCCGCCTTGGCACAATTGCACTGGCTCCCTCTTAGACAGAGAGTGCAATTTAAGGCCCTCTGTATTGTTTTCAGGGCCCTCCACGGTTCCGGCCCAGCCCCTTTACAATCCAAGTTTGTGTGGTACGCCCCTACCAGAAAACTCCGCTCCTCGGATGCCAAAATGGTAGTCACCCCCAGATTTAAGAAGGTCAGATCCGGAGGTAGATCCTTTGTGGTTTCCGCCGCCAGACTCTGGAACACCCTCCCCACCGAGATTAGACATACCAATGAACTCCTACCTTTCAGAAAAAAGGTTAAAACTTGGCTCTTCCCGGGCTAGCCTAAGTCCCCTCTGATCCACCCCCCCAATCCTCCTCAGACTCTGTCAGCACCAGGATGCCTGCAATGGCGACAGTTTGCGCTTTACAAATACTAAAAATAAATAATAAATAAATATATATATATATATGTATATATATATATATATATATATATATATATATATATATATATATATATATATATATATATTACCTACTGGCGGTCGCCAGTAGGTAGTTATAGTTAGGATCTACTTTCCATAGGAAATCCGCAACATTCTATTGGGAATAACTTTGGCGCCGGTGGACGAATCTTCGCGAATTTCTCAAAGTTCGTGGCCCGCTCCGCTCCTTCCCTGAAAATGTGGGGGGGATTCGTCAAGCGGGGGCCGAGATAAAAGGGGGGTCCCAAAACGTGTTTTCTCCATGTTAATTTCCATAGGGCGGTCGAACTCACTTTTAGCCCGAACGGCTGAATGAATTTCCAACAAACTTGGCAAAATTGTAGGGACTGGTAGCTCGATGTGCCTTTGCTATTTCTCAAGATATGTGCTCCAGTGGATTTTGAGTAATTTAGGTTAAAAAAAATATATATATCTATGGCAGCACCCCGGTACGCGCACCGGGGAGCGCTCTGGGCGCGCCACGCGAGGTGCGCATGGAAAGCTGATTGGCTCTCGGGTATCTGTAAACATTCGAAACAGTCCGGACCGGCCGCCATCTTGTGTCTCGGTAGGATAGAGACACAAGAGGTGGGAAAAAAAAGGGGAAAAGGACCATAAGGCAGGGTTGTTCCCCCCTGACCCCCTAGGTTTGATGTGGGGGCATAAAAGGGCCCCGCGGAGCAAAATATATATATATATATTTTTTTTTTGATTTGCGCGGGGGGAGCGCCCGGTACGCGCACCGGGGAGGGGACCGGGCAGCGGCCCATGGGGAAAGAAGAATGACAGAGTTTTTAAAAAATGTAGCCTTTTTTTATAAATTGGAGGTAGTTCTAAAAAGAACTGTTTTTTTTCTTCTTTTTGGTGTTTTATATTCTTTTTATTGTTTTTTTGAACATTTTTTACTTTTTTGGGGTTTTCTGAACAGTTTTATATTTTTTTTGTATTTTTCATGGGGAGAAACGAAAAAACAGGGAATTGAAAATGGCTCAACTGGAGCCAAAAAAAAAAAGAAAACATTTGGGTTTTTTGGGGCATTTGTGGTTGTCCCCAGCAAGGACTATGAGCTTTATGCTCAGTTCACCATAAGAGATGGCCTACCCACAATGAATACAAGTAATTCGGAAATCCGCAAACCGTGGCTGAATGCAAGGGGTTGTCTCCCTAGCCTCTGGTCCCGATGGAGTGGGTTGCTTTCTGGAGGTGGTGCTTGTAGATTGGAGAGGGTTACTGGCCAGTTCCCTCATCTCTGCAGCACAATAGTTCATTGGATGCTTGCGCTGCATGTGTCTAATCATGGTGTTGTTTCCGACTGAATATTTTTTATTCGGGTTCCCCCTAGAAAGTTCCATGACACAGATTAGACAAGTCACCTTGGCCGCATTGACTTTTTTCTTCCCCTCTGGGATCGAAAAAAACTCCCATACAATGTGTGGTCTTGGCTGGTATGGGGTATTGTGTTCTTCAAGTCATCTTCTCCTCCCCTCCTCCTCTTCCTCCTCCTCTTCCTCCTCTTGTTGACCACCAATGTAATCTTGTGGTGGTCCTCTTGGTGGTTGTGGTGTTGGTGGTGGTGCAGATGCTCCAGCTGCTGCTGCTACTGAAGCCATTTTATAGTTCAAAAAGGTACAGAGAGGTACAAACAGGTCTTCCTCAGTCAAAGGACAAAGTCAGAATAAGGAAAAAAGGTGGGGTTTTTCATCATTTGGAAAAAAAAAGGCCTGAACCAATGAGAAGTTTTATTTTCAGGTCACAAGACCAGGGATTTCATCATTATGAAACCAAAACTGTTCTGCACTAATAAAAAGTGTTATTTTCAAGTCAAATGACCGACGCGCTTATGCGACGCGCCCCCGGGCGCTCCCGGGGGCGCTCCCCGGGTCGCGTCGCGTAAGCACGCCGGATGTTTACGTTGCGCGATCGTATTCGCTCGAGTGCTTCCGGGTGCGCTTACACCGTGAGTATCACGCGGACTCGGCTACGCGATACGTCACGATCATGTTTTCGTTCGCGACATTGGCGCTAACGGGACGCTTCCCGGTTCGCGCGCCGGGGCGCTTCAAAAGACTACGCTCTCCGAGGCGCTTACCAGGGTCAAAAAAAAAAAAATTAAATACAAATAAAATATAGGATTCATTCATTTTAAAAAATATTAAATTTCATAGCTGTAGACATTTGCTATTAACAAAATTTTGAAATTCAAAGAAAAAAACAGGTTTGGGGCCTTATATATAGTTAGGAATTAGCATTTAAAAAACCTATGAAATTCACTGAAAAAACTATAGGTTTCACATTAGTTATAGTTAGGAATTAGCATTTAAAAAACCTATGAAATTCACTGAAAAAACCATAGGTTTCACATCCGTTATAGTTAGGAATTAGCATTTAAAAAACCTATTAAATTCACTGGAAAAACCATAGGTTTCACACCAGTTATAGTTAACTGTAAATTTTACTGACATAAAACCATTGAAATTCCAAGTTAACTTGAGCGCCTGCAATGCACTGCTGATGACGTCACATATTACATCACTCATGACATGGTCAGTGACATCACTCATGACATCACTGATGACATCATCCTTGTGACAGAGTGACAGACCTCCTTTCAGTGTAATGTAACCCTTGAAACACATATTCGAAAATAGAAATTAACATTTTCAAAAAAATGGAGATATCCATACCAGTTACAACAACCAATTCAGTAATTCTACCATCTATATACACATTCTCTCATTCACCAACAGTTCTATATAGTCACTCATACATATACTCACTCACCATATGTAGTGATACACCTATACATCCTGTTACACACCGACAGTCATCCAAAAGTTACTCACACACATACTCACACATGCAAATAAACTATTGAACATCCATTTATTTGCATATACAACTATACACACACTACCACCTTACTTCTAAGGAAACTTACACATACTTACTCTCTTAAACAATCACTTATAGAAACACATACTTATTTAAACAGGAACTCTTACAATCTCACATATTCTCACTTATATACATCAATACTCACATATACTAGATTAAAACATATTTAGTTACTGATAAAGACACTAGTGAGACAGTCATTCACTCACTAACACACACATATACACACTCATCCACCAATACAGTCCTGCACATATGCTGTCTTCAAAACACATACAAACAGTGAGTCATTCATTGATGCATCTATGTGCTAAGTAATACCCCCACCAAACCATACAGACACTCATACTGATACTAAAAAAACATCTAATAACCCATATACACACACATGTAGCTACTCACCAACCCATGCAGCCACTTATACACAAAGTGAAACACTAATACATATATTTAAATATTTAAACATTACTCACTAATATTTATTTTTCAGAAAGACACACATTCACTGGATGGTGTCATCAGTGATGTCATGAGTGATGTCACTGACCATGTCATGAGTGATGTAATATGTGACGTCATCAGCAATGCATTTTAGGCGCGCAAGTTATAGTGAGTCCAACTAACTATAACGTGGAATTTCAATTGTTTTATGTCAGTAAAATTTCCAGTTAACTATAACTGGTGTGAAACCTATGTTTTTTTCAGTGAATATATATATATATATATATATATATATATATATATATATATATATATATTACATACTGGCAGTTGCCAGTACGTAGTTATAGTTAGGACCTAGTTTCCATAGGAAATCACAACTTTCTATTTGGAATAACTTTGGATCTTTAGTGCCGGTGGACGAATCTTCACGAAATTCTCCAAGAAACTGGCCTGCTCCGCTCCGCTCCTTCCCTGAAAGTTTGGGGGTGATTCATCAAGTGGGGCCTGAGAAAAAAAGGGGTCCCAAAACGTGTTTTTCCCATGCAATTTTCCATAGGACCTTTAGCCAGTAAAATCATAGATATATTTATAGACGAAGTACTGTGCGCGTACGGTAAGCGTACTGTAAAATGTAAAATTACGAGCACGAGCTGCATGCTGATTGGCTGTCAACTGTCTGTTAACACTCGAAACCAGGAAGTGTTGGCAGCCATAAGAAAGCAGTGAAACAAACATGCAAAACATGCAAAGGGGGCAGGGTAGAAACACCCTGACCCCCTAGGCCTGCTCAGGGGGTCCCACAAGGACCCCCAAAGCCCCCCAATTTTTTTTTTTAGATAATTCTCGGAATAAGCATATGGTACGCGTACCCTGCTGATCCCACCCAAAAAATTAAGGCACCACTCTGCAAACGCGCCCCCTGGCGGGTCTGCAGAGGGGGAAATATTTCCCCTGGGGGTCCCCGGGGGCCAACTAGCCCACCAGGAACCTCCAGTATGCGCCAGGGGGCTGCGTTGCAGAAAGGTGTAAAAAGGGGCGTGGCCTCTTTACACGTCTCTGCAAGGCCGCCTCCTGGCACATACTGGAGGTTAGTGACCCCCTAGGCGTGCTCAGGGGGTCCCACAAGGACCCCCAAGGCCCAAAAAAATAGTTTAAAAAAAAAAAATCCGGTATACACATAGGGTACAGGTACCCTGCCTATCCCAAAAAAAACCAACATTAAGGCACCACTCTGCAAACGGCCCCTGGCGTGTTTGCAGAGGGGGAAATAATTCCCCTTAAATACTGGGGGTCCCTGGGATCCAAGTAGCCTACCAGGAACCTCCAGTATGCGCCAGGGGGCTGCCTTGCAGAGACGTGTAAAGAGGCCACACCCCTTTTTACACCTCTCTGCAACGCAGCCCCCTGGCGCATACTGGAGGTTCCTGGTGGGCTAGTTGGCCCCCGGGGACCCCCAGTATTCAAGGGGAATTATTTCCCCCTCTGCAATCGGTCAGGGGGGGCGTTTGCAGAGTGGTGCAATCCTCACCTCAAGCACTGCCCCCTCCCTGCACCTCTCTGCAAACCCCCCTTGAATACTGGGGGTCACTGGGGCCCAACTAGCCCACCAGGTACCTCCAGTATGCGCCAGGGGGCTGCATTGAGATGTCATCAATGATGTCATGAGTGATGTCACTGACCATGTCATGAGTGATGTAATATGTGACGTCATCAGCAGTGCATTGCGGGCACGTGAGTTATAGTTAGCTGAACTAACTATAACGGGGGAATTTCAATAGTTTTGTATGAGTAAAATGTCCAGCTAACTATAACATGTGTGAAACCTATGGTGTTCTATATACCAACTAGAGTGCTAACAGCCTTACTTATGACACAAGTATGGCACACCTGAAGCTGTCTTGATTGGAATGAAGTGGTAACACTTACAGCATTTAATTTGCAAAGGAACAAAATGAGGGGGTTCATTTTGCCACAGAAATTATGATTAGTGCTGCAGAAAGAAAAATTAGGGCACATTTTGACTTCTCAAGTCCTCTTCTATTTCATTAAAGAATTCTGACATGCAGACTGAAATATGCACTTTGAATACCAGCAGCAGACTTCCCTGGTGAGCAGTAGCTTTACTACAGTGATCTAATGAGCAACTAGAGTGCTAACATTCAGAATTTATGGCAAATGTGTGACACATATGAATGCCTTCTTGATGGAAACAAAGTAAACAAGCATTTATAATGCAATAGGTCTCGCCCTCGTTTAAGTTAAAGCAATTCTGTTTGTAATTAGGTGCCGTTTTAGCTTTGCTTGCATTAGTGTTTTTCAAACTTCATGTACATAACATGCATATTTATGCATATATGTATATATATGCATGCATTTATATTTGTATTTATATAGAAATGCAGATTATAAATATGTTTATATATGTATGTATGTGTATATATATATATATACACATACATATTTATAAATGCATATGCATATATATGTGCATATGTGTGCGTGTAGAGTGAGGTAGAGAGAGGTAGAGGTGTAGAGGTAGAGAGGTAGAGAGGTAGAGGTAGAGAGTAGTAGAGAGAGAGGTAGAGAGGTAGAGAGTATAGAGTGAGTAATAGAGAGTAGAGAGTGAGTAGTAGAGAGTAGTGGAGAGTGAGTAGTTAAATGTGAGTAGTAGAGAGTTGTAGAGAGTGAGTAGTAGAGAGTGAGTAGTAGAGAGTGAGTAGTAGAGCGTAGTAGAGAGTAGTAGTGTGGTGTTGAGCCTCAGCAAGGCCTACCAGTGCAAGGGATTCGCTCTTCACTGCACAGAGTCCTCAGACCAATAGGAAGACGTTGGCACAGAAACTGGAATAGAAAAGGCAGAGTTTACTAAACCTCATGAGGTGGAACTACATTCACACAGCACCCTTCGGTAATGCATGAAGTAGCACACTGACTGTAAGGAGCTTGGTCCTTTTATACCCACACACGGGCTCAAATGAGGGCGGTACAAGTACAGAATGCTGGTTTCAAATACATACAAGGTCATACAGAGAGTGTGCTGGCAACAAGTGGGAGGGGCTGACAGTTCTAATTCTGGTGGACACATCCTGACAGTTACAAGTTGAGGACAGCTGTAAGCTCAACTGAGCATGTTCAAAGCAGAAGAGGCTAAATATATCTTGTCTTTAGGCAGATTTCAAGAGCAGTTGACAGGAAGGTAGGACAGAGCACATGGTGAGCACATGGCAAACAAAATGGCTGCCAGAAATACAAAATGGATTCCACACAACGGACAAGATAGTTTCTAAATACAAGATGTCTTCTGCTAATGCTTAACTCGCTGCTAAATTACAAAAGACGACCCTTTCAGCATTAGCTGAAGACATTCGTATATCTGGGGTAATCTAAATATGCATCCTGTACTGTGAGGCTCATCATCTCAGCTATCTCTTTATTCAACATTTGCTGTGCTTTTATATCTGCAATATTTCTTTTGGCAGGTGTACAAGCAGTGATATACGTGGAGTAAAGCATAGGACCACATTGTATACAAGTACAGCATGTAAATAGTATCACCAGTAGTATACATAGAATAGTCAGTAGTTTCCAGCCTCAAGTAACAAAGAGTGTCCATATCCAGTTCGAAAATGTCCATGTACCAGTCTCTGGGTGAATTTCTGCAGCAATCTTATGCAGGTTAGAGATTGCATCATAAACTGAAGGTGAGTGATCAGGTATGAAAAAACAGCAACTGCTTCCGATGATGTGACATGCACCACCTCGATCAGCCAAAACCACGTCAAGCACCATCCTATTCTGGAGTGCTACAATACTTGCAATTTGCAGTTCTTCTGTAATGTTCCCAAGTGCCATGGCTGTCTGATTGGTGACAGCTTTCACAACACGAGTCAATCGTCTGATCTTTCTGCTATTCAATTCAGCACCCACAAAGAAGAACAAACCCAAATTGAAATCAACATATTGTTGTTAAGTTGTATCTGTCTGGTCAACTACATCTGTACTTATTGTTCGTTTGTATCTATTCTTAGAAATATCATTGTACAACTTTAGGTCAAGGTGATATAATGCGGGTGCTAAAAACACGGGGTAACAAAAATGATATGTAATATACCCCGGACCACCCAACAGGCAATTGATAGTATCCTTTCTTACCACACACGAAGTATGTATTGTGCGACGATGTAAAACTACTGTTATTAGCACCTTCAATAGTTAATGTAGAAATACATTCACTCTGTCCTACAGGAATTCTCCCAACACTGCTATTACATAAATCTGCTTTAGCTTTAGTTACAGAAATCACAAAGGGTCCATTGTTTTTCATATTCCTTATATTTGTAAAGACATGCGGTTCGAAATATTGTCCGGTTGGTACTCTTCCCATTTAGTTCTTTTAGCTTGAGGATAACCATCTTCATCTTGGTAGCATTTTTATTCAACCGAAAAATGATTCCACCTACTAAGGGCTTTCCGAAAGCAAACAAAAGGGCATACCAAGCTTGACATGAACCATTATGGGAACACGGTACAGGAATAAAAGGCGTTCCTTCTTTCTTTTGATGTGCAGGTATCATTCCACACACCCAACAATTGGTAGTATTCGTGGCTTTGTGTGTATGATACACCATCTGGATGAATGTGTTATTCAAGTAGGATTGTCAATGCTTCTGCTCATGATAAGGAAGCGTATAATAATGGTGTTCCACTGGAGCTGTAGTAGTGGCAACGAAAAGCTGTCGAGCAGGAGCCACTTTCTCAACAAACCAGGTGATTATTGCCATAACCACCAGGGCAACAGCAAACCCTACGTCACAAATTATTCTTTTGTTATTCATTTTAGCAACAGTGATGATTGATCTTTCTAAAATCTTGTTGAAAACAATTGTTGGAGCTCTTCTCCCTGGGCAGCCGTTGATTTCTTCACCACAGGACAAGATGGGTGTCACATCGGCTCTCCGTTCCACAAACCCAGGGCGGTAGCTCAACCAGTCTCGTTCAACGCTGCAAATTCTTTCCTCGGTCTCAAGTGGTATCGCGATGCTTCAGGAATCATGTGGTCCGGGAAGACTTCCGCAGATTCGTCAGGTGAGATAGCTTGACCTTTCTCCGTCACCAGAATCTCTCGATGGTCGGTCAGCGCAGCAGGTTCCACCAAGGCAGGCGACACATGCTTGCAATGAATTCTGTGGACCCAGTTCTTTTTGTTCGTCACTCGAACTTCTGTCCTTGTAGCCAAAAGCACCTGCTCCGGACATCGCCACCTCGGTTCAAAGCTGTTCGATCTGTCAAAAACCTTGACCATCACATAGTCGCCGGTACGGAGTTCATGGGCCTCACCTGTAGATCTGTCAGGAAGAGCTTCTCGAACCTGTTGATGAATAGAGATCAAATTGTCGGTTAACTGTGCCAAATAATCATTCATCAGAACACAAGGAACATCATGTATGGGGCGTGGCTTAGGAACTCTCCAAATATTCATTGGTCTCTCAAAGACCACTTCATAGGGGGTGAGACCTGATCCTGAATGTGGTATCGATCTTATGGACAACAATGCCAAAGGGAGTGCATCTGGCCACTTCAAAGACGCGGAAGCCAGTATTTTCGCCAACTTTAGTTTTAAAGTAGCATTGTACCTCTCCACTAATCCTGCTGATTGTGAGTGGAAGACTGTAGGGACTTTCTGTTTGATCCCTAACCCTTTCAGGACATGCTCAACAACTTGTCCAATAAAATGAGGTCTGTTGTCACTCCAAAAAAGCTTACAAACACCATATCTACGGAAATACTCCTTCAGAAGCACCTTTGCTGTAGTAAGAGCAGTATTATCCTTTGTAGGGTATGCCTCTATCCTTTTACTGAAGGCACTTACCACCACTAGGACATATTTTAGATGATTGCAGCATTCAAGTTGTAGGTAATCCATCTGCAAGACTTCAAAAGGTGCGGTTGGTGTAGCAAACCCTCCTGTAGGAGTCTGTGTATCTTTTCCAGGATTATACTGTTAACAGATTAAACAGGACTGTATCATGCTTTTAGCTGTGCTGGCAATTTCAGGATGCTCCCAAACTTGTGTAAGTAATTTAGTTATTGATACAGCTCCAACATGTGCCAGCCCATGTGCCATTTGTACCATAGGTTGTAAATAGGCTGCAAGCAATTTCCACTTATTCATTTCTTTGTTACGCCAACAACCCTCATTGTCTAACATTCCTTCTTTAGACCATTGCTCAAGCTCTTCCACAGAGGATGATCTCTGTATATCCAATACTTCCTCTCTAGCGTCCTGCCAACGCTCAGCTTGTGATTTCACTACTTACATAGATGTAGTGCTTCGTTGCATCACAGTTTCACGAGCTACGCGATCTGCAAAGGCATTGCCTTGTCCTATTTTGTCGATGATCTTCTAGTGTGTGCTACACTTCATAATAGCAACTTCCTTTGGGTATGTAAGTGCAGTCATGATGTTATGTACTAATTCTCAGAGCATTATCTGCATCCCGTGGGATGTAAGAAAGCCTCTTTCCTTCCAGAGTTGGCCAAAATCATGAACCACTCCAAAAGCATAGCGGCTTTCCGTGTAAATGTTAACACACAAGTCATTGCTAAGTTCACACGCTCGTGTCAAAGCTATTAGTTCAGCTGCTTGAGCCGACTTCTGAGGTATGCGAGCTGTTTCCACTACTGTCTGAAGTGTGGTGATTGCATAAGCAGCTGAAGTTGTGCCATCTGGTAACTTCAGACAGGACCAATCAACCCACAGTTCCCCATATACATCTGGAAGGAGCATATCTTGCAAATCGATGCAACCCTTTGTCTGTTCCTCAGGAAGGAATATACAATTGTGAGGTTCCTTTGACTGGGACTGAGTCGCAGGATATGGCAACATAGTGGCTGGGTTCAGTGTAGTGCACCTCTCCAAGGTAATATGAGGTGCTAACAGTGTCAATTTGTATCCTGTCAAACGAGCACTAGTTAAGTGTTGTGTCTTAGTCTGATTCAAAAGGGCATCTACTGCATGGGGTACTAGCACCAACAGTTTGTGTGACAAAACTATACCTTCACTCTGACGTATGGACACAGCTGTTGCTGCAACTGAACAGAAGCATCCAGGCAACGCACCAGCAACAGGATCAAGAACTGCAGAAAAATATGCACAGGGACGCTGCTTATCACCATGTGTCTGTGCTAAAACTGACAATGCACACCCATCTTTCTCGTGTACATAGAGTGTAAAAGTTTTCGTATAATCTGGTGTACCTAACACTGGTGCAGAACAAAGAGCTTGTCTTAACTGACGAAAAGCATTTTGGCATTCATCTGTCCATGGAAGGGGGATAGGAGTGTTTTTAGTCAAAAGCGCTAGCAGGGGTTTAACAATGTGTGAAAAGCCCAATATCAATTGTCTACAAAACGAAGTCAAACCAATAAATGCACGGACATCTTTCTGTGTAGAAGGTACTGAGGTGTCTAAAAATGCTTGAATGCGATCTGGTGTAAGTGTACGACCCTCCTTAGACAGAAGATGTCCTAAATAGGTCACCTTCGGTCTACAATATTGTAATTTCTTCCGTGATACTTTATGGTGGTGTGTAGCAAGAAAAGAAAGCAAGGACAAGGTACATTTTTTACACTGCTCAGGCGTATCAGCTGCCAACAAGATGTCATCGACATATTGTATGAGAGCCACTCCTTCAGGCAAAGTAAAGGAATCAAGCTGTATCTTCAATGCTTGACTGTAAATACTAGGACTCTCACTATAGCCTTGAGGAACTCTTCAAAATCTATACGATCGATTATTCAACCGAACAAATATCGGCTATCAGGATAACTAGGGATTGAAAAGAAAGTGTTCTTCAAGTCTATAACAGAGAATGTAGTTGCTGTCGGAGGAACAAAAATAAGTAGTGTCGTTATGTCAGAAACCACAGGGTACTGCGGTACTACAATCTTGTTGACTTCTCTGAAATTGATGATAAATATATAAATCCTAGTGTCAGTATTTTTTTTCAAAATGGGAAAAATCGGACTATTGCAAACATTGCAAGGAACTTCTTCCACAACCCCCACCTTAATCAAATCTTGTACAATACATGTGAGTGCTTCTTCTCCTTCTCGAGAAATTTTACACTGAGGCAGTCTTGGCAATGAAACACCTTCCTTGACACTAATATGCACTGGCGGAATAACCATTTGCTCTACATCGGTGTCTGAAGTAGCTCACAAAGTACTAGGGAGTGAGGCTAGTGCAATGTCCTCTTTAACAATACAGGATCTCTCAATCACAGGGTAGTTGTCATTCAAAATAACCCGTACCCCTTCCAGAGAGCATCATATCGTAGCCCTGAAATATTTAAGCATATCAAGACCCACAATATTGTCTGGTGTGTTTGGAGAAAGCAAAAACGGACATGGAGCAATAAACTTATCAACATGAAATGCGAGTGATTGTGACAATGGGCTAAAGGAAGGTGTTCCATCGAAACCTATCGATGTAATGGTTAAGCCAGACAGGGGAGCCCTTGGAACCAATTGTTTAGACAAGGCGCTACGAGTAGCTCCTGTATCAACCAGAAACTGATCAGTAGAACCCAAAACATGTGCTGTAACATAGGAACCCCTCTGACCTACTGGAACTTCAACTGATTCCTTACCCCATCCTAGGCAATCCTATGCATAAGCAGAATCTTGCAAATCAGATGGCACATAGTCAGACATTTGATGTTGGTTCCTTCTGTCAAAAGTATTAGACCCCTCCTGTCCACGTGTATTAGCATCAAACCTAGCACAATCATTTGTGCTTCCTCTAGGCCCTGAATATCCTGAACAATTTCTCATTTGTCCCCGACCATGTGAACACTGCTGAGCACGCAGTACTGGACAATCAGAAAGCCAATGTTCAAATTTCTTGCAGTACGCACACTGATCAACAGACAAATTCGAAAGAGTATAAGGAGGTAAAGACGAACCATAAGATCCACGTTCGCCTCTATCATTACTTCTAGAAGGTGGGCCATAAGCTTGAGCTAACATCAACCTTTGTTTTCAACTCTTTAGACTTTTTATCCTCATTATTTTTAGCTTCTACCTTGACAAACCTGCCTTGCTGTTTGGATTGCCCGTGGATTCCTTGCATCTCCACCAACGCCTCGCGGAACCCGCTGCGCGGGTCCCGCTTCGCAGAGGGGCGCTCTCCTTCGTGGGCTGTTAGCTGCTGCTGGGGTAAGACAGGGGCTGAGGGCTGCGAGCAAGAGGGCTGGGACTACATTTCCCAGGAGTCCCAGTAACCCCGCCCGTTCCACCTGGGCTGCTCTCCCTCCCCGCCCCGCCCCCAACGACCGGGTGATCAAATACCGGCTTGCCCTGCACTTCGTGGGACACCTTGACAAACCTGCCTTGCTGTTTGGATTGCCCGTGGATTCCTTGCATCTCCACCAACGCCTCGCGGAACCTGCTGCGCGGGTCCCGCTTTGCAGAGGGGCGCTCTCCTTCGTGGGCTGTTAGCTGCTGCTGGGGTAAGACAGGGGCTGAGGGCTGCGAGCAAGAGGGCTGGGACTACATTTCCCAGGAGTCCCAGTAACCCCGCCCGTTCCACCTGGGCTGCTCTCCCTCCCCGCCCCGCCCCCAACGACCGGGTGATCAAATACCGGCTTGCCCTGCACTTCGTCGGACACCTTGACAAACCTGCCTTGCTGTTTGGATTGCCCGTGGATCCCTTGCATCTCCACCAACGCCTCGC
Organism: Lissotriton vulgaris; assembly: GCF_964263255.1. Taxonomy (NCBI): domain Eukaryota; kingdom Metazoa; phylum Chordata; class Amphibia; order Caudata; family Salamandridae; genus Lissotriton; species Lissotriton vulgaris. The sequence continues at coordinate 527,715,259 of NC_141694.1, forward strand.
GGAACCCGCTGCGCGGGTCCCGCTTTGCAGAGGGGCGCTCTCCTTCGTGGGCTGTTAGCTGCTGCTGGGGTAAGACAGGGGCTGAGGGCTGCGAGCAAGAGGGCTGGGACTACATTTCCCAGGAGTCCCAGTAACCCCGCCCGTTCCACCTGGGCTGCTCTCCCTCCCCGCCCCGCCCCCAACGACCGGGTGATCACCGTAAGAGCCATATATTAACGTGTGAACACCGCTGCGCGGGAGCGTGCGGGAGCTCGCCGGGAGAAGCCCGGGACAAGGGCGGGACTGTCTGTGGCCGTCAGGGGCCGAAGGAGGCCGGGCCGGGCCACCTTCCTAACATTTACCACTCAATATTTATAACATCTCATGGTATCACCTAACAGACGTTTTAAATGTTTATTTTGTAAACATTGCATCTGACCATAACCAGGCTTGTGTCCTCATTGTTAGTATAACTGCTTTGACCTAACTTTGCCCATTATTGTACATAATTTGAGGTCTGAGGTTGGTGTCAATTTGGTTACTTGCATATCTAAAGATGACCCTAAGATCTGGCAAAGAGAGGCAAGTCCAGGTCTCCACCTCTAATGGCACTTTTACGGGTACAATTGACCAGTTTTTTAAACGCTCTACTGCCATACTGGAGAAAGAAATCGCTCTAGTTGAAAAACGTCTTTCACTAGATATAATTACAGGCAAGCGATCCTCTCTTGGGAAAATTAATGAGGCAGTCTCCCCCATTCCGCTTTCCCTTTTAGACACTGATAGCAATGATGTTAATACAGATTTAGTGCTTGTAACTGTTCCTGAGACCCAAACTGTGGAGTTAGCGGGGACGGGTCAAGATAGCTCATATACCACTGCACATGATAATATGCTAAATGGAGGGACTACTATTTTTTTAGACCAGCCTGGAGAGAAATCAGGTCTCTCGGACTCACCTAATCTTAATATCAGTAAGGAGCAAGTGAATTACCCTCCCCTTTCACAACTTCTACCCTCACAGAAACCTGGGAAACGTAAAAGGTTAGACTCTCCCGACTTAGATGAACATATTGAGGGGGCGGGAAGTACTATTGATTCACCTATACAGTTGCCTAATACTAATGTGGTGGTTCAACTTGAAGACCATAACACCACAGTTAGTATTTCAGAAGGCATACTTCTGGCTAAGATAGAGTTACTAATGAAATCCCTGCTCTTACCACTATTCGAAAGGACAAGACTATTGAATACAAAAATGGATTCCTTGGATAGGTTGGTTAAAGATAATATAGCATCTACAAACAGAACTCTTGCCAGTTTAGCCCCCAAAGGCTTGCCCCCCACTGCCCTGTCATCATCGAAGTCTACTCTGGTGAATAACAAAGCAGGGGCCTCAAGTTCAAAAGCGGGACCCACTACGTTAAAAGCCCCGCAGCCAACAACTGTATCGGCCCCCAAGAAAACAGTTAGCTCTGAGGGCGCACCTAGACAGAAGGCCGCAAAGCAACCCCAGGCCAAGAAAACTTTTAGTAGTCACGACCAAAACATCCGGCCCTATATCAAACCTATCCGGAGGAAACAATGTGTTAATCTCCCCCCAGAGTCACAGCCTTACACCATCATCTTAACTGGCGTGGCTCCTTTAGTAGATGGTAAAAGAGAAACACACAAGGACCTCTACAATAAAGTAACATTCTGGCTTAATAAAAATCGCCCGCTCCCACCCAACATGAATCCTGAAATTCTTAATGTAAGAAGGGTGGATTGGATAGGGTATGGTAAGAAAGATCTTGAGGGGGACTGTGTGGTGATAAGTTTCAGAGAGCCATGGGTGGCTGAATTTATCAGCAGGGAACCTAGATTCGGAAGAGTTGGGGATGTGCAAACATTATTGTTGAATTATTTCTATCCTGCTTTATATACAAGTAGACCCCACACCCCATTTCAACATTCTAGAAGAGACAGGCCAAGAGGGAGATTTCACTTTGATACCCCAGTCTACCCTTTGTTTCACCCGCACCTCACAAACCGGTTTGCTCCGCTATCCGGCTTGGAAGGTGTGGATTGACTTGACAATCTACTACCAATTCCCGGGCCGAGTGAAGTTGTACTGAGTTCCCCTAACCCTACTCCATCTCCCAGGGCTGAGATTGTAACAGGGCTGAGTGGTAATTCCCAAGGGGAGGTAGAAAGGGTAAAACTTCCAAATCCCACATATAGACCCCTGGTCCCTGAGGAGACTGTGAATCCATTTAACAACTTGCCAAAAGAAACAAGTAATACCCTCACAGTCTTGTCTTGGAATATAGCGGGATTAAAAGGGAAAATGTCTGAGGATGACTGGGGCTCTTATGTGGACTCTTTTGATGTTATCATTTTACAGGAAAGCTGGTCAACTGATGCCATCTTTCGGGTTGGCTATCTTAACTACTATAAACCAGCCTGTAAAGGACCTAAAGGTCGTCCTTCAGGTGGTCTGGTTATTTGGATCAGACAATCCCTAGCCTTTAAAATTATAGACATTCCTACCTTAAGTAGTGATATTCTTGCCTTGAAATTGTCTGGTAAAAATAACAAGGACTTTTTTCTGATTAACATATATGCAAGAGGGCAACCTGGTGGGAAGCCTGCGAGAGCAGCTAGCGATTTAGATTCCCTATTAAACAATATTACTAGCGACAAATGTATAATGGTGGCAGGTGATTTTAATTGTTCTTTTGAACCTTTTCCTAGTCTTGACAAAGAAGGATATGGGGAAATCGATCAAATTTGGAATATTCCACCATTATCCATCCCTCCAATTAAAAAAGTTACTGAGGCCGCAATGCAGTGGTTAGGCCTCTGCCTTGAATGGGATCTGCGCGCAGCTAACGGTAGAACTAAATCAGATTCGATGGGAAAGGTCACTTTTGACAATTCCCAGCATTCGAGCCGTATTGACTACTTCTTAATAAAGATAGAGTTTTGGAAAATCCTAGAGGATATGGAAGTAGTCCAAAGACCTGAAAGTGACCATAATCCCCTGGCAATTAAATTACTACTGAATGAGGGTCTCAGATTGGATTCTGCATCCACTACCGTTACAGCCGAGGCTTTTCTCACTAATGACTGTAGAAGGGTACGCTGGACTAGGCTTATAGACAACCCTACAGTATTAGAAAGGGTTGCGGTGCAGGTCTCAGCAGCCACCAATTCGATGGTACCCATAGTTAATGATGGCACTTCCCTGGAAGAAATAGGGTCGATCCATGAGTCTCTGTTTAATAAGATTAAAACTTTTTTTAATGAACCCACAAAAGGAAGGAATAATGGTCCAGTACCAACTAGGACCAAATGGTATGATAAATCTTGTCGTCTTGCCCATAGCACCCTAATAGCTGCTATTAAATCCAAGTCAGCCAATGATATTAGGCTAGCTAGGGTTAATTACAAGAAAGTACTTAAAGAGGCAAAAACCAACTGGGACGAACAGCGCTGGTTAGATTTATACCAAGCAAGCACCTCATCTAACCAACAAAAATTCTGGGAGGTTGTGAGGTGGGGTGGGACTGGGGACTCGAAAGTCCCTGTTAACCATGTGCCTGCAGAACAATGGGTCAAGCACTACGCGACGCAGTTTAGTAACACGGAACGGATCTCCCACACTTGGGAAGATGCCAGTGTACAGACTGCGGTGCCCATACTTGACCACATTGTCTTCACAGAAACAGAAACTGTAGTTGCTCTTAAACAAGTCCAGAACGGTAAGGCCCCCGGTATGGACTGTGTCCCAGCGGACCTTTTTAAGTATGACCAGGTGCATTGGGTTCTGTACATAACTACCCTAGCAAATGCGATAGCTAGAGGGACCAGGATCCCAAATTCATGGAAAGGGGCAGAGATCCTGCCCGTGTATAAAAAAGGGGACAAAACTGATGCAGGAAACTACAGACCCATCAGTCTTATTGATGCCCTACAAAAGGTAGTGGCTAGAATGCTTTTAGGAAAAATCGACACCTGGATGACCGAAGCTGACATTCTCTCTCCATTACAAGCTGGCTTTAGGGCTCACATTAGTACTGTAGATCAGATCTTAAGATTTGTTATGATCTACTGGAAAACTGTGTTTTTGAGAGGTGGCACGATATACGCTGCATTTGTGGACCTCAAATCAGCGTTTGATTTGGTCCCCAGAGGAAAGATGTGGGCTGCATTAAGAAAGATGGGAGTTCCTTCTGCGCTCCTAGAATTTACCATCAGGATGCACGAGGGAAATTTTGCTAGAGTTAGGTGGGGCCGCCAGGGCCAGGTCACAGAACCCTTCCCCGTGACTCGTGGAGTGAGACAGGGCTGCGTCCTGGCCCCTACCCTTTTCATACTTTTTATTAAACAAGTGGTTAAGTTTCTCTCAGAAACCCCTACCGATGCCCCATCACTGGGTGGGACTAAATTCCCCCTTTTAATTTTTGCTGATGACACGCTCATATTGGCTAAAACACAGAAGGGTCTGCAGGTAGCTATAGACAAATTTGTGTATTTCTGCAATGAGAACGATTTAGAAATTAACATCAACAAAACCAAATTTATGGTCTTCACAAAGAAAAAACCACAGAGGGGCAATGTTACGATGAACGGGTCTAGTCTGGAACAGATTGAAGTTATGACCTATCTTGGTGTGACAATGGACTATAGATTACGCTGGAAAGAGCAAATAGCGGCGCTTAGCTTGAAATTTACGCGTCTGTCCGGTTGTCTGGTGAAGGAGCAGCGGAGTTCTCTGACCAAAAGGGTATTGCCCGCTCTTAAAATATATAGTGCAAAAATCAGCTCTGCCATATTATACGGGGCTGATATATGGGGTTGTGTGGACCTGGCTGTCCTTGATAGGATACAGAACAAATTTTTCCGAAACCTAGTCAGTCTTCCTCCATCAACACCCGCTCTACCACTATTGATGGATATGGGGTTCCATTCAATTAAACATCAAGCCCAGTACAGGATGGTGGCGTTATGGAGACGCATATGGTCCACACCGGAACTTGCCATGTTTGCCCAAGAGCTTCAGGATGTTAGATCACAACAGGAGGCAGGTGAAATTCCATGGTTTAAGTCAATTAGAAACACTCTTATCGGAATGGGCCTCCCCCAGTTGTGGTTTGAGCCGGGCTCTCACATCTTTCCCTCTAAGAAAGATTTTAAATCTCTCTTCTGGTCTATGGTTAAAGATGAACACGTTGCTCTTTCAGAGAAACCGAACCTGACCGGTCTGTTTCTGCTACATAAAATAGTCCCTCATACCGAGTGCTTTTGGGATGTAATTGTCAAAACCTTAGATAGGAAACTTTACTTTCAGTTCCGTCTAGGTACATTGCCATTACGGGCCTTCGCCAGTGGTTGGCAGAAGCCGGCGACTTCACTTTGTCCATGTTGTACTGACCATAAAGAAACAATAGGTCATTTCTTGTTTGTTTGTAATGCTTACCGTGAACCACGCCACAAGTGGCTAAAGCCTATATGCTATAGATTAAAGACCCGGTCGAGCAGTGAAGCCTTGCTCATTCTAAGAACTAACACCTCTGAATGTCTTTCCATTGGATTGGCCAAATTCCTTGGATGGGCTTGGTTATTAAGGTCTAAGACAGTTTGTAACATACCGTCATGAAAAACCCATATAGTACGTTACTTTACTAGATTGTGTCTCCGACCAGTATTGATGTTGTGTCTTTTTATATGCATTTGTTCAATAATAATCTTCTCTTGTCGTCTTTATGCACATATTTAATTGAGGTTTTAATCAATTCTTAATTTTTTTTGTTCTATTGTTCTTTACGCTTAATTTTCATATAATGTCATTGATTATGTAATATTGTTATTATTCATATGTATGTAAATATTTTGTCTTTTATGAAGAATATTCGAAATAAAGACGTTAAAAACTGAAACTGCTTCTAATTCTTGTCGCTCATAATACTGAGTCATGGTTAGGAGAGATACCGGAGAAGAGGTAGTCCATGAACTTTCACTGGCCTTTAGTCGACTAGCTATTCCTGGCAAAAGGTTTGGAACATATTTATCAACAAACATATTCCTACCCGTGTCGTCTGTTAATGACTGGCCACTAAAATTGTGGAATGCCTCTTCAAAGCGTGTAAAGAAATCTGAAACCGATTCATCTGCCTTTTGCTTACACAATGATAATACAGCCCAATCTATATTTTTAGGGGCAATAATCGTCTTTAGTTTAACTAATATAGCTGCCGGAAGATCTAAAATTAATTGACACGGTTTCTGTGCAGGTTCTCTATCTTCATCTAACTGCTCTAAATCTTTCCATAATGCTCCAAATGTCGCACAGTTCTCCACATATCAGGCAGTAATATTAATCCAAAAAACAAATCAATATCAGGCAATGTCATAGTATGTAAATGTATGTAAATGTATAGGCATTTATATAGCGCACTACTTACCCGGAGGTTCCCAAGGCGCTTCGACCGCTGCGAAACCCTTCCTGGCTTCCCTGAGAGATGGTCCCTTAATGGGTATCTCCAGGGTGAGACCAGGCATCCCCGGCAGTCTGGTGGGGCCGTTAGTGAAGATGAGGCAAGCTAATGCCCAGAGTTGCCGAGTGTGAACGCTGATCAGAGTGGGCACCGAGGCGAGAGAATTATCGAGTCCGCTGACCCTGGTCCAGAAACCTGCCGCGCCGGGAATCGAACCCTGGTCCCGGGCCGTCCTCTGCTCTCGGGTCTGCCGCCTCTAACCAGTGAGCCACACTACTTCACTGAAGTACTTCACTGAGTACAAGAACTAATTGCACCCTCAACTTCCTCATTAAAGGCTGCTGGATTCTTCCCCGGATCAGGCAATGCATTTTTAAGGGCCATAACATCTGCTCTATTCTAAGGAGTGTAAACCCAATTATAAATAAAATACCCTTTAGCATCTACAGAAGTCTTATCATCATTTGTACCCGTTCCCTTAGGAGGAACATATAGCGCAGCTTCCCGCATGGGCTTCACATTAATTACAACACTCTTATCTGTTTCAAGAGTAGAAGTTTTTGCCATGCTGATCTGAGATGTTGGCGCTGCTGCGTCTGCTGCCTTTTTCTCCTTTCGCAAACGGGCTGCTTCAACACGCAGTTTAACCAAGCGTCTGATCGTGTCAGCCACCTGGGAGAAGACAAAAAAGCGTCACGCAATTGTTTACAATCAGCTGCTAGATCATCGGGCTCCATGCCTACCGAATGTTTCCTAAATTGTTCAATAACCTTTGCAGAGAATACCAGCGAATACCTCAATAAAATGTATCTGCTCCCTTTCCTGCCAACATTTTATACTATATAGAAGTTCAGAAGTAGTAGTAGTAGTACGAATGGCTTTACGCGCAGCAGATCTAATCTGAGACGCACGTTCAGCAGATAAAATTGAGCGAATTTCTCTAGCTTTTTCCTGGTCTATAGAAGAGTCCTCATCTGACTCATAAGGTGCAGAAGGAAGAGTATACGGAGGTGGACAACGATCTAATAAGAGAGAGTCATCTTGTGGTTTATTAAGAATAGGATAAAGAGGTCTACGAACAGCATATTGGCCATTTACCCGTAAATGATGGTCCCTATCTTCCCTCTCTTTAATTTATTTCATTTCCCTATTTTTCATTTTCAATGCTTTCGCTTGGATACTCTTTCGCTGTTCTTTTTCAATCAAGGCTTGTTCACGCTTCATTCGCTCACGCACTTCTTTCTCCCACATTCGCACACAGTCAAACATATCTTGCCTAGCCTTTCGCTTAAACATCTGTTGCTCCACATACTGAATCTTTCGCAAATCAAATGACCCATGCATAGGCCAACGCAACTCAGGATCTTTACTAGTATATTTATTCCACAACGTGCTGTACATTACGGGAGAAATACCATACTTAGGATACATGTCCCTATTAGGCGTCCCCTCCAGGGGGGCTGGTTGTGCTTCGTCGAGTCTCAAATTGGTACCACTAACAAAGCAACACATCCTACGAAGTGTGCTGGAAACAGGCATGCCAAAAATAGTGCAGAACATGCAGTATTATGATCAAAGTAGCACTTAAAGTACTCTTCGTACGTTGCACTGTTCAAACAAATTAAAAATAGAGAAAAATCTCTTCATTACCTGCCTATATGTATTGCAACACATATATATATTTATCAAATGAAATTCAATATTGGACAATCATATAAACAAAGCCGCAGTAAGTGTTACTAAACTACCTCACCAATCAAAGGCGTCAAACCAACAGCAAGTGCCGCAAAACAGCTCTTACCAATCAAATGGTGTCCAGGTTCCAACTGTCAAGTTCTCAAATCGACCAAATGGTCACTACATGGTGAATCAACAGAAGAGATCTCAGTCGAGGACCAGCACCACATGCATGGTCAGATCGGAAAGAAAGGAAAAACACAGTGGGTGCCAAGACTCGGGTCTCCTCAGGCAGCGATCGTGTCCAAAGCGAGATTCCAATCCTTCCTCTCGACCAGTCCTTCGGGCATCCGAGTTGCCGATGAGCCCCGCGTTGGAAGCGCCAATTTGTGGTGGTGAGGATCAGCAAGGCCTACCAGTGCAAGGGATTCACCCTTCTCTGCACAGAGTCCTCAGACCAATAGGAAAAAGTTGGCACAGAAACTGGAATAGAAAAGCCAGAGTTTATTAAACCTCATGAGGTGGAACTACATTCACACAGAACTCGTCGGTAATGCATGAAGTAGCACACTGACTGGAAGGAGCTTGGTCCTTTTATACCCACGCAGGGGCTCAATTGAGGGCGGTACACGTACAGAATACTGGTTTCAAATACATACAAGGTTATACAGAGAGTGTGCTGGCAACAAGTGGGAGGGGCTGACAGTTAGCTAATTCTGGTGGACACACCCTGACAGTTACAAGTTGAGGGCAGCTGTAAGCTCAACTGAGCATGTGCAAAGCAGAAGAGGCTAAATATATCTCATCTCTAGGCAGATTTCAAGAGCAGTTGACAGGAAGGTAGGACAGAGCACATGGTGATCACATGGCAAATAAAATGGCTGCCAGAAATACAAAATGGATTCCACACAACAGACAAGATAGTTTCTAAATACAAGATGTCTTCTGCTAATGCTTAACTTACTCGCTAATTTACAACAGTAGAGTACTAGGGAGTGAGTAGTAGAGAGTAGTAGAGAGTGAGTAGTAGGGAGTAGTAGAGAGTGAGTAGTAGAGAGTGAGTAGCAGATAGAGAGTAGTAGAGAGTGAGTAGTAGAGAGTGAGAAGAAGAGAGTAGTAGAGAGTAAATAGTAGAACAAGAGTAGTAGAGAGTGAGTAGTAGAGAGTAGTAGAGAGTGAGTAGTAGAGAGTGAGTAGTAGAGAGTAGTAGAGAGTGAGTAGTAGAGAGTGAGTAGTAGAGTAGTATAGAGTGAGTAGTAGAGAGTAGTAGAGAGTGAGTAGTAGAGAGTAGTAGAGAGTGAGCAGTAGAGTAGTAGAGAGTAGCCAGTCAGTGTCAGTAAGTCAGTGTCAGTCAGTCAGAGTCAGTCAATCAGTGTGAGTCAGTAGCAGTCAGTGTCAGTCAATCAGTGTCAGTCAGTCAGTGTCAGACAATCAGTGTCATTCAATCAGTGTCAGCCAATGTCAGTCAGTGTTAGTCAGTCAGTGTCAGCTAGAGCAGCTCTTCTGACCTGGTTCTCTGGCCCTAAAGCAACTCTGCTGACCTGGTTCCCTGGCTCTTAAGCAGCTCTGCTGACCTAGTTCTCTCCCCCTAGCGACACTCTACTGACCTGGTTTCTCTGGCTCTACAGCAGGTCTGCTGACCTGGTTCTCTGGCTCTAGAGCAGCTCTGCTGACCTGGTTCTCTCCCCCTTAAGCCACTCTGCTGACCTGGTTTCTCTGGCTCTACAGCAGGTCTGCTGACCTGGTTCTCTTGCTCTAGAGCTGCTCTGCTGATCTGGGTCTTAGGCTCTAGAGCAGATCTGATGGCCTGGTTCTCTGGCTCTAAAGCAGCTCTGCTGACCTGGTTCTATGGCTCTAAAGCAGTTCTGCTGACTTGGTTCTCTGGCTCTAGAGCAGCACTGCTGACCTGGTTCTCTGGCTCTAAAGCAGATCTGCTGACCTGGTTCTGTCCCTCTAAAAGAGATCAGCTGACCTGGTTCCTCTGGCTCTACAGCAGCTCTGCTGACCGGGTTCCCTGGCTCTAAAGCAGCTCTGCTGACCTAGTTCTTAGGCTCTAAAGCAGCTCTAGTGACTTGGTTTCACTGGCTATACAGCAGCTCTGCTTACCTGGTTCTTAGGCTCTAGAGCAGCTCTGCTGACCTGGTTCTCTGCTCTAAAGCAGCTCTGTTGACCTGGTTCTATGGCACTAAAGCAGCTCTGTTGAACTGGTCCTCTTGCTCTAGAGCAGCTCTGCTGACCTGGTTCTCTGGCTCTAAAGCAGCTCTGCTGACCTGGTTCTATGGCTCTAAAGCAGCTCTGCTGAGCTGGTTCTCTGGCTCTAGAGCAGCTCTGCTGACCTGGTTCTCTGGCTCTAAAGCAGCTCTGCTGACTTGGTTCTCTCCCTCTAAAGCAACTCTGCTGACCTGGTTTCTCTGGCTCTAGAGCAGCTCTGGTGAGCTGGTTCTCTGTCTCTAGAGCAACTCTGCTGACCTTGTTCTCTGGCTCTAAAGCAGCTCTGCTGACTTGGTTCTCTCCCTCTAAAGCAGCTCTGCTGACCTGGTTTCTCAGGCACTAGAGCAGCTCTGCTGACCTGGTTCTCTGGCTCTAAAGCAGCTCTGTTGACCTGGTTCTTAGGCTCTAGTGCTGATCTGATGACCTGGTTCTCTGGCTCTGAAGCAGCTCTGCTGACCTGGTTCTATGGCTCTAAAGCAGCTCTGCTGACTTGGTTCTCTGGCTCTAGAACAGCTCTGCTGACCTGGTTCTCTGGCTCTAAAGCAGCTCTGCTGGCCTGGTTCTCTAGCTCTAAAGCAGCTCTGCTGACCTGGTTCTCTGGCTCTAAAGCAGCTCTGCTGACCTGGTCCCTTGGCTCTAAAGCAGCTCTGCTGACCTGGTTTCCTTCCTCTAAAGCAGCTCTGCTGACCTGGTTCTCTCACTCTAAAGCAGCTCTAGTGACTTGGTTTCTCTGGCTCTACAGCAGGTCGGCTGACCTGGTTCTCTGGCTATAGAGCAGCTCTGCTGACCTGTTCTTAGGCTGTAGAGCAGCTCTGCTGACCTGGTTCTCTGGCTCTAAAGCAGCAATGCTGACCTGTTTCTATGGCACTAAAGCAGCTCTGCTGACCTGTTTCTCTTGTTCTAGAGCAGCTCTGCTGACCTGCTTCTCTGGCTATAAAGCATTTCTGCTGACCTGGTTCTATGGCTCTAAAGCAGCTCTGCTGAGCTGGTTCTCTGACTCTAGAGCAGCTCTGATGACCTGGTTCTCTGGCTCTAAAGCAGCTCTGCTGACTTGGTTCTCTCCCTCTAAAGCAACTCTGCTGACCTGGTTTTTCTGGCTCTAGAGCAGCTCTGCTGACCTGGTTCCCTTCCTCTAAAGCAGCTCTGCTGACTTGGTTCTCTCCCTCTAAAGCAGCTCTATTGACCTGGTTTCTCTGGCACTAGAGCAGCTCTGCTGACCTGGATCCCTGGCTCTAAAGCAGCTCTGCTGACCTGGCTCCTAGGCTCTAGAGCAGATCTGATGACCTGGTTCTCTGGCTCTGAAGCAGCTCTGCTGACCTGGTTCTATGGCTCTAAAGCAGCTCTGCTGACTTGGTTCTCTGGCTCTAGAACAGCTCTGCTGACCGGGTTCTCTGGCTCTAAAGCAGCTCTGCTGACCTGGTTCTCTGGCTCTAAAGCAGCTCTGCTGACCTGGTTCTTAGGCTCTAGAGCAGATCTGATGACCTGGTTCTCTGGCTCTAAAGCAGCTCTGCTGACCTGTTGCTCTGGCTCTAAAGCAGCTCTGCTGACCTGGTTCTGTCCCTCTAAAGCAGCTCTGCTGACCTGGTTTCTCTGGCTCTACAGCAGCTCTGCTGACCTGGTTCTCTGACTCTAGAGCAGCTCTGCTGACCTAGTTCTTAGGCTTTAGAGCAGCTCTGCTGACCTGTTTCTCTGGCTCTACAACAGCTCTGCTGACCTGGTTCTCTGGCTCTAAAGCAGCTCTGCTGACCCGGTTCTATGGCTCTAAGGCAGTTCTGCTGATCTGGTTCTCTGCCTCTAGAGCAGCTCTGCTGACCTGGTCCCTTGGCTCTAAAGCAGCTCTGCTGACATGGTTCCCTTCCTCTAAAGCAGCTCTGCTGACCTGGTTCTCAGGCTCTAAAGCAGCTCTGCTGACCTGGTTCTATGGCTCTAAAGCAGCTCTGCTGAGCTGGTTCTCTGGCTCTAGAGCAGCTCTGCTGACCTGGTTCTCTGGCTCTAAAGCAGCTCTGCTGACTTGGTTCTCTCCCTCTAAAGCAACTCTGCTGACCTAGTTTCTCTGGCTCTAGAGCAGCTCTGGTGAGCTGGATCTCTGTCTCTAGAGCAACTCTGCTGACCTTGTTCTCTGGCTCTAAAGCAGCTCTGCTGACTTGGTTCTCTCCCTCTAAAGCAGCTCTGCTGACCTGGTTTCTCAGGCACTAGAGCAGCTCTGCTGACGTGGTTCTCTGGCTCTAAAGCAGCTCTGTTGACCTGGTTCTTAGACTCCCGAGCAGATCTGGTGACCTGGTTCTCTGGCTCTAAAGCAGCTCTGCTGACCTGTTTCTCTGGCTCTAAAGCAGATCTGCTGGCTTGGTTCTCCCCCTCTAAAGCAGCTCTGCTGACCTGTTTTCTCTGGCACTGGAACAGCTCTGCTGACCTGGATCTCTGGCTCTAAATCAGCTCTGCTGACTTGGTTCTTAGGCTCTAGTGCTGATCTGATGACCTGGTTCTCTGGCTCTGAAGCAGCTCTGCTGACCTGGTTCTATGGCTCTAAAGCAGCTCTGCTGACTTGGTTCTCTGGCTCTAGAACAGCTCTGCTGACCTGGTTCTCTGGCTCTAAAGCAGCTCTGCTGGCCTGGTTCTCTAGCTCTAAAGCAGCTCTGCTTACCTGGTTCTCTTGCTCTAAAGCAGCTCTGCTGATCTGGTCCCTTGGCTCTAAAGCAGCTCTGCTGACCTGGTTCCCTTCCTCTAAAGCAGCTCTGCTGACCTGGTTCTCTCACTCTAAAGCAGCACTAGTGGCTTGGTTTCTCTGGCTCTACAGCAGGTCGGCTGACCTGGTTCTCTGGCTATAGAGCAGCTCTGCTGACCTGCTCTTAGGCTGTAGACCAGCTCTGCTGACCTGGTTCTCTGGCTCTAAAGCAGCTCTGCTGACCTGTTTCTATGGCACTAAAGCAGCTCTGCTGGCCTGCTTCTCTTGCTCTAGAGCAGCTCTGCTGACCTGGTTCTCTGGCTATAAAGCATTTCTGCTGACCTGGTTCTATGGCTCTAAAGCAGCTCTGCTGAGCTGGTTCTCTGACTCTAGAGCAGCTCTGCTGACCTGGTTCTCTGGCTCTAAAGCAGCTCTGCTGACTTGGTTCTCTCCCTCTAAAGCAACTCTGCTGACCTGGTTTCTCTGGCTCTAGAGCAGCTCTGGTGAGCTGGTTCTCTGTCTCTAGAGCAACTCTGCTGACCTTGTTCTCTGGCTCTAAAGCAGCTCTGCTGACTTGGTTCTCTCCCTCTAAAGCAGCTCTGCTGACCTGGTTTCTCAGGCACTAGAGCAGCTCTGCTGACGTGGTTCTCTGGGTCTAAAGCAGCTCTGTTGACCTGGTTCTTAGACTCCAGAGCAGATCTGGTGACCTGGTTCTCTGGCTCCAAAGCAGCTCTGCTGACCTGTTTCTCTGGCTCTAAAGCAGCTCTGCTGGCTTGGTTCTCCCCCTCTAAAGCAGCTCTGCTGACCTGTTTTCTCTGGCACTGGAGCAGCTCTGCTGACCTGGATCTCTGGCTCTAAATCAGCTCTGCTGACTTGGTTCTTAGGCTCTAGTGCTGATCTGATGACCTGGTTCTCTGGCTCTGAAGCAGCTCTGCTGACCTGGTTCTATGGCTCTAAAGCAGCTCTGCTGACTTGGTTCTCTGGCTCTAGAACAGCTCTGCTGACCTGGTTCTCTGGCTCTAAAGCAGCTCTGCTGGCCTGGTTCTCTAGCTCTAAAGCAGCTCTGCTGACCTGGTTCCCTGGGTCTAAAGCAGCTCTGCTAACCTGGTCCCTTGGCTCTAAAGCAGCTCTGCTGACCTGGTTCCCTTCCTCTAAAGCAGCTCTGCTGACCTGGTTCTCTCACTCTAAAGCAGCTCTAGTGACTTGGTTTCTCTGGCTCTACACCAGGTCGGCTGACCTGGTTCTCTGGCTATAGAGCAGCTCTGCTGACCTGTTCTTAGGCTGTAGAGCAGCTCTGCTGACCTGGTTCTCTGGCTCTAAAGCAGCTCTGCTGACCTGTTTCTATGGCACTAAAGCAGCTCTGCTGAGCTGGTTCTCTGACTCTAGAGCAGCTCTGCTGACCTGGTTCTCTGGCTCTAAAGCAGCTCTGCTGACTTGGTTCTCTCCCTCTAAAGCAACTCTGCTGACCTGGATTCTCTGGCTCTAGAGCAGCTCTGCTGACCTGGTTCCCTTCCTCTAAAGCAGCTCTGCTGACTTGGATCTCTCCCTCTAAAGCAGCTCTATTGACCTGGTTTGTCTGGCACTAGAGCAGCTCTGCTGACCTGGATCCCTGGCTCTAAAGCAGCTCTGCTGACCTGGCTCCTAGGCTCTAGAGCAGATCTGATGACCTGGTTCTCTGGCTCTGAAGCAGCTCTGCTGACCTGGTTCTATGGCTCTGAAGCAGCTCTGCTGACCTGGTTCTATGGCTCTAAAGCAGCTCTGCTGACTTGGTTCTCTGGCTCTAGAACAGCTCTGCTGACCGGGTTCTCCGGCTCTAAAGCAGCTCTGCTGACCTGGTTCTCTGGCTCTAAAGCAGCTCTGTTGACCTGGTTCTTAGGCTCTAGAGCAGATCTGGTGACCTGGTTCTCTGGCTCTAAAGCAGCTCTGCTGACCTGTTGCTCTGGCTCTAAAGCAGCTCTGCTGACCTGGTTCTGTCCCTCTAAAGCAGCTCTGCTGACCTGGTTTCTCTGGCTCTACAGCAGCTCTGCTGACCTGGTTCTCTGACTCTAGAGCAGCTCTGCTGACCTAGTTCTTAGGCTTTAGAGCAGCTCTGCTGACCTGTTTCTCTGGCTCTACAACAGCTCTGCTGACCTGGTTCGCTGGCTCTAAATCAGCTCTGCTGACCCGGTTCTATGGCTCTAAGGCAGCTCTGCTGACCTGGTTCTCTACCTCTAAAGAGCTCTGCTGACCTGGTTACTCTGGATCTACAGCAGCTCTGCTGAACTGGTGCTCAGCCTCTAAAGCAGCTCTGCTGACCCGGTTCTATGGCTCTAAGGCAGTTCTGCTGATCTGGTTCTCTGCCTCTAAAGCAGCTCTGCTGACCTGGTTCCCTTCCTCTAAAGCAGCTCTGCTGACCTGGTTCTCTCGCTCTAAAGCAGCTCTAGTGACTTGGTTTCACTGGCTCTATGGCAGCTCTGCTGACCTGGTTCTTAGGTTCTAGAGCAGCTCTGCTGACCTTGTTATCTGGCTCTAAAGCAGCTCTGCTGACCTGGTTCTATGGCACTAAAGCAGCTCTGCTGACCTGGTTCTCTTGCTCTGGAGCAGCTCTGCTGACCTGGTTCTCTGACTCTGAAGCAGCTCTGCTGACCTGATTCTATGGTTCTAACGAAGCTCTGCTGATCTGGTTCTCTGGCTCTAGAGCAGCTCTGCTGACCTGGTGGTTCTCTGGCTCTAAAGCAGCTCTGCTGACCCGGTTCTATGGCTCTAAGGCAGTTCTGCTGATCTGGTTCTCTGCCTCTAAAGCAGCTCTGCTGACCTGGTTCCCTTCCTCTAAAGCAGCTCTGCTGACCTGGTTCTCTCGCTCTAAAGCAGCTCTAGTGACTTGGTTTCACTGGCTCTATGGCAGCTCTGCTGACCTGGTTCTTAGGTTCTAGAGCAGCTCTGGTGACCTTGTTATCTGGCTCTAAAGCAGCTCTGCTGACCTGGTTCTATGGCACTAAAGCAGCTCTGCTGACCTGGTTCTCTTGCTCTAGAGCAGCTCTGCTGACCTGGTTCTCTGACTCTGAAGCAGCTCTGCTGACCTGATTCTATGGTTCTAACGAAGCTCTGCTGATCTGGTTCTCTCCCTCTAAAGCTACTCTGCTGACCTGGTTTCTCTGGCTCTAGAGCAGCTCTGATGAGCTGGTTCTCTGGCTCTAGAGCAGCTCTGCTGACCTGGTTCTGTGGCTCTAAAGCAGCTCTGCTGACTTGGTTCTCTCCCTCTACAGCAGCTCTGCTGACCTCATTTCTCTGGCACTAGAGCAGCTCTACTGACCTGGTTGTCTGGCTCTAAAGCAGCTCTGCTGACCTGGTTCTCTCCCTCTAAAGCAGCTCTGCTGACTTGGTTCTCTGCCAGTGACTTGGTTTCTCTGGCTCTACAGCAGGTCTGCTGACCTGGTTCTCTGGCTCTAGAGCAGCTTTGCTCACCTGGTTCTCTGACTCTAGAGCAGCTCTGCTGGCCTGGTTCTCTGACTCTAAAGCAGCTCTGCTGATCTGGTTCTCTCCCTCTAAAGAGCTCTGCTGACCTGGTTACTCTGGATCTACAGCAGCTCTGCTGAACTGGTGCTCAGCCTCTAAAGCAGCTCCGCTGACCCGTGTCTCTCGCTCTAGAGCAGCTTTGCTGACCAAGGTCTCTGGTTCTAGAGCAGCTCTGCTGACCTGCTTCCTAGGCTCTAAAACAGCTCTGCTGACCTGGTTCTCTGGCTCTAAATCATCCTTGCTGACCTGGTTCTCTGCCTCTAGAGCAGCTCTGCTGACCAGGTTCTTAGGCTCTAGAGCAGCTCTGATGACCTGGTTGTCAGGCTCTAAAGCAGCTCTGCTGACCTATCTCTCTGGTTCTAGAGCAGCTCTGCTGCCCTGGTACTCTCCCGATAAAGCAGCTCTGCTGACCTGCTTCTTAGGCTCTAGACCAGCTCTGCTGACCTGGTTCTCTCTCTCTAAAGGTGGTTCTCTCCCTCTAGAGCAGCTCTGCTGACCTAGTTCTTAGGCTCTAGAGCAGCTCTTGTGACCCGGTTTTCTGGCTCTAAAACAGCTCTGCTGACCTCGATCTCTGGCTCTAAAGGCTCTGACCATCCAAATGTTTAGCTTTTTTTGATATGTACAACTGTTAAGGTAAGATTAAGTAATCCACACACTATCAATGCACAACTACATTCAGCTGTTCACTATAGATAAACGTCTAACCAGCTACTTAGTAAAGTACTACCCATGCAACCTAGGAATCCTCCTGTCTGTCCCATGCACTTCTCCAATCACCCATCCAGCACTATCTACGTGTCCTATTACTCTGCAATACCAAAACACTTACAAATTCAACATGTACTCTCTTTGTAGCACTGAAATTATTCTAGTTACTAGTCATGTACCTCAGGAATGACCAAGCCAGTAAAACTAGTACAGCTACAATATTCTGTGCACTATGCATGCAGACCTCTAATCAGCTACATAACATTGATACAGTCTTTTAAATACTCAGTTAGTACCTATGCAGTGTAGGAATCCTTCTGTCTATCCCATGCACTTCTCCATTCAACCATCCAACACTATCTATGTATCCTGTCACTCTGCCAATACCTAAGCACTAATAAATTTAGCATGCACTCTCTTTGCAGCACTGAAATTATTCCAGTTATTAGTCATATACTTAAGGAATGGCCGAGCCACTAACACAAGTGCAGGTACAATATTTTGTACACTATGCATGCAGACCTCTAACAAGCTACATATTATCGATACGCTCTTCTAAATACCCAGTTAGTACCTATGCAGTCTAGGAATCTTTCTGTCTGTCCCATGCACTTCTCCATTCACCCATCCAGCACTATCTACGTATCCTATCACTCCACCAATACCTAAGCACTTATAAATTCAGCAGACACTTTCTTTGCAACACTGAAATTACTCCAGTTATTAGTCGTATACTTAAGGAATGCCGTAGTCACTAACACAAGTGAAGGTACAATATGTACACTATGCATGCACACCTCTAACCAGCTACAAACTATTGATACGCTCTTCTAAATACCCAGTTAGTACCTATGCAGTATAGGAATCCTGTCTGTCCCATGCATTTCTCCAATCACCCATCCAGCACTATCTACTTATCCTATTACTCCACCAATACCTAAGCACTAATAAATCCACTATACACTCTGTTATTAATACTGTAATTATTCTAGTTACTAGTCATGAACTTATGGAATGGCCTTGCTACTAACACAAGTACAGCTATAATATTTTGTGCACTATCCAAGCAGACCTCTAACTAGCTACATACTATTGATACACTCTTCTAAATACCCAGTTAGTATTCATGCAGTATAGGAATCGTCCAGTCTGTCCCATGCACTTCTTTAATCACGTATCTACCACTATCTACTTATCCTATCACTTCACCAATATGTAAGCACTTATAAATTAAGTGTTCACTCTGTTTGCAGCAACGTCATAATTCCAGTTACTTGTGGTATTCTTATAAATTGACCTAGGCACCAACACAAGTACACATAAAATATTCTGTGCATAATCCCTCCAAATCTTTAAGCAGATACATACTATTGATCCACTCCATTAAATACTGAAGTAGTACCCATGCAGCGTAGGATCCCTCCCGTCAGTCTCATTCAATTCTTTAATCACCCATCCAGCACTATGTTCTTATTGTATCAGTCTGCCAATACCTAAGAACTTATGGGGCATATTTACAAGCACCCTGCGCCACCAGTCTGTCACTTTTTGTAATGCAGTGATGGAGCCAGGCACTCCTTCATATTTAGAAGGAGAGGAAAAGCTACCCTGCATGGTTTTTCCTCTCCTTGTAAATACATCCCCTTCATACACAGCACTTTGCGTTGAAGCAGCGTTCCATAGGTGTTGCTGTCGATGTTCCCACGCAACACCCATAAAACAAGACACATCTCCAGATTTATGACAAATCGTAAATCTGGAGATGTGTGTGAATGCTGCGTCATCCTAGAGTTGGTATAGCAAGGAGCAAGTAGGAGAATTGTTTTCATTTCTCATAATTTTTTTCTCTTTCAATGCATGCTGCATTCCACAGCATACATTTAAAGAGGAACATGCCTTTACTGATTGTTTTTGTGCAGGAAGGTGTCCCTTCCTGCCCAAAAACAATCTCTGCATGACACAGACATCCTTGCACCATGGTGCAAGGGTGCCTGTATCACCACATGGCTTCAGTTTGGGCAGCAATGCAGAGGGAAGCACAGAGTTGCAACATATTCATGTACATATGTCACATCCCTATGCTTCGGAAATGCCACAGTGCAGTGCAGCTAAAGAGCTTGCAGTGTCACGCTGCAGGACTTCCTCATATATCTTCACCTATAAATACACTATAAACTACTAATGCATTCTTTAAGTCAATCATGCTGTATAGATATATTCAACCAAACTTTCACACATTACCTTGCAATTATAGTTCTTTCTTTAATCAGATAAGGTAGACCTGAAAAGAACTTATTTTTTCTTTTGTATTTGTTTTATTTTGAACAATTTAGAATTTTTTTGGGGTGTTTTTTTCCAAAAATGAACAAAAAAGAACGAATAAAACAGGAAACGTTTGGAATTATTTATCATTCCAAAAACAAAAATTAACAACAATGGTTGAATTGCTCATCACAAACTGCATCCACCGACTTCTCACCGAAGCATATGATTCTGACATTTCACGCAGCGTTGCTCAAGAAAGGCGAATTCTGGCCTAATGTCCATTGCAGGTGTTCCTGAGGACGCTCCAGACGTACTTGCCACTGCAAGTGAGGGGTTCAAATCAGTTCGCCTCATATCCTCCAGAGCAAGATTGAGAGGATGTGTGGTCCAGAGATGCTTGTACATAGAAGCCGTGTGACAAGAGTCTTTTTTTTCACTGCCTCTTAACAGAACTCGGTCAAAAAATTTGCACGTCACCTTTCTTGCATTTACTTTCTTCTCTCCAGGTGGAAAAGTGAAGAATTTCCACACAAAAGATTCCGGCCTCTGTTGACGTGGTGCCTCCTGCAAGAATTCTTCTTCAGAAGATACTTCCTCCTGCTGCTGTCCAGATGCCGTATAGTTTGATATTTTTAGAAAAAACACCTAGAAAAAACAAGCAAAAAGGGTTTTTGTAGGAAAAGAGATGTCTCTCTAAAGATGCTCTAACAAGAATGATTAAAATTGGTTGGGTCCTTCAATAGTTACAGTGGGAAATGTTATGAACCAATGAAATCTTTTTTTTTTAGGTCACATGGGACCCACGCACTCTGCGCTTATGATGCACGCACCTGACTTTGCAAAAATATATTTAAAAATAATATAAGTTTATTATAAGTACAAATATATTATTTTTATGAATATCTTACATAATCTCTTGCCCTAATATGTATATTCACAGAAAAAAACATAAGTTTCAGGGGTGTTATAGTTATCTGGCCATTTCACTCTTACAAAACCATAGAAATTCCTCCGTTATAGTTAGTTCTGCTAACCATAACTCGTGCAACCGCAATGCACTGCTAATGATGATAACTCAAATGACATCACTGATGAGTTCATTAATTACATCATCCTCGTGACAATCTGATATACCTCATCATACACTAGTATAACCTTTTATCACTCACTGTAAAATACAGAGTACCATATTTGAAACCATTGACATACCAATACCAGTTACTACATACCTACTCACTGATTCCTAAGTCTACACACAAAACTACCCATTCAACAACAGAATCATTTATACATGCAGTCACTAATTGATAGAACCCTCAAATGCACTTATACACATATATAGACATTGACACATCAGCAGTCATCTATGTCGGTTATGCAGTCATCCTACTCACCCTTGAAAAAAATTAAACACACTTACATTTACTCACACAATTATCCAACAACAACTCATTTATTCAAACACATAGTATTTCATAGTTAATATGTAAAGAAATCACCATTACAATTATACACTTATTCATATAATTACTCCCACAATCACTGACTCTTATATATACTTATTTATATACACCAAATCTCACATACAATGACTTTTCTTTTTTTACTCTGTTGAAGATGTACAACTAAAATATATATTTGCTCACCAACACACAAATAAATACACCTATACACCTAGTCAATCAACCATTAACACATCTATGCATAGTTACACACACCCCATCCAACCACACACAAACTCAGTGGCTCATACAAATACTCACCCAACTAATCAATAACTAATATACACAATCATGTAGTTAGTGACCAACTGATGCAGCATGTTATACAACAACAGAGACAGTGATGCACACATTCAGATAGTTTAGTTACTAATCCATGTATTAAGTGAGACCCTTTTATTTACTCACTTAAACAGACAGTCAGACAGCTACTAAATTCTCCATCCAGACAGTTATATATCCACTCAGTCTTCAATACAGATTGGTATATATATAATACATTTTAAATTTCAAACTAAACCACATTCACTGGATGATGTCATCAGTGATGTCATCAGTGATGCCACTGACCATTTCATAAATGATGCCATATTTGACATCATCAGCAGTGCATTGCGGGCGCGTGAGTTATAGTTAGCAGAACTAACTATAACAGAGGAATTTCTATGGTTTTGTACGAGTGAAATGGCCAGCTAACTATAACACCCCTGAAACCTATTCTGTGAATATATATATATATATATATATATATATCGCTCAGTCCCCTGCAGGTTTTTCGAATTTTGAAATAAACAACATCGGAGAACTACCCCCGGAGTGCGTGGTTTCTTGGGCAAATCTGGTGGAAACCTTGAGCTGCACATATATATATATATATATATATATATATATATATATATATATATATATATATATATATATATATATATATATATATATATATCCAAGAAAAACTCGTCCCAATCCACATGACTGCCAAATCTTGTACAGCTCTGGAAAAACGAAGAGAGGAACCCAGAAATGGTGCCAAACAAGTGCGTTTTATTCAAGCTCAATCTCGGTCAGCATGCCCGCCATTACGCGTTTCGACAGTATCCACTATCTTGATCACATAATGTGATCGCAAAGTTACATGGGAATTTATCCATCTAATCATTGACACAAAAGGTGGACTAAATCATAACCACCACATTTAAGACATAACATTCCTTCAAAAGGGTACATGGAAACAACAAAGGGACTAAAACAATTTTGTATAGTCCAGTTCCATCTTGAATACAACCCATAGTGGGTAAATAAACTGAAGTATATACATGTGCAAATACGCAAATAAATAGCATGTACAAAAAGCTTCATAAATATATACATATACATATATAAATATATAAATCATTAAAATCATTGTTAATTTCATGATTTAAAAGAGGACTGTGTTCACAAACCCTTTTTGAAAAAACATTCAAAGAATATATCCCAAGTGGGAATTTCCAATAAAGTGTTGTGTGCTGTATGTAAACAAAATCACATGTAAACACACATAATTCAAAATATCAAATTCCCTTACTGTAACAAGGAGCAGCCATCATCGCAAAAGTGCAAATAAAGAATATTTAAAGTGTTGGAGTGCAGATAAATTATATCTAAATATTTAAAAAGGGAAGAGCCCCTCCCTATTCATTTATCATCAAACTGACAGATGTTAATACACAGCAGCGACCGGTAATGCAAAACAATTCTATTGACTGTGAATTTTGTAATTAATATCCTCAGAACAGTTTACTACAATAACTAGACAGTATAGTTAATCCCAGCTCTGGCACAGGTACAAGATATTTTATAATTGGAACTATAAACAAGTGTATAAGTCCTCACTGGCGTTAAGACCTCCAGGGGCACGACTATTAAGTTCCAAGATGTACCGAGTTTCAAGTACCCTGAGCAGCCCATCACTATTTCCCAATCTCTTGAGGGGTGGCACACAATCTATAACAAAATAGGTGAGGTGTTTGGGATCACTCCCATGCACCGCCTGAAAATGGCGTGCCACCGGGTAGGCTTGTTCATTATTGGTGATTGCCCTTAAGTGCTGCAGTATTCTCCTGTGAACCTGCAGCCGGGTACTCCCTACATACCTAAGTTCACAGGGGCACTGCAGCACGTAAACGGCAAACTCCGTTTTGCAGGATAACTGTTTAGTTATTAAAACAGGATCCTCCTTGAAAGGAGTGAGGTAGCGTGTTTTATTGCATCCGTTTTTACAGGCTTTACAACTGGAACATTTCAAAAAACCTTTCTTCAAATTCATAAAGGTCTTAGATGTCGGGAGTTCCAAATGGTTCTTCACTAGCCTGTCTGACATTGAGGTAGATTTCCTGAAGGAAAACTCAGGCCTTCTGCCCACTGAACCCCCAATGACGGGATCCCCCGTCACCAGGTTCCAGTTACGGCTGAAAATCCGCCTGATTTCCCTATGCTGTTGGTTGTAAGTAACCACAACTCTAGAGCTATCTTTGGATGTTTCATCTGACACATTATCACTCTTTGGTTTAGGCGCTAGTATCTCTGCCCTTGTCAAATTATTGGCTCGCTCCATGGCCCTGGTGACCGTTCTTACTGAATATCCACGTGCCAAAAAGCGCAATCAACTTTCATCTATAGCTCTAGTACACTCCCTCTCATCACTGCAAATTCTTTTGATGCGAAGCATCTCCCCAAATGGGATGCTTTGTATCAAGTGATGCGGGTGCTGACTTGCCGCGTGCAGGATGGTGTTGCCTGCAGTTGGCTTTCTGTATAATCGTGTGGCTAGTTTACCTTCATGTACATAAACCTCTATGTCAAGGAAACAAAGTTGGGTTTTGCTCATAGTTGAAGTAAATTCCAAATTTAGATCATTGCAGTTTAACTTCTCTACAAATTCCTGGGCTTCAAGCATGTTACCCTGCCAAATAAGAAAGAGGTCGTCTATATACCTCAGATAGACCGGTACATTCCTCTCCATAATGGCCTGATGCTGCACCATGAGGACCTGCTCCTCCCACCAGCCCATGTGCAAGCACACTAGGCTGGGAGAAAAACAGGCCCCCATAGCTACCCCTCTGACCTGCTGGTACACTTGGCTGTTGAACAAAAAATAATTTTGTTCCAGACAAATCTTGATCATGGCAGTGAGCATGGAATTATGAGCAGAGAAATTGATAGATCTCCTATTTAGAAAGTAATTTACAGCCCTGATACCGTCCAAATGACGTATAGACGTGTACAGGGATGTGACATCTAAACTTATGAGTACACAATTCTCATTCCATCCAAAATTGTCCAACTTTCTGACAAAATCAGAGGAGTCCTGTACATAAGAGTCCAAGCCCTTAACACTGTCCTGTAAAAAATAATCAATGTAAGTTGACATTTTTTCCGTGGAACTATTAATTGCAGAAATTATGGGCCTACCAGGAGGGATTTGTGTGTTCTTATGAACCTTTGGAAGCAAATAAAAAGAGGGTATAACCGGGAATTCTTTCTTCAAAAACCCAAGCTCCTCTTTAGTTAATAAATTGCCACATTTCCATGCAACTAATTTAGCATTCTGATCTTCCCATGCCAACCTTACTGCTCCCAAATTGCTCCTCCTGTAACAAGAATGGTCCTGTAGTTGTTTTTCCGCTTCTTCTATATACATTTGGCGAGGCCACAATACTGTGTTTCCACCCTTATCCGCTTGGCGGACCAGAATAGTGTTGTCCGACTCCAGTTTTTTCACAAGGGTGTTATAGCTCTGATTTAATTTGTTAATCACTCCGCGTTTCTTGTTTGTGGTGATATAGAGCTGTTTCAAGTCCTTAGTTATCAAATCTTGATAAACATCAATATTGTCATGAGGCAATATGGGGAGAAATACCGATTTGGGTTTGTAAGGAGTAGCCCCCGCTATTTGATCAACTCTTGATCTTACCAAAGGCAACAATGTCGAGGGGTTCGTTTCCTCCTGCAATCCCCATATCTCATCAAAGTCCTCTCTGTCCCCTGCTTGCAAGTTGATAGAGTCCATTTCCACTGCTCCCGATTTCTTTTTCCTCGCCGGTTGCATTTTAAAATATTTTTTCAGTTTTAATTTCCTCACAAAGCGGAAGGCATCCATCCTCGTATCCGCATAGTTAAAGTTACACGGAGGACAATAAGACAAACCTAGACTTAAAATATTGGCCTCCTTTTCAGTTAGTTTCAATGTGGACAAATTCATTATTGAGTTGGGGCTGCCGCCTGTGTTTTTGTCGCTTTTTTGTTGTTCCAGCGGTTTTTCTTTTGACCGCTGTTTGCTTTTGATTTTGTTGCACCATCTCCTTTCGCCTCGTTTACTGTTGGCCCTTTGGCGTTTGGACCGCCAGTCTGCCCTCTGGATCTCAATGTGTCCCGGCGATCTTGACACATACAGCTCATTTCCTGGGCCTTGGAGAGTGCTGTAAACCCCAACGGCATACTTCTTGCCCCCTCATTTTCAGACTCGCTGCCCACAGAACTTGCATCCGAAGAGGAAGGAACATTTGGAACATTATCAGGTGCGACCACACGAGTTTTCCTGGCCCTCGCCTTGATGTTTTCATAGCGCTTGGCATACGTGAAGATTTGCCCATGTAAGTAATCCAAGCGATCCCGCTCGAATTTGTAGGCTTTGCGTTTCTTTATTATGTCTTCTTCCTTACTTAGTCTAGTTTGCATTTCCACTCGCATTTTATCTGTCACTTCACTTGTTCCCATACCTTCTATTTCCTCTTCCAATGTTTCAATTTGTGTTTGCAATTTGCAACGATCTGATTCCGCATATTTCACCAATATTCTCATCAGTTTTGCCGATGACTCTAGGTTTGCCTCCGCCCACTCAGTGAGCATGTCCGGATCAGGTGTCTCATAACTAGGGGCTAAGCTGATTCGTAACCCTCTAGGAACCCGTCCTTCCTGTAGGTACATGGTTAACGACTTGTTCTCCCACCATTTAGACTGTTCTTTGATTTTCAATTTTTCCAATTTTCTATATAGGTCACGAATTGTCGGATTTGCATTTGTAACGGTCACTGGCCACGTAGAGTCAGTTCCCCCAGCCGGGGGTTGTACAAACACGAGGCCAGCGGCCTCCTCTCTGCTCCGCAATACATCCTCGGACATGCTTGTGCTGTAACTTGTATAATTAGAGCCACACTTGTTAAAACAGAAAGACGTTCACCAAAGGCAAATTACTTCTTGCTAAGTCGTGAACGCCACTCCAGGCACACTCCCCACCGGACAATCTTCCTTCGCCTACCTCGTAGGATTACCGCTGTGCAATTAGTTCTCTCCAAACCAAGCGCCGCGATTCCAGAAACCAAGGCAGGATTCTTCAGCGTCCGGGGGTTATAGGCGGCTAACTCCAAGCCGAAGTTCGTAAAGACAGTTCCGCAAAGAAACTCTCTGCTTCCCGCCGCCAAACCACTTCAAAGGGGGAGGGGTTCCTCTCGCACCAATAGATATAGATATATATAGATAGATATGTATATATATATATGTATGTATATATATATATATATATGCAGCTCAAGGTTTCCACCAGATTTGCCCAAGAAACCACGCACTCCGGGGGTAGTTCTCCGATGTTGTTTATTTCAAAATTCGAAAAACCTGCAGGGGACTGAGCAAAACATATACATATATATATATATGCATATATATATTCACTGAAAAAACCATAGGTTATAGACCATATATAGTTAGGGATTAGCATTTACAAAACTTTATTTTACTCGCACAAAACCATTGAAATTCGCATATATAGTTAGTTGCACTAACTATATATCGCGCACCCGCAATCCACTGCTGATGATGTCACATATTACATCATTCATGACATGGTCAGTGACATCACTGATGACATCACTGATGACAACTCAAATGACATCACTGACAACATCACTGATGACGTCATTCATGTGATAATACGATGAATCTGTTCAGACTCTAATATAACCTTAGATACACTCAGTGTAAACAGACACTCACAGATTGCCACTCATCCATAGAGTTACTCATACACCTAGTCAGTCATCCAAAAAATCAATCACACCTCCATTTCCTCAACTATACAGTTATACACATCTTACTTATTGAAACTTATTCTAACACATATTTACTCTCTTATACAATCACTGATACAAGTTCTCAATGATCCATGCAGCCACTCACACATTCACTAGCTATTATACACAGTTATTTATATATGTCAACTCTCACATGTACTGTGTTTTACATATGTACTTACTTTGACATATAGCACTAAGATATCCATTTACTCACCAATACACCCATGCACACAGTCAACAACCCATACAGTTGTTTCCACATGCAGTTTTGAATCCATACATCTAGTGAATCAACTGTTGACACTTCTATGCACAGAGTCACACACCTCCCAGCCACCCACACACACACACTCTCTCTCCAATACAAATACTTGGGCAACCAATCAATAACCCATATAATTACTCATATAGCTACTGATCAACACATGCAGCAGTTTACAGAACAACAGATATAATGATGCACAAATTAAGACAGTTTAGTCACTAACCCATGCACTCAGTGAGACTCATTTAATCACTCTCTCATACAGTCAGTCATGCACCTACTAAATGCTTCATACAGACACTTATACATCCACTCATTCTTTAATATGTAAGACATATTTTAACTTTACAGAAACATACAGTCACTGGATAATGTCATCAGTGATGTCATCAGTGATGTCACTGACCATGTCATGAATGATGTAATATGTGACATCATCAGCAGTGGATTGCGGGTGCACGATATATAGTTAGTGCAACTAACTATATATGCGAACTTCAATGGTTTTGTGCGAGTAAAATAAGGTTTTGTAAATGCTAATCCCTAACTATATATGGTCTATAACCTATGGTTTTTTCAGTGAATTTTCAAGGTTTTGTAAATGCTAATTCCTAACTATATATGGTCTATAACCTATTGATTTTTCAGTGAATTTCAATGGTTTTTTAATAGCAAATATCAAAAGCTGTAAAATGTATTCTTATTCTAATTCAAAAATATATTTTATATTTTTGTAATATAATTGTTTTATTTTTTTTTATTATTTATTTTTTGTTTCGCTGCTGGTCCGCGAACCGGGCAGCTTCCCGTTAGCTCAATTTGGTTCCGCGACCCGGTCCGCGAACTGGTAAACGTTCCGTTAGCGCAACCACCAGCAATGGAAATCCACCAATCACTGCTACTGAATCATTAGCACTGAAACTCCACAGTTATTTTTCTTTACAAACTCCTACTGTTTCAACTGCCATTTCATTCCCACACTTCATCTGACTGCAGCAGAACCTCCTCTCGCCATGTTTTCTGTCTGGATTCTTGGACATAGCTCTATCCACTGGGCTCACAGGTATGCTGATAACAGAAATTTACACAACCTCAATTTTCAAAATGTGGATATCAAATGGATTGGGCAAAGAGGATTGAGATGTCACCAATTGATACCATTGGTGAAAACCTTTTTGCATTTGCCAAACCTTGACCTCATAATAGTGCACTGTGGAGGAAATGATTTGGGCACTTTGACTGGGGTAGGTCTGGAAATGCTCTTAAAGGACACCTTTGAGCAATTGATGGCACTTTTCCCTCAAACTGCCTTGGTATATTCCAATGTATGCCAAAGACAGAAATGGAGGTGGTCCAATCAATTTTGTCCACAAATTGAGAAAGCGAGGAAGCATGTAAATAAGTCTGTTTCAGCTTATATGAGAGACCATGGAATGGGCGCCATCTACAACAATAACTTGCGTTACTACATGCAAGATATCTACAGAGGAGATGGTGTGCACTTCTAAGATGAGGGAAACAGAGTTTTCATACAAAATTTAAGACTGTGTATTGGTACCTACTTATAAGTACCTAGAACTTACACAGAACACAAAAGCTCTTTTCAGAGCTACCTTAACTATAATTAGTCTTTCCAAATTTCGAATGTACCTTTTTTCACTAATTTTCACTTATGTTCGCTTCCCGGTTCGCGTACCGGCAGCTAACCGCGCGAAAAATTCAATTTTTTTTATTCCAACATATATGAGCCTCCTCAGCCACCCTCAGAAAACCTAGGGGGTCAGGATATGTCTCCCGTGCCCCCTTATACCCATTTCCCACATTGTTTTTCCTCCATCTTGTGATTTAATTCAAACGAAACACAAAATGGCGAACTCCCGTTACGCTAACGGTGAGCGACCCGGTTCGCGTACCGGGAAGCGCTTCTACCGCGAAAAATCAAATTTTTTTTATTTGCCCCACGGGAGTCTTTAATAACCCCAACATCATTCCTAGGGGGTCAAGAGGGGTCTACCTTGCCCCCTTTCAATAAATTCCCCCTTCGTTTTTCTCCTCCTCTTGTCTCTCGATCCTACCGAGAGACAAGATGGCGGCCGGTCCGGACTGCTTAGAATGTTGACAGACACCGGAGAGCCAATCAGCTTCGCTTCGCAAAGTTCCGTTACGCGTCAAGTACGCAAACAGGGGCGCTAACCGGAGCGCTGTCACAGATATATCTGTTTTTTAAAACGTTAATTTCTCAAAATACACTGGAGCACATATATTGAGACATAGCAAAGGCACGTCGGGCAAACCATATCTACAATTTTGCCAACTTTCGTGTAAATCCATTCAGCCGTTCGAGCTAAAAGTGAGTCCAACCGCCCTATGGAAAACTCAATGTTAAAAACGCGTTTTGGGACCCCCCTTTTTTAACGGCCCCCCCTTGACGAAACCCCCCCAAATTTTCAGGGGCTGCTCAGAAACAAAATGTACCATTTCCCTGAACATTTCAGCCAATTCCGTCCACAAACGCCAAAGTTATTCGACATAGAATTTTCAAAAATCCCATAGGAAAAAAATCCTAACTATATATACCTACTGGCGACCGCCAGTAGGTAATATATATATATATATATATATATATATATATATATATATATATATATATATATATATATAGGGGAAACAAGTTATAGTTAGCTCAACTAACTATAACAGCCGAATTTCTCTGGTTTTGTACGAGTGAAGTATCAAACTAACTATAAAGCCCCGAAACTTATGTTTTTTTTTCTGGGAATATGTATGTATATATATGTATATATATATATATATATATATATATATTCACTGAAAAAAACAGGTTTCAGGGACGTTATAGTTAGTTGGACATTTCACTCGTACAAAACCAGAGAAATTCGGCTGTTATAGTTAATTGCGCTAACTATAACTCTCTCCTCCACAATGCACTGCTGATGACATCACATTTTACATCATTCATGACATGGTCAGTGACATCACTGATGACATCCCTAATGACATCTGAAATGACATCACTGATGGCATCACTTATGATGCCATCCATGTGCTAATATGATGCACCTCCTCACAGTCTAATATAACCTTTAATACACCCATTCTAAAATACAGACTACCATTTTCTAAACCATATACGCACCAATACCAGTTATGACACACCCTGATGTGACCTGAGAAATAACAGAAACTGCAAGGTGGTAGTGCAAAGAGATACATTGGAATCAGAGGTAATAAATGCCAAACAGTCTGAGGGGGAAGGAGGTGGGGCAGGAGCGAGTGGCCCAGCACCCCACCATTTTCACTGGGAATTCAGCCTCATCAGCCTAACGTGGCTTCGTGGAGGCAAAAGCAGACTACTAGAGCAACAAACTGCAGATCCACGAGAAAGGGAGAGTGGCAACCGAGGAGGTGGCAATTCAGCAAGGACCACCCACCCCAAACGGAACACAAGATTCAGGCTGTGAATGCACCTGTCGAAGAGGAGAATCCTACTTTTATTAACTTGACATCAAAAGAACTGACGCCAGTGGAAGAAAGAGTCCTTAACTTAGGAGTTGCGATTCTCCTATTAACATGACCAGAGAATCTGGATTTCATTAAAGACACAGAGGCTGACATTATGCGTTATCCTTTAATAGCAACTCACAGCAGCCGCACTACATCATAAAGGATAAAGTTCTAGAGTTAACAAAAGTGAACAAAGGATGTATCCAGGAGATGATCTGCCTCTTTTAAAACAATCGCAGCAGGAAAGAACTTCATAAACGGAGAGATTCAAGTAGAGCTTGAAAAACATCATGGAACAAACTTCAGTATCTCAATGGACAGCCGGTTAAACGGAATTACCTGAAAGAAAGAAATGATTAAGAACCAAGAGCCTAGAGAGCTAAAGACCTCATTACAATCAGAAAGATAACAGAAGCATAGGCATAATAATAGAGTAACAACAATTGAAGCAATCAATAAGTTCATAAAAGACATATCAAAAGATGTAATAAGTTCATAAAAGACATATCAAAAGTTGTAAAAGGGAGGAGGGAGGGATAATGTGATCCTCCGTGTCTTTAATGAAATCCAGATTCTCTGGTCATGTTAATAGGAGAATCGCAATTTCATTACAAGACCGGAGGCTACATTATGCATGTTCGTAGCCCCGAAGGACAAGATCAGACATATGCTCGATAGGCTTGCAATAATGACGAGCAAAAGTGTTAGCATTTGACCAGTCAGCAGCTTTCAGGATATCATCCAACTTACCACCTGACCAGAAGGATTTACTGTCCATAGCTCCTCTGATAGAACGTGCTTGAAACTTAGAGAGGTCGATACCAGCAAGGCTCATGGTAGACTTAACCCATCTAGCTGTGGAGGTGGATGAAACAGGTTTAAAAGGTTTCACAAAAGAAACTAAAAGTTGATTTGCATCGTTAGTCTGTAGGAGAGACATCCTTGTGTCATACTCTTTCATACAAGCAACCACACAAAGTTTAGGGAAACTGTCAAAACGAGGATAAAAGATAAAATCTGACATGGTTTTAGTTCTTCTTAGTAATTCAAACTTGACACCAAAAATATCGTAACATCTATTTGAAATATCTAAGCTTCTGATGTCAGATACTCTCCCACAGGAGACTAAACACAAGAGAGTGGCGAGTTTGAAGGAGAGAAATTTTCTATTAAGGGAAGAGTTATCTGGCCAAGAACAAAAAAGTTCTAAAATACACTTGAAAGCCCAAAGGGTCTGATACTTAGGTCTAGGGGGTCTCCTTAGCCTTATACTCTTGAGGACTCTACAAATGATAGCATTTTTACCTACCGATTTACCGTTGATAGGGGAATGGCCCGCGGAGATTGCGGATCTAAAGCAATTAATAGAACGATGGGATAGGCCTCTGTCAAATTGTTCGACCAGAAAATTTACGATATTGATGACAGGAGTCTCCACCGGATCCAGACTCCTTTCCAGGCACCAATGAAACCATTTTGTCCAAATGTTGTCATACCTAAGGTGTGTTCCGGGTGCCCAAGATTCTCCAAGAAGAGAGAGAGCTGTCGACGAAAGTCCAGACAACTCGTTAGATTGCCTGACACTTTCGGGCAAGAAGGTTCAAATTCCCCTCGAGAATAAGATGATGATGTTCCCCGTCTGCGTTTGAGACCAGGCCTGGAGACGCTGGGATCAGAAAGGGAATGTTGCATGCTAGTTCCAGGGCTGTCGGGAACCAAGCTTGGGACGGCCAAAAAGGAGTTATTAGGATCAGAAGGCATTTTTCCAATCTGACTTTCTGAAGGACCCTCTGAATCATGGCGAAAGGAGGGAAGGCATAACCCAGGAAGTGAGACCATGGTTGGAGAAAGGCGTTCACAGCAAGTGCGCCCAGGTCTGGCATCCAACTGAAGTAGTTGGGAAGCTGGAAGGTAAGCCTGCTGGCAAATAAGTCCACGTCTATGGGACCCTAAAAGTGGAAGAGGGTATTGAAGACGTTCACATCGAGTTTCCAGTCTGAGAAGTCTAGAAGGAATCTTGAATTCCAATCTGCAGAAATGTTCGATTTCCCAGGAAGATATTCCGCCCTGAGGGAAATTTTGTGTTCCAGACAGAACATCCAAAATTTTCTGGCAAGATTGGAGAGATCTGCAGATCTCGTTCCTCCAAGATGATTGATATAGGCCACAGCAGAAATGTTGTCCATTTTCAGAACAACAGACCTCCCTTGAATGGGGTGTTTGAAGCTCATAAGAGCGTATAAACCAGCTGTCAATTCCTGAAAATGTATGTGTTGAGAAGATTCCGTCAGGGTCCAAACCCCACCGGTGTTCTGGTCTTCCAAACGTGCACCCAAGCCATGAAGACTGGCATCTGATTCTAGGACGAAATCCAGGGATGAGCCGAAGATAGCTTTGCTGTCCCAGGCGTCTAAGTTCTCCAGCCACCAAAAGAGCTCTGCTCTGGCATCTGGGTCCAGAGAGACAAGATCCCCATACCATAGACCTGAATTGAGCGCTTTTCTCTTTATTCTCTGACGCGCGCTGTAATTCAGAGGGCCGGGGAAAATGGCTTGGATGGAAGAAGAAAGAAGCCCAAGAAGTCTGGCTAGTTCACGGAGTGTTAAAGACTCTTGTTTCAAGACGGACCGGATCTCCTTCCGGATCTTGGCAATCTTCTTGGCAGGAAGAAGGAGAAGACATTTCATGGTGTCTAGAGTGAAACCAAGGAATTCTATGGTCTTGCAGGGAGAGATAATGGACTTCTCTCTGTTGATGATGAATCCTAGACTCTCTATTAAATTCATGGAAGTTTTTAGATCTCTTAGGAGGTCTGAATGGGATTGGGACATGATAAGAATATCGTCCAGGTAGATGATGAGATGGATACCCCTTTCTCTTAGAATTGTAATGATACACGTCATGATCTCGGTAAACACCAAGGGGCAGAAGAGAGGCCGAAGGGAAGAGCTTGAAACTGGTAAAGACGTTCCTTCCAAGCAAATTGAAGGAAAGCTTGATGTTCTTTGTACATAGGGATGGTGAAGTAGGCATCCTTCAGGTCTAACTTGACCATCCAATCTCCTTCGAGGAGGAGATCCCTTAGAAGGTGGATACCCTCCATTTTGAAATGACGATAAACCAGAAATTTGTTGACTTCTCGAAGGTTTATTACGGGTCTCCACCCTTTGTCCTTTTTCTGAACAAGAAACAGTGTGCTTATGAATCTTGCATCGGACCAGGGAACCTCCACTATTGCGCCCTTTTTGAGCATAGAAATAATTTCTTCCTCCACAATCTTTTCCTGATCCTCTGAAAGGACAAAGGGTTGGGGTAAGCGTGATTGGAAGGGGATCTGTAAAAAGTCTATCTTGAAGCCCATAACAGTTTCTAGAACCCATGGATCTTGGGTGATTGAATCCCAAACATGATAAAACTGTTTTAATCTGCCCCCTACTATGGGAGGGAAAGAAGAAGAAGGAGTAGTACTTACTTGTAGAATTGGAGGTGTTGGAAGTACCACGACCTCTCGAACCACGGTTTTTTGGACCCCTTCCTCTTTGGGGGAAGAAGGGTTGTCTAGGGGGGTAGAAGCCCCTTCCAGTTCCTCTGAATGACGAATAGGGTCGTTGGTTGCCTGGACCTCTTAGTGTGAATAGAGGGGAGGTCTTGTGAATCAGAGGATCTCTTAGAGGACATGACTTCCTTCAGGGACGACATTATACAGTATTTAATCTCCTGTTGAAGGAATTTCTTAAGTGAATTGCCAATAGGCGCAGGAGAGCTTGCGGTAGCATCATCCGAATCCATGTCGGACATGGTGTATAAAATATCCGAGGGGGTATAAAGCGATTTAAATCGAGGAGATGAAACAAAGTTAATAATACTGTCCTCTTTTCATTTTTTTTATATTAAATATCGAATTTTTAAAACTAATCCAAGAGCCCCTCTTTTTTTTTTTATATATATGAAAGGTAGGTCCAGCAAATTGTAGGGAAGAATTAATATACTCTCCTAGCCTGTAGTGTAAGCTAATGAACAAGTACGTACATTTTCCAGCGTGAAATGTAAGCTATTTACCAAGTAAATCCAGCTATTGCTGACAGTTGGGTTAAAGTAATCGGGATTCGTTTTTTTAGGCTAGAACCTAAAAAAAGGGGGACAAACGAGCAAGGCAAGGTATCTCCGGTGGCTGAGGCAGAGCAACTGACAGGTTAAAAAACTAACGCTCGAGCCCAGCCACCGGAGAAGAGCAAAGTCGCTTGGGAAAGGAGGCACGAAACGCGGGTGTTGCCAATGGCCCTTCCTTTAATCACAAGCGCACCTCAGTGAAGAAACGGAAAAGGCAGTTCGGACGAATGGCAAAATTTGCAAATGGAGCAGCGCGAACGAGCGAAATGGAGGAAAAAAGGCTCCTACAGTGGGTGAGAGGGGGGACGACCATAAATTGGAAGTCCATAGGGAGAGGGGTGGAATGGGGAAGCCAGCGCCACCCACGGGCAAAGAACTAAGGGAAATGTTACAGCAATAGGACAAAGCACAGTGTTAGGGGCTGAAGCGGCATAAAGCCACAAAATAGCGATCAAAAAAGGCATAGAACGATTAAAATCAGCACAACATCGGCAAGAAGGCACAAGATAATATAAGCTGCATAATAAATTAAAATCAGCACAACATAGCTACATAATAAATAAAAGTACAAACCTAAAGCTTAAAATTAAGGAGAAGCAAGTAGTAGTGACTTATCTGCTGGCGAGCCGCTTTTAAAAGAGGCAGATCATCTCCTGGATACATCCTTTGTTCACTGTTGTTAACTCTAGAACTTTATCCTTTATGATGTAGTGCGGCTGCTGTGAGTTGCTATTAAAGGATAATGCATAATGTAGCCTCCGGTCTTGTAATGAAATTGTGTGCTGCCCTACCAGCAATTATGAATACGGACAAATAAGGATTGACGTTTATAAGTTTGTGAGGAACATCCAATTATTCAAATTTTTAAATCGAAAGGCATGGACTGCAGATCAAGGACCACAGTGGCATTACCTACAGGAACTGATCCGGAACAATCTAGATATGTTAGCTGCCCGTGAGGAACTGGGAAATGGTGGATCACAGTCAGATGATACACGTCTGGATGAAATGGATCGTGTTGACATGTCTCTGACTATGTCATGAATGATGTAATATGTGATGTCATCAGCAGTGCATTGCGAGGGCGTATGTAATAGTTAGCTCAACTAACTATAACGGCCAAATTTCTCTGGTTTTGTATGAGTGAAATGCCCAACTAACCATAATGTCCCCGAAACCTATGGTTTTTTTCAGTGAATTTCAAAGGTTTTTTAAATGCTAATTTCTAACTATAATGTCCCTGAAACCTATGTTTATTTCTGTGAGTTTCAAAGGTTTTCTAATTGATAATTTCTAACAATAACGTCCCTGAAACCTGTGAATTACATAAAAACATGCATACTTCTGTACTCAAAAAATTACTGTAACAGTACGGTCTCATTACTCATAATTCAGCCATGATTAAAACTTAGTTTGCACTAATCAAGATATTAAACCATGGTGGTGCAAAATATTTCCAATGTTTTTCTATTTTTTTGTATTCTGAATTATTATTTATTCATATGACTTGTATTCAGAATCATAACAAGTATAAGCGTGTTCAGTCACGAGAAAGCAAATGAGACGCTTTGGCGGTTAACAGTTTTCAAGCTCTGCCAACATGTGCCCATGTCAAACAGTTACCATGTGTGAGGATGCAAATAAGAAGCTTTAGCGATTAACAGTTTTCAGCCTTCCCCAACATGTGTACATGTCAAACCGTCAAAACGTGAGCACATGCTAACCGAAAAACATGATATCTAGATGCTTCGGGCAGCACGTTGCTTCCATTGACTACTTTGTAACCAAAGACTATATAAATCCCACCCAGCCCTTTGAGAATCACTTAGTTTCTTTTTTGCAAGTAATTTACCTGCCTCCAGTCTGCGATCCAGCTTCCCTTCCCCAGCGTCTGATTCTTCTTTTGCGACAATAAAAGAGATTACAAACTTGTAAGTTCTTAGATTAAGGGAAAGTAGATAGTAAAATATGTAACTATTTATCCCAACTATTTATCTCAATGGTAGAATTAACTATTGTAATTGCTTCTTGTGTTCTAGGAAATAACTAACTAAAAGTATTTCTTGTAAAAATCATATTTAGTAACCACT
Organism: Lissotriton vulgaris; assembly: GCF_964263255.1. Lineage (NCBI taxonomy): Eukaryota > Metazoa > Chordata > Amphibia > Caudata > Salamandridae > Lissotriton > Lissotriton vulgaris. The sequence continues at coordinate 527,752,337 of NC_141694.1, forward strand.
TTTATTACATCTGATATTGAAACTTAAAATACCTAATTTGTATAAAAGATTCTAAAAAGTTCAACGCAAGTTTGAAATTCAGTTGTTACATTGTTTGTTTAGTTGCATTTATATCTACAGTCAGAAACTCCTGTTCACAAAGAGACAGAATTCAGGAGACACTGTTCCCTTGGGAAACTCTACATCCCGAGTCTTTGAGAATAGAAACATGGCCGTGTATATTCACTACTGCCTTTCTTTTTCACTTCAGAGGCGTTGGGGGACTGTCGGCTCCAGGACTCAAAATTCCCAAGTTCCAGAGAACAGAAACGGTAAAGAAGTTAAACGCTTGATAACATTTTGTCATCTATCTTTTTCTCTCTTCTTGTCCTTATTCTCCTTCTCCCCTGCGGTAATATAGTGTGACCGTGTATATTCTATTACTGTGACCCTATTTTACCTCAAAGGGGTTGGTGGCCTGTTGGCCCCAGGACTAAACAATCTGGAATACAGGTTACTGGCCCTCATAACTTCCTGGCTCACAGTTTCGGACAGCCACATTGTATTGCCAAATAGTACTTAAAAAAATTAATGTCTGCATACATAGTGCCTCACTGAATGCTTTGAGAAACCCTACATTTCGGAGTGACATTTCTTCATTTGTCTTTTTCTCTCTTCTTGTTCCTATTCTCTTTCTCTCCTGAGATGATATAGGGCAGCTTTGTATATTCTACTACTATCTCTCTATTTAATCTTTCATCATGGAGGAGTTGGGGGCCTGTCGGCGCCAGGACTGACCATTCTCCAGTCCCTGAAAACAGAAACATGAAAATAGTTAGACTCTTAGTTGCATTTATATCTAACGTCAGCAACTCCTGTTCACAAACAGACAGAATTCAGGAGACACTGTTCCCTTGGGAAACTCTACATCCCTGAGTCTTTGAGAATAGAAACATGACAGCACTATAAAACGCTTGATAACATTTGGCAATGTATCTTTTTCTCTCTTTTCGCCCCTATTCTCTTTCTCCCCTGGGGTGATATAGTGTGGCCGTGTATATTCTACAACTGTCATTCTGTTGCACCGAAGAGGAGTTGGGGGTCTGTCGATGCCAGGACTCTACATTACCTTGTCCAACAGAACAGAAACATGAAAGCAGTAAGATGCTTCATAACATTTCGACATTTATTTTTTTCTCTCTTCTTGTCCTTATGGTGATATAGTGTGGGCGTATATATTCTACTGCGGTCACCCTGTTTTACCTCAAAGAAGTTGGGGGCCTGTCGGCCCCAGGACTAAACAATCTGGAATACAGGTTACTGGCACCTATAAGTTACTGGCTTGTAACAGTCACAGTGTATTGCCAAATAGTGCTTTAAAAAATCCATGCCCGCATACATAGTGCCTCCCTTAATGCCTTGATAAACCCTTTATTTCCGAGTAACATTTAGTCATTTGTCTTTTTCTCTCTTCTCGTTCCTAATCTCCTTCTCTCCTAAGATGATATAGTGCGGCCGTGTATTCTCTACTAATGTCTTTCTGTTTCATCTAAGAGGAGTTGGGGGCCTGTCGGCGCCAGGACTGAACAATCTGGAATACAGGTTAGTGGCCCTCTTAATTTACTGGCTCACAGTTTCTATGAGTCACAGTGTACTCCTACAATAGGTAAAGAAATACTTCCTTTGTACATCAATAAATGGATATGTTCAAAATACTACTTTGAAAAAATTCAAAACTGCATTGTCCCTCTGTGAATTCTTCAGTGCAAACGTACTCCCTCCCTCGGTCATTGCATAACTGCATACGTTATCCATGATTGATTTAATTTGTATGGTAGTAGTGCCTACTTGATTCAATAACTGCATTGCTTCTCCCTAAGTAACTACATCATTAAAAAGATTATACCTTCCTGTTTACAATACTGCACGAAAACTGCATAAGTAAAATGATGACTTCCAGAATAATTTCAGGGTCATGGTGGGAGTGCATGGGTAGTACCTGAAGGAATCCGTCAGTGCTTTTGTACTGCCTCAATAATTAAGTGCAACAATACAAATGGGGGATTGCATAATTCTGTTGCTAATGTATGATTGATTGATCTCTGTATACCACAGCCTCCATGATTGCATAAAACATTACCCAGTTTATACATTTATCTACCTTGAAACTACTTTTATTATTGAATTGCATTCTTTGCTTTCGCATTTTGCTGTCAAAATGAAGATAAGTAAGTTTTAGTAAAAGAGAAACACACTTTGTTCCGTTCAATATTCTTTAGTTTATACACAAATTAAATTAAACAGAACTTCTAACTTTCTGCCCCAAATTGAAACCGTTTTTTAAAACAAACTCCAGTACCTGCTGTTAATCCCACGCCCAGTGTCCTTTTCAAAAACAATTATCTTATTCCAAGTAATCGCAAGTGCTCTGACTTACATGCAGGCATCCCATACAGAGCAACTCTTTGACAACATGTAATAAGTTCCACCACTGTCTTTTGTCCTCCCACACATGCACCTGAAGATAGTTTGGTCTGGCCATCAATTCCTACTTTAAAAACATATATTAGTAGTGAACACTAACAGGCTACTGTTTCAACAACAAACGGGTCTCACATAACGTTGTGCGACCGTAAAATAACAGGTGGCTAAACTAGCAGGTGTCATTGATTCATTCGCCTATGCAAATCTCCCACTACATTTTGCACAATTTATACACCAAATATCAGTCAGAAACTCAAGGCCTACCACATTTTTCTAAACTATCCCACTGTCGCCTTTCTATCTCTTTTCAGACTATTTTTATAGTAATACCGAATTTCATTCATTCTACTTTTGCAAGCGCATTTGGCTGGTCCCTTAATGCTCCTTCCTTGTTTCCAGAGTAGTTGTTCTATAGCTCCTACTACGAAATGGCTGCCCCATCTCTGCTTCAACCCCATCCACTACAAGTGCAGCTATACCGTGAATGAATACTACAACTTTTTAATTGCTTGCCATTGGTGATATTTGGCATCAGATATCTCCTGAATTCCCGCAACGTGTACTTCACCTGCGTTTAACCTGTGTTCTTCTGTCTCCGGTGCCACTATGAATGCTACCTCAAAGCCTACCTCTCTACTACTGCATAAGATCCCCTGGATTATGAACTGTTGCTGCATTCATTGCTAGGTCATGACCAACACTGTTCCGGAGACACACGCTTGATGGATGCGTTTATAATGCAATAAGAGGAAATCCAGTACATGCGCTTATACGGAGAGCCTCTTGCAGCAGACTATCATCGAATATGATGCAAGTTGCCCTGACATACTCCTGCTTGCAGAATGTTATGATGACCATGTCTGTTCTTTTGACTTTGGATGGCGACCCTCTTTGCTTGGAGAGGTGCAGATGACCTTTTGGAACTGATTGCATATCAAGGTGCTTCTGAGTTCTTGAGCTTCCATGAATCAACATAAGTGTGCATGGTAACCCGATTTGACAAGCTCTTATTTCTCCACTTCAAGAAACTGTTTCTTTTTTTTTCTTTTCGCTTTTCCTTCCACTTTGGATTTTCAGACATTGACTTTCTTTACACATTCCCCTTTAGAGACTTGCTTAGGCTCTCTTCATGTTTCCTCTCTGTTTGCCTGGTTGTTACACAGCTAATTTACGAAACGGGCAACTTGGCTGTTGGAGATGTACATTAAAAGTTATGCAGTCTACAGATAAACATCTGAGATGTTCTATTTTATGATAACACTTCTTTTTAGCTTAAAGAGAAACGTAACTCAAACGGTCCTTTCTCGATACTCTTTTTTCTGATGACATTTCCCCTTATCAGATATCGATTCATTACTATACTCATTATATTTCTATCATTCACTTTGTTTTTTAATATGGCATATGGACTGCACATTGCGCCATGTACTTTAAAATACATTTTCTAAAATGATTCATGTCTGTGTCATATGTTATAAATACATTACTAACAATGAATTCCTTTCCCACCAACTTTTAACGTCATTTGCATGTTCCATGCTCACTACCCACCAAGTCCTTGGGCCTAAGCTAATGCAAACCTAAAACCCTTTCCATGTTACAGTTAACCGAACTATCTCAAATCATTGAGAGAGCAACAATGGATGGCACCATTGACGACAGAACCAAAAAATATCTGATAATAGAACATCCTAGGAGCCCCTCCATTACCATGTTGCCGAAAATACATAAGAACCTGATGGACCCTCCTTTTCGCCCGATTGTCTCCACCAGAGGCTCAATACATGAACCAACTGGCAAACTCATTGACCGGTATCTGCAACCTATGGTGTCAAAACTGGACAGCTACATAAACGACACTACAGAGCTTCTGAATAAACTGGCATCTATACAAATCAATGAAAATGAGAAACTGATCTTATGCACAGCTGACGTAAAAAGCCTGTACACCTCCATCCCCCACGAAGGAGGGATTCATGCTGTAGAACAAGCCCTACTTCAATCTAACATCAGTGATCCATTAAAAACTTTCATCCTGGAACTCATGATATTTACCTTTTACCATAGTTATTTCACATTTGAACAGAAATGGTACCTACAAATGTCCGGAATGGCTATGGGTAATTGTGCGGCTCTTACTTACGCTAATCTCTACATGGGCAACTTTGAATTCAATCACATCTACTCAAACAAAAACTGGACGGAGAACTTGAAAGTCTATGTACGTTATATCGACGATTTGTTCTTCATTTGGAAGGACTCTCAAGAGAACCTTGAACTCGCATTGACAGACTTGAACACTAAAGACGATCAAAGCGAATTTACGTGGAACATCAACCACCAGGAGATAGCATTTCTAGACGTCCTCATCAAAATCACCTCTCAGGGCATTCAGACAGACCTTTTCCGTAAACCAACGGACCGCAATAATGCCTTACTATTCAGCAGCTTCCACCAAAACTCTCTGAAAAGACACCTGCCATACAGCCAGATGCTAAGAGTAACCCGCATAGTCTCAGACCCTGTCACCAGAAATGCACAAATCAAATCCATGGCAGCACGTTTCCACAACAGAGGATACCCTGATGAAATACTTAATGAGGCCATTAACAGAACTTCTGCAATCTCCCATTCTGAAGCTCTCCAGAGCAGCATTAAAACAGACAACCAAAGGATGGTTCTTGTCTCAAGATATTCTACAGTCAGCAGATCCTACAAGAACATCATTTTAAAACATTGGCGTATCCTCTCATCTGAACCAGACTTTGGGGATCTTTTTAAGGATTCTCCAATCTTTGCATACACCCGTCCCATGAACATTAAGGAAATTCTAACAAAAACTACCGCCACTCAGGTGGAACATACTGGCACACGTCCATGTCACCATTGCAACAACTGCAACAACATCATAAAAGGCAATTACATCAGCCACCCGATGAGAGGTTTCAACATTAAACTAAGCGTCGATGCTACATGCGACTCTTCAAACCTTATTTACCTACTTAAATGCCCTTGTGGCAAAATCTACGTGGGTAAGACCAGCAGGAAGATCAAGATTCGATTAAACGAACACAAGTCAAACATACGAACAAAAAACACCAAATCCAATGTGGCCATTCACTTCAATGAAACCAACCACAACGTGGCCCAATTGAAATACATGGTCCTTGAAGTTGTTCCAAAAATTGAAGGGAGAGACAACAACAAAACCCTCCTACAAAGAGAAACAGCATGGATGTACAGACTCCAATCACAGAAGCCTTTTGGTCTCAATGACCAAACTGAATTAAGTTGCTACTTGTAATGCCCACGGGCACTCATTGATACATTGTATCCGCATTCTGTTGATTGTTTCTTTTTTAATGTTACTTGCATCCACATTCTCCTTTCCCCACTCCAAAATGTACTCCCCATTCTTTTCCCTACTCCAGTAGTCCTTCACCAGTTTCTACCATCCCTCCTACTTCTTCCCGGAACTCCTCGTCCACTCCGCGAAGTTACCGCACTCTGAACCCGATCATCACAGACACGTCTCTGACGTTACTCCAGTAAGTTTTAGCCCGACCCTTTTCCCGTGTCACCTGCTTTCTCTCCGATGCCTTTTTCATAATGATGTCTCCATTACTATGTTTTCCTGGGAATCGCACATAATCTTGAAGATGATTACGTAAGACTCGACAACTTCGAGCAGTTTGTTTTCTCTTTCTTCACTCTGTTCATAGTCCCGACACTCCCCAACCTCACTCCGCATTTTTAAGGCACGCCAACCATCCGCTTTCACGATCCACCCCCGTTTTTTTAGCATGATTGTTTTAACCTTTTAGCACATCCACCCCATTCCCCGACACTGCCCCACAACCCTCTTGAAGTTTCACATTATTGCCTGTTTTTTTGGCTGCATGTGGTTGACCCACCCATACACGTATGTAACATTGTTCAGTTCAGTATTCTAATGTACAACAATTGATTTGGGTCATTTTATGTTCTTTGTTGCAGCGCTCCTTGAGAAAGGACTTCTTAGTCCGAAATGCATTGGAGCATCTTTCAATCTCATGTCGTTTGATGATGTATATCAAGAACTTTGATGATTTGTAAAGAAAATAAGCTTTAAATACGTTACAATGATAACTTTTCAATAAACTCTACAACTTCATTCATTTGGAACTTTTTTTGAACTTTATGGAATCTATCGTGTTGTCAACACCAAGAACCATACAAGTGTGCCCAACAACAGGGATGCGCCTACACCCCAGTAGCGCACTCAACCTATCATCCATTCAGGACGCACTAGAACAGTTGCGTCACCTGTAGGAGCACCTTAAACTTATCTAACCCTCCTCAACTTCGCTTCAACCAACTTCCCAACCATCACTGCAGTGCGCCACGCCTACATTCCTTTGTTTACAGTTAACAGTCTCCCCATATTAGTATTAGAAGGCATGCAACTCCTTTGCCTTTTCGTTGTGGCATCATATCTAAAAGAAATATAAAAGTATACCTAAACCTGCGTTTATACCTATCGCATCTTCCAATATATTACTCATGTGAAAATACATATTCAAGCATAAACATACCTCAGCAAAATTAAATGTTACAACTAATCGTCCAGCAATGTAAATTGGAGCAATATGTAAATTGCAACTTTGGGTCATATTAACAAGCCCCTATAGCCACCACAATGTCACTTTCAGTGACGTTGTGGTGACAATAGGGACCTCAACTTATTACCAAAGCAGCGTTAAGCCACTTATAGTGGCTTAACACTGCCTTGTTAATAAAGCCCCCTTTCACGCTCTGTTTAGCATGAAAGCGGCATACAGTGGGTACTGTGGAGAACCACAACACCCATTAATTTTGACGCCGCCCCGATTAATAAGAGTAGGGTTAATATGAGGCAGCGCCATAATTAAGACCAAGATAACACTGGTCTTAATTTGGCGAAACCAGGAGAAATGCTTTATTTCTTCTCGTTTTTGCTTTTTCTATGTGTGCTGCCTTCTGCAGCACACACCCAAAAAGAAAAATGCCATGATTTGTTTATGTACAGGAATGTGTCCCTTCCTGTACATAAACAAACCTCCCTGCTCGCAAACACCCTTACACTCTGGTCAAAGGGTGCTAACATTGGCGCTATGTTATGAAACTTAGCGCCATCCCAAGGGGTAACTCAAGACTGCACCATATTCTTCTTAATATGGTGCAGGCTTGCATTTCCGAAGTTGCGGAGAGACACATTAAGCAATCAAGGCCAACGCCTCTCTCCACCACTTCCTTCATAATATGCTCCTATGTGCTGCTGTTTTATATAGCATGTAAATTGATTATAACTTTCTGTCTGCCCATCAGAAGCCCCCAGCAGCCCAGTGACGGTCAACACTGATGGGCATAAGTTACCTATCTTTAACAAACCACAGGAGAAAAACTGTTACAGACCGGGAGGAAGGAGCGGGGGGCTCAAGGGACGTGTCATTCCCAGTCTCTCGATCTGCCGCCTCTGTGATATATGCAGGTACAGCATGAGCAGGAACTTTCACAATACCTTAACTTATAGTCACATGTGCTTCACAAATGCGCACAAACCAATGCATGAAGTTTGCAAACAACATTTAATTTTTTCCATCTCACTGAAGTTCATAAAGCGTGTTAAAGCCCCCCCCCAGTATTTTCCCACAAACTTCAATCTGCAAAAGGCCATTTCATGTACATTACCCCGGCCAATTTTGGACCCCAGTTCATCCTGATACCTTAGACACAACACCATGTAACCCATGCAACATCCCAAAGGTGGAAAACAAGCTTTTTTTCAGAAATCGATAACTCTTTGGTTGATGAAAAACATTGTGTAGTAAAAACTAGGTTGCATATTACTTTTGTGAAAAAGTATGTTTCTTATTGGTTAATAAAAAATGTTTGAAACGTACACTACATAGGATAAGATCAGAAGTGCGAAGCGCAACCACATCAAGCGAAGCTGCAACTCTGCATAGATCCCGGCTTCCCATAGCAAACTACAATGTCCATGGCGTAGGCACCACAGCTTATTGTTGCAACCGTCCCCCATACATAACGATAACCGCGGCCTTGCAAAGCTCCTAAAGAAAATTTGGATGACGCGCCTCCATCCAATTAAAAACCTGCGAACATCATACTCCCAGAGACCGGCAATCCGCAACAAACCCCCTCATTTTAATTTATGAATTCCCAAACAAGTAGTGCCCCCTGGGACAGTGTGGTGAAGCTTCACTCCTCCACACTTAAATATTACATATACCTCCAAATACGTGCCGCTCCGGGAGGGGAGGGAAGACGTGAACCCCCCCATATCATTATATTTGCTCCAAGGAAGTGGTGGTCCCCATGATAGAAGTAAACCCTGCCTCATAACTAAACATTGCTCCCAGGAACTACCCACCCGGGGGCCAAATTAAACAACCGCACTTTGTTTTTCTGTTTCCGCCATGATTTTCAGTCCCTACGCGAAAATGTATTAAATGTTTCTTTACGTTCCGAGTCCCTATGATACACCCTGAGCTCCCTAGGAAGGTCATAGTGTTCCTACCCTACCCTCTTCTACTTAACCGAGTCACAACATCCCAAGCAAGCATGTGCTCGGAACGCCTCAGCCAATCACATCTGACAATTCTCAAATATCGATATCTATAAATCTATAAATATATCAAAAACCACAGAACGGATTTGCGCCATTTGAAGAAAAGCATGCTTTCTGGACCAAGAGCTATCCCTCCCCTAAATTTGGTTTAATTCCGTTAAGCAGTTTGGGCTGTAGCTGTCTCTAAAATTTCCTATGGAAAGGAACATGGAGAAAACACATTTTGGAAACACTTTTGTCTCAGCACCCCCTTCATGAATCAGCCCCAAATTTTCAAGACAAGAGCTGACCTCAATGAACAATTTGTTTTGAAAATGTTGTGAACATTCATCAAGTGACGCCAACGTTATTGGCAAAACAAAAACTCTTTTACTTTAGCAACTAGATTCTAACTATAACTACCTACTGGCGACAGCCATTAGGTAATATATATAAATATATGTATTTGTTACTCACGTTCATAAATCAATGATCTGTAGAATAATGTGTAGATATCCACATCCAAAGAAATGCGATCTGACATTTATCAGTCGGTACTGGAACTTTAGTGCAAGGAATGCAATGCAGTTTTCCGTTTGATGTTTTTTTATTCAGATGATGGATGTACTATGAAGCAAAGAGTTATCTAAAGCAGTAAGCAAGCATCTCACCTATTTATCCCCTTTGCTGCTAGGCCTTTTCCCCTCCTGTGCTAAGCCTTTTTTTGGCAATTTGGGGTAGTGCGCACTTAGGCCCCTGTAACCTTTTGACCACATAAGGTATCCACACCAAATTTGCGTCCTTTTCTTCCAACATCATGTGGATTCCAAAGGGGCCCAGGGTTTGTGGATTCCCTTGGAGGGGTCCCAGAAATTAAGCAAGATACAGTAACATCTTTGTTTTTTTCAGACAAATTGGAAAAATGGGCTGCAAATGAAAGCCTCTGGGTTTTTCCTTGCTCATGTTATCAAAAAAGGGATTGTGGGGCTGAAATTTTCATTTTCTCAGCATTTAGGGAATGACAGTCTTTTGTCAGAGAACCAACATTTTTCACACAGTTTTGGCATTTTTCTGGGACATAGCCTATTTTTGCTATTTTTAGAGCTTTCAAACCTCCTTCCAGGTAATGGTAGAAATGAGTTTGAAAGCAATAATGGATCCTGGAAAGCTATGCATTTTCGGAAAGTAGACACAATTCTGAATTTAGAAAGGGGTCATTTGTCTAAATCCATGAAGGTTTCTTTATAGAAAATAACAGTTAAATATTGGAATAATTGAAAATTAGTGAAAAAAACAGCCTTTTGTCTCAACATTTTCACCTGTAACTTCTTGTAATTTTGATAGATCTTTAAAAGCAATATACTGTTACATCAGTTTGTCCTTCCTGGTTTTGTGGATATATAGGACTTGTAGTTTTACCAAGAACCCGACGAACCCAGAGCCAAACACTGAGCAGCAACTTGCAATGGTATTTTATTATTTATCGGGTGTAGAGCTCTTATTCTTGGAAAATGTATACATGGAAAAATCGGTATGAAAGACACCTTTGTATTTATGAATTGGGTACAAAATATAGAGTTTAGAAACAGTATATCTTTGCACATTTTCAAAATTGGGAATACTCATACTAGCATGAGAATTATAGGTCATTTAGCAAAAGGATTTTTTTACACAATGTCTTTCATTGGGAAGGGTGAAATGCATAAAAACTCAATAGGTAATAACAGTTGATTTACAAATCTGAACTACCCTAAGTCTCCCGATAAAAACGGTACCTCACTTGTGTGGGTCGGCCTTGTGCCTGCGACAGGAAACGGCGCAAAATGCAACGTGGTCACACCTAAAGTTTACAGTTAAAAATGTACCCTTTTATGGCAAAGTGCCTAGCTGTAAATTTTGCACCCTAGCTCTGCTGGCACCTAGGGAAACGTAGCAAACCTTCACATTTTTGAAAACTAGACACCCAGGGGAATTCAAGATGGGGTGACTCGACTGCCTCCCACCAGGTTCTGTTACCCAGAATCCCTCTCAAAAAAATGGTACCTCACTTGTCTGGGTCTGCCTAGTGCCTGCGACAGGAAGCAGCGCAAAACGCAACGTGATCGCACCTCAATTTCGCAGTGAAAACTGGCCCTTTTTTGGCAAAGAGCCCAACTTTTAATTTTTGAACCCTAGATCTGCTGGCACCTAGGGAAACCTAGCAACCCTATACATTTTTGAATACTAGAGAACCAGGGAAATTCAGGATGGGGTGGCTCGACTGCCTCCCACCAGGTTCTGTTACCCAGATTCCCTTGCAAAGCTAAAAAAAGTGACAAAAAAACATATTTTCCTCACATTTCTGTGGTGGAAAGTTCTGGAATCTGTATGGATCAACAAATTTCCACCAACCCAGCGTTCCCCCAGGTCTTCCGAAAACAATGGTACCTCACTTGCCTGGGTCTGCCTAGTGCCTGCGACAGGAAACAGCACAAAACGCAACTTGGTCGCACCTCAATTTCGCAGTGAAAACTGGCCCTTTTTTGCCAAAGAGCCTATCTTTTGTTTTTGAACCCTAGCTCTGCAAGCACCTAGGGAAAACGAGCAATCCTATACATTTTTTAAAACTAGACACCCAGGGAAATTTAGGATGGGGTGACTCGACTGCCTCCCACCAGGTTCTGTTACCCAGAATCCGTTGCAAAGCTAAGAAATTGACAAAAAAAGCATTTTCCCCACATTTCTGTGGTGGAAAGTTCTGGAATCTGCGAGGATCAACACATTTCCACCCACCCAGCGTTCCCCCAGGTCTCCCAAAATAAATAGCACCTCACTTGCCTGGGTCTGCCTAGTGCCTGCGACAGGAAACAGTGAAAAATACAACGTGGTTGCACCTCAATTTTGCAGTGAAAACTGGCCCTTTTTGGCAAAGAGCCTACCTTTTGTTTTTTAATCCTAGGTCTGCCGGCACCTAGGGAAACCTAGCAAACGTATACATTTTTTAAAACGAGACACCTAAGGGAATTCAGGATGGGGTGACTCGACTGCCTCCCACTAGGTTCTGTTACCCAGAATCCCTTGCAAATCTAAAAAATTGACAAAATTAACGCATTTTCCTCACATTTCTGTGGTGGAAAGTTCTGGAATCTGCGTGGATCAACAAATTTCTACCCACCCAGTGTTCCCCCAGGTCTCCCCAAAAAAATGGTACCTCACTTGCCTGGGTCTGCCTAGTGTCTGCAACAGGAAGCAGCGCAAAACGCAACATGGTCGCACCTCAATTTCGCAGTGAAAACTGGCCCTTTTTTGGCAAAGAGCCTATCTTCGTTTTTGAACCCTAGCTCTGACGGCACCTTGGGAAACCTAGCAAACCTATACATTTTTGAAAACTAGACACCCAGGGGAATTCAGGATGGGGTGACTCAACTGCCTCCTACCAGGTTATGTTACCCAGAATCCCTTGCAAAACTAAACAAGTGACAAAAAAATGCATTTTCCTCATATTTCTGTGGTGGAAAGTTCTGTAATCTGCGTGGATCAACAAATTTCTACCCACCCAGCGTTCCCCCAGGTCTCCCGAAAAAAATGGTACCTCACTTGCCTGGGTCTGCCTAGTGCCTGCAACAGGAAGCAGCGCAAAACGCAACGTGGTCGCACCTCAATTTCGCAGTGAAAATTGGCCCTTTTTTGGCAAGGAGCCTACCTTTTGTTTTTGAACCCTAGCTCTGCCGGCACCTAGGGAAACCTAGCAAACCTATACATTTTTAAAACTAGACACCCAGAGAAATTCAGGATGGGGTGAATCGACTGCCTCCCACCAGGTTGTGTTACCCAGAATCCCTTGCAAAGCTAACAAATTGATAAAAAAACACATTTTTCTCACATTTCTGTGGTGGAAAGTTCTGGAATCTGCGTGGATCAACACATTTCGACCGACCCAGCGTTTCCCAAGGTCTCCTCAATAAAATTATACCTCACTTGCCTGGGTCTGCCTAGTGCCTGCGACAGGAAACAGTGCAAAACGCAACGTTGTGGCACCTCAATTCCGTAGTGAAAACTGGCCCTTTTTTGGCAAATAATCGACCTTTTGTTTTTTAACGCTAGCTCTGCCGGCACCTAGGGTAACCTAGCAAACCTATACATTTTTGAAGACTAGATACCCAGGGAAATTCAGGATGGGGTGACTCGACTGCCTCCCACCAGGTTCTGTTACCCAGAATCCCTTGCAAATCTAAAAAATGGACAAAATAAACACATTTTCCTCACATTTCTGTGGTGGAAAGTTCTGGAATCTGCGTGGATCAACAAATTTCCATCCACCCAGCGTTGCCCTAGGTCTCCTGAAAAAAATGGTACCTCACTTGCCTGGGTCTGCCTAGTGCCTGCGACAGGAAGCAGCGCAAAACGCAACGTGGTCGCACCTCAATTTCGCAGTAAAAACTGGCCCTTTTTGGCAAAGAGCCTACCTTTCGTTTTTGAACCCTAGCTCTGCGGGCACCTATGGAAACCTAGCAAACCTGTACGTTTTTAAAACTAGACACCGAGAGGATTTCAGGATGGGGTGAATCGACTTCCTCCCACCAGGTTCTGTTACCCAGAATCCCTTGCAAAGCTAAAAAATTGACAAAAAAAAGCATTTTCCTCACATTTCTGTGGTGGAAAGTTCTGGAATCTGCGTGGATGAACACATTTCCACCCACCCAGCATTACCCCAGTTCTTCCAAAAGAAAACAGTACCTCACTTGCCTATGTCTGCCTAGTGCCTGCGACAGGAAACAGCGCAAAACGCAACATGGTTGCACCTCAATTTCGCAGTGAAAACTGTCCCTTTTTTGGCAAGGAGCCTACCTTTTGTTTTTGAACCCTAGCTCTGCCGGCACCTAGGGAAACCTAGCAAACCTAAACATTTTTGAAAACTAGACACCCAGGGGAATTCAGGATGGGGTGATTCGACTGCCTCTCACCAGGTTTTGTTACCCAGAATCCCTTGCAAATCTAAAAAATTGACAAAAAAACGAATTTTCCTCACATTTCTGTGGTGGAAAGTTCTGGAATCTGCGTGGATGAACAAATTTCCACCCATCCAGTATTCCCCCAGTTCTTTCAAAAGAAAACAGTACTTAACTTGCCTGGGTCTACTTAGTGCCTTTGACAGGAAACAGCGCAAACCGCAACGTGGTCGCACCTCAATTTCGCAGTGAAAGCTGCCCTTTTTTGGCAAAAAATCTGATTTTTCACACATTTCTGTGTGGAAAAGCGTGGCATCACTGGGCTCACACAAATTTCCTCCCACCCAGTGTTACCCTTGTTCTCCCGAGTAAAATAATACCTCACTTGTGTGGGTGGGCCAAAAACCTGTGACTAGGATGACCACAAAACAGTCGAATTCTCTGTGCTTTATTTGGCAATCCCGAATGCTACAATGTCTAAAAAATACATTTTTAGCCTGTTATGCTGTGGACACCCACAAAAGTGAGGTATCATTTTACTCGGGAGAACAAGGGGAACGCTGGGTGGTAAGACATTTGTGCCGGCGCGGAGATCCCATGCAAAAATGTGTGGGAAAGTGTGTTTTTTACCTAATTTTAGGGTTTGCAGGAAATTCTGGGTAGGAAAAAGTTGGGGGACCCATGCATGCCATACCTCCCTGGACTCCCCCGGGTGTCTAGTTTTCTGAACTTTTTGGGTTTGGTAGGTTCCAAAGTTTGCCGCCGAGCCCCGGTCCAAAAACACAGGTGCCTCCCCAAAAAAAGGTAATTTTGCTATATGTTATTTTTAAGTCTCCACCGTATAAGCATGAGCGAATTTTGCGGATCTTGCGTTCGCGAATTTTGCGGATTTGCGGATCCGCAATCCGCAAAATCCGCGAATTCCCGCGAATTTGCGGATTTTTTTTTTTTTGTGTTCGCCCGTGTTTCTGCCAGTTCGCGAGGGTTTTGTACACTTTCGCAAATTGCGAACTTACCTGTCGGGTCGCAAATTTCGCGAACTTGTTGTTTCTACGTGTCCAGCCTGTTTGGGACACTCTTCTTCATCACTGCCACTCTCTGTCACCACTGCCACTCTCTGACTACTCATGCCACCCTCTGGCCCACCCATGCCACCCTCTGTTTCATCACCACACCCTCTGGTTGTCCAGTGTACATTATTTTCGGCAAAGCAAAGCACACCTTCCCTGCCTCAAGTGACCTGAATTAATTTGGGGCTGATTCATGTGTCACAGAATATTTTTTTAGCTGGCACCTGCTTCCTTAGTGCGCCCTGATTAGTGATCTTTTGCACTTGCTAAGTGCTTTCATTGTTGCAAAATTAGTTACAACACCTGCCCTGCCCCAACTGACAATAATGAATTAGGGGCTGATTAATGGATTTTAACTTCCAGCCTGGCTCCTGCTTGTCTCCCTTAGCTGTAATTCAGGACCTTTGTGGCATATGTGTAACTATTCTGAGGTTCAGAGCAGGGTCACATAATAGTTTCAACTGGCAACTGAACTCTGGAGGGGCCCCTCAGGAAGCACTCCAGGAAATGGCTACTAATGATGAGCCTGAACTTTTGAACCTGGTAAGTAGTTACTTTCAGTTTTGCTAAGATCGTATTTCTGCAATTTTGCACTTATTCGCGGGGCGCGAACTCACGCGAACAGTGCGAGCAGTGCGAGCAAAATCCGCTGCTCGCGGATTTGCGGATTTTGCGGGAAATTCGCAAATCTCGCGGATTGCGGATTTCCCGAAAATCCGCGAGCGGAACGGATTTTCCGCCCATGCCTACCACCGTATGATTTGGGCCTTTTCCTGTTGCAGCCACTATGCCTACCCACGCAAGTGAGGTACCATTTTTTTCGGGAGACCTGGGGAAACGCTGGGTGGGTGGAAATTTGTTGATCCACGCAGATTCCAGAACTTTCCACCACCGAAATGTGAAGAAAATGCGTTTTTTTGTTCAATTTTTTAGCTTTGCAAGGGATTCTGGGTAACAGAACCTGGTGAGAGGCAGTCGAGTCACCCCATCCTGAATTTCCCTTGATGTCTAGTTTTCAAAAATGTATAGGTTTGCTAGGTTTCTCTAGGTGCTGGCAGAGCTAGGGTTCAAAAACAAAAGATAGGCTCTTTGGCAAAAAAGGTCCAGTTTTCACTGTGAAATTGAGATGCGACCACGTTGTGTTTTGTGCTGTTTCCTGTCGCAGGCACTAGGTAGACCCAGGCAAGTGAGGTACCATTTTTTTCAGGAGACCTGGGGGAACGCTGGGTGGATGGAAATTTGTGTGAGCCCAGTGATGCCACACTTTTACTTACAAAAATGTTAGAAAAAACAATTTTTTTCAGCTACATTTAAAATTTGCTAGGGATTCTGAGAAAAGGAACATTGGAGGATCCACGCAAGCCATACCCCCTTGAAAGCCCCCGGGTGCCTACTTTCCAAACATGTGTGGGTTTGCTTGGTTTCCCTAGATGGCAACCGAGGAAGGAGTGAAAAACCCTTACGACCCTCTAGCTAAACCAAATAGTTGTGACAAAATTAGTTGTTTAATTGTGCAGCGTGACAATTTGGGCGCAATATTGCAAGGAAAATATGACGGACATTGTGAGTTTTGCAGGATATTGTGGATAAAATTAATTGTTAGATTTCACCAGAGAGACATCACCATGTAGTCCCATGGGTTTTCAACAATATCTACAATTGGCAGGTTATTCGTAGGCAGAATGTACACCTTGGCAGAGAGACTAAAAAAAATAAGATCCCTGCATAGCCATCTATTCCTCAAACGCACACACATACTGGTTGGATTTGGCACGAGGGCGAGTGATGGTTCAGTATATATAATTTTATTAACAAGAGATCTCACAAAAATGAAATGCACTGTCAATTACATGGATAAAAAACTGAACCAATAACTCGCAGCTCGTGAACTGGAAAGCCACTTCAAGGCACCATCCGCTTTACAGGACATTCACACACCTTTCATACCTGACACACAGAAGACCATTCACACCAGCAGGCACAAAAGCAACACATCACAACATTTACAAAAAAAGTGACAAGGTGTGTCCTGCTTCAAAAAAAAACAAAAAACAAAAAAAAACTACACAGACATCAAGGTTTCAAACACACACAAATACTGGTTGGATTTGGCACGAGTGTGAGTGATGGTTCAGAATATACCATTGTATTAGAGAGTGATTTCACAAAAAATGAAATACACTGTTAATAATGGAAAGGACAAGAAACTAAACCATTGACTCACAACTCGTGAGCTGTAAAGCCACGACAAGGCGCCAACCTCTTTACAGGCCATTCATACACCTTTCATACATGTGACACATATACAACATTCACACCGCCAGCCGCAGACCTATCACATTACTACACTTCCACCAGCAGACAAAGCCAATCAAGGGCCCATCACTTTTACAAGCACACATTCCTGACACAGCAACTACACAAACTCATGGATTGCATGGAGTGGCGCTCAGCTAGCACTGTGTGTAGTAACCAGCATTAAGTCACTTCCCACACACCGTCAGCTGAGCACTAGTCCACGCACACCACCAGCCAAGCACCAGACCACACACACTGCCAGTCAAGCACCAGACCACGCACACCGCCAGCCAAGCACCAGTCCACACACACACCGCCAGGAAAGCACCAGTCCACAGACACCACCAGCCAAGCAACAGTCTAGGCACACCACCAGCCAAGCACCAATCCAAACATACCACCAGGCAAGCGCAAGACCACGCACACCGCCAACCAAACACCAGACCACGCACACTGCCACCAAGCACCAGTCCACACACACCGCAAGGACAGCACCACTCCACACACACCGCCAGCCTAGCACCAGTCCAGGCACACCACCAGCTAAGCACCAATCCAAACACACCACCAGGCAAGCGCAAGACCACGCATGTCGCCAACCAAACACCAGACCACACACACCACCAGCCAAGCACCAGTCCACACACACCACCAGGCAAGTGCCACTCCACACACACCGCCAGCCAAGCACCAGCCAAGGCACACCACCAGCCAAGCACAAATCCCAACACACCACCAGGCAAGCTCAAGACCACGCACACCGCCAACCAAGCACCAGACCACGCACAACGCCAGCCAAGCACCAGTCCACAGACACCGCCAGCCAAGCACCAGTCCACAGACACCGCCAGCCAAGCGCCAAACCATGCACACCATCAGACAATGGACACTACACGCAAACCAACATCATACTTTAGTTTTTTTTCAAAACAAATTGCAAATTGATACAAATCTACTAACACAACAACTAAATCTAAATACACTACACAAATGCCAACTTTGAAACTGAACAATAAGTTTTAAAGAATAGAGACCAGCCAGTTCACTTTACCACTCATGGATGCTCCCAAAGATTCTTTTGCATGTGGTACATTCTAAAACAAGCAGGTACACACAGCCCAGGGTTAGAAGGACAGTCGGGCAGTACATAGAATCTCCTTCCGCAAACCTCTTCGCCAACAGACTCTACATCTCCAACTGGGAAAGTCTTTTGGGGTTGTAGGAGGAATTTGATCAGGAAAGTGGCGATCTTTCAATCTGGCAACATCCTCCACCACTCCAACTCTAGGAACACTTGCCTGTTCCACTAAAACAAGGCTGCCTATTACAGACTCCTGAAACTTTACAAAAGTCATCTTTGACTGGGGACAAGATTGCTGGAACACAACAAAAGCATTAAAGGTTGCCAAGTGGAAAAGATGGATAGCCAACTTCTTGTACCAAATGTAAGCCTTACGAAGAGCAGCATACAGTTCCAACCTCTGATCTACTCTGTCAACACCACCCTTGTGCCTATTATAGTCTAAAATGCACACAGGTTTGCGCGCTTCTGCAACCTGACCTCAAACAGTCACCGGTTCAGTGCTTTCATCATGAATGGAAGTCAACATGTAGACATCTCTCCTGTCTGAAAACTTTATAGCTAGAAGCTCCTCACAATGCAATGCACTGCACTATCCCCGAGCAAGCTTTTGACAAACAAGTTCTTTTGGGAAACCTTTACGGTTAGAGCGGATTGTGCCACAAGCAACAGTGTCCACTTTGGCCAATTCCCTGAACAACCGCACACCAGTGTAGAAGTTATCTACATATAAATGATGGCCTTTGTTAAAAAATCCTTGACCAAGTTCCCACACAATTTTCTCAGTCACTCCAAAAGCCGACGGACAACCAGGGGGTTAATCCTAGATTCATTATTGGTGTACACCCTGAAATTAAAGACATATCCAGTCCGACTGTCACACAGCATATAAAGCTTAATTCCATAGCGTGCCCTCTTACTAGGAATGTATTGCCGAAATACCAAGCGGCCCTTGAACAACAGCAAAGACTCATCCACTGCAATTTCTTTCCCAGGAGCAAAAATCTCAGGAAATCGATCAACAAAATGATCAATGACAGGCCGAATCTTGAAAAGACGATCACAATCAGGGTGATCTCGTGGCAAAGCTAAACCATTGTCAACAAAATGCATCATCCGAAGCAGAAGCAAATACCTATCACGACTCATGACTGCCGGAAATATAGCTGTGCCATCAAGGGACTAGTAGACCAATATGAAGCCATTGATGGTTTGCTAAGCAAGCCCATCAAAAAAGTTAAACCCAAAAACTTTTTCATCTCCTCCAAATTTGTGGGAGTCCACCAGGTAGCTCTAGCATGGGGCTTAAGTCTGGCACTGTTCTCCCTCAAAAACTGTTCTGCATACAAATTAGTCTGCTCTACAATCTCTGCCAAAAACACATCATCCATAAACAACTTGAAAAAATCAACTGGCAAAAAGTTTTCAGTGTTCACCCTACACCCTGGAACACCAGTAAATTCAGGCAAAGCCGGCTGCACCATGCTTGGGGCAACCCAGAGGTCAGAACTTTCAACGACAAGTCTTGCAGCCTCAGGCTGTTGCCTAGCTGCCTCTTGCCGCACTATCGGCACAGCAATGTCCTCCGCAACCACAAGCACTTCATCTACACCAAAAGTAGCTTCATCAGCACTGAGAGTATCTTCATCATCAGATGAAGCCATGTGTAGAGAAAACTCACTACCTGAATCTTCACCTCCCACCTCTGCCTCAGAATCAGAGTCTCTGGACCATGGTCAGAGGAAGAATCAAAAAGCATTCCAACAACTTTCTGAGCAGTAATCCGGCGGCTAGCCATTATCCTTACTAAGAAAGGAGTCTGCACAAACACCTTAATAACCAACACTCTGCAAAGTAAGTAAAAAATGTAAGCCTTTATCAAAAAGTTCTATATACTGAAAAAATATACAATTCACTTACAAGAGACAGCTACACTCACCAGCACCTACTCTGCAAAGACACAGCAATTAGGCAACAATATCCCACTAGAAAGAAGAAAAAAAAACTTACATCTACAGAAGTACACAACTAGTACAAATGCAAAACATTACAATCACAAAAAACAGAAACCAAACATACTCGTATTATTACACACCTTGCAAAAAAACAATGACATTAAAATTGAACAAAAAAGGTCTCTTACCAAACACATTCAACTATACAAACAGCAGCACAGCAGAACCACCAGTAACGGAACCGCACACTGCAACAATCTAAAGAGAAAATAAAACAATACACATTAGAAGAAAAAAAAACAATACACATTACAACAGGCTATGTCACAGGGCATGTCACAAATGGGGTGGTTGTCCCCATGGGGGCAGAATATAAATCTTTTAAAATTTGGGCCCCCTGGAAGCAACCCTTGCCAAGGGGTCGCTTCCATTAAAAAAAAAGATTTCCCAGGTGTCTAGTGTTTTTATTGCTCCCTCCAGAGGGCGGAAAGGCCAAATTAAGCAACATATTTTTGAAAACATATGGGCCCAAGGAAGCGACCCTTGGCCAAGGGGTTGCTTCCTATTCACAAAAAAACAATCCCTGGTGTCTAGTGGGCTTTTCTACCCCCCCTCCCCCGGGTCCAGAAACGGTAAAAAACATCTGATGAACAGTCTAAAATATTTATATTGCCCCCTGGAAGTGACCCTTGCCCAAGGCACAGAGAAACGGCCCCCGCCCCACCGGAGAGCACAAAACCTACCTTGCTAGCTGGACGCGCTGGAAACAAATGGCTTCCAGCGCATCCAGCACTTCCTGATGATGTTGGCGCGCGCTGTGCCTGCTGATGTCACCAGGAAGCGTGGCAGGGGAAGACTTACACTGCCACCCCTGCTAAAATGACAAAAATTGATGCCCCAGGGGGGGAGCGCCAGCGCTCCCCTCGAGGGCTGTGCCGAGGACGGAGCGGTTCTGTCATCAGTACAGCCCAACCGACGCTGATGACGGAACCGCTCCGTCATCAGCGTAGAAGGGGTTAAAAGGATAATTTTGACAAAGGGAAATTTACACAGATTGATTTACTCATATGTAAATGTACTGCTATACCTAGGAGTAGCGTTAGCTTTTTAGCTACTCATCTTTTTGGTGTGCAAAGTCACTCTTATTATGTAGACCTACAGGTGTCCATGCAGGTCTACACAATTGCTTTTACACAAAGGGAGCTGCATGTTAGCAGTTCTCTATGTGTTAAAGCAACATCAGCTTCTGAAGGAGGTAGGGAGCTGGCTGGGACTGTGGGGGACTTCAGACTCTCCCTGCAGTCCCCATCTTTGGTGAGTGGAAGCCTTGGGTGGGACAAGGGCACCTACATTAGAGGACGAGCCCTGGGGGTTGGGGTCCGTGGGCCGAAACCGACACGGTAGGGGGGCAGCTGAAAGTACTTACGATAGAACTGTCTTAATGATCTTAAAAGTTATGTAAAAAAATTGACAGTATTTTTACTAATTGGTCCAGGATTTATTCTTGAGTGTGTGTCTCATTTATTGTCTCTATGAGTATAGCAAATGTTTAACACTACCTCTGATAAGCCTAGCGGCTCACCCACACTATGACAAAAAGAGAGTTAGTAATAATTTCTTTGACCCCCAACTGCTTTTTGGGGATTTCTCACACTCTACGTGGTGTACTTAATTTTAGAAATAGTATAGATGTGTTGCACACCTGAATGTTAGTTGTGACTTCACAATATGAAATTTAATTGGCTGTTTTTGGGTGCCTCTGGGTGTGATCCCCTCTGACCCTGGGGGATCCTAAATTGTAAATACACGATGATTGAAGCACCAAATAAATGGCACTGTACCCACGGGCACTCCTCTGAGATTTAATCCATATAGTTCATTTCAATGTAATCCGTTTGTTATGAATGTAAGAATTTACCATTACTCATTGATGATTAAAGAAGTCATCACATTGATCTACCAATGAGTAATTGCGAATTCTTACATCCATGACAAACGGATTACATTAAAATGAACTATAGGGATTAAATCTCAGCGGAGTGCCCTTGGGTACAGCGCCATTTGTTTGGTGCTGCAATCGTCGTGTACTTCATTTTAATATATAGTACAGAGGTGTCTGCCTACATTGGTGGATCAGAGGTGGGGGACACAATTTTTCATTTGCTTGACCACTTTGTCAATAAGTGACCACACACGTAAATCCAAAAATTGTCTAATATTTGATTGCCTTATTTTTTCAAAATTTCTAAAATTTACTTCTAGGGCCTTGGTTAAGAAATGTAAAGGTCTGTGCCTTTGTTAGGTTAAAAGTATTTAGTGATAGTTATTTTTTAACTTCCTAAAAAGGTCCCAACTTTAGGAGCTCAACCTCGTTCCATACATGGATCTGAACCATGCTCAATGCAGGACCATCTGCAAGGTTTATGGAATCAAAACAGGCAAAGTCCTAAAAAGGACTATCTCAGATAACTGATAGCTCCGTTTGAGACAGATCACCCAGAATTGGCAGCCTATTCTGAGGATGAAGATAATACCAATTTAGATTTTGTTGAGGATGGACATGAGTCAGTCCCCTTAAGTACAGCTGAGACCTCCTCAGATGAGAACCTCATGCTAGAAAGATTGACTAGGAGACTGAACTTTAAGGCTCATCTCCTAGATCTGGAAGGCAAAGACAATACGGGTCAATGGACCAATCTTTGATGGCAGAATACAAGTAATTAGGGAGAATGGGAGTTCCGGTGACTCAAAACTCTCCAAAAGGATTGTATCTTGTGTATATAGATGGTGGAATTACTGAATTGGTTGTTGTAACTGGTATTGGTATCTCCACTTTTTTGTAAATGTTAGTTTCTATTTTTGAATATGTGTTTCAAGGGTTACTTTACAGTGAAAGGAGGTCAGTCACTCTGTCACAAGGATGGTGTCATCAGTGATGTCATGAGTGATGTCACTGACCATGTCATAAGTGATGTAATATGTGATGTCATCAGCAGTGCATTACACGCGCAAGTTATATTATGTCAGTAAAATTTCCAGCTTACTATAACTGGTGTGAAACCTCTGTTTTTTTCTGTGAATTTAATAGGTTTTTTAAATGCTAATTCCTAACTATAACTGGTGTGAAACCTATGGTTTTTTCAGTGAATTTCAAAAGTTTTTTAAATGCTAATTCCTAACTATAAGTCTCAGTTTATATGTAGCGCTCTAGTTGTTCTTTAGAACACTCTGGGACATTCTGTCATTGGGCTATATTTGGGCTACATCTGGCTGATATTTGGGCTACATTTGTTTTTTTTGTCTCTGGAGGCCATCTTTGGGCTACATTGGGCTACTTTTGGGCTCTAACATATATATAGCCCAATGTAGGCCAATATATATTTTTTTCAAAGTTAATTTTAGTAAAAACCACTTGTGCATATATCTTGAGACATAGCAAAGGCAGATCAAGCTACCAGTCCCTACAATTTTGCCCAAATTTTTTTTGTATATATATATATTTTTTCTTTTTTTTTTTGCCTTGGAGCGCTCCCGGTGCGCGCCCCGGTGAGCGCCCCGGAAAGCGTAGTTCTATGAAGCGCCCCGGGCGCGCACCGGGGAGCGTCCTGTAAGCGCCAATCTCATGATAGTGACGTATCGCGTAGCCGCGTCCGCGTGATACGCACGGCGTGAGCGCACCCGGAAGCACTCGAGCGAATACGATCGCGCAACGCACTTACGCGATGCGACCCGGGGCGCGTAGCGTAAGCGCGTCGGGTCATGTGACCAGAAAATAATACTTTTCATAGGTTAATAACAGTTTTTTTTCACAAGTAGGGAAACACCCCACCCATTTCCCTCACAACCTGTTTGCTTTTGCTGAGACAACACCTCTTGTCTGTTTCTGCAAAAAAAACAAATTTGACCATGTCTGGTTCCCAGAACCCTTCCCAGGACCAGTCCTCAGACTCTTCAGATGGATTCCTGCCTGAGGTCCCCCCACAGAGAAAAGTGAAGGACCACTTCATTTGGAAGTTTTTCTCTTTTCCAGAGGGGGGAAAAAATGCAATGCAGCAAAAGTCACGTGTAAAATTTGTGACAATGTTCTCTCATGTGGAAATCCCACCCGGAAATATAGTTTTGGCAATGCAACATTACTCAGACATGTTGAGAGGAAGCACCCGATTAATTTTGCACGGGAGAGCACCAGGGCCCTGGCTCGCATTCCACCACCCGATTGCCCCTCCACTTCCACCAGAGCTTCAACATCATCGGTGAGAGGAACACTAACAGTGATGACCCAAAATATTCAGCCTGTTTTTGCTGATATTACATTTTGTTGTAAGCAGTGTGACCAACTGCTATGTTATGGGGAGCAGAGCGTTGACCTGATTGTTCGAAAGAGGGAGGAACACCGCTGCGCCCCTCAGCCCTAATTTTCCTCCTTTTTTTTGCTCCTGTTGAGCAGTTTTGCATTCCCTCGTTTTGTTTTTGTTCTGAAAAAAATACCAAAAAAATTTTCAAACGTTCGGAAAAAGTAAAAAAAATTTAAAAACTAAAAAAGAAGCAAAAAAACTGTTCTTTTTATAACTACCTCCAATTTATAAAAAAATGCTACATTTTTTGAAAACTCTGTCATTCTTTTTTTTCCCATGGTACGCTCCCCGGTCCGCTCCCCGGTGCACGTACCGGGCCCCCCGCGCAAATCAAAAAAAAAAAAACATTATTGCCCCGGGGAGCCCTTTAATGGCCCCCACATTAAACCTAGGGGGTCAGGGGGGGTCTACCCTGCCCCCTTATGGTCAATTCCCCCCTTTATTTTTGCCACCTCTTGTGTCTCGATTTTACCGAGAGACAAGATGGAAGGCCGCTCCGGACTGTTTAGAATGTTTACAGACACCCGAGAGCCAATCAGCTTTCCGAGCGCAAGTCGCGTGTCGCGCCCGGTGCGCTCCCCGGTGCGCGCACCGGGCCGCTGCTATAGATATATATATTTTTTTGAACCTAAATTACTCAAAATCAACTGGAGCACATATCTTGAGACATAGCAAAGGCACATTGGGCTACCAGTCCCTACAATTTTGCCAAGTTTGGTATAAATCCATTCAGCCGTTCGGGCTAAAAGTGAGGTCGACCGCCCTATGGAAATTAACATGGGGAAAACGCGTTTTGGGACCCCCGTTTATCTCGGCCCCTGCTTGATGCATCCCCCCCAAACTTTCAGGGAAGGACCGGAGCTCAACGAGGCCATTTTGAGGAAATTTTCAGGCAGATTCGTCACCCTGCGCCAAAGGTATTCCAAATAGATTTTTGAGATTTAACATTGAAAAAAATCCTAACTATAACTACCTACTGGCAATATATATATATATAGAACTATATATATATATATATATATATATATATATATATATATATATATATATATATATATATATATATATATATAGAACTCGTTGTATGAAGTAGATCTGTAAATTATGCAATTTTATGCAATGATTTGATAATCATTTCAACTCATTGGGAATGTTAACTGTTGAAACCATATATATTTTTTTACTATGTGTAATTAAATGTTGGGTTTTAAGATCTTAAATGGATTGGAAATTTTAGCTATCTAAACATGAAATTGATTTTTAAGAGATTTTATTGAAATGTTTTTTAGAAATTAATTGTGGGAATCATGTTTTATAAGCCCAGTAAAATGATAGTCCATTTAACCTGTATCCCTATTGGTGTGAAAATTGCCGACCGTCATCGAAATACAAGAATGTAGATACAAACCGCACATATGAAATGACTTAACAAGAGTATAAACTTAGATATACTTTCGATAAATGAATAAAGACACATTCAGGCAATCGTGGTTATTCTCAGCAATATAAAAACATTAGGCTCATATATGTATTTATACAAATCATTGCAGCAGAAGCATAGAGTGAAAATTGTATTTTACAAGTATTATTGGTGGCTAATATAGCATGTTCAATTCTATTATTGATACAAATAACCATGTATTACCCATATTGCACAAATGTATTTTACGTATAATTGCAAAAACGGAAAAAAAAGTTTTTAAAAAAGATTATAGAAAGACAAACTATTGTTATGTATATATGTCAATACCTCTTCTATGTTTAGTAATGGGCACTTGCACTTTAAAAAGGGATGTGCTTCACTGACGTGTTGTCATGTGATCAAGGCAGGGATCTGCCGAAACGCGTCGTGAGGACTGGTGTGTGAAATAAACTAAAAACTGCACCGAGAAGGGTCTGCCTCGTTTTCTTTTCTGACCCGTTTGGAGTTGGTGGCTGAAGCGAGCACTATTGAAAAATATATATATATATATATATATATATATATATATATATATATATATATTCCAAGGATAATCCGGTACGGCGCAGGCTTTGTCCAGGCTGCAAGTACGGACACGAACCCAATTTCGGTGCAAAAATTGATTTATTCAGCAGTGGTGTTCCCAGTAATCATGACGCGTTTCACGCTTCACAGAGCGCTTGATTATAGTTACGCCCAGGTTTCACTCGTAAAAAAATAGAGAAATTCAGAAGGTATAGTTAGCTGAGCTAATAATAACTTGCGGCCCCCACAATGCACTGCCTATGATCTCACCTATTACATCACTCATGACATGATCAGTGACATCACTGATGGCATCAGTGAAGACATCCCAAATGACATCACTGATTACATCATCCTGTGACTGTGAGTGTTTTTAAAAGGTTTACGATTGTTAAATTTCGATATACTAAGGTGTATTCGTGAATCAGCGGGTGCATGGGTGCCTGTATGGATGATTCAGTGGATACGTGCTGACTGTATAAGTGAGTTATTGATTGAATGATGATGGATTCAACCCAGATCTGTGACTCGAGGTGAGTGTCTTAAAAGTTTCAGCACTCCGTCCATCATCTCCTTGTGTTTGCGTTTTCTAAAAGTGGAATTTCTAAAATAGTAACCAAAAATCCACCTAAACTGGTAAGCATGATTTTTATCTACCATTCTAAACATGAAAAATATGGCAGAGTGAATTTTTCTCATCCACTTGAACACATGTAAGCAGATTCACAGTGTTAGCCTATGGAAGGAGCAGACCTCAAAGTAATGATAAACAAGATAGGCTATTTATCACTACAGGGACATGCTACACAATAAAGACACATGTCCTACCTTTTACTTACACAGCACACTGCCTTGAGGGCTACTATCTAGTCAGGGGTCTCCAAACCGGTCCTGGAGGGCCGGATCCATGCCAGATTTTAAAATAACTACATGTATCTCAATGGGGATATCAAAAATCTGGCATGTATCCAGCCCTCCAGGACCGGTTTGGAGACCCCTGATCTAGGGCCTACCTTATGGGTGACTTATCTGTAGTAAAATGGAGTTTCAGGCTTGGCAAGTAACTTTAAATGCAAAGTCAATGTGGCAGAAAACTGTGCACACAGGGCCTGCAATGGCAGAGGCCTGAGACTGGTTTGAAACCCTACTTCTGTGGGTGGCACAAGCAGCTCTGCAGAGCCACTAGTAGCATTTAATTTACAGGCCCTAGGTAAATGGTATTCCACTGTAGAAGTGACTTGCATGTAAATTAAATATGTCAAACAGGTGCAATCCAATCATTCCATGTTTTAAAGAGAGTGACATGCACTTTAGCACTGATTAGCAGTCGTAAAGTGTCCAGAGACCTAAAGACAACAAAAAGAGGGTCATAAAAATAGGTGGAAGAAAGCAAAACATTTGGGGGTAACCCCCAAAAAAGGGCAATGCCCAACACTGACAAGTATGGGATGGAAATTACAGATAGAAAGTCTAGCAATTAAGTTGAATGACCTGGGCTCACTCTAAATTGCAAGGCAGACAGTAAATTATGAGTGTTATGGAAAGACAAGTATTGAGAATGTATGGCTGAATTCCATAATTTTGGACATATATGAATGATGGGAAAGCAGATGGGAATTTGGAGGGTCAGAGGAATGCAGTGAATATCTGTTTTACTGTAGGAAATAAAAGGGCCCATTCACTAAGATTGTATGCAATGTTTACATCACAAAAGTGACACAAATTGATACAAAAGATTTTTTATACCTATTTACTTTCCAGCGCTAAACCTATTTAACACAGAAAAATCACTTGAAAGTAATGCACAGCAGTGCAAAAAACTACATAGCATTACTCAGCGCCAAGTGGGTGTATCATGTTTGGTGCATGGGCAGTCCCATACAACCACCCAAGGTGTCTGACTCGAACCACTATTACTTAAAAAAAGTAGACAGGGTTTAGCATCAGAAAATAGCACCCATTTCAAGTAGGCATTATGAAGAGAAATGCTTTAATTTCTCCTTCCTTTTCCTACTTTATATGTGTGCTACACTGTACTGCATACATACAAATAGGGAAACAGTTTAAAATTAATCTGATCATTATATTTTTTACTGGAAGGTACAAAACCATGCTAGACTCATGCAGACACCCTTGCACTATGGTGCAAAGGTGAGTCGGGGGGCAGGGCAGCTAGGTTCAGTGCCAGCACTAGGGACAGGTGAGGAGATGGCCATATTTCTGTAAATGTGGCACCCTCATGGTCTCTTCTTTTAAAAAATGCAGCACAGATTTGGTGCCTGCTATGCTCCATGAGATTTTAGTAAATCTGCCCCGAAATGTGTTATTTTTGGTAAGCTTGTGAGGTCTCAGAAAAAATGTAAAAAGCAGAAAGTCTATTGAGTTGTAGACAACTAATAGCTTTATTCATCCAATCAAAGGAAAAAGAATATCTGAGGCAACTGGTAGCATTGTCCCATTATGAAATCTTCCCCATAACTTAGGCACCCTTGCACTATGGCGCAAGTGTGCTTGCGTTGGCGCCAGGCTGCCTAATTTAGCACCAGGGCAGGTGGAAAAGCAGGGCTGTACCACATTATAGTAAATATGGTGCAGCCTTTTGTTTCTAAAGTGACGAACCGTGTCATTAGCCTTCTTGGCTTATCGACATGTTTTACCACTTTATTGTAAATAAGCCCTAAAGTATTTATCTGCAGTAAGAGTGAAAGTTGTGATGATTTGTTTCATGTGTTAAATTACAACATTTATTTTGTGAAACCCCACCAAAAATTATGTGACATTACATGAAATTAAATATTATCTTTTCCGTATCTCACGTGAATATTGAATTAAAGGGATACTTTGTGTTAACAAGTCAAATAGCAAGTGGACTCCTGTGTTCACCCGCTTTTACTGTGGTGTTCTCTATGACATACAGAGGGTTTAAATTTAATAGGTTCATACTACAGGATTGTTTGCTTTTAGATAATGTAGACCAAATCCAATGGTTACAATACATTAAAAAATATTTTTATGAATTAGGATGGCCAGGTCTGCTTACCAACCCCCAGGAACATAGTAAAAAGTGATCTTGCATGTGTCAAACAGGCTTTCTCCCAAAAGGCAGCTGCTGAACGGGAGAATTCTGCTTTAGCAAAGCAGACCATGTGAAAGTATGTCCTGGTCAAATCTGTCAAAGGGATAGAGACCGACCTCCTTCTGAACATGCCCATTAGCCAACGTCACAATCTGACATTTTGTGGGTTGGACATTTTTCACCAGCTTTTGTTTCCGAAAAAGGGGCTCGTATAAACCGTCTAATTTGCTTGTTTTCCACTGTAAAACATCTTGATTTGTGACACCATGCATGTATTGCTTATTTGCCATAGTTTTTCTTTTTTTTGTATTTGAAAAGCTTTATTAGCAACTTATTAATACATAAAGACATAGGCAATGTCTAGAAGGAGAAAAAAGAAATCAAGTATAACAATATAACAGAGGACTTGGCTGATATCTGTAAGGAAAAAGTAAAAGCAATTTGTGGAATTTATATAAGGTGGGGTCTGGAAAAGAGGGAAGGGAAGGGAAGGAAGAAGAAGGGTAAGAAGGGAAGGGGAGGGAATATTGGGCCATATGTAGGTAGCCCAATTGCGATCGCAAATGCAGAAATTCACAGAATTTCAGCGCTTACGATTGCAATTTGGGAAGTGTGCTATGTAGCACACAAAAACCCACACGCAAAATAAGGGATCCAAAAATGTGCGATTCCTTATTTTGCGAATGTATTTAAGGAATCCTAATTTGCGATTCCTGAAATGCAATGTAGGAAGCACCCAAGTTGTGTGATTTTGGCTTAAGGAGTCGCAAATTACCACCAACTTCAGGTTGGTGGTAATTTGCGATTTCTTTGCAAAAATTAACTTTTTTGCATTTTTCAAAGTGAAATACATTGATGCCCTAAGCGCATGTATGTGCGCCACATGTGCACACATGTTTATCTCAGGGGTGCAAAGTGGTGTCCTATTGACACCCTTGCAACCTTAAATTGCATTCTCAATTTACGTTCTCTAATTGAGAATTGCAAATCGAGAATGTCGTCCCATTTATTCCTATGGGCTTTCAGCCCATAGGAATGAATGGGAAGGTATTCGTTTATTTGCGAATCGCAATTTGCGATCCGCAAATAAAGATAGGTGGGATACACAAAATATTTTGCTAATCCTACCTATATAGCGTTTTACGATTCTCTAATTGCGATACCCTAAAAAATCGCAATTTGAGAATCGCAAAACACATCTTTTGATACTATGGTATAAAGGAATAAAACAGAGAAAAGTATACTAGAATAAATACTTTAAATGACTAAATATAAAATTGTCTAATGAGTACTTATATATTTTATCATAACAGGGTAAATAATGAAGAACAGAGATAAAATCTTTCAAGGGAGTTTGACATTTTCAGAAGTTATATACGTAGAGTATTTTAAAACAATTCCGTCTAACTGAGTGGTAAGTGGCAAGTGGCAACCAAAACAGATTTCTATTAATGATTGGTTTGCAAGAGGAGGCAAAAGCAACATCCAATCTATGGAAATGACAGTTTGTATTCCACCAATGTTGTATGGAAAATTTTGTGAGGTTTTTCCAGTTGAGGGAATGTTTTGAAAGGCTAGAGCAAGCATAAGGTCAAAAAGACCATGGCCGTGTGGAGGAAGATCTAAAGAGTCAGAAAGGCTTCTAGAAAAGAGGATAGGTATAGAATAAGGAATGGAAATAGAAAAAAGACGAGAGACCTAAGACCAAACCGTTTCCTAAAATTTGGAAACTGTAGGACAGAGAAAGAAAAGATGAGGGAGATCAGCATTAGGAGAACCGCAAGTCCAACAGTTAGAGTAACAGAAGAAGAAAAGCGTGCTAAGAAGCAGGGGTGAAATAAAGTCTGTGGTAAAAGAAGAACAAAGATTGGGTAAGGGAAGCAAAGTAAGAGATTGTTTAAGATCCCGTCCAAAGTTTTGCCCAAAAGATGATAGACCATTCATTTCCTAAATCCGATTCTGTCAGGTATTGTGCTCTCCTCAAATGCACAGGAGCAGAATGTTGCACGCTCTCAATGCCCCACTAAGATTCCTCAGCCACACGTGTTAAACAACGTGTAAGCCAATGAAACCCCACGGGGTAAAGGGATGGTACAGAGAAGAGACAGCCACACCTCGTCTGATTCTTTCACTCAGCTTCAGACTTCTCTTATTCTTCAGCTACTTCTTTGCTTTACAGGTAAGTAACTGCTGTAAAAGAAACACACACGTTCATGATTGTATACTAATGCAATTCTAAATGTGGCCTCTCTTCCTATTAACCTACCCCATCTTGGTGTGACCTATGCTGCTCTTCTGTTGGTGATTTAGTTTAGCTTCTGCATGCTGAGTAATGCACAGCTGAAGGTTTAACTGAATTCTGGTATGGTAAGTATAATTTGAATCTTAAACTGTCTTTCTTCACCTTACATTTTCCTTCGCTATGTTGTAACCTTTCTTGTCTTTTCTCTAGAATGATTTACTTCCAAAACAAATTATTATTTACATGAAGTTACTTCACTTCTTTTTTGTCGCTGTATTTCCACGATTTAATGTTTACTTTTCTTTTGCCTCAAGTCTCTCATCAATACTCAGAACTAAAATGCCCTTTTGTAACTTGTGCTGGCTCTTAATTTCGTAATGCTTACTGTAGCGTATTGCTCTGGAGCATGCTCGACAAAACAACTCGGAATTAACTAATGTGCATGTTTGAAGTATGCAGCCTCTCTCCTCAGAGGTTGCGCATGCCCCAAAATAACGTATAGTCAGAACACTTACTTGGAAGGCACTGGATTTTTTTCAACAATGAAGGTTGAAAACTGCAAGCGTGATTAAGTTTTCCCTATACTAACTTCGCAACGCTAACACAGGTACGTCCTTCTCTCCTGCGAAGTCCAGTGAAGTGCGCCACAGCGGGGGCACAACACCTGGACCTGGACCAAACACTAGAAAGCTAACCTGCTGCTCTAACTCTTGATTCCTGGCGGCGATCTTAGCAACATTACATGCTGAAAGCTTGTTCTGTCTGCGTACTGTCCTTCTCTTCAACCTCGACCTATGGACAATGGCATTCACCAAGAGCCTTTTTGCATGATGTGGTCTGACAATCCTGACAGATTCCCAAGAAGTTCCAATTTAGATTTGGCGCGATCAGGGTTGGGGGCTAAAAAGAATTTGTATATAAGAGATGCTTTGAGGAGAGTAAGACGTATTTTAAAAAGAGGGAAGGGAGTAGTATTTGTCAAGAATAATCACCATTAGAGTGGTAAACTTCTGTAAAAAGGAATGAGAGCAATGGAACAAAGACTGAAATTGGGGAAAGGAGCAAGGTGAAACTCCATCAAAAAGCTGTTTAACCCATAAAATACCATTTCAGTCTCCAAGCGTTCCAAAAAATGAGTCTGTTGTTGAGAAGGATAAGCAAATTGTGCCAAATAGGAGAGTCTAAGAAAGTTTCACGGTAAATGTTAGTGGAGTGAATCAAAGGTTTCAAGAGGGAACAAGTATGTTTAAATAAGGGGAGGTAAGTATGAGAAGTTTTGGCAGAAAAACGTATAACTTATTTGAAGGAAAAGGGTAATAATAAGATTTGTTCAATGTAGAGTCAAAGAAGAGTAAAGGGAGAGGGGTCCTGAGTCATGACGCAAGGAGAAGGATTTTTGATAAAGGCGAAAATCCGGGAAGCTTACACCGCCATTAGATTTTGGATTCCAAGGAGAAGAAAAAGCAATTCTGGATGTTTATTCTTCCAGAGGAATCTAGAATAGCATGAATCAATATGTTAAAGGAGATAGAGGGGATGTGAACGGAGAGCATATAAATTCAAATTGGGGCTATCATCATTTTCATCAAATCCAGCCAGCCCCACCAAGAAATAAAAAGAGGGTTCCAAGAGGAGAATGATTTCTCAATTAAAGTTAGAGCTGCAAACATATTCAGTTTAATGGAAGAGGTAATGGAACAGGAAATCCATATGCCTAAGAATTACATTTTTGAGCTATTCCAAACAAATCCAGTGGACAAGAAGAAATGGGAAAGACATAGTTTTGTGAGAGGGAGAATTTCAGTCTTGTCTGAATTATTCTTGTAACCGGAAACCTGCAAAAAGGAATACAATTCAAGTAGTAAATGAGAAATAGACGTTTCAGGAGCAGAAATGAATAAAAGAATATTGTCTGCATACGCGGATACATTCAATTGGTGGTCACTATAAGGAAAAACGGAAATAGCCATTGTTGCGGTTAGAAGTAAAAAAGGGTTCCAGAGCTAGAACGAAAAGAAGAGGGGATAAGGGACAGCCTTGACGAATGCCACGTTGGAGAGGAAGGGAAGATGAAATGCTACCATTGACTAGGACCGAGGCTTTAGGAGCAGAGTATAATAAGGAGATAAGTCATATGAATTTAGGACCAAAACTGTGCCTGCATAATATAATCAACTTTAACTAGAGAGATCGGGCGATAATTTTTACAAAATTGAGGATCACAACCATCTTTAGGAATGAGGGGGATATTTGCCTTTTGAAAGGTGCCATCTGTTTTACCAGATGAGTAAAATGAGTTGAAAAAATTAAAAGTTTAGAGAGTAGCAAATCAGAAAAATGTAGGTAAAATTCAACAGAAAAACCATCTGGGCCAGGTGATTTCCCTTTAGTGAGATTATCTAAAGCATTGGAAAGTTCTTTAAGGGAAAGATCATTTTCGAAGTCAAGAAAGTTAAGATGGGAAGTAGAGGGAGTGGGGAGTTTATCAAAATAAGTCTGGATGAGAGAAGGAGTGGGGGGAGATTCTGGTGTGTGAAGGTTTTGATAAAAAAGTTTAAATTCATCAAGTATGTCCTGATCTTTATGTAGAAGGGAGTTCTCGGAAGAGTAAATAGAATCAATAAGAGTGTGTTCTTTACGTGATTTAAGATAATTTGCTAGATCTTTCCCTGCCTTATTTCGACTGCAATATTAGCGAGCACTGCTACGAAGGAGTATTGAAGATGCGTTGTCAGTAGAAGTTCTGTTAAATTCAAGCTTGGCTAGTATCAATTCTGGTAAGATGGAACTTTGTGAAGATGTGTAAAATTCATGCTCCAAAAGTTTGATATGAGCTAATACAGTTTTCTGTTTCTGGAGAAAGCGTTTCTTTTCCTTAGAGGCAAAATCTATAATGAAGCCTCTTGCCGTAGCTTTAAAAGATTCCCATATTATATGAGGGGAGGTGCTAGAGTCGCGATTAAATAGAAAGAATTAATTAACGAAGGAACGAAAGGAAGAGGAGAATAGAGAGTTAGTTAGAAGGGAATTGTTGAAACGCCATTTGGAAGACTTTGGATGCCGAGGGAGTAAGTCCAGGTCTGTTACAATTGAAGCATGGTCAGAGATAACTATTGGTTTAATAGAGGAAGACAGTAAATTTTGAGACAAAGATGGAGAGAGAAAGATGCAGTCGAGAAGAGAAAAAGATGAATGAGGAGGAGATAAAAAAGAATAGTCAAGAGTATCAGGGTGAGAAAGTTGCCAAGAGTCAATGAGATGTGTTTGAGAAATAGTATCTAGAAATTGTTTGTGAGTCTCATTGGGATTAAAAAGGACCTTAGATTTACAATCCACAAAAGGGTCTGCAATTTGGTTGCAATCACCACTCAGAATAAACAGGTCATTCTGAAAGTGAATACATTTTTGGGTAATCAAAGGCCAAAAAGAACAATCAGGCTGTGTAGCACCGTAAATATCAAAAACAGTTAAAGAACCAGAATTAATTGACAATTTAGCTAATATCCATCTACCTTCCATATCATGTTCTTGCGATAAAACTTTACACTTCAATTTCTTGTGACATAGAATGATAACACCATTTTTTTTTATTAGTAGATGGAGAGAATAAAACCGTACCCACCCAGCTTCTTTTTTAATTTAGGAGATTCAGCTTCTGTAAGGTGGGTCTCCTGTAAAAGGACAATGTCAGGGTTATAAAAAGCAAGATGGGAAAGGATTCTCTGTCTTTTAATAGGACTGATAAAACCCTTTACATTCCAGGAGAAGACTCTGAATGCAAAAACATTAAAAATCTAGAATAAACATTATCTCCATCGATAGGAACAGAAGAAAAAATGGCAATGAATAATGGGGAAAGAGGATAATGAAGTACGAGGAAAAAAGGGAGGAAGGGAAGGAACCTGAGAAAAAACAGATGAAAGACTCATACGTAAAATGAGAGTTGAACATGGGGAGAAGAGAAAAGAGTAGAACCATTATAAGAAAGGTAAAAAGAAGGAAAAATGGGAAAAGGAAAGATAAAAAAAATACAAGAGGAGACAGTACATATCCAAAAATGATCACTGACATAACATACCTGAGGAGGACAAAGAACAGACAACGGGCAGGGATGACGAACGACAAGACAAACCACCTAAGCCTGGGGATTCCAACTGCATGGGAAGAAAATAGGGGAGGGACCAGACAGATTGAAGAAACCAAAACAAATCTGTATGAATAAGCAAAAGAGACAGTTAACATTAAAGTAATATATAGAAAAATATAGAGACATATATAACTAGCTAAGAAGTAACAAGAAATATAATAAACATGAAAGATACATTTTAATGAGGTAACATCCAAAAAACATCAGAAAACAAAACTACTACTTAACAAACAGAACCATTGAAAAGACATGTAGAGGAACTCTGCAAAGAAAAGACATGAGGTAATCAACCATTTCGGGAATAAGTAGTGTCCATAACATTGGTAGTATGAATATGAATGCAATTCTTAAGTTCTGCAGGGTCTTGAAAAGTCCAGGTTTGGTTTTGGTATGTCACTTTCAAGATGCATGGGTGAAACAAACCATATCTAGTGCCAATAGCCCGGAGTGGAGAACGAAGATTCAGGAATTCTTTCCTTCTAGAGGCTGTGGCATTGGAGACATCTTGAGACAGAAATACCTTCTGACCGAGCCAGGAAATTTGTCTTTTAGATCTAGCTGCAGAAAGAACTGAGAGCAGATCAGTGAACTTCAAAAAGAGAATGATGACACCACGTGGTTTAACTGGGGTTGTTGAAAGAGGGGGACGAGGACCAAGCGGATGAGCTCTTTGGATGCTAAGTGAAGTAGTAGGTGGCATATACAGGAGTTTCAGCAGAAAGGAGGAGAAGAAAGACACAGGGTCGTCACCTTCCAGAGATTCAGGCAAACCATAAATACAAAGGTTGATCCTCCTATTTCTATTTTCCAAATCTTCAGTGGGTTGTTGAAGGCTGTTGACTGTTTTTTCTAAAGATGAGATTCGTTGAGAGTTACTTTGTATCTCTGAGACTTGGAGTTCCATTGAAGACATTCTACTTTCCATTGTAGACCATTTATCCTCAAGAAATTGTATTTTATTGTTGGTTTCCTCCACAAACAGGCGCAAAGCACGAACCTCCTCCAAAAGTAACCCCATAGATATGGAAGGTCAAGATTTGTCAGAAGAAGGAGGGTCGTGTTTCAAACGTTTAGATTTGAAGGTAGACGGAGAAGATTTGTTTGAAGTAGATTGTGAGGAAGAACTGCGATTAGAAGTTACTCCAGCCATCTGCGGTGTAGTACAAGAAGAGTCTGGTGGTGCTGAAGATGGAGGAATAACCAGTGGACTGTGTTGTGATGAAACAAAAACAAATTTTGGTTTGCACTTCCTTCCAATGATTAGAGTAGGCATTGCACAGGCTTAGAGAAAGCTGTGATTATAAAATCCTCCAGAAGGAACAACAAAAGACTTGACTAGCAGTCATTTTAGAAGAGAAGGAGCACATAGGTGCATGCATCACCAGTACATTATGGAGTAATTGTCACTGGAAGAGTTGAAATGCAGACCATGTGGTGAAAACATCAGGAATGCAGCTGTATTATACAGAGCAGAAGGCGGCAAACCTCAATCATGTCTCATGAAGCCAAGTAATTTTGAAGAATACAACAATCTGTCCTTTGAAGGAGTGGGCTGGCAACGTAAGTGAAGAGAATGTAATGAGGCATGTTAAATCAAGCAACAACTGAACAAAAGAGGAGAGGCGCATTTGAAAAGATGGTGTATCTCTTTAAGATATTTGAAGAAAATAGTGGTTCTTTTAATGAAAAAGCAGAAAGGTAGCCATTTCAAATGGTGGAAATTATAAACAAAAGACCAGTGATGGCACCTAGAGCTAGGTATTCCTTGAAACATGTAATACTCCTTCACGTGAGAGAATGGGATGGCTAAACATAGTGACAGGAAACTTGTGAGGCAAAAGAAAAGAAAACCTGAGGC
Source organism: Lissotriton vulgaris (assembly GCF_964263255.1). Taxonomy (NCBI): domain Eukaryota; kingdom Metazoa; phylum Chordata; class Amphibia; order Caudata; family Salamandridae; genus Lissotriton; species Lissotriton vulgaris. The sequence goes on from NC_141694.1 coordinate 527,790,386, forward strand.
CAGGATCCGGCATACCCATATAACAGAAAATATGACATCCACAGTTATAGAATATGTGTGTATGTCTCTTTAAGAGGATTTAGCAAGTCTCCAGGGGGTTAACAGAGACTCCAGAGCTGTAATCACATTCCTGCCGCTGCGTGGTAGTATGCTTTGAAGAGACGCGCGCCTCCAAAATGGCAGACGTCCTGAGGGAGGAGAAAGCGGCAGCAAAAAAAGAGGTAAGCGCAACGCGCTTATTACTAAAAATACGCTGACCGGATTCCCCACATGTTCCGGTTGTGAATGCGGCCAAAGTCCAGGAAAAAACGGAGCGGGAAACGCACCGGCGGCTGAGAGAGTGTCCCGGTGCGGCAGAGCAAATCTCGTATAGTGCCATTGCCATACCCCTGCCAAAGTTTTTCTAATCTTCGACATGAGTATATCAGGCCTCTTCCAATTTTTAAACACTTGAGACAATATCACGTTTTCTTTCTGGTTTTTCTATTTGTAAGCTGTTAAGTATTGGCATTTCAGGAATTAATTCTTCTAGGTAAATGTTGGTAATGTTAGCATTTTTATATTTTTAATTATCCATATTTGTGTGTTGATTTAAGTTTTCAAACTAAATTTCTGTTTGGTGTATTTGTTACTGATGTATGCCTATTTTGATATACTGCTGCTACTTAAATGAGATCTACACTTTTATGATTTGATCTAAAATGGAATAACGTTTAGTGAGGATGATGTGGAAAACAATGCAACATTTTGTGCCTCTGAAATGTACAGTATTTTTACATGATTTGTGTAAACTTAATGAATTTAATGTGCATTATGAAAAATGTGCACAGGCCTAGTGGCAAAGCAGTACTCACTGCTAGGTTGAATGCTTAGAGCCCCAATACTAATCCCACCATCTTCTTATTTTTCCAACTTTTTGAGTATGTAGAATGTCAGTTACAGAATTGGCATTGATGGGGAGTATAATGTGTTGGAACAATGTTTGTCGTGATGAGTTCTCAGATATTTAGATTTTTCATTCAAAGAATGATACAAGGCATTTGTAGTGTTGTAGAGACATGCACCCTTATGTGTTCTACTGGGTATGCCTTTTAACTGTGTTTTTGGCTTTCATATGAATTCGAAATGGGTGAGTTTGCTCTGGGATTCTGTTTTTGTTCTTCAATGAGAAGAAATATAAATGAATTAATGTAGCCAAAATGAAACTTAACCGTAACCCTTTCTTTAAAAAAAGCGCAAAGAAATTGAAATAAATGAATACCATAATTTGAGTCAACAATAGTTGTGTTTCAAGAGTCAAAGCTTCCTCGTGTACTTTATTGCAATTTATATTTGGTGTATACATTTAACGGGAAGATAACTGCAGTTCATAGCAATTAAAAAAAACATTTGTGGCTTTTTACAAAGTCAATGGTATTCATTTATCCACTTTGGAAGGATGAAATGCTGTGATTGTCTTCGGTGGTACATGTCTGTGATTTACAGTTTATAAACAGATCCCTTAATCATTCAAAAAGGCTTCTTGTAAGTGCAACTACTCACCTATTAGGGTCTCAAGGTGCTGTGGTTCAGTCGAAGAGCCAGGTCTTGAGTTCCATCCTGAATTGAGGCACAGACAGTGATTGCCTGAGACGTAGAGGCAGGGAGTTCTAGGGCTTTGCAGTGAGGTAGGAGAAGAATGTTCCTCCAGCCGGTGATCCAGGTGATGGTGGCCAGGGCGAATTGTCCAGAACGGATATTTTCTGGAGGGTGTGTGGAAGGAGAGGCAGGGGTTGAGGTATGTAGGTCTGGCTTTGTGGAGGGCTTTGTAGGCATGCATGAAGGTAATTCTTTTGTTGATTGGGAGCCAGTGGAGGTATCTCAGGTGACCATTGATGTGGCTGCAATGGGGGATGTTCAGGATGAGTCTGGCAGAGGCGTTCTGGATGTTCTATAGTTTCTTTAGGAGCTTTTTTAGTGGTACCAGAATAGAGTGCGTTGCCGCAATCCAGTCTGCTGCTGACGAGTGCATGGGTTACCATTTTCCAGGACTCGTTGAAGCTTCACTTGAAAATCTTTTGAAGCAGATGAAGGGAGTGGAAGCAGGAGGACAGACTGCGTTGATTTAACGGTTCATAGAGTTTGAGGAGTCCGGCATGATGCAGAGGATATGTGCATGGTTCATGGGTTTGAGGGGGGTTCTGAGCACTGTGTGCCACCAGGAATTGTTCCAAGTGGAGGGGATAGAGCCCAGGAGGAGGACTTTTGTCATAGGTGGGTTGAGCGTGAGGGAGCTGTCCGTTATCTCGGTGGAGACTGCCTTCATCCTGTTGTAGAAGTTGCTCTTGATGGCTGTGGGTTCGTCTGTGAGGGAGAGAATCAGCTGGGTGTCATTGCTGTAGGAGATGATTCTGACACTTGTTTCCAATTTCTCACCTATATTATGTGCTAGGTCTGTGTACATATGATCAAAAATTCCAGTCAACATAAGACGCCCATAACATAGCATAATACTTTGCCTTTTTTCAGGTTCACTATGTTAGGTGTTTAAAATTACTTTGTACAGTGTTAGACTATTACAAAATGAATTTGTCAAAGGAAACTGGTTGTGAAAAAAATTGCAGACACAGAAATAGTTCCTCATACATGTAAGATTACTTTAGCCATGCCTATCTTGACATGCCTACCAGGACACATACGTGCAAATGGTACTATTCATATTAAAAAATGTGGGAGACAGATTTGCATCTTCACCTCAACGTCACTTTATGGTTTTATCAAATTAGACCAGTTCCAGACATTTGCCTGGAAAGCTGTGTCAGGTCAATGTTTACAGGGTTACTATTTAGAATGTTATGTAATATTTCTCTTAAGCTCCTTTGGGGAATGATAATTTGTGTAAAATCCTTCTTTATTCAGAAGCACACACAGCTCACAATTCATAAACCTTTGGGTAAGCTGCATACTATGTATATCCCTAATGTCATACTAACAAACAATCTCAAACCATCCTCTTCCCACCCATAAACATAGGTATCAATTTTGGGTAAATAACAGGAATGGCTGTTGTTGAGGGGCGAGATGGGTGTAGGGGAGTAACAAAAGTGTGATAAAAAACACAGACCAGCCAGACATAAATTGTACTTGCTGCTCGGTGACACAGATGTGCAAATCTGTGTTTTTTTTGGGAGGGGTGGGGGAGGATGGCCCTTGGCCCTGTGCAAGCATTGGCTGCCGAGGTTTCCTCAACCTGGAAGCAAAAATCAGGGCAGTGATGACACACTGGTGGATGCGGTGGGTGGGTGTTACTGCAGAGAAAATACTATAACTATTGGTGTAATTTACAAGGCCCGGGAGGAATCGGAAGACCTTCATTAAACTCAATGGCTGGGAGCAGGCTAGGCTGTCTGAGACATTGTAGGAGTAGGTTTGTGAGTGGCCTCTGCCTCTTCCCCAAGGCCTAGCTAGATCTGGCCTGGCAGTTTGTACTGGACTGTTCCCAGCGGGTGCAGGGTCAAGACTGATTTGCATATGGCTGGGTTTGAACTAGGATGGCATAGGGAGCAAAAAACAATGGATTTAGGCTCAGATAGCTGTACTGGGTTGAATGTATGACATTTTTCTGCATTCTGTCCATCAATTGCTCTTTTTGCATTTGTTACCCAGAGTGGGACGGGTATGCCCAGACGTGGGTCCTGTGCTCTCCAAGCCACTGGAATCCAGTTATCCTGGCTGATGAGGGGTGAATCCCCGAAACCAGTCCTAAGATGCCTGTTTACACTCCAGGGAGGACATGTCTTGGCAGTACATCCTGGACTGTTCTCAGTGGCTGCAGGGTCAATACTGATTTGCATATGACTGGGTTCGAACTGGAATGGCATGGGGAGCAAAACAACAATGGATTTAGGCTCAGATCTGTGTACTGGGGTGGATGTATGACATTGTTCTGCATTCTGTCCATCAATTGTTCTTTTTGCATTTGTCACCCCGAGTGGAACGGGTATGTCCAGAGGTGGGTCCTGTGCTCTACATGCCAATGGAGTCAAGCTATCCTGGTTGATGAGGGCTTAAACCCCAAAACCGGGTTTAAGATGCTGGTTTCCAGTCCAGGAAGGACCTGACCTGGCAGTTCGGGCTGGAATGTTCCCAATAGGTGCATGGTCAAGACTGATTTGCATATGGGTAGGTTTGAACTGGAATGGCATGGGGAGCAAAAAAGGATGGATTCAGGCCCAGCTCCCTGTACTGGAGTGAATATATGACATTGTTCTGCATTCTGTCCATCAATTGTTCTTTTTGCATTTGTCACCCCGAGTGGAACGGGTATGTCCAGACGTGGTTCCTGTGCTCTACATGCCAATGGAGTCAAGCTATCCTGGTTGATGAGGGGTGAAACAACAAAACCGATCCTAAGATGCTTGTTTCCAGTCCAGGGACTCTGTCCATCAACTGTTGTTTTGCATTTTGTCACCCCGAGTGGGATGGGTATGCTCAGAAGTGAGTCCCATGCTCTCCACACCACTGGAGTCAAGCTATCCTGGCTGAAGATGGCTGATAGCCAGAAACCGGTCCCAGGATGCTTGATTCCGGTCCAGAAAAGACATGGCTTGGCAGTTCGGGCTGGGCTTTTCCCAAGAGGCACAGGGTGAAGGCTGATTTGCATATGGCCATGTCTGAACTGGGGTGGTGTGGATTGCAAAAAAAACGATGGATTTTGCCCAGATCTCTGCACTGGGGTGAATGTATGACCTTGTTCTGCATTCTGTCCATCAACTGTTGTTTTGCATTTTGTCACCCCGAGTGTGATGGGTATGCTCAGACGTGAGTCCCATGCTCTTCAGACCACTGGAGTCAAGCTATCCTGGCTGAAGATGGCTGATAGCCAGAAACCGGTCCTAGGATGCTTGATTCCGGTCCAGGAAAGACATGGCTCGGCAATTCAGGATGGACTGTTCCAATAAGGCACAGGGTCAAGGCTGATTTGCATACGGTCATGTCTGAACTGGGGTGGTGTGGAGTGCAAAACAAATTATGGATTTAGGCCCAGATCTCTGTACTGGGGTGAATTTATGGCTTTGTTCTGCATTCTGTCCCTCAACTGTTGTTTTGCATTTTGTCACCCCGAGGGGGATGGGTATGCTCAGACGTGAGTCCCATGCTCTCCACACCACTGGAGTCAAGCTATCCTGGCTGAAGACGGCTGATAGCCTGAAACTGGTCCTAGGATGCTTGATTCCGGTCCAGGAAAGACATGGCTTGGCAGTTCGGACTGGACTGTTCCCATGAGGCACAGGGTCAAGGCTGATTTGCATATGGTCATGTCTGAACTAGGGTGGTGTGAAGTGCAAAAAAACGACGGATTTAGGCCCAGATCTCTGTACTGGGGTGAATGTATGACTTTGTTCTGCATTCTGTCAATCAACTGTTGTTTTGCATCCAGTCCAGGGAGGACCTGACCTGGCAGTTCGGGCTGGACTGTTCCCAGTGGGTGCATGGTCAAGACTGATTTGCATATGGTAGGGTCGAACTGGAATGGCATGGGGAGCAAAACAAGGATGGATTTAGGCCAGCTCTCTGTACTGGGGTGAATGTATTACATTGTTGGGCATTATGTCCATCAATTATTCTTTTTTGCATTTGTCACCTGAGTAGGACAGGTGTGACCAGACGTGGGTCCTGTGATCTCCATGCCACTGGAGTCCAGCTATCCTGGCTGATGAGGAGGGAAACTCTGAAACCAGTCCTTAGATGCTTGTTTCCGGTCTAAGGACGACTTGGCCTGGCAGTTTGGGCTGGACTGTTCCAGTGAATGAAGGGAAATGACTGATTTACATATGGATGGGTTCAAACTGGATTGGCATGGGGAGCAAAAACAGGATGGATTTAGGCCCAGATATCTGTACTGGGGTGAATGCATGACATTGTTCTGCATTCTGTCCATTAATTGTTCTTTTTGTATTTCTCACCACGAGTGGGATGGGTATGCCTAGACGTGGGTCCAGTGCTCTCCTTGCCACTGGAGTCAAGCTATCCTGGCTGATGAGGGGTGAAACCCCGAAGCCAGTCCTAAAATTCTTGTTTCCAGTGAAGGGAGGACCTGGCCTGGCAGTTGAGACTTGACTGTTCCCAATGGGTGCAAAGTCAAGACTGATTTGCATATATCTGGGTTCGAACTGGAATGGCATGGGGAGCAAAAACAGGATGGGGTTAGACCCAGATCTCTGTACTTAGGTGAATGTATGACATTGTTCTCCATTCTGTCCATCAATTGCTCTTTTTGCATTTGTCACCCCGAGTAGGACGGGTGTGCCGTGACGTGGGCCCCGTGATCTCCATGCCACTGGAGTGCAGCTATCCTGGCTGATGAGGGGTCAAACCCCCAAACCAGTCCCTAGATGCTTGTTTCCAGTCTAGGGAGGACCAGGCCTGGCAAATTGGGCTGCACTGTTCCCAGTGAGTGAAGGGAAACAACTAATTTGCATATGGGTGGGTTTGAACTGGAATGGCATGGGGATCAAAAACAGGATGGGTTTAGGCCAAGATCTCTGTACTGGGGTGAATGTATGACATTGTTCTGCATTCTGTCCATCAATTGTTCTTATTGCATTTCTCACCCCTAGTGGGACGGGTATGCCTGGACATGGGTCCCGTGCTCTCCATGCCTCTGGAGTCAAGCTATTGTGGCTGATGAGTGTTGAAACCCTGAAACTGGTCCTAAAATCCTTGTTTCCCATCCAGGGAGGATCTGACCTGGCAGTTCAAGCTGGACTGTTCCCAATGGGTGCAAGGTCAAGATTGATTTGCATATGACTGGGTTTGAACTGGAATGGCCTGGAGTGCAAAAAAAGGATGGAATTAGGCCCAGATCTCTGTACTGGGGTGAATGTATGACATTGTTCTGCATTCTGTCCATCAATTATTCTTTATGCATATGTCACCCCGAGTAGAACGGGTATGCCCAGACGTGGGTCCTGTGCTCTCCATGCCACTGGAGTCCAGCTATCCTGGCTGATGAGGAGTGAAACCCCGAAACCAGTCCAAAGATGCTTGTTTCCAGTGCAGTGAGGACCTGGCCTGGTAGTTTGGGCTGGAATGTTCCCAGTGGGTGCAAGGTCGACTGATTTGCAAATGACTGGGTTCGAACTGGAATGTCATGGGGAGCAAAAGAAACAATAGATTTAGGCCCAGATCTCTCTACTTGGGTGAATGTTTGACATTTTTCTGCATTCTGTCCATCACTTGTTCTTTTTGCATTTGTCAACCCGAGTGGGACGGGTATGCCAAAACATGGGTCCTGTGCTCTCCATGCCACTGGAATCCAGCTATCTTGGTTGATGAGGGGTGAAACCCCGAAACCAGTCCTAAGATGCTTGTTTCCAGTCCAGGGAGGACCTGGCCTGACTGTTCAGGCTGGACTGCTCCCAATGGGTGTAGGGTCAAAACTGATTTGCAGATGCCTGGGTTTGAACTGGAATTGCTTGGAGAGGAAAAAAGGATGGATTTAGGCCCAGATCTCTGTACTGGGGTGAATGTATGACATTGTTCTGTATTCTGTCCATCAATTATTCTTTTTGCATATGTCACCCCGACTAGGACGGGTATGCCCAGATGTGGGACCCCTGCTCTCCATGCCACTGGAGTCCAGCTATCCTGCCTGATGGGGTGTGAAACCCCGAAACCAGTCCAAAGATGCTTGTTTCCAGTGCAGTGAGGACCTGGCCTGGTAGTTCTGGCTAGAATGTTCCCAGTGGGTTCAAGGTCAAGACTGATCTGCATATGGCTGGGTTCGAACTGGAATGGCATGGGGAGCCAAAAACAATGGATTTAGGCCCAGATCTCTGTACTGGAGTGAATGTATGACATTGTTTTGCATTCTTTCCATCAATTATTCTTTTTGCATTTGTCACCCCGAGCCGGACGGGTGTGCCCAGACGTGGGTCCCGTGCTCTCCATGCTACAGGAGTACAACTATCTTGGCTGATGAGGGGTGAAACCCCGAAACCAGTCCAAAAATGCTTGTTTGCAGTCTAATGAGGACGTGGCCTGGCAGTTTGGGCTGGACTGTTCCCAGTGAGTGAAGGGATGAGACTGATTTCCATATGGGTGGGTTCGAACTGGAATGGCATGGGGAGCAAAAACAGAATAGATTTAGGCCCAGATCTCTGTAATGGAGTGAATGTATGACATTGTTCTGCATTCTGTCCATCAATTGTTCTTTTTGCATTTGTCACCCGAGTGGGACGGGTATGCCCAGACGTGGGTTCTGTGTTCTCCATGCCACTGGAGTCAAGCTATCCTGGCTGATGAGGGATGAAACACCAAAACCGATCCTAAGATGCTTGTTTCCAGTCCAGGGAGGACCTGGCCTGGCAGTTGGGCTGGACTGTTCCCAGTGGGTAAAGGGTCAAGACTGATTTGCATATGGCTGGGTTCGAACTGGAATGGCATGGGGAGCAAAAAAATGATGGATTTATTCCCAGATCTCTGTACTGGGGTGAATGTATGACAATGTTCTATATTCTGTCCCTCAATTTTTCTTTTTGCACTTATTACGAGTACAGCTGTCCATACGACCACCATACCTGTAGTGGCAGTCCGACGATCGCCACTTTGCGACACCGCCTGCAGCATTACAACTGCAGTTAACGGACTGACATGATACTGTCTGCACCGCCGATATAAAGAATCCTGCTGGGCTGGCAGTCTTTCATGGGCAGGAATATGCTGGCTATGCCACATCCGGCATCAACAAGCATATTCTGAGTTGCCATTTCACCACCATTTTTGCATAGTGTTGAATACACCATGAAAAGAGTGGTGGAATAGCAAGAAAGGGGGCCGTAACAGGGGCCTCTGTCAGGTTTCGGCCTGGGGATGCATGCGGGCCACATAAAATGTACCCCTGGATTTGCATCCCGACTTCCTGCACAGTGTGGCATATATGCCACACCGTGCAGGAAAGCGCAGTTGGCGTTCTGACTGTGGCAGCCTGCATGATATGATCTTCTATGAGCCTAGCAGACCACTGGCATCAGACTGCCATGGGAACGCCTGCTAGGCCAGAAATTAACTTCTAATCTTGCTGGTGGTCACACTACAGCTTTGGTGGTCCTACAGCAGACAATGCATTGCACCGTCCACTGTAGGCCTGCCAAGGTTGTAATAAGGCCCTTAATCTTCCTGTGCTTACAAAAATGAATGTGTCCTTGTGTAAGGGAACCTGTGCTAATATAAAACAATCCACATTAAAATAACTACTTTTGCCAAGGACACTGAGGGGCAGGCAGACCTTGAGGACATCACGAATCAGCCTGGCTCCTTTGATGAGAGTTCAAGTTAAACAACATTGGCGAACAAAAGCACTTCACCAGTGAATGTGGAAAAAGTAAGAAAGTGTCCCAATGGTAGAAATTTGAAGAATTAGAGTCTCACTCTATTAAATGAGAAGCAACTCGGTGAGACACAAACAATTTAATCATTTCACACAGGAGAAACGTGGCTATGCAATTACAGCTGAAGACACAGGTACATTAGAAGCTCTGACATGCCCTAGGATAAAGCATACCTTATTCACTTGAGGTCTGATCTTACAGCTATAAACAACATTGCGGAGTGGGCATATATGGTGTAAACACACACATACATGCCTAGTTCCTGCATGAGTGGAAAATAAATAGAGAGTACACGTGTGCCAAGTTATAGCAGCCACATGCTCCAATTAGCTATACACAAATAGGACATTAAATGGCAGAACACCACCACTTATAGAACGAAAGCGACTACAATGGGGGTTTAAAACAGTGACAGGGTCGAGGGCAGACCTATGTATGTTTTTATGCTTACATTTAAGCTAAATTATTTATTTGTCAATTTAAACTTTTGTAAAAAAAAAATCAGTTTTGTAACTTTTTTTAAACCTTTATAAACCATATCATTCACTTTTAATATGTCTCTGCTTTCCACGCAAAAGCTTGTCAGGTTTGTACATGTTTTGCACTTCAATTTGTGTTGTTATGTGGATCTTCTGTTTGTGTAAATTTATAATACATAAATGTTACTTTTTACAAACTAAACACACATTGCTGAAATATAATTTCTATTTGTCAGGCTAATACTAAAAATTCAATGATAAGATGCTGTGGATGGATATGTCTTTTGCCAACAAATTTTTAACATATTTGCTATGTACAGTCTTAGCAATGGTCTAGGCCTTGATGACTTGATCAACTAATGAAGTAAAGAGGCAGAGATGTGTTACAGGTAAATACCTATATCTGTTGGTTGAATGTACTAGGCTCAGAGGTAATTTTGCAAGCAGACATGTTTGAAGAGTGGGCACTTTTTTGACTTTTTTTCAAATGTTTTCTTCACACTTATGCTTTAAAATGCTACATTTGGGTCCCCTTTTTTAACAATTTCCAGTAAATATGTGGTGTTAAATCCACCATTTGAATATTTTTTTCCAAACTATTTTGTTGGTAATAAGACAAAAAATGTGACCTACAGAAATATCGAGTTGGAAATATCGCGGAGTGGAAATATCGAGGGCAAGAATATCATTGTCAAGAATATCGATGTGAAGGTAAGTAATTTTGAATTTATAAATAAAGAAGACATTAGTATCATTTGGAAAAACATAGTTGTTTCAAATATTTTTTTTAATTAGTATTATGTATTTTAGTATATATTTTAAATGTATGTGATGTATATTTTTATAAGAATTGTTTATGTATTTTAATCTTTGTGTTACATTTATATTAGTTATCAATTTTATTTTAATTACATTTTGCATTTTTCAGTTCCGTAGTGGGTTGTGGGTTTATAGCGGAATAGGGTGGGAAAAATGTAATCATAATAAATTAGAGGCTCATTACGACTTAAGTCCGTCCACCTTCGTCTCCTATTCGGGACCGCGCGCAAACCGTGCCGCAGTCCCATAATAGGAATTACGATGCGACTGCCACCGTGGCGGTTGCATTACCCACCTTTAACAGTGCGGCAGGTGCTGCTGGCTGCAGCTTCAGCTGCAATGTAAAAAAGGGATGATTTACATATCCCTGTACTTCGTGACAGGTGCCATGTGGCGCCTGTCACTTGGTACAGGGATAGGTTGAGAGGCACCATAGGTGCCCCCAACACCCACTGGAGTGAGACAGGGCCCCCAAAATCCAGCTCTGCCAGCCTTTTCATAGCGGTTAAACCAGCATGGAAAAGCAGGTGGGGATGGATGTCATAATATGTCCGGCGATGTTTACCAGGCACCACCATCATTCTGGGTATTGCAGGTGGTCAGTTTGGTGGTCGGAATCTATCCGACCGTCGGGACTGTGGTGGTCCGATTTTCTGACATCCACAGATCCGACCACCATCGTAATGACCCCCTTTAATGATTACTTTTTATTTACTAACATGGTACCCCCCAGCATTTACATGCACAAAGCGGCAGACACCGCGCGGTGCCTGCTGCTTTGTGCATGTAAATGTTAAACATTTTTTTAAGGGAACAAGGGGGACCCAATTGGTAGCTGTGGACCATGGGTATCAGTTATTAAGAAAAACAAAGGTTCTAAGCTAAAGGGGGATATCCGAACAATGACTATATAGACCACAATAGGCTGCTATATATTTTTCCTTTGCCCAGCCGGACAAGGAATTTATTATAGAACAGTTCAAGTGTTAAAGATTTGTTGATACATTTAGCAACAAACAACTTTTGCAGTAAGGCACAGTCCTGCACCGTAGAGGTAAGAATGGAGAGGAAAGAAAATGAAAGGAAAGGTTCTTCAGGCAAAAGAAGTGAGCGATCTGGGCACTGTTTCAAATCAATATTATCAGTGTTTCCCAGAGTAGCACATACAAACAATAGTGAACAATGATCAGCAGTATGTCTACTAAAAGGAGTCGACATTTCGATCCTGTGCTCAAATTAAAATGGGATCATCTTCAGGACTTAACGATATGGTTGCCTGATTAAACAATGTATGCGCCTGTTAGGAAGGAAATGGGGAAAAGAACAAAAAGACAATGCAGTTTTAGTTTCGAGACGTCAGCTGAGCCGGGTTATTCAACATTCAAATTCGCAGTGATGTAGTGCCTGCAAGGGCGTGCTGTTTATTTTAAAAAACGTGATGCTTATTTGTTGTTCTAGTAGTTGAGTGATGGGGAAAACAAAGGGGGTTGTTGGTTGGTTGCTAGCTGGGTCCTCCGTGATGGTGAGGGGGGCACCAGCGTGACACATTTAAGGCATTGGTGAATAAGGGCAGCAGGATCTGCGTGGCGTTTCAGTTAGGATTTGGATATTGGACTCAGGGCGGCAATTAATATTCTGTGGTGCTAGGGGTGGCATTTGCAAGGGCAGTGAAACTGTGATCCCTGGAGGTATCGGCGAGCAGGCAGTGAGTCTGTGATTGTCATTAGAAAATATACCTCTTGCGGAGTTAATTGAGGCCAAGGGCGAAAGAGAACACAATGTGTCCTGGAGGGACTCGGAGGCTCATGCGGCAGTGCTCCGGGGAGGCAGGGCGTATGATAACGCTGGTGACACTGTAATGGGAGGGAAGGGTTAGCGCTACTGACGGAGGTCAGATACTTACAATTAATGTCGGCAAAAATACAATTCATACCCAGGGCTGGAGGGAAATGTGGATTTCCTGTATGTTCGGCATGGAGAGTCGTTACAGGCCACGTGGGTTGAGATGCCTTCTTGTAATAATTGCTGTCGATTAAATCAAAGCGATCCGCTAAGGGAAAAAGGCAGCGCGGTTTAGTTGGGTAGCCTGTACAGCGAGGGGCTGCCTATGGCTAGACAGAGTGCCATGTCGTTCCTTAAGCAGATGGTAAAGGTGTATGTACTATAGAAGGGTTGCAATATAAAGTTTACTATGCCAAAATGTATCATGTCACCAACTCACTGCGCTGTTTTTTAATTTCACATCCTCGGGCTTGCATAGCTCGTGTCCAGGTAGGTCGTTGGTACACTACAGCACAACAGCGGTCCAAGCAGATAAATTCTTAACGCGCCGGGTTCCCACCAAACTGCTGGACTCTTGTGGCGGGTGCCGTCTTTCGCGAGGTAGGAGTCACGATGAAATCCACGCTCAAACACACAGGGTGTAAAGCACTCACTGGAACACAGGTTCGAAGCGGCCGCGTTCTGTATCAGTTCAGAGACACCGCGTATGTTTATTAAACAAGCGGTAGACTCTTACGAACCGGACCAAACCTTCAAGCCTTAAAGGAACAGTGCCAAATAAACTCCCCCTTTATAGTGAATGGTGTGAAAGACAATTGAAAATGGAAGCACGAGTGGCAAAACGTGCCTCCAAAGCATCAACAATGTTTAAATCTGGGGCAGCAATGGCTAATGTGAATCAAGATACTGTAACGCCAGATAAAAATAATATCACGCTCAAACAACAGATGAATTTGTTAGAGCGGCTGTATAAAAAAGAAATTAATAAAAGCTGGGAAGTGATAGCGCTTGAAAATTATGTGGAGGTCAAACGTATCCCCCGTGGCCTTCGCATCTTTACAATGCCCACACACCCGGATACACTAGAGGATTTAATAACAGAATGGATGGAAAATAATACTAATTGTTCATTAACTATGATGCGGTTATTGATCAAACATGCAAAAATCAACATTGATGATATAACGATTAAAATCAAAGAAATAGAGGAAACACTACAAAAGGAAGCCAACCAAGACAACATCACTAAATTAAGGCAAGAAATGGAAGCAAGACTTGACCATTATGAAAAAGAAATTGAGGAAAGAAAAGAACGAAAATTTAAACTTGACGAACAAGACTACCTGCATGGCAGAATCTTAACATTTGCGAAACGTTATGACAATTTAAAAAAGAACTATCCCCTGCACAAAGTAGCACTGAGTGCAAGTGAATCTGACATAAGTGAGGACGGAGTTACACGTACAGTACCCCAGACAAAAAACTTGTCTGTATTAGACGAGGTGACACTGATGAACTTGGAAAAGAGCATCTCACGTGGCGGAGGAAGGGGAGGAAGACCGTACCGAAGAGGCGGACGAGGAAAGACAACACAAGTACAACCAACTCCCTCGCCAGCACCCGAAAAACCCGCAGATCAAAGCGGCGGAAGACGGCAATATCCCCTCCGCAACAGGAAACAGTGAACTTGATTGTAAATCTTTCTAATCATCAGTTGACAGAAAAAGAAAAAATGGTATTAAACAAAGGATTATCGTTTCGCCCGGAATCTCACTTTGATTACACGCAAACAAAGATCGATCTGTACAAATTCGTCAGAAAATTAAAACTAGCAAAAATACATGCCAACAAACCCTCAATCCTGAATGGCCAGACACCTAACATTGAAGAAGGTAGGATGATAACCACAATCGAACAGCTACCTGATTTAAGGCGAACCTTTGAAATGCTATTTGATCAAGGAGGTATCAATCTCTTAGGCACTCAAATGCTAGAACAAATGGACATTAGAACTAATAAAAAACCTAATACTGGATTGAAAAAGAAATCCCGGTATTATCCCATTCTATCACCTGGAAATAAAATCGATCTCTTCTCGGATGCTTTAAATGAAGAGTTGGATAAGTTGACGAAAGTAAGAAATAACAGCAGGGAAAACTTAACAACAGATGAAAGAAAGGCAATCAAATCTCTCATGGATAATGATAAAATTACAATAAAACCCGCTGATAAAGGGGGAAATATTGTGATAATGGAAACAACGGATTATGTCATGGAAGCCATGAGACAATTGAGTGTACAGCAAAACTACACTAAACTCATGAATAACCCGAGTGCCAACATGATAAAAGAACCCAAAGATCATTTAAATGAATGGCATAAGAGAAGATTACTAAATGATGAAGAAAGGAAATTTCTTGATACTGATTTTCCAACAATGCCCTGCGTATGTTTCTTGCCAAAGATACATAAGACTCTGATAAATCCACCAGGGAGACCTATTGTTTCCTCATGTAGCTCCCTATATGAGAACGTATCAAAATATGTGGACACATTTCTAGCTCCGATTGTTCAAAGTATGCCCTCCTACATCAAGGATACGGGAGAATTTCTAAGAACTCTCCTAGACATAACGTGGAATGAAGAATACCTTTTAGCCACAATAGATGTGGTATCCATCTATACATCGATAAGGCATAATGTGGGGATAGAGGCATGTCAGTACTTTTTGAAACAACGCAGCATCACCACACTGGAACATACTAACATGCTTTTAAAAATGATCCATATGTGTTTAACAAATAATGTTTTCCTGTTTAACGCAGAATTATATAACCAGGAATGTGGCACCGCCATGGGCATATCATTTTCACCGAACTATGCGAATACCACCATGGGCTGGTGGGAAAAGACAATTGTGTGGAACAGTAACAACCAACAAGATCTGGATCGAATAATTCTATGGGTACGCTACATAGACGATTTGTTTATAATTTGGCACGGATCAGACCTTGAATTTCAAAATTACTTTTCAAGATTGACTGAAAATGAAGTAGTCTACAATTCACCTGTGCAACAAGCAAAAAACAAATTGATTTCCTCAACACCAAGATCTACATCTCTGAAGGGAAATTAGAATCCACATTGATCCGCAAAAAAACAGCCACCAACAGTGTGTTACACGGTACCAGCTTTCATCCAAAAGCTCTTTTAAAAAGCATTCCGTATGGAGAATACATAAGGCTAAAAAGGAATTGTTCTAAACCTGAAGATGCTGAAATCAAAATCCAAGAAAGCAAGACAAGATTTGCATCAAGAGGATACGATGATCGTGTCCTAAAGAAATGTAAACAGAAGGCTGACCAAAAAACAAGAGCAGAAATATTGGTAGAAAAACCAAAAAAAAAACACTGAAAAGGATCCACTGAGATTTGTGATCACATATAGCAAAGAAAGTGGAATTATTGCCAACAAAATGAAAAAATATTGGCATCTCATATCTGGAGACCCGGATATAGGAGAACTAGTGGGCAAACAACCAGCAATAACCTCTAAAAAGAACATTTCTCTTCAAGATCTCCTAGTGAAAAGTCACTTTCAAAGAAAACCACAGGCAAACTGGCTAAAAGATCAACGCAAAGGATTCCAACCATGCTCTACGTGTAAAGCATGCAAAATTGGAACCAGTAAGAAAAGCATTGAGGAACCGAACGCCAATACCATGTACATCGACCAACAAATTACGTGCACATCTAAGAACGTAGTATATGTCATTGAATGCAGATGTGGGATCAAGTACGTAGGCAGTACAACCTGCATGCTAAAAAAGAGGATCCTAGAACACATTAGGGCAGTAAAGAATAAAAACATGCTTTACGCTACAGCATAACACATAAATGTTTGCCAGGAAGGAGATTGGAAAACAATGAGATCCTATGGTCTTAGAATGCTAACCAAAATGGAAAGAGGAGGCGACACAGTTCGTAAACTGCGACAAATTGAATCTCGCTCAATCATCCGATTACGAACAAAAATACCAAGAGGCATGAACTTTGGGGAGGACCTACATATACATTTAGAGTGAACTTGATAGTACTAGCCGAAATATTTCTAATCTAGTTGGGTACTATACCCGACAACTAAAACTAACACGAACTGGGAACTATTCCAATTATGAACTATAATGAACTACTCTGCCCATGTGAATTAACATGTTAAGAAATGCACTAAGCAGGAACATAATGACACACCAGTCTTTCTTTTAATGTATGATTTTTTGTAAGAATTGTTTCCAAACTACATATCCCATAATGCCACCTACGGCTAACATGGGCTAGTATTAAAAGGAAAATGGTAGAAGGACTAACTGACCGTGAACAAAGCCTTGTGTGGCTGAAACGCGTTGGTGGGGTGAAGCTCTTATTAGAAGGCTTCAATAAGGAATTGGTTGGGCCGCTCCTTTTGTGACAAAAACATTAACTTTGGGTCAGGATCCGACCCCTGGGCTGAGCACACGCTGTTGAGCGCACTCGCTATCTGCTGGATCACTTTGTGGCGAAATATATATATATGTGGAGAGCAGTAGCTTGGACTCTGATGCAAGCTCATTAAGAAGCAACTCCAGTGAAAATGTAACCTCCTCTTCCTCTATAAATTCGGATTTAAACTTGGAAGGACTAACCAAACTCAGCTTGCAACAGGAAATGGATTTTATAGTGGAGGAAAGATTACAGACTTTGAGGCCAGGGCCAAGGCAAAAGTTATCTCTAACAGACAAAGAAGGAACAAGCGAAGAAAAGAAAGGCGCAAGCGGCAACAACGGCGCCCAAACACAAACCAGAAAGAAAAAACCATGGGTGAAACGCCGCTAAATGATAACACTATAATAAACCTTTCAAATGTAACATTAACCAAAGCAGAGAAACAACTGCTATCGTTAGGCTTGAATTTTTGTCCTGTCCAAAGTTTTAATTACACAATGACCAGAGTTGACCTGTTCTTTTTCATAAGAAAATTAAAACTAAAGAAACATTTTGCGCTCAAAACCATCAAAGACTCATCTAATGAAAATGATACATCTGAGGAATCAAATATTGACAACTTGAATATGTTATCAGCTTCGGATGTACATATCTTCTTAGATGCCAATGACCTAAATACGCCCACCAATGACACTGAGGCAGATCCGGATGCTTCCACACAGACAAGACTCAGCAGGATATCTGTCTTGCAGAAGGAAGCGGGCCTCAGTCCATTCAAAAGCAAATCCAAATTTGTTCCCGTAACACCCAAAGACGCTATCGACGTCTTCCATGACTGTGTAGTAAGTGACATCAAGAAATTATACAAGCAAACCAATTCCAAATCTAAAAGGAAAGTTACTTTTATGAGAAGAGAATATGGAAAACTAATAAAGAAACTTGGAGAAAATCATGAAATAGTAATAAAAAAATCTGACAAGGGTGGTAACCTAGTGATTTGGCCCTAGCAAGATTACATTTCAGAGGCCAAACGACAACTTTCGGATCCCTTGTGTTACAAAGTCTCTAGCCAGAAAGAATACCTCTATGCCAAGAGTGAGCTACAACGGTTGTTATCCCAATGGAAGAGAGAAGGACTTATTTCCACCGAGGAATACAAATTTATGAACACAGAATTTCCAACAATGCCATCTTTGTATTTGATTCCGAAGGTGCATAAAGGAGTTACACCAGTGCCTGGGAGGCCAATTGTTTCTGCCATTAGAAGCATGGGCGAAAACGTTGGCCAATATATTGACTTCTTTCTCCAAGATATTGTTAAAAATCTTGATAGTTATGTTCGTGACACCAGTGATTTCTTGGACAAGATTGCCTGTATTGAATGAGAAGAAAACATGTGGCTGATCTCGTTGGACGTTGAATCGTCGTTATACACGAGTATCAACCATGCACAAGGCTTGAATGCAATGAAATATTTCTTGGACAAGAAACCCATGGCTTTCTATGAGCACAATAAGGTCATATTGGGACTAATTCATTGGTGCTTACACAATAATTTCTTTACATTTGGCAAAGACATTTACAGACAAATGAGAGGGGTGGCGATGGGGGCCTGTTTCTCCCACAGCTATGCGTGTTTACACGTAGGCTGGTGGGAGGAGCAGGTCCTCACCGCATCACACTCCACTACCATGAGAGAACATGTTGTTTGTTATCTGAGGTATATAGATGACATATTCATGGTGTGGAAAGGGTCCAAAGATGAGGCTTTGTTGTTTATAGAGGATATGAATGATAACTCCATGAATCTAAAGTTTTCTGTTAACATCAGCCAAATCAGGATGCAATTTTTGGACGTGGAGATCTATGTGTCTGATTCTAAACTTAGTACTACACTCCATAGGAAGTCCACTGCTGGCAACATGACTTTACATGCTGCCAGTATGCACCCCAAACACACCATCATGGGGATACCCTATGGAGAGATATTAAGACTCAAAAGAATCTGTAGTTCCCCTTCTGACTATAAACAATGTTTAGATGAGTTGTTAGCATGATTAAAAGTCAGGGGTTATTCCGATAAGATTCTCAGGAAAGCAGTTGAAAAATCAGAACTTAGATCTAGAGAAAGTCTATTTCCTTCCCCTCAGACACAGTCAGAAATTAGAAATATTCCTGATACTCAACAAGATGGCCCAAGGATGATCACAGCTTTTAGCAGTGAGGACAGAAAATTAAAGGCAATTTTTAAAAAGAATTGGCCTATAGTATTAAGTGACCACATATTGAACACCAGGTTGCCAGCCAATCCTATCATCACTTTCAGACGGGCGAAAAGTATGGAGTCCGCTTTGGACAAAACTGCCCCTGAATTGAAATCTAAAACCCCTTGGTTAAAACCTTCAAGAGGTTTTTTCAAATGCTCCAGCTGCCACGCATGTAGATTTGGCATTAACACCTCGCAATATTTAACTCCTTTTGATACAGAGCCAAAAAATGATCACAGGCAATTTTAATTGTAAAACAGACTTTGCCGTGTATGTCCTGACGTGTACCTGCGGATTACGATATGTTGGTAGTACCAAGCTGCAGGTGCACGTCAGGATTCTACAACATTTGCGTGCGATTTTGCACAGTGACCCTGCCTATCCGGTGGCCCGACATTTCAAAAGAGCACATAACAAAGATTTATCTTGTTTAAAGTATTTTGTGATCGGAGCTATACCACCCCTGAAAAGAGGAGGAGACAGGGAATCACTTCTAAGACAGCTGGAGACAAGGATGATACTAGAGCTAGACACGCGTTGGCCTAACGGGTTGAACAATATTGATGAGATGCATCACTTTTTGTAATATATTGCATTGTTCTTCCGTCTATATATTTCCCCAGACCCGTATCCACTATCTTTTCCTCCCTCTTAGTTAGGTTCCCTATTTTGAGGTTAAGGTCAGGTCTGATAACATTCCTTGCTGCTCTTTATACATAACTTGATGAAACTTTTCCTTTTTGTATATATGAGCACATAGATATTTCATAGATATATATTTTTATATGTTTATATCTATATACATTTGTATTTTTCTATTTTTCTACAGTGTTTTCTACTTTGATAAGATGAAGAATATCTTAAGTATAGACATGAAATTGCCATATATATTTTTTTGGGGGTTTTACATTTGTCATCATAGGTGTATATATATGCTATTTAATCCTGTGTATTTATATCATCAATAGTTTATCACA
Source organism: Lissotriton vulgaris (assembly GCF_964263255.1). Lineage (NCBI taxonomy): Eukaryota > Metazoa > Chordata > Amphibia > Caudata > Salamandridae > Lissotriton > Lissotriton vulgaris. Next base: position 527,810,562 of record NC_141694.1, read on the forward strand.
AATCTAGGTGTATTTATTGGATTTCATAATGTTTTAACTATAGATTCACATAGAATTTTGTGGTAATCAGTTGTACCCAGGGATCTGTGAGACTGATATGTGTTTTGATATTTTTCGTCCTTATGTTAATGAATGGTATTGCACTTTATCTCGTACAGCTTTCTCTTCCTCGCACTTTTTACAACTTTTGCACTTTATTCACTTAGCACTTTATCAAAACTGCCATAGTTATGCGATCAGAGAATCTCTTTGTACATTTTGAAGTGGGAGTTTCCCAGCTTTAGTAGTTTGTCAGTATTCATACAAGAATTGAGGTTTTGTCATATTTCAATATTACGTGACGTAAATTGTACTTATATATTGACTGCCTGAAATGTACATTTATGATTATGGATTTAACCAGTTATTCATCTTATCTGTCTATCACCGTCTGATTATGGATTTAACCAGTTATTTTATCTGCCTGTTACCGTCAGATTTACATACATAAACTGTGGTAGTATGTTTTCACTATTCATTAAGTCACATGACTCACTACGTCACTGTGAAGGGGTGTTCACTTTCTAAAATTGCATTTAAAAAGCATTAAGTCTTAAGTACATGTTAAAGCGTGAACAAGGGCATACCTTGCCAGAAACGTGTTGCTGCTTTCTGTGTACCGAAATAAAAACGATATGCTGATGTTACGTGGTCCGTCTCCCTTCTGTTTGCTGGTGTGCTGAGCAGGCGCTGGAAACACCGAGAGATCCAGAGGAGTCACGTGGTTCATATATATATATATATATATATATATATATATATATATATATATATATATATTCACTGAAAAAACCATAGGTTTCATACCAGTTATAGTTAGCTGCAAATTTTACTGACATAAAACCATTGAAATTCCACGTTATAGTTAGTTGGACTCACTATAACTTACGCGTGTAATGCACTGCTGATGACGTCACATATTACATCACTCATGTCACTGACCATGTCGTTATAGTGAGTCCAACTAACTATAACGTGGAATTTCAATGGTTTTATGTCAGTAAAATTTGCAGCTAACTATAACTGGTGTAAAACCTATGTTTTTTTTAGTGAATTTAATAGGTTTTTTATATGCTAATTCCTAACTATAACTGGTGTGAAACCTATGGTTTTTTCAGTGAATTTCATAGGTTTTTTAAATGCTAATTCCTAACTATATATAAGGCCCCAAACCTATGTTTTTTTCTTTGAAGTTCAAAATTTGGTAATAGCAAATGTCTATAGCTATGAAATGTAATATTTTTGAAAATGAATGGATCCTATATTTTATTTGTATTTTAAACACATTTTTTTTTACCCTGGAGCGCTCCAGGGGCGTGCCCCGGTGAGCGCCCCGGAGAGCGTAGTCGTTTGAAGCACCCCGGTGCGCGAACCGGGAAGCGTCCCGTTAGCGCCAATGTCACGAACAAAAACATGATCGTGACGTATCGCGTAGCCGAGTCCGCGAGATACGCACGGCGTAAGCGCACCCGGAAGCACTCGAGCGAATACGATCGCGCAACGTAAACTTCTGACGTGCTTACGCGACGCGACCCAGGTCCGCCCCCGGGCGCGTCGCATAAGCGCGTTGGTCATGTGACCTGAAAATAACACTTTTAATTGGTGCAGAACAGTTTTACTTTCATAATGATGAAATCCCTGGTCTTGTGACCTGAAAATAAAACTTCTCATTGGTTCAGGCCTTTTTTTTTCCAAATGATGAAAGACCCCACCTTTTTTCCTTATTCTGACTTTGTCCTTTGACTGAGGAAGACCTGTTTCAGTAATAGAGAGAGAACTATTTTGTACTTTTTAATGGCTACTGTAGCTGCAACAGCTGGAGCATCTGCACCACCACCACCACCACCACAACCACCAAGAGGACCACCACAACAGTACATTGGTGGTCAAGAAGAGGAGGAGGAGGAAGAGGAAGAGGAGGATGGGAGAAGATGGCTGCCTGAACAAAATACCCCCATACAAGCCCAAGTCACACATTGTATGGGAGTTTTTTTCACTCCCAGAGGGCAAGAAAAAAGTGAATGCGGCCAAGGTAACTTGCCTAATCTGTAAAGAACAACTCTCAAGGGGCAACCCAAACAAAAAGTATTCCTTTGGTAACAATACCATGATTCGACATATGAACCGTAAGCACCCTAACAACTATTCTCCTGCAGAGCTCAGGGAACTGGCCAGTAACCTCCCCCAGTCTTCAAGGACCAGAAACATCAGAGATGATGCCTTGTATTCAGCAACGATTTGCTGATTTCTAAAATCACTTGTACTGAATCTGGCAAGCTTATCGCCTATGGTGAAAAGAGCGTAAAGCTCATTGTCCTTGCAGGTGACAATCACAAGTGCCCCAAAAAGAAGTAATTTTTTCAGTTTTTTGTTTTTCGCTCCAGTTGAGCCAGTTTCAAATCCCTTTTTTTTGTTTCTCCCCCTAAAAAAATACAAAATAAATATAAAACTGTTTTGAAAAGCCAAAAAAAGTACAAAATGTTCAAACAACATTAAAAAAACATATAAAACAACAAAAAGAAGAAAAAAAACAGTTCTTTTTAGAACTACCTCCAATTTATAAAAAAAAGGCTTCATTTTTAAAAAACTCTGTCATTCTTTTTTCCTCATGGTATGCTCCCCGGTGCGCGTTCAGGGCGTTCCCCCCGCGCAAAACGAAAAAAAAAAATGTTTTTTGGCCCGCGGGGCCCTTTTATAGCCCCCACATCAAAACTAAGGGGTCAGGGGGGGTCTACCCTGCCCCCTTATGGTCATTTCCCCCTTTCTTTTGGCCACCTCTTGTGTCTCGATCCTACCAAGACACGATATGGCGGCCGCTCCGGACTGTTTCGAATGTTTACAGACACTCGAGAGCCAATCAGCTTTCCGTGCGGGGCGCGGCCATAGATATATATATTTTTTTGAACCTAAATTACTCAAAATCCACTGGAGCACATATCTTGAGAAATAGCAAAGGCACATCGGGCTACCAGTCCCTACAATTTTGCCAAGTTTGGTGGAAATCCATTCAGCCGTTCGGGCTAAAAGTGAAGTCGACCGCCCTATGGAAATTAACATGGGGAAAACACGTTTTGGGACCCCCCTTTTATCTCGGCCCCCGCTTGACGAATCCCCCCCAAACTTTCAGGTAAGGAGCGGAGCGGAGCGGGCCATTCTCCTGGAGAAAATTGCGAAGATTCGTCCACCGGCGCCAAAGTTATTCCCAATAGAATGTTGCATATTTCCTATGGAAAGTAGATCCTAACTATATGTATATATATGAACAAGCGCTCTGTGTAGCGCGAAACGCGTCGTGATGACTGGGAAAACCCTTTGCTAAATAAACCACCACTTTGCACCGATATTTGGGTTCGAGTCCGTATTTGCAGCCTCTTTGAACTCTGCGCCGTACTGGATTATCCCTGGAATATATATATATATATATATGTTTGGTTTTTTTTTGTTAATTTTTTTGTTTGTTTTTAATTTTGAACTGACTGGAGTGGGAATATTATTTGTTTCCTCTCCACAATCTAACACTTTCACTACTGTTGCACTCATTGGAGGGGGGACAGTAAATGTTATCTGGCCACTATTGAACACTTTCCCTACTTTTCCACTTACTGGAGTGGGAATAGTAATTTTTACCACCTTCGTTATCCAACATTTTCCCTACTGTTCCACTGACTGGAATGAGAATAGTAATTTTTACCCCTCTGCTATCCAACACTTTCCCTACTTTTGCACTGACTGAAGTGGGAATAGTACATTGTATCCCTCTGCTCTGTAACATTTTCCCTGCTGTTGCACTAACTAGAGTGGGAGTAGTAATTTTTAACCCTTCACTCTCCAACAGTTTCCCTACTGTTGCACTCACTGGATGGGGCATAGTAATTTTGACCCCTACGCTATCTAACCCTTTTCCTACTCCATAAAGGAGATCAAGCCATCCATCAATCCCTGTAGCCCTTTGTGTGTGCGTGCGAGAAGAACCGCATCATCCGCATATAGCAGGACGGGGATCCCCCTTGTGCCAATCCGCGGTGTGTGAACCTCCAGGGCCACAAGTGCTTGATCCAGGCTATTTATATGAATAGTAAATAAAAATGGGGCCAGGATGCAGCCCTGTCTCACCCCACTTAGACACGTGAACAAATCGGTGGTGCTTCCCTCCTGATTATATCTAACTGCGGCAGTAGTATTCTGATGCAGGACTCTTAAAATATTAATTAATCCAGGGTCCATGCCAAGGCCGCCCATGATCGCCGATGATTTCCAGCGATTAACTCGATTGAAAGCCGCTGTCAAGTCAATGAATGCCAAGTACACAGTTTTATGACTGGCAGTAGTGTACTTGGCTACCAATGAGTATATATATTGAGACATTGATCGGTTGTTGACTTTCCTGGCCTAAATCCGTATTGGGTGTCTGTGATAATGTGTTTATCCTCTGCCCAGTCCATTAGCCGGATGAGGATAGCCCTTCCCAACACCTTTGCTGACACATCGATTAAGGAAATAGGCCGATAACAAAGTGGGCTATCCTTATTACCCTTTTAAAATATAAGAACGATTATGGCTGTAGACCAAGATGGTGACATACCTATATCTACTGCTGCGTTAATGACTCTATTCAAGATTGGTGCCCAAAGGTCTACCTGACTCAAAAAAAGTTCATGTGGGGTCTCATCAGGACCCGGGGCCTTGATTCGAGTCAGGCCCTCGATTCCTGCATTAATCTTGCCCAAAGTAAATATTGTCAGGTTGCAGGGCACCTCACCACACTGCTTCCGGCTCATCATCAATAGGGCAATGATTGTAAAGACCATAGAAATGCTCATTCCATTATTGCGGAAGAATTTAATTGGCTACCCTTGGTTTGTTTGCCTCTTGGAAACAGAGGTCATTTATAACTTTCCAAAAGACAGTTGTATTCTTTAGCTCAATTGCTTCCCTGAGGTCCTTCCATGCCTGCTGTTGCAAACTATTTTTGCTTAGTTTTTCTGCTGATTTATAGTTTGCCCTACATGAGGTCAGCCTGCTCTTGTCTCGTAAGGTGTATTTTAAAGCTAATTTCAGCTCTCTCAGGTCATGGGAGCACTGTTGATCAAACCACCTTGGGTCATTCATGCTTGCTTTATATATTTTAGTCCCGAGCAGGCCATCAATCTGATGAGCCACACCCTCAATAGCCATGACCAATTCATCCCCCTCCACATTTTAAATTTAGGTAGTCCGCAATGTGCTGTTCTCCATTTTTCATTAGTGCTATATAGAAGGCTTCACCATCAATCTGTGACCATCTAAGCCTCCTCCCTTGATCCATGGCACATACCACACCACCTGCCCCCACTCTAGGAGGGTTCTTGGAGAGATTTAGCTCTGTGAGGGACATAACTAAAGGATTACGGTCACAAAAAATGCTTAAGCATATTTTAAAGCCAGTGATCCATTGTTTTAGTATATTAGAAACAAAGATAAAGTCGATGAAAGTATCACTTCCTCTACCTTTGAATGTGGGATGCACCATTTTGCCCCTCCCAACTTCAGCCAAATCCATAGTGTGTGTGAGGGTGTGTGTGTTTAATAACTTTACTAGCACCCTCCCCTCCTTGGTGTGCTCCATATGCGGGCCCTCTTCCATGTTGCACGAGGACTAATCCCCCCATTGACTTTCAAGTCTGGACACAGGTGACAATTAAAATCACTAGCTAAAACCAGCTGGGGCATCGATGCCCTGGCTCCTGAATATACGCCAGCCTGCTCTCCATCTCATCCACTCTTATAGTGCTTTGACCCGGTAGGATCACATTGTAAAAATTTATAAAAATGAATCCCCTGCATAAAATCTGAGTTCCAGCCCAGATCAGTCCATCTGCCCTGTAAGGTGAGGTCAACATATATGATCAGTCCTCCCTTGGCTCTTCCGATGCAGCCTTACGTGCAGGCTTAACATAAGTTTTGTAGCCTTCCAGATGAAGTGTACTACTTTCTGAATCCCATGTTTCCTGTAGACAGATGACTTGAAATTTCTTAATATAGGCTAGCCAATCATCATTTTTAAATGTAGCCAATAGGCCAGCTATTTTCCAGAAGATTACCTTAAAATCTCTCTGGCTCAATCCATCGAGACTGTCTTGTATAAGGCCAGATTGTGGGCCATGGGGTCCTATAAGTAAGTGACTATGGTCCTGTGTCCAGGACCCAAAAGCTCTGAGTGTGATAGGTTTGTAGCATCCTCAGTCAGATTTGCCCTGGCTGTCGAACCTGTATCTGTATTAAGAGGGTGGGTCTCCAGCCCTTGAATGCCCCTAGTTGCTGACAACAGGTCCAGTCAATCAATATCATTGAGATCCCATACATTATTAAGGGGGGCGTACCAGTTGTTACTGGGACTATTGCACCCCCCCCCTTTGTTTCCACCAGATATCCCCTGTATTCCTCACAGTTGTGTGGGGTCATTGTGTGCCTGTAAGAGAAGCCCAAGGGGAGCATTCATTCTAATACTGGAGTTACCCTCATCATAGTAAAGCCCATAGTTCTGCTTGAGTAAATTGCGTACAAGCTCAGGGTGCCTTAGATTCACAATCACACTATCCCCTGGAAAAAATTTCCTGGTATTGCCAATCCAGGACACCCTTCTAGCCATTAAAATGTGCTTATGATTAGCAATGTTAAATCCTATGTTTCTACTCATCCAATGACCTACTTTATTTATCAGCATAAGTGGGGTTTCTTCCCCATTTCTTGTATAAGCTGGAACCCTGTCAAGACCACTGTATATGGAATGATGCGGGTGGTAAGTCTAAAGATGGTAAGTCTAGGGTGCCCCGAACCCTGTGTGCTGACACTTGCTCAGAGTCTTTTATCCTGGTTGGTCTTCCACTTTTGTTGATGGGGACTAATTTTTGATTGGTGTTGGTACCTAAATTTCCTTCCTTCTCCTGCCTGTTACTTCCACAGCTGATATGTGTGCTAGGTGCCTTTCCTTCTGTGAGCCCCAGACTTGGCCCTCCACACGTCCCATATTTTATGCCCCAAGATCTTTCTTTTTTGTTATTCCTACGCTCCTTCCCCTTTATTGTAGGTGGTACATCTGGCAGATTGGGACCCTCCACTACATCCAGGCTTTTAGTTGTGTGCCCATTCGCCTCGGTGTTAGAAGCGCTACTCTGTACCAAAAATAGCAATAATTTTTCTTCAACTGAACTCATTTTCTCCAGTACAGGCCCTAGGAGAGTGGTTAACATCATTTCCATCCTGGACCATAATTCAACATCCACTCCCTGCCCCAGATTAACCTCTCCACATTTGGAACACAGGAGGTATTCTTCAGTGCCTTCTATATCAGTGGGCCTACTGGCTTTGTTTTAGTTTTTTGTTTGGGATTAGACAACCTCTCACCCCTAGTTCGCTTCACTTGGGCCATGTTGCTGTCTGATGACTTAGTAGCACTATTTACTTTAGATGCCCTTTTTGAACGTGTGATAACCTCCCTGCATGCACTAGGCGTCATTTCCACACTTATAGTTGGTACAGCCAATGCAATCGCCCCAACCCCTTGCCCTGACAATAAGTCTGAGTCAGTGCCCTCCCCGGTATCTTTTGTAGCATTCTCTGAAGGGCCTTTCTCAGTTTGTGGCTCAAAAGGTCGGGGTAATAAGCAAGTGACCTGTGGGGACACCGCCCAAGTTTGCTTGACAAGGAAAGACCCCATCATTAGGGGATTTAGTCATGGCTATGCTGCCCATCGAAGATCGTTTTTGTGCCATAATAGTGTCCAGGGAAAGTCTCTTCTCCGTTAGCTGAATTTCGTGGACTAATATTGATTCCACTCTAGTTAAGAAGGCGTCAAGAGTCCCCTTAACCCCACCCCCTACTTAGGGGTCCGTTGCCTTACGCCTGCTCATACTTCAAACTGGATTCACTTTAGTAGAGGATGCAAACACACAGTACCTTTGTGGCCGCCATGGAGTCAACTCTACTGTCCGCTGGGTTCATCTGTTCCCTGATTGTAATGAGAGGCTGCCCCGGGACACCAAAGGTGGCCACCTACGAGGGCGGCCACCCTTAGTGCCATAGGATGGCACAGACCCTGAGCGGTCTAGTGGTTGGGGGGACCAGTGGTCCCCCTGTGATGTCACTTCCGGTCATGGGGGAGGAGGGGCTGTAGGGCTATATAGTCCTGGGGCGAGGGTCAAGCGCCCTCTTTGCCTGGCTGCTGCTCGCGTGACCCTCGCCCTCCCCTGACCTCGAGCGGGTGCTGCCCGTTGCTGTTTTTTCCATTAAGGTGAGGAGGGACGTTGTGGAATGGTTGCAGGGTTAGTGGTTTTCCATCGGGGAGGGGGCCCGTTCTTCTCTTGTTGCGAGGTGGAGGAGGGCAGTATTGAGGGAGGCGTGGTAGGCAGCTGGGTCTGTTGTTCTTTTGTTTATTTGAGTGGGGGGAAGGGGAAGGGGCCGGGGTTTCCTGGGGGCTTTGCGCGCTTGGCGAGCGGGCGGGAAGACCCTTAGCCGCCCGCCCCCCCTCCCGTCCTGCTCCCTCGCCCACTTTCTGCACCGCTACTCACCGTGCCTTTAGCCATGCATGCACGGTCCCGGGCCTCCTCATCTCTCGCGGGGGTGGCCGGGCGCGGGCCACTGCTCTCTCACTCGGATCTCGGTTGGAGGGAGGAAGCGGAGTCTGCGGGCAGTGCCCCGGGAGTGTTTCTCCGTCATTCCTGGTCTTTATCGCTACTCCGGCACATACTACCTCGTGTAATTTGTTTGCTCACGATTGTCACTATTGCCTTATGTAAGTAGCGTGTGCTTTTGTGATCTGCTCTTTTGTAGTGTTTCCCGTTATGTTTCATTTCTGTTCCTAATGTGAAGCGCTCTGGCGCCTTCGGGTGGGGTCCGCGCTGTATAAAAATGCATAAATAATTAGATAGGTAAATGTGGACTCGCCGGTCATTTGTACTCGTGGTTGGGGCCCACGCCGGACTTTCAGGGGGGTTATATTGGACGGACGCGCATGCCTGCTAGTCTCGCGCTTGCTTCACGCCCCTCCCCTCCCCTCGCAGCATCTCGTTAGCAGCGCTGAGGGATTGGGATAATTTGCCCTGGCGCGATGTTGACACGCATGAGCCGGTGCGATGCATGGACATCATGGGTTCCATTTGGGCAATTTTTCACGTTATCTGTCCTGGAAGAAATGCTTTATGTGTCATGTGTCATGTCATTTTATTAACGGATCGGCGAATGCTTGGTATTTGTTTGTTGAGCTGTTGCATAGCGCGGACGTCGCCCAGTGGTGTCGGGGCGCTTTATATGGCAACACAGCGAATGAATGCGTGCATTGCGGGTGGACTAATTGCATGGGCGAGCGTTGCATTGAGTGGGGCAATATTGACAAGCGTGAGATGGACTTGATATTCACAAATTCTCCTGTGCACTGGGGATGCGGGGGGGGTTGCGGGGGGCATTTGACGATGTTGTTTTGTCTTTCTGCAGGACAGCTGGAAGAGAAGGTTGGCACATGCTATGTTAGCGCGATTATAACCCGCTGGCCTTTCGGGGTACAACACTCGCTCCTCCTCTCTGGCGCCCTTGTTCTGTGAGGGGGGTGGCGGGCTTGGGGAATTTAATGTGTTGTTTTGTTTTTCAGCAGGGCGCAGCAGAGGAAAGGTCGACAGAAATGGAGCGATGGGGCAGTGGGGGGTGGTGGGGGGGGATATAAAGTAATGATTACTTTCATTTTCTATCACTGCAGGACTTCATCAAGACAAATTGGGAGGATCGCACATCATGACGGAAAGCGCAGGGTTAATTTGGTTGGTCCTGCTGTGGCGTGGGCCGGCTTGTAACGGATACAGTGCTGCAGGATTGCTCGCCCCCTGGGAGGGACCGACGGCTGTGGAGGAGGTTCCTTGTCATTTTAATTATTCATAATTGTTCTCAACTTGGCCTGTGCGATCTGTACTTGCTGTGCTTGAGATAGTGTACACAGCGTGAAGAGCCCTTGCCCGGGTTCGTTCGCCGGCGTTAAAGATGCCTTAAACATTGGCGTGGGCTATTGCATTCGGAAGTTGTAGGGGCCTTACTGGCTTGGGTTCGGAGCGGGCACGTTTTGCATCGGGACCGGGCGGGTACCTGTACGGGATTGGACTTTCGGTATGTCTCCGGCACCCCTTCCGTGTCTTTGCACGCAACTTACGGCGATTGCGCATATTTCTTACCCCCAGTCCGAGCAAGTAATTAGAGAGCCCGGGGTGGGGCCTGCACCGATCTAGGTGGCTGGAATTGCTCTATCTGCTGAAGCCTCCCTGTATGCCTGTGGTCTTTGTAAGCTGGTTCCGAGTAAGGTTAGAGTCTAGAGTCCAATTCTAGTGTGGAAGGTATCAAGACGATTCAGCTTTTGGATACCACCTGGGGGAGCATGTTAATGTTTTATGAGTTTCGTAGCAATTTCGGTATGGCGTCCGGGCTTTGGAGAATGCCTTGCGTATGAGCACCTATGGCTGGCTAAGCAGGGTTACGGGACACATCGTGGAGCGTATTGGCTAGTACGCTTTGGGACTAGCCTTCCTTCTATTTATTCGTGGGTGTACGAGCGTACGGGGGCGAACTTGTCCTGGCATAACGACGGGTTGTCAGATTTGGAATTAGACAGGCAGCTTGATGCAAGTTCCCAATAAGGTCTTGACGCAGGGACTCTGGGATTGATTACAGAGTTGGTCCTGTTTGGGATGGTGCTTCTCTTTTGCCCCACGTGGTAAGGACGTTCAGGTGTGGCCATTTTGAGGTGCATTATGAGTCCGATGCATAAAGGTTAATGGCGTCCATCTGCAGCCATTTTGACGGGCATCGTGGCATCCTGGTCCGACCCTCGGAGTTTGTGGCTGTGGGCGGCCATTTTAAGCGCGATTTGTTATGATAGGCGCATGCGTGTAGATGATCTGGGGCGAATTCAGGCGAGCCAGCCCCTTCAGTACGTAGGGATTGAAAGGGGTACGATGACCGTGTTTTCCGCCGTCTCGTCTCTTGCGCCTGTAGTTGATCTGGGTCGATTTTAGGCGAGCCAGCCCCTTCAGTACGTAGGGAGTGAAAGGGGGACGGTGCCGTGTTTTCCGCCGTCTCGTTGTCTCTTGACGTATTGTTAGATCACTGGCGGGACACGATAGTACTGCGCGCAAGTAGGCTGCCGACTTACAAGGGCACATACTTAAGTCGGCTGTGAGGTGGGTTTTAAGGACTTGTGCGACCTTTCGACACCCTCTGGATTTAATTACCATCTCCTCGTGATGTACCACTCGGCCTGCGGGCCGCGCTGCCGGTCGTCACCAGGGAGAAGCACAATGCTTTTCTAGTAGATTCCCCGGTTGCATTATGCACATTTTGGCATTATTTGTGGCGTAGCGATGCGCACGCTGTGTTCTCTTGCAATATAGTGTAGAACACTGCTACAGACTCCTCCTTTTCGAGCTGGAAGTGACTTCCACTCGGTGCGGGAGGCGGTTCTACATATTATGTTGTTGACTCTTATGCAGTAGAACAGTGTGCGAGCATCCGCCGCGGCTGGATCCTTTTAGGTGATGCTGTTATATACAAATATTACGTAAGTAGCAGGGGGGAGTGCAGGAAGCTGCCATACCAAGAATGCCTGCGGCAATAGTAACAGCATTGCAATGCAACAGGTCTCGCACTGGACACTGGGATTTCACTCAGATCAGGGTTAGCTGCGCAGCCCTGGTAGTTACCGCATTCCCAAGTGGGGAGGCTATGCACGAGCAGTTGCGGCCTTCCTTTGGTGGTTTCTGGGTCGCAACGTCACGTCCTCTCTTGGTTATTAGGCATCCGCCCTGTGGGGCATAGGAAGTAAAGATTCCGTCTTTTGCACTTATTAAGCCCTGAGCACGCAAGCATTTTGGGGACGCTTTCATTTCTCCGAGGCCGATGGCCCTGCCCGTAGCGCGCTCGATGACATGCGCAGCATCGATAGTTTCCCAGGTTCGCGGTTGCGGGCCACCGGGGTCGTTTGTTCGCCGCATATTGTCAGGATTGCTCTGACCTAGTCTATGACACCTTCTGGTCACCCTCGTGGCGGACGGCCTTGTGCTGGTACAGGGGGCCGCTCCATTGGTGCCACAGTTAATTAAGGGACCGGGTGGTACTATTTTGCGAGGGATCAACTTCGTGGTATAGTGTTCTGTCACGGGCCCTCGGGTCTCCCTGAGCCTGCATCCACCTGCGAGTCACTGATAGTTCCATAGTTGTGCACGATTGATAAGTTATGCGGGGGAACTGGGTTCAAGGCTTCATCACGCTTCACAGCCCCGCAGTTATCTATCTCAGGTTCCCTTTTAATTTTGCCTTTGGTTAGCTCGTACTCAACCCATAGGCCGCTTCACATTAAGGACCAAATTGACTTGGGAGCAATAGGTGCCCCTTTCATTAGCATGAGGTATGTAACGGTGCATTAAAGGAGGTACATGTGGCAAGGGCTGATCAGGTCAGAATGGTGGAATTGGGTTTTCTCCAAGATACCCACAGTTATAGTTCAACTTAGGCAATGACCTGGCAGCAACAAAGTCTTATTTCCTGTCAGGCTGCAGCCCCATCTGAGCTACGCGGTCTCATTCAAGATCAGGCACTTTTACTCCTCAAGGTTGCGTGCATAGGTAACAGCACATGCACACTACTAGCTGAAGTATGTCTGACTAAAGCAGCCTTATATCCTTGGTCTGCCTAAATTGCTTGTGGGTCAGATGGGTGTCATGCTGACGTTGGGTCTCCCTCATCTTCAATGTTGTGTGCTAGCAAGAAAGAGTCTTTATTAGTCAGTCAATATCACTCGTAGTGCACTGAAGCAATGATAGTGTCTCACATAACACTTTTAAGCGTGTAGCGCTGAAAGGAGACGGCTGGTTCATGGTAGGATATGCAATCAAGTTTTAACTTGTTTTTAATTTTAGCTTGGGCAACTAGGTAGTTTTGACTGTTGGAAGTGTAGTGCTCCTTTTGTAACTTACAGGGAGGCATTTGGCATAGCGGCTATACACAAGGCATTTTCAACACATTACCTGAACAAGCTGTTTAGCCCTGCAGATTAGTTGTCCTGCATAAGCCACACATTAACTACGGCATCCTGGCTCACGCTGAGACAATCACACAGTTGTAACACAGCATTGCCTGTTTCCTTGACTATTGCCCATTGGCACTTTGGGGATGCATTATAAGGTTTGCCCCAAAATGTTGGGTCTGCATTAGTTAAACACACACCCACCTCCTCCAGTCTGAGCCCACTAAGACCTCGCAGCGTTGCCTACAGTTTGGGATCAGGCTGATTCAGTAAGCCTCTACCTTGTTAATTAATGGGACACATGTTGGCACATATTTGGCCATGTAAGCGATTGGTTTGGCTGGGTCCACGGGAAGGGTCCAGGAGTGGGCAGGCATTTTAACAGCGAAGATGCAACAACAGGAGTTGACACGCAGTGGAGGGCCCGTGGCTAGGTGCTCGGGTAAGCTTTCACCTAGACAGTATTTATTTAGTGTTTTCATGTACTAAAGTAGGGGTTCCCTTGGCAGTGTTCACATGCCAGGAAGTACGAGCGCGGAAGAATTAGTTCCTCTAGTTGCACAACTTGTATATACAGTTGTATAGGCTGCTAGTTACAAGCTTCATAGGGTCCAGCGAAGGCCAGGCACAGGGGGACGATTTGTACAAGTGTCAAACAGGAGTAGATCCTCTAAACAGTGTTTTAAGCCAACACCAGAGTGCAGTTGACAGCCATGGTTGAGAGGTCATGGTCTTACAAGTAGGTTCACATGGGTTTGAAGTTACGTGTTGCCCCAGTGAGGCTAAACATGCGAGGAGTTGGTTAGCCTACAGTAGGGGCGGCGTCAGGGGAATGAGCCGCCTGGCGGGACCTTGATGGTGAATATGTCCCCAGTAGGTCTAAGTAAGGGTGTAATGCCACATGCTAGACTGGGGACACCATGCCAGTGGTGTTGTAACCCGATAGGGGCTCTCGTTGGTTGCTGTCAGCCAGCGGTTGAGAATAGGAACAATCTGGGGGATGGCACACTGGATGGACACCTGCAAAGCACAGTTGGCAGTAGTTGTGAAGTTCATGGACATCACTGTCACAGTTCCCTGTCCGGTGGGCGGCAGAAGTGAGAAGGAAGTTTGGTTGCGTGCCAGCTTGGCGGTGCTGAGGAAGAGAGCAGACTTGTCCTGGCCTGAGCCACGGGTAAACGGGGATTGCAATTGTAGTGCAATAGCTCCTTCGCGCCAATGAGAGGTGGATAGTGTTGCCCGACAACTTGGAACTGGCCTGAAGCATAGGAGAACTTGTTTCATCAGGCTTGGGTGGCTACTTGCCAAAGGCAAGGGGTGCATTGATGTCGACTTGCTTCATTTAATGGAAGTTGATATGATGATCTTTGGCTGACATAGCAGAAAGCGCTAGGAGCAGCAGGTTGTACTAATAGGAAGCCAGTGGTACAGAATAGGAACAGTCTTGGGGATGGCACACTTGGGACACCTGCAAAGCACATTGGGCAGTTAGTTGTGAAGTTCATGGACATCACTGTCTCAGTGCCATGTCTGGAGGGGGCAGAAGTGAGATGGAAGTTTGGTTGTGGGCTAGCTTGGGGTACTGAGGAAGAGAGCAGACTCGTCCTTGCCTGAGCTGAAGGAGGCCGGGGGTTGCAATTGTAATGCAATAGGTCCTTGGCGCCAACGAGAGGTGGTTAGTGTCGCCCGACAACTTGGGAGTAGCCTGAAACATAGGAGAACTTGTTTCATCCGGCTCGGGTTGCTACTTGCCAATTGCACTGCGTGCTTTGATGTAGTCGGGGTTCATTTTCCTGAAGTGGATAGGACGTTCCCTGGTTTATATAGCGGAAAGCACTAGGAGCAGCAGGTTGTACTAATAGGAAGCTAGTAGGTGGGGGGACTCTGGGGCGGCGGCGGCCACACCCAGAGCCTTGGCGGAGTTACAGGGCGATCCAATGCAGAAAGGTACAGAGGGGTACCCTCTACAGGAGCACCGGTGGGTGCGAGCGCAGAATTATCCTCCAAGGAGATCCACGCTGTGATGGATCCTGGAGGACCGACGGCGCCCCGTTAGTCCTGCGGGCGGTTGTAAACCTGAGCAACCGGGGGTTGCCAACGCTCCGCCCCCCGAGGGGGGGGCCTGAGTAAGGGCGGAATGGAGGTCCGTCGAGGGGAGGGGTTAGACCTTCCCTCAAAGCTGACAACGCCCCCTGCGGTTAACACCCCGGGGGGTTATGGCTCATCAGGTGGGCGGGTCGCGAGGGGCGGCCTGCTCTTGGATCGCCCGTCAGATAACCCAACATGCTGGCATAATGTATGTGCTAATAAAGCTGCAACAACTTTCTCCATCAACTTGTGTCGTGTCGGTTATTGGTGGAGGGGTATGTTGTATGAAGAAAGGTCTGGGTCTGGGCCGATATTGGCACTATGAGAGGCTGCCCCGGGACACCAAAGGTGGCCACCTACGAGGGCGGCCACCCTTAGTGCCATAGGATGGCACAGACCCTGAGCGGTCTAGTGGTTGGGGGGACCAGTGGTCCCCCTGTGATGTCACTTCCGGTCATGGGGGAGGAGGGGCTGTAGGGCTATATAGTCCTGGGGCGAGGGTCAAGCGCCCTCTTTGCCTGGCTGCTGCTCGCGTGACCCTCGCCCTCCCCTGACCTCGAGCGGGTGCTGCCCGTTGCTGTTTTCCCTCCCATCCGCTTACCCTGCTTTCGGGCAGTGAGTGGGGGGGGGTTTGCAATTAATATTACTGTCTTTTGTGTTGCAGGCGGAGTTACAGGGCGATCCAATGCAGAAAGGTACAGAGGGGTACCCTCTACAGGAGCACCGGTGGGTGCGAGCGCAGAATTATCCTCCAAGGAGATCCACGCTGTGATGGATCCTGGAGGACCGACGGCGCCCCGTTAGTCCTGCGGGCGGTTGTAAACCTGAGCAACCGGGGGTTGCCAACGCTCCGCCCCCCGAGGGGGGGGCCTGAGTAAGGGCGGAATGGAGGTCCGTCGAGGGGAGGGGTTAGACCTTCCCTCAAAGCTGACAACGCCCCCTGCGGTTAACACCCCGGGGGGTTATGGCTCATCAGGTGGGCGGGTCGCGAGGGGCGGCCTGCTCTTGGATCGCCCGTCAGATAACCCAACATGCTGGCATAATGTATGTGCTAATAAAGCTGCAACAACTTTCTCCATCAACTTGTGTCGTGTCGGTTATTGGTGGAGGGGTATGTTGTATGAAGAAAGGTCTGGGTCTGGGCCGATATTGGCACTAAGGAGGTGGCTCAGCCCTGCCACGGTTTTAGCGGATGGGTGCAGACGGGCCCGCCCTTAGCCCGGGCTTCACCCACGCGCGTCCGGCACTGCAGGTGGGCCTTTAGCTTTTATCGCCCCTGGCGCGATGTCAGCTGAGCCGGAACAGCTGAGCAGGAGTGTGGCCCTCTGGGGGATGTAGGCGTTGATGTGATGTCGTTCCCCTCGCGGCCAGAAGAAGCTGTTCACGGTTTGCGGTGGCAGCGGAGGCTGCAGAACAAAGCCCCCTGTCAGGTAATTGTCCCTGCGCTGCGGTAGGGCCGTTAGCTTTTTATCGCCCCCTCCCCGGCGCGATGTCAGCTGAGCAGGAACAGCTGAGCAGGAGCGTGGCCTTCTGGGGGATGTAGGCATTGATGTTAATACCGTTCCCCTCAATGCCAGAAATAGCTGGAAGAAGCCGTTCACCTCACGGCGGTAGCGGACTCCGCAGAACAAATCCCCCTGTCAGGTAACAGTCCAGTGTTATGTACCAGGGTGGTGGAAGGAAACATAGGTGTGCTGCAGTATTCAATATTCTGTTGTGCACATGCACAGTGATCTGAATGTGTGGTGACCAAACATCAGCTAATGACCCACCCAAGTGAATATGTCACTCACACTCTCCCTTGTCTCTACAGGAGCGTGGTTACTTCCCTCTGTGCTGGGTCACCTATTCTGCCTGTGTATTAATCTAACATAATGTAGATATCGGCATGCAAGGACTGCAGCTCCCTGAGCAAACATTTTCAATTTTTGTCTTATTTTGCTTTGGGGAGGCTTTTCCCCCCTGGAGAAAATCCTTCCCCTGCACCTATGAAATTTGGCATAGTGATTCGTTCCTCTTCCCACTGTGGAAGGGCAGTAACCTTCTGGCCACTTCAAAGGTGGTAAGAAGTCACATCAGAGTTTATGAATGCCCACAAACATACTTTGTTGTGAGTGTTCACAAACTTACCAGGCTAGCCACGCCCTAAGATGACCATATTTCACCTCTTGCGTGGGAGTTACTATAGTGGATTTCTCCTCACTTGTGATAGAGAAATCCATAGTGATAAGTCCAGTTAAGCCTGCCAGGAATCTTTTTGCTGAATACCGAGAAATTGCAATTGAGATATTTTTAGCTTAAATACATTTTTATCCGAAAATACCTCTCTGAATAGGACCCATAGTAATTTGGAACGTACAACCTTCTACTTCAGTATTAGAATTTCACTGGGAGACTATTTAATTACCTATAATTTTATCCGCGATTTTCATTACCCAAATTTCTTTTGTCATATTTTAGCATCTGCTTTTCCTCTGGAAACCATTTTCCATCACCACAGTGATTCAAATTCAACCTTATGCACAGGTATAGTAATTTGATTCAAATTGATGAAATATTTGCTATTGTGTCCTACTAAATATAATCCCACTTCTTGTAAATTTTAAACATGTTACTGTATAGCTATATTTGAAGTACTGTCAGTAACAAGAAAATGCAATTAGTTTGTGCTCTCCCATTTCAACCAATCTTGTGAAAGGGGTGCTATTTTTTCAACTATGCTTGTTCATTAAATAAAAATGTAGTATCAGTTAAAAAGCTCTCAGACTTTTCTTAAGTAATGCAATCCTATAAAATATTGTTTCTTTAAGACTTCCACAAAACAAAGAGGCAGATATACAAGCTCCATACGCCACTTTTGCGTCACTTTTCCCCATATTAAATAGGACTCAGAAGTGGCGCAAGGGCCTTGTAAATAAGTGCCAAAGAATATACTGTACACTCCTATACTATTTCCTTAATGCATCTATCGCATATGTTTTTAATCTGCCATTTTCATGCAGTCATTGCAATGTTCACATGCTTGAATTGACATTGAATTTAGCCTATCGCTATTCACCTCTCTGTTATTACCAGCAGCAATTTTAATTTAATGGCTGATACATTTAAATGAGAGTCACGTCCTAAAGTCTGCTGCTCATTCATCGGAATGAAAACTGAGGGGTATATTCATAAGAACGTGTGATAACTACCACAAGAGTAGCGTAACGCAACGTTCAACATTGCAGCCTATTGCTGGAAAATAATCCCTTGTCAATATGGAATTCACAACACGCTGGTAGCATGCGATAGACACCATATAGCGCGTAAAATGTCCAGGTGAAAATCAATACCACACCGCAAAAATGTGATACGTGATCGCTAAAAAACATGCGATGAGGCCAATCGCGGTACAAAAAGTAGCGAAAACCAGCCACAGGTCTGTAAATCCCACGCATCTGGTGGGACAATGCACCATAAAAAACGCAGAAACAGCACACCAGAAACAAGCCAAAGCATGTAGCAACATGGATGCACCCTGACCCAGCGCAGAGGCCAACCCGAACCCTACAACCCCTACAGACCACCAGCAAGGGACAAGGGGGTCGGGGAAGGCCAAGGAGAAGAGGGAGAGGAAGACGGGTGTAGACTGCAGGAAAACAAGACCAGCATCATGGTGGTGACAGAACATAACAGCAATTGACCCACAAGCAGACCTACTGGAATGCAGTCGGAGTGCCGAGGAGGCCACTAGGCCCGGCATGACGTGACAACATAAACAAGGCACAAAACCGCTGCCAACAGGAAGGCAGCAACGGCTAAAGGAGGTGGCAGTCCAGCGCCACAGGAGGAGCTGGAGAAAAGCAAGGCCACAGTCATCAGTGTGGCGACGTTGCAAGGAGTAGGGAGTACGGACACAGCTCAAGAGGACCTGACACAACATCAACAGGGAATGAAACAAACTGGGACTGGGGGGGATGGGGGAGATGGGCACAATGGCACACATGCACAACTAGGTGTAGCACACTGGACACCCACAATTACCCAGGATCATGTCCTAGATCCCCTTGGCACACTGCAGCACACACACATAGCAAGAACAGCACAACCACATTGACGACAACATGGTACAATGCGCATAGCCGACACTGCAGAGCAGAGGACACAACTGGCTCTGCACATGCACAGAAACATGCCTACTACATCTGACAGAGCCGGAAACACTGAAATGGAAATGTACACATACGACCTCACATCCCTCATGTAGTCCAAATGCACACTGTCCCGCAGAAGACTCCAGCACCTCCCATTCACAATGTACATTGCCATACAGTCTGCATTCAAACCAGCACTAGGCGCCAACATACATGTCAACACAATGTCAACATGCATCTCCCCATCACATTGCAGAGGGGCACACAGCACCTTCAGCAGAACACAGAATACAATACATCTGTGATGCTGAGGAGGACCACCACACTGTCAACACCGACACCCTACAACAGCTCATGGATATCCCACACAACCCCCACCAGGACCCAGCCGGCCAAGCTACTCAGAGGAGAACACTGAGCCTCCAACAGACCACACAGCACGAAGCACCTGCAAGGACAGCTGGCTCACGACACTTCACCCACCCACACTGAGCATGCCAAAAGGAGGTGGCACAACAGGTGTGAGTGGGGGCCGTACCCATGGAATGAGAACTAGAACACATATGATTTTGTCTATCACCCTTCAGGGACCACCCACACCCCACCGAGGAGACCCACACTGCCATTGAGACACATGCAGATGCACATTCCCAGTACAGGGGTGCTCAAATAGCAGTCACACACCCATGTTGGCTCTGCGTATGATGGCCCTGGCCACTCCCCGTATAAATTGAGTGGGTGATGACAAAGCTACATGTCAAAGCTCCAACCCGCTGCCTGCTGTGACATGTCTGAATCAGATGTACACAGCACAATGTAATGTTGTAGGGCCCAGGGACCTCATGCATACAACAAGACCTCAGGGACACCTGCATATATCATGTTGAACTGGCTACAGGCACATGCATCCGGCCCCTTTATTGGCAGAGCCGCATGTACAGTGATGCCAGTGCTGGATGTGTGGGGTGAGTGTAAGCTATTCCGCACCGAACGTCTGATGCTGACAACCACTTGTACATTGGATACCAGTGCAATGGGAACAAAAACACATGCATAACTGAGTCAACTGCTGAGCAACATGGAGTGAGCCAGAAAAAGTCCAGAGGACAGCCAACATGCAAACAGAAGTGTTCGTGTGTTGCAGTGTGCTGGGGTTGGACACTAGAGATGAGCGCGCTCATGTGAAGAAAAAGTCTTGGATTGTGTCCCTATGATATGTTCCTAATGCAGATGCAGTAGGGTGTGTTAGACCTGCATCATCTTCCCCATCAACGTCTCAGGGCCCCCACACTGTTTGAGGTGACATAGCTGCGCAATCACTCCACAACACAAAACTCAATCAGCAACGGACAATGGCCTGTGGTGCACTGAGTCACTGGCACCTGGAGCGCTGAGCAGGGTATCAGGCCACTGATGGCATCGACGACAGGTCTGAGCAACTCCGTAAGTCTGTCAGGACCACCATTTTGACTCTGGCAGATGGCCATTGGAGGTGGTCCTTGTGGCGGTGGCATGTGCCTCCTGCTGTGATGCGACATCTGGGCCAGTCAGGATTCGCTTTGGTGTGTGAGCCCTGGTGGGACGCAGTTGGACCCGGAGGCTGCGTACAGCTCAGGGCCACAGTAAATGGCGTTGATGTCGCCATCCAACATCTCAGAAGAAGGGGTCCAGGACTGGACCAGCACAGAGTTTGTGGCCCCGGATGCACTGCGGCCGGCACAAACATCGAGCCTCAGGACGGTGACTTGCAGAGTAGTCAGATGAGCCATGCGACCTGAGCGGGTCTTCATCAATGTCCGAGGTGTATGTTGCGGGGGACAGTGGAAGGTGTCCTCCAGGGCATGATGCGGAAGGTCTGATGTTATCCGTAAGCAGCAAATGGAGAAGTGGAAAGTACAAGTATCGTTTTCACCACCAATTTGGTATCAGCTACATGAGGATGAAAACTAGCCCCTAGTCCATAGACTCAGACGCCACCAAAGTACGACCAGTGATGTCCATGAATGTCGGGGAACAAATTTAGTGGCACCGGTGCTCAGAGGGGATGCAGTCTGCAATGATGCCTGTACACAGATATGAACTCTACCATCGCTAAATCAAGACTCATTGACCTACTGGACCACAGTGTAGGTCGGAGGCAGCTGTGAGCACGGGTCATTCACCGAGTGTCGCTGGCATAGGTAGGTGGCCCCACCAGCCTGCGCAATTCAGGTTCAGTGGCACCACGTGTTCGGTCACCTCAGTGACTGTGACCCGGCTTTCATCCGGACTGCATCTTCCTATTACTCCTCTCCTTGTGACCACTGGTGTGGACTCTGCCATTCATGATTCACAACTAGCTCCTTGATGTGAGACCTACTGGTTCGCAGGGTATTCCTGAAACCCTCATCCACGTGTCGACGGCTGGCGTAGAACAGGGTTAGTGTTATGTTATGTTATGTTATAGGTATTTATTGTGCGCACAGCTGCTCCGGCAAAGGAGCGTCCTGGCGCCCTAACAAGGTAGGACATAGCACAACTGAAGCCAAAACAGAATAGGGGCAGCTAAAAGGAGAGACTAAAACAAAAATGTTTTAATGGCTTTCCGAAAAAGCATAAGATCCTCCAGCAGACGAATTTCCACCGGGAGAGAGTTCCAGATGGTTGCAGCTTTGACACAGAAAGAGCGTCCACCGGCACGACAAAGCCTGAATCGAGGGACCACGGTGAGAGCCTGGCCCAAGGAACGCAGAGCGCGTGTTGGAACATAAAAGGACAGAAAGTTAGACAAAATCAGGGGACCTATGCACTTCAAAATTTTAAAAGTCAAACAAAGGACCTTAAAATGGATTCTCTTGCTCACTGGTAACCAATGCAAGGAGCGAAGGACATTGGAAACAGGACAGAATTTTGGCAGGCCGACTATTGCTCTGGCTGCGGCATTTTGTACCCGCTGTAGGCGGGTAATTTCTGCCTGATTGGCCCCCACCAGGATGGAGCTGGCGTAATCCAGGCGAGAAATAACTGTAGCCTGAATCACCAGCTGCCTAGTTGGGGCATCGAAAAATTTAAGAACGGGTCTTAAACCCCGAAGAACGCCGAAACAGCAGGCTGCTGTTTTCTTGGTATGGCCGACGAAGGTGAGGCCAGCATCCAGCCAGACTCCCAGGTTTTTTAGTTCCGAAACCGGAGTCGGAGTCGGTCCCAGTTCTGAAGGCCACCATATGTCACCCCAGAGCTCCACTCTCTTACCGACAATCATAATCTCTGTCTTGGTGGCATTAAGCTGGAGACAGTTCGCCGTCAGCCAACTGGCCACCGCCTTCAGCCCATTCTGAAACCTGGGGGCGTCTTGTTCCGCATCTCCGCTGAGAGTAACCGCCAGCTGAGTGTCATCGGCATATGAGACCAAAGTCAGGCCCCACTGCCTAGCGACCTCAGCCAGCGGTCTCACGTACAGATTGAATAACGTGGGGCTCAGCGAGGATCCCTGCGGAACCCCCAGGGCCAGAGGCAATCATAGATGTGGAAACTGCCACGCCTGTGACTCTGCAATAGTGAGTGATAATATAATGCATAACAACAGAAATATAATCTTGAAATCATTCACGAATTGCAGAAGTAAAAATAATATCTACTATATTGTCTGCCCAGGCGGCCTTGCCTACATTGGGGAAACAGGCCGAGAATTCAGACTTAGGTTTAGCAAACATAAATCAGCGATAAGGACAAATAAAATGACAGCTCCACTAACCCAACATTGCACTGAACTGAACCATTAGGAATCTGAACTCAAGTGGTGTATCTTAGAAAAAGTACAACACAAAAATGGTGAATTTATGGAAAGAACTAGAAAAAAGCGAGAATGCTACTGGATTTTTTAATTAGACAGTGTAAGATCAGGTCTTAATGAAAATATTTCTTGGTATGTAACTGAATAAACTGACAGATTTGAGTCATGTGCTACTCCGCAATACTTTTTATCTCTGTAATTCCATGATGATTGACGTAAGCGTTGTGAGTATTCCCTTGCCGGACACTGATTATTGATGTGTTCAGGAATGGATAGCGTATTCTGGTAGCTTATTTTTAACAAAGATATATGCCTTGGTTTTTGATATCTAAATAATGAAGATCTTTTTCCTCAAAATAACCCTAACCGCGGAATAAAAACATAAGAAGAACTATACAACCAAGTATTCATTCATCCATTAGAAATAGACGATTTTGTTAACTACATCTTAAACATGCAGATGCTCCCTTACTGAACATCGAGTATTGACGTGTTCAGTAACGGATATTGAAAGCTGGTAGTTTACTTGTAATCATCATGCATGTATTGGATGACTCCATCACATCCTTATTTCTGTAACTCTATGAGAACCTACCTAATTGTCACGAGTACTCCATTGCTGGACACGGAGTATTGATGTGTTCATCAATGTATAAACGTAGGCTGGGAGTTTATTTACAATAAATACATATGCCTTGGCTTTCATAGCCAAACTATGTATATCCCTTCCCGAAAATAATTGAATCTATTCTCTGACTAATAAGATAAATAGAATACAAGAATTCACTTACTACTCGAAATGCACGATCCTGTAAACCACACTTTAACCATGCAAATATTCCCTTACCTAACAACGAGTATGGTTGTGTTCAGCAATTGATAGCGAAGGCTGGGAGCCTATTCAGTCTCATCACGCTTATATTACGTTGTGATAATCAAATTATTAAGATCCCTCTCAAAAATAGCTGACCCAATTGTGATACCAACTTTAAGTAAGGACGATCTTGCGTATCACACCATCACTAACAAACAGAAAACGATATTTGAAATATAAATGTCTGTTTCCAGACGTGGGTCTACATTAATAACTAAACACAACAAGACCTGATACTGTATGGCATCAATATCACGCAGTTGAATGACAAACATCGATAGTGGCTCGTTTTACCAGCAACAATTTCAATACCATGCGTAGAGCCTTTACCACTCTGACACATTACATGTGATTTTTGGAAAGTTGGCTCGATTTACGTATTTGACTATCTAGCTAACTAGGGCATTAACTCTCAGTAATGACTCAGACCCATTTGCGTTAGGCCTAATATCGGAGACTTAAAAGTTATGTTCATCTAAATCACTCCTTTAAAAATAACATATATCAAAATGAAGGAATCAAATGCAGTATAAACCTTTTTTGTCTCGATGTAATACTGTTCAAAGATGGCGCCTGCAGTAGTTATATATTTTAAACTAATCTCTCTTCACTTACAAATGGCGCCCATTCAGCACGCCATCCTCGGATGATGTAAACAATCTTTAGGCGTGAAATTTTTCATTCAAAAGGAGATCTCTCATCGCACTACGTGAGCGTATGAGCTGGTGGAATGAAATCTTTGTCGGCAACGCTGTCTAAAAAGAGAAAGGTAAGCAGATATTCGTAGTACTTAGCTGGAGATTAAGGTCTATGTAATCATTTTTTGGGAAGGAAAATTTATATGCGTAGCAGATAGATTAGTCTAAATACATCAAATGGGGAGTTTATTAACTCGAGGGAATCGTGAAACCGTGACAAAACTGTGTACATTTAAATGGTACAAGTGGAGTTCTGGACTTTTTGGTTCCGTCCAGAGGTGTCAGGGTACAACACCCAAAGACCCCGGAGTTCCAACCTGCCTTGGTGCACAAATGAACAGAAACACGGGCTTCTCGATGGTGGCGTCAAAGACCAAAGGTTTATTACTGCAGGGACACAGAAGTCACAGATACTACACACGGGCAGTAATCAGGAGCCTGTTCGATTTGTACAAAGTGGGTTGCTCCTTATATACGAAATTTTAAGCTGGGGGCGAATTCTTTACATGTAATACATTCCCAAAACCTTTGTGTCTAAAACAATAAATATTTGGTGTTACACAGGAACCGTCGATAATATCTGAGGCCAAACATTGCGAAGAGAGGGGTTCCCACTAGTTTGTCACAATTCCCTGTCAATATTGCATTCGGGACCCGGACCGCCTCATCGTAAAGTTCGTTACCTCCCCCTAATAAAGATTCAGAAAGAAAGAAACAGAGCCAGGTGTGGAAGATAGAAAAGTGGGATAAGGGATGTTTGTGGGTTGTAAATGGGCAAGGCTACCGGCTTCGGCCGCCTAATCATGATCAGGTACAATGGACACGAAGACCAGTTTGGTAGGGCTGGCCTCGGGCAGAGGAGGTAGCCTTTGTCGAGTCATGCAGCTACAGCGTGATCTGGTTTAAGGTGCACGTGTCATGAAAGAGGTGAATCTCCGGCTAAGGTTACGTGTCCTTAATCGAAATGAAGTGATCAGAGGCTATTGCATATGTGAGGGCAAGAATCACAAAATGGCGGCCATGATCTAAGATGGATGCCATGGGTAGATCAGAAATGTGTTTATAGAAGGAGTGCTCTTGCTCGTAGCGTAGCGAAAACACCAGGATATACTAAATGGATCATTTACGGTTCACTGATACCAATATTATATATTTCCGACAAACTTGAAAACACGGGTTCAAGTCGTCACGGAACCGTCACGGAACCTCAGACCCTCCTTTTGCCCTTACATAGGCAATAACTCAGTCTATGTCAGAATCTAGTTCTATGCTCATCAGGTCAGTGACATGCTGTTGTATCATCATCCTTTCTCGTGTCTTTTCTCCAAACGCAGGTGGTTTTCTGAGACAAGTTGCAGCACAAAGACTACACAGAGCAGGACCACACTGGATAATCAGACAACATGAGAATAGGAATACTAAGATGGCACCAATGACCATTAGAACCTTCCATCCCCACGCTGATATCAGAGTCCAAAACCACTCCATGAAGGACCAGTTTCCCTTGTTTACATGTATGGAGTCTGAAATCTTGTGCAACTTAGAGATCGCCTCATAGACCGTTGGAGCATTATTAGGAATAAAGACACAGCAGCTCGATTGGATCATTCTACATACCCCACCTCGATCTGCAAGTATAACGTCTAGAACCATACGGTTCTGCAACGTCATGAGCCTATCCGCCTGAAGCTCAGCTGTCAGATTGCTAAGGGCACCAGCAGTTTCGGTAATAGTAGATTCAACTACCCGTGTTAGCTGACGTATGTTTCTACTATTGGCCATAGGTCCCCAGAACGGAAGGAAGCCTTTGAAGAAGTCTCCAGCTTCCTGACCAGCGGTATCTTCCTTGCTGAAGACACCTCTCGCTATTCTGGTTCTGTGGTAATCAGATGAAGCAGTGTATGTCGGAGGCAACAATCGAGCAATGTAACATGATCCTGAAAAGTCGGCAGGCAACCATGTATAAGCTCTGTCTCGACAAATGAAGTAGGTACCCCTGGCAGTAAGAAAGGCAGGGGAAAAGTTAGCCGGAAACACATAAGTCTCTACGCACTCACTCCTCCCTAGCTGAGCTCTCGGATTTCTCCCATTACCTTGCAAGCAGACCTGACCTCGGTGAGGTACGACCCAGATTGGAGTTGAGCTTTTACGCTTGCTTTCTCCTAAACTAAGGCGATACTCTGAAGTATTCCAACTTAAATATACTCGCAATTCGTCTCTAGGGTAAGATGGAGTATTATTGACGTCCTTGACCATGTCAATAATTCCTTGGACTAAGGCTTTGTTGGCAGAGTTATATTTAGTGGAACGCGGTGGACGTGGAGGATAGGTTTCAAGGGCATAAGCAAAGATGGTTTGGAAGGCCTGAAATGATCCATTATAGCTGTAAGGCAAAACCAGATATGGAATACCTTTATCCATAGTGTGGGGTATCAAGCCACACACCCAGCAGTCTGTAGTGTTAACTACCAGTTGGTGTTGGTGCAAGAGCTGTACAAAAGTGTTGTTAGTGAATTCTGAGCGTCGGGCTTGCTCATGTTCCGGAAATGAGTGAAAAGAGTGTATGGAAGAAACAGTAGAAACAGCAGGATCAAGGGGAGGTACTGTAGAAACTGGCACAAAAATCAAATTTACACTAAAGACGATTCCACCTACCAATGTTGCTAAAATAATCAAAAATGTAATGGCACATTGCATCAAAAAGCATTTGCTATGAAGAATTCTATTAAGTCTGTTTCTGCGAACATAAATCACATTTTCTCGTTGCAGCGCAGGAAGCTCCATCTTCTACAATCCGCTCGCGACCACTGATGATGTGTACGTAGATGAAAATGCCTCTATCAGCCCTGGGAGTTCCCAGAACCAATAGAAAGATCGACCTTGTGTCAGACCCCTGCAGATTCAAACTAGGCACACAGCCACGACCCTACGGCTACCCAGACGGCAAGGCAATTTTTTTAAAAAACAAATAAACAATAGCAAACTTCCTGGCTGAAGGCAAAAAGTTCAATATATCAAAAGCACAATATGCAGTTGCCTGCTTTATTTGTCCATTTTATGGCTTCTTAGGTTGTATCTCTGCTTCGCTGGTACTGTCTGATCGGAAAATAGCGTATCACTAGCAGCTGTTGCAGAGTTTAAGTTCGCAGATAACAAAGTTTCTTCTGATGCTGGAGACAAATGTTCAATGTTCAAAGGAGTCTTTTCTGGAGGAGAGTCAGGTTTGGAAGTGTCAGTAATCAATTCGGCATCGCTGAAAGAGATGAACTTCGGAGTGATTTCAGATTCGGAGGCACCAATTCCCTTTTTCACCCAGCCGTCGTAAGGGAGCGGCAAAGGAACACGCTTTACGTGGGAGGCGTGAATCCAGTGCTTGCGGCCAGCGACACGAACTGCTGTCCTCGTCGCCAGTAAGATCTGAAAAGGCCCCACAAATCTTGGTTGAAGGTTCTTCGTCCTCGCAAAGTTCTTGATTACAATGAAATCACCCGGTTTCAGCTGGTGCCCTGGACTCTCCGGAGGTTTTGGCAAAGCATCGAAAACCTGTTGATGAATAAGACTCAATTTAGCAGTCAAGTCGTAAAGGTAGTCTATCAACATAGGATATTCAATGGAGCAAAATTGTTTAGGCCTCGGCACACCCCAGATATTTGCCGGGCGGCCAAACACAATCTCATATGGACTAAGCCCTATTCTAGAATGTACTGTTGCTCTCGTTGATAACAAGGCCAAAGGAAGTGCGTCTGGCCAGGCTAAACCTGTGGATGCTTGTATTTTGGCTATTTTTAGCTTGAGAGTGCCATTGTAACCTTCGACTAAACCAGCAGACTGGGGATGGTTTGCACTGTGAAATTTCTGTTTCAGTCCTAGACCGGCACACACACTCTGCATAACTTTCCCTATAAACTCACTTCCGTTATCTGACCATACAATCCGTGGCATTCCATACCTAGGGAAAAATTCCTTGAGAAGAATTTTGGCAGTAGATAGGGCAGTGTTGTCCTTTAGTGGGTATGCTTCTATCCACCTGGAAAAAGCACAGACTACCACCAGGACGTACTTTAGATTGTTGCAGCGTTCCATGTGAATGAAGTCTAACTGAATCACTTCAAAGGGGCAGGACGGAGGAGCGAAATGACCAGCTGGAGTTGGAGTTCCCTTGCCAGGATTATGCATCAAGCACACCATACAATTTTTCACCACTCTCTCTGCACACTTACTTATTCCCTCATTCTTCCAGACCGGAGCTAACATCTTACATATCCCTTTAGAACTTATATGCGCTACTCCATGCGCCATCGTCACTACTGCAAGCACATATGCATCAGGCAACATCCAACGCTGTTGTTCTGTCAAATCAATCCAACATCCATTCGAGTCCAACTTGCCCGTACTTTCTCTCCATACACGTTTCTCTTCCTCAGTCGCTTTTTTCTGAATCTCTTTCACACTTTCCATAGTATCCTCACACATTCCAGATTCAGCAATCCATCTTGCAGACGTGGCAACATACATTCTGCTCATCGTGTCTCTAGCTGTCTGTTTAGCGATTTCGTCAGCAAAGGCATTCCCACGACCAACATCATCCGTGATTGCTTTATGAGCACTGCACTTCACAATCGCAACTTCAGTCGGCAAGGTTAGAGATTCCAACAAGTCGTTAACTAGCTGACCATGCTGGATCTTAGTCCCATGGGACGTAATGAACCCTCTTTCTCTCCACAACCGGCCAAAACTATGGGCCACGCCAAATGCGTACTGACTATCTGTAAACACATTCACTCTCTTTCCCTCAGCTAAAACACACGCTCTCGTTAGAGCTATTAATTCTGCAGCTTGGGCAGAATTCTGACTTACTCTTGCAGTCTCCACAATCGTCTTCAAAGTCGTTACTGCGTAGGCAGCAGTCACATCACCATTTTCCAATTTAAAACATGACCCGTCCACATACAGCGTACCATCCGGATCTGATAGGGGAGTATCTTTCAAATCGATGCGTCCTTTTGTCTCTTCCTCCGTTTTGAAATGGCAATCATGTGGCTCGGAATCACTCGACTCTTGATCAGTCGGCAACAATGTTGCTGGATTCAATACATTGCATCTTTTGATCTGAATATGACTCACTAGTAATGTCAGCTCGTACCCAGATAATCTCGCACTAGTAAGGTGTTGAGTCTTCGTTCGGTTCATGAGTGTATCCACTGCATGAGGAACCATGACCACTAGCATGTTATTCATCACCAAACCAGCAGATTGTCGAATGGAAACCGCAGCTGCCGCTGTAGCTCTCAAACAACTAGGCAACGCTCTAGCTACCGGATCTAATGTTGATGAAAAATACGCACAAGGGCGTTGTTTATCACCAAACTTCTGTGTCAGAACACTCAACGCGCAACCTTCTCTTTCGTGAACGTAGAGCGTGAATGGCTTACTGTAATCAGGTGTACCCAATACAGGAGCTGAACACAATGCTTTTCGTAATTCAGTAAAACTCTCTTGGCATTCATCAGACCATGGCACCGGACTCGGAACATTTTTCCCAGTCAAAGCTACCAATGGTTTTGCTAACAGAGAAAAATTTGGAATCCACTGCCTACAGTAAGAGGTAATACCTAGGAAGGCACGTACTTCTCTCTGTGTGCGTGGAACACTCATCTGCGTAATTGCTTTTATTCTTTCTGGGGTCAACTTCCTTCCCTCCTTTGACAAGAGATGACCTAGGTAGGTCACTTCTTGGCAGCAGTATTGCATTTTGGAAGGAGACACCTTGTGATTCAGATTAGACAAATGATGCAATAGGGAAACTGTAGCTGCTTTGCAAGTTTCCTTGTCATCGGCAGCCACTAGAAGATCGTCTACGTACTGTACTAGGGCAGGACCTGGAGGAAGGACAAAAGAATCTAACTGGCTTTTTAATGCTTGACTGTAAATGGATGGACTTTCACAATAGCCTTGTGGAGCGCGTTTAAATCTGAAACTGCGACCTCCTAGACAGAAGCCGAAAATATCCCTACTTTCTTCGGCTATCGGAATGCTGAAAAAGGCATTCTTTAAGTCAATAACTGAGAACCATGTGGCTGTGGCAGGAATCAATGTTAACAAGGCAGTAATGTCTGGTACTACAGGAAACTGCAGGACTACAATCTTATTAACTTCTCTGAGGTCTATAACAAACCTATATACTGGAGGTTTTGTCGGATCAGTTCGCTTCAGAATCGGTAAGACAGGACTGTTACAGACATTACCTCTAGTTTCTTCAACCACACCCTTCTTAATCAAGTCTTGCACAATCAATAAAAGTGCACGCTCACCTTCACTCGAGATTTTATATTGGGGAATTCTTGGAAATTTCACATTCGCTTTCAAAGTTACCACATACGGTGGAATTTCTAGGAGACCTACATCGTTAGGACCAGTCGCCCAAAGAGAATCAGGGAGTGAATGTAGCTCCGGCGGGAGTGCATCCATTGACAAATACATCGGAGAGGTGATATTTTTACCCAATGTAAGCTGTACTCCTTCCGGAGAACAGTACAATGTCGCATATAGTCGTTTTAACAAATCTAAACCAAGCAGATTTTCATTACAACCTGTCGTCAAAATCAGGGGTGCTTTCAATTGGCACGGTCCAACAGAAATAGACAAAGGACCAGATATCGGGTTGTAAACAGGGGCGCCTGAAAAACCTACGGAAACATTTGTTGAGCCAGACAAAGGTGCGCCAGGGAGTTTCGCATGAATGATAGAACTTTTTGCGGCACCAGTATCCAACAGAAATGGTTCGACTACACCTGATGTTGCTACTGCGACATAAGGCCCACTCTGATCCACTGGAACTGATACTACTCCCTCTCTCTGTCCATGGCTGTCCTAGTACCCATTTTGCTGAAAACCCTCATCTACTTCATTATAGTCCTCAACAAGATACTGTTGAGATCTATTTTGCTGAGCAGATTGTCCATTTCGTTGATCGAAGTGATTGGAGGGACGATCATTCGTTTGTGGAGGCATAGCACCTCGTCCTCGACCTCTAGAATTCTGCACAAAACCACCACGACCTCTCTGAGCTGCTGCTGCATTATTTTGCGCTAAGATCGGACATTCATTTTTATAGTGACCCTCTTTCTTACAGTACGCACACTGATTCCACTGGTATTGAGGTCTTGATGAACCATAATCTGTCCTTTGGTATGAACCTTGCTGCGTATTAGTCTGATTTGTGCGAGGCGGATACGCCTGCTGCAAAAGAACTTTAGTTTTTAAATCTTTCGTTTTCTTTTCTGATTTCTCCTTTTCCTCTTTATCTCTATTTTCGTAGTACTGTGCAGTCGCAAGTATTTGCGCTGTCGTAGATACAGCCCACGCACTTTCTGAATCCTTTAATTTATTGCATAATTCAGGTAACAAATTATGCACAAATTTATCTACAAACAGTCTTTGCCCTCCTTCTGTACTCATGTCCTGACCACTATGATCTACAAAAGTCTCTTCAAACCTCGTGAAGAAGTCAGAGACACTTTCGTCTTTCTTCTGCCTGCATGCTGACAACTTGTCCCAATTAACACGTAATGCTGGCATCAGAGTCTTCATTAGATCAATTATTCTACCTGGCAGATTAGCAATCAGAGGTTCGGGCTTCGCACCACCTATTTGTTGACCATCTGCTGCAGTGATAGCTGCCCAATCACCACCTAAAGCAGCTTGATGATCCTCTCTACGAATTTTAGCCCACACTGGTTGCGGAACTACATTACCAAACAGCATATCAATGTCGGCTAAGTTCATTATACAAGCCTCAACTGTCTGTGTTAATTCCTTGTAATATCCAGCTGGATTCTTACGTGGATCTGGCAAGGCCTGTTTCACCGCTAACACTTCAGCTCGCTTCCATGGAATGTGTATCCACACTCGTTGGAACTGTGCTGGAGCAGCTGCAATTCCTGCATTATCATCACGTTGTATTGCTTCGCGCCAGATTGGAGGAACCTCCCTCATAGGATATTGGCGACTTGGCTTCACTTTACCTTTCTCTAAATCTCTCGGTGAACGAAGAGATGGATCACTCCTAAAACTTAAAATGAGTTCCATCGCTTCCTTTATATTCTCACCCACTATCATTCCAGCAGCGAACTCTTTTTGAATCCTAATTAAATCTTCCAAATCTGATTCGACATCGTCTTCTTCTATCTCCTCACGTAACAACGAGCACATCTCATCAAAGACGTACCGTTGCGTCGGTTCCCCCCACTGCATAAATGTGTCTAGCACATCTCTCGTACTATATCTTCTACTCTTCGAAATCCATCTGAGAGCCGTGGAATCTAAAACTCCCCGTTCCTCAGTACTTGGAAGCTGACTCCGTCTCTGTACAAAGTCAGGAGTAGGAGTCTTAATCAAAGTTTTATATATAGGAGACAGCATATTAGTAACAGAATCAGTGATTCTTCGACGAACAGAAAGTGGAGTTAGCACACTCGCAGACATAGAGAACGCAGTAGAGGTAGGAATAGATGACGAAACAGTAGGAGTATCGAGGAAAATAGTTTCTGGAGCAGTAGGTACAGCAGTAGGTATAGAGGCTGGCAGTACAGGAAGAGGAGGAGCTGTAGGAACATTCACATTCATCACAGGAGGTACGGGAACTTGATTCTGAGGGATAGGAGCAGGAACACCAGGTTGTCCAGCAACCGGCAATTGACCATTCGGGACAGGCGGAGCCGTAGCACCTTGTGCATACGGTGGAGGTGACCTTAACAGATAAGATAGCAGAGGATCGTTTTCAGAATCCTCCAGTATCTTAGCCATTTTCGATGGCAAGGCAGGATAGCACTTGTCAATCGCTAAGTTATGCTCTCGAATAGCTACATCTATGGCCTTCTCACACTCGTTAGCCTGCAACTGTTTAGCCGCTTGCTCTAGAGTTAACTCTCCTTGTTCTTTCTGTTCTTTCTTCAACCTTTTCATTTCTCTCTGTTTGGATTCTTTTCGCCAGTAACGGAAAGAATCAAACATTGCCGGCCGGGCTTTCTTCCTAAACAATTTCGCTTCTAAGTTGTCAAGAATCTCTGGTTCAAAACTACCATGCAGTGGCCAACTAAGGACACCATCCTTCTTACAATAACGGACCCACACCTCATTATAAGATATAGGACCCACGCCATACTTGCAATATAAATCATATAGGGGAGTCCCAATCGGAGGAACCAGACAAGAGTCCTCCAATCGTGAGTCACTGTTGCAACTAAAACAAGACAACATTTTCCGACTTACCATTTTCAGTCCGGAACACAAAACAAACAAACACGGAACAAATATGTGCACTCGAACCAAGAACTTAGGCCTACCAAAACGAACTGATGTATCGATACCCAAACTAAACCAAATAGATTATCGTAACTAGAACAACCAGTGATAATCTGACAAAACCAAACCAAACCAAGAACCGATCAAGGATTTTTAACAATCCTCACAAAAATAACCAGCTAGCTATCACTAAATACTTAACTGAGTCACTGAAGACGTCACCAAGGAGAAACCCGTCATGTTTCGCCGTACTAAGGACTGCACCTCGGGTCCAAGACAGGGCGACGGTCAAGGCAACGGCCCACTGCAGCCGTCCTGAACGGGAAACCCTCGTGGAAGAGAACTTCAGGCCACTTTTGCGATATGCCGGGATCGATGAAGTGGGGCGCCTCCCTCAGGAATCTTCACACGAAGCTTCTCGAACTCTTCAGGCTTTTGGACCGGTACCGAATGACGTCGCCCCACGTTGGGCGCCAATTGGAGTTCTGGACTTTTTGGTTCCGTCCAGAGGTGTCAGGGTACAACACCCAAAGACCCCGGAGTTCCAACCTGCCTTGGTGCACAAATGAACAGAAACACGGGCTTCTCGATGGTGGCGTCAAAGACCAAAGGTTTATTACTGCAGGGACACAGAAGTCACAGATACTACACACGGGCAGTAATCAGGAGCCTGTTCGATTTGTACAAAGTGGGTTGCTCCTTATATACGAAATTTTAAGCTGGGGGCGAATTCTTTACATGTAATACATTCCCAAAACCTTTGTGTCTAAAACAATAAATATTTGGTGTTACACAGGAACCGTCGATAATATCTGAGGCCAAACATTGCGAAGAGAGGGGTTCCCACTAGTTTGTCACAATTCCCTGTCAATATTGCATTCGGGACCCGGACCGCCTCATCGTAAAGTTCGTTACCTCCCCCTAATAAAGATTCAGAAAGAAAGAAACAGAGCCAGGTGTGGAAGATAGAAAAGTGGGATAAGGGATGTTTGTGGGTTGTAAATGGGCAAGGCTACCGGCTTCGGCCGCCTAATCATGATCAGGTACAATGGACACGAAGACCAGTTTGGTAGGGCTGGCCTCGGGCAGAGGAGGTAGCCTTTGTCGAGTCATGCAGCTACAGCGTGATCTGGTTTAAGGTGCACGTGTCATGAAAGAGGTGAATCTCCGGCTAAGGTTACGTGTCCTTAATCGAAATGAAGTGATCAGAGGCTATTGCATATGTGAGGGCAAGAATCACAAAATGGCGGCCATGATCTAAGATGGATGCCATGGGTAGATCAGAAATGTGTTTATAGAAGGAGTGCTCTTGCTCGTAGCGTAGCGAAAACACCAGGATATACTAAATGGATCATTTACGGTTCACTGATACCAATATTATATATTTCCGACAAACTTGAAAACACGGGTTCAAGTCGTCACGGAACCGTCACGGAACCTCACAAGCCCACTCTGACTCTACTGTTGAGCTAAGCCAGTGTAATTCAAACGCTATGGCGTATTAGCCTTGGGTTTTGTCGGCACGTATAACATTGAGGCGCTGACACCGTACACAGCAGATATAGGAATAAGAACACATTACGCTATAGAAAATAGATTACTCGCATGGATCATTTAAATGGTTAGGGTCTATTTTAACTTACCGAGATAGTTGAAATGTTTTAATCATGGTTTATGTAATAAACGCGGTCATCTACAACTTACGTGATATTCCCCTATGGCAGTAATCAACTGGGAAACGTGACAGAGAAGCCGCCAAACAAATGGGGTTGAAACCTAAAGACCTAAAGATGGTTAATGACTACGCATGAAAAATCACCTACACATAAGGTTGGTTTTGTATACTACATAGAGGTTTCATAAGAATAGGATAAAGATGAAAAGGGACTAAGTAAGTTTTACATCTATTTCAGAAACTGACCCACATTGAAATCTCCTCCATAAAATATAGTGACAAAGAAGTGGCCTCAAGCATACTACTTGACAATACAAAAAATGATGCTACGTTATACAAGGTCAGTTTTTCACCTATCAGTTTGGCAGATAGACGACCCTACAAAGATACTAAGGGGCTAAGCTTAATTCATATTATCTTTTAGAAAACAATAAACGTCAAACTGACTGAACGAAGCATAGAAACAAGGAATTGATGCTGCTGTACCTAAAAGAAATTATGTCGAATGCTAATTGGTAAGTTCAACCAGCAGGGAACTAAGGGTAGATATTTCCCTAGAATATATTAACAGGACCTTCAAATTGGTAGTATTTCTGTTAATGTATAAACAGGAACCTCGTAATACACTACTCTGAGGTTCAAACACAATAGACTATGCCCCGTAATTTCCTTAGTTGACTACAAAACAGAACAAAATGACTTTACTAGGCAGGTATGTAGAATCTTCTCACTGGTTTAATTATGTTTTGGATGCCAAGCTAGAGAGCTGTGCAATTTAATTAATTTCATCAGTGAGAACCTTTTTTTATAAATCTTTTTTTCTATCTCTTTTCTAAACTAGTCTACTACCTATCTTAACCCTCTTTTCCTTATATTGTGAGGGGAGTTTACTTGGCAAGTACTAAGAATTAATGTGCTGATCAATAGTATATAGTGGAGTAATCACAAAAGACATAAAATGTGAATGAAAATCGAAATGCATTGTGTTTTGTAAGTCCTACACAAGGAAATCAAGAAATATAATGAAATGTAATGAATGGTGTATTAATTGATAATGTATATTGAAATATAAACTTATGATATGTTACTTATTACAGGTACCCATACAGAATTTATTATCTATTGGAAAGAATATTTGTTCTGCTACAGGTCCTGAGGAAGGTGGTCCCATCCCACCGAAACGCGTCGACCTTGCGTAATAAGAGCACATTACATCTTGTGACCCCCTCAGCCACAGAATAAAAGATTGAATGCATAGAGTATGAGAGTGTATGTATGAGTGAATTGTGAGAGTGTATTTAATCCTGTGTTGTTGTCTCTGTATGGGTATTGTATCAATTTTTTTATTCACCAATGATGTTAAGGTGTTCTTTAATGAAATAATTTTTGCGAAATCAAATAATACTGTAAAAAATATAATGTTTAAATTAAAAAAAAAGAAATAAAATTTAAAAACATGATAAAATAGAATGGTGTTACCTTGTGTTTAAGGACTGTTGATAAAAAATATGAGAATTGCCAATTGCTAAAGCATTTAGGTCATGAGGGAAAAATCTTTCTTCTATGTTAGAACAGGGTTAGTGGCACCATGTGTCGCCAGCTGGCGTTGGACAGGCTCAGTAGCACCATGTGTTGCCAGCTGGCGTTGAACCGGGTTAGTGGCACCACCTGTCGTTGGCTGGCGTTGAACAGGGTTAGTGGCAGCACATGTTGCTGGCTAGCGTTGAACAGGGTTAGTGGCAATACGTGTCGCTGGCTGGCGTTGAACAGGGTTCGTGGAACCACATGTAGCCGGCTGGCGTTTAACAGGGTTAGTGGCAGCACATGTCTCAGGATGCCTATATGGAACTTTGCCTCACTGATCGGGGGGTCTGGTGCTGTGGATGCTGGCCTGATTTGGGGTCACTGCCATTCATGACCCAGGACACAGTTTCACATATGGGCCCTACTGGGCTGAAGAGGACGCCGGTGTAGTATGTGAATGAGGCAGGAGTAAGGTGGGCCAGTGTCGGGAGCCAGCGATGGTCTGAGAGGCTGGCAGGGTCGCTGGCCTCGGGCTTGAAGCTTGCACAAACACGTGGTGGGCCCTCCTTGACACATACCAGTGTCGGCAGGTGATCAGTGTGGCCTGGCAGTGCAGGGGCAGGCCTGACGGGTTCATGGTCCAGCGGGCCGGGATATGGCAGGCGCACAGGATCGCAGGCAACTCCGCTCACAAGGACGGTGCAGGCCTCATGGCGGGGTGAGAGGGGCTGCCCTTGCAGCTTGGTGTGGGGTGGGATGTTGGTTTTCCGCTGTGTTGGTGCCATAGGCCTGTTAGGCGATGATGGTCAGGATGTGTAGGATGGTTGTCCCTTTCAGCCTGTAGTGTAGTAGTAGTAGTAGTATTTTATTTGTTGATTAATTAAAACCATTACAAAAAAGAAGAAAACAAATACAAATCAAACCCAATAACTAAACATACAGGGATACAATGCAAAGATAAAAATTGTCCATAGTTGATTAACTTTTTCCAGTTAGGGATTATAGTGCTGCCAATATTTTCACAGGTTTGGTAGCAGTCTACAAGTTCAAAAATAAAGTGCAATGTGCTTACAAAGCAGAAGCTAAAATGCAATGTGCTAGCAGCAAATATTCAATGACAGTTACAGTAGGAAAAAAAACGCAAAATAACATTTTACAGAATGTCTATAACTGTCATATTGCAAAATCAATGCTAAAGTGACTTATGCTATCATCAAAAAAATTGAACAGTGCATTAAGTTCAATTGGTTAGCAGCAAATGTTCAATGGCAAAAAAGTGAACAGCGCATTAAGTGCAATAGGCTAGCAGCAAATATTCAGTGGCAGTAAGCAACAGAGCAAAAGAACAGTATCACAAATATCTAAAACTAAAACCGACTAAAATACACTAGCAGAAGAGAATCCATACTAAATTGGCTTGTGCTATCAGCCAAAACGTGAAAGGTACATTAAATTTTTCACTGGCAAAGCTAAGGTGCCTTGTGCTAACAGCATGGAATTATTATTTAATTTTTAAAACGGTCTATAGTGGATGGCAACTTTTCTGGGATAAAGTGCACATACGCCATTCAATAAAAATAGTAAACATACTAAGCGGGACATTATTTTAAAAAAGTACTCTAAAAACAAGCAAATATAACACGGTTAAAAAGTGTCATAAAAATAATCCATCAACCCCTTAAAAACAGCAACATCATCAGTTCACAGCCGTAACAAATTTAACATTTACTTTGGGTGTCAACCTTACATCATTTCTTTTCCACTATAAAAATTAATTGAACAAATTGCAGTATAATATAGACGTTGACACCACTTAAGCAAAATATTAGTGCAGATCTACAAGTTCTGACTCCCATTTCTTTAAAAATTGGTTTTGAAATTGTTTTCCGTCCCTGCAACATTTTTGGGCATAATGTTACCATATGCAGCGAGGTTTCATCATACTGCCCACAAAGCCTACAAATATTTGATGCCCATTTGGACTCCTATTTAGGGGTTCCATCTTTGGTTGGGTAGATTCCAAACCTTAATAACATACATTTCTTTTTAATTAGGGGTTTTTGATGAAAGAGTAAATAAGGTTGGACCATCATTTTATCAAAAGAATTGGCAATAGACCAAAAGTGGTTTTTTTCTCAACTCATCTTTATCCAACACTTCTGACAACAAAGCAAAAGTTGAATTAATTAATTTTTTGTATACCATTTTACTCCTTGTTTCATCTTCCAATTTAGGGCATTCGAATTTTAGGAGACACTCAGCTAAATAATCCTGCCAGCTTCTGGAATATTCGCCTTTTGAAATCTCGCGCCAGCACATATTGGCCAATGTGTCCTCATCGGCTCGAGATAATGCAAATAATGGTTTTAAAAATGTAGCTTGACACACCAAGAGCTGATTCCTTAACCCATATTTCAATCTTAAATTGGCACGCGGGATCTGCCTAGGAATCCTAAAAACTGATTTATATGTCCTTGCCACTATGCCCTCCAGCACTTTCACGCCTCTACCCTTAAAAATTATGGACCCATAGTCTAGGGAGGGAATACGTTTTGCTTTGACGACTTTAAGCAGGTGGTCATAATTGGGACATAATAACGTATCTCTCAGTTTTCGAAAAGCGAAGGCAAGTGAGGTACCTTTAACCTGTAAGTTATCGAAGTGCTGTCTAAATGACAGTCCGTCATCAAATGTAATTGCCAAATATTTATAAGCTTTTACACAATCAATAGACAAACCATTGATATTCAAGTCCTTTGCCCCTAGTTTGCCTTTTCCCATTAACATTATTTTTGTTTTTTTGTATTAATTGTTAAGCCATTTTGAGTTACATATGTATTTAATGAATTTATTAATCATTTTAATCCTATCATGGTTTGGCTAAGTAAAATGGTATCATTGGCATACTGTAGGTATTTAATTTCTTTACCCTTTACAGCAGGGGAATGCGAGTTTACATCATTAAAATGGGATTAGAGATCAGACATAAATAAATTAAAAAGACAAGGAGCGAGCACACATCCTTGTTTTAGGCCTACGTTTGTTTCAAGGCGGCGGGTAGTATGTCTACCGTCGCCAATTTTGACCTGAACCCAGGTATTGGAGTACAATAATTTAATCATTTTTAAAAGAGTTTCTCATATACCCCAATTCATTAACTTAGTCCAAAGAATATTTCTGGGAACAGAATCAAAAGCGGCTTTTAAGTTGATAAAACAGATGTACAATTTTTGTTTCCTACATATTGTTTGTTCTCCTAATAATGACAATAAAATCACATTAGTAAGAGTCGATTCTCCCTTCCTAAAGCCTGTTTGAAAAATTGGGATCAATTCCTCTCTTTCCGCCCAAGTCTCCAACTCCTCTAACAGACAACTTCCAAATATTTTCGCATCTACGTCTGTGAGGGTAATTAATCAATAGTTTGCAAGATTGCCCTGGGGCCCACTTTTGTAGATCGGCTGTATAATACTTCCCCTCCATGAATCCGGAATACAACCTGACTTAAGAATGTCATTAAAAAGGAGCGTTGATTACTCTGGCCAATACCTAATTTAAACTTTAAAAATAGCATTGGAATTCCATTAAGGCCAGGTGCTCCATTTGATCTAATTTTAAGTAAAACTTTTTTAACTTTATCTACCGACCATAACTTAGTATCCATAGAGCCTGGTGTATCCCTAATACTGAGAGGGTCACACCCTTCTACTG
This sequence comes from Lissotriton vulgaris, assembly GCF_964263255.1. Taxonomy (NCBI): domain Eukaryota; kingdom Metazoa; phylum Chordata; class Amphibia; order Caudata; family Salamandridae; genus Lissotriton; species Lissotriton vulgaris. The sequence continues at coordinate 527,851,415 of NC_141694.1, forward strand.
GCTCCATTTTACATTGGTGGTCAAGACATTCAAACTCCTCGGTCGGTTGGCTTAGGGAAGTTATTTTCATATTAAAAAAATGTATCCAGCTTGATTCATCTATATTGGCACTGGTACTTCTAAAATTTACATTTTCTAAATTATTAATAATGCCCCAAAACAGTCACAGATCCTTAGATTTACATGCATAGTGGAGTTTGGGCCAAGTTTCTTCATAGTACAATTGTTTAGCCCTCCAAACCTCATTCTTGTAACCCCTCTTTAAGTCTCTGATTTTAAGTGACGTTTAAAAGTAGTAAGTCCCCTTTGCTTTTCTATACAATGATCTGATTGTTTTGTTGAGAGACCGTTTCAAGTATAATAAGCGGTAGGAAAACCAACCTGGGTTCTTAGGATTCAAAATTACACCCCAGATGGTTCCCTATTAGGGAATTTATTCAATAAGGAGTCACATAAGGTGGGCCATAGAGCAACCCTTGAGGTTCCTTCAGAGTATGCGACCCGCACATCAAGGATTAAAAGCGAGAGAAAATTAATAATATCTTTCTCTGTTTTCTCACTCCATATTAACCTTTTTAGGCTAAAAGCGGCCGATATTTTGGTTTCTGATAAATACTCGAAGGGTAAACTAATCACAATAACTTGCGGATTATGGTCATTCTCAATCCTTGGAACAACCTCATAACTTTAAACTAATTCTGAGAGTTAATCTGACAATATTGTATAGTCAATTATAGAAAGACAGTCAGTTTTATTAAATGTTGGGAAATGCTCTCTTTCATGCAAAATCGTTAGATTGTATTTAATGAATTCACAATTGGACCATTGGGCTAAAAGATCTGAATGGGTTTCCCGCTTTTTATACGATACAAGATGAGTGTTAAAATCCCCAGAAATGATCATCTGTGCATCCCTACGATCATAATATAGCACTTTCACCATTTCCCATAACTGGATAAGTTGAGATGATCGAACCTTTTTTTTTTTTTAAACTTAAATAAACATTTAAAATGATCAACGATTGACTGGCTACTAATTTAATGCACTGAATCTATTGACTTGAAGGTCTATCTCATAATGTTCAACATTAAGACTTAAAGCAACATATATTGAAAGTCCCCCACTTGGTCGACCATAAGCGGCGTCCCTACATGCCGCCTTCAAATATTCATAATAGCAGATCAGTGGTGTACTGACCAAATTCCATGTTTCTTGCTAAATTAACATATCAAACAATTTTAAAAAACCTACAACATTTACATCTTCTATAAGTGTGTTAAAACCATTTGTATTCCAAGAGCAAAATTTAAACACTGTTGGTACATTATGTGAGGTACCCCAATATCAATCAGTCTTTACTGTTTTTTTCTAGATAGAATAGATGGAAGCCAACTCCAATCATCAGCCTCCTGGGGAACCCCTTTTAATTCCTCACACACACGTGATCCTGGCTGACAGCTTTTGATTTTAATGCCACCTAACCTATTTAAGGCTGAAGCTCCTTTCAATACTCTGAATTGATTAACCTCAATTCTTTTTGAAGCCTTCTTCTTCACTATAGGTATTATTGGGGTCGGGTATTGCAGACCATGGAGTCTCCATACTTTAATCCCCCAGCTTTTAAAATTGTTAGAATTCGCTAATATTTTCTTTATAATATCATCCTCTAGCCAGGTCGTGATGGTTGTCTCCCTGTTACCACCATCTATCTTAAACTCTACAGAATCCAGGTCTTCAGTTGCAACATCCTTAAGGTCAGGAGTTGCTTTTAGTAGTTTCAAAATGTTCCCCCTATTCAAAATATCGTGTGAGCCAAAAGTAGAGTATTGGGGACAAAAAAAAACACTTTTCAATTTTCAACCTGCATTTAGAGGGATTCCATATTACTCCTAAGCCCTGATTCGTATAGATCCATATTCCCAACAATTACCAACAGGGGATTGTCTGGAAGAATTAATCGATCAGACTGCACTGGCTTTGATTGAGCCGGAGTACAAAGACATTCAACCTGTTCATTCTTATTAAATTGCAGAAGGGTGGGATTGACTAATTTTCCATGAGGCGGCTTCTGATCTTGTAAACAGAGCTGTACTCCCTGACAAATCTGGTTATTATGGGTATGGGAGGGGTTTGCAGTTGTATCAATAGCCATATATTGCTTTCGTTTTGAGACTACTCCATCATCCCTAGACCAGACTGACCCTATTTCCCTTGCATAGTTTTGTGTATTATCGTTGGGCCCTGCTAATTCTTGGATTGGAGTAATCTCGTTCTGATTAATAAAGTTTTGAATACCCTGATAGGAGTATAAATCTTGGATAGGCTTGTCTTGTCCTCCTCGATTCTCTCGAATTGACAGTGTCTGGGTTTTGGTCCCCACATTTAGATTAGGCTCTTCTTTTGACCCTTCACTCCCAACTTTACTGGGTTGTTTGACCTTTTTATTGACTTGAGGGGAAATCGAAGGTCTAAAAATTGGGAAGAGAACCACAGGACCAGAATTCGAGGTTAATGAGCCGCTATTGTTTACTACTCCAGTAGGTATTTTTTTATCCTGGACTGACTTGTTATGAGCTTTTCTTAACCTTTTTTTCGCCCTTTTTGATAAAATTTCGGGTACTACCATTACTTCAGTGGCCACACTTGCTATTGAGCGACTCTTATTTAATTTCCAATTTATCTTTGATTTGGGGGAGTGGGGAGTCTCTAGAGGTACACCAATATTACCAGCTACTGGTCGGGAGGCCATGTTTTTGTTACTAGCAATCAATTTTTGCTATGGTGCCAGTATTTATTAGATCATCACTCCCCTCGACTTTCCTACCAGATAACAGTTTCACTTTGTGGACCATAGAAATAACGATTGATGGCAGATCAGAGATTTTATCAATCAATTGAGCACAAGTGCAAGATATTAACTGGTTCTCTTTATCAGCTTGAACTTTAGAGATCAACTTAGTTAGTTGAAAAAGCTTTGCGTCAATTCCTACAACGTGTGTTGCTAAAGTATTTAAAATGTCCACCTGAATGTCTCACTTGTCAGAGTGGAAATTAAGGGCATTTGTTATTGAATCGATAGTGTTAAGTAAACAATCCCATACTCCACGCTCAGGGTTACTAAGATTTTTTTCTAAGGCATCTGGTTTTGCCTGAAAATTTCCGTGAAATTTTGTTAAAAAAGATAAATCTGTGGAGTTAAAAGATTTACATTGCTCATTAATATCAACCTTAAGGTTATTGCGCCTACTAGCCACACCTGGAATCAAAACTGACTTATTAATAGAGAAACTATTCTCCAAGATTATACTGGATTGATACAAATTAAAAGGGCGAGCATCCCCAATTAAGGAAGGATGATCGATTGGACTTAATACTAAATCATCTCCACCACCTTTATTGAGCAACTTAACAGCATTATGATCAGCCACTACGGCCACATCACTCACATTATGATTCGAACATGAAGAAATATCTATTACTGAACATACAACATTTCCACTCTCTATAGTTCTTTTGTTCGACTCTCGATTCCTGAATTTTGTAAGTCCTCCAACAGAATTAGCCCGATTGGCTGATCCACCATATTTTGACGTTGAATTTGTGCTTGTGTCTGTAGCCTTCCAGGATACGCCGATAAGTTTTCCGGCGGGTTAAGCGCTAGGTCTTGTGAGTCTTTGACTAGCTTTGGAGACTTCTCCTTGAGGCTACTCACATCAAACAATTATCAAAAAGAAGGGAGGTCTCCTTGCAGTTATAATCTGGGAAAGGAGTTATGTGTGATTACCAAAAGTGCATAAAAACCTAAAAGAACCCCCCCCCATGAGACCTATCGTATCCAGTATTGGCTCATTAACTAAGCCGCTTAGTAAATAGGCCAACATATTTTTACAACCTTATGTAACCATCCAAAAAGAGTATATTAAGGATACAGCAGCCATTATTCAAAAAGTTGAAAATCTACCTTTTAACCCCGATAATCAATTTTTAGTAAGTCTTGATATCGAGGCTCTTTATACAAATATACCCCAGGACAGTACGATTGAGATGATAAGAACACTCCTGGGTCAAAATGATAGAGACCTAAATGCTCAAGAAATATTCATTATTGATTGTGTCACAATAGTTTTGAAAAATAATATATTCATTTTTAATAAAGACCTTTATAAACAAGTAAAGGGTACGAGCATGGGAGCTTCCTGTGCTCTTAGTCTAGCACGTCTATATGTGGCACAGTTTGAGGAAACCCATATATTTAATCCTATAGCACCCTTCTTTGAGAATATATCGGAATAGTTCCGATATATTGATGACGTCTTCTTTATCTGGACCGGAGCATTGAATACATTAGAGGAATTTATTTCATTGTTGAACCTAGGTGATTCCAACCTCAGGTTTACTGTACACCACGATAACAAACAATGTGAGTTCCTTGATTTAATATTCAAACATGAAGAAGATAGATTACAAGTAGAACTATTCACGAAAAGCACAGACAGGAATACCATGCTTCACTACAAGAGTTATCATCCACCTTGTCAGAAAGATAACATCCCTTTTGGGCAGTTTTTAATGTTAAAACGTAACTGCTCACAAATCAAAGAGTTTGAAAAACATACTAAGGTTTTAACTGATAAATTTTTAAACAGAGGTTACCCTAAGCGCATGGTAAAACATGCCTATAAGAGAGCTAAATACTTCAACAGAGACACCCTTTTCCAAAAAAACAGAAGCAATATCAAAAAGAGAAGCCTCTAATTTTTGTGACTAACTATAGTACAATTAGTAATAAAGTAAAAAATATAGGGCCCGATTCACAGAACTAACTTAAGACAAAATTCTAAACTTACTACCATTTTGGTATTCACAGAAGGCACTTACTCATTTCGGTATTCACAGAAGGCACTTACTCATTTCGGTATTCACAGAAGGCACTTACTCATTTCGGTATTCACAGAAGTTAGTAGTCCTAACTTTAGGACTCCTAAATGCCTTCTGTGAATACCGAAAGTCTTACAATTAGGATTTTTCTCAGTTTAGTAGTAGTGAAGTTACGTCAGCTATTCCCGTTTACTAAATCTCGCGGGACGATAATAAACAAGGAGCCCGCTCAAACATCGTATATAAACACACGATTGGATGTAATATCACTTATCGGGAGGAAACGAGGGACAAGCGGAGTAGGGAAGCCGACAAGATTAACAAAGGTGAGACTGGCCCTGTGATGCATGTTGTGTTAGCGTGTAAAGCTGCCAGACGTCATCCTTTTTTAATGTTCATTAAAACGTCCCAGCAGCCTTAAGGACTCTGAATTCTTTCCAAGCCGTTATAGATGATAATGTTGGGATATTTGTTAACCCCTTCCATGCTGGTGACGAACCCCAGCCGTCATGCACTACGGTGCTCGTGTTCTGATGACGGCTGGGGTTCGTCATGGCCCGCCCCTGTTCGTTTGTTTACCGCACGGGGGCGGAAACCGGCCAGCAGGGAAGGGGTTAAAGTCCGGAATGTTAAATTCAGAAGATGATTTTCGAGTGGAAATTAATATACTTCCCCGCTACGGCAGACCAACAGGGTAATGCCTAAACATAAGTAGTAACTGAACTATTATTTATCTTAACCGGCAGGAAACAGTGGTGTAATTTTTAACCTAAAGTCCGATAGGTAACTATTAAAAGATATAACAACCCGGCGTTTGGTTAGATTAATGTTGTAGTTGCCAGTGGTATATTTAACAAATGGCAAACTATTAACCCGCTTTCCTGGGTCGTAACCCCTTATACACTTTACTCGGCTAAGTGGTCACATGAGAAACAAGTAGAGGGTGAGATAGGCAATTAATGGTGTCACGACAAACCTCTAAACAGACTAGTAATATTTATGCCACCAGATCTTTAGGTTAAAAACATCGAATTAAAACTCGAATAGAATAGCGAATTGAAATCGAACTTGTAGTTGTGAGATCAAACACACTTTAAATGGACAAACATTGTATTTTAGAGCTGGTCAATATTACAAAAAAGACCATCAGAATTGAAGATAAAGACGTTGCTGAAATTATTGAAAAGATCCAGTCACACGCGGATCTACAATCCCTGACGTAGGGGTAAGTGTGCTTTACATTTAGATGATAGCAAATATATAGAAATATTAGACACATAGTCCTAAGGTCCATGCACTCTCTTTTTTATATAGCAAATTGACCATAAAATTCGGTGGCTCCCTTGACCTCGGACAGTCCACAGAACACAGGAAATTCGAAGGTAATTAAACAACAGGACATACCATCTTGGAAAAGAATAGACATAAAAATATTCATTATATATATTATCTATTCCCACTAAGGAATCTGTGTTGAAATACGAAATCACTATTGGATCATACCAGAAGGACCTAAGCACTATAAAGTGATTGGGTGAAGAATACCCTCTAATTGATTACAGAGTTGAAATTCATTCCCCCTTTTTAACTAATAAGGTATGTAAGCTTACAATATCTAGTAAGCATTTTATCTAAGATGAACAGTTGTGGAATACATCCCCCATCTTCTCAAATTAAGGCAAGAAAGCTTACAATATGCAGTAAGCATCTTTTCTCAGATACTATCTCTCAAGTATAGGTATGACCCTCCATAACTCAAAGAAATTAGAACCTGATACAAATATAAGTCAAAGTGCCTGTAAGGATTGTAATGTCTAAACCTTATTAGAATTACGCCCTAGATAAGTGACAACCTAATATTACCAGTTAGCGGAATAGAATATATAAAGAATGATATATTATAATTTATATGTATCTAATTGTATGTTTCTCTTCAAATAGAACACTATCCTGAGGAAGGTATTAATCCACAAACCGAAACGCTGAGTCAACAATTTGTATTTTATTGTTCTTTAAATGACAATTTGTATTTTATTGTTCTTCTAATGATTGCATATATTTTTAATCCTATTGTTATAACTTGAATTGACACATTTTTAATCCTTTTGTATGGCACTGTAATTTTGTATTTATTAATTCATTATCAGGCACATGCATCAAGCGATTTGGGAATCGCAAACGGTGCGAATCGCAAAATTCGGCCGTTTGCGATTCCCAAATCACTATTTGGGATGCATCAACTTAAAAGTGAATAAATCGCTATTTTAGCGATTTTTTCAAGTGCGATTGCTTTTAAAGAATCGCAAATTTGCGATTCCTCAAAAGCAATGCATGAAACTAAAATAAATTGCGAATTCGCAATTAGAGAGAAAAAATTACCATGAGGTTGGACCTCATGGTAATTTTGCGAAATGTTAGAAAAATGCAATTTTTTGCATTTTTTTAACTTTCATGTTGTGCACACACATGCCCTTAGGGCATGTGTGTACACAACATATGTGCATTGTTTGATTTCAGGGGTGCAACAGGGTGTCCTTTGGACACCCCTGCACCCTTGAAATCGCAATCTCAATTTGCGATTAGCTAATTGCGAATCGCATATTGAGATTGTCTTCCCATTCATTCCTATGGGCCTCTAAGCCCATAGGAATGAATGGGAAGGGATTCCTTAATTGCGATTCGCAAAATGCTAATCGCAATTAAGGAATTCTAAGAAATCGCAATTTATTTAGCGATTTCTTGATGCATAGGCATTTGCAATTCCTTAATTGCGATTCCTTAAAAATCGCAGTTAAGGAATCGCAAATGCCGAGTTTGATGCATGTACCTGAAAATGTAATAAATTGTACAATTTCTATATCGATTTAATTCATTTTTTATTTGTGTTCTACTCATTTGCTCTTATTATTTTAATGTGGTTGCTAATTTTTTTGGTACTTTGAGTTATGAGGGGTATACAAAATAGGTTCTTTTCCCCTTAGGGAAGCTTTGGGACTTCTCACTAACTCACATCAAACACCTTAAGTTGACCCGGGATAAATTTGAGATCTATCAATGGAAAAGAGTGGCCAGCAATTAGGTTCCTATCCGGGGAGTCCGTCTCATCACAAGGCCTTGCTAAAGCCGAGTCAGTTTTAGACTCAGGATTTTCACAAAGCTGAGCACTATTTAAACACGGTGACGATAACGGAGAAGAAAATGATGATGATCTGCAATCAACACTGGAATTGCCATTCTTAATTTGATGTCTATTTTGCTTTTGAGTATGGCTGTGATGGTACTTAAAAAAGAAACTCTTAATCGATGGTTGAGCGTCGATATTGGAAATCTTCGGAATCTTACCGGGGGCTATGGGGGATAAAGGTGATGAACTCAACTCAGCTGGCTCAGTCAAGCAGTCCCTTGATAAAGTGACCCCCTCATTTTTTCCATCTGACTTTAACTGTGATCCCGCTTTAGTTAATGCATCAAGCCTCTGGCGTTGTTTTAATTTCGGCAGAGCACCGCGATGACGGCCGGATCTCATCATCAACTAGCTCCTAAATAGGGCAGCAAGTTTGGGGGTAAGTATGGCCTACAGGCCCTCTCTGTGCTTGACACTAACTGTAGCTTCGCTATTCAGCTGGAACAGCCCTGCTTATCGATGTTATGAGGCTATTTCGTATTGGGGAATTTAGCAGGGGTAACTTGAGGGCTGAAAATCGCAGGATAAAAAGAAATTGAGCCTGAGAGTGCCGAGAGTCTATTCCTACTCCAGCCCCACCTTGGAGGCCAAACCACCTGCAATGGCCGCAGGTATCTCTACACGAGACACTGGATACTGTTTCAGCAGCTCCCTCTCGTCAAGTATTCCCTGCAGCTTTCAGCGTTAGAAAAGGAGAACTTTGGTGTGGGGGGGTAGCAGTGTCCGCCGGCTCCCTAACTAAGCTTACTATTTCGTCAAAGAAAAGTTACTTCAATGCAGCTTCAGTAAGCTACGGTAAAACAATAAGTAATCAATAAGCTGCTCCAGCGAAGGTTCCCTCCGGCACTACAGCTGCGTCTACACAGCAATCTATCACGGCCGTGGAGGGGAGTTCTGAACGCCGTACTTGCCATTTTGCCATTTTTGACAGTTTTTTCTGCTTTTACTTCTGAGCCTCTGAGTCGCCGCTCCGATGTCTCCACCTCCGCCTTCTTTCACCTGTGGGTGCTGCTATGGCAAAAATGCGGCTTCACTCAGCCTCCTTTACCGCAGCACCTCACGGCCGCCCGCTGCCTTCTCTTTGCCCACAGCGGCCCAGGCTCCGGATCGGGCTCAGGCTCGGGCTCAGGCTCGGGCTCAGGCTCGGGCTCAGGCTCCAATTCGGTCCGGTCCACCTCAACTTGATTACAGGCTCCCTGCCTTGACCGCTACTCAGCAGCGGCAGCGGCTTTCGGCTTTCCGTTTTTGGCTTTTCTGCTTCCTGCTTCAACTGCTTCTTAAGCTTTTGGCTTGGCTGAAATACGGGCTGGGATACAGGCTTCTTGCGGGCTTCTTGCATGCCACGCCGCCCGCGACCTTTACTCCGTTACTCTGCTCCTCCGCTCGTATTGTAACTCCTCCTCCAACACTCCAACCTACGTCACTAATAAAATATGTCAGTTAGACTCTGACATTAGCATGCCTGTAGTGGACAGTGACATTGTCAGATTTTGGGTCTTTGAGGCAGGTGCGTTTCCCGGGGGCTGCTGTCTTTGTCTGCTCTGCCTCTGTGGTGGTCCGGGTAGGGTGTTCCGGGTGGGGGTTGGGGTCCTGGGGTGGTGGCGGTAGTTGTTGTGGCCCTCTTGGTTGTCCGGGCTGCATGATGAGTGTGGCTCCATGGCATCTGTCGCCCTTCCGATGTCTCCCTGGGCTGGGCTCCCTTTTGTGGTGCAGGCTGCCGTCCGACTTTACATCAGATCAGAGCAGGTGTTAATTTCCTGCTTCTAATGCTCCTTATCGCCTGTTTTGTGTTCTTATGGCCGATCTGCCTGGTCCTTGAGAATGTTGTGGTGATGGTTTTTGCGGTTGCTATTGCGGGTAAACTGGTGCTGTGGGCTGTTAACAGAAGCTTGTGAATGGGGAGGTAAATTTATCTTGACTTTGGCTGCGATAAAGTGCCCTTAATTCAGCAATAGCTCCTCGTGAATATGCCCCTGAGTATTTTATGTGATGGCAAGCATCTTTCCTTCATGCCCCCACACACAGTCCTAGATGTATCATAGCAGGAAGGGTGAAACCCCTATTGAACATGCAGTAAATGCCAGTGATTAGCTGTAGTGGGATGAGGCTCCTAGCGTGTCAACAAAGACCTCATCCAACTGTCTGTGGAGCAACTTGAGTAAACCAAACACTCCCTATGTTGGGCCCTTACTTCTGTAGAGTATAGAGTCAAGAAGCACTTTTTTGAGCATAGCTATTTTTGAGGAAATTGTTGTTAAAGAGTGATACTATTAGGAAAGCAATGCTTCTGTTGCCTTAGGCAAGAAATCGCTTAGTCCTCAATGTTTCGGGCAGTTGGGGCACATTTGATTATTTTAGGAACAATTTACATCCCCATACCCTGTGTAGGTGCCTCAGGGCTTGCTGTGAAACTAGATCTGCCTGCCAATGAATATACGGATATACCTCTTGCTCTTAGGTAAACAAAACAAATTATTTTGTGTATTTTAATATTTTTTGTCTGATATAGGTAACAGTTTTGCACTCTCAAGGAATGTGATTCACAAAATATGCTTTGGGGACACAAAAGACACATTGCTAGTCTTTCAGATTCCCAAAATGTGTTTCACGACCCACACTGACTCAAGTCAAGTCAAGTCAAGTCAAGTCAGAGAATTTATATAGCGCACTACATACCCAGAGGGTCTCAAGGCGCTTAGAAAGGGGAGGAGGGTTATTTGTCAAATATCCACGTTTTAAGTTGCTTTCTGAATGCTAGGTGGTTCTGGGTAAGGCGAAGGTAAGCGGGGAGTGAGTTCCATGTTTTAGCAGCCAGGTATGAGAAGGATCTGCCTCCCATGGTGGTATTGTTGATGCGAGGTACCGTGGCGAGGGCTTGGCTGGAAGAGCGTAGTTGGCGGGAGGGGGTGTAGAAGGACAGTCGTGAGTTGAGGCATTCTGGTCCGATGTCGTAGAGTGATTTGTGTGCGTGGGTTAGCAGTCGGAAAGTGATTCTCTTCTCGACGGGTAGCCAATGGAGGTCTTTAAGGTGACCGGAGATGTGTTCGTTGCGTGGGATGTCTAATATGATCCTGGCTGGGGCGTTTTGGATTCGTTGGAGTTTCTTCTGGAGTTTAGCGGTATTGCCTGCGTAGAGGGTGTTTCCGTAGTCCAGTCGGCTCGTGACCAGAGCATGGGTGACTGTTTTCCTTGTTTCGGTGGGGATCCAGCGAAATGTTTTTCTGAGCATGCGAAGAATGTTGAAGCAGGAAGAGGATACGGCGCTGACTTGTCTGTTCATTGAGAGTGAAGCATCCAGGATGACGCCTAGGTTCCGTGCGTGGTCTGTCGGGATGGGTGCTTTTCCGAGGGCTTCCGGCTCCTCGCTTCTGGCAGAGAGGTCGCTCCCAGTGTCTCTCGCAGGCACCTGGTATTGTCGCGCTGCACTGCTTAACTTGATTTTAAAAGCGCCTTCTCATTGCCTGCTGTGTTAATTTTATCGTAGCGCTGCTGTGCTTATCTGCTTACTGGGCAAATCATACCATTTTTCTTGTGTGGTTCATATCATAGCGCCGCTCCGCTTGGACTGGTCTAATTGTGCAATTTGATTGTGATTTTGCTACCTTTCGCCAGCTGTGTAGCTTATTTTCCGCTTTGCTTCGCTAGCGCTTGAGTGTATAATTTCCCTCTGCTGTTGTAGCCCTGTTAGCGCGTTTGACTCCAGCGCTCCGCTCTGCTCCCCCCTCCGCCTCCATTTTGTTTGTTGTTGTCCTCGTGTGCCCGCCCCGCCTCCCAGCTGAGACGCCCTCGCCCCTCCCTCTCCACTCTCCATATATGACAGGAGTTCCCGCGCGCAGCGTTTACGCGCAGCGTCCGCGCCGAAGGTGCGCCAAAGGTAAGCCCGTCTACGCCCGTCCGCGCCTGGACCGCGCCCAGCGCCAGACCCCCTGCCCCCCGTGCTGCCCAGCCCCCCCGCATTACCTACGATGCCGCTTCCCTCCTAGCTCTTAACCCCGGTCGCGCCCCCAACTGCGTCCAAGCTGCTCCTGGACACACCCATGGACCTTTCTCCTGCTACTCCTGCAAATTCAGCGGCACCGTCACCATCTCCGCTACGACCACTCCACAGATTCCCGACCCCAATCACCTACAATGCATCCTTCTCAACACCCGATCAGTCCACAGGCACGCCATTGACCTATGGAATCTACTAGACACCATTTCTCCTGACATCGCCTTCCTTACGGAAACATGGATGAATGCTTCCTCCGCACCAGACATCACCATTGCCATCCCTGAAGACTATAAGATCACACGCAAAGACCGCACCGAACACACAGGAGGAGGAATAGCTATCGTCCATAAGAAATCTATCCGCATCTCAACCAGCTCTGACGCCAACCTCGCCAACTCCGAACACCTTCACTTCCAGATCCACACCGACCCCAAAACCACACTCAGAGGCACCCTCCTCTACAGACCACCAGGACCCCGCGCTAAATTCAGTGAGGACATCACGGACTTCATCACTCCACACGCACTCTCCTCCAAAGAATACATCCTTCTGGGAGACCTCAACTTTCACCTTGAAAAGATCAACGACCGCAACACCGCAACCCTCGTGGACAACCTCGCCAACCTCGGACTTAAACAACTGGTCACTTCCCCCACCCACATCGCAGGTCACACACTCGACCCCATCTTCACCTCCAGCAACCATGTCTCCTTCAGCCACACTACGGATCTCCTCTGGACTGACCACAGCTGCGTTCACTTTACCTACAACAAGCCAAAACCCACCAACCACTTCCAACCAACTCTGCAAAGAAACTGGAACAAAATCACCGCGGACCAAATCTCCGCATCACTCCTTCGAAACTCCCCAGCCCTCTCTTCTAACGCCAACGAAGCCGCCGCCAACCTCACCCTATGGTTATCCAACACCGCCGACACCTTAGCACCTCTGAAAAAACGTCAAAGCAAACCTGGCAGCAAGAAGACCTCATGGTTCAACGATGATCTCAAGAAGTCCAAGAAACTCTGCCGCTCCCTCGAAAAGGCCTGGAAAAAAGACCCAACCACTAGCACCAAGGACGCCTTCAAAAACGCCACCCGCACTCACCACCAACTGATCCGAAAAGCCAAGAAAACAGCATTCAAGGATCGACTTGACAACAACGCACACAACAGCAAGGAACTTTTCAACATCGTCAAGGAATTTTCCAATCCCTCGGCCAACTCCAACGACATCACCCCCTCTCAAACCCTCTGCGACTCCCTAGCCTCATTTTTCCACAACAAGATTGCAGACATCCACAACAGCTTTGACAACCAACCCGGAAACCAACCCACCCTACCATCTGCTGATCATCTTCCCCCCTTGAACACCCTTAACGACTGGAACCCAATCTCCACTGAGGACACCATCCGACTGATGAACTCCATCCACTCAGGAACCCCCACAGACCCATGCCCTCACCACATCTTCAACAAAGCAGACTCCGTCATAGCACCGCACCTCCGAGACGTCATCAACTGCTCCTTCAACTCCGCCACCTTCCCGGAAAGCTGGAAACACGCTGAACTCACCGCCCTTCTGAAAAAACCAACAGCGGACCCCACCGAACTCAAAAATTACCGCCCCATCTCGCTTCTTCCATTCCCGGCCAAAGTCATCGAGAAAGCTGTCAACAACCAGCTCGCCGCCTTCCTCGAAGCCAACAAATCCCTCGACCCCTCACAATCTGGCTTCCGAGCAAAACACAGCACTGAGACCGCCCTCATCGCAGCAACAGACGACATTCGAACACTACTGGACAATGGAGACACAGTCGCCCTCATCCTCCTCGACCTCTCTTCAGCTTTCGACACAGTCTGCCACAGCACCCTTTTACAACGCCTCAACAACATCGGAATCCAAGGAAAAGCTCTTGATTGGATCACCTCGTTCCTCACCGGAAGAACCCAAAGAGTCCGCCTACCACCATTCAAGTCCGAGGCCTCTGAAGTCATCTGCGGCGTTCCACAAGGTTCCTCACTCAGTCCCACCCTCTTCAACGTATACATGAGCCCCCTCGCGACCATCGCACGCCAACACAACCTCAACATCATCTCTTACGCGGACGACACTCAACTGATCCTTTCTCTCACCAACGACCCCAGCACCGCCAAAACTAACCTACACGAAGGAATGAAAGAAGTTGCCGAGTGGATGAAACAAAGCCGTCTGAAACTGAACTCAGACAAAACTGAAGTCCTCATATTAGGTACATCCCCCTCTGCATGGGACGACTCCTGGTGGCCGGAAGCCCTCGGAAAAGCACCCATCCCGACAGACCACGCACGGAACCTAGGCGTCATCCTGGATTCTTCACTCTCAATGAACAGACAAGTCAGCGCCGTATCCTCTTCATGCTTCAACATTCTTCGCATGCTCAGAAAAACATTTCGCTGGATCCCCTCCGAAACAAGGAAAACAGTCACCCACGCTCTGGTCACGAGCCGACTGGACTACGGAAACACCCTCTACGCAGGTACTACCGCAAAACTCCAGAAGAAACTCCAACGAATCCAAAATGCCTCAGCCAGGCTCATATTAGACATCCCACGCAACGAACACATCTCTGGGCACCTCAAAGACCTCCACTGGCTACCCGTCAATAAGAGGATCACTTTCCGACTGCTTACCCACGCACACAAATCACTCTACGACATCGGACCAGATTGCCTCAACTCACGACTGTCCTTCTACACCCCCTCCCGCCAACTACGCTCTTCCAGCCAAGCGCTCGCCACTGTACCTCGCATCAACAAGACCACCATGGGAGGCAGATCCTTTTCGTACCTGGCTGCCAAAACATGGAACTCACTCCTCGCTTACCTTCGCCTCACCCAGAACCACCTAGCATTCAGGAAGCAACTTAAAACGTGGATATTTGACAAATAATCCTCCTCCCCTCCTAAGCGCCTTGAAACCCTCTGGGTATGTAGTGCGCTATACAAATTTCTTGACTTGACTTGACTTGACCAGGAGTCGTCCCATGCAGAGGGGGATGTACCTAAGATGAGGACTTCTGTTTTGTCTGAGTTCAGTTTCAGACGGCTTTGTTTCATCCATTCGGCAACTTCTTTCATTCCTTCGTGTAGGTTAGTTTTGGCGGTGTTGGGGTCTTTGGTGAGTGATAGGATCAGTTGGGTGTCATCCGCGTAGGAGATGATGTTGAGGTTGTGTTGGCATGCGATGGCCGCGAGGGGGCTCATGTATACGTTGAAGAGGGTGGGACTGAGTGAGGATCCTTGTGGTACGCCACAGATGACTTCAGTGGCCTCGGACTTGAATGGTGGAAGGCGGACTCTCTGTGTTCTTCCGGTGAGGAAGGAGGCGATCCATTCAAGTGCTTTTCCTTGTATTCCGATGTTTCTGAGGCGCTGTAGAAGGGTGCTGTGGCAGACTGTGTCGAATGCTGCAGAGAGGTCGAGGAGGATGAGGGCGACTGTGTCTCCATTGTCCAGTAGAGTTCGAATGTCGTCTGTTGCTGCGATGAGGGCGGTCTCAGTGCTGTGTTTTGCTCGGAAGCCGGATTGTGAGGAGTCGAGGGATTTGTTGGCTTCGAGGAAGGCGGCGAGCTGGATGTTGACAGCTTTCTCGATGACTTTGGCCGGGAATGGAAGGAGCGAGATGGGGCGGTAATTTTTGAGTTCGGTGGGGTCCGCTGTGGGTTTTTTCAGAAGGGCGGTGAGTTCAGCGTGTTTCCAGTCTTCCGGGAAGGTGGCGGAGTTGAAGGAGCAGTTGATGACGTCTCGGAGGTGCGGTGCTATGACGGAGTCTGCTTTGTTGAAGATGTGGTGAGGACATGGGTCTGTGGGGGATCCTGAGTGGATGGAATTCATCAGGCGGATTGTGTCCTCAGTGGAGATTGGGTTCCAGTCATTAAGGGTGTTCACGGGGGGAGAATGTTCAGCAAATGGTAGGGTGGGTTGGTTTCCGGGTTGGTTGTCGAAGCTGTTGTGGATGTCTGCAATCTTGTTGTGGAAGAATGAGGCTAGGGAGTCGCAGAGGGCTTGAGAGGGGGTGATGTTGTTGGAGTTGGCCGAGGGATTGGAGAATTCCTTGACGATGTTGAAAAGTTCCTTGCTGTTGTGGGTGTTGTTGTCAAGTCGGTCCTTGAATGCTGTTTTCTTGGCCTTTCGGATTAGTTGGTGGTGAGTGCGGGTGGCGTTTTTGAAGGCGTCCTTGGTGCTAGTGGTTGGGTCTTTTTTCCAGGCCTTTTCAAGGGAGCGGCAGACTTTCTTGGACTTCTTAAGATCATCGTTGAACCATGAGGCTTTTTGCTGCCAGGTTTGCTTTGACGTTTTTTCAGTGGTGCTAAGGTGTCGGCGGTGTTGGATAACCATAGGGTGAGGTTGGCGGCGGCTTCGTTTGCGTTAGAGGAGTGGGCTGGGTCGTTTAGAAGGAGCGAGGCGGAGATCTGGTCCGTGGTGATTTTGTTCCAGTTTCTTTGCAGAGTTGGTTGGAGGTGGTTGGTGGGTTTTGGCTTGTTGTAGGTGAAGTGAACGCAGCTGTGGTCAGTCCAGAGGAGGTCCGTAGTGTGGCTGAAGGAGACATGATTGCTGGAGGTGAAGATGGGGTCGAGTGTGTGACCTGCGATGTGGGTGGGGGAAGTGACCAGTTGTTTAAGTCCGAGGTTGGCGAGGTTGTCTAAGAGGGTGGCGGTGTTGCGGTCGTTGATCTTTTCGAGGTGAAAGTTGAGGTCTCCCAGAAGGATGTAGTCTTTGGAGGGGAGCGCGTGTGGGGTGATGAAGTCCGTGATGTCTTCACTGAATTTTGCGCGGGGTCCTGGTGGTCTGTAGAGGAGGGTGCCTCTGAGTGTGGTCTTGGGGTCGATGTGGATCTGGAAGTGGAGGTGTTCGGAGTTAGCGAGGTTGGCGTCAGAGCTGGTTGAGATGCGGATTGATTTCTTATGGACGATAGCGATTCCTCCTCCTGTGTGGTCGGTGCGGTCCTTGCGTGTGATCTTATAGTCTTCAGGGATGGCAATGGTGATGTCTGGGGCGGAGGAAGCGTTCATCCAAGTTTCTGTTAGGAAGGCGACGTCTGGAGAGATGGTGTCTAGTAGATTCCATAGGTCAATGGCGTGTCTGTGGACCGATCGGGTGTTGAGAAGGATGCACTGTAGGTGGTTGGGGTCGAGAGTCTGTGGTGTGATCATAGCGGAGATGTTGTCGGTGCCGCTGAATTTGCAGGAGTAGCAGGAGAAAGGTCCATGGGTGTGTCCAGGAGCGGCTTGGACGCAGTTGGGGGCGCGACCGGGATCAAGGGCTAGGAGGGTGGCGGCATCGTAGGTAATGCGGGAGGGCTGGGCAGCGCGAGGGGCAGGGGGACTGGCGCTGGGCGCGGTCCAGGCGCGGACGGGCGTAGACGGGCTTACCTTTGGCGCACCTTCGGCGTGGCCGTAGCGCGTGGACGCTGCGCGTGGGGACATTGGCCATAAATGGATGTTGGAGGGGGCGGAGCGTGGGAGGGGCAGCAGCTGGGAGGCGGTAGCGGGGAGGAGGGGCGGGCCAGGAAACTGCAACCAACAAAATGGAGGGTGAAAGTGTAAGTGAGGCAGGGGCAGCAAATGGACCAGCAGGTCGGAAAACAAACACAGCGTCAATACAGAGTCAGTATTGGAAGCTAATGGGCAACCAAATGCAGCGTAAGCACACAGGCACAGCGCTATTTAAAATCGTGCGCTTAAGGGTTAATGATACAGTATAAGCACACAGGCACAGCGCAAAGCACAAAGCACAAAGTAAACACAGCGTCTGCACAAAGTACAGCGCTCGTCACCCAAATTCGAGCTGCGGCGTCCACAGTGCGTGAGACCAGCGAGGGAGGGAGGGAGGGAGGGAGGGAGGGAGCGACCGTTCAGGAGCAGGTCCAGGTGGTCACAGTGGGTCAGGGGACGAGGCGATCCCTGTGTTCGTGGGTGGGAGGGGCAGCAGCTGGGAGGCGGTAGCGGGGAGGAGGGGCGGGCCAGGAAACTGCAACCAACAAAATGGAGGGTGAAAGTTTAAGTGAGGCAGGGGCAGCAAATGGACCAGCAGGTCGGAAAACAAACACAGCGTCAATACAGAGTCAGTATTGGAAGCTAATGGGCAACCAAATGCAGCGTAAGCACACAGGCACAGCGCTATTTAAAATCGGGCGCTTAAGGGCTAATGATACAGTATAAGCACACAGGCACAGCGCAAAGCACAAAGCACAAAGTAAACACAGCGTCTGCACAAAGTACAGCGCTCGTCACCCAAATTCGAGCTGCGGCGTCCACAGTGCGTGAGACCAGCGAGGGAGGGAGGGAGGGAGGGAGCGACCGTTCAGGAGCAGGTCCAGGTGGTCACAAGGTATAGAGGGCATGTAAAGTGCATCCTGCGCTCTTTCGCTAGTCAGCATGCAAGGATGAATGGTTTGTCAAAGGATGACCAGTTATCCAGACACAAACGTGGTTGGGGAAAAAATCACAATTGGTGTTTTCTGGCATTAGGGAGAGCACATATCTGTTGTATTCCGGAATGTCAACTTGATGTCTTAAAAGCAGCACTTCATTCTTAAGAGGTTGGGCCCGCATGAAAACAGAAGTCGGCATTCTGTGAATACAAATGCAGGGAAGGAGCTCTGCAGCTTTTCAGTCATTCCTGACAGCATCTGCAACCATTAGGAATGGGCCACAAAAGGGCGCCTAACTCATACATAGTAATGATGCAGGAGCTTTTGTGTCCTTCTGTGAATCGTCATTTTGAGTTCATATGAATAATACATCAGTTACCACTCCAAATAAAGTTCATCGGGCAAACAAGTTGGTCTGTCGTAGTAACAAGGGGACTGCAATCTCACCTCGGTACATCCACTCTGTTTTCCGTAAACTGTTTCTTATATTGTCTTTTCTTGTGTTGATCACTTCAAATACTGGCAGTAACGGAATTTCTGCCCTTTAGGCCCCCAATAGCTTTTTAATTAGTTCAAAATCAGTCGCAGTTATCTCTAGTTTCAATTCAGTAATGGAAAACGCATATTGAAAATAATTAACATGAACTTTTGTTGCGTGTTTACATTCTCATTAACTCCAAATCTCGTTCATTTAAAGAGAGAATGATTAGTGTAACTGTTGTTCATATTGTTCAGTCTCAATATTGAATGTGTATGCCAGATTATGGAAGAACATCTTAGCCGGGGGCCCTGAGATTTGTTTTCCAGGCTTTTTTTAACCGGTTAGGATTGGTCATTTTATTTGATTATGATCTCTTTACGATTTTTGTGAACTATTTCAAACGATTTGCAGCAGAAGAATGAGGCTGCCCCCCCCATCCCACGGGTGAAGTGAAGGTTGCAGACTAGTCTTCCCATAGAGTGCTTCGTGCTGACAGGCGCAAGGCAGGGTGGAATAAGTGAATCAGGTGGAAGGGGTGGGTTAATTAAAAGCTATATAGGTGTCAGTAACGGCGTGTTGGGCCTATTCCTGACACCAAGCATCACCTGGAGCGACACGATTAGGCACGGCAGGAGGAGGGTGCATGGGACAAGGCCTGGTGCTCATCTGGCCGTTTTCCGTAGCCTGCGGATAACACTATGATGCCAATGGACAACAGGGGCATGATGGCGGTGCTCCAGTCTGCTTGCTTGGCAGAGCGGGAGGCCGGGAAAAAGGCGGGGTAAGGCTTTGGCAGGAGCATGAAGAACTCGGCAACTAGCTACATATGCAGTGGCTGGCGTCGCAGCCTCTCCTTAGCAGTAGAAGAGGTATTGTCAGGGGAAGAGGGTGGGAGGGCTGATGCAGGGTCAGATGCCCCGATGGGCATATCATTGCTAAGCCGGCCTACAGGCCATCAGCTCCCATGGACGACTAGGCCTTTGGATCTGTCAGCTAGGCCCCTCCCTGGAAGTGTTCCTTCAAGGTTGGCTGGGCCACAGGACCCAGCCTTTAAGAAGTGCAAGTTCTGGACCAACACACGTGGTGGAAAGAGGTGAGGGAGGGCACTCCATGGTTGCTGCGGCATCCATTGAGGGCCTTTTGGGGGGCCAATGGCTCTGGGGCACGGAGACTCCCTCTCCAGTGAATGACAGGGGGTGGATATTGAGGCGCAAATACAAGAACAGTGCCTGCTCATACAGAAGATAGAGGAGAGCTGGGCACAGATGTGTGAGGCACAGGAAAATACATTTGGCTGGGGGTCCCGGACCAGAGGTGGTTGTGGATGCCAGAGAACCATGAGCTAGATGTTGATGTATGCCAGAAGCCATTGTGGTTCGGGGGGCCCGGTGGTGCGCGTGACGAGCCAGGTTAGTGCAGTCTTGTGGGCGATGGGACCTCAATACCAGTATCTAAGGCTGGTAGATGAAGATGCCAGCAAGGCCCAGACGGCTCCTGGATGCTGGCCCAAAGCAGCAGGGAGATGTCAGTGGCAGCCTGCCCTCCAATGAGGGCTCACACACACAGAGAATAACCAGAACCACCCATGAATGAATGTGCCATAACAGTGCGGTCGCAAACAGGGAGTGGTGTATGGGGATGATTGTGTGGCTGCTACAGGTGAGGATGAGCTTATCCTAGACTATGATAAAGCAAGGGAGGAGTTGGAACAGTGTGAGCTGTATGATGACGAGGATGCGGGGATGCCAGTGGGTAAGTCCATGAGGCAGGAGCAGGCAATAAGCAAGCTTGGTGTTTTGCAGACATCAAGTGCCAAGTGCCAAGTGCCAAGAACAAAGGGGCTCGGAACTGCGGCAGACATCGCAAAGGGAAGAAGGACAGTGGTGCCTTGCCAACAGGTAACGGTGATTGGTTGGCAGTGTGGGATACTGAGGACTATAGATCTGGGGGTAAGCCTTGCTAGTTGGTGTGTGTGGAGGATGGTGCTATGGATGATGCAAATGTTTCTATAAAAGATGCTTTGGTCATAACAGTGATGCCCAAGCGTAGCACAAGAAAGTTGACGGTAAAGGAGTCCAGATGGGCAACACTGATTGGCAAGGTGTGGCCGCTGGGGCGGAAGGGGTTGAATAAAATAAACACAAGAAAAAAAGATTACCATACATGGGTTTGCAATGCCCCTGGAGCCCCATCTGCCTGACAAGCCTAAAAATAGAATTTGGAAACACAAGTACGTCAACATTTTTAACCTAGTGAGTAGGGAAATTTAGGCGAAGGAAGGGTCCAAAGAGTAGGACTGGGAATTGAATAGGAGGCCTAGGGTCCCAATAAACATGAAACATTCTATTATTATTCAAGTACATGGACATCATTCATAAGGTGCAAATGGAATTTGGGGGCTACACCTGGTTGAGCTACCATGAATAATTCAGGGCCAGGATGAGCCTTAATCCTGATAAGCTTTGGGGAGATGAATTCTGATCGGTGGATGCAGTGGAGGTCGTCCACTCAATTCATAGCATCTACGTATACAGTGAGTGGACAGCCCGTTATGACCAGTTTTTTCAGCTCCTCAGGGAGCAGGTTATGCTCCGAAGCTAACTGGACCCACCACTAAGACTTGCTGGAATTTCAATAAGGGGTTCTGCTCCCAACACCCATGCAAATTCAAGCATGAATGTTCCAAGTTCGGGGTCGGCATCCACTCACACCATATTCACACTTCCAACCCCCGGCAAACAATGGAAGGCCTTTAGAGGGAGGGGTAAACAGGTCAGTCTGGACTTAACAGCTCCTACATCAATTAAGGTTGAAGCCATGGTACCTTGTCTCTCCATGTATCCTGACAGAGAGACAGCATTGCGTTTGGAAAGGGGTTTCACAGAAGGTTTTCTGGTGTGATACCAGGCTCCTAGGTGTCGTAGGTGGGTGGCCAGCTTGAAATCAGTCTGGGAACTCCCGGAGGTGGTATCAGCAAAATTGGAAAAAGAGGTAACTGAAGGTTGAGTCGCGGGCCTTTCTTTGAGTGGCCCCTGACAGATTTGATCATTTCTCCACAGCGGTGGTGCGGAAAAAGGGGTGGAGTAATTCAGGATTATCCACCATTTATCTTGGCCGGGCGGTGTGTCAGTCAATGATTTCATTGCTGATGAAGATGACATGGTATTGTACGCCTTAGTAGATGTTGCTATTTCTTTGGTGCAGAAGTGTGGGGGGGTGCGGAACTAGCATGGCATGAAGTCTGCTTTTAGGTTGCTGCCCGTACACCCTGCGGACTTTTCATTGCTAGGCATGCGATTTGGGGATGACATCTATCGGGACAAGGTTTTGCCTATGCGGTGTGCTATTTCCTGGGCATTGTTTGAGATGTGTGAGAGGTTTGGTGCAGCGGCCAGAGTAACTGACTCTGGATTGCAAGGACCATGGTTCGGTCACCAGCGGCAGCTTAGCCTCATGTGACTCTGGGCAATATCTCCCTTAATCTCTCCCAGCACCTTAAAACCTTTGAGGGGTGATATGATTGTGCTTCAAAAATACAAATTATTATTATTATTGTTATTGTTCCTATGTTTAGCACCTTTTGCAATGAGGGTAGCCATCAAGATTTATCTTAATATTTGGATGATTTTTTGTTTTGTGGGTGAAAAAGCTTCAGGGAACTGCTGGGGGGTGCTCTGGTGATTTGAGTCCTTGGTTCAGTTGTTCAGGGTTCCTTCCCTACAAGACAGAGGGTCCTAGTGAGGTCTTGGGCATTAAGTTGGACTCTGCGCAATGAGTGGTGTGGTTGCCTTAGGCAAATGTGTTGGAGATACTAAGGTTTTGGGCAGCAGTTATTGGCGAGTGAAAGATTGAGTTGAGGGCTGTGCAGAAATTGCTTGGCTTCCGGAGTGTTGTGTGCAGAGTGGTGGGAGCGGGTCAGACATTTTGCATACGTCTCAGCATGGCTATGTCAGGGGCAGTGCTGCCGCACCATAGGGTGCATATTTCTTCGCCGGTCAGGGCCAACCTTTGCATTTGACACACATTCCTGGATAAATTTAATGGTGAGTCTTTGGGTTTTCTGGAGGAAAACACTGTGTGGCAGGTCCAGATATTTTCGTATGTGGTGGTGGTTTTGGTGTTTTCTGGAAAGGGAGGTGGTGTGTCGAACAATAGTAGGTGCACTCATTGAGTCGGGGATGTAGCATCGCTTTCCTTGGGTTTTTTCCATTGTTGTTGGCATTGGCAGTGTGGGGTAACGAATTGATGAACAGAACGGTATTGTTGCATGGGGACAACATGACAGTGGTGTATCTTGTGAACAGGGAGAGAGTGAAAGATCTGAGGCAGACTCTTCAAACAGAGGGACGCCCAGCTGTTTTACCCCTTGCTGCCCGCGAGGACCCCAGGAACATTGAACCCTTTCTGCGCTACAAGAGCGATGCAGGCTGTTTGTCCCCCCCTGCCTCCGCAAACCACCAGCTCAGCGGCCGCAGTGCGGGGGGAATACAATCCCCAGAAGACCTAGCGGGACTGCCTCGCCCACCTGCAGCATTTCCACGCACGGAGGCGCTTAAGAGTCCTGTCCTCCCTCGGGGAGCGGGAGACTCTTCAAACAGAGGGATGCCCAGCTGTTTTACCCCTTGCTGCCCGCGAGGACCCCAGGAACATTGAACCCTTTCTGCGCTACGGGAGCGCTGCAGGCTGTTTGTCCCCCCGGCGCCGCAAACCACCAGCTCAGTGCCCGCAGTGCGGGGGGACTACAATCCCCAGAAGACCTAGCGGGACTGCCTCGCCCACCCGCAGCATTTCCGCGCTCGGAGGCGCTTAAGAGTCCTGTCCTCCCTCCACGTCACGGGACGCGCGCGGGCGGCGCCGGGCCAAGCCCGGGCAAAGGGCGGGCCCTCTGTGGCCCTCAGAGGCCAGAAGAGGCTGGGCTGGGCCACAGATTTTGGATGTTCAGTGAAGGACTACATGATTGGAAGTGAGATTTTAATTTTCACTTCTCGGTGTATGTGTAAGGTGCGTTGCTAGCTTGCGGGTTGTTTCACCATATTGGCCTTTTATTTTGAGTGCAGCAATAAGCCGATCCGATGACTAGAGGTAAAACTGATAAAACTGCTTCTGGGCGAGGTACTATGGATAGAAGGGTCTCTCTAGGTCGGGGGAGCCCTCCATTGTTACAGGAAGAGGTGTCTCTTCTAGTGGTGGACACAGCTATGCCCAATAGCCCTGATATTAGTTCTAGTAGTAGGGAGGTTGGGCAAGCGAATATCGGTGATGATAAGGATAAAGGGGAAGGGTCGTCCAGTCCTAATATTGCATCTTCTTTTCTGAGTCTGTCCAATAGTACCGATAATGAGGGGGTTATCAAATTCCCCTAGACTATCTATTCCATCTCCCCTTAATTTGAGTCAGGGTACACCGCCTAAGGTTAAAACTAAAAAAAGAGGGGGTGGTCCTTTAAAGACTTGTCAAGCCAAAATGCAAAAGAGGAGCTCAACCTCAATAGTGTTAGATACCGTTGAGTCATTGACTCCTCCCTGGGTCCCCTTAATACCAACTTACTGCCCCACTGATGAGGGTCGCCTTTTGGAAAAAATTAAAATTTTATTAAATTCACTGATGCTGCCTCTTTTAGAAAGGACACAGTTGATTAATACGCATCTAGACTTGATTGATAAAAAAGTAGAAAGAAATACACTTTTATTATCCGATCTGGCAAAGGGATTGACTAGTATAAACCCCAGAGCAAATTCTGCTAATACGATCCCACAAACAAAACAATGCCCATCATGCTCTACTCTTTCCATAAAACCTAATCGTGCAGGGAAAAAGCCAATTTGTAAATCCCCCAAAAAAGCGCAGCCATCTTCATTGGTGGAGAGGAAGTCTGTATCTAAAGCCCCACCTGCACGTAAAGAAGATGATCTAAGGGGGAATACAACCACTCCAAAGGAAAAGGCAGAACTCCCGCAAAGTAAGGTTGATAAGGATAATGGGGGAAAGGATTTGCACAATATAAATCGACAATTACACAGAAGAGTAGATTTACCCCCAGAAGCTGCCCCTTATGCGATTATCTTGGCAGGTGTCCCTGAGCTCCCTTCGGGTATTAAGGAAGACCATTGAGCCTTAAAAAATACAGTTGTCTATTGGTTGTGCAACAATAGACCTTTGTCTGCGCACATTAATGGGGACATTTAAATGTTAGGCGCGCAATTTGGGTGGGTTCACGACCTAAAGACAGGAAGGGGGACGTAATTATCGTACATTTCAAAGATCACAGAGCTGTGAGGCACATTGGGGATTGGTATGAGGTGAGAAGTAGTGACTCCATATCAACACATTACCTTAGCTATTTTTATCCGCATACACCAGCTCCTTATTTAAAAGACTGTGTAGTAGGAAGGCAGTCTGCAAATAGGTTCGGATTTGAATATCATGGGCGCAATCAAACTTCTTTCGCCCAATCCCAGAGATTAGCCAATTTCCACCCCAGGTTGACTCATCATGACAATAATTACCTGTGGGGTAATAGAGGTATAGCTCTATCTGCCTACAATATACCAACCCACAATCGGTTTGATGTATTTTCGGGCCTTGATTTTGTGGATTGACTTAAAAAAGACACTCCCCTCATTAAAATGCTAGGAATAATGGAGCACCCTGATACAATTAAGGGGCATATGGAAGAGCATAAGCTGCGGGAGGGTAATGATGACATCAACCAAGTAGAAATTACGTCCCTAGCGGTTAATGGCCATAACAATGAGGAAGGTTATGAGATTAACACCAACCCTGACCAAAAGATGGGGGAACAGTGTGGAGAAGCCAGTTCCCCATTATGTGGTAAGGATTTTGGTAATGCCCCTCTGTGCGAATATGTAGTAAACGAGAATAGGAAATCCTGTACTCTTTTGTTCTGGAATGTGGCAGGATTAAGGCAAAAAAATAAAAATTCATCCTGGGAAAGCGTCATAAATGGTCTAGATATTTTGGCTTTGCAGGAAACTTGGTCTACTGACTCAGTCCATATAAGTGGCTATAGAAGTTTCTTCACTCCGGCAGTGGGGGGCCAATATGGGAGAGCAAAGGGTGGGTTAATTACGTACCTTTCAAATCAGCTCAAGTATGAGCAGGTCCGCTTTTCGCCAAAGTGCAGCTATTATCAAGTAGTAACGATAGACAACAAGAAGGGAATGAATTTTGTTGTCATCAACTTTTATAATAATATTCCGAAAAATGAAACTCTGAGCATCCTAAAAATGCTGAGTGAGGATACACAACATGAAATAGATAATAATGAAAGGGAAGTAATATTTTTTTGGGGGGGTGATTTTAACTGTCCACTCTGTAAAAAGGGAAAACAAGGCATCTGCGGTTTAATGTTAGAGCAGGAGATAAACCTAACACACTTTGACCACTCCTTGATTGGGGATTTATTCAATGAAATATTGTTCACGTATGACCTGGGATATGTAAATGAAATTGCCCAAAAACCAACTCCCTTCGTCCCCACATTCATTGGCAGAGGAGCATTGACCACCATTGACTTCATTATTTCTTCAAATAGTCACGGCCACAAGATTAAGAGGTCTAAGACCATAGAGTTACCACTTAGTGACCATCGGCCTCAAATAATGGAGTTTGAAAACCCTTTTTTTGAGCAGTAAAATGATGGGTCCCTTTTGTGTACAGTCCCTGATGTGATTCTTGGGAGGCAAAATGGGTATGCCCTTAAATGGGGTGAGGTGGTCCCAGAAAAGTTCATAGGCAATCTGTTGAAAAACTGTTCTGACAGCTTCGCGATTTGCCTGGGGGAGCACTCTGACAGTGTGCAGATAATAGAACATTTTAACATCATAGCTTCTTCAATTAGAAATAGTCTGCGGGTGGAGGCAAATAAATGGGCAAAGGGCAATAAGAGTTGGTTTGATAATGCATGTACGAGGGCATTGACAGACTTGAAACATGCGATTCATAAGACACCCTGAGATCCTTCACAAATAACAGGTTTAAGAAAAATAAAATGAGGCATTAAAAAATAGGAAAAATGCCAGAAAAAAGGAGGCCTTGGAAGTCCTATGTGCAGCGTCACAGTCTAAGGATGCATCTGCATTTTGGAGGGCTGTAAATGCCTCTTTTCTTTAAGATAACACCAAGGCGCGCATGGAGATTGCACTCGTTGAGGACGACTGGGTCGAACATTTTTCCAATCTTTATATGTCCCAAGATGAAATACCTATTATAGGTCCTAGTATATTGGGTGATATAGGGGTAGGGGCCCAGATGCTTGTGGTAAATTTGGAGGAAGTTATGATGGGTTTGAAAGCAACAAAGGGTGGTAAGGCCGCAGGTCCTGATGGGATCCCAGCAGATTTTTTAAAGCAAACAGCGAGATCTGGGGCCCCATGCTGGTGCAGCTTTTTAACGCAGCACTAGCAAGGGGATTAAATCCATCTTGGTTTACCTCTGTTATTGTACCAATATATAAGAAGGGAGACAGACAAAATTGTGCATGCTACAGACCAATCTCCCTTCTAGACTCATCTATAAAAATCCTTGGCAGAGTCATCCTGGCAAGACTTCAAAATTGGAGGAAAATAGGATACTGAGTGACCTGCAGTTTGGATTTCAGAAGGGCATAGGAACAATCGAACAAGGTTTACATTTATTGACTGTTCATCAAAAATACACCAGGGTAAAGGGTGAACGCCTGTACCTTACATTTGTCGACCTCACATCGGCATTCGATTGTGTGTCACATGTTAAATTGTGGGCAATCTTAAAAGGGCTGGGCGTGGAAGATCCTATCATTTGCTTTTTAAGAGAATTATATTTCAGGGGCCTCAGCAACGGTTCGTTATGGAAAAGGGGGCGAATGTACCAGAAAATTTGGTGTTGGACGTGGAGTACGCCAGGGGTGCGTCCTGGCTCCGTTTTTATTCCTGGTCTATATAAATGGACTTGAGCATCATCTTTTGCAGGAGTGCAGGGATATGCCCAGGGTTGGCAAAAGACCTATCACTGCACTCTTGTACGCTGATGATGCAGTCCTAATGGCCCGGACTCCCTTGGCCTTACAGAATTTGATAACATCTTTTGATAAGTTCATGATGAGTTTAGACTTAAAAATTAACTGCAGCAAAACCTTCTCCATGAACTGTGATACAAGAATTGGGAAGCAAATGAGAAGAATATTTATAAATGAAGTTCCCTTGGAAAATACCTCCACTTTCCCCAACCTTGGTATTTTGTTCATTGAATCTGGGTCCTGGACAAGTGCTGTAAAGGCCAGCACTTTTTTGTTCTTAAAAACAATAATGGCCTTAAAGAATTTTATTTAAAAGTTGGGTAAGAAACCAATAAGAGAAATCCTAACTATATATAATGCCACATGTACATCAGTAGCTTTGTATGGCTCGGGGCTCTGGGGGTATTCCAACATAAATTCAATCCAAATAGTACCACAAAGTGTTGCGACTTATATCTGTCATACTGAACTTGGACAACCCCATATATCAGATATAATCAGAATACAACCTATCCTCTTGTGGCTTAGGGTATGGACAATAAATGAGTGTGCCGTGAACCGGGCTATGATGCAGGATGTCTTTAAATTGGAAAATGTGAGTGGATTTAAATGGCTAGATTATGTTAAATGTTTTCTTATAGAAATCAATTGCCAACATTATTATGATGACCCACTCACAATGGTTAATATATCCAGAAAATTGTTGAAAAAATTGTGTATGGAATACCTCAAAGAGAAAAGAAGGCGAGAGGAATTGAAGAAAAAGACAGTTACCTCGCATCTTTTGTTATTAACTGGTGATAAATTACAGCCGTATTTAACTCTGCCGATGACTAATTATGATCGAATTTTCTTGCCCGTTTTAGATTGAATATTGTTTTTAGACTTTTGTCCTTCCCAGAGATGAATTCATGGTTGCGTGATTTGCCTATGTGCCCGTGTGATGAATTTTCGTCCCAATCTGACATCCATGTTTTATTTTTTTGTAAATTTTATATTTTACCACATAGGAAATGTATTATCCCAATCCTCAAAGAAATTAACTTAAATAGATGCCACCCAGCATTTTTAGAATTTCAGAGAATGGACACTGTTTTAACTGTTGCAGTAGTTTTAGCCTTTTTTAAACATGCTTTTAAATTACGGAAAACAATTGGTCTTGATGAATTATAATTGCTTTCTTTTAACTATCCCTGTGTAAACTGTAATTTCATGTTGTTGCTTTTATAGTTATTGTCTTTTAACCGAATAAAGTACTTTTTGAACTTTGAACTTTGAAAGATCTGAGGGTGTTAAGGCTGCTAAGAAGATTCGTGCTGGTGTGCTTTCAGCTAAATGTAGTGTGCAGGGTGGGCTAAACATGTTTCTGGTGCCAACAATTACATAGCTGATTCCTTATCTCGTTCGCAGTGACAACGCTTCCCCCAGTTGGCACCAGGAGTGGAGGACGTCAAGACGTCATTGCCTGCTGATATCTGGGCCTGGGGGAGTGAGAGTAGTGGGTCTGGTTAAGTTTAGGAGGGGCTACTGGCTGGCATGGAGTGAGTTTGGGTAATTTACAGGTTGTTCTCCTGAAGATATGATGCTGGATAACTAGGAGACTGATAAGGGACTGCTGCATTTTGTTTTGTCTTGTATTGACAGAGATTTATGGTTCACGACAATTGCGGGCACATTGTCGGGAATCTCGTTCTATGGGCGAGCTGTATTGGGGTTTTGTCCCTGCCAAGGATGAGTTTCTGGGCCGGGTGTTAAAAGGTGGGATAGAGAAAGAGTTGAGGGGTATTGTGGGAAGTGAATACATTTGAGCTGATAAAGTATTTGTTGGGTGTCCTACCTCTTTGTTGTTCTGATCATTTTGAGGAAGTGTTGTTCCAACTAATTATGATCTGGATGTTTTTGGAGCCTTTTGAGTATCAGAGCCCTTGAGTTCTGCTCGAACCAAGGTGGTTTTGCACAAGGAGGTGCGCTTGGAGCAGGGATGAATGGGCATTTGACTGCATCAATCCAGGATGGAGCACATGGGCAGGGGTAAATGGGTATGGTTGTGTGAAAGGGGTAGTCGTGAGGTTTGTCCCGGGCGGGAATGGTGCTGTTTCCAGGGGCGGCCTAGTCAGAGTAAGCAGTATTTTGTTTTGTCATGGCGACAGCAGTAAGGTTACTGCTTTCCAGTTGTTGGTAGTGTTGCACATGTCTTTGTGTAGACTTGGTAGGGACCCAGCTGCTTTCGGCATACATTCATTCTGGATTGGTGTAGTGTCAGCAGCCGCGTGTTTGGGGTGGTCTTGGGGACGGATTTGTCAGATTGGTAGATGGAGGTCAAGGTGCTGCAAGTGTTATGTGTGGAAGTGGTGGGTTTTTCCAGGATGTGGGTGATAGGTAATTGTTATTAGAGCTAATTGTCTTTTTTCTGCAGCAGGGTGCATGCGCATTCAAAGTAATAATATGGTGACCGGCATTGTTTGACATTCATACATTGGGCGGTGAAGTATGCAGACCATCAGGTGTATGGACGGAACAAATGCATGCAGAGTAGCTGACAAGTGCTGATATGGTGAGGTAAAGGAGAAATGCATTGGGGTAATCTGTTACCATGGTTGACAAAGCTGGTCCAGCAAAGGGGCTGTCCAGACATGTGAGAATGGCTTGGTTAAGAAGTCAGGTCTGACACTGCTTCAACACATGCAAAGAGGAACTTTTTAGGGACCTGTCTAATCTGGACTGAGTTTGTGGCTTGCAGGGTCTGGAGGAGGGGAATTAAAGCATACTATGAACGAAAAGGCCTGGAGGAAGTTTAACAGGACCATGAGGGTTTTCTGCATGGCAAGTGACATCAAGGTGATTGCTTACAGTGCATAAGGAAGAGGAATAGTTACTGTTTAGGCAGGATAGGGTGCACCTTTCACACCTGGGTAATGCGTATTACATGATGGAGTTGTGTGATGTGGTAAGCACTTTGTTGAAGGAGTCGATTTGATGCAGACAGACACATCGCTGATGTACTAAAGATTTTCCTGGCTAGCATTATTTTGTGGGGGTGGTGAGTCACATGCAGGCATACCCAGCCCTAGTGGGAAGGAAAGGAGCACAGGTGTCTGAAAGCAGCGAGCGAGATGCAATGAGCAGGGGAAAGATCTTCAATGGAGGATGTTTGGTAGGACAAGTGAGGGAGTGACTGGGTATATGGCAGTAGGTCAGTGAGTGTAAGGGGAAGAATATAACAAAGGATATGCACTTTGGAATCAAAAGTGGGTGAGTTGTGAATAGTGTAGGGAGGATTGTAACTGCCATTTTATGTTGTTATATTTATAGGTTTGAGATATTGTCAATAATAATAAAGCTAAGTGGAATGTTTCAACTCTGTCCTAAAAAATGGCCTTTTACTCTTAATATGAAAACTTGGCATGTGGCTATTGCACAATGAAGTTGGGATGCATTTCTGCTACTGGGAAAGAAAGGAACCAGACCTCTGTAATCCACGGGTGAGTTATTCAAAACCAGGGTTCTCCCAAATTTGTCCAAACTGCTTTCTGACCATGCTGAGCAGCTCTAATGACTATAGCTGTGAAACTGCAAGTTCTGGTCACTGATCTATCATATGTGCCTCCTTCTTTGCTGACTTTCCCAGGTGGATTGTTTGTTGAATAGTCAGCATATTTCCCATCATTTTCAAATTGATTAAGCCTTTCTCTAACCACCAGTCCTCGCTTTATTCGTTCTTCACACCCACTCTAGTTATCTCCACTTGGTCTCTTATCTGCAGCTGCACTTCTGCAATGGTATACTTGAAAGATTATCCACTGTGCATCGTGCATCAACTGTAAGCAATTGGATGTATTTATTTGGGCTAACAAACTGGCAGTTGACCCCGACCATTGTGACTCCAAAACCCAGTCACTATATGGAAGTCCTATTGTAGCCCAATAAAAGTACTTCTGGACCCTTAAGAGAATTTCTAAGATGTGCTTTACCCTCTTCAAAAGACACTACCACATCTTCCACATGAGTACTGGAGTAAACTTCTTTAATGTAGAAAAGTAAGCTTGGTTTCTGTGGAGCATGACATAAGGTGAGACTGGCTATTCTGAAGAGCAAAATACCCTCACATTTGTGATACTGGTCCACCCCCTACCCCCAGCTTCCCTTTATCCTGAAGATTACGTTGGCTGTTACCCTTTTTACCTATCTTTGTCTGATCTCTAGTCCTAATGACCCCCTACAGACTACATATTAGGTGTTTCTTAAGACCACTCTAGGTGTGCTCTTAAATTTAGGAGAACCAAATTGCTTTCACTCTTCCAGTAATCTCTAGGGGGTACCTCTCCTTAATAACTGTGCCCATGTCCTGGCTGGTGGCAGCAGTGAATCATTTGTGAAGTTCTGAAGGTGCACCCTAGAGTGATCCAAATGAAGTATAGGAACCTGGTACAAAGAAATTCCCATTTGAGTGTTTTAGAGGCTTGTTCATGATCAAGAACACAATAATCTGCGAGTAAGAACATTGATTTTTATTTGGGAGTCCAAAACCCTGTCAGGCAAGAACATAAGAGGGTCCCTGAAACACTACATGTAAGGAGAGGAAAGCAGGGAACAAATGAACAATTACAACAAAGTATATATATACAAAAATATATTCATTTACTTTCAGTATTAGTCAAATACATAATATCAACAAGAATTGATCCCCATGAGCATGTTAAATAAACAACTCAAAATACAGTCAAACACTATCAAACACACAACTAACAATCATACTGAACACACTCATACTCAATAACATAACCAGACCGAACACAACATTACATAACATAATTCATTTCATAAATACATGAGAGAAAAAATAAAGCACTGACACGTGTTTCGAAGTCGAGTCGAAAACCCACAATTCCTTAGTCAGGGCGCAGCAAATAAGTGAATCATTTGGTGGCCAATGGATATCCAAACATCAGGAATGTTTCTTACATGTGGTGCAGAGGGTTCTATATAACAATTGCTTTAAACTTTTAAAACCAATCTGTGGGAAAATGAAAACTCATATAAGCACATATATATTATTTACATAACAGTGAACATGGCACATTGGCAAGGAACCCTAATGGAGCCCAAAAGAAGAGTGCTTGATTTAGGCAATATGTATACACCCAGGGATGTGAAATAGAACAAGGATGGAAAAAACTATTAAATCTAAGTATTAAAACCAAATACTAACACCAGGGAGCACGTGCACAGAAAAAGATAAATAGAAAATAATAAAGATAACAGAAAACCTTCGTTCCTGAACGTGGTAAGAATTTGACTTTGCAGTTTACTGTGAGTTACAAACCCAAGAAGATGATTTCTTTCCTCCTAGTGGGTGCTACCTGGCAAATAAGGCGATGAAGCAAAAAAGAGACATTGAGGGCCTTATTAATACGTGATACGCCCACACTAAGTGTATCTAATCTAATCCTAGACTGTCCTCAATTCCTTAAGCAACAATAAAATAAATTTCACGAAAGAATACTAAGAAATGAGGATACAAGAGGCAAAAAGCCTTACTTACGTGCATAACCCCTAGAGTTAAGAGTAGCAAGCTCATAATCTAGACAGTGACAATATCACAAGGATGCGGAGACTACAGGTTCTCACCACAGGTTAAGTATTTTAATCCCTTTAGGTATTCATGAAAAGCTATGGCCTCAGGAGCCAACTACCATCTCTAAAGAGGAGATGAATAAGGCCCGGATAAGTCCTTGTAGAACCGGCTTTTAGAGACCCCTCTCTGGTAGGAGAGTCAAAGCCAGCGGTGCAGGGGACACCTTAGAATCTACGAGTTCTTCTTCCATAAATACATTACCAAAGAGACCAGGATAACCAGCCGTGGAGGGAGGACAAGTTATTTATTAACTCGAGCTACGGACAGGGTCCCAGAATGGTACAAAGACAATTCTACAGAGACTGCTGCTTTACTCCACAGCGTACACATATTTATAGCGCTAGCCACACCCATTTGCACAGTACAAGTTCCTTATTTCGATAAGTTCCTCAACTGACAAGTTCTGCGTCAGTCTCGTGTGGTGCAATCAAGGCCAGGTGACATCTTTCTCTGATTGCACAATGTACGTAGCCCGTGCTTCCTTGCCCAACTGGTGTGGTCATGGGGCACAGCCTTGTGCTTCCTCTATTAGTTGTTGTGGTCACAGTGCACAGCCTCGTGCTTCCTCTATTAGTTGGTGTGGTCACAGGGCACAGCCTTGTGCTTCCTCTATTCGTGACAGGCTGAGTTACCAACAATGGACAGGATGTGGCTGAATCTCTGGCACAACTGGGGGGGTGAGGCACACAGGCAGCTTCTCGGAATCGGCTCGACCACAAGGAGTAGGGAGGGTTGGGCAAGTTTCAACAGGGACGTGGAAAGCAATTCTTCATCAGGTTGCCGAGAGCATGGTAACACAAAATGGAGTTATGTAGGTCATTTTAAAATACAGCTCAACAGTCCCTCCTTTTGCCATGCAGAGGCAACAATCAATCGTCGTCTAGGACAATGTCCATCATTTCCTGGACCTCTCTCTTGATCATCATCATGGCATTGTGATGGTGTAATTTCATTTGTTTGGGTGTCAAAGAGGTTGCACAGAGCCCATATAGCGCGGGCATGCATTGAACACAGAGGCAGCAACAGAACAATGCGGCTGCAATGATGGCAATGAAAATCATTATCTTCCATCCCCATTGAGATACCGTGCTCCAACACCAGCCAATTAGGGACCATGAACCCTCATCCTGATGGATGTCAGAAGCAATTTTATGCAGTCTCTCTATTGCTTGATAGACTGTTGGTGCATTATCAGGTATGTAGATGCAGCAGCTTGTCCTGATCAATGTGCAGACTCCCCGACGGTCTGCCAGTATGATGTCAAGCGCCATTCTGTTCTGTAAAGTCATGAGGCGGTCTGCTTGAAGTTCCGCAGTGATGCTACTGAGGGCACTGGCAGTTGCGTTGATGGTGGTCCCTACCACCCTTGTGAGATGTCGAAGAAGGCGGCTATTGACCATAGGGCCCTAAAAGTGGTGGAACCCTTTAGCAAAGTCCCCAAACTCTTGGCCAGCTGTGTCTTCAGCGTCAATCACACCTCTCTTCTGGATGTGGTGTGTTGCATTGGCTGTGTAGGTGGGGGGAGCAACCACGCAATGTAACAGGTGCATGCCCAAGACTTGGGCAGCCAGGTGTAGGCCTTGCTCCCACACACAAAGTACGTATTCAGTGAGGACACCAGAGCTGGGAGAGTCGAACCATTGAGCTGGAGCGTATAGGCACAGTACCTTTGTCCCACCCATACCGTTCCATTGCTTTTCATGCTCAATGTCTTAAGGCAGTGCACCAATGTCTCTCCTCTGCTGCAGGCACTACAGATACCATGCTCTTTGGTGGTTGTGGGTGCAGATCATATTGTGCAGCCCCAAGTACTGTTAATCAGGAAAGAGCAACAGACTTTCACGTTCAGCAACACTCTCAGGCTCCAACACTTGTTATTCAATGTCAGAGGACGCTCAGGCTGCTCTTTCATTCTAATTTTCCTTTCAACATAGATATCACAAATGTAGTGCCGTTTGCCAATCTTGGATCCTCCGGTGCACTGCCCTTCTGTTGAAGCAAAGGAAAGGAGGGGGTGTGGCCAAACCTTAGGCCAAGTGGCTCAAAGAACCGCGCGTTGTCAGAGGCTACCAGCACATGACAGGTAGAAAACTGAAGCCTCAAACCAGCCCTGCCGTCAACAACAGGGATCCTTCTTTTTTGCTCCATTGCACTAAAATTCTTGTTCTGTGGCAAACAGGGAACCAGCTCCTCCTTCTTCTATGATGTCCAACGCTGTCTGATGAAGCAAACACAATGCTTTGGAAATGCCGTTGATGACGTGCTGGCGATCACTGTCCAGGCTTGCTATTTTCTGGGTGCTGGAACTGTAGGTCCAAGACGCCCCCCTCTCATCTGTAGCTGTCACTGATGGGATGTAGGACTCATTTTTATCACCGTTTTGCAGGTTATTATGACTCTTCCTTTTACTCTAGAAGATCCCGCTGAACCTAGTGATGTAGGAAATGTGACACAGTAGTTAGTTTCCTTCAAATTAGCTCAAAAACAATGTATTGTATTTAACAATGGGACAGCAAGCAGGTGGACTGCAATCTTCATGGGAGTGGCCAGACGCCATAGGACTACTCTGGTCTAGAATGCACTGTCACTCCCAAAGGATACAAAGGCAAAGGCAGGACTTCTAGTCTCTTCAATTGGGTAATCTTCATTATCCTCACTAACTTTAATGTGAGAGCATATCCTCTGCCATCTAAGGGTAGGTAGCTACATGTGAATTCTATCTGAATGTAGGTCCTCACACATAGTGGCATTATCGAATGGGGTCAACATCTTTTGAATTACTACATCTGTATGTTCCTACGTTCCACAACTCAAAAGTAAAAAGTCATGATACAGATTATCAGGGACATGTAGATACCTCCCTTTAAAAATTGTGCATCAGGTGCACTATGCAATACTCAGGCTTATGATCAAAATGTGGACACAAAAGACAAGGACTAGAGAGATCTGGTATTTCCATGATTAGAACACATCTGATCCCACTGAAACTCGAAACAGCAGAGAAAAAAGGGTAAAACAAACTAAAATAGGCATTAAAATAGGTCATGTTCAAAAAGTAAACGTAAGTTATCCCCTATTGAAGTGGAAAAGTTGTCTAATATAGTAAAAGATTCTATTGAGTCAGTTAACCAGTCCATCACTACCCTGATAGTCAGACTGGAAAACAACAAAGTGGGCATGGAGAAAACTCTTGAAAACCAACCTGGTCATACAAAAAGGGAATTATACACAATATGGGGGTCCCTAGTACATCACTGCAGTCTGGGAGTGTGAACTTGAACAATACACCAACAATAATAAAAGGGCTGACAGGTGAAAGGAATACGGGAAAAGGAAATGGGACTAGGACACAGCTAAAACCCCCAATAACTATGCAAAATGCGACATCGATCGGGGCGGCAAAAGAAAAAATTATAGGAAGAACAAGAAATTACTTGGGTGATAGTCAGGCATGGGACACAACACCAGGAGTACGAGCAATACACAAAAGCCAAAGTAGTACACAGCTTTTAACTCTACCACCGGCTGCTACACCATATACTGTAATCTCAGCTAATGTTCCTGTTCCTTCCCTGGGAAAATGAAACTTAGTTCCCTTTAAGGAACAAAGCCATACACTGCTCAGGAAGCAGAACAGGATTAACTAGTGTAATATCATGAGAAAAATTAGGTCACCCTTAGCAAGAGCCACAGATTTATAGTTCATTCTTAGGGTCCAATCAAGGAAAATCAATCTAGGATGCTTATTCCTTAATGGAAGGGGCAGTAATGTGACTAACTGCAGGTGACATGCATTTAATCCTGTATAACTCTATTATTTTTCTTCAATACCATTATAGCCAAATAGACATGCACTAGTGAAGTGTTGTCTCTCATGTTCACAGTAAGCCTGGGCGTAGTTTGCGTAACCGCACTCCGCGAGCTACGCGAAGATGCACTTGCACTCCGCGAACTACGCATAGCTCCGCGAGCATGCGTAGTAGCTTGCTTGATCCGTTCGCAAGCCATTTTTCGTCTTCGGGAGCACCGTGGAACTCTGGAACCTGCTCGACACCACATCTCCAGACGTCGCCTTCCTCACGGAAACATGGATGAACGCCTCCTCAGCGCCCGACATCTCCGTCGCCATCCCGGACGGATACAAGATCACCCGGAGAGACCGCGTCAACGAGACAGGAAGAGGCATCGCCATCGTCCACAAGAACACCATCCACATCACAACCAACTCAGACGACACCCTCACAGCCGCTTAACATCTTCACTTCCAGATACACACCGACCCCAAGACCACACTCAGAGGCACCCTCATCTACAGACCCCCAGGACCTCGCACACAATTCAGCGAAGACATCGCAGACTTCATCAGCCTGCACGCCCTCGCCTCCGCTGACTACATCCTCCTAGGGGACCTCAACTGCCACCTGGAGAACAACAACGGCAACACCACCACCACCCTGCTGGACAACCTCGCCAACCTCGGACTCATGCAACTGGTGAACACCCCCACCCACTACGCCGGACACATGCTTGACCCAGTCTTCTCCTCCAGCAAGTACATCTCCTTCAGCCACTCCACCGGACTCCACTGGACAGACCACAGCTGCGTCCACTTCAGCTTCAGAAAGACCACGACTCACCACCACCCGCAACAGGTTCCCCGCAGGAACTGGAACAAGATCACCACCGACCAGCTCACCACTTCACTGAGCCAGAACCCGCCCGCCAGCTCAACGGACCCCAACCAAGCAGCCAACAACCTCACACAGTGGATCACCAATTGCGCTCGCCCAACCAGCCTCGACCACTCGCAGTCCGGCTTCCGCGCCAACAACAGCACCGAGACCGCCCTCATCGCAGCCACTGACGATATCCGAGCCCTGCTCGACAACTGGGAAACAGCGGCCCTCATCCTCCTGGACCTCTCCGCAGCATTCGATACGGTCTGCCACCGCACCCTAGTGCAGCGCCTCAGCAACATCGGAATCCAAGAGAAGGCACTGGAGTGGATCATCTCGTTCCTCACCGGAAGAACCCAGAGAGTCCGCCTCCCCCCGTACAGATCTAAGGCCACCGAAGTCATATGCGGCGTACCACAAGGATCATCACTCAGCCCCACCCTCTTCAACGTCTACATGAGCCCCCTCGCAGCCATCGTACGCCAACACAACCTCAACATCATCTCCTACGCTGACGACACCCAGCTGATCCTCTCCCTCACCAACGACCCAGGAACCGCCAGAACCAACCTACACGAAGGGATGAAAGACGTAGTCGAGTGGATGAGGAACAGCCGCCTGAAACTGAACTCAGACAAGACGGAAGTCCTCATCCTTGGATCATCACCCTACGCCTGGGACGACTCCTGGTGGCCCCCTGCCCTGGGCAGCGCACCCAAACCAACGGACCACGCACGCAACCTGGGCTTCATCCTGGACTCCTCCCTCTCGATGACCAGACAAGTCAACGCCGTCCAATCATCATGCTTCAACATCCTACGCATGCTCCGAAAGATCTTCCCATGGCTTGCCACCGAAACCAGGAAGACGGTCACACAGGCACTCGTCACCAGCCTACTGGACTACGGAAACACCCTCTATCCCGGAACCACAGCAAAACTCCAGAAAAGACTCTAACACATCCAGAACGCCTCCGCATGACTCATCTTGGACATCCCCCGACACAGCCACATCTCCGGACACCTGAGAGACCTCCACTGGCTCCCCATCAGCAAGAGAATCACGTTCCAACTCCTCACCCAAGCACACAAGGCCCTCCACGACCTGGGCCCCAGGTACCTCAACAACCGCCTGACCTTCTACACTCCCACCCGCCAGCTACGATCGACCAGCCACGCCCTCACGCCGTGCCACGCATCCGAAGATCCACCATGGGAGGAAGATCCTTCTCCTACCTGGCAGCCAAGACTTGGAACTCCCTCCCCATCCACCTCCGCCTGACCCAAGACCACCTCTGCTTCAGGAAGCAACTCAAGACATGGCTGTTCGAGCAGTAGCGGACCCCCCTCCCCCAAGTGCCTTGAGACGCTCTGGGTGAGTAGCGCGCTATACAAATATCCTGATTGATTGATTGATTGATTGCCTACATGCTCGGGATGTGTAGCACGCGAAGTTACCCATGAGGTTTGTCCCGCCCGCTCGCGTCCCCTTTTTTCCGGTCACTACTAACGTGTTCGCGAGTTATTCTGTGCCAGATTGCAGTTTCTGCGTGTTCGGCAACTCGATCTTACCGACAAGCATCCTCGCGCACGCGAAAATGCTATTGAGCGCGCGAGAACTACGCTACGCAGCAGTTTGCGGAGTATTCGACAACTTCGCGTTCTCCGCGGAGCGCGGAGTTGCCGAAACTCCGCAAACTCCGCGAACGGAGCGTAGTTCTTCGCCCAGGGTTAGTTCACAGCATGAAATATCATATCTGTGGAATTTAGTAACCAGAACAAGTCCAACCAACTGTTACGTAGCGATGGGCATCGTCATGACCATCCCCTCACAACACTAGGGAGCTTGTAATAGTATCAAAAGTAGAATTGTCAAAACAATGCAAAAACAAAAACACACATGCCAAGCCATCAAGAATACTTGCTGTATACCAAGCACAGAAAGCATAAACAAATTACAGTAGCACATGCACATGAGCTTTGACACACAATACCATGTCATGCACTTTATGCACAAAAAACCTGCAGCCCAAAACCCAATATTGCGGCCTGCTTAATTTGTCAGGTTTAATATCAATATTCAATTTCCTCACCTTCCTCACCCCAATTTTTGACAGCAGGTCACCTTAGTGGTGATCGACTGTCAATACAACTTACTGTGTCGCTGCTGACACACAAAAATCCATGAATGATCTGTGGGCAGAAGCAAAAATACACAACACACATAAGAGAGACACTTCACATAACACATAAAAATATCAACTGTAACTATTAATCAGGAGACAAAACATAATACACAATAATAAAACACAAAATATTAAATATATATACTTAACTGTAACCATCTTGTCGACTTTGCAATGACTAAAACATGTAAGCATGTTAAACCACCTTAATTTTGACTATCTAAAATTAAAAGTCAATTGTGCGGGATCAAGGGCTGGATACATGGTGGGGGTATAGGGTGGAGGGGTGTTGAATATGGAGGACATCAGAGGGTCATCCTCTTTGTCCAGGGCCTTTTCAGGAACCTTCTTTGTAATGTAACATCCATCTATCTGCATTCGATGTAATCTATCATGTCTTATTATACCTTCTTCTATTCTCTGATTATCATGATTCTGGGCCTTCTGAATCACACTAATGCGCATTACTTTAGCTTCACTCTTTTTGAGTTTGATTTCTTCCTGTTTGGACTACTTGCGCCAAACCTGGAAGCAATCAAACTTCGCAGGTCTAGCTTTTCTTTGAAACAACTTCTCCTCTAAATTATCTAATACAGGAGGTTCAAAACTACCATATATTGGCTATTGTAACTTAGCATTACCCTTTGTATACTTATGCCAAAGTGAGCAAAACATAATCGGGCCAACACCATGTTTAGCATAAACTTCATGATTAGGGGTCCCCAAAAGAGGAATCGGACAATATTCATCCAATGTGGAGTCCTGTGTACAATAACAACAACACCATTTCCGGAACTTACTAAATCCAGGCATCTCTAGACGCGTATCCGGGTTCCAAACATCAAAGGGTGAAATCTAATGTTTACAGCATATAACTGTACTTACCCTTTGGTTTTCGGCTTTTGCAAAAGTCGAACAATACCCAAAACAAAGATACAATTCACCAAAGAAGTGGCCACTTTTACTCTTACCTGACCACTAATCTTCCATCACACGGCAGGTGTCATAAAGGTCCCGATCTCCCAAAACTAGGAACCAGAACTGGGGCGTCAGTCGGGGCCGCAGTCGGGTAGCCCACTGTAGGGAGGAATCATGCAATCGGAGTCTTTGGGCCCACAAAGACAATTTTCAGCCAATGTAGTGGCGCGCCTCACTTAGAATTTGATCACGGACTCCTCACGACCACTAAGCTCGATGACGACCGCCGAAGACGCCCCACGTTGGGCACCAAATTTTAGAACTCGCTTTTGGAGACCCCTCCGCACTAGGAGAGTCAAAGCCAGCGGTGCAGGGGACACCTTATAATCTACGGGTTCTTCTTGCATAAATACATTATCAAAGAGACCAGTACAACCAGCCGTGGAGGGAGGACAAGTTATTTATTAGCTCGAGCTAAGGACAAGGTCCCAAAATGGTACAAAGACAATTCTACAGACACTGCTGCTTTACTCTACAGCATATACATATTTATAGCGCTAGTCACGCCCATTTGCACAGTACAAGTTCCTTATTTTGTTAAGTTCCTCATCTGACAAGTTCTTCGTCAGTCTCGTGTGGTGCAATCGTGGCCAGGGGACACCTGTATCTGACTGCACAATGTACGCTGCCCTGTGTTTCCTTGCCCAACTGGTGTGGTCATGGGGCACAGCCTTGTGCTTCCTCTATTAGTTGGTGTGGTCACAGTGCACAGCCTCGTGCTTCCTCTATCAGTTGGTGTGTTACAGGGCACAGCATTGTACTTCCTCTATCAGTTGGTATGATCTCAGGGCAGCTGGTCGTGACAGGCTGAGTTACCAACAATGGGCAGGGTGTGGCTGAGTCTCTGGCACAACTGAGGGGTGAGGCACACAGGCAGCTTCTCAGAATCGGCTGGATCACAAGGAGCAGAGAGGGTTGGGCAAGTTTCAACAGGGACGTGGAAAGCAATTCTTCATCAGGTTGCAGAGAGCATGGCAACACAAAATGGAGTCATGTGGGTGATTTTAAAATACAGATCAACACCCTCAATAAGCATATGGAAGGATATAGAAGGAAATTGTATGGCAACCTCTCTAAGCAGTATTTATGGTACCTACAATCACAAAATGTCAAAGTTGAAGCGTCAAGGTTCTCTGTGGATATCAGAGTAAAATGATCTATAGGTTGGGGTCCAAAACTGATTTTAAAAAAACAAAAAGAAAGAGAAAATAATGGACCACAACTAGAGAATTAACCGGTCTGTAAGTTGGGTAGAGCAAGGTCTAACTTACACAGTACGGCCTTCTGTGGTCTCATAAGATTTTCAAATAGTATGAGCTGAGGCACAGCCCAGCTTAATTAAACCACGGGTCCAAGCAGAAAGACGCTAAAAGAAAATAGAGCATAGTCCATTTATCTGGCGTCTACCCTAGTAAGATTTCCAAGGTCTAAAGCCACTATCTCAAACCTCACCCCTGGTGTAACTGTAAATTCTTTCAGATCAGCAAACAAGATATACTCCCATGTCATTAAGGAACGGGCCCACAAATTCGGTGGATTTGTGCTGGAATCTATATACACACCCCGCCAAAGCCTGCTATCCTGATAGTTCGGTAATATGCATAACTACGTAACGAACGTGGCTCTTAGGACTCGCTTCCCTAGACCGCACCCGCAACATAGATGGTACATGTATGACTAGGCACCATCATGAAGGTAGCCCATGGGTGGATCGAGAAAGAAATGGTAAAGATAAGGATAGATCGAGAACGCTGTTGAAAGGGTATGTGATTACTATAAGTGAGAGAGCGCCATGTTATTTTCAAAATTTGTAGGGGTTCACCATAATCCTGAGTAGTCAGCACCCACATATTTAGAGGGTCTACTAATGTAGTTTAGACTTATAATGTCAGGCTGAGAATCAGCACGATAGGTAGTGATGTGGTTATTAATTAAAGACTAATGTAGTGTTCTAATCGAAATGTTGTGTGACCTAATGCAGAAGTATAATCATGTGTGAAATGTCATATTACTAATGAAATGCTTTTAAAATGTATTCGTGCTTGTTTTTTGTTTTTGTTTTTTTATTAAGTTTTATATCAGCAAACAGTTAAGACACAGTACACAAAAAAACTAATCTTGAAAGATATCAAGATAAGGTTTGGACGTTATATCATTAAACAATCACATCTTAAATTCATAGCCAGTTAGTAATCGGAGACCATAATTGCAACCCCTGAGTTTTCCTCCTTATACCCTTAGTTTTATAGTCCACAATGTCCAAATAATATGTAGACAATAGTCTAGATTGCCAGCTCATAAAAGTTGGTGGTTCAGGGTCAAGTCATTGAGATGTGATGCATAAA
The DNA here is from genome assembly GCF_964263255.1 of Lissotriton vulgaris. NCBI lineage: Eukaryota > Metazoa > Chordata > Amphibia > Caudata > Salamandridae > Lissotriton > Lissotriton vulgaris. Next base: position 527,895,201 of record NC_141694.1, read on the forward strand.
CGAAAGATAGACATACATATAAATATAAATCCTTCCTCCATTGCAGGTCGAGGGCTAGCAGCTCCTTCTAGCCGGCCCAAAATCCGCAGATATCTGTTGCAAAATACCTAAAACCTGTAGAAATTGTTCCACATCTTCAACAAACTGAATCAATTTAGGACAATAAAAAAACATATGGAGTGCAACTGCAGCATGCAGTCCGTAACAACTGCAACTATCCCCCGACTAGATTTCCATTTAGCAATATAGATCATAAATTGACATGTAATGCTGGCTTTTCAGGGGGCCATTAAATAAAACATTCATGGCTAACTCGTTTACCTTTTCAAGATTAATTCGATCCACCCCAAATCTATTTTGCCTTTTTGTCTCCCAGCCCTCAAAATCGTGTTCCGCCTTAACCATAAAAATCTGATACAGAGGTCCCATTCTCACTCGTGATCTAAGTGCTTCTACAATCTCTACCTTATCTAGAAGAATTTGTTTTTGTATTATTTTTTGTTCAAAAAAACTACGTAATTGAAGATATTTAAAAAAATAATTTCGAGCTATATTATATTTCCTCTGAAAGAACTCAAAGGAGACAAACTGATTCCCCTGAAAAAAATCACCAAGTATACAAATCCCGGTATTATGCCATCTGTTCATTACCTAGTCTCTAAATATTTCTGGAAGAATCAAACAGTTATGAGGTGGAGTATCTAAATTCAAATTAGCCCCAATACCCAGTTTCTTCTTCACTTTCCTGCATATTTCAAATGCAGACATCACTACCTTAAATTTAGTCTTCTTGTAATAACTGGGTTCTATTATTCGATTAAGACATTGCCTTGCCTCGACCCCTAAAACATCTCATAGATAGAGGGGGCGACGAAATCTTCTGTCGGGTCTTCCTGAAATATTAACACCCCCTCATGTGTTTTAATATAGCGACCCAATGATATAATCAAAAATTAGGCACTCCCCAGCCTCCTTTTGCTCTAGGCAGCATACACCACTTCAGGGCTCTCCTAGAGCGGTGATAGCTCCATAAAAACCACACACACATTCTCTCAATGCGGGAAAAAAACGTGGATGAGATAAGTAAAGGAATAGTCCGAAATATATACAAAAACTTTGGAAAGATTAGCATTTTCAAAACGTTACTATGCCAATAAAGAGATAGATGTAAATTACTAATCCGTTCCAGCGTCTTATTAGAAGAGGCAATAATTGGGTCCAAATTCAAGGGGATGATATCCTCAACTATTGGAGATATTTTAATCCCTAAATAAGTTACTACAGGTTCAAAATTAATATCCACTGGACGGCCGGCCACTGAATGAATCAACTGTGTTTTAGAGACATTTAATTTGTAGTCGGAAACCCGTCCGAATACCTCGGCTGCTTCAAAAATCTCCGGTAAAGCATTGGTAATGTCTGATGTTACGACTTCAATATCATCTGCATACACTACTATTTTGTATGCCTCTTTATTTATCACACCCGGTTTTATTGCTTCGTTACTCTCCATAGTAAGTATAAAGGGTTCAATATATAAAGCTTATAACAGGGGGGAGCAAGGACAACCTTGCCTTGTCCCCCTCCCTATCACAATATCCCCTGACAGAGTACCCGAAATATGGATAGCAGCCGATGGATTAAGATATAACGTCTGTATGGCTGTAATAATACTGGCCGGGAACCTCATCCATGCTAGGACTGACCACAAGAACCTCCACGAGACCCTGTTGAATGCTTTTTCAGCATCCAACAGGGCCACTCCAACCGGGGCGTTACTACCCTGTGACCAGTTCAGCATGGAGACGATCCTCTTAACATAATCCGTAGTATCTCTACGTTGAATAAAACCATGTTGTCTAAGGGACACCAACCCTGGCATCAGCTCGTTCAACCTATTCACAATTAACTTCGAGTATATTTTGCTATCTGCATTAAGTAATGAAATAGGCATATAGGACCCCAAATCAGTATCCTTTTTCTTTTTTTTCCTGACAACAACTGTGAGTCCGGAGCAATGCTTAGAAAAGCCTGCTGGCAAACCTCTAGTAGTTCATTTTTCAATACATTCTTAAAAGTTTGATAAAATTCCAAAGGAATTTTATCAGGGCCCATAGCCTTCCCTTGAGCTAGCACTAGTAAGGCCAGCTCAACTTCTTCCCATACCAAAGGAGCAGATAGTATAGCTTTTTGCGTATCCGTCAGTACCCCAGATACCAGATCTTTTAAATATTCTCCCTCTTCATTTAGCTGTGGGTCCGTCCCTGCTTTACTATATAAAGATTGATAAAACCCTTGAAATGCTACAAGAACGCCCTCCTTCGTATTCTGCAGCGTTTCATCTAGATCAATAATCTTAGTAATCTCGTTATAGGCTGCTTTTTCCCTTAATATTTTGGCCAGAGTTCTGCCAGTTTTCTCACTGAATTCATACGTATCCTCCTTATGCTGTGCATACATTTCCGCAATGTGGTCAGCTAAGTTGGCGTATACAGCTGTCCTTTTAATAGTGAGATCTCCTTGGGCCCTAGTCGGATCTAAGCCCGACCCGATAACAGCAGCCAATTCCCTTTCGGCCAGCATGACTGAGTCAAAATCCTTTTTATGTTTGGCCCATACCTTTTTACGTTTAAAATTAGCAAAACTCAATGTTTCTCCTCTAACTACAAATTTTAAAGTATCCCATACTATTTTCAGATCAGCTGTCCCTTTATTGAATTCAAAGAACTCCCGAATTACCTTGGTCATGAATTGACGGTACTGTTCGTCCATCAATAGCTTTCTCTCAAAAGACCATATTTGGTTCCCTTCTTTCAAGTCAGGTCTCATAGAAATCTGCAAACTTACAGGATTATGATCCGAAACCAATTTGGGATGAATCTCAATGCTAACCTTCCCTAACAAAATAGATGATCCAAAAAAATTATCTTACCTAACGAATTTAGAGTGAGGGGCAGAAAAAAAAGTAAATCCAGGGTCACCGGGGTGTAATCTATTCCGAACATCATAAAGACCATGTTCTAAAATCAGCCCCCTCAGTGACTTAAATACGTGTTTCTTTCTACCTTTATATACATTGCTAGTCCTCATATCCATCTGGGCTTCAATATGAATATTAAAATCGCCACACAAAACTATTGGCTGGGTCCATTGTGCCAATTCTACATTCAAATAATTCAGCAGTTCAGCGTCATCCAAATTAGGACCATATACATTGCACAAGGTAAACCTGGTTTGGTTAATCCTGAATTTGCTGATTGCCCAACGTCCCCATTTATCTGACACCGATTTTATGCAGACACCCAAGCCTTGTTTCAAAAAAATCGCCACCCCCCTTTTGACCCCTGTTTGTTTAGAACACACTGCTAATTCCAACCCCAAATTTTTCAAATACCCCCTTTTGGCCCATGAAATATGTGTTTCCTGCAAACATAGTAAATCAATATGTAACAACTGTACAATCCTGGCTTGTACCCGCCTCTTCTTAGGATCATTGAGACCGCATATATTCAAAGTACAGATCCTTAGTTTCCTATCCATTTTCCCTAATGCAGAAAATGCACATCAATACATAAAGATGATGAAAATAACAGAGGAATACATGCAAAAAGACTACATCACATAACATTAAGCATACTCCACCCTTATATGAGATCTCCTGCCTACTCCAAAGCCCTCTAGCCTGTGCCTTAACTGTTGCTGGTGTTTCACCCCCCCACACACCTACACCCTACCCCCACCACCTTGCCCCTCCTTCGCCCCGCAATCCTAGCTCTCCCCACCCTACCCTCCCCACCCACCCTTCCCACCACATGAGGCCCAGGGGCTATCAGTCCCTGTATTATATGGAGTGCCGTGCCCCCCACCCCGGGCAGATGAAGGATAAGAAAAATACAATGACCTAATCTCTATATTAAGAGACCCCACAGTGCTTAATAACCAGTTAGCTATCCTAAGAAAAAAAAGAGAGCCCATTTTGCGGTGGCCTATAATTGCCACCTCCATCAACTAAGCTTTACTTGTTTCTACAATGAACCCAGATAATCTTTAGCCTCAATCTCAGAAAAAATATCTACTCTGACCCTTTACAATTACTTTAAGCTTAGCTGGATTCTGCAAACAAACGGTATCCCCTTTATTCTGAAAGCCAGGAATAAGCTGCCGGAGATGCCAGCGCTTAGATACTGTAACCTGACAGAAGTCTGGCCTAACAAAGAAGTTACAATCTTTAGCAACACCCTTCTTATCAGGCCTGGCAAGTGAGAATATGTCCTCTCTAGCTAGAAAGTTATTGAAACAGACTAAAATCGCTCTCGGGCATTCTTCTTCTCCTTGCCGTGGTTTTTTCACTGTAAATGGGAGCCTATAAGCCCTTTGCTTTTCTCTTGACCAGTCCCATGAGGTCAGCTCAGGAAAAGCTTCCGTCAAAAGATGCGCAATAAATTTCTGCAGGTCGGCCTCCTCCTTCTTCTCCGGAATGCCTAAAAAGCGCAAATTGTTCCGACGTGCATGATTCTCAATTTCAGACAGTTTATAACTAATATTGTCCCGATGTGCTTTAATGGCATCTAATTTGGTTTTCTGAGCTGCTGCTATCGTCCTCTAAAGCCGCAATTCTGGTCTCGGCTTCTGTGACTCTTACCGTAGTATCTGGGCAAATTTTAATCACCCAGTGCACAGCATTCTTTACTTTACTGCATGTCGCTTGAGTTCTCTTATTTTCAGCTTTTATCTCTGCTCTATGCCTCATCATCGTTTCATAAATTGTGGCAAGAGTAATCTCATGGTGCGGATTCCCCTCATTTGTGACCGCAGTATTTCAGGCAATACCGTTTCTGGCAACCTTTCATTACTCCCCAAATTTGTCTCCACAAGGGGTTTTTTACATTGGCTCCCTCTCTTCTTTACTCTTTTCTCTGTGGCTGCAATCGCATTTGGGGAGGCAGAATTTGATGTTATTTCGGCCTCTGAACTACTTCCCTCTTCATAGTCCAGCCAATCTTTACTCACATTTATACTCTCATCTGAGGAGGGGTCAGAGAGTGAATAGAAATTATCGATTGCTTCCTGCGACCCTCTAAGATCTTGTACAGAAGTTCCATCAATTAATGCCAAAGAATCTATTACTGACACAAGATTATCCAGAATGCGGACACTGCTTCCTTAGAAATGGGAACTACGTCTACCATAATGCGTTTCTCAGCTCCTGAAGACTCCACAGCCACTAATCCCTGCATTGGTGAATAATGTCCAGGATTGATACCACCTTCGCCTGTACGCTCTTCTCCCCCTTCTCCATTTGTCCTAGAAGGGGTTTTTTCAACATTGAGTATTTCACTTGTATCCCCCATTGCAGACCCATCAACAGAATGCCGTACCGCCCCTTTAGCAATTTGTCTTTCAAACAACGCAGGTAGAGTGTTTACTCCCTGTTTCGCGGTACGGGCAGCTGACTTATCTACATGGTCACCCCCCCTTTTTACCTTTGGTGTAGCTACCTGTTGTTTGCTACACTCACCTCCAGCTAGCTCACCAGCGATAGTGTCTTCAGCCGCGGGCTGCTCTTTCCCTTTACCGCTACGTGTCACAACCTTTGGCTGGATTTCTTTTCTCATTGTTTGGGGGCCTCCACGCCCGCGCACGACACCAAGCTGAGAACCCAAAAAAAGAGTGGAAGCCGCCAAGCCGATAGTCTCTGCCGAAAAAGAAGGAGCCCCACCGTCATCCGGATGCCGCCGAAAACGCTCCAAACAAACAACATCCAGTGTGCGTGAACCAATATGGCGAGCGCGGATAACCTCAGGTAAACGCTTCTTGCTACCCGCTGCTGCAGGCTCTTTTGAGAGGTTTTTTACCGCTCCAAGAACTCCTAGCACTCAATTAGTTCACGCAATAATTCTCTGTGCTCCGCATCCAATATCCTTATCGTATCTGCCCAGAGGTCAAACCACTCAATTTCATCCGCCACCGGGAGCTAGGACTGAGCTGCTCACTGAGCCCACGCCACGGCCGCCATCTTGCCTCGGGCTTGTTAAGGAGTCAATTAATATAGGCTATTAATGTGAAAGGTAGTGCTTATATTGAAAGCAGGATTAATACCCCATAGTGGCGAAATGTAATGTCATGGTGTATTAGAAATGTCTTCAAACGTGCAAAGGCCTGGGACATGTTAAAATCAGAAGAGGCCTAATTGTATTTTTGTTTTGTTAGCTTTAGTCGAGAAGGAAAGATTTTCTCTCTTCAGGGAAGAAGCTGTCCTCAGCAAAATGTTGAATTGTAACTTCGAATGCTTGTAGAGATGTTCCCATGTATTTCAGCCTGCAGGTGGAAGGCCACAAGGCTCATTAGGTAGAAGGGTCCATTGTTTAGGAGTTAGGATAGTAGGCGCGAATCGAGGAAAGCTGCCAAAGAATTTGGGAGTGCAACATTTAGCGAGGAAGGTGCCTGGGACACACCAACGGACGCTGGATGGAAAGGTGCCATACTGGAAAAATCCGAGGATCTTCACCTGCCAGAGGGGTGTACCTTTGGGCGTGTCGACTGTTGTTGGGATTTTGTATTAGAGACAGCTCCCGAGGGTGAAGAGCAGATCTTAGTCAGGGAACGGACAGAGCAGGACGTAGAAAGCTGTAGAGAGAGAGTTTGGGAAACTTAGGGTAGAGTGGGGTGTAAGAAGGAGCATCTTAGAACGAGCTCGACAGTTAGACTATTTGCCTGAAGAAAGTGAATGTACTTCTTTGGAAGTCTTCACCGCTGACACCTTTACTCTTGTCTGATGGGAATGTTATGTAGGGATGTCACCTTAGAATAGCGTAAGGACAGACTAATCACTTTCTTTTTCCTTGTTGTAAATGCAGTCCAATCTCAAGATGGGACTGTTCTTGGTTTCCTAATGTTACTCAAATTGACTTTGTTGTTTATTCTGAGTCGTTTGAGAATCTTGCGCAGAATTATGTTTGTATTAGTTCCAGTTTATCTTCTGAACCTCTTGCTGAGATGTTTGTATGTCCAACTATTTTTGGCTTTGTAATAAATCTTTGAAACTTCAGTTAGTAGTCAGTGGTCCTTTGAGTTTAAATTGGATTTGATGATGGAGTTGTTCAAAGCTGTGGTAAATCTTCCCTTTATTCTTCTGGAACAGGGAAAACGGTCCAGTCGACCTGGTTTGGGATTCTAGAGATGAGTAGGAAAATCTAGATGAAAATCCCAGCTTCCCCATAAGCAAAGAGAATACTTGTCACTACTTTTCTGAAAAGGGCATAACATGGGCTAGGAAAAATAGGTAAATGCTGTTCGAATCGCGTATTGATACACTGGGAGGGTTTGAGGTATTCCAGACTAGGACAGGCGCACTCCCTAGTGGCCGCACGGTATCGTGTCACTGAGTGTCAGACTCCAGGCAAAAGGGCGGGCGGTAATCCCTCGTAACCGCTCAATGGTGGATCACAAATCCACACTAATTTGTACAAAAACAACAATTGCCCCTGCTCTAGGAAAATATCACAATGCTCGGTGAGTCCTGGTTATGGTTTAGTAGTGAGTTACGCACATCAAAAATGTTTCAGAAACAGAAAGAAAGTTCAATGAGATAGAATCCTTGTTATAGAAAACAGATTTATTGTTCCTCTTGTTCTGGCCAACACGTGTTTCATCGCAGGGAAACAGACTGCGAATCTTCAGGGCCTTTAGGAAAGAAAGCCGGAAGTAGCGATATGGCCACAAGTATTATTGTTGCGCTAGAAAGCGTAGTCGGGTAATACCTTGAAAGGTTCATGGGAAAACATCCCCGGGAGGAGAAAAGATTAAAGCTGTTGCGCTAGAATCCGGTATTTAGGCGGGTGCACCTGAAAATATTCAATCTCCCTCCTGTAGTTCCCGGTGCCGTTGTCCGAAAGAGCTTTCGGACAACGGCACCGGGAACTACAGGAGGGAGATTGAATATTTTCAGGTGCACCCGCCTAAATACCGGATTCTAGCGCAACAGCTTTAATCTTTTCTCCTCCCGGGGATGTTTTCCCATGAACCTTTCAAGGTATTACCCGACTACGCTTTCTAGCGCAACAATAATACTTGTGGCCATATCGCTACTTCCGGCTTTCTTTCCTAAAGGCCCTGAAGATTCGCAGTCTGTTTCCCTGCGATGAAACACGTGTTGGCCAGAACAAGAGGAACAATAAATCTGTTTTCTATAACAAGGATTCTATCTCATTGAACTTTCTTTCTGTTTCTGAAACATTTTTGATGTGCGTAACTCACTACTAAACCATAACCAGGACTCACCGAGCATTGTGATATTTTCCTAGAGCAGGGGCAATTGTTGTTGTTGCTGTTCGAATCGCGTACTGCTGGAAAGTAGTTGCCATATTGGAGTGAGTGGGGCAATAATACATCAATGATGATATACCACTCCCTAAATAGACCACTGTGCTCTACAAGAGGGCATATCAAAGATTTAAGGAAATAATATAATAGCAGCATGTACAGAGATAAAAGACAATAATCTGTCAAGGATGGTAACAATCAAAGCCTCACATGTTAGCAAAATTCAAGAAAGTGGCCAAAGTAGCCCGATACAATTCAATTAAGAATGTTACAGTACCCTGACTCCAAAATGGGCACGGCAGGTATATATAAAAGCATTCAGAATAGAGCATTCTCCCATAGTAGAAGCCCATTAAGTCCCACAACAACCGCCTGCAAAGTGAACATCCACAAGAGGGCATATCAAAAACTCAAGGAAAAATACAATAGCAGCATGTACAGAGATAAAAGACAATAATCTGTCATGGATGGTAACGTATCAAAGTTCCACATATTAGCAGAATTTAAAAAATGGCCAAAGTAGCTTGATAAAATTGAGTTTAAGAATGTTACAGGGTCCTGTCTCCATAATGGACACGGCAGGTATATATGGAAGCATTCAGAGTAGAGCATTCTCCCATGGTAGATGCTCATTCAGTCCTGTGACAGCTGTCTGCAAAGTGAATATCCAAAATACTTCCCTTTTTCTTCTCAGGGCATCAATGTTGTTACCCTTAGGACTATGTACTTTCTCTAGGATAATTCATCTAAGATCAGACTCTAGATCACAGGTACTCATAGTACAGCCCGCGGGCCGGCAGCGGCCCGGCAAGCCTTCTGTGGCGGCCTGCGGACCATGAGACATAGTACCCGTGTTTTCAGAGTGTCTGCAAACACTCTGCTGCTCTGTGGGGGCCGGGCGGTTCATTTCAGCGAGGCCAGAGTGGAGCTGCAGGGGTGCTAAGAGTAGGTGAAATACAGCAAAACCCATTCACATGCAAATGGTCTTTTTAAAGACCTGTAAAGTGCTCGGGTGGGGCTGTGTGTCTGTGCGTGCTGGGGAAGCAGGCTGGGGAAGCTGTCTCAGCCCGGTGACACACAGGCAGGTTGGGGTGACAGAGGGAGGTAGAGGGACAGAGACAGAGGGAGGGAGAGAAAGGGAGGGAAGACAGAGACAGAGGGAGAGGGAGAGAAAGGGAGACCGAGAAATGGAGACAGAGAAAGGGAGACAGACAGAGCGAGGAGGGCAACAGAGGGCGACAGAGGGAGGAGGGCAACAGAGGGAGACAGAGGGAGGGAGATGGAGTGAGGGAGAAGCAGTGAGGGAGATGGAGTGAAGGGAGAGAGTGAGGGAAGGGAGTGAGGGAAGGGGAGTGAGGCAAGGGGAGTGAGGGAGGGAGTTAGGGAAGCGAATGAGGGAGGGAGTGAGGGAAGGGAGTGAGGGGAGGGTGTTAGGGAGGGGATGAGGGAAGGGGAGTGAGGGAAGGGGAGTGAGGGAAGGGGAGTGAGGGAAGGGGAGGGAGGGAAGGGGAGGGAGGGAGAGAGGGAAGGTGAGTGAGGGAAGGGGAGTGAGGGAAGGAGGGAAGGAGAGTAAGGGAGGGAGAGAGGGAAGGGTAGTGAGGGAGGGAGAGGGGGAATAGGGGGAAGGAGAGTGAGGGGAAGGAAAGGGGAGTGAGGGTGAGGGAGAGAAGGAGAGGAAAGGAGAGGGAAGGGAGAGGGAGGGAAAAGGAAGGAGAGGACGCGAGCGGAAAGGAGAGGGAGGGAGAGGGAAGGAGAGAGGGAGAGGGAGTGAGACAGTCAGAATGAGGGAGAGATGGGGAGAGAGAGGGAGTGAGAGGGAGTGAGACAGTCAGAGTGAGTGAGACATAGGGAGACCGGGGAGGGAGAGACAGATGCTAGAGGGAGGGTGGCAGAGAGAAAGAGATAGAGGGAGGGAGACAGAGAGAGGGAGAGAGAGAGAGATAGAGATAGAGAGGTGTGTATGCCGGGTCTGGTAGCTCAGTGGACGAAGGCGTCTGCTGCAGGGGCCTGTGTTCAACCTCATGGTCACAGTTTATTTGTTGCTCTAGCCCTGCTCTCTCCCCCACTGACCCCGCCACCACCAGTGTGGCCCTCGGACATAACCCACACTGTAAATTTGGCCCCTTAGAGAAAGTTTGTGAGTACCCATGCTCTAGATGTTGCCCAGACGTGGGTCCCGTGCTCACTACGCCACTGGAGTCAAGCTATCCTGGCTGAAGACGGCTGATAGCCAGAAACCGGTCCTAGGATGCTTGATTCCGGTTCAGGGAAGACATGGCTTGGCAGTTTGGGCTGGACTGTTCCCATGAGGCACAGGGTCAAGGCTGATTTGCATATGGCCATGTCTGAACTTAGGTGGCTTGGTGAGCAAAATAACAATGGATTAAACCCAGATCTGTGACTGGGGGTGAATGTTTTGTCATTGTGCAACATTCCGTCCATCATCTTGTGTGTTTTGCTTTTTCTTCTCAGGGCATCAATGTTGTTATCCTTAGGACTATGTACTTTCTCTAGGATAATCCATCTAAGTTCAGACTCTAGATTTAGTTTTTTGAGCCAATGTTCCACAAGGGATGCTCCTCTCCATTTGTTTTAATCGAGGATTTATGTTCATTTAATCTAATCCTAGAATCTCTGCTAGTCTTGCCCACATATCCCTTATTGCAGAGGTAGAGAATTAGGTATACCACATTTGCCGATTTGCAGTTCGTCATTTCATTAAAATAAAATTTCCTCTTACCCCATTCTAATTCTGTGGATACAATGGCAAGGCAACAAGCATGGCAATTGCCACATTTATGTGTACCAACGGCAGTGTAGTTGCCAGTTATGTATTTCTGAATAAATTGTCTGATAGTGTCAAAATGCGAGCTATGTAGATTTTTATTTCGATGTAATGTAAATACTGCTTTGGCATAGTCTTAGTTTGTTCACTTGTATTAAGAATATGCCACTGAGAGCAGATCATTTGACGTAGTTTATTATTAAAATTGGAATGACATGTCACGCATACCAATTTATTGTCATTTGTAGGGGGCTTATCTTGCAACAGGTCATCCCTGTTGTAATTTTTCACCCTCTTATACCCCTCTCTTATTACTCAAGGGAGGGGTCAATATCAGCACCGAGAGAACCAGTACCAACACTTGGAAAATCATCCATAATACCAATATCGACATCTAAGTACGGCATAGCTGCATCGGAGAAGCCAACTCCGTTCTCATTTAAAGGACTTTAAAAACCTACCTAATGCACTATTCTTTTATCTATAGAGTGCAAATAGCACCTGGTCCCCCCTGTTTTTTAAGGCTCATGAAGCCACTGCTTTCCATACAGCAAGTATGTAATCAAAATCCTTCTTTGGCATAACTTTCTCATTTTGACATAACTTTCTCATTTTCCACAAATGAATTACTAAAGTCCTTAGTCACAGTGAAAACTACCTTGGGGCATATTTTGTGTAGTGTGTGTGTTTTTTGTTTTTTGTTCACATTTTACTCCATGATAAGCACTGTATATATCACTTTTGCAGGTCGCCATTGTTACATCCGGATTGGATTTGCATACCTGATGTTTTTTAAATATTGTGTTTCTTTTTCAGATTGTACTTAAGGAATTTCCTTATCGCAAATCAGATTGAGACCATTGTGTTGTACTAGTATTATTCACCACCTGTTTATATTTAGCATCTAACCATTGTTGACATTGCCACGCATTTCATGTGAGTAGGGTAGGGATCTCTGAACCCGTCCTGAAGAAGAAGCAGGAAACACACAGGAGACACACAGGAGGTCTTGTACATTAACACAACACACCTCCGTCTCACACCTTTAATTAATACCGGCACCAAGGAATATGAAACTTTTCTACTCCACAGGAGCAAGGTATTTTTTAACATCACTTATCACTCACTCCTGACCCTACCACTCACTCTCTCTCCCACTATACATAGTGAAAAAACATTAGTGCTTCCGCGTATTCACTGGTAGTAGCACACCACATTCTGTAGAGGGATGCGAAGACCCCTATGATGAAGAATGACACCAAGGGCCTTTTTGGTGCATGAGGGGTATTTAAGAAACACGATGTGCTTCTAACCAATGTAGGAATCACACATGACCTTTGATCTAACACCCTCCTTCGCAATCCCTCATGGGTGGATCCTTTTGTTTATAAATCATTGTAAGGGGAGGTCGAATCCATCCAAGGTGTGCTTGTAGGACATCAACTCTCCACTGCCTCGTTTGGTATTTTTTGAAGTTCACTCTGTAGTCTGATAGCCATTAGACGAGGCAATGTTGAAGCCATTGGTTTTGGTGGGAAAAGCACAAAGAGAAAAATAATTCAGATTTCATGCCCACCAAAATCTACTTGTCAGTAGATTACATTTTGCACCTTTGCCTGATTTCTCCTTTCAGACTTAGGGCATAATTTATAGTTTGGTGTACAGGGTAGTCCGTTGCAAATACAACAGAGACCCCCGGCCACCAAAAACTCAGTCTTCCGGCCTTATTTAGAGCCAGGCTGTTGATAAACTCTCTGTCGAATCGCCCTCATTGGCTGCATTGATGGAAGATTTCCTCCGATGGCATGATGGAGTTGGCGGTCAAAGGAGAAAGGGCATTACACTGCCTGCCCTATTTACAGTGGATAGTGTAATGTCCTATTTCTGTTTGGCACTGCCAAGTAAAACCTGGTGGTAGGGAACTGAAAAAAGAAAAATAATTAGATCTGTGTGAAATTTCATTCATGTCAGTGTAATTTGAGCAATTTCAGGAATTCCACCTCACACTTTTTGTTCTAAATTCCCTGTACTATGCCACTATAGCCCTTAGGTCTCCACATAGGTCTCAGACAGCAGGTTCAGTCCTCTTCGTCTCTTCCTCAAGTCCAGACGTGTTCTAATGAGCAGTCAGTGATGTAATTCAGTAGGCAGTGAGTGGAGGTGGCTTCTGGACACTCCCTACCCACTGAGAGAAAGAAAAGTTTTCAGGGGCAAAGCTTTTCACTTTTTCAGGGTTTCCTATGGGCCTGACAGCAAACTATCCCACTGTAAACTATTCTGGGTTGACCCAAACATTGAAGAAGCCTACTGCCCTTGAAGGCTACTGGTGCCCCTGTAGTGGAAGTGTCCAGGGAAATAAGCACTGCCCTTCTCCACAACCACAACAACCTGGTCCTGGGACCAGCTGCCGTTCCCATTGGGATAGAGCCAAATGGCCTGTAGTTGGACTACGAGCAGAAACTTGTAACCCCACTTTGTCTTTTATACTGAACTATGTGGTATGAATGGGTTAACTTTGAGTGGCCCATATGAAGCTAATTAAGTTGTTGAGCCCTCCCCAATAGCCCTTCCTGAACTGAAAGGAGCCACATATCTTGCACCCAGTCCATTGCTTCGGCTATGGGAGCTGTTTTCTCACCTCAAGAAGTAGGAGCACTGACCAGGATTGGCTGCTTGAAGGCAGATGCTAATTAGCCTACTAGAGTTTCAGTCACACTCAGGAGGGATTTTCTGAGGGTTACAGTTTACTGCATTACTCATATCCAAATAAGCTGAGTTGATGATGAAATATCCACTCCCACCTGAGAACCCCATCTCTGGGTGACAGAAAGATCATTATCCTTTTGAGTCAGATGCTTCCTTAGCCTGCAGCATGTATTTTTAGCTCTAGAGGTGGGCAGTTGTAGCATAGTGCATGTTTAAATTCTGTCATTACTTATGATCATATCCCTCAGTCACTCTTCTTTCTTATGTATAGTCCTCCTAACCCCATTCATGGAAATCCTGTCATCAACAGCACCATTATGGTAAGACACTTAGGGCCAGATGTAGGTATCCAAATACCGGTCGGTAACGGCCGAAAATACCGATTTTCGGCCGTTACCGACCGGTATTTGGAAACTGAGATGTAGGGCATTAAAAAACACAGATTCAGTAAATTTACAGAATCTGTAATTTTACCTAAGCAGTAATTTTACCGAATCGGTAAAATTACCGATTTGGTAAAATTACTGAATCTGTGTTTTGAGATGTAGGTAGCACTGTAAACAGTGCTACAGGGCTTTAAGGATTCGTTATTTACCACCAACTATTAGTTGGTGGTAAATAACGAATTCCTATGTAAATACAAATATGTGCATTTACACCTGTGCCATAGGCCCCTTAGGGCATGTATGTGTGCCACATGGCACAGGTGTAAATGCACATATTTGTATTACATACCCTTAGGGCATGTATGTGTGCCACATGGCACACAAGCACTAATCTGGAGTCCAACAGGGTGTCAAACTGACACTCTGTCATCCTTGAATTTTTCAGTATTTACCTAATCGTTAATTACCGATTTGGTAATTGACATTCAATCCTATGGGCCTCCAGGCCCATAGGAATCAATGGCAAATACTGAATCGGTAAATACCGATTCGGTAATTACCGAATCTTACCGATTCGGTAAAAAATACCGAATTATTACCTACATCTAATTTATCGATTCTAAAATACCGAATCGGTAACATTCGGTATTTTAGAATCGGTAAAAAAGATTTTCCGACATCTAGCCCTTAGTTCCACATGAGATTGGTTTAATGTATCCCAGCAAGGAAATACATCTCTGTGTCTCCAGTCGGTTGCCACTCAAATCAGAGATAATGCTGGTTCTCTCCTGCCAGTCTTTTAATATGGGAGTGCAAAGCCATAATAAGAAAAAACGATTCAGAAAAGGGGGTGGTGATGAACAGAGTGTCTGAATTAAGCAGACCACTCTTACCCAGTCCAAAGATCAGGGCTTGATCCATCACCGTTATTTATCTCACTGCACCATCCCAGCTCAGAACCTGGCTATATGCAAATCAGTCTGTCCCTGGCCCAGTGCATCATGGGAACAGGGCAGACTGAACTACCAAGCCAATTCTTCACCAGAAAGGAGACAAGCTACCGGGGACCGGTTTCTGGCATTTCAGCCGTCTTCGGCCCGGCTTGCTTGAATCCTGATGGTGCAGTGAGAAAGGGACTCATGTCTGAGTATACCCTGCCACACCTATAGTGGCCAAAAACGATTCAGAAAAGGGGGTGGTGATGAACAGAGTGTCTGAATTAAGCAGACCACTCTTACCCAGTCCAAAGATCAGGGCTTGATCCATCACCGTTATTTATCTCACTGCACCATCCCAGCTCTGAACCTGGCTATATGCAAATCAGTCTGTCCCTGGCCCAGTGCATCATGGGAACAGGGCAGACTGAACTACCAAGCCAATTCTTCACCAGAAAGGAGACAAGCTACCGGGGACCGGTTTCTGGCATTTCAGCCGTCTTCGGCCCGGCTTGCTTGAATCCTGATTGTGCAGTGAGAAAGGGACTCATGTCTGAGTATACCCTGCCACACCTATAGTGGCCAAAAACGATTCAGAAAAGGGGGTGGTGATGAACAGAGTGTCTGAATTAAGCAGACCACTCTTACCCAGTCCAAAGATCAGGGCTTGATCCTTCACCGTTATTTATCTCACTGCACCATCCCAGCTCAGAACCTGGCTATATGCAAATCAGTCTGTCCCTGGCCCAGTGCATCATGGGAACAGGGCAGACTGAACTACCAAGCCAATTCTTCACCAGAAAGGAGACAAGCTACTGGGGACCGGTTTCTGGCATTTCAGCCGTCTTCGGCCCGGCTTGCTTGAATCCTGATGGTGCAGTGAGAAAGGGATTCATGTCTGAGTATACCCTGCCACACCTATAGTGGCCAAAAACGATTCAGAAAAGGGGGTGGTGATGAACAGAGTGTCTGAATTAAGCAGACCACTCTTACCCAGTCCAAAGATCAGGGCTTGATCCATCACCGTTATTTATCTCACTGCACCATCCCAGCTCAGAACCTGGCTATATGCAAATCAGTCTGTCCCTGGCCCAGTGCATCATGGGAACAGGGCAGACTGAACTACCAAGCCAATTCTTCACCAGAAAGGAGACAAGCTACCGGGGACCGGTTTCTGGCATTTCAGCCGTCTTCGGCCCGGCTTGCTTGAATCCTGATGGTGCAGTGAGAAAGGGACTCATGTCTGAGTGTACCCTGCCTCACCTATAGTGGCCAAAAACGATTCAGAAAAGGGGGTGGTGATGAACAGAGTGTCTGAATTAAGCAGACCACTCTTACCCAGTCCAAAGATCAGGGCTTGATCCATCACCGTTATTTATCTCACTGCACCATCCCAGCTCAGAACCTGGCTATATGCAAATCAGTCTGTCCCTGGCCCAGTGCATCATGGGAACAGGGCAGACTGAACTACCAAGCCAATTCTTCACCAGAAAGGAGACAAGCTACCGGGGACCGGTTTCTGGCATTTCAGCCGTCTTCGGCCCGGCTTGCTTGAATCCTGATGTGGAAGGGTATACTCAGATGTGAGTCCCTAGCTCATTGCACCATCAGGATTCAAGCAAGCCGGGCCGAAGACGGCTGAAATGCCAGAAACCGGTCCCCGGTAGCTTGTTTCCTTCCCAGTATAAGAATTGGCTTGGTAGTTTGGTCTGCCCTGTTCCCATGATGCACTGGGCCAGGGTCAGACTAATTTGCATATAGCCAAGTTCTGAGCTGGGATGGTGCAGTGAGCTGAAAAACGGTGATGGATCAAGCCCTGATCTTTGGACTGGGTAAGAGTGGTCTGCTTAATTCAGACACTCTGTTCATCACCACCCCCTTTTCAGAATAATTTTTGTCCACCATAAGCGTGGAAGGGTATACTCAGATGTGAGTCCCTAGCTCATTGCACAGTCAGGATTCAAGCAAGCCGGGCCGAAGACGGCTGAAATGCCAGAAACCGGTCCCCGGTAGCTTGTTTCCTTCCCAGTATAAGAATTGGCTTGGTAGTTTGGTCTGCCCTGTTCCCATGATGCACTGGGCCAGGGTCAGACGAATTTGCATATAGCCAGGTTCTGAGCTGGGATGGTGCAGTGAGCTGAAAAACGGTGATGGATCAAGCCCTGCTCTTTGGACTGGGTAAGAGTGGTCTGCTTAATTCAGACACTCTGTTCATCACCACCCCCTTTTCTGAATAATTTTTGTCCACCATAAGCGTGGAAGGGTATACTCAGATGTGAGTCCCTAGCTCATTGCACCATCAGGATTCAAGCAAGCCGGGCCGAAGACGGCTGAAATGCCAGAAACCGGTCCCCGATAGCTTTTTTCCTTCCCAGTATAAGAATTGGCTTGGTAGTTTGGTCTGCCCTGTTCCCATGATGCACTGGGCCAGGGTCAGACTAATTTGCATATAGCCAAGTTCTGAGCTGGGATGGTGCAGTGAGCTGAAAAACGGTGATGGATCAAGCCCTGATCTTTGGACTGGGTTAGAGTGGTCTGCTTAATTCAAACACTCTGTTCATCACCACCCCCTTTTCTGAATAATTTTTGTCCACCATAAGCGTGGAAGGGTATACTCAGATGTGAGTCCGTAGCTCATTGCACCATCAGGATTCAAGCAAGCCGGGCCGAAGACGGCTGAAATGCCAGAAACCGGTCCCCGGTAGCTTGTTCCCTTCCCAGTATAAGAATTGGCTTGGTAGTTTGGTCTGCCCTGTTCCCATGATGCACTGGGCCAGGGTCAGACTAATTTGCATATAGCCAAGTTCTGAGCTGGGATGGTGCAGTGAGCTGAAAAACGGTGATGGATCAAGCCCTGATCTTTGGACTGGGTAAGAGTGGTCTGCTTAATTCAGACACTCTGTTTATCACCACCACCTTTTCTGAATAATTTTTGTCCACCATAAGCGTGGAAGAGTATACTCAGATGTGAGTCCCTAGCTCATTGCACAGTCAGGATTCAAGCAAGCCGGGCCGAAGACGGCTGAAATGCCAGAAACCGGTCCCCGGTAGCTTGTTTCCTTCCCAGTATAAGAATTGGCTTGGTAGTTTGGTCTGCTCTGTTCCTATGATGCACTGGGCCAGGGTCAGACTAATTTGCATATAGCCAAGTTCTGAGCTGGGATGGTGCAGTGAGCTGAAAAACGGTGATGGATCAAGCCCTGATCCTTGGACTGGGTAAGAGTGGTCTGCTTAATTCAGACACTCTGTTCATCACCACCCCCTTTTCCGAATAATTTTTGTCCACCATAAGCGTGGAAGGGTATACTCAGATGTGAGTCCCTAGCTCATTGCACCATCAGGATTCAAGCAAGCCGGGCCGAAGACGGCTGAAATGCCAGAAACCGGTCCCCGGTAGCTTGTTTCCTTCCCAGTATAAGAATTGGCTTGGTAGTTTGGTCTGCCCTGTTCCCATGATGCACTGGGCCAGGGTCAGACTAATTTGCATATAGCCAAGTTCTGAGCTGGGATGGTGCAGTGAGCTGAAAAACGGTGATGGATCAAGCCCTGATCTTTGGACTGGGTAAGAGTGGTCTGCTTAATTCAGACACTCTGTTCATCACCACCCCCTTTTCTGAATAATAATAAGAAAAAAAGCCTGTGAGCACTGCAACACAATGTGGGCAATGATATGACCTATATGAATCTATTTTATGGTGCTAATTAAGTTGTGTTGTATGCCCAATGAATCTTTAAGTGAAGCAGTTTTTGTCAGTGATTCATGAAGATCTGCTAAGTATGTGTGCAGAAATATGTCCGTTGTGCATTGGTCAATCGACACCAATGTCTCATTCCCAAGCCTGTGGTGTGTTGACCTTCCCTATCGAAGTTCTGATACCATTATTTATGATTTGGAAATCCATTTTAATGACAAATGTTTTCTTGGTATTTTAAAGAGCCACAGTAGTGTTCCATTTGGGGTTTAATAAATACAACACCACCAACACAGTATACAAGTTAATTGCTTTGGATCTATAGGCAATAAATCCTGATTGTGTAGTAAGAACTATATCGTCCATCAACAGAGATAGGCGAGTTGTAATCACTCTTATAAGGTTTTATTATCTAAATTGAACAGTGATAGAGGTCTGTACAACTTGCACGACCTGGGTTATTTCCAGGGTTTTGTGAGCACTGTGATAATGGCTGCGATGGAGTTAATGCACAATTTTTTAATCCTCTGTGGAGACCTCCAATAGAAGAGGGGGTAATATGTTTTTGTAAGCCTTGCAGAATTCCGCAGTCAGGCCATCCAAGCAACAATCTCATTGGTCAGCACTGCATGACTAACAAACTGTGAATGGCTGTATCCCAGCCAGCAATAGCAATCTCATCCAGGTACCTTTCAGTATTGTTAGAAGTATCAAATGAGCGTGAGGTATGTAATTGTTTATACTACTGAATGAATTTTTCAACTATGGACTCATTTGCAGTTGGGGTCTCTCCTCCTTCAGTTTCTAACTGAAGGATATAGCTGCAATGTCTCACCCTCCTAAACAACTAGGCCAGGATTTTTCCAGGTCACTAGTCCTCCCTGTTATGTCAAGTCAGTGTGTGTTTTTCTAGAAAATTCTCCTTTTGGTGTAAAGTTTCTACCCTTACCTCTTCATCCTCAGCATGCCGCATAGATCACAGTGGGCATCATCTTTTTCTCCAAAGTGCATTTTCTCTCTTGAGTTGCTCATAGGCTTCTGCAGGGATTTCTCCCTGGGTGCTAATAAATTTGATCAGAACTGAAGCTGTAGTGTCCTACCAAGCCTGGGTCATGACTACGCCGCACACGGAGCGTAGTCTTTTTTCTTCAACGTGTAAGTCGAAACTCAATGTTCTAAACCTGCATTCACTTTAATACCCTCCAATGCTTAGTCACAGATCTATGAAATCCATCAGGAACCAAAAGAATTCTGTCATTTTTTATTTACATGATAGTACATCTCCCCCTTTGTTAAAATAATAAGTTTCAACTTATGCTAATTAGCGTTATTCCCTCTCAGCTCTCCTGGATTTCATTCAGTTGAGTTCGAGTTAAATTCACAAAGTTTTTCATCAGAACAAGCCATTGGAAATTGTATTTGCTTGGTATCACACAGACACCAGCATCACAGTTACTTCCCTACTGTTAAGCCCGGCCGCCACTTGGGCTGCATAATTCTGTAATTCCTGTATTGGCAGACTATATTTTTTGAGGTGCCCATCAACTTACTTTCGACAGTGATCCAATACAGATATCTGGTTTATTAGTAGGTCTGTTTCTTCTGATAAAAGTGATTGAAGCTTTTGCTAACAGGGAAATGTATTAACTGTGTGTCTTAATCAGATGTGTAACTTGCACCTCCATAGTAAGGAAAGAACTGAAGACAGAACCTAGGGTCTTAAATATGCAGTATATGTCCATTCAGAACTACCCAGTTTCCATATCTTATGCCTGTCATGTAAATTTGCTTTACATAACACGTTTACTCCATGCAGACCCAATAACCCCGGTAAAGATGAATAAGTGTATATCAAATCTGATCCCTTCTTTTTGCACTCACTATGAAACCACTGGCAGTCGGACTGCAACAACAGAGCTGGTGTGGGAGCATTCCCCTTCCAGGAGCAACACACGCAGTTTCATTATATGCGGATGATGTCCCTCTCTGTCTAATGGAGTCCTAGGTGGGCCTAGCCAAAATCCCAGAAAACCTTGAGGACTCTGTGATGGATTCAGGCCTCTTTGACAGCAAGGGAAATCCTGTTTTTTTCCCCTATGACAAGATGCACCCCTCTCTCCCAAAGGTTTATGGAGGACCAGTTTGATGGGATGGCACTATTCATTACCTAGGGTATACAACTGTTTCAACGCAACTTTTACAAAGCATACTGTTTCAACGCACACCATTACAACGCAGGATCCTTTACAACGAATGCCTTTACAACGCATGACATTACATAGCAGATGCTATTACAACGCATGCCATTACAATGTAAGTATAGGTTAGTATATCATTTTATTTAAACATTTTTTTATTACAATTTTTTTTAATTAATTTAAAAATATTAAAAATAAATTAAATAAATTATTTTAAGTAATTTTATAGATATAGTTTGGGTTATGGGGTACAGGGGTATTTTTAGGGTTCAGGGCTGGGTTTGGGTTTTGGGGTACATGGGTATTTTTAGGGTTCAGGGCTGGGTTTGGGTTTTGGGGTACAGGGGTATTTTTAGGGTGCAGGGCGGGGTTTGGGTTTTGGGGTACAGGGGTATTTTTAGGGTTCAGGGCTGGGTTTGGGTTTTGGGGTACAGGGGTATTTTTAGGGTTCAGGACTGGGTTTGGGTTTTGGGGTACAGGGGTATTTTTAGGGTTCAGGGCTGGGTTTGGGTTATAGGGTACAGGGGTATTTTTAGGGTTTAGGGCTGGGTTTGGGTTTTGGGGTACAGGGGTATTTTTAGGGTTCAGGGCTAGGTTTGGGTTTTGGGGTAAAGGGGTATTTTTAGGGTTCAGGGCTGGGTTTGCGTTATAGGGTACAGGGTATTTTTAGGGTTCAGGGCTGGGTTTGGGTTTTGGGGTACAGTGGTATTTTTAGGGTTCAGGGCTGGGTTTGGGTTTTGGAGTGCAGGGGTATTTTTAGGGTTCAGGGCTGGGTTTGGGTTTTAGGGTACAGGGGTATTTTTAGGGTTCAGGGCTGGGTTTGGGTTTTGGGGTACAGGGGTATTTTTAGGGTTCAGGGCTGGGTTTGGGTTTTGGGGTACAGGGGTATTTTTAGGGTTCAGGGCTGGGTTTGGGTTTTGGGGTACAGGGGTATTTTTAGGGTTCAGGGCTGGGTTTGGGTTTTGGGGTACAGGGGTATTTTTAGGGTTCAGGGCTGGGTTTGGGTTTTGGGGTACAGGGGTATTTTTAGGGTTCAGGGCTGGGTTTGGGTTTTGGGGTGCAGGGGTATTTTTAGGCTTTAGGGCTGGGTTTGCGTTATGGGGTGCAGGGGTATTATTAGGGTTCAGGGCTGGGTTTGGGTTTTGGGGTACAGGGGTATTATTAGGGTTCAGGGCTAGGTTTGGGTTTTGGGGCACAGGGGTATTTTTAGGGTATTGGGGAACTGGGGTATTTTTAGGGTTCAGTTTTTAAATAATTTAAATAAATTAAAAAAATATTTGTAATAATTTTATTTTTTATTAATAATAGTTCTTTATTAATAATAGTTCTTTAAAAAATAAAATGTAAGTAATTTTTTTCCCTACCCTATCCAGCACTTACCCTACTATTACACTCCCCTGGAGTTAGAAAATTATTTATAAACACCTAAAGTATTTTTTAAATATATATATATATATATTTACAAATAAATTAATTTAAAAATAATGTAATTTATTAAATTAATTAAATATTTATTAATTACATTTTTTTATAAAATAATATACTTACCTATACTTACGTTGTAATGGCATGCGTTGTAATAGCATCTGCTATGTAATGTCATGCGTGGTAAAGGCATTCGTTGTAAAGGAATCTGTGTTGTAAAAATTGCGTTGTAATGGTGTGCGATGTAAATGTATGCGATGTTACGGCATACATCCCTGCCCAACTATAGTCGGTCATCCATTGGGTGGTTGGGACAACATCAGAAAAGACAGGAGCAATAAATAAGCCATTGCAACAACCCAAAGCATAGAACCTAGCAATTCCCAGGCCCAAACCTGCTCGAGGTGCACCTTAACTGATGCTGGTGCACACCGATGTCTGCATACCAATGTCTTTTAATTACTTATAAAGTGCCAGACCCCATATGCTACTAACATACCATAATTGGGACTTCTGCAATCACAGCATCTCCTAGACAAAAAGAGACTTGAACAATGGGAAATGGATTTTGTGAAAACTGAGAGGACTTATTCCAAGATGGGCTGCTAATATGCTTTCCTGCTCTTCGTGATCAGTCATCACTAAATTAGAGGCAATTCCTCACACAGCCAAATCTTCCTCATACTCAGTACCAGATGGGAGATCTTGGATTCAGGATTAGAAAGTCATTTGCTTTCACAAACATAATATACAATGTGAATTGGGAGACATTGTATCAATTGGTTGTGCAGAGCGCTGAGAAATGAGAGGCATAATTCACTGCAACATTTATTTGACACTTGAGAGGCAGAACTTGGGAGATCAGTACATGAGAAAGAATGGGACAAGGTCCTTTCATACTCATGGGTCAGATCCTGTTATGACAAATTCAAGATGATACAATTGTTCATACTACATAGAACAAATCTCTCTGACAGAATAAACACAATTTTCCTGGGTACCTCGGTCTGCTGTTTTCTCCAACAGCAGACTTCCATCATATGCTATGGAGATACCCATCACTGACTGGCACACATTATCATGCAAGCTGCATTGGCATGCCCACACTTATCTATTGGAAAGCATACGTTCTGGGTTTTTATTTAACTGTCCGATGAACTGTATAGCCACCGTCGGCTTTATGGATTGGGCCCCCTTTTAGCCTAACATGTGATTACATTGCCCTAGAAGTTCCAACACAGCCCTCGCTTACATTCTGGCACCGGGCAGGTCTGAGCAGGGACCAGGCAGAGAGCATTACCCTCCACACAGAGTAAATCAAAGGACTCCGCAAGTATCCAATAGGCAGAGGTTGCGATGGATATTGAAAGGACAAACACCAAAAGATTATATTCTACCCCCATGAGTAGTCATTCTTGCAAACCCAATGAATGCCAGTGCATTCAGGACTGCACACATATCTATATACTTATCCCTAGGCTAACTCCTCAATAGATTCTCCCAATAGAACATGGAGCCCGCGAGACCTGTGAAGGGTTTGTCCCTGATTGAGATTCTACCCACCACTCCCCTTCTACATGTAGGGGCTTATTTGCAAGTCCATTGCTCACTTTAGTTGATGCACCAGCAGCACAATGGGCTTCCCCATATTTACATATTTGTAAAGTCACCCTGTGTGACTTTTCATGGGCTTGTAAATATGTTTCCCTTTCATGCACAACACTTTGTTAAAGAGGCGTTCCGTGGGTGTTGCTGTCGGTGTTCCCATGCAACATCCATGGAACGCGACGTATTCACAGATTTACAACATTTTGCAACCCTGGGAATGAGTCAGAATGCTATGCCTCTCTGAGGAAGGCATAAGGAGGAGCAAAGAGGAGAACTACTTTTATTTCTCCTCATTTTTTCCTCTTTCTATTCATGCTGCATTCTGCAGCATGCATCGAAAGAGGAAAATGCATTTAATGATTGTTTATGTGCAGAAAAGTACCCCTTCCTGCACAAAAACAATCATCATATCACCGTAGGCACCCTTGCAAAAATACGCAAGGGTGTCTGCTCTGGCGCACAGCTGCTGTTTATGTGCCGGCGCAGTGGAGGACAGGAATGTGCCATAACTTGTAGATATTATTAAGGAAACAATGGTTCCTGTGGCTATTAAGGATAATAATGATAAACAAGAGCTCAATGGCAATGCGTAAGGAGCTATAATAACAGAGGGCAAGTAACTACTTATACACAGGATTGGTTTGGAATCAGAATCACAGTTTTTATATACAGTTTTTAGCGAAAAAGAAAATTGTGCATTTTTGTCCCTTCGTGTAAATGGAACCTAAAGGTGTGTTTGAACGTGCTCTAATATTTACAAGGTTTCCAAAGTTGCAAAGAACTACCATTTATATATACATTTATAACAGCATCAGTACACAATAATACATGCTGAGTGGTGGCTCGTTCTTTTAAGCTTGTCGACGGCGTTTCAACCCCTTGTGTGGATGGGGGGTCTCATCAGGACTTGAATGATTGGGACATCTATAATGATAAAGGAAAAGCATAAGGCCCATAAACCGGCGCTGATGCTGGAAAGGATTGGAAAAGGTATTGGTGGAGTAGTACCTGTAATTTGATATCGCTGCCTTGGTGAATATTGTGCCACCGTGAGAGTGAAAGTAATTAAAAAGTGACTCACATGCCCAGGTCAAACAGGATTACTTTAGAAGCCATCCCAGAGTTATTGGATGATCATCCAACTACTCTAGAAGTCATTTTCACATCATCAAGCTCTTAAAGTCATCAGCAGAGTTTAGAAACCTGAGCCTGATGAGTTGAAGATGACTAAAATGAGTTTCTGATGACTTAACAAGATGTGATTAACCCTGACGATTTCAGGATGGCGTGCAAATGATTATCGGATGACTCCACAAGGTGTGGCTGTTCCTGGTGATTTGAGGATGACTTGAAACCGAGTACCTGATTACTTCACAAGATATATTGCTAATGGTGATTTTAGGATGGTTTGAAACTGACTGTCTGATTACTTCACAAGCACCACAGTTTTCTAATTAAAAAGGCCTGTTCATGATAATTCGCTGATGATTTGTTGATTGCTTCAGGAACAAGTTTAACATTTTAGTTTATTTATTTTTAGAGACGTCCCACCATTTGGAAGATTTCAGAATCTCCTTTTTACTGCATAATGAGCACCATTTGCACATTACTGCATTTTCAACTCAGCAAATAGTCCTACAGTGCACCATTAGCAGAGACTTCGATGCTAGAAGGCCTGGGTGCTATACAGATAATAAAACACAAATTCAGTTTATTAGCAAACAGTCGATTTTTATATATGCTAGCTCAAATTGTAAAGCCACCCGAATACATAGCTATCATTATTACACGTAGACCTTCTCTGCCCGCCTTGGGTTTCCCCTTTAGCCATCAAACGCTGCGAAGCCCAGGAGACAGGAACTGGTGAGCAGTGAGGCGCTGTAGATAAGCTGGAACAGGAGCTGGTGATCAGCGAGGTGCGGTACATACCCCAGGGGAGGAGCTGGTAAGCAGTGAGGGGCTGTAGATACCTCGGGGCAAGAGCGGGTGAGCAATGAGAGGCTCTCTGCCCCAATTATTGTGCCCCCTACTGTTGTCGCCTCTGCTCCCACTCTTCTCTGCCCACCCTGTGTTCTGATACTGCTTCCGCCCTGTCTACCCACAGTCTTCAAGTTCTGTCCTTTGTCCTCTCCCTCTCCACCCACATTCACTTCTACCTCTCACTTTTCTGTGCTCTCTGCCCTATCCTGACTTCTCACAGTACTCTCGTACTCTCGTACTCTCTGCCCTATCCTGACTTCTCAAGGTACTCTCGTGCTCTCTGCCATATTCTGACTGTACCCTCGTGCTCTCAGCCCTATCCTGACTTCTGACAGTACTCCTGTGCTCTCTGCCCTATCCTAACTTCGGACTGTACTCTCGTGCTCACTGCCCTATCCTGACGTCTTGCAGTACTCTTGTGCTCTCTGCCCGATCCTCACTACTGACAGTACTCTCGTGCTCACTGCCCTTGTGCTACCTGCCCTCTATCCTTTGTGCGCCCTCTGTTACTTGTCACATACACCCTTACGCCATCTGTCTCCTTCAATCTCTGCCCTCTGCCCGCTCCTCCCTGTTCCTCCTTGTTCATTCTGCCCTCAGACTCTCTCGCATCTTGTCTCTCTGCTCACTGTGCCTGTCCTGTCTGCCCTCCCCCTGTCCTTCATGCCTGTTTTACCCTTGGGGTCTCTTCCATCTCTCCTCTCTGCCCTGTGCACTGTCCCTTCACGTGCTCTCTGTCTCTAATTACTGTCCCTGTCCTGTCTGCCCTGCCCCTGTCCTCCATGCCTGTTCTACCCTTGGGGTTTGTCCCACCTCTTCTTTCTGCCCCATGGCTCTCATCCTTCACCATTTATACCCTCTGGGTTCACTGTACCTTGTCCCATCACGTGCTCTCTGCCTCTGCTCACCGTCCCTGTCCTGTCTACCCTCCCCCTGTTCTCTGTGCCTGTTCGACCCTTGTTCGACCCTTGGGGTCTCTTTCACCTCTCCTCTATGCCCCACGGCTCTCTACCTCTACCCTTTATAAACATCTCTCCTCTCTGCATTCATATTGCTCTGCCTGGCTGCCGCTTTGCATATAACGCGCATTGGCTTTAAATTGTACTTTTCAGCTGCTGTATTAGCGCGTTCTTCCCAAGCGCTCTGTTGTGCTCCCCCCTCCTCCATTTTGTTGGTTGTTGTTCTCTTGGTCAGCCCGCCCCGCCTCCCAGCTGAGTCGCCCTCCCACAGGATACTAACAGCGCCTCCCTACCTGGAAGCGCTGTGACTCGCTCTTCGCTTTGGCCGGAGTGGTCGCTCCCAGTGCTCCCTGGCGTATGCTGGTATCGTTATTGCAGCCCTTCTGTGAAATTTGCCTCCTCTGTGCTTCATATTGCTCTGCCTGGCTGCCGCTTTGCATATAACGCGCATTGGCTTTAAATTGTACTTTTCAGCTGCTGTATTAGCGCGTTCTTCCCAAGCGCTCTGTTGTGCTCCCCCCTCCTCCATTTTGTTGGTTGTTGTTCTCTTGGTCAGCCCGCCCCGCCTCCCAGCTGAGTCGCCCTCCCACAGGATACTAACAGCGCCTCCCTACCTGGAAGCGCTGTGACTCGCTCTTCGCTTTGGCCGGAGTGGTCGCTCCCAGTGCTCCCTGGCGTATGCTGGTATCGTTATTGCAGCGCTTCTGTGAAATTTGCCTCCTCTGTGCTTCATATTGCTCTGCCTGGCTGCCGCTTTGCATATAACGCGCATTGGCTTTAATTTGTACTTTTCAGCTGCTGTATTAGCGCGTTCTTCCCAAGCGCTCTGTTGTGCTCCCCCCTCCTCCATTTTGTTGGTTGTTGTTCTCTTGGTCAGCCCGCCCCGCCTCCCAACTGAGTCGCCCTCGCCCCTCCCCCTCCACTATCTTTATATGACAGTCCTTCCCGCGCGCAGCATTCACGCGCAGCGACCGCGCCCAATCCGCGCCGAAGGTGCGCCAAAGGTAAGCCCGTCTACGCCCGTCCGCGCCTGGACCGCGCCCAGCGCCAGACCCCCTGCCCCTCGCGCTGCCCAGCCCTCCCGCATCACCTACGATGCCACCACCCTCCTAGCCCTCAACCCTGGTCGCGCCCCCAACTGCGTCCAAGCTGCTCCTGGACACACCCATGGACCTTTCTCTTGCTACTCCTGCAAATTCAACGGCACCGACAACATCCCCGCTACGACCACACCACAGGTTCCCGACCCCAACCTCCTACAATGCATCCTTCTCAACACCCGATCGGTCCAGAGGCACGCCATTGACCTATGGAATCTACTAGACACCATCTCACCAGACGTCGCCTTCCTAACGGAAACATGGATGAACGCTTCCTCCGCCCCAGA
Source organism: Lissotriton vulgaris (assembly GCF_964263255.1). Classification (NCBI taxonomy): domain Eukaryota; kingdom Metazoa; phylum Chordata; class Amphibia; order Caudata; family Salamandridae; genus Lissotriton; species Lissotriton vulgaris. The sequence continues at coordinate 527,923,584 of NC_141694.1, forward strand.
CATCACCATCGCCATCCCTGAAGACTATAAGATCACACGCAAGGACCGCACCGACCATACAGGAGGAGGAATCGCTATCGTCCATAAGAAATCCATCCGCATCTCAACCAGCTCTGACGCCAACCTCGCTAACTCCGAACACCTTCACTTCCAGATCCACATCGACCCCAAGACAACTCTCAGAGGCACCCTCCTCTACAGACCACCAGGACCCCGCGCAAAATTCAGTGAAGACATCACGGACTTCATCACCCCACACGCGCTCCCCTCCAAAGACTACATCCTTCTGGGAGACCTCAACTTTCACCTTGAAAAGATCAACGACCGCAACACCGCCACCCTCTTAGACAACCTCGCCAACCTCGGACTTAAACAACTGGTCACTTCCCCCACCCACATCGCAGGTCACACACTCGACCCCATCTTCACCTCCAGCAATCATGTCTCCTTCAGCCACACTACGGATCTCCTCTGGACTGACCACAGCTGCGTTCACTTCACCTACAACAAGCCGAAACCCACCAACCACCTCCAACCAACTCTACAAAGAAACTGGAACAAAATCACCACGGACCAGATCTCCGCATCGCTCCTTCTAAACACCCCAGCCCACTCTTCTAACGCAAACGAAGCTGCCGCCAACCTCACCCTATGGCTATCCAACACCGCCGACACCTTAGCACCACTGAAAAAACGTCATAGCAAACCTGGCAGCAAAAAGGCCTCATGGTTCAACGATGATCTTAAGAAGTCCAAGAAACTCTGCCGCTCCCTTGAAAAGGCCTGGAAAAAAGACCCAACCTCTAGCACCAAGGACGCCTTCAAAAACGCCACCCGCACTCACCACCAACTAATCCGAAAGGCCAAGAAAACAGCATTCAAGGATCGACTTGACAACAACGCCCACAACAGCAAGGAACTTTTCAACATCGTCAAGGAATTTACCAATCCCTCAGCCAACTCCAACGACATCACCCCCTCTCAAGCCCTATGCGACTCCCTAGCCTCATTCTTCCACAACAAGATTGCAGACATCCACAACAGCTTCGACAACCAACCCGGAGACCATCCCACCCGACCTTTGACTAAACACTCTCCCCCCGTGAACATCATTAACATCTGGAACCCAGTCTCCACTGAGGACACAATCCGCCTGATGAATTCCATCCACTCAGGATCCCCCACAGACCCATGCCCTCACCACATCTTCAACAAAGCAGACTCCATCATAGCACCGCACCTCCGAGACGTCATCAACTGCTCCTTCAACTCCGCCACCTTCCCGGAAAACTGGAAACACGCCGAACTCACCGCCCTTCTGAAAAAACCCACAGCGGACCCCACCGAACTCAAAAACTACCGCCCCATCTCGTTCCTTCCATTCCCGTCCAAAGTCATCGAGAAAGCTGTCAACATCCAGCTCGCCGCCTTTCTCGAAGCCAACAAATCCCTCGATTCCTCACAATCTGGCTTCCGAGCAAAACACAGCACTGAGACCGCCCTCATCGCAGCAACAGACGACATTCGAACTCTACTGGACAATGGAGACACAGTCGCCCTCATCCTCCTCGACCTCTCTGCAGCATTCGACACAGTCTGCCACAGCACCCTTTTACAACGCCTCAATAACATCGGAATCCAAGGAAAAGCACTTGAATGGATCACCTCATTCCTTGCCGGAAGAACCCAGAGAGTCCGCCTCCCACCATTCAAGTCCGAAGCCACTGAAGTCATCTGTGGCGTACCACAAGGATCCTCACTCAGCCCCACCCTCTTCAACGTATACATGAGCCCCCTCGCGGCCATCGCCCGCCAACACAACCTCAACATCATCTCTTACGCGGATGACACTCAGCTAATCCTCTCTCTCACCAATGACCCCAGCACCGCCAAAACTAACCTACACGAAGGAATGAAAGAAGTTGCCGAATGGATGAAACAAAGCCGTCTGAAACTGAACTCAGACAAAACAGAAGTCCTCATCTTAGGAACATCCCCCTCTGCATGGGACGACTCCTGGTGGCCGGAAGCCCTCGGAAAAGCACCCATCCCGACAGACCACGCACGGAACCTAGGCGTCATCCTGGATTCTTCACTCTCAATGAACAGACAAGTCAGCGCCGTATCCTCTTCCTGCTTCAACATTCTTCGCATGCTCAGAAAAACATTTCGCTGGATCCCCACCGAAACAAGGAAAACAGTCACCCACGCTCTGGTCACGAGCCGACTAGACTACGGAAACACCCTCTACGCAGGCACTACCGCTAAACACCAGAAGAAACTCCAACGAATCCAAAACGCCTCAGCCAGGATCATATTAGACATCCCACGCAACGAACACATCTCTGGTCACCTTAAAGACCTCCACTGGCTACCCGTCAATAAGAGGATCACTTTCCGACTGCTAACCCACGCACACAAATCACTCTACGACATCGGACCAGAATGCCTCAACTCCCGACTGTCCTTCTACACCCCCTCCCGCCAACTGCGTTCTTCCAGCCAAGCCCTCGCCACTGTACCTCGCATCAACAAGACCACCATGGGAGGCAGATCCTTCTCATATCTAGCTGCTAAAACATGGAACTCACTCCCCGCCTACCTTCGCCTTACCCAGAACCACCTAGCATTCAGAAAGCAACTTAAAACGTGGATTTTTGACAAGTAATCCTCCTCCCCTGTCTAAGCGCCTTGAGACCCTCTGGGTATGTAGTGCGCTATACAAATTCTTTGACTTGACTTGACTTGACATTGTGCACTGTCCTGTCCCTCACATGCTCTCTGCCGCCGGCACTTTCTGTCACATTCACCTTCACGCTGCCCCAGGTTTCTGCTTCCTTTCCTCCCTGCTCTCTGCCCCGATCCCTCTCTGGCACCAGTGGCACTTTGGGGCCCCAGCGCATATTTTCCTCATCCGCAGAGTTTTACTCTCTGCAAAAGAGAGAACAAGCATTTTCAATACAATAGTTCTCGCATTGATGCGAGTTTGAGCTATTGACATTGTAAATGACAATGCCTTTTTTATGCTTTAAAAACAAAAATAAAAGGCATGGTCATTTGCAATGTCAATAGATCAAACCCATATAAATGCGAGACCTGTTGCATTGCCAATGCTTGTTTAAAAAGCGGGTGTTATAACTTATCTCAGCACAGTGGGGAGCACTTATGATGGGAACTGCATTTATTCAATTAGCAAGGTTGTTAATTTGAATGTATACAGAAACAGGCGAAAAAATTGAGCCGATAGGGAGAAGAGTCTCTTTTTTTCTCCGTTCTTCTTTCTCCTTTTGTTTCTTTTTTTTCTTCTTTTCTTTTTAGGTGAATCGCTCACTTTTCTTTCAGAGGCAGAAATGCGATTCGTTTTAAGGAGTGAAGGGGAGAGTCTGTGTGTGATGCTGCGACGAGGGTGGGGTGGGGGGGGGGCGGTGGGTGTGTGAACATGTACAGCCTCGGGGGGAACAGAGGGCTAAGGTCTGAGGAGGGAACTACGTTGAGTTGCCCTTTGAGGGAGAGAACAAGTCATATACCACTGTGCCTAACAATGCATTTATTTTTAGTTTTCTCTAGGGCCGACCGGGCCATTTCAAGCGTCTGAGCGCTGTACAAGTTTATAACAAGTTATTGAGCATATCGTCATAAGCATAGTAATTCTTTGTATTGAAAAACATTCTGGGGAATGTACATACCAGCAATCATACACCGTTTAAGTGTGTATTTTACTATAAACAGTTACTAATACTAATTACCACTGAATTTCGGAGCTCAGGAGGGAGTTCCTGGCTGCGTGAATGCCCCAGCCCCTCCAGCCTCAGAGCAGCCTACAGCGTTACATTTGGGCTGGTTTTGGTAGGATTCTGGCAACCATACCGCAGCAGTCCCCTGCTGGACCGGAAGTGGAAGGAGAGTTGTATAGTCTGTGGCCGTCGAGAGAGAAGAGTAAAGTGTTCCTGCACCAGAGTGTGTTTAGAATGGATCGGGCTCAGAGGGAAAGAGAAACCATTGCTGTATTTAGGTGGTATTTTTTGGGTGGGGTTGGGGATGCGAGAGCGACGTAGGAACTGGAAGTAAGGTGGGTGTGATTTTCCTGCCTCCTCCACTTTTGGATGATCTGTAAGTGCTGCGCTTTTATTTAAAAGGCGGGAGCCCACCTTTCTTTAATGTGCATCACTGTAATGTAGTGCTTTATGTGAGAGAGCTGGAGGTTGGATTCCGCCTCTCAGGGAACGTAACGGAGTGTGGGGTCTTTGCTGAGATATGAGAATAGGATCCCGCAATTTGTGGACTTTTGAGATGCTGCTGGGTATTAAATGTGGGACTTAAATAGTGGCAGAGTTTTTTAGCTCTCCTCGCAACATCGGCACAGATACATTACGTACTCTATTTACAAAAAGCATGAGTGATAGAGAATGGATGTGGGATTTTGGTATGGTCTTATGGCCTCGACTCTAATGTTTCAACAAACATTGTAGGGCGCGACCTTTTGATTGTATTTTCTTTTACCAACTCCAGCCATTGCTTCATGAGGACGTCTTTATCCGCACGTCCTCCGCCATTCTTAATTTTCCTTTTGGAAATGGACTCAACTTTCCGTTCTCTTCTTAACTACCCTATTAGGACCGGGTTGGAAATATCACCGGTCCCCCGGTGAGTATTTCCCAGACGAATCTCCTAACAGAGAGATTACTTTATCTCTACTTTAAGTTTGCCGTTAGCAGTCCGGGTCTTTCATCTTTATTTTAACCCGAGGTTGTATATTTGTGTTTCCTTTTACTTTAGACAAAGTATCTCCACACGTTTAATCAGGTAGATTCCCTCCTTTGGATTCATAAACGCTACATTGTTTGTTTATCTCGAAATTAACCGAGTGGAGTCCAGTTACTAAGGAGTTAATTGTGTGACAACTCTAGGGGTGTTTTGTTGTTCTTTTGCCATTGGTTTACACGCTATAACGCATGATGTGCCAATACGGGGAGTACAACATAGGCTTATGGCTTTTATACTAATTTTGGATATCATTGAGATATGAACGCACATGTCTATATGCATTTCGGAACACTAATGAATGACTATCGATCTAAATCGGGATGAATGGAGACTCATGGTGACCTTAAATGTTTTGTGAGATATATCAAGATCGTGGTGTTCCGACGATGTGTTTTGCTAGGATGTACTCAAAAAATGTTTCACTTGGTGTCTTCATGCTTCGCATCGTCCCCACGTACTCTGTTTTAGGTGAAACACGCAATGAATTAGCAAGGTTAATTTTCGCTGCAACTCATGGCAAACTCATGAGGAGACTAAATAGCGTTACTGCCCGTCCGGAGACATGCATTTTCCGGTGTTTTACCCCTTTTTTTCCCCTTCCCGCTCTACATTACAGGTGGAATATAAAATTACGCGACTATACTGTGAGCTCCATGTACACTGCCTTTTTCTCTTACCCCCCTTTTTTCCCCTACCCGTTCTTTATTACAGGTGATTATTCCAACAAGTATCATTATTCAAAGGTTTAGTGTTCCCTTTCAAATGATCTGGCTTATTGCCTTTTGTGTATTCTGTCAGGCACTATTAAGTACCCAGAATTTTCTGATATACGGAGTACATCTCACCCACATCACTGCACTCACTTAATATGGTTGTGTCTTTAACAATGTTGACGGATATACTTAGGTGAGGTACTTGTTTCTTCGGTCAGTCAGTCAGTCAGGCAGTCAGTCAAAAGTACTTTATTCGGTTCATATCAAAAACCATAAAAGTATACACACATCAGAAATCAAGGTCATAGTACATTTTGAAAATCAAACTGGACATAATAAATATAGTTATAATTAAAAACCCTTTAAAAATCTACTATTTACAACTAGACCAATTGATTTTTTTCCCTAGTCTCATTGCTATTGTTAAAAAGCATGCCACATTAAAAATTTCCCAGGTATTCGACAGCAACTGGAGGTACATAAGGGCAGGTTTAACTTGTCTGAACCCTTTATATTTAATTAATGGTATGATGAACTTTTTCTGTATCTCCACAAAGTATTTACAGAAAAACATAAAATGTACAGTGTCCATTATAGAGAACCTGTCACAAGGAAAGATGTCTAGCTCTGTCATTTTAGTCCAACCTGGTCGTATGGTAAGAAGGAGATGGAATTTATTCAAACTGAACTTAGTCAAAAGAAAACGATGATTAGTATTGTTGACTATTTTCAGGTATAATTCAATGTCGATGGAACTGATTAAGAGCTGATGAGCCCTCACGGTCACCTTACTCAATTCCATTTCCTCCCTTGCAGAACTCTTATACAACATAAAAGTGTCTTTAGTCCATTTCACGTCTCCTTTGACCAGTTTTCGGGGCTGGGTAAACAGTTCCGGGCGACCTAGTAAATCAGCTAATGCTTTAACATATTTCAGCCATGGGATGGATAGACCATGGTCCAAAGTCAAGCAATCACTCAGAATCTCATGATTTAAAACCAATTCCGGGTTTAACCATGTTGTGATCCACTTTAAAAGCTGTGCCACAGCTATACGATATTCCAAATGATCAACCCCAAGTTTCTGATGAACAATATAACCAGGTGTCGATTGGGGCACTGATAGGATATTTTTCAAAAACTTGTCCTCTGCAACCTGTAGCTGTTTTACGCTTTTAAAACCCCATAGGTCTGCTCCATACATGGCTAAAGAGACACATTTTGCGTTATAAACTTTCAGGACGGCTTCCAGTGGTTTCACCACTAATTTGTGAGAAAAATCTAAAACGGCCAAAATAGATTTTACGAAAACATTTAGTTTAGTAGCCATTTGAGGCAACCAAGTGGAGCTGTCATCCAAGATAACCCCCAAGTATGGAAAACTTGTGACTCTGGATAACATATTACCCTCGCAATACAAAGTTTTCAGTTTTTAACCTTTACTGCCCACCGCCATTACATGGGATTTAGAATAGTTGACGCTAAGGTCTAGTGCATTCATAAAATTATAAAATGAATTTAAAAGACGTTGGAGGCCTACTGTTGTGCGTGCTAAAAGATCGGCATTATCCTCATAGAGCAGAGCGGGTATCATAAATTTACCCGCCCTTGGTATGTCCTTACTTGCTGCCCCCAAGACTGTCCCCAAATCATTTATATAAAGGGTAAAAAGCAGGGGAGCTAAAATACAGCCCTGCCTGACCCCATTCACAATCCTTATCTTTCCAGTAGACAGTTACCTTTATAATCATATCTAACTGTGGCCGTGAGACCCTTATGCAGGTCAGCTAGGAAGTACACAATATTTTTATCTATACCAAGCTTCAGAAGCAAATCCCACAATTTGGACCTGTTCACTCCGTCGAAGGCCGAGAAGAGGTCCATGAAAGCTAGGTATAGAGTGCCATTTTTAGCAATAGTATATTTCCTAATTATTAATTGGAGGTTAAGGATTTGGTCTATAGTGCCCCTCCCTTTTCTAAATCCAAATTGCAGGGGTGAAAGGGTATTTGTGTCTTCCAGTTTCTCTGTTATTCTACTCAGAATAACTCAGCCAAGGACTTTTACCGTGGAGTCAATAAGAGAGATCGGTCGATAATTAACTGGATCTCCCCTATTACCTTTTATAAATATAGGAACAATAACTGATTCCGACCATGTAGGAGGGATACCAGAGTTACTAATATGATTAAAAACATTGGCTAAAATATTAGACCATATCTTGATGTCTGACTTAAAGAGGTCAGCCGGAACACCATCGGGGCCAGGGGCCTTATTGCTAGTCATTTTCTGGATGGCTACAGCTACCTCTATTTCTGTGACTGACAAAGTATATGTGTGTGAGGCAGTGGTGCGCACAACCTCGCAACCTGCAACCCCCCCTTCGTACGCTGTTTTAAAATGAGTAAGCCATTGTTGTTCTTGAATGCCACAGTCAAGTTGGTTGTTACAAGGATCATTAAAATATGGCTTATTAACACAGCCCAAAATTTTGCACTATTTTTTAACACATTAATTGAAGTTAACTCCTCCCTGGCCGCTTCTCTAATTTCACGTTTCCTGACTTCCACTGCGCTTTTATATGATTGCCTTAAGGAAGCTACGAGTGACCTATCGATTGGTTTGCTTTTCAGGGCTGTCCTTAGTTTTTGGTTAGCAACTGAACAATTATGGTCAAACCAACCAACACCCCCTTGCTCCTTCACCTTGCCTGATGGCTTGAGGTCCGATGCTATTTGGGTACAAATTTTTAAGAAAGCATCAAGGGCCTCTTTATCCCCCGCTTCGATGTCCATACATTTTTGCAAATCTATCCCTCTGGTTTTAAAGAGATTGTCTATAAAGTCCCGCTGAACCACCCATTCCGATCTGATCCTACGTCCCTGATCTGTTGGTCGGATATCATGCTTATCCACCCCTTTATGTTGTTTTACAGATGTTTTAAACGGGTTTGTAATAATCAGGGTCACTGGGTTATGGTCACTAAAGTGTGTCCTGGATGCAGAATATTCCCAGATACAGTTCCCCAGGGCGAGACATATAAAAATATAATCAATGGTTGAGCGACTAACGTTATTCTCAAAGGTTGGAATCTCCACTTCCTCCCTTTGTGGTAGCATCAACCCATTACTCACCAGGATATTCTCAAGGGTCGCTCCTTGGGCAGTATGCTCAAAATGTATCTCACCTTGATTTTGGGGGCCTAATTTATCAAGTAAGAGACACTTGTCTGGGCACCCATGGATATTAAAGTCTCCTAATACAATTACCAAGCAGTGGTTATTTAGAGCCTCAATTTGCCTAGACAGAAAGAGTTCCAGGGTTGCCAAATGTTCAGTAGGAGTTACTCTATCATAAGAATTATAAAAATTAACAATTAAAACATTACATTCTCCATTACAAACAATTTGAACTGCTAGACAGTATGGTGAACCTGTTACTATCTACGTGTGGATCCCCATGATAGATGACGAAATTAAGGTGACTAAACCCCCCTTTGCCCTCCCCATAGCAGATGAAATAGCTGGAAGGGAGTAACAGGAGTAACCATCTATTGTTAAGGTATTCCTAGTATCCCAAGTTTCTTGTAACCCAATGATGTCAAAGGTCCCTAGAAGTTCTCTCCAAATTGGGTTGTCTACTTTATTTCTTAAGCCCGCAATATTCCATGACATAAACTTTAGGGTTGAGTTTCTAGGTGGAATATCTTGTTTATTTAACTGGTTATTAATACTAATTTTAATTGAATCCTCATTTCCTGTGGCCCCAGTAATCAATGCAGACTCCCCAATCCTAGCCTCAGGATTCATACCTTCTTGGTTAGTCATTGCATATTCTGAGGTGAGGATTTCATGGCCCGTTCCTGATAGCTTGTTACTCTCTTGTCAATCAACCCAGCCTAAATCCGACATTGCTTCAAAGCGATTAAAGGTTGGAACATTATACAGATTTCCCAATTGTTGGGTATGAAGAGGAGAAAGTCGTGGATAACCTCCAGCCCAATACTCTCTGTTTGACCAATTCCTTCACTGGTGTAGAAGAAAAGGGCCCCCCAATTTTGATAACTGAGGATAGAAGTGACCAAGATCCAAAGACACTATCCCACCTTCAGAATTCTGGTTCTGGAAGCTGCTAATAAACTGCACTACTTGGGGGTTTCTAAAATTTACTATAATGCAGTCTACATCTATATTCTTGGGGTTAGGGCCTATCCAGCTTGCTCTCCTGACACTAATGATGTTTCCATCTAGGTCTGGTCTAAGGGGCCGGTTTTTCGATAACCAAAACATCACCTTTTTTTGAGTTCGTAAAAAGTTTCCGCTCTATCATTTTGCCACTCTGGTACCCCGGCCAAAACAATGACAAAAGGGTGGGATTGACGTGGAAGTTCAACTCTAAGTTTGTGCCTCTGCCCATTGAATTGTGCCATTTTTACCTGGTCCAACATGATATCATTGTTCTTCAAATCTTTGGTGGTACTATTCGTTACAGCTACACTACCTTTGATAGGTTTATTGCCTTGTTGAGGGGTTTTAGATCTGTTGATAGTCTTGTTTTGCTTAGCAGGGGCAATGTTTTTATTTTGCACCTTCTCAGATGGATTTAATTTGGACACAATTCTGGGATTTTTTTCCACAGGTGCTTGTGGAAGGCCTATAGCCGGGGAAGATGTTTTCCAACTGTCAATTTCTTAAGCTCAGCTGTATTTGACTTAGTAAGATCATATAGGGAATCTAACTGGCTGCCTATCCTTTTCAAACGCTCCTCTAAAGGAAGAATTAGGGACTTGATCAGATGTTGTATTTTATCTAAAGATAGTTCTGTGTCTCCCTCATCGTTGTTGTCATGGTCCACTGTTTCGGGTATGGGCTATCTTCAATGTGAGCAGATGATCCCCCTTGTGTTGTAATATTAATATATCTTATCATTACTTGGCCTGACCTTATGGGCCAGAGAGGATATTTTAGGTCTCTTTGTGCGACCCCTTTTTTGTCGATCTCCGCCGCGTTTATGCTTAGCGGCGGAGATTGGCGTACTTTCTAATGGTTTTTGTGCTAGTTGTGGTGGATTGTTCAATTCAATACTCTTTCTGCCCCCCTTTTCTAGATTTGGGTAGGCTATGAAGGAGGCCAAACTAGTGTCTATAGCACTTATATCTAAGGTGATTGTGTCCTCCGTCGTCTGGTTCTGAGTTTGGGGTTGGGCCTGGGTCAAGACAGGAATGGGGGACTTTGCTAAGGCAATTTTGCCAAGAGAGGATCTTTTTTGGAGCACGGGGCCTTGTGACAGTCGGCGAATTGTTAAATCAATCTCCTTCTCTAAAGCTGAAGCTGCCATGTGATATAGGCATCTATGGGTTCAATGATTCCCCCTCCCCCGCCCTTGTTACTATCTTCAGTATATTTGGTTCTAACGGAGGCCATGATCTATAACCAATATAATGATAATAATACCAGAAAATAACAATGGCTAATGACCTTTAACCAAACAGTAAATTGTAAATTGATACTTGTATAGCGCACTACTCACCCACAAGGGTCTCAAGGCGCTTGTACGAATACCGCTGTGGAACCCATCCTGGCTTTCCCTGTGAGGCGTCCACTCCTGGGCACCCCCAAGGTTGAGGCCAGGCATCTTTAGCGTTGTGGGTGCCGTTGTGGAGATTAAGGAAGCTATTTCACAGAGTTGCAGAGTGGGACTCCATGATTGAAATACGCACCGAGGCGAGAATTATCAGGTCCGGGGAATTTGAGCCCAAGACCCGAGGTGGGGAATTGAACCCTGGTCCCAGGCTAGACCTCTGCACCAGGGTCTGCCGCTCTGATCATTGAGCCACACTTCTCCACAGTCACTTCCCAAGCAACGATTAAACCACTAAACTCATATATAGGTAGACACTAAGTTTAAAAATTAAGAGGGATTGCCCAGTCTCTTCAGGCCTCTGAGGGCCCGCCCTTTGCCCGGGCTTTGCCCGGCGCTCACGCATAGCGTGGGAGTAGTTCTGTTTAAATGGAGATTAATGGAGACCAGGGGGCGGGGCGGGGCTATCAGGGGGCTCAGACCAGGTGACACAGGTCAGGCAGGGACTCCTGGGAGTGCGAGTCTCTGCAGCGCTCCACCCCTGATGTGGTCAGTCCTCTCACCCCAGGCACACACGATGAAGTCTCCAAGCGGCAATTTCCAAACGGTGCAGCGGCACCCGCAAAGCGCGTGCGGCAAGTCGTGAAGGCAGATGCAAAGGGCAGCATCCCAGGTACAGTTTCTTGTGCGTTTAAGGTTCCCGCCAAAGTCAGGGAAAACGAAGATATTTAAAGTGGTTGCCGTCCAGCGGGCGGGACTATCAGGGGGCACAGACCAGGTGACACAGGTCAGGCAGGGACTACTGGGAGTGCGAGTCCCTGCAGTGCTCCACCCCTGATGTGGTCAGTCCTCTCTCCCCAGGCACACACGTTGAAGTCTCCAAGCGGCCACTTCCTAATGGCGCAGCGGCACCCGCGAAGCGGGTGCGGCAAGTTGTGAAGGCAGATGCAAAGGGCAGCGTCCCAGGTACAGTTTCTTCTGCGTTTTAAGGTGCCTTCGGTCATTTAGTGATGTGAATTCTGTGCGTTCTATTGTCACTTCATACACTGGTATTCTATTCCTCTGTGTTCCAGCATGCCTTTAGAGCTTTAATAATGTAATTAGTGGCTCCCTTTTTCCTCCTTTATTTTTATTTTCTCCCTTGGGTTTCCACGTCACCGGTGTCCTTTCTAGACACAGTGAGTTAACTGTTTGTTGGGTTATTTATGTTTTGTGATTGAAACTGTCTTTTTTTTTTCCCCAGCCCTGAAGAGTCACGGCTAATGCTGTTGTCGAACCACGTGTCGGCTGGACTTTTTTTGTGTTTTTCTGTGGTAACTCTCCTTGACAGGGGTTGTGGTTTTCCTCTGACCAAGATGCACCAAGCCTGATACTCTTTCATTCTATTCATCAATCTTCTGCCTACCTTAACGTGACCAGTTGAGCGCCACCATTTCTGAAACACTATTAAACCTCTTCGCTGACTTTACTCATGGTCTTATGGTCACATCTGCTGACTTTCAAACGGGGGGCCCTGCATGGAGTCCTAGCGTCGGCTCCTGTGATTCTGGGCAAATAACTTAATAGTTGCAAACCAAGTTATGCTTGAGGTACTTCTGCATAAAAGTTGCTAAGATCGGATGAGCTGTTTTAGTTGCCTATTTAAACCTGACGATTGGATGGCTCATAACACGAATCAAACAGCTTCTGACGATTCTTTTCAAAGTGGATTTCCCGGCTTTTGGGAGAACATGGCTCCCCACATAAACCCCTGCAAAGTATTTTAAAGAGCATTAATGAACCTTTAACGTCGTCTTTCCACAGCTGTTTGTCTGTCATTTGATGTATTTGACCTTATTAGTTAATTTGCTCAGGGAAAAAATATGAAAACGTCATAATTCTCTCCGCCTATTTTTCCTTTCCTGGTGACGTTTTTATATTTTTTCCCTGAGACGGTTAACTAATAAGGTAAAACATATTATTCATGGCAGAGAACCCTGTCACAGTGAATGAATCTCGATTGTTTGTCTGGCAGCAGAGCGATGCATTAGGTGAAGCCTAATAATGATATAGGCCTGTCCTCCCTGAATGTTATTTTATTTCTTTACATACATATTTTAAAACGGAGGCATCCGTCCTTTCTCCACCTCCGCGCTATTTTTTAGTCTTCCTTCCCATTTCACCATGCTCCTTTCCGATGTTCCAGTCTTTCGTGCTCTGTTCTGTGTGCGATTTCTTTCAACTCTCCCCTCTGAAACTACTTTTCACCTTTCTTGCCACTTTCCTTTTTCTCCCTTTTCACGCTTCCTCTTGGGGTCTGCTTTTTCCCTTTCCACTTTTATTATCTTCATCCTCCCTTCTCACACTCCAATTTCTGCTGTTACCAGTTCTCTTCAATCCTCTCATTCCTTCTGTACCCTGTCTTTGGCTACAGCTCTTATATCTTCTCCTTCCTACCTCTCCCATTTATGTTTTTAGATCTTGCCGAGCCAACGCTTGCGCTGTCTCTGCGAGAAATCTTCTATTTAGAATATTGGCTTTTTTAAGGACTTTTCCTATTACATGTAATGTTACTTAGACAGTTTGTGCCACTATTTGTTCCTTTAAGCTAGAACACTCGAGACCAGTGCTTGTAGCTTACCACCACTCTGCTGTACACCAGTCACTTTGCTTTACTCTACTCTACACAACTCCACGCAACTGCATTCGGCACAATGTCACCCCACTCTACACTTCTTCATCCAGCTCCAAACAATGCAGCGCCACCCACGCAACCCACTCCTCTCCACACAATACGCCTCCGCTCTATGCAACACTAATTCAACCAACTGCACTCCACACAATGCTTCACAAATGCACTTCACTTTACTCCAATCAGAGCCATAGAACACCACTCAATACAATGCCAATCCATACAGCCACACCACGCAACATAATTACAATCCATATAATACCATTCAACACCACATAATTCAACTAAACCTAATTACACACTTCTCATTACCACATAAATCCACTCTACACCACATAACAATCTGCATAAAACACTCCACATAATTGCACTCAACTTAATTTCACTCTATATCACACTGTTCCATGCCACACTATTCAACTCCACACACATCCATTCCACACTCGATAATTACAAAAAAACAAACATTATTCGACCACAACACAATTCCAGTACACAAAACATACAACCACTGCAATCCATAACACATAGGTAAGAAAGATTTACAACGCCAATAGCTCTAACTCTTTCTCGGTTTTTTTAACACACATCTGAATCCTAGCTCCTACCTATTTCCTCTTTTTTGCCACCAAACAGGTAAAGCTTTCCATACTGTCACTGACTCTTAAGGGCACTACTTTGTGTGGATTTACTTCTTGTGAACAGTAAGAATGCCATTACTTGCAGTAAAGTTAGCCAATGCCAGTAGTTGTCTGGCCCACTGTCCTGTCCCAAGCTGTATGCTGCAGTGGAGGGATGAAAATGCGAATGACACAATAATAGACCAATTGATGAAAAGGGTTGGCTGAAAGCCTCTGTAGCTAAGTGTATATGTATATATGTATATGTGTGTATATATATATATATATATATATATATATATATATATATATGTATATGTATATATATATATATGTGTATATATATATATGTGTATATATATATATATGTGTATATATATATATATATATGTATATGTGTATATATATATATATATATGTATATGTGTATATATATATATGTATATGTGTATATATATATATGTATATGTGTATATATATATATTCACAGAAAAAACCATAGGTTATAGTGGATATATAGTTAGGAATTTGCATTTACAAAACCTTGAAAATTCAATGAAAAAACCATAGGTTATAGGCCATATATAGTTAGGAATTAGCATTTACAAAACCTTATTTTACTCGCATAAAACCATTGAAATTCCATATATAGTTAGCTAACTATAAGCGCTAACTATATATCGCGCACCCGCAATCCACTGCTGATGATGTCACATATTACATCATTCATGACATGGTCAGTGACATCACTGATGACATCACTGATCAAAACAACCAGTGATTGTATGTGTCTGTAAAGTTTAAATATGTTTCACATATTGAAGAATGAGTGGATGTATAAGTGTCTGGATGAAGAATTTAGTAGGTGCATGACTGACTGTATGAGTGAGTGATTAAATGTGTCTCACTGAGTACATGGGTTAGTGACTAAACTGTCTTAATTCGTGCATCAGTATGTTTGTTGTTGTGTAAGCTGCTGCATGTGTTGATCAGTAGCTATAAGAGTGGCCATATGGGTTATTGATTGGTTGCCCAAATATTTGAATGGGAGGCTGAGTGTGTGTGTGGGTGGCTGGGAGGTGCGTGACTCTGTGCATAGATGTGTAAGCAGTTGATTCACTAGGAGTATGAGTTCAAGAGTGCATGTGGAAACAGCTATATGGGCGGTTGACTGTGCATGGGTGTGTTGGTGAGTGAATGGATTTCTCATTGCTACATGTGCAAGTAAGTACGTATGTAAAACACAATACATGTGAGAGTTGAGATATATAAATAACTGAACATAAGACCCAGTGAATGTGTGAGTGGCTGTATCGATCACTGTGAGCTTGTATCAGGGATTATATAAGAGAGTAAATATGTGTTATTATATGTTTGAATAAGTAAGATGTGTATAACTGTATAGTTGAGGAAATGGAGGTGTGATTGATTCTTTGCATGACTGACTAGGTGTGTGAGTAACTCCATGGATGAGTGACAGTCTGTGAGTGTCTGTTTATACTGAGTGTATGTAAGGTTATATTAGAGTCTGAAGAGGTTCATTGTATTATCACATGAGTGATGTGATCAGTGATGACAAATGAGATGTCATCAGTGATGTCATTTGAGTTGTCATCAGTGATGTCATCAGTGATGTCATTTGAGATGTCATCATTGATATCATTTGAGTTGTCATCAGTGATGTCATTTGAGATGTCATCAGTGATGTCATCAGTGATGTCACTGACCATGTCATGAATGATGTAATATGTGACATCATCAGCAGTGGATTGCGGGTGCGCGATATATAGTTAGCGCTTATAGTTAGCTAACTATATATGGAATTTCAATGGTTTTATGCGAGTAAAATAAGGTTTTGTAAATGCTAATTCCTAACTATATATGGCCTATAACCTATGGTTTTTTCATTGAATTTTCAAGGTTTTGTAAATGCAAATTCCTAACTATATATCCACTATAACCTATGGTTTTTTCTGTGAATTTCATTGGTTTTTTAATAGCAAATATGAAAAGCTTTAAAATGTCAAGTACGTGATAGATAAAAACATTTTCGTATTTATGCACGCTGATGTGCTTTGAACGCTGCCCCCCCCCCCCTCCCCTCTTTTGCCTTAGTAGTACTCTCTCTTTGCAGATACAGAAGGGTAGTTAACGCAGGCCTTTACCCCCGTTGTAATCCGTCGTACCTCCTTGTCTCTCCATTTGATTGATTGTTGTCCAAGCATTTACTGTTTTAGAATTGGTTCTCTTTGGATCATTCTCTATTTACAAACAAGCACAAAGTCGCAATACTCTGTTTAGTCTTTGCAGATAGTGAAAAATCGTGTAAAAAAATAAAAGTAATCGAGCAAAATCAGTAGGCCACTAATTGGGTCTCTTTTTGACCTCGCTAAAATAGAAATATTAGGAACAACCCTTCTTGAGAAATACGAAAATAGTGAGATGAACTGAGCTCCACACCATGAGGGCTGCAAGACAGCTCGGCTCCATCACCCATCCCGCACAAAATAATGACAAACCCTATGCAAATATTAAAAATATAGACAACACACCAGCAAAGAAACAGGGTAAAACATTTTATTAAAAAACTATTTACATAACGTTGGTTTATAAGATGATGTCAGTAGTGGACCGATGTGTGAATAGATCGAAAACAGCACAAGGCTCCAAGATCCGGATAGCAAGCTCCTGGATGTTGGGTGCCATAGTTTAGAGTTCTGAATTTCAGCCTTTTTCAATGCCTGTGCTTTGTTGAATCAAAATGGCGGCTTGACACAAAGCTGACTCAAGCGTTGTTACTGATGCTATGCAGACCAAAACTGGTTTTCAGTTTGTACATTTTTCTAGATTTTTCAATCCAAGTTTGGTTGACTTTGTAGAACGATGGCTTCAGATTTTCAACATACGGTGTGGTGGCGCTGACTGGGAGGGGGCGCTTCGCTCCTGCCCCCTCCCCAAGTAAGATTTTCATACGTGAAAGTACGTTAATGGTTTTGGTCCCTGAGATGCTTCGATGTCACTACCATTCTCAAATAGCATAAGTTCTAGATGTTGGGTGCCATAGTTAAGAGTTCTGAGCAGCGCTTGTAACACTGTCTGAAGCTTATTTCCACCTACTGCAGCTTCACTATTCTCAAAGTAAGTGAGTGTCGTTTGTGGACCTGACTGCATTAGAAAACAATGTGATATGTTACCTTCCTAAACAGCTTGACGGAGGCCCCTGAGGGGCGCTGTGATGGCCATGGACTCGGAGAAGACGCTTGGCTCCGACACCCTCCCCAAGTCTTATAGCACTGGTGTAGCCTGAGATCGCCCCCGACATAGGCGGCCGGCTCCCGGGGTCCGGCGGTACTTTTTGCCTTTTGATGACTCTTCAATTCTGGACCTTGTCCCACAATCCGTTTGACCTGAAGACAAGCTGTAGTGAGGCGCCCCTTTATCGTTTTAGTTGCCATTCCGCCCGCTTTTGCTACACTGTGCCTCTTCCGCCATTCAGCTGTTTTCCGCCCGCTCTTGCGACTACAGCGTCTCGCTCACCATGTAGTTGAGATGCGCCCGCTCTTGCGGTGCAGCGATAGGCGGCTGCCACAGGACTCTCAAAATGGCGGCCGGCTCTTCGGTTTTGGGCCTGGTCCACTAAAATGGCCCTGGGACACCTTGGAACTCGGACGCTTGTCTGCTAGGGCTTGGGTCCCATTCTCGAAAAGCGTCCCCTCAGCCGTGAAGATTCTACAAAAGTCTTGGGGGCCTCCGACTCCCGCAGGCTTCTGGTGGGGAGCGGCTGCCATGATTGCTCGTGGAATGGCCACGACGGAGCTACGAGATGGTAGTGGTCTCATGCTGACGCCAGCTTTAGTCTGAAACATCCAGAAACACTGTAGACTACCAATTCGATCAGTTCCGGTAGCGCCCCAACATGACCCGGAAGAGAAGAACTTGCCCTCCCCTCTTTGACTGATGGTTCTTGTTGCCTGTCCCCTCTGTTGTCATTTAACAGAACTTTTTGGACTGCTGAAAGGGGTTGTGTTCTGAACGCTGGTTGGTGGAGACATTTAGACTATATTCTTGACCTACGTTGTCGCGTAATGCGTTTTATGACACGCCGCGTTAGCGCACCCGGAAGTAATCCGAGGCGCGGCGCGCAGCGCGTAACGTAAGCATAACAGGTCATGTGACTTGTTAATAAAACTTTTCATTGGTTCATTTTACTTTTGTTAATTTAATGATGAAAAGCTTGGTCATATGACCTAAAAATTACGCTTTTTATTATTTTCGAACAATATTTTTTTTTCAAACATATGTTATAATATTCCAGGCTAATGTACTTTCCCGGAAAATTTACAACTGTCTTGCAAGTAAAATATATTCCTTTTTCGAGAAAAAGGGCGTTTCTTCCTTCCATGACGGAGCCGTTGAGTAAAAGAGATTCGGCCTGCTGTCTTAGTCGCCGATACGCCTGATTATCAGATTCTTATCGATCACTTTATGTTGCAGACATGAAAAACACAACTGCCCTTGACCATTTATCTTTACTGCGTTCCTACATATTATACCTTTTATCCGTCATGTAATTGGACTGCTTTATTTCACTTGCCTTTTACTGATTCGAAAACAGTCACTAAAAGTAAAAACTTTACAAATGAAAATACTACTACCGTGTTTTGTTTTAAAAACCTTTATTGTGAAAATGTCAGTATACAAATACGGGCCTATAACCACGTGGGCCGGCCACGGAGCAAACTCAAATCGTATATGATGAGGAGACATTTACACTGTAGAAGAACGTAACGAGCGGGCCATTAGGTGACAAGAACAAAGGTGTCTAACAGTTGCGGAATCGGTGGACGTACATTTTGTAATTAAAATACGACAGGGCCACTTACAATAACATTTTCTAGATATACATTTGCGGGCAAAGAGTTACGAGTCCCATTTATACCGGCGCCATTTTGGGCGAGGCCGGGCAGGTCCAAGATATAGTCAAAATGTCTCCACCAACCATCGGCCAGACCAGAACCCCTTTCGGCCCTTTATGTTACAAGATGGTGTCTTCCATTCAGAAAATATTGGTGGCAGCATTTTGAAAGGAAACAGAAACAGCCGTTCTCCTAGTGAGTTTCACATTGTTACATTTAGGAAGAATGTTGAAGAGTAGTATGTGGAAAATCTGAAGCCATTTTTCTACAAACTCTCAATCAGACTTGGATGGAAAAAAAAACCTGAAGAATGTACAAACTGAAAACCAATTTTTGTCTGTATAGCACCAACAGTAACGCTTGAGTCAGCTTTGTGTCAAGCCGCCATTTTCATTCAATCAATAGCGTACCCCTGCACACATTCAGGGACCTGGTCGTGTCTTCAGATGAAACGCATTGTAGGAAAAGAAGCAGAAAGGAAAAGGAAAAAAGTTCCGCCGGACCTAGTGAAGCTGCAGCAGGTGCAAATAAGCTTCAGACAGTCTTACAAGCACTGCTCAGAACTCTCAACTGAGGCACTCAACATCCAGGACTTGCCATTCGGATCTTGGCGCCTTGTATTTTTGTTTTGTTTTTGATGGAGGGGAAAGAACAAAAAACAGACATTGAAAAAGGCTCAACAGTGCAGGGCGCCTTGTGCTGGTTCCGACCTATTCACACATCGGTCCGCTACTGACATCACCTCATAAACCAACGGGGCACCCCACGCCGACTTTCGGCGCAGCATTGTAGGATGGCCACACCAGTGCGGCAATTTGCTGGACACCACCTCGGTGCCATCCAGATCTCGGCGCGTTCATTCATTCAATAGCGTCCCCCTGCACACATTCAGGGACCTGGTCGTGTCTTCAGAAGAAACGCATTGTAGGAAAAGAAGCAGAAAGGAAAAGGCAACAAGTTCCGCCGGACCTAGTGAAGCTGCAGCAGGTGCAAATAAGCTTCAGACAGTTCTACAAGCACTGCTCAGAAATCTCAACTGAGGCACTCAACATCCAGGACTTGCCATTCGGATCTTGGCGCCTTGTGCTGGTTCCGACCTATTCACACATCAGTCCACTACTGACATCACCTCATAAGCCAACGGGGCACCCCACGCCGACTTCCGGCGCAGCATTGTAGGATGGCCACACCAGTGCAGCCACTTGCTGGACACCACCTCGGTGCCATCCGGATCTCAGCGCGTTCGAGTCACTGTGCCGGAAGAGTGACCGGAACTCAGCTGAACACGCCGTCTTTCGGCGCAGCATTGTAGGATGGCCACACCAGTACGGCAATTTGCTGGACACCACCTCGGCGCCATCCGGATCTCGGCGCGTTCGAGTCACTGTACCGCAACAGTGACCGCAATTCAGCTGGACACGCCGTCTTTCGGCGCAGCATTGTAGGATGGCCACACCAGTGCGGCAATTTGCTGGACACCACCTCGGTGCCATCCGGATCTCGGCGCGTTGTGCTGCCTTCGGCCTATTCGCACATCGGTCCGCTACTGACGCCGCCTCACGTGCCAACGGATTTTCTACGCTTTTTGTAGCCCTATGTCGCATAACAGGTCATGTGACTTGTTTATAAAACTTTTCATTGGTTCATTTTACTTTTGGTTTGCTAAAGATGGAAGGCTTGGTCATATGACCTAAAAATAACACTTTTCATTGGTTTAGAACATTTTTTTTTCCCCAAACGATG
Organism: Lissotriton vulgaris; assembly: GCF_964263255.1. Classification (NCBI taxonomy): domain Eukaryota; kingdom Metazoa; phylum Chordata; class Amphibia; order Caudata; family Salamandridae; genus Lissotriton; species Lissotriton vulgaris. The sequence goes on from NC_141694.1 coordinate 527,944,591, forward strand.
AAAGCCCCACCTTGTTTCTGGATCATTCAGACTGAAGCTGGCGTCAGCATGAGAGCACCACCATCTCTTGGCTCCGTCGTGGTCATTCCGCGAGCAATCATGTCAGCCGCTCCCCACCGGAAGCCTGCGGGAGTCGGGGGCCCCCAAGACTTTTATACAATCTTCACGGCTGAGGGGACGCTTTTCGAGAATGGAGCCCAAGCCCTAGCAGGCAAGCGTCCGACTTCCAAGGTGTCCCAGGGCCATTTCAGTGGACCAGGCCCAAAACCGAAGAGCCGTCCGCCATTTTGACAGCCATGTGGCAGCCGCCTATCGCTGCACTGCAAGAGTGGGAGCAACTCCACAACATGGTGAGCGAGACGCTGTGGCCGCAAGAGCGAGCGCAACTCAGCTAGATGGCCGCCACCTGGGGAGGCCCGTTCACGCCGCCTCCCCCCCCCCCCCCCCCCGGGCCGCCGCACGCCAATTTTCGGAGCAGCATTGTAGGATACCAAAACCAGTGCGGCAGTTTACTGGACATCACCTGGGTGCCTGTCGTACATGTTGTGTCAGCCATGTGACACTGGACACAGACCGCTACTGACGAGGCCTCCCCCCGCACCACCCGGGACGCCCCACGCTGTTTTTCTGTGCTGCATTGTAGGATCCCTAAACCAGTGCGGCACCCAGGCGACATCACCTGGGTGCCGTCCAGAACTCTGCACGTTGTGCTGCCTTGGGACTATTCGCACAACAGACCGCTACTGACGAGGCCTCCCCCCGCCCCACCCGGGACGCCCCACGCCAATTTTCGGAGCAGCATTGTAGGATCCCTAAACCAGTGCGGCACCCAGGCGACATCACCTGGGTGCCGTCCAGAACTCTGCACGTTGTGCTGCCTTGGGACTATTCGCACAAAAGACAGCTTCTAACCATTGTTGCTTTTTGTGTTAATAAATGTTTAAATGTTTTTAGTTTTTGTTCTGTTCATTATCGTTAAAAGTTAATAAAGTTTTATAACCTTAATTTGTTGGAGTGTTATCTATTTTTTGAAAAACGGGTGAATGGGGCCTTGAATCGGGTTATTGTCATGTGTGGGCTTTGGAAGTGTGCTGCTGCAGGATCGGACATTTCAAACTCAAATGCACGTTCTTTTTCTTACCTTTCCGAAGCATGGAGCGCAATAGCAGGCAGAGAAAGGGTGATGCACGTGTTGAACACTACCTGACCTGGCAAGTTGCTGGCAGTGCCCCCCCGCCCGCTCCTGAAAGAGGGCACACACACACCGCCGCCCCGAGTACTTCACAAATCTTTAAAAGACCATGCGCTTGTTCATGAGGCTTAAATGGTTTATCACCTCTTCTAGAACCCCTACATCGACCCTCTGACGTTTCATGGAAAAATTACCATGTAACACAATACCAAGCCCTGTCAGCTGAAACCCCCAAGGAATCGTGGGGCATATTATCAAGGGGGTTTATCTCCGCTTTTTTGGCTTTAAAAACCATGAAAGCGGAGATAAAATTATTTCCCTATTATCAAGCTGTCGCTAACACCAGTTAGTGACACCTAAAAGGAGATAGCGACCATCTTGGGCCCGGCTTTGCATGTCAGTGATACTTATCACTAATGACATGCAAAGTGGCGTGCCAAGATGTTAGCGACTGGAAACAGTCCCTAACATCGCTACCTTCTATTACCAACTTTTGGAGATATTCGCGCTAAGCGCGAATATCTCCAAAATCTAACACCTGCCCTGAGCAGTTCTTAGCCATGTTATCCAATGGGAGGTGGATAACATGGCTAAGAGCATTAGGTCGATAATACATGAATATCGCTGACTTTTCTGCGATAATAGCAAGGTTTATCTGCGATAAAAATCGCCGATGTGCGGCGATAATTTTTGTCTCTAAACAAGTTATAGACAAAAATTATCGCTAGTTGTTCGTAATATGCCCCCGGGTTTTTGCTTGCAGAAATCGGGAGGCGGGAGACTAGCACTGAAATCAGTACTCACACGCCTGAATCAGGAGGATTGGCATGTCTGAATTCTCTACAGCTGGGGCCATAAACTACATCCGCAGGGGTAGGTGATAGCCTGGGACCAGCCTGGCATCTAAAATGGCTGCCGTGCACGACAAAATTGTGGCATTCGAAAAAAGGCAAGATGGCGCAGCCGCTGGAAGAGATATATCAACATATATCAGCCTCCTCAGCCACCCTCAGGAAACATAGGGGATTAGGATATGTCTCCCGCACCCCCTTATACCTAGTACTTTAATTAACGAAGCACAAAATGGCGAATTCCCGTTTCGCTACCAGTTTGCGGCCCAGTTCGCGGCCCGTGAAGCGCTTCTACCGTGAAAAATCATTTTTTTTTATTTTCCCCACGGGACCCTTTAATAACCCCAACAACATTCCTAGGGGGTCAAGAGGGGGATACCTTGCCCCCTTTCATTAAATTCCCCATTAGTTTTTCACCTTTTCTTCTCTCTCGATCCTACCGAGAGACAAGATGGCGGCCGCTCCGGACTGTCACGCAGCAAAAAAAAAAAAAAAGCTCACGCACAGCCGCTGGAAGAGATGTATCAACATATATCAGCCTCCTCACCCACCCTCAGGAAACATAGGGGATTAGGATACGTCTCCCGCACCCACTTATAACTAGTAATTTAATTTACGAAGCACAAAATGGCGAATTCCCGTTTCGCTACCAGTTCGCGGCCGCGCTTCTACCGTGAAAAATCATTTTTTTTTTATTTTCCCCACGGGACCCTTTAATAACCCCAACAACATTCCTAGGGGGTCAAGAGGAGGATACCTTGCCCCCTTTCATTAAATTCCCCCTTCGTTTTCCACCTCTTCTTCTCTCTCGATCCTACCGAGAGACAAGATGGCGTCCGCTCCGGACTGTTTAGAATGTTGACAGACACCGGAGAGCCAATCAGCTTTCTGCGCGCAAAGTTCCGATAAGCGAAAAGTAAGCGGACCGGATCGCTGCCCAGAGCGCTGTTACAGATATATATCTTGGTTTGAACGTTAATTTCTCAAAAACTACTGGAGCACATATATTGAGACCTAGCAAAGGCACATCGGGCTAACAGTCCCTACAATTTTGCCAAGTTTCGTGCAAATCCATTCAGCCGTTCGAGCTAAAAGTGAGTCCAACCGCCCTATGGAAAAATGAATGGGAAAAACGCGTTTTGGGACCCCCCCTTTTTTCTCAGCCCCCCCTTGACGAAACCCCACCAAATTTTCAGGGGCTGCTCAGAAACAAAATGTGCCATTTTCCTGAAAATTTCAGCCGATTCCGTCCACAAACGCCAAAGTTATTAGACATAGAATTTTCAAAAGTCCCATAGGGAAAAAATTCTAACTATATATACCTACTGGCGATAGCCAGTAGGTAATGTATATGTGTGTATATATATATATGTATATGTGTATATATGTGTATATATATATATATGTATATGTGTGTGTGTGTGTATATATATATATATATATATATATATATATATATATATATATATATATATATATATATATATATATATATATATATATATATCCCGCTGGCGGTCGCCAGTAGGTATATATAGTTAGGATTTTTTCTCAATGGGACTTTTGAAAATTCTATGTCTAATAACTTTGGCGTTTGTGGACGGAATCGGCTGAAATTATCAGGAAAATGGCACATTTTGTTTCTGAGCAGCCCCTGAAAATTTGGGGGGGTTTCGTCAAGGGGGGGCCGAGAAAAAAGGGGGGTCCCAAAACGCGTTTTTCCCATTCATTTTTCCATAGGGCGTTTGGCCTCACTTTTAGCTCGAACGGCTGAATGGATTTGCACGAAACTTGGCAAAATTGTAGGGACTGTTAGCCCGATGTGCCTTTGCTGGGTCCCAATATATGTGCTCCAGTGGATTTTGAGAAATTAACGTTTTAAAAAACAGATATATCTGACAGCGTCCCGGGTAGCGATCCGGTTCGCGTACTTTTCACGTTACGGAACTTTCCGAAGCGAAGCTGATTGGCTCTCCGGTGTCTGTCAACATTCTAAACAGTCCGGAACGGCCGCCATCTTGTCTCTCGGTAGGATCGAGAGACAAGAGGAGGAGAAAAACGAAGGGGAAATTTAATAAAGGGGGCAAGGTAGACCCCTCTTGACCCCCTAGGAATCATGTTGGAGTTATTAAAGGGTCCCGTGGGGCAAATAAAAAAAATTTGATTTTTCGCGGTAGAAGCGCTTTCCGGTTCGCGAACCGGTAGCGAAACGGGAATTCACCATTTTGTGTTTCGTTTTAATTAAATTACAAGATGGAGGAAAAACAATGTGAGAAATTGGTATAAGGGGGTACGGGAGACGTATCCTGACCCCCTATGTTTTCTGAGGGTGGCTGAGGATGCTCATATATGTTGATACATGTCTTCCAGCGGCTGCGCATGAGCGGATTTTTATTTTTTTGCTGCGTGACGTCTGTTAACGGTCGATTCGAAGGAAATCAGGAAGTGTTGACCGCCATTTTGTCACTGCGAGTAAATATATTGTTAAAAATAATTGTTATAAATTAATCCGTATTGATAAACATTGTCTGCGCCATCTTGCCTTTTTTCCAATGCCACACTTTTGTCGTGCACAGCAGCCATTTTAGATGCCTTGACCAGACCCACTCTCTGCACGCCGCCGATCCTCAGCATGGCTCCCCACCCTCGCAAGCATCTCCCCCACGCACTGGTCACCCCCGCTCTCTCTCTCATGCATGGGCCATAAACCTCCCCCCATCTGCGCAGCTCTTCCCTGAGAATCACACCCTGTGCCCGCCCGACACCTCCCTTTCACCCTATTCACTACCGCACCCTCTGGGGGTACAGGAGACGTATCCTGACCCCCTATGTTTTCTGAGGGTGGCTGAGGATGCTCATATATGTTGATACATGTCTTCCAGCGGCTGCGCATGAGCGGATTTTTTATTTTTTGCTGTGTGACGTTTGTTAACGTTCGATTCGAAGGAAATCAGGAAGTGTTGACCGCCATTTTGTCACTGCGAGTAAATATATTGTTAAAAATAATTGTTATAAATTAATCCGTATTGATAAACATTGTCTGCGCCATCTTGCCTTTTTTCCAATGCCACACTTTTGTCGTGCACGGCAGCCATTTTAGATGCCTTGACCAGACCCACTCTCTGCACGCCGCCGATCCTCAGCATGGCTCCCCACCCTCTCAAGCATCTCCCCCACGCACTGGTCACCCCCGCTCTCCCTCTCATGCATGGCCATAAACCTCCCCCCATCTGCGCTGCTATTCCCTGAGAATCACACCCTGTGCCCGCCCGACACCTCCCTTTCACCCTATTCACTACCGTACCCTCTGACACTCCTCTTCCTCTGTGTCTGATTGTCCAGGCCGGTCCCAGGCTATCACTTAGCCCTGCGGATGTAGTTTATGGCCCCAACTGTAAAGAATCACCCCTCTTCAAAGGAGTTACAGTAGATCAAGGCCCCCACCCCATGAGATCCGTCACACCACACGCGTTCCTACTATCTGATAACGATCCTGTATTGTGATTGGGGAGGGGATTCTCACTGTGAGGGTGTGTGGGATCGAGCCTGAAGCGGAAGATTCCAGGGATGTCTTTTTGTACATTAGTCTTCACAATTATGTGTCACATTAAAAATATATAGCACTCCAACAAAGTAGTATGATTATAGCACTTTAATAACTTATAAATATATACAACGCTCCAACAAAGTAAACACGTTAAAAAAAAACATTTTGAACAAAGCAACAATGGGCTGCTGTGAGGTGGTGTCAGTAGCGGTCCTTTGTGCGAATAGGCCGAAGGCAGCACAACGCGCCGAGATTCGGACGGCACCCAGGTGATGTCCAGTAAGTTGTCGCACTGGTCATGGCATCCTACAATGCTGCGCCGAAAAACGGCGTGGGACGCCCCGGGCGGGGGGGGGGGGGGGGGGTGCCACGAACGGGCCTCCCCCGCCTCCCCAGCTGGAGGCTCCTCTGCTGCAGTGGGGCGCCCCTTTACCGTTTCAGTCGCCATTCTGCTGTTTACCGCCTGCTTTTGCTGCACTGTGCCTCAACCGCCATTCAGCTGAGTTGCGCCCGCTCTTGCGGCTACAGCGTCTCGCCCACCATCCAGCTGAGTTGTGCCCGCTCTTGCGGCTACAGCGTCTCGCCCACCATCCAGCTGAATTGCGCCCACTCTTGCGGTGCAGAGATAGGCGGCTGCCACAGGACTCTTAAAATGGCGGCCGGCTCTTCGGATTTGGGCCTGGTCCACTAAAAAAAGGCCCTGGGACACATTTGAACTCGGACATTTGCCTGCTAGGGCTTGGGCCCCATTCTCGAAAGCGTCCCCTCAGCCTTGAAGATTCTACAAAAGTCATCGGGGCCCCCGACTCCCGCAGGCTTCCGGTGGGGAGCGGCTGCCATGATTGCTCGCGGAATGACCACGACGGAGCCACGAGATGGTGATGCTCTCATGCTTACGCCAGCTTCAGTCTGAAACATCCAGAAACACTGTAGACTACCAATTCGATCAGTTCCGGTGGAGCCCCAACGTGACCCGGTAGAGAAGAACTTGCCCTCCCCTCTTTGACTGATGGTTCCTATAGCCTGTCCCTTCTGTTGTCATGTAACAGAACTTTTTGGACTGCTGAAAGGGGTTGCGTTCCGACCGCTGGTTGGTGGAGACATTTTGACTATATTCTGGACCTGCGTTGTCGCGTAATGCGTCATATGACGCGCTGCGTTAGTGCACCGGTGCGCGAGGCGCAGCTTCCCGGAAACGATCCACAGCGCGGCGCGGCGCGCAGCGCGTAACGTAAGCATAACAGGTCATGTGACTTGTTAATAAAACTTTTCATTGGTTCATTTTACTTTTGTTATTCTAATGATGAAAGGCTTGGGCATATGACCTAAAAATAACACTTTTCATTGCTTAAGAAACATTTTTTTTTCCCAAATGATGAAAGCCCCACCTTTTTTTTTCTCACTCTGACTTGTAAAGCAAAGGACCCAGATGTCCTGCAAGTAAAATATTCCTATTTCGAGAAAAAGGGCGTTTCTTTGTCCCATGAGGGAGCCGTTGAACAAAAGAGGATCTGCCTGCTGTCTTAGTCGCTGATAGGCATGAATATCGGATTCTTATCGATCACTTTATGTTGCAGGAGTGGAAAACACAACAGCCCTTGACCATTTATGTTTACTGCGTTCCTGCGTATTATACCTTTTAACCTTCATGTAATCGGGCTGCTTTATTTCACTTGCCTTTTACTGATTCGAAAACAGTGGCTATTATTCAAAACTTTACCAATCTAGGTACTACTACCATGTTTTGTTTTAAAAACCTTTATTGTGAAAATGTCAGTATACAAATACGGGCCTATAACCACGTGGGCCGGCCACGGAGCAAACTGGAATCGTATATGATGAGGGGACATTTACACTGTAGAAGAACGTAACGGGCGACCCATTAGGTTGCAAGAACTAAGGTGTCTAACAATTGCGGAATCGGTGGACGTACATTTTATAATTAAAGTACGACACGGCTAGTTACAATAAAATTATCTAGATATACATTTGCGGGCAAGTAGCATGGGTGACGTTAATTCGAACTTTCAATCGTACAGTAATCAATAACACATCAGAACTTAATATCAATAGGGATGTCCAAATGTTCAATCAGTACTCGTCCCCGCCCGCCATGTGCTTCAAAACTGCATACGTATCTCGTGATATCAAGGTTGGGCAACCAGTACACAACAAGGAGTTTCGAGTCCCATTTATACCGGCGCCATTTTGGGCAAGGCTGGGCAGGTCCAGGATATAGTCAAAATGTCTCCACCAACCAGCGGTCGGACCAGAACCCCTTTCGGCAGTCCAAAAAGGTTCCGTTAAATGACAACAGAAGAGATAGGCAACAAGAACAATCAGTCAAAAGAGGGGACGCTTTCGTGAATGGGGCCCATGCCCTAGCAGGCAAGCGTCCGAGTTCCAAGGTGTCCCAGGGCCATTTTAGTGGACCAGGCCCAAATCCAAAGAGCCGGCCGCCATTTTGAGAGTCTTGTTGCAGCCGGCTTTCGCTGCACCGCAAGAGTAAGCGCAATTCAGCTGGATGGTGGGCGAGACGCTGTAGCCGCAAGAGCGGGCGCAACTCAGCTGAATGGCGGATGAGGCACAGTGCCGCAAGAGCAGGCGCAATTCAGCTGAATTGCGACTGAAACGCTAAGGGGCGCCCCACTGCAGCAGAGGAGCCTCCACCTGGGGAGGAGGGAGAGGCCCGCTTGCGCCGCCATACCCCCCTGCCCCCCCCCCCCGGGCACCCCACGCCGTCTTTCGGCGCAGCATTGTAGGATGGCCACACCAGTGAAACTTGCTGGACACCACCTCGGTGCCATCTGGATCTCGGCGCGTTGTGCTGCCTTCGGCGTACTGTAGCAGCAAGAGTGACCGCAACTCAGCTGGACACGCCGTCTTTCGGCGCAGCATTGTAGGATGGCCACACCAGTGAAACTTGCTGGACACCACCTCGGTGCCATCCGGATCTCGGCGCGTTGTGCTGCCTTCGGCGTACTGTACCAGCAAGAGTGACCGCAACTCAGATGGACGGCGAGTGAAACGCTAAGAGGCGCCCCACTGCAGATGAGGTGCCTCCACCTGGGGAGGTGGGAGAGGCCCGTTTGCGCCGCCTCCCCCCCCCCCCCCCCCCCCCCCCCCCGGGCACCCCACGCCAGCTTTCGGCGCAGCATTGTAGGATGGCCAAACCAGTGAAACTTACTGGACACCACCTCGGTGCCATCCGGATCTCAGCGCGTTGTGGCTGCCTTCGGCCTACTGTAGCAGCAAGTGCAGGCGCAACTCAAGTGGACGGCGAGTGAAACGGTAAGAGGCGCCGCACTGCAGATGAGGTGCCTCCACCTGGGGAGGCGGGAGAGGCCAGTTCGCACCGCCCCTCCCCCCCCCCCCCCCCCCGGGGACCCCACACCGACTTTCGGCGCAGCATTGTAGGATGGCCACACCAGTGCAACTTGCTGGATACCACCTCGGTGCCATCCGGATCTCGGCGCGTTGTACTGCCTTCGGCCTATTCGCACATCGGTCCGCTACTGACGCCGCCTCACAGGCCAACGTATTTTGTAGGCTTTTTATAGCCCAAAGCCGCATAACAGGTCATGTGACTTGTTTATAAAACTTTTCATTGGTTCATTTTACTTTTGGTTTCCTAATGATGGAAGGCTTGATCATATGACCTAAAAATAACACTTTTCATTGGATTGAAACATTTTTTTTTCCCAAATGATGAAAGCCCCACCTTTTTTTTTCTCACTCGGCAATCCAAAAAGGTTCCGTTAGATAACAACAGAGGGGACAGGTAACAAGAACCATCAGTCAAAAGAGGGGAGGGCAAGTTTTTCCCTACCGGGTCACGTTGGGGCTCCACCGGAAGTCATCGAATTGGTAGTCTACAGTGTTTCTGGATGTTTCAGACTGAAGCTGGCGTCAGCATGAGAGCATCACCATCACATCCAGGACATATGCCATTTGTGCAAGGCAGTGACATCGAAGCATCTCAGGGACCAAGTAACATACCATATCCAGAGTCCTTCCCACAATCTCTGCCTTCCTTCTTACCTAGTTATTGTTCTTTCACTCCCACTCCAGGCTTTTAGTCTGTGGATGGAAAACCATGAACCTACACTCACCTATGAAAATCTTACTATTGATGGTTTATTTTGAGCCCAAAATACAAAGGCTTGTTTGGATCGATGTTGCAGCAGGCTGCCATGTAAATAGTTATTTAATAAAACGTTTTACCCTGTTACTTTGCTGGTGTGTTGTATATATTTATAATATTTGCATAGTGTTTGTCGTTATTTTGGGTGGGGTGGGTGGCGGAGCCGAGCTGTCTTGCAGCTATCATGGTGTCGAGCTCAGTTCCTCTCACTAGTTTTGTATTTGTCATGAGGGGTTGTTCATAATGTTTCTATTTTAGCAAGGTCAAAAAGAGATCCCATTAGTGGCCTACTGATTTTGCTTGATTCCTTTTGTTTTTTTAACGATTTTTCACTATCTGCAAAGACTAAACAGAGTATTGCGACTCTGTGCTTGTTTGTAAATAGAGAATGAACCAAAGAGAACCAATTCCAAAACAATAAATACTAGGATAACAATCAATCAAATGGAGAGGGAAGCAGGCACGACGGATTACAACGGGGGCAAAGGCCTGTGTTACCTACCCTTCACTATCTGCAAAGAGAGAATACTCCTAAAAGAAAAGAGGGGGGGGGGGCAGCGTTCAAAGCACATCAGCGTGCATAAACACGAAAATGTTTTTACCTACCACGTACTTGACATTTTACAGCTTTTAATATTTGCTATTAAAAAACCATTGAAATTCACTGAAAAAACCATAGGTTATAGACCATATATAGTTAGGAATTAGCATTTACAGAACCTTGAAAATTCACTGAAAAAAACATGGGTTATAGACCATATATAGTTAGGAATTAGCATTTACAAAACCTTATTTTACTCACACAAAACCATTGAAATTTCATATATAGTTAGTTGACATCAGTGATGTCATTTGAGATGTCATCAGTGATTTCACTGATCATGTCATGAATGATGTAATATGTGACATGATCAGCAGTGGATTGCGGGTGCGCAATATATAGTTATTGCAACTAACTAAAAATGAAATTTCAATGGTTTTGTGTGAGTAAAATAAGGTTTTGTAAATGCTAATTCCTAACTATATATAGTCTATAACCCATGGTTTTTTCAGTGAATATATATATATATATATTACCTACTGGCGGTCGCCAGTAGGTATATATAGTTAGGATTTTTTCCCTATGGGATTTCTGAAAATTCTATGCCTAATAACTTAGGCGTTTGTGGACGGAATTGGCTGATATTTTCAGGAAAATGGCACATTTTGTTTCTGAGCAGCTCCTGGAAATTTGGGGGGGGTTCGTCAAGGGGGGGCTGAGAAAAAAGGAGGGATTCCCAAAACGCGTTTTTCCCATGTTAATTTCCATAGGGCGGTTGGACTCACTTTTAGCCCGAACGGCTGAATGGATTTTCACGAAACTTGGCAAAATTGTAGGGACTGTTAGCCCGATGTGCCTTTGCTAGGTCTCAATATATGTGCTTCAGTGGATTTTGAGAAATTAACGTTTAAATCAAGATATATATCTGTAACAGCGCTCCGGGCAGCGATCCGGTTAGCGAACTTTTCGCGTATCGGAACTTTGCGATGCGAAGCTGATTGGCCCTCCGGTGTCTGTCAACATTCTAAACAGTCCGGAGCGGCCGCCATCTTGTCTCTCAGTAGGATCGAGAGACAAGAGGAGGCCAAAACAAAGGAGGAAATGACCATAAGGGGGCATAGTAGATCCTCGTTGACCCCCTAGGTTTTATGTGGAGGTTTTAAAAGGGCCCAGCAGGGTCAAAAAATTTTTTTTTTTTTTTGCGCGATGAGCGCCTAGTACGCGAACCGGAAAGCGTTCTGGGCAGCGTACTATAAGGATAATAGAATGATACACTTTTCAAAGACTGTATGTTAATGGTTTGTTGTTTTTGTTGTTTTTTTTTGTTTTCTTTATTTTTAAAGTTTTTTTTTATTTTGATTGTTTTTCATAATTTATTAAACTTTCTAACATTTCAGTGTCTGAAATGTCATTATTTTCTTGAAATATTGTTTGCAATCTGTGAGGTTGAAAAATGTCCTCATTTTCAAGGAGGGCATCTACTGCTTGGACACATTGCAGCAGTTCATTATCCAAGCTTTCATCCATAAATTCCATGTCAATTTGTTCAATCAATTCTTGGCTGCTCTCTTGCAGGTCCATTTCAAAAGAAACTTGGTTTTCGCCTTCCATTTTGCCTGAAATTTGGATTTAAAAAATATATATTAGTAGAGATAGGGCACTGTTGGGATTAATTTTAGATAGGCAGTTTTTATCAGTGAATTTATCTTTTGGCAGTGTATAGTATCAGAGTGGAAGTAGGACTATAAAAAAGTGTATGTGATTTAACCAAGACAAGCCTAACTCCATTCATAACTATAACAGAGAAGTCTATCTAAATACATTACTACTACAGAGGGATAGTGTATATCTAGCAGAAAAAGTCTACTATATTAAGTTATAGTGCACAATATATTTCATTTTTAAAAATTATAACTTACCTTCACAAAGAAGTTGAAGTTTTTGGAAGCTATTAAAATGTGATGTACAACAAGAAGTAGTAGTCAAAATGGCTGTGTTTTCTTCTCTTCCTTTATATATATTCAGGTATATAACCAATCAAATGTCAGGTAATAAAAGTAGAAAATGAAAGTAACATTTTCATTGGTTGTCAATTCCAACACTTCAGATGTGTTTTGTGAAGTAATTTACCTCACGGTACTTGGAGAGGTGTACAGGCTAAATGGCTAAATGAAATTTCAATCAAATTTGTGAGAATGAAAGGGATTGTTATGTAGTATGAGCTAATCTATATTTGGTGAGAGTGTCTCTAGTCGTTTTTCTGTTAATTACTTTCCCACCTTTTTTTGGACCGCTTCCCGGAAAGCGGTCCGGTCCGCGAACTAGGAGCGTAACGGGAGTCCACCATTTTGTGTTTCGGTCGAATCAAGGTATAAAATGGAGGGTAAATAATGTTCTGAATGGGTAGAAGGGGGCATGGTACAAGTATTTTGCCCCCCTTTGTTTTCTGAGGGTGGCTGAGGAGGACTAACCGGCTAACTTGGCGCGTCCGATGACGTATTACGCGACAACGCAAAACATCATTCTAACGTAACAGTTACGCTAAAAGAACGTTTACCGGTTCGCGGACTGGGAGCGGAACAAAAAAATATTTTTTTAAAAAATTTATTAAAAACATGTAAAATATATTTTAAGATTTAAAAAAGAATACATTTTACAGCTACAGATATTAGCTTTCAAAAAACCATTGAAATTCAATGAAAAAACCATAGGTTATAGAGAATATATAGTTAGGAATTAGCATTTACAAAACCTTAAAAATTCACTGAAAAAACCATAGGTTATAAACCATATATAGTTAGGGAATAGCATTTTCAAAACGTTATTTTACTCGCATAAAACCATTGAAATTCCATATATAGTTAGATGCGCTAACTATATATCGCGCACCCGCAATCCACTGCTGATGATGTCACATATTACATCATTCATGACATGGTCAGTGACATCACTGATGACATCTCAAATGACATCACTGATGACATCACTGATGACAACTCAAATGACATCACTGACAACATCACAGATGACATCATTCATGTGTTAATACGATGAACCTCTACAGACTCTGATATATCCTTAGATACACTCAGTGAAAACAGACACTCACAGACTGTCACTCATCCATGGAGTTACTCATACTCCTAGACAGTCATGCAAAGAATCAAACACACCTCCAATTCCTCAACTATACAGTTATACACACCTTACTTATTGAAACATATTCTAACACATATTTACTCTCTTATACAATCCTTGATACATGTTCACAATGATCCATACAGCCACTCACACATTCACTGGCTCTTATGCACAGTTATTTATATATGTTAACTCTCACATGTACTGTGTTTTACATATGTACTCACTTTGACATGTAGCACTGAGATATCCATTCACTCACCAATACACTCATGCACACAGTCAACCGCCCATATAGCTGTTTCCACATGCACTCTTGAACTCCTACACCTAGTGAATCAACTGCTCACACATCTATGCACAGAGTCACACACCTCCCAGCCACCCACACACACACTCAGTCTCCCACACAAATACTTGGGCAACCAATCAATAACCCATATAGTTACTCCTATAGCTACTGATCAACACATGCAGCAGTTTACAGAACAACAGATATAATGATGCACAAATTAATACAGTTTAATCACTAACCCATGCACTCAGTGAGACACATTTAATCACTCCCTCATACAATCAGTCATGCACCTACTAAATCCTTCATCCAGACACTTATACATCCACTCATTCTTCAATATGTAAGACATATTTTAACTTTACAGAAACATACAGTCACTGGATGTTGTAATCAGTGATGTCATTTGAGTTGTCATCAGTGATGTCATCAGTGATGTCATTTGAGATGTCATCAGTGATGTCATTTGAGTTGTCATCAGTGATGTCATCAGTGATGTCATTTGAGTTGTCATCAGTGATGTCATCAGTGATGTCACTGACCATGTCATGAATGATGTAATATGTGACATCATCAGCAGTGGATTGCGGGTGCGCGATATATAGTTAGCGCATCTAACTATATATGGAATTTCAATGGGTTTATGCGAGTAAAATAAGGTTTTGAAAATGCTATTCCCTAACTATATATGGTTTATAACCTATGGTTTTTTCAGTGAATTTTTAAGGTTTTGTAAATGCTAATTCCTAACTATATATTCTCTATAACCTATGGTTTTTTCATTGAATATATATATATATATATATATATATATATATATATATATATATATACGAGCCACTCCGGTTGTAAGGGTGCAGGTTCTTGGTTTTTATGGCACAACAAAAGATGCGTTTTGACCTCAGGGTCTTGATCACATATGTAATTTTATATAAATTCTAAATGTCTTGTCCGGGGTTCTCCAAAATCAGTCCTGGAGGGCTGGAACAATGGCAGATTTTTAAGATAACTACATGTATCTAAATGGGGGGATGCAAAAAAACAGAGAGCAGCCAGGGACTAATTGATCCCACTTGTGTGGGCCCTTTCGTGCAACCAGATTGAACACTTAGTCACAGGTTCCGTGTGACAGGCAGGCAATTGTTCTCCATCTCTGATTCCGCCTGTCCCCTGGTATCTTAGTTTAAGGACTGGTCTCTTTTCCTTTAAGCTGTATATATGTTTTTTGAATGGAATTAACTTAGGCTGTATGTATCACATTCTAAAATGTATTTGGTGTCATGTGACTGTTCTGAATATTCAGTATTCATGTTTGTATATAGTGTATTGATTGTGCACACAGCTGTCTGTTTTTGTTTGTGATCTGATTGCTTTTGACAGTGGTTTTCTTTGGATGTCATGCTTATATGAGCTTTAAACAGTTGCAATGTCTATTACCTGCCATTTTATTTTCTCTGCTGTGTGCTTTTTTTCACTGAAGTGCGCTACAAATGGCGCATTAGGTACAGATCTCCGAATGCGGCTCCGGAGCTGGCCGATTCGTGCTTTGATAGGCTGTTGTGTTTGGCCTATATATGGTAGGCCCCATGGGCACCAGATACATACACTACATTCCGAGTGTTACAATTCGTGAAGTTTTCTAAATTGTTTTTAACTGTACCATGTTCAAAGGTGGTGGTGTTGAATGTTGTGTTACAGAGCCTGTGCCCCGCAGCTGTGGAATAAGCTCCCCCTCTCACTGAGAAAAGCTGACAATCTTCTGTCTTTCAGGAAAAGCCTTAAGACCTGGCTTTTCAGCCTTTAGTGCGCTTGGTCTCTGCTCTGTCTCCCTCTACAGATCTGTACAGCGCCGGGACACTCTGTCCGAATAGCCGTGCGCTATATAAATCACCATCATAACATAACATAACAAGAGCTACATTTGTGATGCCCTTTTATTCTTGGAAGACCCTATGTGTCAATCAGGGTGCCAGTTGTAGACATTTATCTGTGGCAGAGTGCACAAGATGGTTTTTAATATTCTTTCCTCTTTTGTATGCAAACAAAGGGGCGTCTATGGTAGGGTCTATGCTTTTGATTATACCCCAATTTTGTGTGATTAATTTACGTATTTGATTGGTGTGGATGCTGTGAGAAGTTGGCCTGGTATATAATGCTCACTAATTCTTAGTGATCACTTTGTACCATGCCAAGCAACCCTTATGATGATGGTTGTAATTCAACCGTGTAGACCAGTTATCCTAGTGGTAAAGTGGACAAAGCAGTCTTAGGCTAAACTCTGAAAGGCATGTGAAGCCAGCTGTTATACCATACACAACCCCCTTGAATACCAAATGAAAGGGACACCACACAGATATATATTGAAAATATATATTGATTTATTAACTATAAAATCCCCTGGACTCTTTATGAGCACAGAAGCACAAGCGTTAAATCACAAGACAGTTTAAAATACACAAAAGTTGCACAATATGGATGAGCCCTAGGGGCCACCTAAACCATATACTAAGAAAGTGGTATAAGAGATACCAGGAGGAAAGTGAAGAGGCCTAGGGCCTTGGGAATCGCTGGAGCTATTCGAGACTAGCTGTGACTAAGTCGGGAAAGGCCCGCGGGACTCGGGTGCAGTGTTCAAAGTGCACGCACTTTCCAATGCAAAGTCAATGGTGCGTAAAAGTTACAAAGTTAGTTTAAGGGCACTTCCGCTGAACCTAGAGGAACAAAACTTAAGACACAGACCCTAGAGGTGTGTACCAGTGTAGGGACACCGGCTTTGCAATGTTACCTCACCCACAGGAAGTGGGTGCACAGGGTCGAAGTGGCGTCGGGTTTTGACACGCAGGTTCTTGGCGCTTGAAGCTGAAGATGCTGCAGGTGATGTGAAGGAGAAGTGTCCGGTGGATCCAAGGGTGGATCTGAAGTGGTGAAGACGTGAAAGCAGAGGGGACAATGTTCAAAGTCACTGACCAGTGACCACCGTGGAACCAGATTGGAACCAGGCAAAGTCGGGTGCAAACAGGTGATGAGGTGTTGCTTCTCTCTGCAGCCACGTGGACACGAAGAGGTCAAGGACGTCCAGGAGTCAATCACGAGCTGTCCCTCGAAGGCTCTAGCTGATGGCGGTGTCGGCAACTCGATTGAAGCAAACAAGCCTTGGCTAATGCAAGCCACAGGGAAAGTGAAAAAGGCTTTTTACTCGGACCAGCAAGGTCAGAGCGGGTACTCCTTTCTACAGGAGGGAGGGCAGGTCTGGAGCAACCAGACCCACAGTGTAAATTGTAGGTTTCGTCGCCAAGATGGCCGCTGATCACGTGACAAGCGGCCGGGATGGCAAGTCGAGTGGCAAAAAGCAAAAGGGCCCCACGCAGATTGTGGAGATGCTGGAGGGCTGATCTTTGGTGCAAATGCTGCTCGGTTGTGGGGCTTCTCAAACCCCAAAGCACAGAGTCGAGGGTGCCTCGGGTGCTGCGCAGTCAGCGTCTCGGGGGTCTTTCAAGATGGCCGCTCCCACGTCTCTCGGTACCTCCACGGGTCCCTTCTTTGCAGGGACTCTGGATCAGGCTGGGAGAAGTCTGGGAAGCTGTGTCTTGTCAGGCTCTGCACTCGGGCTCCGGCGGGAGGCGGCGGCAAAGCAGACATCGAGGTGCTGGGTGATGCCTGTGTTCACAGGGTGGCCCCTCCTAGGCCACAATGGAGATTCTCTTCAGTCTTCTGTGCAGCAGAATGTCGAAGTCCAGTCTTCTTCTTGTTTAAAGTTGATTTCAGGATGATCTGCTGTGCAATGGCACTGCTCCCACTCTTATTCCCAATCTGAGGGGTGGATCACCTACTAGGTCCCTCCTCTGGGAGGAACCAGGAAGGGGAGTGGTTACACCCCCTCTCCTTTGTCCAGCTCCTCACCAGGACTGGGGCTGGAAAGCCCCAGAACCGGTTTGGGCTGGCTTATGCACAGGGACACCTTGTGTGCCCCAGGCATGTCTCAATCTATTCAGCCCTGTCCTACCCAATACACAAAACCCTGTCTGGGGTGGTGCTCGCACCTCCCCAGGCAGGAAACCCTTTGTCCAGGCCCTCCTCGCTGGAAGGACTCCCAGCAGCAGGAGGTCAGACATGTGTCTGTGGTGGCAGCATCCATTTTGTGATGCTGAGGCTCTGTTTAACTTTAACCGGGGTTAAGGCTACACACATGTCGTGTCCCTCTAGAAGGGTGGAATGCTATCCCCGTCGCCAGAACTGGCGAGGGGATAGTATTCCAATTCGTATGACACCTTACTCGACATGTTTTGATAAAGCTAAACCAAAGATAGCATTTAACCGCGAGGATTATAATGCACTTAAGAGTATATGGTATGGCAATATCCCGGAACAGCTTAGGGAGTGGTTCCCGACAGCTGCAGACAGGCTCAGCTCACGCTAGAGCACCATCTCACATATTTCCAAGCACTCTGCCTCCAGGATTGATGAGGCCTTCCATAGGAGTGGCTGATAGGAACATATGTGTCCAGTTTAGGGTTAGATATAGGAATACTATATCTAAGCAAGAGGTGATTACACCAACTTACCCCAGCTGAGTGATCAGCCAGTTGTGTCAAATATGGAGGCCAGGCCAGGGGTGGCACAATTCATGCTGCAGCCCCTGGTAGGCCTTGGCTACACCTATGCCCTGGGTACCTATGGTACACGGTTACAGGGGCCTATAAGGTGAACCAATTCCAATTGTGTTATGCACCTAAGGTACATGGAGTCCATTTTAAGGAGAGAGCAATCAGCCTGGGGCCCTGAATAGCAGGATCCCAGGCCAACTAAGTCAAAAACCAGCTAAACACCAGGCAAAAAGTTTGGGGGTAACCATATTCAGATATCCACCTTCCTACATAACCCCCCCCCCCCCCCAAACGAAAGGAGATAAGGCTATCCTTGACCAGGTAAGCCTATATTGCCTAAGTGGCCATATAAGGAAGTACCAGCTCTGGCTTGGTAACCCCCTGTTTCATGGTCCAGTAAGCAATCCCTCACCCTAAGGGTATCTGAGGGTCTCCACCATAGGGAATCTCTACCTGTGGTGTGTCTTTGCAAAGTCAAAGGCTGGTGTTGAGATGGAGTACTGAAGTGAGTTTCCTCTGTAGGGCTCAGCTTCCTCCAATCACTCTCCACCATGTGTGCCTTTCTTTCTCTGACTGAGTTGCACTGTGCTCTCAGGGTCAACCTCTGGCTACCTAAAGCTGGAGGCTGGGTCCCTCTGTTTGGCTTACTGGAGGGACAGGTCAGGTTTGGGGCCTTTTGGTCCCAGGTTTGGCTGTGCCCAACAATATCCATCTGGGGGAGGTCCCTAACTACTTTTAAGGGGGATCCCTCAGGAGTTTTTAAAGTTTTCACCTCACTAGGGCTACTAGTTTCGGTGCCCCTAATCTGTTGATGGGGGTGCTTTATTTGACAGGGGGCCCTTTGGGTCTCACTGTCCTTCCTGTCCTCTGCAGCCCTGGGCTGAGTAAGGCAAGGTAGAGAGGGGCAGGTTACCTGCTCCAGACTGGGTCCCTCCTGCGAAGGGTCCACTGCCATCAGAGGCTCTGTCAGGCCAGGCCTAACAACCTCTGGGACAGTTCCTTCATCAGGGGTAAGATCAGTTCCCTGAGGAGGCTGATCCTTTCCTAAAGTCTGGTGGGAGGGAGATTTCTCTTCCTCCTCAATGCTCTCTGTTTGGGTGGAGTGATCCATCATTTCAGGCTTCACTACCCATGTATCAGTTTGAGTTTGGGCTGTGGCCATCACAGCCCCACCAACCTTTTCAGGAGGAGGCTCAGTTTGGGTATGGGCTGTTACTAGTACAGCTCTGCTACTCTTTTCAGGAGGGAGGTTATCTAAAGATGGGGCTGAGGTTTGCTCAGCCCTCCCAACCTTTTCAGGAAGGACATCTTGGATTGGGGCTGTAGCCATCACAGCCCCACTAACCTTTCCATGGAGATTTACCATTCTAGAATGGGTTTGCTGTTCAACCTCAGCCCAGGCTGAGATTTCCAAATCATTACCCAGTAGGCAATCTACAGGCAAGTTTGCTGACACTGCCACTCTTTTTGGGCCAGTGACACCTCCCCAGCTAAGATTGACTACTGCCATGGGATGATTGGATTCTATGCCATCAATGTTTGTCACCTGATATTTGGCATCAGGTAAAAGTTGCCTTGAGGGGACTAGACATTCAGCCACCATGGTGATGCTAGCCCCTGTGTCTCTGAAGGCCTCAACTTTCAAGCCATTGATGAGGGGCTCCTGTCTATACTTGCTCAAAGTGTTTGGGCAAGCAGTGAAATTGGCAAACCCCATGCCAGTCTCATAGACAAGAGTATCTGAGTTAGGGGACCTGGATAGGCCAGAGTCCACCTGTCCTCCAAAAGTAAACCCACCCAAATTCTTGGGGGTGCTCCCACCACCTGGGGGACCACTGCTAACAGTGACAGGAGGTGTTGGAGCCTTACCTGGAGGCATATTCTCCTTATTGCCATTCTTGGGACAACAGCTATCTGTTTTGTAATGCCCCACCTGTTTACAGGTATGACAATAAGGCTTTTTCTGGGTTGTAGAAGTGTCTTGGGACCCACCCCCATTCTTGGAGTTTTGGGGCCCTGGGGAAGTCTTTTCCTTACTTTTATCCCCACCCTTCTCTTGAGGCTTGGTAGTCTCTTTCTTTTGGTCACCACCCTGGTTCTTAGGCCTGATCCTGGTTCTGACCCATTTGTCTGCCCTCCTACCCAATTCTTGTGGGGAGGTCAGATCAGAGTCAACCAGGTGCTGATGTAGAAGCTGATTTTGACAATTACTTAAGATTTGCTCTCTCATAATTAAATTATACAATCCTGTATAGTCAGTAACCTTACTTCCCAGCAACCAGCCCTCCAGAGCCTTAGTGGCACACTCAACAAATTCAGACCAGTCCTGAGTCTGTGTCTTCTGGGTATCTCTGAACATTAACCTGTACTGTTCAGTGGTTAAGCCTAACCCATCAATCAGAGCACTCTTCAGGACCATGTAGTTTCTAGAATCCCCATCACTAACTGTGAGGAGTCTGTCTCTGCCTCTACCTTCAAAGGAGAGCCACAAGATTGCTGCCCACTGCTCCTGAGGGATCTGCTGTACCATGCAGGCTCTCTCAAGTGCAGTCATCCATTTGTGGATATCATCCCCAGCTTTGTAGGGGGGCACAATCTTACTCAGGTTTCTTGTATCAAAGGACCTGTCTTTATCCTTCTGGATAGTGCTGCCACCTGTGGATCCTAATCCACTCTCTCTAGGCTGTCTTGCTCTAGCAAGTTTCTCTTGGGCCAGGGCAATTTCTAACTCTTGTCTCTGGACTCTCAATTCAGCCTCTCTAATTTGAGATTCTCTCAATTTGGCCTCATGTTCCCTTCTCTGAGGGCTAGCCATCTCCCTTCTGGAGTGACCATGAGAGCCTCTAGAGACATGGGAGGTATTGGATTCACCTGAGTGATTCCTCCTCCTCCTATGCCCCTGGTTAAGTCCATTTGGGTGGCTGGGCAAGGTCAGCCTTGCTTCAGTCCCAAACACACTTAAGTTAGCCTGGTTCAGTCTACTGACCAGCACCTGACTATTTCTGTCATCATCTGACTCACTGCTTTCTTCCTCTTCCTCCTCATCTACCTGAGGAGCTCCAGTGGTGGAGGCTACCTCATCTACCAGGATGATAGGGGCAGGGGTGTCTACAGTGTCATCCTCTGAAGGATGGCCTCCTTCAGCATTCCCTGTGGGGTTTGCCTTAGAGGGCTTTAGAGTCTCAGACTGGTCTAAGAGCTCTCTTAGGTGGTCTGTAGTAGGGGAAGGCCCTGTCTTCAGACCCCTTAAGACACAAAGCTGTCTTAATTCCTTAAAGGAAAAAATAGCAAATTTGGATGGTGCCCTTGGAGGGTCACTCTCAACAGGAGTAAGTCCACTGGACCCCTCTGCTCCAGACATTGCTCTAGTGTGGGTGGATGTGTTGCAATCTACCTACACTGGTGTTTACCTACTAAACATATCTAGTAGTTGTAGCTAGGGTGTGCTACTCCCTTTGCTCTACAACAACTAAGTTCAGTAAAACTTAAGTATACTAGTCTTGTTTTATATGTACCTAGCAGGTACCTGTATGATCTTTCAAGTGATAATCTCAAAGATTGTAATGGTAAAACAACAGCAAGCTCAGATCCCAATCCGCTGCTCACCAATGTGAGAAGTTGGCCTGATATATAATGCTCACTAATTCTTAGTGATCACTTTGTACCATGCCAAGCAACCCTTATGATGATGGTTGTAATTCAACCGTGTAGACCAGTTATCCTAGTGGTAACGTGGACAAAGCAGTCTTAGGCTAAACTCTGAAAGGCAAGTGAAGCCAGCTGTTATACCATACACAACCCCCTTGAATACCAAATGAAAGGGACACCACACAGATATATATTGAAAATATATATTGATTTATTAACTATAAAATCCCCTGGACTCTTTATGAGCACAGAAGCACAAGCGTTAAATCACAAGACAGTTTAAAATACACAAAAGTTGCACAATATGGATGAGCCCTAGGGGCCACCTAAACCATATACTAAGAAAGTGGTATAAGAGATACCAGGAGGAAAGTGAAGAGACCTAGGGCCTTGGGAATCGATGGAGCTATTCGAGACTAGCTGTGACTAAGTCGGGAAAGGCCTGCGGGACTCAGGTGCAGTGTTCAAAGTGCACGCACTTTCCAATGCAAAGTCTATGGTGCGTAAAAGTTACAAAGTTAGTTTAAGGGCACTTCCGCTGAACCTAGAGGAACAAAACTTAAGACACAGACCCTAGAGGTGTGTACCAGTGTAGGGACACTGGCTTTGCAATGTTACCTCACCCACAGGAAGTGGGTGCACAGGGTCGAAGTGGCGTCGGGTTTTGACACGCAGGTTCTTGGCGCTTGAAGCTGAAGATGCTGCAGGCGATGTGAAGGCGAAGTGTCCGGTGGATCCAAGGGTGGATCTGAAGTGGTGAAGACCTGAAAGCAGAGGGGACAATGTTCAAAGTCACTGACCAGTGACCACCGTGGAACCAGATTGGAACCAGGCAAAGTCGGGTGCAAACAGGTGATGAGGTGTTGCTTCTCTCTGCAGCCACGTGGACACGAAGAGGTCAAGGACGTCCAGGAGTCAATCACGAGCTGTCCCTTGAAGGCTCTAGCTGATGGCGGTGTCGGCAACTCGATTGAAGCAAACAAGCCTTGGCTAATGCAAGCCACAGGGAAAGTGAAAAAGGCTTATTACTCGAACCAGCAAGGTCAGAGCGGGTACTCCTTTCTACAGGACCGAGGGCAGGTCTGGAGCAACCAGACCCACAGTGTAAATTGTAGGTTTTGTCGCCAAGATGGCCGCTGATCACGTGACAAGCGGTCGGGATGGCAAGTCGAGTGGCAAAAAGCAAAAGGGCCCCACGCAGATTGTGGAGATGCTGGAGGGCTGATCTTTGGTGCAAATGCTGCTCGGTTGTGGGGCTTCTCAAACCCCAAAGCACAGTCGAGGGTGCCTCGGGTGCTGCGCAGTCAGCATCTCGGGGGTCTTTCAAGATGGCCGCTCCCACGTCTCTCGGTGCCTCCACGGGTCCCTTCTTTGCAGGGACTCTGCATCGGGCTGGGAGAAGTCTGGGAAGCTGTGTCTTGTCAGGCTCTGCACTCGGGCTCCGGCGGGAGGCGGCGGCAAAGCAGACGTCAAGGTGCTGGGTGATGCCTGTGTTCACAGGGTGGCCCCTCCTAGGCCACAAGGGAGATTCTCTTCAGTCTTCTGTGCAGCAGAATGTCGAAGTCCAGTCTTCTTCTTGTTTAAAGTTGATTTCAGGATGATCTGCTGTGCAATGGCACTGCTCCCACTCTTATTCCCAATCTGAGGGGTGGATCACCTACTAGGTCCCTCCTCTGGGAGGAACCAGGAAGGGGAGTGGTTACACCCCCTCTCCTTTGTCCAGCTCCTCGCCAGGACTGGGGCTGGAAAGCCCCAGAACCGGTTTGGGCTGGCTTATGCACAGGGACACCTTGTGTGCCCCAGGCATGTCTCAATCTATTCAGCCCTCTCATACCCAATACACAAAACCCTGTCTGGGGTGGTGCTCGCACCTCCCCAGGCAGGAAACCCTTTGTCCAGGCCCTCCTCGCTGGAAGGACTCCCAGCAGCAGGAGGTCAGACATGTGTCTGTGGTGGCAGCATCCATTTTGTGATGCTGAGGCTCTGTTTAACTTTAACCGGGGTTAAGGCTACACACATGTCGTGTCCCTCTAGAAGGGTGGAATGCTATCCCCGTCGCCAGAACTGGCGAGGGGATAGTATTCCAATTCGTATGACACCTTACTCGACATGTTTTGATAAAGCCAAACCAAAGATAGCATTTAACCGCGAGGATTATAATGCACTTAAGAGTATATGGTATGGCAATATCCCGGAACAGCTTAGGGAGTGGTTCCCGACAGCTGCAGACAGGCTCAGCTCACGCTATAGCACCATCTCACATATTTCCAAGCACTCTGCTTCCAGGATTGATGAGGCCTTCCATAGGAGTGGCTGATAGGAACATATGTGTCCAGTTTAGGGTTAGATATAGGGATACTATATCTAAGCAAGAGGTGATTACACCAACTTACCCCAGCTGAGTGATCAGCCAGTTGAGTCAAATATGGAGGCCAGGCCAGGGGTGGCACAATTCATGCTGCAGCCCCTGGTAGGCCTTGGCTACACCTATGCCCTGGGTACCTATGGTACACTGTTACAGGGGCCTATAAGGTGAACCAATTCCAATTGTGTTATGCACCTAAGGTACATGGAGTCCATTTTAAGGAGAGAGCAATCAGCCTGGGGCCCTGAATAGCAGGATCCCAGGCCAACTAAGTCAAAAACCAGCTAAACACCAGGCAAAAAGTTTGGGGGTAACCATAGTCAGATCTCCACCTTCCTACAGATGCCAAGAGTCGTGACGCACACCATTCTTTCCATCTTAGGTTTATATTTCATCTTCAGCAGTTCTTCCCTCGGGCAGTGCCATGCTCCCTTAAGTGATCTTTTGACCAGTCTGTTTGGATAGCCTCTTGTGACTAGTTTGGTTCCCAATATTTCGGCCTCTCTCATGTAATCAGCTTTGTATGAACAGTTACATTGTATCCTTAAAAATTGGCCAAAAGGAAGGCCATCTCTCAAGGCACGAGGATGTTGGCTGCGATATGATAGCAGGGTATTTCTTTCTGTGGTTTTCCTATGGAGGGAAGTGAACAAGGCCCCATTGTCATGATTTATGTTGAGGTCTAAGAATGCTATGTTGGACTCATGTACTGTTGATGTGAATGTTAGATGTGTTTGCATGGTGTTTAAGCGTGTGACAAAATCATTGAATTCCATGCATGTTCCTGTCCAAACCAGGAAGATATTGTCTATATACCGCTTCCAACATTTAATGTTGGAGCGGTATATGTTGTCCTCGTTTAGGGCAAATGTGCGTTCCAAGTGGTCCATATAAATATTAGCCAGGTTCGGGGCAAAAAAAGCTCCCATGCTGGTCCCGGAGCATTGTTTGTAGTACTGACCCACTGAGAGGAAGCAATTTCTTTGCAGGGCAATTTTAAGGAGGCTAATGATGAAGCTTGTGGGAACCTGTACCAGTCTGGGTCTGGTCTCTAGAGGTCTCTCTGTGTTTTCTATACCTTCTTGTTGGGGGATATTCGTGTATAATGAGCTATTATCTAGCATGGCTAAAAGGTCTGTTCCGTGATTGAATGGCATGCCATCAACTAAATGGATCATATACATAGTGTCCCGAACGTATGTCTCTTGTAAAGGGACATCATCTTTTATGAAGTAGTCAATGTAGGAGCCGTTGGGTTCTAAAATGGAACCGCAACCTGATAGAATCGGTCTGCCAGGAGGGTTTGTTGTGCTTTTGTGGATTTTGCTGATGGTATACAGAACTGGAGTCCTTGGGTTTTCTGCATTAAGAAATTCAAATTCTTTCTTGGAGATGTATCCCTCTTCTCTTCCTATGGTGGTAACACAAAATATCTCTTTACGGATTTCCATAAGGGGATTGGTAGTTAATTTTTTGTAATGTCTTTCTTCACTTATTTGATTTTGGATCTCTGTCTCATGGTTGATCCGATTTTGTACCACTATGCCACCGCCTTTGTCCGTGGGTTTGAGTATTATGGAATCGTCGTTTGTTAGTGCATTGAGAGCCTGACGCTCTTCTAGTGTGATGTTGTATGGGATAAAGGTGGGCAATGTTTTCAAGTTATCTATGCCTCGTAATACTAGTATTTCAAATGTCAGTATCTCTGGGGGCATCATAGCATTGGTGGGCTAAAAGGTAGAGAAGGGTCTAAGTCCCATCAAGGAATCTTGTTTGTATGGTTCTCTGTCTCTGAAAAATTGTCTTAGTCTTATTTTCCGAATTTTTTTTAAAATCTGGGTTTTGAGGGTAAAAAAATTGGTTCTCTCTGTGATGACATAGGATAGTCCTTTACGTGAAAGAGAGATCTCTGCAGATGACAGATTGTGATTTGATACGTTGAATATAGGGATGGTGCCCTGATTGCACGTGTCAATGTTTAGTATGGTTGTGGGCCCCATTGATAGTGTTTCCGGCGTGCCTGCCTTTCGCCTGGGTACTGATACCATGTTTTGGTCTTTGCTTTCCCTCCTCGATCTAAAAAAGGTTGACCTGGATGAGTGTTTGTGTGGCTAGGTCCGGCTTGTGCATCAGAGTCGTCTGAGCTACCTGAAGACTCTGAAAATGTCACTGGTTGGTTTCTCTTGAATCGGCCCCACGTATTCTGTCTGTTTTGATTATTAGTGTTTGTTTAATAGTCTTCCTTAAGATAGGGATATGCCCTCTCTTTTGAAAAACTTTTTATGTACTTAGAGACTTTATCTATCTTTTTACTTGGGTTCAAATGCGTTGAAGTCCTCTATAGTGTTGTTCAGTTTGTCTAAGAGTGTTTTGGATTCTGTGACTGAGTCAGTGCTAAGGAGTTCTTTCTCTAATTCCTCTATTTTTTTCAATTCAGCTTTTGAGTGCTCTATTGCGGTCTCAGCTCCTAACACCATCCAGTGGTGCGAGGCTTGGTGGAGATGTTACTGAATTTACCTTTGAACCTGGGATCTTCTCTGAAGATACCCAGTACGTTTGTGATCTGGAGCCAGCTTTTAAGTACTCGGTCAGCATACGAGCATGAAGCTCGGTCCTGACATGTTTTTCTTTGCCTTTTCCAACTTGTCCATTAATAGCTGTCTGGGATTAGTGTTTATGGTACGTTGTGCGGAGAAAAGGGAAGGACCACTGATTATTTTCGCTATATAGTCCTCGGTGTACAGTGGAGCTTCATCTTCTGTCATTATAGCCCTTTAAGATTTTGTTAATACTGAATCCATGGTCTGGTCAGACCATTTGGCCGTGCTATTTATTGTCTCGACCCCCCCGCTGAATAGGGCCACGCAAACTAGAAAAACAACCAGGATTTACAGATCCTGGAAGGAAGTTGACGGTATGGCACTCGAGCACCTGCTGACATCCTCTATAGGTCCTCTGCCGGCAGAGGTTAATAAAGCAGCAGACATGTACACCGATTGGGTTGATCGGGCTTACATGGTACTAGCTCCGGCGAAAATGTGTCTCCCTACTCGAATAGCCCCATCAGCTCCCTGGTTTACGAACGAGCTGCGAGAATATAAGCTTGTTTGTAAAAAATTGGAGCATGTATGGCATGTAAAATATTATCAGGAGGACAAAATCAAGCTTAAATCTAGCCAAAGTATCTATAAAGATATGATAAGGAAGGCCAAAAGTACATATTATATCAATAGAATCGAGGGTGCTAGAAATTCATCCAGGGAACTTTTCGATACTATCGTCAGTCTGTCCACCCTCAAGTCAGTGACTATTCCACCTAGCCAAGAACTTTGTGACACTCTCGCCAAGTTCTTCGCAAATAAGGTGGAACAGATCTTTACTGCCCTGGAGCCTCAGGTGACACTTTTCTTCCCGGAGGGATCACACAGAAACCACCTAACCAACCCTCGAGAAACTAAATTCTCAGGGTTTGCTCCAGTGAGCCCGGAAGAGATAAAAAAAATTGCTACACGCAACTAAATCAGGGTCGCCCCAAGATCCCTGCCCGGTGTCGGTGGCAAAGCTGGCAGCCACTCCTATAGCAGACACCCTGGCGGATCTTTTTAATCTGATGTTTAACCTCAGAGAATTTCCATCTTGTTGGGAACGAGCATCTATCTTCCCGCTCCTAAAGAAACCCACGCTCGACATCCCAGACCCAAATAGCTATCGACCTATAGCCCGGTTACCGTTGCTAGCAAAGCTTGTCGAAAAAGTTATGAACCTGCAGCTTTGTGCATTCGTTAGTTCTTCCCAAGGTTCGTTAAAGCCCAACATGGATTCAGGGAAGGTCACAGCACCGAGACCGCCCTGATTAAATCCACTGAAGAGATCAGAAAAGCATTGGATGTGGGGAGACGAGCAGCTCTGGTCCTCCTTTACCTATCCGCGGCCTTTGAATTAACTTCCTATGCAGATGACACCCAGATCGTTGTATCACTGCTCCCGGGGAAAGAAGAAGGTGTAGCGGCCAGATTTCAGGACTGCATGACGGCAGTTTGTAGCTGGATGGCAGGTAACTGCCTCAGATTGAACTCCTCCAAAACTTAGGTTCTACTTTTTGGCTCGGACATCAGTTTCTGGAGTCCCAAGTGGTGGCCGGATGACATGGGAACCCCTCCCACACCAGTAGCTAAGGTTAAAAATCTCGGTGTCCTCATTGATAGTCAACTTTCGTTTAAACCACAAGTCAATGCTCTGATCTCCTCCACTCACTGGACCTTGAAAATCATTAGGAAGATTATCCCATTCCTGCCAGACAGTAGTAGAAAAACGGTGGTGACGGCATTTGTGCTCTCCCGCCTAGACTGCTGTAACAGTCTTCTCCTTGAGGCCCAACAAGGGCTGCTTAATAAACTTCAAGTGCTGCAAAACGCTGCTGTGCATTTAATTAATGGCCTGCCCAAGTTTGCGTCAGTCGCACAGGAACTCAGGAAACTGCACTGGCTCCCGGTGCGTAAACGCATAATGTTCAAATCACTGTGCATCGTTTATAAAGCAGTACACGGACTGGGTCCATCTTTTCTCCAGCAGCACCTTCAACTGTATACGCCAGGCAGACAACTGAGATCCGCTAATAAAGGGCTAATTAAGACAAGCAGAATCAGGAAGGCACGATGGGGGGGCAGAAGCTTCATTAAAGGGGCTGTCACCACTTGGAATTCCCTGCCCCTGGCCTTGAAACAAAGTGCAAACCTCTTGGCCTTCCGAAAAAATATAAAAACTTGGCTTTTTAGTCATTAGAAGGGGCTTGAGATTTAGGGGAGCTATCATTTCAGTGCCAGGACACCGCTCGGTAACAGCGCGCTTTATAAATGGTATAAATAAATAAATAAGAACAAGAATCGTATAATGTCTAGGGTAGAGGAAGAAATCGGAGTAATGGATATAACCCTCGCGGTGCATCCACCGCTCATAAAATGTGGGACAAGATCAGGGGAACCCTACTTGTAGATATGGCACATTCCTACCCTTTTATTTGGACACATGGCAATGCAGCAGGAAAGCCTGCTGTGCTGCTGTGCATCAAAATATTGTAAATGCAGCTTGTACTTTACACCTTCCTCTTTTGAATAAATCTAGTGAAAATTCCACCCGTATGCAACCCCCACCATGTCTCTCCAGTGTGTTAGTTGCATCGACAAAGGAAACATTTTGCACAACTCTGTTGCTTCCACCCTTCCATTAAGAGACCCTGTCATCCAGCTGAAAGATACATCTGATAGATCCGAATTTCAATATGTTATAATTACTTTCCCCATAACTTAACATTTTGCAGTTAAGCTTAGAAAACAGACCCTGAAATGCAAATTGTGATATCTCCTATTGAGAAAAAAGTTTTACTTGCATTGTTAACATCTTATTCATGCACCCTCGTATAATATACTGCAAAGCATAAACCCTGACAACAGAGTTTACTGTACCAATGACATTGTTTCAAATGTATGATGTATATTTGTAAAAGTTAATAAAAATGAGTTTGAAAAACATAAAAATACTCTTCACCCCAGAAACACCAGCTCTGTCATAACAGCATTAGTTAAGAGCAAGCTCATGTACACCTGTAGCAGCGAAATCTAAGCTCCACCTTTATTTGTCACAATTTTACAATTATATACTCATATCTGACATTACATTCACTGTGTGCCTTAACTTCCTTAACATGTTTGAAGTGTTTAGATGTATTAATAAAATGCAGTCATCATGGATAGCAGAGTTTTATATGAGTATACTAATGTTCAGTTGAAACATGTAATCATATATTCATGTATTCTTGTTTTGAATTTGTTCTTCATGTTAAGATTGTGTATGTATAACCATATATTATTTTTGATAATCAATTTTATTGATTTTCAATGAATTCATATTTATCAATGAAAACATAACCAGCTTTTCATACAGTAATCAGTACACATTAGCTAAAAATAAAACAGTGGGGAAGAAGCCCTCCACATAGAGGAGTCTGACGAGGAACACCAGGCGACAATGGACTCAATCGAGATGCGTTTAGCCTTGCCATTATTTTCCTCCTTTTTTT
The DNA here is from genome assembly GCF_964263255.1 of Lissotriton vulgaris. Classification (NCBI taxonomy): domain Eukaryota; kingdom Metazoa; phylum Chordata; class Amphibia; order Caudata; family Salamandridae; genus Lissotriton; species Lissotriton vulgaris. The sequence continues at coordinate 527,974,995 of NC_141694.1, forward strand.
TCTCACAGGTGCATTATCATGCTTCTCCTTAGTTACAGAAAGGCGTATTGTTTGTATTAAACTGTTAAGAGTGAGGCCTGTTGGGAGGACTTGGCACTGAATTAATGGTCAAAAGAGGCCTTCTGTTCATAATATACCAGAACAGTGAGATATTCAAGGTTTCTTTCAATGCAAAGGGTGAGGACACTCCTCTCGAGTCACAATATGGTTGGCTTCTGGTGGTGTGAGAGGAGATAATGATTTTCCAGAAACTACTGTTATTATAATTGGTGTTTCCCAGTTAGAGAAGCAGAGTCCTTTTAGACTTGGAAAGGGACAGACCTCTCTGCTTATCTATTCTTTCAAGTGTGAAGCTTTAAGCTAAACCCTTATTACCTTTCCAAGCAGTCTATATATTTTGCTGACACCTTCTAAGCTCCCTAAATAGAAATACTTGGTAGATGGTCTTATAGTCATCTAGGTTTAGCAGAGAGAAGGGGTGTTCCTTTATGGAACACCTGTTTACTTAAATGTTTTTATTATTGTTGTGGATATCGTTATTCTGTATCTAATTTTATTACGGCACAATCAACAGAGATTTTTCAGCTTATTTGCTGTATTGTTGTATCTCTTGAACTTATTTTTATTTTGCCTATATACTGGATTGATTAGAATCGAAAAATAAAATCCATTTACCATATTTGGTGATTCCTGGTCTTTATTGTGTTGTCATATTGGTTTCACAAGCTATACATTTATTGTGAATGCAATCGAGATTACTACCCAGTTAATAAACAAGTCGACTTACTGGCTTCATTCCCATGTTCAGTGTAAAACCAATTTGTTTCCATGTATTTTGCTTGCTCGGAGAGCGGATTTGGTGGGTCATTTGCAAAAGGAGTTTGAAGGAGATTGTGTGGTTATTAACGTTGCAAATCCATCCATTGCAGGTGATCTCTTTCATTCGCACTTTCAAGGTTTGACCATGGCAAATTAAGTAAAGATTTTAATTCTCAAAATATTTCTACAGAAACTTAAGACCGAGGACTGAGGATCTGAGGAATAGGCGTGCACTTTTGTCTTTGCAAAGGCTGTCCTATCCCATTTCCACAACGATCGATTTTCTGCCTCATCATGGTTAGGTGATAATGATTGGTTTAACAAATCAATTCAATTCGGAGGGAGGGGATTGTGTTGAAGAACTGCAGCAAGTCAAGTCAGCATGACCCAGGTACAGGTTTTCAAACTAAACCTGATATTTTCACTCTTGGGGCACTGAGTTACAATAAGAATGCTCTAAGACTCCTTTCTTGCATTGTAGCAGGTTTAAATTCCATGTTCGGTGAGCCAAGCTGGAGTAGTTTGTTGAATCCTTTCGTGTGTGTTTCTGGAAATTTGGTCATTTTGTCATGCATAGACCAGTGTTTCTTAATTTCAGTGTTGCTGCATTACCTTCAACATATGGTCCTCCCTCTGGAAGGCTAACTATTTGAGTTAAAGCTTCACTTGCTATAAGGTTAAAGTTATTGGACATAAGATCCCCAGATATACTGGGGTTAATAATTTCTTCTGAAAGACCCCCTTCTGTAGAAATTTTAATGCTGACATTCATTGTTCCAAGAGAAATAAGTATTCTACAACCAAACAAGTATGAGATGACTATCTGAATTTAGATACTACCAGTCATTCTTCATTAGTTGCGGGTGATTTCAATGAAACCTTTGAACGCCAATGAGCCTTAACTGATATGATGGAAGAAGAAAATAGCGCTTGGTATTATTCCCAAGCTAGACATTCCTTGTATAGACTACATACCTCCTGTAGCCTCCCAGATAGGGGTATTTTCTCTCTCTCATGGGTTACAGGCATGTAATGTTCAATCACTTTCTGGTAATATCTCCAGTACACTTTCAAGAGGGCTACGAGAAAGAGAAGAATTGATTACATACAGCTGGATTTATGACTGTGGGGGACATGATGGTTGTTGACAGGGTGGACAGTGATTTTAATGTATTTTGTCACTGCTAACAGGCACGCTCAATGAGGATAGGGCGGCAGCAGCTATTCAGGCTGCCACTGTCTTGCATTCTAATAATAGAAGGACTCTTGACATGTATCAAAGATTCCCCTAAAGAATTTGCAGGATTTATGAAACTCTTGCCGACTTACTAGAAACATATCTCAACATCTCCCCTGAGGGAATTTCCATTGTGGTTATTCATGGTCATGTGGTGGATCACCTTAAAGACCACTTTACTAAGTCGGTTTCTTCACATAAAAAACATGGCTGTGGGCATCATCTGGTTTAATACCTTATGTAGAAAGGCCAAGTCCAATTTAGTCAAGGCAACCAAGGGGGGAGTGAGATATGTGATCTTAGCCACCAGGAAAAAGTATAAGCATCCTCAAATTACCGGGAAGAGGGAGTGGGAGGAAAGAAATTGGCGTGATCTAACTAATAATTCGAAGAACAAAAAGAGTAAGGAATTATGGCATCTTTTTACACAGGGCACTGTTTATCCTACCAAGGTAGATGAGTTCCACATCATACCTGAGGTATGATTCAAGCACTTCAAGGAATTCTATGCATCACCTGATTAGGGTGTTCACCCTGATGACACTATTGCTAGGTTCTTGAGGATCACACACATGGGTAGCTCTAACCATATCATTTTCATGTTAGATGAGACTGTGATGGAAATTAATTCCATGAAAGGAAACATAACAGCTGGATTGGATAGGATCCCAGCTGATTTGTATTGATTGGAAATAAATGTCTGGGGTCTGTAACTTAACTTACTTACTAACGCAGTAGTGCAAGGCTCTGAAATTACCACCACATGGAGAGGGGTGGTAATCATTCCTATTCTTAAGAAGGGCTCTAGGGACAACATTTGTACTCTAGCAGCAACCCTACCCACTCATTGTACTATTGTATTCCCTAAAGTTTTTTCTAGCTAAAATGTCCCATCACTATGGAAGTAAGCAATCATCAGATATAATTCTTGAACAAAAGTATGGAGCTAACATGGTGTTTTCTGTTGAAATTATAGGTCATGGCGTATGCAATAAATGAAGAGAAGATGAAGAGTTGAAAACATTCAGATTCTAATGAGTGATCCGGAATCCTGATAGCTTCAGAAAAGACTATTTGGAAATAGCACCCTTTTGACCATAGCACGTCATATATCTACTACGAATATGAACTCTCCGCAAAAACAATTTTCCCCTTATGGAACATTTCCGCAGACTGAAGCTTTAGGGCACATTTCTATGGATGAAAACAGTTTTTCTTGCCGATGGTTATCACAATTGGTAGTTTTATTTAAATAAAGGCAATTTCCATTTCTTACAACATACTAGGATATCCAAATAATGCATGTCTCACTAATTGTAGATGTAAGCCTAAATCATTCATGCCACTTATATATTTTAATTATTTTCCAACTGTTCTTGTGTAGCCTATCAGTCTAAGAACAGATTTTCTAACAATCTGTAGATGAATAATGAATCTTCCTCCCACTTGTCTAACTTCAGAAGCTACTCTTCTTCAGAGTTTTAAAAAATAAAATTGTGTATGCTGTAACTCTCTAATGCCCAGAAATGCCACCATGAGTTTTAAAAGAATCTATCCTGTGCTTTACAGTAGTTGAAGTAGAAATTCAGATACATGTGCATCAAAAACAGTTATGTGCTTATGATGTCGTCGTTAAGTAGGTATTATGCATTTTTTCCATACTCTGTTAAATTGATGTATACAATTTAGACCCATCCAGAGTGCAGAACATTACTGGTTCCATCTTCATATCCACTTTATACATGTTGCTAGTCAATCTGCACTTCTTCTCAAGTATGTGTTTGGCTTTGTACTATCTCTTGCAGGCAACAGTCAAGCTCTTCTTCTAAATTAAGTTCTCTTTTATTGAGGCACCATAGAAAAGTATTTCCTTCTCCAATTATTGAAAATCCTTTTATTCAAACTGTTATTTTCAAATCATACTATTTCCAAATTTTAAAGCAATGAAGAAATAATTTTATTTATTCAGCCAAATCCTTGTGCGCACTGTATGCTGCTTGTTCCGGGCTAAAACACTCAACAATGTTTTTGTAAAAAATCTAACCTTTTAAAATCTTGTACAAACCATTTTTAATCAAAGACATTTCCTTATGTCATCCTCAATAGCAAATATTCTTATGAATAAACAGTGTCAGCTTATTGCATTATAACTGTGACATTTCATATCAATAAACTCTCAAAACATAATCTTTCATTGAGTGAATCTCCAATTTATATCAGCTTATTTGCGGTCTCTAATTCTGTGATTCTTAATAATATTATTGTGTTTTGTTATAAAAATAGGATCTCAAGCATATATACTTTCAAACTGTGGCAATGGTCTCTTTCATATTGTTGCCTGCCGCCAAGGCCTATATTATTTGTTAGAGGTCCTGAATGTGAGTTACAGATATGAAATATAGGCAAATGCCTACGATGAAGAAGAAGGCAACTGAAATCGCTTTAGGCAGAAAGGCTATGACACTATTAGAATATTCCACCAACTGGTGTAAAATGTACTAAATGAAAAAATGAGAAACAGAAAGACAAGCACTGGAATACAGAATGCCTATCGGTATCCATGATTGGTCCTGAGATTATTTATTGTCTTCAATGGAATACTTAACATTCCAATGTTCTAAATCAGAAACAATATGTATTTTAACAGTTCAAACAACTTAATACTGCCTGAAATGTGTATTTTTATTTATTTACATTAGTTACATAACTCACCTTTCACGTCTGTGAAATACCAGAAATCTTCAAATGATTAACTGTAGGTTTCCGAAGCAGTTTACTCAATGTAGCCTGTTTTACCGCCATATGGAGCAAAAAACAGAAGTCTTTTGATTGACTTTTAGATATGTAATGCAATTATTTTCAGGGTGGAAAAAATAGTCTAAAATTAATACCCGTAATTATAGAATCCATGAAAGAAAGCTGCTTTTGGAAAAATAGTGCTTTTGATAGATATAATGAAGCAATGAAAGAATCATTTTGACCATTTACAGAGCTAACCAGAGGCAAAGTCGGGCGACAGTCTAAGAAAGCATTCCTTTTCATAGTCCAGAGTAGAGCAACATAAGACAGTAAAACATATATTTCAACTTACATACAGGAGGAGAAATGGCGAAAATATTGATTTAATCCCTTCATGAGATGATGAGTGGCATCCCACAGCTACATTTGATTGCTTAAACCACTTAATTACATGAATTAGTTGTTCGAATGAAGAGATTATTTGCATAATAGTTATTTCAAAGACTATTATAATTAAGCAAATGTTTTCACGTACGAATAACGTCCCATTAAACATTAAATGAGAGGGCTTGGCACAGTACACTGTTTGAAATACAGTGAATGAAATGTGTCTTTTCTATTTTATTGACACATTTTTATTGAGTTTTAAGGTTTATGAAACCATGCAATACAATCGGAAGATGAGGATAGCGTGAAATAATATTCATTCCATAAGTTCAATGTAAAGAGATTAAATAGAGATGGATAGATATGTGTGGTACTTTAATCGCAGATACCATAATTTCATAAATACACTGAGATTACAGATTTGGGGAGCACGTCCTTACATTCATGGAAAATGTATAAGAATGGAATGATGGGAACAAGTGGCTTATGACAGCTCAACGTCTAGCCTTTTATGGAATGGCAAATGATGTACAAGTTGAAGAAATCAATATATATATATAAATATATGGCGGTCACCAGTAGGTATATATAGTTAGGACCTAGTTACCATAGGAAATTCTATTGGGAATACCTTTGGCGCCGATTGAGGAATCTGCGTGTAATTTTCCTTAAAATTGCTTCGCTCCGCTCAGCTCCTTCCCTGAGAGTTTCGGAGGGATTCGTCAAGCGGGGGCCGAGAAAAAAGTGGGGGTCCCAAAACGTGTTTTCCCCACGTTAATTTTCATTGGGACCTTTACACACGACTACAGCCCGAACGGCTGAATGGAATTACACCAAACTTGGCAAAATGGTAGGGCCTGGTATTCAGATGTGCCTTTGCTAGGTTTTGTGAAAATCCCTCCAGTAGTTCTTGAGAAAACCGAATTTGAAAATTTTCAAATGGCATTTTCTATGGGACCTTTTGACATGGCTACAGCCCGAACGGCTGAACGGAATTACACCAAACTTGGCAAAATGGTAGGGACAGGTATGCAGTAGTGACTTTTCTATATTTGGTGAAAATCCCTGCAGTAGTTGTTGAGAAAATTGAATTTGAGCAAATTATATATCTATACGCGTACCGTACGTGTAAGTGCGCGTACCCTTACGTGCGCGAGCGAGTTTCTGATTGGCTGGCAGCCGACTGTCAACATTCCAAACTGTCCAACCCAGGAAGTGTTGGCTACTATCTTGTTTTGCAGGAGAACTGAGGCACAAGAGAGCCCAAAACAAGAGTGGAAAACACAAAAAGGGGGCAGGGTAGAGACCCCCCAACCCTCTAGCCCTTCTCAGGGGGTCCCTAAAGGACCCCCAAGGGCAAAAAGAAACAAAATCGAAAAAAATCGCGGGGAACACGCACGGTACGCGTACCATGCGCGTACCCCACGATTTAAAAAAAAATACATTTTTTTGCACTTGGTGATCCTTCTGGGACCCCCTGAGAAGGGCTAGGGGGTCAGGGGGTTTCAACCCTGCCCCCTTTTTGCGTTTTCCACTCTTGTTTTGTGCTCTCTTGTGCCTCACTTCTCCTGAGAAACAAGATGGCTGCTCAGGTAGTCCCCGAAGGATAATACCATATATGAACGTTATCCGCTAATAGAATTAGCATTTACAAAACCTTTGAAATTTATTGAAAAAAAATATAGGTTTCACGCCTGATATAGTTAGGAATTAGCATTTAAAAAACCTTGCTAATTCACTGAAAAAAACCATAGGTTTCAAGCCTTATATAGTTAGGAATTAGCATTTAAAAAACCTTGCAAATTCACTTAAAAAACCATAGGTTTCAGGCCTTATATAGTTAGGAATTAGCATTTAAAAAACCTTGCAAATTCACTTAAAAAACCATAGGTTTCAGGCCTTATATAGTTAGGAATTAGCATTTTAAAAACCTTTCAAATTCACTTAAAAAACCATAGGTTTCATTACTTATATAGTTAGGAATTAGCATTTAAAAAACATTGAAATTGCTCCTATATAGTTAGTTGTACTAACTATGGGGCTCATTATGATTGCGGATTTTCCGCATCCTCCGGGCCGGCGGAAGCCACCGCCGGCCCGGAGGATGTGGAAAATCCGCAGCGGACCCACCAAAGACCCACCGCCACATTAGGATGGCTGGTGGGTCCTGGTTTCCGTCCGCAGCTTTTCCTCCGCGGTTGGCTTACAACCGTGGAGGAAAAGCACTAATCTGGTGACGGTGTCTCTCAGACACCGTCCGCCAGATTAGTATGTGCCTGCAAACATGCTTTTCCGCGGCGGCTTTTCCGCCGTGGAAAAGCATGTGTAACTTCACTGCGGGGGCCCGTTGCGGGCCCCCTAGGTGAAGGGGGGGGGGTGGGGGGTGCACATGGGGGGTACCTATGGTACCCCCCTGCATTTGAATGCAGAAAGCGGCAGGCACCGCGCGGTGCCTGCCTCTTTCTGCATGCAAATGCAATGCATGCATTTTTAACATTGCCGCGGGTGCAGCTTGAAGCCGCACCCGCCGCAATGTTAAAAATAGAGGATGTGACCGCCACCCTGGCGGTCACATCCTAATCGCACAGGAGGGGACTCCGCAGCCCATGCCGACGTCCCCTCCTCCTCAATGATTGCGAACGGACGCAAGTCCGTCCGCGATCATAATTGGCCCCTATATTTCGTGCACCCGCAATCCACTGCTGATGATGTCACTTATTACATTATTCATGACATGGTCAGAGACATCACTGATGACATCACTGATGACATCTCAAATGACATCACTGATGACATCTCATTTGACATCACTGGTCACATCACTGATGATATCATTCATGTGATAATACGATGCACCTCCTCACACTCTAACATAATCTTTGATACACCCAGTGTTAAATACAGACTACCATTCTTGAAACCATTGACACACCAATACCAGTTACTACCTACTCACTCACTGATTCCTAGGTATACACACACATTCACTCATTCACCCATAGAATCACTCATACATATAGTCACTCATCAATACAACACTATCATATGCACTCATACACCTATATAGACACTCACACACTGCCACTCATCCATGGAGTTACTCACACACCTAGTCAGTCATGCAAAGAATCAATCACACTTCCATTTCCTCAACTATACAGTTATACACACAACACCTAACTTATTCAAACATATACTAACACATACTTACTCTCTTATACAATCACTGATACAAGTACACAATGATCCAGCCACTCGCACATTCACTGGCTCTCATGTATAGTCATTTATATATGCCAACTCTCACATGCACTGTGTTTTCCATATGTACTTACTTGGACATGTAGCACTGAGATATCCATTCACTCACCTCACACCCATGCACACAGTCAATCGCCCATATAGCTGTTTCCACATGCACTCTTGAACTCATACACCTAGTGAATCAACTGCTCACACATCTATGCACAGAGTCACACACCTCCCAGCCACCCACACACACACTCAGTCTCCCATTCAAATACTTGGGCAACTAATCAATAACCCATATAGCCACTCATATAGCTACTTATCAACACATGCAGCAGCTTACACAACAACAGACATACAGATGCACACATTCAGACAGTTTTGTCACTAACCCATGCATTTAGTAAGAGACATTTAATCACTCACTCATACAGTCAGTCACGCACCTACTAAATCCTTCATCCAGACACTTATACATCCACTCATTTTTCAATATGTAAAACATATTTAAACTTTACAGAAACACACAGTCACTGGATGATGTCATCAGTGATGTCATCAATGATGTCAAAAAGAGATGTCATCAGTGATGAACCTAGTAGGTCTATAGGCCAAGCAAGTTGCTGGCAAAACTGACAAGCCTATCTCTATGTCAGCTAGTGCTACAGTCACCATGTAACAGTGTCTAAAGAGCAGAGCGAGAGAGCGAGAGACGCATGTGTGAGAAAGAAGAGAGAGTGGTGATGTCTAAGGCTCAATTGGAAAACTGGTCAAACCAGATCCAGTACACATTGTTTGTGGATAACCATCAAACAAACCAGGTGATCAGTCCTATCATTTGACCGTCCACACTGTGACCTAGCAGTTCCTTCGATCATCTAGACCTCATGCCACACAGTTGTAGTAAGAACTGGATGCGGTCTACAATAAAATTTGAACCTCCAATCGTTGGTCTGATTATGATGGTTAGTGAAAAGTGGTGAAAATACAGTGCAACTTACAAAAAAGTGGTGAGTCTAAAATAGGGTGATATGTCTAAACAAACACTTTAATTGGGACCAGGCACATCCCCTAATTAAAAAATAGGAACAGCGCAAACGACAGTATGGAACAAATGACTGTCGCAATTCGGGCCAACATGTTTCTGCCTACCGGGCAACACGTCCCTTGGCTTTCATCAGGGCCACTGCTCTAAAATAGTTGCTACTGTTGTGTGTATATGAAAACAATAATACATCTATCTACTCAGTGAAAAAGAGTAATAATATAAGTAGGAACGATACAACCTGTACCTACAGTTATATGCTCATCCTCCTTGTCAGTGGACACTCAACGTGATCTAGGAAAACATATGTATTACACTCATATTAACACCATAATTTAACACACACACGTGCTCTCATCTTCTCTTGTATGTATAATAAACAATTCAAGAAAGAATGTTTTAAACATTTTGATTGCTCACCCAACATGACAGGGGACTGGACCTCACCTCACCTGGACCGTGCTCAGGTATACGAGGCCCGGCACTGTGAAACAGATAGATGCGAACAGGGGAAGGCATCAAAACTCAATACTTCATGTAGAGTCTAAAAATGTCTAATTATATACCCTGCTTAATATGTCACATCTGTCCACTTATAAACTCAATGGTTCGCATCTATCTGTTGGATAACACAAAAAAATATTTTCCAAGTGAGACATGTTTCTACCTGCCATTCCTTCTTTTTAAATTCAATATGTTTTTACGGTTTTAGTATTTACAATATATTTGTAAAGTCTCTACGAATCAAGATCTCAAAGATTTTTAGCAACAACTAAGATTCTCAAATATTCACATTCTTATAATTCAAAAATTCAAGTTCGAGTTTCTATATCTTGTATAGTGTCATAAGTGTACGTGCATTTCCTCATCCCCGTTCAGACATCTTGGAACTTTAGTTTTGAAACAGAAGATTAGTTTTGATTCTAGGCGTCTCAATTTCTGACGCCTGTTGTCTCCTCTTTCATGATCCATCACCATGGCAATTCCTGAGTATTTGATGTTTTTGCCATGTTTTTTTTTTGTGATTGATTATGTGTTTGGCTACGGCATATGATGTATCTTTATTCTGGATCGCTCTGATGTGTTCCAGCATCCTTTTTTTCAGAGCACAGATAGTAGATCCAATATGTTGTTTGCCACATTCACATTCAATTAAATACACTACAAAGTGTGATTCACATGCGATTTTAGTTGTTACTTCAAAGATGTTTCCATTAGGGTCTTTCAGGGATTTAAGATTTCTTCCCACCTTGCACGCTTTGCATGACATGCATTTTGTAAATCCTCGTTGGTGCTTTTGCAGCCAGGTTTCAGCTTTGTTCATGGTAAAGTGACTATTTACCAAGGTGTCCTGTATGGATGGTGCTTTTCTATAAGAAATCAGAGGTTGATCACCTATTTGATTTCCAATGTCAGGGTCCTTTTTAATGACATTCCAGTATTGCGTGAGCGTCTTTTTAATTTGAAAGCTTTCCTTTGAGTATGTTAAGATCAAACGGGGTATGTCCTCCTCATTTTAGTGATCAGATTTTTTAACTGTGAGTGTTTCCGCTCTGGTTTTGGTTCTAGCTCTTGCTTCTCCATGGCTCATGTCACTGTATTTATAGCCTCTTCTGGAGAACCGAGTTCTGGTTTCCTTGAATTTTTTCTCCATTTCGTTCATTTCTGAGCAGTTTCTTTTCATTCGGAGAAACTCTCTGTAGGGAATGCTCTGTTTCAAAGATACTGGGTGGAAGCTTGACCCATGCAGGATGCTGTTCGTTGAACTTTTCTTGCGAAATGATGTGGTGTGGAGTTTGATGTTGCTTATGTACACTTTAGTGTCCCAAAAATATAATTCTCTTTTTTAGATGTTAAATGTGAATTTGAGACCCACATAATTTTTATTGAGGATCTCTATGTATTCCAGAAGCTTCACTTTTGCGCCTTTCCACATAAGTAAAAAGGTCATCGATGAACCTTAACCACAATACCACTTGAGTGGTATATGGGTAGTTTTCCTCTCTCCAAGCTACACATCTCTCCCACCATCCCATGGTGAGATAGGCATAGCTTGGAGAGAAGGAAACTCCCATGGCCGTCCCACGTTTCTGTGAGTACATTTTATTGTTAAAGGTGAACACATTATTGGTAAGACATGTTTCAATCATAGTCATGATCATTCTGGTAGGTTGGTAGGTTGGATCTCGCCAACAGGTCTCTGTTTCAGAAAATAAGAAATTGCATTCAAACCTATTTTGTGATCAATAGACGTGTACAGAGAGACAACGTCAATTGTCACCAGTAGGTATTCTTGTTGCCAGGCCGTGTCCATCAAAATTCTCAAAAAATCTCCAGTGTCCTTTATAAATAAACTTAAAGTGTGGACTATAGGGGCCAAAAAGAAATCCACATATGATGCAATGTTTTCAAATAATGATCCACAACTTGATATTATCGGACGTGCTGGAGGTTTAACTAGTGTTTTGTGCACTTTTGGCAGAAAATATATGGTTGGTGTTATAGGATGGGTGTGGTGGTTCAGAAGGAGGGACACGGAGACCAGTGCGGGGTAACTGAGGCTTTATTTTAATGAAGGTCTTTTTCTTCCTTTGGGTTCGTCTTTCTCAGGCTAGAGCGGCGGGGTGCAAGGTGGCAGCTAGGTCACGTGATCTTCGGGGACTCGTCCGTCTTTCTCCTCTCTCTGGGGAACCCTGTTCTCTTTCTCTGGTTGGGTTCCAGCGCCACATGCAGGAGAGAGAGAAAGCCTCTTAGTGGGTTTGCTCACAGTAGTGTTCTCCCAATGGGAAACCTGGGGGAGTGAGGAGAACGGTGCTTGTGTGATACTTTGTACAGAGTGGTACAGGTGAAGGGTAATCGTGGAGGAAATAAGGTACGGGGAGGTCGGGAATGAAAGGGAGGGTAGGCTGAAGACGTTATTTACACTATTCACACTGCGGCTACCCGCCTCCTCAACCAGCCTGACACACGGTCATGCACCTGGGAGACCCACACTCCTCCTCCTCCGTGAGTGTGGCTGGGCGCTATGTGGTATTGTGGGCCTCCTGGCACAGCTCCTCTTGTCCTATTCTCTGCTATCTCCAAACTCCGTCCTCCTCCACTCTCGACTCGCTCTCCTCTCTTCTCCTCCAAGGTGCCGGGACACGCCGTTTCTTCCACTTCCTGCATTGTTACCACTCCCATGGTCCCGCGCGTCATCAAGGGGTGTGCCTGTTCCCTCTAGGCTGTCCATTCCGCATAGTAACACGACACAGGGGGAGGGGCTTTCTTCGTACCGTTCGGCTCCGTAAAAGGAATATCCCTCTGTTGCCAAAGTATGCTGATTCCACCAGTCTTCGGATTCCGATTCCCAGGTGTCCTGAGGTGGTGACAGAGAGGAGGTGGAAGGTAAGTCAGTACACCACCAGTCCTTGAGTAAGATATTGTCCGTATCTTTACCCGCCTCCGCCTCCCTGCTACAATGGGTTACTGTTAAAAAGTTCTTTTCATCTTGATTTAGTAAACCTTTTTCATGCCATTCCGCAATTTGTTTGTGTATTTTATTAGTCATTTCTACAATTGGATTGTCTAAGATCATAGTGTAATTAGTAGCATCATTCAATTGCCGATTTGCCTCTTCAATATAGTCAAGTTTATCCTGAATCACAATATTTCCACCCTTATCGGCGGTTTAATTTCAATATTGTTATTTTCTTTTAAAGATTTTAGTGCCTGTCGTTCATTCCATGAAAGATTTTCTTGTTTTTTGGTTTGCTTGTTCTTCATGGTATCCAATTCTGCAACCACTAAATCTTGGAATACATCTATGCGATTTCCAGGGTAAAGCACTGGACAAAACTTGGATTTTATCTTGAAATTTGTTCTTGGGTGGATGTCAGATTCTATTCCCATATCTGTTAGGAGTTGCGTATCTGTTGTTTCCGTTTCCTCTATTTGATGTGCTAATTTAAAATGCAGTTATTATGCTACGTATTTCTGAAATAGCCAGCGTTTCTGGTTGCTCACTTGAATTTGTTGGTACGACCGATGATGTACTCGTAGGTATTTTGGAAAATAATTTTTTAAGCTTTTATTTCCGAACATATTTATATATGTCTATTTTTGTTTCCACACTGTCCTGATGTTTTTCCGGGCAGAATGTGAGCCCTTTGTTTAACAGACTTCTTTCCGTTTCTGAAAGAACGTGACTGGACAAATCAATGATCAAATTTGGTTCCATGTTCATTTCGTTATTGGTGTTCACTTTCTTGTCACTGTTCTGTTGCGTAATAGATATCTTTGTTTTTCTTCCTCTTCTGGTTTTGCGCTTTGAGTTGTGTTTACGAATTGGCTCCTTCCACGGCCACGGCCCCTGATATTTCCTCTGCCTCGACCTCTTCCTGTCGTTTTTGGATTCTGCTGGTCGTAATACAGCATTTGCATCTCGTCTAAAAAAGAATACTTTTTGGTTGTTATCGGCATTGCATATCTTTGTTCTACCTCGCTTATATCGAATTCAGTTTCACTCGGTATTTTGATAGGAGATGCTCGTGTGTTTGTCTGTTTAGCATTTGCTTGCTTTTTTAGAATATCGAATCTTTTCGCAAAGGTAAATATGGTTCCATTTTCGTATTCTGTTTCGTCTCGTCTGAATTTGCGTTGTTTTCTTTCCTCTATTTCACCCTCATGTTTGTATAGATTCTTTTCCATTATTGTGCGTAATTTATTGATTTCGTCCTCTTCTTGTCCGGTTGCTGTGATCAGCTGTTCTGTTTCTTTTATTTTGATATGTAGTTCCTCTACATTTTTCTTCGCGTATTTTACTATTATTTGTATCATTGTCCGCGAACATTCCATATTATTATGGCCCCGCTCTTCGAGCATCTCTGGGCTCGTATCCAGATGATTTAGTAGGGTATAAATGCGTTGTCCCCGTGGCACTAGACCCAATTCCAGTTATTTTTCTAGGGTAATAATTTCCCATACACTGGATATTTCTTTGCGTAGAAGTTTTTCTAATTGTAAGAACAGTTGTTTCAATGTGTTTGTCACAGGGTTTAAAGAGGTCATTTTTGAATTGGTTGCCCCTGTAGTTGCTTTGGTTTTTAAAAACATACTCTCTGATTTTTCCAAATGTTTTTGGGCTCTTTTTTCCATGATTCATGTGATTTGTATTTGTTATTTTGCACTTAATTGACTTTGACAGGTTTGTCTCATTTTTTTGCGAAGAATCTTAGTCAGCTGATCAGGTTCCTCGATCGCTTGACTTGTTATGCATCCAGTGTGAGATCTTCGTTTTTGGATCACTGAGGTTTAACCTCTGGGGTTCAGTTTGTTTGTTTTTCAGGAAAGAGCTGGGACTTTACACGTCTCTGTCTCTCTCCGGTCACTAGTGGGACACTAAGTGAGTCACGCTCACTTTAAGCTTAAGATAATAACAAGCAGACTTTCTATCAGTGGCAAGCAACGTCGTATTCACTTACCCAGGAGACTCCCGAACAGCTTGGTGTCCTCCGACACCTCACTTCGACGCTCGACCGGGTTGTTGCCAGGTGAGATTCCTTGTTGCTTGTTCTGTTTTCCTTTTGATCTGTCCTTGGGCGGGTCAGCGTCCGCATTAGAGCAGCAGCCGGCACATTTAATTGAAAATAGTTTCAGTCAACATCGGCATGTTGCTTCGTCGTCACTGACTTTTGTTCATATGTCCATCAATAGTTCACTGGATCGTTGTGAGCTGGGCTCTCCCCTGTAATATTTCATATACACGCAAATGTCCTCTGCGGGTGGAGCAACAGCAAGCTGGTGTTGGCGGCCGGGTAAGGATGACCCTGCAATTGTTCTGAGCAAACAAATTACGCCGCACTCTTCCTAAAAGTTTTCAAACCAGGTTTATTGACCCATCTTCATCTCTCACTCCTACGCGTTTCGAACTTTACAGTTCCTGCTCACGGTAGCATTACAAGTCCTTCATTAGTTTCTATGCTTTTATACTGTGTCACCAATATTACCATTATGAGGCATTGTGGGCTCTGTAGTATTTGTTCTGTCTTTTAAGTTATCTATGGGACTGCCTGTCGGTGTCACGCGTTTCCTGCCACTGATCATTGCTGTATGATAATTACCTGAGTGGTATTTTGGCTTGATCTTGTGTGATTGTATTGTTTAAACATATCACAGAAGCCAGTCACTGTATTGGTTGTATTTACAATATCAGGCTGAGTGCCTTGAGATCCACATTTATGCGGATTATATTGAGTCATCATATATATGAAGAAGTTGCCCTCAGATGAAGAAGCCACACGCAGGCAAGCTTAATCCATTTATTTGCAGAATGCAAGGAACATGCAGTCTCGTGCCTCAAATATAAATCCTAAACCAAACGCGTTTCGACCGTCACACAGCCCTTGTTCACTGGCATTAGAGGCAAACGGCAGCAAAGAGAACCACCTGCGCGTATTTTAACACCTTTGCTGCAGCGGCTATTCCGCCGCAGCCCTAAGGGGGCTGGGGGGCCGCACGGCACGCACATGCTGTTGACGGAACCACGCCGTCACCAGCCGCGGTTGAGCTGTGCTAATGACTGAGCGGTTCCATCATGGCCCCGCCCGCTTAATAGAACGCACCGCGCAGGCGCAAAATCAGCGCCGCGCAGGCGCGTCGGACGGGCCATGACGGAACCACTCCGTCATCAGCACAGCGCCACCGCGGCTGATGATGGAGCGGTTCCGTCATCAGCACGGAAAGGGTTAATGTCCCGCCGCTGTTGCATCTTGGTAATTGCAGTGCCCTTGTAATAAGACCCAAGTGGGTGCCGCTGTGTCCCAAGAAAATATTAAATCTTCACCCCAGTAGGCATATTCAATGCAACCAAGGCAGATGTCCAGCCAATACACCATCTACAAATAGGGCTTGTTGCTCCAGAAGTGCCTCTTTGCTCCTGGCACTGCAGACCTGCTGTAGTACGCCGTAGGGCTTCCTCGCGGCTAGGGCTAGCCGCTAATATGAAAGAAGAAGTTGCCCTCAGATGAAGAAGCCACACGCAGTCATTCTGCAAATAAATGGATTAAACTTGCCTGTCTGTATTTATCTGTAAAAATCAGTAAAAACATAAAACAAGGAGCCCTACTTATAATTTAAGAATGTTTTCAACGTAATTAGCAGTAATTAACATATAAGTGTTGTAAATTGACGCAGCACCTATAATAACTGACTTCGAACAACAGCGTTTACAGTTCGATTCCAAAGTCCATCAGCATCTTAGACCACCACTATCTCACTGTAGGTAACACCTTGCTTAATCTTCCCAGCACCCCAAGTGCCGGCACACCTTTCCCGGGGTAGCTTTACGCTTTACAAATGCTGCCATTTTTTTATTTTAAAAGCACAGTGATAACAAATATTAACAAGTTTTTTTTTTCTTCTATTGTAAACAATATATTTTTTTATTGCTTCTATTTAGATGTTTTTAATCATGAGAATGCAAATGACACAATTTACCGGGTAACACTTTTTAAACTCTCCAACGTATCTGGATAATAGAACCTTATACGTGTTAATATGGAAATCGAATCCTTTAAAGCTTCACATTGTTTAACTTTTCCCAACACGTGCACAAGTAAAACAGTTAAAACGTGAGCACGTGTAAACTGTAAAACGTGACATCTACATAGGCGGAGCCGAATCTTCCTTACATAGACTACTAAACAACCAAAAACTAAATAAATCACACCTGTTGTGCGATTAGTTTTGTTTTCGCGAGTTATTGCTGCGTCGCTAATCTTTGATGCAGGTTCCCTTTTCTAGCATCAGATTCTTGTTTTGCGTCAACAAACATATTCTGGGGTTGTAAGTTGTTTCATTATGGCATTTTAGATAGTTATAAATTGTGGCTATTTGTCGATATTTAAACATTTATATCTAGAAAAAAGTGTTATTGCATGTTTTTCCCTTTTTCTCTGTAACGGCAGCAACTTGTTTTCAGAAACAGATAGATTACAACAAACATTGCTCCTTTTCTGGTTCCTTTCAGCTTCTATATCGTGACTTTCTATATTTTAATATTGACACTGTACTTCGCTTCAGAGATGTTGATGACTCGTCGGCGCAAACCCTAAACATTTTCAATCAATGTCACCACCTTCCAGTTGTTAGTGTGTTTTCCCCTAGGGATCATATACTCTTAATATGTATATTATAATATTAACAGTTATGCTGATCTCAGTGGAGTTCATGACCCGTCGGCACAAAGAGTAAAGATAAATAAGCAACGTCACCAGCTTCAGGTTTTTAGTCCGTTCCCCCCTTTTGATCATATACTGTGAATATATATATTATAATTTTCAGTCATAATGATCTCAGAGGAGTTGATGACCTGTCTCCACAAAGATCAAACTTTTCGACCTCCCGGATAAAAGAAGCTCAGAAAATAATTACTGCTCGAAAGTATTTCGTTATGGATCTTCTGTTAAATAGATAACTTTATTTTCCTTTTCTTTTTACTGTAACCTTGGTATCAATCGTTATATTAAAATAGATTGTCCTAATGTTACAGAAGAGGAGTAGGAGATTTTTCGGCGCCATCTGTAATACAGCTTACGAAACATTAGAACGTACTTGATCAGATATTTTTTTCAGGGAGCATATTTTACGAAATTGCAGAATAAAAAATATAGCTTTCATATATACATTGTTACTTTAAATTTTTGATAAACCCTACATTTCTGAATGTTATTTTCTAATTTCTATTATTCTCATTTGTGGTTCCTTTTCACCTTCTTCCTAAATAATATATAGTACCAGTTCTGTATATTATAATAGTACTACCCTCTATATTCATAAGTGAGTATGTGATTTGTTAGCTGAACAGTGTGCGACCACTAAGCACTACGACAGAACGTTCCTGAATTCTACAAAATACTAATTTGAAAAATAATAATGCATACAATTCTATGTAATATGAAGTCACTTGTATTTAACTGTTTTTTACTTATTCTCCTGACCTCAGATAATGTAGAGCAGGAGTTTTTGTTGTAGCACTTCTATTCTATCTTATCAAGAATATGGGGCAACACTTTTACAAACTATAGCAGAAAAAAGGAGGGTATGGCCACACTTAACTGATATTTTATGAAATTCCATTTTTATTTGTCACCCCTTTCATATATACAACGTCAGTTTCTGAAGAAAGTTTATTTGTATTTGCTAAATACAACCACACCTCCCCATCAGAAAAGTAAACAGCACATTAAAAGTAAATAGTGCTCCTGGGAAGTATCCCACCCGCAAACTTGATTAAAAAAACAGCAAGACACGGTCATTTTTCTGCCGTGATTTGTACACCCCACTAAAATTATATGAATGGCCCTTAAAACATATAGAAATAATATTTTTACCTTCATACTCCCTGTCCACCACCTTGTTACTACTGTACAGAGTTAATAGTGTTCCTAAACTCCCCTCTACTACTTTCTTTTTCCATACTCTTTTGGAAGTGCGTCACAAAGTCACTGACAATAGTGAACCGTTCCGACCCAATAAGGAGCAAACTTGTGCTCGGAACACTTTAGCCAATAAAATGTCCATGTTCTTCAGCAGAGGAGGAAGGAATGACTGCCAAAACTTCTACTTTTAATGCTTCACAGCCAATGAACATTAGGCTTTGTAAGGTCCCGCTTGGAACACATTACCCAATGAAATGTCTCTAATACTCCGCGAAGAGGGAAGGAATCACTGACACTTCTACTTTCAACAGTTTCACAGCCAATCAACATTAAGCTTGGGAAAGTCCTCCTTGGAGCATGTGAGCAAATCAGATGTCCCTCCTACTCCGCTGAATGGAAGTGAATGGCTGGCAACACTTCTACTTTCAATAGTTCACAACCAACTAAGATAAAGCTTAGGAAAGTCCTCCTTAAAACATGTAAGCCAATAAACACTGCCTAATATATAAACATTATTCCACATTATATTAAAGAAAAGCCGCAATACGCTGCATTGTTGTATTCCCTATATGATTTCCACAGCCTACTGCACCCCCCTCCCAACATGAGTGAAGCCTCGGGACTGTGGAGGCCCCAGCGAACCCCCGCTATTAATTTTATTATATTTTCCAATGACTTTTTCTACGACTGACGGTTCCTATGGAAACATTTTTGAACTCCAGCACAGTAACTGTTTCAATTACAAACATTGTGTGGCGATTTTTTAACCTCTGTGCTCGCTTAACTGTTCCATGAACTGTTACTATGGTAACAGGCAGTAATCAGTTTGATGGTAGGGTTGAAAAGTACTGGCTGTAGAGAAACAGTTATATTATCCAGGATGCTTTACATAACAGAAAGGAAAGCAAAGTAAGACTGATCACTGTGTAGCAGTTTTATAAGCCCCATGCACCACTTTCGCGTCACTTTTCCCATCTTAAAAATGGTGCAACAGTAACGCAATGAACTTGTAAATCTGCCCCTATGCACATTATGAGCAAAAGAAGTATACAACTCTTTCAATTCATTATCGATCACAATTAGACAGTGTTGTTTAAAGATTCACAATGCACTTCAATCAATACTTTGTGCCTATTTAAATGGGAGACAGGATTGTCAACATTACAAAACTTAGGGGCATATTTACAAACACGGCGTTACATTTGTCGTCGCTTTAAACGCAGCAAACTATAACAAAAACTGCGAAAATGGACTTCAAAATCCTATCCTTTTTTATCTTTCTGGAAGATTTTTTCAACATTGCTGTTCGCTATGCAAGAAAGAGAGCCACCCCCCCGGGGCTATAAAATAAATGGTGCCTACCCCTGGGACACTGCTGTTTGCTATGAGAGGGCAGGAGTCTTGCGGCTCTCGCCCTCCCATAACAAACTTAGGGGCATATTACCAAGCAATAGCGATAGTTATCGCTATTGCTTGGTTAGAGACAAAAATTTACCGCTGAGCTGCGGCGATTTTTACCGCAAATAAACCTTGGTATTACCAAGGTTTATCGCAAATGCGATAAAAATCGCTGCAATGCATGAATATCGCTGAAAAGTCCGCGATATTCATGCATTTACTGAGCTAATGCTCTTAGCCATGTTATCCACCTCCCATTGGATAACATGGCTAAGAACGGCTCAGGGCAGGTGTTAGCTTTTGGAAATATTCGCGCTTAGCGCGAATATCTCCAAAAGTTGGTAATAGGAGATAGCGATGTTAGCGACTGGTTTCAGTCGCTAACATCTTGGCACGCCCACTTTGCATATCATTAGTGATAAATATCACTGACATGCAAAGTGGGGCCCAAGATGGTCGCTATCTCCTACTAGCTGTCGCTAACTGGTGTTAGCGACAGCTAGGTGATAGGGAGATAATTTTATCTCCGCTTTCTTGGCTTTTAAAGCCAAAAAAGCGGAGATAAACCCCCTTGATAATATGCCCCTTAGTTTGGATTTTGAAAGAGAGAGCAGGGAAATCTGTTCTCTCTTTTAAAATCCAAACTAGATTGATTTTCCACATGCATGTTAGCATCTCCCCATGTGGAAAAGCAATGCCGGCTCCCAAAGAACGCGGGGAGCCGACAGGACCCTGGGGGCATTTTGGCTCCCCCCACGGTCAACAACATTTTTTATAAGGCCCGGGGGATGGGGTCCCCGGTTATATTAGAAATTACTGATAGGAGCTATTTTTTACGGTAAAATTAGAAGTCGCGCACCCAGCGCAGCGCTCAGTACGGCCCCTTGGTGTGCACACGCTGGATGCACGACTCATAATCTGTAGGGTGCACGACTCCAGCGCCTTTCGTGCACAACTTCTACGTGTTTGGGAGCCGGCATTGCTTTTCCACATGGGGAGCTACTAACATGCAGCTACCCATGTGGAAAAGCAGTCTGGTTTAGATTTTAAAGAGAGAACAGATTTCCTTGCGATGGGAGGGTGAGATGGGCACCCCAGGACACTGCAGGAGCTGGCCCTCCCATAATACATAAAACTCCGGGGAGTGGTGGTCCCCGGGGCTTTGGGGACCATGGAGCCCCCTAACCATTTTTATTTTGCCCCAGGGGATTACGAGGTCCTTGAGTGCTCCATGAGGGGGGCCACGTAGACCCCCTCCCCCAAATACATAAAGTCCCGGGGGTGGTGGTTCCCTGGGCTTTGGGGACCTTGGAGAACCCCAACCATTTTTTTTGTAGCCCCGGGCGATGACGATCTCCGGGGCTAGGGGCCCCTCTGGGCCCCCCATAAAATTTAATAATGTTGCCCCAGTGATTTGGCCCCCCCCCGATTGATTATTATGAAAAAAGCTGTTTTATTTATTTATTTTACATCAGAGTCGGAGCACCCTAAGCCACTTGCCATTTTAAAAAACAATTATAATAATTTAGTGGGCCCTGGGGGTCCTTCTGGGACCACCTAAGCAGGTCTAGAGGGTCAAAGTATTTCTACCCTGGCCTCTTTCTACGTTTTTCACACTTGTTCCACTGAGTTCTTCAGCCTCGCTTCTACCGAGGCACAAAATGGCTTCCAACAGTTCCTGGTTTAGAATATTGACAACCACTTGTCAGCAAATTAGCATTCAGCCTGTGATCAGAAGGGCGCGTTTATCATACACTCACGGTGCGCTCAGAGTCTGCAGATCCACCGCACCCATAGATATATATATGCTTTTAACTGTAATTTTCGCAGGGACTACTGAACAAATTGCCACCATTTAGGAAAAAGTCACGAGTCTGAACTAAGGGCTACATCTCTGCCAAATTTGGTGTAATTCCATTCAGCAGTTTGGGCTGTAGCTGTGGCTAAAGGTCATATGGGAAATTGTATGGGGAAAACACGTTTTGGTACCGCCCTTTTTTCTCGGCACCCGCTTGATTAATCATCCCAAGACTTTCAGGATAGGAGCAGACCGGAGCACCCCACCAGTTTTGAAAACTTTGTGAAGATTCATCAACCAGCTCCATCGTTATTCAAAATAGAATGTTGTGGATTTCCTATGGAAAATAGATCTTAACTACCTACTGGTGACTGCCAGTAGGTAAAATATATATATATATATATATATATATCAGCACAGAATCTTCACACTTCCACAGCCCAGCGGCGAATGAAGAGACAGACCCCACGTTGTTCCAGGCAAGATGTTTTATTTGGTTCCTGTGCCTTCCAAATGCAACGTTTCGACTACTGGCGTAGTCTTGTTCACACACCTCATTGCACAAAGTGGAAACTTTTTTAAATCATTGAGCAGTGTGGACACACCCATCAGGTCCCACCTCCAAACGTGAGTCACGTGTTAAAACATTTGTAACATCAGATCTATTAAAGGTATAGTGCCCAATTATGCAAGTTTGTGCATTGGTATTATTACATTGCTACGAAAATAATTTTGTTGAGCTAATGCAATATACATATTTACAAGAATTGCTTTTAAAAATATCCGCTTGAATGCGCATGATTTTATAACTAGGAGACGTACATTGCCACATCTGAAGTCCATGCATAGTACATATTTACAAGAATTGCTGTACATATATACCCGCTTTAATGCGCATATGTATTAGTCCACAGAGACACTATTAATGCACATATGGTAATGCGCTATTAATTAAGTAGTTGTCCCATGCATCTACAGATTTGGTGTAATTCCATTCAGCAGTTTGGGCTGTAGCTGTGGCTAAAGGTCATATGGGAAATTGTATGGGGAAAACACGTTTTGGTACCGCCCTTTTTTCTCGGCACCCGCTTGATTAATCATCCCAAGACTTTCAGGATAGGAGCAGACCGGAGCACCCCACCAGTTTTGAAAACTTTGTGAAGATTCATCAACCAGCTCCATCGTTATTCAAAATAGAATGTTGTGGATTTCCTATGGAAAATAGATCTTAACTACCTACTGGTGACTGCCAGTAGGTAAAATATATATATATATATATATATATATATATATATATATATATATATATATATATATATATATGAAAATGCGCACTCGGGAAGTATTGCAGCAAAGATGGTTTATTTTCAGTTACACGCTACGCGTTTCGACACTTCTTGTGTCTTGATAGGTGTGATCAAGACACAAGGAGTGTCGAAACCCGTAGCGTGTAACTGAAAATAAGCCATCTTTGCTGCAATACTTCCCGAGTGCGCATTTTCTTGCTTTGAAGCAAACCTTGGATTTATACAAATTTTCGGCTGTAAGAGGTCCGCCGAACTTTGTGCACCACCTGACTAGGGAGAAAGGATCCCGGAAGAACCCTGCTTTGCTTCCTTGGAATATATATATATATGTATATATATATATATGTGTATATATATATATATATATATTTCCAAACACACACGGTCCTCACTCCCAGGTCCGTTCTGCAATTAAGGGCACTCACAGCACTTTCACGTAGTTTCTCATTGCCATGGTTTATTTTTTGGACTGCACAATCGTATCAACAAACGCGTTTCGGCGTTGCCGCCTTCGTCAGTGTCGATAGATACAGACTTTCAAACCGTTTAAATAAAGTTACAACGTAACATTTTCACATGATTAAAATCAAAATAAGAATGAAAATAAAAGAAGGCACAGTGAATTTTATGCAATACTGTGGCGGCCATCTTAGAATGTCTGAGGAACGCTTAATCCAGTTATAGCACCTATTTCCACATAATGTGCAATTGATTACAGACCTTGTATTGTTAAATTCCAGCAATATAATACAATGTACATTTCATTCTGAATATTGTCATATTTACATTTCAAATTTGTAAATTTATTTCGCCCTTAATGGGCTTTCCCTGTTCTATTCACAGGATGTTCTAAGCGCATTTTTCTCACTTGATGGCCTATGTATGTGCCAACGATTTCACATTTATCCCCTTTAATATTGCCCTGAATGGGCCAAATGTGAAAAACCATGTTCTCATAGAGGGAGTAGTCTTTGCAGGTTAACATTCTACTTTGTTCTCTTTTTCTTACAGTACAGATAATCACCTTATCCAATATGCACCCACATTTCTTCCTCATTGTTAAGGCCTGTCGGGCTCTTTGTCTGTAGCATTATTATGTATCGTGATTCGAGGGTTCTTAATTTTTTAACCCAGTCTCCCCCACGTTCTGTTCTTGTTAACTGGACAAGGATGAAGAATGAGAGCAGATTGCTATTGCTTTGGTGCATTTTCTCATAGTGTCGAGCCACCGGGTAGCTCTGGTCTCTGGTGTTAATCGCTCTCATATGCTCCAACACCCTTAGTTTTGTCTGTTTGATCGTGCTTCCCACATATCATTTACCACATGGGCACACCAGACAGTACACAGTGAACTCTGAGTGACAGTTTAAGAGTTTGGAGATTATGATCTTGTTCAATCTACCTGGTACCTCGAACTCCTTCACTTTGCTAGAATTTTTGCAGGCCTTGCATTTCATACAGGGATAGAATCCCAATATAGGGGTCTTTTTCCTACATTTGGGGTCATGATGGCTGTTCACCAGTAGATCTTTCAAGGAATGCCCTTTCCTAAAAGTGATTAGTGGGTAATCAGATATCAGTTTCCCCACTATGCTGTCAGACTGAAATATGTTCCAGTTCCTTCTCAGGATCTGGAATAGTTCTGGAGACTTCTCTGTAAAGTTGGTTATTAGTCTCACCTTCATATCTTTAGGTCTTATCCTGTCTACTAGCAGTTAATTTCTGGTCACAGCATTGCTCCTTCTTTCTGTCTCTTTTAGCACCCCCTTGCAATATCCCCTTTTGGAGAACCTTTGCCTAGATTCTGTTCTGGCTTTTACAAACTCTTCTTCAGTGGAGCAGTTCCGCTTAATTCGCAGGAATTCTCCCAGGGGAATGTTGTTAACCACGCTCCTTGGGTGGCAGCTTCCCGCATGCAGGATTGAATTTCCCGCCGTTGGCTTTCTATACAGGGATGTCTCAATTTTCCCTTCCTGGACATACACTCTTAGGTCCAGGTAGTATACCTCTTTCTTACTGATGTTACTAGTGAACTTAAGATTCTGTTCATTGTCATTTAGAATCCCGATATACTCTTCAGCCTCACTCTCAGTTCCGCGCCACACGATGAATAAATCATCTATGTAGCGCGTCCATAGCGCTATCTTCTCCACCCATTTGCCATTGGTGCTCGCCCAGGCCATGGGTCATAAATGATGTCACTGACCATGTCATGAGTGATGTAATATGTGACTTCATCAGCAGTGCATTGCAGGCGCGCAAGTTATAGTGAGTCCAACTGACTATAACGTGGGAATTTCAATGGTTTTATGTCAGTAAAATTTCCAGCTAACTATAACTGGTGTCAAATCTATGTATTTTTCAGTGAATTTATTAGGTTTTTTAAATGCTAATTCCTAACTATAACTGGTGTGAAACCTATGGTTTTTTTAGTGAATTTCATAGGTTTTTTAAATGCTAATTCCTAACTATATAAGGCCTGAAAACTATGTTTTTTTCAGTGAATTTCAAAGGTTTTTTTAATGCTAATTCCTAACTATATAAGACCTGAAAGCCCACCAGGAATCTGCAGTATGCGCCAGGGGACTGCATTGCAGAGATGTGTAATGAAGCCACGCCTCTTTTTACACCTCTCTGCAACGCAGCCCCGTGTATATTTGAAGAGGGGGAACTAATTTCCCTTGCATACTGGGGGCCAACTAGCCCACCTGGAACCTCCAGTATGCACCAGGGGGCTGCATTGCAGAGGTATAATGAGGCTATGCCCCTTGTTACACCTCTCTGCAATGCAGCCCCCTGCCGCGTTTGCAGAGGGGGAACTAATTCCCCTTGCATACTGGGGGGTCCCTGGGGGCCAACTAGCCCACCAGGAGCCTCCAGTATGCGCCAGGGGGCTGCATTGCAGAGAGGTGTAATGAGGCCACACCCTTTTTTACACCTCTCTGCAACGCAGCCCCTGTGCATGTTTGAAGAGGGGGAACTAATTCCCCTGGCATACTAGGGGTCCCTGGGGGCCAACAAGCCCACCTGGAAGCTCCAGTATGCGCCAGGGGTCTGCATTGCACAGAGGTGTAACGAGGATATGCCCCTTTTTACACCTCTCTGCAACGCAGGCCACTGCCGCATTTGCAGAGGGGGGACTAATTCCCCTTGCATACTGGGGGTCCCTGGGTCATATCTGCCCAAACATCGATATTCCGAACGATTGAAAATGACTTTTCTTGAGAAACATTTGGATTTGGATTATCATGTCCTATACTTTGGAATTTTTGAAAGACTGACTTTGAGGATGCTATAAATTACTCAAGTCTGCCCGAATTGTGTGGGTAAATATAAATGTAAATGTAAATTGATACTTGTATAGAGCACTACTCACCCGCAAAGGTCTCAAGACGCTTGTACGAATACAGCTGTGGAACCCATCCTGGCTTTCCCTGTGAGGCGTCCACTCCTGGGCACCCCCAAGGTGGAGGCCAGGCATCCTTTAGCGTTGTGGGGGCCGTTGTGGAGATTAAGCAAGCTATTGCCCAGAGTTGCAGAGTGGGACTCCATGATTGGAATAGGCACCGAAGCGAGAATTATCAGGTCCGTGGAATTTTTGAGCCCAAGACCCGCCGAGGCGGGGAATTTTACCCTGGTCCCCGGCTAGACCTCTGCATCAGGGTCTGCCGCTCTAACCATTGAGCCACACTTCTCCAAACACTTCTAAAATTCATACCTAGTCACTTTGAATAAGAATGTACTTACGTCTCGTCTAACATTTGGAAGACATATCTAGTTATATGACAACAGGATACCGACATAACTTGAAGGAAATAAGAACGCCCTGAAGAAGTTCTGTTGTACAGAACAAAACGTTTCGGCTGGCTGTGGTACATAAACTTGAAGAAAATAAAAGCATTTGAATATACACCAAGATTCAGCGCTTCAATAAGGACTCTAAGTAATATGATTTGATTGGACTTATTGTGCAAGTGGTGCTGTGCCAAACTTTGGAATATTCTCCACTGCTCTCTACTACTTACTCTCTCCTACTCTCAAATACTCACTCTCTACTACTCATTCTCTACTACTCTACTACTCTCTCTCTACTACTCACTCCCTACTACTCACTCTCTACTTCTCTCTCTACTACTCACTCTTTACTACTCACTCTCTACTACTCACTCTCTACTACTCTCTACTACTCACTCTCTACTTCTCACTCTCTACTACTCTCTACTACTCTCTCTACTACTCACTCTCTACTACTCACTACACTACGAACATGTATGATATACTACTTATATATATTTACCATTTTAAGATGCCCGCCAAGCTAAGATCTGGACACTAGTTGTCAAACTATCAGTCCTTTTTCAGTGTCCAACACCTATGTATAGACTTCCTGTTTCAAAATGCAAATTGTGTGATCAAGACAGCTTTTGCTGTCGAAACGCGTAACTTTGCTGAAATAAACTGTGGTTTATCCCAAGTGCGAGTTTTTCTGTGAAGAAAATTGCTGTGGAGAGTCGAATTACTGAGAGACCTGCTCGGTCTTTGCTCGCCATCTGTGAATGGGCCGCGGACTTCGTGAAACGGGTCCTTTTGTTGGTGTGTGTGTATATATATATATATATATATATTTATATATATATATATGTATATGTGTATTTGTGCAAGAAACAAAACAAAAATAGCTATAAATATTAACTTTTAGCGGGGGAAGGAAAGGCGCCCATGAGCAGCATAAAATGGGAAATCGGGTCAGGAGGAGAAGGCAATGAATGTCTTATAAATTGGTAAAGATATTGTTAAGGTGGGGGCTCTGTAGCTGAGCTATTTGTAGGTCCGCTGTGGGAGTGGAAGCAAGGTGTGGTTCGGGGGTAACTGGGATTAGCGGGGAAGCAGCTAGCAGAGGTTCTGGGGGTTGACCTGTACTTTTCAGGAAAGTAGAGAATAGTCTCTAGCTTCTTCCTCCACGGTGCCCCATAGTTTGTCCCAGTCCTCGGCAATCTGGGAGACTTACATTTGTAATTTCTTAACCTTTGTATTCTGTAGTAATTTGGTCCACGCTGTTGTGATGTTTCAAGAGGATTTATTCAAGATAGTTACAGCATTGAAGTACAGATGTTATCAGCCCCACCAGGAGCAGCCAGCAAGGCTCTCAGCCCTTCTCCAACTGTCCACTTCATGTCCCAACATTCTAAGTGACATCAATATTATAGAGTTCTACAGTGGAGGGGTGTAAAGCATGTAAAGCATTTTAACTAAGATATTACATATCCTCTTCTCTTCCAAATGAAAACAAAGATATTACATATCCTCTTCTCTTCCAAAAGAAACACAAGAGAAGACATAATGCATTCAGGTGTATTAGCTAGAAGAGAGAAGAGTGCTAGAAAGAAACAAAGCAAAAGAAGAGACAAAGGAAGCAACAAAGGATAAAAGAAAGAAACAGATAGACATATCCTCTTTTCTGATAATTATGAGAAAGAAACAAAGCGAAGAAAAAGAAATGAGGAAGAAACCATCAATGATTACTCTCTGCACACCAACTGGCCAGGAAAGCATGCGAGTGAGCAATCCACATCAGGAGAAAAGAAAGTGACAGAGAAAGAGAAATACAATGTAAAACTCCTTTTCCATACATTTTAAACATTTGAGTAATGAATAAAGATAAAAAGTACTGGGTATTAACAAGAGAGAATCAAACTATTGTGCACAGTCGAAATAAAACATTCAACCCAACTAGACACCTTAAGTAAGGTTACAACGTACACCGTAGTGAAAGGAAAAAATAATGTCCGTGTGAGGACTAACACCCACTAAAGCAGAAACATGGGACTAGAACCCATAAGAATGATGTAGATGGGACTGACACCCACTACAGAAACATGGGACTTGAACCCATAACACGAGGTAGATGGGACTGACACCCACTACAGAAACATGGGACTTGAACCCATAACACGAGGTAGATGGGACTGACACCCACTACAGAAACATGGGACTTGTACCCATAACAACGAGGTAGATGGGACTGACACCCACTACAGAAACATGGGACTTGTACCCATAACAACGAGGTAGATGGGACTGACACCCACTACAGAAACATGGGACTTGTACCCATAACGACGAGGTAGATGGGACTGACACCCACTACAGAAACATGGGACTTGGACCCATAATACGAGGTAGATGGGACTGACACCCACTACAGAAACATGGGACTTGTACCCATAACAAAAGCGATGATGACAAATTGAAATAACGCACTGTAAAAGGATATTGGCATTAAAAACAGCAGACATGACACTGTAAAAGTATAGATTACCTTTTTCTGTAAAATAAAACAATTTAGAATTACATTAAACTCACAGTAGATGGTTCGTCTTTTTTTTTTTAAAAAAAAATGAATTCCAACATGCCCCACTAGATGGCCACATAACCTTGCGAAAATACAGGGATCTTCACATATCGCCCCCAAAATAAAGTTCTATGCTGCAACAGAACTCGAAGAGAACAAAGTACTTATTAGCTGATGTGGTTCCAAGTTTGCAGAAAAACAGATCACTTGAAACAGAATTGAAATGTTGTACGAGTTCATATCCGATGAGTTGCCTGGGAGAGTGAAAGTAAATGAGCACACGAACTTGTGAGGCAGCCTCTCACCTTACGGTTAAGTATTACTCCCATCATGCGTAAGTCAACAACTGCTCAGCAAAGGTC
Organism: Lissotriton vulgaris; assembly: GCF_964263255.1. Taxonomy (NCBI): domain Eukaryota; kingdom Metazoa; phylum Chordata; class Amphibia; order Caudata; family Salamandridae; genus Lissotriton; species Lissotriton vulgaris. The sequence continues at coordinate 528,005,107 of NC_141694.1, forward strand.
ATAGTGAGTAGTTCTGAAAGCGTCACTGGACATCGCCTGCAACCTCTCATCTTAAAATGGGGTCACGCACAGGAGACGCATACCGAGTGGCTCTCGGCACGCTCCTGCTGGAGATCGTCAAGAGGCAGCAAGGAAGACTCGTAAAGCTACCAACGTCACAAGAGTTACCAGAGCTGTTGCGCGTGACATCAGTCAGGTAAGGTGCATGTGCACTATTTAAAGTTTGAAATACAGCGTAACTGCCACACTCCCAAAGCTTTCAAAAAGAAAATGAATGACAATTAATTTCGATAAAGTTTGAATTTTTGCCATGCATAAAATGTCATTATCCACTTTGGAAACAGGCAGAGGCTTGAATATGGCCATTGAAACCAGCCACAAACGGTCAAACGATGTTACGCAACTGCCTCCAAGCTCACACATACCCCAATGCTCATCAGGGATATCACTTTCCTCAAAACGCTGTTCGATGTAGACAATTCCCAAAAACATGACGATGGTTCATGTATTCATCACAGTATTTATTTTATTAGTGCAGCACTAATTTAAAAATTGTCACACATCCAAAACCGAAGGCAAAAGAAGACTTGAACTGCATACAGTGACAGGTGATAAACTTGATGTAAAACAGATCAGCACCCTACGCGCTGGAGACAAGAACATCAACAGCCACAGATTTCCTTTTTTTTCTGTTTCATAAAAGTCATTTGTTGAGGCAATGGTAAAGATTTTTTTTTTTGGGCACTTCAGACATTTCTTGAGGCGTTGTTTAAATGAAAAGTCAGTAGATTAGTGTAGCAAACCTCATTCAGTGGTAGGCACATTGGCTGAGGAAACCACAGAAGGCAGAAGCCTGAACTGTAAAAGGAAGTGCAACTCCTCGTTTCTTGTAAATAGGGAACACTGTGAGGACACACAAATTGAATCAAGAGGTGCTGCTTGCGTCGCATAGAAAGTCTTTTACACATGTAGGCAAGTAACAGGCAAACAGATCACGCAGGACGCATGTTGGCAGGCTTACCCTCATTGAAGAATCAGGAACTCTAACTGGCACTGAGCGTTGAGGGCGACCGATGGGTGGTCACTGGTGGGGCTGATGTGCCAGATGAAGAGTTGAAGTAGTTGAAAATTTCAAAACTTGTTGGGGTTGCTTGAGAGTAGGAAGTCAGGGTGTCCACAACGGTCCTCAGAGGTAGCAGATGCAGGTTCTTTGGTTAAAATCGTCGCCATAAAATATGTAGTAATTTGGTCCACGCTGTTGTCAGCCCCACCAGGAGCAGCCAGCAAGGCTCTCAGCCCTTCTCCAACTGTCCACTTCATGTCCCAACATTCTAAGTGACATCAATATTATAGAGTTCTACAGTGGAGGGGTGTAAAGCATGTAAAGCATTTTAACTAAGATATTACATATTCATATACTATTTTTTCAATCTGCAAAGTATACTTACCTATGCGTCTGGTAGAAGTATAGATTCATTCACATTGCATCCTTGTTCTCAAGGCACAATACTGGTTGTTACATTATTTCAATCTGATTATCTAATCATGCAAACTTTTTAAAATACACTCAACCATACTTTCTACGTTCTAATATTTCGACATAAAATTTAGACTATGAAGAACGTTCTGATTGCAATGCTGTACTCGACACAATTTAATTATTAGTAAAGGAAAAACTCCGTGATATAAAAGCCATTTCCAAATTCTGACAGCTGTCAATAGGAGTTTCAAGATAATAGTTTCTAGTAAGCGCTAATCTGTTCATAGCATGTTTTATTTCATGTTATCTGCTTAAGTACTGTAGTTAGCTGCCAGCCTCACATGATGTGAAGAAGGTCATGAAGAGCTAAAATGACAATAAATACAGCAATGCTGGCAAATGAGACCCCCAACAAAAAGAATGGTGAGAGTGAGTGGTGTTGTCATTTAGACAATATAATACCGTGGGAAACAAACTAAAAGTACTCAATGATTGAACAAATGAGCATAGTTGTGAAAGCACAGACACCAACCGTACTGAGGTCTCCGATGCTCTGACCTATCAAGCGGCAGGTGGGTGACCTGGATTAGGGAAAAATCTCATGAGAAGAGCGCGCTTTTGATGGCTTTACAACAAGCAGAGTGAGAGGAAATAGGCGAATCTGAAGTGGGGATGGAGTTCCATGGTTCAGGGGCAAGATAACTGAACACACAACCCCTCTATTCTGGCACACCTGAATCGTGGAACTGCCAGATGCTCAGCATTGCCAGCCTGAAGGCTGAGAGGGAAATGGTATCTGGAGAGGCTGTTCCTTATTAAAATAGAGGGTCTGAATCAGAGAAAGATCTGTGACATATGTAGAAGACTTGAAAGCCTTAGTCTTAGAGATTGGAAGGCAATGCAGAGGAGCAAGGTAATGAGATGTGTGTTTCCTGTGAGAGAGGCCCCTCCGTGGACAGCCATTCTTTGCAGGTGATGAAGTTGAGAGATGTTTCTCTTGCAGAGGCCAAAGTAGGCTGATTTGCAGTAGTTCAGTCACAATGAAATTAAAGAAAATACATCAGGTTTATGGCAGCTGTGAGGTACGGCGTGAAGGATCTTTTCTTTTTCAAGGTTTTAAGGTGAAAGAAGCAGTTTTGAGTCATATTTGAAATTTATGGTTGGAAAGAGAATTTTTTGTCGAAAATAGCACTCATTTTCCTAGCTTGAGAAACGGTAGTTGGTGAAGGGCCCATACTGGCAGGCCAAAATGAGCCATGGGATTAGGCTATTGTCAAATATTGAAATCTCTATCTTACCTGAAGTTAATTTAAGTTGTTTAAGACGAATCCAAGAAAGAATGTTGGTCTGACAGTGGTGAACCCGTGCAGGGTGAGAACTTGGGGTAAATGTGCAGTGAAAAATCAGCTGGGTGTCATTGCCTTAGCAATAAAAGCCCATCACAGAGTCCTTAATATAGCAGGCTAAAGGGCTACAGATTTGAGCTAAGGGATTCGCGTTGTAAGACACCATGGGTCACTGGAACACATGAGGAACAATTGGGTAGAGGAGCCTCTGTTTGTTGATTATCACAAAGAAAAGAGGAGACCCATAGAAAGGCCTTTCTCTAACCTCTGCACTTGCAATAAACTTAAAAGATGGCGATAAGGGAAAGTTTCAGAGGGCCATAGAAAGTTTATAGAAACACCAAAGTGTCATGCTTGAACTAGTCTGCGAAGTGGCATGCATCATCCAAAGCAGCAAGAATGTCAAGAGTCTGCCATACTGCCTTTATGTGATGATCAACGGCAATGTGTGTTTTCCTTCCTCACCATAAGTATACTGCACACCTCACTCTACATCACACTCCATGTCACCATCCTAATGGCCCTCAAGTTTCTTCTATCTCAAAAACTTGTCTTTTACATGTCCTGGAGGTTGAGCATTTTTCGGTATTTTGGTTCCCAGATCCTATGGTTTTTCTATATATATATGTTTTCTGGATTATTCTCTTTCTTGGCTCTGATCTACTCATCATTCTTGGATCCCTGTTTCCATTCTTGTGCCTTTGGCTTTACTAGTCTTTCTCTTTTCAAATCCTAGTGCAGCCTTCCTTACATTGGTGTATTCCTGATTCCTAAAATCTGTCTAATTTGTCTCACCAGACTTGCTCTGTGTACTGTAGTGATTACAAAGCAAAAATGTTCTCAGAGCTTTAATGCTTGAAAAGCTCTAATGATTATGAGGCACTAAATTTAGAGCTGGAAGAGAAAAGGCACAGAACCAATGCAATGCCGTAAGAAACCAGTAACATGATGAGAACATTTTCACATACTATTAATATTGACTAACAATGATGTAAATATTCAGGGTACAGTGGCGGCTGGCATGTATGGAGAGTGGTGAGGCAGGCAAAATGAGGGTGGTACTAAGATAAAAACAAATGGTACTTCCTGGCTTGCCGCACAACGTCCTCTTTGCTCAGGAGTTTCTGTCTTCTCTCCTCGTGTCACCAATGTGGGACCCTGGAAGCTCCACTAACTAATCCTGGTGCTGCTCTCATGCTGTTAAACAGCATGAAGAACAAAGAAGATCTTGTCATCACATTCATGTTATGCAATTCTCATATGGCAAACCAAGAAAAAATAATATGGTTTAGAGTATTTATTTACTCAATTAATCATTTTCATTTCATTGAGCATAGTTATTCACATATATGTTCAGAACAGGGGAGACATCACAATTCAAACAGTGAACGTACATTAACACAATTTACAAAAAGCAGTTGATGAGAAAACATTACAATGCATCACATTTCATTGCTCATTATTAGGTTGCTACCAGAGGGAACACAAATGTATTATGTTCCCTTTGGCAGCATCCTAATAATAAATACATATTAATAATTGAGTAAATAAATACTCCAAACCATATGATTGCTTCTTGGTTTGCCATGTGATAGTTGCATAACATGAATGTGAAGACTAGATCCACTTTGTTTTTTTAATAGTAGGCCCTTTCTAGTTGTCATTTAGGGACATACCCCCTTTGATAGAAGAAGCTAAACAGCATGAAAGCAGCAGCAAGGTTGGAGGGAGCAACCTCTCAGCGTTCCTAAGGGTACTGGAGGCCTGTGCTGTCTCTAACCAAACTTTCTTAGACAGCTGGGTTAGAGAGGTTTAAAATGTGCATGTGTGTCTGGACGCTGCAAGACAGCCTGCCAAAGAGACATACACACTTTACACTTAAGTGCAGAGCTCACTGCTGCCACTCAGCAACAATGGCCTCAGCCCATCCTGACACTCAGTTCTGGACAGGTTGCTGAAAAATTAAATGACAATAAATCAACTATAATACCATTTTATGTTTCAGCTCTTGGGCTTTTCTAGGGGCATTTATTAGTGGTGTGGCGCATTACATTACTTTGTAGCACTTCTGTAATGTTTAAGAGTTATGACCTTTAAGTTCACAAACAATTACAGCAACACAGCACAAAGCATAGACAAAGGCAAATCAATAACAGTATCTATGATACTAACAAAGGAGGTTCATGTGTGCATTTGATGAATGCATGATGGCACACAAACAAATGGTACAGATTCAGTCTGACCCATGATACAGAGGTGCAAGCATAAAGAGATCAGGGCTTATCATGGACCACTAGGGTCAATCTGAATCCAGCTATCTTGCTAGCATATCAGGCACTGTCCACTTCAATCAAGAGGTCCAGTGAGATTACAAAGGTGGTACAGGGAGCAGACTGCTTGACATGCATTCACAATGCAGCTACTTGCAGAGGTCCAAATACACCTTCCATGAGGGCGGCTCCTTTGAAAAACTCTGTGGATTCTCTCCAGAGAGGCTTTGAAACTACAAAGAACTGGGGACGAAGAAGTGTGGGATAGGGTAGTCATCTATGAGCAGCCTCTCTTTCCTATGTATGTATGTATGTATGTTCTTATATAGCGCTCGACTTACCCTAGGGCATCTCGGCGCTTGCATTGGGAACCCGTCCTGGCTTTTCCCTGTGAGATAACCCGTACTGGGTATCCCCAAGGTGAAAGCCAGGCATCCCGCCGCGGGGGGCAGTTGTGGAGATTAGGCAAGCTATTGCCCGGAGTTGCAGAGTGTGAACCCGTGATTCGAGCAGGCACTGAAGCGAGAATGATCGAGTCCGTGGACAATTGGGCTCAGGACCCTGCCACGTCGGGAATTGAACCCTGGTCCCGGGTCTGACCTCTGCTTCAGGGTATGCCTCCTCTAACCAGTGAGCCACACTTCCTCACAAACTGTTACAAACAGCATTCTTTAATGAAAGTAAATGTTTGCAAAAACTGATGGGTAATTATAGCAGTAAGTGCACCAACAATGTTAATGAAATGTTCACTGTACATATTCATTTGAATGTTCACAAAGAGCACTACTGCATTTCTCATCTGTTGGACGTGTCATCCTTAGGGTGGTCTTCCCCCAACTTTGTTGCCTGCTTCTGTCCACTTATTTATTTTTTTCTTTTCTTCCTTTCCTTTCCTTTTTATTCTTTTTTCCTTTCTTCTTTTTTGTCCTCATTAGCCACTTCATCGTTCCAAGAATTATCCGACCGCCAAGACAAATGTCCCTGTACAGGTAGGAAACTAGAAAATAGCTCCATGTCTCCCAGAGGGGCAGACCAGATGTCTTAATGAGAGGAAAACCTCTGCACGATCTTGCTCCATCCAAGCCTATTACCGGCTGTTGGTCCAATATCTTTGTGGCATGGGGAGCCTCCCGTTGGACTTGGAGTGCTAGGCCTAATCATCGGACCCGGAAAAAAAAAAAAACGGGTTCTCTGACAACTTTATCTCCACTCAAGTAAATAGCTCCAGAATCTCAGAGTACGACTTTAGATGTTGCGTAAAGTGGCGTCAACCACTCTGCGTGGGTCGGCGGATTGAAATTGACCCAGTTTTTACAAATTTGTCTTCTTGCTAACAAAATGGCATAGTATAAAAATGACCTCTCTAGTCCCTTAATGTTATCGCTTAGCCCAAAAATAACTAAGGACCAGGAAAAAGAGATTGAGGTTTTAAGAATTGATTCAAGAGATGTCTTGACTTCTTGCCAGAAACTACTAATATTTGGGCACTCCCAAAACATATGGAGATCTGAGGCTGCTGGGAGGAGGCATTTGCTGCAGCACTTCCCTGGTTGGAACTTAGACAGTCTTTTGGGGGAGTAGTATGCGAGATGTAATGTAAATAATTGGTTGACCCTCAACCAGGCAGGTTTAATTATTTTATACAAAAGGCTAAAAGATCTCGTCCATAGTTCTGCTGCCTGAGCTTCTCCATGCCCTCCCCACAGTTCTACCGGGAGGCTAAAGTCACCATCTGCTTCCTCCATGATGTTCCAATAGAAAAAAGCAACCTCTTTACCCCCACTGGCTTTCTCAACTAAGTTTTTCTCTAAGGAGCTGTACCCTCCAAGTTTAATCTTTTACTTTGTCTGTTCTCAAAGCCAACTAAACAGTTGTATCCTATCTGAGAATGCCTCCCATTCTAATAAAGATCCTCCTGCCATCAACTCTCCCCATCTTACTATCCCTGCCTCCAATAACACAGTTTTAACACTCTCGATCAATCAATCAATCAGTGACACTTATAGAGCGCGTCTCAAGGCGCTGGGGGGGGGGGGGGAGGGGTGCCTCTACTGCTCGAACAGCCAGGTCTTCAGCTTCTTCCTGAAGGAGAGGTGGTCTTGGGTCAGGCGCAGGTCGGTCGGGAGGGAGTTCCAGGTCTTGGCGGCCAGGTAGGAGAAGGACCTTCCTCCTGTAGTCGCTCTTCGGATGCGGGGGACGGCGGCGAGGGCGTGGTTGGCTGATCGGAGGTGGCGTTTGGAAGCGTAGAAGTTGATCCGGCTGTTGAGGTAGCTCAGGCCTTGGTCGTGTAGGGCTTTGTGTGCGTGGGTGAGGAGGCGGAAGGTGATTCTTTTGTTGACGGGGAGCCAGTGAAGGTCTCTCAGATGTCCGGTGATGTGGCTGGTTCGTGGGATGTCGAGGATGAGTCTGGCTGAGGCGTTCTGGATCCGCTGGAGTCTCTTCTGGAGCTTGGCGGTGGTACCGGCGTAGAGGGCGTTGCCGTAGTCGAGTCGGCTGGTGACGAGGGCCTGGGTGACGGTCTTCCTGGTCTCGGTGGGGATCCACCAGAAGATCTTCCGTAGCATGCGTAGGATGTTGAAGCACGCCGAGGAGACGTTGTTGACTTGCCTGGTCATGGAGAGGGAGGAGTCCAGGATGAAGCCCAGGTTGCGTGCATGGTCTGTCGGTTTGGGTGCGGTGCCCAGGGCGGGAGGCCACCAGGAGTCGTCCCAGGCGGAGGGTGAAGAGCCCAGGATGAGGACCTCCGTCTTGTCAGAGTTCAGTTTCAGGTGGCTGGTCGTCATCCACTCGGCTACCTCTTTCATCCCTTCGTGCAGGTTGGCTCTGGCGGAGGCGGGGTCGTTGGTCAGGGAGAGGATCAGCTGGGTGTCGTCGGCGTAGGAGATTATGCTGAGGTTGTGTTTGCGTACGATGGCCGCGAGGGGGCTCATGTAGACGTTGAAGAGGGTGGGGCTCAGAGATGATCCTTGAGGGACGCCGCAGATGACTTCGGAGGCCTCTGACTTGTACGGTGGTAGGCGGACTCTCTGTGTTCTTCCGTCGAGGAAGGAGATGATCCATTCCAGCGCCTTGTCCTGGATTCCGATGTTGCTGAGGCGTTGTACTAGGGTGCGGTGGCAGACCGTGTCGAATGCCGCAGAGAGGTCTAGGAGGATGAGGGCCGCTGTTTCTCCATTGTCCATCAGGGCTCGGATGTCATCGGTGGCGGCGATGAGGGCGGTCTCGGTGCTGTGATTGGCTCGGAAGCCGGACTGTGAGGGGTCGAGGGATCCGTTCGTCTCGTGGAAGGCGGCCATCTGCTTGTTGACGGTCTTCTCGATGACTTTGGCTGGAAACGGGAGGAGCGAGATGGGGCGGTAGTTCTTGAGTTCGGTGGGGTCCGCTGTTGGTTTCTTGAGTAGAGCGCTGAGTTCCGCGTGTTTCCAGCTCTCAGGGAAGGTGGCGGTGTCGAAGGATGTGTTGATGATGTCTCGCAGGTGGGGTGCGATGACAGCGTCGGCCTTGTTGAAGACGTGGTGAGGGCAGGGGTCGGTCGGTGATCCGGAGTGGATGGAGTTCATCGTGCGGATGGTGTCTTCGGTGCTGATCGGGGTCCAGGCGTGGAGGGTGGTGGTGGGGGGTGGTTGTTTGGTCATGGTGTGCGTTGGTTGGTTGTTGAAGCTGTTGTGTATGTCCGCGATCTTGTTGTGGAAGTATGAAGCGAGGGAGTTGCAGAGGTCTTGCGATGGGGTGATGTCGTTGTTTCCTGCGCTGGGGTTGGAAAGCTCTTTAACGATGTTGAAGAGTTCCTTGCAGTTGTGTGCGTTGTTGTCCAACCGGTCCTTGAATGCTGTTTTCTTGGCGGCGCGGATCAGCTGGTGGTGCTTCCGGGTGGCAAGCTTGAAGGAGGTCCTGTTGTCCGGTGTAGGTTCCCTTCTCCAGGCTTTCTCGAGGGCTCAGCAGTTCTTCTTGGAGCTCTTGAGTTCGTCGGTGAACCACGGGGCTTTCTTGCTGCCGGGTCTGCTGGGCGGGGTCCTCAGCGGGGCGAGCTCGTCCGCGCAGATGCTGATCCACTTCGTGAGGTTGTCGGCGGCCTGGCTGGGGTTCGCTGAGCTGGCAGGAGGGTGCTGGCTCAGGGAGGTGGCGAGCTGGTCTGCTGTGATCTTGTTCCAGCTTCTGCGGGCGGCCTGTTGCTGGTGGTGGTGGGTCGTCGTTCTCTTGAAGGTGAAGTGGACGCAGCTGTGGTCCGTCCATTGAAGCTCTGTGGCGTGGCTGAAGTCGATGTCTGTGCTGGAAGAGAAGACTGCGTCGAGTGTGTGTCCGGCGAGGTGGGTGGGGGTGGACACCAGCTGCTTGAGTCCAAGATTGGCGAGGTTGTCGAGCAGGGTGCTGGTGTTGCGGTCGTTGTTGTTCTCCAGATGGAAGTTGACGTCCCCCAGGAGGATGTAGTCAGCGGAGGGGAGGGCATGCGGGCTGACGAAGTCGGCGATGTCCTCGCTGAATTGTGTGCATGGTCCAGGGGGTCGGTAGATCAGGGTGCCTCTGAGGGTGGTGTTCGGGTTGGTGTGGATCTGGAAATGCAGGTGTTCGGCGCTGGTCAGGGTGTTGTCGGTGCTGGTCGTGAGACGGATGGTGTTCCTGTGGATGATGGCGATGCCTCCTCCCATCTGGTTGGCCTTGCGGTCCCTCCGGACGATCTTGTAGCCCTCTGGGATAGCGATGGCGATGTCGGGAGCTGAAGAGGCGTTCATCCAGGTCTCCGTGAGAAAGGCAACGTCAGGGGCTGTGGCGTCTAGAAGGTTCCAGAGTTCGATGGCGTGTCTGTGGATGGAGCGGGTGTTGAGCAGGATGCACTTGAGGTGGGTGCTGCTGGTGTTCGACTTGGCGGGTGCTGGTGCGAGGCAGGTCCGGATGCAGGTGAATTTGCAGGCGTGGCAGCTGAAGGGTCCGTGGGTGCGTCGTGGTGTGGCTTGGTGGCATTCTGGGAGTCGGCCGGTGTTGAGTGCGATGAGGGTGGCGGCGGAGTACGTCAGGCGGGTCGATCGGGGTCTTCGGGGGCCAGGGGTCCTGGCGCTGGTCGCGATCCGGTCGCGGACGGGCCCAGACGGGCTTACCTTTTGGCGCGCCTTCGGCGCACAATCAGCGCGCCCGCTGCGCGTGACCGCTGCGCATTCGCACGGTCGCCATATAAGGCGAAGTGCGCGGGTGGGCGGAGCAGCTGGGAGGCGGGAGCGGGGAGGGAACAGAAGGAAAAAAGGGGCGGGGTCTGCGGTGGTGGCGGGAAGCGGGTAGCGGGGAGGGAAGACGGAGGGCGGCGAGGTAGGCGGGCAAACAGGAAGGAAAACGCTGACACGGCAACAGAAAAGCAATAACAAATACAATCCAAAATAAGACGCTAACACGGGCACAGAAAAGAGAAAATAAAAACAGGCAGAAATTAAGGTCAAAAGAAGGCCAAAACAACCGACAGCGGAGTCAGCCGGCCGCCGTCAGCGAGGCAGAGGGCAGGCAAAGGGGCACACGCAGCAGCTGGTGGCCGTGCGGCGCGGGGGTGTCCCACAAGTGGGTCACACTCACCTGCGTCGCACGGTCGCCATATAAGGCCAAGTGCGCGGGTGGGCGGAGCAGCTGGGAGGCGGGAGCGGGGAGGGAACAGAAGGAAAAAGGGGCGGGGTCTGCGGTGGTGGCGGGAAGCGGGGAGCGGGGAGGGAAGACGGAGGGCGGCGAGGTAGGCGGGCAAACAGGAAGGAAAACGCTGACACGGCAACAGAAAAGCAATAACAAATACAATCCAAAATAAGACGCTAACACGGGCACAGAAAAGAGAAAATAAAAACAGGCACAAATTAAGAGTAATGTAATGTAATGCGGAGTGAACCCTAGAAGATCCCAGATCGGTGCAAAATTGGAAAAATATGCCAGACCAACCTTAGATTTAATTTGAGTCCATTCTTTTAGGAGCAAATGTAGAGTCTTTAGCCTCACTCTCTTAAAAAATCTCTGGTGTCCAAATTTAAACAAAAAGCCGTCAAGTGGGAGATTAGAGCCCAATGTCATTGCCTTGAACATGCAACCATTTGAGTTATCTTGGGGGGTCTTTAGTAACATCCTAGAGTGGGACAGATGGAAGGCCCAAGCATAATATTCCAAGTCTGGCAGTGCAAGTCCCCCCTTCTCTCTCCTCCTTCTTAACTTCTTCCATGCCAACCTGGTTGATTTAAAACTCCAGATAAATGAATTAATATTTTGTTGGCATTTAAACAGTTGCTTATAGTCAAATGTCAGCGGAATAGTATTGAAAATAAATGTGTATTTGGGAAGATTGGTCATTTTCACTAGGCTCGTTCTCCCATAGATAGTAAGCGGGAGAAAGGACCATGCTTTCATCAGTGCCTTAGATTCGCGGAAATCCGATCTAGGTTAGTCTGAGCCAAGATGTTTATATCATTTGTAATTCTAATTCCCAGATAGCGGATTGAAGGTGTCACCGGAAGTTGAAAGTTTGCGATATTCCAAGCCATTAGATCAGTTTTCCAGTCATTTATATCTTACCCTGAAAACTTTCCAAATTCCTCAGCCCTTTTTATGACCGTAGGAAATGCCTGCTCAGGATCAGTTGTATATATAAGAATGTCGTCCGCATATAATCCGACTTTTTTCTACCAACCGGAGAAAGAAAAAGGCGGAATATTGATGTCCTCTCTTAGGGTCTGAACAAATGGTTCAACATAGATGTTGAATAGGAGGGGGAAAGAGGGCACCCCTGTCTTGTCCCCCTACGGATTTCAAAAGGTTCTGTGCGGGTGCCGTTATTCAAAAGGCTAGCTCTCGGGTTTTTATAAAGCAAACTTATTACTCTACAGAATTTGGGGCCAAATTGGAATTTTTCCATGACTGCAGCTAAATAGGGCCAATCGACCTTATCGAATGCCTTTGTTGCATCGAGTGTCATAATTGCAAGGGGCAAGGCGAAGGTTGAGGCGATGTCTATTGCTCCGACCAGATCATAGTTTAGATCGGCCAACTGGCGACCTCTAATAAAGCCCTTTTGGTCATGATGGATGATCGTACCGATCTTGCTTCCCAAACGTGCAGCCAAAATTGCTGCAAAGATCTTATAATCATTGTTAAGAAGCGAGATCGGACGATAAGATCCGCAGTCTACTGGATCCTTCCCTGATTTTGGAACTAGGGCAATATTTGCCTCACCCCAGGAACTAGGTGGTGTCTCACCCCTGATTAAGATTTTATTAAACAAATTCGTTAAAATTGGGGTGATAGTTGAATTTAATACTCGATACAATTTGCCAGGAATGCCATCCGGCCCTGCAGCCTTCCCCTGCTTCAGTTGTTTAATAGTTCTTACGACTTCTGCCTCTGTTATCTCTTTATCCAGGTGTTCACTCTGTTGCCTAGTCAACTTTGGGAGGCTACCTTCTCCAACCACGTGTTTCTCTCCTCAGTGTTTACTCTGATCTCTTCTGTATATATTTTCTGAAAAAAAACCAGAAAGGCTTCCCCTATTTCCAAATCTGTTTTCTATTATTGATTTCACCCTCTACCATCACTTCTTTGATATAGTTTCTGGCTTGGTCTGCTTTAATTTTCCAAGCAAGCAACTTGCCCGCAGCCTCGCCATATTCAAAGTGGGAAAGCTTACTAGCCTGCCATCTTTTGTTCACTCTCTCCTGCAATATCGCATCTAATTTGTTTTTTAACTCACATCTTCTTTCCGAATTTACCGGGGACATAGGGTCATCTGATTTTATGAGAGCCAGATCTCGCTCTATTTTTGATACCTCCTCTCTATATTTCTTTTTTCTGAAGGAAGCACGACTTGTAATACATCCCCTTAGATATGCTTTCCACGTCTCCCACACACAGACCAAAGGGGCAGAATTCAGATTGCACTCAAAAAAAGCTGCGGATTCAGATATAAGATGTTCTCTTTCCTCTTCTTTCAGAAGGATGGTATGATCGAAAGACCATGAAGCATGAGTAACCTTCTGATCTAATGTTATAGAAAATAGGATAGCTGAGTGATTGGACCTATGCTGAGAGAGGTATACCAAGTTCTTTATAGCATCTTTGAGGATGAAGCTGAATAAGGCATAATCAACGCGAGATTTATGTTTATATTTATAATTGTGAAAAGAGACTCCCAAAGTATTCCCAGCTCTTTGCCTCCAGAAGTCCACCAACCCCAAGTTCGACATACAAGACAGAAGAGTAGCTCTCGCTTTATTGTGTGTTGCAGCTCTAGAGCTGGGGGATTTATCCAATTTTGGGTCCAGGACCAGATTGAAATCACCCATCCATATTATAGGATTCTGAGTCGTGATCAGATGGTTCTGTAATGTATTAAGATGGGAAGGATCATCCTGGTTGGGGCCATAGTACCCCACCAGAGTGTACCCCCTCCCATCAAGTTGAACATTGGCTATCAGCCATCTACCACTCGGATCAGCCCTACAATCCGCAATCTGAGCCTTAGCTCCCTTTTTAAAAATAATGGCTATTCCGCGAATGTTAGCATTATGATCTGTGCTAAGAAATGTGTCCACCCATTTCAATCTTTTCATTATATCCGTGTTCTCTTGTTTCAGTAGATGTGTCTCCTGGATTATTATAACCTGCGCGGGGGAATCTCTAAGGTATTGCATAATTTTATGTCTCCTTCCTCTTACGCGCAGGCCATTACATTCCAGGATAGAAACTTAATTTCCCTCATCTATCATTAACAACCAAACTCCCCGCTCCTGGCCTACCTTCCTGTGGAGATCCTATGTTATTCGCTACCATTTCCTGTCTAATATGGATTGAGTTATCAGATCGATTTATAGGACAATTCCTGGAATCAACAAAGTTTAAAAGACTAAGAGTTTGCTTATGAGGACTTTTTAATTCTTTCTCCCTCCCTCCTTCCCCCCTCCCCCCCCTGGAACCCACCCCAACTTACTCTGACCAGATGACTTGCCAGTTTGTCGTCACCGACATACTCCCAACCATGGCCCCATCTATCTCATAGGAATGATATTGCTCGATTGTGGAATAGGAGTCAGATTTGTGTAGGTGCGTACTTATTGTGCTAAAGAGGCCAAAAGGGCCAAACAGTATGTAGAGGAGAGAGAACAAAGAAAAAAAGAGAAAGAATAAGAAGAGCCAAGTTTGTTCTCCTTTTGTTGGTATCTTAATTGCTTAGGAAATATATTAGGAAATATATATCTGCTTCTCTCCACTTTTTGCGGTATCTTTTTGTTGGCCTTAGGACTCTAAGCACTTGATCATTGCCAACCAGTGCTAAAGTGCATGTGCTTCTCCCCTATACATGTTGACATTGGTGTGTACCTGATTGGCATATTTAGTTTACCTGTAGGTCCCTTGTAAATTGGTATAATATGTACCCAGGGCCTATAATCTAAATGCTACTAGAGGGCCTGCAGCACTGGTTGTTCCACCGTCACAAGTATCATTTCAAATCTGTCTTAGGTTTGCCTTTGCAGGGTATGTGTGTACAGTTTACTGCCACTTCGACTCTGCATTTAAAACTATTCGCCAATCCTTAAACTCCCCTTTTCTTGCAAATAGGTCACCTGTAAGGTATGCCTAATGCGATCCCTAAGGGCCGGGTGCTGTGTAAGTAAAAGGCAGGACATGTACTTATACATTTTACATGTCCTGGGAGTGACAAATGGCTAAATTAGTTTCTCACTGCTGTGAAGCCCACTCCTTACATTGGCTAGCATTGCTGATTTCTTAAAACACCTTTTGAACTGGAATTCCTGATTGAAAATGAGTGGCTACTTCGTGTTTAATATCTTTGGAATGGTGGTGATAAATCCTCTTTAATGGTAAAGTTGGATTTGACATTACCATTTTAAAAAAATGCACTGTTAGAAAGTGAACATTTCTCCGCCTACATTAAAAGGCACTTTTTGGTATAAATACCAGGACTCTGGTCTATCAAATCAGTACACTTAAGTACCTTGGAAGTACCCTGCCGGGGTAAAGACTGCTGTGCTGAAAGGATTGCCACTTTGCTAAGACTGCCTTTTCAGAGGAACTGCTCTTCTTCATTGCTGAGCTGCCCTGCTTCCTGCTCATTTCTGCCCTGCTGAGGACAAGGACTGGACCTTAACACTTGAACCCAGAGTGACTCCAAGGGTTTGTTGGCTTACCTCCTGTTTTCTGAAGTCTCAGGGACACACAAGACTTACTGCAATCCTGCTGGTGCTGATGGACTCTGCCATCTGTGAGTCCTACCCATGCCTGAGGTGCCCCCTCTAGTCCTGGGACCCAGAAGTGGGTTCTGCAGCTGATTTCCTCAAAATCCGATGCATTGCATCAACTGAATGCTGGCTCAGAGGTTGTTCGTTGATGAAGAATCCACAACCTGCGCATCTCGATGATGACGCAGAGGCGGCTCGACGACCTAGCTTTTCATTCACTTCAACGGAGCTCGAAGACGATTCAAAACCCTCTCGGCGCAGATGGATGATGACACAGTAGATTCTCAACATTGACAAAAGCTCCAGCCAAGGTATTTTATCAGTGGGACCTGTCGGCGTCCAGTAGCCAGCCGGCCCTCCATCGCGGTCGGCCCGACATGCACTGTTCCTTTGCAACCTCTAGTAACCTTATGACTGCTAGTGGCTTCCAAGCTCTATTCTTAGTTCATTCTTCATAAATTCATCTCATCTACTTTTTTGGGGGCTTGGTCTGGCTTTAATCAGATACATTTTCTCTATTTTTCTAAACCTGTGTGTAGTCTGTCTATCTATCTATCTATCTATCTATCTATCTATCTATCTATCTATCTATCTATCTATCTATCTATCTATCTATCTATCTATCTTTCTATCTTTCTTTCTGTCTGTCCATCTGTCTATCTGTCTGTCTTTTAATGTTGTTAATAGACACCGGGGGCATATCTATGAAAGGGGTTGCATAGCGCTTGCACCACGCTATGTGATGCAAGCAGTATGCAAGCCCAAAATTGACTTGATGAAGCCACGCAAGGCTACCTTGCATGGCCATGTGTAGCTTCAAAAGTCTGGAATAACGCAATGTGGTGAAAATCCCTGTGTTGTGATACTATGCCCTGGGAAGGCATTCCATAGACGTTGCCACACAACTCCCATGGTTTTTGACGCATTCCCAGATTTACTAAAATTGGTAGACCAGGGAATACGTCAAAAGATAGGCCTTCTCAGGGGAGGAGTAACACAGAGAAATTCCTTTATTTCTCCTTTTTACTTCCCCTTTCTATGTATGCTGAATTATGCAGTGCACCTAGAGAGAGGAATATGCCTCTCAGAATTGTTTTTGTGCAGGATGGTGCCCCTTCCTGCACAAAAACAATCCTGCATGCAACACAGGCAGCCTTGCATGGGGCCTGTGTTTTCACTAGGCAGCCAATACTGCGCCAGCGCAGGCCCTAAGGCGGGAATTTTAAATACTGCACCTGCCTCGCTCTTGTCACGCAGCGTAGCAAGGTGACTTGCTGCGATACGTGACTTTTAAAAAATGAAAATGCCCCCCCCCCCCCGATAAAATAAAGATAAAACGGTTATTGTTGGTCCATTAATAGGACCTGTAATCGATCTGCAGCAAAAGCTTTGCTTGAGCATCAAATGAAGAAGAGCTACGTCTTTTTCACAATTTATTTTCTGTGAGTGGTCATCATGTGTTTAACTCATTGAATTACACCTAAATATTCGAACCGGTCCACAATGCATTTCTTTATGTCTTAGTTGTGACTTACTCTGAGTTGTAAGAGGGGGAAATAAAATGTCAACTGAGGCGGCGGCAGAGGAAATATGAAAAGAAATGACACTCTAAGAAGAAAATAACAAAACGCAGCTTGAAAACGAGAATTAAGTGAACGAGCAGCTGTTGCGCGAGGAAGATACTGCAGTCTCCTTCAGATGAAAAGATTTCCCCCACGCATAGCTCACCATATAAAGAAAGGTGCAAAGGGCCCTGCTGCTATAGTCCTGTACCGGGCTAGAACGATGGTATCTTGCAAGTTTCTCTCAGTGGCATCTGATCATCTTTCATTTCCTGCTTCGGAAGTGAAAATACAACCAATAACAGGTCGGTGCATCATGCTGCTATAGTACTTTCTGAGCATTCTCGGCCCTTGGCCGTAGTTTATGCATTACTTGAGATTCACTTACATTTTAATTTCGGAAAAATTAAGACTTCGCGATCGCCAAATTACGCTCTGTATTTTAATCGCCTTATCCTCAAAAAATCAAATATCATGAAGAATATTTCAGCATTTACAGAGTCTCAACAAGATTGCTGCTCTAGGGTTTTATGAATTATTTTAGATTTCCTTTTTTGTGCGTGTTCAGAATACTGCTCCAAGATAAAGTACCGCCGTGCTGTCTCCGAGTCTAAATGATATAAATCTCGAGGCGCAAGATGATACATCAAAGTGAATTCTGAATCGCATGTTTGAGCATTCATTTCTCTGACTAGAGAGAGCACTGTTTTGCATTTGAGCCACAGTCTATGGGCCTACAGAGAGATCTTACCTATACCATTCATCACGTGTCCGCCTTAAACTAAACAAGGCTTCCACTTTAATCCGGAAAGGGGCATCACCCTCTATAAATAAAACAACGTTTGCTCATACACATCACTCAGGGATCTCCCGAAGTAGCATCTTCTCGCCCTGGCTTGTCTGGTTACCTTAGGTACCGCCGATGCCACCCGTGGCATCAGATGTCGCACCAGTGTATGGAACAGAAGAAAATAGGGCCCTGTTGAGCCCTTTTTTTTTACTTTCTGTATCGTACAGTGAAACCATAGATCATAGAGTATGTGGGGGAGATTCGTCAACACTCTGCATCTCTGTAAAGTCATGCAAAGTGGCCGAAGAAGCCCAAAGTGTTGATAACGTTTTTACTTTCCAGCCCAACTGTTTTTTGCACTGGAAAGGTGCCCTTTAAGTAGCACAAATAGAGTTTTGTGTTACTTTGTGCACACTACCACCCATGGTTCTTTATGTAAAACCAGTTCAACGATGTTCAAACCTGTTAGTGTATATGTGTGTCTGCCTGCCTGTTTCTATTCTGTGAAGTGGTGCTGGCAAAGGAAGACCTCTCATTAGACCAAACATCTCCTGCCAACTGTATGTTTAATCACCGTAAATACAATTACATGTCTGGAAAGAAGTCTCTAGAAATGGTTGCATGATACAGCCATGCACGCCTAAACCACGCATGCCTAAACAACGTGGTCTGACCCACGACTGCATCGTTACCACACATACCTTTGCCACACGCCTTCACAACGAATTTCGTTGTAAAGGCATGCTTGCTAAAGGGCTATGCGTGGTAAAGTGCACACCCCAGTCTGCCCTCCCTGTGCCCTAACACCTGATACCTCAGCCCTACAATCCACCCTGACCCAGCTCTTAAAACTACCCCGACCCCCTAACTTGCAAATCAGTTGTTTTGATTCATCTTCTTGAAGATGCTGAGGCAAAGTTATTTAATTTTTTGGTTTCAACTGCGTTAAAATCAATTACTTTTTGTTGTAAGGATGCCACTTCTCTTTCAGTTCATGCTTGCTGGTCTTGGATTATCTTTACAAGAAGAGGTGCTCAATTATCATTACAAGGTGTTCATCATAATTCTATGCATTTTCAATCTTTTTGGTCTCCTATTGATTCATATTTAAAGTTGTGACTCATATTTTTCACTGTTACTGTCTTATTTATTGATTAATATACTCTTTTTTAGCTTATTATTAGTAACTCTATTTATTAACTTTATTATGCTATGAAATGTTTTACTCCTTTCCCTTCTTCCCTTCCCCTCTTTCCTTCCCTTCCTGATTTTAGTTATCCTTTGTTTGACGATTGTACTTTGCATTGTACTTTTTTATGAATGCTTATTTATAATTATTCTTGTTCAATTGCTTGTAATTTAATGATATGACTTGTATTTTTCTGTTTTGTCTCTTTGTGTCTTTTCTCTGCAAAAATTCAATTAAATCATTTTGAACTAAAACTACCCCGACCCCCCAACTTGAGCCCTGAAACCAAGCCTCTGTCCAAAAGTCCAAGCCCCCCCATAAAACTGACCCCACCACTGAAAACTCCCCCTTCTCCCTGCTCTGAGCCCTAAAACTCAGCCCCAGCCCTAAAAACTACCATGCTACCTGCCCTGAGCACTAATACTGGCCCTCAGCCCTAAAACCAACCCCTTTCAAAACCCAGCCCCATCCCCACTTACCAGGCCTCGTCCTGAAGATTCCTATACCTATCCTTCCTGTTCCTCTCTACACCCATCTGCACCTCTAGACCACTGACTGCTTTAACCACGCACATGCATGTTTAAGGAATATACATGGTTCAGGCAAGAGTGTTTCCACTTGCGTTGAAAGTTCACGCGTGGCTCAGCCTGTGCTGTAAAGGCCGTTTCCCTCTAGAAATACTTTCTTTGGCCATGGCACATTTTCTATTGATGTATATTGCAAGGATCATTACATAAAATATATGATGTTTGTATTCAGCCTGCATATCGCTCAGAAACCTGCATTTCGCTCAGAAACCTGCATGCTAAAAATCGCTGGGCTCTGGTGCTGGACTCGGAACATGAATTTTACATCAAAATTTCTCAAGATACCGATCAATGTCAAGGTAAGCATTCACTGTGTCTGAATTCATTCATCATAGATTGTATGAGTAAAAAATTAACACATTAAGTGTGTTTAATAAGATAGATCACAAATAATATGTGTACTGTATTTAACATAGAACATAACTATGCCTTAAAATCTATTTCCATGAGTTGTACTGTTCACAGTTAGAAATTGTTTTTTATTTTTCTGTCTGTGCAACTTGAGTTAAAATATATCCTTTAGCGATTTGTAATAAATAGTCATAATTCAGGCAGTTTAACGGCTTAGTTCTGATATATCATAAATTAGAATTTTTTTCTTGTTTGTGATGGTCCTTAAGGAAGAAGCAGAGCTTGACTACAAAGTCACTTTCTCTGGCTAACGGTATTTGTATAAGTAATTTCATATGTGCCATTGCTTGCAATTCAGTATTTTTTAGGGGCAAAGTAATTCCCTATTGTTAGAATTGGGGGAATCTCTTTGGCAGAGGTAGGTACCTTTGTACAAGTAGGGACCCTTCTTCCTAGTCGGGTTAAGGGGGATACACTTCTAAAATAACCCCTGCTCAACCCCCTTGGTAGTTTGGTATGAGCAGACAGGCTTATCTCAGAGACAGTTTGTTAAGCATTTGTGAACACATACAGTAATAAAGCAAAAACACTACAAATGGACACCACACCATTTTGAAAAATAAGTCATCTTTATCTAAACCAAACAAGACCTAAATCACAAAAATCGACAAAACAGTAATACAAAAAGAACTTCCAAATGGTAGAAATAGTTCAATTGAAAGCAAATTGCAGTTGCAACACTTTTCACACAAAGTACTGTGGATGCATCGCACAGACAAACAAAAAGGGTCACAGGGAAAGTGATGCATTGGTTCCTTGCATTCAGGGAAGGTGATGCGTAAGTTCCTTGCTTCGGGGAGGTGATGCATCGGTTTCTTACTGCTGTGTAGGGGAGGTGATGTGTCCATTCCCTAGTGAAGAGGAGGTGATGCGTTGGTTTCTTATTGTGTGGGCAGGTGATGTGTTGGTTTCTTACTGCATCCCCCAATGAGGCAACAGACTTGGTGCCTCGATGCGAAGCAACAAACCGTAATAATGCATGGGTTCTTGCAGCCTCATGGCAGGGCTTGCATCGGTATCAGTACGGAAATCTCGGACTTTGGAGACCAGTGCACTTGATGCGGTGTGCAGTGATTTCTCTAGCAGCGGGTAGGCGCTGCGTCGATTTCTTTGGCGATGCATCGGAAACTAGCCATCTTCTTCCACCGCAAGATCGCTGACATCCATGACAGCTTCAACACAATGACCGTCCCAACTACGCCAGACCCCACCTCCCCTGTAAACACCACCAGCGCCAACCGCCTGACCTCCTGGTGATGGATTAAACCCAGATCAGATGACTGCGGGTGAGTGTTTGATTTGCTCAAAAGCTCCGTCCATCATCCCCTTTTGTATCGCTTTGTTCGCCATAAGTTGGCAGGGTATGCTCAGACGTGAGTCCCTTGCTCACTTGGCCACTGGATTCAAGATAGCCTGGCTGATGAGGATTATGAATCTGAAACCGATCCCAGGATGCTTTTTTCCAGTCCAGGGAAGTCATGGCTTGGCAGTTCGGGCTGGACTGTTCCCATAAGGCACAGGGTCAGACTGATTTGCATATGGCCATGTCTGAACTGAGGTGGCTGAGTGAGCTACAGAATGGTGATGGATTAAACCCAGATCAGTTGACTGGGGGTGAGTGTTTGATTTGCTCAAACGCTCCGTCCATCATCCCCTTTTGTATCGCTTTGTTCGCCCTAAGTTGGCAGGGTATGCTCAGACGTGAGTCCCTTGCTCACTTGGCCACTGGATTCAAGATAGCCTGGCTGATGAGAATTATGAATCCGAAACCAGTCCCAGGATGCTTGTTTCCGGTCCAGGGAAGACATGGCTTGGCAGTTCGGGCTGGACTGTTCCCATGAGGCACAGGGTCAGACTGATTTGCATATGGCTATGTCTGAACTGGGGTGCCTGAGTGAGCTAAAGAATGGTGATGGATTAAACCCAGATCAGTTGACTGGGGGTGAGTGTTTGATTTGCTCAAACGCTCCGTCCATCATCCCCTTTTAAATAACTTTGACCTCCTGGTCCAAAGTCAACAACGACGAGACATGCAAGGTCATGAACTCCATCCACTCAGGATCTCCGTCAGACCTGTGCCCTCACCTCCTATACAACAAAGCAGACGCTGCCATTGCACCCCAACTACGGAAGGTCATCAACATCTCCTTCAAAACAGCCACATTCCCGGAAAGCTGGAAACACGCCAAAATCAACGTCCTCCTCAAGAAGCCCAAGGCGGACCCCAAGGACCTCAAGAATTTCTGGCCCATATCCCTGCTCCCGTTCCTGGTGAAGGTCATCGAGAAAATCATCAACATGCAACTGGCCCGCCACCTGGAAGACAACATCTTAGACCCGTCCCAGTCCGGATTCAGACGCAACCACAGCACTGTGACATCCCTCATCTCCGCCACAGATGACATCAGGCGCCAACTAGACAATGTTGAAACATCAGCCCTCATCCTCCTGGACCTGTCAGCTGCCTTCGACACGGTCTGTCATCGTACTCTAAAGACACGCCTCCTAGAAGCCAGAATCCAAGAGAAGGCCCTTGACTGGACCACATCCTTCTTCTCCGGCAGAACCCAGAGCGTCCGACTCCCGCCCTTCCGATCCGAGGCCACCAACATCATTTGCGGCATCCCCCAGGGCTCATCCCTCAGCCCGACACTGTTTAACATCTACATGGCCCCCCTCGCACAGTGGCCTGCCAGCATGACCTCAACACCATCTCCTATGCCGATGACACCGAGCTCATCCTCTCCCTCACCAAAGACCCGCACACCGCCAAAACCAACTTCCATGAGGGAATGAAGGCCGTCGCCGACTGGATGAGGAACAGCCGTCTGAAGCTGAACTCGGACAAGACGGAAGTGCTCATCCATTGACCCACCCCCTCATCCCGGGACGACTCCTGGTGGACGACCACACTGGGAACAGCACCGACACCCACCGACCAGGCACGCAACCTGGGATTCATTCTCGACTGCTCCCTCTCCATGTCTAAACAGGTCGGGCTGCCTCTTCCTCCTGCTATAACACCCTCTGCATGCTCCACAGATCTACAATTGAATACCGAACAAAACAAGAAGAACGGTGACACAGGCCTTCATCAGCAGCAGACTGGACTACGGCAATGCAGTCTACGCAGGAATCCCAGCCAAACACCTACGACGACTACAACGCATCCAAAACACCTCCGCCCGACTGATCGTCAATGTCCCCCGCCGCAGCCACATCACCCCCCACCTGAGAGACCTATACTGGCTCCCTGTTTACAAGAGGATCAACTTCAATCTCCTCACCCACGCACACAAAGCACTCCACAACGCCGGACCAGCTTGCCTTAACAGCAGACTAAGCTTCTACACCCCCACACGCCAGCTCTGCTCCACCAGCCTCGCCCTCGCCACTGTCCCCCGCATCCAACGAACAACGTCCGTGGCAGATCCTTCTCCTACCTCGCGGCCAAGACCTGGAACACCCTCCCTACCCACCTACAGCTGACCCAGGACCTGCTCACCTTCAGAAGACTCCTCAAGACCTGGCTCTTCGAGCAGTAGCGGCACCCTCTCCCCTCAGCGCCTTGAGACCCTCACGGGTAAGTAGCACGCTTTACAAGTACATTGATTGATTGATTGATTGATTGATGGATTCAAACAGGTATGGATGCGTTGAGCTTCTCATTGTTGCATTGGTTTCCCTGCTCCCAACAGCCATAACAACCTCTAGAGGCCAGAACACCTACAGACACCTATTGGCAGGTCAGATCTCACAGCAAGGGAGTTCAGGGGAGGTAGGGGTGAAGTCTTTGTGTCCCTGAGACTTCAGAACAGGAGGCAAGCTCTTCTTCAAGCCCTTGGAGATCTTCCTGAAGCAGGGTACACTGCTAACCACAAAGTCCTTTTTCCTTTCCTTGGCAGAAAGTAGCAACTGCAGGCTAACCCCAGACAGCAAACAGCAAAGGGGCAGTATTCCTCGTCAGTTTCTTCAGTTTTGTTCCTTGGCAAAGGTTCCTATTGATTCCCAAAAGTGATTTAAAAGTCTGGGGTCTGGGCCCCTCTTTTTATACAGTAAATCACTTTGTAAATCTCTTTGTCTTCTGTAGCAGAAAAGCTCTTTGCCAAGCCAACACCAGTTCTGTCCTCTCTGGTGCAGCTTCCTGGCAGGAGGTGGCAACAGCATTGTATTTGATAAACGAGGCCCATTCAGGTGTGAAATAAATCTCCACCCTCCGCTCTGAATGCAGCCAGCGTCTATTCAGCCCAGTCCTGACTCACCCTGGAAAGGCAGGACACACCTAAACCCCCCAAGTGACTGTCTGAACAGAATGCACACTTCAAAGCTAGTCAGTCAATACACAACCTAGCAGAGGCACACTGGATGGTTAGGCAAGAAAATACCTACTTTCTTAAAGTGGTATTTTCAAACCCAGAATGCAAAAATAACCCTCATTAAAAGATGATTCTTAACATTCAGAGTTCTAGCATAACATACTTTATTTTACGATCTTGTTGCCATGGGCAGTAAGGCTCAAAAGATGTTATGGGCAAACTCCCCATTCCATCCTATGGAGACAGATAGCTTTACCGTAGTGAAGAACGGAATTAGCAGTATTTCACTATCAGGACATGCCACACACACCAGGACATGTCATACCTTTCACATACACTGCACCCTGCCCACAAGGGTACCTTGGACCTACCTTAGGGGTGACCAACATGGAAGAAAAGGAAATGTTAGGGCCTGGCAAGTGGGTGTACTTGCCAAGTTGGCATGGCAGTACCAGATTGCACACAGGCTCTGCAATGGTAGGCCTGAGACCTTGTTGTAAGGCTGCTTATATAGGTGACACAATCAGTACTGCAAGTACACTAGCAGAATTTGATTTAGAGGCCCTGGGCACACACAGTGAACAGTACTAGGGACTGACTAGGAAATCAAATATGCCAATCATGGAATCACCTATCCATAACAAATATTGAGAAAGGGAGCACTTGCACATTGGCACTGAACAGCAGTGGCAAAGTGCCCAAAGCATCTAGACCGACAAAAGAAGGTCAATACACAGCAAATGGACAGGAGGCAAAGGTAAATAATACAGGGGAAACTACGCCAATGATGCCAGGTCTAACACTTATTATTCATGCAGGATGGTGTTCTTGTTTTCCATGTGATGTGTTTTCTGTTTTACCACTAATATTGCGATATTTCTTTTGTTTCACACCACAGTGACCAAACAATATCTTTGTTTGAAAAGCCATATAACACAATGTTTATGGGAAGTGAGACAGGTTTTTCTCTTGCTCTCCATGAAAGCAGACTCCTTGTTGGTCTTCGTATTAAATATATACTTGGAGCTACGATACTTTTACAGGACTCCTATCAACCATGTACTTATGATGGACTATATTTACTCTTATACTTAGAATATTTTTTCATGATTCTCTCTTGCCTGTATGATTGAACAATCCCTATGACAATTTGCTTTTTACTTGCCTTGTTCTAAACTGTATTCAGTTCTCCCCTTTAACTACAGTAGGGTTCAGCGACTTTGCCTATGCCAATTCACATATGTTTGTATCTTAAGTATTTTAAAATTAATTGACTAACCATTTGACTTTTTGGTCTTCTGTAGCGATTTCTACATTTTAAATAAACATTCATGGCTTTCACTTGAACCATGTTCCATGTGAATTTAACAGTGTGGATTGTCTCTATGGGTTCTCTGGGTTTTTACTTTTGTATTTGATGCCTTTGTATTTGATGCCTGGGCCCTCAGGATTCACGCACAGCTCGGATCCATTCAATCATCCCTTTTAATAGTAAAAAGAACCATCAGTTTTCGGTAATAGAGGATGGTTAATGCAAACTGGATTGTAAATTTCAGTGCAAATCTGTAAATTGAATTTGCACTTTCCTAAATCTGTTACAGCTAGGGATCCTGTGAGAAATGTGTTTGTAGGTTGAGAGGGGGTGTGTGAGCCCTTCTCAAGCAACAGCCACAATCCTTGTTAGGATGAACCGTAAACAATCACTAAATTATGCTGTGCTTAACCTTCCGATAGCTTGGCACAAAAACAGCTAGGATAAACTTAGAGGCAACTTGAAAAGTGTTTATGCAGCAAACAAACAGCAACAAAGTGACAACACGTAAGAAAAATCTCACACCAATTTAGAAAAATAGAGTTAAACTAAAAATTATTATTGGACATGAAAACAACAACAGTCAAATTAGTAGAACTGGAGATATGCAATTATAAGGCATTATGGTAAGTATAGCACCTAAAAGCACAAAGCTTCAACTGTGGTTATCTGGCCGTGCCAGAACTGGACAAAATCACTACTTTAGGCCAACCACATTGAAGTGAGGGCCGGATACAGGGAACAGATTAGTCCCACAGAGCATTGTACCATTTGAGCCTTTGATGTAGTGTGTTGTGTCCCGCTGTACAGTTCTGATGAGAAGCTGTGTGGCTGCGAGGTGCTGCTATGTGGGGTCCTGCGTCACACTGTGTTGAGTTGCATTGTACTGCATCAGTTCTGAGAAAATCTACTGTTGAACCAGGAGGAGTACACTCTGATGCCAACCAAGAGTCCAGGACCTTGGGGGTCATCAGGACTCACTCCAGCAGAGTCCAACAGCAGAGCACAGGCACATCCAATGGAGTCTGTGCAGCTGGGCAGATGAAGGAGAGGTCTCCAGAGCTTTCTATGTCCCTGTAGCTCTGAAGAGGAGGCCTGTCAGCTAGTCATTGGGGTCACACTGGTGGTTCTGGGATCAAAAAGCAGATCCAATCTTCCTTCCTCAGACAGCAGGGCAACCCTTCTAGCAGGACAGTTCTAGCAGCAGGGCAGCAGGCAAACTTAATTCTTAGTCTTTCACAGGTCCAGAAGTGATGTCAAGAGTATGTCTGAGGGTCATAGTTTTAAACCTTGTGCCCCCTTTGAAGTGGGAGAAGCTTGTGGCGTGTTCACCCAACGGAGGTGTCTAGATGTCCTGCCTTACTTCCCTGATCATACTCTCTGTGGGCACAATATGCTAGTGTGAAGTCCTATAGGTGGGAGCTGAACCCGTGCCTTTGAAGTGCAAGTGTAGTAGGTGACAGCTCTGCCCTCCCCCATAAAGTCATGATTGCCTACCCTGCCAACACACAGACCCTCTATTGTGATACTGTCTGGGAGTAATACAGGAAGGCAACTACTCCTTATCATGTGACCTATGATACCGGCTGCAGGCACTAATTGATGAGAACAAGAAAGTGCCAATTTCATAAAAGAACCACATTCTGAATTTGTGACTTAAAATCTGACTCTCCTTTGAAGAGGATTTTAAAATACAATACATCAGACACCAAACAGGACATTACCATACTCTCACAAACAAAAGATAGCACTTATTAAATGTAATTAGGTAATCCAATGTCATCCAATGGGAGAGGTGGGCTGTGTAATAGTAAAACATGTATATGAGAGCTTTTCACTACCAGGACATGTAAAACTTAAAAATACATGTCCAACTTTATAAATGCAACACACCCTGCCCTATGGGCTGTTTAGGGGTGACTAATATGTATTAAAAAAGAAGGTGTAGGACTGGCAAAAGATTTTTTTTTGCCAGGTCAAACTGGAAGTTTAATGCTGCACACATAGGTTCCAATGGTAGGCCTGCGAAAGATTGTGAAGGCCTACTTAGTGGGTGGCACAATGAGTGATCCAGGCCCACTAGTAGCCTTTATTTCACATGCCCTGGCACCTGTAGTACCAATTTACTAGGGAGTTTTAAGTAAATGAAATGTGTCAATTGGATGCAAGCCAATTTTACATGTTTATAGGAGTGAGAAAAAGCACTTTAGCACTGGTTAACAGCAAAGCAGAAGGAGTGAAAAAAAGGGTTTTCGTGGAAAACCAAGCCAAGAATGTCAGATATAACAGTTACTCTAACTTCAGGTCCGGCAATTGCAAGGATTAAGATTGATTGATCTTGTTAAAGTTGCTGAGTCCACATTACATGAGTATGAATGGGAAATTATGAAGTGAGTTGTCTTGCGTGCAATGTGTGGTTTGTTATGTGGCTTATGATGTAATTGCCGTTGTAATGCATCATGTGATTTAAATTGAGCTAATTGCTCTGCGCCATTGATATATTATTGACAACACATGTTATAACATGCTATGTTATGTGCAAAATATCTAATATCAAGAGGGAACATTTGTGGTAGTGTTATGTCTATTTTGTTCTGTGTTTCGTGTTGTGCAAGTGTCAAAGTTTAAATCTGTATTGCATTGTAAGGTTTTGCGCAAATTGCTGAGTCTGTTTTAAATTGTGTTTCATGAAAATATTGTGAATAAAAGTGCTTTTGAGTTAACGGATTCAAAGAAATCTAAGCTCTCAAGATACATTTTTAGATTGTGTGCTGCAGGTCTGTGGGATCATGTAAAAATTATCAATTGGAGTCCTATGAATCCTTAATGGTCTAGATGTAATTGAACTAACTTGGGTTGTGTTGTTCATTTCTTTGTGAATGGGAAATAGAAACAAAAACTGAAAGGTCGAATACCTCTGGTCTGCAATTTATCTTAGTGTGATTGAAGGTGTTTTTAGTGTTCCCTCAGTTTTGTGGTGAGTTTGAGTTACTATCTCACATCCCGGTAGGCATACAAATGCCCTGTTTGTATTTTCTTTCGGGTTGTGGGTTGCATTTCAACTCTCATTTTGAAATTGTATTGGCATTGGTTGATGTTAGTTGGTGTTGGAGAGTAGTGTTGAATGAAATTGGTTTCTGCTTTAAAAATATCTTCAGTCCCTGTTTGTGAAGGAGATAATATTCAACCTGAGGGTGCACCAGTCACTAAATACTGCTAGAATTGAATAGGATTATAGCTGATGGTAAACATATGCTATTTAATTTGAATGGTATTTTAAATTTCAGAAAGATTGAATGTTTGAGCTGTGCTGTGTAAGAGGCAAAACCACAGCCCAGATCTGCACAGTTTGAGGCTTTGAATGAATATGATCATGTAGAAAGAGCACAAGAAAATGATGCAAGTTCAGATTAGAAACATTGTGGGCCATTGGCTAGAATCGGGATTGCATATGCAAAAGACATTTTGGGAAGATGACATGAGAAGATGACATGATAAAGGAGGTGCGTATGTTCAATGCATTTATTAAAGAAACAGAGAAAAGGAAAATTGATGAAGATGGAACTAAAAAAGAGAAATATGATAAAGAGGGAGATAGATTAATTTTTAGCTGTTCTGATAAGAAGCATGCATTTTTAGATGATTTGTTTAATTTGAGACCACCTCCCTATAATTGTGGGCAAAGACTGCTAAGGCAAAAGAGCTGAGCTGGAGAGCTGAAGCCACATGATAGTGACGCATGTTGTAGTGCGCTTACTGGTGCATCAGCATAGAGTGAGGTAATAACAGATACAACATTTGAATTTGTAGGCTTATAGTTGAATTTGGAGAAATGGTTAATGGTACTATTTTTTTTAGAAAGAATAAGGCCACTTAATGAAGAAGAATTGAGATAAATGAGTAAATAAAGCAGCAAGGCATACATGTGATGCATGCATACAACACATGTAAGACTTGAGAAGCTCATTTGTTGTGGTTTTGTACATAAAGAGATTATGCAGGAATTCCAAGATACAAGAAATGGAACATGTGAGCTTAATTACACATATTCGAAATTTAATAAGAAAGTATACATTTGTGGGACAATTTGGAAGGATTTTAATATAACTGGTCAATGAATGGGGCAAGATACAGAAAAAAAGAAAGCAAAAAGAAATCAGTGTGAGAGACTCTGAGTTTAAAAGTGATACAAGATATCTCTTGAGAGAATTGTATGGAGGAGCATAAGTCCATGTGTCATGGATGAGATTTGATCTCCTGACACTTACAAAAACCTTTCCAAAGCTTAGAGAAGAACTGGATAAGTGGTATACAGAAGCAGAACGGATTGTCAAAATTGTGAAGATGTTTTAGATAGATTTAAATATATTGTTTGAGATTATTATCCTTAAAGACTTGTGAGACAGTGCGAAGGAATTGTACATTGGCCAGATGCAAAGCCTTTGAGGGTACCTCCAGAAATTGCCCATCTCCTACTGTGATGAAGAAATATACATTAGTAATTGAACATCTGAATACTAAAGCCCCACAAAAATAAATAAGTGGTCAAAAATGATGAAGGAAACACGAGAGCCTAAAGAGTCAGTACATATATATAATGAAAGATTAATAAATATTTAAGACAGACTACTGGAGTTCAAGACACCATGAAGTAGGGCTTTTTTTGGTTTTGCATTCCGCAATTAGTTGTCATATTCTACAATGTGTGCTGTGTTGGCAAACAAAATTATTTGATGAGATATTGGAGTACACAGGGCACTGTAGAGATTGTTTTGATGTGAAACAGAGGAAAATCAAGTTCAAACAAAGCATTTCCAGAAAAGCAGTAAAAAACGTGAGAAGCTTTGTGATGTCATATTCTCATTTTGATTGTGGTTCTGTTAAAGGTACACATTCAAGTATGCAAGGGCTTGCAGTTCCGGATAATGAATTTCAATTTTTGCAAACTGGAAATGCTGCTTCATAGGGCAAAGGTAGAGAATTTGTCAATTGCTGGAATCTGGGCAATGCTAAAAATTAATTGTAAAAATGAATTGCACCTTGTCGGATCTGTAGCAAGTTTGGACACTGGAAGTAAGAGTGTAGATATCATTCAAAAAGAATACAAATTGAGTTGGCAATGTATCCACAAATGTAACAAAACATGAATTAAGTGGCAAAAAATGGGATTTCACAGCCCCATCCCAATCAACATCTGTGCAGAATATGCAGAATCAAAGCCACTTTAATTGAAACTTGCCTTCATTCCTATAATGCTTCATAGTATACAGAATAAAATGCAGAATTATCAACTGATTCCTTGTTTTCAACTAAATCCTTCATTAGTTAAAACCAATTTGCCACACATTGCAGCAGCATTCAGAGCTTCTACTTGACTGAGTCAAGCGCAATGACAGTGCTAGAGAGGGAGAAGGATTGCATGCTTGGTGCCTTCCGAGAGGTGCACATGAGTAGGCCAAATGTATATGGTCAGGTAAATGGGGGTAGGATGTGGTCTTACAACTAGACTGACAACCTTGGAGCTGGGAAACCAAGGTTCAAGCCTCGGGATTGACCCCACATCCTGTGATTCTGAGCAAATCACTTAGTCTTCCCGTGCCTAACCAAAGAATGTATGTGTCCTTGTCTAACGTTTACTGGTACTCATGTGAAGCGCTCCAAAACCTTTGGGTCAAGTTCATACTGCATAAAATCTGCAAATCAAAAAATGGCCATCTAGTATCATTTTGATACAGGTGCTATCCACTTCACAATTAGACCGATGAAGCTTTTCCATGTTAACCTCTCAGGAAAAGAAGTCTATGTTTTAAATATCTCCAATAAACAGATACTAATAAGGCGTCAGCAAATGTCCCTATAAAATTTGCTTCAACAGAGGCTGATTATGAGTTCACAATTAACAAAATTCCTGTTAGTTTGTTGGGTCAGGATCTGTTGAGCAAAGTGAACTGTGAAATTTATTGCACACAGGACGTACCAATTCAAACACAGGATGAGGATTATGATGTCAAACTAAAATCAGAAGAGTCAAGAGAAAACCTGTACCTGGTTATCACAAAAGAGGATGAAAAACACAATGAAAGAGGGGGATTTGGGATTGTGCTGATAAAGAAAATGGGTGAATACCAAGTGCAGAGCACAGTAAAACCAAATGTAACGTATTGTTGTACATCTCACAACAAGTTCACTCATGATGCAGAGGAGGGAATGGCCCCTGTTACTGGCAACTTGATTGAAGAAGACATTTTGAAAGAAGCGCAAAGAAGTCCTTGCAACTCTCCAATTAGAGGCAACTGAAGATGCAGCAACTGTCATTAGTGGATCTGAAGATAAAAGCTGGATCCAAGATTGATGGCCTGATAGTATGGGATGGAGGAAAAGAGTGTCAATAGAAGACAGCAGACTAGAAACAGTTACACTAAAAACTGGTGAAGAAGAGATAGAATGAAAGCCAGGGCAAATAGAAGCATATTATAGTGACATTAAGTGGCTAAAAGATTCATAAGAATAAGATAAGAGTACCCAACAAGAAGTATGCAGCACTTGAATGGGCATACTTGCCCATGATTTACCATAGAAAAGAGACATGCATTTAGTAGACTGGTGATTTGTTTTTGAAGACCTCCATGAACCTGTTGCGAAATGAAACTAGAGAAAATTAACATTGAATAGTTTTTGATGGAGTGCTGAAGATTAACATAGAAGTTTTCAATTTTTAAAAGTGCCTACATCTTTTTTTTCTTACTTAAAGCCTGGTTCCTTACCTTCATAGGAAACTAACTTTTGAACCTTAAGTATTCATTAAAATATATTAGGGTTTCCTAAGAAAATGTCTTTTGAAGTGAACTTCTAATTACTCAGATATTATTATTTGAGGACTTTGAAAATTTGAAGATTTAATATATACACTATATTTCAGTAGTTAAAGGCCTAATTTATATCTTCACAGACTGAGCCATCTCCCTCAGGGCAATGGAATACATTTCCCCATTGCCCTGATGGAGTTCCCAGCTGGCAAACCTGGAAATGACCACTGAGCATGCATTCATTTCTAAAACATTGGCAGGAACTGCCCTCAGAGCCATTCCTTTCAATGTTTCTTTGATTTAAGTTTGATGCATGGCTCCATTAACATGATGGAGTCTTCCATCAAAATTAATTTTATTTTATTTTCAAAAAGAAAATCCTGATGCAGGATTTTCTTTTTGGACATAAAAAAAAGAAAAAGCATTTTTCAATCTCCATAAGACTCATCTCCCATGGTGAAGGGAGCATTTGTATGTTTTACTGTGCCTTAACACCAGGACTTTCCCGACAGTTACCAGCAGTGAAAAATAGCTATATGTCCACCCATCTAAATTGGGTGGGAGGCCATATAGTCCGTTCTCCAAAGGCCCTTACTCTTGCCTTCTTCTGTCTCAGAGGGTGTGACCTACTATCAGCTTCCACATTCCTGTAATGTTTCCTGTAGTATCTTGGTATCAATTGTTTGTGGTCAAAATGTGTTAGCAGTACATGTTGTGAATGTTGATCTTCCATTAGAGAATCGTCCAATACTGGGGATATTTTGAGACATATTCGAATAATTACACATACTAACATGTCTAAAATCATTAAAGAGACAAATGTGTAGACTGAATTATGTGGAAAGCAATCTATTAGCGTATTTCTTGAGAGAAGAGTGAGGATTAGCAGAAATTTAGATGGAGCTAGAGAGACTGAATTGTTAGAAAAAGATGAAGAAAAATGTAAAGATACATTATAAACATAGAATGGAATAGAACAGGTAAAGCAGTTGTGTGTATGATGAGTAAGAAATCTGGAAATGGTTGAGATAAATTAAAAGTGTGAATGCAGTTGTAATTTTATGGTCGTTAATGAATATTTGAAGGGTGTAGAGCCTATTTATAGAGGAATTTGTTGTATTTGTGGAAAGACAGCCATAGACAGCCATGGAATTGGGTGGGCAATTGCTACTTGGCTGTAGTTTTCTCTAGAACATATCTGGTGAATGAAATTGTTCTTAGAAGACAGAAATGTGAATTATGGATATTTGCTCATATAGCAAATAAAACTGACAGTGCACTAAAAAAATCAATGAAGAGATGGCAGCCATAAGTGCTGTAATCTTTCAGAATATGCTTGCTTTGGATATCATACTTGCACAGAAAGGTAGTGTGTGTCATGTCTTGAGGCTACTGCAGCGTTGGGCCTATGTTCCTTCTTGAAAAAGAGAGGGACCCTTTGGATTGGAACCCAAAGGACTAGGGGCCTGATTTACAGATTTAACTTAAGACAAAATCCTAAACTTACTACTTTTGGTATTCACAGAATGCACTTACTACTTTTGGTATTAACAGAATGCACTTACTACTTTTGGTATTCACAGAATGGATTTACGACTACTAACTTTACATCCGCACTCGGGCCGGAGATTCCGGCCTGAAGGCAGACGTAAAGTTAGTAGTCGTAAATCCATTCTGTGAATACCAAAAGTAGTAAGTGCATTCTGTGAATACCAAAAGTAGTAAGTGTATTTTGTGAATTCCAAAAGTAGTAGTTTAGGATTTTGTTAGTTAATTCTGTGAATCGGGCCCTAGGATTCAAACAGAAATTCTAAAGTAAGCGTCCTCTGGGAGTAATTAAATCCTAGCTGCACAATATTCCATCACAGACAACATACTAACACAACATACGATATCCGAGCCATACGAGATCAGGGGGGGACAGCAGTCTTGGTCCTGCTGGATCTTTCTGCGGCCTTCGACACAGTCGACCACAAGATCTTGGCCGACTGTGTCGAACGACTAGGGGTCCAGGAAACAGCGCTGGACCTACTTGTATCATTTTTGGCCAACAGAACTCAGGCGGTATCCCTTGGACCATACCAATCTTCTAAGGTGTCCTTGGCGTGTGGGGTCCCCCAAGGCTCGTCCCTAAGTCCGACACTCTTTAACATCTACGTGTCGGACCTTGCTAGTGTCATCAAAGCATTTGGGATGAGCCTGACCTCCTACGCCGACGACACCCAATTGGTACTGGCCATCAAAGGGGATGGGGACGAAGTGGCCAAGTTATTCACCAGAGGAATGGTGGCCATAGGTGACTGGATGGCCACGAATTGTCTCAAACTTAATTCAGATAAAACTGAAGTGGTCATTTTCGGTCACCTTTCTCCGGGCTGGTCTCCAGTATGGTGGCCAACATCGTTTGGAACTCCTCCCAGCCCAGCTCTTAAAGTTAGAAATCTGGGCATCACTTTTGATGCAGGTCTAAATTTTATGGCACACGCCAACAAGACTGCTGCAACTGCTCACATGAAACTCAGAATGATCAGGAAAATACTACCCTACCTACCGGACACTGCTGGGAGAACTCTGGTCAGCTCACTAGTCCTATCCGCACTGGACTATTGTAATGCTCTATTCCTAAATGCACAATCCCGGGTGACTAACAAGATGCAGTCAATTCAAAATGCTGCCGCCCGGATGCTGGCGGGACTTCCCAAGTTTGCATCGGTTTCAAACACCATCAGGGAACTTCACTGGCTTCCGATATGCAGTCGTATCAAATTTAAATCATTGTGTATTCTTTACAAGGCACTCAATAACCAAGGCCCCCATTTCCTTAAACATAATCTTCATCACTATATCCCAACCCGTTCCCTTCGCTCCTCTCATCACAATCACCTAGTAGTGCCTCGTACTAGAACAGTCACTTGGGGTGACAGGCGCTTTCTGGTTGCCGCCCCCAAACTCTGGAACACCCTTCCTCTACACATTAGGACCAGCCCTTCCCTGTTCATATTTCGCAAACAACTCAAGACTTGGTTATTTGACCAATAGTTCTATTTTTAGTTAGGTCTTCTTAAATACTGATCCACCCCTTAAGCCAGCGCCGAGACGCCCACGGGTATTCGCCGCGCTTAATAAATGTCAATAAATAAATAAATAAATACTCGTTCAATCAACAAACATTACACATTCAATCAAGGGATCACTGTTAACACCAACAGTCCATGTATTGGCACAGAAACCTACAACTGATGCATTGATATGCTAACTTTATTAAAAATGTAATACAAAATTAAAAACATATCATACAGGGAGAAAAGTAAAAAGTTCCTTTTTGCTCAAAGAACGGAATGCAGAAAAAAAAATTTCACAAGGAAAAATTCTTTAAAAACATGACACGAGAGATAATAAAGACATTACATTTTGTCAATGGGTACCATAACTAATACCAAAAAGCTATAAACAATAACCCTAATGTCTCAAAATTCATCAGCATTTAGGGTAGATTGAGAGCGGTGAGTTTTTGGTGACAAAACGTAGTTACATAAACAAGATTACCCTACTTACTTATGTGTGCTTTTATTACATGAAAGCTCTGATATACGCTTGGCTATATTGGTTCAGGGCCAGTTGCAGATTACGCTAAACTTGTCATCCTCTGCATAAATCAAATATGGCACTTATTAAATTATAGACATAGCAAAGATTCTGTAATTCTAGTTGTTTTTGTCAATATTAAATACTGTTCTTCACCCACCTAAGGACAACTGATTAAATTTGCCTTCTAACCGAATTCCCTGTAAATCCGTAATTCAATCTATACAATTTAAATGAAAACAAAAAATTATATAATCTTATAAACCATTCTTATTATTATTAGTATCACAGTGTCACTGCTCTAGGACATAATTGGTAACTTACTTTTGTATTTGCCCATTTTTGCTTTGTGTCCTTGTCTTCCTATAGCTCTATTCTGAACAACGAAAAAAACAGGACCATTTGTTACCCTCATGGTTTTTAATAAAAACCTAACCAGCTTTAAAATCACTTATTCTAAAATGCTTGTGACCCATCCAGAGATAGTCCCGCCACATTAAATCACTGGCTATGCTATAGAGTACTATTTGTCTAGCGATAACCAGCAATTTCTAATGCCCACGGAAAGTGACTTCACCCGTCTTGACCGCTATTCTATTAATTAACTCCTCAATGCCCCCATCCACATTCCTAACTTCATGCTTACCGCATGCAGGGAACCAGCATGCCTT
This sequence comes from Lissotriton vulgaris, assembly GCF_964263255.1. Lineage (NCBI taxonomy): Eukaryota > Metazoa > Chordata > Amphibia > Caudata > Salamandridae > Lissotriton > Lissotriton vulgaris. Next base: position 528,041,640 of record NC_141694.1, read on the forward strand.
GGGTTCTTCCGTCTATTTGTTGTGGCTGATAAAAACGCTGTAGCGGTAAAGTCCGCTGATTAAATAGCCACCATTTTTCCTATATGCCATTGACTTAAATGTGAAAGACATGTGACCTGCATCTTCATGCTACAACTTTACCTAAGATATGGAAACTTTATTGGTAACTCACGGTAGATCCCTCGTAAGGCACAAAAGGGGGCGGTGATGGACGGAGCATCTGAACCAATCAAACACTCACACCCAGTCAACAAATCTGGGTTTAATCCAATTCTGCAAATCAGTCTGACCCTGTGCCTCATGGGAACAGTCCAGCGCAAACTGCCAGGCCATACCTACACTGGACCGTAAACAAGCTTCCTAGGACCGGTTTCTGGCATTACAGCCGTCTTCAGCCAGGCGTGCTTGAATCCAGTGGCAAAGTGAGCAAGGGACTCAGTCTGAGCATACCCTGCCAACTTATGGCGAACAAAGCGGTACAAATGGGGGTGGTGATGGACAGAGCATCTGAACCAATCAAACACGCACACTCAGTCAACAGATCTGGGTTTAATCCATCACCATTCTTTAGCCCACTCTGCCACCCCAGTTCAGACATGGCAATATGCAAATCAGTCTGAACCTGTGCCTCATGGGAACAGTCCAGCCTGAAATGCCAAGCCATGCCTACACTGGACCGGAAAAGAGCTTCCTAGGACCGGTTTCTGGCATTACAGCCGTCTTCAGCCAGGCTTGCTTGAATCCAGTGGCAAAGTGAGCAAGGGACCCACGTCTGAGCATTCCCTGTCAACTTATGGCGAACAAAGCGGTACAAAAGGGGGTGGTGATGGACGGAGCATCTGAACCAATCAAATACTCACACCCAGTCAACAGATATGGGTTTAATCCATCAGCGTTCTTTAGCCCACTCCGCCACCCCAGTTCAGACATGGCCATATGCAAATCAGTCTGACCCTTTGCCTCATGGGAACAGTTCAGCCCGAACTGCCAAGCCATGCCCTCACTGGACCGGAAACAAGCTTCCTAGGACCGGTTTCTGGCATTACAGCCGTCTTCAGCCTGGCTTGCTTGAATCCAGTGGCAAAGTGAGCAAGGGACTCATGTCTGAGCATACCCTGCCAACTTATGGCGAACAAAGCAGTACAAAAGGGCGTGGTGATGGACAGAGCATCTGAACCAATCAAACACTCACACCCATTCAACAGATCTAGGTTTAATCCATCACCATTCTTTAGCCCACTCTGCCACCCCAGTTCAGACATGACCATATGCAAATCAGTCTGGCCCTGTGCCTCATCGGAACAGTCCAGCAATGCACTGCCAAGCCATGCCTTCACTGGACCGGAACAAGCTTTCTAGGACGGGTTTCTGGCAACACAGCCGTCTTCAGCCAGGCTTGCTTGAATCCAGTGGCAAAGTGAGCAAGGGACTCACGTCTGAGCATACCCTGCATACCACTATTTTTCCCCCCATAAGTGTCATAACAACATTTAGCTATTTTCTAATGAGACATCCTGTTTTGAAGGAACATTGAATAACAATATTTAATGGAACAGAAAAATAAAAAGATTCATTTTTGATGCTGAAATGCCCATTGTTTGCTACATTGATAAAGAGACATAAATTAAGTGAAAAACCGCAAGCTTATTAATCAACATCAGTGGCCGCTGGTGAAATGTGTAATTGGTGGTCCTTTCTGAAATTGCAAGGAGCAGGCGATCAAGCAAGCATGCCCAAGTGATTCTACATAGATACATGTATATAATATTGACGGCTCTTTTGAAAGGCACCGTGTCAGTTATTGAGACTGTAATAAGAAAATGCCTTGATCTCCCCATCCTCTTGTATTTCTGAGGCCCCTTTGAAGGGGCAGGTTCTTCATAGCGGCTTAATCACTCTTGTTATGTTTACTTTGGATTAGAGATGTATTTCCTTTTTTTGTCTACACATTTCATCCATCAGCATTTCTCACATCTTGTCCCTTTACTCTTCAGCACCTTCTTTCATTCTCTTCTGAAATGCACTTCCTCACATCTCCTACACTTTACCCCAACACACAGCGGACTGACTCACCTAAAAGCACTGCATTTTCTTTTACTTTCGTCTCGTTCATTTTTTGACAACTGTCTATTATCTTCACACACATTTGCACAGAACCACAATTGCCTCTGGAATACATGACCATTGCTCTGTGCGCTCTACAGAGAGGCCAATGATTGGATAACCATGTCCTCTGAACACCGTTTTGACACAGTGGCATGCACTGTAAGAAATGTGTGCAGCCTTTACCAACAATTACAAAGCTCTCAATCGTGGCCAGTTACAAACACCTGGAAGGGACTCACTTCAAAGTAATCACTAATCAAGTGTAATAGGACTCATGATAAAAATATAGAAACACAGCATCCTGCAAATAGGTAACACTTTTAGGGAATGTAAGATTGGGAAAACATGTGAACTATAAATAGAAACTAAATAGCTGACATAGATTACCTAAAATGTTTTTTTACCCATTATTTATAAATCAATCAGTGTTTTTTCCATTACAACTAAGAACATTATTAAAAGGCCATCTAGAGACCCTTTTCTTTTTCTGTGTTGAAATTTTTTATTAAAATTTGCAGATAAAAATACGAATACAAATTCAGCAATAGATCAGAGTAATATAATGGTAAATACAAATGCGAGAGAAAAAAAAAAGAAATAACATATATTCCATAATCCTATATGTGGTAACAATAAAAGAATAATAAAAAGGAAAAGGAAAAGAGAAGAAAAGAGAAAGAAAGAAAGAGAAGAAAAGAAAAGAAAGGAAAAGAGTACCAGAGTAACAAGAACAGATAGAAGGAGAATTGATACAAGGAAAGGGGAGAGAGCACAAAAGTAAAGTAACAGGAAAGGGACCATGGGAGGAATAGAATTAAGCAGAAACAGTATATGTCGAAGAAGAAGAAGTAGAAGCAGAGTCATCGCCCACAGTAGTTTCCAGGAAAGGGGACCACATTTGAAGAAAAATGGAAGCCTGATCTTGTAAATTATAAATTGTGCGTTCATGTAAAGCTGTTTGCATCATTGCCACCAACCACTCTTCCTGAGAAGGAGTTGAGGGGGATTTCCAGTGACGCAGTATACAAATTTTGGCCGTCGCCAAAGCAGTATGAAGAAGACAAATTTGCGGTTTGGAAAGTTTCGGGAAACCTCGAAAATCATGTAAAATAATGTTTTCAGGTGTAAAAGGTAGAGCTAATGACATTGTAGAAGCCAATGTCTTTCGTACAAAAAGCCAAAAGGATCTAGCACGAGGACATTCGCAAATGATATGTGTAATATCACATCCGGAAGCTGAACATCTCCAGCAGGAAGTATGTGATAACAATTTAGCTTGGTGTAATTTAACAGGAGACCAGTGACATTCATGGATGATTTTGAAAATGCAGAATTTGAGACGAGCTTCCCGAACCCCCTTATGTAGCCCTTCTAAAATGTGATCCCAATGGGTATTGGAATATTCAACTGATAAACGGGATTGCCATTTCAACTGAAGAGCTTGTGATAAAGGTTGTGAAAATAGAGGAAGTAGAAATGTCTTATAAAGACCAGAAGTCACACCTTTAAGATTTCCGCATAACTGCAAATAAGACAAATTAGGAGATACTGAGAGTAAGTCTGGTGGAGAACCTAAGTGCTTTGTGATAGCTTGTTGAAGTTGGGTATATTTATAGGATTGTGTGGGTGGTAAATAGAATTCTGCGCTAAGTTGGGAAAAGGGCTTAAAAGTTCCATCATGAAAAAGTTGATCTATAGAAGTGATACCGGCTTCTTGCCATAAAGGCCAGGACAAAGTGCGACCACCAATACGAATAGCTGAATTAAGCCATAGAGGAGCTTTAACGTGGACTCGCGAATTAGATTTAAGTATACGATGACCTCTCTGCCAAGATTTATACATTGCAGATAAGATAGGGTTTTTAGGATCAGAGGAGCTTGTCCCCTTACCATATAGAAGGGACAGACCTAGACCAGAAGCCAAAAGATGACGTTCAAGTGAAACCCATTGGGGTATATCTTTAGATTTGGGCAGAAAAAAAGTAAGTTGTGAAATATGAAGGGCAAGTGAAAAATGCTCAATGGAGGGAATAACTAAACCCCCATGCAATTGATGAGCCTTTAATTTGACCAAAGCAAGGCGTGGTTTAATTGTACCCCAAATAAAAAGTTTTATTTTTGAGTCAATGGATTGAAGAGTAGTTAGGGGAATGTGGAGAGGGAGCATACCTAGAACATAAAGAAATTGTGGTAGAGTAACCATCTTAACCGCCTGAACCCGTCCCCAAAGATATAATCCCAGAGCTTTCCATTTATCAAAGTCTCTTTGCATTTGCGTGATTAAAGGAGTTAAATTATCCGTGACCACATTATCCAAACCTCTATTAATTAATATTCCTAAGTACTTAAGCCGAGATGGTTGCCAATGAAAAGAAAAGCCAGAGATTGCTGCTTTTGTAGTACCAATGGACATGGGTAATGCTTCACTTTTATCCCAGTTTATATTGTAACCTGAGAAAGAAGAGAAATTGTTGATAATTTGGAGGAGAGCAGGAAGAGAACGGGGAAGATCAGTAAGGGTAAGAAGAATGTCGTCTGCATATAAATACATTTTAGAATGGCCAATTGGAAGAGGGACGCCTACTACTTCAGCAGATTGTCGTATTGCTGCAGCCAAAGGTTCCATTGCTAGGAGGAAAAGGAGAGGGGAAAGTGGACAACCTTGACGAGTACCTCATCGAATTGGAAATGGTGTAGACAGAAAACCACCGCAGTTAACTTGAGCCAATGGGCTATCGTAGAGCAGATGCACTATATCTATAAATTAATCGCCTAAGCCAAACTTTTGCATAACTGTAAAGAGACATTCCCATTCGATGCGATCAAATGCTTTTTCAGCATCAAGAGAAAGAAGTAATGCATCGTCTGCAAGATGTTTGGCTGACCATAAAGCATGAGATAAAGTACGGAGATGATTCCGAGAAGAACGACCTGGAACAAAACCTACTTGTGAGTTATGAATTAAAGAAGGTAAAACTTTACGAAGACGCGATGCAAGAATGCTAGCTAATATTTTAATATCAGAATTTAAGTGAGTTATAGGCCGATAGCTGCCACACAACAAGGGATCTTTACCAGGTTTTGGTAAAACAGCTATAATTGCTTTGTTAGAAAGAGAACCGAAAGAGGATTCCTCAAAAGCTTCTTTAACCCCTTCGCTGCTGATGACAAGCTCAGCTCGTCATCAGCCACGGGTGGCGTGTGCTGATGACGAGCTGAGCTCGTCATGTAACGCGGTATTTTTTAAAATGCCGCAGAGCGCAAAAATCACCGCAGCAGCGATGCGGTTAAACGTGGCATGTAAGGTATAAATCATACTCTGGCCAGTCCATTTATAAAATTCAGGAGGAAAACCATCGTCTCCTGGAGCTTTATGGTATGGTAAGGCAGTTATAGCTGAAGAAATCTCATCTTTTGTAATAATAAAATCAAGTAAAGCTCTACCATCATCTGAAAGTCGTGGAAGATGTATCGCATCTAAAAATTTGGACATTTTGAGTTTATCTATATGAGTGCTTGGAGAATAAAGAGATCTATAAAAGGAAGCAAATTATTCAACAATTTCTTGTGGTTTAGTAAGTACGTCGCCACAGCTGGATTTCTTAGCTGGAATCGCCATAGCGGCTTCTCTTTGGCGCAATTGCGCAGCTAGTAATCGACCAGCTTTTCCCCCCTGCTCATAATGTCGTCCTTTCATTTTTTGCAAGGCGTATTCAGCCTTAGAAGTAAAAAGACTATTAAGAGACATTCGTGCCTGTTCTAATAATTTACGAGTCTGGAGGGTAGGATTTGAGATATATGAGTGAGAGAGACGTTGAATATCTTGCTCAAGATCTACTTGTTTGGCAGCGTTGTTCCTGTTAGTAAGAGCAGCATCGCGCATTAGTTGACCTCTAATGGACGCCTTAGCAGCTGCCCAGACCGTTCTCTTTGAGGAAATTGAATCCTCATTAATAGTGAGATAATCCTGAAGATGTGATTGTAAAAGAAGTTTCCCTGAAGGTGTCTTATACTTGTTTATGCTCAATCTCCATGGTTTGCGTACTGGACTAGAGAGGCCTAAATCATGAGATAAAAGAACAGGAGAGTGATTGGAAATGGCTGCTTCCAAAATCCTCGAGTCTGTAACCAATTGAACTGCCTTTTGCGAAAGAAGGAAATAGTCGAGACGTTAAAATGTGCCATGGGTAGAAGAAAAGAACGTATATTCTTCATCCTGTGGGTGACTAAGCCTCCAATGGTCAACAAGACCATTGTCAGTGAAAATATCACGTAAAATGGCTCTATCTGAGGCATTAACCGTATCAAGACAGCCTGTTTTGTCAAGGGCAGGATCTGGAGCCAAAATCCAATCCCCTTCAATGAGAAATTGAGAGGCATGTATTTCTGTGAGAAGGCGATTCATTCTAAGGAAAAATTGTTTTTTGGTACCAAGTGGAGCATATATAGAGACGAGACAGATGAAAGAGTCCCCAATTTTCAATTTAACAAAAACATACCGACCCTCCGGATCAGACCATGTCTTGGAAATGGTGAAGGGAAGTAACTTCCGGAAAAGGATGGCTACACCACACTTGCGAACAGGATTAGGATTGGTGGGATCAGGTTTAGAAACACTACTATGAATAACTTTACCAACCCAATCTCTGCTGAGTGTACTAGATTCAACATCATCCAAATGTGTTTCCTGCAGTAAAGCAACGTCCACATGCTTAGAGTGCAAATATGAAAGGACTTTCTTTCGTTTTATATAATGGGTGAGACCATAAACATTCCAGGAAATCACTGATAATGGATGATTTGAAGATATATTAGAAGAAGTTGAAAATAAGAGAAAGAAGAAGAAAAGAGACAAGTATTTGAAGAGAAATAAAGAAAGATGTTACTCAGGAGAACAAAAGATAAAGTATGCAAAAGTCTGAGAGACCGATAAGAAAGAGATAGAAGGAAAGAGAAAAAAAAGAGAAAAAGGGGGGGATGCGAAGAGGGTTAGAAAGGCAGAGTAAATATCCGAAATAGAAAGAGTAAAGAGAAAGAAAGATATAAGATATGAAAAGTGGAGAAAGAACAAAATAGGAAAATAAAGAAGGAGCCGAGACTGTTAAGCGCGGGTCTGGGCGCACTGAAGCAACGCCAAATGGGCGGGACCCCATCCGAGAGAAGAAGAATGGGGATCCAAAGAATAAAGGAGAATATGGAATATATGAAACGCAATAGAGTGAAATAACATTATCATAACCGTAATAAACCGTAACATAGCATTGTAAAACACATGGCTATGAAAAAGAAAAAATATTGACATCTACGATAAGATAAAATTATGATAAGAGAGTAATAAAAATTGTTTTGTAAGAAATGAAGACCAAAAGTATTGAGAGAAAAGAAAAACATGATACATAACAAAAGGGAATGTGAGAGATAAAGTGAAAGAAGCAGAAGAGACAAAATACAAAAAAAGAAGAGATGGTAAAATACATAGAACAGAAATAGAAAAGAGACAGCCAAGCTTAGTTTGAGAGACATAAAACAATTAGACAAGAATACATATTGCAATAGTTGGATACCTAGTAAATTAAATATACATTGTTAAGTTTAACAATACTAACATCGCCATAGGGAGGGGTGTATCAATAAGGAAAAGATATGCAAGAGGTAATTACCGTATGCTTAACATGCAATAAGCAATACCTTAGAAGGGATAAATATGCTTCAAAAGCTGAAAACAGTGCAAACTTGAAATTATGCAATGGCATTAATACAGATATCAGAACATGAAACATAAAGCAAAAGTGACTATATCATACAATGTAATAAAGCCTCAAAAAGGGCAATTGAACAGTAAAAATGATATCAATCAATGACTATAATGGTCATTAAAAGTAAGAACAAGAAATCACAAAAGCATTCAAGTGAACAGAAAAAGGATTCAGTCAGCATCTGAAGGTTTTTTAAGAGGTGATCGAGATTTGTCTCTCTGCGGTGCATTAGTAAGGGTGGAGATGGAGTGCAGAGCTGAAGCCTTATCATCCTGAGAGCGATTCAGGCGAGTGAAATCCCTACCACGTTATCTGGAATCATTAAAGGTGCTTGAGCGTGGCGTTGGCAAGTTTTGAGATGGAGAAGGAAACGATGGAGGCTGATCACAAGAAGAAGATTGAGTTTCCATATCATTGGATTTGATGTTATCCAAAAATTGCTGGAGAAGTGCAGGATCGTAGAAATATTTGGACTCTCCATTTCTGGTGATACGGAAACGTGCAGGCTCAAACAACCCATACTTAATGTCCATTTGACACAACTGAGGTCGCATAGAGAGAAACGCCTTTCGTCGTTCGTTCGTTTCTTTTGAAAAGTCTGCAGCCATATGAATGGTATGGCCTTGAAAGAGAAAGGAACCACGTGAACGGGCCATTGATAAAATTTGTCGAGTTTGTTCATGTCATAGAAAACAAGCAATATTTGATCTGGGCCGTGCGGAAGCATTTGAACGTGGAGGACCAAGTCGATGAAGACGTTGGATCTCAAGAGGAGGAGCAAAGGAAATACCAGTCAGAATAGGAAGAGTCTCATAGAGAAATATCTTCATGTCCTGTTTTTCAATGGTTTCTGGAAATCCAAAAAAGAGGACATTATCCCTAAGACTGCGGTCTTCCAAATCAATGAGTTTGCTATGCAAAAAAAGGAGATCTTGATCTGAACTCTGAACAGTATCCAGTCGACTCTCCATATCCAATATTTTAGAATCAATGTTATCAATCCTCGTATGAAAAGTGGTGAGTTCTGCTCTAATGGACTTAGTTTCTGCAGCCAATGATGTAATGGTGATGTCTAGCCCCTCCAATCGTCGATTAACCCCAGAAAGTTCCTGCAAGATGAGTTGCATAGTAACAGATAATGCCTTATCACTCTGAGGTGGTATAGTTTCGGATGTAGGAGGCGATGTGGATACGTTACTTTTCACTGGCAAATTAGGAGTTTGTTTCACCACTTCAGTTAAAAGTGGTTGTTTAGGTGCCCTGCTACTATTCCTATTGTTAGACATTGTAGCACACAGCTGCACAGGTGGTCTACAAAAGCGGATTGATGGAATATTAGAATATGAAGCAATGGTGAAACCAATGTCGCATCGAATAACAAAGTAGAAGATGAAAAACAGGTTCCAGACTAATAATAATGGAACATATGCAACAAATTAGTGACCTACATATGTTGTATACTGATAATTCAGCAACAGAATAAGCACTATAGGATTGACACAGAAACAGTGAATATTGTTAGTCAAAACAGGTGCAATACAAGAGTGCAAAAAATTGCGCGCCAAAAGAACACCATAAGCAAAGCAGTTTCATGAAAATGATGGGAGCAGTAAAATATGAAAACAAGTTAGCACTAGGGCCTCTACATGCTTAGAAACTGCTCACTAGAAAATGTGAAGGTGTCACATGAGAGAACAGAAGCACATTCCACTCTGCAAAGAAAATTTCAGAATAAAAGCAATCAACATGAAATGTGAGCATATAGCACTGGTTTAGAAAAATTTGACTGTAGGTAAAATTTGAACATACTCCAAAACTATATGTGGTACAAAATCACCTGAGGTAACAAAAGTGATGAAAAAATGATAAATATGATGAAATTAATATGTCCTGTATCAAATGTCATGGAACGCAGCAAAATGAAGTGCGCAAAATTCAGATTGAAAAAAGCTGAGCAAAAATAAAGAAAACATAAATTCCTGCAGAGAAAACTGCATGTGTCATTAAGGCATTAAAAATCCTTATTTCATTGTATTTCTCAAAGGACTCCGTCAAAAACACTGAAGAAAATGCTCTCCTTATTGTACCTGGAGAGGGCGCCGTGTACTAGGGATGTGCACAATGTCAGGGAAAGCAAACGACTCCTGAAAACTGCATGTGTCATTGAGGCATTAAAAGTCCTTATTTCATTGAATTTCTCAAAGGACTCCGCCAAAACCACTGAAGAAAATGCTCTCCTTATTGTACCTGGAGAGGGCGCCGTGTACTAGGGATGTGCACAATGTCAGGCAAAGCAAACGACTCCTTCACGGAAGCGCGGCCTCGTTTCTTGAGGGGGTTCGGCCTAAAACATGAGGAAGCACGGCCCTGGATTAGGGGGAGGCTCGGCCTACTCTATGAGGAGGTGCGGCTTCAGTGATGTGCGAATCACGAGGCGCGCACAAAGGAAGCCGACTACCTCACCGTCATGCCGGAAAAGATGCAACGTTGCCGCTGGCCACCAAGGAAGACCACGAATGCGAGCTACTTGGTCTTCAACAGCCGCGGAGCACGAAGAGAAGGATCCAGGTGCCCAGGTAAGTGAGGAGAGCTCGTTAGGGGTCCGTCCCTCAGCAGGGCTCAATCCTCAGGCGGCCATCTTCCTGCGTGGCCACACCACGCCCTCTAGAGACCCTTTTCAATGTCCGTTTTAAAGTATTACTGAGTATAACTGGCCCATTTAAAGCCCTGACCTCCCCTGAGAGTACAGCCATAAACCAGAGCAAATGATAAGCTGTGACTAAAGAGAGGCCAGCAGATGCACAGAATCATATGGCAAATGTAAGTTACTGCGTAAGTGCTAATGTCAGGTAATTGTAAAGGGGGAAGGCAGTGAGTTCCTGGAGAGAGGCGTGCACTGCTGAGGCTAACTGCCATAATACAATGCAAATATCCAAAGTCTCTTTTGAACCCTGCCCCTTACACATTTAGTCATAGGGAGAGGTGGGATTTGTGAGTCCTGATGATCACACCCTGTCCTGTGATGAGATGGAAACAGATGGTGTGCATCTTTGCTGATTGAAAGACAGCCTCAGGAAGCACTGGGCTTAAACCTAACACGCCCAGCTGTATTTAATTAGCAAGGTTGCACATTGTACAAGGGGGTGTGGTCCTAAAGCCGAGAAGGCTTTAGAGGGCCAGGACTGAAGCAAGGTTAGGAAAGCAAAAAATTTGACTGCAGGCACATGCGCACTAGCGCATGTCAACATAAAAAGTGTTGTAGTGTTGTGTGGTCTGTGGTGATTTATATCACCAGAGGACAGGATTGTAGTAGAATTTTAGAATTAACACTTTGAGTTGGTTTGATTAACACAGATAGAACACAAATAATATAAGTGCACTGTATTTAACTTAATGAACTTTTTAAAGTGACATAACTCAACCTCAACTCTATTTACATGTGATTTGATATGATTCAAATTTTCTAAAGTGCGCAAATACGCAATGGGCGCTATAGAGCTAGCTTAATACTAAGACCTTCAATCTCAAAATAGCTTAATTAGCTATACAGGTGCCAAAATCAGAAAGGTTTTTGATAACTTGTGAAAGCAAAGATAATTATCCTGACTTTTCAGACAAAAGAGCAGATCATTCCACAACTTGCATGTGGAGTGCTCAAAACTGCGAACACCATATGTCACCTTCTTTATCTTTGAGACACTCACAGATCTGACGGTGGTAAATGGTAATGTTCTTTTTGGAGAATTTCACAGAAATGTGCTTTTAAAATACTGTGGTCCCACTCCATGTAGCGCTTTATGAGCAAAACATAATGCTTTAACAGCAATCCTTTTTCTAACTGGGAGCCAATGGAACTCCACCAAAGCAGCAGATAAGGACATGAATTTGGGACGTCTTGATCAAACGAAAATCTGTATCCTTCATCTGAAGCTTTTTAAGGGTCTGCAAGTCTGGTAGAATGAAGGAGAACTCCTTGTTTAATGTTCTTATAATAAAATATGTGGAGGATGTCAATGTATTGATCTGTTCCACAATGCTAGCACCAAAAAAAATGTGATTCCCAGATTTCTTACTTTGGGAACTCATGAAGGAGCAGAACCAAGAGACCGAAGCTACCCAGAGTTATTCCAGTAAGTGACATCTTTCTCAAAAAGAAGAACCTTAGTTTTCTGGGTATTTAATTGGAAACAGTTACTACTCATCCAGTCTACGATAGCCTGCATACAGCTGTTAAACTGATCTGAAACTTCTTCAACATTGCTAGAAATTGGCACCACAATATGGGTGTCATCTGCACACGCAATAGTGGTGAAGCCAAAAGAATGGATAAGTTTGGCAAGAGAAGTCAAATAGATATTAAAAAGCATAGGGTGGGAAATGACCCTTATGGGAACCCCACACACCAAAGTAAAAGGTCTTGAATTAAATTGTCCAAGGGTCACCCTTTGCTCCTGATCTGCTAAAAAGGAAGAAATAAAATCAAAAGCGGATCCAGAGATCCCAGTTTGTCCCCAACCACTCCAAGTGAACAGTATGGCTCACCATGCCAAAGGCTGCAGTAGGTCCAAATGGACCACCACAGCCCTACCACCATTGTCCATGGTGAGTCTAATCTCTTCTGAGAGTGCTTCTAAAGCAGCATCAGTACTGTGGCCCGATCTAAAACTGAACTGGCCATCATTCAAGATATTGTTACTATCCAAATTATCTGATAAAACATCATTAAGATACTTCTCAATAACTTTAGCAGGGAACAATAATCGAGATAGTGGTCAATAGTTACCTAATATTATCGAGTCTAGCATGGGTTTTTTCATAAGTAGTAAAACCAGAGCTTTTTCCTACTGCCTAGGAAATCACCCTTCCCTTATCATATTGTGTAATAATGATGTAAGGGTTGGCGCTATTTTAAGGGACAATTCATTCATTATCTTTGGTGGAAAAGGGTTTGAGGGGGCCCCTGATTTAGTTTGTGAGATAAGCTCAATCAATTGATTGTCTGAAAGGAATGTGTGGTACTGTGCACAATTAAAACGTGATCATTTGTTTTTCTGTCTGTGCAGCTCCAGTTAAAATATGTCCTTCTGTGTTTTGTTAAAAATATTTTTAATTCAGACAGTTTTAGAGCCTTTCTTTGCTGTACAATAGATTGCATTCTTTCTCTTTTTCCTGATGGAAGAAGCGGAACTCCACTGCACCTTTACAAGGAAACTTCCCCTGGTAAACTTAGGTTGCATATGTAATTTCATGTGTGCCATTGTTTGCTATTCACTCGTTTTTAAGATAAAAGACAATTCCTATTATTCCTGCAGGATGGTGTTCTTATTTTCTCTGAGATGTGTTTTCTGTTGTACAGTTGGATGTTTTGATTCATCTTTTGTTTCACACAGCTGTGACAGTACTATTTCTCTGTTTGAAATGCTATATAACACACTATTTCTGGGAAGAGAGCCAGGTATTCCCCTTGTTCTCGAATGCATACACCATGTCGGTCTTCTTATGAAATTCATATTATTAGATATAAAGACTTTCATGATACTCCTATCAAGCATGTTATTATGACAGACTGTTCTTTAACCATATCATTAGAATATTTTTCATGATTCTCTTTTGCTTTTAAATCTGATCATTCCTATGACATTTTGACTCATTATTTCTCTTCTGCTATACTTAGTTGGCCCTGGCTATTAACTTGCATAGGACTTAGTTTCTATGGTCTATGCCGATTCACCTTTGTTGGCATTTTGAGTATTTTTAATTGAAGTCACCATCTGACATTTTGTCTTCTTTATTGATTTCTAAATCTTAAATACAAATTCATGGTTTTTACTTGTGCCTTGTCACATACAGATTTTTCATTGTGGATTTTCCTGTCTGGATTTTCCAATGTGGGTTCTTTGGGTTGTCTTGTTTTTCATTACATGATATCTACGACCCTTGTCCTTTGGGACTTACACAGGGCCTACATCTGTTCAATCTGCCTCTTAATGGTAAAGGCACCACCAGTTTAAAGATGAATGCTGTCACATTAAAAGATGTTGCGTGCACACACTTAGCAGTGAATTGGTGCTGTGTCACATATAATGCACTGTCAGCAAGTTTGCACTTTTTGTACAAAATCACTTTGCAATCTTGGACTTTTTTGTTTCTTTGTTTTACTGAATGAAAAATGCCCTTAAAAAATGACAACATTAACACTCTGTCAGGAAAAAAAACAGAACAGCTTCATGTGTCTCACGCAACAACTGTGCAAACCAAGCCATTGGCTCCTGCCTGTTTTGTATGTGTTTTGTGACATAGGTTTAAGTTCTGACTGCACCCTGTGCTGCTTTAATTTTGTGATGTATACCTGCTCCGCTGCTGCTCTACATTAACCTGTTTTGTCTCAGAAAGGTTTTGGTTTTTTTTGCCTTGCTGCATTTCGCAAAGGAGTTTACATTGCTGTACCTTGTGCTGAACCTGTTTTGTGAAGGACACAAATATACCTGCTGCAGATGCTTTTTAAAGTCCAAAAGTGTGTTTATTGAGGACATTTTAAGTCACAATACAAAGTACAATATAACAGTAAATAGTCACATGAACCACGTTAAAACTGAGGAACAAGGTAGTTGGATGTATAGATCAGTTTAGCATTGCCTAAAAGAGAAAATGACAGGGATATGCAAATCGATCTGTGTAAACAAAAGAAAATTACAATTCATATAAAAATATAATACAGAATTCAACATGACCCTGTTAATATAATTGCAACGTAAGGAAATTCATGGAGGTTTAGACACTTCTTGTTGTATAGGAGTCAGGGAGGAGGAACATCTAGCACTAGCATCAATCAACAATGTGATAGGTAACCATACATTCAAGCATTTGGCTGCCATATGAATAGGATACACAAACATTTTATCTAATCTGTAGTTGTAACAGACAGCGTTTCACCATGCTTGATAAGATAATTTGGTAAAATCATTCCAGTTTTTGGTTATTTGTTGAAAGGCAACTGCCAACAATAAGTCTACTATCTTTGTGTTAGAATTGAAATCTGCCCATATAGGAGATACGCTTCTCAAAAACACATTAGAAACAGAGAAGGGACACTTGGAATCAAAAATTAAGTTAATTTGAGACCACACATTTTCCCAAAAATTATGAACAGGTGGGCATGTGAAAAGTATATGGTGTAGAACTGCATGTGGGGAAGAACATGTGCAGCAGGAATCTGAGAGTTCAGCGTGTCTTTCATTTAAAATAACTGGGGATAGCAAAAGTCTATTATATATAAAGAAAAGTGTCTGTGTGGTGTTTGCTGCTCAAGAAGATTTTCTGATTTTAGTCCATATTTTGTTCAATATATCTGTAGCTAAAAACAACAAAGACCTGGCTTTTGAAGGTGCAATCTTAAATTTGTACAGTGGAAAGGCGTTTCACATGGGGGAATCTACCTCCACCCAGCAGCTACCAATTTGTCCAGTTATCAGCCAGTCCTAAATACCCCAAACATTCTAATTACAAAAGATGAAATTAATCAAGACAATCCACAAACATATACCCCTAACCACAAAAGGTAAGTATTGGACACTTCAAAAATAAGTGAAAGAGTGAGAAAGCAACTCACGTACGCAACACAAGATAGGCTACCGGCAGGTTCTCAACAGCATTCCCACTTTTATCATCATTGGTTGCTTACTCACTGAAAAACCTGAATTTGTGTCCAGTAAGAAGACAGAAAGTATGAAGGAGTAGAAATGTGTATCTCCAAACAGAAAAACACCAGTGAGCCATCCAGGACAGTATGTCCCTCAGTTAAAATTGAGATAAGACTCACAGTTAGCTTTGCCCTCTTTATTCACATTCGTGAGCTTACTCAAATTAAAAACACAGCATGTTGCAAACCTTTTCAAAGTAAGTGTCAGAATACCAATTTAGTCCACAGGAGTCGAAGATTGTCCCAATGCCCCTTCACCACTAAACTCACCAGAGGAAGACTCTCTGTAAGCCCAACTTCGGGGGTAAAGGGGACGAGGATAGAGAGAGACTGCTTAGATAAGAAGACACTCAAGAACTTCTTCTCGTCTCCGCTACTCTGGTCTGGACTGGTTACACAGCATCTGCATAGGGAAGATAACATCAAACATACCTAGACCTGCAACTATAATATATGTATCCTAGCATTACTTCTATGTAATTTAGATTTCAACAATTACCCAAACCATTCAAGCTTTGTCTTCTCTCCTATACTCTATGCTTTATGATATTCTTGTAATATCCTATTCTTGTTATTAGGAATGTCTTTATATCATGTGTATCTCAGTGAGAGTTCCAAAAATGAAACTTCACCCCTTTATATCCTAGTAAGGGGTAAAGATAAAGATGTGTGTCTGCTTCTTCACTTTTCACAGCTCGGTGCACTATTGAAAACACCACACTGGTGAATACTTCTTTTAATTTTCTTAGACAATACCTTAATCTTTAAGCTGAATTCCCACATTGAACAGCTTACCGGTATGTCTTTATCTTTTTAAATACAAATGCCACTTGACGAGTTAGTAATAGCCTAACTAAAGTCCTTTAGTGCGCGCTAACTAACTTTGCATCAAAAACATACAAATGCTGTTTTCGAGGGAAATAAACACATTTTCTTCTCTCGGAACTCTCCAAGACAAACTGGAACCAAAAGTTGTTGCAGAACAGGAAAGCAGGATTTAAAAACCAGGAATGTTCTGAAAACTATCTCCTCAGAGAGATAAGAGAACTGCTGTGAGACGTTGAACGCATCTCGAGCTACAGTTGAAGTGTGAGCTCGTTAGTGATGCCAGCACACTTCAGACCCTGGTCCTGAGCGCAAGGCTACAACACTAGAGCGCTGACCTTAATTTCGTAGTGAACTGTCTTTAGTATTCCTTGGCACAACAGGCTTCATCTTAAGCAGTTTAAGAAAGGTTGTTGGAATCTTCAGATTAAGTTGTTGCATTCTTCTCCAACATGGATATTTAGCCTTTCTTTATAAATGCACATTAATCTTCTTCTTTTCCTTTCCGGCACTAACGCTTTTATTGTGATCCTGACAGTAGGCCAACATGTTTTATTGCCTATGTTTCGTCGTGGCGATTTTGTAAGGGCGCGAGGTTTGATAGTCACCTCACTGGACAATTAACTTTGTTATGCAGATTGGTAGTTGGGAGCCACAGGCACACGTACGAGCTTCCACCTTGCCAATTGGGTCTCTATTTGTCACATATACCCCTATTTCAAAGCACTTTCGTTACTTTTATTATACCGCATTAAGGTGTCAAAGGAGTGTTTTCTCATCCCGGCTTCCATATGTCTGTAGACCAATTACCCTATAAATCTTGTTCTCCAGAGAAACCCACCTTAGTTTTTTCTCGTAGAGAGCACGAGTTATGCAAATAATTATAAATTACAGAGACCTTGGGGTTAATGTATAGAAGAGAGTGTAATTTGTCAACGGAGGAAGGTGTAAGATCGCTGAGAGGGTTTGGAAGTGTGTATTGGGCAAGAGCATTTAGAATAGCTTGTTTCAGAAGGAGATATTTAGGTTGGAAAGCCGTGGGTAGGCCAAAAATGCCACTAGCTTGGAGGAAAGACACAATCTGATCAGGTGCGTATAGTTGATGTATCCAAATTAAACCTCTTTGCCTCCAGGAATTCCAGTACAAAGGCTTGCCACTTATCAATATCATATTATAATGCCATATTGTGGATATGGAGAAAGAAGTCCAATCCATAGGGTTTATTGAAGAATTGGGCTTCAAAATTTTAGATGTGTGTTTAATTACGGGAGTAGATAGGGATTGTGGCTTGCAGGAGAAAGATAAATATTCTTGAAATGAGAAGGGAGAGATAAAAGAACGTTCAAGTTCAGCCCAGAGAGGACAATCCACAAAAGGCTCAGAGAGCCATCTTGATGCTTGACCAAGCAAAAAAGATATTTCGGCATATAGGGAAGTCAGGGAATTTAACACCACCTTCTGATTTAGGACAGATCAATTTTGATAAAAACATGTGTGATTTTTAATTGCTCCATAAAAAAAGGACAAAATAGAATTTCTTTTCCTAATTTTGTTAGGGGGATGGATACTGGGATATTGGAGATGGTTTACAGAATTATAAGGGACAGCATAATCTTTATGGTATCTTGATGACCATACCAAGATCAGTATAACGGGTGCCATTTAGTGGTCAAAGAGGATATTCTCTGTGTACAGTTCTCCATACAACGTGAAATTGTACCTGAGGTAGAAGGAGTAAAATTTAAACCCAAGTACTTAATATGTTGAAGGCTCCATGTGAAATTGGAGATAGCAAAATCGTCTTCAAAAGTATATTTTGTTAGAGGGAATATTTCGCATTTACCTTTATTTAATTTATATCTGGAGACAGCTGCAAAGGAATCCACTTCTTGTAGGCATGCAGAGTGAGAGGACTGGGGTTGTGAGATAAATAATAATACATCATCGGCATATGCGGCCAATTGGAGTTGAGTGTTTTTAAAGCAAATCCATGGACATCTTTATTTTGACGGATTCATGACAAAAGGGGTTCTAAGGCTAAATTAAAAAGAAACGGGGATAATAGACATTCTTGACGAACAGCTCTACCTAAATTAAAATAGGAGGATGTGCCACTGTTTGCACACACTGTCTCTCTTGGATTAGAATATAAAATTAATATTAAGGAGATGATTTTAGATCCAAATCCAAACCATTTAAGTGTGTGAAAAAGGTAAGCATTCCACTCTATCGAACACTTTTTCTGCGTCTAACGCTACTGCTGCTAAGGAATGTGGGACATGGGAGGATTTAGATAGAATGTCAAAAAATAAACAAGTATTGTCTGTAAAAAGGCAACCTTTAACAAATCCAGATTGTTCCAGTCATAATAAATCAGGTAAATGGGATTCCAAACGTATGGCTTATGCCTTTGAAAACATTTTATAGTCGATGTTAACTAGAGAGATGGGCTGAATGATTTTACAATACCTTAAGTCTTTCCCTTCCTTAGGAATTAGACAAATTAGGGCATCTGAAAAAGAGCCCGGGTATTCACCTGAGTTTGGTAAGGAATTTAGAAGATTATGCAATTTGAGGATTAATACATATGCAAAATGTGTAAAAAAACTCAACAGTAAAGCTATCCGGTCCTGGGGCTTTATCTTTTTTAAGTGTCTGTAATGCGGTAAGGAGTTCCTTTTGTGATAGGTTGGCCTCTAAGTTAATAAAACCTGGTCAGGGAGTAGAAGGCTGCTGAATACCAGATAAAAACCGAGATATGTGATGTTCTGTGGGAGGAATTTCTGATGTGTATAACGTCTTATAAAATAGGAGAAATTCGTTTAAAATGTCATCATATTTAAATTGCAATGTTTGTTGCTCATCCATAATGGACCCTACATCAAGTTTGTTGTGCTTATCTTTCAAATAATTAGCTAGTACTTTGAGGGTTAATTCTGGCCCCCATAAAATTTCGCACTGGATTTTAATAAATATGATGCCGCATTGTTTGTCAATTCCTTGTTAAACTGAAATTTGACATTTATAAGTTCTGCTAAACAATTTTTTGATTTGGAGGAGTAGTAAGAATGCTCCAGGGTCTTTATCTTGGCTAAAAGGGTTTTGGTAAGTTCTTGTGATTTTTTAAGTTTTCTGGAAACATAACCAATAATAAAATCTCTAGCTGTTGCTTTAAAAAGCATCCCACACCACATGAGAAGGTTAAGTATCAGACTGATTAAAAAAAGAAAATCAATTTGAAAAGGAAACAAAAGAGGAGGTGAATGTTGGATCTTAAAGGAGAGCGTTAATAAAACGCCATTTTTGAGGAGTGTTGGGTTTCTGTAAAATATCAAGCTGAAAAGTAATAGGAGCATGATCAGATATTATAATGGAATCAATATCCACTGACATTAATGATTGGGAGATATTATGTGATATGAAAAAATTATCTATTTCTGTTTGGGTATGATGGCCCGGAGAGTACTACGAGTACTCCTTTGTGGTAGGATTACAAAGTCTCCAAGTTTCTATAAACTGATATTGTTTAATAGTTTGTATAAAAAACTTATGAGCTTTATGGGGGACAAAGGAGACCAATGAATTAAGATCTAAAAAGGGGTAAAAAAAAACGTGATTACAATCTCCTGTAAGGATAAAATTATCATCAATACAATGCGCGATTTGTTGAGCTAAGGATATCCAAAAAGAGGAGTCTCCAGCGGTTGGGGCATATATATTAAGTAAAGAGATCTAAGCATTCCCAATCTACAGTTTAGTAAACAACCATCTACCACCTTCATTGGAACATTGAGGAAAGTAATTTAACATAAAGCGATTTGCAGCATAGATTTAGAACCCCATTGCGTTTACCATACCCTGGTGAATAGAACACCTCCCCAACCCATCCTCGCTTTAATTTTGTTGACAAATCTGCTGTTAAATAAGATTCTTGTAAACCGGCTATGTCCACCCCAATTTAACTAGATGTATTAACACCCTTTGCCTTATAATAGGCTAATTAAAATCTCTGACATTCAAAGAGACAAGATTTAAGGATATAAGATAAGTAAGAAGATAAATAGAAGACAACAATCAATGTACAGTCTCAGACAACAAAGAGCATACCAAAGAACAAACCAACTATATGCAAAGTAAATCAAACATATTAGGAAAAGAAAGAAAGATAAATAGAGATGTAAGTTCCAGTGCAACATTTGAGATACAAGGTAGCAGAAGAAATTGTGTATATGACTGATAAAGAATAAGATCAAAATAAATGAAAGAGAGATAAGGGGATAAGTAAGTACAAAATACAAAAATATGAAGGATGAAACATACCTAAAAAGACCAAACAAGGATAGGAGGGAACAAACCACAGGGAATAGATGACACAGCCATGCTCAGCCGAACTAAGGGCGAAGAAAGACCGCATCACACGTGACGAAACAACAACAGGGAAATAGATGTCAACAAACCTGTAAATAGCAGAAAAAGAGATGTGTAAGCAAAACATCACAACAACAAGCCAAAATATAACATATTGAAAACCTTTAAACTAGTTCATCATATATTGCAAGTTCAACAATATAGATAAATGAAGCGGAGGAAGCTGTTCTGAAGGATCGTTGGCATCAAGTGATCGAAGACGTTGAAGCACCTGAAAAGGCCATAGATTCACCTTTCCACAAATTGATGAAGCTTTACAGCTTGGCTGGGTCTTCATAGGTTGTAGTTTTGTTTATATGTGTTACCTTAAAAAGACCTAGATGGAAATGTCCATACATGCTCCCAAAGAACGCAACCCTGGTCTCATGTTGAGGAACTCTTTGCACCTGTTCGCTGTGGCTTTAGCATTATCCTGTGATAAGAATAAGGTTGCACCTTACCATAGGATACGTTGATTCGCCTTCATGATGATAGATCAGTCAATTGTCGAACTAGCCTCTGAGCTAGTTGAATATTAAGTACTGTAACCTCTGGTAGATGAAGTATCTTAGGGAGAAACGATCTGAAGAAAAGAAGTAGATCAGAGCCTTTTGTTTCTTCCGGCAAGCCATACAAGCATAGGGTATTTCTTCTATTCTGGTTTTCAAGGTACTCGACCTGTCGTTGAAGTGAAAATACCTGTGCCTGGAGAGTATTGAATTTAGCACCTGTGAGATGAAGAGGATTCGATCATTCACTTTGGACCAAATTTCTGTAAAGAACTGCAGTTTGGTATTTGTCTCTTCCATAAAATGTCGAAGAGCATGGATCTCCTCCAGCAATAAATTCAGGGAGGCAGGAGAAGGGGGTTTAGGTGGAGAAGGTGGGTCCTTCTTCAAGCGTTTAGTGGTGACCTTCCCTGTTGCAAGAGGACTAGGAATTGAAGACAAAGGTCCTTTAGACTTGGATAATAGAGAGTACTCCATATTAGAAAACTCTGTTAGAATCTTAGAGTTTTTGATAAAGGACTGCGTAGAGCGTGAAGCAGGTGGACCTAGCTTTTTAAATCTTCCCAGAGAAAGTAATGTAGAAAGTAGTGGTCAAATGAGTATAATATTGTCTAAGTGTGAGTCACATTAAAGTTGGGAAGTTACAGACGCAATGCTTCTCACTACAAATAATGTCACATTCCTGTGAAGGATAAGTTGACAGAAATTCAAACTTTAAATGAGAAAGCAAAGCATAAGCATATAGAAAGCCTGTGAAGAGTAATCTTCTGCAGAACTAAAATGATGGGCACTAATGAAGCAGAGATTATATTCTTAATATGAAAGTCCGCTAAAAACGGATAAGGTGCATCACAAAATGCTTTACATGTTTATGCGCTGGCGTTTTTTATGAGGCAGTTCCGAAAATGCGATGTAGACAAAATGGCGGCCATTACAAATGTTGCACGGAAAACGGAATTCCAGTTACCTAAAAACAGCTCCCAAAAGCAGGAAAACAGTCAGGAAGGACATCTCCGTGTTCAGGGAGACATTTGCAATCTCGAACATCTCACCCGTTCCGTCAAAGCATCAGTCTAAAGCCACCATCTGCGCCGCTCCAAGAAGTTTCACTGAGGCGCCACCATCTTTTGCAGGCTCCAAGCCTCCCCCTGGTGCAGATGCTTTTAATGTTTGTGTGTGAGGAATGTTAGGATTGCACATCTCCAGACAATGCTGTTGTGAGGGAGACTTCCATTACATCTAGTTCTTGAATATGTAGGGGCTTTGCTTAGTCAATTATCATTAATTTTAGGTGGGT
Source organism: Lissotriton vulgaris (assembly GCF_964263255.1). Taxonomy (NCBI): domain Eukaryota; kingdom Metazoa; phylum Chordata; class Amphibia; order Caudata; family Salamandridae; genus Lissotriton; species Lissotriton vulgaris. The sequence goes on from NC_141694.1 coordinate 528,064,240, forward strand.
GTGAGCCTGTGATTGTTCAATGACCAATGCCGGGTACACAAATTAAAAAGATATGTGGTGGTTGGGGGCATGATTTTGGGAAAGTGGAGTAAGAGACTTTTTTTTGGTTTGGGAAAATGTTTTAGGTTTTGGAAAATTAAGCATAAGTCTTGCTAACATTAATATATAGAAACAACCATTAACAAGCAAAGCAGTTTCGCAAACCTCTAATCAATAACTGGCTACCAATCCCGGTTGAATGATGAAGAAATGCTAGGCGATACAACACGATAAGCACATGACAGAGTGCTCTATATAGAAATTGGCACAATGCAGTGCTACATTCACATGGCATACATTAGTATGTATCCATACAAGGGATGGCAGTGTGCCACTTCAGTACGAGGTTGTGTGGTTGGCTGAGATCATTGACTATGCACTTTTTTCAACTTGTTTATCTAAAGAAGACCTAGTTTAAAAAGTGCCCAATGCAAGGTCACAAGTCAAACAACTGGCAGCGTTTTATGGTTTGCAGACGTGTACTGAATAACATTTAAAGAAACAAAACGTTTAGAAATAGAAACTTACCTTTGATGCCTTCACCCAACCACCACATTCTCCTATAGATAATCAAGGTATTGAGTTTGGCATTCAATTCTTTCTGAATCCACCTTAGTTGTGTTTGCAGACATACCCGGTGACTATTCTCTTGCCTAAACTCAACTTGTTTATGGACGTCCAGTTTGATGGTAGGCCAGCCAGTCTGCAGAGGGAGACAGTGGAATAGATTGTTATGGCATTATATCATATGAGCTTTATGGTTTGCACATAAGGGAAATCACGGCGAGCAGCTGGGCCCTTTATTTTTGAAGGCTATGCACAACATACATAGAACACATAAAACACTGCATTTCATCCTGTAGTTTACACTGGGTGGAATTCAGTATCAGTAGCTTGATAATGACAGTTGAATTTTCCAGGGAAAAAAAATCAGTATCCAAACAATTTTGTTTATGGGTAGCTATATATGGTACCCTCATAGAAAGGTTCATATGGCTGAGATACCCGCCACCACCTCTCAACACAATCCCCAAGGATGGGACACCGGAAACGGTTCTGAACTTTTGGAAGACGGGAGGGAGTGACCCTCCCGGCCGTATTTATTAAAATATGAAACAAAATTAAAACATTAAAATAACAGTTTCATATTAATGTACAATTTCATTTCCACATTGCGATGTTTGGCTAACCTTAACATATTCTCTAATACAAAGGTTCTCCTAGCCGAACTAACATCCTACAAAACATTTAACTTGAAATTGTACATCCATCCTAACGTTTAAGGGCCAACGGCAAGGTCGTAACCGGTGTCAAGATCCCTAAACCAGACATATCCCCCTCACTTGTGAGGGGCGACCGCACAGAGGTGTACCTCAAGTGCATTTACCAATTTCCCTTGACTTGACGGGGGCCCCAATAAACTCGACGCCATTTAAAGGTCGTCCGAGGACTCGTGTGAGGTATCTAGAAGGTAGCGTAGACCCCCTCCCAAACCCCACACAACTTACCACATCTGCCGTCGCAGATGTCCTGGCCCCGGGAAATTCCCCAGGAGGGGGCTGTAGCCCCTCCTACCCAGGAAGGGGCCTTGACCGCCTTTCCTTTTCTTTCGGCGGCCCATCCTTAGAAGGGACCGCCTCCCCGTTGAGGGGCCAATGGCCACTTCCCTTGAGCGCTCCCATCCGTAATGGGTGACGCCCACCCATAGGGATCTTCCAATTACTGCTCACCGATCATGACCTTACCGCCCGACCAAAATAAATACGACAATTCTAACTAAATTACTAAATGACTAAATTACTAGAAGACAATAACAATTACAACTTAGTAAAAGGCATGATTACTGATCAACACTAGTGCATCATTACTTTATTTGCAAAACAAACTACCATTTGACCATTCTTTATTGCATATTCAAAGTTATCACGACAATCATCACAACCTGCAAAAATTAGCGTTACCACATCAAACTTTATTTAAAACCACTTGCTGTCCTCAGGGGCTGGTGGGTGGGTCAAAATTGGCTCTTCGTTCCGTCTCGAGCTCACGTGCAGCGAGGAGGTGCTGCTTTAGAGCACAGGAACAAGAGGATGCTTTCTTGGCTTGTTGCTCCTTTTATCCGTCTTCAGGGCGGGCGTAAACCCGCCCCTGCCTGCCCCAAAGGGCGTGGCCGGCCGCGTCAGTGTCTAGGCCAGCCCACTCCAGGGCGGGAAAAGAGCGCGCCCCGGCTACGCCGCTTCGGGCATACCAGCCGAGACTCGCCTCCCGCCCAAAATGGCTTCCTGGGGGGATCGTGGTACTCCGCCATACGTTCGGGGACACCGAATGGTCGCCCCTTTCCAATAGCTTTCAAGGCAAAAAAACCTCCATCTAGAAGAAGAGAATCAGGCGCTTCGTAGAGAATCCAACCTTCTCCACTTTAGGAAGTCCCTGAAGACTTTACTCTTCAAAGACGCATTTACATTCCAGTAGTCGGTCACTAGCTTTAGACACTCCTATACTCTCATCTTGTTTCTTGTTGCCTTACTTGGTCAGTAGCGCTTTGAGACCTGTCGGTGAGTTGGCGCGATACAAAACCCAGTTACAAATTACAAATTACAAATTACAAATTTCTTTGTCAGGGCTCAGAGGACCACACTTGGCCTTTGTACACTTGAAAATATATGGGATCACTGAAATAATATCGAGGGACAAAATATCGACTTGCCAAAATATCGTGGACAAAATATCGACAGTCAAAATATCGAGTTTGTATCTACAAACAGGTAAGTACAAAAATATTGAGTACAAAATATCGTTTACAATAATATAGTTGTAAAAAATATCGACTTTATTAAAAACAGTGTTAAATTAAATTAATATTCAAATTTAATTACTAAAATATACTTAAAAATACTTAAATTAACTTATAATAATTAAATAATAAATGAAAATAATAAAAATAATTTTTTACAATCTTATTTGTTAAAACATATATATATAGTAACATACTATAATTAAATAAGATACTATTATATTACCGTACAATACCAGAAGTGTAAAAAATACTATTCCACTCCAAAGAGTGCAAGCGTAGGGAAAGCATTGGATAGCGTAGGGGTTAAAATTACTATTCCCACTCCAGTGGGTGCAACAGTAGGGAAAACTGACCCTGAACCCAAAAAATACCCCTTTACCCAAAAACTGAAAACTGACCCTGAACCCTAAAAATACCCCTTTACCCAAAAACCCAAAACTGACCCTGAACCCTAAAAATACCCCTTTACCCAAAAACTGAAAACTGACCCTGAACCCAAAAAATACCCCTTTACCCAAGAACTGAAAACTGACCCTGAACCCTAAAAATATCCCTTTACCCAAAAACTGAAAACTGACCCTATACCTAAAAATACCCCTTTACCCAAAAACTGAAAACTGACCCTGAACCCTAAAAATACCCCTTTACCCAAAAACAGAAAACTGACCCTGAACCCTAAAAATACCCCTTTACCCAAAAACTGAAAACTGACCCTGAACCTAAAAATACCCCTTTACCCAAAAACTGAAAACTGACCCTGAACCCTAAAAATACCCCTTTACCCAAAAACTGAAAACTGACCCTGAACCCTAAAAATACTCCTTTACCCAAAATTAATTAATATTATTTAATTACCAATTAAGTATTACTTAATAACAATAAAGTAAATATATTAGCACATTAGCTGTAATTAATTTGAATTACATTTAATAATTAATAATTAATATTATTTTTTCTCAATTAATTAATTAACAATAACTAAAAAATTATATATATAAATAAATTACTCTAATGTAATTAACTAATTAATATTATTTAATTACCAATTAATTACTAATTAAACATATGTACAAAATTATATTAATTAACTAATTAATATTAATTAATTACCAATTAATTATTAATTAAAAATATTTACAAACATATATTAATTAATTAATTATTATTAAATTACTCCCCACCCTTATCCCCTATTAACCCAACATCCCGCTCCTAAACATTAACTACAATTTATATTACTATTAATACATTTTTTTTTTAACCTTTTTTCTACATATTATCGAAATTTTTTACTTTGACTATTTATAGATATTTTGTCTTGTCAATTTTTTTGAGTCGATATTTTTGTACTCGATATTTTTTTATCATTATTTTAATCGATATTTTGACCAACAATATTTTTGTTATCGATATTTTATTATTGTCGATATTTTTAACTCAATATTTTGTCCATTCGATATTTTGGAGTCGATATTTTGTCTGTGAACCAAGGATATGATTTGCTTCCACTAATAAAAAAGTCAAAGGGCAATATAAAACTCTTTATAGAGCACATACCCTAATGCACCAAGTGTAGCTTTCAAATGTCAACTCTGATATCCTACCCAAACTAGTTCCTGTTAAAATCCGATCTTGCCTCACGTGCACACCTCGCACAGCTGTTGTGTAGGGGGCAGTGCATAATAATATTCTGGTTCAAGGCTGTCATCTTCTGGTTGGTGTGTGCAGAGTGAACACAAATGAAAGGCCCAATTGAGGAAACTGAATCAGTGCATTGTTAAATGTGTCAGAACTACTGACATAGCTGCCAAATGGCACCCCTATCTTGAGTGACACATATAGCAATTCTAGTCAAAGGAAATTGCATTCTGATACTAGTAAGGTTAATTTTATCAATGTAGGTAAGAATGACTTCAAATATTTCCGCATGGAGAATGCTGTTAAAAAAAGCTAGGATGGGTGTACTAATTGAGGTTACTGTACATTTTGCGAGCATCTACTTATGAAACGGACAACAGTCAACCAGAGTTTGAACAAAATAACTCATTCTGATTAATTAAAAATGAAAGAAAAATATCAAAGAAAATCTTAAAATAAATAATTATTCACTCTCGTAATGGAACAAAAATGTAACATCTAATAAACAGGTTATCATTTTTAAACCACTCATCCACCAGCAGGTTGAAGCTATGTTAGAACAAAACAGAAGCCAAGGACTATATTTTTCAGCCACAGTTGCAATGCTTCTTTACAGACAATAACATATCAGCTATTTGACTCTACCCTGACACTGATCATGGTAACAAATATAAAAGAAATTCCAAGTAGCTGCCAAATGGCACTGTCACATGCAAGCCAGAGTTAACTTTTAAACCGACATTAATTTTTCCGCAGTTTTTTTTTTAATGTACTCTTTTAATGGTAAAAGTGAAATTGCACGAGGGGCCTCTCTTTCAACTTGGGCTGTATATTAATTAACTTCTCACCAGTTAACTCCTGACACACTCAAGTGTTAATTGAATATCTTTGTAATATTCATAGTTTTAGTGTAGTGGAAATCATTGACAGTATCAACTCTAGCTATGTAGCAAATCCGAATCAACAAGCATGTGCAATTGATGATTTTTTCCGACATATGCAAATAAGACTGTTACTTTATGGATGTACACAAAGACCAAACTGGCAAAGGCATGATTCCTTGAGAAGAGTGAGAGGAGCATAACTTGACCTTATGACTTGTTTAATATTTCAGCAAGCCTTGCATTTAGCAGTAGTGATTAGCATTCTGGGACCTGTAGTTGTACCTTTAATATTTGGGTATATTCACAAGAACATGTGATAACTACCGCAAGAGTAGCATAATGCAATTTTAAAAATCGCAGCCCTTCACGGGAAAATAACCCTGTGTCAAAGTGGAATTCACCACAACATGCAATAGTCACCAGATAACGCGTCAAATGTCCGCGTGAAAATTGACACAATGCCGCTAAAATGTGAAAGCGAATGCAAAAAAACATACGAAGAGGCCAATCGCGGTACAAAAATTGGAGAAAACTTGCCTCAAGAGGACAAGAGGAAGACGAAGATGGGGTTCAGTCTGCAAGAAGACCGGATCATCTTCACAGAGGTGATAGAACACCATCAACCACTGTTCGGCACCTCCACTGTGGCACGGGCAACCCAAACGGAAATACGGCAGCCCATCGTCACCAACGTCAATGCAGTGAGAGTGTTGAGGAGGTCACTGGAGGAGGTCAAGAGGCGCTGGCATGAAGTGCACAGCCAAACCAAGGAGAAGCTCACAGTCAACAGGAAGGGAGCAAGGGCAATTGGAGGTGGGTGTCCTGCAACCTGTGCTGTGTGTACCAATTGGATGTGGCTGCAGGAACATAGTTACTCATCCATGAATGTGAGCCAATCCATCAACTAGTCCGGGCAGGTGTACACAGCCCATGCTGTTTCACCAATCCGCAAAACAGCCCAAGAGGGGAGCTCCTTCATGTAGTCACTGCACACGAGGAATTGTGCAATCTCCCATTCACAACTGCCAATACATACTCAGTATGTCAAGGCATCCCATGCATGGCTGTCTCAGTTACACTCCTGCTCGTGATCCAACAGGGGGGCAGACACAAGTCATAGTCCAATTCATCTACGGTTGTGTTGGATAGGCAGAATTTCATGGGACACTCGAATGTGCATATTTGGCGGTGGAACCAGGGCTGGAAGCAGGTGACCTAGGCAATACGGAAGCTGAGCCGATAACTGATCCATAGCACTTTCAGTGGCACTAAGCCCAGTAAATGTAGCATAAGTGCACGGTAGTGTTCCATGTGACGGGGTTGTGCATGTGCCCTGTATGGCCTGCCATTGCCTTGGTGCGTCTCGTGGAACCGGCACTCTTCTGAACTGCGTCAGTTGTGTTGGGGATATGCCACAGCTCTGGGCAATGATTCAAATGTGTGTGCAACGTTGGGTGAATGGGTTGATGTTACCCTGTGTGTCAAAGGCATCCCATGCGGGGGTCCCCCAGGCAGGGGCTTTTGTGTGGGGGGTGTGGATGAGTCAGATGGTTCATTTGTGCATTGCGTGGCGTGGAAGTAGTCCACATCTGCCATGGCATCTCTCTCAGGGTGTTCCAGGCGCATTCTGGACCAAGGTCAGAGGTGCAGATGTCCTCCTGCCTTCTGCATTGGGACAATGGAGCTTTCATCCCCGTTCTTTGTCTTATTGCTACTTGCATTTTCAGAATGTGATGTGGCTTTGGCGCTGAGATTGGGACACAGCCTTGGGCTCATGGGGTACATATGTCAATACATAATGTTGATACATACAGTTGTTGGCATGTGGAACCAAGTGCCCTGCAAGGCTGTGCGCTGCTTGTGCAATCTCACTCCGTCTCTCTCCCTCGCTCTCCCTCTCTTTCCTTTGTTGGGCGCATGGCACACCGTCTTCTCCTGGATTTAGTCTTCCAGTCTGTGTACTACGGATTGTCCAGTGAGGACCCGCTAGGACTCATCCAAATGGTTGTTTTGGCTTTTGTTTGTATAGTGTTTTGTGTTGGTGGTTGCATTGCTGTATGACTGATTCTCCATTTTCTGGCCACGCATGTATGTTGATTTTCCTGCTTGTGCGACATCAGTCAAAATATTTGGTTTGGGATTCGTGGTGTTGGTGTGCAGTTTCTTGTTCCGGGGTTGGGGGTAGGCCTGGGGGGGTGTGTTGCAGGCCTGGTTGTGGCATCGGTGGGTGTTGTGGCCCTCTTGGGTGTCCGTGCTGCATGTTCAGTTGCTCCATGGCATCTGTTGCCCATCAGGTGTGTCTATGGGCTGGGCTCCCTTTTGTGGTTCAGGCTGTGGTCTGACTTTACACCAGGTCGGAGCAGATGTTAATTTCCTGCTACTAACACACCTTATTGCGTGTTTTATGTTCTTATCGCTGATCTGGCTGGTCGTTGTGAATTTTGAGGTGTTGTGTTGTCACGGATATATTTGCACAGGAACACCTACTCTGCATCTCATTAGCGATAGTTGCTGGGGTCCTCTGTGGCGATTTTTTTTGCGGCTGCTATCGCGGGTAAACTGGTACTGTGGGCTGTTAGCACCAGATTGTGAATGGGGAGGTAAATTTATCGTGACTTTGGCTGCGATAAAGTGCAATTAATTCAGCGATAGCTCCTGGTGAACAAGGCCCCATTGTGTCCACTCGTGAAAAAATCACATCATGCTTTGCAACTAGTGATGGAGAAATACCAGCAGGCACAAGAGGATGCAACCTTGGTTATCCTGCTTGACAATCCCTAAACTGTAACATTGTCATAGGAAATATATCGGAGATCCATTCATGCATCTTCCCCTGCTGGTATTATGGAGGCCCCTTAAACTTTTTAAAAACAACTTCAAGGCACAGGATGCAATCTCTTATATGCAGAAAAATCAACAGTATCTAAAGACATTACGCATGAAACGAGACTCGTAGCAGTTATGCAGGCGGCTATGCAACTAACAGCTGAATTTCTTTGTGGTATTATCATTAGCTCTGGTGTACTGCAAAGTTAGTGAGAATACCCGCTCGAGGGGCGTAGCAAAGCAAAAGCAATTGGCATATGTTAACAACTGGATTTTTCAATAGATTTAAATATGATATGGATGTGCATCAAGATCCAGCTGACAGAGGCATGATTTGTTGGGAACATTTCGAGGAGCACATTGGGTCTCATTTTTTGTTAAATATTTCAGCGAGTCTTGCATTTAGCCATAGTGATTGGGATTCTGGCGTTTTATCCAAAGACCTTTTCCTGCTGGAATTATGGAGGCCACTTATAATCTATAACCATATTACAAGGCTCAGGATACAGTTTATATATACGCAGAAAAAACAACAGTATCTGAAGACATTGCACAAAGCGGGAGCCACATAGCACATAGGCAAATGTGTACAATTATTTCTAATTGCAACAAGTGAATACCCATGTGCATGTTCAAATTGCATAAAAGGCAGTGGAAGATAAACAGGTAATCGAGCCTCTTATTTTTGGCGAAAACGTTTGTGGTTAACTTCTTACATTTTGTTGGAACACTGGATTATCCTGGACGTGAAGTAAAGTACTATTGGGCATTAGGAACACCTGGTATTTACAATGCTCTATAAGGAAGTTTGACCTACAAATATATAAAAACTACTTAATATATATTCCATAATGTGTTAATTCCTAAAACAGTACATGTTTCTATATGTAATGTCTGCTTTCAAATGTTCTGATGAGTGCTGCTGTGCACTAGGCAGGCTAGTGGTGAATAATTTCGGGCAGACATATCCAATACTAGGTAACAGAATTTAGAGTCGGTACTGGGCACCACTGCAGAGTTCGATGAGACTGTGATGATACTGACACGCCATATCAGGTCAAAGTGCCCTTCATCTGCTTGGCTCCACGCATGTGCCTCAAGACTACTGACAGTAATGCACATCACAGATAGGAATACCAGTGCTGTTGAGTGTCTGACATGATTTACTGTCAGTCCACAGTTCCACAGTTCCAAAAGGTAGTAGAGCAGGGAGGACTGGGAGATCCAACTTGGAGTTGCTGGGCCATATGTATCAAGCAGAATTTCATTTGTCTGCGTTTGCGATCCCAATTTTGCCAAATGGTATGTATGAGGCAAATCTGCGTGCAAAATAAGGAATCGCAAAATTTGCGATTACCTGAATGCAATGTAAGAAGCACCAAAAAAGTGCAATTTGGCCTTAAGGAATTGCAAATTACCACCAACTTCAAGTTGGTGGTAATTTGCGATTTCTTTGAAAAATGCACTTGTTTGCATTTTTCAAAGTACTATGTGAAGCACATACATGCCCTTAGGGCATGTATGTGCACCACATGTTCACCCATGCTTATTTCTGGGGTGCAACAGGGTTTTCCTTTTGACATCCCTGCATCCTTGAAATTGCATTCTCGATTTGCGATTCGCTAATTGCTATTCGCAAATTGAGAATGTCTTCCGATTCATTCTTTTTGGCCTCTAGGCCCATATGAATGAATGGGGAGGTATACCTTAATGGTGAATCACAATTTGAGATTCACAATTAAGGGATATGTAGGATTCCAAAATGTATTGCAAATCCTACATACATAGCATTTTGCGATTCTCAAATAGCGATTTGCAAAAAATCGCTATTTGAGAATCGCAAAATTACTTTTTGATACATATGGCCCTGAGTCACTCCGAAGTAGCATTGCATATAGGGCAACAAAGCAAACTGATCATGACTCATCTTATGCTTGTAGTGTACTTGGTTTAGTTTAATAGAGACCCACCGGCATGCAAATTTAAATCAGACTTGTTTTGCCCTTGGGCTTGCCTACGCATTGAAAGTACACTCCTGTTGTTCGAGAACCATCTGTTACACTGAACCAGCCGAGGTCGGTAGTGGGTATACCTGCAGGGTGGTGACGTGGGGAGGGGGAGGGGCAGGGTGAGGGGTAGTAAATAATCTATGGATTACAGAGCTTTACAGGTAAGTAAACATATATTTAAATAAAAAGAATTTCGTTGCATGCACTGCATCGCATTTGGGAATGCAGTGCATGCAACAAAATTCGTTTTATTTATTTATATGTTTACTTACCTGTAAAGCTCCGTAATCCCTAGATTACTACCCCCCACCCTACCCTCCCCACGTCACCGCCCTGCAGGTAGACCCACTACCGACCGCGGCTATACTGAACACCCCACTGCAAAATGAGGTGATGATGGGGCCATACCAGATGATTCGAGAAGAAACGACCGGGAAATATATTAGGGAGATGTTCCACCACAAACACCACCATGAAGATACCCCCCGCCCGTGTACATATTCTGTGTGAGTGAGGCATGCACAAGAGATGTTGTGTTGCACCTGCATTGCGTAAGTGATGAATGGACAGTTGATTCCTTGGCTGTTGCTGCCTTGTGTTACTTGTATTGCTATTATTAACTTGTTACAATATCATTATTACAAGTATTATTGGACACTTAATCTCAGTGATGACAATCGTTTTGATGTCATTGTGATCAAGTCCCATATAACATCATTTCCATTAAGACTGGGGGTAAAAAAAATGATTTTATGTAATTTCTAATTAATTCATTGTGATCAACAAGTGTGTGATGTAATTCGTGTCGTCCTTGTGCTCAAGAGTCATATAACATCACTTCCGTTTAATATTAGGGTTAAAAGTGACGTGAAGCATTTCCTATGAAGTCATTAAAGTGACTGAGATCAACAAGTGTGTGACGTAATTTTTGTTGCCCCTGGCTTTTGTCATCTTGGGATTTCTAGGGGTGCAAACACACAGGGAAGATGTCCAATATACACCTCCTTTATATTTGTTACAGCTCTGCCAACTGCCCCTATGTGCGTTTGCCATCTTCGCCTACTCTCTCTAATTCTTTCTTCTGGTATTTGGGTTTTATCTCCATGGTACCCTTTAACATATTCACTACTGCCAACCTGAAAGTTAATTTCTTTAATGTCTTGTAAAGCTTTTGATTGCATATGTATTTTTAGTTTAGTTTGCTCCATATTTTTTATTTTGGCGTGCATATTTTCTGTCTCTCTCTCTCTCTCTCTCTCTCTCTCTCTCTCTGAATAAACTATCTTCATTTTCTCTCCCTTTCTTATTTTGAGCAATGGGGCCCATGGTCATTTCTGTTCCGCTATTCGCTCTTTTTTGTGCCCGTTCCTAAAGCTCAAAGTATGTACACAAATAAAAACAGTTGTGAGGGCAAACTTTCAATCCCAAATTCAAAGAATAAGATTTAGTGGAATGTTGCCACTTTATTTAACTCTTCAGTAATGATTAGACAACAATAAATGTCATATTAATTAGCAGTAATTTGGTGGATGGTTTAGATTGGTCCTACTCACAAATTCATACGTTTATGGCCATTCAATATTCCTTGCTAGTTTGCTCTCCAAGGAACACAACCAGTTTTATTGGGGTAGTAGGAAAGGATTCTTCCAAGGGGAAAATATGTTTCCTGTGAAAACAAATGTGAATAAATGTACTACTACTACTAGACATATATGAAGCTTGTTCGATCTGGGTTAAATCCTGGATCAATAAATATTACCTTTACGAGTGCCTCTGGATTACAGGACTGTCCGTTTTCAGGAATACTCCTGCAATTATCTGATATTTCCGTAAAAGTCAGAATTTTTCTAAAGTTCATATATTTTCTATGAGGATATGAATAATATTACAGGAGAAAATCAATGTTTTTCATTCTCTATCTTTCCTGCATTGAGCAATCATTTAGGGGGCCGGTCGCATTGCCCAAAAGCCTGCTCAGTCAACACCACGATGTTGGTTGTCATAGAAATAAAAGAGGGACAAGAGTGTTCACATGATCACGCTTCTCAGATAACAGTGTTATTGCCAGCCCACGCCGCCAACCTTATAGACACCAGCTTAACTGAGCCGCCCAGGGAGACACAGAAAACCTGCTCCTGTCTTGCCTGATTCCATTGGCTGCAGGGCAGAGTTCATTTCTCGGGAGAGCATTAAAGGTCAGACCAGGTCATGTTAAAAGTTATTCATTATTAGATTTGAATAAGTCTTAGTTCAGAGGGTTTGTACCTGGTTTAGCAGTATTTTAATTTCCTATCAATATAAAACTTGGGAAAAATCAATAAAAGCCTGGGTATTTGGTGGGAAACATACATTACAACACAGGCACTACAATGCAATGCCTATACAACGCAGCCAATACAACTCAAATTCCATTTCAACGCATGCTATTACAAAGCATGCCATGACAATGCATATGCCTCACTGACCAGCACCTTCGCTGAGGTAAGCACCCCACAGTGTTAGAATACTAAAGAGTTGGAATGGTGCATGCATTTTAATTGTTTGGTTAAAATAGCATGCGTTGTAATGGGAGTTGTTTTGTAAAAACCGTGTTGTAAAAGTATACGTTGTAATAGTTTGGCTTGTAAAATCATGCATCCGATTTTCCCCCCTTATTAGTAACCACTCTAAACAATGAATATAGGAAAGAAGAAAAGCATGTTGAAATATCTTCTAGAACCTTCATGATACCACAATGATAAAGCAAAGGGAAATAAAGTTGTGCTAATAATTAGTACACAAATGTAAATATAAAGTTCGATTTAAGTACCATGTTGGTGCCTTTGCAGAATCTAAAACTTGAAGATATTGCTAATAACTATGCCTGAGAAATGTGGCAATCCTGGTTCCCTTATTTTGTTTCTGCACTTCTTCCCCTGATGTATCATTTGGTAGCTAACTAAACTGAACTCGGGGGTGTAGCTTCCATTGGTGCACCGGGTACAGTGGCATCAGGATACACACATTCATTGCCCTATAATAGAATTCAAATGACCAGTGCCGGTTTTAGGCAGGATAGGAAGCCTACAGAATTCTTTGCGTGCCCATCATTTTTCAGGAAATAATAACAACTGCATGATAACGTTGGTTTTTAACACACTTAATGGAGGGCTCTGTGATTTGTATAGTCACAGTTATGACTCATCCTAAAATTGCATAGAAGGTTACAGCCTGATTCATCAAAGACCCGTTTTGCGAGTCTTTAATAGCGATTCATAAGGAATCGCTATTACAGACTCGCAAAACGGGATTCATGTAGGAATCGCAAAATAAAATGTGATTCCTACATATTCCTTATTTGCGATTAGCAAATTGCTAATCGCAAATAAGGAATGACTCCCCATTCATTCCTATGGGCCAAAAGGCCCATAGGAATGAAAGGGGAGTATTCTTTATTTGCGATCAGCAATTTGCTAATCGCAAATAAGATAGCGAGGGGGTCAGGGGTGTCCAAAGGACACCCTCTAGCACCCCTTAAATGCAAATTTAAACAGGTGTTTCGCACATACATGTCCAACGGCCATGTGTCTGTGCAACATGCAACTTTTCGCTATTTACCACGAGGTTTGACATCGCGGTAAATAGCGGGCCGAAATTGCGAATTCGCAATTTAAAAATGGATGATGAATTGCATTTAAGGAATCTCAAATAGAGATTCCTTAAATGTAATTCCTCGCAAAATAGCGAAATCGCAATTACCGATTTTTGCATTGGGATGATGAATCCCAAATGCAAAAATCGCACTCGCAAAGGGCCAGATTCTCAGAATCTGGCCCTTTGCGAGCGCATATCAGCTTGATGAATCAGGCTGTTAATGTTTTCGCTCTAAGCACAACTTATAATATGCAGACCACATGTTTGTATTTGGTGTGGATAGTTTAGGAGGGTTACTACTTCTGTCACTTGTAATGTGGAGTTCCTGCGTGACAAGCCTTCTAATTCAACATTGGCCTATGAACAGGCTTCAAAGTGCTGCACGGAAATGGCAGTGCTTAGTTTTATGACCCTATGGTTTTTTTCCTCAATCTTTCATTATTGTAAGATTGCTTGTATAGAGATACTTTGGGTACCACACACAGACCCACAGATGGATTTTGGAGCAAATTACAATCTACTAACTTTAGTAGAAAGTATTTTGCATTAAAAAATTACACCTCATCGAAGCAGGAGTAAAGTTGGAAAAATATTTATTTTCTTCAAACCTTTCCAACTTTATAATAAACTGTACAGTGCAGCACACTTGTAAGGTGGTAAGGTGTTAAATTTTGCCAAAGCATAGAATTTGTGTTGGAAGGTTGCTCTTTCTGTATAAAATCTATGCTTGACATCAAGCATAGGTGTGGTGCAAAGATATGTGCATTGGCACAAGGCAGCCTAAGGAACGCCAGCACTAGAGGAAAACCGCTTAAGAAAATAAGGCGATATTTTCTGCAGTTGGAATTCAAATCCAAGTTAAAAGATAGTTTTTGCTCAATGTCGGCATTATTAAAAATATTTTAATTAGATTTTCCCAGACTGAGATGTAGAAAAACACAAAACTTCTAGCGTGCATATAATTAGGGCTCGTGATCACACCCAGTTCGCAGGAGAGAGCGAGGGTGTGTCAGTTTATGAACTCAATCGGTTTGTTTTGTAAAGTGCAAACTTGCGACCAGAATAAGCTTGACGTTGGAGTGCTGCAAAGTAACGGTGCCCGTCTGCTTAGCGTGTGGTGAGTGGGTGGATGGAATGAATGCGATGATGCAAATGATATTACGTGTCACTCATGATGTCCCTAGTAATGCTGTATTTCATTGTTAAGCGCTCTAGCACCTTTGGATAAAATGTGCGCTATATCAGATTGCACAATTAACAGCATAGAACTAAAACCACAGGCGCTCCAGAAAACAGGTGAAAATGAAACTTTCCAAACTCACTCACAAGTGACTATATCTCAGAAAAGAGGTTGTAGCTGATTAACATGGATACTAGCGACCCTTGGGAGCCACCCTGGAGACATTCCCTCCTGGCAAGACATCCGGCGCCATGAAGCCAACGAAAGCAAACAAGCAGCGCATGCTGTAAGCTGCTGATTAAAACAAGCAACTCAAGAGGAGTGGTGCGGCGGAAAAGCACTAACATGTCTGACGGTGTCTATCAGACACCGCCAGGCATATTAGGATGTCTGCATTTCTATGCTTTTCCACGGCGGCTTTTCCGCCGTGGAAAAGCATACGGAGCTTCACTTCAGGGGCCCCTTGCGGGCCCCCTGGGTGAAGGGGTGGTGGGGGGTGCACATGGGAGGTACCTATGGTACCCCCCTGCATTTGCGTGCACAAAGCAGCAGGCACCGCGTAGTGCCTGCTGCTTTGTGCACGCAAATGCCATGCATGCATTTTTAACATTGCGGCGGGTGCAGCTTGGGGGATGTGACCGGCTCCTTGGCGGTCACATCCTAATCTGCACAGAGGGAACGCCGCAGCCCATGCGGGCGTTCCCTCCTACTCTGGGGTCGCGGACGGACTCAAGTCATAACCCCCTTAGTTTTAGGGTCTCTCTTTCTTCCATTGTCTGGTAGTACCTAGATGCCTTTGGGCATTAGTGTGCTGTATAAATCCTATTTTCATTTAATTTCACCAGTACTCTGACAGAGCTGGAATGGATGGGCACTGATGGAGTGAGGGGCTGGTAAGAAGTGTCAGCAGCAGGCAGAGCTGGATCTTGTGAGGAGCTGGGACCGATGGGCTGGGGCTGATGGCCAGTGTGAGGAGCTGGGGCCGATGGACAATGGGAAGGGCAGGAATTACAGGATAGTGTAACTATCAGCCAATGTGGGTATTAGGAGAAGACAGTAAAGAGTGTCATGAGTTCACTCTGGTGTAAAAACTGTCCTGCTAATAAAACCACAAATACTCCCATGCACCACAGGAGTTTCTGCTTCCTCAGCAAGGAGGTGCAGATCAAACTCAAGCTCCTCCTTCCTCCGTCATCCTAAAGCGAAGGATTCAAACATGCATCACTTACAATCCATCCAACCTCCCTAATCTACAATGGAAGCTTACCTAGCTCAATGTCTGCAAGACCATGAAGATTTCACACAACCCTGCAAGGCCAGGCACGAGGGATCTGCCATAACCTGCATAACAGGGTCCTCGGCCCTCGGTCATACAATATGCATGTGACACCAAGGGCGTCGTTGGACTCTGTGTACCACCAATGGACAAACGCCCCTCCCTGTCGGCAATGTGTGAAAGAAGCTAACCAGATCAACCGTTAAGGGATAGACCCACGACAGCCCACCCAGGACACCCAGAACCCTCCAACTTGACAAGCGGAGTAAGAGGCGCTACACGAATTCTGCACCTGGAGATACTTTCAGGAGGACGCACCGCTCATAGCCCGGATGAAGACGCTCGAGCTGCAGAACTCCTGCATCCTGTCAGCAGCACGCCCCTCTCGAGCAGGGGGCCACCCCTTTATCAAGTCTTCAGAAAGTAAGACCCGACAGACAAAGAGGGCTGACATTTTGGGCCACACCACTAGGGCAGAGCAGACATAAGGATTCATGCCCTACAGGTGCCTCATCGCGGGCACGAGGGTTTATGATAAAGCAGTGATTTCACACACTGCGTGACATGTGGCAGCTCAGGGCACCTCTGGCAAGAAAGGCAGTCTTGTACATAAACTCTGGGGCGAGATGACCATGGCTGTTTCTTCTTTACAAAGCCAAGTTAATACAAGACACAAAATAACCAGCACAAGCACGCGCCTCGCGCGGCAGCATGTGTAAGGGGCCTATGTGATTCCCTTGCGGGAGCGCGCAGCAAGGCGGGATGATTGCGACCATATGGCGCCACCATATGGCACCGCTCGCTCCCGCAAGGGAATTGCAATAGTTCAATGGAAGCAATGCAACACGTGCACGTTTTTGCCCCTAAAGCTGTGCTAATGGCTAAAGGTCTCTTTCCCATGCATTGCACGCGTAGGCAAGACCTAAAAATGGGGTGTGTTGCCCGACCACTGAACATGGCAGCCGAACTGTAGCTGAGCTCCGATACTTTACTTAGCCCTGTTTTATTATTTTGCACCCACACTGCTGCAGTGACAGCTGTTCCTAAGCTCTCCACCCCACGGCAAGCATGAGCAGATCTTAAACGCAGCAGGAGGAAAGCACTCTTCTGTCCGAGACATTAGCCTCCCTGCACTTCTCGCACGACACCAAGTTGGGCTGGCTCCCTGTATGGCAGACCCCGTGTGGCCCCAGTGTTACTTCTCCTAGCTGGGAAGCAGCAAATAAGTGGCACCACTGGGGGCACTATCCTCATACTGGACATCTCATGCTGGGGGGCTAATCCTTTCACATTTTGGGGCCCCCATCACAAACATTGTCACTCAGCCTTCTTGGCTCCATGTTGTGCACTGGGATACTTGGGCCCCAGACTGCTCGTGCCCCCGCTTTGACCAAAACGTGCATGGACTTAGATGGGTGAGGGGCCTCTTTAGGCTGTGTGACTGTTGGCCCTCTGCCATGTCTTTTGGGGATATATTCACAAGCCTTCCCCATGGCTTATTTTGCCGGATATATAAGAACAAATACACCTACAAGCACATGCAGAA
This sequence comes from Lissotriton vulgaris, assembly GCF_964263255.1. NCBI lineage: Eukaryota > Metazoa > Chordata > Amphibia > Caudata > Salamandridae > Lissotriton > Lissotriton vulgaris. The sequence continues at coordinate 528,082,068 of NC_141694.1, forward strand.
TATCCCACTGTTCCCCAGGTTAACCTCTCGACTCCCCACGTCTAGGTCCTCGTGGAACACCGCAGCATGGATCCAGTGGCTGCTTTGTCACCATTGAAGCCCTCAGCACAAGATGGAGGCACCACCGTACAATTGGGATTTTGTCCTAATGGCCATTGCAGACTCCCACACAGCCACTGAAGCCAAGCTTGTGTCTCTGAACAATGATTTGGCTCTCCTGCGAGACCAGCAACAGAGTTATCAGAATGGATCACTACTAACACAAAGTCATCAAAGAAATGCAGCCTCTAACCCAGTACTTACTGCCCAAATGTAATCTCTTCTAGAAAGGCTATGCATGGCAAAATCTAGGCTGGATGCGCAGCATTGGAGCTGAAGGGAGCCGGAGGAAATCGCCCTCCCACTTGCACCATCAGTCTACCTAGTCCTCCTACCAGCATCAAGGAGTTGGGCTGGCTTTTTCTCAAGATGGGCCGACCCTGTGTGGGGTCGTCCACCAGAGATGACATTTGGAACCCCCAGCCTCCTACATTACTTTTCCTGGCCGGGAAGCAGCAAATAATTGGCACCACTGAGAGCACTGTCTCCATACTGGACACCTTTTGTGGACTCGCCAAGCGGAAATACACCAACAAGTACCACGCATTAACCCCACTGGCCACCAAGGTCGACCTATCGACTCTCCCATTGTAGGGGGGTCCCGGACAACAATAATAGCATATTTTCGGCTGCTACTTCACCACTGCCCTCAGCCCCAGGGACAGTGGCACCAGCGGACAAATTGTAATATACTCTTAATCGCAGCAGCTGACTCCCACACTGTCTTAAAATCCAAACTAGAGTCTCCGATCATTAACCTGGCTCTCCTACTAGAACATTACCAACGTTTTCTGAACAGACCAATAATAACACACAAGCCGTTGACCCAAATGCAATCTCTAAGGCTGTGGAAAATGGGATCTAGGCTGTAAGATGCTGAAGGCGTGTGCATCGGAATAGTTTCTGCATTGTATGCCTATCTGAAGGGACAGAAGGGGATGACCCTACTACATTTCTTGAAATGATATACACTCTGGTACACTCTCACCCTATGTTGTGATTAAATGCACACACAGTGCACTGCCCACCTGTGGGCAATTCCTCCTAAGCCATGTTTGCTGAATCTTAAATTTAGGGGGCATGGACACCATATTGGTGGCGACCAGGAATATGTTATGTTATACAACGCGCACAGCTACTCATGAGTGTCCCAGCACGAGACCAAACCGGGTAATACACTGGATTTCAGGTGAATAGACAAATTTTCAATTTCTTCTTGAAAATAACTGGATCCTGGATGGTGCGTAGGACAGGAGGAAGAGCATTCCATTAAACCGCCACTTTCACTGTAAAAGAGCTGCTCCCTATCCTCTGACGCTTAAAACGTGGGACCTGGCCATAACATAAGAATGAAGAACACAAGGAGTGCGCAGGAACATAAAAGGAGAAATGCCTCTGTAAGTGAAGAGGGCCACCCCGTGAAGCGCGCGGTGGGCCAAAATCAAGAGTTTGAATTTCACTCTCTCCACCATAGGAAGCCAATGAAGAAAATGCAAATGTTGATGCACACTGTCTCTGGCCGACAGACCCAGTAAGAGTCTGGCTGCACTATTTTGAACCACCTGTAGCTTCTTCAGCAGGTAGCCCAGAACACTAGCATAAAGAGCATTGGTGTAATCCAGACAAGACAGGATCAACGCACAGGTGACTGTTTCCCTCGCCTCCTGCGGCAGGAGAGGAAAAAGTCTTCTAAAAGTTTTAAGCAGGCTGAAGCAGCAGCGTTCAGCTTCTTGATATGTATTGAGAAGGAAAGATCTTCATCGAGCCAGACCCCCAAGTTTTTTGCTGGCTTTCCTGTTGAGGTCGGTAGAGGGTACTCAGGAGGCCAGAGCTGCTCTCTGAAATTGAGGGGAAATTTACCAAATAGCAGGATCTCTGACTTTTCTTCATTGCACTTGAGCTGTGCCTCCGCCAGCCATTTAACGATAGATGATAGGCAATGTTGGACCAAAAGTACAGAGTCCGTGTCTTTGTCACAGTTAAAAAGCAGCTGGGTTTCATCAGCATATGCCAGCACCTTAGCCCCCAATTTCTCTGCCAAATATATCAGAAAATTAACATAGATATTGAATAGGAGGAGACTAAGGGAGGATCCCTGCAGGACTCCTGTTGTTACAGGCTGAGGGGAAGAAGAGGATGGTGGAATCCAGATCTGCTCAAACCGCCCCTCCAGGAAGGAACAAAACCAGCCCTACACAGTGCCCGATAGACCAATCTTGGTCAGACGTGACAAAGGAAGTGAGTGCGGGCCGTGTCAAACCCCGCCAAGAGGTCAAGCAAAATCAGCGCAGCCCTCCCGCCGGCGTCCAGACACTCCCAGATGGCCTCCGCCACCTCAACCAACACCGTTTCTGTGCTACGGGACCCCCGGAACCCAGATTGAGCTGGATGCAGGAGCGCCTTCTTTCCCACAAAATCCGTGAGCTGCTTATTTACCACCTTCTCACACACCTTCACCAGAGCAGAAAGGAGGGAGATAGGCCGGTAATTCCCCAGACAGAGGGGGTCCAATGACCGCTTTTTCAGGAGTGGCAGGATCTTGGCCTCCTTCCAAGCCAGAGGTACCACCGCTTTCCGGAGGGACAAATTAATGATGGAATGCACTTCTACATTTGTGACCTCAGCAACCGCTGCCAGTATCCTAGCAGGTCAGGGGTCTGAAGGCAAGCCAGACTTTAAACCTTTAATTGGGAATAGAGACTCTATTATATCAGGCAATGTGAAAGTGATATTTTCCCCAGGTTTCACCTAAGTGATCCAGCTACAGTTGGCCTTGTTCAATCAGATCAAGCAGAGGCTAAGAGATCTAGGCCTTAAAATATGCTCTCCTATCTCCGGAATTGTTTTTGAAGGTAAACATTCCTATTTCTTCACTCAACCAGAAACTGCAATGGAATGGATAGAAACTTTTGACAAAGGCACCAGCCAATGCCCCCCCACTCACACTCCTTCCTCCCAGCATATGGTTCAGATCTCAGAAATTGTCTCGAGGATCTGCTCCCATGGTGTTCGGAAGAGGACATGACTCGGGCCCCAAGCCAGGCAGCTCTTACATCTCTGAGGAACATAACATTGGACAGGGAGTGCCGCAAGGCTCTTCCCTGAGCCCTACCCTGTTCAATGTATATGTCCGCCCCCTGGCGGAGGTGGCTAGAAGAAATGGACTTGCACTGGTATCCTATGCAGATGATACCCAGTTGGTGGTGGCACTTAATGACAACAGTGGTCTGGAGGCACATCACTTTAAACAGACACTCACTGACATCACCAACTGGATGACAACGAATTTTCTTCAATTAAACGCCAGGAAAACGGAGATACTCCTCTTGGGAAAAAACACTTCGTCCTGGGGTGACAACTGGTGGCCGGATGCCCTAGGCCCACCCCCTATGCCTAAGGAATGTGTCAAAAACTTGGGAGTTTGGGTGGACTCTGCTCTAAAGTTCACGCACCATACAAAAAAAGTTTCCGCCACGTGCTTTGGCGTCCTGCGTAACATCAGGCCCATCCTGAAGTTCTTTGACTGCCGCACTCGCCAAGTAATCGTCCAGGCAACCATCCTTTCCAGACTGGACTATCCCAGCTCCCTTCTATTGGGGGCTAATCTAGCTGAAATCACTAGATTGCAGAGAGTTCAGAATGCGGCTGCCAGGGCTCTGGTAGGTCTCCCGCGCCTTTCCTCGGTATCTGGAACCTTGAAGAAACTGCATTGGCTCCCGGTGGGCAAAAGGGTCCAGTTCAAAGCATTGTGCTTCACTTTCAAAATTCTCAAAACCTCCTCCCCCCCAATGCTTCGCCTGCTTCTGTCAGAGTACATCCCTAGGAGATCGCTCCGGTCAGAGGGGCACCATCTTGCGATCATCCCCCGCACCAGACTGGCCAGAGTGGGCGGCCGCTCTTTCAGCTTCCTGGCGGCCAAATTATGGAATAGTCTACCTGAAGCTATCCGTGGGATACAGGATCTCCTAGCCTTCAGAAAGGCTGTCAAAACTCACCTCTTTCAACAATAGTCTCATTTCTTTGCGCCTCCACCTCACTGTAAGCTGTTGTCCGCAGCGCCGGGACGCCCCTTTGCTGGGGCAGCCGTGCGCTATACAAATCACCATAACATTAACATTAACATTAACAAGAGAATGTCCTGCAGAAATGGCAGACCTAAAACAATTAATTGATCTATAGGAGAGACAGTTGTCGAAAAGTTCCACAAGAAAATTAACTATATTGATGATAGGAGCCTCCACGGGATCCAAGTTCCTCTCCATTCACCAACGAGACCATTTTCTCCAGATGTTATTATATCTGTAGTGAGTTCCTGGTGCCCACGATTCTCAGAGGAGAGTGAGAGCAGATGACGAAAGTCCAGACAATTTGTTAGATTGCCTGACACTTTCCAGGCAAGAAGGTTTAAACTCCCTGAAAGAATTAGGTGGTGATTTTCTCCGTTTGCGTTTAGAACCAGACCTTTGGTTGCAGGAATCAGGAAAGGGATTTTGCAAGAAAGTTCCAGAGCTGTGGGGAACCACGGTTGAGAGGGCCAGAAAGGAGTTACCAGGACCAGTGAGCACTGGTCCTGTCTCACTTTCTGAAGAACCCTTTGTATCATTGCGAACGGGGGAAAGGCGTAAGGTCGGTGAGGAGTCCATGGTGGGAGAAAGGCGTTCACTGCCAGACTGCCGGGTCTGTGATCCAGCTGAAATACTGAGGGAGTTGGAAAGTCAACTGGCTGGCAAATTGAATGGGCCCCATAAAAGACACAAAGAATTGAAAACGTTCACGTTGAGTTTCCAATCATTGAAATCTTGAAGGAATCTAGAGTTCCAATCCGCTGAGAGATTCGATTTCCCGGGGAGATATTCTGCCGTCAGCGAAATCTTGTGTTCAAAACAGAACATCCAAAGTTTCCTTGCCAAATCGGAGAGGTCTTCAGATCTCGTTCCACCGAGGCGGTTGATATAAGAGACTGAAGATACGTTGTCCATATTCAAAAGAATGGATCTGCCCTGAAGAGAGTGTCTGAAACTCATTAGGGCATAGAGACCGGCAGTCAATTCTAAGAAGTTTATATGGTGGGAAGATTCTGTCTGAGGCCATACCCCACCAGTGTCTTTGTCGAGGAGACGTACACCCCAGCCACGAAGGCTGGCATCTGACTCCAAGACAAAGTCCGGAGTCGAACCGAAGATAGCTCTTCCGTTCCAAGCATCCAAATTGTCCAGCCACCAAGAGAGTTCCAATCTCGCTTGATGATCTAAGGAAATAAGGTCCCCGTACCACAGACCGGATCTGAGGGCATTGTCTTTTACTCTCTGGAGGGCACGATAGTTGAGGGGTTCGGGGAAGATGGCTTGAATCGAAGAAGAAAGTAAGCCCAGAAGTCTGGCAAGCTCTCGGAGAGTGAGGGATTCCTGTTTCAGAGCAAACCTGATCTCCTTCCCAATTTTGGCGATTTTCTTTTTTGGGAAGTAAGAGGAGACATTTGGAGGTGTCCACAGTGAAACCTAGGCGCTTTGGCCACGGTTGCACTTTCCTTGTCTCGTTCAGAAAGTATGTTCTACATAGGAAGGAAGGGCTGGTTTATAGAAAAATGTCATAGCCCAAGCATGGGATACTCTGATGAAAACTTTTAGATAAGTTAATAAAAATGACAAACGCCCAGAGTAGGAACCACCAGCGCAATTATTTTTCATTTGTTTTTTCTTTTCTTTTTATTATGTATGTAGGGGATGTTGCATTCTTTTCTACTTATCAATCTTAGGCGGCCACCAAAGAGGGATACAAGGTGGTGGTAGTTAACCCACCAGGTGTATTCAAACACTATGGATCTCGATTGATACCACACGCTTCTACAACTACAAGGTGCAGACAGCTGGATGAGGGAAGGGGAGGCTGAGCTTAACCATACTGGTGTTTAGGTTTTGGATTTTGTCTTTGTTCATAATGCGAAAAATACAGATCATCTCTATCTTCGTATGTATTGTGTAATTGTGTGTGCTTCTGTCAATGCATAATGTACTGCCTACTTATTCTCCAAATATGGGAATGATATTGTATAGCAATTTCCATCCGTCACAATAAAAGCTTGTTTTTGAAAAAAAAGGAATAAGAATAATCAACTGTTATTTATCACTGTTAAGAATCACTCCAGGTTCAAGCCTTTCATGTATTAACCTTAAGTCTACTTTCCATCACACTTTATAGGGTTCACATGGAGAAGAGTTTGAGGCAGGTCAACTGCATAACCAATGAGGATGCAGAATTTGCTGTCAGTTCTGTACAGCATGCTGAAGAGAGGAGATGTTGATAGGCTGCGATGTATGTACTCTTTCTCCCATTCAGTCCTGTGACAAGCTCTCCCTGCCTCTCCTACTTTCAAAGCTTGCAGTCTATCAGAGGTATAGTGAGGCTCTAATGAAATGCAGCAACAAGCAATTATTGCTACAATTGAAGGTAAAATTAGGTTTGGATTCGGGCACCTTGCTGAGTTGTGAACCATTTTAGGACACTATTGTAAATTTGCCGATTCATGCCCTTATATAGGTATAAATCACTATGTCCTTACATAGGCATAAGAATCATAACCATATTTAGTCATGTTGCATGCAGTCCAAATACGGCAGGGATACTTCCACTAGTTCTGAAAATCTACAACGATTTCTTGGAAAACTCGGCTTCAGCAGCTAGGGATTTTCCCTTGCTCGAGAACTGACTTGTCCAAGAACTCATGGAGTTTTCAAAGAACTGAGAGTCTTTAATGACGTTATTATGTCCACCTTTACGTCAAACTCTGCAACTTCAAGGTACAAATATGCCCACACTTGCTATAAGCAAATACACAGTGGTTTGGAGCAGTTCAACTATCTACTTGCCCGACGCGCCCTGCTACTGCAAGTGCAGAAGGAAGCCGACCCTCGAGCAGATGCACTGAGAGAAATGCTGTCTTTTCTCCTGCCGAAAAATCCAGCTCCAGTGTTTCCGAGCTACCCTTGTGGGTTGTTGGGAAATCGAGCCCTGAGCCTGACCTTCTTCGTTCCAAACAAGGTACAGAGCTGATTAGACCCTAGGAGAAATCTTGGACAGATTCTTGGCAAAAGAATACTACATTTATGCTACACCTCACTTACGTCTTCCCTCGTACCAAGCTTAGGTTAGGTACATCGGGGTAGGCGTATTTTAGAAGCACAAGTTGAGTACTTTTAGCCTCTGTTATTCATTTATGTATTTATCTATGGTTTAGGCACCATACAGTGCTCTTACAGTATTATTTTATTCTACTCTTTATACTATATGCATTATATTTTGCAAACAGTTTTACAATTGTAGCAGTTCATTTCTTATGCTTGAGAAAGAAGACAGTTCAACAAATACCTTTATTGAAAACGCCTGTCTCTCTATTTCTCTGCACCACTGGTGAAACGAAGCATGCACAATTGACTGAGTTAAATATCTATCAATTGTTTCCACAACTCTGATGATCAGTTTTATCTTGGGGAAAAAAAGTTGTCATGTTTATGCAGTTGTCCGAAACTAATCCCTTTTGTGAATTCGAGAAATTTTCTAAAGACCTCTGAGCTAACTGGCACTCACAATTAAGTCTAATATATTCAATAGAGACCTAGTAGACCTCAGTCCTACGTCTCATCTATAGGGTATGTTATTCCAATGCGCAGAGCCTATTGGGATTATAGGAACTACACTACATGGTTCCCAACGTTTGGTAAGGCACTAATTTAAGGCTAGATACTAGAGTAACTCACTCGTGCTGTTCACAGAGACCCCTTTATCATGTAAATACTGCAATAGACGCCTGGAGTGGGTTAAAGGATAAAATATCATAAAACTGAGAAGGACGAAGAATGTTATGTATTAGTTTTTGTTTTATTTAACGTTGAAGGATACAGTGTTCCAAAATATTGTGCACCTTATCTTTATTTCATTGAAACTTGCTCTGCAAACTTTCATTAAACAATGCCGAATAACGGCGACAACAACACAACCGGTGTAGCTGCAGCATCCCAACCTGGTTTAGACGTTACAGGGTTTTTTGAAGACGACGATGATGCTATAATCATCCTGGAAAATGTACGAAAAACCATAGCTATAAAGCTTATAGAAAATGGCCTATCACCAAGATGTGGTAGAGTCATATTTGTCATAGAGGCACATGAATATCGGCAGACAGAGGTATTCTATTCATTGATTATCTTTCCATAAGCAAATCCAACAACACATGTTTTGCACTTCTACAAGATGGAAGAACCTCCAGTAGAATACGCTCCTTTTCAGGACGTTGACATTCCACTAACTTACCAAGAGCATCAGCTCTGGTTTAAAGGCGGCCTACAACATCAAAATCACATTACCGGGCTCAGTCCACTAGGTAGACCAGGAGCAACATGTCTGGTACTAGCCAGCTATACACCACATCCTGCCATAGACCAGATGAAAGGTCCAGAACTATTAGCTCAGCTAAAACAATTAATTAAAATACATAGACAATTGGTACAATATGTCATGTGGACTTTAACAGTCCAACCTGCTATAAGAATTCCACAGCACACCCCTCATCAGGGGTACACAAACAAAATGACACCACAGACTATACAGTCAGTCATTGGTAAGTTGCCTGCAAAAAGGGAACAAATTCCATTCTGGTTAGCCCAGAAAATTACTCAAATAGAGGCATTTTTTTCCCGTTAGTACACCTCATGAGAAACAAAGGATTCTAACAATCTGTTTACCAATGGGGATTGCACCACACATGGAGCACTGTGACACTTGGGGTACAGTATTTGCTTTAATTTACACAAAAACACATGGTTTCCCATCTATGGCGGTGATACCAGACGTTCTGAGACAGATTCAAAATGAATACAGTTCAGAACCAGCTTTTAATATTGGTATGAAATAACTGAAGAATTTCAAACAGGTCTTGGCTATTCTATTAGCTAACATTAAAGGTGAAGCAGCATTAGCGGCAATCCAACAAAAATTAAAAGAACTGGATATTACTGAGCAACCGTATGAACTTGCCAGAATTATTGAAAAATCCTATGAAGAACTAGGAAGAGATAATTTGGGAGGGAAACCTGCAAAACCCGAATTAAAAGAAAATCCTGAAATTTTTTATCAAATATAATCTAAGAAATGGAAAATAGTAGACAGTCACTTCCTAAAGAGGAGAACTCTCAGTCCAGAGGTAGATCTCCTCAAGAGGAGCACTCTGAAAAGAGGTATAACCTTAGAAATAGGGATAATTTAAGAAAACCTGATAGATATCAAGATACTCTCGTACCTTTCAGACTTCCTCGCAGAAACCTGAAAGAAGAGGACGATCAGAACACAAAGAAGAACGCGTGAAGTCCAAGGACGATCTGGGATGGTGCAGTGAGCTGAAAAACGGTGATGGATCAAGCCCTGATCTTTGGACTGGGTAAGAGTGGTCTGCTTAATTCAGACACTCTGTTCATCACCACCCCCCTTTTCTAAATAATTTTTGTCCACCATAAGCGTGGAAGGGTATACTCAGATGTGAGTCCCTAGCTCATTGCACCATCAGGATTCAAGCAAGCCGGGCCGAAGACGGCTGAAATGCCTGAAACCGGTCCTCGGTAGCTTGTTTCCTTCCCAGTATAAGAATTGGCTTGGTAGTTTGGTCTGCCCTGTTCCCATGATGCACTGGGCCAGGGTTAGACTAATTTGCATATAGCCAATTTCTGAGCTGGGATGGTGCAGTGAGCTGAAAAACGGTGATGGATCAAGCTCTGATCTTTGGACTGGGTAAGAGTGGTCTGCTTAATTCAGACACTCTGTTCATCACCACCCCCTTTTCTGAATAATTTTTGTCCACCATTAGCGTGGAAGGGTATACTCAGATGTGAGTCCCTAGCTCATTGCACCATCAGGATTCAAGCAAGCCGGGCCGAAGACGGCTGAAATGCCAGAAACCGGTCCTCGGTAGCTTGTTTCCTTCCCAGTATAAGAATTGGCTTGGTAGTTTGGTCTGCCCTGTTCCCATGATGCACTGGGCCAGGGTTAGACTAATTTGCATATAGCCAATTTCTGAGCTGGGATGGTGCAGTGAGCTGAAAAACGGTGATGGATCAAGCCCTGATCTTTGGACTGGGTAAGAGTGGTCTGCTTAATTCAGACACTCTGTTCATCACCACCCCCTTTTCTGAATAATTTTTGTCCACCATAAGCGTGGAAGGGTATACTCAGATGTGAGTCCCTAGCTCATTGCACCATCAGGATTCAAGCAAGCCGGGCCGAAGACGGCTGAAATGCCAGAAACCGGTCCTCTGTAGCTTGTTTCCTTCCCAGTATAAGAATTGGCTTGGTAGTTTGGTCTGCCCTGTTCCCATGATGCACTGGGCCAGGGTTAGACTAATTTGCATATAGCCAATTTCTGAGCTGGGATGGTGCAGTGAGCTGAAAAACGGTGATGGATCAAGCCCTGATCCTTGGACTGGGTAAGAGTGGTCTGCTTAATTCAGACACTCTGTTCATCACCACCCCCTTTTCTGAATAATTTTTGTCCAAGGACGATCAACACGTTCCAAAAAATAAGAAAACTCAATTCTCCAAAAAGAAGGTAGCAAGTATAAAAATCAGAAATGCCGGGGATCTTGCGGACACAACTCAAGAACGGGGAGTGGGCCCAGACAATGCTGGACAGCGCAGCAGAGGTCACCATAGCTCACAGGATCCTGAAAGATCATCTGGAGAAAGTAGACCTGAATGAATGCATTCAGGTTGAAACTGCCGACACCAGGGTTAGTGTACCACATAAGTTATATGAAGTAACACTCCGATAGAGGGGGACATAACTAGAAAAATAAAAGAACTCTTTTGGGAAAAACTATCTAAGGGTTATGACATCCTTCTGGCTGAAAAAGACTGGCCAACTAAATTTGTCCGGGAGTGCCCACATGTCGAAGAGATCATTATGCCAGCCTTCTCAAATCATATTCCTATTCATAAAAAATACACCTATGTCAGAAAACGGGCTGTGGCCCAGGCTCCAGCATTATATAAAAATCCTGTGGGATGGGATGAGGACTCTGCTCACCATAAAATTCAGTTGAAAACTCAACCTACTGCTCAGAGGCAGTACCCAGTAAGGCAGGAAGATAAATAACAAGTCAGGGAGATCTTAGATCAACTTGAATACCAGGGGGTGATTGAAATATGCACCTCGTCCATGAACAATCCTTTGTTTCTTGTCTCTAAATCAGACAAATCATATCATCTAGTTTTGGATTAGAGACATTTAAACTCTTGTTGCAAAACTATTGCAGTACAAAATGCACACAATGCAGCACTGATGAATAATATCGTTCGCAAAAAGTACAAAACGGCATTAGACATTTCAAGCCGTTTCTTCTGTCAAAATATCGCACCAGAAAGCAGGTATTTGACCGCTTTCTCAATAATGGGGACACAGCGACAATTTTGCCATCTCCCCCAAGGATTCAAGAATAGTCCAGGGTTCTTTTCAGCCAGAGTAACAGAGTTACTACAAATGTATGATGATGAGGCATTATCTTATGTCGATGGCATCTATCTTACAGATGATGATTTGGACAGGCACTTGAACAGGGTGAACACCATAACACTTTAATTAGCCTCTGAAGGGTATAAATTTCACTTTAAGAAATCAAGAATTGCCCACCTCAACGTTCTATTCTTTGGATACAAACTTTCAAGTGAAGGCAAAAGTCTAGCAGCCAACTTTTTAGAAAAACGTGCGCTGCTCCAAACCTCCAAAAACGCTGAGAAACTTACAGTCAATTCTAGGATTCCTAAATTTCGGAAGAACTTACATTCTGAATTATGCAGAAACGGTTAAAGCTCTCTACGCACTAATCAAACCTGATTTCAAACATACAAATTGGACTCAAAAACAGACAGAAATTTTCCGTTCAGTACAAACAGACATGTTGGCGACAACACACTTACAAACACACGACAATGTACGCAACCTTGTAATCCAAATCATCCCAGGGAGATGCGGTTCACATACCTAACCTTTAATGAAGGTGAAAAGGTACCAATAGCTTACAAGTCACACTTGTACACACAAGCTGAAATGAAATTCACTTCAACAGAAAAAATTCTGACAGCGGTTCAAACTGCAGTAGCAAAGGAGAGAGCCCTCGCACAGGGAAAACGCATTAAAGTCGTTACACCTGTACCTGCCTTAGAGGCAGTTACGAAGGCAAGCATTCCAAATGCGAAAGCGCTACATCCAAGATGGATACAATGGGTTAATTGTCTTGCTGCAACAGACGTTGAATACGTTTTTGACCCTTACATAAAAACACAAGAATTTCTCCAATACGAACAAGAATGTCCACTGCCTACTGAAATTCTACCTCTAGAACATTATGGCTGTATAATATTTACAGACGGATCAGCACAACCCGCAATGGGGGTAAACAAACTTATAGTACAGCATGTGAGATTGGTAAAGGTCGCTAGCGCAATGGAAAATTCCGACCCATGGTCACAAAACTCAATCTCTAGGAGACTGTACAGCTCAGCGAGCTGAACTACAAGCTTTCAAGATGGCGGTTTAAAATACCGATCGCGAATTCCCCACACTCATAGTGTGCAATTATTATTACTGCGTCCAGTCTTACAATGAATATCTGCAGAACTAGGTTTAAAATGGATTTAAAGACGCAAAAGGTGGCACAATCAGGCATAAAATGCTTTGGGAACAAGTAGTTCTTTTGCAGAAAGAACTACAAAAGACTCACATGATCTATACACTGAGTCATCAGCGTGATGGCGTTCACGTTGAAGGGAATTCATTGGCTGATGAAGCCGTGAAGGCAGCTATGCAAACGGCTTCCGTACCTACAATCAATCGTTCAAAAACAACAATAGACGGTGAAACCATGCTCCCTGTCAATGCCACGAGCAAAGGCAGTGGAGCCGCGTTACCTCTAAATTATCCACTCAATCTACATACATAATTGATGCAAACTCTGTTCCTTTTGCTCCAATCCCTGGAGTGGGGGATAGGGTAATTCCAAACAGGAACCGGTGAGGTGCTCTGATTCATGAAGCACATATGGAAGAGGGTCTGATACATCAAGGGATCTCTAAATCTCTATTAGAATTAGAAGAGGTGTACTGGTGGCCAGGCATGAAAGATCCAGTATACGAATTCAGAATTAATTGCGATCACTATTACAAATACCACAGCTTTGAACACCACCAGATTCCTGACTACAGTGTAGCCAGCCCAGTACAGACACCATTGTTAGATAGCATTAGACTATCCACGCTCAAACGTCCAAATGGACAAAAGCGGTCCCACAAAGAATAGGACAAGATTCATTTGAATGTGGCCTCAGCTCTCGCCTGACGCCTGAACTGTTATAAAAGATTTGCGAGTCTTTATCGGCACATACGCAATCGGCACGCTACATTCTGACGAGGGTCCCGCTTTTAGCTCTAGGGCTTACAAGGAGGCCATGGCCAGCTTGGGCGTTGCATTGTGATTTTCAAGTCCATTCCATCCTGAGGGAAATTCGATTGTGGAGAGAAAAAAAAGTGACATAAAGCAATCTATAACAGCTAGGGTATTAGGTTTGGGTGATGGGTGGGTCAAACATCTTATAAATGTCCAACGTAGTCTTAATAACCTGCCAAGAAATTCTCTGGGTGGAATCACTCCATATGAAATCCTTTTTGGTACTAGAATGTTGGTTGACGACTTCGATCGTCACACTTCAGTGGTGGAACAAAAACCATTTGATATCAAAGATAGTTTGGCTGTTTTACAGCACTTAAATGAAACAAGAAGAAGTTTAAGCAACACCAGTGAAAAGCCAATGACCACTGAAGAAAAACCACCTGACCCAGCGAGACCTGTCTGGATTCCAAATATTGGGGATCTGGTCAGGGAGAAAATAGAGGACAAGAAGAAATTTGGGCCTTCTTACAGAAAACAAGTACCTGTACTAGCAATCCACGGATCAAGAACAGTGCTACTGCCACCCCTTGCTGGAAGAAAGGAGAACCGGTCTGTCTGTATCAATTGACCTTGTAAAACCACACCATATGGCCGATAATAAATAGTAGGCCCTGTGGGCTCCCAAGATGTAGCAGACAACCAAATCTTGCTACTATCCAAGAGGTTCAAACTGAAAGACTCATCACCTTTGAAGATTCTAAAGTAAGAAAAGAAGGACTTTGCAACAAAGGCATGGAACTTGTGCCTCTTGAAACCCAAACAGTTCATCAAGAAACTCCTGTCTACAATGAAGTAGCATCTGACTATGCAAACATGTCAAGGGAACAAGCAACTCCAGCGATTTCAAAGAATCTGGATGCAATACCTACTATTGACAGAACTGCCTCTGGCTATTTTATCAACTTTGATAACTTTTCTGAGGATCCCAGTGAACCTGAAACTACGCCAGCAAATAGGACTTTCAAGGAAAAATTAACAATACTTGCAAAAAAATATCTGGTTTCACAATGGGTTGAATTTTGGATTGGATTAGGTGTATTGTATCTCCTGCTATGGCACATTCTTGTTTTAAGTTTGGGAAAGATGATAGATGGAAAACACATTAAAATGGACACAGCAAGTAAGAACATCAACTTACTTCTGAAGCCACACAAATCATCTCATCGTGAACAACGAGATCTGTCATCAGTGAACATCACAGCCGTTCCTCTACCTGGTGGAATAGCTTGGGATACAACTGATTATGACATTTATGGCCCTGTCGAGCTGCTGAAAATTCTACATCAATTTAAACTTTCCTTGAGTGATTTCATTTCACCCAGCACATTTTCTGATGATTGGGACTTTGGAACTGTTAATAACATGATGGCAGACTTAGAAATGTGAACAAAGTTTGCAAAACATGAATACTTAGAAGATTCATCAAATTATGAAGAAATGTATTGTTTTAATCATTTTGGTCATCATTACTTGCATAAATCTGCAAACCCTAGAAATGTTTTAACTTATAATCAATGGGAGCATTGTCCAATACCTCCAAAAGGTAGTTCTAAAACATTTTAAAGAACATTTCCATATTTTACAGGTTTTAATGTTACAAACCCAGAAAGTTTTTACTTTAAAAATGTTAATAAGACAGGCATGAAAAGTCTGTTGACAAATACTAAACACATTTATTCTGCTGCCTTTTATGCTCAATTGTCCACCTTACGCTTTGACTTTTAGAAAGACAACATTGAGACAAAAACTGTCTGGGGCACAAAGGACTGGCAGGTACAAGGTTTAAAAGCTTTGTTCAGAGCCTGCATCATCCTATAACATATACTGTTCTTAAATGAAACTGTTCAACAGACATCTTGTCTTGACTTGGCTAAGATAAAAGATTTAAACAAACTGTCCATACCTAAGCCCACACCTGATAGTAATTTGCCTACAGATGAGGAGGCAGACATACATTACATTTTACTACAAAACAGAACACATCTTGATTGGAAAAAATTGTTAATCTGGCCCACAGACATGAATAACTGTCAAGATAGATTCCTGAACAAGACACATGGGTTCACAGTAACTTGGCCAGATCCAAGATATATCCAAGACAACATCCAGGGATAATAACAACTTATAGTATAGGAAAATTATGCTTTGAGTGGCTACAGAGATCCACACTTCCAGAAATAAAACAACCCTTATCTTTGCTTAAAGATGGCATAGATTTATGAGAATTCTTACTGGGACCTCGTAATCCATGTCATAAATTTTCCATATACGCTGGTATATACGCTGCATACAATGAAGCATGGAAAGTCACGCAAATGGAAACAGCTGGAAGAATACGAGAAATTGATTGTATTAATTTAGAGAAAGCACTTTCCGTAGTTGACAATGGATTAACCACTCTGTTGTCCAGAATATATTCTTTGGACAGCATTATATCCTCTGCCATTGACATAATGGAACAGGACTTGCTAATGTTACAACATGGCCAGTCTCAATTACGTTCTATAATGCTGTTAGGCTGGACATTGCAAAACCTTTGTTCTGGCTATGTGCCTTGGCGTTTAATCAACCCTACGTCATTTTTTACTGTGTTTAACCTTACAGATAAACAAATCTCGTTGGCACAGAGAGGAGCAGACTATACGGTGCTGAGCATAGAAAAACTGGAGAGATTACCTTTGACCGTTTCTGAGAAACCATCAGTTGAATGGATAATACATTGCACCATCACGATACTAGTGACGATTTCCCAATTTCAGTATTGCTTAAAACACATACCAGCAGGCCTGTATGAAAGGTTGGGTAAAGAATACATTAAGTGGACCTGGGATTTACCATACACACACAAATGTTGGAGTGGGGGAAAGGAGGTATTTCTTAGTGGTAAAAATTGTAAAAACTCACTAAGTGGTACACTGTTATGTCAAGGTATTGATTTACACGGAGCCAGCAAGGGTTCTTCCAATAACCTTTCTTGCCACCTGCAAAGTACGCCCACAGCGGTGATGGATCCAATTTTTAGGCAGCTTTCCAATGGTAGCTACATTGTGTTAAATTATCACAGCTGTTGTGGAATGATGCCAGGAATAGGCTATCTCGGCTTCAGCAGCTAGGGATTTTCCCTTGCTCGAGAACTGACCTGTCCAAGAACTCATGCAGTTTTCAAAGAACTGAGAGTCTTTAATGACGTTATTATGTCCACCTTTACGTCAAACTCTGCAACTTGAATGTATAAATGTGCCTACATGTGCCTTATGCAAACACACAGTGGTTTGGCTAGTTCGACTATCTACTTGCCCGACGCGCCCTGCTACTGCAAGTGCCGAAGAAAACCGACCCTCCAGCAGACGCACTGAGAGAGACACTGTCTTTTCTCCTGCCGAGAAATCCAGCTCCAGTGTTTCCGAGCTACCCTTGCGGGTTGTTGGGAAATCGAGTCCTGAGCCTGATCTTCTTCATTCCAAACTAAGGTACGGAGCTAATTAGACCCTAAGAGAAATCTTGGACAGATTCTTGGCAAAAGAATACTACATTTATGCTACACCTCACTTACTTCTTCCCTCGTACCAAGATGAGGTTAGGTACATTGGGGTAGGCGTATTTTAGAAGCACCAGTTGAGTACTTTTAGCCTCTGTTATTTATATATGTCTTTATTTGTGGTTTAGGCACCATACAATGCTCTTACAGTATTATTTTATTCTACTCTTTATACTATATGCATTATATTTTGCAATCAGTTTTACGATTGTAGCAGTTCATTTCTTATGCTTGAGAAAGAAGACTGTTCAATAAATACTTTTATTGAAAACGCCAGTCTCTCTTTTTCTCTGCACCTCTGGTGAAATGAAGCATGCTCGATTGACTGAGTGAAATATCTATCTATTGTTTCCACGACTCTGATGATCAGTTTTATCTTGGGGAAACAAAGTTGTCATGTTTATGCAGTTGTCAGAAACTAATCCCTTCTTGTGAATTCAAGAAAGTTTCTAGTGACCTCTGAGCTGGCTGGCACTCACAATTAAGTCTAATATATTCGATAGAGACCTAGTGGACCTCAGTCCTACGTCACATCTATAGGATATGTTATTCCAGTGCGCAGAGCCTATTGGGAATATAGGAACTACACTACAGAGTGTCGCTTGAAATTCAGTCACCTTAAGACAGCCTACCTGTCTTTACTTCACTCTCATGAAGATAACAACGTAATCTAATATGCCATAAATAACAGTTTTCAGCTGAGGACTGTTGTCAGAAATGGGTTATTAATTTAGGAGGCAGTGCCATTACCAGCTCAATAAACCCACTGCAGTTCCGCAATAGCACTATTCTGAACAAAATACGCTTAGTTAAAGCACTCCAAACAATGTTAAAATAAAGAACACAATACAGTAAATTCCCAAACCAATGTAGAAGAACAGAAAAAGATGTAATGAAAAGCAAGATACCAAACTCATTGAAATAGATTTAGGGTCATGGGAGAAATTATTTATTTAAGTTTTAAGGCAAAAAGCACCAAGAAAAAAACAAAGCACCTATTTAAAGTTACTGTTTGCGGTTACTGTTGCCTAGGTGTGATTGAAGGCCAACCCAGTGAAGTGGAGGTCAGACACAAGCAGGTCATTATGGGCAGAGTTTTTACATTATCACCTAGTCCCTTAAATGGTCTTTCAGAGGGGCAGAGTCCTGTGCTATGGCCAGCAAAAGTTTATCAAAATAAACAGGTTGTTGTCAAGCTCCTACCAAAGCCATTGGTTTTGGTATGCAAAACTCACTGTGCAACATGTCTCGATTTTGCAGCTACTGATATTGCTTCATAGGTGAGATAGAGTGTCTGCCTTGATCCGCTTCGTGTTTTTAACTCAGTCATATTTTTAGATGTCAAAATCCTCTAAGTCCTTGTGTGAGACTTTTTCTTCCATCGCGAGTCAGGAGTCTTCTTACAGCAGGGCATTCCTCTCCAGGTCGAGTCTTCCCAGGTCCAGGAATATTTTGAGGCGATGGTGATGAAGGTGCCAGATTTTTTCTGTGCTCTGGCCAGTGATTGGAGTTATTAGAACACCCTATACTTGGTTCCTTTACCTCTCTTTGCGACATTTCCTCTTTGACTTACTTTAAATTAACCCTGGGTGAAGTATTACGTTACGCTCGCATAGTTTGCGAAGTTTGCGCCACTTCGCACTACGCAAATTGCACGTAGCACAGAGAAAACACGCGTAGCAGAAATTTTTTGCTTGGTCGCGGTCCTAATTGTCAAGTTGGTGACCGCGAGTGAGAAAAATGACATCCCGGCGAGACTATTTCCTCGTTCGCGATCAGCAACATCAAGTTACCAATCGCGAGCGTGGAAAATAAACCTCCTGGCAAGATTCTTAACACGGGGAGGTCAGGTTTCTCATTGCATGTGGTCGCGACCGCTCTCGATGAGAAACTAGCAGTCCGTGTTGAGAAAGCTGCTGCTTGAGGAGAAATCTACTCGAGCGGCAGAAAACTACTGCTTGCACTGTACAAGATGCGGTTTGCACTGATTGCGCAATGCGGACAAGCACTCTGCACTGTTCAATCAGTGCAAACAGCATTTTGCACAGTGTACTACGCAGTTTGCGTAGCTACGAGTAGGTCGCGTAGTGCGAAGTGCACTTCTCGTATCTACGAGTAGCGCCACTATGCAAACTATGCCCAGGGTTACTTTAAATTACCCATGATCCAATGTTCAAGACAGCAGAACCCAACTGCCACCAGGGAGGACTGTCTTCAGCTCTTTTGCCACTCTCATATTTATATTAGCTCTCCTTCCATCTGCTGGGGAAAAACTGGCTCTTTCCCCTACTGTAACTGTAGCCTGACTGTCTTGTGGGGTGTCTGGGAATTATTTAGATAAGTACTCATCAGTATCTGCAAGCCAGAAGAAGTTGTGCTACAACTTCCTTTTTCTCTTCTACTCTTTCTTTCCAATCCCAGATAGCAAATCCCCGCTAAATGGTAAGCAGTTAACACCCATTTGGCCTTCTGGGACACATCTATCAGTGGTTTCCCGGCCTCCATAACTGCATTTGAGTGAGGACCATGCCTTCGGTGGGACTATGTGCCCTAGCGATCCCAAGGCTAAGCATGGGCTGCAACTTAACACAATGTGCTTTTGAGCACAGGACATTGGCTGCAGTGCGAGATGTGCCCAGGCAGGCGCCCGGGTAAAGAATGGGCTAATAGCAGTTCCATTTGTGCCCATTCAGATCCTAGAAAAGGCTTGGCTGGGCCACCCCTCTTACATGGAAGCCAGGTACAGCAATGGGCAAACGGAAATCCACCTGCAATAATGGGTCAGTCTACCCCAAGGTCCCACATAAGTGCCCAGATATTATGTCAATTCTCACATAAGAATGTACTAGATGAGAAATTCAGATCATAGAAGAAAAATTGGGTTTAGGGGCGGACATTTGTACAGAGAGCTCTGCACTTCAGACTAAGAGGCGAAGAGCTGGGGACATGGCCGAAGTGACTCATACCGCTGAGAAGGGGGGATCTCTTTTGAATGAGTCTGCTACAAGGGGTCCACACACCCAAGATTCATTTGACTCCTGGTTCTTCTTCATTTGAACGTGCCCAGCCAGCCAAGAAAAAGAAAAATCCTGGGGCAAGGCCCATTACTGATATGGCGAAATTGGTCACCGACAAGAGAATAACTCTGTTCTTGTCTGGGGGGTTCCCCCTATTAATTCTATGTTAGTGGATACTATTGCATAGATTCATCAACAGCTATTGCGAGCGCAATAGCTGTTACCGCAATTCATGACAGTAAAAACCACCAAATTGCGAATTCTCAAAAAATATTTTGCGAGTTCGCAATTTAATTCGCAGAATCAACATGGAACCCCCTTTGCGATTCTGTATTAGCGATGTTCCACTGATTCTGCGAAATTATTTGCAAAATCGCAAAATAATCGCAAAGCAAATTCATCAATAATCGCAATTTGGAAAAAAAAAAAAATTGCTATTAGCGAGGCGCAATTTAAGGAGAACTCAAACCAGGTGGTAACCATAAAGTTCAGTTGGAAAATAAAAATAATAATTCCTAACAAGATACAGGTGCGGGGCTAAACAAACACACTTAAGGAGACACAGTAGGAGCATGAGGACATTTCCAATGCCAGGATTCTACATTGTGGTAAGGCGGCTAAGGCTCCAGACTGCAGCTCGGAACTGACGCATGATCCAGGAGCGCATCTTCCGGCTGTGGATCACACTCCTGGGCCAGACTGAGGAGGATATATACTCAAAATACAGTCTGAATGGGGGAATGATAACCAAGCTCATCCGAGACCTTGACCCCCTGATGCAGCACCCAATGAGGAGGACCATTGCGGTGCCCACCCATGTCCAGGTCCTGTGCTGCCTGCACCTCCTGGCCTCCGGAAGCTTCCAGGGGATAGTTGCAGTTGCAGGGGGATCTCCCAGAGCACACTGTCTCGCTACCTACAGAGTTTCCCGGACGCCATGCTGACCCGGATTCATCATTACATAACCTTCCCAACCACCCAACAGGACTTAAATCAAACAAAACTTCAATTCTACAATTCCCCCATGTAATTGGATGCATTGACTGTACCCACATCCACATCTGCCCACCCGCTGAGACAGAATACATGTACCGGAACCGCAAGTCCTACCACTCACTCAACATCCAGATGGTCTGCAATGCAAAGACAATCATCACCGACATAGTGGCCCAATACCCGGGAAGCATGCATGATTCTTTCATATTCAGGCACAGCGGCTTATAACACCCGCTTGGCCAGGGGTGATTTTGGCGAAGGACACCTCCTAGGTAAGTACACATGCCCACATACAGTACATCAAGCACATGTAGCTGCGCATTACAGGCACTGACCCTCTTCTCCTTTCCTTCAGGTGACAGTGCCTATGGCCGCCGTGAGTACCTCCTCACCCCATACCTCAACCCTGACTCACCACAGGAACGGCGTTACAATGCAGCGCACATTCGCACCAGGAATGTCATTGAACGGACATTTGGGATGTTAAAGAGCCGATTCTGCATCCTACGTAAGACTGGTGGGGCCCTCAAATACCAGCCTGAGGTCTGCTGCCTCATCGTGGCCGTGTCTGCCATACTCCACAATATTTCTATCAAGCGGAGGATACCTGTGGAGATCTCTGGCAGTGAGTCGGAGGCGGACAACCGCCCACCTGCACATGTGAGAATCCTGCTGAAGGACACAGGCGCTGCAACAACATCACACTGAATTATTTTTAGTGCTCACATACCCCTCACACAACACTGCACTCATGCATGCCAAATTAAATAATGACATGAGATATGATTTGCGTTTGAAATAAATTCTCATTATATTGTAAACAGAATCTTTCTTTTACATTTTTTGATTCACAAAACATGAAAACTGTATTAAGTCATACAGCTCCATTATTGGGAAGCAGGCCTGCTTTGTACTTCAGCATGGCACTGCTGCTGATAGTCAGTTGATCACTAGCGCCTCCGGCCGGACGCACCCTGTCGCCTCTCCACATCCACCTCGCCAGTATCGGGCCTTGATGCTGCAGTGGGCCTGGTACTGCGGCGTCATTCTTGTACCACCGGCAGGGACAGGCTGCTCAGACTGGAGGTGCCCTCACTGGCATCATCCCCCCCTTGCATGTGCATGGCCACATACCTGCTGGTTCTGTACAGCAGTTGTGACCTGTTCTAACGCCCTAGCAACATCCTAGCAGCATTGCACCATCTGACATTGCATTGGCAGGGACCGGCGTGATAGTTGGGAAGTAGCATTCCCGATCACGTGGTTTGACCAAGTGTATTCCGATAGGCGGGTCCGCAGCTGGCGGTGGCGGCAGCGGGTGATGTCCTGCTGTGACACCATGATCTGGCTGTTCTCCCTGACTGCAGCCGTTAACACCTGCACGCTTTCGGTGAGCTGGCTCACGTTGCACACTATTTTGTAAAGCTGCAGCTGCATGGCTGCCATGTGCCGTGCCTGCTTCTGGTGGACAGCTAGCATCCGGCGTTCAATGCCAAGTCCTTGTCCCTGATCATGTTGACCCCGGTCAGCCCGTGTTGCCACGTTGACCTGCTGCCTCAACCGGCCACTCGAATGCGACCGCACAGTGGTTGTGCGCAGTGTCTGCCTCCTGGGTGGTGGTGTGGCCTGTTCCACTGCCATGTGTGATGCATGAGGTGGTTGCTCTCCTCCTGTTGCTGCAGGGGTGGCCCTGTTTGCATGGGGAGGTGGAGGTATTGGTGCAGGTGTGTCGGAAGGTCCAGGTCGTGGGGCAGGATGGCTTTACCTCTCGGTGTCCTCTGTGTTCTCAATTTGGAGTGCCTCGCTGTCCGTGCTCTGTGTTTCAGCAGCACCTGTGATGTAAATGGGTGCATGATTAATGATATGAATCTTGCACATGGGAAGTTGCGACATGCAAGCAGGCTTGCATTTCCTGACTGGCTTTAGGGACATGTTTAACTTTACAGGTTGTGTGTGACTATCAGGAAACTATTATCACACTACAGGTCCCACAATGCAATATGGCGTTTCTGATGTGCATGGCCTGCATCGCTGGGGTTTTCAGATGGCTAGCTCTGGGGGCATCGGCATTGTTAGGGGACGGGGTCGCAGTTGCATGGCTCTTACCTTTGCATTGTTGGGTGGGTCGTGAGGTGTCCAGCTGTGTGACATCCACGCAGGCTGCAGGGTTGATGGTCTCCTCCACCAGGTCTTCAAGTGGTGTGTTGGGCGCAACTGTGGGGTCTCCTCCTCCGGTCACATGTTGCTCCCCCAGCCTCTCTGCAATGCACTCTTTGGCACGGACTCTGAGGTCGTACCTCCTCTTCTTTAACTCATCAATAGAGCACTGGGTGACTCCGACAGAGTTGACCTTAGCCCTGATGCGCTGCCAAGTGCGCCTCTTGTCTGCCTCAGGGACCTTCCGGGATTGCTTCCCAAAGAGCCTATCATGGTTCCTGCTTACACCCTCGATGAGGAACTCGAGCTCCTGTTCAGAAAATTTTATTTTTATTTTTCTGCCAGGTGCACTGCTTCCTGTTGCTTCCTGGGACATTCTGGATCTGGATGTGTGTCCTGTTGTGGGGCTGCAGGGTGTGTATGTTGGAGCTCTGTGCTGTGCTTCTTCCACTCTCAAGCTCTGTGTTCAGAATGAGTGAGGGAACTGCCTACTTCCTCGTTGTGATGTCATCATTGTGCTCAAAATGCGACTTTCCATTTTTGCAATTTCGCAGTTAGCGAAATCGCAATTTGCGATTTTGGTAATTGCGAAATCGCATTTTCTCCATGGGAAACCGACGATTCTGCGATTTTTGTAAGATTTAGAGGAAATTGCAATCGGCGATTGCGGCCGACTGTGAATCGCTTTTTTGGTTGGCTTTTATTGATACATCCCATTCTGCGAATACTAATTTGCGATTCGGTATTTTTCGCAATTTAGAATTCGCAGAATCTGGGCTTTAAGCATCTGGGGGTTAGTTTTTTGGACTCTTCTGCATGTAAGATAAGAATATTGCTGTAGCCTTTGCTCAATAATTTCTTTGATAGCATTGCAAAGCTGATCAACACTGTGGTGAATGTTTCCAGGTGAAATTAGTGGCATTAGAATCCACTGTTGCCATCCTTAAATGTCAGTAATAAAAAGGAATATGGAAATGGCACTTGGCCACCCACGTAATGGTACCCAAAAGGCCCATTCTGATTGCAATGCTCATATTAGAAGTCAACTGCATTCCTATAACCCTTCAAGTAATCCCAAATCTAATGAGGCATCCTGGGGGAATTCAAGGGCATAAGGGTGTACCTATGAAGAAGACAAATACAATTGGGAACCCATGTCATAATAGAACAACAGGGGAAGTTGGGCGCGTCTTCCTTCCACTCAGGCGACACTTCCCCCTTTGGCCAGTCCCTCCTTCAGCACTTATGGTGATCAAAGGGATATTAGCCACTCTCCGCCCATTTGCTTAAGATTGCAGCTTTCGCCCGAATTTGCCCCACTGGTGGCAAGTCTAGTAGATGTTCACCCACTGAGGCCAGACGTGGCAGAGACAACTTCCGAACTCATTCGCAAGATTATACACAGGTGCAATAGCCAATTGGGCTTAGGACGCAGTTATATACTCACATTATTATGGCAGGAACAGTGGGTTGGGCAGGACTGATGGAGAAACAGGGCAAGGTTGATTGCTTTGTTATCAATTTTGATCAACAGGACATAGTGGAGATTCTAATACAACAGGCATCTCATGTCAACTCTCTCCCTACATGGATGAAAGTGTTACAGGTAGGTTTCTTCTATCTGCCATAGGGCTCACACTTCAACAGGAACGCAAATAAGGTTTCAGAGATTTCAGGCGAGAAGGTAACACGTTGTTCGCTTACATTTGTGTAATTCATGGAAACATGCCATTTTCCATCCCCTTAGAAAAAACCCAATGTCGTTCCATGAGATCTGAGTAATTATTGACCGATCTCACTGTTACCAGCCACAGCTAAAATGCTGGAACAAATGGTGCAGAGACAACTCGCCAATTTCTTTGAGAATCATGCTATTTTACATGATACTTAATTTGGATTTAGGGCTGGTTTTATTTATGAGACAGATCTTTTAGAGGTAGGAGAGTCAGTGAGAATGTTGGTGGATTCAGGGGCATCAGGGAAGCTGGTGCTCCTGGATCTATCTGCTGCGTTCGACACGATGCACCATTCATTGCTTGTCCAGAGACTCCAGGACATCTGCATTGGTGGGGCGATACTGGCTTGGCTACAACAATTTCTTAATCATCGCACACAGAAGATCATCCTACAACCACATCAGTCAGAGACTAAACACCTTTTGTGTGGAGTGTCTCAGGGGTCGGCGCTGAGCCCGCTCCTTTTCAATATATATTTGGCCCCACTGTTCTCACTCATAGCCAACTGGGGCGTGAAGGCGATATCATACGCAGACGATACCCAGTTTTATTTAAAGAGCAGTCGGAGGACTCCTTCAAGAGTCTTAAAGACTGTCTGAAAGATATTGCCCTATGGGTGAACAACAATAAACTCAAACCTAATGCAGAGAAAACAGCTGTTCTTCAGCAAGAATCCACCACCGACATCCGATTTATGGTGGGCGGTGGAAATGGGCTCTCCTCCCACCCCAGCAGTCACAGCAAAAAATCTAGGGGTGAAGTGGGAGAGAGATTTCACCTTTTCTGCCAAAATACGACAGGTGACAGCCTCCTGTTTTAGCAAACTGAGAAATCTGAGAAAATATTTACATCTGCTACCGGATGGCTGCCATCAAGTTATAGTCCATGCCACTGTGGCAACTAGGCTAGACTATGCCAAGTGCCTCTACTTGGGCCTGCCAGCGTACCTAGTCAGAAGACTGCAGATGGTACAGATTGCGGCTGCAAGACTTATCAGATGTGAATCATTGCATCATCATATCTCTCCACATATTAAAGAACTCCACTGGCTGCCCATTGCTAGAAGAATTGAGTTTAAGGCTTTGACGCTGGCAATCCGGTCAATCAAGGGGAACTGCCCTAGCTACCTGACACAACTGCTATACAGATATAGGCAGAACCATCTGTTGAGATCCAATTCTTAAAGTTTGCTCTGCACTCTACAATTCAGAAGAGCCTGGCTTCGTTGCAGATCCTACACGGTTGGGGCCACCAAACTTTGGAACTCTTTGCCAAACTAATTACGGCAGATTGAATCAGAGCCACTGTTTAGGGAGGCAGGTAAAAACATGGGCCCTTATTTATGAGGCCTTGCGTCAGTTTTGCGCCGCCAGTGCGTCACTTTTTGTGACGCACCAGCGGCGTACAAAATGCGCCTTGTTGCGCCATATTTCAAAAGTGACGCATCTAGGTAGATGCGTCACTTTTTAAACCCCTGCGCCACATTATACCTGCGTCAGGTATATTGTATGCAGAGGGGGCGTTCCCCCGCAAAAAGCCTCGTAATAGTGACGCAGTGAAATCTATGAGATTTCACTGCGTCACTTTTAGGATGCTTTTGCGTCAAAATCTTGCGCCTGCCTCACAGCAGGCGTAAGACTGACGCACGCCCTTTCACATGGGGCTTTCCCCATGTGAAAGGACGCATTGCTGGAGTTGCATCACTTTTGTGACACACTTCAGCAATGCGTCACTTTTGCGCTTACAGATGCGTCAGAAATACTGACGTATCTGTAAGTCCTTGCGACATGATGCGTCATACATTAAATATGACGCATCATTGGTGTCGCAAGGAGTGCGCAGTGAAAAGTGACGCATCGCTGTTTTCACGCAGCGATGCGCCACTTTTCATAAATGAGGCCCATGGCTCTTTGGCCTGAGTTAGTGTTCTTGGGCTCTTTCTGTGCGGCCCTCCTCCGCTTGCCCCATATCGCTAGAGAGCGCCGGGACACCTCTGTTTGAGGTAGCTGTTCGCGCTTTATAAATCTTGGTATTATTATTATTATTATTAACATTGAGTACCTTAGTTTATAATGATTGACTGAAGCCAGTGCCTATGAGCCCTTTGCAGGAGAGGGATATGATAGTGAATGACAGGGTCAATCACACTGCTAATTTGCTAGTCACACAAGGCTCACATTTGAGGGTGATGAGCTGGAATGTAGCAGGGTTGGGCAATAAATTGGATAATGAAAGGTGTCTCAATCTAATAACAGATTAGCACATAGTGGGCTTTCAAAGAAACGTGGACACAGACAACTATTTTTATTAGGTAATGGTAGCTTAGTCACCTTCGCATCGCTAAATATTCCATGTAAGAATACGCAGGCAGATACAAGTTCTAGCTATCTGTGGCAGTCCAGTTAGATTTTAAACATGTGACTTCTTTACTGGTTGTATATTTTAGTAATTATTTTGCTGGCCCTAAAGTCTTTTTTAGAGTCTTATGCAGAAAGAATCCATTCACTATATCTGGTAATTTTAGGGGGATGTTAATATAAACCAGTGCCAACGTGTGTGTCACATACAGGAAGAGTCCTGGCTAGATTACCTCAATAAGGGCCATTTTGATCACACTAGTCAAGGGGGCCTGCTTAATGATATTACATCAGACTTTAATTTGGAACTTACCATGCAATGTAGAGCTGAAGAGGACATGCCCAACTTTATTGGCTGAAGTTCAAACTCGATCATTGACTATATACCTTTTATTGTACTATTGTAATTGCATTTACATAGTGCTTACTATTCCTGACAAGGTGCAGAAGCACTTTTCGGCAATAGCATTCTTCCCCAGAATCAAAAAAAAATTGTGGTGAATTAGTATAGGGAAATGTTTTGTAATGTTATTGTCATTTATATAGAGCCAAATCACCAATGGACTCTAAGCGCTTGTGAGAAACAAAAATCCATACTAGGGCTACACACCCGATGCTCAGTCAAACAGGGCGAGGCTTAACCAAAAGCCTGAATAAACAGAAAAGCCTTTAGTTTCCTCCTGAAGGGGATAAGGGAATCTTCCCTTCGCAAGCTCTTCGGTAGCTTGCTCCAAAGCTGAGGTATCAGCACAGAAAAAGCTCGACCCCCCCAAGGTGGCTTTATCAAACCGCAGACAGGCCAGCCAACTTGCCTCAGATGATCAGAGGCATTGTCCTGGCACATCGTTTATTTAATAAGCTGCCATTCCGTGCAGGGCTTGATGTGCAATACACAGGCCCTTAAACCTAGCCCTTTGTTTGATTGGAAGCCAATCCAGTTGTTGCAGCAATGGTGTGACATGTGCTCTTCTAGGAAGTTTGAAGATCAATTGTGCTGCATTGTTCATAACCACCTGAAGCTTCACTGATAGTTTGTCAGGTAGCCCGATGTATAGCGTGTTACCGTAGTCCAGTCATGACACAATTAGCACCGACACTACGGTACGCATGGTGGAGAATGACAGGAGTGGTACAAGTTTCTGGAGTTGCCTCATAAGGCCCTCACAATTCCCCCCCACAGCGGTCACCTGATTGTTCAGTGTTAGTGTGTTATCTAACCTGATGCTCAGGCACTTCACAACTGGCATCAGTGTCGGATTAGTGTCTAGCTCTTGTGGCCAGAAGGAGTCGGACCAAGGGATGCCCCTGCAGTATAGATAGTACCTCCATCTTATCGGGATTTACTTTCAGTGAGTTGGTAGCCATCCAGTTCAAAGTGAACCTGAGGATACTCTGTATGATAGACTGAGCCTCTGTGGAACTGTCGATCCGCAAGATTAGTTGTGCATCGTCGGCATACTTGAACACCAGACATTCTAATTTAGCCAGCACTTCCACGAGTGACAAATAGATGTTAAAAAGCAGGGGGGACAGCGGCGAGCCCTGCGGAACCCCACATGGCAGAGCGCCTTTCCTGGACACACAATCCCCTACTTGGACCGTTTGCGACCGATCCTTTAGAAAGGAGGCAATTGACTGGTATACGACGCCAGTAATTCCTAGCGCCTGAACAAGGGTCAGCAACTGGGCATGGTTCACTTTGTTGAACGCAGCTGAAAGATCCAAAAGGATCAACGCCGGCGAATTCTTGTTGTTGGCGGCAAGCCTCAGCTCGTCCAGCACTGAGAGCATCACTGTTGTGGGCCCTTAAGCCTGTTTGCCGTGCATGGAGCAAGTGCTATTCCTCCCAAAAATATGAAAGTGTTCTACGCACATGCTGCTCAACTAACTTAGCCAGAAAGGGAAGACCAGATATGGGACAGTAGTTATTCAAGTTATTGACATTCTCCCCTGCTTTCTTCAGCAGCGGACTCCCCATGGCTTCCTTAAAGTTGAGAGGAACCTTCCCCGTTACCAGGGACAGATTTAATAAGGACAACATCTCTGGTCCCATCACAGGGAAGATCATATTGAACACCCTGGGAGGACAGGGGTCCTCTTGAGACCCTGATTTCACTTTGGTCATAATGTGTGCTAGGTAGTCTAATTCTAATGTTGGAAAGACTGAGAGATAACCTCCCTGGAAGTCCGTTGGATCCACCACTGAAAGAGGGCATGAGCTCATGCAGGCATTACCTATGTCTTTTAGTATATCCTTGACTTTTGCCAGGAAGAAGACCTGTATCTTATTGCAATCAGCTAGATTGGAAACCATCCTCTGACCTTCTGAATATCCTTGGCCTCCTTGATCTGCCGCTCATAGTATTCAGATTTCTTTGCAATGATTGAGGTTTTGTAGATGGCTAGTTTTGCTTCATATTCTTCCTGGTCCTTCCGGTCATATGATTTCCGCTAGTACGTTTCACACAGGCGTAGGGTCTGTTTTATCACTCCTAATTCCTCTGTTTACCATGGGATGCCCTTCCCTCTGTTCATTACCCTTTCCCTCCGTGCAGGGGCCACCTTGTCTAGCTTTCCTCAATCTGCCTGCAAGCCTCTCGTACTCCAGATCCGGGTCCCCCGTCTGTCTCCCTGGGTGCGTTATCTCAACCAGTGCCTCCCTCAGACCGGCTTCCTCTATTTTGTGCCAGCTCTGTACTGTCCTCCAAACTGGGAGTAGGTATTTTGGTGGACTGGGCACATGAATCACAAAGCTGATCAGATGGTGATCTGATCAAGGTGTGCACTCTGTTATTTGTACATCGAGCTGTGTAGTCCAGATGTGGCCCTTCTCGTGAGTGGAGATCTCCAAAATGTGTTTCAGCCCGAGCATGGTCACTGCCTCTTGTATCCTGCTGGTCACTGGCTCTCTGGGGGCCTTGTCCCAGTGGTAGTTAAAGTCCCCAACACTAGAATCAGTTGATACCTAGAACATAAATCGTTGACCACTTCGGTGAGCAGATCTTTGAACAGAGGGGTTGACTGAGGTGGAGGATATACTACCACTACTATCAGGCAAGCATATTGTAGCACTGTTTTCGTCCCCATGATCTCTTCTCCATCTAATCTCTCTGTTACTATCCTCTCTGTGGGCAGGGTCCTGCGCAAAATACTGCTACTCCCCTCCTCTTTTCCTGCCCTGTCAATTATATGTCAGGACATCATAATCCGGGGGAAGGGAGGCCACTATATCGGGACCTGAGGCATCCTCTAACCATGGTTCTTTGAGTGCAAGAATATCTAGTTTTTTATCCTGTAGCAGCGTGAACATTTCCAGGTTGTGCTTCTGGAGTGGCCGGGTGCTCAACAGTGCGGCCCTTAGTCTTGCGGAATCATCAGACCCCACATCATTCGCTCTCTGAACCTGGGTAAAGTTCCTCTTTACCCCCCCCCCCCCTTACCAACTAGCACATTCAACATCAGAAGCTTCTCTTCTATTGCTGAAGGCAGGGCATACATGTGGAGTGTATCATCCAAGTTTTGAAGTTCCTCCATGGAATAGATGAGCCTTTGGCCAGGGGTCATGGCCCCTGAACCCTGTCGGACGTGGACGGCCGCAGACGGGCTTGCCTTAGGCGCTCCTTCAGCACACCATTGGCGCACCCGCTGCGCGTCCTCTCCAGCCCGGTTGAATGCCCACGCCCCCTCCGCCCTCCCAGCAGCCCTGCTGTGCAGCAGCAGACAGAAAGAAAAAAATGACTAACCGGGCAGGCCCTCTAAGCCAGGATCGGAAGACGGAAGAAGCCTACTTGCCAAACATTTTGCAAACCATACCGGGCTGAGGAGGGGAGCAGGCGGACATACCTTCCCTCACCTGCTGCTGGGGCCCTGATGCTGCTTGTACCCCCTGCCGCCGTTGTTTCCTGCTTCACAGCCGCAGTTGGGGGGAACTACAGCTCCCAGCAAGCCCTGGGACAACATCCGGCACCGCCCACGCATCCCGAGGACTAGCGCGCCCGGAGGCGCTTAAATTGAGGAAGCTCCCACTAAGGAGCGGGGACGTTTTGCAAACCATACCGGGCTGAGGAGGGGAGCAGGCGGACATACCTTCCCTCACCTGCTGCTAGGGCCCTGACTCTGCTTGTTCCCCCTGCCGCTGTTGTTTCCAGCTTCACGGCCGCAGTTGGGGGGAACTACAGCTCCCAGCAAGCCCTGGGACAACATCCGGCACCGCCCACGCATTCCGAGGACTAGCGCGCCCGGAGGCGCTTAAATTGAGGAAGCTCCCTCCGCGTCGCGGACGCCGGGCGAAGCCCGGGCAAAGGGCGGGCCGTCTGTGGCCGCCCGGGGATGACGAGGGACAGGACAGGCCATCCCTCTTACATTCACGGTCCAGCATCATGGGTAAGCGCAAACTGCACTCTCCTACCGCCGGTGGGGCTCTAAAGGCTAAAGTCCCACGTAACTCCGAGAGTATCATATCGTACCTGACTAATGCGATGGGAGTGCTTAGCACAGAAATAGCTAACACTGAATGAGAACTTGGGTTGGAGGCCTTTAAAGATAAAACTGAGGGTGAAGCTACATCGAGGCAACCCGCAGCCCATATACCCCTGGAACCCAGGATTATATTCGAGCATCCTAAGGCTCCCATTCCAGTTAACTCTACAAGACAAGATGTCCCGGGTCGGGAAAACAAAGAGCCCACAACTCCAGTGATCTCCTCCCCAGGGGTTGGCCAAACCTCAATACAAAACAAGGAAAGAGACAATATAAAAGAAGGAAGACTCAAAAAACTGACCAGGTGGATAAAGGAACTTTGAGTCCACTGGAGTCCACGATTAGGGACATGATGGAGAATATCCTTACAGAAAAAGTGGAATCCACACTGACATCAATTGCCAAAGACATAATTGACGTATTAAATGAATGTGTTGCTTAAACAAATGTGAACGATTGAACACATACTTAGCCGCTAAAGAGCTACCCACTCCTGAGTCTAGAGGCGACACCCCGATAGTCCAGGGGCTTGAGAAAAATCAGTGTATAAGCGGGAGGAAAGGGAACTCTA
Organism: Lissotriton vulgaris; assembly: GCF_964263255.1. NCBI lineage: Eukaryota > Metazoa > Chordata > Amphibia > Caudata > Salamandridae > Lissotriton > Lissotriton vulgaris. Next base: position 528,114,504 of record NC_141694.1, read on the forward strand.
AGCAATCGGCTAGTAAGGAAACAGAACTGACTGTACTTCCTAGTTGTTCGGTTCATCAACAGGCTGATTCTAACACAGAGGATCGAGGGGTGATATCTCCTCTCTTTGACCTAGATACAGTCAATATGAAGGACCCCACAAAGGTTAAATTCACCCACCAGCCAACTATTAACCTTCCCCCAGAGGCTGCTCCCTTTGTTGTTATTATAGTTAATGTCCCTCAGTTAGGGGTAGGAGAGAGGGAATCATCACAGTCACTACTAACTAACATTAAAACTTGGTGTAATGAAAATTGTACAGGGAAGAAAGATATAGCAACCAGAATCTTAACAGGTAGACGGGTGGGATGGCTGGGTCGAACAAAAAAATCCCTGAAAGGGGATTGTGTGATCGTAAATTTTGACAACCCGAAGGAGTCTTCCCGACTCTTCTGGGATGCATCAAGCTTGGACAGGGCAGACCAAGGAATCAGTGCACTCCCACTAGGATTCTTTTACCCTCCCTTTTACCCTCCCTCTCTAGAAGACAGGGGTACACTTTCAAGAAAAGACTCTAGTTGGAGGGACTCTTTACGTACTTCATTACCCAACACAAAACAGGAGCTGGCTCACAGTTGGACCACGATTAATACAGCTTTACGCCCGAAACAATGCTTAGACCCCGGTACTAAAAAGAGGGAGGTTTTGTCTCTGCAAAATAGGTTTTCACCCTTATCACAATTGGGAGAGACGGATTGACTTATAGATTCTCTTGGGGAACCCCAAACACCTCTTCAAACTGAAGAAACTAATTCTGATACACTAAATAGAAAGGTGAAATTAATGAGCTGGAATATTGCGGGGTTACGCTCCAAAAGAGATGATAATATCTGGCTAAGTTACATAAAGCAATGCGACATTATAGAGCTCCAAGAGACATGGGACAGAGGTTGTGATTTTTGGGTTACAGGTTATTCATCATTCTTTGTCCCAGCAAGTGGCACAGTAGCAGGAAGAGATAAAGGGGGCCTTATGCTTTTGGTATCTGTAAACATAGCGGGCTTAGCCAAACATTTAGTCTCTCCCTCTTCAAACCTGTTAATAGTGGAGATTAGTTAGACGAACGATACTAATTTATTCATTATTAATTTTTATAATTCCATGTTAGATGGCTCACATAATGAGCATCTTTGCTCTCTGGAAATTTTACTTTTGAAATACAAAGAGCAGCAATCCACTTTTGTACATTTCATTTTGATGGGGGATTTTAAAACTCACTTATGTAATTTAAATTGTCAATATAAAGATAGGGACGGACCAGCATATGCAGTTCACCAACACATTGAACATAGTCCCAAAGGAGAAGCTTTGGAGGCCCTTCTCTCAAATGCTGATCTTTATGAACCTGGGTTCCAGGATAGGAATGACCGAGTTGTGACCTATTGTGCGAGGAACTCGGAATCAATAATTGATTACCTATTCATCTCACCCGGTTTGCTTAGTTTTGTGATCTATAATGCAGTGGTATCTGCTTTTAGTGATCACAACCCGGTAATCTTTGAACTGGATAATAGCATTACATTTCTGAATAGTCAGGCTAACCCAGTGGCAGAAACTGCTACATTAGCGAAAGACCAAGGGAGGAGGTTAAAGTGGAGCAAAGTAACCCCACCAGATTTTTTTAATACTCTAAAAATGAAAGCTAGTCATGAACTAGACATTTGTATGGATTCCTCCAAGACGGGGTTGGAAATGATCACTTCATTTGAAAAAATCTGTACCCTCGTGGCAAAAGAATTAACTGTTAATACTCGGAAAACGAAAATTCCCTAGCTAGGGGGTGGTTTGATAATAAGTGCTCCAGAGCCCATAATAATCTTCTGGGGGCTCTTAAAATGTCCCCCAGGGCTACAAATGAAGTCATAACTCTCAGGAGGGAATATAAAGTTACGTTGCAGGCGCGTAAATGTGCTTTAAAAAAGGATGCCTGGTCAGCCCTAATGGACAAGGTGACATAGAGGGGCAGTTCTAGTTTCTGGGCTATCCTTAACAACTCCCTGTTCTCAGGTATTAAGAATGACACCTTAGAAGTCAACATTAGTGAGAAAGATTGGTTGACCCATTTTAAAGATATATATATGGGAGTAATTTGGAACTAGAACCCTTTGTACCATTAGAACTAGATTCTGGCTGCCCGGCACTTCTCTTTTCGCTAGAAGAAGTTAGGAAGGCAATTGAAAACACAGCAGGGAAAAAAGCTCCAGGGCCGATGGTGTCCCGGCAGACATGTACAAAGCCGACGCTAGTTTTTGGGCCAAATTACAAACTAATGTTTTTAATGCCTCCATAACATTTGGGCTCCCAAAATCATGGTCCCGTTCAACTATCATACCTGTATTCAAGAAGGGTCAAAGAGGAGATCCCAGGTGCTACAGGCCCATATCGCTCCTAGATTCATCTGTCAAAATACTAGGGAAGGTGATTTTAGCTAGAATAGACGACTGGGCTGGGAAAAATAACATTCTTTCAAATGTCCAATATGGGTTTAGAGCAGGTAGAGGGACGAAAGACCAGTGTCTCAACCTACACCTTATCTTGAATAAATATACGGTGGCATCAAGGGGATCGGTCTACCTTGAGTTCATGGACCTATCCACAGCCTTTGATCTTGTAAACCAGACCAGGCTGTGGACTATGCTCCTGGACCTAGGGCTAGATCAACCCCTGGTGCACTTTTTGGCTGATGTACACCGAGATTTACATGCTTCAATAAGAATGACACAAGAGGGTGTTTGCACTGCAAAGTTCACGTCCGGTAGAGGGGTACGCCAAGGGCGTATTTTAGCCCCGATGCTATTTAAGCTTTATATAAATAACCTGGAAGAATCTTTGGGCAAGGCTACTTTAGATGTACCGCGTTTTGGAGGAATTTCGACACCAGTACTCCTCTACGCGGACTATGCCGTTTTACTGGTACGAACGCCCTTAGGCTTACAAAGATTATTGACCTCTTTTGGTGTCTTTATGTCTTCACTTGATCTAATGATAAATACTGGAAAGTCGCATGTTATGGTAGTGGGTGGAAGGAAAAATAATGTCAACGCCTTTTAATGTAATGAGTCAGCAATTTCGAGAGTTAAGGTCTTCACCTACTTAGGGGTGGTATTTGATGATAGAGGTACCTGGGCCCCCCAACTTTCGGCAAAGGCTAATGCGATGAAAAGATCTTCAGCTGCTATATTGGGCTTTGCTAAACGCCTAGGGGGGAACCAACCAAAGCCATCTTATCCATATATAGAGCCAAAACAGTTGCAATTGCAAGATATGGGGCCACCATATGGGGATATAAACATCCTGAAGCTATTCAAAGAGAGGAGAATAAATTCCTATGTGCACTCTTAGGCTTACCCAAATCGGCAGCTACTTTCGCCACCCATCAGGAGCTTGGGATGGGTTACATTAGAGACATTATAAATATGGCCCCTATCCTGCTGTGGATAAAAACTTGGCTGAATCCTCACCTCTCTCTTAATCATGCGATTTTAAAGGACTGTATGAACTTGGAGAATATGAAAAGTATTCAGTGGATGTCCTATATTAAAAATATCTCTAGGGAACTGGGGAGCCCAGAAATCTTCACTAATCCAGAGGGCCTGGTAAAAGCAGATCTGGGCTGGGTCAAAACCAACTTTATTAAGAACAGAGAATTGGAGCGGGAGGCGGTTCAAGTAAGGAAGTCATCGGTAAGGGAACACTACTCATTAATTTCATCCCTTTCTATTCAACCGTACCTCACTGTTGTGACGGTCCCGTTCCATCGTTGGGTTTTGACCAAATTCAGATTCAATCAAATCCATTTGCTGCTAACCGACTCTAATGTCTGGTGTAGGCCGGTGGATGCGTCCCCATGTAAGTGTGATGATTATTCCCTGCAGGACACAATGCACTTTACTTTTTTTTGTTCCTATTACAGTTTGCCCAGGAAAAGGTTTATCATTCCTTTACTAAAGGGTAAGGGGTTTGAGCAAGCCAAACCAGCGTTGCTATTCCTAAAATTAATGGAGTCCCCGTTTACAATGTTTGGAGTGGCAAATTTCTTTGTAGCTTCCATTCGCCGCAGGAAATGTATCATGACGGGCCTTAATAACACTGCTGGTGTAGATAAATGAATTCATACTGACAATATAATGTTTTAAACCTGTAATGTAATTATTTTTAAAAATGTCTTAAAATTGTGTTCTTTTTAATGTGTTTTAATGTGTTTTACCTACCCCCAAATCGATTTGTATACTGTACTTTTTATGATTTTAATTAATCGAAATAAAGTGGTATTGAACTTGAATACTTGCCAAAAAAGAAACTGGCAATGATAAAAGCACTTGGAGTTGCACTGAATAGTAGCCCTAATTGACATTAAAAGAAACAAACAGTACCGTTTAAAATAATATCAAATTACACGAGCCCTCGTAACGCCGGTATGTGTACCGTTCCTTCACAGAAATATGAAATTAGTTTGAGCGCTGGACACGTGAGTCTGTTATTTGAGTTTATAAGGATCGTGGTTGGATAGAAGAGGGATGGGTTTGCCTTTATATGGCGCTTGGTACCCCTGATGAGGCATCAAAAGCACTAAAATAGGATTAGTGGTGCATTATTTGAGTGGTGGACGTGCAAATCTTTCAATATTTAAACAAATGTCCTTTTTATTATATTGAATTTTTATTGATACATTAAAGCACTTTGTAACATTTTAGTGTTTAACGCTGCCTTGTAAATAAGGCACCCTTTCAAGCTGTACTCAGTGTGAACGTGGAGGGCAACGGGTGTTGGAGTTGGCATTCCATCGCAAAACCCATTGATTTTGATGCTGCCCCCTATTTACAAGGTTCGGGTAAATAGGAGGCAGCACCAAAATTAGGACCAGAGAAAACCTAGTCTTACCCTTGTGTAACGAGGAGAAATGCGTTTTTGCTGTTCCCTTGTGTGCTGCCTTGTGCAGCACATATAGAAACAGCAAATTGGAATCGATTGTGTATGTAAAGGAACGTGACCCTTCCTGCACATATACAAATGCATTAAGCAGCAAACATATAATTTTGAAAACGCCATGACTGATTGTTTATGTGCAGGAAGGGAGACATTACTGCACATAAACAATCATTTCCCAAGGACAGACACCCTTGCACTATGGTGCAAGAGTGCCTGCGTTGGTGCTAGGCAGCTGAACTCAGCGCCAGCACTAGGGGAAACGCAGGGGTGTGCCGCATTCTTGTGAATACCACGCATCCCTGCGTTTTCAAAATGGAGAAGCGTGGCGCTAGCATTGCTTCCGTAACACCACGCTTATCCATTCTGTTGTAAACATTCTCCTTTGTGTCTTTTATGGTTTTAATTAACCTAATAAAGAATATTTGACTGACTCACAGAGTCTTTCTGCACACAGAGGCAGACCATTGCCCTCTGAGCTAGAGATGAAGTCTTCCAGCCACGGGTGTGCATTTCAGCTCTTGAGGTGTGATGAGTGCAAGAAATGGATTTTAACAAGTGCTGGTTCACTAAGCCTAAAGTATATTTTTATAATGTTTCAACATTAAATCAAATCCTAAAAACTTTGAAGGGTTTTAATAGCTTTTTCATATGTGGACATAGGGTATTAAGATTATAATACCATTTACTTTTGCTTACGGAAAAGATTACAAGGCCGCTGCAGTGAGATAAGTGTTGCCTTTTATTTCACTGTGAGAGCACACTAACCTCACTATATAGTGTGCCTGTATTAGCACACTGTCCTTTGAGCAAGTGGGGCACACTTCAGGGGTGTTTTGTGAATATATAAAAATAGTTGTTTTTCCCAGAAAGCAATGTTCCTTGCCATGTGCCACTGCAGGGAAGTTAAACTGCATTCCAATCAAAGCACAGTGGTGGTCCTAGCTGATATACATTTGTCTCATCTTTCTAGGTACTATAAATGAACACAGTAATCCACTAGAGAGATTTACCTTTCTGTGTCATAGGTGCACTTTAGGTGCCAATTGCAATAGACGTATATGACATTTAAATAGGTCTTTAAGGACTACCAATATACAGTACATGTGTTAGAAATGAAGCATAGGCACGTTACCACTGTTTAGCAGTGGTAAAGTGTACTGTCCTAACTAAAGTCAGAAAAAAAGGATCAGTTAGAAAAGGCACATTTGCTGTACAATTTATATTTGATTCAGGCACTATAGAAAAGCATTCCATATTTCGATTGTTGAAACTTCTCATATATTACGATCCCCGATTCTTAAACTATTGAAGCACAGCATGTTGCATTTCCTCAGCAGTAATGCTCAACAAAAAATAAATGATACGAACAATATTCATATCTGTTTTGCACTTCTCATAATTCACATCCTGCATACAGTTAAAATCAAACCATTCTCCATTACCATAGTCGTACACGTATTCTTACGTTTTTGTTGAAATCTAACTTTTAACTATTTTATAGTCATACGCATTTCCTTGTGTCATTCTCAATAGCAAATCTCTAAATTTCAATATTACTGTGATATTTCATATCAATATAGACCCAGTCACAGAATCCCTCGCATAAGGAGATTCCACCCAGTGGGGGTAAAATGTTTTTACTTAAAAAGGGAGAAACGGAAAGACCACTTCTGGAATGTTGGAGCAGAAGGCTCATTCTTGCAATTAGTGATCCTGACACACTCAATCACTGAACATTCATCATTTCAATGTACCAGTTGAAAATATTTTATGCATTTTAACAGTTTATAAAATGCAATACTTTCATAAAAGATCTCCAATTTTTTTTACCTTACATATAATTTTATTACCCATCTTTTAGACATATACCAGAAAAGCTTCATGAGATATGGTCCCTAATTAGGACGTCGGTCGAGTTGCATCCGACCGGCATCCATGCGGTTTTGAAAGCGACGACCTTTGGTCGGCAGTCCGAAACCGCAAATACGATGCGACCGCACATGGTGTGGTCCGAAAAATCCCATTTCCCTAAAGGAGTTTGTGCGGCAGTCGGAAACCCGCCAAAGCACAAGCTCCCATAGAGAAATGGGAGTCAATATAAATCCCTGCACCGTGTGACAGGCAATGCATGGTGCCTACCACATGGTGCAGCGATTTACAGGGTGGCACCATAGATGCCCACTTGGCTTCCACCCGGAGGCCACTGAAAAAGAGGGGCCTAGCCAGGGGCCCACAAACTCGCTTTCCCACAGGGCATTTGCCTGTCAGAAACTGACATCATAATCCTGATTGCTAAAATGCTAACCGTATGGGATTATGGTGGCAGTTCTGACTGGCCTATGGGCTCCTTGAGCCCATCAGGAGCCAGCCGGAAAGACCAGCCAGTTTGAATTCTGACTTCTGTAATTGTAATAGCAATAATAATACAATAATTGCAGTTGGAATTTAAACCAAGGATGTCGGTCGGAAAGCCTCTGACCTGCAGTTGGAGGCTCTCCGACCAACATCCTGAGTAAGGCCTAAGTGTAGGTTTCCGAACCTGGGTATTCAGTAAAAAATATTGAGTTGCAGAAATACCAAGTTTTTAATATAGTGACACAGAAATATTGTGAGCAAATATATTGTTGACAAAATATCAATTTGCTAATGTAAGAAATATGTTAATTGACGTTTTTATGAGTGTTTAAATAATATTTTCAATGTATATGTTTTATATTGTTTGTGTAGTTGTTAATTTTTTCAAATATAGATTGTAATTTTAAGTTATTTATATTTTTTAATGGTAAAATAGTAATGTATAGTGTTGTAGTGGGTAATGAGGTCTGTAGGGTTACAGGTGGGAAGTTAATTAAGTACAATTAATTTATATACATTTTTTAATATTATTCATTTGATTATTAAGTATGTAAATTGTGTAAATATTTTGTATAAGTTATATTTTAGGTGCGGGTGTAGGGTGGGGAGTTAATTAAATAATAATTGATTAATTATTAATATATTATTAATTAACTGTTAATTATGTAAATTGTGTAATTATAATTGTTTAATTTATATTTTAGTTGTGGGTTGTTGCTTTGTAGAGGTATATGGTGGGAAGTATAAAATTAGTAAAATTTACCCCTCCTGAATCCTACGCGTTCCCTACTGTTGCACAGACTGGAGTGGGAATAGTATTCGTATTTTTCCCAAAGTTTTGTTCATATTTTTTCAAATGATATTATTATTACGTTTCTGTATATTTAAAGTTATATCCTTCTAATTAGTAATGTTTGTAAGATATAATGTATTTTTAATAAAAGGTATTCTTTTATATTGCCTACTTTTTTATCAGTTATTAAATTTGTATTTAAAAAAAACACTTGATATGTGTGTGTGTGTATATTTATATATATATCAAGTGTTTTTTTTAAATACAAATTTAATTACAGATAAAAAAGGTAGGCAATTTAAAAGAATACCTTTTACTAAACATACATTATATATTACAAACATTACTAATTAGAAGGATATAACTTTGAATATACAGAAACATAATAATATAATTTGAAATAATATGAACGAAACTTTGGGAAAAATAAGTATACTATTCGCACTCCAGTCTGTGCAAAAGTAGGAAAAGCGTAGGACTCAGGAGGGGTAAATTTTACTAATTTTATACTTCCCACCATATACCTCTACAAAGCAATATATATATATATATATATATATATATATATATATATATGTATATATATATATATATATATATATACATATATATATATATATATATATATATATATATATATATATATATATATATATATATATATATATATATATATATATATATATATATATATTTATATATTCACTGAAAAAACCATAGGTTTCACATACATTATAGTTAGGAATTGGCATTTAAAAAACTTTAGAAATTCACTGAAAAAACCATAGGTTACTCATACGTTATAGTTAGCTAGACATTTCTTTCATACAAAACCATTGAAATCCCCCCGTTATAGTTAGTTCAACTAACTATAACTTGCGCACCCGCAATGCCCTGCTGATGACATCACATATGACATCACTCATGACATCACTGATGACATCTCAAATTACATAACTGAAGACATCATCCAGTGAATGTGTGTCTTTCTGAAAAAAAAATATTTTTTATATATGTATATCTAAAGGTCGACGGTAGAATAAATGGGTAAATAAGTGTCGAAATTGATGTTTTTTTATAAAAATGATTGTATAAGTGACTTATTAAGTGTATCTTAGTGAATACATGTATTAGCGAGTAATGTTTAAATATGTAAATAGCTGTATCAGTTTATCACTTTGTGTATAAGTGGCTGCATGGGTTGGTGACTAGCTACATGAGTGTTGATATGGGCTATTAGTTGGTTTTTAGAGTATCAGTATGTGTGTCTCTATGGTTTGGTGGGGGTAATACTTAGTGCACAGATGCATGAATGACTGACTCACTCTTTGTATGTGTTTTGAAGGCAGCATGTGTGCAGGACTGTATGGGTGGATGAGTGTGTGTATAGGTGTGTTAGTGAGTGAATGACTGTCTCAATAGTATCTTTATGAGTTTCTACATATGTTTTAATCTAGTATATATGAGTATTGATGTATATTAGTGTTTATATGTGAGAGTGAGAGATTGGACGAGTTCCTGTATAAATAAGTATGTGTTTCTATAAGTGATTTTTTTAAGAGAGTAAGTATGTGTACGTTTCTGTAAAAGAAAGTGTAGTGGTGTGTGTATAGCTGAATATGCAAGTAAATGGATGTTTGATAGTTATTTGCATGTGTGAGTATGAGTGTGAGTAACTCTATGGATGAGTATTGTGTGTAACAGGATGTATAGGTGTATGAGTACATATGATGTGTGACTACATGTATGTGTGACTATATAGAACTGTTGGTGAATGAGTGGATGTGTATGTAGATGTTGGAATTACTGAACAGGTTGTTGTGACTGGTATTGGTATCTCCATTTTTTGAAAATTTTAGTTTCTATTTTTGAATGTGTGTATCAAAGCTTATATCACGGTGAGAGAAGGTCTGCCACTCTTTCACAAGGATGATGTCATCAGTGATGTCATTTGAGATGTCATCAGTGATGCCATGAGTGATGTCACTGACCATGTCATGAGTGATGCAATACCTGAGGTCATCAGCCATGTAATGCGGGCACACAAGTTATAGTTAGCTGAACTAACTATAAAGTGGGAATTTCAATGGTTTTGTATGAGAGAAATGTCTAGCTAACTATAACGTATTTGTAACCTATGGTTTTTCAATGAATTTCTAAGGTTTTTTTTTAAATGCTAATTCCTAACTGTAACGTATGTAAAACCTATGGTTTTTTCAGTGAATTTGCAAGGTTTTTTAAATGCTCATTCCTAACTATAACGTATGTGAAACCTATGGGTTTTTCAGTGAATTTGCAAGGTTTCTTAAATGCTAATTCCAAACTATGACATGTGTGAAACCTATGATTTTTTAAATGAATTTCAAAGGTTTTAAAAATGCTAATTTCTGTATCAATTATTATATTTTTTATATTTTTTTAATCAATTGCCTATGTATATTGTAATAGATTGACTGTATTCTGTAATATGCAATGACTCAGCTTTTTTTTTGATATGCATAACGTTGAACAGTATAGTCGAAATCTTCAAGTCAACATATGAACAGAGAAATGTTTTTTTTTACTTCTTTCAACGTGCGCGCAACATGCGCGCACCTCTAAGGTTTTTTTTTAAACAAAAATATTTTTTGCCTTTTGGGGTCCTTTAGGAACCCCATGAGAAGGCCTAGGGGGTCAGGGAGTCTCTACCGTGCCTCCTTTCCCATTTTTAGAAGCATTTTTTAAAATTGGATTAAACGTCATTAATATGCGACGGTTGTGCAACGTGCGAGCCCCGTGCAGTTTCTAACACTACATATCCTAAAGCCTGAGTCACTTCATCAGAACATGTATTCCCATATTTGTAAACACATCAACTAAGCAAATTATTACAATCGTACAAAAATACTCTCTCGAATCATTTTTAATTCTAAATCATAAATTTATTCTTCAAACATTTCATTCTGTAATAAAACATCCGGCATGATTTCTTCTGGAATTTCGTTTTCATTGTCATCAACTTCAAAATTTGCAACTTGAAACTCAATGTCATTTACTGCTTCTATCTAGTCATTGTCCAAACTTTGATCAAAAAATTCACTGCTTAAATCTCCTTCTTCATTATCTTGTTTTTCAATGTTGTCCTCAAAAGCTACATTTAAGTCCTCTATGACATCGATGGAAATATCAAAATTGACTTGAAAGTTGTCCTGATTTTGATCCATTATATATAGTATATTGTTGCTGGACTTTGCAAAAAAATATAAACAATTAATTATATCATTTTCACTAATAGATAATACAAAACTAGCTTTATGAACTTCATAAGTACATGTCTTTCCATCTTTTTAAACACACATAACAGTATCCCTTGCAATTCAGTTAAATTAAGAAAATGAGAGGGAAGGAATAAACAAAGGGAAGTAAGTCAAATGGAGTAAGGGAGTTTGAAAAAAGGAGTAAAGGAAAGGGAGTGATTAATTTGGAGTAAAAAAAAAGCATTGACGGTGAATGAAAAGCAGTAACAGTGAGAAAAGGCGTATGAGGGTGACAAAAGTGGAATGAGAGAAGAAAAATATTAAAAGAGAGGAAACGTGACTAAGTATGAGTGAAGGAAAAAGAAAGGAAAAGAGAGGAAGGGTGAGGGAAAGAGAGACAGGAAGAGAATAAAAGAGAAAGAGAGGGGGAGTGAATAACTAACAGAAAGTGAGGTAAGAGAATGGGAGTGATGTACTAAGAGGACAACATGAAGTGGGGAAAGAGGAGTGAGATTGAGTGAAGGATAATGACAGTGAGGAAAGAGATGTGAGGGTGAGGAAAGGAGAGTGAGAGAAAAAGAAGCATATTAAGAGAAAGGAAAAAAGAGTAAGTTAAACAGAAGGATTTTTTGAAAAAGAGAGGAAGGAAAAAGAACAGTGGAGGAGAGAAAGGGAAATAGTGAGAGAGAGAGAAAGAGAGGAAGAGGGAGGAACTTCCACATTAGAACACATTTTTCTAATCAGCTTAAAGTGTACAACATAGTTCCCCTTACAAATTAACAACTCACCTTTTGAAATGCTTTTGAATATTTAGTACAGTGTCAATCACACACCAGATTTTCTAAACCAAAAATCTCTGAAATGTACCTAAGACACTGCAATCACAAAATGGCCGTGATTCCTTCTCATTTTTCACACATATCCATGTACATAACCAATGAAATATCTTCCCACACACATTCAAAACAAAAATAACATTTTAATTGGTACTACATTTCAACATATTCAAACTCACATAATGTTCAACCTACCCCCACTGCTCTCTCTGCTTGTTACCATGGTAACTCTCCATAGAACACCTATCTGAACTCAAAAGGTGAAAAGTTCATCACTTATTGTTGCAAACCAATCAGCAAGTGTGTTTGACTTCTCAATATACCAGCTTATCCTGTGCAATGTTCTTTTCAATGACCTTTTATAAAGCAATAGTATTATTCCTTTTAAAAAACAGTAGTATGCACCCTAGTTTTCAATGGTCAATGGTCAATTATCAGAAACCACCAATCATTTCCTATTTTTTCAAGTGCTCTGAATCTCCTCCACATTGTTTTCTAAACTCCTATTTTTCAAAACACAACGGCTCTTTTTAGAGCCAACCAACATATAAACACTCAAACTTGTTATTTAACCGTATTTTTTTAAATCTTTTTTTTCGACGAGCGAGCAACGTGCGTGCACCTCGCGATTAAAAAAAAAAAGTTTTTTTGCCCTTTGGGATACTTCAGGGACCCCCATTTGACATTCTCCGCTTTTGTTTTTGGCTCTCTTCTACCTCGGAGTGACAAAATGGTGGCCATAGGGTGCGAGCACCGTGCGCGCACCTCGCGATTTAAAAAAAAGAAAAAATTTGGGGGGCCTTCGGGGTCCTTCTGGGACCCCCTGAGAAGGCCTAGGGGGTCGGAAGTGTCTACACTGCCCCCTTTTTACATTCTCCACTTTGTTTTTGGCTCTCTTCTACCTCGGAGTGTCAAAATGGCGGCCAGAGGGTGCGAGCACCATGCGCGCACCTCGCGATTTTTAAAAAAAAATAATAATTTTGGGGGGCCTTCGGGGTCCTTCTGGGACCCCCTGAGAAAGCCTAGGGGGTCAGGGAGTCTCTACCCTGCCCCCTTTTCCACGTTCTTCACTATTGTTTTTCACACTCTTGTGCCTCGGGGGTGCAAGCACAGTGCACACACCTCATGACTTTTTATCATATAAAAAAATTGTTTTTTTGCCCTTCGGGGTCCTTCAGGGACTCCATGAGAAGGCCTAGGGGGTCAGGGAGTCTCTTCCCTGTCTCCTTTTCACGTTTTACGAAAATCAGGTAAGACGCCATTCATATGCGACGGTTGTGCATCGTGCGCGCACGTAAAGTCATGTGACTTGAAAACAACACTTTTGATTGGTTAATAGTAGTTTCTGTTCCAGAATCTTCAAAACCCCACCCACTTCCCTCAATATTTCTTTTACTTTCTTGGGAGAAGGACCTTTGCTGCTGTGTTCCAGCTTTGGAGTTTGCTCCCAGGATTTGTATTGAAAAGATGGCAGAGAGACAGCAGCCACAGGATTCCTCCTCTTCAGAGTCAGATGTGGAGCAACAACAGCCACCTGCCAAGAAGTCAAAGGAGTCATTCATTTGGAAGGTATTCAGTTATCCTGAGGGGCAAAAGAAGGTCAAAGCGCCAAAGGTATCCTGCACCATCTGTGGGAGTGTGCTTTCGAGGGGAAACCCTCAGAAAAAATATTCTTTCAGTATACATAACATGTTGCGGCATGTGAGGAATGTGCACCCTCACCAATATGCACAGGCTTCCACAAGAGCCCTGGCAACACAACTTCCCCCTGCTGTCCCCAACAATTCAACTGCAGGAGCATCTCCTTCTTCATCAGCTCTCAATATCCAGCCACTTTTCAGCAAGGTCCACCTCCGTTGCAACATGTGCAATGAAATTCTTTGCTATGGTGAGCAAAGTCTAAACTTAATGGAGCTGAAGATTATCCAGCACAAATGCTCCCACAAATTTCTTTTTTCATTTAATAATTTTTGTTCCTGTTGAGCAGTTTTTTGTTACCTGTTTTTTATTTTTGTTCTAAAAAAACTAAAAAATATATAAAATTGTTAAAAAACTACAAAAAAATAGAAACAAAAATGACAAAAAAGCAGTTCTTTTCAGAACTCACTTCACTTCTCCACGAATAGCTATATCTCTTATATATTGTGTCATACTTTTTTTACATGAATGACATTGAAATTAAAATACTTATAAAGCGCACGATTACCAAGCGGTTTCTTGGCACTGAGGATACACTTCTGTGGGAGAGGCAGGAGAGGGCGCTAGTGTGGAAAGGCTTGTGTAAAAAAGAACGTCTTGAGAGCTTTACGGAACTCAAGGTAGTTAGGGGAAGACCTGAGGGTAAGGGGAAGGGTATTCCAGAGGGCAGGAGCAAGAGTAGAGAACTTCCTACCCGCCAACTTTTTTTTCCTAAAATGAGGAACAGAGAGAAGAGATTGGGAGGAAGAGCGCAGCTCTCTACTGGGAATGTAGGTCTTGATTTCAGAATTAATAAAGGCCGGGGCCGCGCCTGCTCGAGCCTGGGAGGTTTTGCAGCCCATCTTGAAGAAAGTGCGTTCCCGAATGTGGAGCCAGTGCAGGGCTTTAAGTAAGGGGGTGACATGGTGAGATTTAGGGAGATTGTGAACCAGTCGAGCGGCCTGATTTTGGACCAGTTGGAGCATCGAAGGTCATAAGCAGGGACACCAGTGTACAGAACGTTACCATAGTCAAGGCGAGATATGACTAAGGCTAAAAGATTGAGCTTGACAGCGGAAAATGAAAAGAACCGTGATATTTACGGATAGTGTGGAGGATCAGGAAGCAGGACAAAACAACTGAGCTGATCTGGGAGTGCAGGGTGAGGTGGTCATCCTAAGGTTTTGACTGAGGAAGAGGGGGAAGGAGGAGGAACCAAGGAAGAGGGCCAAAACAAAGAGTTCTAGGGACTGGAGCTACCACCTGTAAGGACCAGCTCGGTTTTATTACTGAAATGACTGAGTGTAGGGGAGGAAGGGACTGATGGAATGAGTGAGAAAAGGGTAGTATGGTGAGTGAGGAAAGGGGAGTCAAAGAATGAATGAAACAAGGGGACTAAGGGTAGGTGAGTGAGGTAAGTGGAGAGAAAGAGTAAGGGAAGGGGAGTAAGGTAAGAAAAATGAGGGAGGAAGAGTGAGAAAAGGGGAGCATGGAACAGAGACAAGGAAGGGGGTAAGAGATGGAAAGGGAGAAGTAGAGCAGAGTAAAGAGAGTGAAGCTAAGAGAAGTGGAGTGAAGGTGAGGGAATGGGTATGAGGATGACAAAACAGGAGTAAAGGAAAGTGTGAGATGGGGAGTGAGTGAGAGAGAAGTGAGGTGAGGGGATGGAGGGAGTTAGTAAAGGGAAGTGAGAGAAGGGGAGTAAGGACTAGAGTGTGCGAAGGAGAGCGAGGGGGGTGAGGAAAAGGGAATGGGAAAGGGAAAGGGTGAGAAATACAGACAGGAGGAAGTGTAGAGGGGGAAAGGGAGTGACAGTGAGTGAAGGGCAGTGACAGTTAGGAAAGGAGTATAAGGGAGAGGGAAGATGAATGAGAAAGAAGGAACAAAATTAAAAGAGAGGGAAATGAGTGAGGAAGAGAGAAGATGTGATATAAAGAGAGAGGAAAGGAGTTTAAGGGTAAGGGAGAGAGAGGCATAGAATGAGAGAGAGGGAGAGCAAAGAACTGGTAAGGACTAAGGCAGTTAGAGTGACTGACACCGAGGATGACAGGGAGAGAAAAATAGATGGAAAAAAAGTGATGGAAGGAATAAACAAAGGGGAGTAAGTGAGATGGAGTGTGAGAGTGAGGAAAGAGGAGTGAAGTAAGGTGAGAGAGGGAATGTGAGTGAGGGAAAGAGAGTGAGGGGGAGTAAGAGAAGTAGAGTGATTGAAAGAGAGTGAGAGATGATGTGAAGGTAAGAGAGTAAGGGGAGAGTGAGAAAACACTGAGCGATACAACAAGACAAGGGTAGTGATGGAGGAAGATAGGAAAGAGAAGTGAGAAGCAGAGAGGGGATAGAGGGAGTTGGACAAGGTGAGTGAGGTTGAAGAAAGAGTACTGATGGTGAGAGAAGGAGTGTAAAGGTAAATGAAGGGGAGTAAGGAGAATGGGGGAAGAGGAGTAAGATGAAGAAAAGGAAGGTGAGTAAGAGAGAGTTTGAAGAAAGGGAAAACAAGAAAGAGAAGTAAGAGAGTGATGAAAAGGTATTTTTGTTTCTCATACTTACCTTATAAATGATGACAAGTTATGAATAAATTTTTATATATATATAGTATCTGTGGAAGACAAGAAAGAATTGAGTTATAATATATATTTCACAATACAAAAGAAAGTAGGAGTGAAGGAAACAGGAAGGGAAAGAAAATAAGGGTGAGGGAGAGAGAGAGAGGGAGAGAGTGAGACAGAAAGAAAGGGAGAGAGAGCGAGTGAGTGACAGGGAGTGAAGCGGGTCCGTGACACCTTCCCTGGGGGTCCGTAGGCAACAGTTTTAAAAGCACAGAAAAGTTTCTTGTATAATTAGCAGCTTTCCAGCAACAATAAAAGTGCCAGATCATGCCAGTGATTAATGTACCTGCTGGAGCGTGAGGAGAGTTTTGTTCAGTGGCAGCTTTGACTTAACTAATGTAGCACAGAGGGTTAATGTGCCTACTGCAAAGAACGTGTAACATGCATTTTAAACGCAGTATTTTTTATGTGCACAGGTTCGTGGTTACTGCTTTTGTCACAAAGATTCTTTTGTTACTGTTCACTTCACAAGTGACAATTGTATTGTAGCAATGGGACCTATAAAATGTCATCTAAGAGCTGCTTGCAAACTGCATGGTACCAGTTAGTAACTTTTGTTTTTCCCCAGTTATTCATTATCCTGATGCTGCTAAAAAGGTTTATTTGGGTGGAAATACATTTTTAACGTTAAAGTCAGTGCTAGCCACCGTGTTATGTTCTGAATCCTGAGTTTGTGCTTTTCCAGACCAAGCACTCTTTAAACATTTTATATACACACTGATTTACATGTATGATTCAATGTCTCTATATGTGTGTGATGTAAAGTGCTCTGGCATCCTACAATGGTATGAGAGATGCTATAAAACAAATGAAAATGCATGTGACAGAGGGGCTATTACTTCAATATAAAATACTTAGGGCCAGATGTATGATCCGTTTTTATATGTGCGAACGGGTTCGCGAACCCGCTTACGCATGCAAAAACCTATTGTGCCAGGTACATTACCTATTTCGCGAGTCGCAATTTGTTTGCGACTCGCTAAATACATTTTGCAACTTACTATTTGGAAGGGGCATTTCCTTCTAAATAGCGAGTCTCAAAACCATTTCCAAATGTTTTGCGGTCGCAAAACATTCGCAATTACCACCTACTTCAAGTAGATGGAAATGCATTTGCAAATGGGAAGGGGTCCCCTGGGGACCCCTTCCCGTTTGCAAATGCATGCAAAATTATTTTTCAAGTGCAGGCAGTGGTCCGAGGGACCTCTGCCTGCCCTTAGAAAATGAAACGAAAATGTTTAACTTCCTTTTTCTTTAAATGCATGGTAAATGGGCTACATTTTCTTTTTAAAACTGCTTTATTTAAAAGCAGTCCCAGACATGGTGGCCTGCAGAGCCCAGCAGGCCACAATACCTTGGAGGGCTGGCATCACCAATGGGCTCGCAAATTGCGAGAGGCTCATTAATATTAATGAACCTCGCAATTTGCGACCCCATTGGGAATCCCAAACAGTGTTAAACACACTGTTGTACATTTCATTTAGTGACTCGCAATTTGCCACTTGCCATGTGTCGCCAATTGCGAGGCGCTAAATGAAATGGTCGTACATCTGGCCCCAAAATCTTTAGTACTTTGAGTATTTGTTTTGTATGCACACGTGTGTATTTATTTCGAATTACTGTTTTAATATTTGAAATTTAACTCAGACAAATTGCTTGGGGGTTCCCGGCTTCCACTGGTGTCTCAATGGGGGTCCTCAGGAGTCAAAAGTTTGGGAACCACTGAGCTAAAGGGAGAGAGGAATGGAGTGAAGGGGAGTGAGAGACTAAAGAAATGAGAGTTACTAAACGGGAATGAGAAAAGGGGAATAAGGAAAATGTATTGTTGGATGGAGTAAGTGAAAGAGAGTTAGTGGGAGTGAGGGAATGGGAGTAGGACAAAGGGAATGGGAGTGATGCACAGAAAGGAGAACATAAAGTTGGGGAAGTAGGACTGAGATTTAATGAGGGGCAGTGACAGTGAGGGAAGAGATATAAGGGTGGGGGAAGGGGTATGAGTAAGTAAGGGGTGGTGTGAAGGAAAGAGAGTGAGGAGGGAGGGAGAAGAGAGTGAGGGAAACAACAAGAGAAGGGTAGTGATGAAGGAAGAAAGGAAAGTGAAGTGATGCACACAGAGGGAAAGAGGGAACAGGAGAAGGTGAGTGAGGGTGAAGGAAGGGTACTAATGGTGAGAGATGGATTTTAAAGGTTGAATGAAGGGGAATAAGTAGAGTGAGAGAAGGGGAGTTAAATGAGTAAAGGAAGGAGAGTAAGGGAGGGAGTGAAAGGAAAGAGAAAGAGGAAAACAGAAGTAAAAGACTGTTGAAAAAGTTTTTGTTGTTTGACATACTTACCTTATAAGTAATAAAACGTTATTTAAGTTATTTATTTAAGTTTATTTTAAATAAATATAGTATCTGTGGAAGAGAAGAAAATATTGAGTTATAATATATATTTCAGAATAAAAAATAATATGTACAATATGTTATGTATTTTATTTTGCTGTTTTCAGAATAAATTGAATTTCACTGAAAACAGTGAGTTCAATAGTACTCATCATATAACAGCGGACAAAAAAAAAGACAATCGATAAGATTGTCTTTAAAAACCCCATTCAACATTTTCATTATAAATATAACTATTAGAAAAAAACATATCTTAAATGTCTTTTTCGAACAACAATTTTTTACAAAAGTAAGAAATATTCTCAATAATTACAAAGTAACAAAATATTTTTTTACTTCTGTGATATACACTCTAAATAAAGTAATGTAGAAACATATGCTAACAACATTTACCCAAAATAGTAATTTTTTTGTTTCACATATCATTCCTCATGGCCAAATAGTATGTGTGAAATCCTTAATTAGGAAGTTACTTAATTGTACTCTTAAGCGTCCGTTTCCCAACCTTCTGAATCAAAAGCACCAACATCTTTTGTAGCATCTAACAAAGGTTAAACCTCCACCTGATGCTATTTATCATGTAGATAGAACCTTAAACAATTAGAATGCTAACAGAACCTCAACGTTTTCTGGTATGTTGATCACACTCTACTCATCCTTTAACTTAGTAAGGAGCTATATACCATTAAAAGAAACCTCTACAAAGAATGAAAAATATTTCCTACATCTCCTACAACTACAACAAATCCAAAACACCTCTGCCTCACTGATGATCAACATCTCATTTGATAGCCAAATTACTCTTTATCTGATACACTTACACTAGCTGTATGTCAACTTTAAGATTTTTTTGAACCACATCATCTTCACTGTGAGAGTACTTTTTAACACCATACTACCCTTTCTTAACAGCAGTAATTTTCCCAGGCCAATTATTTTCCCTAAAATGTAGGTTGTAAAAACACTAGATAAGAATTTGGTAAGTCATAAGTCAAACGTTGTTTAAAAATCAATTGAGTATCATTACAATGAGTCCAGCCTTTTGTACATTTTAAATACGCAGTGTACTGCCCAGATGTTGTAGAAGGACCATCATGGAAAATAATTGCTACAGTTACAAAAGTTCTTCCTGATATTGATAGTTGAGAAGCCACACATTGTTTTATTAAAGTTGTCAGTTTTCTTCCATCAGGTCTGCATCATTACAGCATTAAAATTACATACTGTCCATATCTTTGTATAAATAATGTTGATAACATTTGAGAGTTACATTGGGTACAGACCATGTTTTGATTTGCTCCTCTAACTAGATTATTAAAAGACACTGATTTGCAGTCTGGTAAAGTCAAATATATAAATCTTTCAGTGTCTATTTTAGTACTACTTGAAAACGAACAATTGTCACAATCATGTTGCCATTGATAAGAAAGACCAAAAAGATTATCAATTTCTATACCTCCATCTTGCAATACAACAAGCATATACATTAAAAATTCCTGACAATCTTGCTGAATATTCTGTGAAAATTGATTTATTTAAACCAGAACATATATCTAAAACATTTCGAATCTCAGAAAGACTTTCTGTTTTAGTTTTTTTCGCTACTACATTTCTCAAACACAGAATTCAACAATGAACAAAATCTTTTGTCCCGATTTTCAACAATTTGCTGTAGTAAAGTTTCAAGTAAAAAAACATTAACCACTACATTAGCATAGCAGTTGACACCAGAACTGTTTTCAAACTGAAAACCAACAACCTCTTCAACAGAATCTTTTTTCTTTCTACTTACTATTACTGGTTCATCAAATTTTTTTCTTTTCTCTGCAACATCACTTACATTTTTCTCATTTCTTCTTTTTCGCTTTACCATATGCTTTTCAAATACTGGATATTGTGGTAAATTTGGAGCATATTCTCTTCTTAATCTATTATACTCTCTTACACAATTTACATCTGCACTAATCTTTGTGTCATCAAAATCAATCAGATATAATCCAGATAAAGTTCTGACTCGAGATAAAGCAACATATGCCATTCCCTCTTTAAATACAGCACTTCCAATATTCACCAAAGCACTATCTACACTTAAACTTTGAGATTTATGAATAGTCACTGCATATGCCAAACAAACAGGAAACTGTTTTCGGCGGACTTATAAATCCTTTACAAGTAAAAATCGGGCTGAACAATGACTCAATTGTTGTACTTCTTCAATTTCATCAAATTTGATTTTCAAAAATTCAATGTCATCTCTATTTGGGTAATTCACAAAATCAACAACATTACCCATCGCTCCATTTACTAAACCTCCTTCCACATGTAAATTATGTCATAAAGTTATCCGACAACCTATACATGCATATAAATTCTTTTCTAATCCAGCAGTTTTAGATATTGATTTGTCTAAAGAATCCAATTTTGACTTCAACTTTTCTGACAAAATAATAGTAGTTCCTTCATGCTCTATTCTATCAATAGCTTCCAGTTTTATAATGTTTTGATTTTCTAACTTTAAAATTTTTTCATTGAATATGGAACATTCTTTCAGAGTTGGCATCAAACATATCATTGATTTCTTTTCAGCAATTTCTCTATTGTAAAAGATGAAAAATTAGTTGGCCCTTTGTTGAATGAAAATATTAAAATTGAACCGTAGTTTATATTAATTTCTGCCTTTTAACCTGCTTGCAAATAAAATGAGCCCACTAGTCATAAAGAAATGTTGCTCCATGGTGCACAGCTGGTGCACAGAGGGTTAAATTAAGTTGTCTGAAATTCAGCTGAAACCAGAAAAGAATGACAAGTGAACATGAACGTGCCCATTCTGCTCTAGCTCCAAGTTCTTTAATGATTCACTAGCCTTTCACCTATGTACAGAGCCAGTTCAGTCAGTTAAGCGAGCCCTTTCTAGGAATCGTTCGCTGACCTCGGACGTGACAAGTTTGGCCTGCCCTTGCCCCGATAAGTGAAGAGGCAAAATGTTTGCTCAGCACAGATAGCAAGTGTGGGAAAGCAGAAAACACGGGCCTCTGCTGATAGTAGATCAACATTGCACATTGACATTTCAAGATAACCGTCCGAGGCAAGGCTGAAAGTCAGGAGGTGGTAGTTTAAAGATTAACCTGTAGCTGCATGGTCAGATGTGTCGCAAATAATGTAAATTGTGAACGTAGACATATTTTTGAAATGCACCTTGATACTGTAATGTACACGTGGACCTAATTCTAGCATGGTCACACCATGATGTCATTGTTAATCATTAATGTATCCAGGTTCTGAAAATTGTATATAAGAACTGGCTTGCTTTCTGAAAAGACCAGACCACTTTGCACTCCTGCAAATTGTCTCAGCTGCAGCTTTATTGGCAATAAAGCCACTTTCTTTTGAAACCTTGGATGTGCCCTTCTTCTTGTCCCTATTAATAATTTTTTTTTGCTTTAACAGATGGCGCCGTGACTCGACAGGAACTGATGGTCTCTGCAGGGGATAAAGAACCGCTGTCTTTGGATTCTTCAGGAGCCTTCCTGTCTCGGTGTATTCTGCGCAGCTACTGAGAGGCCTTGTTTCCTGACACGCCCAGATGGACAAGGCTCCCGTTGATAAGCCTTTGACAAAAGACACCACCAGCTTCCTTTGAGCCATCAGGTGATGTTGCCACAGCTAAGAAGGGTGCATACAACGGCATACAACTGGTCTGATGATCAGGTAGGCAGTGCTTAATTGCACTGAACTCAATTTTATCAATTGAATAGTGTTTTTCTAAAATACATCAGAAAGTACAAACTGAGATTCATTAGGGGTCTCTAGGGGAGGTCTGAGGGCGCCTTTAAGATAGGTGCCTGAGGAGGACTGTCCAACCTGTGAAAGATCTTAAGGATCCCAAGGACAGGAGAAGGACCGTGGGTGGTCGCTTTTAGGAGAGGGACCGTGGGTGGTCGCCTTTAGACAGAGCATGCTTCTGAAAGACGTCAAAAAATAAATAAAAGTACATATGCATATTGTTGAAATAGGTCATACAACTGTATCTTGCAAAAGTGTTGAAAAATAGTATAAAAAAGTGTGTAAAGTAGTGTACAATAGTGTATTTTAAGTGCACTTTAAAATAAAAGGAAATAAAAAAATAATAAATTTAGTTACTAAATAAAATTTTATGCTTAGCAAACTATTTTTGAGCACAGCTAAAGGCCGCAGGGCAGCCTTAGATGTCACTCAACCCACACCTCCTCGTGGCACACCAGCATGGTACGTGTCACGGAAAAAAGGGTACCATACAGCTATTCATCTAGATCAATGGACTCATTATACCAGGAAAAATCCTGATCTACAGTGGCCAGAATATGGGACATTTGACAGAGCTAAAATGCTTTATTTAGAAGATTGTTTTAAGGGAACGTGAAAAGAAAGGGAAGAAAGTACGTTTATTACAGTGGGATGCATTTCATGCATGGCGGTCATACGCCGGTAACAGATGGCCAGGGGAACCTAGGACAACGAAAGGAAAAGCTTTGGCACATGATAGGGAGAAGGCAAAAGAAAGATGTGTAACAAGTTGTAGGGAAAAAGAAATGGAAATGGACAAATGCCTTACAGTTCACAAGCCTATACCAGATGTGTACCCCACTCTACCTAATGCTGTCCAGATATTAGCTGAATGGATAGATACTCTTCTGATACTACAACAAAAATGTACAAAAAAGAAAAAAAAGTAAAGAGGAGGAAGATAGTACTCTTTCCACTTCTATAGCCATGCCATTAAGAGAAGTACCAGGAAGTCAGGAAGGGAAGCCCACTATTAAAGTTCACACACCAAATGTTGAATTACATAGATTTGCACTTCAGTTTCCAGACATTAGACAAGACAGAGAAGAATGGTACAGACAGACAGAAATAATACTGAGAGTTGGCACTCTCACACTGGATGACATAGAACAAATGTTTTCTATAATATTGCCACCAGACATTTGGGGAAAAATAAGGAGAGAGGATGATGATTTTTTAAAAATAAAATGGGAAGATATAACTTCAGTACAAAGGAAAGGAGGAGAGGATATATCGGACGATATTAGAGACTTACCAGCAAAAATAATGGCTAAAGTAAATACACTGGTCCCCAGAAAACAAATAGACTGGTCAAAATTAAATGCATGCATTCAAGACACTGAAGAAACAGTATCTGGGTTTTTCGCTAGAATACAGAAAGTCTTCACAGCTTCAAGTGGTTTAGATACTGAAAAGGAAGCAACACAAAGTGCACTTGTCTCTTGTTTTGTAAATAATTTAAAACCATCAATTAAAAAAGGGATTCTAGAGTACAACCCTACTTGGTCATGCAAACCGCTAACAGAAGTTTTACAATTGGCACAGTATTACGAAATGCTAGGTAAAAAGGAGTTGGAAAGTAAAAATAACAAATTAAAAGAGTTAAAAACTAAAGTTTTGATTCAGCAGGCAAACCAGTATAGCGGCAGAGGACAAAGAAGCAGGGGTAGAGGAAGAGGCCGTGGGGGCCCACAAAGGTCATTTTCTACTCCCCCTACACAGCATACCACCACAAATGAACAAGCACACACACAAGGATGCTTTAATTGTGGGGGTCAGGATCACTGGAGAGCTCAATGCCCACACCCCGTCAAGCAGTCACAAAGAGGGGGTGGGATGGGAAGATCAAGAGGCCGGGGAAGGAGCATGGGAAGAGCTGGATATCAACAGCAAGGACGTGACTCACAACATGGCCCTACAGAGTATCCCCCCAACACAAATTTCTTTGATAATGAACAAATACCAAAAATGCAGGTGCATCACCCTTATGATGGAATATATCAGGAAGGGCCCCAAGGGGAATGGGACTATTATGCACAATAGGGGGGCCCGAGAGAGTTAATACAGAGGATGGTAATCCCTGTAGATCCCACTGGACCATATGTGAGGGGTAAGATTGAAGGTACACCTGTGGAATTACTAATAGATACAGGGGCCACCAATTCCTCCTTGACCAAGAAAAAGTTTCCAGATGTTCCTCTCTCTGGAAAAATAAATAAGTCAGTGGGATTCACCAACATACTTGTAACAAGCCCAATTTCAGCACCCTTGAAATACAGTATAGGCCCAATTCAGGACACACATTCATTCCTTATATCAGACAAATGTGCATTTAATTTGTTGGGATTGGACTTGCTAAAAAAGATGAATGCCACAATTAAGTGCACTGCAGACGGAGTTTTCTTGGAAGTAGATGGACCAATGACAGAGGAAATGGGCAACTGTTTCCTATCAATAGGAATACAAAATATTGCTGCACAAATAATGGATCAGATAGATTCAAGGATATGGGCAAAACACAAAAATGACACAGGGAAAATGAACATCACACCTGTAACAATTACAGTCAAACAGAATGTAAAATTACCAAGAATACCACAGTACAAAATAGCTCCAGAGGGTCTAAAGGGATTGCAGGATATAATAGCTGACTTACTAAAAGAAGGGATTGTTAAAGAAATATCAGGCAGTCCTTGTAACAGCCCTATTCTTCCGGTCTTGAAGAAGAGCGATGGAAATACTAATGAAAAAAGTTACAGATTCATAGTTGATCTAAGAGAAATTAATAAAATAGTGGTGCCACAGCCGGTTGTCCCAAATGTAGTATCAATATTGTCAACATTGTCACCAGAAATGGCATATTTTTCTGTAGTGGATTTGAAGAATGCCTTCTTCTCAATTCTAGTAGATGAGGGTAGCATGTACCTCTTTTCATTCTCTATAGGCGGGAGAACTTATTGCTTCTGTAGGGTCCCTCAAGGGTTCACAGAAAGCCCGAGCATTTACAACCAGGCCTTAAAGAGAGAACTAGACACATTCAATCTATCACCTAACTCTGTGCTAATTCAATATATAGACGACCTGCTGCTTGGTAGCATCTCTGAGGCACAATGTACAACTGACACCATTAATTTGTTAAATTTCTTAGCTGAACGTGGTCACAAAGTTTCACCAGAAAAGATACAATTTGTTCAACAGGAAGTATCCTACCTAGGACACATCCTGTCGAAAGGCAGAGAAGATTGGATGATAAGCGCATTAAATTGATTCTACAGACACCAGTGCCACGCACCCAAAAACAGGTGTGAGCCTTTTTAGGCATGGCCAGTTATTGTCGACATTGGATTGCTAACTTCTCCTTGATTTCAAAACCCTTATTGGCCCTGACCCACAAGGACACGCCCGAACCCCTTCAGTGGTTGCCAGAACATGAACAAAGCTTCCTTGCCATTCGGCAAGCTCTCTGCTCCGCTCCTGCTTTAGGCCTACCAGACTATTCTAAGTCTTTCCAACTCTATGTTCATGAGTCTGACGGGAGTGCTCTTGGGGTTCTATGCCAGCAGTTTGGTGACCACAAAAGACCATGCGCATATTTCTCTGCCACCTTGGATACTGTAGCCAAGGCTTTACCTTCCTGCATACGTTCTGTTGCAGCAACTGCCTTAGCACTACAACGTGCAGAAAGCATAATAATGGGACATGAAGTTGATGTCTATGTTCCACATGCCGTAGAGCTGATACTAAATAAGACACGTACTCAGCACCTCACAAATGCCAGGCTCACACAGTATGAGATCTGTTTATTTGCAGCACATGTGACACTTCACAAATGCAATGTGCTTAACCCTGCTACTCTGTTACCTATTCCCACTGATGATCTAGTGGACTCAGACCATGATTGTATTTTGTTAACTGAGGAGCAAACAAAAGGGAGAATTGATATGACAGATATACCCTATGCAGATGCAGAAGGAGAATTGTGGGTGGATGGTTCCTGCCTTAGAACAGAGGATGGAAGTACATCAGCAGCCTATGCAGTTGTAACAAATAAAAATGTAGTTGAGTCCTGTAAGATACCCGAGTTGTCTGCACAAGCAGCAGAACTTGTGGCACTCACACAAGCTTGTGAATTATCTGAAGGAAGGTGTGTTAACATATATACAGACAGCCAATATGCCTTTAATGTGGCACATTCCTTTGGAAGACTCTGGAAGGAAAGAGGTTTTATTACCTCACAAGGCACAAAGATACAGCACGGAGTGCTTATCACCAAATTACTTAACTCCCTGGCACTTCCAAAGAAATTGGCCATAGTTAAATGCAGCGCTCACAAAAAAGTTACAGACAAGGTAGGCCAGGGAAATGCATTTGCTGACATAACAGCAAAACAGACAGCAAGAAATAATTCAGCACTAGTACTAACTGTCCAAGAATTACCAGATGAAGTGAAGTCACTAGATCTAACAAGTGAAGGTATAAGACTAATGCAACAAGGAGCAACCGTAGAAGAACAGATGAGTTGGTCAAAGAACGGGTCATTTGTTCAAGAATGTTGGATGAATGGCGCCAAGGATAAATATATGTTACCAGACAGGATGGTCTACTCTATGTGTTTGGCCATGCATGGCCCGGCACATATATGCAGGGATGCGATTGTAAATTGCATGGACAAATTCTGGGTGAACAAGAACATAAGAAAAATAGCACAGGAGATATGTCAAACATGTATGGTATGTGCACAGTACAATGTGGGTAAGACTGCTCCAGTACCCAAAGGCCACTTTCAGAAACCAACAATGCCATTTGAAGCCCTGCAAATAGACTATGTGGAGATGCCCCCTACAAATAAATATAGGTATATCCTGGTGGTGGTGTGCATGTATTCAAAATGGATAGAGGCATATCCGGTGAAACGCAATGATGCCATCTCAACAGCCAAGTGCCTGATAAAGGAGCTGATCCCAAGTTTTGGGGTCCCAAAAACAATATTTTCAGACAATGGCAGTCACTTCTGTAATGAACTAATAAAGCATACATGCAGAGCCTTGGGAATACAGCAGACGCTACACTGCGCCTACCATCCAGAGGCCGCTGGCGCAGTGGAAAGAAAAAATGGCGTGCTCAAATCGAAAATAGCAAAAATATGTGCTGACACAAAATTGACCTGGATGGATGCCTTACCTATTGCCCTAATGAGCATGAGGAGCACACCAGATGCCAAGACCAAACTCAGTGCACACGAAATAGTCACTGGGTTGCCAATGGTAGCTTGGGGAGTTCCAGACAAAAATGCTCTGCCTATGATGACGAATGAACTGTTGAATGATTACTGCATGTCACTTACACGTACTCTTGCTTCTATCAACCAGCACGTGAAGGGAGCCCTTCCAGAGCCGCTGCAGGTCGAGGGGCACAAGTTCAAGCCCGGTGACTGGGTGCTCATCAAAGCATTCCAGAGGTCCAACTGTCTCCAAGCTCGCTGGAAGGGACCGCAGCAGGTACTGCTCGCTACAAAGACAGCAGTGAAGTGCACCAACAACAAATCTTGGATTCATGCCAGCCACGTCAAGAGGGCACCTCCTGAGACTGCATCCAGCCAAGACCCAGGTCAGCAGCACATGCCAACACCAGAACTGATCAAAGAAGAAAAAAGGTACAATTTGAGGTCTACAAAGAAGAAGGAGATGAAATGTCAGTAATTCTGGTACCTGATCTTCTGCAGGAAATAGATGAAGTACTACTATTAGATATTATCCTAACAGATATTTTGACAACAATTTTTGACTTTGAGAATAGCAGTGAAGAAGACAACGAAGACGCACTCAGTTACCTTGAGGAAGTATTTAATGAGCTAGAATACCAACTAATGCAAGATTTAAATAGTATAGCATTACAAGAAGCCTTGAATAGAGTACTTGCTGACTGAGAAAAATAAACTAGGGTATATTGCACACTACCACCAGGAATAACAGCCTGTCTGCATAACTGGAAGAGACTACAACAATTCATCAGGGAAGTTCCTAGTAAAAAGTGGGCCAGTACAACGTTGAGTAGATGAACTGATCCAGGAGGTATTTGCGAGTCCTCCTGTAACTGCATAGTGCCCGTGCCACTGCAGCAATTAGTCGATGAACTGATCCAGAAGGTATTTGCGGGTCCTTCTGTCACTGCGAGCACCCATGCTGCTGCAGCAACCAGAAAAGGACTTGAACGGATCCAGAAGGAATTTGCGGGTCCTTCTGTCACTGCGAGCACCCGTGCTGCTGCAGCAACCAGCAAAGGACTTTTTCTAGATCATCAGGACAGCCAGCTTCAGAAAGATACATTTGGGGTGAGGTATAGTGGACACTCCTGTAAAAGTAAAAGTGGCTGCACTAACAATTGATATTCATGATCAAAAGGTCGTGTCTTATAGGAATTACATGCATATCTTTGGGAGGAGAGAAGTACCAAAAAATACTCAGAGACCTTCTGAAATATTAACGAATAGCTGTTCGCAATATATTTTATACTACAGCCTCACCTTATATGTGTTTATGCTTTTTGTGTGTTTAGCTTATATTATAGTAAAGATTCATAGTGATAATTCACGACAGAGTGTCATCAATAGCACTACATCCAATTAAAGAAAGTATAAGAATAGATAAGTATGGATAGGGAAAATACAGTTCTAAAAATGAAGAGAAAATGGTACAAGTCTAAAATGTGCATATCTGGGGTGATATTCTGTCTGTTATTATTAGCATTAATTACTGTATATATATTAGATGTGTTCTATCCAATGGAAAAGTGGATCCCAACACCAACAACACCAACAACACCTGCTACAATACCTGCATACACTTTGTCACCTGAAGAAATAGCCCACAGAGAAGATATGCACCACAATTCCTTTGTGACTTTGTTGCATCATACCAATAAGATATTAACAAGGGGAGATTGCTGGATATGTTTGCAATTCCCAGCTTCTGTAGACCAAAGTTTGCCCCTGGTTCAAGTCCCACTACCGTTTGCAGCATCCTGTTATGCCATTTACATAACAATAGTAAAAATAGAACTGATAGCTGTTTTGCAGAATTTAAAGAAAAGTACTGCTGGTGCAGGGACAACTATGGCCCCACCTGCAGGAACATTATATAACAAATATATGGCAGATATTCTGACACTAGGGAACTGCATGGAAGTGACAGAACCAAATGCAACATTTCCCCTGTCTGACATCTTTACTCCGCTCTTTCCAAATAAGAATACAAGCATTAGGATAGCAGGCCCATCAAAAGAGGCAAATAAGAATATACCATTTTTGAAGTTAAAATTAAGAAAACACAACGCAATAGGGAGTATATGTATTAAGAGTAATGGGACCTATCAGGTGGGCAATAGTACAAATTGTAACATGACATTTGATATGACGGCCGGAAATATTAGCATTCCACTCTACGTAGGTGACTCAATTTATTTCATTTGTGGAGAGAAGGCTTATACATGGCTTCCAACAAATTGGGGTGGTTGTTGTCACCTAGGTTTTGTATTACCTGCTATAGCAATAAAAAACACAAACGAAGTTCGAAGGGACATGCAAAGACATGCACCACGGCGAGGTAGGAGAAGTGTGGATGTGGATCAAAGAGATACAGCATCACAGATAGCGGGTGACATATTTAAAGGAGTGATACCATGGATTGGTCCAGCTATCAACTCCAGGGATATACGTAGATTATCCAGGCTACTAGAAGCAACAATAAATGAAACAACAAGTATACTTGAAAATATTACAGTAGAGCTTCAAGCTGTGAGATTAGTTTCGTTACAAAATAGAATGATTCTCGACATGATGCTAGCAGAAAGGGGAGGAGTCTGTGCAATTATAGGGGCGTCCTGTTGCACCTATGTCCCGGACTCCTCTGTTACTGCCAGGGAAGCAATAAAAAGATTGCATCATATAGGTGTAGAAGCACATCAGGATTCTGGTACATGGGATATAGGAGGTTCACTTTGGAGTTGGTTGAGCGCATGGGGTTGGAAGACAGGAATGGTGTTCATAACAATTTTCCTACTAATAATAGGCTGTTGTCTATTAGTTAATTGCCTGCCAATGTGCTGTCAACTATTGGGACAACTGACAAAATGCCAAGTGAGGAAATTAAAGGAAAAAGAAAGAATGCTGATGCAAACAGTCACTACTGAGTTAATGAACATAGACATTTCTGACAATGATAAGAATGAACAATATAATTATTAAATTGTGATATGCTGCGTGATGAAATTATTTTAAACTGAGGTTCAAAGGGTCCGTTTGTAAAAGATGAAAAATTAGTTGGCCCTTTGTTGAATGAAAATATTAAAATTGAACTGTAGTTTATAATAATTTCTGTCTTTTAACCTGCTTGCAAATAAAATGAGCCCACTAGTCATAATGAAATGATGCTCCATGGTGCACAGCTGGTGCACAGAGGGTTAAATTAAGTTGTCTGAAATTCAGCTGAAACCAGAAAAGAATGACAAGTGAACATGAACGTGCCCATTCTGCTGTAGCTCCAAGTTGTTTAATGATTCACTAGCCTTTCACCTATGTACAGAGCCAGTTCAGTCAGTTCAGCGAGCCCTTTCTAGGAATCGTTCGCTGACCTAGGACGTGACAAGTTTGGCCTGCCCTTGCCCCGATAAGTGAAGAGACAAAATGTTTGCTCAGCACAGATAGCAAGTGTGGGAAAGCAGAAAACACGGGCCTCTGCTGATAGTAGATCAACATTGCACATTGACATTTCAAGATAACCGGCCAAGGCAAGGCTGAAAGTCAGGAGGTGGTAGTTTAAAGATTAACCTGTAGCTGCATGGTCAGATGTGTCGCAAATAATGTAAATTGTGAACGTAGACATATTTTTGAAATGCACCTTGATACTGTAATGTACACGTGGACCTAATTCTAGCATGGTCACACCATGATGTCATTGTTAATCATTAATGTATCCAGGTTCTGAAAATTGTATATAAGAACTGGCTTGCTTTCTGAAAAGACCAGACCACTTTGCACTCCTGCAAATTGTGTCAGCTGCAGCTTTATTGGCAATAAAGCCACTTTCTTTTGAAACCTTGGATGTGCCCTTCTTCTTGTCCCTATTAATAATTTTTTTTTGCTTTAACACTATATATATTCTCTGGTAGAATATTTTTGGATGGAAACAAATGTGTAAGTAATCGTGACTGTAAAGCTTATTTGCCATGTTCACTCACTTTTCCAATTCTTATATCTTCAAGAATACTTTCATATTCAGTGTCCTTTGCCTGTCGCATATTTGTAATGAGTTCTGAATATTTAAAATATGACCAAATATTTACATTTCCAATGCTTCCCAGGCACTTTCTGGTGTCTTCATGTGTAACTGTTTTAAATACTGGCTGTCCTTTCACAGGAGTTAGTTGTAGTAGATCTCCAAAAACTATGACGTGTTTCCCTCCAAATAATACATCATACTCTGTTTTAGAGATTTGTAGCATTCTTAAATGCACAAAGGCAAGCATTACATTTGATACCATGCTTACCTCATCAATAATGAGAAGTTTCATTTTTTTCAAGACTCTAGAAACTTCACAACAAGCTTCTCCGGATAGCTTGTGGTATTCCAATTTATTTTCATGTTCTACTGGCAGCGTCAATAAACTATGTAAAGTAATCCCTTTAATGTTATGTGCTGCTAATTCAGTTGGAGCAGTTCCAACACAAGACAGTGACGACCCAGTTCTTTTGTGTAGATAAGATGCAATTGCTTTAATTAGAAAACTTTTTCCAGTTCCTGCTTCTCCACTCACGTACAGTCGGGCAGGTTTAAATGACATACATGAGCACTCTTGTTGCTCATGATATGAACCATGCTCAATCTGTTCTGTCACTTGATCGTATATTTGTTTTTGTTCAACATTTAGTTGTTTCTCCAATACTTCTAAGTTTATTACATCCTCTTGAGCTTGTTGCATTGCTCTTTCCACCTAATCCATGGCAGTTGCTGCTTCATTTTGGATAATTGGTTCTCCTAGTGGATCTTGACTCAATGAAGGAGAACTTTGACTGTCTAGAGAACTGTCGCTAGCAATCTCTGCTGCAATTGTAGCTTCTTGCTGTATTTCGTCATTCAACATATTCAGATAATTTTTAAATGCAGGACATTCTATAGTTTTTTTAGTTGCGTTGAATGATTCTTCATAACTGTCAAAATCTCCAAGTAGTTCTAATTCTGTTCGCCATGGCTTAAAGAGTTGCAAAAGAGCTAAATAGTAAAATTCTCTTTTGTCAGGTGTTTTGCAACTCAATTTTCGGTGATTCATCAAATGTCCTTTTCTTTGTAAACATTCTGCAGATCCAATCACAGCATATACTCCTTTATGGATATATTCTGTAATATTTCTCTTAAAAGTATAATTTTGCAGTACTTCATAGAGACAAATGTTCTCAAGATGATTACTTCTATTTGGATAGTATGTATCCAATATATTTGTCTTCAAAATATCTGTCCTGTTTTGTTCTTTCTAAATACTCAATTTCTTGTACAGATTTCAAAACTCAATTTCGTGTTCTTGCAAGACCTAAACTCACCCAAATGATGGTTCTAGATTTGAAGTATAGACTTGCAGATGATAAATGATCTGAATATTCATATGCTCCGATTTCTCGATGAGACAACATCTTCAAACTGTAGCTGTACAATTTCTTACTTAGGCTCTTTTAATGAGAAATTTCTTCCCACATTTCCTTTAGTTCCGTCTTTTCAGATTTAGTAATGTAAGACGTTACGTATCGAGCCACAGCAATGGAGTTGTCTGCAACATATTGAATATCCATGTTAGCATTCCACATGGACAAAATGAGTTATAGTCATTTATGTATTTTAACTCTTTATTTCTTTTTAAGTTGTAGGTATTTTTCGGTGAATTTCTTGTGACAGTATGTCGCAAAGATGACATAAAATTGTTCACTTGATAATACTGGACGTGGAAATGCAAATCGACATTTTGTGTAGAACTTATCCTTACATTTGTACTTTCGACGACAGTATTTTCCACAACGATGGGTCTGAAAACGTAAGACTTGATTTCTTTAATTCTTTTCTACTGTACTTTTGGGTACAGCACATGTAGAATATTGTTCAATAAAACTCATCACTGTGTCATCTGAATCTGTTCCAAGTTTAGGAGCATCTTTGATCCATAGCGGCATATGTATGTGAGGAGCAACTCTTGCTTGATACTCTTTTCTCCAAAAGAAATCCAGAACCTCTCCAATAGGGGGATTTTTTTTTTTGTGATGAAAGACATCATAGCCTCAAATTTATGATTGAAATACCTGCATACATTAACTGGATCCAAAGAGCACAGTTCTCCAGGTGTCTTGTATTCTATATTTTCTATGTTAGCATTTGCTTTTTGAAGAAATTGAAGTAAATCTTCCCGAGCATACTCTGCACAGCTTAGAGTAAGGAACCATGTAGGAGTTCCTAAATTTCTAAGCATACATTTCAATTCCCCATGACGACGGTACCAATACTCATTAGTACCATGCTGACATACCGTGAGATTAATTAGCTGAGATTCAAAAACCGTATCTTTCTGTTGGACTTTATCCATAAAGTCATTTGCGGAAACATTTTGCAAATGTACTCCACTTTTCAGTACATGGTTAACTGCATAAGAAAGTCCATACAGGTCACTCTTAAACAGAAGATGAAACAAATATGGAATACATTGGCGAAACCTTGGATCTTCTGCATATAATCTTGAAGTCCGGTATTCAGATGCAGGAATCTGCACAGGTCAATCATCATATCATCCACCTTTGCCTGTTGGAAATACTTGAGGGAAGCAACGTGCTTCTAAGCTTTCTTCCCATACACTAACGGGACTTCCTTTCGCTTCCTTCATTTGAAATAACTCAATAGTATTCCCCATCACTTCTTTAGAGTGAAGAGGATGCACACTATAATGTTCATAAATTTCTTCAGTTCTGGACACATCCACTTATTCAATTTGTGCAGTTGGCAAATCACTTTCCTCTTCTACAGTTGTTTCCTCTTCTCCTACATATACATTTTTATAGTATTGATTCTTATTTACCAAATACAACGTTGCCTTTTTCACTTTTCTAACATCTACTAATTCTTGCCAAATTTTCTTACTCTTCGTGGGAACGCCATTAACTAGAATAACTAGAGGTTCCTCTTCCACTTTTTCTACACCAATTGTTTCAATATTTTTCTTTAAATTTAGTGGCAAATATAAAACTCTTCCCTTTAATCCTCTCTGTAAATCTGAAGGAGGCTATTTCCCTGTCTTAGGCTCCATGCGAACAATAGCCTGAAATGGATGAACACATTGAATGAGAATAGACTCATAAGTATTTAAAACTATCAGTTCAGAAGGAATATTTACCAACTCAAGAATATTATGAACAGCTCTAGCAGGCATCTTATTTTTATCTAATTTATTATAACGATATTTACAAATACTTTGATCAGTGCCCAAATCAAAATAATTCTCTACCAACAAATAAGTTGCAAATTCCTTCCACTCATTATTATTCTCCTTTTCATTTTTTAAATATAGATCAACTAACCTGGTCCGATTTTTATAATGAATTTGTCTACAACAAATGCAAGAAAAGTTTGGCCTTTCAACCGAAATGACCTTAAACCTTGTAATTTCTTGCATTAATTAGCTTCTTTAGTGTTCGAATCCTTTTTTCAATTCAAAAGATTTGTCAACAATTGTCTCTATTTGTTTTTTTTTCTTATAAAAAGCTGTTTTTCGTTTAAAATCCCTTACATTTTTTAATACATTTACAACAACTCTGTTATGAAACATTCCCTTACAAATCTCAACAAAC
The DNA here is from genome assembly GCF_964263255.1 of Lissotriton vulgaris. Lineage (NCBI taxonomy): Eukaryota > Metazoa > Chordata > Amphibia > Caudata > Salamandridae > Lissotriton > Lissotriton vulgaris. The sequence goes on from NC_141694.1 coordinate 528,150,054, forward strand.
AGATTTTTTCATCTATTACTATAAAGACTATGTTTCTCACATATTTCCATTATATTTTGATTTTTTCTAATTTTTCTTTGTAGTTACAGATTTTTTTTTGTGATTGTCCACAGTTTTTTTAAATTGTGTTATTTCCCCAATAACATGTTTTGTTGACTTACTAGGAGCTTTCTTTGTTTTTTCCAGACATTGCTCTTTAGATAAATCTTGTACATATTTTTTCTTGGAAATGTAAGCCTGTTTATATCTTTTTCTTCTCTCTGTCTTAGTCGGCATATTGTTTTTTCTTTCTGTAGATAATTGGAATCTGTTGCGAAGAAAAAAAACAAATGTAATTAATTTTTTTACAATTATAGACTACTGCTATTATACTACATAGTAATTAAAAAATACTATATGTTGTTAAGTCTTGTTCACTCCATAAGTAATTATAAGGTACAGCAACAGAGTTTGGGCACTGTAAGAGATCTAGTAGGGAGTGCTGTTTCTGGGTTTAGGACAGTGCAGTGGTGTTTGAACATTATATGGGCATTTGCTAAAAATTATGTTTTGGTGTTTATAGCAGTGCACTAGTGTTGAAAGAGTTCAGCAGATTTTGCTAGGGATAGTATTTCAGGGTTTAGGACAGTGCAGTGATGCTCAAGCTTTTGTAGAGGTTCAAGGTGGGACTGATAATTCAAAGTTAAGAAACATTTTCCACATTTTCCACAAATGAATCCTGACTCACACTGTGATCTTAGACACATGACAGAATGCCTTGCAATTCAGCAAAATGATTACTACAGTGAAAGAAAGTCTAGCTAGGAGTCCTGTTTCACATTTTAGGACAGTGCAGTGGTGTACAGACAATGCAGGAGCTCAAGGTGGGGCTGAGAATGTAGAAATGAAAATTCACTGAAATAATTTCTACATGTACTGAAAAAGTTGGTATGCAATTTCTACAGCACACCCAGCATCTTTATTTCACAGCATGGAGACTATTTGGGTATCCAGATGCCTAACACACATGCTGCTTTGGACTTTATAGCACCAACTGCCATGAGAAATAACTCACTCCAAGACTACATCTCTTGCCATATTTTAAAAGACATGAACTAAGCAAATAATTCTGCCAAATTTTCCTGAAATGAATACTGACTCACACTGTGATCTTAGACACATGGCAGTATGCCTTGCAATTCAGCAAAATGATTACTACAGCGAAAAAAAAGTCTAGCTAGGAGTCCTGTTTCACGTTTTAGGTCAGTGTAGTGGTGTACAGGCAATGCAGGAGCTCAAGGTGGGACTGAGAATGCAGAAATGAAAATTCACTGAAATAATTTCTACATGCTACTGAAAAATTTGTTATGCAATTTCTACAGCACACCCAGGATCTTTATTTCATAGCATGGAGACTATTTGGGACTATTTCGGGGGGATTCGTCAAGCGGGGGATGAGAAAAAAGGGGGGTCCCAAAACATGTTTTCCCATGTTAATTTCCATAGGGACATTCTGACAAGGCTACAGCTCGAACGGCTGAACGGAATTACACCAGATTTGGAAAAATGGTAGGGACTGGTATGCAGCAGTGCCTTTTGTATGTTTGGTGAAAATCCCTCCAGTAGTTCTTGAGAAAATTGAATTTGAAATTTTTCAAGTGGCATTTTCTATGGGACCTTTAGATACGCTACAGCCCGAACGGCAGAACGGAATTACACCAAACTTGGCAAAATGGTAGGGACAGGTATGCAGTAGTGTCTTTTCTATATTTGGTGAAAATCCCTCCAGTAGTTGTTGAGAAATTGAATTTGAGCAAATTATATATCTATATGCGCTCAACATTCTATTGGGAATAACTTTGGCGCTGATTGAGGAATCTGTGTGTAATTTTCCAGAATTTTGGCCAGCTCCTCTCCGCTCCTTCCATGAAAGTTTCGGGGGTATTCATCAAGCGGGGCCGAAAGGGGGTCCCAAAACTTGTTTTCCCCATGTTAATTCCATAGGGACCTTTAGACACGGCTCCAGCCGGAACGGCTCAATGGATTTACACCAAACTTGGCAAAATGGTAGGGCCTGGTATGCAGATGTGCCTTTGCTACGCTTGGTGAAAATTCCTCCAGTAGTTCCTGAGAAAATTGAATTAAATTTTTTTTAAATGGTATTTTCTATGGGACCTTCAGACACGGCTACAGCCCGAATGGCTGAACGGAATTACACCAAACTTGGAAAAATGGTAGGGACAGGTATGCAGTAGTGCCTTTTCTATATTTGGTCGTAATTCCTACAGTAGTTGTTGAGAAAATTGAATTTGAGCAAATTAAATATCTATATGCGCTCACCGTATGCGCACCGTACACGTACACGTACACGTACGTGCGCGTACCCTTACGTGCGCGAGCGAGTTTCTGATTGGCTGGCAGTCGGCTGTCAACATTCCAAACTGTCCAAACCAGGAAGTGTTGGCCACCATCTGTTTTTCAGGAGAACTGAGGCACAAGAGAGCCCAAAACAAGAGTGGAAAACACGAAAAGGGGGCAGGGTAGAGACCCCCCAACCGTCTAGCCCTTCTCAGGGGGTCCAAAAAGGACCCCCAAGGGCAAAAATTTTTTTTACAAAAAATAAATTACTTTTTTTCGCACTTGGTCGTCCTTCTGGGACCCCCTGAGAAGGGCTAGGGGGTCAGGGGGTCTCAACCCTGCTACCTTTTTGCGTTTTCCACTCTTTATTTGTGCTCTCTTGAGCCTCACTTCTCCTGAGAAACAAGATGGCTGCTGAGGTGGTCCCAGAAGGATAATAACATATATAAACGTTATCCGCTAATAGAATTAGTATTTATAAAACCTTTGAAATTTATTGAAAAAAAATATATGTTTCACGCCTGATATAGTTAGTAATTAGCATTTAAATAACCTTGCAAATTCACTGAAAAAACCATAGGTTTCAGGCCTTATATAGTTAGGAATTAGCATTTAAAAAACCTTGCAAATTCACTCAAAAAACCATAGGTTTCAGGCCTTATATAGTTAGGAATTAGCATTTTAAAAACCTTGCAAATTCATTTAAAAAACCATAGGTTTCAGGCCTTATATAGTTAGGAATTAGCATTTAAAAAACCATTGAAATTGCTCTTAATTAGTTAGTTGTACTAACTATATTTCGCGCACCCGCAATCCACTGCTGATGATGTCACATATTACATCATTCATGACATGGTCAGTGACATCACTGATGACATCACTGATGACATCTCAAATGACATCACTGATGACATCACTGATGAAATCTCATTTGACATCACTGATCACATCACTGATGATATAATTCATGTAATAATATGATGCACCTCCTCACACTCAATATAACCTATTATACACCCACTGTTAAATACAGACTACCATTCTTGAAACCATTGACACACCAATACCAGTTACTACATACGCACTTACTGATTCGTAGGTCTACACACACATTCACTCATTCACCCATAGAATCACTCATACATAGACACTATCATATGCACTCATACACCTATACAGACACTCACACACTGCCACTAATCCATGGAGTTCCTCACACACCTAGTCAGTCATGCAAAGAATCAATCACACTTCCATTTCCTCAACTATACAGTTATACACACAACACCTTACTTATTCAAACATATACTAACACATACTTACTCAACCATGCAGGCACTGATACAAGTACACAATGATCCATACAGCCACTCGCACATTCACTGGCTCCATGTATAGTCATTTATATATGCCAACTCTCACATGCACTGTGTTTTACATATGTACTTACTTGGACATGTAGCACTGAGATATCCATTCACTTACCAACACACCCATGCACACAGTCAACCGCCCATATAGCTGTTTCAACATGCACTCTTGAACTCATACACCTAGTGAATCAACTGCTCACACATCTATGCACAGAGTCACACACCTCCCACCCACACACACACTCAGTCTCCCATTCAAATACTTGGGCAACCAATCAATAACCCATATTGCCACTCATATAGCTACTGATCAACATATGCAGCAGCTGACACAACAACAGACATACTGATGCAGACATTCAGACAGTTTAGTCGATAACCCATGCATTTAGTAAGACACATTTAATCATTCACTCATAGAGTCAGTCATGCACCTACTAAATCCTTCATCCAGACACTGATACATCCACTCATTCTTCAATATGTAAAACATATTTAAACTTTTACAGAAACACACAGTCACTGGATGATGTCATCAGTGATGTCAAATGAGATGTCATCAGTGATGTGATCACTAATGTCATTTGAGATGTCATCAGTGATGTCATCAGTGATGTCACTGACCATGTCATGAATGATGTAATATGTGACATCATCAGCGATGGATTGCGGGTGAGCGAAATATAGTTAGTACAACTAACTATATAGGAGCAATTTCAATGGTTTATGCTAATTCCTAACCATATAAGGCCCGAAACCTATGGTTTTTTAAGCGAATATATATATATATATATATATATATATATATATATATATATATATATATATACATACATATGAGAAAATCTAAATTAAAATCATAGTGATAACTAGAGACAAAGTACTGTACGCGTACGGTAATCTGTACAATTACGAGCACGAGCTACATGTTGATTGGATGTCAACTGTCTGTCAAAACTCCAAACCAGGAAGTGTTGGCTGCCATCTTGTGCCTCGGTAGAACCGAGTCACAAGAAAACAGTAAAACAAAGTTGAAAAATAAGGAAAGGGGGCAGGGTAGAAACATCCTGACCTTTTAGGCCAACTCAGAGGGTCTCACATGGATCTTTAGACCCAATTTTTATTTTATTTTTTAAATAAAAAATCACGGGGTACGCGTATGGTACTCGTACGCGATGGAAAACGAAAAAAAAAGTAGAAGTCACTTTTATTCTTATATAGCTCCCGGGGGGCCAAATCCCGGGGGTAATTTTTTTCCTTAATGGAGGGCTTGTAAGGTCTCCTGATCCCCAGGGAATGCCACCCTCCGGGGTTTTATTTTAAAGTATGCTTACGCCCACCCCACAGCTCCGGGGACCGCCACACTTTCAGGGCTTTTTAATTTTTTTTTTAAAGTATGTTACACTGTAACAACAAAGAACAGTAAAAAAGTAGTGAAAATAGTTTCAATATATCACAAAAACTCATTTCACTTCACTGGGAATATTTTTCTTTTCTATTGACAGATCTTATATCTTACAGATGTAAAATGTCACTTACACAGTAAGCATTTCTCATTGGCATGTAGTGCTGTAGATTTAGATGCTTTTCATAATCCTGCCATGTCGTGTTGTTTTTGGCCAAGGCAGTAGCCATAACAAAAAGTCTCGATAAAGGGCCTTGACTTTGAATCAGAATATGCAATTCAAGAATAATTGATAACCCCAGCCAAGAAAGGCAGCAAGTCTGCAAATTTCTTTCTGCCTTTTGCCAGGGTAGTTGTTACAACAAAAAGGCTTGATAAAGGGCCTGCACTTTGAATACGGATATGAAATAGAAGAATAGTTGATAACCATAGCCAAGAAAGGCAGCAAGTAAGTGTGTATGTGTAGATGATGTGTGGATTGAGTGGAAGATAAATAATGTAAAAAATAAGAAAGACTGCAAGTGTACAAATTACCCACTGCCTTTAGCTGGGGAAGTAGTTACAACAAAAAGGCTCGATAAAGGGCCATGAGTTTGAATCAGAATATGAAAATGAACAATAATTGATAACCCCAGCCAAGAAAGGAAGCAAGTGTGCAAATTGCTCACTGCCTTTGGCCGTGGTAGTAGCTACAACATAAAGGCTTGATAAAGGGCCTTGACTTTGAATCAGAATATGACATTGAACAATAATTGATAACCCCAGCCAAGAAAGGCAGCAAGTGTGCAAATTTCCCACTGCCTTCGGCCGGGGTAGTAGCTACAACAAAAAGGCTCGATAAAGGGCCTGCACATTGAAAAGGAATATGAAATTGAACAATAATTGATAACCCCTGTCAAAAAAGGCAGTAAGTAGATGTGTGTATGTGTGGATGATGTGTTGATTGAGTGGAATGAATAATGTAAAAAATAAGAAAGGCTGCAAGCAAGTGTGCAAATTACCCAATGCCCTTAGCCGGGAAAGTAGTTACAAAAAAAAGGCTCCATAAAGGGCCTTGACTTTGAATCAGAATATGAAATTGAACAATAATTGATAACCCAAGCCAAGAAAGGCAGCAAGTGTGCACATTTCCCTGCTTCGGCCGGGGTAGTTGTTACAACATAAATTTCTAGATAAAGGGCCTGCACTTTGAATACGGATATGAAATAGAAGAATAGTTGATAACCATAGCCATGAAAGGCAGCAAGTAGGTGTGTGTATGTGTAAATGATGTGTTGATTGCGTGGAAGATGAATAATGTAAAAAATAAGAAAGGCTGCAAGTGTGCAAATTACCCACTGCCTTTAGCCGGGGAAGTAGATACAACAAAAAGGCTCGATAAAGGGTCATGAGTTTGAATCAGAATATGAAATTGAACAATACTTGATAACCCCAGTCAAGAAAGGCAGCAAGTGCGTACATTTTCCACTGGCTTTGGCCGGGGTAGTAGCTACATCAAAAAGGCGTGATAAAGGGCCATGACTTTGAATCGGAGTATGAAATTAAAAAATAATTGATAACACCAGCAAAGAAAGGCAGCAAGTGAGCAAATTTTCCACTGCCTTCTGCCTGGGTAGTATCTACATGAAAAAAAGCTCAATAAAGGGCCTTGACTTTGAATCAGAATATGAATTTGAAGAGTAATTGTTAGCCCAATCCAAGAAAGGCAGCAAGTGAGTGTGTGCATGTGTGGATGATGTGTTCATTGAATGGAAGATGAATAAAGTAAAAATTAGGAAAGGCTGCAGACACGCAAAGTTACGACTGCCTTGTCAGGGAAGTAGATCTTTGGATACCCAGCTCATTACACAGACTGTGCATCGCAAGAAAGGATGCAAGTGTGGAAATTACCTACTGCTATTCACGGGAATTCGTTACCAAGAAGGCTGAATAAAGGGCCTGCACTTTGAATTTGTATTACTAGAAGAATAATTGATAACCCCAGCCAAGAAAGGTAGCAAGTGTGCAAATTTCCTACTGTCTTCGGCCGGGGTAGTAGCTACAACCAAAAGGCTCGATAAAGGGCCTTGACTTTAAATCAGAATATGAAATTCAAGAATAATTGATAACCCCAGCCAAGAAAGGCAGCAAGTGTGCAACGTTCTCACTGCTTTTCGCCGGGGTAGTTGTTGCAACAAAAAGGCTTGATAAAGGGCCTGCACTTTGAATACGGATATGAAATAGAAGAAGAGTTGATAACCATAGCCAAGAAAGGCAGCAAGTGGGTGTGTATGTGTAGATGATGTGTTGATTGAGTGGAAGATGTATAATGTAAAAATAAGAAAGGCTGCAAGTGTGCAAATTATCCAATGCCTTTAGACGGGGAAGTAGTTACAACAAAAATGCTCGATAAAGGGCCATGAGTTTGAATTAGAATATGAAATTAAACAATATTTGATAACCCAAGCCAAAAAAGGCAGCAAGTGCACTAATTTCCCACTGCCTTCTGCTGGGGTAGTATCTACATGAAAAAGGCTCGATAAAGGGCCTTGACTTTGAATCAGAATATGAAATTGAAGAGTAATTGATAACCTCAGCCAAGAAAGACAGCAAGTAAGTGTGTATATGTGTGGATGATGTATTCGTTGAATGGGAGATTAGTAAGGTGAAAAGTAATAAAGGCTGCAGACGCGCAAAGTAACCACTGCCTTATCAGGGAAGTAGATGTTTGGATACCCAGCTCATTACACAGACTGTGCGTCGCAAGAAAGCATGCAAGTGTGGAAATTACCCACTGCTATTCTCGGGAAGTAGTTACCAAGAAGGCTGAATAAATGGCCTGAATTATGAATTTAAATTGCTTGAAGAATAATTCATAACTCCAGCCAAGAAAGGCAGCAAGTGTGCAAATTTCCCACTGCCTTCGGCCGGGGTAGTACCTACAACAAAAAGGCTCGATAGAGGGCCTGCATTTTGAATACGGATATGAGATAGAAGAATAGTTGATAACTATAGCCAAAAAAGGCAGCAAGTAGGTGTGTGTACATGTAGATGATGTGTTTATTGATTGGAAGATGAATAATGTAAAAAATAAGAAAGGCTACAAGTGTGCAAATTACCCACTACCTTTCTCGGGTAGTAGTTACCAAGAAGGCTCAATAAAAGGCCTGCACTTTGAATTAGAATAACAAACAGAAGAATTGATAAACATAGCCCATACTGGCTCTTTTTTATTATTGGTAGACTTTTGTCAAGCTTTTCACTGTACATGAACGACAGGAAGTGCACAAATTACCCACTGCCATTCACGGGTATTAGTTACCAAGAAGGCTCAATAAAGGGCCGGCAATTTGAATTTGTATTACAAGAAGAATAATTGATAACTCCAGGCAAGAAAGGCAGCAAGTGTGCAAATTTCCCTCTGCCTTCGGCCGGGGTAGTAGCTACAACAAAAAGGTTCGATAAAGGGCCTGCATTTTGAATACAGATATGAAATAGAAGAATAGTTGATAACTATAGCCAAGAAAGGCAGCAAGTAGGTGTGTGTACATGTAGATGATGTGTTGATTGAGTGGAAGATGAATAATGTAAAAAATAAGAAAGTCTGCAAGTGTGCAAATTACACACTACCATTCATGGGTAGTAGTTACCAAGAAGGCTCAATAAAAGGCCGGCACTTTGAATTAGAATAACAAACAGAAGAATTGATACAAATAGCCCATACTGGCTCTTTTTGATTATTGCTAGACTTTTGTCAAGCTTTTCATTGTACATGAACGGCAAGAAGTGCGCAAATTACTCACTGCCATACACGGGTAATAGTTACCAAGAAGGCTTAATAAAGCGCCTGCACTTTGAATTTGTATTACAAGAAGAATAATTGATAACCCCAGCCAAGAACGGCAGCAAGTGTGCAAATTGCTCACTGCCTTTGGCCGGGGTAGTAGCTACAACATAAAGGCTTGATAAAGGGCCTTGACTTTGAATCAGAATATTAAATTGAACAATAATTGATAACCCCAGCCAAGAAAGGCAGCAAGTGTGCAAATTTCCCACTGCCTTCGGCCGGGGTAGTAGCTACAACAAAAAGGCTCGATAAACGGCTTGCACGTTGAAAAGGAATATGAAATTGAACAATAATTGATAACCCCTGTCAAACAAGGCAGTAAGTAGATGTGTGTATGTGTGGATGATGTGTTGATTGAGTGGAATGAATAATGTAAAAAATAAGAAAAGGCTGCAAGTGTGCAAATTACCCAATACCCTTAGCCAGGGTAGTAGTTACAAAAAAAAGGCTCGATCAAGGGCCTTGACTTTGAATCAGAATATGAAATTGAACAATAATTGATAACCCAAGCCAAGAAAGGCAGCAAGTGTGCAAATTTCCCGCTGCCTTCGGCCGGGGTAGTTGTTACAACAAAAAAGCTTGATAAAGGGCCTGCACTTTGAATACGGATATGAAATAAAAAATAGTTGATAACCATAGCCAAGAAAGGCAGCATGTAGGTGTGTGTATGTGTAAATGATGTGTTGATTGAGTGGAAGATGAATAACATAAAAAATAAGAAAGGCTGCAAGTGTTCAAATTACCCACTGCCTTTAGCCGGGGAAGTGGATACAACAAAAAGGCTTGATAAAGGGTCATGAGTTTAAATCAGAAAATGAAATTGAACAATACTTGTTAACCCCAGCCAAGAAAGGCAGCAAGTGCGTACATTTTCCACTGGCTTTGGCCGGGTAGTAGCTACAACAAAAAGGCTCGATAAAGGGCCATGACTTTGAATCAGAATATGAAATTGAAGAGTAATTGTTAACCCCAGCCAAGAAAGGCAGCAAGTAAGTGTGTGTATGTTTGGATGATGTGTTCGTTGAATGGAAGATGAATAAGATAAAAATTAAGAAAGGCTGCAGACATGCAATGTTACCACTGCCTTGTCAGGGAAGTAGATCTTTGGATACGCAGCTCATTACACAGACTGTGCGTCGCAAGAAAGGATGCAAGTGTGGAAATTACCCACTGCTATTCACGGGAATTAGTTACCAAGAAGGCTGAATAAAGGGCCGGCACTTTGAATTTGTATTACAAGAAGAATAATTGATGACCCCAGCCAAGAAAGGTAGCAAGTGTGCAAATTTCCTACTGTCTTCGGCCGGGGTAGTAGCTACAACAAAAAGGCTTGATAAAGGGCCTGACTTTGAATCAGAATATGAAATTCAAGAATAATTGATAACCCCAGCCAAGAAAGGCAGCAAGTGTGCAAATTTCTCACTGCTTTTTGCCTGGGTAGTTGTTGCAACAAAAAGGCTTGATAAAGGGCCTGCACTTTGAATACGGATATGAAATAGAAGAAGAGTTGTTAACCATAGCCAAGAAAAGCAGCAAGTAGGTGTGTATGTGTAGATGATGTGTTGATTGAGTGGAAGATGTATAATGTAGAAAATAAGAAAGGCTGCAAGTGCGCAATATTTCCACTGCCTTCTGCCGGGGTAGTATCTACATGAAAAAGGCTGGATAAAGGGCCTTGACCTTGAATCAGAATTTGAAATTGAAAAATAATTTATAACCCCTGCGAAGAAAGGCAGCAAGTGAGCAATATTTCCACTGCCTTCTGCCGGGGGAATATCTAAATGAAAAAGGCTCGATAAAGGGCCTTGACCTTGAATCAGAATATTAAATTGAAGAGTAATTGATAACCCCAGCCAAGAAAGGCAGCAAGTAGGTGTGCGTATGTGTAGATGATGTGTTGTTTGAGTGGAAGATGAATAATGTAAAAAATAAGAAAGGCTGCAAGTGCGCAATATTTCCACTGCCTTCTGCCGGGGTAGTATCTACATGAAAAAGGCTCGATAAAGGGCCTTGACCTTGAATCGGAATATGAAATTGAAGAGTAATTGATAACCCCAGCCAAGAAAGGCAGCAAGTAGGTGTGTGTATGTGTAGATGATGTGTTGATTGAGTGGAAGATTTATAATGTAAAAATAAGAAAGGCTGCAAGTGTGCAAATTACCTAATGCCTTTAGACGAGGAAGTAGCTACAACAAAAATGCTCGATAAAGGGCCTGTACTTTGAATATGGATATAAAATAAAAGAATAGTTGTTAACCATAGCCAAGAAAGGCAGCAAATAGGTGTGTATATGTGTGGATGATGTGTTGTTTGAGTGGAAGATGAATAATGTGAAAAAATAAGAAAGGCTGCAAGTGTGCGAATGACCCAATGCCTTCTGCCTTGGTAGTATCTACATGAAAAAGGCTCGATAAAAGGCCTTGACTGTGAATCAGAATATGAAATTGAAGAGTAATTGATAACCTCAGCCAAGAAAGACAGCAAGTAAGTGTGTATATGTGTGGATGATGTATTCATTGAATTGAAGATTAGTAAGGTAAAAATTAAGAAAGGCTGCAGACGAGCAAAGTAACCACTGCCTTATCAGGGAAGTAGATGTTTGCATACCCAGCTCATTACACAGACTGTGCTTCACAAGAAAGCATGCAAGTGTGGAAATTACCCACTGCTATTCACAGGAAGTAGTTACCAAGAAGGCTGAATAAAGGGCCTGAATTTTGAATTTATATTGCTTGAAGAATAATTCATAACTCCAACCAAGAAAGGCAGCAAGTATGCAAATTTCCCATTGCCTTCGGCCGGGGTATTAGCTACAACAAAAAGGCTCGATAAAGGGCCTGCATTTTGAATACGGATATGAAATAGAAGAATAGTTGATAACTATAGCCAAAAAAGGCAGCAAGTAGGTGTGTGTACGTGTAGATGATGTATTGATTGAGTGGAAGATGAATAATGTAAAAAATAAGAAAGGCTGCAAGTGTGCAAATTACCCACTACCTTTCACGGGTAGTAGTTACCCAGAAGGCTCAATAAAGGGCCTGCACTTTGAATTAGAATAACAAACAGAAGAATTGATAAACATAGCCCATACTGGCTCTTTTTTAATATTGGTAGACTTTTGTCAAGCTTTTCACTGTACATGAACGGCAGGAAGTGCGCAAATTACCCACTGCCATTCACGGGTAATAGTTACGAAGAAAGCTCAATAAAGGGCCTGCACTTTGAATTTGTAATACAAGAAGAATAATTGATAACCCCAGCCAAGAAAGGCAGCAAGTTTGCAAATTTCCCACTGCCTTTGGCTGCAGTAGTAGCTACAACAAAAAAGCTTGATAAAAGGCGTTCACTTTGAATAGGAATATGAAATTGAACAAATATTGAGTGGAAGATAAATAATGTAAAAAATAAGAAAGGCAGCAAGTGTGCAATTTACCGACTGCCTTCAGCCGGGGAAGTGGTTACAACAAAAAGGCTCGATAAAGGGCCTTGATTTTGAATCAGAATATGAAATTGAACAATAATTGATAACCCCAGCCAAGAAAGGCAGCAAGTGTGCAAATTTCTCACTGCCTTCGGCCGGGGTAGTTGCTACGACAAAAAAGCTTGATAAATGTCTAATGACTAATGTTGAGGATAGCGATGCTCCTGTTTCCTGTTTTTTATGAGGTTGATAGACTGTTTCACATAACAAAAAAGTTCATCGCAATAAATGCATAGAAATTTAAGTTTACCAAAATCAAGATCAATATGTGAGAATGGACTGCTTGTTGAAGATACTGTTGCAGCAGTTGATGTGCTTGGTGCAGCAGCAAGTTTGTTGTCCTGCAATCTCTGTGTTGCAGCTCAAGCAAAGTTGTTGGGGTGCAAGTTCTTCACGTTTCACACTATATTTGCTGTGCCAAAGGAGTATTTTTTGGATGGATCACCCCTTGAAAGAGCTGTTTGGCAAATTTTACAGATTACTTTTGGAGCATTAACCTTCGCCTGGGGTAGTAGCTACAACAAAAAGGCTCTATAAAGGGCCTTGACTTCGAATCAGAATATGAAATTGAACAATAATTGATAACCCCAGCCAAGAAAGGCAGAAAGTATGCAAATTTACCACTGCTTTCAGCTGGGGTAGTTGATACCAATTACAAGATAATGTGAAAAAAACGAATGTCGAGGATAGCGATGCTCCTTCTTCCTGCGTTTTATCAGGTCGATAGATTGTTCCCATAACACAAAAGTTAATCACAATAAATCCGTAGAATGTTAACTTCCCCGAAATCAGGATCAATCTGTGGGTGTGGACTGTTTGCTGAATAAGCTGCTGCGGCAGTCGATGTGCTTGGTGCACCAGCAGGTGGGTTCTCCTGTAACCTCTGTGTTGGAGCTCGAGCAAAGTTATTGGGGTGCAAGTTCTTGGCATGTGGCACCATACTTGGTGTGCCAAAGGAGTATTTTTTGGATGGATCACCCCTTGAAAGAGTTGTTTGGCAAATTTTACAATTTACTAATGGAGCATTAACCTTTTTTTGCCCTTCAGGGAAAGTAAATAACTTCCAAATTAGAGGTTCCTTCTTCTTCTTTGGAGGCTCTTCAGGAATTAAATCTCCTTCTGATGAATAGCTGGAAGATGAGTCCATTGCTGTTATTATGGTGATCTTCCTTCTATTTGACAGGATTCTCAGAAGAGATGGTTCTTCTTAGAAAGTCAAAGTAGAATGAATAAAATGGGATGGATCTTTCAACAGTTGGAATAGGCTGTGATATGAACCAATACACTACAATACATATACTTTCTGGCTCTTTTTCAGCTAAATCTTCAATTTCTTGTACATATTTAAGTACTCGATTTGGTGTTGCAGCAAGACCTAGACTCACCCAAATGATTCTTCTAGATTCGGAGTAAAGACATGCAGATGATAAGCGATCTGAACATTCATACGCTCCAATTTCTCGATGAGATAACATCTTCAAACTGTAACTATATACTTTTTTACTTACAATCTTCTCGTGGGAAATCTCTTCCCACATCTTCAATTCTGTCTTTTCTGATTTTGTTATGTACGATTGTACATATCGAGGAACAGCAATGGAATTGTCTGCAACATATTTAATGTCCATGTTAACATTCCACATGGACAAAATGACTGGGTTGTAGTCATTTATGTATTTTGACTCTTCATTTCTTTTTAAGTTGTAGGTATTTTTTGGAGACTTTCTTGTGATAGTATGTTGCAAAGATAACATAAAACTGTTCACTCTTCCTTTCGATATTACAGGACGTGGAAATCCAAAACGACATTTGGTGTAAAACTTGTCCTTAGATTTATATTTTCGACGACAGTATATCCCACAACGATGGCTTTGGAATCGTAAGACTTGTTGTCTTAAGTCCTTATCTTGTGTACTTTTGGGTATATCACATGTAGCATATTCTTCAATAAAAGACAGTACAGTATCATCTGACTCAGTTCCAAATTTGGGAGCATCTTTGATCCATATTAGCATATGTGAGGAGCACCTCTCGCTTGATACTCCTTTCTTCAAAAGAAATCCAAAACCTCTCCAAGAGAAGTATTTTTTATTGGTGATAAAAGACATCATACCTTCAAATCTATGAGTGAAATACCTGCATACATTAACTGGATCAAAAGAGCACAATTCTCCAGGTATCTTGTATTCAATACTTAGTATATTTGGATTTGCTTTCTCGAAGAAATTGAGGTAAATCATCACAAGAAAATTCAGTACAGGTTAGAGTAAGGAACCATGTAGGAGTTCCTAACTTCCTTAGCATACATTTAAGTTCTCCAAGACGACAGTACCATTACTCATTAGTACCACGCTGACATGACATGAGATTAATTAGCTGAGATTCCAAAACATATTTCTGCTGTACTTTATCCATGAATTCCTTTGCCGAAACATTTTGCAGATGTACACTTTTTTTCAATATATGACTCACTGCATAGGAAAGTCCAGACAAGTCACTCTCAAACAAAAGATGAAACAAATACGGAATACATTGTCGAAATCTTGGATCTTCTGCATACGACCTTGATGTCCGGTATTCAGATGCAGGAATCTGCACAGGTCGGTAATCATATTGTCCTCCTTTCCCTGTTGGAAACAGCTGAGGGAAACAACAAGCTTCCAAGCTTGTTTCCCATACACTAATGGGACTTCCCTTTGCTTCTTTCATTTGGAATCACTCTATAGTATTTCCCATCACTTCTTTGGAATGAAGTGACGAATACTATAATGTTTGTAGATCTCTTCAGTTTTGGACACATCTACTTTTTCATTTTGTCCAGATGTGGAATCACTATCTTCTTCTACAGTTATTTCTTCTTCTCCCAAATACACATTTTTATAGTATTGATTATTTTTTAACAGATACAACGTTGCCTTTTTCACTTTCCTAACATTCACTAATTCTTGCCAGATTTTCTTACTCTTAGTAGGAACGCCAATAACTAAAACAACTATAGGTTCATCTTCAACATTTTGCACACCAATTGTTTCATTATTTTTCCCTGTTGTATCAATACAGATATTGTGATACATATTATCCAAATAGAAGAATAATTGATAACCCCAGCCAAGAAATGCAGCAAGTGTGCACATTTCCTTCTGCCTTTGGCCGGGGTAGTAGCTACAACAAAAAGGCTCCATAAAGGGCCTTGACTTTGAATCAGATTATGGAATTGAACAATAATTGATAAGCCCAGCCAAGAAAGACAGCAAGTGCGCACACTTCCCACTGCCTTTGGCCGGGGAAGTTGTTACAACAAGAAGGCTCGATAAAAAGCCTTGATTTTGAATCAGAATATGAAATAGGTGTTATACTTAGTCTGGTTTCCACTGAGTTAGTGGTACCTGAAACAACAAGGTTTTGTGGAGCTTGCGAAGATGTGTGGTCTGGGCAGGGCGTACTGATAGTAATGTTTTTTGTGTAGTGAATTCTGGCTTAGTAAGGGCAATTGGCCATTTTGTGTAGGTTTGAGGGTGGTTACTCTATTTGGTACTGCACTTTATACGTAATGAATGAAGAATCAGTTAAATTCTGCCTGAATATGGCCATGTGGTGATGGCAGTAGGCAGCGGTTAGCAAGAGCCCATGACTATGTGACATTGATTACAGCTGCATAATATTGGTAATTTAGTGTGTGTGAACGATGCGATGATAAGTGGTGGAACGAGTTAGTGGCACCTGAAGCAACAAAGTTCTGTTGAGTCTGTGCTGATGCGTGGTCCAAGCAGGACGCATTGGTAGCAAAGTCTTTAAAATTACGTTTTCTAATAAATATTGGTTGCCCATGCACAGAAGTAAGTTGAAGTATATCTACAAAAAGTATGATATATTTTTTTCTAAATAAGTCATCTCATTCAATACGTTCGCCTGGTGATGATTTCTGGTGCACTGAGTTAGTAATACCTTTGGTGCTGAGCTTGAACGTACTCTGTGATGATGTGTGCTAGGCACAGTAATTGAAGTAATGTCTTTTATCGATTGAATTCTGCATCAATTCCATTTAAAAGGGACAGTATGTCTCTCTGTTTACATAAAACTGTTCACTCTTCTTTGCGATGATTTATGGTGCACTGAGTAAGTAGTATCTTTGGAGCTGAGCTTGTACGTTCCCTGCGCAGTGTAGCTTGAAGGCAGTTGTTAACAGACATAGATGAATGCTTTTAGTCATTTATTTGAACAAAATGTGAAGACATATAGTAGAATTGTCTCTGCATTAAATAAATGAAGGATGAATTTCCTACTGATTAAACTTTAAGAAAATCTGAGGACATTGTGCAATTGTCTCTGTTTTAAATAAATCAAGATTGTATTGAATGTTTTCTGTAGTGCTGGCGCTCTTGGTATCTAGTTGTCAAGTCTACTGAGCGCAGAATTGATTGAAGGAAGAGTTCATCATAGATACTGAAGACAAATTTACATTCAAATTTGAATTGAAGTTGTGAACCCTGCTGTCTGCAATGTAGATCAGAGCGTACTACTTGACACAAAAATCAATGAAAGCTATTTTGCCCAGTTAATAGAATCTGAGGAAATAGTACAATTGTCTCTGCCTTAAATAAATCGAGACTAAATTCCATGTTGTCTGTAGTACTGATGCGCTCCTGGTATCAAACGGTAAACTCTGTTGATCGCAGTGTACATTTGAAGGCAGTACTTAGTACAGCCATTGAGTAACATTTTTCGTGGCATCCAATAACAAAATTGTCTCTGCTTTACATAAATCAATTTGCAACTTGAATGCTGTCTGTAGTGTAGATGTAAAGCTGAATTCAAGTTGTGAACCCTGCTGTCCGCAGTGGAGATCGAAGGCACTAGTCGATACAGACATAAGTCTGCGATGGTGTGGCATAGCATAATGTCTCTTTAGTTGTAGTAGATTTCCAAGAACTATGACGTGTTTTCCTCCAAATAATACGTTCCATCTCTGTTTTAAAATGTTGCTGCATTCTTAAATACACAAAGGTAAGCATTAAGTTTGATACCATGCTTACCTCATCAATAATGAGAAGTTTGATTTTCTTCAAGACTCTTGAAACTTCACAACAAGCTTCTCCAGATAGCTTGTGGTATTCCAATTTGTTTTCATGCTCTACTGGTAGCATTAATAGACGGTGTAAAGTAATTCCTTCAATATTGTGTGCTGCCAACTCAGTTGGAGCAGTGACAACACAGGACAAATGTGACTCAGTTGTTTTTTGTAGATAAGTTGTAATTACTTTAATTAAAAAATGTATTCCTGTTCCAGCTTGTCCACTCACGTACATTCAGATAGGTTGAAAGGATGAGCAAGAGCACTCTTTCTTTTCATGAAGTAATCCATGGTCAATCTGTTCTTTCACTTGCTCAAATATTTGTTTCTGCTCAACATTTAGGTGTTCTTCCAAGTTTCCTAAGTTTGTTACATCTTCTTGAGCTTGGTACATTGCTGTTTCCACCTCTTCCATAGCAGTTTCTGCTTCATTTTAAACAATTGGTTGGACCCTGACTTAACAGAGCATAAGTTTGACTGTCTTGAGAACTGTCTCTAGCAATCTCTGCAATTGTAGCTTCGTGCTCAATTTCACTGTTCAACATTTTCACATAATTAGCAAAAACAGGGCATTCTATAATATCTTTAGTTGTGTTGAAAAAATCTTCGTAGCTCTGCAAATCTCTAAGTAATTCCTATTCTGAACGCCATGGCTTGTAGAGTTGCAAAAGAGATAAATAGTAAAATGCTCTTTTGTCAGGAGTATCGCAAATCAGTTTTCGGTGATTAATCAAATGTCCTTTTCTTTGTTTCACCAAACATCCTTCAG
Organism: Lissotriton vulgaris; assembly: GCF_964263255.1. Taxonomy (NCBI): domain Eukaryota; kingdom Metazoa; phylum Chordata; class Amphibia; order Caudata; family Salamandridae; genus Lissotriton; species Lissotriton vulgaris. The sequence continues at coordinate 528,168,316 of NC_141694.1, forward strand.
AACCAATCATAGCATATATACCATTATTGATGTTTTCTGTAATATTCTGTTTAAAAGCATAGTTTTGCAGCATTTCATAGAGAAATGTTCTCGAGGTGATGACTTGTATTTCGATAATAAGTTTCCAACATATTTGTTTTCATATCAGTACTTTCTGGCTCTTTTTCAGATAAATATTCAATTTCTTTAACAGATTTAAGTACTTGATTTCGTTTTGCAGCATGACCTAGATTCACCCAAATGATTGTTCTAGATTTGGAGATCTACTACAACTCACTCCTGTAAAAGGACAACCAATATGTAAAACACTTGCTCATGAAGATACTAGAAAGTCTTTGGGTAGCATTGGAAATGTTAACATTTAGTCATACTTTGAAAATAAGGAAGTTATTACAAATATGTGACAAGCAAATGATGCAGATTATGGAACTATTCTACAGGTATAAGAATTGGAAAAATGACTGAACATGGCAAAGATGTTTTACAAAGACGATTATTTTCCAATTTGTTTCCAAATGAAAATATTATTCCTGAGCTTGTAGCTACTTTTAGAATAATTGATAACCCCAGCCAAGAAAGGCAGCAAGTGTGCACATGTCCTACTGCCTGTGGCGGGGGTAGGAGCTACAACAAAAAGGCTCGATAAAGGGCCTTGCATTTGAATCAGAATATGAAATTGAACAATAATTGATAACTCCAGCCAAGAAAGGCAGCAAGTGTGCAAATTTCCCACGGCCTTGGGCTGTGGTAATAGCTACAACAAAAAGGCTAGATAAAGGGCCACAAGTTTGAATCAGAATATGAAATTCAAGAATAATTGATAACCCCAGACAAAAAAGGCAGCAAGTTGGTATGTGTATGTGTAGATGATGTGTTGATTGAGTGAAAGATAAAAAAGGTGGAAAATTAGAAAGGCTGCAGACGGGCAAAGTACCCACTGCCTTTTAAGGGAAGTGGATCTTTGGATGCCTAGCTCATTACACAGACTGTGCGTCGGATTTCACACTGGGAGCCTGAGAAATGGCTACCACATCGAAGCAAGCAATGTAAGTGCACTAAGTACCCACTGTGGGCAGTAGGGCTGAAAAATTACGAGACGGGGCCGATTTCAGGGCCTCTAATTTGAATTAGAATAATACTTGGCAAAGGCAGCAAGAAAGTCAGCAGGTAGGTGTGTTTCAGGTAGTGGATGCAGAATAAGGTGAAAATTAAGAAAGGTAGCAGACACGCAAATAACCCACTGCCTTGTAAAGGAAATGGGTGGTTGATTTTACAGTCCATTACAGACTGCGAGTCCGATTCCGCAGTGGGAGCCTGAGAAACAGGTATCTCATCTAAGGAGTTAAGCAAGTGCACAAAGTACACACACTATGCAGTAGAAAGGATGCAAGAAAGGACGCAAGTGTGCAAATTACCCACTGCCATTCACGGGTAGTACTTACCAAGAAGGTTCAATAAAGGGCCTGGACTTTGAATTTGAATTACTTGAAGAATAATTGATAACCCCAGCCAAGAAAGGCAGCAAGTGTGCACATTTCCTACTGAATTGGCCGGGGTAGTAGCTACAACAAAAAGGCTCCATAAAGGGCCTTGGCTTTGAATCACAATATGAAATTCAAGAATAATTGATAACCCCAGCCAAGAAAGGCAGCAAGTATGCAGATTTCAGCTGGGGTAGTTGTTACAATAAAAAGGCTTGATAAAGGGCCTGTACTTTGAATACGAATATGAAATAGAAGAACAGTTGATAACCATAGCCAAGAAAGACAGCAGGTAGGTGTGTGTATGTGTAGATGAGGTGTTGATTGAGTGGAAGATAAATAAGTAAAAAACATAAGAAAGGCTGCAAGTGTGCAAATTACCCACTGCCTTTAGCTAGGGAAGTAGTTACAACAAAAATGCTTGATAAAGGGCCTTGACTTTTATTCAGAATATGAAATTAAACAATAATTCATAATCACAGCCAAGAAAGGCAGCAAGTGTGCAAATTTACCAGTGCATTTGGCCGGGGTAGTAGCTACAACAAAAGGCCCGATAAAGGGCCATGAGTGTGAATCAGAATGTGAAATTCAAGAATAATTGATAAACCCAACCAAGAAAGGCAGCAAATAATCACATTTCCCACTGCCTTCGGCCGGGGTAGTTGATATAACAAAAAGGCTCGATAAAGGGCTTGCACTTTGAATAGGAATATAAAATTGAATAATAGTTCCTAACCCTTGCGAAGAAACGCAGCAAGTGCGCAAATTTCCCACTGCCTTCTGCCGGGGTAGTATCTACATGAAAAAGGCTCGATAAAGGGCCATGAGTTTGAATCAGAATATAAAATTCAAGAGTAGTTGATAACCCCAGCCAAGAAAGGCAGCAAGTGTGCAATTTCCCACTGCCTTCGGCCGGGGTAGTAGTACAACAAAAAGGTTCAATAGAGGCCTTGCACTTTGAATATGGATATGAAATAGAAGAATAGTTGATAACCATAGCCAACAAAGGTAGCAAGTGTGTGTGTGTACGTGTAGATGATGTATTGATTGAGTGGACGATGAATAATGTAAAAAATAAGAAAGGCTGCCAGTGTGCAAATTTCCCCTGCCATTAACGGGTAGTAGTTACCAAGAAGGCTCAATAAAGGGCCTGTACTTTGAATTAGAATAACAAAGAGAAGAATTGATAACCCTAGCCCAATCTTGACTCTTTTTTAATACTGGTAGACTTTTGTTAAGCTTTTCATTGTACATGAACAGCAGTAAGTGTGCAAATTACCCACTGCCATTCACGAGTAATAGTTACCAAGATGGTTCTATAAAGGGCCTGCACTTTGAATTTGTATTTCAAGAAGAATAATTGATAATTGTAGCCAAGAAAGGCAGCAAGCTTGTCAATTTCTCACTGCCTTCGGCCGGGGTAGTAGCTACAAGAAAAAGGCTTGATAAAGGGCCTCGACTTTGAATCAGAATATGAAATTCAAGAATAATTTATAACCCCAGCCAAGAAAGGCAGCAAGTGCACACATTTTCCACTGCCATCAGCTTGAGTAGTAGCTACAACAAAAAGTTCGATAAAGGGCCTTGACTTTGAATCAGAATATGAAATTCAAGAATAATTGATAACCCCAGCCAAGAAAGGCAGCAAGTGTGCAAATTTCTTACTGCCTTCGGCTGGGGTAGCTGTTACAACAAATAGGCTCGATAAAGGGCCTGTACTTTGAATACGAATATGAAATAGAATCGTTGATAACCATAGCCAAGAAAGGCAGCAAGTAGGTATGTGTACGTGTAGATGATGTGTTGATTGAGTGGAAGATGAATATGTAAAAAATAAGAAAGGCTGCAAGTGTGCAAATTACCCACTGCCTTTAGCTGGGGGAGTAGTTACAACAAAAAGGCTCGATAATAAGACCTTGACTTTAAATCAGAATATGAAGTTGAACAATAATTGCTAACCCCAGCAAAGAAAGGCAGCAAGTGTCCAAATTTCCCAGTGCCTTCGGCCGGGGTAGTTGTTACAACAAAAAAGCTCGATAAATGTCTAATGACTAATGTGGAGGATAGCGATGCTCCTGTTTCCTGTTTTCTATCAGGATGATAGACTGTTACACGTTACACAAAATCAAGATCAATATGTGAGTATGGACTGTTTGCGGAAGATGCTGTTGCAGCAGTTGATGTGCTTGGTGCAGCAGCAAGTGGGTTGTCCTGCAATCTCTGTGTTGCAGCTCAAGCAAAGTTGTTGGGGTGCAAGTTGTTTACGTGTTGCACCATATTCGCTGTGCCAAAGGAGTATTTTTTGTATTGATCACCCCTTGAAAGAGTTGTTTGGCAAATTTTACAGGTTACTAATGGTTGGTGTGTTTCAGTGAGTATGTGTCTGGACTTCGCTGGAATCTTCAAGGGGCATATTAGGGCTTGCATAATACAGAAATACTTTGTACTTAGTAACATCCAATTCTATTTTATGTAGAACGGTTGAATTCTACATCCGCCTCTAGGACTAGTGGGAGGGTAGCATTTCAAAGTGTTTGACAGGTTACACTACATGTTTCCATGCAGCCTAGGAAAACTTAGCATGCTTATGCATGGGCACCCTCTCACACAAAACCCAGCACTGAGCATTCAGGCTTGTAAAAGCTTGCCAAATTAGTGACTGATGAGTTTATTTATGTCAGTGACAAAAGAAAAGAAAAACAAGTACGCTTGTTTTAAGTTACAGATATACAGACCTGAAAGACTATGCCTGTATATCCATGAAATTTTTTCTGAAGGTATGGAAGAAAGCAGTGAAAGGGTGTTTAGAAGCAATACTGTCCAGCATAATATGTGCATAATTGTTCTTTTTGTTGACTCTAAACACACCTTTTGGATTATGACCATGGAATAGTGGTGTAACTATATCATAGATTCTATTGTCAGACGTCTACCTTAGTGATAGTGGAATTACCACTACTTTTTAGACTACCATTGAACAATATTTTGTGGAGGAGCGGTATTGCTTGTTGACCTTCAAAGAGGAGGAAGATTTAAATTTATATTTCAACACCTTACCAAAATAGTTGCTCGATTTGAAAAAGAAAATTAAGTAGGAATGTTAGAGGAAGTCTGGTCCACCTCTAAAAGGATTATGCAAATTGTGACAGCTGAAGCAAGTGTGTCTTAACATTACTTCTTATGATAATCCGGACACAACACTAGATCGCAGGAGTATGCAAAACATCTAATTGGACATCTTGCATGCGATCACATCTTTACTTCAGACATACATTTTGTACATTTGTAACCAGTAAAAGGTAATCAGGATGTTAAATTTGGTTTGCGCCTTTCACGTACTATTATGAATGCACAATTTATAACAATACAGGCGAAAGCATGTGACACAGTTCAAAAATAAGTTTTTTACTTTTCCTGAAGGGCAAAAAAAGGTTAATGCTCCAAAAGTAACCTGTAAAATTTGCCAAACAACTCTTTCAAGGGGTGATCCACCTAAAAAACTCTCCTTTGGCACAGCAAATATGGTGCGACACGTGAAGAACTTTCACCCCAACAACTTTGCTCGAGCTGCAAGACGGTTGCAGGACAACCCACCTGCTACTGCACCAAGCACATCAACTGCTGCAGCAGCATTTTCAGCAAGCTGTCCACACCCACAAATTGATCCTGATTTTGGTGAAGTTAAAATTCTATGCATTTATTGCGATAAACTTTTGTGTTATGGGGAACAGTCTATTGACCTGATAAAACGCAGGAAGCAGGAGCATCGCTGTCCTCCACATTAGTTTTTTTTTCATAATTTTTTTCCTGTTGGAAACTTTTTGGGTTCCAGTTCCATTTTTTTGGTTTAAAAAAAAAACTTGTTGACAAAACACAAAAAAATAGAAAACTACATTTTTTTTAAAAAACTGTTATTTTTAGAACTACCTACACTGGTCAAAGAAAGAACTATATTTCTATGTTAGTGTATAAAAGTTTCTCAGAATGAATGTGTAGTTCATAAATGAATGAATGCGCACATTACTAGTGTATGGTGAATGTGAAAGTGCAGAAGTATAAGGAACTGCTACAGCATAAATCTATAAGCAGTTTACGTATAGTATACTGTAGTACCTCCGAAGCACTTGAATGTAACATATGCACCTAAATATGTTACAAGTCTATGCTTCAATTTGCACTGCTGGTAAAACTGCCTGGATGAATTTCTATGTGTTACGGGTGGATTTACAACCCCCTTGTGCCTCTTTTAACACAGCTGTTGCATCACTTTTGTGATGCACTGGTAGTTCAAAAGATATGCCATGGTGTTTGGAAGGTGCATCACATTATAAAGTCCTGCGCCAGAAGAAGGTGATATCACAGTACACAATGACTGTCATATCTCTGGGGATGTACCACTTATTGTACATCTGCTGATTAGTGTTTTAATGTTGTGAATGTATTCTTTAAGAATACTGTATAGATAAGCACATAGTGCTGTATGGTCACTACAATACTGAAATAGAAGCGTGATAGTGTTTACTGGAAGTGTAAGGATACAGATTGGGGAATTGAAGGTAAAAAATACATGTTTGCCAGTGCATAGAAGACTACATACATTATCTATAAGGGTTTTCTCATGAACTACTGAACGGATTTACACCATTTAACATAAAGTACAATCTGCGAACCGAACTCTACCTCTCTGCCAAATTTGGTGTAATTCCGTTAGCGTACACGTACGGTCCGATTAGCAAATAAAGCAATGATAAAGGAATTATATAGAATTCAATTTTAATATATTGGAAAAAATAATTAATTTAAAAAAATCAATTTAGTTTTATTATTTTACATTAAGAATATGAAATATAATTTAAAATATAAAATAAATATAAATATTTATATTAAATAAGTAAGAAATAAGTATGAAAAGAAAAAATATAATAATTAATACATTTAATAACTATCATTTACAAAACCTTTGAAATTCACTAAAAAAACATAGGTTTTACACATGTTATAGTTAGGAATTAGCATTTAAAAAACCTTAGAAATTCACTGAAAAAAACATAGGTTTCACACATGTTATAGTTAGCTGGACATTTCACTCATACAAAACCATTGAAATTCCGCCGGTATAGTTAGTTCAGCTAACTATAACTTGCGCACCCGCAATGCACTGCTGATGACGTCACATATTACATCACTCATGACATGGTCAGTGACATCACTCATGAAAACACTGATGACATCTCAAATGACATCACTGATGACATCATCCAGTGAATGTGTGTCTTTCTGAAAAATAAATATTTTTTTATATATTTATATCTAAAGAAGATGGAGCTTTGCCCCCTCCCTTCCAAGCCGCTTCAAAACTACTGCCCTGCTCCACGCCCAACTATCACTGCCTTAGTTTCATACTCTGACCCCTCACTGCCATGGTCAAGATTATGCCCCTCAGTGCCCTGCTGCCCACTTACCCCTTACAACTGAACTCCACACTCACAACCTCACTACTTCCCCTCTTAAGTCTAAGCCCTCCTTGCTCCCCTGGTCCAGGTTCTGCCTCTGACTGACCTGCCCCATACTCACTCACTGCCCTGTGCCATTTTCAGAACCCCCACTTTCCAGCTCTTCAGTCTGAGCATTCATCACTCCTGGTCCAGCGTCAGAGCCCTCACTGCCTTCTCACTGCCCGGCTCCATACTCTACCCCTCACAGCTCAGCTCAGATTCAGACTTAACTCTTCACTGTTCCTCCTCAATATGAGCCTTCCTCGCCCCCTGGTCCAGTCTCGTCTGCTCCTGCCCTGCTCCGATCTCAGCACTAGCACTGCCACTCTCTATACTCAGCCCCCTCACATCCATGCACCATACTCAGCTCCATCAATGCCATGCTCAAAAGTCACCCCCATACTGTAGTTCCATGTTGTGGAACACCTTCAACCAATCCCGGGTTTGTGGCCACCTGTACATTTTATTCTGTGATTTATAGTCTTACTTTTAACAGGGTAAGCACTGGCTCAAAAACTCCCAGCGTGGACATTGACGTTGGCCTATACAATCACGACTCACTACCGGATGACGGTTTCGGGCATGACATAAGGATAGTGGTTAGTTCTTTTTTTTCACAGAGTTTTATAGATCACGATCTTGACCCGAAAGTATCGGGGATCAGGAGCACTTTACACAAGCACAAGTTGTGTTACATCATGGAGACATATTCATTTTTGTTAGCCACAAACAGCCTATTATTATGACAACAGGGGGGTTGGTGGGTATCCGGCAGAACTTTCCCACAAAATACTTCTTCCTGAACTTCTCTTGCTCTTTCTGCACCAGTTGCACCTCTTTCAGCACCTCTGTTGCTTCTTTTTGTACTTCTCTTCCTTCTTTCTGCACCCATCCTCCCTCTTTTTGTACATGTCCTGCCTCACTGCTATCATTTCCTCATAGCACAGCACCTTTCAGGGTTAGTCGTATACCCCTCAAGAAAAGCTTGAAGTGGCTTCCCAGCATCAGCATTGGATGCCGCAATGACCGGTTCCTACTAGGGCGCAGCGCTTTGCTTAGTAAGCAATAAACAAAACCGATCTGCAGAGTCCTCTTGCGAAGTTTCAATGACGGGCTTCCAAGGGCGTTCTCTTGTTGGTGTGTCTCCCCGAGTCTCCAGCTACAGGGGCAGCCGCATCCTCCAGCATAGCTTGGCACAACGCAGCTGTGATGACTGCAGGGCGCCGGCTCTAGCACTGCACAGGATCTGCTGCAGCCCAAACAGTCAACCATGTAAACAGCTGCTGCCCCCCCCCCCCTGTTATGCAGGTTCTCAGCAGCGGGGCACAGCTGAGCACTCCCAGGGCCGAACCAGTACAAAACAAGAGACCGAAAATGATCACAGACCTAGGGTGCCTCACACCAACAGCATTTATCGCCCCAGGCTTACTCCGACGTCCAGACTGCGTTTTTCCTGCAGTCCACGCCTGGGTCCACGGGCAGAGCTCTGGCACACGTTATCAACGATCTCCGCAGCCATCCACCTTTTCTGCTTTCAGTACATGCATCCTCAAGTAGAATGCTGTTGTTGGAGGCAGTTCCATTCATTTTCACTTGATGCGAGGCACAAGATGGCTGACAACACTTCCTGGTTAGAAGTGTTGGCAGCCAACTAGAGGCAAGTTCATACTCGGGGGTTAGGCTCCCCCACCTATATAAATACTTACATGGATTTACACCATTTTAAAAAAAAAGGTCGCTTTCTGAACAAAGGGCTACCTTTTTGCTAAATTTGGTGTAATTCCGTTCAGCAGTCCGGGCTGTAGCTTTGTCTAAAGTATCCTATGGAAATTAACATGTGGAAAACATGTTTTGGGACCCCCCTTTTTTCTCGGGTCTCGCTTCAGGAATCACCCCAAAACTTCTTAGACATGAGCTGATTGGATTGCCCCACTAGTATTGAAATGTTCACGAAGATTTGTCAAAGGACGCCAAAGTTATTGGGAAGACAAAAAATGCTTATCCTAAGGAAAAAAGGTCATAACTATAACTATCTACTGGCAACCGCCAGAAGGTAATATATATATACGGCACGTTTTAAGTTGGGCAATAAATTCCCTTTCAATCCTGAGGATCCCTGGGGTCCAACTAGCCCACCAGGTACCTCCAGTAAGCGCCACAGAGCTGCGTTGCAGAGAGGTGTAAAAAGGGGCGTGGCCTGGCCCACCTCTCTGCAACGCAGTGTAGTGGCACTTACTGGAAGCACCTGGTGGGCTGGTTGGCCACCAGGGGCGCTCAGGATTAAAAGGGAATTTATTCCCGAACTTAAAACGTGCCATATGGCGTGTTTCTACACATGTCACTTCAGGCCAGCCCCCTCCCTTCACCACTGTGCAAACGCGCCCGTGACGTGTTTTAAGTTGGGAGATTAAGTCCCCTTGGATCCTGAGGGTCCCTGGTGTCCAACTAGCCCACTGGTCCAGTGTCAGAGCCCTCATTGCCTTCTCACTGTCTGGCTCCATACTCATCCCCTCACAGCTTCGCTCTGATTCACACTTACCCTTTCACTGTTCCTCCTCAATATGAGCCTTCCTCGCCTCCTGGTCCACTCTCAGCACCTCCTGCCCTGCTCTAATCTCAGCACAAGCACTGCCCCTCTCTATACTCAGCCCCCTCACATCCATGCACTCGCAGGTTTCCTGCTCTCTCTACCAAAATCCAAACTACAGCTTGCTATGACAGGGCGGGAGCCGCATGCCTCTCAGCCTGCCATAGCAAACAGCAGTGTCCCTGGGGTTGGGCACCCTGGAACACTTCAGGAGCTGATCCTGGGGGGTGGCGGTCCCCAGGGCCATGTCAGGCTCCAGGAGGGGGGCCACGCGTCCCCATCCCACCCAAAGCACATCCCCGGGGAGGTGGTGGTCCCTGGGGCCCGGGGGTCCGTAACAGACCCCCAAATTAGCATATTAGTGCCCCGGGGAGGTGGCGGTCCCCTGGGCATGTAGGGGTCTTGAGACCCCCCACACAGGTTTAATTATGTATTTGAAAAGCCCAGGGGGGGGGGGGTGGCGGTCCCTGGGGTGGTGGGGGGGCCAAGGGAGGCCCCCAACACTTTTTAAAATTAGCCCTGGGGGTAGGCGGTCCCTGGGGCTAGGGGGGGATGCGTGCCCTCGACAACTATGTAATCAAGTCCAAAGGAGGTGGCGGTCCCCCACATATTTTATTCACTGCTCCCGCAACCTGGCCTACCCAGGGGCTTCAATATCACGAAGCGCAGGAGCCCGCGCTTTTTTTTTCATCCGGATTTGCGCACCCAAAATGATTTTTTGGGCCCTGGAGGTCCTTGTGGGACCCCATGAGCAGGCCTAGGGTCAAGTCTTGTTTTACGTGTTTGTTTTTCTGTTTTCCTGTGCCTTGGTTAGCGACTATGAGTCTGGCAGGATCCTGACATATAGCAAAAAGTATGATCACCTCTATGACACAGCGAAACCAGTCCACAATAAGATATGTCGCCCCCTTGAACAACAAGGGGAGGAAGCAACTAGTCTGAGTGATACGAATACGGATGGGTCAGAAACAACAAGAACCTCAGAAAGCCCATTGTCTGACACTGACAGGGTGACCCGTCCAAAAACAACTATTTTAGACGAGTACCGGTTCAGGAAACAGAGCCGGCAAACAACGAGATCAACGTTCAGAATGAGCCAGATGGAAGACTCCCCGGCACCGAGAGGACGGGGGAGAGGAAGAGGAAGGGGAACCAGAGGAAGACTAGGAAAAGGAACAGACAAAGAAGACAAAAAAGAGAAAACTGTGGAGCACGTGGGAAAAAGGCAGACACGCTCCAGAAAGAACCAGTTATGTAGGATGAAATGGTAAATCAAACTGTTGTTAATCTAACAACAAAGGCAATCAGTAACAAGGACAAAAGAACGCTTTGTCTAGGACTTTCCTTTTGTCCTGCGAATCCCATGAACTATGTTGACAGTAAAATTGACTTGTTCAAGTTCTGCAGGAATGGCGCAAACTAAAACCAGCTAGGAACAGGGACTATCACCACACAGAACGCTCGACTCAGGAAGAAGGGTTGACTATTGGGGACTTTGACCCCATGGTGATTCTACATGAACTCCAGAATAACCGGGCCGAAACCTAAATGAGCCCTGATGCCCTTCTCATCTTAGATGAACTAGAAATCAGGCCTGACAAGGCAGCCTGCAGCAGCTTCAAACCAAAATCCACTTTTGTACCAAGAATGGGTCATGACAATATAGATACCTTTAAAGACCTAGTGAGTAATGAACTATTGAACTTCAGGCACAGAATTGGCCCAAGAAAATGAAAAAATTCAGACATAATCTAACAGCCACACAGAAAAAGGCGATGAGTGACCTAGCCACAGATCAGAATATCATAGTGAGGGCTGCAGACAAAGAGGGGAACATTGTTATACTACCTAGAGAAATGTATATAGATGAAGCATTACGCCAATTGAATGACAACAATACCTACACCAGTTCCAACCGACTAGAATTCAATAGCAGCATCACTAACATCTGGGAAAAACTACACAAATGGAAGGACAAGGGACTGGTGGAATGGGAGGAATATTGTTTCTTGAAGAAAGATCACCCCATTCTATCAGTAATGTACCTCCTTCCTAAATTCCACAAAAACAGGGAGAATCCCCCAGGAAGACCCATAATTTCATTGAGGGATAGCACTCTCGAGAATATCTCAAGATCTGTGGATCATTTGCTGAGGGAATTTGTGGCCATTCTCCCCTCCTACATGAGGGACACCAAGGATTTCTTAAGTAAAATCTACAATCTAGAGTGGAAAGAAGATTACATCCTCATAACCCTGGATGTCAATTCCCTCTATATGGTAATAGACCATGAGTAAGGGATAGAGGCCTGTGCGAGATTCCTCAAACACAGAAACATTAGGTTCTTGGAACACACAAACATGATTCTAGACCTGATTAGAGTCTGTCTATCAAATATTTTTTTTATGTTCAATGGGAAAATTTACCAGCAAAAACATGGCATCCCGATGGGCACATGTTTTGCGCTGTGTTTTGCGAATTTGTACATGGGGGCATTGGAGGAGGACAACAACACCAACACCCAACATCAAGAAGCATTTACTAAGGTGAAATTATGGCTAAGGTAAATAGATGATATTTTTGTGGTTTGGCAGGGAGAGGAAAGTGAGGCACTCATGTTCATTGATGAACTGAATCGCAATGAAAGAAATCTCACCTTAAGTAGAGAGGAGGTGGAGTATTTAGACACACGAGTGATAGCGAAAGGCAACAGCATACACACAGTCCTCTACTGCAAATGTACTGCAGGAAAAACCTTACTGCATGCTCTGAGCAGCCACCCAGACAATCTCAAATGGAGTATACCACATGGAGAGCTGCTCAGAGAAACTGCAGTACCACAACAGACTACCTAAAAGAAGAATCTGTCATGATTGAAAGATTCAAGGAAAGAGGATACCTAACTTGGGTCCTCAAAAAGGCAGTGGAAAGAGTGAAAGAAATATACAGAGCACCCTGGGGGTGACAGAAAGAGACGTTACTAGCAACAAGGATGAGAACACAACACACATGATTTTGACATTTAATGGCAACTCTGACCAGATACGCAAGGTAGTCAATCAACACTGGGGTGTTTTGAAGAGCGGCCCCATTATAGGCAAGAACCTACCAGTAAGACCAAGCATGACATACAGAAGGGGAGGTAATCTTAAAGATCTATTGGTACACAGTGATTTGACACCAAACATTGTAAGCAGGGGTATTGACCTACAAGGTTTTTCCCGTGCGGCCATTGCAAAGTCTGTGGAAACAGCAAAATGGTTAAAGAGTTTTGGAACACCAGCACGAACACCATGATTAGCATATCTCAATTCATAACATGCACCAGCACTTTTCTCATCTATGTACTGGAGTGCCCATGTGAACTTAGATATGTAGGGAGCACAACACGTATGGCAAAAAAGCGTGTTCTAGAACACATGAGGGCGATCAAGAACAAAGACAAACAGTATCCCATTGCCTGTCATTTCACTAGCCATCATTTCTCAGACTATACCAATCTGTCTTACTATGCCATAGAACAGGTTTTGCCAAGAATAAGGGGAGGCAACCGGGCTTTAAGACTCAGACAGTTCTCTATAATCTACGCCTGCTGACGGAGTCTGCTCGGATCTTCTCCTGTGCCTCCTGGGCCTCCCGAGACCCGGGATCAACGCAACTCTGCGCCGGACCCGCTACGCGGGTCCCGCTTCATCTGGTCATCTGTGGGGCTTTGTGGCAGCAGACAGGGCTGCGAGCGAGACGGCAGGGACTCCAACTACCAGGAGTCCCTGCAAGGCCAATTGCTGTCACCTGGCCCGCTCTCCCTGTAGACACGCCCGCTCTGCACCGGTGGATAAAACAGCCCTCTGAATCTGCATCGGTGGGTTCTCTATAATCTACGCCTGCTGACGGAGTCTGCTCGGATCTTCTCCTTTGCCTCCTGTGCCTCCCGAGACCCGGGATCAACGCAACTCTTCGCCGGACCCGCTCTGCGGGTCCCGCTTCATCTGGTCATCTGTGGGGCTTTGTGGCAGCAGACAGGGCTGCGAGCAAGACGGCAGGGACTCCAACTACCAGGAGTCCCTGCGAGGCCAATTGCTGTCACCTGGCCCGCTCTCCCTGTAGCCACGCCCGCTCTGCACCGGTGGATAAAACAGCCCTCTGAATCTGCATCGGTGGGTTCTGTATAATCTACGCCTGCTGACGGAGTCTGCTCGGATCTTCTCCTGTGCCTCCTGTGCCTCCCGAGACCCGGGATCAACGCAACTCTTCGCCGGACCCGCTCCGCGGGTCCCGCTTCATTTGGTCATCTGTGGGGCTTTGTGGCAGCAGACAAGGCTGCGAGCGAGACGGCAGGGACTCCAACTACCATGAGTCCCTGCGAGGCCAATTGCTGTCACCTGGCCCGCTCTCCCTGTAGCCACGCCCACTATGCTTAGGTATAAATACAGTGTATCAACCGCGAACGCGGAACGGCGCCGGGCGAAGCCCGGGCAAAGGACGGGCCCTCTGTGGCCCTCAGGGGCCCAAAGGAGACGGGACGGGCCATTCCCCTAACAACTGCATTGGAGATACCCCGACCTAAGGAACCAAACGTGATTCTTATACTTTGGGAAGATACACACTCACTTCCGGAATATGACGAAAGCGCTGAAAACTCCAATGGCTACAAGATCCACATCAAGACTGAAAGTTTTGAGTACCCCACTACCAACTATAACTGCCATTGACAAAATGTTGCAAAAAACTATTAGTGTAGTGGCGGACACTATCCAGGACACAGAGAGACGTCTCTCTTTGACGCCAAATATGTGCTTTCCAAATCTATCTCTACACACTACTAATAACACATGCAATATGGATGACAGTTCTAATTCTCAAGAATCCCTATTGATGCAATCCTTCACAGATTTACCAAATTCGCACATGAAGGACACAACATCAAAATCTCTAATCACGTGTCCTACAACGCTCGCAAATGAGAGTAGCCCTTTAACTCTAAAAAACTGTGATAACAATAGAAACCGCTCGCATACATCTTCCCCAGACTCTGAGATCCAGCTAATAGAGAGTCGCGCACCCGCCAGTCAAATCGCCCCGATGCCTACACTTGATCAATTAAGTCACAAGAAGAAGTGCACTAAGAAAAAACGCAAGGCCAAACTCCTTATGAAAAATAGCCATCACCCTGCAGGCAAATCAAAACGCTCAATTAAAGACATGTGGCAGAAATTTATCCAGGGGAAGCCTACTAACAACACTCCAACAGGGCCCATCCCCATTCTCTATACAGACCCGGGTTTGTCTTGTAAAAATAACATCAACCCAGAGTCAATTGAGGTCAACGAGCAGACTGGACATATAGTCCAAACTTCTTCAACGAAAATGCCATCCCTGTCCGATATTGAATCACTGATTAAATCCCTTCTACACCCTATTAACAATTGGATAGTAAATATAGAGAAGGCCCTAGGAAAATTTGAAAGAGCACAGAACGAAGTTTCTTCTAACATCCTTAAAATGCTCAAAGCTCCTAACACAATCTCTACCTTTGTGCCAGCTAGCACATCTCTAAAATCTAACCACCCGAAAACTACAAATACTAACATCAACAACTCAGTGGCTAGTTCTGTTAAACAGGTTACAACACAGAAACAGGGCCCGCCAACTGCAAATAACTTTTCCTCAACTCAACAAGTAGACTCTACTCCAGTTCAGACAGCACCTAAACCTACAAACAATACTCAGACTACTCCCGCTCCTGAGGAAGCTGATGACAGTGAATGGGCTGCGGAGGGTTCACCCTTGGGCACAAGTAGAGTAAATAATGAAACTTCTAAGCACCTCATTATCCCAACCAGGAACACCTACACTAACGCACCAGGGACAAGTCAACCTAGACCCAGAACGACAAGAATGACCACACATATAAATCTCCCACCAGAGTCTAACGCCCAAACAATAGTTATGATTGGGGTACCTAAGTTAGTTGAAAATAGGAAGGAAACCTATGTTGAATTAAAGAACAAAGTTATGCAGTGGCTAACCACCCACAGACCACTGCCCCCCCACATAACAGGGACAATCTCTCATGTTAGGAGAGTAGATTGGGTGGGTACAAGATATAAATCAACTGAGGGTGACTGTATCGTCGTCATCTTCAAAGATAGAGGAGCTGCTAAATTTATTGCCAACTGGAGGAGTTCCTCCATAAACAGTCTGATCCGCACAATGGGACTAAGTTATTTCTACCCACGCAACCCTCATGGTCAAAGGTATAATTCCAAACATCCTTATGGCCACGAGGGGCCCCTGGTGTTTCAAACTCATCCTCAAACATGGGCTCCCGCCTTAGCTCCCAATCAGGGGATAACCCTGGACTTAGAAGCACAACGATATGCTCATCCCTGGGAAGATAGAACCTATAATTATCCATCATACCCCATGTATGAGAACCCAGAACCTGCTCATCATCCATATACAAAATCGTATTCAGCCCATAACTTATACGAGATCCCAACCTCAAACAGATATGATGCCTTTCATAACAACGCCAATGACTATCTGGATGAGGTGGATTGACTGCCATTTGTCCCACCCTCAATACCAATAATCGATCAGTCAAAATCCATTGTTCCTCTCAACCTAGCAAAATCTGACATCTCTGAGAGTACCTATGCCACCCCTAGTGCACATTCAGACATTTCTAAAACAGAGCCGATAATATTTAGCCCTGAAAGTTTTTCTTTACAAGGTGTACCCGTCCCTCTCACTGCCGACTTATGTCTTCCCCCCAATAACATATGTCCCAATTATCCAGATAGTGACAGAAGCCCCCGGAGAGATACTGAAAGTCATGTTGACTTACACCCACATTCACCACCACTTACAAATGTAGAGACAGGGAAAGCCCATAACAACCCCAATTCCATCAAAATTTTATCATGGAACATTGCAGGTTTGGATGCAAAAGCCAATGATCACACTTGGGTAGCATTTGTTAAAAATTACACTATACTATGCTTTCAGGAAACTTGGCTCACTGATAATAATGTCTTTATTGAGGGATTCCAAAGCTTCTTTGTTCCTGCACTACCATCATCGAGTGGAAGGGCGAAGGGGGGCCTGGCCACTTTCAATAGCCTCTCCCTGGTGACACAGATAAAAAACAAGCAACTGGATAATAGGAATATACAGACTCTGGAGCTTAGAAAGGGCAGAAAAGCATTAACTCTGGTTAACTTCTATAATTCTGTAATGCCTTCAGGTGAATGTAATATTATCAAACTCTACGAGTACATCCACGACAATTTGGCAATTCTATCCCGGAACAAAATAATTGTTGGCGACTTTAACGCGCATATCTGTGGACACCCGACATCGTCAACTTTGGGCTCTCTTGGTTGTGCTAACAGGTCAGGCCTTCACTTTGTGCACTGCCCACGAGGCTCTAACATGAACAATCTAATTGACGGTCTGGACCTGAGAATTACAATGTCCCTGAAAGAGGACTCCTTTATTTATGAAACTCCAACTTATAAAGGTTCAGAACAAGGATCTTTTATTGACCATATACTCCTATCCGTCGACATGGCAATTTCAGCTATAAATTTTAATATCCATGAAAGTATTCACAGTGACCATAACCCGATCTCTGTGGAAGTAAAAAATGGACTGTTTGAACTCCGTAAAAACGGTAAAGACCCGGGTGTCCTAAAACTAATTAATGGTAACCGTCGACTAAAGTGGTCCTCAGTAAACAGTGATGCCCTACTTGAATCCGTTAAACTGAGTTGTGATCAAGAATTCACCCTTTGCACCTCTAATACCACACCTCCGGATCTCATATTATCTGCCTTTGCTGTGCTGACTCGAATAGTCGATCAACTACTCTCAGTACCATCGAAGGGACTAAACGAACAACAGCCAAGATGGTTTGATCACACCTGCTCAAGAGCCAGTCGACAACTAAAAATGGCTCTTAAGAATAAACCAAGGGATCCGACATTAATTAAAATCTTGCGCTCCGAATATAAATCTGCTTTGGCATCCCGTAAAAAGGTTATAAAGGCAAACATATGGGAATCTCTACTTGATCCATCTATCCTGGGCAACAGCTCCAAGTTTTGGAGCATAATCAACAAACCGATGTTCGATGATCCTGACGCTGCCACCATCGGTACTGGTATACCTGAAGATGAGTGGGTCTCCCATTATAGCGCAATTTTTAAGAGCAAGATACTCGGCAAACACAAGCTCCGGCACTTCCCGTAGAAACGCCGCTGTTGTTCACGGACAAGGAAGTGGAAAGGGGGATTTGCTGTCTAACTAGTAACAAAGCCCCGGGCCCAGATGGTCTTCCCCCAGACTTATTTAAATCTAACGTCCCCTTCTGGGCTCCAATTCTTACGGCGGTGGTTAACGCTGGAGCCGCTACCGGGGCTCCTAAGTCTTGGGGAGCCTCAACCATTGTACCCGTGTACAAGAAAGGAGACAGAAGTAATGCAGCCTGCTATAGGCCAATCTCCCTGATCAACTCAGTCGCTAAGGTTGTTGGTGGGATCATCCTAAATAGGTTGTCCGTATGGGCCAAAAACAATAAAGTTATATCACCAGTACAGTATGGCTTTAGACCAGGACATTCTACAATAACACAATGCCTGAATCTATACCTAATTAGTGGCAAATATACTTTGGCCAGAAACGGCACACTAAATATGGCCTTTATGGACCTTTCATCGGCCTTCGATTGCGTTGACAGATGTAAACTTTGGGATGTCCTGCTGAAAATGGGGGTTGAAAAAAAACGTAATCAACTTTCTGGCCGACCTCCACAGCGACACACAAGCAAATGTGCGGTACACCAAAGACTTAAAAGTAACCAGAGACTTCAAAATAAATCGAGGGGTTAGACAGGGCTGTATTTTAGCGCCCTTTCTTTTTAACCTTTATATTATCGATCTAGAGGAGCATCTTTTAAAAACAAACACGGACTACCCATACATAGGGAAACGGGGCGTTCCTGTCCTGCTCTATGCTGACGACCCCGTCCTTATCTCCAGAACTGCACTTGGCCTTCAAACTCTACTGGACTCTTTTTTTCATTTTATGAACTCACGAGGCCTATGCATTAACAACGCCAAGTCATACGTCATGAAGGTAGGATCTGGGTCCAAAAAGTCTTACCCACTTTCTGTCAATGCGGAAAAAATACCTACTACAACAACCTTCTCATACCTTGGCGTATTGTTTGACAGTAAACTTACATGGGGACCCGCATTAAAGAAAAAGAGAGGAGACCTAATAAGGACCAATGCTGCAATAACTGACTTTGCACGTAAAATGGGTAATACACCAGTGGTTGCGCTGATGAAACTATACCAAGCCAAAAGCATATCAGTTGCCTGCTATGGGAGTGACCTTTGGGGCTTCTTACCTGTGGCCGACCTAGAAACCACTAAAAACAGTTTTTTAAAACAAGTTTTATGTTTACTAAAGAGCACGGCCAACTACTCTACCCACGAGGAACTGGGCATGCCTTATTTAGAGGACAAAATTGCGGTAAACCCCCTCCTGTGCTGGCTAAATTGCTGGATGAACAATGAAATACCTTTTACCCAGAACATTTTATCGGAAGCACTGAACTGGGAAGGGAAATTCAGGATACCCTGGATAAAGTATATTCGAAACTGTCTTCAAGATTTGGGCAGGATGGACCTCTTCTTAACACCACAGTTAGTAACAAAGCGAGATGTCATTTTTGTAAAGGACACCTTTTTAATGACTCGCCAGATGGTCAGGGAAGAGGCCGAATTGAAGAAGGGCAGCGTGATGAGTCATACTTTAACTAAATCATGTATTCAAATAGAACCATATCTATCCTGGCCCATCTCCAGATATGAGTGCTTTTTATTGACTAGATTTCGTTTTGATTTTTTCCACCTGTTGCTAGCCGTGCCCAGTGGAGCCCACAGGGGACAAGTGTTGCCAGCTTGCGGCTGCGACAATAAGTCTCCGCAAGACCTGGTGCACTTTTTATTTATATGCTCCTATTACACGTTACCACGAAAAATGTTTTTAAAACCTCTTTTTAAAAAATTGAAATTTGTGCAAATAAGGCCCGCACTAATTTATCTAAAAATGCTGCACAGTGAAAGCACTTTATACGTATGCAATTTTCTAAAAACAGCCCTGAGATTTAGAAAAAGTATGGAAGGTTAACAAGTCTCTGATAAACTGCACTTTCACATTTGCACGAGCTGTGATAGGCTATCATGCATTCTACTGTCTTATATCTAATCTTTTTAACTGGTGAATTCTTTATACATGTGTTTTTTTCTGTACTTTTATGACTGAACTTACCTTCAGCCGAATAAGGAAACTTTGAATTGAAATTGAATTGAATTGACTCAGACAGCTTGAATCCAGACACATTATAGGTATGTGTAGCCTTTTCTCAAATGGACACAATTTAGATGACGAAATGGCTGTACATCTACAGGAAGAATAGTGACCAGAGGGCCCCTTTGACGTATCCAGTAATATTTATGTTTGCTCTAATACACTGTTTGTCCTAACACATATTTTACTTCACAGGTTTTATTTGTATTATATTTTGTCTAATATTTGCTATGTATATATCTCCCTCCCACAGGAGGGAAGGAAGGGAATACGTCTCAAGCCGGTGGCAACAGGATCCCTACCCTTTTCTACATACCATCCTCCAGTCACTCTCCAAGTTACAGATAAGATTTTAAACTTGCACAATTTTGATTGCTATTGAGAGCACCAAGGGTTTGAAACAGGGGGTGAACGAGCTAGACACGATCTATCTCTTTTTGGGACTTACCAGAACAATCAACGAGATGCCTATGGTATAATGTAAAAAAGCCTGTTTTCATATACGAGCAATACCTACACATAAGGCGCTGCATTTTTTGCCATGTGGAAACATTATCAAGGGTCGCACATACATTAATTTACCATAACCCACTAACAAGGGTGGTACCCATGTATGCAACCGCAACCTGAAGGCACATCTGAAGAGCTAGCTACATACTCGAGATACACTAGCACCAAACACATCACACTACGAGTACCATAATATTTTGCAAAAATTCAAGACCGCCAGCATTTTGACTTAAGATATTATATCCAACATAGAGGTTGACATTAACACAATGAAAACACATACCCGGACCCACTAACCAGGGTGGCATGAACACTTTTCTTAAAAGCGTGGCATAGCACAATTGGTAGGTAACCAACTTACATGTTGGACCACAGATACCACAACTCCCTGCGCACATAGAAACCATACGCACCGGCAACGGAATAGGGATAAGTCGCGTCCATAATGCAGGATGACAGAATACCAAGGCGCGCTCTCAAGACACACTAATGATCACGGCAGACAACATCAGCATATGCATAGAAGGGCGGTGATTTTAACACACGTACTATACAGATGAGGAAGGTTCCCCGTAAACACACAAATCCTTGTAAATTTTGTTTGTGCAAATAAAAAAAAAAATTTCAAAACATGAGAGACACACAGAGGAAGTGTCAATGTAATGTATGACTAAATACAACGTCAGAGTACTGTGCTAAAATGGCGCGTATAGTAACGATGCCAAGACTATGGTGTGTAATGTGTAGTAATTTCACAATGTTTATTGTAAAAGGAAATGTATGTATAGAATGGTCTTTGTTCGGTAACGCTGTGTGAACAAGCCATTTCGGGGGCGAAACGCGTCACAGCGGGTTTATGACTGAAATAAACCCCCAACTTTGCTGAACAACTCTTGTGAATTCCTGTGTCAGATTGGATCTGAGAGTGTGAATGGGACTTAGTTTTAAAAGGATATTAATTACCAGTTTTCTACGCCGGTTTCGCACCACCCCTTTAAGGATTGAGAGCACTGACAGGAGTATCTTGGCTAAAAAGGGATGTATATATACACACATGTACATATCTATATCTACTTGTTAAATTATTAAATGAAAAAAGTGGTAAGTTATAAAAATGTAAATTTATTTATTATTTTATTATTCTTTTGACATTTTATACGTGTAAATAAACATACACACATACCTGTATATGCGTATGTTTGTTAAAATAAGTATATATTTTTAGATAATTTAAGCATATGTAATTTACATTATATTACTGTTAAATATTAATATATTTAATATATGCTATGTTTAACTATATATATCTTGAAAAACAATATTTTGTATATATTTTTCGATATAAGTGTCAAACGACATGTTTTTTTCAATATTTATGTAATTCAGTTATAGGTATAGGTAAACTATATTTTCGTGCTCAATATTTGTGACATGATATTTTTTAACACAATATATAGGATTTTGATATTTTGTCAGTGAACTGCAACCAGTGTTCTCAATACGGTCCATGTAATTACCCTATGGCGCAATAACAAAAGTTTCCTGATTTGCTTTTAGATATTATTTGGAGTGTGGGAAAAACAGTCTTAAAGTACGGAGCCTTAATTTTTAAATTCATGAAAGTACTGTGCTTGGTGAAATATAGAGATATGTATTATGAGGTAATAAAAGAATCATTTTGACAATTTTCTTTGCAGAACAAAGGCAAAGTCCGACATGGACGACAATTTAAGAAAGCTTTCCTACATACTTTCTAGCAGCAGGATTCTCTTGAGTGGAATAATATGATACAGTAAAACATGCCCTTCAGCTTGCTGATGGGGAGAAAAAGACAAGGAAACGGTTTAATACCTTTAGAGATTATGAGTGAGATCCCACAGCTACATTTGATTGCCTCAACCAATAATTATGTGAATCAGTTTTTCAAATGAAGAGATTATTTACATAATAGTCATTTATATTTTAATGAAGTAAATGTCTTCCAGTATGAATAACATCCCCATGATAAATGAAATGAGAGGGTTTGACACAGTCCACTGTTGAAATGCAGTGATTAAAACATGTCTTATCTTAGCATTTGTATTCATACCATGTGTTATCAATCTACAGAGAATACTTACCTGTATGTCTGATAACTGTAGTGAGCCGCATTGCATGTTTTTTAAACCACAAAACACATTATGTATATTATTTGAATTTGAATATCTAATCTTATCAACTTTTTGAAATACACGTAAAACATACTATCTATATTCTAATATTTTACATAAAATGTATACTGTGAAGAACATTATGATTGCAATGCTGTACTTTTCACAATCCTAATATTAGTAAAGGTAAAACACTGACAAAAATGTCATTTCCAAATTCTGACATTTGCCACCAGGAGTGTAAAGAGAACAGTTTCCGGTAAGTACTAATTTGTTTACACCATCTTTTAAAGTTAGCTGCGTAATTGATGTTGTAATATGTTAAATAGGGTGAGCCACCCAAGTCAATAAATAAACCTGTGCTCAACTCTGAGTCTTCTTACACTCCTACAGACCTTCCAGACACTGTTGGAACTTTGCTGGAGGGCAGGAGAGCACATCCCCCAGCCTCCCTTTCTGCCGTTCTATCAGCTCTCATGCCCCCGAGTGTCATAAAGGCCGAGGCATCCTACAGTGCGGGCGCCCCTTATACTTTTGCAGATCTTCCAGACACTGTTGGGACTTTGCTGGGGGGCAGAAACCACATCCCCCAGTCCTCAGGCACTGGAGTGCCAAAAGTAAGGCAGAGGAGTCCTTCAGCGTGGACTACGCTCGGGCAAAGCTTGGGCTTGGCCAGACGGGCCAAAGTGGGCCCGTCTGCACACGTCTGAGACCAATCGTGGTCGTGTCGGGCCAGCCCCCTTGGTTTTGGTCTGTGGCAAAAGTATCTGTAAGATCCTACCATATAGGTATTAAATTACATATATATATATTGAAAATGGTGAAATAGAAATTTATGGGGGACTAGGAAGTTTCTCCAAAGAGGCCGCAAGGTACTACTCGAGACTCCTTTCTGGTGCGAGCCACAAGGGTCCTTTATAATGAAATAACATTAGGAGAACGCCGTCTATCATCAGAATTGGGTGACACTATTATGTTCCCCACAGAACGAGATCCTTGCAGTAACTTTGAGAACCTGCATAGTGATACTAGCAGAAGGGGTGAGGTTGAGACTACTTCTGGGAATTTGCAAGATGGTCAGTTTTTGCCTCACTCATCTACATCTAATACGAGTGGGACCCCGCTAAAGAGGAAAAAGAAAACTAAACCTATGGAGACAAACGATGTGCCATAGACAAGATCAAATAAGGCCTCAAATGTACAATGCACCAAGGCGGATATGATAATATCATCTTTGTTCCCTAACACAGATAAGACTCCAGGCCCCACCCATCTCTTTTCATTGAAATCTGACTTGGACTTGAATTGCATATTTAGTAAATTTGAGTAAGTATTGACAGTAAGTTTGTCCCCTTTACTGGCTAAAATTAGGAGGATTCTATTTAATGTTTCAGACTACATTGGATAGCTTGAAAGTGCAAGGAGGTCAACTAAATCTCCAGTCCTCCAATGCTATTCCTCCCACCTCCTCTTCCTCTTCTTTTACTCATAAAAGGGGTCAAGCTACTGGGATAGGAGAGACACAAGTTAAGGGTGTACTGAAAGGAAGTACCAATACACCAGGTGAAACTAACAAAACAGGTACCAGGGGTTCGGAAGATTGGCACCGACAAAATGGTAGGGAGAGGGGTCCTAGATTTAAATTAGGAGAATCTACCAAAGTGGCTCAATGATCACTAGCTCATCTTAATCAGGTGACGCTGTAACTTCTTCCTGTGTCTTGCCCTTATGTGGCAATTTTAACAAATGTTCCCCAATTGCCTGATAATAGTGACAAGTCCACGGGACAGCTGAAGAATAAAGTCTGTCACTGGCTATCACGTAATACTGATTTTAGGAATTTTAGTCCATTGCACAAACATAAATGGAGATTGTAAAGTGGTAAACTGTAGATACCTTGATCTTGCTGAACGATTGATCAATTGTGGTGCCAAGCTTGACAGTTTAGATTGACGCCTAAAGGGTGTTATTGGGTGTAAGGAGAGGTCTGTAAAAAGTCATTTCATAACACACAGAGAGATAGTTTTTTTTAGAAATAATGGCTTAACCACCCCGCAAGAGATTTCATCCTGACTTCAAATATACCAAGAGCCTGGATTTAGTTCAGATGAAAATGATGCACCAGAGGGTCCTCTAATCCAGGGCACTAGGACTGATAATCAACATCTCCAACTGATCTTGTGGAATGTCGCAGGATTAAGGTCTAAATTGAGTGATCCTAATGGGGGTAAGTTTATAGACCGGTCAAATTTGTTTATTCCATGAAACCTGGGCGTTGAAACGGATCCACATGGTGGCTTTTACTAATTTCAGTGTTCAGGCTAGACCATTGCCGGTGACAAGTTTGGCTTGTAACAGTCACAGGTTAAATATTGAATCAGCCAATATATTGGGCCTTGATTTTGAAAGTGTAAAAGGAAAGTTTGTAATAAGGCTAATTAAGATTCATAATCTCTTTAGAAGCCTGAATCAGGAGTCTCAAAGAGGGTATACTATCTTATTGTAGCAGGGACCTTCAATGTGTCCTACGACCCAGTTGATTTTGTACAGTACCTCGTCTAAGAAGAAATGTCAGCAAAGGGCATACAAAACTGCATATTCCACACCTTAAGAGATGTTCGAAGGTCTGGCTGCAAGTTCTGTCCTTTACTTTAACCCATGCTGATCGCACTTGCAATGGGTAGATGCTCTCTGATACAGATGCATCCTTCACTTTTAAAAGGACGTATACACGAAGTAGGATAGATTATATAATGGTTAATCTAAGATCTGTGGCTAAAATGCAACATATGGTAGTCATAGACAACAAATGATAGTGATCATAAAGAACTGGGGGGCATATTACCAACAACTAGCGATGATTATCGCTATGTTGGTTTAGCGGCAATAATAATATCGCTGAGCTCCGATGATTTTTATCGCCTAGGAGCCTTGCTATTATCAAGTTTTATCTCTTAAGCAATAAAAATCGGCCGAAATGCATGAATATTGCTGTAAAGTCAGCGATATTCATGCATTACCGAGCAAAGGCTCTTAGCCATGTTATCCACCTCCCATTGGATAACATGACTAAGAACAGCTCTGGGCAGGCGCTAGCTTTTGAAGATAATCGCGCTTAGCGCGATTATTTCCAAAAGTTGGTAATAGGAGATAGAGATGTTAGCGACTGTTTCCAGTCGCTAACATCTTGGCACGCCCACTTTGCATGTCATTAGCGATAATTATCGCTGACATGCAAAGTGGGCACCTAAAAGCCCGCTATTTTCGACTAGCTGTCGCTAACTGGTGTTAGCGACAGCTAGGTAATAGGGCGATACAATTATCGCCGCTTTAGCCGGAAAAATTCCTGCTAAAGCGGCGATAATGCCCTTGGTAATATGCCCCATGATTTGGGGTTAGTTGACATCCCCTACTTGACTAACTGTACTGATGCTCCGGGTCTACCTAGAGTTACCACAAACAATGATAGGTGGATAAAATGGCCTTTTGTATTATCTGATGGTAAGACTTTAGCCAGTATTTAGGAGGAGGTAATATTGACACTAACTCCATTGGGGAACCCAAATTGTGACGATGCAATAACTATGAACAGTTTCTCTAATTTACTTAAATCCATCAAGGGCTATTTCTGTAAGCATTGTCAACATATCCCACCTAAGCAGAAAGAATGAAAACTGTAAACTGGCTAGATCAGCTTTAATTACAGCTGTAAAGAATAGCAATAGTTTTGTTATAGTAGAGGGCAGAAGGGCACATAATAGAATGCAGTTAGATGCTAAGAAATGTTGGGAGAAGAGAACTGGGGCAAATTAGTTCAGACATCAAAATGGAAAGATAGCCAGTTACTCTCTCATTTGTTGACTAAAAGTGCAGATTATAAGGTAAAAGAAGAAGATTTTTTAAAATATAATATGTAAGGGTAGACAATTTCACCACATGATATTCTGGGGGGACAGGAGGTAGGATATGGGATTTAGAAGGAAGGTCAGCACTCGCACCCGAAAGAGAGATAGGTGATTTAGTTAGTTTTACACTGGAGAAAACTGTGGCTACTACTGGCAGTATGGAAAAAGGCAAAGCACCGGACTGTATAGAGTACCTGGAGATCTCTATCAATCAAAGCCATCAATATGGGGTTACATATTTAATTTAGGGCTTATTAATGAGCCCCTCGTGCTGGTGGTGTGTCACTTTTTGTGACACACCAGCAGCATAATATATGTGCCACTGTTAGACCTGACCTTTTTGACAGGTTTATCCCCAAACCTTTTGCCTTTTGCCTCCTATTTTTCTGACTCTGTTTTCATTGGGTATAGGATTCTGGGCACTTTACCACTGCTGACCAGTGCTAAAGTCCATATACTCTCTGTATAAGTTGTGACAATGATTGGCTATCCATGACTGTCATATTTGATTTACTGGTAAGTTGGAAGTATATTTCACAGTGTGTGACAGGCCCTGTAAATCAAATGCTACTAGTGGGCTTGCAGCACTGGTTATGCCACCCACATGAGTAGCCATGTAAATGTATCTCAGACCTACCACCGTAGTGTCTGCGCACACAGTTGTGAACTGCCATGTTGTCCTTGCAAGTGCCCCTGCTTGCCAAAACCACATTTTCCCTTTCCTTACATGTAAGGCACTCCTAAGGTAGGACCAAGGTACCCCCATGGGGAGTGGCGTGTGTGTGTGAAATATAGGACCTGTACTAGTGTGTGTGACATGTCCTGATAGTGAAATACTGTATATTTCCTTTTTCACTGTTGAAAGGCTATCTGTCTCATAGGCTTATCATTGGGGTTGCACTGTAACATTTTTAGCTGTGTAACCTGCAATAGGGACAAGATAGTTAAATGAAGTTTGGACTCTCTGACCTCAGACTATATTAACTCACCTTTTGGTGAAGGTGGTTTTAAATTTGAGAATGCCACAGAAAGTGAGCATTTTCTTACTTCACCATTCTGTGTGCCTCTGGCTGTTGTGGATTCAGCGCCTGGTGTGTGAGTGACAGAAGCTACGATGTGCATTCACTTGTTCACTTGAGGGGTTGCCCCATGTGAAAAGACACATTGCTGGAATTGCGTCTGTTTTCAGATACACCCCAGCAATGTGCCACTTTTGTGCCTACTGATATGTCAGGAATACTGACGTATCTTTAAATCCTTCTAACATGGAGTGCCGTCAGTAAACATAGTAACCAGAAATGAGCAACCCAATATACCCTTGAGGGTTTGGGCAAAAGATATGGTAGGGTATAGATATCTTCAAGGGATTTTGTTATTATGTATTTCAGACAAAATTTCAAACAGTACTTGACGGCCTTGTACACATACGACCGATAGTGCAAAGCAACAACTACAAATATTCAGTCAATTTACGTAGGTCACTGCAATGTGATGAAATCTCTGACAGCTTGGCACTGAGCAGTCAGGCTTAACCTCAAGTCAATATAAAGTATTTATGACATACTCAAACAGTAAAAAGTAAAAACACACAACCCAAGAAAAAAATTCCAAACCAAATCAGAAAGATTAGTAAATTTAATGTCAGTAAATATTTTACATCAGTGTTTAGTTTTGGAATTCAGTACTTGTGTTTTTGCAGTGCCACTCAGTGATTTTTGTCAAACCAAAAATCCCATGTGATAATCTGACATCAAAACAGATTTTTGATTTTGAATTCTTTATTTTTTTATTGGGATTTTTAAAAATGGTTTCCCTAAATCTCACTCCTGTCCTCATATTTTTCACCTGTAATTTTGCCAAGAATGGAGATTGATCTCGGCAAAATTAAATGTTTAACTGTGCCAGAGCTGAGAAAGTTGTGTGGGGCTGAAGTTAGCAAACAACTCACAAAAACTGGATTACCAGATAGCCATAAGAGCCTGGCCATATAGAAATGGTCCATATTTTGAATCTACATCACAGGAGCAGGTGGATGATGTAGAAGGAGAAGATGAAATAGAGCAGGATGTAGAGAATATCCTGGTTATGGACCCAGGATCACTGGAGAAAGGATAGCACACAGGAGTGAGGTCCCCTGCCAGGAGAGAATCAGTAAAGAGAGGATGGCACACAGGAAGGGGTCCCCTGCAAGGAACAGTGTGTCCTCCCACAGCCTGGCCCCTGAAAGAGAGCTAAGGTTTGCTCTAGCCACTCTGGCCATGGAGCAAGCAGCCACAGTGAAGGCCATTGGAGAGAATAAGACAGAAGCTGAGAAGGTACCAGAGGAGAAAAAGGCAGACGCTGAGAGAGCCTTGGAAGAGAAATAGGATAGCAATGAAGGAGATTACAATTTTGCTTGAACATGAGGTAAGCCAGGAAGACCTGGACCTGAAAGCTAGGAAGATCATAGAGTCCAGGAAGATGGTGGCAATAACAAAGAGGTGCCCAAAGTAGGTAAAAGGGTCCAAATCCACAAAGCCCCAGTACCTAGATTTGTGGTGGGGTACGATTGACAAGTGGGTTGAGGACTAAGAGGTGGCCTTGAAATTCCCAGTGTCCCTGACAAGGATTGAGGGGTGAGTCTCTGGAAATAGATACCAACTTTGGGGAAG
Source organism: Lissotriton vulgaris (assembly GCF_964263255.1). Taxonomy (NCBI): domain Eukaryota; kingdom Metazoa; phylum Chordata; class Amphibia; order Caudata; family Salamandridae; genus Lissotriton; species Lissotriton vulgaris. The sequence goes on from NC_141694.1 coordinate 528,197,478, forward strand.
AAAAGTCATGTGGCATCTACCGAAGAGTGACAGGATAAGGTATAACCTCATGAAGGAAGCCCTTGTTGGTAAATATGGTTTGAGTCCAGAGAAGTCCAGCTTAGAGTTTAGGCACAGCTATGACATGAAGCCCCTGAGGTCCAACTCATCTGACTGTATTCTAGATAGGCCCTGTCACCATTTTAGCTCATGAAAGTTGCTATTTTAGATCATGAAAGTTGCCATATTTCTCTGTTTATGCCAAATATTGTCAAGTCTGCCATTTGACGAAGATGCTGTCTGACCTTCTTTCTATGAACTCTGAAAGTGTCAGGTCATCTGACTGATGCCGGATATAACACCTGAGGAGATATAAGTCTGGTTCAAATATCTACTTGAATCCATGTCTAAGTCAAATAAGAACAAAGTCTAAACATATAGTCAAAATAATGGAGTATGAATTGACGTCCTCCTATGTCAGAAATTCCACTCTCTGATGAGATTCAAGGGATATTTACAAGCCCCTTGCGCTGCTGGTATGTCACTAACATATAGATTCATCAAAGTCCCCTTTTGCGAGTCTGTATTAGCGATTATTAAGGAATCTCTATTACAGACTCGCAAAACAGTATGCATGTAGAAATCGCAATATTTTTTGCGATTTCTACTGCTTCCTTGTTTGTGATTCGCAAATTGCTAATCACAAATAAGGATGCGATTTCCCATTCATTCCTATGGGCCCATAGGAATGAATGGGGACTCTATCCTTATTTGCAATTCGCAATTAGCGAATCGCAAATAAGGAAGCGATTTCAAGGGTGCCAGGGTGTCCAAAGGACACCCTGTAGCACCCCTGAAATGGAAATGTACACTGATGTTGCGCACACACATGTCCAAAGGACATGTGTGTGTGTAACATGCAACTTAGATAAATGCACTAAAGTGCTTATTTCTAAGTTTTCGCTATTTACCATGTAGTTAGACTTCGCGGTAAATAGCAGCCCCGGTTTACGAATTCACAATTTTAAAATGCTTAATGCTTTGCATATAAGGAATCACAAATTGCGATTCTTTAAATGCAATCGCAATTTGAGAAATCGCAATTATTTGCGATTTTTCAAATTGCGAGTTCATGATCCATTGATGAATCTCAAATGCCATTTTTGCGGGCGCAAATGGCAGAATTTTGCGATTCGCACCGTTTGCACTCGCAAAAATGCTTTATGAATCTACCTGTTTGTTCCCATATTAAAAGAGACTCACCGGCATTGTAAGGGGATTGTAAATAAGCCCCTCAATACGTAAGGACTGCCATTAAGATGAGAGACCCTTCCCTCAACTAATCACCTTAGATTCTGCAAGAATATGCTCTCGCCTCCTGTCGGATCACTTTGAAGAAGCAAAATGTTGCTCAGTGCTGATAGAGCCAAGTCCTTGAGGAAGGCTACTACTGCAGTGCACGTTTACCCTTAACAGGGAACACTGCCTCCACACTTCCACTGATAACAACAGCTTTAGCTGCCAACAAGTTATGCAGTATGTTGCCTCTCCCTAAGAAACTCGAGATTGTGGCTGTTCTGCTTTCCCTGCTCTCTCAATCAATCAATTAATCAATCAATCAATCAATCAATCAAACACTTGTAATGAGCGCTACATACCCGTGAGGGTCTCAATGCACCGGGGGGGCGGAGAGGGTTTAGAGGGCAGGCTGCTACTGATCGAAAAGCCAGGTCTTGAGAAGTGTTCTGAAGGCCAGCAGGTCCTGGGTCTTTTGTAGGCCGGTGGGGAGAGTGTTCCAGGTCTTGGCGGCGAGGTAGGAGAAGGATCTGCCGCCGGCTGTGGTTTTCCGGATGCATGGAACTGTGGCGAGTGCAAGGTTGGTGGAGCGGAGGCTGCGGGTGGGGGTGTAGAAGCTGAGTCGGCCGCTGAGGTATGCTGGTCCGGCGCTGTGTAGGGCTTTATGTGCGTGGATGAGGAGTTTGAACGTGATCCTCTTGTTGACGTGGAGCCAATGCAGGCCTCTGAGGAGGGGTGTGATGTGGCTGCGTCGGGGGCCATCAGGGGGCGTTGAGGATCAGTCGTGCCGAGGTGTTCTGGATGCGTTGTAGTAGTCTCAGGACCTTGGTGTTGTTCCTGCGTAGAGGGCATTCCCGTAGTCCAGTCTGATGGTGGTGAGGGCATGGGTGACGGTTTTTCTCATGTCGGAGGGGATCCATTTGAAGATCTTGCGGAGCATTCGGAGGGTGTTGAAGCAGGAAGCGGAGACGGCGTTGACCTGCTTGGTCATGGAGAGCATAGACGTATGTTTTAGGGTGTTAGGTTTAAGAAGACATTGTGACCATGTCAGAAATATTCATTTTATTTTCATTACTCACAACGTGCCTTCCTCCTGGTTGTATGGTATCCTGGGTAGTTATTTTAAATGTACTGAGAAACCGGTCATTCCTGTCATACTAAGTGCCTTTACTTGAAGTGCCTAGTCTACTTACTGCTCTCTGTGTGTGTGTGTGTGTGTGTGTGACATTGTGAATAACAAAATATGTGTGCTATTGTTACCAGTGTGACCTTGATCCCTTTACAGGAAGTGATAGCAACGCAAATGCAATTATTCTATTTCAACAATTTATTGGATAGTGCTGTGCGGGATGGTCTTTCACATTCGGTGCTGGTGCATTAAATTATGTTCCCTATTGTCACCCTTGGGTGGGAAAACAAACTTTGTACAACTATGCCAAAGTCATAGTTTACAAAACATCAAGAAAGTGTCCAGTGAGTCTTGGGTGGATTTAATGATTTACTCTAGGAAGGCACTGGAAACTTGAGTTTCCAGTCTAATCCTCAGCAGAAGAAGAGTGATTTTAATAGAAAGAAGTCCCCAGGCTGCTACCGGCACCGGCATGAATGTTACCAGCATGGGCACTTTAAGTGAGACTCCATCTGCCCCTGCCCCCAGAAAAAAGCCCTTAACTGGTGGGCCTATTCTGGGAATGGCCAGTGCAGTGCTGGGGAAGAAGTTGCCCCAATTAATGTTCTGTGGTGTGCAGAGATTCCCCTAATGTCCCTGGATGACAAAGAGATGATATAAAATGCTCACATGCCTTGCAATGCCAAAATATGTAGTCAGGGGTCCACCATTAGGTGCAGATGCTGAGAGACACATGAGACGGTATGGCTACTGAGTGGTGTCATCTGGTGTACTGGAGCAAGCAGTACCTATTGTCGTCCACAGGTTGTGACACCAGAAGAGCCACTATCCAGTGACTTTCATTTCCTCTGAAAGGGGGGCTCAGGTTCCTTAGAGGTAGCAGTGAGTCTAGTCCTGCCTGTTGACTGTCTGTTGGGAAATTATTGTGAGCACACCATCTGGAAAGAGGTGCAGTTCAGGTCTAATTTGGGATTTCCTGAGTGGGTGTGCCTGACCATATGGCCCATGGCAGGCCAACAGAGGAGTTCGAAGGACTTGAACAATGAAAAATGGTCCAGGTGCCTACCAAGAAGTCAATCAAGGGGTGGGGGAAACCTACTCAAGAAGTTTCCACAGTTGGGAGAAGGCTAACCCTAATTATGGTGCCCCGCGCCATATAGGGGAAGACAGTGCTGCCCTTGGTCACCTATCTGAGTTAGTCAGGTGACAAACTAAAGAGAGCTTATCCCAGGCAGAGATCTGCTGCTCTGGAGTGCCTACTACAGCAGGCTGCCTGGTAACTCCTCTAGTAATCACCTAATTTACTGGGAAAATGGTCTTCGGTAAATTGAGCCTAAGGTCCCTCTGTCTGGAATAACCTGTTTGTTTGTGGTCACTCTGTGCTATTGGGCCTTCCAACAGGAATTGGTTTGTCATATTCCCCTGGTAAGACATCTAAGCCAAAACCTTTGGCCAACTGGTCACCCACATTTTTTGGCTCCTGATGAGGATGCATTCAGATGCATTCTGCAGATGCTGTGTAACTTGCCAGGCCAGTGGGAAGACAGTGGTAAAGCAAAATACATTCTACTTCTATTCCCTGCAGAGGGAACCCCCTTTGATAAGGTGGGTATAGACATTAGACCACTGGACCGAAAAACTGCCTTAGGTAACAGATTCATCATGGTCTTGATAGACCATGTCACAAGGTACCCTGAGGTCATACTTCTGAGGTCTGTTACTACACCTACAGTGGTCAGGGTAATGATGAGTATATTTACCCTTTTGGTTTTCCTTAATGCAGTTGTGTTTTACAGCGACACCAACTTCATTTCTGCATACATGAAGCATATGTGGGAGGACTGTGGGGTAATCTACAGTCTACTTCATACCACCAACAGACCAATGGGTTTGTTGAACAGATCAACAAGACCCTGAGAGGCATGAATATGGGCCTACCAGGACCCATAAGACATAAATGGAATATCTTAGTACAAAGCCTGCTATTTGGCTACAGAGGGGTGCTAAAGAAGGGAGTGGGGTTCAGTCCCTTCAGACTTCTGTTTCGCCACCCTGTGCGTGGACCACTCAGCATGGTGAAGGAGTGATGTGAGCAAGCGTCCAAGAAACCCTCTCAAGATGTAGTGAGCTAAATGTTGGCTCTCAGGTCTCTGAAGAAGCACATCTGTAAGGAAGCCACTGAGAAACTAGAGGTGAGCCAGGAAGTCATGAAGCTGTAGTATGACCAGAAGGCTACTCTGTGGAGTATCTGCCTGGCCAAAAGATATAGGTGATGGAGTCTGTGGAACACAGACCTTAAAAGACCAATGGAATATGCCCTATTAGTGTAAGGGACAAAAAGGAAGGTCACCTACCTGGACAGCTTTAAGGGTTCTGCATGTGAAGTACCTCTAACCCACCTTTGAGAGGTTTGAAGTCACTATGCCCTCAGTGATGGATGATGGTGAGAGGAGGAGCGGTAACCATGCCCAAACCTCCTGTCTTCCAAGGAGCAAGAGGGTCAGTGAAATGAATTGTCTTCTACTCTACACTGACCTGAGCAACAGAAAGACTGTCCTCTCTTGTTGCAGCATTTAAGCTCTCTCTTCACCATTACCCCTGAGCTTACCAATTAGTGTAACTATGATATATACATAGGGACAGTATGTCTGTCAAGAGTTAGATTTACAGGTAATCTGACAAACTGCCCCCTGGAAAATCACTTTCAATTTAAAGTGATTTACTTTTGATAATAAAATGCCCTTGTAACCTTCCAGAGGTTGGTAAACCAGGTCTTTGTCTGGGCTAGAAAGTTTAGTGCCACCTATGTGGATGATATTACTGTTTTCAGCTCCAAATGGAAAGACCACATGCACCACCTCTGGACAGTGTTTCAGACCCTGCAATGCACATATCTGACTATCAAGACTAATAAGTGCCAGATAGACAAGGGATCAGTGGTGTATTTGGTCATCCAAGTTGATAGAGGCAAGGTTCAGCCTCTCCAGCTCAAGATACAGACCATTGTAGCTTGGAAGCCTCCCAATACCCCCTCACAGTCTACTACAGGAGATTTGCTTATGGATATGGTACAATTGATAGCCCTATAACAGATCTGACTTCCAAGAAGCAGCCTAACAGAGGTATGCCAGAAGGTGTTTGATACCCTCAAGGAGGTCATGCGCAACGCACCAGTTCTTAAGGCATCTAACTTCTCCAAGGAATTTCTGGTCCAGACACGCTTTAGAGAATGGCATTCAGGCTATATTTTCACAGCCGAACAATGAAGGCTTGTACCAACCTTTGGCCATTATCAGCAGAAGTCTACTGCCCAGGAAATAGAGGTGGAGTGCTATTAATAGGGAAGCATTTGCAATGGTCTGGACACTGAAGAAGTTGAGACCATACCTGCTTGGACTCTCCTCCGAGTTCAGACAGACCACAGACCCCTCAGATGGCTGACAAAAATGTGCAGTGAGAATCCAAAACTGTTGAGGTGGCCCATCTCCCTCCAGGGAATGGACTTTATGGTGGAGCATCCCTCTGGCACTGATCACACCAGTACTGAGGGACTTTTTGGGTTTTTACATCCCACTCAAAATTGAACCATAGCAACTGGATACTGGATCACCTAGTTGTCAGCAGTCACAACCTTGTGGACTTCATTGGGAACTACTTGCTCTTGAGACACCAGATGACACCTCCGGGGTGCCATACGGGCTCCAGTGTCTCTCAGCACCTCCACCCTCTACTCATTGATGGTGAACCAAAGTCTAATATTCTCAGGGTCTGATTATGAGTTTGGTGGTGCAGGAGTGGACCACCATGCCAGCGGTCTGCTCCCGCACCACCAAACCTATGGTTGAGCCGCCTGCCAGATTACAAGTGTTTCTCGTGTCTGGAGAGCTTTATTTGGCAGTACCATGGTGGTGGCTCTGAAAATGGGCACCTCAATGGGAACGCCCCAAAAAGGTCCTTCAAGTCATGAACAGTAAAGAACATGCTGCTCAGGAACTGGGGTACATGCACACGGGGGTACATGGTGTGCCCACCTGCATGCACCCCATGGCCCGAGGCAAAAGGGGGCCTTGTAGGACCACCTTTTGTTTCCTGTTGGCCACGGTTTTCATGGAGGAGAAACCGTCGTGAAAACTGTGGCAGAGAGAAAACTCGTAATATGCTTTGCGGGACTGCAATGGTCCTTCCAGCAGCAGGGCAATCCATTCCAGCAGCAGGCCAGCAGAGCAGTCCTTCTGAGTGTTACAGGGTCCAGAAGTGACCTGATGAGTGGCTCTGGAGTTCCAATATTTATAGCTGTTGCCAGCTTTTGAAGGGGTGGAATCCCTACACCATGCCCGTCTGGTTCTGGAAAGTACTACTGTCAAGATTTTAAGAAGTCTGAGGGTACAAAATACAGAGTACGCCTGGTGTCAGATTCCTGTGTGCATGTAGGAGGCAAACCCCTTTGAAATGTAAGTGGGGCATGGCACAGCTCTGCCCACAGCCATCCTGTCAGGATTGCATATTGTGGCCCTACTTAGTCACCTTTTGTGTTACTGTCTAGGAGAAATACACATTCTGTAACAGTAGAGCCATTGACAGTCATGTGACCCAGAATTCTTGCTGATGGCACAAATGGTTAGGATAAGAAAATGTCAATTTTTAAAAGTAGTATTTTCAGAAATGTGACTTATAATCTGACTTTACCACTAAAGAGGTATTTAAATTGCAATTCATTTGAGGGTAAACATAATTTTGCTTTATGCTCCCTGTTCAAAATTTGGTTAATGGATGACTGGGATGTGAGCCCTAGGAAAGCAGCAACCACAATCCTAGTCAGGGTAAAGCACAAGCAAACCCCACATTAACCTGTTCTCTACCCCCTGGTAGCTTGACACAGAGCAGTCAGGCTTAACTTAGTGACAATGTGCAAAGTATTTGTACAAACAGTAAAACTGTGAAAACACCACACAAAAAGTATCCCACACTAGGTTAGAAAAATATATCTTAATTTAATAAATAAAACAAGCCCAAAATAACTAAAATCCAATTAGTAGAACCAGAGTTATGAATTTATAAGGAATAAACTGTAATATAGCACTTTAAAGCATAAAGTGCACACCATGAGTATCTGGTCACACTGAACCAAATCAAAGTAAAAAGTTCAGGCCGACTCGGATGGAACAGGGGTTGGATATGGTTGCAGATTAGTCCTGCTGAAGGTTTACCTTCTCCAGATTTGTGCCAAGAGTTCTCTTCGCATTGAAGGTCACCAGGGACAAGGAGAGCACTGATGGTGTGGGCTGGTGTGGCATGAGGACCAGGCTGGGCGGGCTGGTACTTTGCCTCAGGAGTCCTCAGCAGGCGATCAATGCTTGCTGAGTGAAGACGTGGGCTTGCAGTCGCTCGTGATGATTTTTGTTATGAGCGGCGCTGTTTTAGTGTGAACACGCCCTTAATCAAAGAGCCCAAAAGCTTGAATTCAAGAGCTTGAGAGCCACATCAAGGGTCCAAGTCCTGAGAGGTACCACTTGGGGGTCAGGAACCTGCTGATGACGGGTCTAGGAGTTGTTGGGGAACCTTTTATGTCCCTGATGCTCAGATCAGGAGGCCAAATGCAAAAAGAACAATTGATGGACAGAATGCAGAACAATGTCATACATTCACCCCAGTATAGCGATCTGCGCCTAAGTCCATCATTTTTTGCTCACCATGCCATTCCAGTTTGGACCCAGCCATATACAAATCAGCCTTGAGCCTGCGCCCAATGGGAACAGTTCAGGCCGAACTGCCTGGTCAGGTCCTCCCTGGACTGGTAATAAGCATCCTAGGAACGGTTCGGGCTTTCAGCCCTCATCAGCCAGCATAGCTTGACTCCGGAGGCATGGAGTGCACAGGTTCCCCGTCTGGGCACACCCGTCCCACTCGGGGTGACAAAAGCAAAAAAAACAATTCATGGAGAGAATGCAGAACAATGTCATACATTCACCCCACTACAGAGATCTGGGCCTAAATCCATTGTTTTTGGCTCACCATGACATTCCAGTTTGGACCCAGCCATATGCAAATCAGTCTTGACCCTGTGCCCAGTGGGAACAGTCCAGTTCGAACTGCCAGGCCAGGTCCTCCCTGTGAATGTTTGCATTGTTCACATTCCATCCATCAATTGTTTTTTTTGCATATGTCGCCCTAAGTGGGAAGGGTTTGCGCAGGCATGAGTCCGGTGCTCACTACACCCCTCGATTCAAGCTAGCCTGGCTGATGAAGGGTGATGCCCTAAAACCAGTCTGAGGATGCTTGTTTTCGTTCCAGGGAGGACCTGGCTTGGCAGTTCGGGCTGGACTGTTCCCATTCCGAACAGGGTCAAGACTGATTTGCATATGGCTGGGTCCAAACTTGGGTGGTGTGGTGAGTAAAAGAATGAAGGATTAAGCCCAGATCCTTGTAACTGGGGTTGAATGTTTGCATTGTCCACATTCCGTCCATCAATTTTTTTTTGCATATGTCGCCCTAAGTGGGAAGGGTATGCGCAGATGTGGGTCCGGTGCTCACTACACTACTGGATTTAAGCTAGCCTGGCTGATGAAGGGTGATGCCCTTAAACCAATCCTAGGATGCTTGATCCCAGTCCAGGGAGGACCTGCCTAAGCAGTTCGGGCTGGACTGTTACCATAAAGAACAGGGTCAAGACTGATTTGCATATGGCTGGGTCCAAACTGGGGTGGCGTGGTGAGCAAAAGAATGATGGATTAATTTTTGCATATGTCGCCCTAAGTGGGAAGGGTATGCGCAGATGTGGGTCTGGTGCTCACTACACCACTGGATTCAAGCTAGCCTGGCTGATGAAGGGTGATGCCCTCAAACCAATCCTGGAATGCTTGATTCCAGTCCAGGGAGGACCTGCCTAAGCAGTTCGGGCTGGACTGTTCCCATAAGGAACAGGGTCAAGACTGATTTGCAAATGGCTGGGTCCAAACTGGGGTGGCGTGGTGAGCAAAATAATGATGGATTAAACCAAGATCCTTGTGATTGGGGGTGAATGTTTGCATTGTTCACATTGCGTCGATCAATTATTTGTTTTGCAAATGTCACCCTAAGTGGAAAGGGTATGCCCAGACGTGGGTCCCGTGGTCACTACACCACTGGATTCAAGCTAGCCTGGCTGATGAAGGGTGATGCTCTGAAATCTGTCTAAGGATGCTTGTTTGGCTTGGCAGTTCAGGCTAAACTGTTCCCATAAGGAACAGGGTCAAGGCTGATTTGCATATGGCTGAGTTCAAACTGGGGTGGTGTGGTGAGCAAAAGAATAAAGGATTAAACCCAGATCCTTGTGACTTGGGGTGAATGTTTACATTGTCCACATTCCGTCCATCAATTGTTTTTTTGCATATGTCGCCCTAAGTGGGAAGGGTATGCGCAGACGTGGGTCCGGTACTCACTACACCACTGAATTCAAGCTAGCCTGGCTGATGAAGGGTGATGCCCTGAAATCTGACTAAGGATGCTTGTTTCTGTTCCAGGGAGGACCTGGCTTGGCAGTTCAGGCTAAACTGTTCCCATAAGGAACAGGGTCAAGGCTGATTTGCATATGGCTGAGTTCAAACTGGGGTGGTGTGGTGAGCAAAAGAATAAAGGATTAAACCCAGATCCTTGTGACTGGGGGTGAATGTTTACATTGTCCACATTCCGTCCATCAATTGTTTTTTTGCATATGTCGCCCTAAGTGGGAAGGGTATGCGCAGACGTGGGTCCGGTGCTCACTACACCACTGAATTCAAGCTAGCCTGGCTGATGAAGGGTGATGCCCTGAAATCTGACTAAGGATGCTTGTTTCTGTTCCAGGGAGGACCTGGCTTGGCAGTTCAGGCTAAACTGTTCCCATAAGGAACAGGGTCAAGGCTGATTTGCATATGGCTGAGTTCAAACTGGGGTGGTGTGGTGAGCAAAAGAATAAAGGATTAAACCCAGATCCTTGTGACTGGGGGTGAATGTTTACATTGTCCACATTCCGTCCATCAACTGTTTTTTTGCATATGTCTCCCTAAGTGGGAAGGGTATGCGCAGACGTGGGTCCGGTGCTCACTACACCACTGAATTCAAGCTAGCCTGGCTGATGAAGGGTGATGCCCTGAAATCTGACTAAGGATGCTTGTTTCTGTTCCAGGGAGGACCTGGCTTGGAAGTTCAGGCTAAACTGTTCCCATAAGGAACAGGGTCAAGGCTGATTTGCATATGGCTGGGTTCAAACTGGGGTGGTGTGGTGAGCAAAAGAATGATGGATTAAACCCAGATCCTTGTGACTGGGGGTGAATGTTTTCATTGTCCACATTATGTCCATCAATTGTTTTTTTTGCATATGTCGCCCTAAGTGGGAAGGGTATGCGCAGACGTGGGTCCGGTGCTCACTACACCACTGAATTCAAGCTAGCCTGGCTGATGAAGGGTGATGCCCTGAAATCTTCTGAGGATGCTTGTTTCTGTTCCAGGTAGCCCCTGGCTTGGCAGTTCTGGGGGTGAATGTTTGCATGGTTCACATTCCGTCCATCAATTGTTTTTTTTGCAAATGCTGCCCTAAGTGGAAAGGGTATGCCCATGCGTGGGTCCCATGCTCACTACACCACTGGATTCAAGCAAGCCTGGCTGATGAAGGGTGATGCCCCGAAACTGGTCCCAGGATGCTTGTTTCCAGACCAGGAAGGACCTGACTTGGTAGTTTGGGCTGGACTGTTCCCATTAGGAAAAGGGTCAAGACTGATTTGCATATGGCTAGGTCCAAACTGGGGTGGTGTGGTGAGTAAAAGAATGATGGATTAAACCCAGATCCTTGTGACTGAGGGTGAATGTTTACATTGTCCACATTCCGTCCATCAATTGTATTTTTGCATATGTCGCCCTAAGTGGGAAGGGTATGCGCAGACATGGGTCTGGTGCTCACTACACCACTGGATTCAAGCTAACCTGGCTGATGAAGTGTGATGCCCTGAAACCGGTCCCAGGATACTTGTTTCCAGACCAGGGAGGACCTGTTTTGGTAGTTCGGGCTGGACTGTTCCCATAAGGAACAGGGTCAAGACTGATTTGCATATGGCTGAGTCCAAACTGGGGTGGTGTGGTGAGCAAACGAATGATCAATTAAACCCAGATCCTTGTGACTGAGGGTGAATGTTTACATTGTCCATATTCCGATCATCAATTGATTTTTTTTTGCACAGATCAGGAGGCACGCAGACTAGCCCTTTAAGTCACTCTGGAGTCATGGGTTTGAGATGAAGTTGCAGGTCCAGTTCTTTTTCCCCAGGCCATAGCATAGCAGGCAGCTGGTCAGCACAGCAGGGTAACAGCTTTTCGAGAGCAGCAGTCCAGCAGAGTAGCAAATAGCCTTTACATGAAGGCTGAATACTGAGATTCCTTTTCAACAAAGACATTATAATGACAACGTCTTTACAACGCAAATGTCTACGAGTTGGCCCTTACCACGGATGCCTTTACAAATTAACATGTATTGGTATATATATTGGGTGGCATGGGTATTTTTATGTGTGTAGGGTGGGTATGGATTTTTGGGTGGCAAGGATATTTTTACGGTTTAGGATCGGTATGGGTTTTTGGACAGCAAGGATAATTTTAGGGTTTGGAGTAGGTATGGGTTTTGGGGTGGCAAAGGTAATTTTAGAGTTTATTGTGGGTATGAGTTTTTCGGTAGCAAGAGTAGTTAGATTTAGGGTAGGTATAGTTTTTTGGGTGGCAAGGGCATTTTTACAGTTTTGGGCTGGTGTGGGTATTAGGTTAGCAAGGGTTTAGGTTGGGTATGGGTTTTTGGGTGGCAACGGTAACTTTAGAGTTTAGGGTAGATATGGGTTTTTTTGGGCTGCAAGGGTGATTTGAGGATTTAGGGGGGTATGGAGGATGTGTAGAATGGTGCACCATTGACGTTTTCTTGTCCAATGTTATAAAGATAATGAGTCCGGCACTATGTTAATTTTTGTCATCAGATTTATTGAATCAATTCAGGTTAAATAGCATCATCTAGCCAACATGTTTCATTCAGATTGTCGCTTCAATTTCGTCATGGCTATTGAGAATAAACAAAGAGTAGAATATCCAATGGGGTCATAAGCCTCTTAAAATAAAGAGCCTGGCAACTGTATAAAAGTCAAACAAATCAATAAAACACATGGGCATTGAGATTAATGGCCACATTATAGGCACTCGTATATGATAGCCCGTAAAGAATACCAAAAAGCAACAGGCGCTCAATATCAAGAGTCAGGGTGGGTATGGGTTTTTTGGGTGGCAGGGATATATTTAGGGTTTAGTGTGGGAATGGGTATTTTGGTAGCAGGGTTATTTTTAGGGTTTAGAACAGGTATCGGTTTTTGGTTGGCAAGGGTATTTTTACGGTTTAGGGTGGTTATGGAAATGGAATGTTTTGGTTTTCATTTATGGTTACAGTTTCACTTCCTGGAACAGAAACATCTGCACTTCAGTACTGTTGGACTTGGCCCTTTTTGCAAGGTCCTCCCTGAACTTTTTGCCTTCCACCTGTATTTGTTCTGACCTGTTGTTGGCTGTTTTATGACTGTCGGCGCTATACCACTGCTGATCAGTGGTAAAGTGCATATGCTCTCCCTATTGTAAATTGATGTATGGATTAGTGACTACATGATTGCCTGGTTTGGTTTACTTGTCAGACCCTCGTACAGTGAGCTGAGTGTGGCCAGGGCTTGTAAATCAAATTCTGCTGGTTGTGCCACCCACATAAGCAGCCAGCAAAGTGTGTCTCAGGTCTGCCATTGCAGAGCCTGTGTGCAGTCTGGTACTGCCATGTTGACTGGGCAAGTGCACCCACTTGCCAGTACCTACACCTTCCCTTTTCTGCATTTTAGTCACCCCAATGGTAAGCCCAAAGGTAGGGTGCATTGTAAGTAATAGGTAGGACATGCCCTGATGTGTGTGGCATGTCCTAATAATGAAATACAGCCATTTTAGTTTTTCACTCTTGCAAGTCTACCTTTTCCCCATATGCCAGAATGGGCAGTTTGATTATAACACCTTATAATCCTAACTGACTCAGGGAAATAGGTAGAAATTCGCGTTTAGTATGTCTGAACTCAGAATGATAAAATATATATTTTAGTGAAGTTGGTATGAACATTCTGTGTTTCAAAATGCCACTTTTAGAAAGTGAGTATTTTCTTGTCTAACTATCCAAGCCTGTTCCTGCCTTCCATAATGCTGGCCCCACCTCTTGTGGTGCATCTGATGTCCCTGGCCCACACTGTCAAAGCAAAGAAGGAGTCTTGTCAACAAAGTGCTCCAGGACTGCACAGCACTGGTTTGGACTAGGCACAGACACTGTCTGCCTCCAGAGACAAAAGTTTTGCTAGTATAAATAAGGGGACCCAGATCCCAGACCTTTCGATCACTTTTGGGAAACAAGAAGAACCTTTGCTAAGGAGAAGAACCAGAGAGAAACTGAAGGAGTAGACTATCCCTAAGCTGAATGCTATTTGGGGGATTGACCTGCAGTGGTTGCCTGACTGCCAAAGAAAGGAGAAAGAAACGTTGTGCTACTTTCATCAACTTGAAAAGGATCTCCAAGGGCTCAAAGATAGAGCTTGCCTCCTGCTGAAGTCTCAGGGACAACAGACTTCACCAACCTGCTCCCCAGAGTTCTTTTGAAGTGCCTGCTGTTGTGCTGGGCCTTCTGAGGGACTGCGTGTGGCAAGAAGCGGGAAGAGCAACTCAAGAAGAAGAAGCGTGTTGCCGCCGCAGCCGCTGTCGTCGCATCAATGACGAAGGGTGTCGCCGCTGCTGTGGTTGCTTTGCCTCACAGAAGCACCTCGCATTGCCGGAGCAGAGTGTCGCCGTCGCAGCTGACGCCGTTGTATCATCAGACAAGTACGTCGCTGCCGCTGTTGTCGCATTACTGGAGAAGGGTGTCACCACAGTCGCATCGGCGTGGCGCCTCGCATCACCGGAGAAGAGTGTCACAGCAGACGTTGTCGCATCACCCATGAAGCATGTCGTAGGACTTGTTGTGGCTCAGAAGATTCATTGAGTCGCGGCACGGCCGTCGGGCGTGCTCGCATCGTTGTTGCATCAAGAAGAAGACGCCATTTTGTTTCATTGCACCGTATATTCATTGCATCGCCACAGAAGCGCAGTAAAAAACCAACGCAACATCTCCACCCGCGGAGAAGAACCAAAGCATGCCCTATGCAGCAGTAGGGAACTGATGCATCACCGTTCTTGCGTGTAAGGAACCGACGCATCACCTTCCTTGCAAAACCTTCATTTTATAGCGTTATGCATCCAATTGAACTTAAAGTGTTGCATTGTACATCAAAAGAGAACTAAGCTATTTATACCATTATCGAAAGTACAGTATTGTGGATTTCTGTTGTTTGTGGTCTTGTGTTAAGTCTATATAAAAATACGTATTTTTATACTACAACTTGTGTGGTGTCCATCTGTAGTGTTGTCACTGGGTAACTGTTTGTGTTCACAAAAGGTTTACACACTGCCAAGCTACCAAGGGGATGAGCAAGGGTTATTTTAGGAATGTACCTCCTTACCCTGACTAGATGTAAGGGTCCCTATTTGGTCAAAGGTACCTATCTCTGCCAACGAGAGACCCCCAAATCTAACAAGTACAAATCACTGTAGTCAGGATCAGATGAAAATGAATTGAACATCACTGATGACATCTCAAATTACATCACTGATGACAGTCCCAAC
Organism: Lissotriton vulgaris; assembly: GCF_964263255.1. Classification (NCBI taxonomy): domain Eukaryota; kingdom Metazoa; phylum Chordata; class Amphibia; order Caudata; family Salamandridae; genus Lissotriton; species Lissotriton vulgaris. Next base: position 528,212,602 of record NC_141694.1, read on the forward strand.
ATAACCTCTAACACACCCTCTCACATCCCATATAACCTCTCATACACCCACTCACACACCCACACCCACACAATCACTTGCATACCCATTCACAAACCCATACAAATACTCATGCCACCAACTCAATTTTGTATAGAGGAACTCCCACCTTCACTCACTCACTCATACAGGCACCCACACAGCAGCTCATACAGCCACACACTCACCTATACAGCTGCTCACAAACCCACTAATTCACCCATACAGCCACTCACATAACCACTCACACACCAATACAGTCTCGCAACCCAGCCACTCTCGCACCCATACAAGAACTCACACACTCACTCACACACCCACACAACCACTTACATACCCCTTCACACATCCATACAAGCACTCACATATCTGCTCACCAAGTCATTCACAGACACTCACTCTCCAATACAGCCACTCACACACAATGTCAGGTAACCAAACACTCACCTGAGTGTCCTCATCTTTCAAGGCTTGCAGAGGAGATTGCACTATACATATATAAAAATATATATATGTTTATATATTACCTACTGGCGGTCGCCAGTAGGTAGTTATGTTTAGGACCTATTATCCATAGGAAATCTGCAACATTCTATTTGGAATAACTTTGACGCGGGCTGACGATTCTTCGCTAAATTTTCAAAACTGGTGGGGCGCTCCGGTCCGTCCCTATCCTGAAAGTCTCGGGGCGATTCGTGAAGTGGGAGCTGAGAAAAAAGGGGGGTCCCAAAACATGTTTTCCCCATGCAATTTTCCATAGGAATTATACCAAAATTGGCAAAGAGGTAGTCAGTCCTTGGTTCAGACTCATGCCTTTTGCTTAAATGTTATAAATCCATAAGTAGTTCCTGAGAAAATCACAATTAAAATTACACATATATCTATGGCCGCGCAGGATCCGCGCACCCTCCCAATCACGAGCTAGATGCTAATTGGCTGTCAAAACTCCAAATCAGGAAGTGTTGGCAGCCATCTTGTACCTCGGTAGAACTAAGGCACAAGAAAGAACAAAAAAATGCGAAAAACGTGGAAAGGGGGCAGGGTAGAAACACCCTGACCCACTACGCCTGCTCAGGGGGTCCCAAATGAACCCCCAAGGCCCCCATTTTTTTTTAATCGTCAAAATCCACGCAGGGTGCACGCATCCTGCTGATGAGGAAAATAAACGAAGCACCAGCCCTCGCGCTATATTAATTATTAGTCCCTGGGGAAGGCCAAATCCTGGGGGCAATGAAATAACCCTGGGGCTTTATTAAAAATTTTGCAGGGGCCTCAGCCCCAGGTCCCGCCACCCCCGGGCATTGAACATAAGAGGGTGGGGGGGCTCCAACCCCTGCAGCCCTGGGGACTGCCACCCCCTGGGGCTTTTTAAAAAAATACAGAAACCTGTGATGTCCCTGGGGACCGCCACCCCCAGTGTCTCTGGGTGCGTACCCCTGGGACACTGTAGTTTGCAATGACAGGGCAGGAGCCTCAGGGCTCCCACCCCGTCATTGCAAACGGCTTTGCTTCATTGAAGCAAGAGCAGGGAAACCTGCTATCGCTTCAATGAAGCAAAGCAGATTGCTTTTCCACATGGGGAGCAGTATTTTAGCTGCTCCCCACGTAGAAAAGCTATGCCGGCTCCCGCAGGAGGCAGGGAGCGGGCTGGGACCCTGGGGGGATTGGGGACCCCCCACGGTCCCCAGCAAAGAGAGCCAGCCCCAGGGGATGGGGTCCCTGGGGCTACGTGGAGAAGTGTGGCTCAGGGGTTAGAGGCGGCAGACCCGGAAGCTGAGATCGGCCCTGGACCAGGGTTCAATTCCCCGCCTCGGCGGGTCTTGGGCTCAAAAATTCCACAGACTCGATAATTCTCGCTCCGGTGCCTTCTCGACTCACGGGTTCACACTCTGCGACTCTGGGCAATAGCTTGCTTAATCTCCACAACGGCCCCTCGCGGTGGGATGCCTGGCTTTCACCTTGTGGATACCCTGCCGGGGTTATCTCACAGGGGAATACCAGGACGGGTTCCCTAAGCAAGCGCCGTGAAACCCTTTGTGGGTAGCTGTGCGCTATATAAGCTCAAATACATTTACATTACATTTACAAGTGGCCCGGGAGGGGGGCTATGTGCCTCCCTCCCCAAAAGGTAAAATGAAAAAAAATGTTTTTAAAAATAAAATAAAAAATGCCAGCCCCGGGGAATGGGGTCCCGGGGCCATAAATGGCCTAAGGATTTGGAAAAGGCAGCCCACCTCTTATAAGGGAAATATTTTTTTAAAAGGGCCATGTCCCTAGGATGTGGTCCCAAGGGGCCGATTATGGCCTTGGGAGAGGGGCCACGCAGCCCCCTTCCCGAAATTTTAATTAAAAAAATTCATTAGGGGACAGGCCCTGGAGGATGGGATCCCCAGTGCCACAATATTAGGAGAAGAAGGGGAGCCTCACAGCCCCCCTTCTTAAACCAAATAAAAAGAAAAAGACCGGCATCGCGCCGGAGGCTATGCTCCCTTCTTGTAGCACTCTGCAAACGTGCCCCTGGCGCATTTGCAGAGGGGGAACAAATTCCCCTTGAATACTGGGGGTCCCTGGGGGCCAACTAGCCCACCTGGAACCTCCAGTACGCGCCAGAGGGCTGCGTTGCTGGAAGGTGTTCTGAGGCCACGCCCATTTTTACACCTCTCTGCAACGCAGCTATGTGGTGCTTACTGGAGGTAGCTGGTGGGCTAGTTGCACCCCAGGGATTCTCAGTATTCAAGGGGAGTTAATCTTCCAACTTAAAATGCACCACGGGGCACGTTTGCACAGTGGTGAAGGCAGGGGGCGGGGCCTGAGTTCACATGTGTGCAAACACACCCTGTGGCGCGGTTTAAGTAGGGAAATTAATTCATTGTCAATCCTGAGGGTCCCTAGGGGCCAACTAGTCCCCCAGGTACCTCCAGTAAGTGCCACGGAGCTGCATTACAGAGTGTTGTAAAAAGGGGCATGTCCTCTGAACACCTGTCTGCAATAGAGTCCCCTTGTGCATACTGGAGGTACCTGGTTCGCTAGTTGGCCTCCAGTGACCCACAGCATTGAGGAGGAATTAATTCTCTAACTTAAAACGTGCCATAGGGCGTATTTGCAGACATATCACCTCAGGCCATGCCCCTTCCTTCACCACTGTACAAACGCACCCCGTGGCGTTTTTTAAGTTGGGGAATTAATTCTCTTTCAATACTGAGGGTCCCTGAGGGCCAAATAGCCCAGCAGGAATCTTCAGTATGCGCCAGGGAGCTGCGTTGCCGACAGGTGTTCAGAGGCCACGCTCCTTCTTACACCTCTCTGCAATGCAGCTCTGTGGTGCTTATTGGAGGTACCTAGTGGGCTAGTTTGACCCTAGGAACCCTCAAGATTCAAGGGGACTTAATCTCCCAACTTAGATCGGCCACAGGGCGCGTTTACACAGTGGAGAAGGGAGGGGACGGGGCCTGAGGTGACGTGTGCAAACACGCCCTGTGGCACGTTTTAAGTTGGGGAAATAATTCCCCTTCAATCCTGATGGACCCTGGGAGCCAACTAGCCCATCAGATGCTTCCAGTAAGTGCCTCTGAGCTGCATTGCAGAGAGGTGGTCTAGGCCGTGCCCTTTTTTACATCTCTCAGCTACGCAGTTCTGTGGCGCTTACTCAACGTACCTAGTGAGCTAGTTGGACCATAGGGACTCTCAGGATTGAAGGGGAATTATTTCCCCAACTTAAAACGTGCCACAGGGCATGTTTGCATAGTGATGAAGGGTGGGGATGGTGTAAGAAAGTGGCTCTATATGTACTCGACCGAAGTAAAATCAGCCAAACTACAAATTCCGATTTACTCACCTGTTATCAGGAGAGACCTCAGAGCTGCATCTGTGAGCGCAGTACTGATCCTGAAAAGTAATTCTAACCGTACTTACCAGTAATTTGAAATTCCTCCCATAGGCTAACATTGACTGGTTTCACTTGGAAATTCTTCCAAGTGTGGAGTTTTGGAACTTTAAAATATTCACCTAAAATCATCCGAACAACAAATTCCGATTTACTCACCTGTTATCAGGAGAGATCCCAGTGCTGCATCTTTTAGCTCAGCACTGACCCTGAAAAATAATTCTAACAGTATTTACCTGTAACTTGTATTTCCTTCCATAGGAATCCATTGTCTGGTTTTCACCAGGACACTTTCTGTCTATTTTCACAAACTACAAATATTTCTTAAAAATCACCTTTATGACTTAAACGCATTCTTTCAACTGTTTACAGGAGATGTACCAGTGATGGATCCACGATCCACCACTGAAACATTGAGCTCAATGTTGTATTGTGTTTGAAATTGTGTTGCCCATTGCAACAACTGTAACTACTGTTCTTAAAAATCTATTGCCTATTTGCAAAGTATTTAAACTAAAGTATTTCATTCTGAGAAAGTGCTATATTGTAATGTTATGTATAATGTAATTATAATGTAATTTAAAAAATAAAATATCTAAAAATAAATAATTTTAAAAAATGTAGTAAATCTGTATCAAAAAATAAATATAACAATTAATACATTTAAAAATTATCATTTACAAAATCTTTGAAATTCACTGAAAAAAACCATAGGTTTCAGACATGTTATATTTAGGAAGTAGCATTTACAAAACCTTTGAAATTCACTGAAAAAAAACATAGGTTTCAGACATCTTATAGTTAGGAATTAGCATTTAAAAAACCTTAGAAATTCACTGAAAAAAACCATAGGTTTCAGGGGTGTTATAGTTAGCTGGACATTTCACTCCTACAAAACCATTGAAATTCCTCCGTTATAGTTAGTTCTACTAACTATAACTCGCGCACCCGAAATCCACTGCTGATGATGTCACATATTACATCATTCATGTCATGGTCAGTAACATCACTGATGACAAACAACACCCTTACTCTACTGAACCACTCCACTCAAGTCTTACCACAAGGAAGAGGCCTTGCAAATCAGGAGCCACATAAAACTGGAAAGCTACATGTTATGATTATTAACAGCAATGTTTACGATCGGAGGGTCACTGTAAAATAGAATGAGAGGCAAGGAGAACATCAACTACTTTAAATGGAGGGCGGCTTGCACAATGTTCATCAGGCCATTTAAATGCGGATAAAATGACGGACAAATCCAACTAAAAAAAGTGGGTCAATTCACTCCCCAGGTACAAATTTGCAGCCGAACCTACCAACAGAGCACCATGAGTCAAGAGCCTTAAAACAGTTACTCAATCTGAACATTCTTCAATGTCAAGAGTTATGTAGAATAAACTCCTACTAATGCTTCTTACAAGGTCTTTAGGACATCGTTAACAGAGGAAACACCTGAGGCTAGAAGAAGAAATCCCTGAAGTGAAAGACATAATCTTGCCAGACCTTTTATCAGTGGAATTCCTGGCAAATTATAATCCTTTAAAACTGGAACTTCCATTAACAATTTGGGGCACGGAGAAAACAACGCCATTTATCCTAACTTTACCCAACATGGTTAAAAAAATGGGGAATAACGCGAAAGGGATATTGCACTTCTGGGTACCCGCTCCCCTTATCATTGAGAGAGGGAGAGTCCAAGCTCCGACAGAAACTGACCCAGATCACAAGGAGCGACTCGGTTTGCAGAAGAGAGGAGTTAATACAATTGGAGCCACCTAGCGGGACACAGGGATGGGAACGGCTCAGTGTTAAATGCTTCAAGTATCCCAATGACCTAATCATTTGAAAGTAATTGTCTACCCATGGCTTTGCACCCTCTATTGTGATACATTGCTGGGGACAGAACTCTGCTCCAAGTTGTCACTCCACCGCAAAACTGAAAACAAATGAGACCTGGTCAATTGCAGACCTTTCAGATGGCGGTTATATGCATTATCAAACTATGGCTCTGAAATCACAAGAATGCAGATCACCTAAAGGGGGCCTTGCAGTGTATATAGCGCTTAGCCTATATATGTCTGCGAGAGAACTACCCTCTGCAGACTAGGGTCTTCAAATTGTCAAATTTAGTTCATAGGCCTCAGACGACAGACCTCTAGTTTTTTTATTCAATGTCCATATTCACCCTAATGCAGCTTTTTGGCAAAGTAACCACAATTATAATTGACTACAAGCAAGCCAACCCAACATGGGACATAATACTGACATGGGGATTTCAACACAAATGTAATCAATATACACCTGATGAAGATAACATGTTGAACACTGAGAATTATTTTTGGAACATCCCGATGCAGTCAAGCCAAGTAGTCAGTAGGACACATTTCAGTGCCGAGCTGTTAACATAAGCTGCTCCAGTGAAATCTGGACTACCAACATCACAAAGAGGGCAACCCAGCCTTTTGGACAATTGCATTGCCACAGAAGAAAGAGCTAAATAAAGCTGCCAGATTATTAAAAACAGCAACTCATCAGTGTTGTCTCTGGGAACACATAAAAAAGGAAAAGAGTACGAAAACCAACTCTGGGAGGATAGGAGAGCTAGTAAAACGCAATCAGGACAAGGATAATTTCAACTCAGGGATGACTAACTCAGGGAATTTCTGGGAGACAATAAATAAGTTTAATAGATCAGCAAAAGTGATCAACAACTCAAAGTGGAGAAGTGTGGCTCAATGGTTAGAGCAGCAGACCCTGATGCCCGGGACCAGGGTTCAATAGCCGCCTCGGCGGGGTCTTGGGCTCAATTTCCTTGGACCTGATAATTCTCGCCTCAGTGCCTATTCTAATCATGGGTCCCACTCTGCAACTCTGGGCAATAGCTTGCTTAATCTCCACAATGGCCCCAACAGCGCTGGGATGCCTGGCTTCATCTTGGAGGTGCCCAGGAGTGGACATTTCACAGGAAAAAGCCAGGAAGGGTTCCTAAGCGGTATACGGACAGTGCCGGGACACTTCCGTTGGAGGTAGCTGTGCGCTTTACAAATGCTGGTAATATACAGGAGTGGCTGTGGGTAGCCAAATTAGCCAATGTATTTGCAAATGACAAATGTCATTCAGGAGCTAAGTCCGGCAAACACCACCTACAAGGTATTAGGCCAGTTTCTACTGTTTCACCTATAACCCATGTCAGTCCGACATAGGAAATGGCAAGGGACAAGCCCCTCACCCCGACAGAGGTGACTGCTACTCTCCATCTGAAGATAGAAAGGTTTTACTCATTGTACGTCAAAACAGAGTGCCAGGGACAAATGGCATCCCACAGGCCATCTTTAAAGAAGATCCCTTGTTCTGGTCAGTTGCCTTATCAGCATTATACAAAGAGGTTCAGTCAAGGGGTGTCAAAGCAAAGAGTTGGCACGGTTCTATTATAAACCCATTTTTTAAAAGAAGTGATAGGGCTAACCCGCCCAACTTCAGGCTTATTGCCCTCCTGGACTCTGAAGCTAAACATTAAGCCTCCCTTCCACTAGCAGCTGACCTGAATGTCTGGTCAGATTCAATTAATGTGATCCAAATAAAACAGTCAGGATTCAGGATAGGCCTGGGCAGCACAACATTCTAGCTACGTCCTTGATAATTGGCCATTTCAAACAGGCAAAAAAGAAACTACGTCTTTGCTTCATAGATCTTAAAGCATTCCTTGGTTGTTATAACCGGGGGATACTCTGAAGCAAATTAAACAAATGGGGTCTCTCCTATAACCTGCAAAGAGCAACAGAACAGCTTTATGCGGAAACCTGGATCCAAGTAAAATTCTGAAAAGATTCCAGAATATCTAGGAAGATACAAGATAAACAAGGGCTTAAGCAGGGATGCATGCTGGCACCTCACCTTTGTAATAAATTTCTGGCAGATTTATCACCAGCATTGGATCTGGAAAAGGCTCATCTGCCACAGCTGAGCCAGCTCCGCCTTTACAACCTGTCTTATGCTGATAACATTGTGCTGTTCAGTTTGACAAAAGTGAGACTATAGAGATTAGGAACCGTTGTTTCCTCAGCAAAGGTTTGTTTTGATTCCTAGAAGTGATCTAAAGTTCTGGGGTCTAGCTCCCAATAGATATACTGCAAAATAATTTGTCCTCTGAAGGCAGAGAGTATCTGTATCTAGTCAAAACCAGTTCTGTCCCCCTGGCTTCAGCTTCCTGGGATGAGGTGGAGACAGCATTGTTTGGGAGCAGATTTGGACCAGGTAGCTGAAAGAAATCTCCTCCCCCACTCTCTATTCTATGAGGGATCATGGGAGTGAAAGGAAATCTCCTCCCCCTACTGTCCATTCAATGCAGGTTTTATTCAGCCCAGCCGTGAACCATCAGACTGCTGGAGCCAAGGACTCCTCCAGCCCCTGTCACTCACAAACCAGACATGGGATACTTAAACCCAGCAAAGTCAAGGCAAGAAAGGTTAGGCAGGAAAATACCTACTTTCTAAAAGTGGTATTTTCAAACACAGAATGTAAAAATCACCTTCACTGAAAGATCAAGTCAAGTCAAAAAAGGCTTTATTTCGACATATAAAATATCTTAAAAAGCATACATACATGTAAAATTCATTTCAATGCATTTTAGAATAAAACGTTTAAAAAAACCCCTTGCATGATGAAAATCTGCAATTTTACTATTATTTTTCAGGGGAACAATATTTAAATTACCTAAAAAAGGCATGTTTATGAAACAGGCCACAAAAGTAAAAGCATGATTAAACAATTTGTCTAAGTCTTTTTGACCGAATCCGCCATGCCCACCCGAGATACTTCGAGGTGGCGCATGCATAAAAGGTACGAGTGTCTGAAAGAAGAATCCTTAGTGCCACATTACAGTGTCTTGTTCCCAGTGTACGACACATGGGTTTTAGCCATTTCATCCGTGGGACTTTATAGGCAGGACACTCAAATAAAAAGTGAGGGACAGATTCATGGCGCTGTGGGCAGAAGGGGCACCACGGAGCAGTCTGATAAGGAATTTTCCAATGGCTAGTGAGTTCCATTACGGGGAGAAGACCAATTCTAAATTTGAAATACAGGGATCTTTCCCAAGGGGCTGCGATAATGTCCAGATAAAGTTCTCTAATGGGGACATCTTTGGACTCCATAAAATTTCTAGCCGATTTACAAATCGAGGCAGAAGAGTTTCTTTTATTTGCCACCCAGTTCCAATAGAGCTGTTTTAACGTTGATTTGGGCGGGGCTGTCTGTTGGTACCATGCTTCTTCCAGCCCCAGATTGGTAAGTAGTGCTTTGATGTCCGTTAGCCACTTTATTTTTGCCCAACCTGTCGATCTAATTATCTCCCGCAGGCCATCCGCATAACTTGAGAGCTCGGGAACTCTCCAGATGCGGGCCCACAGAAGCAAAGGGCGTAGCTTAGCTTGATCTTCAATCGCCCGACAGCCCATATCCAATTGCAGTGGCAAAATGGGGACAGAAGAACCAAGGGACATCAAGCTTCTCAAAAAGGTATTCTCAGCTCGAGTAAGCTCTTTCATATTTGACATTCCCCAAAGTTCCGCCCCATACAGAGCGGCGCTTACCCCTCTGGCCGAGTAGATGTCCAATGCTGCTGCTATAGGTTTTGTAGAGGCAGCTCTCTGCTCTTTCAGCAGGGTCCCAGTTACTCTTTTCAAATTTAGCAGCATTTTGGTCAAATGATGGTCCCATTTCATAGAATCCACCAGCCGGATACCCAAATAATCGAAGGTCTTGGTCCTATCCAGTGCAACAGAGCCCAGTGTTGGTGGAGGGCCAAGTTTTTGCGGGGGATTCAAGATAAGATACTTTGTTTTGTCTGTGTTTATACAAAGTCCTCTTTGCCTGCAAAAGTCATCAAAACCAGAGAGAAGCTTTTGTAGGCCCATTGGGGATTTTGACAAAAGCAAAGTATCATCCGCAAAAAGCAGAGTGGGAATTAAACGACCTGCCAAGCGAGGTGCATCTGCTGGTATCCTGGTCAAGTGGTCCACCACCCCATTAACATAGAGCGAAAAAAGTGTTGGGGCAAGTACGCACCCTTGCCGCACGCCTCTATTCACATCTATTCTTGAGGTCTTTTGACTATTCGGACCCCAGCGAATTTGGGCATAGTTTTTTTCGTGGAACTTCATGATCAAGTGGAGCAGGTAATGTGGCAAGCCAAGATCACTTAGAACCTTCCATAGATTATTTCTGGGGACCAAGTCGAAGGCCGTCCGGAGGTCGATGAAGGCAAGATATAAAGTGCCCTTCCCAATCGTGACGACCTTCCAGTGGATCATAAGTAGCCTTAACGATTGTTCAATTGTTCCTGTACCAGTTCGGAACCCTGCCTGGAGATCCGAGAGTATCCTGTTTTCATCTGCCCACTGCTGTACTCTGGTTAGGAGGACCTTGCCCGCTACTTTTTGCGAACAATCGATCAGGCTGATCGGCCTGTAGTTCGCAGGGTCTTCCCTAGAGCCTTTTTTATGCAGTGGGACCACTTCGGCGGCCATCCAGGAGGCGGGCAGTGGAGCACCCGCCATGGCAGCGTTCAATACTGATGAAATTAACATACTCCAATCACCTAAGTCTGCACGGAGCAGGTCGCCTGGAAGCCCATCGGGACCAGCCGCTTTGCGCGGGACGAGAGATTTTATAGCACCTTCCGCTTCTTTTTTAGTAAACAGGCTTTCCGCATAACTCTCATCACCTCGAGAGATCTGTGGTAGTACGAAATCCGTTGCTTCAGCTACTGATGCTGTGTACAGTTTCGAAAAATGTGAGTACCAAAGGTCCTCAGTTATGTTGCAGGTGATAACAGTATCTAGGGGTCTGTTTTTCTTGCGTATTAAGTCCCAAAAACCTTTTGCGTTTTTTCCAACGCTGGCGATATGGAGTTCCTGCCAAAATGCATCTTCCCAGTCTCTCCTTGCTAATTTTAGCTCCGCTTTATAGCTCTTACGTTTGGTGGCTATTAAGGTTGCGTCTCCACTTTTTACAGCCAATATCAGAGCTCTCTTCCCTGCACGACACTCCGTCGAGTACCAACCAAATTTGCCCTGCCGCTTATCACGGTTGTTGTTTCCCTTTTTTACTTTAGCTTTAAATAGGTCCCCAATTGACATAGAGACCTCGCTAAACATTGCTGTAATCTGATTTGGGCTGACAAGCTCATTTTCCAAAATGGCGCAGGCTGTAGAAGTAACAGCTCTGATGCATGATAGTTTCTCTTCATCTATTGCCACTTTGTCCCCTTTTAAGCGTCTTAGGCAATTTGAGGAAACCACCCCTCCCAATGACCCTGGCACGAGTGTATTATGATTTCCACAAGCTGAGTGAATCTCCCTCCACCAGTATGATAGGGATAGTGAAAGTGCGTTGTGGTCACTATCCAAGGAAGGTAGAACTATCATATCCTTCATGTGAGCCCACAAAGAGAAGTTTAAAAGGATATAATCTATCCGGGATGAATGACCAACCCTATTGTATGTGTGTGCCCCCGCTAAGTCTGAGCGTGTTCTCCCGTTGGCTGCTCTCAAGCCATGCTCAAGTGTGAGAGAATTTAGCTGAATGATTCTGGGGGTCCAACTATTTATGATTGGGAGATCAAGTGACGGGACACCTCTCCTTGAATCTTCGTCATATAGGTCCAAAGATTCGTCGGACAACAGGGGCTCGAATGTGCAATTAAAGTCCCCCATGACCATAATTAACGAATCATTGCTGCACTCACCTAAAGCTACCTCCAAAGCCGAAAGAGTTGGTGACAAGGCTCTCCCAGAGGTCCCTCGTGTGTAAATGTTAATAATCTCCAGTTTTTCAGCTTTCCTCGGACATGTTACGGTGAGGCGCATCAAGTCTGGAGATTTTTGGGGATGATGGTGTACCCTCCATCCTAGGGTAATATCTACCCAAACTAAGAGACCTCCATAGGGGCGACCTCTTCCCGATGCTGGAATACCTGCCGGGACAAAGAAGGTGGCATGACCCACTCGGTGCCTTGGTTCCACGCACCACGTCTCTTGGAATGCACAGACTGAATGGGGTTCGATGAGCGCCACCCAGTCCGGGGCATCTAACTTGTTGTTTAAGCCTGCCACATTCCAACTAATGGCTTTCAGGGATGCATGATGCAGGGGCTCAGTGCATCCTGCATCTCCAACCTGTGTACCAGGAGTTTGTGCTCCATCCACTAACTCGGTATTCTCAGACCCATCGCCTGGGAGAGGGGGCATAGTTGAGTTAAGCGGGGATTGGGGCACAGGAATGTTGGTCAAGGGTACCCGCCCACCTGTGCCTGGTGTGTTGACCCTAGGAGGGGAGGCATTAATTACTGCTAAATCACCAAGTCACCAACCCCAACCCTGTGGAGGGGCTACTTGAGTAGGTGTCCATGCCCTTGCTCTGGCGTCCAATGTTGGGTAATGTGGGAACCATGCTCCTCTGCCCCCTTCATGTAAAGGTTTTTTGGGCCCCATAAGGGGAGGGGTGTGATAGAAGTACCCCAGGTCCCTAGTCTGAATGTCGCAGAAATTGTAATGCTACTGCTGACTACAGATCATACCTGCTGCTCTGGGATCGTTGAAATTGATCAACACACAGTACCCGGTAAGATCCTTACGTCTGTTACCAATCCAACCCACACGTCGGACAAAGGCTATTCTACCATCAATGTGCCCTGGGAGTGGTCTATTTGCTTTGAGCCAGGAGAGCGTCTTGTGTTTGAGGTCGGAATACAGTTCACAAGAACCCTCTTCAAGCTCAGGAACCCCCGTTAAAATTACCACATAAGGCTTACATCCAGGGGGGAGGCTCGCATTGGGAGTGTGCCTTCTTACCCTGTCTTTAGCCGGGGATTTTGCTGAGGTTTTCGCTGGAGGCTTGGGCGCAGCCTGTTTAGCAGGAGTTGAAAGGGATGGGGTTGTATCACCCTTCGTTGCGATTACTGTGTTTCCTACTACCTTGGTGTTTGGCACTATGGGCTTGGGATTTGTGGCAAAATTGACCTTGAGTGCCTTGGGTGCCTGGGTACTAGCTTTGTTCCTTGGACGGGCCAAACTAGGCTCAAGGGTGGGAGTTAGTGATGTGGGTATGGTTCCGCTATTGGGTTGCTGGAATTTGGGATGCCTTTCCCAGGACGGGCGTCTTTTGGCAAGATATGAGCTCAGGGTGGGCTATGGTGACAGAGGGAACTAAGGGGACAGCACCACTCTTTAGCCCTCCGTTTTCTTCAATTTGGGCCTTGGCGTGAAATTTAACTAATGATTTCACCGCGTAAAAGTTGTCCAGCATTGACTGTTCAAGTGAGGCTAGTTTGCGTGTGAGGCCGTCAATCTTATCTACGAGAGGCATCACCACAGACTTAATTATGCTCTCAACTTGGGGGAAGATGCTGGTATCTAAAGGAGCCATTTGACCGGGAGTTCCCTCCAGCAAAATATCTCCGGTGTGGGACGCATATGATTTAGGGTAAGGAACCTGGTTCGAACTAGTACCCCCTTTGGATACAGTATTCCTACTTACTTTGCTGTGGGGCTTTAGAGAGCCTCCCCTGCGGGGACTAGCAGGACGCTTTCTCTTCTTTTGTGGGACTGGACCTAAAGCAAGATTCCCTACGGGTGTGGTTTGATGAACCGCTACTCTGGGAGTACTAGCTTCAGTGTGTACTACAGTAGGTGGGGAATTCACGGCTTCACTAGACTACACAGGGGGACTAAAGGCTTTGTGGATTTCAGGGTTACAATCCAGAGTTTGCCTCCCCGGCGATGGGTTAGTTTGGGCGGAGGAATTGAAGTGTGTCGGGTCAAGAACAATGCTTGGTGCGGTGGTAGTTACCCTTTCTAAACTAGCCCTGATCCGACTCACTCTCTCATCAATGTTTGGGGAATCAATTATCACCAGTGGAGTTGGGGAAATATGTCCAGGGCTAGAGGCTAGGGCAATGGCGCCCAGAGATGAGCGCTTATTGGACATACTCGTGGAATCCCGCGATAATCTTCGTTCCGCCAGGATTATCTCCTTTTCTACTATGGAAACTGCTCGAGTTATAAATTGGTCCATAGTACCTAAAACAACATCTCCCGCAGATTTCTTTGTTTTACACGATCGGGTGCCTGAAGCCATTCTCCCGTTCCTTACGTGCCCACTTTGCGGAGCCAAGAGATGTGGCCCGGCCCGGCCTCTTCTGGCCCCTGATGGCCTGAGATGGTCCCGCCCTTGTCCCGGGCTTCTCCCGCGATACTCCCGCGTGCTCCCGCACAGCGGGGACTGGGCGTTCCTTTATGGGGGCGTGAAGCGTTTGGTGGGAGGGGCAATCGGTCTGCAGGTGTGCCGTGGCGCAGGGACTCCTGGTTAGTTGAGTCCCTGCAGCGGCACCGGCGGCGCTGGTGAGAAGAGCGCGACCCTGCTCCCTGATGTCCTTCCCAGGGGCTGTGAGCAAATGTGCTCCCAACAGCCTTGCTCTGCCACACTGCGACGCGGCACCCGCGCAGCGGGTGCGGCTAGCTGTTGCTTGAAACAGAAGGCGGCTACAGCAACACTTTACTGCAAACGTGGGAAGACGCCGGTAAGCCCTCGGCGTTTCTGTGTCCCGCTGGAAAAGGGAAATCAGCTTCCTTTTCTCCCTCTGAGCGATTGGTGGGAGGGGCAATCGGTCTGCAGGTGTGCCGTGGCGCAGGGACTCCTGGTTAGTTGAGTCCCTGAAGCGGCACCGGCGGCGCTGGTGAGAAGAGCGCGACCCTGCTCCCTGATGTCCTTCCCAGGGGCTGTGAGCAAACGTGCTCCCAACAGCCTTGCTCTGCCACACTGCGACGCGGCACCCGCGCAGCGGGTGCGGCTAGCTGTTGCTTGAAACAGAAGGCGGCTACAGCAACACTTTACTGCAAACGTGGGAAGACGCCGGTAAGCCCTCGGCGTTTCTGTGTCCCGCTGGAAAAGGGAAATCAGCTTCCTTTTCTCCCTCTGAGCGATTGGTGGGAGGGGCAATCGGTCTGCAGGTGTGCCGTGGCGCAGGGACTCCTGGTTAGTTGAGTCCCTGCAGCGGCACCGGCTCCTCTGCCCCCTTCATGTAAAGGTTTTTTGGGCCCCATAAGAGGAGGGGGGTGATAGAAGTACCCCAGGTCCCTAGTCTGAATGTCGCAGAAATTGTAATGCGACTGCTGACTACAGATCATACCTGCTGCTCTGGGATCGTTGAAATTGATCAACACACAGTCCCCGGTAAGATCCTTACGTCTGTTACCAATCCAACCCACACGTCGGACAAAGGCTATTCTACCATCAATGTGCCCTGGGAGTGGTCTATTTGCTTTGAGCCAGGAGAGCGTCTTGTGTTTGAGGTCGGAATACAGTTCACAAGAACCCTCTTCAAGCTCAGGAACCCCCGTTAAAATTACCACATAAGGCTTACAGCCAGGGGGGAGGCTCGCATTGGGAGTGTGCCTTCTTACCCTGTCTTTAGCCGGGGATTTTGCTGAGGTTTTCGCTGGAGGCTTGGGCGCAGCCTGTTTAGCAGGAGTTGAAAGGGATGGGGTTGTATCACCCTTCGTTGCGATTACTGTGTTTCCTACTACCTCGGTGTTTGGCACTATGGGCTTGGGATTTGTGGCAAAATTGACCTTGAGTGCCTTGGGTGCCTGGGTACTAGCTTTGTTCCTTGGACGGGCCAAACTAGGCTCAAGGGTGGGAGTTAGTGATGTGGGTATGGTTCCGCTATTGGGTTGCTGGAATTGGGATGCCTTTCCCAGGACGGGCGTCTTTTGGCAAGATATGAGCTCAGGGTGGGCTATGGTGACAGAGGGAACTAAGGGGACAGCACCACTCTTTAGCCCTCCGTTTTCTTCAATTTGGGCCTTGGCGTGAAATTTAACTAATGATTTCACCGCGTAAAAGTTGTCCAGCATTGACTGTTCAAGTGAGGCTAGTTTGCGTGTGAGGCCGTCAATCTTATCTACGAGAGGCATCACCACAGACTTAATTATGCTCTCAACTTGGGGGAAGATGCTGGTATCTAAAGGAGCCATTTGACCGGGAGTTCCCTCCAGCAAAATATCTCCGGTGTGGGACGCATATGATTTAGGGTAAGGAACCTGGTTCGAACTAGTACCCCCTTTGGATACAGTATTCCTACTTACTTTGCTGTGGGGCTTTAGAGAGCCTCCCCTGCGGGGACTAGCAGGACGCTTTCTCTTCTTTTGTGGGACTGGACCTAAAGCAAGATTCCCTACGGGTGTGGTTTGATGAACCGCTACTCTGGGAGTACTAGCTTCAGTGTGTACTACAGTAGGTGGGGAATTCACGGCTTCACTAGACAACACAGGGGGACTAAAGGCTTTGTGGATTTCAGGGTTACAATCCAGAGTTTGCCTCCCCGGCGATGGGTTAGTTTGGGCGGAGGAATTGAAGTGTGTCGGGTCAAGAACAATGCTTGGTGCGGTGGTAGTTACCCTTTCTAAACTAGCCCTGATCCGACTCACTCTCTCATCAATGTTTGGGGAATCAATTATCACCAGTGGAGTTGGGGAAATATGTCCAGGGCTAGAGGCTAGGGCAATGGCGCCCAGAGATGAGCGCTTATTGGACATACTCGTGGAATCCCGGGATAATCTTCGTTCCGCCAGGATTATCTCCTTTTCTACTATGGAAACTGCTCGAGTTATAAATTGGTCCATAGTACCTAAAACAACATCTCCCGCAGATTTCTTTGTTTTACACGATCGGGTGCCTGAAGCCATTCTCCCGTTCCTTACGTGCCCACTTTGCGGAGCCAAGAGATGTGGCCCGGCCCGGCCTCTTCTGGCCCCTGATGGCCTGAGATGGTCCCGCCCTTGTCCCGGGCTTCTCCCGCGATACTCCCGCGTGCTCCCACACAGCGGGGACTGGGCGTTCCTTTATGGGGGCGTGAAGCGTTTGGTGGGAGGGGCAATCGGTCTGCAGGTGTGCCGTGGCGCAGGGACTCCTGGTTAGTTGAGTCCCTGCAGCGGCACCGGCGGCGCTGGTGAGAAGAGCGCGACCCTGCTCCCTGATGTCCTTCCCAGGGGCTGTGAGCAAATGTGCTCCCAACAGCCTTGCTCTGCCACACTGCGACGCGGCACCCGCGCAGCGGGTGCGGCTAGCTGTTGCTTGAAACAGAAGGCGGCTACAGCAACACTTTACTGCAAACGTGGGAAGACGCCGGTAAGCCCTCGGCGTTTCTGTGTCCCGCTGGAAAAGGGAAATCAGCTTCCTTTTCTCCCTCTGAGCGATTGGTGGGAGGGGCAATCGGTCTGCAGGTGTGCCGTGGCGCAGGGACTCCTGGTTAGTTGAGTCCCTGCAGCGGCACCGGCGGCGCTGGTGAGAAGAGCGCGACCCTGCTCCCTGATGTCCTTCCCAGGGGCTGTGAGCAAACGTGCTCCCAACAGCCTTGCTCTGCCACACTGCGACGCGGCACCCGCGCAGCGGGTGCGGCTAGCTGTTGCTTGAAACAGAAGGCGGCTACAGCAACACTTTACTGCAAACGTGGGAAGACGCCGGTAAGCCCTCGGCGTTTCTGTGTCCCGCTGGAAAAGGGAAATCAGCTTCCTTTTCTCCCTCTGAGCGATTGGTGGGAGGGGCAATCGGTCTGCAGGTGTGCCGTGGCGCAGGGACTCCTGGTTAGTTGAGTCCCTGCAGCGGCACCGGCTCCTCTGCCCCCTTCATGTAAAGGTTTTTTGGGCCCCATAAGAGGAGGGGGGTGATAGAAGTACCCCAGGTCCCTAGTCTGAATGTCGCAGAAATTGTAATGCGACTGCTGACTACAGATCATACCTGCTGCTCTGGGATCGTTGAAATTGATCAACACACAGTCCCCGGTAAGATCCTTACGTCTGTTACCAATCCAACCCACACGTCGGACAAAGGCTATTCTACCATCAATGTGCCCTGGGAGTGGTCTATTTGCTTTGAGCCAGGAGAGCGTCTTGTGTTTGAGGTCGGAATACAGTTCACAAGAACCCTCTTCAAGCTCAGAAACCCCCGTTAAAATTACCACATAAGGCTTACAGCCAGGGGGGAGGCTCGCATTGGGAGTGTGCCTTCTTACCCTGTCTTTAGCCGGGGATTTTGCTGAGGTTTTCGCTGGAGGCTTGGGCGCAGCCTGTTTAGCAGGAGTTGAAAGGGATGGGGTTGTATCACCCTTCGTTGCGATTACTGTGTTTCCTACTACCTTGGTGTTTGGCACTATGGGCTTGGGATTTGTGGCAAAATTGACCTTGAGTGCCTTGGGTGCCTGGGTACTAGCTTTGTTCCTTGGACGGGCCAAACTAGGCTCAAGGGTGGGAGTTAGTGATGTGGGTATGGTTCCGCTATTGGGTTGCTGGAATTGGGATGCCTTTCCCAGGACGGGCGTCTTTTGGCAAGATATGAGCTCAGGGTGGGCTATGGTGACAGAGGGAACTAAGGGGACAGCACCACTCTTTAGCCCTCCGTTTTCTTCAATTTGGGCCTTGGCGTGAAATTTAACTAATGATTTCACCGCGTAAAAGTTGTCCAGCATTGACTGTTCAAGTGAGGCTAGTTTGCGTGTGAGGCCGTCAATCTTATCTACGAGAGGCATCACCACAGACTTAATTATGCTCTCAACTTGGGGGAAGATGCTGGTATCTAAAGGAGCCATTTGACCGGGAGTTCCCTCCAGCAAAATATCTCCGGTGTGGGACGCATATGATTTAGGGTAAGGAACCTGGTTCGAACTAGTACCCCCTTTGGATACAGTATTCCTACTTACTTTGCTGTGGGGCTTTAGAGAGCCTCCCCTGCGGGGACTAGCAGGACGCTTTCTCTTCTTTTGTGGGACTGGACCTAAAGCAAGATTCCCTACGGGTGTGGTTTGATGAACCGCTACTCTGGGAGTACTAGCTTCAGTGTGTACTACAGTAGGTGGGGAATTCACGGCTTCACTAGACAACACAGGGGGACTAAAGGCTTTGTGGATTTCAGGGTTACAATCCAGAGTTTGCCTCCCCGGCGATGGGTTAGTTTGGGCGGAGGAATTGAAGTGTGTCGGGTCAAGAACAATGCTTGGTGCGGTGGTAGTTACCCTTTCTAAACTAGCCCTGATCCGACTCACTCTCTCATCAATGTTTGGGGAATCAATTATCACCAGTGGAGTTGGGGAAATATGTCCAGGGCTAGAGGCTAGGGCAATGGCGCCCAGAGATGAGCGCTTATTGGACATACTCGTGGAATCCCGGGATAATCTTCGTTCCGCCAGGATTATCTCCTTTTCTACTATGGAAACTGCTCGAGTTATAAATTGGTCCATAGTACCTAAAACAACATCTCCCGCAGATTTCTTTGTTTTACACGATCGGGTGCCTGAAGCCATTCTCCCGTTCCTTACGTGCCCACTTTGCGGAGCCAAGAGATGTGGCCCGGCCCGGCCTCTTCTGGCCCCTGATGGCCTGAGATGGTCCCGCCCTTGTCCCGGGCTTCTCCCGCGATACTCCCGCGTGCTCCCGCACAGCGGGGACTGGGCGTTCCTTTATGGGGGCGTGAAGCGTTTGGTGGGAGGGGCAATCGGTCTGCAGGTGTGCCGTGGCGCAGGGACTCCTGGTTAGTTGAGTCCCTGCAGCGGCACCGGCGGCGCTGGTGAGAAGAGCGCGACCCTGCTCCCTGATGTCCTTCCCAGGGGCTGTGAGCAAATGTGCTCCCAACAGCCTTGCTCTGCCACACTGCGACGCGGCACCCGCGCAGCGGGTGCGGCTAGCTGTTGCTTGAAACAGAAGGCGGCTACAGCAACACTTTACTGCAAACGTGGGAAGACGCCGGTAAGCCCTCTGCGTTTCTGTGTCCCGCTGGAAAAGGGAAATCAGCTTCCTTTTCTCCCTCTGAGCGATTGGTGGGAGGGGCAATCGGTCTGCAGGTGTGCCGTGGCGCAGGGACTCCTGGTTAGTTGAGTCCCTGCAGCGGCACCGGCGGCGCTGGTGAGAAGAGCGCGACCCTGCTCCTTGATGTCCTTCCCAGGGGCTGTGAGCAAACGTGCTCCCAACAGCCTTGCTCTGCCACACTGCGACGCGGCACCCGCGCAGCGGGTGCGGCTAGCTGTTGCTTGAAACAGAAGGCGGCTACAGCAACACTTTACTGCAAACGTGGGAAGACGCCGGTAAGCCCTCGGCGTTTCTGTGTCCCGCTGGAAAAGGGAAATCAGCTTCCTTTTCTCCCTCTGAGCGATTGGTGGGAGGGGCAATCGGTCTGCAGGTGTGCCGCGGCGCAGGGACTCCTGGTTAGTTGAGTCCCTGCAGCGGCACCGGCGGCGCTGGTGAGAAGAGCGCGACCCTGCTCCCTGATGTCCTTCCCAGGGGATGTGAGCAAACGTGCTCCCAACAGCCTTGCTCTGCCACACTGCGACGCGGCACCCGCGCAGCGGGTGCGGCTAGCTGTTGCTTGAAACAGAAGGCGGCTACAGCAACACTTTACTGCAAACGTGGGAAGACGCCGGTAAGCCCTCGGCGTTTCTGTGTCCCGCTGGAAAAGGGAAATCAGCTTCCTTTTCTCCCTCTGAGCGATTGGTGGGAGGGGCAATCGGTCTGCAGGTGTGCCGTGGCGCAGGGACTCCTGGTTAGTTGAGTCCCTGCAGCGGCACCGGCGGCGCTGGTGAGAAGAGCGCGACCCTGCTCCCTGATGTCCTTCCCAGGGGCTGTGAGCAAACGTGCTCCCAACAGCCTTGCTCTGCCACACTGCGACGCGGCACCCGCGCAGCGGGTGCGGCTAGCTGTTGCTTGAAACAGAAGGCGGCTACAGCAACACTTTACTGCAAACGTGGGAAGACGCCGGTAAGCCCTCGGCGTTTCTGTGTCCCCAATTTCACTGAAAGATGTATTTTAACATTCTGAGTTCAGGTATACTAAACTCGAAATATCTACCTTGTTTCCTGGGCCAGTTAGGATTATAAGAATCAAACTGCCCATTCTGGCCTATGGAAGCAGGTAGCCTTGCAATAGTGAAAAACTAAACTGGCTGTAAGAAAGCCCCTGTACAAGTGATCAGGGAAGCCATTTTAAAGTACTTGTGCTGGATGTGGCTTCACTGAAACCAAACATATTTGTATCAAACATCTTTTGTTAATACACCCACACTGATTCAAGTGATGAAATTATTAATAAATGCACATTGGGGGCACCTTAGAGGTACCCCCTGAAGCCCTACCAACTACTAATGTTCTGGCTAACTGGTTCTGACCAGCCTGCCTGTAAATAGGGGATGCAGAAGAAGTATGCAGGTAATGCGCACTGTTCCCTAGGAAAGATGATTATTTCCACAATATTTACATAATGTTAAAGTTTTAACATGTTATTTGCATTTATTTGTACTCAAATTTTCATAAATCATATTTGTAAGTCGTATTTCCATCCTATATACAAAATTGTGCTTCAATCAACATACATCATAACATAATCTCTTCATTATGTATGTGTTAAAGTTCACACTACTTCATTGCATAGTATATAACATTATTTTTTCTCAATGGGCCTATTTACAAAATAAAATGCATAGGAATCTTGTCTTCATGCAGGTGTTGTTTCCTCATTTGTAGAAGCCAATGCCCAATGCATTCCTGGCACTGGTCCCTTCATCAGGCTGTCACCACAGACACGTTTTTGACCCCAGGGGTGAGGGCCAACACTGTCAGGAGGTCAGGAACAAAGTCTGTCTGGAAGAGTGTTTTATGCCCCTTCAAAAAGATGACCTGCAAATTAGCATTTCAAGGCAGGGAGCTTCAAAGAGACCACCACCTTTGGTATGCAAATCTGGGGTCCCTTAGAGGTAAGGGGATGTCAAACCCAGCCAAGGGCACATTTGGTGCCTGAACTAGCAGGAAAACTAGTAGTCATAGAGGAGTTATGTTATGGTATGCTATCTGGGGTTTTATAAAGCGCACACCTACTCTACTGAGTGTCCCTGTGCTGGGTGAGTGTAACTGAACTAGACAGGAAGGAAAAGTGTGCAGAGCGCAAAATGTTACGCTAATGCTGAAACAGCCAAGTTTTAGGCTTTTCTAAAGGGGAGGAGATCCTGAAGAAGTCTCACAGCAAGTGGCAGATCATTCCATAGTTTTGCCTCTCTCAGCTGGAAGGAGCAGCCTCCAATTCGAGAGAATTTCACCACCAGAATACAAACTAGTGTCAACGAGACAGAACGAAGAGAGCGTTGTGGATGATAAAATTGAACTCCTTCCTTAAGTAAGGGGCACCATACCCATGTAAGGCCTTAAAAGCCAGCACCAAGGACTTAAACTGTAACCGCTTACGGATCGGGAGCCAGTGGAGAGAATTCAAATGAGCAGACATCCGGGTCCTGGGGCCAAGAGATAGAATGGCCCTGGCCACCGCATTCTGCTCAACTTAAAGATGGGTAATCAGATACTCTGGAAGACCCAGATTAAGAATATTTCGTAGTCTAGAACCAATCAAGGCCCTGATCACAATTTTCCTGTAAGGGATTGAAAGTAATGGAAGAAATTGTTTGAGCATTTTCCAAAATCCAAAGCACTGACCGGCCGCAGTCTGAACCTGTGGCTTCATACTGAGAGAATTGTCCAGTTTTACACCAAGGTTTTTTACGGACGACACCGGGTTAGCGGGAGGGTGCATGTCCTGAGGTCACCAGTTCTGCTATAGGTTGTTAGATGGGCAACCAAAGAAGATGATCTCCGACTTATCGGAATTACATTTAAGTTCATTCAGCTGGAGCCAAAAGAACACTGCTGACAGGCAGGCTTTAATTGCTCCCCCCTTGAACTCCGAATCCTTGTCGCATGCAAAAAGGAGTTGGGTGTCGTCAGCATACAACACTATTTTAACTCCATTTGACTCAACTAAACTAGCCAATGGGGACATGCACAGATTGAATAAAGTTGGACTTAGCACTGAGCCGTGAGGCACACCCACCTCCAGAGGGGGGATTAATGCGTAAAAAGGGGGAACCCAAACAGTTTGTTGATGCCCTCATAGAAAAGAGACAAACCATGGAAGAACCGACCCTTTAAAACCAGCCTCCTGGAGTCTCTTCAGGAGACGGCTGTGAGAGATGGTATCAAAGGCTGCTGAAAGACCTAACAGTATCAGAACAGACACTAGTGTCTAATATGGGAGCACACAGCCCCACATAGTCCTCTGTCAATGTCCCTTCTCCCTCTTTCGTCATGCGAAGACAGTCATTGCAACCTCTTCATGCGTCTTCTTTGTTCGCAAGGACAAATTACCAACAGAGCCGTAAGTGCTAAAGCCTGCAAGGGAAGCAACAGATCAAAGCAGAGTAAGACTATACCCTCTACTTAAATCATAAAAAAAATTACTTACTGTACGGGGAGGGATGTCTCTTCTCAGGACCTAGTGCGGGATAATCCTCACCGCTCAACTTTCTGTTACGTTAGCTAGGATATTTTTCATTCTATGTCAGGGCTGGAGGCGAGGATTATGCTAGTTTAAAGCTTGCTCAACATGAGGTGAGCCATATTCAGCACTGGCTTGAAGTAGAATCTCTTAAACATAGAGTCAGAAGACCAATCTGCTGCATTGAGGAGATCCTCCAAGCGGGCACCCAAGCCAAATGCTTTAGGAGCTATCGCTCTTCTCGTGGAATCAGCTCCGAAGTATTGGAGACTAATTCCCGCCTCTTGCATCACCCATCCAACCCATCGGATGATAGTCGGAGAGGAATCCGCCTTAAAAGGTTTCAGAGAGTGATTAGGAGTAGGCGTTCACCAGGGGGACGGATTTCTTCAGTCATTTCCTCGTAGGCCTTGAGCCATCTAACCACACACAGTTTCGGGGAATCCAGGGAACTCTGGATAAGAAATTACCCTGGTATGGCACTTTGTCTAACGGAGAAGAGTAAAAGTTACCCCATCGGCTGTAAACATTCTGCTGGTGATGTCCAGCACTCTAGCATCAGAGTCGCATCTGCAGAGGATGAGTATCATGGCCAATTTGGCACGAGTTACTTCCTGGAATGAAAACAATTAGGCTGCCAGGATAGAAACAGATTGAGGACTTGATTTATGTCCAAAAGGGCAGAGTACCGAGGCTCTGGCGGAAGGGAGGGCCGAATGTCACGCAACAGCTTGCATACCATTGGGTGTTCACCCATTGTTGTGCAATTCACCAGAAGGTGACCCGACGAGATGGCAACTTCTGTTCATCAGGTGACCACAATCCTCCCATAGAGAAGTCCCCGCATCTGGCACCCCAGCCGAGCCTGCAGGCGTTGGATTGTACAACAAGATCTGGATAGGAACCAAAAATTGTCCGGCCGTTCCAGGCCACCATGTGGTCCAGTCACCACTGAATCTCTTCCCGGGCCTCGCTGTTCAGGGAGACTTGTGAGAGTAGGGGAAACCCTTGCTGAGAAAAAATATGCCTTGAAGCACTGAAGGCCCTGGTAGTGGAGCGGGCCTGTAAAAAATGGCCTGAATGGAAGCCAACAGGAGGCCCACCACCCAAGCTAACTGCCCAAGGGATACTTGTTGCCTGGAGAGGACACACCTCAGCTTGTGATGGATCTTGGTCACTTTCCTGTCCAGCAGAGTAGACACAGTGGAGTCTATGACTAACCCCAGAAACGTAACTGATTGAGCAGGTTGTAACAGAGATTTCTGCTAGTTGATGACAAAACTGAGACTCTGAAGCAGGTCCACCATCATCTGAAGATGGGAGATCAACTGACGGGGGCAAGAACCCATCAGAAGGAGATCATCCAGATAAACTATCATCTGGACACCTCAGGCTTGCAGGAACTCCACAGCAGGCTTGAGCACCCTGGTGAAGCACCAGGGCGCTGAGGAGAGTCCAAAAGGGAGTGCTGTGAACTTGTATGTCTGTTGGCGCCACTTGAACTGAAGGAAGCGTCTGTGAGGAGGATAAATCAGGATTACGGGATATGCGTCCTGAGGTCCAAGCAGACTATCGAATCCTGCTGACATAGAATATCCCAGAGGAGGTAGATTCCCTCCGTTTTGAAATGGCGATACACTAGCCATCCTTTGAACTTGTTTAGGTTTGTAACAGGATGTCAACCGCCATCGGTCTTGTCAACCAAAAATATGCTGCTTATGAACCCCCTGGGGTGAAGGTCAGACCGGCAGATGGCACCCTTGTCGAGGAGGGTTGTAACTTCCTTGTCGACCAGGGTGGCATCTTGATTGGAAAACTGAATGGGACGGGATGGGGTCTGATGGACCGGGTTCCCCATGTATTTGATATGGAACCCCTGCATTGTCTGCAGCACCCATACATTGTGCATGAGGGACCACCATGCCTGGTAAAAATATGCCAGCCGCTCCCCTATTCTTAGTTGGGGAAAAAGGAGGACACTCACCAGGGCTTAAGGTAGATGCTCCTCCACTGTATCCTTTACTCTTGCCATGACGACCTCTGGTCGGATGAAAGTTCCCGAAGTGGGATTGGTCCTGGAACTGCCTGGAGCCTCTTTGAGTGTTTTGGTGGGGCTGACGACCGACCGAGCAGCCCCTACCTCGGCCTGCCCCATGAAAAACACGAGGGACTACTTTTTGGGTCGTGGACTGTGCCTTGTCCAATGAAGTAAACGTATTAACAAACTTGCTGAGCTCTTTCACAAAAGGCTTGCTGAAAAGATCTCGGGCAATGGCACCCACCTCTGAGTCGACTATTTCCCCCAATTTCGGGTGATTTTTGATAAGCAGGGAGCAGCGGCGCTAGGTGGAAAGGACACAATTGGCGTTGCCCAAAAGTATGATAGCTAACTGGTACCAGCCGGACAACATTTCAGGAGAAATGATAGAGCCTGATTCCTTGGCTTCCTCAGCCTTGTCAAGGATTTTTGTGATGGGGCTGAGGGTATCAAGGAGCTTATCCTGACAGGCCCTCCATGAACAACCGATCCCTTTTTTAGAATCGCAAATAAACTTCTGCAGAAAAGTGGCCATGCGAGGGTCGCCTCTGGTGTCATGGCCACTTTGCCCTCATAAGACGGTCTTGGGCATTATGAACATAAACAATTGCGGGCCTCCTTCTCAAGTGGTCAACTGATATGCCCTGCAACATAATTGGCGACCTTATTGGCTGGGGGCCACTCCGAGGAACGGGAGTGGACAATATCGTTGGGGTCCAGCATGTCAGATGTGCCCTGACTAGTTTGGGAAGGGTGGGATGGAAGCCAAGGCCTGGAGGGGCCTGGATCAGAAACTGGGTCCCCTGCCACAGAAGGGTTAGGGTTTGTTGTGATCGGTGGAGGAGCAGGGGTGTCCCTGCAGGTAGGGCAGGCTGACTGTCTAAAAGGCCTGTTTAAATCTTGCAAAAGCATCCCAGTCCACTCCTGTGTCCCGGGACCGCTTGAACGGCAGTGCACCAGAATCTCCTGAGCCCTCTGGCATCGGGGTTGGAGGGGAAGCTGTAAGAAGGGGGGTCAGCTTATCAAATGCCTGAGTGATCTGGCGGGAGAGCCTCTCCTTTAAAGGAGTGATGGCCTCATCCACCGCACAATAGATAGACATGTCGACAGCTTCATAAAAGGCGTCCCTCCAGAGCAAGTCAGCCAGAGGATCCTCTTCCTCTTAGTAGTCATTGTAGTACTCCGTTAAAGCCCGGGTAGAACGGAGTAAGCAGTAATAATTGGGTGGTAATCCACCAGGCAGTAAAGCAGGCCCAGTTTTAGACTGGCTGAGTGTCAGCCGGTAGTCAGTCGTGTAAGTCCGCAATTCAACAGGGTACTAGCCCCAGGGGACCTAAATGCTGGGACTAGGAATAAATAAACACAATTGCCCATGTATCAAGGTACCTGGCCTGGGTACAACCCCCGAATAGGCCTTCAGGCCCTCTACAAACCCAAATGGGGCGTTCACCAGAAAAGATACTGACTCTGCACTCCTTTATAATGCTTGAAAGGAAGCGACAGAGCATGAAACAATACGGGCAGTCGGCCGTAAAGTTGAAAGCTGTTACTGCCTACAACCCAATGCGGGCGTTCCCCTCAGGCCAGAGGCTCCAGGATTGTGGGTGCGGTGCTTGAAGTGCGATAAAAAGAGTTCAAGCAATGCGCTGCCATCACCACTGACTCCCAGGCCACCAGGCAGTAAGAGGTCCTCAACGCGGAGCCAAAACCAGCAGGGAAACCGCGTAGGACAGCTAACCCGTCTTGTGGCCGTAGAAAGCGCCAAAGGTGACAGAACGTGACATGCAATGTGTAAAACCAAATAACCACAGCAGATTAGAACCAAAACAAGCATTAATGCATCCCGTCAAAATGCGTCAGGAAATGCAAACGAAGGCTGAAAACCACCAATACAATACACTTTAATCAGAACAGTATACAATTCAGTACAATTAATGGCAAGCTACACCAAACAAGAAACCATGCTTGAAAGGATACTTATCTGGCTGCCTAGCAGCAAAGAAAGAGGGCGAAGGGACATTGACAGAGGACTATGTGGGGCTGTGTGCTCCCTGATTGGACACTGGTGTCAGTTTGTAATTGGTTGTTTCCAAGTGATTTGCTTTCTACCTTTCCCTAAGGTTCATGGGAAACATAGTCTCTTTTAAATCTTTTAATGTGCTGCTACTTTGAATAAAGCAAAGAGAGAAGGCATAATCCTCGCCTCCAGTCCTGACATAGAAGTCAGATCCTGCTGACCTAAAAGAAGATAGACGCTAAATGGACACAAGAAGCAAGACCAGAAGACCAGCAACTGACTTGGCACCAACCCTGCCAGTCTTTATGCTGTCCTCAACAATTGCACCAAACATGACTCATCCTGTAGCTGCCTGTGCCTCCAAAAGACTAGGAGGACTTCCAGCCTTCACTCAAAACCCAAGAACTCCCATGGAGTTGCAGAGGTGCTTCTCTGAACCCGGCAGTCACCCCAAGGGACCTGTGAGGACTCCGGATCACCGAAACCCGACATCAAAATCTTCACTGCACCTGAGCCACCTAGCCCAAGTTGAAGGGCGCCATTGGTATCAGCATGGCCCGCAGACCCTCCAGAGATGAAGCCCACCTTGGGGTTGCCAACTGTGAACTCCCCAACGTCGCCTGCTACCTCTTTGTGCAGGCTGCCTCTACTGCAAGTGTCTCCGTGACTAAAACCCAATGCCTCAAAACACCCCTGCATCAGCCGCCCGGCACATGGAGAAGATGAACAAGGGTGTCCCCATGTCATCGAGCTTCATAAGACCTGAGAATATTTGCTGGTTCAGCCTAACTGGCCTCCGAGTACCTGCCTGCAGAGGCTTTGCAACCGGACCGATCCCTATTGACGTACATAGGGCACCTGACGATGTATTGCACCCCGGCACCCAACCACCCTCGTGCCACCCTAGGTGACCTCTTGGTGCTGCCTTGGACCTTGACCTGTAATCACCTTAAGTCCTGAAGACTGGTCCCATAAGTGACTGTGAAGTACGTGCTTGCAGTTTATGTCTTTCCTCCTTAGGATAACAGTATTGCTTCTGGAAATTGCTATTTGAAACCTACAAACATTTATATCTCAAAACATACTTACCTGATCTTGCTGATCTTGTTGCCAAACATTATATAAAGATAAGTGTTATTTTTATAAATTGGTGTGGATCTCCTTATTGAGTTGTGTTTACCATTTAATGACTGTGTGTGTATATTGCAGATGTCTAACACTCCTCTCTGATAAGCCCCATGCTGCTCATCCACACTACCCCCTAAGAGAACACTCTGAGATTGTGAGAGCAAGCCCCTGTCCGCTTATAGGGGATACCTGGACTCTTAGCACAGTAATACTCTTTTTGCTATACTATAAAGAGCCAGGTTTCTACAATGGGTAACTTGCTGCAAACCTGGGGTTGTACTTGGATTCAATAGGTTACTTCTTTTACCAGAAACATACATAGTGATAAAAGGGAATGCCCTTATTTACGCCTTTGGATTAGCAAGAAAAAACTTGGAATCCTACTTCTTTAATTTTAATGACCACACTATATGATTTTGGTGGTTGGGGTTATTTATTTACCCTATATTTCCAATACTTTTATGAATTATTCATGGTAATTCTCTTTTTTTTCCAGAAGAAAACATATGTTCAACAAAAATAAACATTCACCATTCATGACATTACCGTGTTTAGACAACGTGAAACATTAATATCTTTTACAAAAAACCTCATATACATCACACACATATATATATATATATATATTCACAGAAAAAACCATAGGTTATAGACCATATATAGTTAGGAATTTGCATTTACAAAACCTTGAAAATTCACTGAAAAAACCATAGGTTATAGACCATATATAGTTAGGGATTAGCATTTAAAAAACCTTATTTTATTTGCACAAAACCATTGAAATTCCATATATAGTTAGTTGCACTAACTATATATCGCGGACCCGCAATCCACTGCTAATGATGTCACATATTACATCATTCATGACATGGTCAGTGACATCACTGATGACATCACTGATGACATCTCAAATGACATCACTGATGACATCACTGATGACATCACTGATGACAACACCCAGTGACTGTATGTTTCTGTAAAGTTAAAATATGTCTTACATATTGAAGAATGAGTGGATGTATAAGTGTCTGGATGAAGGATTTAGTAGGTGCATGACTGACTGTATGAGAGAATGATTAAATGTGTCTCACTGAGTGTATGGGTTAGTGATTAAAGTGTCTTAATTTGGCAATCATTATTTATGTTGTTCTGTAAACTGCTGCATGTTTAAATCAGTAGCTATATCAGTAACTATATGGGTTATTGAATGGTTGCCCAAGTATTTGTATGGGAGACTGAGTATGTGTGTGGGTGGCTGGGAGGTGTATAACTCTGTGCATTGATGTGTGAGCAGTTGATTCCCTAGGTGTATGGGTTCAAAAGTGCATGTAGAAACAGCTGTATGGACAGTTGACTGTGTGCATGAGTATATTGGTGAGTGAATGGATATCTCAGTGCTACATGTCAAAGTAAGTACATATGTAAAACACACTCCATGTGAGAGTTGACATATATAAATAACTGAACATAAGAGCCAGTGAATGTGTGAGTGGCTGTATGAATCATTGTGAACTTGTATCAAGGATTGTATAAGAGAGTAAATATGTGTTACTATATGTTTGAATAAGTAAGGTGTGTATAACTGTATAGTTGAGGAAATGGAGATGTGATTGATTCTTTGCATGACTGACTAGGTGAGTGAGCAACTCCATGGATGTGTGACAGTCTGTGAGTGCCTGTTTACACTGAGTGTATCTAAGGTTATATTAGAGTCTGAAGATGTATTATCACATAAATGATATCATCAGTGATGTAATCAGTAATGTCAAATGAGATGTCAGTGATGTCATCAGTGATGTCATTTGAGATGTCATCAGTGATGTCATCAGTGATGTCATTTGAGATGTCATCAGTGATGTCATCAGTGATGTCACTGACCATGTCATGAATGATGTAATATGTGACATCATTAGCAGTGGATTGCGGGTCCGCGATATATAGTTAGTGCAACTAACTATATATGGAATTTCAATGGTTTTGTGCAAATAAAATAAGGTTTTTTAAATGCTAATCCCTAACTATATATGGTCTATAACCTATGGTTTTTCAGTGAATTTTCAAGGTTTTGTAAATGCAAATTCCTAACTATATATGGTCTATAACCTATGTTTTTTTCTGTGAATTTCATTGGTTTTTTAAAAGCTAATATCTATAGCTGTAAAATATATTCTTTATTAAGTGACGTATCACGTAGCCCGTGAGACGCCTCATGATGCATCGCATAACCGTGACGTATCATCTCTGCAGCGCAAACCAAACCCAAAACGTAAGCGCGCCAGAACACGCTTAAAGATATATATATATTTTTTTAACCTTAATTAGACAAAATCCACACGTGCACATATCACAAACGTTCAAAAAACACAATATGTCGGACTCCCGTTACGCTGCCGGTTAGCTGCCCGGTTAACGTACCAGGAAGCACCTTTACCGCGAAAAATCGCAATGTTTTTTTTCTTTTGCCCCGCAGGGAACTTTAATAGCCCCCTCATCAATCCTAGGGGTTCAGGAGGGGTCTGCCTTACCCCTTTCATTCATTTACACCTTTTTTTTTCCACCTCTTGTCTCTCGATCCTACAGAGAGACAAGATGGCGGCCGCTCCGGACTGTTTACAATGTTGACAGCCAATCAGCTACTCCTCAGACTCCGGTTACACTGCCGGTTAGCTTCCCGGTTAGCTGCCCGGTTAGCTGCCCGGTTCGCTTACCAAGACGCGTCTCTACGGCGAAAAAATCGGATTTTTATTTTATTTTTTTGGGGCCCCGCGTGGCACTATAATATCCCCCTCATCAATCCTAGGGGGTCAGAAGGGGTCTACCTTGCCCCCTTTCCTTCATTTCCCCCTTTGTTTTGGCCTCCTCTTGTCTCTCGATCCTACCGAGAGACAAGATGGCGGCCGCTCCGGACTGTTTAGAATGTTGACAGACACCGGAGAGCCAATCAGCTTCGCTTCGCAAAGTTCCGATACGCGAAAAGTTCGCTAACCGGAGCGCTACCCAGAGCGTTGTTACAGATATATATCTTGTTTTAAACGTTAATTTCTCAAAATCCACTGAAGCACATATATTGAGACCTAGCAAAGGCACATCGGGCTAACAGTCCCTACAATTTTGCCAAGTTTCGTGGAAATCCATTCAGCCGTTCGGGCTAAAAGTGAGGCCAACCGCCCTATGGAAATTAACATGGGAAAAACGCGTTTTGGGACCCCCCTTTTTTCTCGCCCCCCCCTTGACGAACCCCCCCAAATTTCCAGGAGCTGCTCAGAAACAAAATGTGCCATTTTCCTGAAAATTTCAGCCAATTCCGTCCACAAACGCCAAAGTTATTAGGCATAGAATTTTCAAAAGTTCCATAGAGAAAAAATCCTAACTATATATACCTACTGGCTATCGCCAGTAGGTAATATATATATATATATATATATATATATATATATATATATATATATATATATATATATATATATATATATATATATATATATATATATATATATATATATACATATATATATATTCACTGAAAAAACCATAGGGTTTAGGCCATATATAGTTAGGGATTAGCATTTACAAAACCTTAATTTACTCGCACAAAACCATTGAAATTCGCATATATAGTTAGATGCAATAACTATATATCGCGCACCCGCAATCCACTGCTGATGATGTCACATATTACATCATTCATGACATGGTCATAAATAAATACCCCCCCCCCTCCATTTACAGTTCCAGCCTGCTCCATGGCCAGCCCACAGGGTTGTAGGCCCGTATTTGGGCACCAACATTTTTATTAAAGGTTTTTGAAAAAGCAAACGTAGTTGTAACGCGTAGATTGGTAAGTTTCGAAGAAATGGCCACTGTTTCCGATTTAAAAAAAAAAAAAAAAAAAAAAGCAGGTGAAATCAAGCAGCTCAATTAGTTAAGGGTTAAAAAGTATAGTACGCAGAAACATTGAAAATATGAATGGTCCAGGTTTGTTGTATGTGTTTTTCATTTTTGTACAGCATAAAGCAATCGATAAAGATCCTGGTATTTACCCTCTACTTTATATGCTACCTGTATCAGGGAAGTTGTTTTAAATGCCCCTAAGCCACCCCGAAGGAATGTCACCTGGCCCCCCTAGTTCGAACGAAAACGACCCCGTACCACTAAAGGTTATCTCTCTTCCTCAAAAATGACAAAAATTACTTTCTAGGACGTTTTGGACATTGATGATTTTCATATGATCTATTTATTAAAGTAATACTCATCTCTCCGCATGAAATTAATTTTCAACATGCTACACAAGTCAATCTCATCTGCCCAAAGTTCTTTTGCAGATTTGGGACCGTTTCCCTTGCCTCTGACTCACTTATTGCTAAGTCATTGATGGATGTTTTTGCCGAAAGGGGATTATCCACCAAATCTCGAAGTTGTGCTTTAGAATAATTAAGAGGGTGCCACCTCTCCATGTGCCGATGCATGGTATGATTACCATAGCTATATTTTTTTTCGGTCCCTCTCGAGAATTTTTTTTTGCAGATGAGGCAGGTAACGAACCTGGCATTAACTTTCTTTTCATGAGAAGGAAAAGAAAAAATTGCCAGATAAAATTCACTTTCACATGGGACGTTCTTGGCATTTCTTTCAGAAACTTTTACATCACTGTGTCATTTCTTTGTCTATCCTGGTTAAAGCAATGTCATATAAATAGTTGTTTAAAAAGTTTTTTTTTAATGTGTTTACTTTGTTGGAGCGTTGTATATATTTATAAGTTATTAAAGTGTTAAAATCCTACTACTTTGTTGGAGTGCTATATATTTTTAATGTGACACATAATTGTGAAGACTTTGATGTACAAAAAGGCATCCCTGGAATCTTCCGCTTCAGGCTAGGTCCCACACACCCTTACAGTGAGAATCCCCTCCGCGTGAGCGTTTTTTTTTTTTTGTGCTGCGTGACGTCTGTTAACGTTCGATTCGAAGGAAATCAGGAAGTGTTGACCGCCATTTTGTCACTGCGAGTAAATATTTTGTTAAAAATAATTGTTATAAATTAATCCGTATTGATGAAACATTGTCTGCGCCATCTTGCCTTTTTTCCAATGCCACACTTTTGTCGTGCACGGCAGCCATTTTAGATGCCTTGACCAGACCCACTCTCTGCACGCCGCCGATCCTCAGCATGGCTCCCCACCCTCGCAAGCATCTCCCCCACGCACTGGTCACCCCCGCTCTCTCTCTCATGCATGGGCCATAAACCTCCCCCCATCTGCGCTGCTTTTCCCTGAGAATCACACCCTGTGCCCGCCCGACACCTCCCTTTCACCCAATTCACTACCGCACCCTCTGACACTCCTCTTCCTCTGTGTCTGATTGTCCAGGCCGGTCCCAGGCTATCACCTAGCTGTGCGGATGTAGTTTATGGCCCCAACTGTAAAGAATCACCCCTCTTCAAAGGAGTTACAGTAGATCAAGGCCCCCATCCCATGAGATCCGGCACACCACACGCGTTCCTACTATCTGATAACGATCCTGTATTGTGATTGGGGAGAGGATTCTCACTGTAAGGGTGTGTGGGACCGAGCCTGAAGGGGAAGATTCCAGGGATGCCTTTTTGTACATCAAAGTCTTCACAATTATGTGTCACATTAAAAATATATAGCACTCCAACAAAGTAGTAGGATTATAACACTTTAATAACTTATAAATATATACAACGCTCCAACAAAGTAAACACGTTAAAAAAAAAAAATTAAACAACTATTTACATGGCAGCCTGCTGCAACATCCATCTCAAAGCAACAATGGGCTGCTTTGGTTTGTCTTTTAGTCAGTAGCGGTCCGTTGTGCGAATAGGCCGAAGGCAGCACAATGCGCTGAGATCCGGCACTGGTCTGGCCATCCTACAATGCTGCGCCGAAAAACGGCGTGGGGCGCCCGGGGGGGGTGGGGGGGGCTGGAGGCGGAACGAACGGGCCTCCCCCGCCTCCCCAGGTGGAGGCTCCTCTGCTGCAGTGGCCATCCAGTTGTTTAGCGCCCGCTTTTGCGGCACTGTGCCTCATCCGCCATTCAGCTGAGTTGCGCCCACTCTTGCGGTGCAGCGATAGGTGGCTGCCACAGGACTCTTATAATGGTGGCCGGCTCTTCGGATTTGGGCCTGGTCCACTAAAATGGCCCTGGGACACATTTGAACTCGGACATTTGCCTGCTACGGCTTGAGCCCCATTCTCGAAAGCGTCCCCTCAGCCTTGAAGATTCTACAAAAGTCATCGAGGCCCCCAACTCCCGCAGGCTTCCGGTGGGGAGCGGCTGCCATGATTGCTTGCGGAATGGCCACAACGGAGCCACGAGATGGTGGTGCTCTCATGCTCATGCTCATGCTCTGACGCCAGCTTCAGTCTGAAGCATCCAGAAACACTGTAGACTACTAATTCGATGACTTCCGGTGGAGCCCCAACGTGACCCTCTCCTCTTTTGACTGATGGTTCTTGTTGCCTGTCCCCTCTGTTGTTATCTAACGGAACCTTTTTGGATTGCCGAGTGAGAAAAAAAAGGTTGGGCTTTCATCATTTGGGAAAAAAAATGTTTCAACCCAATGAAAAGTGTTATTTTTAGGTCATATGATCAAGCCTTCCATCATTAAGAAACCAAAAGTAAAATGAACCAATGAAAAGTTTTATAAACAAGTCACATGACCTGTTATGCGGCTTTGGGCTATAAAAAGCCTACAAAATCCGTTGGCCTGTGAGGCGGCGTCAGTAGCGGACCGATGTGCGAATAGGCCGAAGGCAGCACAACGCGCCGAGATCCGGATGGCACCGAGGTGGTGTCCAGCAAGTTGTTGTACTGGTGTGGCCATCCTACAATGCTACATCCTACATGGCGGTTAAAAGGTATAATACGCAGGAACGCAGTAAAGATAAATGGTCAAGGGCTGTTGTGTTTTCCACTCCTGCAACATAAAGTGATCAATAAGAATCCGATATTCATGCCTATCAGCGACTAAGACAGCAGGCCGAGCCTCTTTTCTTCAACGGCTCCCTCATGGGACGAAGAAACGCCCTTTTTCTCGAAATAGGAATATTTTACTTGCAGGACAGTTGTAAATTTCCCGGGAAAATACATTAGCCTGGAACATTGTTAGTTATAACCGGTAAATGCATCTGGGTCCTTTGCTTTACAAGTCAGAGTGAGAAAAAAAAAGGTGGGGCTTTCATCATTTAAGGAAAAAAAATGTTCGAAAGCAATGAAAAGTGTTATTTTTAGGTCATATGACCAAGCCTTCCATCATTAGAAAAACAAAAGTAAAATGAACCAATGAAAAGTTTTATTAACAAGTCACATGACCTGTTATGCTTACGCTACGCGCTGCGCGCCGCGCTCTGGATCGCTTCCGGGAAGCTGCGCCTCGCGCACCGGAGCACTTCCGGGTGCGCTTACGCGGCGCGTCATATGATGCATTAAGCGACAACGCAGGTCCAGAATATAGCCAAAATGTCTCCACCAACCAGCGGTCGGAACACAACCCCTTTCAGTAGTCCAAAAAGTTCTGTTAAATGACAACAGAAGGGACATGCAACAAGAATCATCAGTCAAAGAGGGGAGGGCAAGTTCTTCTCTACCGGGTCACATTGGGGCTCCACCGGAAGTGATCGAATTGGTAGTCTACAGTGTTTCTGGATGTTTCAGACTGACGCTGGCGTCAGCATGAGAGCACCACCATCTTGTGGCTACGTCGTGGCCATTCCGCGAGCAATCATGGCAGTCGCTCCCCACCGGAAGTCTACGGGAGTCGGGGGTCCCGGTGACTGTTGTAGAATCTTCAAGGCTGAGGGGACTCTTTTGGGAATGGGGCCCATGCCCTAGCAGTCAAGCGTCCGAGTTCCACGGTTGCCCAGAGCCATCTTTAAAACACGAAAATGTTTTTACCTACCACGTACTTGTCATTTTAAAGCTTTTGATATTTGCTATTAAAAAACCATTGAAATTCACTGAAAAAAACATAGGTTATAGACCATATATAGTGATGTCATCAGTGATGTCACTGACCATGTCATGAATGATGTAATATGTGACATCATCTGCAGTGGATTGCGGGTGCGTGATATATAGTTAGTGCAACTAACTATATATGCGAATTTCAATGGTTTTGTGTGAGTAAAATAAGGTTTTGTAAATGCTAATTCCTAACTATATATGGTCTATAACCCATGGTTTTTTCAGTGAATTTTCAAGGTTTTGTAAATGCTAATTCCTAACTATATATGGTCTGTAACCTATGGTGTTTTCAGTGAATATATATATATATATATATATATATATATATATATATATATACATATATATACATATATATATGTGTGTGTGTGTATATATATATATATATATATATATATATATATATATATATACTAGCAGCCCGCCCCAGCGTTGCCTGGGGCAGAAAGGGGCTGGGGGCAGCATTTGATGCTTGCTTGCCCGTCCCTCTGTGCACACCCGCTCCCGACCCCCTCCCTCCTCGACTCCCTCCCGCCCCGACTCCTCCCACCCACCCCTCTGTGCACACCCGCTCCGACCCCCTCCCGCCTCAACTCCCTCCCGCCCACTCCCGCCCTGACTCCCTCCTGCCCTGATTCCCTCCCGCCCTGACTCCAATGTGCATTTACCTGTCCTGAGGTGCCGCTTCCTTCCCGCGCTTCTCACTTCATCGCAGCCCCATGTCCGCCGCTCGTCATGACTCACCTGAGCTGCCGCTTCTCCCCGCGCTCCTCACTTCACCGCTGCTCCATGTCCGCCGCTCGCCATCACGCACGTCGCGGCCAGTGCTATGTCGCGGCCAGCACAGCGTCGCGGCCAGCGCTACTTTCAGGGCACTACTTTTTTTTTAAAGTTATATTTTTAAATTTACGTTTTTTTTATTTTTTATTGCCTATGTCCATCTGCACACCCTGACAATTTCTACAATGTATCGGGTGTGTGGATTGGCGCTGTGGCTCCCAAGTTTACCTGGCTCAAAGGTGTGTGTTCTCTCTTTATAATAGTAGTATAGATATATATTCACTGAAAAATCCATAGGTTTCAGGCCTTATATAGTTAGGAATTAGCATTTAAAAAACCAATGAAATATCTCCTATATAGTTAGTTGTACTAACTATATTTCGCGCACCCGCAATCTCAAGACGTTCCATGTCCATCATTAAAGCCCGATTTTGCTTTTTTAAGGTACAAAGATCGGCTGAGCTCTCTGCAGTAGTGACTGAGAGGGTTGAGACCTTATTTTCCAGTGCGGTTGTCCGCGACTCTATGCCTTCCAGTTTGGCTTCTAAAAGATCAAACCTATCATGCATTCTCTTTTGATTTGCCTCAGAGATTTCAAACTTCTCAAGTAAGTCCCCACGCAATGATTGAAATAAAAGTCTAATTTTATCAAGTTCGGGGGCAGGAGCAGGGGTAGGAAGTGTATCCATTTCAGGTCTGGTATGGGATTGAGAAGCTAAGGTAATTGCAGTGTCTGACTTGTCACGTGCAGAAATTGTTTCCAAAACTGTGGGCTCTCCTGATAAGGGGTGGGATGGTTTTACACCCTCTGTGGTTGAAATGGTCATAGTTTTAAGTTCTGAGGGGGGTTGGAGTACTGCTGTAGGGGCTTGATGGATTGAAGCTCCCTCCGTCACACTATTATAACCACTTATTAGTATATCTGTATCCGGATGAACCGGATTAGCTAGGTCTTCTAGTATAACATCAACTTGTGTTTCCGCAATAGGGGAGTACCTGTTCTCCAAGACCAGGACAGATGAAGAAGAGGCCTGAGCTAGCTGTAAATCTGCCCCTACCCCCTCCTTCACGGAGTTCACTTTCTCCATAACTTTGAAATAACTTTTAAGAGAGGGTGTACTTTTTTGTGTCAGAACCTGCAGGGGGGCTTTATTACTATCCCCTTTCTTAGCACCCCACTTCCTTTTGCTCTTATGTGGTGTAAGTGGTGTAGGTCTAACTTTTTCGCCCAGTTCCACTGGGTGCCAGACCCCCTGCTGCCTCAGCTCTTGTTTAGACCTCAGTTGATACCTATTTCTTACCACCTCCCCCCTACTTTTAGGCTGCTTAATCTCAATTAGTTCCGTCTCTCTGGTCCCTGAGAGCACAGTCACAAGGTTTGTATTTACTGGGGCTGTATCAATAGAGCCACCGTCACCATCTGGTCCTGTTGGGCTTACCGGGCACTGGCTTAACAATACTGGTACTTCTGTCAACAAGGCTGCCTCCATGCGAACACTTCCTTTAGCAGAAGCTAAATGTTTTATGGCAGAGAAATGCCCCCAAGACACAGGACATCTAAAATGGTGCAAAAGCGCTCTTTTTGCATACTGCCAAACTTCCCACTTCCGATCAACACACCCCGAGACCCAAGCCCCAGTCCCCAAACTTATCTCCACTCCTCTGCTTCCTTGATACGGGGAAACCCGCGAAACAATCACCAGCGCGTCTGCTATCGTCTCCGGTGCAGTGGCGTCTTTCCAGGTGCAAGTCAGCTCCGCCCCGTCCTCAAAGTGCCAGCTCGACTCCACCATTCCCGGGTCCTAGTGCCTGCCTGCTGCCGCTGCTACTCACGTCGCATTCACAGTGTCCAAG
The DNA here is from genome assembly GCF_964263255.1 of Lissotriton vulgaris. NCBI lineage: Eukaryota > Metazoa > Chordata > Amphibia > Caudata > Salamandridae > Lissotriton > Lissotriton vulgaris. Next base: position 528,251,666 of record NC_141694.1, read on the forward strand.
AAGCGGGGAGAAAATCTAAAAGAAGCTTATTTTTCAACACATTGTGCCATCTCTATACCCCACACCATCCGCTCTCACAGTAACAATATTTCAGCTGGGGAAATATCCAAAACGGCTCGCACTCGGTGCCTCCGCACGGGGAGCTCCGCGACAGCCGTTAGCCTGCCGCCACCATGTTCCTCACCCCGACTTCTGATAATCTTGATGAGGGAGGCTGTGAGGTTTTTCGGGACCAGGAAAAGGCCGGAGGGTCTTGATGTGCCGTGGTGAGCCCTCCCAAAAGCGCTTGGAGCATTGCTCTTGAACATATATATAATCTGCAAATCTATATAAATACAAATATAAATTCATGCATACATATACCTATACATATATGCGTACATATGCATGTTATGTAGATAAAAGTTTAAAAACCACTAATAAAAGTAACGCTAAAAAGCCACCTAATTACAAACAGAATTTCTTTAACTTAAACGAGGGTGAGACCTGTTGCATTTTCAATGCTTGTTTACTTTGGTTTCATCAAGAGGGCATTCAGATGTGTCTCACATTTTCCATAAATTCTGAATGTTAGCACTCAAGTTGCTCATTAGATCACTGTAGTAAAGCTACTGCTCACCAGGGAAGTCAGATGCTCGTATTCAAAGGGCATGTTTCAGTGTGCATGTTAGAATTTTTTAATGAAATAGAAGAGGATTTGAGAAGTCAAAATGTGCCCTAATTTTTCTTTCTGCAGCACTAATCATAATTTCTATGGCAAAATGAAGCCCCTCATTTTGTTCCTTTGCAAATTAAATGTTTTAAGTGTTACAACTTTATTCCAATCAAGATGGCATCAGGTGTTCCATACTTTTGTCATAAGTAAGACTGTTAGCGCTTTAGTTGTTCTTTAGAACACTATGGGACATTCTGTCAATGGGCTATACTTGGGCTACATCTGGGTGATATTTGTGCTACATTTGGGCTCTAGTGTCTCTGGCAGCCATCTTGGAGACTTATTTGTTATGAAGTTTCCTCATTTCCTCATTTACTACAGTCTCCTCAGTAGTAAATATTTTCAGCTTTTTTACTTTGGTTACATCAAGAAGGCATTCAGATGTTTCACACATTTGACATAAATTCTGAATGTTATCACTCTAGTTGCTCATTAGATCACTGTAGTAAAGCGACTGCTCACTAGGGAAGTCTGCTGCTGGTATTGAAAGTACCTTTCAGTTTGCATGTCATAATTTTTTTAATGAAATAGAAGAGGATTTGAGAAGTCATTCAAAATGTGCCCTAATTGTTCATTCCGCAGCACTAATCATACTTTTTATGGCAAAATGAAGCCCCTCATTTTGTTCCTTTTTAAATTAAATGGTTTAGGAGTTATCACTTTATTCCAATCAAGATGGCTTCAGGTGTGCTATACTTTTGTCATAAGTAAGGCTGTTAGAACTCTAGTTGTTCTTTAGAACTTTATGGTAAGCTACAGTAAAACACAAAGGAATCAACTGACAGTCTCTGTCCTTGTTGGATGTACATGTTTTACTGAGAATGTCAGACTTCATTCTCACATGACTGAGAAAGATAATATAAATTTACAGAAAATATGCTCTCAGTTTAACTTATAGATCACATTCTAAACCTCTATGGGAAAAGCATGAGAAAATAGTTTTCTCTCAAACATGATTCATGATATCTCAGCAGAAGGCTTTTTCATATGGTATCACCTTAGAATATACCACAATTCCTAAAATGTGTGTGGTACCATCAACAAATGATTTATAATGTAACTAGTCTTGAAACCTTCTATTAACTGCAATGCTTTTTAATGAGGTGCTATCATGTATATTGGTCCCAAGGTGGCTGCCAACACTTCTTGGATGAAGTGCTAACAGCCAATCAGATCACACAATGAGATGTGTGGTTAGGCTCCGCCCATATATATATATATATTTATATATTTTACTTTAATATCTAAAAAACTACTGAACAGATTTACACCATTTAACAAAAAGGCGTGAGTCTGAACCAAGGAATACCTCTTCGCCAAATTTGGTGCAATTCGTCCAGAAGTTCAGGCTGTAGCTGCGACTAAAGGTTCCTATGAAAAATTGCATGGGAAAACACATTTTGGGACCCCCTTTTTTTCTCGGCCCCAGCTTGACGAATCACCCCGAGACTTTCAGGATAGGAGCGGACCTGAGCTGGCCAAAAGTTTTGAAAGTTTCGCGAAGATTCGACGACAGGCGCCAAAAATATTGGTAATAGAATTTTGCAGATTTCCTATGGAAAATAGATCTTAACTATAACTACCTACGTGGATCAGCAGTTGTCCTTTCCTTGAACCTTTTGTTAACAATTTACAAATCTCATGTCACATTTTAGGTTTTTCATCATTGTTAACATATCGGGAGTCCAGTCTCAGTTTCATATTTAATTTCAATTATCAAGATTCAGCTTCGATGCCCTCTATTTAGTTACTATTTACAATCACTTATTTAGGTAAATCAAGCAGTTAGATCTGCAGCTTGCCATACCCTACACCAATTATATCTATCAGACACCATATCATCAGCTTATGTGCACAGATAGTTCCTCTCCACTATTTAAACCCCGTGGATGTTTAGTGAGCAAATCTATTATATCACACGACTCAAGTCTGTTACCAAATGATTTTCTAACAATCTGTCAATCGTGGAAAAACAGGCATTACAGCACTTAATGCAGATCAATCTATCATCATAAAACCCTAGGACAAAGGGAGGAATGTAGTGCTACAAACCAGAGAGCATACTGCAAAGAGGCATTACGTCAACTAAATACTAACTGTTATCAAATGATAACGGGCAACATCTATCAAAGCAGCATTAAAGCGTATAATGATTTAATTACCAAATGGTACAATAAGAAAATGCTGGGACCGGAAGAACATTTGTTTCTACGTAGTTCCAATCCCATCATTCCAAATTTTTACCACATTCCCAAACTGCACAAGGACAGTGTACATCCACCAGGCAGACCAATCGTCTCGTCTCTAAATAGACTAACAGAACATTTATCAATGTTTGTAGATCATTATTTATTTCCATTTGTGGCACAGCTGGGTTCATATGTAATGGACACAAAAGATTTTTTGAAGAGGATCATGCATGTGGAATGGGATCTCACTTATCAATTAATGGTCCTTGACATTACTAGTCTCTACACCTGCATAAACCATGAGGATGGGGTAATAGCTGTAAGGTTTTACCTAGAAAAACACTAATTGCGGTATTCTGAACATAACAAAATGTTATTAGAATTGACAGAATACTGATTGAGGAATACAATTTTTCTGTTTGTGGATCAACATTACAAACAGTTGACTGGTATGGCGATGGGCACCTGCTTCGCCCCCAGTTATGCGAACTTGTTCGTTGGCTGGTGGGAGGAGCGGGTGCCCAAAACTTACCAAAGTGGAACCACGTATGGCCGAGTGATAGAGTGGTATCGATATATCGATGACCTGTTCATTGTGTGGCTGGGAACAGTGGATTCGGCTCAAGGATATATCGATCTCCTCAACCACAATGTAGTAAATCTGAGATTTTCGGGTACAGTAAGTCCAGTGGCAGTGGACTACGTGGACCTGAGTGTATATGTGGAAGAGGGAACAATACAAACAGCTCTGTACCGTAAATCTACTGCAGGCAATTCAATACTTTTTGCAACCAGTAAACCAGTTCTCTAAACTCGTCCAGAGTATTCCTTATGGCAAATTACTTAGGCTGAAGAGAAACAGCTCCAAGGAAGGAGAGTTCAAAGCGCTGCTTTGGAAAGTATCGCCAGGTTTATTGTAAGGGGGTACTATCCAACAGCACTTATTGCCACATTACAGAAAGTGAGAGGCATTCAGAAAAACCAATTGCTACTTAACAAACAGCTCAAAACTCTCCTGTTTAATAAATAGTAATCTTGTGAGGGCATTTCTGTTTTCCAGCGCCTGGACGCCTCAGGGCAACTGCAGCGCTCTACAAATCCCATTTTCATTTCATTTCATTTCACAAAGAGAAATTCAAAGTAGATAAAGGTAAGTTCCGGATGGTAACTCCCTACTCTGCTGAAGCCAACCATTTAAAGAATATGCTGAAGAAGAATTGGCACATTCTTAAAACAGACATTAGCATTAGTGATGATATTCCTCAATCACCATTGGTGACTTTTAAGAAGGCTAGGTCTCTTCGGGACATGCTAGTGCGAAGTCACTTAGAGAGAATACCACCAAAAGTGAGCCTCTGAAACAAATGATGGGCTTTTATACCTGCAGTAAATGCAAGGCATGTGCCAATAGCAGGGGAGTCCTTTCATATACAATTCCAGACATAGACAAAATGAGAAAAATTAACAAATTTATCTCATGCAGTACTGCCTTACCTGTCCTTGTGGGCTTCGTTATATAAGCAGTACGGTCAACCAATTAAAAATCAGGATTTTGGAGCATTTGAGGGCCATTGATAAAATTGATCAAGCGTTCCCAGTGGCGCGTCACTTTGCGGAGAAACATAAAACATAAAAGTGACCGCAATCAACTACAGTTCCATGGTCTGGATCACGTCCCCTTGAGTGTGCGGGGGGTGACAGAGTCAAAAAGTTGTGCAGGCTTGAGTTTGTGTATATATAATAGATTTGCTCACTAAACATCCACGTGGTTTAAATAGTAGATAGGAACTATCTGTGCACATAGGCTGATGATATGGTGTCTGATAGATATAATTGGTGTAAGGGTATGGCAAGCTGCAGATCCAGCTGCTTGATTTACCTAAATAAGTGATTGCAAATAGTAACTACATAGAGGGCATCAAAGCTGAATATTGATATTTGAAATGAAATATGAAACTGAGAATGGACTTGCGATGTGTTAACAATGATGAAAAACTAAAAAATGTGACATGAGAGTTGTAAATTGTTTACAAAATGTTCAAGGAAAGGACAACAGCTGATCCAAGGCTTAATGTAACTTTCTTTACTTTCTGATAGACGATATGCGATTGTAAAGCATTTGTATTTATAAAATTATAATGAAATACAAATGTTATGCTTCAGGAACAATGTGCAAACATTGTCTATATGGCTATCAGTATGGCACAATGAAATCGTCTAGTAATGAAATGAATGTGTATAGATGCATGAAGGATTAACCTATTACAAAATGGCGCCCATATTAGCTAGGAAGCGATGGTCCTTTTCTTTTTTCCATTGAAGTAACAATGTTGAAAAACATGGTGCTTCCGATGTGCCAGTTACATCGAAAAAGGCACTTCCGCCGAAACACGTCTGTTGTTGGTCACAAAATAAACCTTTTGAATTTCACCCCGGGAGTGTGATATCTTCTTTCTGGAGTACTGAAGGAGTGGAGCAAAATATTGTTAGCGGAGTCCACAGCCGCTATATCGCACCCACCTGCGAGTGCCTCCAGTTTTTTTCATGTAGAAACAAGGAGCGGGCATATAAAAAAAATTATATATATATCTTTGTATATTTGAATCTTTTGCATTTCACATCTGGGTAAGCTTTTTAAAGCCTTTTTCTAAGAGAGAGAGTCCTGTCATTTTATAAAATAAAACCCTTTTCTAAAGGTGCTGTGTTAAAGACTTAGCTGCGCCGGGTGTTGGGCTCCCTTGTGGAAGATTATTTTCTATTAGGCGCAATCAAAACATCCCCTTCCCCCAATCCGGTCCCTATCTGCAAACACTACCCTAAACCCTAAAACACTCCCCCACACTACACAAACAATACACACTACCCTAAATCCTAAAACACTACCCCCTGCACAATCCCCACCCTTCCCCCATTCCAGTCCCTACACTCATACACTACCCTGCGCGACACCCCGACACTATCCTAAATCCTAAAACACTACCCTACACTACACAAACACCACAACACTACCCTAAACCATAAAACACTACCCCATGCACGACCCTGCCCCTACCCCTAGTCTGGTCCCTACACTGAAACACTACCCTATACGACACCCCAACACTGCCCTAAAACCTAAAACACTACCCTACATAACACTAACACCAGAACACTACCCTAAACCCTAAAACACTACTCCCAACATGACCCTACACCTACCCCCAGTCCGTCCCCTACACTGAAGCACTACCCTGAACGACCCCCCGACACTACCCTAAACCCTAAAACACTACCCTACACCATACAAAAGCCACAACACTACCCTAAACCCTAAAACACTACCTGCAGCATTACCCTGCCCCTACCCCTAGTTCAGTACCTACACTGAAACTCTACCTTACACATCCCCCCAACACTATCCTACACTACACAAACACCACAAAACTACCCTAATCCCTAAAACACTAACCCCTGCACAACCCTCCACCTTCCCCCACTCCTGCCCCTACAACAAAAACTACCCTGCACAACCCACGACACTACCCTCAACCCAAAAAGACTAGCCCTCAAACACAAACCCTTTAAAATACACAGCCCCTCTTACCTCTCTGTCCTCGGTGCATGTCCCTTGTTCTCGTCTGGAAGCGTTCTCAATCAAAGATGGTGAGGACAGCAGAAGTGCCCAAAAAGCCCGCAGCTAGCACACAGGAGCCTACAGATCTGCCCCGGGCACCAGCTCCTGTCCCCTACTTGCTCCAGTCGCGCTGCTCAAGGCCCCACAGCTCACCGGTTGTCCAGGTGCACCGCAATCTCTCACCATATTCCAGGGGACCCAGCTGGTGCACAGGACAGCCTGAGGCCCAACAGTGCTCGGTGTCCATCACAATGACAAACATGCCTGAACTTCCACAACACACTGCAAGGCCACGGGACCAAGCTCGCTCGCTACAGGCCTCAGGGGAGATTCAGAGGCTGCCTCCGCCCCTCTGTTGTCAGTGCTGCCTCGCTGCCTCCTGGGGTGCTCTGCCATCTGGGCGGTATTGGTTACTTCCTCTATTCAATGGAACCGGCCGGATGAGTTGGCCATGAATTACAATGCTTGCATTATAACCGCGCATGTGATGTAATAACATGAGTCGTAAAGGCTGTACGTTGTTACAGCGCATGCGTTGTTACGCCTGCGTTGTAATGGTATGCGAAGTAGAAGTCACGTACTAATGGCTGTTTACCCTGTTAAACACTACCCCCAACATGACCCTACACCTACCCCCAGTCCGTCCCCTACACTGAAGCACTACCCTGAACGACCCCCCGACACTACCCAACCCTAAAACACTACCCTACACCATACAAACACCGCAACACTACCCTAAACCCTAAAACACTACCTGTAGCATTACCCTGCCCCTACCCCTAGTTCAGTACCTACACTGAAACTCTACCTTGCACATCCCCCCAACACCATCCTACACTACACAAACACCACAAAACTACCCTAATCCCTAAAACACTAACCCCTGCACACCCCTCCACCTTCCCCCAATCCTGCCCCTACAACAAAAACTACCCTGCACAACCCACGACACTACCCTAAACCCAAAAACACTAGTCCTCAAACACAAACGCTTTAAAATACACAGCCCCTCTTACCTCTCTCTCCTTGGTGCATGTCCCTTGTTCTCGGCTGGAAGCGTTCTCAATCAAAGACGGTGTGGACAGCAGAAGTGCCCAAAAAGCCCGCAGCTAGCGCACAGGAGCCTGCAGATCTGCCCCGGGCACCAGCTCCTGTCTCCTACTTGCTCCAGTCGCGCTGCTCAAGGCCCCACAGCTCACCGGTTGTCCAGGTGCACCGCGATCTCTCACCACATTCCAGGGGACCCAGCTAGTGCACAGGACAGCCCAAGGCCCAACAGTGCTCGGTGTCCGTCACAATGACAAACATGCCTGAACTTCCACAACACACTGCAAGGCCACGGGACCAAGCTCGCTCGCTACATGCCTCAGGGGAGATTCAGAGGCTGCCTCTGCCCCTCTGCCGTCAGTGCTGCCTCGCTGCCTCCTCGGGTGCTCTGTAATCTGGGCAGTATTAGTTACTTCCTCTATTCAATGGAACCGGCCGGATGAATTGGCCATGAATTACAATGCTTGCATTATAACAGCGCATGTGATGTAATAACATGAGTCATAAAGGCTGTACGTTGTCACAGCGCATGCGTTGTTACGCTTGCGTTGTAATGGTATGCGAAGTAGAAGTCACGTACTAATGGCTGTTTACCCTGTTAGACTCTGTTGTTTCCAGCATCACAGTAGCCCCGGACGGAGCTACTGACTCGGAAGAACCGTGTTTTTGAGATATTTCTGGTATTTTCAGGATATCTTGCAAAGTATATATTTTTAAGTATTGTATGTTGGACACATCGTTTTGGTCTTGTTTTGGATATATAAATGTATTGGATATTTTTGTAAACTGGTGGGGTGTCCTTTTGTAGTGTTTTCACTGTATTACTGTTGTTTATGTGCAAATACTTTACACACTGACTCTGAAAAAAGCCTGACTGTTCATGCCAAGCTACCAAAGGGGTGCGCCGGTGTTATTTTAGGAATTTAACTCCCTTATCCTGACTAGATGGAAGGACCCCTACTAGGACAAAGGTGCAAACCATTGCCAACTAGAGACCCCCATTTATATCACAAATCCATTAGTAGGCCAATAAACACTGTGAGATCAATACTACCTAATTTATTTTTCCACCTCATGAAGTGTGACCCAGATGACAAATGCAAAAACAACAGTTGATGGAAAGAATGCAGAACAATGTCATACATTCACCCCAGTACAGAGACTGGGCCTAAATCCATAGTTTTTTTGCACTCCACACCACCCCAGTTCAGATATGGCCATATGCAAATCAGCCTAGACCCTGTGCCTCATGGGAACAGTCCAGCCCGAACTGCCGGTCCTCGGTAGCTTGTTTCCGGTCCAGGGAAGGCATGGCTTGGCAGTTCGGGCTGGACTGTTCCCATGAGGCACAGGGTCAGACTGATTTGCATATGGCCATGTCTGAACTGGGGTGGCAGAGTGGGCTAAAGAACGGTGATGGATTAAACCCAGATCAGTTGACTGGGGGTGAGTGCTTGCATTGTCAACGCTCCGTCCATCATTTTCTTTGGTTTTTCTTTGTTCGCCATAAGTTGGCGGGGTATGCTCTGACGTGAGTCCCTTGCTCACTTTGCCACTGGATTCAAGCAAGCCGGGCTGAAGACGGCTGTAAAGCCAGAAACCGGTCCTCCATAGCTTGTTTCCGGTCCAGGGAAGGCATGGCTTGGCAGTTCGGGCTGGACTGTTACCATGAGGCACAGGGTCAGACTGATTTGCCTATGGCTATGTCTGAACTGGGGTGGCAGAGTGGGCTAAATAACGGTGATGGATTAAACCCAGATCAGTTGACTGGGGGTGAGTGCTTGTATTGTCAACGCTCCATCCATCATTTCCTTTGGGTGACCTAGATGAGTCAGTCTATTAGCATAGTATAGTTTGTGATATCATCAATTTAGCTTTTAAAACGTTTGTTGCCCACAATATGAATTACTGGATGTTGGCCATCTGAAGCTGATGAATGAAATAGTTGAGCAGCCCCAAATACACAGTTACAGTAATCTCTGCTACACCCACACAAGGCAGCTGATGCTTAGTGCAAAGGAATAAGGTACGGCAAGATTTTTAAAGTTTTTGTGAGTTGGGAAATGTAAGTAGAGGCTATTGCCATTACTTGTGGTTTATGGCTATAACGCGTGCATGTTTCACTCCTAGGCCTTTCGCCATCTTCACAGGGATGCAGATGTCACCAAGTTCCTTACGTTAGAAAGATGAACCCTGGTCTTTCTGACCCCAATGATAATTTGTTTCAGTCGAAGTTCAGCTAAAGGCATGGAAACAAACATTTTTATCAACATTGCTTGAATCTAGATGCAGTGTCATTAACATTTGTGAGTAATCTCCACATATTAAATTGAAACCACGATTGGTAAAGGAGTTTCTAGGCACGTACCACGAGACACATGGGATCATAAACATAAAAGAGAAAAACAGATTACTTGAATGCAAGCTGCAAAAAATAAACTGAACTATCACTACACCTTGTTCCTCTGCTCACTGAGGACTGCTGATGTGGCAAGGAATTATTGTAGCAGCGTAAAAATACTGATAACTGCTTCAGTAACACATGCTGCTAACAGGCCCAGTGGAATGAAAGCTCTGGCACGGCTGACATCAGGCGTATGCTGGGGATTGTCCTAAATATGTCTTTAATACCTGTCAAGGCTGACGCAGCACTCCAATTAGAGCCGCAGCTCACCTGGACACCATCACAACTATTACATGTTCTAAGAAAATTCCTACAGGGAGATCATGTGAATGCCTCCAAGACAGTGCCCACAATGGCAGCACAGAAAATCAGACTGATACTAGCTGCTGTAGAGTGATAAAATAAAGCATATGAAAAGGAAATGGTTTAAAATGAGCCTGAATAACTTAAACCAGTGCCTGACATGCTTTTTAAAAATCCCAAGCGGAACAGAGAAATAACAAAGGGGCAGATTTCCCATTGGCAATGATAGGCAGAAATGCAGATGTAGCAATATGATCATCCAATTGCAAACCAGAAATCATGTTTGATTTGTTTGCTATCATTAAAATGGAGTACAGAAAATCACACAGATCTTGGCAAGGGCTTCTAAAGTATTCAAAGATAGAGTGCATACAATTCCTTGAATTTTTAGTTTGCTTACGGTTATCTTCTTAAATTGATACGGGTGATACTTATTTTGGCTCTTAATATAGTGTCAGAAAGAGATTAAATGGCCCAGGCAACTGAACTGGATAGACCTCATTTGTCTGCTATTACAAAGGGATAATCTTCTCCAGGGCAGTAGATTTGCACTGAGATAAATCATTGTAGACTACAGACTACCGAGCTGTCAGTATCATGTATATGATGGGAGTGCCCCAGTGCTGATTTTGTAGTTAATACACCAAGGGGTATATTCACAAGAACTTGTTGCTAAACATCACCAAAAAATGCGAACACACCTTCACACATCGCAGCCGATCGCGGGAAAATAACCCTACGTTAAAGTGGAAATCACAACAAGGCGGTAGCATGCGATAGTCTGCCGAAACCGCGCCCAATGTCTGCAATACAACCACCTCCCCGGAAATAAAAACACAAACCACAACTCGAAAAAACATGCGAAGAGCCCATTCGCAATGAGGAAAGCAGGAATAAGCACTTCCAGGCCCGCTCACACACGGCAGGTGGGAATACTCACAACAAAAGCCTGAAAAAAAGCGACAATCCAAACAGAAAACAACAGCCAAGCACAATGATGGCAACCCAAGCCAGCATACAACCCTAAAAGCCCTATTAGCAAAAAAACATTGTACATGGCAGGCCATCTCCGACAAGGTGAATGCAGCCTGAGAGCGGAGGTGGACAATAGAAGAAAACCAGAACATCCGGAATGATGCGAAAAGCAAAATCAGAAACACGCCGACAACAAGAAGGCAGCAATGCACACCAGAGGTGGGAGGCCAGCGCCACACAAGGAGCTGGATGACATTCTGTCGACCACATCAGTCTGGAGACGGTGGCAGGACTGGGGACTGGAAACTGACTAAAACAGACACAACAGCAACAGGGAGAGGAACCAGCAGGGACCTGGGGGAGATGGGCACAATGGCACACATGCACAATTAAGCTCAGCACCACTGCAGACAGACCATGCCCAAGAGAGACAACACCAACCAAGAGCACAAGTCACACAACCCAGCAATGTCACACCACATAACATGCAGACAAGTGGAAGCTACACTGCCTGAAGGGGAGAAGGGTGAGCCAAATCAGAGCTGAAGGGACATCTCACACACAATGCAGCACACACACACATAGGAAGCAGAGCACCACAACCTCGAAAACAATGCGGAACAAACACCAACATTTGCACAACCATACACAGGACACAAATGCATCCGCCTGGTGCTGGTAAACGGCCACATGCATCTGACTTAGCACGACACACAGACATGACAATACACAAGTACAAACCCACAGTCCTGATGGGGTAGCAATGCAGGTACGGGCGGGAGCCCGAGAGTCTGTGGCACACACATTAGCATACAAATCAAGACACAACAGAGTTGGAGACACGTTACAGTGCGGAAACTTTATCAACAAGTGCAAGCCAGTACGGTCAAGAGAAGTGCCACGATATGCAGACCAATGCGCCAGCATGTCTGAATGAGGAACGTAGGACAGCGCCCATGTCCAACGCTGGGGAGTCCATCACCAACACAAGTTTGTGCCAACACGCGTCTGTCGTCCATGCATGGATCATGATTCCAGGCAAAAGCAGCCATGTCCACTGTTGTTTTGGGACATGTGACCAGTTTCGCACCATGCAACCAGGCTTTGGGACACGTGCAATGGGTCACATCTAGTTGTGGCTGCGGGTACCTTGTCACTCATCCATGAATGCAACTGCAGCTGCATAAGCCAACATCTCCAATGAGCACTCGTTGTCCACCACATCTGACATGTCAACAACATATTCCATCAGCTGACCCGGACAGATGTGCTGACTCCAACCACTGGACCCATTGTGCACCAAAGCCCAATCGGGTAGTAGCTCAATGTGGTCACTGCACAAGAGGACTTGTTCAATCTTCCAGGTCCAGTGTCTAGCCTGCATGCCAAACATCCATGCATGCCACAAACGGGCATCACAGTGACACTCCTGGTCATGGACCAACAGGGGCTCACACACACGTCGTAATCCAGGTCAGCTACTGTTACGTTGGAGAGGCAGACATCCATGGACAACTCAAATATGCACGAGCGACAATGCAACAAAGGCTGAACGCAGGTGACGTCTGCTAGGTGGAAGCTCAGCCGGTAACTGATCCGCAAGAAGGCCAACAGGTGTGCCCCCAGTACATGCAGCAGACAGGCATGGTACAGTTCCACATGCCTGGATCTGGGCATGTGTTCTGGATTGTCTGCCATGGCGTCAGTGGCTCTGCTAGAAGCGGCACTGGCTTGCCCTGCAACAGCCCTGTGGATGAAATGTCACAGCCCGGTGCAATGAGCAGTGTCTGTGTGCAACGGGTGCAGACCTAGGGAGGGGTGGGAGTATATGTGAAGGACTACTTTGTGTGGGATGTGTACATGTTAGTCTCACTTTGGGCGTAGAATGGGAGTCGCAAGCAAATGCATTATATCTGTCAGGGGGTGTGGGCCACATGCCAGTTCCTGCTCAGAGCTGCAGATGTGCTACCGCCTGATAGTTCACACAAAGGACCTTTCATCCGTACAGTTACTTCACCATCTGCATGCATACAGGAGAAACACAGGGCCTGGCGTGGGTGTGGTGGGATGTCTGCGACCCTGGGAACACTGTGACGCTGGCCTTTGAATGTGTGGGGCCACGTGAGCATAAACCCAATGGCCGGACAGGGCAGACACAGGTGTCCAGCCCATGGCTGGCTGGGATCGCGCTTCAACTGAACCCAGTCAAATGACTCATGCATCCATAGGGCTGAGACACCAGACACTTGGCATGCATGTGCAAAGACCCCATGCAATTTAGTGCCTCTACATGTCCCTGTAAAAGCGGACCCGTCCCCCTGGTGCATGCTACATTGCAACATCGAATATTGTGGCCCTGGTGGTGACTACACTCCAACACAGAGATACACTTACTCGACTTCCTGCCCAAGGCCTGGTCTGAGCCACATCATGCTCCCCTTGCCGATGCTGCACACCCCTGTGCTGACCTGACGTGCGCCAGACCAGCACACGCCACTTGTGCATGCTGGGGGTGCATGCAAAGCTACATGTCCAGGGTCACTGTCATGGTAATGTCCACTGAAGACAGCACACTGTGATGTTGCAGGGCCCGTGCCCATCATGCTGACACAATGACCACATGGACACACTTGCTCATGTGGTGTGAATGGCTACGTCTATGTGTGTACGGCCACATTTATTAGCAGGCACACATACTGAGTGACACCTGTGTTGGATGTTTGTGGGGTGTGTGCACCCAAGCAGGCAAGGGCTACCTGGTGCAGTCACAAATCAACAACAGTGTACATCTCAAAGGATACAACCATTCAACAATGAAGGCCCCATGAATTCTGCTGCACATAGTTAGTAGCCCCGGACGCACAGCGGCCTGCACAGGCCTACCGCCAAGGGAGACTGACTTGCGGGGCACTGGGGCAGGGTCACGAGTGCAGAGCAGGTTCTCATAAATGTGAAAGGAGCTTGCCATGGAGTGTCTTGGTGGACAGTGGAAGGAGTACCCCCAGGGCATGATGCAGAGTCCAGGACCATGCTGCCAGTCACAATGGTGGAGGCGTATGGAACAGACACATGTTGGACACTGTTAGACTTGGCACAGTGGCGTGGGTCTCCCTTCCATTTTTGCTGTTGCCTCATGTGTTTTTGCTGGTGTTAGATGCTGTGGGCGCTGTGCCACTGCTGTCCAGTGCCACAGTGCAAGTGCTCCCTATTGTAAATTAATGTATGGAGTAGTGATTCCATGATTGGCTGGTTTGGTTTACCTGTCAGATCCTAGTACTGTGCACCTGGAGTGCCCAGGGGTGGTAATCCAAATGCTGATAGTGTGGTTGCATTACTGGTTGTGCCACCCACTGAAGCAGCCTGTAAAAGTGCGTCTAAGGACTGCCATTGCAGAGCTCGTGCGCAGTCTGGTACTGCCATGCTGACTGGGCAAGTGCACCCACTTGCCAGTCCCTAAACCTTCCCTTTTCTTCATATCAGACACAACTATGGTAGGCCCAGGGGTTGGGTGCATTGTAAGTATAAGGTAGGACATGCCCTGGTGTGTGTGGCATGTCCTAATAGTGAATTATAGACATTTTCGTGTTTCACTATTGCAAGGCTACCTGTTTTCCATAAACCAGAATGGGCAGTAGGATTATTACATCTTATAATCTTAACTGACTCAGGGAACATGGACATGGTAGACATTCAAGTTTAGATGTGCCTGAACATCTTTTAGTGAAGTTGATTTTAATATCCTGCATTTGAAAATACCACTTCTAGAAAGTAAGTAGTTTCTTGTCTAACTATCCAAGCCTGCCTCTGCTAGATTGTGTATTCCTTGTCCGGAGTTTGAGTGACAGGGCTGGGGGATTTCAGGAGACAGGGTAAGTCAGCCCAGTGGAGAATAGAGAGATCTGCATCTAGATGGGATGGAGGAGTTGCAGCTGGGACCTGAATAGGGCTGTGCCTTCCCTCCACAATGCTGGCTCCACCTCCTGTGGTGCGTCTGATGTCTCTGCCCTGCACTGTGAAAGGAGAGAAGGAGTCATGTCAACAGAGTGCTCCAGGGCTGTGCCTTTCCTCTACAATGCTGGCTCCACCTCCTCCCAGGCATCTGATGTTTCTGCCCTGCACTGTGAAAGGAAAGAAGGAGTCACATAAACAGAGTGCTCCAGAACTGGTTTGGACTAGGCAAAAGCCCCAATGCCCTCAGAGGACAAAGGATTTTGGGGTATTAATATTGGGACCCTGATCCCAAGAATTTAGATCACATTTGGACATGAAGAAGAAACCTTTGCTAAGGAAAGGAACCTGAGGAAACTGAGGGGAGACTATCCCTAAGCTGAAGTGCTGCTTGGGTGATTGCCCTGCAGTGGTTGCCTGACTTCCAAAGAAAGGAGAAAGGACTTAGTGTGCTTTATTCAACTTGTAAGAATCTCCAAGTGCTTGAGAGAAGAGCTTGCCTCCTGCTGAAGTCTCAGGCACAACAGACTTCAACCCCCAGCTCCCCAAGAGTTTTTTGGAAGTGCCTGCTTCTGTTTTGGTTATGGACCGAGGGGTCCCAGACTTAAGGAAGCAATCAGTATAAAGTATACCACAAAAGTATTTAACAAAAATGGAAATGAAAGAGAAAACAAATCAAAAAATACAGTGTTTTTATTCACAACGCACTTGTATCACCTTTTTATGGTTAGACGATATGTCTCAAAGGAGACATTGGTATTTTTTCTTTAATTTTTGTGCCCGCATAGGAAAAGGGGGAAGGAGTACAGGGTAAAGATTGGAATGAAATAGTTGTGACTCACTATTCAATCATTTGTGACATAAACAACATACATTAAAGTTCATGTATATGGTCTTTTAGATGGTCCCCATCAATCGGGGCCACACGGGATATGCAAAAGTCAGTACATTGTATTTTACAATCAAGCTCCTAAACGGCTGTATATATCCTGCTGATGGTAGGAGTTGATAGGGTAGGTAGCAGTCTACATTTCGACCCTAAGGTTTGTAGGGTGGATGATCCTTACAACGCAGGTCTTCATCAGGACAAACGGGGAAAGGGAAGGTTGGGGAAGGGCTGACCTCCTAGGGTTAAAGAGGAAAGTTGGAAACTAATTAATCATGGGGGTCTCCACAGAGTCCCTGTGGGCCGTAGCGGAAGGACCACTCGGCAGTTACGTTAAAATACACTGAGGAATGTACAGGTAAAAAGAGCCACATAGTTAATTGTGCTCTCAACATTTAGTTAAATCATGATTACCTTGCCGAGGTTGTGGGTCGGATGGTATCGGATGCAGCAAGATTCACTCCGTGGACAATCTGAGGGAGCGAGAGGACTAGGTAAGGATCGGTTTCAATACGTTACAGATGATGGATAGCTTATTGGTGGGGCAGTGATTTACCTTGTGATCAGGAAAATCGGCCGGAAGGATTCATTCAGCTGCCCGTATCTAGAAAGGGAGTAAGTGGGAGGGCTAGTGAATATTTGGAAGACAGGGTATCAGGAGTCTTTCCAACATAACTCGTACATGACACGGAGGTCTCATGTAGAGCTTACCTGTTCAATCAAGTTTCTAGGGCTTGTACGAGGTCTCGAGGCTGTCGCTCATCGCGAATCCCGTAACCAGGAAGTAAGACAGGGAGGGGGCGTGGTTACCTTTTTATCTGGTGTGTTAGAGAGTGAGGAACGACTAACATGCGGCGGTTGCTAGGTAACCTCTAGCGTCTTCAAGTGCCCATGTGTGACCTACCACACAGCGGTCTGAGCGCATATTACGTAGATGATTACAGCTTGAATCTAAAGGCAATTTTGTACGTGAACCTGCCACCAGGGTGGTTAGACGTACGGCATTGAGGTAGTGCGCGCTGCATATTTCGCTTATCCTCTCAGGGTATAAATGTTCATAGATGTACCAATATATGTATAGACACATGACAACTTTCAGTATATTGTATAGAGGTATGTATGACGTTACAACGCAGGCTATTACAACGCCTGCCTTTACAACGCGGTTTTTACATCGCATACCTTTACAACGCATAGCGCTTAGAGGTGCTGGATAGTGAAAAGTTTAATTTTCTATTCCAACTCCAGTCCCCGTGGACACTAGGGAAGGTGTTGGATAGAAAATTAAACTTATTCCCTATCCTAGAGGGCCCCCCAGCGCAATGCGTAGTAATGGTTTGCGTTGTAATGACCGCGTTGTAATGGTAGTGCGTTGTAAAAGTTTCGTTGTAAAGGTTGTTCACCTGTAAAGAGACCTCCTAGGTGCGTGAACCTACCGACAGGGTGGTTTAGACGCACGACATATTGCGATACGGGCTGTCCACACATGCAGAACACATTTCAATAGATCACCTGTTTGCGTGAACCTACCTACAAGGTGGTTTGATGCAGAGCATTGCAATGGGAAGATACAAGTTACATAGAGTGGCGATATGGACTTAGAACAGAGTTGAGGGTGACAGAGTAAGGTTCAGAGGATAGCCAGTTGAGCAAAGCTGCTTTCGGATTCATTAAGGCCATTTCGCACAGAGTCAAAGAAATCGATCCATTCCCTGACATTGAGAATAGGTGCTATGTTGCCACCCCTGGGGCCAAGTTTAACCTGTTCGATTACAACCCACTTAAGGCTTTCAGGTGAATGGTTTTCCTTGTTACAATGTTCAACAAGAGGGGCTCCTTGGACCTTGCACCTGACACAGCTGCAGTGTTGTAAAAATCGCATTTGTACACGTTGCTGTGTTTGTCCGACATAAATTAGATCACACGGGCAGGTTATACAGTACACCACATCGGTGGTGTTACAGTTTGTGTGTGATTTAAGTGTTACACGTTGTTGCTTGTGAACAAATTCCTTTGTTTGGATAGTCGATGGGCAGGCCTTGCAACTGCCACAACTGAAATGGCCCACAATCGGTGGAAGGTTCCACATTGAGGTGATGGTTGGTCCAGAGTTGTTGTCAAGAAATGAGCACACTTCGTGAACTCGGATGTTCTTGCCCTTCTTGAAAGAATGTAAAGGTAGGTTATTGATTTCGAGGTCCTCTGAGATCAAGTTCCAGTGTTTGTTTATGGCTTTTTTGATCGCATTGCTTTGGGTTGAGAAGGTTGTTACACAGATTAGGCGCTGTTCGTCACTCCGAGTTTGCTCATTGGGTTATAGCAAAACGTCTCGGGGATTGAACCACCCTCTCTTTATGGCTCTCTTGATCAAGCGCTTGGGATAGCCACGTTATATTAGTCGTTCCATAAGGTTCCCTGATTGCTCCATGTAGTCCTCTTTCTTGCTACAGTTGCGACGGATTCGCAAAAATTGCCCAAAGGGCAGGTTGTCCCTAAGGCCTCTCGGGTGATGGCTGGAATATTGAAGTAATGAGTTCCTCTCTGCCGGCTTCCTGAACAGAGTTGTGTGTAGTGCCTCATCTTCAGCAATGATGGAAAGGTCTAAAAAGTTTATGGCTATCTTGTCAAAATGGATAGTGAATTGAATATCCTGTGACCTCATATTGAGCCAAGTAAAAAAGTCTGTGATTTCAGTTTCAGTTTCTGCCCAAATCGAGAGGATATCGTCAATATACCTCATCCACATTTGTATATTGGATCTGAATGGATTTGCGTCATTTAGTATGAACGTTTCTTCATACGTGTACATGAAGATTATGGCTAGATCGGGGGCAAAGGCCGCCCCCATTGCCACTCCTTTGGTTTGAAGATTGAAACATTTCTGGAACAAGAAGAAGTTGCGCATCATGGCGATTTTTAGTAGTAGAATGATGAATGACGTAGGGACCCGGACGGGTGCCTCACGCTTATCCAGCGCAAGTGTAGCCACCACCAAAGCTTCCTCTTGAGGTATACTCGTATAGAGTGACACAATGTCGCATGTCGCCAGTAGTTCTTGTTTAGAATCGAACGGACGTCCGTCTATTATGTTGAGAGTGTGCGTTGCATCACGCAAGTATGTTTCAGTTTCTTCAGCCAATGCTTTAAGAAAGAAATCTGTGTACCGGCATAGAGGTTCCAGTATTGAGCCACAACCTGAAACAATTGGTCGTCCTGGGGGCTTTTGTAGGTCTTTGTGCACGTTCGGTAAAGTGTATATTGTTGGAATCAGGGTTTTTTTTTGGTTTAAATATTGGAACTCTTGATCAGATAAGAATCCTTGTTCCAAACCATCTTTTGTGACTCTTAAGATCTCAGCAGCTAAATCCTTGGATGGGTCACCAGGTAACTTTTTGTAGCTGATTCCATCACCTAGCTGCCTCATAATCTCTTTTTTGTAATTGTCCTCATCCTGAACAACAATGGCGCCACCTTTGTCGGCAGGTTTCACTACCACCTCCTTGTTGTCTCTCAGGGATGATAGGGCGAGTTTCTCCGCTCTACTGATGTTGTACTTGATGAATTTTTTTTCATCCAAAATCTTCTTGACGTCACGTAGGACTAGGCTCTCGTATGCCAGGATTCGCTGAGCCATGGCATAAGTGGGAGGCACAAAGGTCGATGGTATTCTTAGACCTGTAGTTGATGAGTGCTGCTGGGATGGTTTGTTCTTGAAGAAATACCTGAGTCTGATTTTTCGATCTCTCCCCGTGTTCCTCCTGGGGGAAGTTCACCTGTTTCGTGCCTCTTCTTCTCCCATTGTCCCACTCTTCTCTCACATTCTGTTGGCCCCTGCCAGTGCCTCTGTTCCAATTGTTGCCTCTGCCGCGGGGGGGTCTCCATCCACCCTGTCCTAAAAAAGGATTTGGTTGGTAAGCTGGGCCGTAGGCTTCTTGGTATCAGTAGGATCCACTATGGCCGGCTTGTTCAGAATCTTCTCCGGAGCTGTAGGATGAATCGGAAAACGTCATGAAATTCCGTCTGCTTCTGTTTTGGGCCTTCTAAGGGACTGTGTGTCGCAAGGAGCTGGAATCGCGACTCAAGAGGGAGACGTGTGTCGCCGTCGAAGCGGCTGCCGTCGCATCGTGGATGTCGCCGCTGTAGCTGTCGCATTGCACTGCATCTCAAGAAATGTCCCTCGACCCTGAAGAAGCGTGTCACTGTCGCAGCCGCTGCCTTCACATCGTGGATGTCACCGCTGTAGCTGTCGCATTGCATCGCATCAAGAGAAGAATCTAGCAATGAGGAAGAAACGTTTAGCAGCCACTGCCGTTGCATCGAGGATGTCCCCGCTGTAGCTGTTGCATTATACCACATCAAGAAAAGCGTCTTGGATCGCCAGAGAAGAGTGTTGCTGCCAAAGCCGCTGTTGTCGCATCACGGAACAAGGGTGTCTCCGCTGCAGCTGACATATCGAGTCGACATCGGAGACAGCATTCCGCATCAGGAGGAACTTGATGTCTTTATTTCTTTGCACCAGATCTTTGGCGCATTTCCATCTTTGCAACACTTTTGTTGCCCTGCATGTAGCAACTTACGGTACATTGACTCAAAGTGTTGCATTTTAAGCTCTAAAGAGAACTAAGCTAAACCTACCATTTTAGTACAGTATTGTGGTTTTTTGTTGTGTGTGGTCTTGTGTTAAATCTGTATAAAGAACACTTATTTTTAATATAAAACCTGTGTGGTGTCCATCTGTAGTGTTGTCACTTGATTACTGTATGTGTATACAAATGCTTTACACACTGCCTCTGAGATAAGCCTGTCTGCTCGTGCCAAGCTACCAAGGGGTGAGCAGGGGTTATTTTAGGAATGTACCCCTTTACCCTGACTAGAGGCAAGCATCCCTATTTGTCACATGTACCTACCTGTACCAACTAAAGACCCCCAAATCTAACAGACACCAAGTCCGGTCCAGCATGTGGAAGATGCAGGAAACCACCTGGCCATGGACTCAAACGCCACCAAGGTACAACCAGAAAGAGCCCATGACTCATTGCGCACAGAGTTAGTGGCACCAGTGCTGTTGGGGATGCCAGCTGTGATGAGGTGTTTCCAATGATGTGGACTCCTCCACATCTCACCCAAGGCACAGTTCCATATGTGTGACCTACTGGACCGAAATGTAGGCCTGAAGCAGCGGTCAGTGCAGGGCCAAAGACACTTGCCATTGATGAGCCCAAACCCTCCATCACAGAGGTCATCAAATATATCGGAAGAAGGGGTCCCGGACGTGACCAGCACAAAGGCAGTGGCCCCAGATGCACTGTTTTGCGATGTCAGTAGCACTAGGTACTTGAATTGCCACTAACCTGGGGAGATCACCAGCGGGAACGATGAGGCTCAGAATGCCCTCCTACTCCCCGAGGCGCCACCCCACACAGAGTGAAGAGAACACCACTATGTGCTAAAGCACCCCAGGGAAAAGGGAGGTGGAGGAAACAAGAAAAACTGCTGGCCAAAAGGGTGTCTCCTAGTCCTGCCTTTGTTTTCCGTTTTCAACACATATGCATAAGGAGCCCCCTAGACATAAAACTATAAATAAGAAACAAATACAAGAAGCCGTGAGTTAAGCACTGCCCCTGAACAGACCAAGCATTCCAAACACACATTAGGAGACAGTGCCCTTCTACTCACATTATAATTCAGCAGTAAGCACAGGAAAGGGATAGAGGCTTAAGCCTACCCAGCACACTTTCGTCAGCCTCTGGTAATGTTTTTCTTTGGGTTTCGGAATGACCTGCACTGTTCTCAGAGGTGAAAAGAGCAACTTCAGAGGGAAGCCCCAATCGCTGTTACTTTACAGCAATAGCAATGGAGCCCTCCGTGAGTGAGCACTTAAAAGAACACAAAAAGAAGTCCAACTTAGAACAGGGTACCTGGAAGAGCGCTCCCGTGCAATCCCTCTTTCTAGCCAAGGAAAATGCCTTTGCTCAGCCAAGTGTTGCCAGGCACCTGGAGTCCTCGACGTCTACAAGAGGTTTCTCGCCGTGCAGAGCCCTCGCTGCGAAAGCATTTGTGAATCCTCGCCGTCGCGAGGGTGGAAGAGTTAGCCTGTGAACAGCTCAGTTCCAAGCTCACAAAGATGGACTCTGAATCTCCATGACTTCACAGGGGACAGGAACATGAGTTCTGGCTATCCCGCGGGGAATACTATCTGCGTTCGAATCCGCTTCTGAAACTGGATGGATTGTCAATCCCCAATCCAGAGAAAGGGAGGGGCTTTGTAGAAGTGAATCGGGCAGCAACACCGGATTCGGTTTCCGGTTTGGCAGCCATAGGATTTCTGGGACATGTAGTGCCTTATGCTCATGGCAGCTCCTGGTGGTCCCTTACGCACCTCGCATTCAATCAGGCTATTGGTTTCTTGGGAGTGAGAAGGGGGAATCGCCCTTTATTGGCTACGCCCTCTCACCCTGACAATAATCGCAACACACTGCGGCTGGACCAGGACGGTTACTTGTGGTGCAGTCAGATGGGCCATGCGACTTGAGCGGGTCCTCATCAATTTCCGAGGTGTATGTGGCGGAGGGTTGTGGGGGACAGTGGGAAGTATCCTCCAGGGCATGCTGCAGAGCGTGGAGGCTGTCTGGAAGCAGCAAATGAGGAGTGGACTGCCACAGCATTGTTTTCGCCACAAAGTCAGTATCACGCCAGAGTCCAACCAGAATGTGCCGTAGGTCTTGGGAAACAGACTTAGTGGCACAGGGGCTGAAAGCGGATGCAGTCTGCGATGAGGCCTGTACAATGACGTCAAGTAAGCCATAAATGAATCAAGGCTGAATTCAAATTTGTGTGTGACCTGCTCGACCGCAGGGTAGGCCTGAGGCAGCAGTCAGCATGGGCCATTCACCGAGTTTCGCCGGACCAGGGTGGATGGCCCCACCGGCCTGCGTAGTTCAGGTTCAGTGGCACCATGGATCGCGGGCTTGCTGTGAAAGGGGGTGATGACCCCAGGTCAGTTGATGATAGTGTTCGATCACCTCCGTGACTCTGATCTGGCTTTTGTCCGATCAGTGCCGCATCTTGCTCTTACTCTTCTCTGTGCATCCACTGGTGGGCACTCTGCCATTCATGAGTCGGGACTAGTGCTGGATGTGGACCCACTGGTCCACAGGGTATGGTTTGGGCCCACATCTACATGTGGCCGGCTTGCGTTGTACAGGCTTAGTGGCCCCTCTTTTGGCGGCTGGTGATGAACATGGTTAGTGGCACCTTGTGTGGCAGGCCTGCCATATGGAATTATGCCTCACTGATCGATGGGGGTCTGGTGCTGTGGCCGCTGCCACTGACTTGGGGTCACTGCCATTTAGGACTCAGGACACAGTTCCACATGTGGGACCTACTGGGCCGCAGCAGAGGTGCCAGGACTGGTGCTTGAAAGCTTCCACCGGTATGTGATGGGCCCTGTTTGCCAAACGCCGGTGTTGGCAGGTGAGGGGAGCCTCCTTGGTGTGCTGGGACAGGCATGGTGGGTCTGGGGACCGGTGGCCCAGGGTGCAGCAGGCGCTCCGGGCAGCAGGCCCCGCCTTGCTCGGTGCAGGACTCGTGGCAGGCTGAGAGGTGCTGCCCTGGCTGACGCATCGTCCATTCCGAATGAGAACCAAGTCCAGGGCGATGAACTTTTGTTCACACCCCTATGCAGGCCTGGTGTACGCAGGTCCAACCCACTATGCACACGCATGCAGGTGAGACGTAACGTGTAACAGTTCCACGTTGTGCCCCACAGCCTGTGAGGACATGGTAGCCTCCACTGGCCACTACACTCCATGTACCAGCAGGTTGATCTCCACATGGCCATTTCTGTAGTTTGCATTCTGTGGTCTGTCCGGCGACTCCAAGCCACACCTGGCATTGGGTAGGTTCACATTTGTTTGTCGCTCTCGCACATGCATGCTCCATGCCCCTCCTCACATCCTGCTATTGTGTGTCTGTGGTGCCATGTTGTGACTGGGTTGTGGGCATGGCAAGCAGGGATTCTCAATGGAGTTGTGTTGGCATGTTGTGTGTCATGTTGGATGTAGTTGTGCTGCATGCCCATTGGCAGTGTTGTGAGTTGCATGATTGTGGGTGGCAGGTGCATTTCAGGTGGGCCCGCTGTCTTTGTGTACGCTGCCTCTGTGGTGTTCCAGATGGGGTGTCGGGATGGGTCCTGGGGGTGGTGGTGGGCCTGGGGTGGCTGCGGTAGGTGTGGTGGCCTTCATGGGTATCCGTGTTGCATGATCATTGTTGCCATGGCATCTGTGGGTCTCCCGGTGTGGCTCTTGGCTGGGCTCCCTTTCATGCTGCAGGTAGTCATCCTGCTTTACACCCGCAATGAGCAGGTGTTAATTGCCTGCTGCTGCCACAGCTTATCGCCTGTTTTTGTTTAGCATCGCAGATCTTGCATTTCGTTGTGAAAGTGGTGTTGTGGTGTTTTCATGTGTTTTTGCAAGGGAACGCCTACTCTGCATCTCATTAGGGTTAGTTGGTGGTGTATACTGTGGAGATACATTTTGTGGCAGTTATCGCGGGAATACAGGCGTTGTCTGCAGTTTGCACCAGCTTGTGAATGGGGTGTTAATTCTATCTCCACATTTGTTGCGTTAGGGTGGGGATAAATCTGAGTTGAGTCCTTGTGAATATCCCCTCAAGTCTTTGGCCCGGTTGTTGGGATATTCTACCAGAGTGTCGTAGCCTAAATAGCGGCTATCAAAAATCTTGTGTTATAGACATCATTTACTGTAATCTTATCCGATTGGAGTTAGTACAGAAAATTGCCACCCTATACAACAACGTGATATTTAATTGACAATAGACGGGCCAATTGATTTTTTTCAGATGATATCTTTGTAATTGACATTCTGTCATAGTAGTCGTAGTAGATATTTATTGATCGCATATATCACCCTCAGGTCTCATAGCGCTTGGTCAAACACAGAAAACTAGCAAGGAGCAAGACAAAGATTAAAAAAGTCATGTTTTAGAAGCTTTACGGAATTTTTTGTGGTCAGCTTCCAGGAGTAGCCGTAGCGACAGTGAGTTCCATAGCTCAGGTGCAGTTTTGGAAAAGGGCCTGTCACCGTTTTTTACAGTGTGAACCTTGGGGATCATTTAGGAATGTCTGACATAATATCGACAGACAAAATATCTACACACAGAAATATCGGCAAAAAAATATCGAAATCAAAAATATCGGAGTTATATCTTTATAAAGGTAAGTAAAAAAATATCGGAAATAAAATATCGCAGTACAAAAATATCGAAATTAAAAATATCGTTTTTTTAAATGTATTAATAATAATGTAAAAACAATTTAAAAATACATTTAATTTTACAAATATTAAATAAAAACATTAAAACATATTTAAACAATAATAAGTAATACATATGCATTTAAAATAAATTAAAAAGTCTACATATAAATTAATATATATAATTACTACACATATTGCAAGAGTAGGAAAAGCGTTGGATAGCGTAGGGGTTTAAATTACTAATCCCACTCCAGAGGGTGCAACAGTAGGGAAAGCGTTGGATAGCGTAGGGGTTAAAATTACTATTCCCACTCCAGAGGGTGCAACAGTAGGGAAAGCGTTGGATACCGTAGGGGTTTAAATTACTATTCCCACTCCAGAGGGTGCAACAGTAAGGAAAGCGCTGGATAGCGTAGGGGTTTAAATTACTATTCCCACTCCAGAGGGTGCAACAGTAGGGAAAGCGTTGGATAGCGTAGGGGTAAAAATTACTATTCCTACTCCAGAGGGTGAAACAGTAGGGAAAGCGTTGGATATCGTAGGGGTTTAAATTACTATTCCCACTCCAGAGGGTGCAACAGTAGGGAAAGCGTTGGATATCGTAGGGGTAAAAAATTACTATTCCCACTCCAGAGGGTGCAACAGTAGGGAAAACATTGGATAGCATAGGGGTAAAAATTACTATTCCCACTCCAGAGGGTGCAACAGTAGGGAAAGCGTTGGATATCATATCATTTAATCATTTATTAATTATTAATTACCAATTAATTATTAATTACAAACAATTAAATATATTAGCACATCAACTCTAACTAATTTAATTAAATAATTAATATTATTTTATTACTAATTAATTACTAATTAACAATAAAAAAAATTGCTTTTATTAGCACATTTACTCTAATTATTGTAATAAACTAATTAATATTAGTTAATTACCAATTAATTATTAATTACCAATAACACATAATTCAATATATTTGCACAATAACTCTAATTAATGTACTTAATATTAATTAATTACCAATTAATTAATAATTAACAATAACAATAAATTAAATATATTAGCACATTAACTCTAATTGATTTAATTAACTAATATTAATTAATTACCAATTAATTATTATTTTAAAATATTTAAATACATATATTAATTAATTAATTATTATTAAATTACTTCCCACCCTATTCCCCTATAAACCCACAACCCGCTCTGATACTAAAACGCAAAATGTAAACTAAATTACTAATTTTCAAACATACAATTAATAACATATAACAACATAATAAAATACATAACACTAAACATAATTTCGATATTAGTAAATTTCGATATTAGTAACATACACAACATAAAAACGATATTCTGTCTGTCGATATTTTGGACATCGATATTCTATACCATCGAAATTTAAACTTCGATATTATTGTATATCGATATTTAAATTTCGATATTTTGTCTCCCTACCATCATTTAGAGATGCTTGCTGGACGAGCTAAGGGTACGCACTGGCTGATGTTTAGTCAGTTTGTTTGCTAAATAGGCCGGTCCTTTGTTGTTCAGGGTTTTGTGTACCAAGCAAAATAGTTTGAGGGTGACCCTCTTTGTTATAGGTAGCCAGTGGAGGGTCTTCAGGCTGGGAGCCAATGGTGAGTGGGGGAAGATTCAAGACCAGTCTCGACGCGGTGTTCTGTGGCACCTGAAGTTTAGACAGGAGTTTTTCATTTATGGATGCGAACAGTGTATTGCCATAGTCCAAGCGGTTGATGATTAGTCCCTGAACACCAGGCATCTGGGAGCAGAGGGGAATCTATTTCAAGATTTTTCTGAGGGAGCACATTAAGCCATAGCTAGTGCGGATAATAAAAATGTTATGGGAGCCCACAAATGTCTGGGGTCTTAAGTGCTCATCTTGTAGTGACTGGGGCAATCACCCAGTTGATACCAGCACATCTACATCCTCTTGATGGTTCCTGATTAAGCAATTTAGAGTGTATTGTAAATTAATTCTAAATTGGAGATGGATAGGACCTACCTCATGAGTTGTCTTCAGGACATTGAGATTGCCAGCAACAATGACTTGATTAGAGGAAATGTGAGAGTGGAAACTATGTCAGCAAGATGCATTGCAAGAGAGACATTTATGTCCGGAGGACGGCAACTTAAAAACAGAGTAGTGGTCCATTTGGTGCATAGTGAAGGTTTTTCTCTCGAATCAATCAATCAAACAATCAGGGTTTTATATAGCACGCTACTCACCCATGAGGGTCTCAAGACACTTGGGGGACATCTGAATGCTTCCCAATGAACTGCAAAATGCAGTAGACAATATTGCTTTCTGTATTCGATAACAAGAAAGGGTTTCATAGAAGATATGGTTTTTAGACCAATATTATTTAGTGTAGAATAAATGTAAGATGTTTGTTTTTGAAGCCTGCTGGCTAAAAGGACAAAAAACACACAGGGTCCGATGTAGGTCACCAAATACCGGTCGGTAACGGCCGAATTCGGCCGTTACCGACCGGTATTTGGTGATTGAGAAGTAGGGGGCTATATTTTACATAATCGGTAAATTTACCGATTAGGTAAATTTACTGATTCTGTAAAATACCGAATCGGTAATTTTACCGATTCGGAAAATTCCTGATGTAGGTAGCACTGTTTCCAGTGCTACAGGCCTTTCAGATTCGGTATTTTATCACCCAATCCAATTGGGTGGTAAAATACCGAATCCAGGTGTGCATGCACATGTGTGCATGCACACCTATGCCATGTGATTGACAGACATGCTCTTAGGGCATGTCTGTGTACCACATGGCACACATGCCTGTATTTGGGGTGCTAGAGGGTGTCAAAGTGACACCCCTTGCACCCTTGCTGGAATCTGTATTTACCAAATCGGTAAATACTGATTCGGTAATGGCCATTGATTCCTATGGGCTTCAATGCCCATTGGTATTTACCGATTCTGTATTACCTACAACCCCCCCCCCTCTATTTTACCACTTCTTAAATACCGATTCGGTATCATTCGGTATTTAAGAAGTGGTAAAATTAAATTACCTACATCGGGCCCACAATCTTTTTTTTCTTTCAGTGAAAATAAGATTAATGGAGGAATGCTCTAAACAAACAAATGGTGTACATCTTTTGCAGGAGTAAAATCTCCTACGCAAATAACTTCAGATGTTTTGACAATGGAGTTGGTTTCATGACGAATGCCTTGAAATATCTCAATCGAAATACAATCAATATGTCCAATGGGAACCATACATTGTCTCTGTTGGTTTGCATGAGAAATAAGGAATCGGCCTCTTTTGTATGCAATCAAGAAGATTGAATGTCCCAGTAAGATAGATCTGTATCAAGCAAAATAGATTATCCTGTTCTTAAAGCCTTCTTTTTTTGCTTCGGGGTTGTTTGGTTTCCCAAGGAGACCGCTTAATGATTCATTGTTTCAATATGAAATGAAAATATTAGTTCTTTCTTTCAGCTATGTACTTTCATTCTTACTTCAAAGCAGTTGTATCATTTTGCCTTGAAAGAGATTAGCAGCTATCATTTTTCTCTTTCTGCTAAAGTAGACTGTCAAACACCTCGCCTTCATTTCTTTTTAATTCATGAATCAATATAACTCATGCAGCATGAAATAATAAGCAACAAAAATAAGTGTTAAACCACAATTGGTAAGCAATGGGCATGAAACTTTCAAACCATTATTACATGTTTGTTTTAGCCCCCCCCCCCCCCCTTATGATCACGGAGGAAGCTGTGCGGCAAGGAGCTTGGATCTGAAGTGCATTGCAACATGAGAACCGCAGTCCTTATCATGAACAGTTCTGCTGCCTCGGAGCACAGCTGAGTGCCTGTTATACGCATTTGCGCTGACCGAATTACATTGTACCCCATATTTCTATGAGTGAGAGCATGACTTTCACATTGTAATTGTAACTTGTAGAGCGCATAATCACCGTCAGGTGAGAGAGAGCCCAACCCTAAATGGCACAACTTGGAAGCAGAACGCGCAAACCCGACTAACCATGTCACCATGTCGTGTGCTGTTGCCTGAAAATCATGCTCTAGCTTTGAGAAATATTGGATTAAATGAATACACTTTCGATCACTGGCTCCCAAACTTTTTAGAACCACGACCCACTTTTTTGAATGATAAACGTTCGTGACCTACATACATTTAATGGACATGAGGAGGTTTTCCTTTATTAATTTAACTTAAACATCGTGTGGTAGCATATTGTCATTTATGGACAGCAGATTATCCACTAACTTTGAACAGACATACAACTTTACTGTTAAAAGTATATTGTATACAGCACTCAAATGATAATGTGTGGAAATGGGGGTCTACGAATATTTATTATTTGTGCATCACCAATTATAGTGACTTTATTTGCTTTGAGTCCAATAAAATCTCTGTTCCCAGCATGCTTCAGAATTACAAGAAAAATATACTTTGTTTTTGCTTTCCTAACTTCTGAATGCATAGGTTTATTTACAGGTATTTACATTTTGGGGTATTTTGCAAAGAAGACATCCACAGATAGACACATAATTCACAACTCCTGTCACTTTGCAGCCAGAGAAAGAAAATAAACAGGAATCCCATCTTAAAGAATAAGCCACCACTTGTCAGAAGACTTAGGGCTAGATGTAGGTAAATCAGATTTACCGATTCATAAATACCGAGTTTTACCGATTCGGTATTCATGAATCGGTAAATCTGATGTAGGTAATTTTTCGGTAACAAATACCGAATCGGTAGGATTCGGTATTTACCGAATCGGTATTTACCGAATCGGTATTTGCCATTGATTCCTATGGGCCTTGAAGCCCATAGGAATCAATGGCAAATACCGATTCGGTAATTACCGATTCGGTAAAAATACCGAATTGCCAAGGGGGACAGGGTGTCACTTTGACACCCTGTTGCACCCCTGTTTCTGGCTTGTATGCCATGTGACACACATACATGCCCTTAGGGCAGGTATGTGTGCCACATGGCACAGGTGTACATGCACAAATGTGCATGTACACAGGAATTCATTATTTACCACCCAATAGTATTGGGTGGTAAATAACGAATTTTTAAGGGCCTGTGGCACTGTTTACTGTGTCACCTACATATTGATTTACAGAATCGGTAAATTTACCGATTCGGTATTTTACCGATTGTGTAAATTTACACGAATGGGTAAATTTACCGATTCTGTAAATCAAAGGCCCCCTACGTTACAAAACCCAAATACCGGTCGGTAACGGCCGAAAACGGCCGTTACCGACCAGTATTTGGTCTCCTACATCTGGCCCATAGTCTAACATTTGACCTCTGTTTTTGAAGCTGGCAAATGTGGCAAGATAAAAACATAATTTTTTTTTTCAAACATATGTTTATTGGCATTTTGTTAAGTAAACAATGCTCGCAATACAACCAACGGAGTATCTGTATCCCAAAATACAATACATAAAGTCATGGGAAGGAACAAGGCTGAAAACGCTTGATCGGACAGCACAATGTTAACCTGTGAAGAATATCTATAGTCATCAATACAGTTTCTAACATTTTGTGGACAAAGCGTGTCTTGTTCCCCGAAATGTGACCCCCCAGTCCATTCCGCTGTGACAGAATTATACTCCACCCTTCCAACCAGGAAGGTAATTCAAACAGAAAAACAAGTACAAAAGAGAGAAAAAGAAATGCCCCCTGATCCCTCCCCCCTCCTAACAACAAGGTATGTGGTGGTGACCCCACATGTGAAGACTGGGTTAACGACTGGGTACGAGCGTAGTATGTTAAAATTGGAAAAGGTGCATATCCCTAACTGACGGAGGGCAAATTGCCACTGGCAGGCCTCGCATAGGGAAAGCGACTAGGGGGCCCCACTTGTATTTGAAGCTTTTATAGTCGTCGCAGAAGATGTACGTCATTCTTTCTAGACAGTGGAGTTTCCAAAGTCATGAGTGCCATATTGAGAGGGAAGGAGCTGCCTTCCTCTTCCATGCTGTGGCAATTGTTACCTTTGCAGCACCTATACACGTCCACATAATAGCTTTGTCAGCCCTGGTCTGGTGTTCAAGGGTGGGATCACGAATAACGAAAAGGACTCCCTCCATCGTGGTCTGTATGGGGTATCCCAACAGGGCTCTTATTTGTGCTAAGATTTCCTCCCAAAATGGAAGTATGGTGAGGCAATCTCACCAGATATGTTGGAGGTCCCCAAGTAACTCACAGCCCATCCAGCATTTATCTGCTGTGTTCGGAAAGATTCACTTAAGTTTTGCAGGGTGAAGGTACCAGTCCATTAGGGGTTTTAAGTGTGCTTCCCTAAGCTCTAGGGAGTGATTGAATTTCGAGATGTCGGACAAGAATTCAGTCCATTCCCTTTCTGATATGTCCCACTGGAACACCCCCTCCCACATGGACATGTATCTCGGGCAAGCCGCGTGTGTGGGGTAAAACAGATAGTTGTACAGAACGGAAATCACCACCTTCATTGAACCCACTGTTCTCACATATTTCTCAAAGCCTGTTTTCTCCCTCTTAGCCTTGTCACATATGTGGGGGGTGAGTGCCCAGTGTCTGAGTTGAAAGTAGTGGAAGTGTTCTTCTGGGGTTAACTGGAATTCCTTTTGCAACTATCAAAAGTGAGTATGTTGTGGTTATGGAACAAGTGTTCAAGCATAAGGCAACCTCCCTCTCTCCAGGAATTAAAGGGGCCTTTGTACAGGGCCAGTGGAAAGGCTGGGCTAAAGTGGATCAGGATGCATGGGGAAGGGAACGTGGTCCAACCCTCAGCCCCCGACAGAGAGTCCCACACTCTCAATACAGTGTGGGTAGGGGTGCTAATGTATACTTTTGCGGGGCGTTCCTTCTTAGGCTTCCAGATTAAATCCCATACCGTCCTCCCTGCCACTTCCGTGCCCATATGGAGCCAGTGCTTTTACAATTCCTGTTTAAACCATTCTGTCATGGATGTATGACATTACAACGCATGCTTTTACCACGCATGCCTTTACAATGCGGTTTTTACAACGAAAACCTTTCAAACGCATAGTGCTTTGGGGTGCTGGATAGTGAATAGTTTAATTTACTATTCCAACTCCAGTTCCCGTGGACACTAGGGAAGGTGTTGGATAGTAAATTAAACTTATTCCCTATCCTAGAGCGCCCCCCAGCGCAATGCGTTGTAATGGTTTGCGTTGTAAAAGTTGCATCGTAAAGGCACTGCGTGGTAAAAGTTGCGTTGTAAAGGATGTTTCCCTTCTGTCACTATCCGCAATTGAGCGCCTTTATAGTATAAACCTATGTCTGGCAACCCCACTCCCACCACTGCTCTGGGGCGCCTCAATAAGGAGAAGGATAATCGGGCCGTCCTCCTTGCCATATGAACCATGTGGGCATGGATTTGATTTTAGACAGAAAGGGCGTAACCAAATCAATGGGCAGAGCCTGAAAAAGGTATACCAGTTTGGGCAACAGTGTCATTTTAACTGCGTGGATGCAGCCGAGCCAGGAAATGAATGGGGGCTTCCACCGCTTGAGGTCTTTCTGAATTTGGAGAAGGGCAGCCGGAAAGTTGGCTTTAAGAGTCCTTACACTTGGGGTGTCAGCTGAATCCCCAGGTATTGAAGGGAGCGCTGGTCCACTGGAAGGAGGATTGGGCTTGGATTGCGTGGGCCTCGGCGTCAGGGAGAGTAAGATTAAGTATATAGGATTTGTTGAGATTAACCTTGAAACCTGCTACGACTTCGAATTTGGCTAGTTCTGAGTGCAGTGCAGGAAGTGACTGTGACGGGTCTGAGAGTGTCAAGAACACGTCCTCCACAAAAAGTGATATTTTGTGGGAGTCCCCACTGAAGGGAATCCCTTTATTCACCAAATTATTTCAATTGGACATCGCTAATGGTTCAGTACTCAGCGCAAACAACAGGGGTGACAAGGGACACCCCTGTCTAGTGCCTTCTGTAAGTGAGATGGGGGCCCATAGCAGGCCATTCGACCTGTACCCTGGATTAGGGTTATCGTGTTGTTAGCCTTGATCATGTTGATGAATTTGTCCAGGAAACCAAAAGAAGTGAGGACGCAGAAGAGGAAAGCCCAGTCCACCTGGTTGAAGGCCTTCTCGGCATCCAGCCCAATCAGAACCGCTGGTATCTCCCATTTGGTAGCTTTTTCAATTAGATGTATTGTGCATCTAATATTGCCATGAGTCTGCCGTACTTTTATGAAGCCAGACTGATCGGGGTGGATTAAATCTGGCATTAAATCTCGTATCCGGTTCGCAAGAATAGTAGAGTAGAGTTTTGCATCTAAATTTAGAAGTGCTATTGAGCGGTAGGAGGCACATAGATGTGGATTTTTCCCGGGCTTGGGAATGATCATAACCAATCAATCAATTAAGCAGGAGTTTGTTAAAGCGCGACTAATCACCCGTAAGGGTCTCAAGGCGCTAGGGGTGGGGGCGTGGGGGGGGCAGGTTCCATTCCATCAAGGAGGGGGTCTGTCGAAGAGCCAGGTTTTGAGGTTTCTTGCGAAGATGGGGCGCGATGTTGTCTGTCTGAGGTGGAGCGGAAGGGTGTTCCATGCTTTGGCCGCGAGGAAGGAGAAGGAGCGGCCTCCCGATCTGGTCTTTCTGGTGCGAGGGAGCACGGCGTAGGAGAGCTGGGCTGATCGTAGGGTCCTTTGGGGTGCGTGGAATTTGAGTCGGCTGTTCAGGTATGCTGGTCCGGTGCCATGGAGGGCCTTGTGTGCGTGGGTGAGCATCTTAAAGGTGATTCTCGCCTCGACGGGGAGCCAGTGGAGTGTGCGCAGGTGCTGGGAGATTTGGCAGTGACTCAGCCATCGAAGGGGTCACCTCTCGTGCCTCCGTCATCTGATTAAAAAGTCACGTAGGATGGGGTTTGATATCAGGGGCAAAGGTTTTATAAAAGTGGGCTGTTAGTCAGTCCGGCCTGGGCGCCTAGTGAGTGTATAAATTGTGGCATCTGAGACTCAGAGAAATCCCAGGGCCCGAAGGTAACTATCCTGCACACCTGCCTCCCTCAGCTCCTCAGTGTAGAGGGCGCTTTAGAAAGAACCAAAGAGCTCTGCGTTTCCTTATCCGTGTCGACCAGATCATTATTCTCATCCTAAATGCCTCGGATGTATTCTCTCTCGCTCTTTGCTTTTAGTTGCCTGGCTAAATGATTGCCTTTTTTGTTCCCCTGGGCGTAGGAAATATGGCGTACTTTCAAATGTGTGCATTCTGCCTGATTATTGTAAATTACTTTCAGCTTACCTCGCAATGCGTACTTGTGCGCCTGCTCTGCCCGTTCCAACTCCTTCTCTAGGCCCTCCCTCTCAAGTGCCCTTTGTCTATTCAGGGTGGAATTAAGTTCTATACACTTACCCCTTATAACCGCATTGAACGCGTCCCAATTGTTACCTGGGGAGGTGTCTTCGCGCATGTTTATTTTGAAGTATTCTAAAAACATAATATTAAGGCATCATTATTAATTGTCCATCAAAAATAGGCTTGCTTTGTGACTCACAGTTTGGGAAACACTGCTTTAGACAGTGCATGCACATAAAACAGACACTTCTCTTTGACAGAACATGAGCCTTATCACATAAAGTGATCAGTGGAACTGCTAGTTGAGGACACTGGTCTGAGTACAAAATATTTTGGCTGCTGCTATTTAATGACCTTGCTCGTAACTAAGGCACTACATGGTGTAACATCACATTCAGAGAGGATGTGGCCGCATGGCTATGGTGGTCGACCTCAAATCTGGGGAACTGGGTTTGAGTCTCGGCAAGGACTCGTAACAGCCTGTGATTCTGGTCAAATCACTTAACATCCCCATGCCTAACAAAAATGTGTCCTCATGTAACGTAACTGGTGCTCGTGTAAAGCACTCTGATCAGGGGCGTAACACAGGCCCCCACAGCCTACGCGGTGCGGGGACCCCTTGCTCCAAGGGGCCTCTCTCGGCACTGCACTCTGGCCGGTGAGCTCCTGATTGAGCTCGGAGGGGGCCCCCCTAAGTACCATGCAGGGAGGTCCCCTCACTTTTTGTTACGCCAGTGGCTCTGATACCCAAAACCTCCGGGTCAAGTTTGCGCTATATAAAACTCTGTACAAAAAAAATTGTGTATATTTTTGCACAGCATTTTATAATAGTATTGGTGTGTTCATTGTTTTGCTTTTTGGTTTGCATTATTGCAATCTGATGTTTCTGTGTCGTACTGTGTTTGTTGTGCAGTGTTCATGTTTTGACAGTTTTTTTGGCTTGTGCCCTGCTGTTTTAATTGTGTCAATACATTTCTTTGTGAATGCTATTTTGTTATGTGCCGTTGTTTACTTTGCAAAAACAACAAGTGATGGACCGAATGTGGATCAATGTCACACATTCCCCCAGTCAAAAGATCTGGGTCCAAATCCATCGTTTTTTTGCACTCCACACCACCCTGGGTTAGACAATGGCGATATGCAAATCAGCTCTGACCCTGTTGCCCCATGGGAACAGTCCAGTCCGAACTACAAAAGCCATGTCCTTCCCAGAACGGAATCAAGCATCCGAGGACCGGACCGGTTTCGAGGTAACACCTCTCATCAGCCCGGCTAGCTTGACTCCAAGTGGTGTGGAGTGCCTGGGACCCACGTCTGGGCATCCCCAGCGCACTTAGGGCGACAATTGCAAAAACAACAAGTGATGGACCGAATGTGGATCAATGTCACACATTCCCCCAGTCAAAAGATCTGGGTCCAAATCCATCGTTTTTTTGCACTCCACACCACCCTGGGTTAGACAATGGCGATATGCAAATCAGCTCTGACCCTGTTGCCCCATGGGAACAGTCCAGTCCGAACTACAAAAGCCATGTCCTTCCCAGAACGGAATCAAGCATCCGAGGACCGGACCGGTTTCGAGGTAACACCTCTCATCAGCCCGGCTAGCTTGACTCCAAGTGGTGTGGAGTGCCTGGGACCCACGTCTGGGCATCCCCAGCGCACTTAGGGCGACAATTGCAAAAACAACAAGTGATGGACCGAATGTGGATCAATGTCACACATTCCCCCAGTCAAAAGATCTGGGTCCAAATCCATCGTTTTTTTGCACTCCACACCACCCTGGGTTAGACAATGGCGATATGCAAATCAGCTCTGACCCTGTTGCCCCATGGGAACAGTCCAGTCCGAACTACAAAAGCCATGTCCTTCCCAGAACGGAATCAAGCATCCGAGCCAAGCAATTGCCGCCCTAAGTGCGCTGGGGATGCCCAGACGTGGGTCCCAGGCACTCCACACCACTTGGAGTCAAGCTAGCCGGGCTGATGAGAGGTGTTACCTCGAAACCGGTCCGGTCCTCGGATGCTTGATTCCGTTCTGGGAAGGACATGGCTTTTGTAGTTCGGACTGGACTGTTCCCATGGGGCAACAGGGTCAGAGCTGATTTGCATATCGCCATTGTCTAACCTAGGGTGGTGTGGAGTGCAAAAAAACGATGGATTTGGGCCCAGATCTTTTGACTGGGGGAGTGTGTGACATTGATCCACATTCAGTCCATCACTTGTTGTTTTTGCAATTGCCGCCCTAAGTGCGCTGGGGATGCCCAGACGTGGGTCCCAGGCACTCCACACCACTTGGAGTCAAGCTAGCCGGGCTGATGAGAGGTGTTACCTCGAAACCGGTCCGGTCCTCGGATGCTTGATTCCGTTCTGGGAAGGACATGGCTTTTGTAGTTCGGACTGGACTGTTCCCATGGGGCAACAGGGTCAGAGCTGATTTGCATATCGCCATTGTCTAACCTAGGGTGGTGTGGAGTGCAAAAAAACGATGGATTTGGGCCCAGATCTTTTGACTGGGGGAGTGTGTGACATTGATCCACATTCAGTCCATCACTTGTTGTTTTTGCAATTGCCGCCCTAAGTGCGCTGGGGATGCCCAGACGTGGGTCCCAGGCACTCCACACCACTTGGAGTCAAGCTAGCCGGGCTGATGAGAGGTGTTACCTCGAAACCGGTCCGGTCCTCGGATGCTTGATTCCGTTCTGGGAAGGACATGGCTTTTGTAGTTCGGACTGGACTGTTCCCATGGGGCAACAGGGTCAGAGCTGATTTGCATATCGCCATTGTCTAACCTAGGGTGGTGTGGAGTGCAAAAAAACGATGGATTTGGGCCCAGATCTTTTGACTGGGGGAGTGTGTGTGACATTGATCCACATTCAGTCCATCACTTGTTGTTTTTGCAATTGCCGCCCTAAGTGCGCTGGGGATGCCCAGACGTGGGTCCCAGGCACTCCACACCACTTGGAGTCAAGCTAGCCGGGCTGATGAGAGGTGTTACCTCGAAACCGGTCCGGTCCTCGGATGCTTGATTCCGTTCTGGGAAGGACATGGCTTTTGTAGTTCGGACTGGACTGTTCCCATGGGGCAACAGGGTCAGAGCTGATTTGCATATCGCCATTGTCTAACCTAGGGTGGTGTGGAGTGCAAAAAAACGATGGATTTGGGCCCAGATCTTTTGACTGGGGGAGTGTGTGACATTGATCCACATTCAGTCCATCACTTGTTGTTTTTGCAATTGCCGCCCTAAGTGCGCTGGGGATGCCCAGACGTGGGTCCCAGGCACTCCACACCACTTGGAGTCAAGCTAGCCGGGCTGATGAGAGGTGTTACCTCGAAACCGGTCCGGTCCTCGGATGCTTGATTCCGTTCTGGGAAGGACATGGCTTTTGTAGTTCGGACTGGACTGTTCCCATGGGGCAACAGGGTCAGAGCTGATTTGCATATCGCCATTGTCTAACCTAGGGTGGTGTGGAGTGCAAAAAAACGATGGATTTGGGCCCAGATCTTTTGACTGGGGGAGTGTGTGACATTGATCCACATTCAGTCCATCACTTGTTGTTTTTGCAATTGCCGCCCTAAGTGCGCTGGGGATGCCCAGACGTGGGTCCCAGGCACTCCACACCACTTGGAGTCAAGCTAGCCGGGCTGATGAGAGGTGTTACCTCGAAACCGGTCCGGTCCTCGGATGCTTGATTCCGTTCTGGGAAGGACATGGCTTTTGTAGTTCGGACTGGACTGTTCCCATGGGGCAACAGGGTCAGAGCTGATTTGCATATCGCCATTGTCTAACCTAGGGTGGTGTGGAGTGCAAAAAAACGATGGATTTGGGCCCAGATCTTTTGACTGGGGGAGTGTGTGACATTGATCCACATTCAGTCCATCACTTGTTGTTTTTGCAATTGCCGCCCTAAGTGCGCTGGGGATGCCCAGACGTGGGTCCCAGGCACTCCACACCACTTG
Organism: Lissotriton vulgaris; assembly: GCF_964263255.1. Taxonomy (NCBI): domain Eukaryota; kingdom Metazoa; phylum Chordata; class Amphibia; order Caudata; family Salamandridae; genus Lissotriton; species Lissotriton vulgaris. The sequence goes on from NC_141694.1 coordinate 528,290,328, forward strand.
GAGTCAAGCTAGCCGGGCTGATGAGAGGTGTTACCTCGAAACCGGTCCGGTCCTCGGATGCTTGATTCCGTTCTGGGAAGGACATGGCTTTTGTAGTTCGGACTGGACTGTTCCCATGGGGCAACAGGGTCAGAGCTGATTTGCATATCGCCATTGTCTAACCTAGGGTGGTGTGGAGTGCAAAAAAACGATGGATTTGGGCCCAGATCTTTTGACTGGGGGAGTGTGTGACATTGATCCACATTCAGTCCATCACTTGTTGTTTTTGCAATTGCCGCCCTAAGTGCGCTGGGGATGCCCAGACGTGGGTCCCAGGCACTCCACACCACTTGGAGTCAAGCTAGCCGGGCTGATGAGAGGTGTTACCTCGAAACCGGTCCGGTCCTCGGATGCTTGATTCCGTTCTGGGAAGGACATGGCTTTTGTAGTTCGGACTGGACTGTTCCCATGGGGCAACAGGGTCAGAGCTGATTTGCATATCGCCATTGTCTAACCTAGGGTGGTGTGGAGTGCAAAAAAACGATGGATTTGGGCCCAGATCTTTTGACTGGGGGAGTGTGTGACATTGATCCACATTCAGTCCATCACTTGTTGTTTTTGCAATTGCCGCCCTAAGTGCGCTGGGGATGCCCAGACGTGGGTCCCAGGCACTCCACACCACTTGGAGTCAAGCTAGCCGGGCTGATGAGAGGTGTTACCTCGAAACCGGTCCGGTCCTCGGATGCTTGATTCCGTTCTGGGAAGGACATGGCTTTTGTAGTTCGGACTGGACTGTTCCCATGGGGCAACAGGGTCAGAGCTGATTTGCATATCGCCATTGTCTAACCTAGGGTGGTGTGGAGTGCAAAAAAACGATGGATTTGGGCCCAGATCTTTTGACTGGGGGAGTGTGTGACATTGATCCACATTCAGTCCATCACTTGTTGTTTTTGCAATTGCCGCCCTAAGTGCGCTGGGGATGCCCAGACGTGGGTCCCAGGCACTCCACACCACTTGGAGTCAAGCTAGCCGGGCTGATGAGAGGTGTTACCTCGAAACCGGTCCGGTCCTCGGATGCTTGATTCCGTTCTGGGAAGGACATGGCTTTTGTAGTTCGGACTGGACTGTTCCCATGGGGCAACAGGGTCAGAGCTGATTTGCATATCGCCATTGTCTAACCTAGGGTGGTGTGGAGTGCAAAAAAACGATGGATTTGGGCCCAGATCTTTTGACTGGGGGAGTGTGTGACATTGATCCACATTCAGTCCATCACTTGTTGTTTTTGCAATTGCCGCCCTAAGTGCGCTGGGGATGCCCAGACGTGGGTCCCAGGCACTCCACACCACTTGGAGTCAAGCTAGCCGGGCTGATGAGAGGTGTTACCTCGAAACCGGTCCGGTCCTCGGATGCTTGATTCCGTTCTGGGAAGGACATGGCTTTTGTAGTTCGGACTGGACTGTTCCCATGGGGCAACAGGGTCAGAGCTGATTTGCATATCGCCATTGTCTAACCTAGGGTGGTGTGGAGTGCAAAAAAACGATGGATTTGGGCCCAGATCTTTTGACTGGGGGAGTGTGTGACATTGATCCACATTCAGTCCATCACTTGTTGTTTTTGCAGTTGTTTACTTTGGACATGTCAACATATGCTGATACATTTTCACTCAGATGCCTCATATGCCTTTAAAGTTCCCATAGATATTGTTGGGTACCAGAAGCGGAGGACCGTGATGGAAGGCAATATTTCATTGTAGCACACTAAACTGCTGAAGATTGTCTTACCAAACTCTGGGTCATATTGGCAAGAACCTCGTTAAAACAGCGATAATGGGCTTGCTAATATACGTTATAGAATTCCAATAGAAGCCCAAGTTAGATGTGCAGGACATCTAACCTAGGCTTCTATTGGAATTCTATAACGCATATTAGCATGCCCATTATCGCCCTTTTAGCTGCAGTTTCCTGCCGCTAAAACAGCGATAATTATAACGAGGTTCTTGCTAATATGCCCCCAAATTCCAAACTCAATTGTGACTGGGATGTTGTAGAGTTCGGTAAATAAAACTCTGTATAAAAACTGTTGAAGCTAATTGTACAAACAGTTATCTATTTACCCTCATATGTCACAGTTCCACAAGAAATTATAGGTGACAGGTTGGCTTGAAGAACTCGAGGCATCTGGCAGTGTACACTACACGGCCAAAATGCAAACATAGGTGCTGAGGATTTATTCTTCAGTACTTTGAAGTGGCACGATCTGACCATTTGACATTCAGTCAGAACGCCAAGTGTAATTCAGGGTCATGTTAATATTGTTTGCTCTCACATGCCAAATATAGGTTATTAGGGCATATTATCAAGAAACAGAGTTAAAATTATCGCTGTTTTAGCTGAAGAAAACTGCTGCTAAAGCGCCGATAATGGGCTTGATAATATGTCCTTGAGAATTCCAATAGAAGCCCATGTTGACACCATGTTTGATGTCCTTCCACTCCTACCTATGGAAGCCAAGCAGATAACCGTGCAAGCCCTGATCCAGTCTCGACTGGATTTTAGTAATGCGTTGTACTTAGGTGCCCCCGACTATACATTGCGAAAGCTGTAGATTATTCAGAACTGCGCGGCTCGCACATTGCTCCAATTACCACTCAAAATGTCAGCAAAACCTGGGCTGAGGAGCTTACACTGGCTCCCGGTGCGGGAAAGAATTTCTTTTAAGGCAATGTGTATATCCCATCAAGCCTACTGGCAAAAGGGCCCGGCGATCAGCCATGGGCTAATTACACCGTACCATCCCAGCTTATGCCTTCGCTCCAGTCAGGCCTTTCTAGCCATGGTTCCCAGAATCAAGAGAACCAGAGCTGGCGGCAGGATGTTCTCCTACAATGCCGCTAAGCTGTGGAATTCACTCCCTCTTCATTTTAGGGCTAATCCAAACCTGCTTTCCTTTCGCAAGGAATTAAAGACTTTTCTTTTCAAGGCCTATTACTAGTTCCCCCAGCTGAGCACCTCAGCCGAACGCACCCTGTTCTTGCAGCGCTTGGACGCCTCAGGGTAGCAATCGCGCTTTACAAGTCCCCTTTTCATTTCATTTCATTTCAATATGGGCTTCTATTGGAATTCTCAAGGGCATATTATCAGGCCCATTATCGCTGCTTTAGCTGCAATTTTCTGCAGCAAAAACGGCGATAATTTTAACTACGTTTTTTGATTTGCCCTGGAGTACTTTCTACTGGCTAATCCAGTAAGTGCTCCCACATTGGGTAAATGTATAGTGCTTCTACTACACTGCAGCTGCGTAAAGGGCCAGAAGATGTGTTTTCAGTGACCATGTGTGCATGTAACACAGGCACAGGCACACATGGTCACTGAAGACACATCTTCTCGCCCTTTACGCAGCTACAGTGTAGTAAAAGCACTATGGGGCAGATTTACAAGCCGCTTGCGCCTCTTTTGCGCTGCAGTTGCATTACTTTTGTGACGCAGCAGCAGCACAAAAGATGCGCCATGGTGCTGGGTTTTAACAACCTGACGCATCTGAGAGATGCGTCACGTTGTAAAGCCCTGCACCATCAGAAGGCGTTCCGGCGCAGGGGAGGGCGATCCTGCGCAGGAACGCCTCCTAAAAGTGGCTGAGTGAAATCTACAAGATTTCACTCAGTCACTTTTAGGCCAATGCTGCGTCAAAACCCAGTGCCTGCTTGAAGCAGGCGAAAGGCGTGATACAGCATTGGGGAGATAGGGCCCTCCAGAGCATCGCTGGAGCTGCGTCGCGCTTACGATGCAGCTCCAGCAATGCGCTGCTTTTACGGCACAGATGCGTGACGCATCTGTGCTGTTTTTGCTACATGGTGCGCCGCATTGTAAATGCGGTGGACCATGGGTGGTGGAGCTGCGACGCACAATGTTATGTTATGTTATGTTAACATTATTTATACAGCGCACAGCTGCCCCAGCAAAGGGGCGTCCTGGCGCTAGACAGATACTACAACAGAACACGCAAGAAGAGAGTAGAAAGGGGGAGCGGCTACTCAAGAACAGGAAACAAAAAAGTTTTAATAGCACGCCTGAAGGTGGACAGGTTATTCAAAGCTCGAATGTGCACCGGGAGCGAGTTCCACAGCCCCGCGGCAAGCACCCGGTAAGAGCGGCCACCCATTCTGCTGAGTTTGAAACGGGGGCAGACCGCAAGATGAAGAGCCTCCGATCTCAAAGACCTCGGAGGGATGTAGGGCTTCATGATTTTAAAGGCCAGACAGAGCGCTTTAAACTTAATCCTCTGTCTGACCGACAACCAGTGAAGGGCCGAGATGGTGCTGGAAACAGAGCAATGCCTGGGAAGACCAACAATGGCCCGCGCCGCAGCATTCTGTACCCTTTGAAGCCTGGATGCCTCAGCCTGGTTTACCCCTAACATCAGCGCACTTCCGTAGTCCAGCTGAGATAGAACCGAGGCTTGGACCACGAGCTGCCGGGTGGGAGGGTCGAAGAACTTGAGGACCGGTCTTAAGCCTCGCAAGATGCCGTAGCAGGTGGCTGCGACCTTCTTCGTGTGACCTGTGAAGGTGAGCGCTGGGTCCAGCCAGACCCCTAGGTTTTTCACTTCGGAAGCTGGGATAGGAGTGATGCCCAACTCTGGAGGCCACCACAGGTCTCCCCGTAGCTCAGCATGTTTCCCCAGGACCAAAACTTCAGTTTTTGTGGCATTCAATTGTAAGCAATTGGTTCTCAACCAACTTGCTACTGCCACAAGTCCAGCTTGGAATCTGGGGGCCTCCACTTCAGGGTCTCCACTCAGTGTCACCGCTAGCTGCGTATCGTCAGCATATGAGGTCATCGTCAAACCCCACTGTTTGACGATAGCAGCTAGCGGTTTCACATAAAGGTTGAACAAGGTGGGGCTCAACGAGGAGCCCTGTGGGACCCCCAGGTCCAAAGGATGTAAAGTGGACTGGCAGGGTGGTATAGCCACTTTAAAGGTTCGATCTGAAAGAAAAGATCGGAACCACTGAAGGGCGGTTCCTGCTACTCCAGCTTCCTCCAGACACTGAATCAATACACGGTGGGACACAGTATCGAAAGCAGCGCTTAGATCTAATAGCAGAAGCGCTGCCGTACGTCCGGAGTCCAGCACCAGGCGTAGATGCTCGATCATATAGAGCAAAGCGGTCTCGGTACTGTGCCCTGGCCGGAAGCCATTTTGGCTAGTGTCCAATATCTGATTACGAGCAAGGTGATCAGACAAGATGGAATTAACATGGGCTTCGGTGACTTTAGCAGTCCAAGGAAGAAGAGATATGGGGCGGTAGTTCTCAGGCAAGAGAGGGTCTGCATTAGCCTTCTTCAAGACTGGGGTAACTACCGCCTGTTTCCACGAGGAGGGGACCGTCCCGGTTGACAACGACAGGTTGATTAAGGTTAGTATCGGAACTCGACACAACGGGGAAAGCGTACTGATGAGAGCTGGCTTCAGCGGATCCAGAGGAGAGCCTGATTTAATGCTGAGGCTCAGTTTGTCAAAGGCCTCCGTAGACAGATCAGGCAAGAAGGTCAAAGTCTCATAACCCAAGAGATTAGGGTCAACTAACTCTGGATCCGGCCGACTCAGGTCAAATCCTTGGTATATAGTCTGCACTTTCTCCAGAAAGAAGGCTGCCAAGTTCTCGCAGTGGGAGTCGGTGCAGATCTCTGCCGAAGTGGCTCTTTTATTCATAAGGTCTTTCAAGACCTTGAATATTAATATGGAGGGGTTGGTGCTAGCTTGGAATTCCTGAGCATAGAATGCGGCACGAGTTCTGCAAATTGCCCTGTGATAGGTCTTAAGTTTGGCAAAATACGAGGATTTCAGGACGGGATCGTAAGACCTCCTCCAGTCCTTCTCCGCTTTCCGGCAGGTTTATTTGAGCTCGGCAAGGGAGTCATTATACCACGGGCTGGGTACCTTAGAATGACCTTTCGACCAGCGCATAGGTATAAGGGAGTCAAGGGCGTCTGAAATCCATGTGCAAAACAGTTCGTAGCCATGATCCACATTGAAAAAAGGGCTCAGGGGTTTCTGCTCCAGTAGCCTGTAAAACTCCTCAAGTTTAAGCTTGTGCCAATGTCTTTTAAGAATCAGCCTATCCACAGGTTTAAATGGCTTATCGTGAATAGGACAAAAGACTTCCACCAGCAGATGGTCAGTCCAGCCCACCGAAACCGGGTCAGACACTTTCGCCCTCTCAAGAGTGGTAAAAAAGAGGTCGAGAATGTGTCCTCCAGTATGAGTGGGAAGTGTAACTAGTTGGACAAGTTGTAGTGCTTCAAGATCCGCAAGCAAGGAGTTTATGGCTGTGGACGACCTGCTGTCAAAATGAATGTTGAGGTCGCCCATGATATTGAAGTTTGTACAGCTGGGCGCAAGAGAGCTTACCATATCGGCAAGAGCGGACTTGAAGACTGTATCGTTGCCAGGTGGGCGGTAGATAAGAATACCGCTAAACGTAAAATGATGGCTAAAGGCCACTTTGAAGAGGGCACTCTCACATGCAGGCAACCCAAGAGCTTTCCATTCAGCGGGGAAGCAAGATTTTACTGCCATGGCGATGCCACCTCCTCTCGTGGTCCGATTCAAAGAAAAGACCGTGTATTCCGATGGGAAGGTAAGATTCAAGATAGCGACATCTGAGTCCTGTAGCCAGGTTTCGGTAAGGAGAAATAGATCAGGGCCGTCTTTTTCGATGAGGTCATGTACGAACTGGTGATGTTTAACCAATGACCTCACGTTCAGATTCCAAATCCGAAGCACACGGTCCGTGGTGTAATTGCACTTGGTCGGAATGTTATCTTCCAAAGAACGGATCTTAGCTGGTCTATCTAGAGACCAACCCTTACAGGCACATACAAGAGGGCCAGATAGGGGGTCCACAGGGTCGCATGAGCAGACACCAACCCTATTCCCAATGGATAGCAAATCCGCCCGAGTATAGCTAAGCGTTGGTAAAGCATGCATGATGGTAATTACAGCTAGTGACCAGAGCCCTACCGCCCCTCGCGCTTTCTTATCGCTGACGGGCGCAGACGGGCAGGACTCTGGCACGACTCAGGCTACACGAGGGCGCCCCGACTGCGCGTCCCACTGCGTGGGAGAGGATAGCTTTAAATAGGCGTTTCGAGCCCAGCGCGAGCGCAAGGACGCTCAAAGATGGCGCCCGTCGATGGAATAGGAGCCCAAAGCAAGATGGCGCCTACACAGGACCACCCCCGGGACCCGGACTCGCCAAAGCGGCGGTGCTTTAACCTTTTAAGTGCGGTAAGAGGGAGGGGAGAAATGCCCAGCCTAATCCCGCTTAAATATTTACAACAAGGGGTGGTGAGGGACAGAGTCTCTGAATTAAGCAGAAAGCTCTCACCCAGTCAAGAGATCAGGGCTAGATCCAACACCGTTTTTTAGCTCACTGCACCATCCCAGTTTCAGAACCTGGCTGTATGCAAATTAGTCTGTTCCTGTCCCAGTGCATGATGGGAACAGGGCAAACCAAACTACAAAAGCCAATTCTTACACTGGGAAGGAAACAAGCTCCCGGGGACCGGTTTCTGGCATTACAGCCGTCTTCGGCCCGGTTTGCTTGAATCCTGATGGTGCAATGAGCAAGGGTCTCACATCTGAGAATACCCTTCCACGCTTAGGGTGGACAAAAATATTTACAACAAGGGGTGGTGAGGGACAGAGTCTCTGAATTAAGCAGAAAGCTCTCACCCAGTCAAGAGATCAGGGCTAGATCCAACACCGTTTTTTAGCTCACTGCACCATCCCAGTTTCAGAACCTGGCTGTATGCAAATTAGTCTGTTCCTGTCCCAGTGCATGATGGGAACAGGGCAAACCAAACTACAAAAGCCAATTCTTACACTGGGAAGGAAACAAGCTCCCGGGGACCGGTTTCTGGCATTACAGCCGTCTTCGGCCCGGTTTGCTTGAATCCTGATGGTGCAATGAGCAAGGGTCTCACATCTGAGAATACCCTTCCACGCTTAGGGTGGACAAAAATATTTACAACAAGGGGTGGTGAGGGACAGAGTCTCGGAATTAAGCAGAAAGCTCTCACCCAGTCAAGAGATCAGGGCTAGATCCAACACCGTTTTTTAGCTCACTGCACCATCCCAGTTTCAGACCCTGGCTGTATGCAAATTAGTCTGTTCCTGTCCCAGTGCATGATGGGAATAGGGCAAACCAAACTACAAAAGCCAATTCTTACACTGGGAAGGAAACAAGCTCCTGGGGATTTGCATATAGCCAGGTTCTGAGCTGGGATGGGGCAGTGAGATAAATAACGGTGATGGATCAAGCCCTGATCTTTGGACTGGGTAAGAGTGGTCTGTTTAACTCAGACACTCTGTTCATCACCACCCCCTTTTTGTAAATCGTTTTTGGCCACTATAGGTGTGGCAGGGTATACTCAGACATGAGTCCCTTTCTCACTGCTCCATCAGGATTCAAGCAAGCCGGGCCGAAGAAGGCTGAAATGCAAGAAACCGGTCCCCGGTAGCTTGTCTCCTTTCTGGTGAAGAATTGGCTTGGTAGTTTAGTCTGCCCTGTTCCCATGATGCACTGGGCCAGGGACAGACTGATTTGCATATAGCCAGGTTCTGAGCTGGGATGGGGCAGTAAGATAAATAACGGTGATGGATCAAGCCCTGATCTTTGGACTGGGTAAGAGTGGTCTGTTTAACTCAGACACTCTGTTCATCACCACCCCCTTTTTGTAAATCGTAATCCCGCTTAAAAGCAGGGGAAAATGAAAGTAAAAATAAAGCAAATAAAAAACCAGGGTGATTTAAAATACAAAAGCACCAGCAGCAGCGCGTGCGCAGCAGTGCCAGTACCTGTCAAGGCTGTAGGTCAAGCGAGTCTGCCTTAAATAGGCGTTCCGAGCCCAGCGCGAGCGCAAGGACGCTCAAAGATGGCGCCCGTCGATGGAATAGGAGCCCAAAGCAAGATGGCGCCTACACAGGACCACCCCCGGGACCCGGACCCGCCAAAGCGGCGGTGCTTTAACCTTTTAAGTGTGGTAAGAGGGAGGGGAGAAATGCCTAGCCTAATCCCGCTTAAAAGCAGGGGAAAATGAAAGTAAAAATAAAGCAAATAAAAAACCAGGGCGATTTAAAATACAAAAGCGCCAGCAGCAGCGCGTGCGCAGCAGTGCCAGTACCTGTCAAGGCTGTAGGTCAAGCGAGTCTGCCTTAAATAGGCGTTCCGAGCCCAGCGCGAGCGCAAGGACGCTCAAAGATGGCGCCCGTCGATGGAATAGGAGCCCAAAGCAAGATGGCGCCTACACAGGACCACCCCCGGGACCCGGACCCACCAAAGCGGCGGTGCTTTAACCTTTTAAGTGCGGTAAGAGGGAGGGGAGAAATGCCCAGCCTAATCCCGCTTAAAAACAGGGGAAAATGAAAGTAAAAATAAAGCATGTAAAAAACCAGGGTGATTTAAAATACAAAAGCACCAGCAGCAGCGCGTGCGCAGCAGTGCCAGTACCTGTCAAGGCTGTAGGTCAAGCGAGTCCGCCTTAAATAGGCGTTCCGAGCCCAGCGCGAGCGCAAGGACGCTCAAAGATGGCGCCCTTCGATGGAATAGGAGCCCAAAGCAAGATGGCGCCTACACAGGACCACCCCCGGGACCCGGACCCGCCAAAGCGGCGGTGCTGGGGATGCACCAGTTATTGTAAATCTGCCCCTATACATTTAGCCAATGAGGGAGCACTTACTGATTAGACAGTAGAAAGTACTCCAGTTGAGTAGAGGTATTGCACAAAATGGTGGCATCTTCGTGGACAAACAAGCAGGGCGGGATTCATTCTGCCCCCTGTTAGACTCATCAATTCTTCACTACTTCAGGGAAAGGTCCCCCCCCAGCTGGAAAGCGGCTGTTGTCAAGGCCCTTCTAAAACAACCTCTATTTGACCCGCTGGACCTGGCCAACTACAGGCCAATCTCCCTCCTCCCCGGAATTAGTAAAATCACTGAAAAAATAGTGAATAAAAAGCTCTCCCAGTTTCTGGAGTCTAACAACTTACTCAGGAGCTCGCAGACCGGATTTCGCCCAGGTCAGGGCACGGACACCGCCCTCCTAGCGGCAGTGGAGGAGACCAGATGCATTCTGGACGAAGGAGGATCAGTGGCAGTGATCCTCCTGGACCTCAGTGGGGCCTTCAACACTGTCAACCACCGGGTTTTAATCCAGCGCCTCAGAGACATCGGGGTGGAGGGCACTGCCCTGGCTTGGCTCGCGTCATTCATAAATCACCATTCCTTCCAGGTCTGGGAGAAAGACACCCACTCCCCCGCAGTTCCCCTTCAGTATGGAGTGCCGCAGGGCTCTTCGTTAAGCCCGACATTATTCAATGTCTACATGTCCCCACTGGAGGAGGTGGTCACCCCGTTTGGAGTGAAAATCATCAGCTACGCAGATGACACCCAGCTGGTGGTGTCCCTTTCCCATCCCACCCAAGAACCATCTAATCTCCACAGCTGCCTTTCCAAAATCCAGGGGTGGATGAATAACTCAGCGTTGAAACTCAACGGGTCAAAGACAGAAATGTTGCTTCTTGGCCAAAAAGGGTTCTCCCTTCCCCCTAACATCTGGCCCTCCTGTCTGGGTGAACCCCCGGCCCTCAAAACCGAGATCAAGAGCCTGGGACTCTGGCTAGAGAAAGACCTGTCCTTCAAAACCCAAGCCAAAAAAACTGCTGGGATTTGTTTTAGGCTTCTAAGATCAGTCAGGAAAATCCTCTCCCTGCTCCCTCCCACCTCCCAGAAATTGCTTATTCTATCTAGGCTGGATTATAGCAATGCCATCTATCTGGGAGCCCCCGAAGCCACTTTCAACAAATTACAAAGAATTCAGAACGCCGCGGCCCGACTTTTCACTAACACCCCGGCCAGATCATCAGCCAAACCAGCCTTGAAGCTCCTTCACTGGTTGCCAGTAAGAGAAAGAGTTACGTTCAAGGCTCTCTGTCTGGCCCATAAAATCTTACATGGCAAAGGCCCCCCCATCCTCAAAAACTTTATCAAGCCCTACAAGGCCACAAGATCCCTCCGTTCGGACCACGAACACCTCATTACAGTTCACAGAGTGAAAAAGGCCCGTACAGGCGGACGGGGATTCTCTGTGAACACAGCCAGTTTATGGAACACCCTCCCTCGGAAACTTAGGATGGAATCAGATTACCTTCGATTCAGGAAACTTCTGAAAACGCATCTCTTCCCTTGATCCCCCTTCTTCCTTGTCTCCCTGTCAACACACCCTCTCGACTGTCTTGGTTTTAGGGCTGGGATGCTTACGGGTTACTATGCGCTCTACAAAACCCTAATAATAATAATAATAATAATAATAGACTCGTTTTTTGTGCCTTTGTGCCCTCTGTTAGACTCGCTTTTCCCTTGTTTTTCTGCCCTTCTGCCTTCTGTTAGACTCATTTTTCCCTTGTTTTTCTGCCCTTGTGCCCTCTGTTAGACTTGTTTTTTGTGCCCTTCTGCCCTCAGCACCACCACAGCACCACTCAGCACCACCACAGCATCACTCACTGCCACCACAGTATCACTCAGCACCACCACAGCATCACTCAGCACCACCACATTATCACTCAGCACCACCACAGCACCACTCAGCACCACCACAGCATCACTCACTGCCACCACAGTATCACTCAGCACCACCACAGCATTACTCAGCACCACCACATTATCACTCAGCACCACCACAGCACCACTCAGCACCACCACAGCATCACTCAGCACCACCACAGCATCACTCAGCACCACCACAGCACCACTCAGCACTACTCAGCACCACCCCAGCATCACTCAGCACCATCCCAGTATCACTCAGCACCAACACAGCACCACTCAGCATTACCACAGCACCACTCAGCACCACCACAGCACCACTCAGCGCCACCCCAGCATCAATCTGCGCAACCATTCAACAACAACTGGTTCAAATATGTTCTCTCAATGTTTCAAGCTTTATTACAAATGTCACAAAAAGATGTTAATATTTCACTTCTGTTCTTGGATTTTCGTCACAATAAAATACACCGAACATAATCTTCACAAAAGTTATTTACAAAAGTTTAAGCTATTGCCATTATAAATTAAAATCACTTTTTTTAAGTATTAAATATTTAAAAAAATTAAAAGCCATTGTAATTTGTAATATCAATACATCTAAGTCACGTAAATACAAAACATGTTGCATTACAAATGCTATAGGTGTCACATTTGCGAAAGTTATGACTATTGGCATTGTAAATGACAAAGCTATTAATTTAGCTATTTTCAAAACCAACACATAAATAAAAAAATTGTCATTTACAAGACCAGTAGCTCAAACTTTCCTAATGCAAGACCTATTGCATTGCAAACGCTTGTTTTTAAATCTGTCAGTGCTTCCTGTTGAGGTTTAATTTTCGTGACAGGCGCCTCATTGCCTACTTGTAACTATTCTCTGACCCTGCTTCAAGGGTCAGAGCAGGGTCAGAGAATAGTTGCAAGTAGGCAACGAGGCACCAGGAAGCACTTACCAGCTTAGAGCAGCAGGTGCCCAAGTTGAAGTTAATTTCTTTGTAACCCATTTGTAAAAGTTACAAAAAATTAGCTTCAACTTTTGCACCTGCTGCTGTAACCCTGTAAGTGCTTGGCTGAAAATGTGTCCCGCTGATTCGCAGATTTTACAGCGATTTCGCGAGATTAGCGGATTGCGAAATCACGGAAAATCCGTAAATTCAGCGAGCGGAACAAATTTTCAGCCCATGCTTAGTCTTTAGGTGTTCCTTGTTTATTATGAGTCAGGAGCCCTAGTAGAGTGCCAACATGTTACCCCTAAGCTCTTCTTCAGGACTCCACAGGGTCCAGCCCTGTGTGTACCACTCCAAAATGCAGTGAAAGAAATGCCTGTCAATCAGTCGTTTATGATTCGTTAGGCTGTACTGAGCCTCATGGTCTCGTGGGATGCCTAGTAGGTTTAAAGGCAAAGAGTAAATCCTGACAAATAATTTGCCGGCCTCCTTTCCCCCGATCTGACCATGATGCCCAGTACAGCCTAACGAAACATAAACGACTGATTACTCGTTATGTCATATGTATAAGGTTTATTTGAATGCTCATTGACAGGCATCCGTCAAATCACCACAGGGCGAGACACCGGCACCTGTGACACCGTTGTTGGAGGGTTAATCTGTGGTGTCCACACCCCTTCCCAATCAGCCAAAGACAATTCTGAAATATCGTATTACCAAAGAAGTGTAGAGTCAGCCCTCCACATTCTCCCTCACCCACCCTGTTTCACTGCAGCTTATGCAAGCCTCCAAGTGCCACCATGCCACCCAGGCCATTCAACCCTTCGCATGGCACAGCCAATACTGCCTCTGCCTCTGTTGTTCCTCTGTCTCCTAGGTCAGGTCCTACCACTGGGCTGGACACAATGCCACCTCACAGTCCAGAAGACAGGCAGGTCTGATGACAAATGCTTCCCCCATTCCCATCTCTCCCACAGCTTTGCCTGGACGGAGCTCTGATTTACCGTAGCATTTGGATTCACATGTCAATGCACTGTGTGGCAAATTCACTGTGTACATTCTCATACACACATGTGCATTGATTAAACTATGGACTAAACAATGTCATTTCCTCTGTTGGCAATTTGATGGCTATCATGTTATTTTGCAATTAAAACTGTTATTCCTATTGTATACTCATTGGTGCACTTGCTGAACTAAACAGTGTTATGGGTGTGTATGGCTTAATGTGCAACATGTTCTGCATGGCACTTCCACATTGCTATTTCATTGATTACGTTTGAAGTAGTTTGACTGAAGTTACACTCACTTTTGTTATGATCAACTATGTGGCTTGGGAGTGCAATGATGCTTGTTTGTGTTGATGTACTCTTACACTCATCATATTACCTTGAGATTCATTCAATTGTACACATGTGATGTTAGGAGGCTATGCCACAACAAGGTGTATTGTTCGCACAGTCTGACTTGCGGGGTGACCATGGTTGGTGATATCTGTGTGATGGGTTTGGATGTGTGAACAGTAGTGTGTGTTGTAATCTTGTGTAGGCCTGTCTGCAAACTTACATGGGTATATTTGTAAGTCCTTGTCAGTGTTGTTGATGTGTATGTGGCACTTAACGTGCTAAATGCACACGTGTATGATCCTGGTATTCATTGCCTGTTTCTTGATTGGTTCTGACTAGTGCCTCAAATTGTTTGCACATGGATGAGTTAGATGTTGGGCAGTGTGTCCTTGCACTCCTTGGGGACGCATTCCTGTTTTTCTGTCAGTTGAGAGTGTGCAGAGTGTGTGACTGCAAAGTGTGAGTTGTGTATTGTTGTTAAGCTGTATGTGTCATGTAATCAGGAGCTACATGTGCTGTCCTACTCAGCCAGCCTGACATGTTAGTGGCTTTTTCATCTGCCTTGCTGTCACTTGTCTCATTTTCGTTACTGATGCAGTGTTTGTTGTGGGTAATCATGGCATCCCCTATATGTGGTTATGATGTCTACACATTGTGAATAACTGGTTGATGTGTTTTTGGATATACAATCATCACCTGTACAATCCCGATGTATACACCACTTCAGTTGCATGTGTTCCACCCCATGCCTTCACAATGTGTGACCCTCCCCAGCACTTCATGGGGTGAATTGGTGCTGTGAGTGGCTGCTCAGTGTACTGGTCCTATTTGCCACTCAGGACACTTTAACATGCATTTGGGTGCCATTGTAAGGTACCTGCTTGCAGGCATCGTTGCGCATGTGCAGTGCATGTGTTTAAGCAGCACATTCCTCTAGTAATGTTGTTTGCGTTTGTGTTTTGCTTTGTTGTTCTGCTGTGGTTGTGGTCAGTGCTGTATGTGTGTTTGAAGAGCTACAGTTACACTGGCTTCGTGTGTTGTGATGTATGCAGTGTGAAGACTTGTGATGTGTATTTACATGCTGGGGCAATCGGATATGTGTGATTGTGTTTTGGTGGTTGTTGCCAGACTGCTTAATGGGCATGCAGTGCTGTCAGTGTATTCTATCATCTATGTTTGCTGCCACATCAAGCACATATGTTGTTATTCATGTATTTGTGATGGTCACATGTCACTATGTGCTTTTGCACATTGCTGGGTGTGTGATCCACACAATGTCAACTTTCTTAGCACATGACTTGGGTGGTGTTTTGCCAACTACTGTTGACTCTGCCAGTCATGTGGTACAACCATGATTATCTGTGTGTCACCTGTATGCTGGTGGGGTTTGGTCCCTGACACTCACCTTGCCACTATCAGGGAGGGGGGCTGACACCAGGGGCACCTTTGTAGCAAGACAATACAGGTTTTGTTTTACCACATTACACCTATGACCTGATTGCCAAACATCACGTTCCCTAATTGTCAGATGGGCACACATTTGGATATGGTGCAGGTTGTGATGGTAATAGCTGTGAGTGTATCAGGTAATGAAAGCTGCTACCAATGGGGGCACACTATTTACTTTTGACCCAGGTCCGACTCAATCCTTACCCCCTCTCTGACACTGCGCCTGTGTGGCGCTGGCCATGCCTACTAGGTTGTGCCAATGTTTTCCTGTGTCCTCACCGCTGTGGTGACCTGGCGGCCATATGTCGGTGCTTACTTTGTTGATGGATGATACCGGTACATGACAGTGTGTTCTCAACTCGCGGCGCCTTGCAATGAAACTGGTGGATATGGTTATCTGTCCACCAGAATGTCTTGAGTGGACAAGAAGACATTTTCAGGTAATGTGTAGTGTGTTGATGTTGTGTGCGGATGTGTGTCATATTCGCCTACCTGCGGCGTTGTGCATGGCGGCGGCGTCTTTGTTGATGGCGGATCAGGAACAGCAGCGGTAGGGGCTTTAGAGCAGGATCCATTGTGGTAGAGACTGCGTGAAGCACTCTGGGATTCCCATTTTGCTCCGCTGTGTTGCGTCCGCCGTGTTTCGATGGGTGGTTTCTCCGTTGTGGTCCGATGACCTATTTGAGGCATTGTAATTGGTACGGCGGTCTCACGTCATTGCCATTGGCTGCGTCAGCCCTCGTCGCGGAACCAAAGTACTGGTGGACCTGGAAAAACCACGGCGGACGGAAATTGGGCTATGTCTTACCATCGTAATGTGGCGGTTGGGGAATCGTGCCCGTGGTTGGCAAAACAACACCCGCCAGGCCGGCGGAAGGCCACACAGGCACAGCACTGGTGATCCACCCGCCATCGTAATCGGCCCCTTGGACTGCAGCAAGTGTTAGCTGTATTATCAGCAGGCGAACTGCAGACACAGACTGCTAGTTTGAAGGGAGCGCAGACTCAGTCTGCTCGGACCAATCATGGAGCTACTCATGCTGAAAAATATATAGGAGCAGCTCCACGATTGGGTACGTTTGTGGGCTCTGTTCCTGTCTTCAAATTACTGTGAATAAGTATTGTACACTAATGTGCTTTCCAAGTTTTATTGACTAGCAGTGTATGGGGAACTGTAGTAGAGGAAACTGACATAATTAAGTGTCCTCTTCTTTTCCTTTCTCGCTCAGCATACCTATTACGCACTTGTCTTCTCTCTCGAGGTACTCCTTCCATCCTTCCATGTGCCCGTCCCATGCCATTACTCTATTTCCTCTTTCATTCTTCCTACCAGCAACGTTCCATTAGTGTCACCCTTTACTGTGTGTCACTATATTGTACATAACTGGCATTACATTGGTTAGTTTGGCCTCTGCTGTGCTCCGGGGTAATGGAGTGCTCTATTCATGTGGGATGCTGCTGCACAATTTGATTATAAGGTATTGTGTGTGATGGAGTTGTGTAATTGCTCCTGTTGCTTCCATTGTTGCTTTTTGAGGCTTACACTAAAATAAATTAGTGAACACAATTATGTTTCAGCAATTATGTTATGCTCTGTCAGAGACCCTTTCTGCCACGTCTTTCTTTATGGGCCCTCGAGAATTAGGGAATATGCAAACTATTTTTTAATGGGATCAGTTGAAACATGGTGATATATGGCATATACAAATAGAGTCACTAATTGTAGGATTATTGAAATTGCGCCTTGCCTTCATTTTGATGTATATCAGGGCTTTAGCATACAGCAATTATTACAGCTGCGCTGCAACTTTCTTTAATTGAGGTGGACATGTGGACATCAAAGGTGGTGGGCACCTTTACTGAACTAAATCAAAGCTCTCCTGAGGATTTCGTCAATCTCTTTAGGAGAGGCCACAGTTCACTAAACGATGTACGATTATTATGTTGCAGCTGATAGTGTGCATAAAGAAAAAATTAAGAGTACGCAATATTATTATTTATTGGTTTCACTTATTGCGTCCAAGTAGTCTTCATTTAAACATTTAAAATGATCTATTGCCTCGCATACTTTGTTGTTTCCGAGATTAAGCCTGAGAGTCACGTTCCACATATATCATATTTATGATTTAAATATATTAGTAGTTATTAATGATGAGAAACATTACTCAAACTAAACGTCTCTGAAAAAAATAATGCAAACAGAGACGTATCCCTCAAAACCTACTCTGTCTCCAAGGCATGTATGTGTTAGCCCCCATGAACCCCGAGACCTGCTTGCATCACCACTTTCAGATCTCATTAGCCTCCACTGTCTAAGTATATTTTTAAATATAGTATTAAAAATGAATTAAATGTATTGGATTACATTATATAAATGTTGTATATCACAAAATGTAAATCTACTATTGCAAACGCTATATAAAAAATATATCTATATGTAGACACACAACCTAACAATGTTTTGTATATTTTGTAACAAAATTTGCATTAAACAATATTTTCTCGATATGTTTGTACTTACCTTGATAAGTATTGGGATGCAATATTTTTGTGATCGATATTTTGACAGTGTTTTTGTATCATGATATTATTATTTTCGATATTGTCAGTGATCCCAGTACAATAACCACTCCTATACAAACCTTAAAAATGTTCCTACTTCAGAAGTGTGTTGCACATTGCAACACATATCCTTTTAAATGAGTGATTTCAGGTGACCTTATTTGTTGGCGCAAAGCCATGCAATACAATCTATTATTATACTACAATTATTACATATTATTATATTACAACTATTACTATTTAATATAATACAAGCTATTGACTGTAGCTGGAGTTTTGCATCAAAAACAATGGGTGTTTTTCAAAGAATGCCAATCTAATGCCACCTTGATGCAGAGTACCCCAAGGCAGCGCTTTACTCTATTTTACCTTCAGGCAACTTATTTTGCTCTGGAAAGTGAATTTAAAAAAACATTTTGAAGAGATTTCTATCACATTTGTGATAAAACCCATAACAAAATGTTTGTTTATCTGGGCCTTACTATTTTACAAATTAAGCACTCCTGATTCACCATTCTCTTGTGTTTTTCTTATGAATAATTGAGGAATTGATCATTATAGTATTATGGAGCTATGATTTATGTTACACATACTTATTTGGTATAGTAATAATCACACTACACACTATGGGCCCGATTCACAGAGCTAACTTAAGACAAAATCCTAAACTTACTACCATTTTCGTATTCACAGAAGGCACTTACTCATTTTGGTATTCACAGAAGATACTTTCTCATTTCGGTATTCAAAGAAGTTAGGAGTCCTAACTTTAGGACTCCTAAATGGATTCTGTGAATACCGAATGTCTTAAAATTTGGATTTTTCTCAATTTAGTAGTAGTAAAGTTCGGACTCCTAAATGCCTTCTGTGAATACCGAAGGTCTTAAAATTAGGATTTTTCTCAACTTTACTACTACTAAACTGTGAAAAATCTTAATTTTAAGACTTTTGGTATTCACAGAAGGCATTTAGGAGTCCTAAAGTTAGGAGTCCTAACTTTACTACTACTAAATTGAGAAAAATCCTAATTTAAAGAATTTTGGTATTCACAGAATGCATTTAGTAGTCCTAAAGTTAGGACTCCTAACTTCTGTGAATACCGAAATGAGTAAGTGTCTTCTGTGAATACCAAAATGAGTAAGTGCCTTCTGTGAATACCAAAATTGTAGTAAGTTTAGGATTTTGTCTTAAGTTAGTTCTGTGAATCGGGCCCCTAATAATATTTCATTGTGGACTTAGTAATGCCCAGGCACTGAACATAGGCCATATTATCAAGGACGGGCGATACATTATCGCCGCTTTTATCGGCAGGAAACTGCTGATAAAGCGGCGATAATGGGAATGATAATATGCTCTATGGAATTTCAATCGAAGCCCATGTTAGATGTGAAGACATATAACATGGGCTCCGATTGGAATTCCATAGAGCATATTATCAAGTCCATTATCGCCGCTTTATCGGCAGTTTCCTGACGATAAAAGCGGCGATAATGTATCGCCCGTCCTTGATAATATGCCCCAAAATTGTTTACTGTTTTGAGACAATAGGTTTATCATGTTGATTTGATTAATTACTGGGTTTCCAAATTACATGAGTTGTTGTGCTAGTGATCGATGAATATTTTACACTTGCACATCGCACCATATCATTCACCTTTCATCATCATCTTTATCACTCAAAGATTTTGATCTGGCCCATTGGCCTCAGTGTTTAATTATTGATTCTTTATGTGTGAGTTTAGTAAGGCCCTCAGCAAGTTACACATAGGTCTAATCTGTTTAACTGGCTGGGTTGGTACACTGTTTCATCACTACACCATTCCTGTATTATCCTATTCTAATAACTATGTTTCTCTGTGTGGCCACCTCTAATCCAATGGCAGTTTCTGCAAGACATTGTTATGCACAACACTATACTTTAGACTTGGCTTTGTTCATCTGATTAGCGTCACTTTACCTTTCTTCAGAGGTGCTAGAGAGATCATACTAGGAGATGCTGAGGCCAAGATTTAAAAACACTTTGCTTCGGGTTTCCTTTACTTTTGTAATGGAGACCTTGGGTTGGTATTTACAATCCAAGTGCCAAGTGCCATGCCAGCTCCGTGTTGCAGCTGCAGCTTCTCTCCTGACATTGTGTTGTGCACTGTATTTACATTGCATTAATGATGATTCTGTCATTGTTATTGTTTGCCTCTGTTCCTGCCTTTCTGTTCTTTTCCTTCTGTTTATTTCCACTGCCGCCCCGCCATCTGCCATTTTTTGGTTTCCATGTTTTGCCCTCCCGCTTCCTTCCACAAGCAGAGCCTGGCCCATCACCTAGGACTTTCATATGGAGGTCGCAGCACTGCTGCACTGCTAGTGCACCAAAGGCGCACAGAAGAAAAACCCATCTGTGCCCCTCTGTGACTATCCATGCCTGGACCGTGCCCAATGCCAGTAACCCTGGGTCTTCCACCCTGCACAGCTACACTGCTGCATACCTCTGAGCCCTGGATCCCGGATGCATGAACAGCAGCTACTGTTGGTGCCAATTCTCATGCACTACCAGAGGACAGATCTCCTGTCAGCATTGCCACCTTACCTGCAGCTCAAAAGCAACCAACAACACCAGAGGTACTGTAAACATGACTGCCTCCACCACGCAAAACAATACCGCCATGACACAACTCCAGTGCATTCCACGCCACAGAAATCAGGCACATGACTTCATCGATCACCCCGGGCATATTTTACATCACAGACACCTGACTTAACCCCACCTCTGTGCCAAACATTGCCATTGCCACCCCTGAAGGCTACAAGATAACACACTGGGACAAAACCACAAGCATGGAGGTTAAATTGCCATCATCCACAAGGACACCATCCACTGCACAATCTGTCCAGGTGGCTCAATCCTAATAATGGAACATCTCCACTTCCAACGCAAGACAGACGGAAAAAAAAACCTCATCAGAAGCACCCTCACCTACAGACTACCAGGACCATGCCTCAGCTTCCCCATCCATGACCTCATCGCCACAATTGCCATAGACTCTGAGCACTACATCTTCTTAGGGGATCTTAACTTTGAGTTGACGACCCCAGAGACACCAACACAACTGACCCCAGGAATGCATTAGCAACATCAGCCACAACTAACTTGTCACTTACCCTACCTACATTGCAGGCACACACTTGACCCCAGTTTCATGTTCAAAGACAAAGTTAAGTACAACCACACCACACAGCTCACTTGGACTGACAACTACAGCATCCCCTTCACCATCTCAGAACCTACCAACAATGGCACCGTGCCCCACAGCTCCATGTGCAGGGACTGGGAAAAGATATCAGAAGACCAGTGGAACAACACTCAACTTCCACCTCACGGGCAAACCCAACATCCAACCCAGCGCAGGCTGCGAAGAATATTTCCAAGTGGATCAGAGAGTGCGCCAACACAATCTCCCCCACAAAGCCAGCCATATCTAAGGGACCTACCAAAAGATCCAGCTGGCTCACTGCTGAGCTGAAATCCACCAAATGAAACTGCCAGCAAATAGAAAGGAAGCGGTGCACCAACAAAGAGACAGGAGACCATACAACCTTCAAGTGAGCACTCAACCAGTACTACGTCCTCCTGAAAGAAGCAAAGAAGAACGCCATAGCAGACCACATAGAAGTCAGCACAAACTGCAGCAAGGAGCTCTTCACCATCATGAAGGAGTTTTCCTGTCCCACAGCCACAAAGACTTACATCATCCCCTTCCAAGATCTGTGTGACACCCTGGCAGACTTCTTCCACAACAAAATCTCAGTCATCTGCGAAAACTACAGGCCCCAACCCTCACCACGGACAGCATCAGCCTTATCACACCCACAAACATAAACCCCTAACACCTGCTCACCAACTGGGACCCTCTCACAACTCAAATAACAATCTCCATCATGAACTCTATGCACTCTGGACCACCTTCAGACCCCTACCTCCACCACGTCTTCAACCTTGAGAGCAAGACGATTGGCGACGAGCTCAATAAAGTCTATCACATCGGCCTACTTTCATAAGGACTGGAAACACGCTGAAGTGAGGCCCGTCCTGAAGAAACCATCCACCTACCCAGCAGAACTGAGGAACTACCGGCCCATCTCCCTGCTTTCCTTTCCAGCAAAGGTTCTCCAGAAAGCAATCAACCAGCAACTCACCAAACACATGAACATACAAACATCCTGGACCCTTCTCAATGTCGATTTTGAGCCAACCACAGCGCCATGACAGGCATAATTGCAGCCACTGACGACATCAAGGCCCTCCTGAACCGCAGTGAAATGGCAGCCCTCATCGTTTTGGACCTGTCATCAGCATGCAACCCTCTCTTTCATCACACCTTGATCAACATACGCCACCACATTGGAATCCAGGGAGAAACCCTCAAATGCATCACCGCATACCTCACTGGAAGAATCCAGAGAATCCATCTCCCACCATTTACTTTGGATCCCAAGAAGATCATCTACAGCATCTCCCAAGGATAGTTCCCTCAGCCCACCCTTTTCAACACCTACATAAACCCCTGGCCAATACTGCCAGATCGCATAGATGCAGCATCATCTCCTACGCTGACTACTCCCAGCTCATCTTCTCACTTGGGAGCCACAACAATATGAGCATGAGAGGGGGTCACATCCAAAGACCAGGCTAGGGAAAAGGAAGGTTCCAGAAAGCCTTAGACTTATGGAGGACGATGTAGAACAGCAGGATAATGATAATGATGATGAAGTTCCAGTTATCATGAAGATCACTCCCGGCCCCGAGGACATGGAGACCAACATCATTAAGCTATCCAGAATGGCTGCGAGTGCGACTAGGGATGTAGCACGCATACCTCCAACACAAGCAACACCAACACGACCTCCAGCTTCCATATTTACATTAGCAAAGGGCCGACAGCGTCCAATATATAGCACAAGCCCCACCTCAGCAGAAGTACGTAGTGGTAATGCACAGCCACAGAGTCAAATTCAACACACACCCTCCAGCTCATCCGGCATTGGAAGTGGCACCTCTAGCAGGAAACAAAAGTTAAGCTCCCCAGTGAGGGACTTCTTTACGGTTAGCGTAGAGGAGGAGAACAGTGCTATGTGCTCCATTTGTCATACATCTGTTATTCGTGGTAAGCTTGGTGCAAACTATGGTAGCAGAGGCCAAATGACCCATCTGAAACAACACCACACAATCACCTGGGAGGATCACCTTTGTTAAATAAAAACTGGAACCATTGCTGTTGGTGGGGATGAAGGAGTAGAAGGTCCGCTCACGGTGGAACAGGAATAAGAAGAAGAGGGATACATTTTCTCTGGTAGTGGTACACAAAGTAGCCATGTCCCCAGCACTGCAGTGGTACCGCCCACATCCTCAGCATCAGCAACATCTCAGTGGCACATGCGTAAGAGTCAGCCTGAGACACCAAGGAGTACTGCGATGCAAAAAAGTGCAGCGTCGAGCCGAACAGAAAGGAATACCACACAGCGTACCATTCTTAGCATGTTTACTAGACAGGAGGGACAGTACGAACGCAACCACCCAATAGCACGTTTGTATAATGCGAAGCTGTCTAAAATGTTAGCGTTGGACATACTCCCTTTTTCTTTTGTTGAAGGGGTGGTTTTTCTGGAATTTGTGACAGCCATCTGCCCAAAATAGAAGGTTCCCTCCCTCTACTATTTCGCCAGAGTTGCTGTTCCAGCACTACATTATGACGTGCTGGAATTGCTTGGAAAAGCCTTAACACAAAGGGCTGTTCAGAGTATACACCTGATAACAGACATGTGGACCAGTTGCCAAGCCACTGATTACATGTGCATCACTGCACTCTGGATCTCTTTTTCGGGTGTTAGCGAAAATATACCTGAAGGCGTTGACACTGCTGAGATTTTTCATGACACTCGCAAACATGCAACTGTAGCCATGTTAACAGTCCCTCCATAACAAGTTAAACGTATGTGCCTATAGCCATCTTCTGTGTTGTTTCCAAGCCAAAACTCATCACTGTCCTAAGGCTACTGACTCTGTCTGCAGGCACCCACAACTCTTCACTGTCAGAACTTGAGCAGGCATCTAAAAGTAAAGTAAACTTGTCATCAATTTTAGAAGGCTCGGCATCTCTGATCAGACAGCTAAAGAGAAGAGCAAGACAGTTATATGATTAATAAATGATGCCATGCATTGCATTGGATGTAGTTAATATACAAAGTAAAAGTGACTCAAGTAACAGTCAGTGTTTCCTTGTTGTTTATTAACCACATTGTACTCATACTACTGCAGGTGCAGTCTGGACTTACTTAATCAGAGTCACTCACTGCAGACTGAGTTGGTGTTCGACAACAAGTACACATACCACACCATGATGATGACCATGCTACTTTTGCACGCAGTCAGTCAGCTGGATCTGAGATGATTGATGGAATAACTGTGTTTCAGGAACTGGAATAAAAGGTAAACACAACAATTCAACAAGAACCACAGCAGACCTAGGCTACATGTCTGTGCAGTGGTGGAGTCGAATAGTGGTATGATGACTGACAGTGGCACATAGATTTAGTCACTTGATTTGGAAAATGCTAGGTTGCTGTACATGCCTTTTGTCTGGCTCTTTCTAAATTTAAGGTAAATGGAGTTTGGGTCACGGCCCGGTGCTGTGGGCTTGCTCTTCTGTGCTGGCACCTGTCCTGTTGTTCTTGTAGATTAATGCTGTGTAAATAGTACAAAAGTATACACAATGTATCCAAGCCGCCTCCGTCTGAAAGTGTTCTCGCTCAAGAGTCTTGTCTTCTTGCACTACACCGTAATTGATGCATTTTTTATTCATTTATTTCTCAATACCCCATTTGTTTTTCCATCTACACTAACAGGCCAACCTTTACCCAGTGCTATTATACTTGGAGCAACAACTCACACTTACCTTACCAATCCGCATCAGCCAGCCAGTGGCACCCAAGAATGATGTGCAGAATCACTGTCCATGGAAGGGAGGACCAAAGATGAATGACGAGATACAATTTCACAATTGGACCTTGACAATACAGTAACTTTAGTATCATATTCATCATTCGTCTTATAAATAATTTGATTCCTTTTTTCTCTTCAATCATTTTATGACTGTGTGTTGTTGTATTGTTCTTTGTTTGGTAATTGATCCATACAAAAATTTTTTAATTTGCTTTGCTAGCTTTCAGCAAGGTACAGCAAGTAAATAGGGTTTCTCTGAGGGCATGCAGGCAAGGCAAATGTCATATAATACTACTTCCCTGCACTGTCTAATTGTGTAGTAGTAGTTAAGTACTACTCATTAACCATCAAGTTATCTTCATCATGCATGCATTTCTTTTTTCTCCCTTTATAGATTTATTGGATAGTGGATCATCGTCGTCTTCAAAGATTTTTTTGCTTTTATTGTCTCCATACATACTGTTTTTCTTTGTCAAACCTTTCCCCAAACCCCCCTTCCCATCCATTCATCAAACTCTAACCCTCTTCCCCAGGGATGTGTGATTTTATATTGAGGTGTGATGTGACTACATTAAATGTGCACCAACAATTGATCACACGCTTGCTGGGGCAGATGTGGTGAAATCAACACTAAATCAATGTCAGGGATCTTCTTCTGCTTGCCCACACATGCTCAGTCTATGTACAAGCCAGTTTATTTTCCAAAGGGACTCACCTAATACATAATAATTAATTGCTGGCATTGATTGGATTCCCAGCAGTAAAGTTTACGAATTGTGATTGTGTTAAGTCACTCCTTCGACACAACTACAGTTTACCTTCTGAACTTCTTGTACAAGGTTGTCCCCGACACCATTAGGTTTTCTTTTACTTTAGCAGTTCCAATATTGTTTGTTTGGCAGTCTTCGTCTGCACTGTACTTTTCTACTACTCCCACAGTCTCTCTCAGGCAAGTGACTGTCTCTTTTTTGTTTGCAAATGCTAGTGCCAGTGTCTACTACTACCACCACAACCATGGCATCTTCTCCATTCTCTTGGGAAACCATTCAGCCATTGCTGTGCCAAACTTAATCCTCATCAATCACAGGTAAGATAAGTTTTCTGGGAGATATAATGGACTAGGAGGAGCGACTGACAGTACTAGTAGGACAAATATAACTCAGTGAGGGGTACTGCATCTATCTATTTGCGTGTTACAAAATTGGCAGATTATTTAAATCCAACTCTGGCTGTTGCCCTGCATCAGCAAGGAAACCTTGTGAAGTACATAAATTCATGAAAGAGTAACCCCCCCACAAAACATTAACATCGTATGTGTAAGTATAAATAAATAACATTTATTTCCCTAACAAAAATAAACTATCCCACACCTCACCCACCCCTCTCCCTAACCCCAACCAATGTCCAAGTCTAACCAATGTCCATAAAATAAGAACCCCAACACCCAATTCCCACCCACCAACTAAAGTACTAAAAAAGGGGTAAATTAATAGGGTCCATCTACAATCGGCAGGCTTTTAGGTGTTTGTCCACCAAGATTTTGACTCGCTCCTCTAATTGGTCCTCGAGCTGTGCCATCCAGAGGAGAAGTTTCTGGCAAAATGCCCAGCACTTACATTTCATCCATGTGGGGGGCAGCAGTTGCTGAAAAAGGGCGGCGGTGGGTGGCTACCTGACTGCGGCGCCATACTACTGGAGGTGTGGCCTGGCTGGGGCCCGGGGCATTGGAGAGGCTGCCGCTGCTGACGCCTCCTCCTCTGCCTGAGTCAAGTTCATACTTAATTAATAAGTCTCACAGTACAATGAGTGAAGTGTTCCCCTTGCAGCTAGTAATGCCAATAAGTAATGAATATACCTTACCACTGCCCTCCACTGCTGCTGGCTCCCCCCCTGGAGCTCCTGCAGGTGATGCATCTCCCGCCCCCTCCGGAATGGCTGTATTGCCATCGTCCCTGGCCCCGCCGGCACTGGTGGTTGGTACTGGTAGTACGCCTAATAAAAAATTACACCTTTTTAGATGCCTGTACACCTCCCCCCATTTTACTCGTTTTCCCTAGGAAGAATTATTGAAAAAACAGTTAAAGTACAACATATATCATCACTAGTCTAAAATGTGTACTAGAGTAGAGTCAGTAGACAGACATTAGTAGTATTATATGGTCCCTAGGGTCATCTCTACTCCTATTCTACTCTTTGGAAAGTTAGCCTGAGCCATGTAACAATTTTAGATTCATGTCTACTCTTTTGCGCATGTTACCTCACAGCTTGTTGTGCAGTAAGACGCCTTTGAGGCCACATGCATGTTGCATACAAGTGAAAAGGTCGAAAAACAAGCCACTGTTGTTATGGAGTTCGGTTAGTCCCTATTCCTTAGCCATGATGTTACACTTTTTGGCATGAGTGCGAAAAAATGCCTCCATAATTGCATTATACTGTCTAACGTGTACCATTTTTCTCAGAATAGGCAGAGGATTCCCTTCTATGAACCAGAGATGTACAGAGCTTACAAAAGATGCATGTAACCAGTATTTATACGTTTAATGGTGAGGGGTCTCCCAGAATTCACACAGATCTTTTCTATCATGCACTAGTTGTAACAAATGTTTACTGTTTTAATCCTATTTATTTTGCATGTTGGAGCTGGCTGTAGTAATTTCATGGAACAACTTACAAAGCTTGTTATTTCAAAATAAATAAACATTTTGAACTTACACATAGACTGTGGTATTTGGTGTGGTGTTGTGGACTTACACGAGTGAGTGAGCAAATGGGTGTTATGTTCTGGGTTGTGTAATAATCATTGGGAATCCTAGTGTTGGGGTTCGGGACCTAATGTGACACTATAGCTAGTCGGTCAGGGAATTGTGGGTTCTGAGTTATGACTGAGGTGTGAGTAAGGTCCAACCTCCCATCACCAACATCCTATTTTCTTCTGGATAGTTCTGCCTCGAGATAAAAGAGGACAACCCAAAGGACAGGAGTGGACCCAGTGGCTTCAGCTATTGGTCTATCAGAGCTTTATTCAAAAGAAAACCTTAAATAAAGAGTGGCCAACAGGGCAAGCTTAGCTACAGACCGTCTAATAGTAGTAGTAGTACAGAGTCATAGCAGAGGCAGTTAGAAGGAACTTAAAGGCAGGGATACACAAAATTTTGAAACAGATAATCAAGAACAAAGAAGCTTTTAAAAAAAATTGAATTAGGAAGTGGAACCATAATTATTAGTAGCCACGGGTGAATATAGTAACTGCATTTTCTGTGGGATAAAATCCCTTGCACTTCTCACTTTATCAACATTTATTTTCTTTACACGATTTAGTGGCTTGTAGCGGAGGTAGGTGTGTTTTGGGACCCAAGCTGATGTGCGATGTCACTGACGGGTAAAATAAACATTTCATTTCTGACATATCAGGGAAATCGAGTGTTTGTAAAGGCAACTGAAAGTTACATTTTAGTCAGTGGGTTGGAAAAAAAGGAGCTAATTCTCATGATGTTTTGTATAGTTTACTTGCATGTGATAAGAAAGAGCAAAGCGTAGCTAACAAGTTCTAAGCAGACTGAGCCTTCCACACCAATGCCCCATTTTAGTGAACACTTGATTTCATTCTTAGTGAGCACTGAGATGTGGGTAAATACACCTCGCAACAAAACAGACCACAATTAATTTAGCGCTCTACTAAAAATAGTGGTGTGGTGAGAAACCTACCTGGGCTCAAGTTATTTTTAGAATCGTGGCCATGGGTTGCAGCTGGTATCTGAACTCAACCTGTAAGTCACAGGGCCGCTCCTGGCTAGTCCTCAGTTTGTTTGCCTGCTAATTATCTGCAGCGCCTCAAGTCCACTACTGGGATAGAATGTGCTAAGTACAAAAATGGTTGTCAGTACAAATACATGTGCGGGCACAGGTGTGTAGGTAAATTATTGTTTTTTTAAGGGGTTCTGACCAGACCAAAGAACATCTGTTTATTCTGGACTTTGTGCACAACTGTTTTATGCGCAGGGTAGTACAGTGCAACTAATTTTTTTAATTGTATTCATTTAAACAATTTTATATAGGGCTGGCTAGACCCGAAGGTATCAGAGCACTTTACATAAGGTCGACAATGTTAGAGCACAGAAAAACAATTGCATGATACATCAAATATATGTGAAACTTTAAAAGGAGAGACAAGAAGGGGGTAGGGGTGACGGGGAGTGAAAGGGGACATGACCGAGGGAAGAAGGAATGAGAGACGGGGGAAAGACAGCCCAGAAACCGAGTGGGTAGGCAAATGTTAAGTCAAGGGTTCTAACTTTTTAATGTAATAAAATCAATTCAATGTAAAAATAACAAAATACTATTGCTTATGGTGAGGGGCTAGTGTTGAGATAAAGGTTAAAATGGGGTCCTGGTGTAGACTGATGAGACCATGACAGCCGAGCAACAAAAAAGGAGGCAATTGTAGCAGAGTGAGTGATATGCGCGCACTCTTGGGCACAGACAAACACACAAATTGTGATCACAATTCCTTCATTATAGTATCCTTTGTTGCTTTGTATATATGAATATATGATCTAGGATCATAATGAACCTCCGAAAGGCTAGAAGAATAACAGTATGTTCTGAACACAGGTGTTCTAAAGTTTTCAACAAATCCTAAAAAGTATCCTCTAAGTAAACAATATCTGCTCCCAGAATCAAATCGAACGTCCTTGAGAAGCTCTCCAAGTCATGTCCTCACCTTAGTTTTAATCTCTTTTTAAAAGGGCCATTTTATTACATAAAGCTTATTAAGAGTCCCATCTCTCTTAATTATAAGTGGGTAACTGATACTGACCAGACTAAGCCCTCCCAATGTTGGCGGACACAAGATATGACACACAAGTAAAGTGATATACCCAGGATCACAGTTTGGTCAGGTGGGGAAGGGTTTGACCTTATATATACTGCTTACACAGCTAGCCATGTAAACCGAAGGCCACATCACTTAAAAGAACGGAAAATAGTTAGTCAGCCATTTGGTCTGTTGTGTGATTGTTGTGCCTTAGCTTCGCAAAGTCACTTACTTACATGCTTTTGACATTCATGGCAAAATGATTTTAACTACATCCGCTATTTGAAGAGACATTCCACTATTTATTGGTCCACCATCACAAGGCATTACCTACTATAAGTCTTTTTCCTCTGTGCTGTTTGAGTATGCATGTTGGGATGTCAGCACCATAAAGCCAAGGACGTACGTACATAGCTCACACACAATATGGTGGGAGAACCAACAGTAGAGAACTAACTGACCTGACCGTTCTACAGGGTTCTGCATGTCACAAAAAACTGCACTGTTATGCTGCAACAATGTTTTCCAGATCACACTGTCAGAGAGAGCTGAGCAGACTATGCTATCTCGTGGTTCGCTTATGTAGCACCACTACCTAACACTGGCCAGGATCCCCCGGAGGACCGCGCAGCAGAAAGCGACCTGGAATGGCTAAGGGCTGTCACTGGCTGTGTAAGGAATGTATGGCTACGCCAAGCATTTATTTGCAAAAGTGCAAGAGAAATCCCCCACTGTATATTCTTAAAGCATTGCCGAAACATAATGTATAGAACAGTCTAACATTTTTTGCTATATTGCAATCTGAATATATTATTATTATACCCATTGTACAGCGCTCCGATGCTCGCTCAGATCAGTTTGCGCTTTATCAAAGAAGTTTCAAGTAAATAATACAACCTGAGTGTTGTTTTTTTACAGATTGGTACAAGTGCACCATTGGTCCCATACGTGTTTTCTTTAAGTAGTTAATAATTAGACAAGAATCCAATAAAATTGCAGCAGGGAACTACAAGGTTTCTTTCTGTATTTTCCCTTAGCCAATGTGTTTAAACGCCCTCATGCTCCTCAGAGCAGATACATTGGAAACACTTTATTTTAACCCCTCCCCTGCTGGTGACAGAACCAGTCCGTCATCAGCCGCGGTCGCGCTGTGCTGATGACGGAGCGGTTCCGTCACGGCCAGCTCGGAACGCCTCTGCGGCGCGAATTCCACGCCTGCGCTGAACGTTCTATTGAGCGGGCGGGGCCGTGACGGAACCGCTCCGTCATGAGCACAGCGCAACCGCGGCTGGTGACGGAGCGGTTCCGTCACCAGCATGCGCCCACCGCGTGGCCGCCCCATCCCCTTAGCACTGCGGCGGAATAGCCGCCGCAGTGAAGGGATAAACAGCTCATATTGTTATGGTACGGCATCTCAATTGCCACCTTTTACTTGAGTAGATAACAAAAAATATAGCGGTAATATGACCCAGCAGAAACTGTTTGTAACTGGTCAAGAATTTCCACTGTAGAAGATAAACTAGAACGGAAAGCGGATGTGGCATGGTGGCACAGAGTTGCTGACTGAGTAAGAGGGGAAACCAGGTTCGAGTCTCCTGTGATTCTGGGCAAATCACTTAAATTTCTCTTAACCACAAAATATGAATCTGCGCCCTTCTGTAATGAAACTTTTGCTTTTGAACTCCTATACCTTAGGGGCGAATTCGCGCTAAATTAAATTAAAAAAAAGTAATTTGCCCAAGATCACAATGCAGTGAAGCGAGGAGACCAGGATTGGAATTCTGTTTGCCCCTCAGACACTGCCGTGTTTTACAGTAGTGCACTTTGTATCTTCACCTCAGAAAGTCGACACTTAGACCCACCACGCGGCATCCTTAGTAATCAAGAAGACATTTGGGACTTGCCTACCCAGGTATTCCGTCTGGTTGCAGTCAAACGCTGGTGGGACAGGGGCGTGTGCGCATGAAAAATCTGAGTCCCCTGAAATGAAATGCTAATTAAAGTTGGTTTTGAAAATCCCAAACTTTTTGATAATTCATATGAATGAAATATGTGCAGTTTAATTAAACCACGTGTATTTAAACTACTTGAATTTAGGGGATACCTATCTATAAAAACTCATAATTATTGTTTTAACTATCAGCATCATTGCATATTAAAAAAACTGCTGTATAATTATGAAGGGGGTCATGTCTCTATTGCAGACTCCAAGCCTACAATCTTTTAAATTATTGTTACATTCTTGCTTTTGTTTGAGTATCTTCTTGTTAATCTCACGTTTCCAATAAAGATTGTTGATTTGAAATGGGCAAGGGCTCTCCTACGGCCAACATTTGTGCCCGCCTGCTAGCCTATTTGGCCAATCAGAAAGGGGATGGTTGCGTCCAAACCATCAATCAGATTCCTCGACCTTAACTTGTGCAGCTCTTTGTCCACACGTTGCTATCAAAATTGAGGGAAATGGCGAGCGCGCAGAGGTGCGCATAGATTCAGTTAAATCCGGGGAGTTATACCAGCTGACTGACTCTCCTACTCTCTCTCACTGACTGACTCTCCCACTCTCTCTCACTGACTCTCTCTCACTGACTCTCTCTCACTGACTCTCTCTCACTGACTCGCTCTCTCTCTCTGACTGACTCGCTCTCCCACTCTCTCTCACTGACTGACTCTCCCACTGACTCTCTCTCACTGACTCTCTCTCACTGACTCACTCTCACTGACTCACTCGCTCTCTGACTCACTCACTCTCTTTGACTGACTGACTCGCTCTCTCTGACTGACCAACTCGCTCTCTGTGACTGACCGACTCGCTCTCTCTGACTGCCGACTCGCTCTCTCTGACTGACCGACTCGCGCTCTCTGACTGACTGACTGACTCACTCTCAATGATTGACTGACTCACTCACTCACTGACTGACTCACTCACTCTCAATGACTGACTGACTCACTCTCAATGACTGACTCACTCACTCTCAATGACGGACTCACTCACTCACTCTCAATGACTGACTGACTCACACACTCTCAAAGACTGACTGACTCACTCACTCTCAATGACTGACTCACTTGCTCTCAATGACTGACTGACTCGCTCTCAATGACATACCACTCTCTCTAACTGATTGACTTTCTCTCACTGATTGACTCTCTCACTGATTGACTCTCTCTCACTGATTGACTCTCTCTCACTAATTGACCGACTCTCGCTAATTGACTGACTCTCGCTAAAAGACTGACTCTCGCTAAAAGACTGACTGACTGACTCTCGCTTAAAGACTGACTGACTGACTCTCGCTTAAAGACTGACTGACTCTCGCTTAAAGACTGACTCTCGCTTAAAGACTGACTGACTCTCAGTAAAAGACTGACTGACTCTTGCTAAAAGACAGGCGTTACATGAAGCCTGCATAATTAAAGATAATATTGGATTTTGGAAGGCTGTAAATGCCCCTTTCTTTGTAGATAGGGTAACCGACACAATAGAAGTGGCAATCACCGAAGTTAATGGGTCAACTAATCTAAAGAGCTTTATCAGGCAGATGACCCAATTGAGAGTGTGAGACCAGATGAAATTGGAGGAGATAAAATTGTGCCCCAGGAAACATTCCCAATAAACATCGAATTCTCACTGGTGGGAGTTCAAACTGCCATTAATGATAGTGCCGCAGGGAAAGCCCCAGGACCGGACGGGGTGCCAGTAGATATACATAAATTTAACACCGAGCTAGGGGCCCCACTTTTAACTAACGTCCTAAATAGTTGTAATAAATATGGGTTCTTTCCCACATGGCAAGAGGCTATCGTGGTCCCTATTTTAAGAAAGTCGATCGCAACGAACCATAATGCTATCGTCCAATATCTTTATTGGATTCACTCATGAAGGTTGCCGGTAGGGTCATACTTAATAAATTACAAGTTTGGGTGGAAGATAAAGTCATACTTTCACAGTTCCAATACAGGTTTATGGCAGGACTTGGTACAACAGAGAAAGGTCTGAATTTAGCGCTGATTATAGCGGCTAAAAAGGAAAAAATAATTTTAACATTTGTCGACCTAAGTTCCGCCTTTGACTGCTTAAATCATGATAAACTCTGGACCGTTTTACTGCAAATGGGCGTAGAACCTAATCTATTGATTTTTATTAAGGAGTTATATCAGGGGGCTGGAGCGAGGGTAAAGTTTGGGAATCAGGGCGAGTGCACCTCTAAGTTTGGCATAAACAAATGAGTCAGACAGGGTTGTATACTCGCACCCGTTTAACTTATAAATAATTAGTGTAGCTTCCCATCTTATTCAAGAAAAGCAGGATTACCCCCAAGTCAGGAATACCCCAGTCCCCAATTTATTATATGCAGACGATGCAGCAATTATGTCACAGACCCAAGTTGGCCTTCAAAGATCGCTTACCAAATTCTCTAAGTATATGAATGATAGAGGTCTAAAAATAAATATAAGCAAGACATTTACTATGTGCTGCACCACTAAAAGAACTTCTGCATGCAAAATCTTCCTCTCAAATACAAAAATAGATACAACTGATACATTTTCATACTTGGGTATTAACTTTGATAAAAAAGGGACCTGGTCCTCGGCGGCCCAGGCGAGAAAACTGGCTTTCTCGCGAGCAATTGGGGACGTCCGAAATTTTGCCAACAAGTTGGGGGGACGACCAGTGCCAGTGCTAGTGGACATATATAAATC
Source organism: Lissotriton vulgaris (assembly GCF_964263255.1). Lineage (NCBI taxonomy): Eukaryota > Metazoa > Chordata > Amphibia > Caudata > Salamandridae > Lissotriton > Lissotriton vulgaris. The sequence goes on from NC_141694.1 coordinate 528,324,726, forward strand.
TAAATGTGTCCCCACGGCAATATATGGGGCAGGGATTCGGGGAATAACAGAAACTCACAATATACAGCTTTGTGAGAATGCATTCCTCCGTTATCTACTAGCTGCCCCAGGGTCCACTTCTACTTATGCGTGCCATAAAGAACTAGGTTTACATTATATCTCAGACCTTATCAAAGTTAATCCTCTTCTTTTATGGCGCAAGGTATGGTCTACTGAGGAGACAGGTTTAAATAGAGATATAATTATGGACTGTCTCAATCTCCATGGGGTTTCAAGAATCTCCTGGATTATGTATGTAAAGAAACTATCCAATGACATGGGACACCCTGAATACTTTGATTCCCCCAGTTGCCTAGAGACTGTGTCAAGGAAGAAGCTGAAAGAAATTTGCTTGCTCTTCTTAGAAAACAAATGTTAGCTGACAGATAAACGTAAGACCTCAGTCATGGAGAACCATTTGATTCTCCAAGGACAGAGGATTCAGCCATACTTGATTCAGATGCAAAGTTGTTATTCTCGCATGCTACTCAACCTTGCCGAAGAAAAGATTCTTAATTCCTATGATGAGAAAATGGGAATTGAGACAATGTAGAATAGCACTTTTAAGATTACAAATGCTGGAAGATGAACTGACTATGCATTTTGTGTTGTTGTTTCTAAAAACTATAATTAGATACAGGACATCAATGAACTGACCTAAAATAATCTTCCAAGTCATTGTAAATTTCTTTTAATGTATTTTATTCTCATTTTTTACCGTACTTACATGAATCATGATAATGTGTTTTAACATTTTCTATTGTGCTTTTATGGCTTTTACAATCAAAATCGAATAAAGCAGTTTTTGATTTGATTTGACTCACTCACTCTCAATACCTGACTGACTCACTCACTCTCAATGACTGACTGACCCATTAACTCACTCTCAATGACTGACTCCTTTCCTCTCAATGACTGACTCACTCACTCTCAATGACATACCACTCTCTCTCTGACTGATTGACTTTCTCTCACTGATTGACTCTCTCTCACTGATTGACTCTCTCACTAATTGACTGATTCTCGCTAAAAGACTGACTCTCGCTTAAAAACTGACTGACTGACTCTCGCTTGAAGACTGACTGACTCTCGCTTGAAGACTGACTCACTCTCGCTAAACGACTGACTCACCCTCGCTAAGACTGACTCACTCTCACTAAGACTGACTCACTCTCACTAAGACTGACTCACTCTCACTAAGACTGACTCACTCTCGCTAAGACTGACTCACTCTCGCTAAGACTGACTCACTCTCGCTAAGACTGACTCACTCTCGCTCGCTAAGACTGACTCACTCTTGCTCACTGACTGACTCACTCTCGCTCACTGACTGACTCACTCTCGCTCACTGACTGACACACTCTCGCTCCCTGACTGACACACTCTCACTGACTGACACACTCTCACTCACTGACTGACACACTCTCACTCACTGACTGACACACTCTCACTCACTGACTGACACACTCTCACTCACTGACTGACACACTCTCACTCACTGACTGACACTCTCACTCACTGACTGACACTCTCACTGACTGACACTCTCACTCACTGACTGACACTCTCACTCACTGACTGACACTCTCACTCACTGACTGACACTCTCACTCACTGACTGACACTCTCACTCACTGACTGACACTCACTCACTGACACACTCTCACTGACTGACTGACACTCACTCACTGACTGACTCTCTCACTCACTGATTCTCATTGACTGACTGATTCTCTCACTGTCACTGACTGACTGACTCTCTCACTCTCACTGACTCACTGAATCTCTCAATCTCACTGACTCACTGACTCTCTCACTCTCACTGACTCACTGACTCTCTCACTCTCACTGACTGACTCTCTCACTCTCACTGACAGACTCTCTCACTCTCACTGACTGACTCTCTCACTCTCACTGACTGACTCTCTCACTCTCTGACTCTCTGACTCTCTGACTCTCTCACTCACACTGACTGACTCTCTCACTCTCACTGACTGACTCTCTCACTCTCACTGACTGACTCTCTCACTCTCACTGACTGACTCTCTCACTCTCACTGACTGACTCTCTCACTCTCTGGCTCTCTCTCTCACTCTCTGACTCTCTCACTCACACTGACTGACTCTCTCACTCTCACTGACTGACTCTCTCACTCTCACTGACTGACTCTCTCACTCTCACTGACTGACTCTCTCACTCTCACTGACTGACTCTCTTACTCTCACTGACTGACTCTCTCACTCTCACTGACTGACTCTCTCACTCTCTGACTCTCTCACTTACACTGACTGACTCTCTCACTCTCACTGACTGACTCTCTCACTCTCACTGACTGACTGACTCACTCTCACTGACTGACTGACTCACTCTCACTGACTGACTGACTCTCTCACTGCCTGCCTGGATCTCTGACTGGCTGTCTAGCTCTCTCACTGGATGGCTGGCTCTCTCACTGACTGACTGACTGACTCTCTCACTGACTGGACTCTCTCACTGACTGACTCTCACTGACTGACTGACTCTCCCACTAACTGACCGACCTTCACCCTCCTGTTTATGCCCCCCATAACCAAAAAAAAACCACAACAAGCAACCATTGGGACAGGCAGATACAAGTTGCTAGCATTGAAAGGACAAAAAAACTCAAGACATTATTTTTAATACTTTTTAGGGCTCACGCCCTGCGTTGCACTGCGTAGCAATGCTTCGCAGCGCGAGCGCATTTTGGAATCGAAAAACGGGGTTTGTAAGCTGCCCTAGGAATCACACACGCTAGTGCATGTGCTTTTCCTTCTGTGGGGAGCTATTGGCCTTTGTGTGCGTCTTTTAATGAAAGACTGCACGCAATAGGCCACAGGCGGGCGCATTGCCCTGCCCATAGCCTATTGGTGTCTTTTGCGCGCTTGGTGCACGTAATAGACCCCAATAGGCTGTCACGTGTGTCGCAGTGGCACGCGCGCACCACTCGCACAGTTCGCGGGCTTGTTTTTGTTTGTTATTTATAACCATAATGCCTGTTTCAAGGGCCGCCATACACGTTACATTGCACGGGCGCCATTCAATACCTATTTGCTGCTTTGACTGTGCTTTCCACAAAGGAACATTGCTTAAATTGCTGTTTGTAAGTTACATTAGTTTCTTGTGTGTGTTTTTTTTTTTTACTTTGACAGCGCTGTGCACCTCGTGTTCAGATCCTAGAGGCGAGCCCCTTGGTGTCTCCCCTGCTTCTCCCTCTGAGCGTAGGACACCTACCTTGCTGCTCAACATAAAATACCGCACAGATCGTGGGGGCAGTCGTGCACCGCTATGTGAGCACCGCACTCGCCGCCATGTGTGCTCCGGTGCACACAACGAGCCCACCCCGTCCATAAACAGTAAAATAATGCACAGCCCTTGTGAACAGGAGCACTTGTGCAGCGCTATGTAAGCGCTGTACCACAGCCATGTGTGCTCCAGTGCACGCACCAAGCCCAACCCGTCCATAAACAGTAAAATAAAGCACATGTTGCATGTTTACCCCTTTTTCGGTTGGTAGAGCCGCAAAACAGGGAGGGAGTTTGTAAGAGTTCCTTAGAACATGATAGAAAACTTCAGCCAGCGCATCTGCTCTTCATAGAAAGGTCTGTGCTCTCTGTTCGGGTCAAATGCTTTGTTCTAGGACTCCGTCGCCTGGGTTGCCTATTACCAAGGGTGGTACAAAGGCTTGATTCTACCTCCCGTCCCTTTCTTCTAACACCTTATACTCTTGCCTCTTTCTCTCGCCCTTTCTAGTTCTTTCTCATCCCTTCTTTATCACTTTGATACTGTATCCCTGTATTTCTCAGGCCTCTTTCTACCTTTTTTTTGCATATCTCTTGATCTGGGTCCATGCTTCAAATTCCCAGGCCGAATTTGAGCTTCAGTACCCACCACCTGCAACTCAAATTAAGTACTAAGAGTGACTGTGTGACTTGTCTTTCTACTTTTAATTTCTATCATTACCTAACCTTTTAGTTCTCAAGCGTTCTCTTTTTTTCTTTGACAAACATCAGTTTGCATTTTGTTTCTCAGTCAGTTTTCACTTTCTCCCCTTCACTCCTTTTCTTTTTCACACTAGTTTCCATGTATTTTCCAGAAATGTCACCTTTCCCATATATTAATTTCTTTCAGTTTTGCACGTTCTCTGTCACCCTTTCTATTCTTCTCTTTCTATCCTCTATTTATCTTTCAATTCCTCTACTCACCATTTTCAGTGCAATAGGTCTCGCATTTGTAAGGGTTTGAGCTATTGGCATTGTAAATGACAATGCCTTTTATTTATGTGTTTTGAAAACCTGCTAGTGGTGCGTAAACACACACTTTGTACTTATAGTCCTTGCTTACGAGAAGTAAGGCTGGCAGTACGTGCACCTCTTTTACTGCAAACATTGCTTCTCTAAGCAAGACTTATTACATTGTAAATGCTTGTTTAATCTTGTCGTTCAGTTGTACATAATGCTTTTTTGGTCATATCTAAGGTAACAAAAATGCTTCTGCCACTTATTTCTTATAACTTTTCAGCATGCTGCAGAATCTGTACAGCACAGCTTTAAGACATAGGTAAAGTCAATATCTCTGGCTAAACACGTATAAGTTCCCAAAGGCGAGACCTATTGGCTATGCCAATGCTTGTTATTATGTAGTTGTGTAAACCTGATGCTTTATCCTTAGAACGTTTGTGGCATTTCCTATTCATGCCTCCTGTACTTTTCATTGCACTTTGTAGGCATTATGTGATTGATTTTTTTCAACTTAATCTATTTGATCATTATGATCATATTCTAAATAATGTAATAAACACTGGATGTTAATAAAGTTAATACATAAGAACTATGCTATATTTTACTACTAAAAAGGCAGCCACAATTGCAGTTACCTTGCAGTTAAAAGGGACTTGATTTGAATGGTGCAGCAGGTGCAGTGGCACCGGTGCCAAAAGATCCAGGGACTCCACTAAACCCAGAGTATTGCTAACATTTAAAACTAAATAGGCAGTCACAATTGCAGTTACTTGGCATGTGAAAGGGGTCGATTTAAATAGTGCAGCAGGTGCAGTGCCACCAGGGCCAAAAGTTGTCATAACTCCACTAAACACCGAATATTGCTATATTTTATTACTAAACAGGCAGTCACACGTGCAGTTATCTAGCAAGCACTAGGGCCACAATTTTAATAGTGCAGCAGGTGCAATGTCATCAGGACCAAAAGCTCCAGGCACCCTACTAAACACCAAGTATTGCTATATGTTATTCCTAAGGAGGCAACCACAAGTGCAGTTAGCTTACAGGCAACAGGGTCATCATTTCAATGGTACACCAGGTGCAGTGACACCGGGTTCCAAAGCTCCAGGAATCCCTCCAAACACCAAATATTGCAATATTTTACTACTAAACAGGCAGTCACAAGTGCAGCTACCTTACCGGCAATAGGGTCATGATTTGAATGGAGCAGCAGGTCCAGTGGCACCGGGGCTAAAAGTTGTCAGAACTCCTCTAACATCAAATATTGCTATGTTTAACTACTAAATAAGCAGTCACAAGTGATGTTACCTTGCAGGCATTGGGGGCATGATTTGAATGGTGCAGCAGGTGCAGTGGCACCGGGCCCAACATTGTCAGAACTTTACTAAACACATAATATTTCTATTACATCAATTAATTCTATTATATCCCTCTTTCCTTTTTCAAAAGTTTGCTATTGCTTACCAGCACTAAACCACTAGTAACAGCACAATATTTTGCCTTTTATACATTAATGAGTCATAACACTTTAACAGTTTCTGTGACTTATATTGTGCAACTACTCAGCAACCTACAACTCACAACAAAATCCAGCCTATTATTGATCACATAGGTGAAACCTAATGCGTTTACCAATGCTTGTTGGAGTAATCTGCTCTGCAAAATAACCAAAAAATTACTGTTTTCCTAACTTTTTGTGTATGGCAAAGGTTTACAGATTACTATTCTAGATATATTAACAATACATCTGCATATTGAAATAGTCATGCTGTAAGTAATACAGCCAGAACCAATCCTAAGGTAATACATCCCCATCATGAAGTCATCATCGATTAGTAATCCCAGTCTAAATATATTTTGGGATCATCATTGAGTAATACTGCCTCATTCTGAAGTCATCACAAGATCATTCTGTAATAATACAGCCCCATCCTGAAATACCCATATGAGCATACTGCAGTAATCCAGACTAATCCTGAAATCCTTCTGGGATCATCCTGAAGTGGTAAGGCATCATCACATATATTCCAATGAAATAATCAGGAACCCATCCTGCAGTAATCCAGACTATTCCTGAAATCATCATGGTATCATCCAGCAGTAGTACAAGATCATCACATCTTTTGCACTAATCCTGGAGTAGTTTCTCTGATGACTCTAGATAAAGTCATCTCATTTAAATATTCTGCCCTGTGGGCATTCTTCAGGATGGCTTCGGATGACTTCCACAGATAATTGCAGGAATAGCCTGGCTGAAGTCATCGGATGACTTCAGAATCACCCTAGAATGATCTTCCTTTTTGACTTGGTTAGAGGGCGGGCAAGCAAGATGGCCACCCAGGAAATAAAACAATAGACAGCAGGACGAGCAACATGTTGCAACTTCAAAGCGCCAGCTTCTGTAGACAATAGAGTGGGAAATGAAACATAAGCTGCAGTGCTCCTAAGATGGTGAGCGCCTAATGAGAGAGACGTACCTCGCTTGTCACTGCTGGCCGCTAAGAAAACTACACCCCATGCAGATGATGCTGGTCTGGGACACAAGCCATCCATGAATGATGCTGCTCTGCGGTGAGGAGCAGGTGGAGCGGAGACGCCATCCAGATGCCGCAGAGCATCCCAAAAATAGCGGCCGAGTGCTCAGGGAAAGAGCGCAATTCCTGTGCCACTGCCTAATGCTGGAGGGCCCGGAGTGACTGGTGAGTGGCGCATGCACCACTGAAGCCCCACTCCTGTGCTGCTGATCATGGAAGAGGCCCCCTTCTGATCCCGGCCCGTGCTGAGAGGCGGAGAGCCGGGGGGGACAATAGTGGAGCTGGTGCAACCAGGGGCTAAGGGGGGCCGGGGAGGCCCCAGCTCCTGCAGCAAGGTATTTGACCCCTTTTTCTTGGGATCAGGAGGATGCAGACGCAGCCCCCGCACCCTTGCTGTATAATCAACAGGACGTGGAGCTGCCCCTGGCCTGTGAAGACCGCAACAGCGCAAGGGATGGGTGCGGGCCTCCTGAAGGCCCCTAGGAGGCTGCCAGACAACTCCACACAGCACTGAGTGTGCTAGACATCACAAGCTGATCCAAACACTGTAGCCAGAACACTGGATTAGACACTTTCATAACATTGCTGCATATAACTGCTCTAGGGCAAGCACTGGGTCTGTTATTAAGGGCCCCCTACTGACAAACATCTGGCCTGTGCCTGAGCTTTGGTAGCTGCTGTCAAAGAATGGGTAGAAAGGAAGGGAAACAGCACAAGCTGCAGTTTGAATCCTGCAAGTCTACACGCACACAGCATGACAAAAATGACAACCATGGCACAAGGCCCAAATACCTATACCCAAACTCTGGCTGACGACTTGAAGGCACTGCTGCTTCTTACAATGAAAACAACCTCACCTCCATAGGAAATAAGATGGACAACATGTCTGCCCGCATAGGCACAATAGCCCGAAAACTTGAGAAACATGATTGATGCGTTACTATGGCTGAGAACTGAATTTCTGAATTGGAGGACACATCTGCAGGCAGAAAGGAACAGTTGCTTAATATGGAACGCCTGCTGAAAGTGATAACTGGCAAGAACTAGGACTAACTAACTAGGACTAAGAGGCAAGATCGTGCTGTAATAATAAACATATCCTTGGTATTGCTGAGTCCACAAGCACTGGGGGGATGAAAGAATCTATTGAGCGCCTACTCACAACAGTGTTCGGAGCACATCAATTGCTTATGGGACAATTGGAATATTTTACTATTAAACAGGCAGTCTGGGGCTCTCCTGAGGCCTACTATCATTGCCAGGTTGGTAAACTATTGAGAACTAGATACTGCCTTCCAGATGGCCAGGGAAACAGCTTTAACTGGCTTTTTAGGGATCTACCCAGATTTCACCATGGCGTGTGCAGGAGAAGAAATTCTTGCTGGTGTAGAAGAAACTCCAGCAGGCAAACATCACATACGCCATGTTATATCTAGCATGCTTTGAATTATGCATCAAGGGAAACAACACTTTTTCATGAATCAACAACAAGCAGCTGACTTCTTGAAAAGTGCATCCAGCAGATCATTCTCAATGTCCTGGCTCATGACCTTGAATGACACTCCAGTTTTTCAAGTTGCAGCCGTAATGCTGCCCCGGTTGGATCCTTATTGGATGAGGGAGGAGACTGTATTTCTGCGATGTTCCTGTTGCACCGTTTAAAACTATATCAGACGGATGGGATCATGAACAACACTTCCTGTGCGCCCTTTTACCCTTGAAGTGGACCTGCTGCGCCCTCCTGCGGCACCCCAGAAGGATACTTCTGAACTAAAATGATCTTGACTGTTGGGCTGAGCCCTTCTGTTCTCTCAGTTTCTTACTTTGCTGACCTTTTCTCAATCTGCTCTCCTAGCAAAGACCCTAGTATAATTTCATCTACTTCATTTTCTTCTTGGTGCTTAATGTCTGATGAAAGCTACAATCATTACAGGCAATTATGTTCACTGTATTATCAATGGTTCACACTTGAATGTTGGGAAGGGAGGGGATGCTGTCTTCGTCAGGTTTGGGCTCCTGTTGTGGGTGGAGGGTGGGGTAGGGAAACTACTAATGTATTTCATGTTGCTAAAGGATGACAGTTGTAATCTGATGCTCTTTCCTGGCAGTAATCTGGGATCCACAGGGGGACCCACCCCTGATTTATCAGCTGAAGAGGCATATGTATGGCAGCTAATTCCGTACAACAACAAAGATTACATTTTTTAACCTGGCATTTGCATGGCCCAGGCTACCCCATGTAAGCAAAGACACAATCTACCTTACCTAGATAGACACAATATTCATTATGCCATGCATCAAGAACACACCTAGACCCCTTCACTCCCACTAGCCTCCCTTCCCAATGGGCAGCGCATAGAAGCTTTGTGGCTAATTCTAAGTTTGCTAGGGGACAGCGATACTCATATAAAAATTATGCTAGCACACTGGTATAAAAGCAGAACAAACCCAAATCATTTTGGCATCAAATGTCTACCGCAAGAGGAAGCACACCTATTCCAGAATGTGCAGACAATCGCGGACCATCTTGGCCTCTTCATCAACAGCCTTGCGAAGTACCCTAGCAGTGTCCATGAATCATTTGTTTTCCGGCATTCCGCCATCAATTAGCACTTCTAGAATGGGACCTATTGGAACGGCCTACTAGTTGGTAAGTACTTCTCAGGCACATGACAGACTACATAGCTGTCAATTATGTAGGAATACATTGGCATATCAGTCTTGGGATGAATGAGACAGTGCATATGTAGTTGGTGCTGGCCTACATACTTGCACCATACTCCACGCAACACAATCCTACAAGTCACACATGTCAAGACCACCTACGCCACTGTGGCCCACATGTATAAGTGAACTAGTGAACTATGCTGATGGACTATATTGTTCATGATGCCCTGTTATATCAATGTGGTAATGCAAAATCTTCCTGCAACACATTGCATGGCTTCATTGGTATGCAGTAAAGCAAGCCACACCATGCATTCAACCTGTATTAGGAATGCCCACCATGGGCCTTGCAGTGGCCTTTCCCATCCAACACCACTAAAGATCTCACATATTTCCACACAACCTATGTTCGGGACCCTGGGATTGTGGGCCAATATTGTGGCTCTCAAGGGGAGGTGAAATCCCTGGTGTCCTACGCCGATGACACGCAGTTGGTCATCTCCCTATCGCGTGCACCCGGCCTCGCAGCGGACATCTTCAGGAATTGCATGCAAGACCTTGCGGCCTGGATGTCCGCAAACTGCTTAAAACTGAACGGTAGCAAGACCAAGGTGCTCGTGGTGGGGGGAGGGCCGTCTGCTTGGTCATCGGCGTGGTGGCCGCCCTGTCTGGGTGAAGTCCCCGTTCCTTGCCGTGAGGCCAGGAACCTTGGCGTGTGGCTGGACAAGGACCTTGCCTATGATCCCCAGGTCAGTCGGGTGGCGGGAGTTTGCTTCGGTGTCCTGAGAGCCTTAAGGAAAGTGTTAGACCTTCTCCCTATTTCTGCTTGTGGGACGCTGGTGCACGCCCTCGTCACCTCACGACTTGACTATGGGAACCTGCTTTATCTGGGGGCCACGGGCAAGGTCATGGGCCACTTGCAAGTCCTCCAAAATGCTGCAGCGCGGCTTGTACTCAGGCTCCCTAGGAGGTCATCCTCCAAACCAGCTTTGCGGGCCCTCCACTGGCTTCCCATCGAGAGGAGAGTGGAGTTTAAGGCCCTTGCTACATGCCACCGCATTTTGAGCGGTAAAGCGCCTGCTACGCTCCAGAGTCTGGTAACCCACTATGAGCCCACACGCAGTCTACGGTCCTCGCAGACTGGGCTGCTAAAGGTCCCCAGAGTATCGAAGGCGCGTATGGGAGGCAGATCTTTCAGATACCTCGCTCCCAGGTGCTGGAATGCTCTTCCTTTGGAACTGCGACTAGAACCATCTGAAGTCCTGTTCAGGAAAAAACTCAAAACATACCTTTTCAGCAGGTAGCCTTCTGTGGGAGGGGGGGGGGCAGCCACTTCACTTATCACAGCGCGGGGACACGCCAGTGGCGTAACCAGGCGCTTTACAAATGCCCAAATAAATAAATAAATAAAATGAGGATACATAATCACATGTCTCACTGTCATGTCCAATTACGATATGTCTAGAATTTCGCACAATACATAGAAGGAGGGAGTTGCATTGATTGTGTGTTTTGGTGCTGGAGTGTGTCCCTTAAAGCATCACATCATCAGAGGACACTAAGCTGACACATGTGCACTATGGTTCAAGGGGGTGTTCGCACTAGCCACAATCATGTGATGTTGCATAGGTGAGAAAACCATGGATGTGCTGTCTGTCCATTGCTGCCCAGTGGGAACAACTGCTATATGAGTCCTGTGTGTGTATTTAAAGGTGTCAAAGACCCTTACATATTCAATATCTATTAAAATTATGCATTCAAACACCATGTTGAAGCAAGGCAATCTATGTCTCTAATCTGTGTTTCACATGTACATTCCATGGTCATGAGGCATAAGATGTATCCCTGACCTGTGAAAATGAAAAATATTTTCATATATGAACCTCACAGTATCATCTCTACCATGCTGCATTATATCACTCATCATAAACACATCACATCTTATGTGTACACTGTTTTGTTGGGTGCAAAACACTACATCATTCATCCAATGTTCCAGATCGTGCAGCAAGGTGCACAAGCTACAGCTCTTATGACAGCAAACAATACAGATCTCATGAACATAATGTGCCTCTCTTGGAGGCAATGCCACACAGGTACTGCCAGCAGAGCCATAGAACCCTAGACACTGAATTATGTGGAAGATATAGCCTACACTGTCCACAAGTAGTGTGGAACTGTAGTGTAGGTTATCTGCCAGTTGCACTGTACATTGCACAATTAACACATATCTATAGCCTCTTATTTACTGTCATCCATAAAGGTACTGTGCACTGCCATGTGTATACTTACATCTCACATGTTGATATCAACTTGCTATCCTTCCTATGGCGGAAGACTTTAAACAACATTGACTCCAACTCTCCATGCAAAATATGTGTGACTGAAGTAAAACACATCACCTGCTCAATTCAGACTGGTATCAGTTCAGAAATGAAAAAAGAAGACAACAATGGAAACAATAGATGAATGTCAAACATGTGTCTACTCAATGAAAAATAGATTTACTTTACTAGTGACAAATCATCAGCTGCATTGCTTTGGCACTCACCAGAATGACAAATAGTAAATGAATCACAGAGCAAAGCACACCTTTATTTGTAGCACAGTGTCAGCCATTTCCATTCCCTACTTGTGTGTATGTCATGCAATGACATATAATGTTTATGAAAGTAAGCAAGGTATATGAGTCAATCAGGACCCATAACAGATTTGAAATGATTATTGGGCCATCCCTTGTCATGACTCTTAAGTAATACAACACCTCCTTTCTTTGCAGCAGATCAAGGATATGCTCTGATGCCCTGGGCATAACTCTTCTGAAAAACCCGCAAACAGAAGACCAGTAGACCTACAACTATACCCTATGCAGCAGCAGGTCCATCAGTGAGCGGACATTTGTAGTACATAAATCGCGATTCCTGAGCGTTAACATATTTTGGGACAGATTGCTCTACTCACCACTTGTTGTGTGTAAAATGATATTATGTGCTCCATATTGCACAATATATGTGTCAGGACAAATGTGCAATGGGCTGATGAGAATGGGGATCAAGAAATGGTGGACAATGAGGAGGAGGAAGATAAGGAGCCTCATCAACCTGTACCATCAATTGCTGAACACAGTGGAGGGACAATATTATGAATATTATTTTCTCAGAACCATGATTGTTTAAGATCATAGCAAACAATGATGAAAGATCAAACATTGTTCATCTATTTGTAAATAAATATTTGAGCTGTACCACTATGTATGCATTTTTATTTCATACTTACAGTAAAGTAAACACCTAAACATTCACATTTGACCTGCTACTAATTGTCACACAGATATCGTATATAGCTCTGTGTAGCAAACACCATTGAACATCATCTGGCACAAATGAAATTGTCTGCATGCCAACTACCTGTAGAAGATAGTCCTCCATTGCCAGCCACAGTTAACATTGTGTGGCAATGTATATATTGAGCAATGACTGTGTGTGTGTCTCTCCTGCTGCTAGCCATCGTATGGCCTCAAACTTTTAGACAATAGTAGAAAGGCACTCATAGTGATGACTGTGAAGTGTTCCACATAGTATGTGCATGGGAACACAAACTATTGTCTACATATGCTACATCAATACCAGTATTTAACAATTAGGTGATCTCCTATCATGCATAAAAATGCTACATACCATTGTTTTCCCGTGCAATTGTGTTGCATGTGAACACCCACTCCTATGCAAAAGCAACACCACCTTGATACACAGTGTAGGTATGGTGTGTTTACCCAGCCTTACTGTCAGCAATATGTAGGAGGCCTTGTCAAGGCATGTATGGTGATCTGCCATAACACAATCAGCAGGACTGAGGATCATGCTGGCTACTAATGATGACAGTGCAACTTTCCTGTGGGATATGGCACTTAGATATGAATGGACAATACGATAAAAACTCCAATTGCTAAATACATACACCCCCTTCGAAGTGGGTGCAGCCAATCACTGCACACTTAAAAATGTACCGACAGGCTGAGGCCTCCACTGTGAGGCACGGTGCTTTTTGGCAGTAGGCTGAGCTGTCGTACATGTGGGTGGAGTGACCTCATGGCAGTGGTAGTCTGTTGTATCCCTGGGGGAAGCTAAAACAATGTCAATGGATGTTAAGACATATTTAGCACTCAGGTAAGGTGTGTCCTTGTGCTACTACAGTGGGGCATATGTATAAGGAAATGGTGTAGTGCGGCCCAGTGGCAATATATGCTGTGCTGCGCTGCATCATGTCTGAAACAAAATGAGGCGCTGTATTTACAAGAATGTAGTGCGCCCTTGTGTTTTAACTAGCACAGGTGGAAAACATTGCTGACTAGTTGCAATACAGAGACCCTTGTGTCATAGTTCACGGTTGGCTGCATTGCAGGAATGTTTGTTTATGTGCAGGAATATGTCCCTTAATGCAAAAAGATTATCAATAATGGTATCTTGACCTTCCTATGTATGCTGTAGAATGCAATGATATATTAAGATAGTCTCCTCATTGTGTAACTTGAGCATCTGACATTAGTTATTTTACGCTTCCACAGATTTACACATCATTGTAAATTAAGAGTAGATTAAACAAAATAATGGGTGTTCTTTTGGAACACCCACAGCCACACCGATTGTATGGCCCATTAACGCAGAAACCTGCATGAAAGGTTCCAATATTGGCAAAGCAGTGTGCAGCCATTCAAATTGTAAACATAGAGCAGGGCATTACACCACCGGAATGTCTAGAAAAGTGCTGAGCCGGTGTGGCAAATACTTTGTGCATATGCCCCCCTTTTTGGGCACTATGCATAGTATGTTTTCTGAACAGCATCAACTCTCACATATGTTCACTCTCAACACACATAGTAAACACAAGCAAATACTGTAAATAGGTCCATTCCATTATATATACACCTAACACAGCAATCCCTGTACATCATTACCTGCATTTCACATCACTATACTTCAAAAAACAAACGTTTAGCCTATTGCAATAAAATACACCATCAGAGATTGTTGGCCTGGTACCTAGCTAGCTCACAGGGCCCCATATGAATCACTAACTTTACCAGGGTACCAGATGTTATCAGCAACCTCACTCTTTTTTACTCCTCAAGGAAACAGATGTACCCTTTCGTTGTTTACCCTGCATGGTCAAGGTATACACAAGAAAGATACAAATTGGCATTTCAAGCATTTATTGAAAGGATCGTATTCTTGAGGCAGAATAAGCAAAGCATTGTAGTCAGCATTACTAGAATGGTGAAAAAGATAAACAGTTCATTATACTCCTACCTAACACTACCTATACTATTGACAATATAGTGTGAGTACCCTCTGCCAGATCCCTTTGGATAGCTAAACCCCCCCTCCCCAAACCTGAGTATGGAGTATCGGGAAGCCGGCCTGTGCAGAACAGGCTTTCATCCATTGCAGGATAGGGGTCAGATTCAGCAGGTCTGCATCTCAACCACTGTCCATTGCGTTCCAGAACAATCCCAGCAAAAGTGCTCCTCTGCCTAATGTAAAGCAGAGGCTGTTAATACCATAAAAAAACCTGTTCCACTAGCACAGTGTTAAAGGTGCAGAGCCGATGCGATGGGTAGTCTGGAGCAATAAAGCTGTCTCCAACTGCACAACCAAATACAAGGGCATCTTGCTTTATGTGCCTAGCCTTGGACAGAGTGTGTGAATAACATGATAACTATGCTTGCTAAGTAATTATCGGAACGTATAATAAATTCTCGGTACATTTTCATATATGTGCAAAGCATGTAAAAAGGCACCATTAGAAAAATATGTCAAGCTAAAATGGAGACTGATAGCAAGCCCTGTTGTGCCCCACAACACCCTCCTCTTGGCCGGAGGAAAATTCAGCTAAACGTATAAAACGAACCTAAAAGTTTCAGCTAAAATGTTATAAAATGTTATAAAATTTACTTTAATAATCAAAGCAAATAAAAGTAATAAAAAATTCAATGGCAATTTAAAAACGAGCAATTAAAAAAAAATCAATTTGTATTAAAACAAGAGGCCAAATTAAAAATCTAGGAGGCTCATGAAATGTTTCCCATGTTCAGAGCATCAGAGGGATCCAGGACGAAACCCGCATTCGCAGACAATATATCCACTGTGCCCTGAGAAGCAAAAAAAAAAGGACCAACATGATCATATCCATTCCAATCAGCCAATGCTGATCGTGTGACAGCCCATAGTGTATCCACAGTAGGAGAGCCAGATCCCAGGATTTCAGGAGCTGAAGCATCCAGGCTGGCGGGAGATAATGATAATATCGTGATAGGGTCCGTCCAGCACTCTTGTTTTACATTTACTTTCTCTGTGGTATAATCTCTTTCTTTGTTGTGCACCGTTACCTTTAGTGTTTTAGTCTAGAAACACTTCTTAAATATGTTGCGAAAAGTGAGACACTGGGGGATCCCAATGTCTAAATGGTAACGCGCTGCACACTTTCACATGAGCCACTTGGTTCTCCTCAGGTATGCATGTATATCAAAATAATAATGATCCATACAGTTTTCCTTATTTTCACAGATCTCTGTTTATTACTTCTTTCTCATTCATTTGAATTCTTTCGTTTCCAGGACAATTTTATTTATCATCTCCCATTTACCCAATGCATTTCGGGTCTATGGTGACCCTTCTTCGGGGGTCTCTGTGAACACCATTTCACTCATTTGAGATTGCTGAGGTCTTTTTCCCCGGCGGTGGTTGTGCATTGGGTAAATGGGAGATGATAAATAAAATTGTCCTGGAAACGAAAGAATTCAAATGAATGAGAAAGAAGTAATAAACA
This sequence comes from Lissotriton vulgaris, assembly GCF_964263255.1. Classification (NCBI taxonomy): domain Eukaryota; kingdom Metazoa; phylum Chordata; class Amphibia; order Caudata; family Salamandridae; genus Lissotriton; species Lissotriton vulgaris. The sequence goes on from NC_141694.1 coordinate 528,341,050, forward strand.
GAGATCTGTGAAGATAATGATAATATGTCATATTAAGCATTTTGCTGCAATGGCAGTTTCACAGGAGGGCACTGAAGATGAGCCCTCAATGGACCCTCTTACAGTTCAATATCTGAAGAATGAACCAATTGCATAGCAAGACATAGATCTAGTGCACACTTGAAAGGACACCAAAGAGTGCAGCACAGGATGCATGAGGTGTAACTACATAGGTCAAAAGGACAAGAACCAGTTGTTGTTCAATTCCTGGAGTAAACAGACTCCAAAGTACTATATCATGCACTCAAGACACAGCAGGACGTGTGGTGCCCATCACCATTTGGCCTTGTGGTGGAACATCCTTTGCTGTACAACAAAAACAGGAATTAAATGAGAATGAGCAGGAATAACAAAAGCGGTATGCCTCTGAATACGCTGAAAACCAAAGAGTGTAAAAAGGACAGAATCACTCTGAGGTAATTAGGTCTATCTAGCAGTTAAGTTGTTTACACAGGACACCAATATGTAACTCACTATAAGGAGTTGGGCTGGAAGGCAACAAGTCATGCAATAGTATATAAGCATGAACTTAAAAGCCTGCCCACGCATCTCAACTACTGCTTGGATTGATAGGATTCCATTAATCAGTTTCTGGTGTAGCACAGAGGTAAAGAATCCGAAGGATTTAAAGTGGGAAATGCTAATTCACTACATGCAATGGTGCCTTACCAACCAATCTGCAAACATTCATTCAGAATCGTCTAATGGCACAAATGTAACTACCAGATTTCTATGAGAACGCAACTTAACAATAATTAATACTGTGATAGCAAATCTGGAGTTATTGTGAAGATGAGTCTTCCAAAGTACATTGAATCAGTGATTTGCTCAAATCTTTGGCATTGATTGGTGAATCTCCTCCACATGATTTCCGAGACAATTTATGCATTATTGGTAAAAAGAGGAAATTGTAAATGACCTTGACTTTAATAAAGATAACTTCAAGGGGGAGTGCAGCACTCAATACGCAGTCTGCCAGAAACCAGATGTTACACGTCAAATATTCTGTTATATTTCAGGAATGAGTGCAATAGGCTGTAGTCAAAGTTAAGGTACAGGGTGAGTTTGAATATATCGCCTAGTGCTGGGAGCAGGGCCTGGCAATAGCCATGATCTTGACCCAAACAGTGACCTGGAAGGGGAGGGGTAGTTAGCATGCCTGGTAGTAATATTAATTACACTGGAGTAGTCAGAGTAATTGCAGTAATTCTATGTTACTCTTTGACACAGATTCACTGATAATAATGCGATTACGCCCTCTCGCGTATTAAGTGTAATTTGGAGGCAAAAAATCCTACAGAGGGAGCACATTTATTGACCAAGCGTGGCTGCTCATGCTGCTGTTCATGTTCTGTTTAGTGTTGTTTTCTTATTGCAAAATGCATTCTTGCATTCATTTTTGGATGCATGGGTGCATTTTGTGCCAAGAAACTAGTCCTAATTTTCAGGAGTAAACTGTGGGAAAATCCTATCCCAAGTGCACAGTTATCAAGCTTAAGCAGCTGCTTCCACTGGTATTCATGTTTTGTTACATTTACCACTATTTTTTTTAATCACAAAATGCATCCTCGTGTCCATTTTGGATTCAAGGGGACATTATTGTTCTTCAACAAATAGCTCTAAAGGCAGAGTTACTGTTCTTGTATAATTCTGCTTTATGTCATCAAATTTTTGGGTATTTCTACATGGTTACGCCACCCTGAATTACGCCCATCCCTTGTGGTAAGCAGAGTGCCTGGCCACTTTGCACTGAGCACTGTCTGCTGACAAAGTGGGCACTGAACTGAACAGCCTTATATATACTATTCGAATGTCTGACATAATATCGACAGACAGAATATCGAAATGCAAAAATATCGGAGCAAAAATATCGACAGCAAAAATATCGGAATCCTATCTTCATTAAGGTAAGTACAAAAATATCGAAAAAATAATATCGTAGTACAAAAATATCGGAATCAAAAATATCGTTTATTTAAATGTATTAATAATAATGTAATAATAATTTTAAAATACATATAATTTTACAACTATTAAATAAAAATATTAAAACAAAATTAAAACTAATACATATACATTTAAAATAAATAAAACACTTAATAATTTAAAGTAATTTTAATTTTTTTCATGTAATTTATTTGATTTAATGTGATATTTTTTTGTTTTTACCCTGTACACCTGTACCCCAAAAACCCAAAACTGACCCTGAACCCTAAAAATATCCCTGTACCCCAAAAACCCAAAACTGACCCTGAAACCTAAAAATACCCCTTTACCCAAAAACTGAAAACTGACCCTTATCCCTAAAAATACCCCTTTACCCAAAAACTGAAAACTGACCCTGAACCCTAAAAATACCCCTTTACCCAAAAACTGAAAACTGACCCTAAACCCTAAAAATACCCCTTTACCCAAAAAGTGAAAACTGACCCTGAACCCTAAAAATACCCCTTTACCCATGAACTGAAAACTGACCCTAAACCCTAAAAATACCCCTTTACCCAAAAACTGAAAACTGACCCAGAACCCTAAAAATACCCCTTTACCCAAAAACTGAAAACTGTCCCTGAACCCTAAAAATACCCCTTTACCCAAAATTAATTAATATTATTTAATTACCAATTAATTATTAATTAACAATAACAATAAAGGAAATATATTAGCACATTTGCTGTAGTTAATTTAATTTAATAATTAATATTATTTTTCCCAATTAATTAATTAAGAATAACAATAAATTATATATAAAAAAATTACTATTATTAATGTATTTAAATAAATAATATTAATTAATTATCAACTAATTAATAATTTTAAATATGTAAAAAATTATATTAATTAATTAACTAATTAATAGAAATTAATTACCAATTAATTATTAATTAAAATATGTACAAACATATATCAATTAATTAATTATTATTAAATTACTTCCCACCCTATTCCCCTATAAACCCATAACCCGCCACAGAACATATTTATCAATTAATCAATTAATTAAAAATAATTAAAAATTATTTCTCAATTAATTAATTAATAATTCCTACTAATTAATAATTAATTTAACATAATTAAATTACTTCCCACCCTATTCCCCTATAAACCCACAACCCGCTACAGTAGTAAAAGACAATATTTAATTAAATTACATTAAAAATAAATAATAAAACATAATAAATACAATATAATATACACTAAATTTATTTAAAAATTGATATTAGTAACATCAAAGTTATTAATTTCGATATTATTGACATCGATATTTACAACTTCGATATTACTGATATCATACCAATATCGATATTAAGACTGTCGATATTACTTACCTTCGATATTTTGTCCCATCGATATTTAAACTTCGATATTTTTGTATATCGATATTTAAAAATCGATATTTTGTCTGTGTACCATACTATTCAGGGCCTATGCAAGCACTGTCACTATTCTTGGAGCCTTCTGGGTACATCTAAGGAGAAGAACTAGTAGCTTTGTCCCATGCATGTTGTACAGTTGTCCCCTGCATGTTGTATAGTTGTATATCCTAGTCCTGAATATCTGAGTGCGTGTATCTGGTATCCTGGTTTCTGATTTTGGCACTGCAGCTACACTAATGTAAGCGTGAGTTCAGTGGCCTAAGCCTGTCTTTGACATTAGTAAGGTTGCTTTTAACTTGAAATGTTGGAAGTAAAAAGATTAGAAGGTTGCAATGGTGCAAGTGTGCCTGCATTGGTGGTGTGCAGCCACAAGTGCACCAGGGCAAAGAGAGAGCAGGAAAGCAACATATCTAGGTATATATGGCAGGTTTCTGCTCTCTCCTTCTTACGCAGCAAATCAAGGTGTCTTGCTGCGCTGTGTGAAAGAACGATAAATATGCTCCTCGGTGTTTGTTTAGCATGAAAAAACGGGAACTTTGCAGGATTTTTTTTCAGAGATTTTGGCATCCCTTCAACGAAAAACACGTTTGAGCCTTTTGCTCATTCTGTTGCTAAATTGGCGTCCCTGGTTACCGCCTAGCATTGCTCTGTTCTAGCAATGGCCCACAATACAACAACACATTATATATTATTATGTATTTTCTTGCTTCAACTCTTGAATGCTTCTAACCCAGGATGGTAATGTCGGATGTTAGTCTTGGAAAACGAAAGCAATGATCACAAAGTGCTTATTATACACTCCAGACGCTCTAATTTAGACTTGAAGTCTAACTTAGAGGAGTCAACAAATGTGACGTGAGTTGCACACTGCACATTTTAAAACATCCCTTTCCTAATCTGTCATATAAAAAAAAACACCCATGTATGCAATATATTTCTTTAGATTAGAGTGATACTATGGCTGGAGTCTTCCTTTTATCTGTTCACCCGTTTGATATTTTTATTATATGAATGAATGCTGAAGTTTCCTCGGCTGTTTTTATGTAGTGAACTAATATTTCATTTTCCTAGTCAAGACTGCCATTCATTTCATGAGATGCAGTTAAAATAGTTTGTATGCTGTTTGAAGCCACGGATTGTGTCAATCAAAATGCTCTATGGTAGGAAAGTGCTCCTCTTCGACCCAGAATCTAATTTACATTCTTGCACCGTGCAAACAAGCATTGCAAGGGATTCCAATTATAAGACTTCCACTTGTAAGAACACTCTGTGAGGATAGAAATAGCTTGAAAGTCCCAGTGTGATGTTCTCTAAGCATGCAGGTAATTGTTGTGAAAAGAACATTCTGCAAAGGAGAAAATGTTTATCTGAGCCACTGGTGTTGTTTAGAGGAGTAATGGTTGGTAAAAACACATCACTATTTAAGGTCTCCTAAGGTGGGAACAACTCAAACAAATGCTGCAACAGGGAAAACACTCTGCGTTTTACTTTACCTGTCCTGGGACACTAAACGCTTGTATAAAACTGATGAAATACAAGACAAAACAAGATGATGCATAGTATTTCATTAAAAGTCACAAGGCTTCTGATCTGATGCAAAATCTTTCTTTACTGCTGCTATATTAGTACATGTTCACGAACGTTTAAAAACGACTAAAATAAACAAACACATGAACATGCTGCTGTGTGGGCTAATTTGAGAAATTGGGTTATTGGTTGAAAGGGGGCGGGGTGACCACTGTTTCAGCCTTATCAGGGTGAACCACAAAAGCCACTAAACTGACCTGTGCTTAACCCTCTGGTAGTCTGGCACAAAAGCGGTCAAGCTTACATTAGAGGCAATGTATAAAGTATTATGCAGCACATGGTACTGTAGTCAGATGAAAGTACAACACAACCTACACCATTTTAGAAAAAACTGCGTACGTTTTAATACATTATTTCACACTAAAACAACAAATATCCAATCAATAGAATCTGAGTTATGATTTTTAAAAGTTTGAGGTAAAAACTAGATCCTAAAAGATCAAAGCGCCAACATGGACATCTAGTCACACCAGACCAGGTCAAAGGTGAAAAATATGGCTGACCATGATGGTGCGTCAGACGGATACAAGAAGAGGATTTTGCCTGGTTGGCACTTACCTCCAGACTTAGAAGAAGACCTGGAAATGTTTTTTCTGATAAGGTAAAGTTCAGCGGGACAAGGCTACAGGCAGTGTCCAAAGAGGGAGCATCGTCATCGGGGAGCAGATGGTCGTAGTCATGGGGAAGATTCCAACGTTTCTACTCAGTCTCATTTTTAGAAGTCCAAATTCTCTAGTGGAACGAGACTGGAGCTGTAGCTGACATAAGTTCAATGAGGCCAGATACCCTTTGGCAAAGGACAGCGAAACAGGATTTACAGAGAATAACATAGTGGGAGCTGCTGTGGAGTCAGGCAGTCTAGTCATGCCCCTTGGGGCAGACTATTGAGCTGTCTGTTCAAGGTGTTCTCTCAGTTCACTAAATAGATTTTAGCCAAACATTTTCAATGTCCCAATTTTGGGATTTGGGATATTTGGGCAAAGTTAAAACCACAGCAACGGGTCCAGGACTGGAGGGGCACCATTTGTGGGTTTAGTACTGTAACAGGGTGAGCCCAGGTCCGTGTTCAAGATGAAGACTAATCTGTTCCTGAGGCTCTGATCAGGAGGCCAGCCAATTAGCCCTTAGATTGACCCTCATAGTGGAGAACCGGGCCTTATGGGCCGGGCGGCGCAGGGCACGCCTAAATCCCCGGATTCACTTGCCTTGTAACTAACAAAGACACAAGACACTCCGTTGAGCTTGGAAGCCAGGTTTATTAGCTGCAGCTAAGCACAGTTGTCCCAGAAGTTACACGCAGGGTGGATTCTAAGGAGATTGCCACTTCAATCCGTGGCGCACAGTCTTTTATAGGAAACACATTTACAATATCCTACTTCTTGCACATATAAAACGAACCAATGAGAAAAGTTGAAAAACAAGCTATCAGGAGTCTCAAATACACCCCTTTTCTCGAACCCAGTGTGTTACCCCTCCCGACAAATTAATCAGTGATGGTGTCCACAATCCCCTCGTGCAGGTGGCAGGATGTACTTGCGTGTCTCAAAGGATGGTTGTGTAATAGGAGCATACAAGGAGGGAATAGCGAAGGCCAATCGGATAAGATAGTATAAGGAAAGAATAGGAGAGGGCAAATAGTCGGCTGAGACAGGGATCAATCGAACCAGACATGGATTACCAAACTCAGCCCGACCCCGACGTCGGGTTTCATGAACAAGGACAATAGAGGTACTTTTTAACTGAAAAGACACGTGGCACCTGGAAAAGCAAAAGCACATCGTTCGCCGTGCTGCCTGAGTGAGGGCAACACAAAATGGCAACAGGACACAAAATGGTGGCTAGATACGGGACGAAATCTGAAATCGTAGAACCTCAGAACCTCCTTTTGCCATTACTCAGGCAATACACCAGGGACTCAAGTCAATCTGAGTCGATATCAATGGCCATGAGGTCATCAAGCTGTTGCTATAGCATCATTCTAATATTCTCTGTTTTTCCTGACGCAGGCTTCGGGACACACATAGTGGCACAAAGACCACATATTGCAGGTCCACACTGCACACAAAGGCAACAGGAAAAGATGATGGCCCATATCATTCCAAAGAAAGTTAGTATCTTCCATCCCCATGTAGACAGTAGTCCCCAAAACCATCCCATCACGGACCAATCTCCCGTGTCCTGGTGCATAGACTCGTAGATGGTATGTAACTTGGAGATAGCTTGGTATACTGTAGGGGCATTATCAGGAATGTAAACACAGCAACTAGACCCAATCAATTTACAGACTGCACCACGATCCGCAAGGAAAATATCTAAAACTATCCTATTTTGTAAAGTCATTAGACGATCCGCCAAAAGCTCGGCTGTCACATTACTCAAGGCTCCAGAAGTTTCATTTATGGTAGCCTCAACAACACGAGCTAGGTGCCTGATGTCTCTGCTATTGGTCATTGGGCCCCAGAAAGGAAGCAACCCATTAATAAAGTCAACTTCCTCCTGTCCTGCTGTATCTTTCTGATCAATAACTCCCCTGCCATGTTGTTATATCCTGATCATCTCTTTCCCTGCTGCTCAGCCTGTGTGTGTGATGTCATTGGAATGTTCCTGTGTGCATGGTTTGAATGTGTAGTCAGTTTGATTGAGTGGGCTGAGCATCAAGCATATTTTCGCAGTGAGCCATCGGGCGAAGACGAGACAGCGTGATGTTTGCTGCGTGCTGTCGTCATTTATCAGGCGTTTTCTGATGTGAAAGACACTTAATGCGCTGATGTCGTCCTGGATCTAGCGTTTTCATTCCTACAGCGTTTCTGACATAAAGCTTTTCCTTTCTGGGTGTCTGCCATCGTATTCATCATCGTGTCACAGCGACTGGCATGCTATGTTGTTTTATACCCTGCAAGTCTCTGGGATGTTTTTCATTTTTCGTTTATATTTCAAGAGACAAGGTACTGTTTATTTATTCAGGTCTCACAATTCACAACGTCTAGCATGACAACGGTGACTACTTTTATTATTTTAGTTTCTTATTTTTCATCAGTCGCTATTTATATATATATTGATGTACATGTTGTGTTCTGAGTGATTTATGGAACTGTTATGTGCTGAAATTGATGAATTAGTTTATTTGTGTTCTGAGTGATTTACTTATTTACTTTTACTACATGGAACTGTTATGTGCTGAAATTGATGAATTAATTTATTTATACTGTTTGCTTTAAAGGTCGATTTTATGGTCAGGTTTTGCTATGCTGAGTTGTGGCAATGTTAGAATTTATTTATGGAAATGAACCACATTTGTGCTCAATTAATTTGAGGCGTTCATTAAGTTGTTGATATTCATTGATGCTGATTTTTGATGAACCACTTATTTAATAGTGCTCTATTTTAAATAGAGGAGTTCACACTTTACTGCGATTAGTCGTGCAGAGTCTACATTTATTGTTGAACTTCGAGGAGTTCAATGTTGGTGTGTATTTTCTTGAACTTTGAGGAGTTCAATGCTAGTGTGTATTTTCTTGAACTTTGAGTAGTTCAATGCTAGTGTGTATTTTGTTGAACTTTGAGGAGTTCAATGCTAGTGTGTATTTTTGGATTTGTTGCGGAGCCACATAAGTGCTCATGGTTTGAGGTGCTCCATTTGTTTGAGATCAAATTATATGAGGTTGAGTCATCATTTCTGTTTATTCATGTTTTATTTTCCTGAACCACGCAAGTGCTCTATTCAGTTAGAGGTGTTCAGTTATAGAGAATCGTTAGGTAGCCATGTACCCCATGCACTAGGTGTTATGCGCTTTGTTCTTTATACCTTATTTAAGTGTGTTTTGGATAGCGTGGTAACTCCTACGTCCTAAATTTGTTATTCTATTGTGACGCCATTTTGTCTAGTTTGATTCCCTTATTATTGCTTTTCGTGACAGTCTGGCCAACTGCCATGTTTGGTGATATTTTGGGTTTTTGTTTGAGATGGGGGATGGTTGGTTGTTATTGTGATTCCTCTCTGGTTTTGTGCGAAAAGATATTAGTCCTTTCTTCATCTTTTATGCAACAATTGTTATGTTATGATATATTGCTATTTCATGATATTATTTACAGTCATTCATTTTCTTATGTTGACTACTTATTTGAAATCCTGATTTTGTCATCATCAGGACATACTGTATTTAGTTTCACCTTCTTTTTTTGTTTTCATTGTTTTAAAAGAGGGAGATGTGTTATATCCTGATCATCTCTTTCCCTGCTGCTCAGCCTGTGTGTGTGATGTCATTGGAATGTTCCTGTGTGCATGGTTTGAATGTGTAGTCAGTTTGATTGAGTGGGCTGAGCAGCTGGATGCTGCTCCCGGTGGGGCCTCCTTCTTACCTTCCTTATTACCAATTTGAACCAATAAATACCTACTTAAGAATACCAACGTCTACTGGATCTACTTACATAAATAAGTACTTTTTTTGAATGCAACACATGTCTTCTCCTGAAATGACCTAAAGGAGCAGTATACATTTGGGGAAGAAGAAAAGCCACATAACATGTTCCTGAGAAATAAGTGGGAAGCCATGTATAGGCTCTATCGTGACAGATAAAATATGTGCCTTGTGATGGCACTAGCGGTGAGTGAATCTGAGGTGTATAAACATAAGTATGAGAACAGATACTCCTCTCCTGGTGATTCTTCACATTCTGGACATTAATTTGTAAACAGAAATTACCTCGATGAGGTACAGTCCAGATTGGCGGAGAGCTCCTTAGTTTAGCCTTTTCTGTAAGGCTAGTAACATATCGAGTTATGTTCCATCCATCATATGCTCTCTTCTCATCTATAGGGATCTTACTAATCTGAGCAATCTTAGCCATAGTTACTATTCCCTTAATCAAAGTACTATGACTAAAGTCTGCTCCACCACCATATGGTCTACCAGGAGGATATCGTAGCTGATTTTGATAGAGGTTAGAGAACATAGCCAAATAAGCCCTGGCCGAACCTAAATAGGTGGAAAAACTAAATACGGCATGCCTCTCTCTGTATTATGAGGCATGAGCTCACAAACCCAACAATCAGTAGTATTCATCACTAATTGGTGTTGATGCAATAACTGAAAAAACAAATTGTTGAAGTGTTCGGTCCTCCTAATCTGTTCGTGTTCTGAAAGTGTAAAAAAACGATGTGGGGAGGCAGTAGTAGGCAAAGATAAAAAGACAGATGTAGGGACAGGTGATGGCTGCAGAACAAAAACAATCCTACTCCCACACGCTAATACAGTAAATAAACATATCAGAATACATAGGGTTAATCCACATGGACTAACCATTAATTTCTTAAATCTTTCTTTCATATTTACAGTCTGATCATTAATTTCCACTTTAATATCCATTACTCTAAAAGCGTTGCTCAGGATAATCTTCCTAGATCACTTAACTGTGATTGTGAGCCGTCCTATGACACTGCAAGTCCTGCAGACCTTAGGTCTCCTGTAACACGTCGTTGTCTTCTTTCTCAGAGTTCGTGTGGTCCAGGCGTGCACAACTAAACGGTACAAATCTAGGCACTTTTTCACTTTTGTTATCACCTATGCCCTCACGAATCCACTGATCAAAAGGCAAAGGCAAAGGTACCCTCTTACAGTGCATGCCATGGACCCAGTTCTTTTTCCCAACAACCTTCACTGCCGTCCGTGCACTCAGTAGTACTTGACGCGGCGGGCCCCAACGAGGTTCTAAATTCCGCTTCCGCTGATAGTTTTTCACGCAGACCCAGTCGCCAGGTTGGATGGTATGACCTGGGTCTGCGGAGGCCTCTTGCAAAGCGTTGTAAACCTGTTGATGAAGAACACGTAATTTAGTGGTGAGGTCATGCAAGTAGTCAATCAGCATTGGGTATGGAATGTCAGAATACTTTTTACGTCGAGGGACTCCCCATACATTTGCTGGCCATCCAAAAATGACCTCATACGGACTCAGAATGCACAGTAGTTCTCGTAGACAGAAGTGCCAATGGTAGGGCAGCAGGCCAGGCGAGACCTGTGCTCGCCTGAATCTTTGCCAATTTAAGCTTGAGAGTACCATTATAACACTCTACCAATCCCGCTGACTGAGGGTGGTTTGCCACATGGAATTTCTGTTTAATACCAAGACCTCCACATACTTTCTGCATGATATTGCCTACGAATTCACTCCCATTGTCAGACCAGAAAATGCGAGGCAAACCAAACCTCGGGAAAAACTCCTTCAAAAGAACTTTGGCAGTGGATAAAGCAGTATTGTCCTTTAGAGGGTAGGCCTCTATCATCAGGAAAAGGCACAAACCACCACCAGAACATACTTGAGGTTATTGCAACAATCCATATGAATGTAATCGATTTGCAATACCTCAAAAGGATATGTAGGGGGAGCAAAATGACCCGCTGGAGTTGGGGTTCCCTTTCCTGGATTATGCATTAGACAAACAATGCAGTGCTTCACCACGTTTTCTGCACATTTAGGAATTCCTTCATTCTGCCATACTGGAGCCTACATTTTACAAATGCACTTTGCACTAATATGGGCTGGACCATGCACCATAGTAACTACAGGTAGTACAGAGGCGTCTGGTAACAGCCATCGTTGATGCTCTGACAATTCCGTCCAAAACCCAGTCGCGTCCAACATTCCCGTAATCTCTCTCCACTTACTCAGCTCTTTCTCAGTAGCCTCTTCTTGAATTGTTCTCACACTTTCAATCCTCCTTCTCTGACCCATCTTGCAGGACTCGCAACATACATATGACTCATAACATCTCTCGCTGTCTCTTTTGGTACTTCATCTGCAAAAGCATTCCCACGACCGACATCATCAGTAAGTTTTTTGTGAGAGCAACACTTAATTATTGCTATTTGTGTAGGCAAAGCAAGTGAGTCGAGAAGATCAGTCACCAACTGACCATGCTGTATTTTAGTCCCATGGGAAGTAAAGAATCCTCTTTCCTTCCACAAGTGACCGAAACTATGAGCCACACCGAAAGCATATTGGCTATCGGTGTAGACGTTTACTCTCCTTCCTTTCGCCAAAACACATGCTCTTGTTAAAGCAATTAGTTCAGCTGCTTGGGCTAAATTCTGTGCAATACTTGCTGTCTCTACTACCATATGCAAAGTGGTAACAGCATAAGCAGCAGTTGTCTCACCATTTGGAAGCTTAAAACAAGATCCATCTACCCATAGGATCCCATCCGGATCCACAAGTGGTGTGTCTTTTAGATCTATTCTGCCTTTCGTTTCCTCCTCTATTCGGAGAAAACAATCATGCTGTTCTTGAATGCCTTTCTCATCCGGCATGGGCAACAATGTTGCTGGGTTCAGAGTATTACACCGCTTGATATGTATATGGCTAGCCAAAAGCTTCAGCTCATATCCAGACAAGCGAGCTGTTGTGTCGTAGTCCTATTCAAAAGAGTATCTACTATATGTGGTACCATAACAACAAGGGTGTTGTCCAATACCAATCCAGCAGACTGACGAATAGAAATTGCTGCTGCTGCTGTAGCTCTAAGACAACTAGGCAATGCCTTGGCTACTGGATCCAACGTAGCCGAAAAAAATGCACATGGCCGTTGTTTGTCTCCAAATTATTGTGTTAAAACTGACAACGCGCAACCTTCTCTTTCATGCACATAGAGTGTAAAAGGCTTACTGTGATTCGGAGTACCTAGCACAGGTGCAGAACACAAAGCATTACGTAAATCAGAAAAACTCTTTTGGCATTCATCAGTCCAAGGGAGAGGTTGTGGCGTGTCTTTCAACGTAAGTGCCAGCAAAGGTTTAGCTAACAAAGAAAAATTCGGAATCCATTGTCTACAATATGAGGTAATGCCCAAAAAGGCACGTACCTCTCTCTGTGTGGTTGGCTCAGACATTTGTGCAATCGCTTGAATTCGTTCTGGGGTCAATCGTCTTCCCTCCTTCGACAAGAGATGACCTAAATAGGTAACCTCTTGGCGGCAGTATTGCAACTTAGAAGGGGACACTTTATGATGTAGGTCAGACAAATGACGCATCAAAGAAACCGTCACATCTTTACAAACATCCTCCGAATCAGCAGCAATCAGCAAATCGTCAACATATTGGATCAAGGTAGCACCTGGAGGCAAAATGAATGCGTCAAGCAGAGATTTCAAAACCTGACTGTAAATGGAGGGACTTTCACAATAACCTTGAGGAGCACGCTTGAACCGGAATTTTCGGCCTCCGAGAGAGAAGCCAAAAATAGCTCTAATTTCCTTAGCAATAGGAATACTAAAGAAAGCATTCTTCAGATCGATTACAGAAAACCATGCCCCTGAGGCGGGTATCATAGTAAGCAAAGCAGTGATATTTGGAACAACAGGAAACTGGGGGACAACAATCTTGTTGACCTCCCAAAGATCAATCACAAAGCGATACACAGGTGGTTGAGAAGGATTGCTGCATTTAAGAACTGGGCTATTACAAACATTGCCTCTCGTTTCTTTGACCACACCCTTCTGGACCAGATCATAGATAATAGCCATCAAGGCTCTCTCACCATCATTAGAAATCTTGTACTGTGGAATACATGGCAACTTAACATTAGGCTTAATTGTAACCAAATAAGGAGGAATCTGCAACAAACCAACATCGTTTGGAACTGTAGCCCAAAGTGTAGCAGGAAGAGATTGCAATTCAGGCGGAAAACTATCCTTCGATAGATATATAGGAGAAATCAATTTCTTACCCAAAGTAAGACACACACCAGAGGGGGAACAATACAATGTTGCATGAAGACATTTCAACAGATCCAAACCCAACAAATTCTCTCTGCAACCAGTCGTTAAAATAAGTGGAGCTTCCAGATCGTAAGGACCAATCGAAAGAGGCAAAGGACAAGAAACTGGGTTAGCAACTGGGGCGCCGTAAAATCCTACAGAAACGTTCGTTAAGCCAGACAAAGGTGCCCCAGGAAGTTTTGAATGGATCATAGAACTTCTCATTGCACCAGTATCCAAAAGAAATGGCTCTGCAACACCCAAAGCAACTACCTCAACATAAGGTCCATTCTGATCCACTGGAACTGATACCACTCCCTTATTTTGTCCATGGCTGTCCTAACTAGAATGAAAATTCTGAACCTCACCTTCAACACAATAATCGTCATTGTAATATTGCACAGACTGAGTATTCTGCTGATCAAAATATTTCGAAGAATTCTGAGGGGGAAAGGAACGCTGCCCCTGAGGCAACGCACCTCGCCCTCTACCCCTAGGTGCTGATTGAAAACCACCACGGCCTCTCAGTCCTTGAAATCCACCATTACGCTGCAATAAAACCGGACAACTATTCTTAAAATGGCCTTCCTCTTTACAATAGGCGTACTGATTAGGACCAAGGAAAGGTCGCGGAACAAAGGGCTCAGGTTTCTGCAGCAACCTCTGAGACTGAATAGGTTGCTGGAACTGACGCTGACCAGAACGAGGAGGATAAGCCTGGTGAAGAAGAACTTTCGTCTTTAAATCCTTAGTCTTCTTCTCAGCCTTATCTTTTTCCTCCTTGTCTCTATTCTCATAATACTGAGCAGTAGCTAATATTTGGGCAGACGAAGAAACAGCCCAAGAACTTTCCGAATCTTTCAACTTATGGGACACTTCAGGAAGCAGATTGAAGACAAATTTATCCACAAATAATCGCTGTCCACCTTCAGTACTCAAATCCTAACCACTTTGGTCAATAAATGTCTCCTCAAACCGAGTAAAGAAATCAGAAACACTCTCATCTTTCTTCTGCTTACACACAGCTAACTTATCCCAGTTAACGCGTAAAGCAGGCATCATCGTCTTCATTAAAGTTATTATTCTACCAGGCAACTGTGTAATCAAATCATCTGGTTTAGCACCACTCACTTGTGCTGTATCTGCGGCAACTATATCAGCCCAAGTACCACACAAAGCCTGCTCATGATCCTCTCTACGAATCAGAGCCCACAATGCTTGTGGAACTACATTTCCCATCAGCATATCAACATCAGCTAAATTCATAATACATGCATCAACAGTCGGGGACAACTCTTTATAATAACCAGCAGGATTTTTAACGAGGGTCCGGCAAAGACTGCTTAAGTGCTAAAACTTCAGCTCGTTTCCAAGGAACATGTACCCACCCACGCTGAAAATTAGCAGGGACACCTGGAACATTACCTGCTTGCTGAACTGCTTCCCTCTCTACTGGAGGAACTTCTCTCATAGGATAATTCTTTGTTTTCTGTCTAACTGCAGGATCAGGTTCGGGAATAGTCCGAGAAGAATATAAGGTCATGAAAGTAACAAGTGTCTGTATAGCATCCTTAACGTCAGGACCCACAATAAGTCCTTTATCAAACCTATCCTGTATATCCAATAGACCCGGAGGAGTTAGATCTAACTCCATATCCTCCCATCCTTTAGTAAGTGCGTCACACATAGCATTAAAAACATATCTCTGCGTAGGCGCATTCCACTGGAGAAAGGTACTCAGTATATCGGGTACACTATACAGTGAACCATTCATCATCCATTTATGAGCAAGGGAGTCAAATACAACTTGTTCCTCGGAACTTGGGAGTTGGCTACGGGATTGCCTTCGAGAAAAAGCAGGGGACCTATTGAACAGGCCAAAAAGGGGGGGACAAAAGACCAGAGACAGTATCAACTAACCTATTACGAATCGGAGAAGAAGTAGGGAGCAAAACTGGAGACGCAGTATTAAGCAAAGGTAGAGAAGGACTACTCATTGCAAGAGACACAAAAGGCAAAGGAGACAGTGGTACAGAAGTTTGTGGTCAAGGAGGTGCAGGCGGTATTCCTAGAAGAGGTAATGGTGCGGGAGCTGGAGCTCCTGGCTGAACAACAGATTGCTGCACAGGTGGCAATAATACAGGTGCATTAGGCGGAGGTAATTTCAACAAGTGAGACATTAAGGGATCTTCATCAAGATCTTTGCGTTGTGGAGGTAACACAGGATAGCACCTATCAATTGCCATCCGATGTTGTCTATCCGAGACCTCAATCGCACGATCAGTCTCATCGTCTTTAAATTGTTGGGCAGCCTGTATAACCGTCATATCTTTCATTTTCCTATCTCTTTTTGCTTGTTTAATTTCTCTATGTTTGGCTTCCTCACGCCAGAGGCGGAAAGAGTCAAACATTGCCGGCCGGGCTTTTCTTTTGAACAGAATTGCTTTCAAATGATCTAATATGTCAGGCTCAAAGCTACCATTTTGTGGCCACCGTAAGAGACCATCTTTCTTCGTGTATCGGATTCATGCGTCGTTGAAGGCAATGGGACCAACACCATGCTTAGAATAGAGCTCATAAATTGGAGTTCCAACCGGAGGATTCGGACATGACTCCTCAAGCCGGGAATCCCTAGTACAACAAAAACAACAGAACTTCCTAAATCCGCTCAGACCAGGCATTGTAAGCATACTGATCCGTTTACTAACTTCAAGGAGTGAAAGCAAAGAAAACAGTACAAAAGTACTCACCCCTTGGCTTCGACTATTGCAACAGACGAATAACAAAAATCAAAAACAAAACAAAGAAGTGGGCACTACCCACAAATACTTAACTAAATGGTCTTCTCGCGCCAACGGAGGTCTGTCTAACATCTCGCGATACCAATCATCACCAGAGGGTCCAAGGCAGGGCGGTAGTCAGGGCAGCAGTCATCAGCAGCCGTCGGAAAGGAGTTGCCACGCTGTAAAAGACCTTCAGTCCACTTCGACATACAGGGGTCGCTTGACGTGGCTGGCGAATCCTCCGGAATTTTCTTGCAGGGCTTCTCAGGACCCTTGGGCTGAACCGCTACCACTGAAACCGACCCACGTTGGGCGCCAGTTGGAGAACCGGGCCTTATGGGCCGGGCGGCACAGGGCACGCCTAAATCCCCGGATTCACCTGCCTTTTAACTAACAGAGACACAAGACACTCCGTTGAGCGTGGAAGCCAGGTTTATTAGCAGCAGCTAAGCACAGTTGTCCCAGAAGTTACACGCAGGGTGGGTTCTAAGGAGACTGCCACTTCAATCCGTGGTGCACAGTTTTTTATAGGAAACACATTTACAATATCCTACTCCTTGCACATATAAAAAGAACCAATGAGAAAAGTTGAAAAACCTGCTATCAGGTGTCTCAAATACGCCCCTTTTCTCGAACCCAGTGTGCTGCCCCTCCCGACAAATTAATCAGTGATGGTGTCCGCAATCCCCTCTTGCAGGTGGCAGGACGTACTTGTGTGTCTCAAAGGATGGTTGTGTAATAGGAGCATACAAGGAGAGAATAGCAAAGACCAATCAGATAAGATAGTATAAGGAAAGAATAGGAGAGGGCAAATAGTCGGCTGAGACAGGGATCAATCGAACCAGACATGGATTAACAAACTCAGCCAGACCCTGATGTTGGTTTTCATGAACAAGGACAATAGGGTTACTTTTTAACTGAAAAGACACGTAGCAGCTGGAAAAGCAAAAGCACATTGTTCGCGGTGCTGCCTGAGTAATCACAATTTCTCAGATACCAAACTTGGAATGTTTACCTATTCCCAATCAAACCTATTAAAGGTAATAGGGCAACCCAATGTTATCTTATGGGAGAGGTAGGCCTCACATTAGTGAAAAACTAATGTAATAATTTTTTCACTACCAGTTTATGTAAACCTCTAATGAAAATGTCTAAACTTTTAATTTAAATGCACACTGTGCTATGGGCCACCTAGAGCCTACCTCAGTGTTGAATTATATGTAATAAAAGGGGAGTTTAAGGCTTGGCAATGGGGTTATCTTTGCAATTAGAAATGGGAGTTTGAAACTGGATTCAGGCTGCAATGACAGGCTTGGGACATATTTTAGGGCTTACTCAAGTGGATAGCACAATAAGTGCTGCAGCCCCACTTGTAGCATTTAATTTATGGACCCTGGTTATATGTATACCCCTCTACAAAGGACTTATAAGTAAATTAAATATGCCAATGTGGTGTAAGCAATTTTACCATGTTTTAGGGAGTGAGCACAACCCCCTTAGCAAAGGTTAGCTTTGGAAAGTGTACAGAATCCTAAGGCATTCAAAAACAAATTTCAGCAAAAAGGTGAAGGGCAAAGGCAAAAAGTTTGGGGGAAGACCACCCTAAGTCTGACAGGTTTAGCAGTTAAGCTAAATACCAGTATATCTATGTTGTTGAACATCATACCTGAGATAGCATTACTGCCGTCAATTAAGCAATACACTTTTATCTGCCTATTTTGTTACATTATAGCTTTGGAACCCAACGTAGTGGGCTGTACTGGCCTTTAAAGGGCTGCTCCAGCACAAAATACTTGAGTCGAAGGCCAGGGCCTTTAACAAGAGAGCAGTCCTTTAATAGCCAGTATAAGGATATTAGAACATTTCGCCCCATAGGGCAAAATGTCCTTATTAAAGGCAAATCTCCAGAATTCTCAGAAACCTTTGTTCCACACTGTTGCTGTGAATGTTAAACAGATAACAGCACTCCAGTGCCACAGTAGTTAGTTGTTGAACATTCACTGCAAGAGCTGTGAAAGGAGGCTGAATTCAGCCCTTGGTTTTCCCAGGGCTCTGCTAAACTGTTTTCAACTGAGGAAGAAAGACCCAGGAGCTACCGATCATTTTGCCCCCCTCCTTACAGGCTCCAGTGACACTGTGAGCTATGTGACAATGGAGGGATGAAGGTTCCTGTGTGCCCTGCTACACAGACTCTGCCTTTCCCTTTCCCCGGCCCAATCCATATATTTTGGGGAAGAACAGGAATGAGAGAGGCAAAGGCTGAGCATTAGGACGTTGTGATGTTTTGAGTAGTGAGCCTATAACAGTTATATAGGCAGCTACTCTGCCATTGTCTTCATTGTCATTCAAATGTTCTACTCATTGTTATTTCTATTGACACACTCCTGTTTGGTTGGCTTGAGCCAACTATGGACAGCATTTAAAGTTCTCAGCAATTTAAAAACGTATGATTTGCATTGGTAGTGGTAAATCATCAGCTGGATGCTTCTCCAGCAGAGTAGAATCCTCTATAACTATTACCTTTGTCAAGAATAGAGGTAAATTTGCAGTAGAATTCTCCAATGGCAGAAAATGATCCTGTGGAGGGTGTACCTCTTTCAAAACAAATTTAAGCATTTTCAATTATGTTCCAGCTTTAAACCAAGCCCATGATATTCTATGGATGTATGGGTCCCATCCACCATAGCAAAGGTCCAGCAGAGCTGTGCTGTGATTGTGGCACCTTACCCTGCTCACTCCCTTATTAGAGCGCAATAGAAGAGAGCACATGAGATTGGGCTGTATCGTTCCCTCAAGTGGTATTATATGGCACAAGGTACCCCCTGTTAGCTCCTGCTATATATTTAGGAAACTAGGCTGCCAAGATTGTCACAGGAGTACACCAGTCCTCAGCATGGTGATTACCTCGTAACTACAGGAGTTCTTGTGCTGTAATCCTCCTGGTCTGTGCTTCATCTTGTTCTTCAACTGTCTCTTCCGAGAAGCAGAAAGGAAAAAGTCACTTGTCCAGCCCACAAGACCCGGGGAGCCTTAGAGCTATATAAAAGGAGATCTTGCTTCAGCATGGAGAGTGTCGCCACAGGAGAGGAGTGGATCTCTTGGTGGAGACCGTAGAGACGGAAGAAACTAGCATGATCCAGCCTGGCAACCTGACAAGAGAAATTCCATCTACCCGACAGCCACTTTGGTTGAAGATGGAAGAGACAGCACAGATCACAGATTGCTGTGCTCTGAGGGTGCTGCTAGTCAGGTTCTTATTGAGCCGCTCCTACCACTGATTCAAGTAGAGCTTCAGGACTATGAGCAAGATTCAACACTTGATTCTACTGTAAATTTAGTAAGCAATCAGGAGGGGGGCTATTTACAGTGCTTTGTGGATGTAGAAGGAGGTAATCATGGCCAGAATAGCTCTGGTGGCAGTGAGATCTCAAAAGGGAATTGTCTCCAAACATTGTTCAAAGCTGTCCCCCCTCAGTCAATAATATATGGAGAGAATGTAATCATTAAGTATTAGCGGATAATGGCACCGGCTGTTCAGTCACTCATGCACCTAACTCAGTGCCTAATTATTGCTCTTTACTGGAAGCTTTAGGTTCCCCATCTTTATCTAGGTGTAATTTTCAGAGCCATACTGAGGTCCTCAAAGAGAGCCAAATGGTGCACCAAAAACACTGATTTAGTGGTAAACCTGCTACTTCATGCCCTCTCATTTCTTACCTGATCTAATGTTTCTACCACTGTCTGTTCCGCTACCATTGTTTCTGTAAGGGATGGCAAGGAAAATTCCTCTACTTGGACCCAGTCACTGGGAGAAAGGCAGAACCAGTGTCCAATGGACATCAGTACTTTGATGTCCGGGCTTGGGATGAAGGCAGTACTATGTGGCAAAGCAGGTTGCAGGGAAAGGGTTCCGCAAGAAGAATGTGATTAATACAAACTACAGCCACATGTCAGAGATAGTCTTGCTACACACACACACATCCCTAGCCCCAATTTCTACAGTCACGCCACCTCCCCCATTGCTGACACATCGCTCCAAATGCTCCCATGAACCAAGCCTTAAAGCAGTGTTTAAACTCCAGAATGTTAAGAAGATAGGCTGGGGTCCATACGATTGGTGCCTGGATTATTTATAACCCAAAGGCTGATGTTGTTGAACTGAATGGCTGGAGGTGCCTACACAGTCAGATCAGCTTCCTAGATCACTCACTGGAAGTTGTTTTTACAGTAGGGGGAGCACAGTATCAGATACAGATGCAGAGATTGGGGCCTGACCATAAATCTGTCCAGCAGCTGCACCCTTCAAATGACTCTACCGACCTGTCAGATAAAACAAAATTGAAAAGTGATAAGGCCATGGAGGCCATTGAGGACAGAAGTGTACATTTGCACAACATAGCCCAGGGGCATGAGAAGCTCTCTTAGAAGGATATTTCTGAATAATCAAAACACTTCAGAGGGAATCATTACTATAATATACAGAGATTAGAAATGATAATGACAAAACACAACTGACTGTGTCCCTCATTTTACAAGATATTACAGCAATTTCCAATCATATTAAGGAACTTCAACGGAGAACGGCTATGAATGTGGAATTAATAATCCTTGAGCAGGAGTCTTTTGCGCTACAAGATTGTAGCATATCAGTCACGAGGGATAAAGTCAAAGGGCCCAGTTTAACTGAGACCTAAATTGAGATAAAAGTCTAACTTTACTACTCGTAAATGCCCTTTGTGAATACCGAAAGTCATAAAGTTAGACTTTCATCTCAGTTTACATTTGTGAATTGGACCCTAAGATCATGAGGATTTTCAGTGATGCACCAATCTTCAGGTTCTAGAAGTTAAGGAAGGCTCTGAGGAGAACAATTTATGCAATTTCCTTACCCTTTTGTTTAAAAAACCGTTCACTGATCGCACAGACTTTGAGATTGGGACTCACAAATACAACAAGCTAACAGGCTTCCATTTTAGCAGAATTCTTCCTCAGCACATTTTTAAACTCAAATCGCAATATTCTAGGGCTATCTTGGTCTATATAGGTAACTTTATCGTACGTCCAGAGGTCTATGCCATGGCTAAGCAGTTACATCCAATCATTGTAGAGAATATAAGGTTTTTTACGAGGTTTGACTTCTGTTATTCCACAGTAGAGCAACAGTGGCAGCTTCAAATTTTCATTGCTCCCATACAAGAAATAGGGGCGGAAGCTTTGCTCCAAGTGTCTACTCGGCTTAAAGTGATTAAGGATTGACAAACCTACCTCTGCAGATAGGAGTCATCTGCCAAAGACTTGTTACCAAAATAGACTCACACGTTCAAGACGTAGGGCCTGATTTTGAGTTTGACAGTCTTAGAGCGGGCTGCCAAGACAGCCAAACTTGACTGCTGACCGCCTGCCAGATTACTAGAAATCTTGTGGTGTGGCAGGCAGTCCACTGGCATTTAAACGGAGGTGCCCATTAAAAAGACACCGAAATGGGAGTGCCAAAGCCAATTCCTCCATGGCATGAACTCTAGAGCCATTTTCCACCCAATGGCAACTAAAATTATGTTTTGGAATATGAGGTGACTAAATATGGCAGCCAAAAGTTGACATTTCAAAAGAGGCAGTCACAGTATACAAATCACAAACCCTGTGTCTTACAGAAACACATGTAGCCTATAGGGTTCAATTACTTTTCAGGCAACCTGATCCCTGTAGTATTACATCTCAACAAGTCTCTATTAGAGGGGTTGCCATACTCGTTGCTAAATCAACACCTTTTAAAGTGGAGAATAGACATCGGAAATGGGTAATTGCATTGATTGAGACAGGTACAAGTAATTAGAATGTATGTACGGTTTATGGGCTAGTTCAGGATGATACTCAGATTTTCTTTACAATCTCAGCAGAACCCTTATAGTGGTTTGGACCACTAATACCTGCTGGGAATTTTAATTGTGTTTCAATTATTTAAGGTGCATAGGCAATTATGGGATTAATCCACAAATGACCAAGGTTAGCAACTCTATTAGCTCTGTGATGAGCACACATGGCTTGGTCAATATCTGGTGAGGTTTGAAACCAGAAGAGGCTAGCTTTACATATTATTTGCATTTCCATAAATGTTACTTGAGAATTGACATACTTTTAGTTTCATGTTAATGCTCTATACAACTAAAATCGAGCTATGCCCAAAGGCAATATTGACTCATAATCCTCCTATTCTGAAAGTAAAAAAACTTCTGGTCTTTTGAGTAGTGACTTCTCTTATACGAAGGATATATAATTATGACCTCCAAATTAATGAAGGAGCTTCTAGAGCTCAATTTTGAATCAATTTCTATTTCTATGGTATGGGATACCCTAAAACCCTATAATAGAGAAACTTATAACCAGGGGCTGCAGCTTAATCATGATCTATTAAATCAAGAATACGCACATGTGAGTACGATTGAACTTGATACCCCATTGGAAAGGCATTGCTCCCTCCATATTATCAAATTCAGTTGTGGAATTGACTAAGTATTGAGGGAAAAAGATTTCTCGAGGACATTTAAGTAATACCTATGAAACACATATGACTGTAGCGTTGTCAACAAGAATAATTTGGAATAGAACCCTAAAGAAGTCCAAAAGGACAAAATGCTTTGGCTACGGTGGCCACCAATTTTAAGGAGAATATTAAAAGAAAAAGAATATGAATAAAGGATTTTCTTCAAAATATTTTCATTGGAGGTTGTGAATGACATGAACTACATTTGTGGAATACCTTGAGTATTGTGCTGAACCATTATGAACAATAAGTGACACGTTTTATGGAATAATGGTTCTGAACCATTAGAAATGAGTTATGCACAGAGGAAGTAAAGAGCTGCTGAGGGGGGCAGAGGAGAAAGAGCAGGAAACATCCCACAAAGTGAAAGAAGATAGGAGAAAAGAGATGAGACCATTATGACAGAGAGAACACATAAAAAGAGTAGGATATGAGGGTGAAATTACAAAAATAGAGGAGAGAAGGGCACAAAAAAATATAAATGAAATGTTACAACAGACAATGGCAGAAAAAAACAATGCCTGAAACAGACAGTAGCAGAAATAACTGTGACAGAAAACGACAGCAGCAAAGATAGACAATTAAGTATACAGACAACAGAAGAACAAACAGTGGCAAAGGCTAACAGTGGAGAAAACAGACAATTGATAGACCTCACTTGTTCAGGATGAACTCAGATATAACACAATAGTGAGTTCAAATAATACCATTTGGAGCAGTAGAATCATCATGTTAGTAGTGATACACATAGAAATGATTGGTAAAATGCATTCATGATACCCAGTGGTAGGAGCATGTTATATCCAGTTTTAGCTATGCTGCACGTAAAATATTATATTTCAAATATAAAAATTCTGGAAGCTCATTAAATAGCTAAATAGAGTATGGATAACTGTAGCTCTCTACTAGTTTAAAGCAGGCAAGATCAGGCATTAATCGAGGTGGCGGAGGAAATCCGAGGAGGGGATTTTGAGTGGAGTATGAGGTAACAATGTGTAGGGGAGGGTGATGAATTCACTCCTTAACCCCTTCGCTGCTGATGACGAGCTCAGCTCGTCATCAGCCACAGTGGTCGTGTGCGGATGACGAGCTGAGCTCGTCATGTAACGCAGCTTTTTAAAAAAAGCAGCACAGCGGAAAAATAACCGCCGCAGCGATGCGGTTAAGGTCTTCCATGATAGGATGAAGTTAAGGGGATTATGTATAGAGTACAATGATAGATCATCATCTCTGGGAGTTATTTTTAACTGTAATATTATGGTGTCCCAGTCTCCAGCGTTGATGGCTTACAGGGACCTCTTGCTTCTTCCTTATGAAGGGCTGTACTTTCAGCTATCAACTAGTGAGATAGATTTTTACACAAGGGCTGTATTGAGGGGGACTGTGATAATTAACTTTTAATGCTGGTCACATGTTTGGTTTTAGCAATGCTAGGTCAGGAAAGCAGACTGTTTTTTGGGTCTTTTAAAGAAGTCAAAGGCATGGGTTAGCAGGACGCCAACTTCGGTAAACCAGTTAGGTTTGCCAGTCGCTGCAATATCTCCAACCAGATATGTCTCAGTGAGGGACTACTTTACAGTATATGACAGAAGTCTGATGTCAGTGAGTTACATTGTGTATAAACTGTAATAGCAGAAGGGAACAAGTTGTTCATTTTTGCTGGAGAGAGATATGCCCTGTACAGTATGTGCAAACTGTATTTGGTTGCATAATGTGTTGCATACAAATTCATGTGGATATTCTAGTGCTCTGGTCTATTCTTTATCCTATTGTGCTGTATTAAATTAAATTTCTCATGTGTCACGCAATGTCTGAAGGGGGATTTGAGTTTAGTTTAGGACAGCGATTCTTAAACTCTGGTTTGGAGCCTTCTCTAGGGGACTTCAACAACTGGAAAAATAAACTATGTTAACATTTAGTAAGTGTATATAAAGGAAGAAGCAAAATATAAAGTTGAGCACTAAATGATGAGTTGTCTAAATTACATTTAGAAAAGGTCAAACAGTCCCATTAAAATTTAAATTCGGATTGTGAATTAAATAAAATATTTCATCATGTAGGTATTTGTTTGATAAATGCTTGTTTCTGTTTTTTTGTGTGTAATGTTTGGCATTAAACAAGGGTCCCCTGTTTCCAGTTATGAGTCAGCCGGGGTCTTCAGATTCCAATAATGATTCATTGGGGTACCCCTGTTCCAATAATAATTTAGTGGTCTCCATAGAAGTACAGCGGTTAAGAACTACTAGTTTAGGATACCCCTGTATAGTCAGGTAATGCATTTCCTGCATTGCCCCATGATTTATAGGGCTTGTAGTAAGATTTCTGTTTCAGGCTCATTGTTAATATCAGACCATTTGGCTCTAAGGGTGTTTCTCAGCTGACCATGCTTTAAGACTGGCTGTTCATGCAATCCAAACTGTTCTTGAAGAATGGGAAATGATAGTAGTTGAACATTGTGGAATAGGTTGCCCAGTGCCATGACATTGGCAGTGTTCCAATGTCATTGATCAGATTTGGAATAATTGCCCACTTCTTTAGCAGAGGTATTGCAGGGTAATAGGGCTTTATTTATTTGGTAAAGTGGATTTTTCTGGTACAGCCTTGCAATGCCACATATAGCAGGTGACAGAGACCGTGGAAATATTTAGCTTTTGAAAAAATCTGCTTTTATATATATATCAATGGGTGACATTGACTCTGGTTGAAATTGAGTCTTGTGACTGATCTCAAAGTGAACAAGCAATCCAATGTAATTTTGCTGCTAAATGGTATGGCTCAAAATGAGGAGCTCCCCAATCTAGTAGGAACCTATGTTTAGTCATTAATAGTCATTGATTATATGTGTAAATATTGTAAATTTTTCGTGAAAAAGTGCAAATAACCAGCTTTTTTTTAGGCCTTCGTTAGTTTAAGTACAGTGGGCCATCTTTAGTCTCTAATTCAGGTTTAGTACCATTATACATGTGTTTCTGCTAAGGAACTTAACCAGACAATGGATCATAAACCAATATCTTCAAATGTCAGCAGTGATTATGAAACTTCACTTACAGATCTCTGTGAATTGAATGATCCTTCAGGAGTGGACATTGTCGGCTGACATATCCTCCTGCCCTCGTCTCAGAAATAGACGCAGGTCTTTGATCCCTACAGGTGAGAAAACCATAATGGTTACAATCTTACCACTTAGTATATTAACACACCCAAGATGCTAAAAGTCTTTCCTTTCCCCCATAGGTTGTCCACTTGTATTTTTAGTCCTGATGAAGACCCGAGCTGGTTGTGAAAAAACAAGCACCATAACATAGGGTCGAAATGTCGACGTAGCATTGTCTATCAGTCCTCACCTAGTTTCGCCACAACAAAAGAAAACTGAAATATGGTTGTAACTAATGTATTGTGAATTTTGGACTGATTCTTAATTGTTTTTATGTATGTTTATTTGTGATTTGTAGTTAATGTCACTTTTTCACCATTATTCACCCAATCACATGTACGTCAATTGTATGCTTTTGTCAAATATTGTTTAGGACAACCCTTTAGTATATGTACATTAGTGTCATTTATAAGACTAATGGTCTATAAAATAATGAATATAGAGGATTGAATCTGAAAAATGGTGTGTTCATTTGTTTAATTGATTAGTTCCTTCATTCAAAGTTAGGAGGTATTTGTATTTCCGAAATAACATTGTAAATATCCTATGAGATTTATTTGACTTGAGGACAAACAAAGCAATTGTTGCATATATAAACTTAGAACCCAGGTTCTGAGGGTCACATGGCCACCCCATTATAACTAATGCCCCAATGAGGAGGGCCAGGCCCGGGGGGGGGATGGGGTCCCCGGGGCCAGAAGTGGCACGGCATGGGGGCCATGCGGCCCCCCTCTGAAAAAAAGAAAAATAAATTTTAGAAAAAGTCAGGCCCGGGGGATGAGGTCCCCGGGGCCTTAAAAGGGTATAGGAGGGGGGCAGCCTCTTCCACAAAAAAAAGACAAGTTGGCCATGCCCCGGGGGGTGGGGTCCCTGGGGCCGGAATAGGTCACGGGAAGGGGGCCACCCGGCCCCCTCCCAAATTTTTTTTTTAAAAAGGCCGGCCCCCGGGGATGGGGTCCCTGGGGCCAAAGGTGGCCACAGGAGGGGGGCAAAGCAGCCCCCCTCCTAAGTTAAAAAATAAAAATAGGCCCATGCCCCGGGGGATGGGGTCCCCGGGGCGAAGTATGGCCCTGTGAGGGGGGCCACGTGGCCCCCTTCCCTGTTTTTTTTTTAAATAAAAATTGGGGGCAGGCCCTGGGGGATGGGGACCACAGGGCCAAAAAAAAAAAGAAAAAGAAGGGGGGCTACACTTCCTAAAAGCATTTAAAAAAAAAACAGGATCGGGAGGAGGCCACGCCCCTTCCCTGCACCTCTCTGCAAACGCGCCCCCTGGCGCATACTGGAGGTGCCTGGTGGGCTAGTTGGCCCACAGGGACCCCCAGTATGCAAGGGGAACTAGTTCCACTTCTAAAAAAGCATCAGGGGGCTGCATTGCAGAGAGGTGTAATGACGCCACTTCCCTTTTTACACCTCTCTGCAATGCAGCCCCTTGGTGCACACTGGAGGTTCCTGGTGGGCTAGTTGGCATCATGGACCCCCAGTATGCAAGGGGACTTAATCCCCGAACCTAGAATGTGGTACGGGTGTGTTTGCACAGTGGTGAAGATAGGAGGCAGGGCTAGAGGTGATATGTGTGCAAACATGCTCTGTGGCGCGTTTAAAGTTGGGGAATTAATTCTTCTTCAATCCAGAGGTACCCTAGGGGCCAATTAGGTCAACAGGTACCTCCAGTAAGCACCAAGGAGCTGTGTTGCAGAGTGTTGTAAAAAGGGGTCGTGCCCTCTGAACACCTGTCTGCAACGCAGCTCCCTGGCGCATACTGGGGGCACCTGGTGGGTTAGTTGGCTCACAGGAGACCTCAGGTTTGAAGAGGAATTAATTCCCCAGCCTAAAACGCTCCACAGGGCGTGTTTGCACACATGTTACCCCAGGCCCTGCCCCCTTCACTATTGAGCTAAATATTCCTGTAAAGTCAGGCGAACTACGAATTCCGATTTACTCACCTGTTATCACAAGAGACACCAGTGCTGCATCTTTGAGCGCACTACTGATCTTGAAAAGTAATTCTAACCATACTTACAGTAACTTGAATTTCCTTCCATAGGCTAACATTGACTGGTTTTACTTGGAAATTCTTCTAAGTGTGAGTTTTGGAACTTTAAAAAATTCCTCAAAAATCAGCCGAACTACGATTTCCGATTTACTCACCTCTTATCAGGGGAGACCTCAGTGCTGCATCTTTCAGTCCACTACTGATCCTGAAAAGTAATTCTAACCGTAGTTACAGTAACTTGAATTTCCTTCCATAGGAACTCCTCCAATCTCTCACTCTCACATATAATCACTTATATACATCAATACTCACATATACTAGATTAAAACATATGTAGTTACTCATTAAGATACTATTGAGACAATCATTCACTCACTAACACACCCATACACACAGTCATCCACCCATACAGTCCTGCACACATGCTGTCTTCAAAACATATACAAATAGTGAGTCAATCATTCATACATCTATAAGCTAAGTAATATTCCCCACCAAACCATGCAGACACTCATACTGATACTCAAAAAACAAACTAATAACCCATATACACACTCATGTAGCTACTCACAAACCCATGCAGCCACTTATAGACAAAGTGAGACACTGATACAGATATTTACATATTTAAACATTGCTTGATAATACATATATTCACTAAGATATACTTAATAAGTCAGTTATACAATACATTTTTCAAACAAAAATCCCTTTGGACATCTATTTACCCATTTATCATTCCATCGACCTTTAGATATACATATATAAATAATATGTCTTTTTTCAGAAAGACACACATTCACTGGATGAGGTCATCAGTGATGTAATCAGTGATGTCATTTGAGATGTCATCAGTGATGTCATGAGTGATATCACTGACCATGTCATGAGTGGTGTAATATGTGGCGTCATCAGCAGTGCATTGCGGGTGCGCAAGTTATAGTTAGTTGAACTGACTATAACGGGGGAATTTAAATGGTTTTGTTAGAATGAAATGTCCAGCTAACTATAACATGTATGAAACCTATGTTTTTTTCAGTGAATTTCTAAGGTTTTTTAAATGATAATTCCTAACTATAACGTGGCTGAAACCTATGGTTTTTCAGTGAATATATATTTATATATATATATATATATATATATATATTACCTACTGGCGATAGCCAGTATGTATATATAGTTAGGACCTAGCTACCATACGAAATCCGCAACATTCTATTGGGAATAACTTTGGCGCCGGTTGAGGAATTTGCGTGTAATTTTCCAAAATTTAGGCCAGCTCCTCTCTGCTCCTTCCCTAGAAGATTTGGGGGGATTCGTCATGAGGGGGCCGAGAAAAAAGGGGGGTACCAAAACGTTTTTGCCTCATGTTAATTTCCATAGGACGATTAGACACGGCTACAGCCCGAACAGCTGAACGGAATTACACCAAACTTGGCAAATTTGTAGGGACTGGTACGCAGAAGTGCCTTTTCTATATTTGGTGAAAATTGCTCCAGTGGTTTTTACGAAAATTAACTTAAAAAACACATATATATCTATATGCGCGCTTCAAGCGCTTACAGGTACGCGTACCGGGGGGTGCACCTGGCGCGACACGGGAGTGCGTGAGCGGAAAGCTGACTGGCTCTCGGGTGTCTGTAGAGACCCCTTGACCCCCTAGGTTTTATCAGGGGGGCCTAGGAGGACCCCGAAGGTAAAAAAAAACGAATATATATTTTTTTTATTTCGCTGAGTACGCGCTGGGTGCGATGCCATGTACGTGTGCCCTGAGCGTACCATGGGGAAAAAAACAAAAAAAAAATGTTTTTTTGGGCCTTGGGGGGTCCTTGTGGGACTCCCTGAGCAGGCCTAGGGGGTTAGGGTGCTTCACTTTGTTTCACTGCTGTCTTGTGCTTTGGTTCTACCGAGGCACAAAATGGCTGCCAACACTTTCTGCTTTTGAGTGTTGACAGACAGCGGAAGCCAATCAGCATGCCTTTTGCAGGAAAGCAGCATGCTCATTGGCTGTCAACACTTCTAACCAGGAAGTGTTGGCATTCCTCTTGTGCTAGGTAGACCAAGGCACAAAAGAAGCAGAAAAACAAACGTGTAGAATGCAAAAAGGGGGCAGGGTAGAAACAACCTGACCCCCAGGTCTGCTCAGGTGGTCCCACAAGGATATTATTATATTTAAACGTTATCCACTAATAGAATTAGCATTTAAAAAACTTTGCGAATTCACTGAAAAAAAAACATAGGTTTCAGGCATACTGGGTGCCCCTGGGGGCCAACTAGCCCACCTGAAACCTCCTGTATGCGCCAGGGGGCTGCATTGCAAAGGTGTAATGAGGCTATGCCCCTTGTTACACCTCTCTGCAATGCAGCCCCCTAGCGCGTTTGCAGAGGGGGAACTAATTCCCGTTGCATACTGGGGGTCCCTGGGGGCCAACTAGCCCACCAGGAGCCTCCAGTGTGCGTCAGGGGGCTGCATTGCAGAGAGGTGTAATGAGGCCACACCCTTTTTCACACCTCTCTGCAATGCTGCCCCCGTGCATGTTGGAAGAGGGGGAACTAATTCTCCTTGCATACTAGGGGTCCCTGGGGGCCAACCAGCCCACCTGGAACCTCCAGTATGCGCCAGGGGGCTGCATTTAACAGAGGTGTAATGAGGCTATGCCCCTTTTTACACCTCTCTGCAACGCAGGCCACTGGCGCGTTTGCAGAGGGGGGACTAATTCCCCTTGCATACTGGGGGTCCCTGGGTCATATCTGCCCAAACTCCGATATTCCGAACGATTAAAAATGACTTTTCTTAAGATACATTTGGATTTGAATTATCATGTCCTATACTTTGGAATTTTTGAAAGACTGACTTTGAGGATGCTATAAATTACTCAAGTCTGCCCGAATTGTGGGTAAAATTGATACCTAGTCACTTTGAATAAGAATGTACTTGCGTCTCGTCTAACATTTGGAAGAAATATCTAGTTATATGACAGCAGGATACCAAAATAACTTGAAGTAAATAAGAACGCCCTGAAGAAGTTCTGTTGTACAGAACGAAACGCGTCGGCAGGCTGTGGTACATAAACTTAAGGAAACTAAAAGCATTTGAATATACACCAAGATTCAGCGCTTCAATAAGGACTCTAATTGATATGATTTGATTGGACTTATTGTGCAATTGGTGCTGTGCCAAACTTTGGAATATTCTCCACTACTCACTACTACTTACTCTCCACTACTCCACTACTCTCTAATACTCACTCTCTACTACTCATTCTTTACTACTCTACTACTCTCTACTACTCTCTCTCTACTACTCACTCCCTACTACTCACTATCTACTACTCTCTACTACTCACTCTGTACTACTTTCTACTACTCACTCTCTACTACTCTCTCTCTACTACTCACTCTTTACTACTCACTCTCTACTACTCTCTACTACTCACTCTCTACTTCTCACATTCTACTACTCTCTACTACTCAGTCTCTACTACTCTCTCTCTACTACTCTCTAATACTCACTCTCTACTACTAACTCTACTACTCACTCTCTACTACTCTCTACTACTCACTCTCTACTAGTCTCTACTATTCTCTCTCTCTGCTACTCACTCTTTACTACTCGCTCTCTACTACTCACTCTCTACTGCTCTCTACTACTCACTCTTTACTACTCTCTACTACTCACTCTCTACCACTCACTCTACTACTTACTCTCTACTACTCTCTACTACTCACTCTCTACTACTCACTCTCTACTACTCTCTACTACGCACTCTACTATTCACTCTATTACTCTCTACTACTCACTCGCTGCTACTCTCTCTACTGCTCTCTACTACTCTCTACTACTCACTCTCAACTCTATTACTCACTCTCTACTCTCTACCTCTCTCTACTAGTCTCTACCTGTCTACCTCTACCTCTCTACCTCTATCTCTCTACCTCTTCCTCTCTACCACTCTCTACACGCACACATATACACATATATATATGCATATGCATTTATATATATGTATGTGTATATATATACATACATATATAAACATATATAATCTGCATATCTATATAAATACAAATATAAATGCATGCATACATATACATATATGCATACATATGCATGTTATTTACATGAAAGTTTTG
Organism: Lissotriton vulgaris; assembly: GCF_964263255.1. Classification (NCBI taxonomy): domain Eukaryota; kingdom Metazoa; phylum Chordata; class Amphibia; order Caudata; family Salamandridae; genus Lissotriton; species Lissotriton vulgaris. The sequence goes on from NC_141694.1 coordinate 528,373,404, forward strand.
AAAACACTAATAAAAGCAAAGCTAAAAAGCCACCTCATTACAAACAGAATGGCTTTAACTTAAAGTGCGAGATCTATAGCATTTTCGATGCTTGTTTACTTTGGTTCCATCAAGAAGGCATTCAGATGTGTCACACATTTGTCCTAAATTCTGAATGTTAGCACTCCAGTTGCTCATTAGATCCCTGTAGTAAAGCTACTGCTCACCAGGGAAGTCTGCTGCTGGTATTCAAAGTGCACGTTTCAGTCTGCATGTCAGAATTTTTTTAATGAAATAGAGGAGGATTTACGAAGACAAAATGTGCCCTAATTTTTCTTTCTTCAGCACTAATCATAATTTCTATGGCAAAATGAACCCCCTCATTAAATGTTTTAAGTGTTACCCCTTTATTCCAATCAAGATGACTTCAGGTGTGCCATACTTTTGTCATAAGTAAGACTGTTAGCGCTCTAGTTGTTCTTTAGAACACTCTGGGACATTCTGTCATTGGGCTATACTTGGGCTACATCTGGGGGATATTTGTGCTACATTTGGGCTCTTTTGTCTCTGGTGGCCATCTTGGGAGACTTATTTGTTATGAAGTTTCCTAATTTCCTCATTTACTACAGTCTCCTCAGTAGGAAATACTTTCAGTTTTCTACTTTGATTCCATCAAGAAGGCATTCAGATGTGACACACATTTGCCATAAATTCAGAATGTTAGCACGCTAGTTGCTTATTAGATCACTGTAGTAAAGCTACTGCTCACCAGGGAAGTCTGCTGCTGGTATTGAAAGTGCATGTTTCGGTCTGCATGTCAGAATGTTTTAATGAAATAGAAGAGGATTTGAGAAGTCACTCAAAATGTGCCCTAATTTTTCTTTCTGAAGCACTAATCATACTTTCTATGGCGAAATGAGCCCCCTCATTTTTTTCCTTTTTAAATTAAATGTTTTCAGACTTACCACTTCATTCCAATCAAGATGGCTTCTGGTGTGCCATACCTTTGCAATAAGTGGGACTGTTAGCACTCTAGTTGTTCTTTAGAACACTCTGCGAAGCTGCAGTAGAACACAAAGGAATCAGCTGACAGTCTCTGTCCTTGTTGGATGTACATGTTTTACTGAGAATGTCAGACTTCATTCTCACATGACTGAGAATTTACAGAAAATATGCTTTCAGTTTAGCTTGTAGATCCCCTTCCAAACCACTGTGGGAAAAGCATGAGATAATACTTTTCTTTCAAACATGATTCATGATATCCCTGCAGAAGGCTTTTTCACATGGTAAATCACCTTAGAACACACCACAATTCCTAAAATGAGTATGGTACCATCAAAAATAATTTATAATGTAACTAAAGTCCTAAAACCTTCTATTAACTGCAATGCTTTTTTTTTCATTATTCTAAGCAGCAGAATTAGTACACAAATACACAGTAAGTAACTCAATTTAAATTGAAGAAAGTAAATCTGATTATAAACAATAATATCTCACTCCTGGAAATATTCCCTAAATGTTCCCCATATACTCAAACCAAACTTGTGCTTCTTAGCCCCTTTCAAAGAAAACAAACCCCGTTCTATTTTACAATAATTGTACATTTTTGCACGCCACAGTTCAAACACTGGTCGTTCTTTCTGGAGCCATTCTTTCGCTATACATAATCGTGCTACGGTCATTGCAAAAAAAAATACATTTTCTATGTACATACCGTGAGTTATCCACATTATTCCCAATTACCATCAGTGCCGGTGTAATAATCAGCCTCACTTTTAAAACTAATGACAGAAAATGTTCTACATCTGCTATGAATCTCGACAACTTATCGCATTTAAAAAAAAATATGTACACTATCTGCATTTTCCTCTTGGCAGCGAAAACATCTGCCATAGAATTTAGTCCCCCACTTAGCCATTCGCGCAGGAGTGTAGTATAGATCAAACATAGATTTAAAAAACTGCGCCCTCAAATTTGCAGACATGAGTACTTCCATGGATAGCCCAATAAGTTTCTCAATATTGATACCTGGCTCCCCCAGATCCCTTGCCCATTTTACCCTATACTTATCCAAATCATCCAAGTGATTAACTAGTAATAATTGATATACATCTCCAATTCTGCGTTGCCGCCTTATTTTTTCCATTAAGGGATGGGGTTCCCTGATAAAATTAACCTGCTGTAAAAAGTTCCTTATCTGCAGATATTTGAAGAATTGTGTCCTGGGGATGCCATATTGTAAAACCATATCTTCAAAAGATTCACAAACCCCTTCCTTAGAGTAGAAGTTGCCTAAGATTCTAATACCCTGTCTCCCCCATGCTGAGGCAATATTATCCTGACAAATACCAGGTAACAACTTCCCAGCATGCAAGGGTATATAATAAGAGATCTTCCCAACTTTTATCAAAGTTCGAATTTGTTTCCAAACTTTCTGAGCACTGATTAAAACCTTAAATCTTGTGCGCTTATAGTAGCTGCCGTCAACTTCAGTAAATAAACATTGCCTGGCAATAGGACCCATTAACATTTCAAAAATCGTAGTTGTATTAGAAGAACTACTAGCCCCTTCACCCGTTAGAATCCACCGCATTTTCAAAACAAAGCAAGCGTAAAAATACAAAACAAAATCCAGGACTGCTAGGCCCCCTCTCTCCTGGGGTAGAGTCATAAAACGCATTGCCCGTCTGGACTTACCTGGACTCCATATAAATTTCCCACAAATTGACTGTAGAGTTTGTAACATAACATTTGCAACTTCTAAGGGAATAGAAGGGAATAAGTAGAAAACCTTGGGTAGAGTCTTCATCTTAATAATATTACAGTGTCCTATTATAGTGAAATTGAGCCGACCCCATCTATCCAGAGAATTTTTAATATTTCCAATCAAAGAGTTCCAATTTACCTGCATCAGCTTGTTAACATATGACCGTATTAATATGCCCAAGTATGTTACTTCTTTGATTAGTTGGTCATCTATAAACTGAGTGCTATTTGAACACAGAATTTATGTCTTTGAAACATTGAGTTTGTACCCTGCCTTCGACCCGAACTCTAACGCTAGCCTCTCAATTTCATCCATTGCACCAGCAGGGTCCACAGTAAGCACAGCTAAATCATCAGCGTACGCAAAAACAGAAAATTCATAACCATGAACCAAGAAGGGAGGAATTCGGACATTGCGCAATAATCGTTCTAAAATTGGATTTATGTACAAAGCAAATAAGAACCATTTAACCAAAAGCGTGATCTGCGTACCGGACCCTACCATTTTCCCAAACTTGGTGTAGTTCCGTTCAGCGGTTCGAGCTGTAGCTGTGTCTAATTGTCCTAAGGAAATTAACATGAGGAAATCAGGTTTTGGAACGCCCCTTTTTTCTCGGCCCCCGCTTGACGAATCTTCCCGAGACTTTCAGGGAAGGAGCGGAGCGGGCCATCTTCTTTGAGAAATTCGCGAAGATTTAACAACCGGCGCCAAAGTTATTCCCAATAGAATGTTGCAGGTTTCCTATGGAAACTAGGTCCTAACTATACCTACCTACTGGCGACCGCCAGTAGGTAATATATATATATATATATATATATATATATATATATATATATATATATATATATATATATATATATATATATATATATATATATATATATATATATATGCTGTGCTGGAATAAATAAGCTGTCTCCCATGGAATCTTCTCTGTGCTCTGATTTCTCTACACTGGAGCGATGTTTTCTCATGTTTTCTGCGCAAGCCAGGGGCGCAGCACAGATGGCCCTGCTGCATCAAGTGACCCGGATTGTTATTGGCATCGCGCTGCCTTGCAGTGACTTGGAGGCTCGGGGTATCGAGAAGTCCGGTGTCCGCCAATATTGTCAGGATAGCACAAGCAGATGGAGGTATTTTACCACCGATTGGGCGTTATGGTGTACATGGCTGTCCCTGCTCACTCGCTCTCCAGATGTGATGGGCTGCAGCAGTTCGAGAGGACCCAAGGGAGCTGTTTGTGGACTTTGGCATTGATTTAGGAACTCATTTGCCACTACCTGCAGCTGACAGACAAGCTTCTTTGTATTGAGACTGTTCCTCCATACCGCCGACCCAGTTGCAAGCACATTGTGGATTCTGGGAGTTGAAGTGCTGCTCATGCATAGCAAACACACAACAGGTGAGCCTTATCAGCTAGGGGGAAAAGCTTGCAGGACTCTACCACAAGAGGAGCAGGATTGGTGTATTGGAATGAAGGACTCATTACAGTGTAGGGCGCTGAAGAAAGCATGTAGCCGAAATGCGTTCGCCGCCACTGTTTGCTGTGCGGGAATAAATAAGCTGTCTCCAATGGAATCCTCTCTGGCCTCTGATTTGTCTACACTGGAGCGATGCACCACCCCGGGAACACAGGGGGTCACAGGGCTTCGAATCACGAGGAGCCCGTTACGTGAGTCAGCAGTGACAGGATCTAAGACTGCCACTCATTCTGAGGCCCATAGCAGGGTTTTGAAATGAACATTTGACATGAACTACATAGCCCAGCAAGCATCAAACTCATCGGAGTAAGCCATTGGAGGGCGGTTAATTAATGGCAATTGAGAGGGCGTGTCAGATGCGGCACGAGAATATGTTGAGCCTCTGATGAGAGCAGTAAGCTCAGAAACGCGTCAGGCCAACATCGGCATGGTTGAAAGTTTATCGGAATGCAGCAGCAGCCTTACCTTATCAAAGCTTGAAGCTATCTACTGGCGGAGTGCGTCCCTACCTGCGGGCACTTGGAGCTTTGATATATATATATATATATATATATATATATATATATATATATATATATATATATATATATATATATATATATATATTTGGAAGTAAGACTCCATCCTAAGAGAGAGCAGATGCAACACCAGGAGAAACCTTTGGAAGCTCCTTTATTCACTTAAAATTGGCGCTATATATATATATATATACATATATATACTGTAAAGAACCATTAATGTCATCAGTGATGCCACTGACCATGTCATGAGTGATATGCAAGGTCATAAGCAGTGCATTGCGTGGTCATAAGCTATAGTTAGCTCAGGTAACTAATACTGCTGAATTTTATTGGTTTTATAGTTATTGATAACCAGCATATTTAATAACACTATGCACTTTATATTCATATATAATATTTGGGTTCTAACCCCACTACGGGTATTATTTTGTATTGCTTATTTTGCACATAAATGCATCTTTACACTGTTATTAAAGTTTGTACATCTGCTTGAACCACTGTCCATATTTTACCTAACAATGTAAAAAGTGTTTCGGTTAATTACATTTTTGTATGTTAATTGCAACCATAGTATTTTTCATATCCATTGGACCAAAGGTCATGTGACATTAAGCACTTGCAGTCTAAATAGGGTGGCTTGCACTATGAGCGTCATGTGATCAAGGCTTCTCTGGGGCCGAAACGCGCCATGGAGGTGCATGGTGTTACTATGGAATAAATTACTTCATGCACGAAACTTACTGGGTCCGTGTTCGTCTTTTCCTGGAAGATTGGTAACCAGGAGACGGAGTTCTTTGTATATTATATATATATATATATATATATATATATATATATATATATATATATATATATATATATATATATATATATATATATATATATATATATATATATATATATATATATATATATATATATATATATATATATATATATATATATATATTCACTGAAAAAACCATAGGTTTCACACCAGTTATAGTTAGCTGGAAATTTTACTGATATAAAACCATTGAAATTCCCACGTTATAGTTAGATGGACTCACTATAACTTGCGCGTGCAATGCACTGCTGATGACGTCACATATTACATCACTCATGACATGGTCAGTGACATCACTCATGACATCACTGATGACACCATCCAGTGAATGTGTGTCTTTCTGAAAAATAAATATATTTTATATATGTATATGTAAAAGTTGATGGAAGAATAAATGTTTAAATAAGTGTCTAAATGGATGGTTTTTAAAAATTGATTGGTTAACTGGCTTAATAAGACATCATCAGCAGTGCATTGCACGCGCAAGTTATAGTGAGTCCATCTAACTATAACGTGGGAATTTCAATGGTTTTATATCAGTAAAATTTCCAGCTAACTATAACTGGTGTGAAACCTATGGTTTTTTCAGTGAATTTAATAGGTTTTTTAAATGCTAATTCCTAACTATAACTGGTGTGAAACCTATGGTTTTTTCAGTGAATTTCATAGGTTTTTTAAATGCTAATTCCTAACTATAACTGGTGTGAAACCTATGGTTTTTTCAGTGAATTTCATAGTTTTTTAAATGCGAATTCCTTTGTATATCGAGTTTCTAACCTTTTTTTTTTTTACAATTTGCTGTTTTTTTTTAAGTATTCATTTTTTTTTATAATTTTTTTCTTTTGCGCTCTGGGTGCGCGCTCCGGGAAGCTTTCAGCTAAGCTCTCCTGTAAGCTTCTCCGAGAGCTCATCTGAAAGCGCACCCAGAGCGCAACTGTCGTTCGTGAAAAAAAAATATGAATGAAAAGTTAATAATAATGCAAAACATTTCGTACCATACAAATAAAATTTGTTTTTTTTAATATGGAAAATGATTATGCATTTCTATAAAAGATTGATGACGTCACTTCGGCGCGCAACGTAAGTGCCCTCGGAAGCGCATACGTGCGCGGCGCATAAACGCACGGAAAAGCGCCTACGATCGCGCCACGTTTGCGACCCGGAAGCGCCTACGATCGCGCTGCGTAAACGCACCCGGAAGTGCTCCGGAGCGCGCAGCGTAAACGCGTCGGGTCATGTGACCCTAAAATAACACTTTTCATTGGTTGCTAACAGTTTTTTTTTACAATGAATGAAATCCCCACCCATTTCCTTCACTTCTTCTTTCACTTTTGTGACTGAAAGACCTGCCTTTTTTGCTGCTCCATATTCCTGGATTCATCATGGCTGCCAGACCATCCAGCAGTGAAGATGACTCCAATGATTTCATTGATGAAGAGCCTCCTACCCCAAAGGTGAAGGAACATTTCATCTGGAAATTTTTTAAGTTTCCAGAAGGCCAGAAGAAGGTGAATGCACCAAAAGTAGAGTGCAGGATCTGCAAACAGGTCCTGTCACGGGGTAACCCCCAAAAAAAATACTCTTTTGGCAACTTCACCATGATTCGCCATGTGGAGAGGAGGCACCCCCAGAATTTTGCCCGGGAAAGTGTCAGGGCTCTGGCACAGGAGGTTCCCAGAGATGGGGCCTCTACATCAACAGGAGGAGCAACTTCTTCTGGAAGAGAACAATCTCAGGGGCAGGTAGCAAACATTCAACCTGCATTCAACCATGGGGTCGTCAGATGCAGATACTGCAATCAACTCCTCACCTATGGGGAGCAAAGTGTCCTGCTCATGGTTCGGGCATTGGAGAACCATCACTGCCCTTCCCACCCCTAATTTTTTTCTTTTCTTTTTGCTCCTGTTGAGCAGTTTCTATTCCCTGTTTTTGTTCCTCTTCAGTTAAAAGAAGAAAACCAAAAGTTCTTTTCAGAACTACCTCCAATTCTCATCAAAGAGCTATAATCTTAAAAAATGAAGAGTAAGTGAAATATAGTGCATTGATAATTGAAAGGAGAATGAGTAAGAAAGAACAGAAAGGTATGAGAGGTGAAAGGAAGTGAAGTAGGAGGACTGAAAGAAGGTGAGTGTTAGAAAAGAAAGTTATGACACAGTGAATAAACTGGAGGCCTCATTTCTGAAAAGTGACGCATCGCTACGTGAAAATAGCGATGCGTCACTTTTCTGGACGCACTCCTTATGACATTCCAGATATGTCATATTTAATATATGACTAATCAATTCGCAAGGAGTTACAGATATGTCAGTATTTCTGACATATCTGTAAACACAAAAGTAACGCATTGCAGGAGTGCGTCACAAAAGTGACGCAACTCCAGTAATGTGTCCTTTCACATGGAAAAAGCACCATGTGAAAGGTTTGCTGTGAAGCAGGCGCAAGATTTTGGCGCAACTGCATCCTAAAAGTGACGCACTGCGTCATTATTACCAAGCTTTTTGCAAGGAACACCCCCTCTGCATGCATTATACCTGACACTATTTTTTAAAAAGTGACGCATCTAGGTACATGGGTCACTTTTTAAAACTCTGCGCCATATTGTATCTGCATCAGGTATAATGTATGCAGAGGGGGCAATCCCTCGCAAAAAGCTTGGTAATAACAACGTACTGAAATCTATGAGATTTCCCTGCGTCACTTTTAGGATGCTATTGCGTCAAAATTTTGCGCCGGCCTCGCATCACTTTTATGTTTACACATATGTCAGAAATACTGACGTATCTGTAACTCCTTGCAACATGATTCGTCATACATTAAATATGACACATCTGGAATGTCATAAGGACTGTGGACAGAAAAGTGACGCATCACACCAGCAGTGTAATAAAATGTGCCTCGTTGCACTATATTTAAAGGATGCAACAGCATCCTAAAAGTGACGCAGTGAAATCTCAAACATTTCACTGCGTCGCTATTACAAAGCTTTTAGTGGGAGAACACCCCCTCTGCATGCATTATACCTCACGCAGATATAATGTGGCGCTTGATTTTAAAAAGTGACCCATCTACCTAGATACCTCACTTTTTAAATATAACGCAACGCAACACATTTTTTTACACTACTGGTGCAATGCGTCACTTTTCTGTGCGCACTCCTTATGACATTCCAAGTAACGCATTGCTGGAGTGCGTCACAAAAGTGACGCAACTCCAGTAATGTGTCCTTTCAAATGGGGAAAGCAGCATATGAAAGGTCTTGCCTCAGTCTAACACCTGCTGTAAAGCAGGCACAAGATTTTGACGCAACAGCATCCTAAAACTGACGCAGTGAAATCTCAAAGATTTCACTGCGTCGCTATTACAAAGCTTTTTGCGGGAGAACACCCCCTCTGCATGCATTATACCTGACGCTATTTTTAAAAAGTGACGCATCTAGGTACATGGGTCACTTTTTAAAACTCTGCGCCATATTGTATCTGCAACATGATTCGTCATACATTAAATATGACACATCTGGAATGTCATAAGGAGTGCGCACAGAAAAGTGATGCATAACACCAGCAGTGTAATAAAATGTACCTCGTTGCACTATATTTAAAAAGTGACGCATCTAGATAGATGCGTCACTTTTTAAATATTGCATAACAATGCGCATTTTTTTACACCGCTGGTGCGTCACAAAAATTGACGCACAGGAAGCGCAAAACTAACAGCGCAAGGCCTTCATAAATATGGTCCTGGATTTTCCCCGTGCTTCGCCGGTGCGCGTACCATGCGCTTCCCCCGCGCAAAACGAAAAAATTTTTTTAATGCCCTGCAGGACCCTATTTTAGTCCCTACATCAAACCTAGGGGGTCAGAGGGGGTCTACTCTTCCCCCTTATGGTCATTTGCCCCTTTTTTTTTCAAACCCCTTGTGTCTCGATTTTACCGAGACACAAGATGGCGGCCGCTCCGCACTGTTTAGAATGTTTACAGACAACTGAGATCCAATCAGCTTCCTGCGCGCAAGTCGCGTGTCGCGCCTGGAGCGCACTCCGGTGCGCGCACGGGAGAGCGCCTATAGATATATATATTTTTTTGAACCTAAATTACTCAAAATCCACTGGAGCACATATCTTGAGACATAGCAAAGGCACATCGGGCTACCAGTCCCTACAATTTTGCCAAGTTTGGTGGAAATCCATTCAGCCGTTCGGGCTAAAAGTGAAATCGACCGCCCTATGGAAATTAACATGGGGAAAACGCGTTTTGGGACCCCCCTTTTATCTCGGCCCCCGCTTGACGAATCCCCCCCAAACTTTCAGGGAAGGACCGGACCGCCATGAGACCATTTTCCTGAAAAGTTCAGGCAGATTCGTCAACCGGCGCCAAAGTTATTCAAAATAGAATGTTGAGATTTAACATTGAAAATTATCCTAACTATAACTACCTACTGGCGACCGCCAGTAGGTAATATATATATATATATTCACAGAAAAAACCATAGGTTATAGTCCATATATAGTTAGGAATTTGCATTTACAAAACCTTGAAAATTCAATGAAAAAACCATTGGTTATAGAACATATATAGTTAGGAATTTGCATTTACAAAACCTTATTTTACTCGCATAAAACCATTGAAATTCCATATATAGTTAGATGCGCTAACTATATATCGCGCCCCCGCAATCCACTGCTGATGATGTCACATATTACATCATTCATGACATGGTCAGTGACATCACTGATGACATCACTGATGACATCTCAAATGACATCACTGATGACATCACTGATGACAACACCCAGTGACTGTATGTTTCTGTAAAGTTAAAATATGTCTCACATATTGAAGAATGAGTGGATGTATAAATGTCTGGATGAAGGATTTAGTAGGTGCATGACTGATTGTATGAGGGAGTGATTAAATGTGTCTCACTGAGTGCATGGGTTAGTGATTAAACTGTATTAATTTGTGCATCATTATATCTGTTGTTCTGTAAACTGCTGCATGTGTTGATCAGTAGCTATATGAGTAACTATATGGGTTATTGATTGGTTGCCCGAGTATTTGTATGGGAGACTGAGTATGTGTGTGAGTGGCTGGGAGGTGTGTGACTCTGTGCATAGATGTGTGAACAGCTGATTCACTAGATGTATGGGTTCAAAACTGCATGTGGAAACAACTGTATGGGTGGTTGACTGTGTGCATGAGTGTATTGGTGAGTGAATGGATATCTCAGTGCTACATGTCAAAGTAAGTACATATGTAAAAGACAGTACATGTGAGAGTTGACATATATAAATAACTGTGCATAAGAGCCAGTGAATGTGTGAGTGGCTGTATGGATCATTGTGAACTTGTATCAGGGATTGTATAAGAGAGAAAATATGTGTTAGTATATATTTGAATAAGTAAAGTTTGTATAACTGTATAGTTGAGGAAATGGAGGTGTGATTGATTGTTTGCATGACTGACTAGTTGTGTGAGTAACTCCATGGATGAGTGACAGTCTGTGAGTGTCTGTTTACACTGATTGTATCTAAGGTTATATTAGAGTCTGAAGAGGTTCATTGTATTATCACATGAATTATATCATGAGTGATGTCACCAGTGATGTCATTTGAGATGTCATCAGTGATGTCATCAGTGATGTCATTTGATATGTCATCAGTGATGTCATCAGTGATGTCATTTGAGATGTCATCAGTGATGTCATCAGTGATGTCACTGACCATGTCATGAATGATGTAATATGTGACATAATCAGCAGTGGATTGCGGGTGCGCGATATATAGTTAGCGCATCTAACTATATATGGAATTTCAATGGTTTTATGCGAGTAAAATAAGGTTTTGTAAATGCAAATTCCTAACTATATATGTTCAATAACCAATGGTTTTTTCATTGAATTTTCAAGGTTTTGTAAATGCAAATTCCTAACTATATATGGACTATAACCTATGGTTTTTTCTGTGAATTTCAATGGTTTTTTAATAGCAAATATCAAAAGCTGTTAAATGTGAAGTACGTGATAGGTAAAAACGTTTTCGTGTTTATGCACGCTGATGTGCTTTGAACGCTGCCCCCCCCCCTCCCTTCTTTTCTCTTAGAAGTACTCTCTCTTTGCAGATAGTGAACGGTAGTTAACGCAGACCTTTACCCCCGTTGTAATCCGTCGTACATGCTTGTCTCTCCATTTGATTGATTGTTATCCAAGCATTTACTGTTTTAGAATTGGTTCTCTTTGGATCATTCTCTATTTACAAACAAGCACAAAGTCGCAATACTCTGTTTAGTCTTTGCAGATAGTGAAAAATCGTGTAAAAAAATAAAAGTAATCGAGCAAAATCAGTAGACCACTAATTCGATCTCTTTTTGACCTCGGTAAAATACAAACATTAGGAACAACCCTTCATGAGAAATACAAAAATAGTGAAATGAACTGAGCTCCACACCATGAGGGCTGCAAGACAGCTCAACTCCGCCACCCACCCCGCCCAAAATAACGACAAACCCTATGCAAATATTATAAATATAGACAACACACCAGCAAAGAAACAGGGTAAAACATTTTATTAAATAACTATTTACATAACTATTTTATACTTTTTATTGCCCGATCCGGCTAGCTCAATCGATCGAGCATGAAACTCATGCACTGATAGCAAGCGTTGAGAGTTTGTAGAACGATGCCTTCAGATTTTCCACATACGGTGTAGTAGCGCGAACTGGGAGGGGGCGTTTGGATCCTGCCCCTTCCCCAAATAAGATTTTCATACGTGAATGTTCGTTCATGCTTTTTGTCCCTGAGTTGCTTCGATGTCACTGCCTTACACAAATGGCATAAGTCCTGGATGTTGAGTGCCATACTTCAGAGTTCTAAGCAGCGCTTGTAACACTGTTTAAACCTTATTTGCACCTGCTGCAGCTTCACTATTCAAAGTAAGTGGGGTCCGTTTGTGCACCTGACTGCATTGGAAAACAATGTGATACGGTGCCTCCCTAAACCGCTTGACGTAGGCCCCCGAGGGGCAGTGAGATGGCGCGGACTGAGAGGGGGCGCTTGGCTCCTGCCCCCTCCCCAAGTCGTGTTGCCCTGGTGTGGCCTGAGATCGCCCCCGACATAGGCGGCCGGCTCCCGGGGTCCGGCGGAATTTTTTCCCTTTTGATGACTCTTCCATTCTGGACCTTGTCCCACAATCCGTTTGACCTGAAGACACGCTGTAGTGGGGCGCCCCTTTACCGTTTTTGTTGCCATTCCGCCCGCTTTTGGTACTCTGTGCCTCTTCCGCCATTCAGCTGTTTACCGCCCGCTCTTGCGACTACAGCGTCTCGCTCACCATGTAGTTGAGTTGCTCCCGCTCTTAAAATTTAACCGAACTTTTTGGACTGCTGAAAGCGGTTGTATTCCGACCGCTGGTTGGTGGAGACATTTTGACTATATTCTGGACCTGCGTTCTCGCGTAATGCGTCATATGACGCGCCGCGTTAGCGCACCCGGAAGTGCTCCGGTGCGCAAGGCGCAGCTTCCCGGAAACGATCCAGAGCGCGCCACGCAGCGCGTAACGTAAGCATAACAGGTCATGTGACTTGTTAATAAAACTTTTCATTGGTTCATTTTACTTTTGTTTTCCTAATGATGTAAGACTAGGTCATGTGACCTAAAAATAACACTTTACATTGGATTAAAACATTTTTTTTCCCAAACGATGAAAGCCCCACCTTGTTTCTGGATGTTTCAGACTGAAGCTGGCGTCACCATGAGAGCACCACCATCTCGTAGCTCCGTCGTGGCCATTCCGCAAGCAATCATGGCAGCCGCTCCCCACCGGAAGCCTGCGGGAGTCGAGGGCCCCCAAGACTTTTGTACAATCTTCAAGGCTGAGGGGACGCTTTCGAGAATGGAACCCAAGCCCTGGCAGACAAGCGTCCGAGTTCCAAGGTGTCCCAGGGCCATTTTACTGGACCAGGCCCAAATCCGAAGAGCCGGCCGCCATTTTAAGAGTCCTGTGGCATGGTGAGCGAGACGCTGTAGCCGTAAGAGCGGGCGGTAAATAGCTGAATGGTGGAAAAGGCACAGTGTAGCAAAAGCGGGCGGAATGGCGACTGAAACGATAAAGGGGCGCCCCACTACAGCAGACGAGCCTACGCCATGTGCTTCAAAACTGCATACGTATCTTGTGATATCAAGGTTGGGCAATCAGTACACAACAAGCAGTTACGAGTCCCATTTACACCGGCGCCATTTTGGGCGCGGCCGGGCAGGTCCAGGATCTAGTCAAACATAACAAATGAGGCTGACGTCTCTGAAGCAGTTGACGCACAGCAGGACATAGCAAATAAACATGAAGTCTCTAAAGCTGTTAACTCACTGCAGGACAAAACAAGTGAACCTGAAACCTCTGGAATAATTGTCGCTCAAAAGAACAACACACAAAACTCTATAGAGCCTGAAGAAAGAAAAACAAAAGGGCACTGTAGTTTCAGACACACTTAACACTAATGACTAAACAAAGATATCGTCTGTTTATGAAGCAGTTATCATGTTCACAGAATTGACAAAGAAGTGTGCAGACACCAATGCTATTAAGAAACACAAGGAAATCCCTAACGCATCAGCATTCTCGGAAGAGGTTGACACAGATAACATCTTAAGGAACAAAGAAAGACAAAATAAGGATGAGGAAGTTATCACTTTAGTTTTTTCATCAGCTAGCGACAGCAAGAAACATATTGTAATGGAGATTAGAGAGGCTACGGATGGATAAATAAATTATCAAAAGAAATGGCTACTCCCCCCTTTAGCAGATTAGCTAAATCTTTGCGTAATTTTGGCAGAAAAGTTATATTATTGTTGTTGTTGTTGTTATCGTTATAGTTTCCGGAGAAGTATAATTCACCAATAGTTTTCTTTGTAGATGTTTTCCCATTAACAATCCCAGTTCCATCACCCGCCCAGGATATCACCACTGTTCCCCATGTCATAAAACCTTAGGATGTTCAATAACTGAAACAGCTAATATGGGTTTACTTACAGGGGACATCTTTTGTTCTGTTTTGTAAAGTAAAACTATTGTGAACGCAAGTATTATACATAGTAAGTGTTTAATATAGCATTTGTCAGTCATTGGTTAAGCAGCTAGGACCTGTTCACTCTTGACACCCCAGGTGCTGTGTATGTTGCACTATAGTGCTGCATCGAGAATACGGACAACCCTATTGATGTTGATTTTTCATTATTGATTATTGTAAAGAAATGGCGACTCCCCCCTTTAGCAGATTAGCTAACTGTTTGCGTAATTTAGGCATAAAAGTTATATTATTGTTGTTGTTGTTGTTATCGTTATAGTTCTAGTTAATTTCCATTCAGAGTGTCCTACACAGCACCACTCTAGGTAAACACTACTTTATGTAAAACCTGGGACATAGCACTCATTGAAACTATAGTTGGTCACCATGGGGTTTAAAGAAGGGATGGTTCTTCACCTGGGTGCCTTCCACAACTCAGCACGTTGTGCTGCCTTGGGACTATTCGCACAAAAGACAGCTTCTGACCATTGTTGTTTTTTTTATCAAAAAATGTTTAAATATATTTACAGTTTTTGTTGCGTTCGTTATATTTAAAAGTTAATAACGTTTTATAATCCAACTTTCTTGGAGTACTATATTTTTTTTAAAAATCGGGTGAATGGGGCCTTGAATCGGGTTATTGTCATGTGTGGGCTTTGCAAGTGTACTGCTACAGGATCGGACATTTCAAACTCAAATGCACGTTCTTTTTCTTACCTTTCCGAAGCATGGAGCGCAATAGCAGGCAGAGAAAGGGTGATGCACGTGTTGAACACTGCCTGGCCTGGCAAGTTGCTGGCAGTGCCCCCCCGCCCGCTCCTGAAAGAGGGCACACACACACCGCCGCCCCGAGTACTTCACAAATCTTTAAAAGACCATGCGCTTGTTCATGAGGCTTAAATGGTTTATCACCCCTTCTAGAACCCCTGCATCGACCCTCTGACGTTTCCTGGAAGAATTAGCACGTAACACAATACCAAACCCTGTCAGCTGAAACCCCCGAGGAATCGTGGGGCATATTATCAAGGGGGTTTATTTCCGCTTTTTTGGCTTTAAAAGCCCAAAAAAAGGAGATAAAATTATCTCCCTATTACCAAGCTGTCGCTAACACCAGTTAGTGACAGCTAAAAGGAGATAGCGACCATCTTGGGCCCCGCTTTGCATGTCAGTGATATTTATCACTAATGACATGCAAAGTGGGCGTGCCAAGATGTTAGCGACTGGAAAC
Source organism: Lissotriton vulgaris (assembly GCF_964263255.1). Classification (NCBI taxonomy): domain Eukaryota; kingdom Metazoa; phylum Chordata; class Amphibia; order Caudata; family Salamandridae; genus Lissotriton; species Lissotriton vulgaris. Next base: position 528,389,262 of record NC_141694.1, read on the forward strand.
AGTCCCTAACCATCGCCATCTCCTATTACCAACTTTTGGAGATATTCGCGCTAAGCGCGAATATCTCCAAAAGCTAACACCTGCCCTGAGCAGTTTTTAGCCATGTTATCCAATGGAAGGTGGATAACATGGCTAAGAGCATTTGCTGGATAATGCATGAATATCGCTGACTTTTCAGCGATATTCATGCATTGCGGCCGTTTTTTATCGCATTTGCGATAAACCTTGCTAATAGCAAGGTTTATCTGCGATAAAATTCGCCGATGTGCGGCGATAATTTTTGTCTCTAAACAAGTTAGAGACAAAAATTATCGCTAGTTGTTGGTAATATGCCCCCGGATTTTTCCTTGCAGGAATCGGGAGGCGGAAGACTAGCACTGAAATCAGTAGTCTCACGCCTGAATCGGGAGGGTTGGCATGTCTGGATTCTCTACAGCTGGGGCCATAAACTACATCCGCAGGGCTAGGTGATAGCCTGGGTCCGGCCTGGACAATCGGACACAGAGGAAGAGGAGTGTCAGAGGGTCCGGTAGTGAATAGGGTGAAAGGGTGGTGTTCGGCGGGCACAGAGTGTGATTCTCAGGGAAGAGCAGCGCAGATGGGGGGAAGTATATGGCCGATGCATGAGAGAGAGAGCGGGGGTGACCAGTGCGTGGGGGAGATGCTTGCGAGGGTGGGGAGCCGTGCTGAGAATCGACGGCGTGCAGAGAGTGGGTCTGGTCAAGGCATCTAAAATGGCTGCCGTGCACGACAAAATTGTGGCATTGGACAAAAAGGCAAGATGGTGCAGACAATGTTTATCAATAAGGATTCATTTATAACAAAATATTTACTCGCAGTGACAAAATGGTGGTCAACACTTCCTGATTTCCATCGAATCGAACGTTAACAGACGTCACGCAGCAAAAAAAAAAAAAAAAGCTCACGCACAGAGCAGTTTTTAGCCATGTTATCCAAAGGAAGGTGGATAACATGGCTAAGAGCATTTGCTGGATAATGCATGAATATCGCTGACTTTTCAGCGATATTCATGCATTGCGGCCGTTTTTTATCGCATTTGCGATAAACCTTGCTAAGAGCAAGGTTTATCTGCGATAAAATTCGCCGATGTGCGGCGATAATTTTTGTCTCTAAACAAGTTAGAGACAAAAATTATCGCTAGTTGTTGGTAATATGCCCCCGGGTTTTTCCTTGCAGGAATCGGGAGGCGGAAGACTAGCACTGAAATCAGTAGTCTCACGCCTGAATCGGGAGGATTGGTATGTCTGGATTCTCTACAGCTGGGGCCATAAACTACATCCGCAGGGCTAGGTGATAGCCTGGGTACGGCCTGGACAATCGGACACAGAGGAAGAGGAGTGTCAGAGGGTGCGGTAGTGAATAGGGTGAAAGGGAGGTGTCGGGCGGGCACAGGGTGTGATTCTCAGGGAAGAGCAGCGCAGATGGGGGGAAGTATATGGCCCATGCATGAGAGAGAGAGCGGGGGTGACCAGTGCGTGGGGGAGATGCTTGCGAGGGTGGGAAGCCGTGCTGAGAATCGACGGCGTGCAGAGAGTGGGTCTGGTCAAGGCATCTAAAATGGCTGCCGTGCACGACAACATTGTGGCATTGGACAAAAAGGCAAGATGGCGCAGACAATGTTAATCAATAAGGATTCATTTATAACAAAAAATTTACTCGCAGTGACAAAATGGTGGTCAACACTTCCTGATTTCCATCGAATCGAACGTTAACAGACGTCACGCAGCAAAAAAAAAAAAAAAGCTCACGCACAGCCGCTGGAAGACATGTATCAACATATATGAGCCTCCTCAGCCACCCTCAGAAAACATAAGGGGTCAGGATACGTCTCCCGCACCCCCTTATACCTAGTAATTTAATTAAAACGAAACACAAAATGGCGAATTCCCGTTTCGCTACCAGTTTGCGGCCCAGTTCGCGGCTCGGGAAGCGCTTCTACCGTGAAAAATATATATTTTTTTATTTTCCCCACGAGACCCTTTAATAACCCCAACATCATTCCTAGGGGGTCAAGAGAGGTATACCTTGCCCCCTTTCATTAAATTCCCCCTTCGTTTTTCACCTCTTCTTCTCTCTCGATCCTACCGAGAGATAAGATGGCGGTCGCTCCGGACTGTTTAGAATGTTGACAGACACCGGAGAGCCAATCAGCTTTCTGCGCGCAAAGTTCCGTTTCGCGAAAAGTAAGCGGACCGGAGCGCAGCCCGGAGCGCTGTTACAGATATATATCTTGTTTTGAACGTTAATTTCTCAAAAACTCCTGGAGCACATATATTGAGACCTAGCAAAGGCACATCGGGCTAACAGTCCCTACAATTTTGCCAAGTTTCGTGCAAATCCATTCAGCCGTTCGAGCTAAAAGTGAGGCCAACCGCCCTATGGAAATTAACATGGGAAAAACGCGTTTTGGGACCCCCCTTTTTTCTCGGCCCCCCCTTGACAAAACCCCCCCTCAAGGGCTGCTCAGAAACAAAATGTGCCATTTTCCTGAAAATTTCAGCCGATTCCGTCCACAAACGCCAAAGTTATTAGACATAGAATTTTCAAAAGTTCCATAGAGAATTAATCCTAACTATATATACCTACTGGCGATAGCCAGTAGGTAATATATATATATACACACACACACACACACACACACACACACACATATATATATATATATATATATATTCACTGAAAAAACCATAGGTTTCACACCAGTTATAGTTAGCTGGAAATTTTACTGATATAAAACCATTGAAATTCCCACGTTATAGTTAGTTGGACTCACTATAACTTGCGCGTGCAATGCACTGCTGATGACATCACATATTACATCACTCATGACATGGTCAGTGACATCACTCATGACATCACTGATGACACCATCCTTGTAACCCAGTGACAGACCTCCTTTCACTGTAAAGTAACCTTTGAAACACATATTCAAAAATAGAAACTAACATTAACAAAAAAGTGGATATACCCATACCAGTTACAACAACCAATTCAGTAATTTCACAATCTATATACAAATTCACACATTCACCAACAGTTTTATGTATTCACTCATACATATACTCACTCATCATATGTAGTGATACCCCTATTCATTCTGTTACACACTGACAGTCATCCAAAACTTACTCATACATATACTCACACATGCAAATAAACTAATAAACATCCATTTATTTGCATATACAACTATACACACATTAGCACATTACTTCTAAGGAAACTTACACATACTTACTCTCTTAAACAATCACTTATAGAAACACATACTTATTTAAACAGGAACTCTTTCAATCTCTCACTCTCACATATACTTACTTATATACATCAATTCTCATATATACAAGATTAAAACATATGTAGTTACTCATAAAGACACTAGTGAGAGAGGCATTCACTCTCTAACACACACATATACACACTCATCCACCCATACAATCCTACACAAATGCTGTCTTCAAAACACATACAAACAGTGAGTCAGTCATTGATGCATCTATGTGCTAAGTAACAGCCCCACCAAACCATACAGACACTCATACTGATACTAAAAAAACATCTAATAACCCATATACACACACATGTAGCTACTCACCAACCCATGCAGCCACTTATACACAAAGTAAAACACTGATACATATATTTAAATATTTAAACATTACTCGCTAATATATGTATTCACTAAGATACACTTAATAAGCCAGTTAACCAATCAATTTTTTTAAAAAAAAACATCCATTTAGACACTTATTTAAACATTTATTCTTCCATCGATCTTAACATATACATATATAAAATATATTTATTTTTCAGAAAGACACACATTGACTGGACGATGTCATCAGTGATGTCATTTGAGATGTCATCAGTGATGTCATGAGTGATGTCACTGACCATGTCATGAGTGATGTAATATGTGATGTCATCAGCAGTGCATTGCACGCGCAAGTTATAGTGAGTCCAACTAACTATAACGTGGGAATTTCATTGGTTTTATATCAGTAAAATTTCCAGCTAACTATAACTGGTGTGAAACCTATGGTTTTTTCAGTGAATTTAATAGGTTTTTTAAATGCTAATTCCTAACTATAACCGGTGTGAAACCTATGGTTTTTTCAGTGAATTTCATAGGTTTTTTAAATGCTAATTCCTAACTATAACTGGTGTGAAACCTATGGTTTTTTCAGTGAATTTCATAGGTTTTTTTAATGCTAATTCCTAACTATAAGTCTCACTTTATAAATAAGACTGTTAGCACTCTAGTTGTTCTTTAGAACACTCTGGTACATTCTGTCATTGGGCTACAGTTGGGCTACATCTAGTTGAAATTTGGGCTACATTTGCATTTTTTGGTCTCTGGTGGCCATCTTTGGGCTACATTGGGCTACATTGGACTACATTTGGGTTACATTTTGGCATTTTGGCATATATATATAGCCCAATGTAGCACAATATATATTTTATCAAAGTTAATTTTCGTAAAAACCACTTAAGAATAGGGCTACCAGTCCCTACAATTTTTCCCATTTTTTATTTTTTTTATTTTTTGCTTTGGAGCGCTCCCGGTGCGCTTCCCGGGGAGCGCCCCGAAAAGCGTACTTTTATAAAGCGCCCCCGGGCGCGCTCCGAGGAGCGTCCCGTAAGCGCCAATATCGCGAACGAAAACATGATCATGACGTATCGCGTAGCCGCGTCCGCGTGATACGCACGGCGTAAGCGAATACGATCGCGCAACGTAAACATCCGACGCGCTTACGCTACGCGACCCGAAGCGCCCCCGGGCGCGCCCAGGGGCGCGTAGCGTAAGCGCGTCGGGTCATGTGACCTGAAAATAACACTTTTCATTGGTTCATAACAGTTTTAGTTTCATAATGATGAAGCCCCTGGTCTTGTGACCTGAAAATAACACTTCTCATTGGTTCAGGACAGTTTTTTTTCTAAATGATGAAAGACCCCACCTTTTTTCCTTATTCTGACTTTGTCCTTTGACTGAGGAAGACCTGTTTGTACATCTCTGTACCTTTTTGATATTAATAATGGCTTCAGTAGCAGCAGCAGCTGGTGCATCTGCCCCACCACCACCACCACAACCACCAAGAGGACCACCTCAAGATTATATTGGTGGTCAAGAACAGGAGGAGGAGGACGAGGAAGAGGAGGAGGGGAGGAGAAGATGGCTGCCTGAAGAAAATACCCCATACAAACCCAAGCCACACATTGTATGGGAGTTTTTTTCAATCCCAGAGGGCAAGAAAAAAGTGAATGCGCCCAAGGTAACTTGCCTAATCTGCAATGATGAACTTTCACGGGGCAACCCAAACAAAAAATATTCATTTGGTAACTATACCATGATTCGTCATATGACCAGAAAGCACTCAAACAACTACTCTCGTGCTGAGTTCAGGGAACTGGCCAGTAACCTCCCCCAGTCGTCAAGGACCACCTCCCAAACAAACCAACCCACTTCATCGGGACCAGAAACATCCGAGATGATGCCTTGCATTCAGCCAAGATTTGCTGATTTTAAAATCACTTGTTCTGCATGTGGCAAGCTTATCGCCTATGGTGAAAAAAGCGTTAAGCTCATCGTCCTTGCAGGTGATAATCACAAGTGCCCCAAAAAGAAGTAATTTTTGGGGTTTTTTATTTTTTTGCTCCAGTTGAGCCAGTTTCAATTCCCTTTTTTTGTTTCTCCCCCTAAAAAAATACAAAAAAAATATAAAACTGTTTTGAAAAGCCAAAAAAAAGTTCAAAAAGTTCAAAAAACACAAAAAAATATAAAACAACAAAAAGAAGAAAAAAAAAGTTCTTTTTAGAACTACCTCCAATTTCTAAATAAAAACTTCATTTTTTTAAAACTCTGTCATCTTTTTCCCTCATTTTACGCTCTCCGGTGCGCTACCTGGTGCGCGTACCAGGCGCTTCCCCCGCGCAAAACGAAAAAAAAAAAAATTTAAATGCCCCGCGGGGCCCTTTTATAGCCCCCACATCAAACCTAGGGGGTCAAGGGGGGGTCTACCCTGCCCCCTTATGGTCATTTCCCTCTTTGTTTTGCCCACCTCTCGTGTCTCGATCCTACCGAGACACAAGATGGCGGCCGCTCCGGACTGTTTAGAATGTTTACAGACAACTGAGAGCCAATCAGCTTTCTGCGCGCAAGTCGCGTGGGGCGCCTGGAGCGCTCTCCGGTGCGCGCACCGGAGAGCGCCTATAGATATATATATTTTTTTGAACCTAAATTACTCAAAATCCACTGCAGCACATATCTTGAGACATAGCAAAGGCACATCGGGCTACCAGTCCCTACAATTTTGCCAAGTTTGGTGGAAATCCATTCAGCCGTTCGGGCTAAAAGTGAAATCGACCGCCCTATGGAAATTAACATGGGGAAAACGCGTTTTGGGACCCCCCTTTTATCTCGGCCCCCGCTTGACGTATCCCCCCCAAACTTTCAAGGAAGAACCGGAGCTCGACAAGGCCATTGTCAGGAAATTTTCAGGCAGATTCGTCAACCGGTGCCAAAGTTATTTCAAATAGAATTTTGAGATTTAACATTGAAAAAAATCCTAACTATAACTACCTACTGGCGACCGCCAGTATGTAATATATACACACACATATGTATATGTATATATATATATATATATATATATATATATATATATATATATATATATATATATATATATATATATATATATATATATATATATATATATATATATATATATGTGTGTATGTATATATATATTCACAGAAAAAACCATAGGTTATAGTGGATATATAGTTAGGAATTTGCATTTACAAAACCTTGAAAATTCAATGAAAAAACCATTGGTTTTAGGCCATATATAGTTAGGGATTTGCATTTACAAAACCTTATTTTACTCGCATAAAACCATTGAAATTCCATACATAGTTATAAGCGCTAACTATATATCGCGCACCCGCAATCCACTGCTGATGATGTCACATATTACATCATTCATGACATGGTTAGTGACATCACTGATGACATCACTGATGACACCTCAAATGACATCACTGATGACATCACTGATGACAACATCCAGTGACTGTATGTTTCTGTAAAGTTAAAATATGTCTTACATATTGAAGAATGAGTGGATGTATAAGTGTCTGGATGAAGGATTTAGTAGGTGCATGACTGACTGTATGAGTGAGTGATTAAATGTGTCTCACTGAGTGCATGGGTTAGTGACTAAACTGTTTTAATTTGTGCATCATTATATCTGTTGTTCTACAAACTGCTGCATATGTTGATCAGTAGCTATATGAGTAACTGTATGGGTTATTCATTGGTTGTCCAAGTATTTGTATGGGAAACTGAGTGTGTGTGTATGGGTGGCTGGGAGGTGTGTGACTGTACATAGATGTGTGAGTAGTTGATTCACTATATGTATGGATTCAAAAGTGTATGTGGAAACAGCTGTATGGGCGGTTGACTGTGCATGAGTGTATTAGTGAGTGAATGGATATCTCAGTGCTACATGTCAAATTAAGTACATATGTAAAACACAGTACATGTGAGAGTTGACATCTATAAATAACTGTGCATAAGAGCCAGTGAATGTGTGAGTGGCTGTATGGATCATTGTGAACATGTATCAGAGATTGTATAAGAGAGTAAAGTAAATATGTGTTAGTATATGTTTGAATAAGTAAGGTGTGTATAACTGTATAGTTGAGAAAATGGAGGTGTGATTGATTTTTGGCATAACTGACTAGGTGTGTGAGTAACTCCATGGATGAGTGACAGTCTGTGACTGTCTGTTTACACTGATTGTATCTAAGGTTATATTAGAGTCTGAAGAGGTTCATGGTATTATCACATGAATGATATCATCAGTGATGTTATCAGTCATGTCAAATGAGATGTTTTCAGTGATGTCATCAGTGATGTCATTTGAGATGTCATCAGTGATGTCATCAGTGATGTCACTAACCATGTCATGAATGATGTAATATGTGACATCATCAGCAGTGGATTGCGGGTGCGCGATATATAGTTAGCGCTTATAACTATATATGGAATTTCAATGGTTTTATGCGAGTAAAATAAGGTTTTGTAAATGCAAATCCCTAACTATATATGGCCTAAAACCAATGGTTTTTTCATTGAATTTTCAAGGTTTTGTAAATGCAAATTCCTAACTATATATCCACTATAACCTATGGTTTTTTCTGTGAATTTCATTGGTTTTTTAATAGCAAATATGAAAAGCTTTAAAATGTCAAGTACGTGATAGATAAAAACATTTTCGTATTTATGCACGCTGATGTGCTTTGAACGCTGCCCCCCCCCTCCCCTCTTTTCTCTTAGTAGTACTCTCTCTTTGCAGATAGTGAACGGTAGTTAACGCAGGCCTTTGACCCCGTTGTAATCCGTCGTGCCTGCTTGTCTCTCCATTTGATTGATTGTTATCCAAGCATTTACTGTTTTAGAATTGGTTCTCTTTGGATCATTCTCTATTTACAAACAAGCACAAAGTCACAATACTCTGTTTAGTCTTTGCAGATAGTGAAAAATCGTGTAAAAAAATAAAAGTAATCGAGCAAAATCAGTAGGCCACTAATTGGATCTCTTTTTGACCTCGCTAAAATAGAAATATTAGGAACAACCCTTCATGAGAAATACGAAAATAGTGAGATGAACTGAGCTCCACACCATGAGGGCTGCAAGACAGCTCGACTCCGTCACCCACCCCGCCCAAAATAACGACAAACCCTATGCAAATATTAAAAATATAGACAACACACCAGCAAAGAAACAGGGTAAAACATTTTATTAACTAACTATTTACATAACTATTTTATACTTTTTATTGCCCGATCCGGCTAGCTCAATCGATCGAGCATGAAACTCATGCACTCTGATAGCAAGCGTTGCTACTGATGCTATGCAGACCAAAACTGGTTTTCAGTTTGTACATTTTTCTAGATTTTTCAATCCAAGGTTGGTTGACTTTGTAGAACGATGGCTTCAGATTTTCAACATACGGTGTGGTGGCGCGGACTGGGAGGGGGCGCTTCGCTCCTGCCCCCTCCCCAAGTAAGTTTTTCATACGTGAAAGTACGTTAATGGTTTTGGTCCCTGAGTTGCTTCAATGTCACTGCCATTCTCAAATGGCATAAGTTCTGGATGTTGGGTGCCATAGTTAAGAGTTCTGAGCAGTGCTTGTAACACTGTCTGAAGCTTATTTCCACCTACTGCAGCTTCACTATTCTCAAAGTAAGTGAGTGTCGTTTGTGGACCTGACTGCATTAGAAAACAATGTGATATGTTACCTTCCTAAACAGCTTGACGGAGGCCCCTGAGGGGCGGTGTGATGGCCATGGACTCGGAGAAGACGCTTGGCTCCGACACCCTCCCCAAGTCTTATAGCACTGGTGTAGCCTGAGATCGCCCCCGACATAAGCGGCCGGCTCCCGGGGTCCGGCGGAACTTTTTGCCTTTTGATGACTCTTCAATTCTGGACCTTGTCCCACAATCCGTTTGACCTGAAGACACGCTGTAGTGGGGCACCCCTTTACCGTTTCAGTTGCCATTCCGCCCGCTTTTGCTACACTGTGCCTCTTCCGCCATTCTGCTGTTTACCGCCGGCTCTTGCGACTACAGCGTCTCGCTCATCATGTAGTTGAGTTGCTCCCGCTCTTGCGGTGCAGCGATAGGCGGCTGCCACAGGACTCTCAAAATGGCGGCCGGCTCTTCGGTTTTGGGCCTGGTCCACTAAAATGGCCCTGGGACACCTTTGAACTCGGACGCTTCCCTGATAGGGCTTGGGTCCCATTCTCGAAAGCGTCCCCTCAGCCGTGAAGATTCTACAAAAGTCTTGGGGGCCTCCGACTCCCGCAGGCTTCTGGTGGGGAGCGGCTGCCATGATTGCTCGTGGAATGGCCACGACGGAGCTACGAGATGGTAGTGCTCTCATGCTGACGCCAGCTTTAGTCTGAAACATCCAGAAACACTGTAGACTACCAATTCGATCAGTTCCGGTAGCGCCCCAACATGACCCGGAAGAGAAGAACTTGCCCTCCCCTCTTTGACTGATGGTTCTTGTTGCCTGTCCCCTCTGTTGTCATTTAACAGAACTTTTTGGACTGCTGAAAGGGGTTGTGTTCCGAACGCTGGTTGGTGGAGACATTTTGACTATATTCTTGACCTACGTTGTCGCGTAATGCGTTATATGACACGCCGCGTTAGCGCACCCGGAAGTGATCCGAGGCGCGGCGCGCAGCGCGTAACATAAGCATAACAGGTCATGTGACTTGTTAATAAAACTTTTCATTGGTTCATTTTGCTTTTGTTATTTTAATGATGAAAAGCTTGGTCATATGACCTAAAAATTACGCTTTTTATTGTTTTCGAACATTATTTTTTTAAAAACATATATGTTAGAATATTCCAGGCTAATGTACTTTCCCGGAAAATTTACAACTGTCCTGCAAGTAAAATATATTCCTTTTTCGAGAAAAAGGGCGTTTCTTCGTTCCATGACGGAGCCGTTGAGTAAAAGAGACTCGGCCTGCTGTCTTAGTCGCCGATACGCCTGATTATCAGATTCTTATCGATCACTTTATGTTGCAGAAATGAAAAACACAACTGCCCTTGACCATTTATCTTTACTGCGTTCCTACATATTATACCTTTTATCTGTCATGTAATTGGACTGCTTTATTTCACTTGCCTTTTACTGATTCGAAAACAGTGACTAAAAGTAAAAACTTTACCAATGTAAATACTACTACCGTGTTTTGTTTTAAAAACCTTTATTGTGAAAATGTCAGTATACAAATACGGGCCTATAACCACGTGGGCCGGCCACGGAGCAAACTGAAATCGTATATGATGAGGAGACATTTACACTGTAGAGGAACGTAACGGGCGGGCTATTAGGTTGCAAGAACTAAGGTGTCTAACAGTTGCGGAATCGGTGGACGTACATTTTGTAATTAAAATACTACAGGGCCACTTACAATAACATTTTCTAGATATACATTTGCGGGCAAGGAGTTACGAGTCCCATTTATACCGGCGCCATTTTGGGCGAGGCCGGGCAGGTCCAAGATATAGTCAAAATGTCTCCACCAACCATCGGCCAGACCAGAACCCCTTTCGGCCCTTTATGCTACAAGATGGTGTCTTCCATTCAGAAAATATTGTTGGCAGCATGTTGAAAGGAAACAGAAACAGCCGTTCTCCTAGTGAGTTTCACATTGTTACATTTAGGAAGAATGTTGAAGAGTAGTATGTGGAAAATCTGAAGCCATTTTTCTACAAACTCTCAATCAGACTTGGATAGAAAAAAAAATCCTGAAGAATGTACAAACTGAAAACCAATTTTTGTCTGTATAGCATCAACAGCAACGCTTGAGTCAGCTTTGTGTCAAGCCGCCATTTTCATTCAATCAATAGCGTCCCCCTGCACACATTCAGGGACCTGGTCGTGTCTTCAGATGAAACGGATTGTAGGAAAAGAAGCAGAAAGGAAAAGGAAAAAAGTTCCGCCGGACCTCGGGAGCCAGCCGCCTATGTCATGTGCGACCTTTGGCCACACCAGGGCAATAGTGAAGCTGCAGCAGGTGCAAATAAGCTTCAGACAGTCTTACAAGCACTGCTCAGAAATCTCAACTGAGGCACTCAACATCCAGGACTTGCCATTCGGATCTTGGCGCCTTGTGCTGGTTCCGACTTATTCACACATCGGTCCACTACTGACATCACCTCATAAGCCAACGGGGCACCCCACGCCGACTTTCGGCGCAGCATTGTAGGATGGCCACACCAGTGCGGCAACTTCCTGGACACAACCTCGGTGCCATCCGGATCTCGGCGCGTTCGACTCACTGTACCGCAAGAGTGACCACAACTCAGCTGGACACGCCGTCTTTCGGCGCAGCATTGTAGGATGGCCACACCAGTGCGGCAATTTGCTGGACACCACCTCGGTGCCATTCGGATCTCGGCGCGTTCGAGTCACTGTACCGCAAGAGTGACCGCAACTCAGCTGGACACGCCGTCTTTCGGCGCAGCATTGTAGGATGGCCACACCAGTGCAGCAATTTGCTGGACACCACCTCGGTGCCATCCGGATCTCGGCGCGTTTGAGTCACTGTACCGCAAGAGTGACCGCAACTCAGCTGGACACGCCGTCTTTCGGCGCAGCATTGTAGGATAGCCACACCAGTGCAGCAACTTGCTGGACACTAACTCGGTGCCATCCGGATCTCGGCGCGTTGTGCTGCCTTCGGCCTATTCGCACATCGGTCCGCTACTGACGCCGCCTCACGTGCCAACGGATTTTCTACGCTTTTTGTAGCCCTATGCCGCATAACAGGTCATGTGACTTGTTTATAAAACTTTTCATTGGATCATTTTACTTTTGGTTTCCTAAAGATGGAAGGCTTGGTCATATGACCTAAAAATAACACTTTTCATTGGTTTAGAACATTTTTTTTTCCCAAACGATGAAAGCCCCACCTTGTTTCTGGATCATTCAGACTGAAGCTGGCGTCAGCATGAGAGCACCACCATCTCGTGGCTCCGTCGTGGTCATTCCGCGAGCAATCATGGCAGCCGCTCCCCACCGGAGACCTGCGGGAGTCGGGGGCCCCCAAGACTTTTGTAGAATCTTCACGGCTGAGGGGACGCTTTTCGAGAATGGATCCCAAGCCCTAGCAGGCAAGCGTCCGAGTTCCAAGGTGTCCCAGGGCCATTTCAGTGGACCAGGCCCAAAACCGAAGAGCCGTCCGCCATTTTAAGAGTCATGTGGCAGGCGCCTATCGCTGCACTGCAAGAGTGGGAGCAACTCAACAACATGGTGAGCGAGACGCTGTAGCCGCAAGAGCGGGCGCAACTCAGCTGGATGGCCGCCACCTGGGGAGGCCCGTTCATGCCGCCTCCCCCACGCCCCCCCCCCCCCGGGCCGCCGCACGCAAATTTTCGGAGCAGCATTGTAGGATACCAAAACCAGTGCGGCAGTTTACTGGACATCACCTGGGTGCCATCAACATCTCAGCGCGTTCTGCTGCCTTGGGACTATTCGCACAACAGACCGCTACTGACGAGGCCTCCACCCGCCCCACCCGGGACGCCCCACGCCAATTTTCGGAGCAGCATTGTAGGATCCCAAAACCAGTGCGGCACCCAGGCGACATCACCTGGGTGCCGTCCAGAACTCTGCACGTTGTGCTGCCTTGGGACTATTCGCACAAAAGACAGCTTCTGACCATTGTTGCTTTTTTGGGTGAAAAATGTTTAAATGTTTTTACAGTTTTTGTTCCGTTCATTATAGTTAAATGTTAATAAAGTTTTAAAATCTAACTTTGTTGGAGTGCTATATATGTTTAAAAAATCGGGTGAATGGGGCCTTGAAACGGGTTATTGTCATGTGTGGGCTTTGTAAGTGTACTGCTACAAGATCGGACATTTCAAACTCAAATGCACGTTCTTTTTCTTACCTTTCCGAAGCATGGAGCGCAATAGCAGGCAGAGAAAGGGTGATGCACGTGTTGCACACTGCCTGGCCTGGCAAGTTGCTGGCAGTGCCCCCCCCGCCCGCTCCTGAAAGAGGGCACACACACACCGCCGCCCCGAGTACTTCACAAATCTTTAAAAGACCATGCGCTTGTTCATGAGGCTTAAATGGTTTATCACCCCTTCTAGAACCCCTGCATCGACCCTCTGACGTTTCCTGGAAGAATTAGCACGTAACACAATACCAAGCCCTGTCAGCTGAAACCCCCGAGAAATCATGGGGCATATTATCAAGGGGGTTTATTTCCGCTTTTTGGGCTTTAAAAGCCAAAAAAAAAAGAGATAAAATTATCTCCCTATTACCAAGCTGTCGCTAACACCAGTTAGTGACAGCTAAAAGGTGATAGCGACCATCTTGGGCCCCGCTTTGCATATCAGTGATATTTATCACTAATGACATGCAAAGTGGGCGTGCCAAGATTTTAGCGACTGGAAACAGTCCCTAACCATCGCTATCTCCTATTACCAACTTTTGGAGATATTCGCGCTAAGCGCGAATATCTCCAAAAGCTAACACCTGCCCTGAGCAGTTTTAGCCATGTTATCCAATGGGAAGTGGATAACATGGCTAAGAGCATTTGCTGGATAATGCATGAATATCGCTGACTTTTCAACGATATTCATGCATTGCGGCCGTTTTTTATCGCATTTGCGATAAACCTTGCTAATAGCAAGGTTTATGTGCGATAAAATTCGCCGATGTGCGGCGATAATTTTTGTCTCTAAACAAGTTAGAGACAAAAATTATCGCTAGTTGTTGGTAATATGCCCCCGGGTTTTTGCTTGCAGGAATCGGGAGGCGGGAGACTAGCACTGAAATCAGTAGTCTCACGCCTGAATCGGGAGGGTTGACATGTCTGGATACTCTACAGCTGGGGCCATAAACTACATCCGCAGGGCTAGGTGATAGCCTAGGTCCGGCCTGGACAATCGGACACAGAGGAAGAGGAGTGTCCGAGGGTGCGGTAGTGAATAGGGTGAAAGGGAGGTGTCGGGCCGCTCGGGCGGGCACAGGGTGTGATTCTCAGAGAAGAGCAGCGCAGATGGGGGGAAGTATATGGCCCATGCATGAGAGAAACAGCGGGGGTGACCAGTGCGTGGGGGAGATGCTTGCGAGGGTGGGGAGCCATGCTGAGGATCGGCGGCGTGCAGAGAGTGGCCCTGGTCAAGGCATCTAAAATGGCTGCCGTGCACGACAAAATTGTGGCATTGGACAAAAACGCAAGATGGCGCAGACAATGTTTATCAATAAGGATTCATTTATAACAAAATATTTACTCGCAGTGACAAAATGGTGGTCAACACTTCCTGATTTCCATCGAATCGAACGTAAACAAACGTCACGCAGCAAAAAAAAAAAAAAAAAGCTCACGCACAGAGCAGTTTTTAGCCATGTTATCCAATGGAAGGTGGATAACATGGCTAAGAGCATTTGCTGGATAATGCATGAATATCGCTGACTTTTCACTGATATTCATGCATTGTGGCCGATGTGCGGCGATAATTTTTGTCTCTAAACAATTAAAACGAAGCACAAAATGGCGAATTCCCGTTTCGCTACCAGTTTGCGGCCCAGTTTGCGGCCCGTGAAGCGCTTCTACCGTGAAAAATCATTTTTTTTTATTTTCCCCACGGGACCCTTTAATAACCCCAACAACAATCCTAGGGGGTCAAGAGGGGTATACCTTGCCCCCTTTCAATAAATTCCCCCTTCGTTTTTCACCTCTTCTTCTCTCTCGATCCTACCGAGAGATAAGATGGCGGCCGCTCCGGACTGTTTAGAATGTTGACAGACACCGGAGAGCCAATCAGCTTTCTGTTATCCAATGGAAGGTGGATAACATGGCTAAGAGCATTTGCTGGATAATGCATGAATATCGCTGACTTTTCAGCGATATTCATGCATTGTGGCCGATGTGCGGCGATAATTTTTGTCTCTAAACAATTAAAACGAAGCACAAAATGGCGAATTCCCGTTTCGCTACCAGTTTGCGGCCCAGTTCGCGGCCCGTGAAGCGCTTCTACCGTGAAAAATCGTTTTTTTTTTATTTTCCCCACGGGACCCTTTAATAACCCCAACAACAATCCTAGGGGGTCAAGAGGGGTATACCTTGCCCCCTTTCATTAAATTCCCCCTTCGTTTTTCACCTCTTCTTCTCGCTCGATCCTACCGAGAGATAAGATGGTGGCCGCTCCGGACTGTTTAGAATGTTGACAGACACCGGAGAGCCAATCAGCTTTCTGCGCGCAAAGTTCCGTTTCGCGAAAAGTAAGCGGACCGGATCGCTGCCCGGAGCGCTGTTACAGATATATATCTTGTTTTGAACGTTAATTTCTCAAAAACTACTGGAGCACATATATTGAGACCTAGCAAAGGCACATCGGGCTAACAGTCCCTACAATTTTGCCAAGTTTCGTGCAAATCCATTCAGCCGTTCGGGCTAAAAGTGAGTCCAACCGCCCTATGGAAATTAACATGGGAAAAACGAGTTTTGGGACCCCCCTTTTTTCTCGGCCCCCCCTTGACGAACCCCCCCCAAATTTCCAGGAGCTGCTCAGAAACAAAATGTGCCATTTTCCTGAAAATTTCAGCCGATTCCGTCCACAAACGCCAAAGTTATTAGACATAGAATTTTCAGAAATCCCATAGGGAAAAAATCCTAACTATATATACCTACTGGCGACCGCCAGTAGGTAATATATATATATATATATATATATATATATATATATATATATATATATATATATATATATATATATATATATATATATATATATATATATATATATATATATATATATATATATATATATGTATATATATAAATATATATATGCTGGGCGGCGTGAATTGTCATTTCTGCCCCCACTGGAAAGTTCCCCGGATCTCTGAGGCTGAAGCAGTTTGGGGACCCGAGGAGGCGCTTTTGTTTTGGAAAAAGCAGGAAATTGGCTGCAACTTGTGAACTGTACTGCCACCCTCGCAAAGACCACGTGGTGACATACTCCCCCTGCAACACCTACCTGGACTCAACATCATGCATTCTGGGTGTTGTGGTCCACACACACTTTGTGAACTGGCAACTGGTGAGCTGACAACACTAGTGGGCGGAGCGGGCTCTCTGTCAATAAGAGGGCAGCAAGATTTACATTTGTGATGTTGGAAACCTCCTGGATTCTTGAGTGGTGATGAAGGCTGACAAATTGCCGAAATGCATTCGCCACAATAAGAAATAAAATCTGCTTCCAAGTGCCTTCCCCTGCGTGGTCTCTCCTGTCTCGAAAGAAGGAGTTCTGTTGCATACATTTCCGCGTCAACCAGAGGCACGGTACTGAGACCCCTGCTTCGCAAGTTGGCCCTGTCGTCACTGGCTTCTGCGGTGGTTTATGTGTGTATCCAAGGTGTTGGTTGGTTTGGGCCCGCCATGGACTTTTGGAGAGTAATTGAAGTGGTTGTGAGGTTATTAACCTCATGCTGGGCGGCGTGAATTGTCATTGCTGCCCCCGCTGGAATGTTCCCCGGATCTCCGAGGCTGAAGCAGTTTGGGGACCCGAGGAGGCACTTTTGTTTTTTAACAAGCAGGAAATTGGCTGCAACTTGTGAACTGTACTGCCACCCCCGCAAAGACCACTTGGTGACATACTCCCCCTACAACACCTACCTGGACTCAACATCATGCATTCTGGGTGTTGTGGTCCACACACACTTTGTGAACTGACAACAGGTGAGCTGACAACGCTAGGGGGCGGAGCGGGCCCTCTGCCAATAAGAGGGCGGCAAGATTTACATTTGTGATGTTGGAAGCCTCTCGGATTCTTGGGTGCTGATGAAGGCTGACAATTTGCCGAAATGCATTCGCCACAATAAGAAATAAAAATCTGCTTCCAAGGTCTTGCCCTGCGTGGCCTCTGCTCTCTTGAAAGAAGGAGTTCTGTTGTATATATATATATATATATATATATATATATATATATATATATATATATATATATATACTGGAAAGAACCATTGATGTCATCAGTGATGTCACTGACCATTTCATGAGTGATGTATTATGCAAGGTCACACGCAGTTCATTGCGGGGTCATACAGCTCAGGTAACTAATACTGCTGAATTTCACTGGTTTTATACAAGTGAAATCTGAGCCTAACTATAACATCACTGCAACCTTTATTCTTTTAAGTGAATTTCTATGATCTTTTAATGGTATTTTCTAAGTCTAAAGCCCCTGTAACCTTTGTTTTTTCAAGTGAATTTATATGTAGTCACGTTTGCAGGGTGGTGGAGAAAGTGGGCATGGCCTTCAAACTCTGCTCAGCAATCCCACTGTCTGGGACTTACTGGTGTCAATGGGGGGGGGGGGTAAGTTGGCCCTCAAGGACCCTCAAAAGCCAAGGGGGATTAATCCCCCAACTAGTAGTGCACCAGGAGGCACGCTTGCAGAGTGGTGGAGAAGGGGGGAGGCCCACCTCACCTCTCAGCAATCCCCCTGTGTGGGATGTACAGGAGGTAACAGGAGGGGCTGTTGGCCCCTAAGGACCTTCAGCAACAAAGTGAATTTCTATGATCTTTTAATGGTATTTTCTAACTCTAAAGCCCATGTAACCTTTGTTTTTTTCAGTGAATTTATATGTAGTCACAGTTGCAGAGTGGTGAGAAAGGGGGCATGGCCTTCCAACTCTGCTCAGCAATCCCACTGTCTGGGACTTACTGGTGTCAATGGGTGGGTAAGTTGGACCTCAAGGCCCCTCAAAAGCCAAGGGGGATTAATCCCCCAACTAGTAGTGCACCAGGAGGCACGCTTGCAGAGTGGTGGAGAAGGGGGGCAGCCTCCCCTCACCTCTCACCAATCCCCCTGTGTGGGATGTACAGGAGGTATCAGGTGGGCTGTTGGCCCCCAAGGACCTTCAGCAACAAAGGGGACTTCATCCCACAACACATTTTGCACCACAAAGCCAGCCTCTCCTCTTTAAACCTCCCTCCCTTTAACACAACATTACCTAATCTCTGCCAGCCTATTTATCTTGCCTACTATCACCAGAAACCACGTGCCTCACAATAATGACCACAGCTAAGTTGTATAAATATAATTTACCACCAATTCACTGAAGTAAATGCATGCAATTTTTTTTTCGTTCTTGAGAGCACATGACTAATCACAAAACAGATTTACCATTAACCTTAGGTGCTGAAGTAATATGATATTCACCACAAATTGCTTGAACGCCTTGTCAGGGGTAGGAAACACTATATAAATACAATAATAATGCATGTAGTATTGATGATTGTAGCTAGGTTGATTGAACAATGTGATCACACAATCGACATCAATTAGAGGTCTTGAGGCTCCAAAATGTCATTGAAAAGCTGCAAGCATTACTAACAAGGAGCCAATTAGAATGGGATCTATCCTGTCTGTAATTTTAGAGCCAACCCTGTTACATGAAGATGAAAATAAATGTATAACTGAAGCTTAGCTTGCATAAATCGAATATCTTGAAATAAACTACATACACTTGCTAAAAAGACGGAATAATCATTAAAAATAAGCTGTGTGTGCTTTTTTCGTATATGAAATTTCTTTTATGACATGACTTTCTCCAGTGGCGTAGCGTAGCTGGGGGTCGGGCGGTGGTGGGGGGGTGGGGGGGGGGGGTCATGGTGGTGGGGGGGGGGGTGTTGAGGGGTGCTCTGCAATTTTTTTTATTTTTTTTAAACACTTTATTCTTCCTCGGTGTCGTCTGTCGCCTCTCCCCGGCCCCCGGCCCATACCTGTACCTCCGTCACTGGGCGGCAAACTGAGGGACCGCCCCGGGCAGCAAAAGCTCTATCTAGGCCACTGTCTTTCTCCTTGGAGTAAACTGCCTCAATGATGCTGAACAAACATACCTCTTTGCGATTTGTTTGTTGATTTTTCACGTGTGCCAGCTAAAAGGTTAACTATAAAAATAGAAATCTGAAAGAAACCTTAGGGAAATATGTTTTTGCTCTCTGCCATCATAATATAGGTATGTTTTTATGAATTATGCACTCTACGATTACATTTGAAATATGTTTGTTTTGTTGACAATACAGACAAATGACATTAATTAACTTCTTGAAAATTAAAGCTTGATTAAACACAATATGTGTCTTCCTTTCTTTTAAATCATAATCTGGGAGATTCAGTGGAATTCAAATAATAATACTTTACTATACTTTCGCTCAGTTTTTTATTTTATTTATCACTTTGTCATGAGTTCTACAGATGAGATAAAAGCCAGACGATGATGGCAGCAATTACAAGGTAACAAGGTTGACAGAAGTGAACAGGTTTCGCTGACATGGTCGATTAACTTAATGGAAAATGTTAAAGAAAAAAAGAATGCGTATTTGCAAGAAGGAATATTTGTTTCATGTTCAAAGAGTTTTAGATTTTGAAATATCATACTATTTCAGTTATTGCAGCTTTCAAAGCTAATTCCCTGAGGAAACATTAAATCAAGTAATTATTTCGAAATTTTAAGGATGTGAACGTTTCTGAATTATCATGGCACTGAGCCTGGAAAACACTCGAACTCCCCCAGGCTTTTATGTTGAAAATGTGCTCTCATGTTCTTAGAGTGCGAGACATAGCAATCATTGTAGCCCTCAGAGAAGAACGTGTTTGATAAGCTCAAATAATATTCCTTACTGTTTCTGAAGTATTATTTCTTATTTGTAATAACGAGTCCCCACATCTTATTTTCCAACACTATTTGCGACAAATATGAACAGTGAGAAAAGCGCTACATATACATTAAACGTATGTGCGCAATGAGAATATTTGATGCCGGTCAAAGTTGATATGGGTGCCACAGGTTATGTGTGCTAGTTTTTCCTTTTTTTCAAATAGTAAAGATTCTATGTCAGGACCGGAGGCTCCGATTATGCTTTTCTTCTTCGCTTGTATTCTTATGTAAAAAAACACAGCAGCCAGAAAAGCAATAAAACGATTTTTTCTTCCAAACATAGAGAAAAAACATCATTTGATCTCACAGAAATGAGTAAATCCAGTCGATAAACATCAACTCCCATAAGTCCAAGGAATAACACAACAACTGAGTCCTTCCACACTGTCCATGGCTCCTAGAAAGCTCCACCATCTTGTGAAACCCTCCTCTTTCTTCTCTGCTGCGCCACCAGCTAAGTGCCTTTTTTCTTATCTCCGCATATGAGGCGCTTTGGTAGTAATTGTACTATATAAAGGGCTTTTAGTCGCAATTGAGGGGATCGCTGTGTTTGTACATTGTGATTGACAACGTTTTACTTTCAGATTCCCCGGGTTTGCTTTCACTCCCTCCGCGGCCGGCCCACTTGCAGCGGGATATGTTGCCCGCCAGGGGGAGCCCGTGCGTCTCGTTGCTTCCTCAGGGCGGTTTTACTTCAAAGAGGAGACGTGCTGAGGGAGACGAGTTCGCCCAAGCCTGTCCCCTTCCACCATACCAGAAAGCCCTTTGGGGTCTGTTTTGCCCATTTGTTTTTATTTCGACACCTGTTGGGGTCCGTATCAAGGGAGTTTTCCCTCTGTAATCGCCTACGGCAGATAAGTGCACTTGTTCGCTTTGGAGCGTGCTGGGTGGCGGTTAGACCGTGTCAGTCTGTCTGACGGCCTGCGCGCTCAGGTTGTGTGTACCACCTGCCCAAATTAGACCCAGGCACTGAAGGATTTCAACATTGGTGTTTTCTGCCTTTGCCAAGTGTTGCCTGCATTATAGTGGGAGTGTTAACCCTTGCCTACTAGGTACCCTGGTGAAATGGAGCAGGGGAGTTTCTATAAGGAGGAGGAAGCCACACAGTACCTACCGCTGGATGACTGCTTCTTTGAGGCTGTAGATAGATCCATCCTCAGGTGTGTTAATGAAGTGGTAGCCCCTATGGAAGAGCACCTGTCTAACCGCATTGTGGCGGAGTGCGCTAAGTTAGCTCTGGCCCATATCGATAAAACTTCCCCAGCACCAGTCCCTTTATCACAGCCTAAGAAGGTATGTGGGGAGGGTGGTGCGGAGGGGGCCAAGGGAGTAGACAAGGACACCTTGGAGCGCCTGAAGAGTGCCTTCTTGTCCAAGTCCGTGCCACCTCCTTCTGCGGCTCCCCTGCCACCGTAGCCTTCAGATTCTACAGCACCTCCTTCCCAGTCTCAAGATGGGGGTTCCCCTACAGACACCGACGAAGATGAGGGGTCTTCGCGTTCTTGGCGTCCAGCCAGTTTTGCTGGCACATTGCCTCAGGATGCCTCAGGCATGCTGGATCCGTATGAAATTATCCATCCGCGATCTGCAGCCTGGGGACTTGGGGACAAGGTTGCCATGTTTGTGGGGGGGACGCCTCTGCAAGCCTCTAGAGAAGGAGGCACAGGGATGCCTCAGGGCAAAATGTTCGCGCCCCACCTTAGAAGGGAAGGTGGCCCTTACCCCAAAACTGGACTTGAAAATGGCCACTTTCCTTACGAAGTATGTAAAAAACCCTCGCAAGGGAATAGATCGATCTTGGCGCTCCTACCAGGATAAGCTCTTGGACGCCATAGGCTCAATGACAAAAATCTTGGACATGGCGGAAGAGACAAAGGTGACAGGTTCTGTTATATCCCCCGACGTGCTGTCTTATTGGGCGCAGAGGGCAATAGCTTTTATGGGGAATGCCAAATGCGCCTTGTCGACAGAACACCAACGCTCCTTGCTCATTAAGCTCGATCCAAAAGTGGTCGACTTAGCATCCTCCGAGGCAGGCACTGTGGCCCAAGGGGACCTGTTTGGGGATCCCTTTGTAAAAGAATTGGGAACATTCGTGGCCACCTTTACCTCATTAGACAAGGCCCAGTCTAATATTAAAAGAGTTTTCCAGACTCGTTTCTCCCAAAAGGCCAGTCGCGGTAGGGGCCGCGCGACCGGCCACAGTGGTCAACAGACCAAAAACAGGGACAAGGCTCCGGGTGAGAGCAGTACAACACCTCAGCCAATTTCAACCCCTTTTACCCTACCAGGGGACCACGCTTCCGAGGCCGCTGCAGCTTCAATAACAACACCGTCTGTGGTCATTCAGGAAGTAAGTGTCATCCCTGCGGAGCAAGTGCATATTGGAGATTGTTTAGCAGATTTTCAGGACCCTTAATCGCTTCACACGGCAGATGCTTGGATGCTTCTGTCCTTTTTTTCTGTTACAGTGTTATGTTATTGTGTTGCAGTATTCCTTCTCCTAAAGCGCCGGGACACTCTTTTTGAGTAGCCGAGCGCTATACAAAAGAATAAATAACATAACATAACATAACATCTTGCAGACCATGAAGGGGTTTCATATAGATTTCTACGATCAGCCACAGAAGGGCCGAACGCTGAAATCCAATTTCTTTCTCCGTCCCCGATGCTCAGCTGATCGACGAGGAGGTGTCAGCACTGCTCATGAAAGGGGCCATCTGTCGATCAGCTCTGCATCCCAATGATTTCCTCAGCAACATCTTTTTGTTGGAAAATATGGACAGGGGACAGCGGCCAGTGATAAATCTCAAGGAGTTCAATGGGTGATTGGTCCACAGACATTTCAAGCTGGAAGGAATCCATCTTCTGCAGGATGTACTCTTACCACAAGATTGGATGGTCAGGTTGGACCTCTAGGATGCATGCCTGGTGGTCCCGGTCTATCCTCCCCATCAATGTTTCCTCCAGTTTCTTCGGCGGGGTCAGGTGTATGAGTTCACCGCCCTGCCATTCAGACTTTCTTCAGCACCATGGTGTTTCACAAAGGTGCTACACCCGGTTTTAGAATTTTTGAGGGGTCAAGGAATACGGATGATTTTGTACCTAGAAGACATCCTTCTCATGGCGCAGTGCCCCCGAAAGCTGATGTTCCAGTTGCAGCAGACGGTATCCCTCTTGGAGAGCTTGGGGTTTGTCATCAACAAGGACAAATCGATCCTGTCTCCGACTCAAAGTCTGGTCTTTCTCGGTTTCGTCGTGGATTCCGTGAGTTCTTAATTGAGTCTGCCTTCTCGGAAGATGGCTAAGATCTGTCACACCTTGAGACAAACCATTTCCAAGTCAAAGACTTCACTCCGGCAGTTCGCTCGGGTAGTAGGTCTCCTTTCCTCTTCCATCCAGGCAATCTTCATTGGCCCTCTTCATTATCGGGCTTTACAGCACCTGAAAGCGCATCACCTCAGGAAGGGGCTTTTGTACGATCAGGCAGTTCCCCTGTCGGAGGACTCCAGAGAAGAGATGTCATGGTGGTTGACACACATGGAGGCCTGGAATGGTCGAGCAATCTTCGGATCGACCCCAGATTTGGAAATAGAATTGGATGGAAGCAGGTACGGATGGGGTGCCCATTGCAGAGTGTTCTGCACAGGCGGCGTTTGGTCTTTGAACGAGTAGAAGTTGCACATCAATTGCTTAGAATTTCTACCGGGATTATTCGCTGTCCACTGTTGGATCAGACAGCAAGCAAGTTTGTGTGTGCTGTTGAAAATGGACAACGTCTCAGCGGTCCGTTATGTCAATCGCCTGGGGGGTCCCTGTTCCTGTACCTTGGCAGACCTAGCATAAGACTTTTGGGAATATTGCTTGGCACACCAAGTCCCCGGCCAGGCCAATCAGGTGGTGGACTGGCACTCCAGACACCTGAAAGATTTGAGTCTGTGGAAGCTGGATGTTCTGGTCTTCAAATGGTTGAACGGCCTCTAAGGTCTGTTCTCGGTGGACCTTTTTGCGTCCTGTCTGGATCATCAGCTTACGCGCTTCTTTAGCTGGAGGCCCGATCCTCTTGCGGAGGCCACGGACGCGTTTCTCCAGGACTGCAGTCAGGAGAGCGGTTATTCCTTCCCACCATTTGCGATGGTGGTAAGAACAGCGGCCCGGATCCGGCTTCTGAAGGCGGATGTGGTGGTTGTTACGCCATGTTCGAAGTCACAAGTCTGGAACTTTCTTGGGATTTTCCAATCCTACTCTCCCGCTCCCTCATCTTCTACTGAATCCGGACGGGGAGCGTCACAATCTCATTCTCTGAGGATCTCTCCTCCTCATGGCCTGGAGGCTTTCAGGAGAGGCTCGTCGCTCCCAGGCCTTTCGGTATCGGCTCAAAATCTCTTGTCGAAGGCCTGGGCAGATAGTGCATCTAAACGCTATCGCTCTGCGTGGACTAAGTGGATGCGTTGGTGTCTTCGACGGTGTCTGGTTCCCGAGGTCGCAGGCGTCGTTCCCCTGTTGAATTTCCTGGCGGAACTGGCTGTGGATGGCAGGGCCGGACTGGCTACCGGGCATTTTGACATTCTACAGAGCTGGGGGCTCATTTTGTTCAAGGGACCTGCGTGTGCAAAACAAAATTCATTTTGCATTGTTGATTTCGAAGCACACGCAGGTCTCCATCTACAAAATTAGCCCCCACCACAGTGACTCCAGCCCCCAGCTCTGGAGAATGCCAAAATGCCCGGTAGCCAGTCCGGCCCTGATGGATGGCCTGGTGTACCAATCTATTAATGCGATAAGATCAGCGATCTCTCCAGGTCATTGTAAGGTAGATGGTGCCCCGATTGGGAAACATCCGTTCATCTGTAGGCTCTTGCGGGGAATCCATTTGTATTTGCCCCCAGAGCCTTGGTATTCGGTCCTCTGGGACGTCAACTTGGTCCTGAACCTCTTCTTATCCTGGCAGCCTAATAAATATCTTTCCCTGAAGGAACTTTCAGCAAAACTAGCCATGATTTTGTGCTTGGTGTCTTGTCTTATGGTTTCGGACGTCAGAGCTTTAGACATTACTGCGAGGGTCTTCTCCCCATAGGAGTTACGTTCACACTGGGTCATCCGTACCAAGTTAGATTCCAGGACAATCTTGTATTTGGCCTTTGCGGATGTGCCCAAACTGTGTGTGGTAAACTGTCTGAAATCCTATGAGGAAATAACCCTTGAATTTCGTCCTCTGGGCGAACAGCAACTCCTTATTGCCTTACGGAAACCGCATATGCTGTCTCTTCTCCCACGATAGCCAGGTGGGTGAGATAGGTCATGCAGGAGGCGGGTATTGATGCAAAACTGTTTGGAGCACATTCGGCTAGAGGGGTGATTGCCTCAAAGGCTTTCTCTCTAGGAGCTCGGTTGGAGGACCTTATGTGTGCAGCAGATTGGTCTTCCGATTCCACCTTTAAGAGGTTTTATTTTAAACCGTGGCGGAGGTTGCTCAGTTGGTGGTATGTAAGCTTTGAACTAGCATAATCGGAGCCTCCGGGCCTGACATTGAAACAAAATTTGCCTAGCTTAGTAACGGTAAGTTTCAACTCTATTAAGGACACAGAGGTGAGGATTATCCCTCCCGTTGCACAGTTGGTACGAACCCACCCGTAATTACGTAAGGAAACTGGTTTAATGTTTTGTTGATAGAGAACTTGTTGCCCGCATAGTAAAGTTTATTCAGAGATGTGGTACTGATTTGTAGAGCCAGTGATCTGGAATAAGCTCACAGGGTTCTCTTATATTGCAGGACACGATGGAGCCAAGCAGGACCAATAACATTCAGGTGTGACTTAAGCGAAGAAAGAGGGGGGTTTCGCAAGATGGTGGAGCTTTCTAGGAGTCATGGACAGTGTGGAAGGACTCAGTTGTTATGTTATCCCTTGGACTTATGGCAGTTGATGTTTATGGAGTGTATTTACTTGTTTTTGTGAGATCAAATGAGGTTTTTACTCTGTGTCTGGAAGAAAAAATTATTTTTATTGCTTTTCTGGCTGCTGTGTTTTTTACATAAGCATAAAAGCGAAGGAAGAAAAGCATACTCCTCGACTCCGTGTCCTTAATAGAATTGAAACTTACTGTTACTAAGCTATGCGAATTTTGATTCCTCTTAAAAACCCTAGGTCTGGCTTTTGTATAGTGCATACTCATGGAGGCACACAACACACCCACAATAAAGGCACACAGACATCCCCTATTTTCATGAAGACTGAAAGAAATACAGACATCCATGCACACTCAGCAACAAATATTCATGTTTCTGGACCACAGTTACACTTTGGCCTGTGCAGCAGGGTACTCAGGATGGGGCTTATTTATGAGCTGGTTTGCATTGGTCTTACACCACACAATGTAGTGCAAGATTAATGAAAACCTTACATGTGATTTATGAAGCCACGCAAGGAACTTTCTGGACACATAATCTGAAGTGAGGCAGTGCAGCGCAAATCGCTGCATTGCCTTACCCTGCTCTGGGAAGGCAATCCATGAGCGTTGCATGGGTCTTTCCATACAACTCAAATGTTTTTTGACGCATGCCCAGGTTTACCATAACTGGTAAACCTGGGAATGTGCCAAAAAGAAACGCCATCTCAGGTGAGGTGTAAGGTTGAGAAACATCTTTATTTCTTCATGATAATTCCTCTTTCTACATGTGCTACATTCTGCAGCACAAATAGAAAGAAGAATATGCCTAGCAGGATTGTTTTTGTGTAGAAAGCTGTCCCTTCCTGCTAAAAAACAGTCCTGCCTATAATGCAGGCACCCTGGCACCATAGCGCAAGGGTATCTGAATTAGCACTAAGCAACACTCAGTGTGCCAGCACAGAGAGAGAGCTGGAATGTTCCATATCTTAGTAAAGATACCACTTTCCTGCTTTCTCCACCTAATGCAGCACAACAAGTTGTCTTACTGCATTGCGTTACACTAAATGTTAGGGTCTGGGTGTTGTGAATGAGGCAAACAACAGGAGCCTAACCATGGAAACACATTCTGCACCTGTAATTGTGTGCAAGATGGAATTGCGAACTTGCTTTATCAAAATTCAGCTGTTTCAAAGAAAGCTTTTATCATGCGAGAACTCCAAGGGCATTATTATGAGTTAGGTGGTCTCATCATGGTAGGACTGTATCCATCTCATCATCAGCCCATGGAGCTGGCAGTCCAAAGACTATTGTATTACGACAACCACAGAGCCGGTGGTGTGGAGGCGGGGATCTGGCAGTGTTTGTGAGTACTAATATCAAATATATTGATGCCTGTGTGTGCATTTCAACTGCATATGTGTCAGATGCACTCATATGCATGATATACGTTGGACAATGCCATATACCCATTTCCGGGGTTGGGCCCATGTGTGGGCACTCCCGGCAATGTGTATATGGTATGAAAAGGACTCACCTGTAGATCTCTGCACACAGGATCAAAATCCTCAGGATGAAGATCCTGCTGTGAAGGTGAGACCAGGAGAAAGGAACCAATATTAGAATCTACTTGGAAGAAGAAGAAGTAAGGGGTGAGTACACACACCAAATCATTTGTCACCTCCAAGCTGGCTGTCGGACTGCCATGGCCAGCTTCTGGAACAGGCAACTCATGAAACACACTGCAGTGCAGCTCCCCTCTACAGCCCTATGGCAGCTGCCTTTTCCAAATCAAGAACCTGACAATTGGTGGTCTGCTGGCTGTCTTGACATTACAGTGGCTGACTTCTCAAAGCCGATCTACTCAACTTGTCAGAATTCTGAGCTCATCGCGATCGGACTGCCACCGCCAACACAAATGGGCCCCCAAACTCATAATAAGGCCCTAAGTATTTAGAGAGTTCATTGAGTCTTTTCATTGTCCAACTAAACAAATACAAAGAAGTACCTCATGGGCACATTATTGGATATTCCAATCTTCAACTTAAGAAACAACCTTATTTTTTTCATTAGGACCTCTTAACTTACCAGTAGCAAATAAGGGAATGAGTCTATTAAGAAGGCACTATGGTGAGTGGTTACATAAATACCTTTTAGCTGTTCAATCACCATACCATACATGTTAATCACTCAGAAATTGTATTATATACATAATTAAAAGAGTAGTGTCGGGAAACTGTTCCAGAACCAGGGTGATGGTGGTCAGCAAACAAGAAACTTTCCAAATGTATGGGGTAAAAAGGAACAATCTAAAGATCCTACCTGCACTAAAACAGTACTCTGGAGTTCTGGCATGATGACTTTCTGGACAATATCTCTCCTGGCCCTTGACATCTGCTCACTCAGATGCTTTTATGTAAATTCTTGCCATCTCATCTGCAATGATCTCAAGATTTCTGGGTGGGCCACTTCCCCACAACAACATTTTCCCAGGGTCCAATCAGCTGGAGCTTGATGTTTTGCTCTTAGATAGGGGCCTTCTATACTTCTCAAAGTGAGCACAATGGCTTATTTGCTTCCATATCAGACTGCATCAGCGGGCTCTGCCCGTGTCCAGACATAGGCCATGAAGGAAAGAATAAAACAGGATCCTTTTCTTAGTAGATGTCTCTCTGGGATGGTGTGCACAGTGCTCTAAAAGTTCTAATGAAGTATAACTGGCTGTCAGGGAAGAACATGTATCCTTCACTAGAACAGCAGTTCAAATTCAGGACCAAACAAAAATGAGCTACTCTTAAAATTAAAACAATCTTTCATTCATTGTGTAGTGCATTTTCATGGACTATTGTCGAGCAGCGGAATATATGGATAAATGTCTGGTGTATATTTGCCAGTCATTTATGTATTTTCTTTGACTAATACCAGACTGGCTCAGCTAAGATCTTCAGTTGTCATGGAGACAAACAACGCAACACAGGAATGGAGGGAACTCAATGGTGTAAGAGGCCAGGGGACACTTTCAACTGAGTTCTCTTCTCTACTCTAAATAGATGCTTTCTTCTTTGAGCTCATCAAAAGCTACTTTGATTATTCTCACTTCCTCCCATTCAGAGTGGTGATTTTGCTGGTTCATGTGCACTAATCCAGGGCATTGCCATGGAGCGTTAATATCAACCAAATAGTCTTTTTCAGGAAAGTGTAGAGGTCCGTGCAATTTGTGCAAAGGTACCTCTTCTTTTGAGGGTTTACACTATGTTAAATATTCTGGGCATATTCTTGAACTACTTCTAGAAAATGGCAAAAGACAGTTGCATCCCACCACCTCCTTTGGGGAATCTCACAAGAATGTGAGCATGTTAAGAATGTGAAGATCAACCAGCAAATCCTTTGTAGGGTTTGGAAGAAAAGTTTTTCTTAAATACTATGCCCTACTAATCACACACTGCCAGATGCCTGACCTTATGATGGCCACCAGTGTACCAGTGTACAGTACAGTCTCCGGCCTGACCCCAAGATGGCTGCCATGGTGGTCTCCTCCATGTTGTTTTACTTCCCTGGGACAACAATTGGACTTTGACCAGACCTTGAACCTATCCCCTAACCTGCTTACACATCAGGAATTGGAACCTGCGGAACTTACCCCAGACTGTGGAGACCAAGTGATTTGGCTGATGCCCGGTGGAGCTACCATATAGCTAAAGAGGAGATGGGTTGTGGACTCCCCCCCTGCCGTCACCTACCCAGCCAGACCTTGGGCAGATTTTCCCTTCGTCTCTACGTCCTATCTTCCTCCTACCCCTTTACCCTATCCCCTTACCCTTTCTTGCTCCATTCACCTTGTCCCCTATGTTCTTTAAATACTTTTATTGATACTTATGTAACTTTTAACTGATGTAAATTGCGCATCACAAACCATAAACGACAGTGCAGAGAGGAAAACAACACAGCAACAATATCTATTTAACTCAGTAAGCCCAAAACCTTCTTTATTTAACCCATTTTTCCTTACTAGTGGAAAACCGAGAGGGGACCAGTCTGTCCCAGAAAGCCTAGGAACTACCGTGTCAACACTACATAAGCTGGAAACCATTAAGGCCCCCAGAGCCCGCAGCCTCCCATCAGAAACAAGGAAGACACAGTTCATGAGAGAAAGGGGTACAGCCTAATAAGCAAAACTTCAGAGATAAAAGCCAGTAATCAATCTAAAGGAAATGCCAGTCGCCAGCCAGTGTTTCTTCCAGAGGGGCAAAAAGGAATAACAAAAGACACGACTCAGGACAACCGCAAGCTCCCCAATCCAGAGCAAGCCTGAAATCTATGGGACGCAACGCTTTAAAAATTACCCCATCACTCAGGTCCTATTTTAAGGTTCAGGATAAAGATAAGAATTTTATCTCTGAGAAAGTTTGGGAGGGGGACACTCGGCATCTAGGCTTACCCACCCCAGCCAGGGCCCAAAACCTCAAAATGGTGGATAACCAGAAACAGCACAAACAGAGCGAAGGAATACTCAACTTAACTGTCAGTAATAAATATCAGGCCCTCTCTACTGACAAAATAGAAACAGAAGCAGAAGTAGAAACTGACCACAGATCTGGAGTGACAAGGGTAGACTTGGAAAAAAGCCCACTGGGACAATTACAAACACCGTCGGCACCCCCTACCCCCGCTGCAGATGCTGCAGATGGCAAGAGTTTCAACATCTCTGAGAATCTCCTCGAGGAGATGATGAAGGAGCTGAGAACTAAATTTGCAATCTCCGAAAAAAACCAGTCCAAAATACAGGAAGTGTGAGAGGCCCTCGATCAGAAAATAAATACTCTCATAGACAGGGTGACACATGTCGAGGGCAAAATAGAGGTACTAAATAAGAAAACTGAGGCAAACCACAAGGAAATAACTAAACTAAACACTAGGGAAGCTGAGATTAGAAAAAGAATGGAGTCCCTGAAAAACTATGCCAGGAGAAACAACATCAAAATCATGAACATTCCGGAGGGAATAGAAGGAGAAGACATAAAAGGATTCATAATCCAGCTACTAGAAGAAAAAATCCCCTGGGTCAAATTGGTTAACCTAAACAAAGACATCCAAAGGGTACACCGGGACCCCTTCAGGAAGGGGAAGTTTAGAAAAAACCCAAGGAAAGTTCTGATTAACTTCATGATATACTCTCTGAAAGAGCTAATACTTAGTGAAGGCCTAAAGACTGTATCGTACACAAAGGACGACTGGTCCTGTAAAATCAGATCAGACCTATCTAAAATGACCCAAGATAGACAATGGGAGCTGGGCCAACATATGCCTCAATTGAGGGCACTCGGAGAGAATGTCCGGATGCGCTTTCCAGCGCTTCTCAAAATCATGTTGAACAATAAAATGTTCAATATAAGAGACCCGAAAGAAGTGGAAAGGCTTATAGAACAAATCAAGACCCACCAGGAAGATCAATCCCTTTCAAAATAGCAAACAGAGTATACAGCTGAAAAAAAAAATCTCCGAAATACCGGTGGGAAAAGAAAAGGAAAACTTGACTAAACCAAAGGCAAGGAGCTCGAAAAGGGCAATCTTCAATGCCCAGAAAGAAGGAGAGAAGGGAGACTTCTCCAGGGTGGGGGGGAAGACAATGCACACAAGTTCACCAGAAAATCCAAAAAAAGAAAAAAGAAAGAACAAAGCTCATGGAGGAGAGCAAAATGGGGAAAAAAATAAAAAAGTCCTAATAGCAATACCGGAGTATAAAGGCCCAGTCGAAATGTACAAAGACCAGACCAATGATGACGGCTATCGGTAAGAGCGTAGGAAAAGAACTTAAAATATTAACGTGGAATACGAACAGACTGAGAATTGAATCACGGAGAATGAAAATATTGAAGTACTTAAAGAACTGCAATAGCGAAGTAATTCTAATCCAGGAATCACACCTAATAAAAGAGCAGTGGGAACCGATCTACAAAACTGAGGGTTGGATAGACCATTGTATTTGCACAAATTAAAACTGCAACATAAAGGAAGTCGCAATCATTTTAAAAAAATCTCTGAAAGCGGTGATCGAAAAAACAGAAATAGACAGAAAAGGCAGATGGGCCATTGTGACGGCAAGAATCTATAACAACAAATATACACTGGTGGGCTATTATGGCCCAAATTCCGGTGAACCTGAATCACTTCAGAAAATATATGCCAACCTACTAGCAACCAAAACTCCGATAATAATGGGAGGAGATTTTAACATTATATTAAACCCCACAAAAGAAACACACCCTGCAAAGAACCTGCCAAACCTGCCAAACATGGGAGAATGGGTGGGGCGATGTATGAAAGACCTATTCAGAAAAGGGGGGTGGTGATGGACAGAGTATCTGAATTAAGCAGAACACTCATACCCAGTAAACAGATCAGGGCTTGATCCATCACCGTTTTTTAGCTCACTGCACCATCCCAGCTCAGAACCTGGCTACATGCAAATTAGTCTGTCCCTGGCCCAGTGCATCATGGGAACAGGGCAGACCAAACTACCAAGCCAATTCTTTTACTGGGAAAGAAACAAGCTTCCGGGGAGCGGTTTCTGGCATTACAGCCGTCTTCGGCCCGGCTTGCTTGAATCCTGATGGTGCAATGAGCAAGGGACCAATGTCTGAGCATACCCTTCCACTCTTATGGTGGACAAAACGATTCAGAAAAGGGGGGTGGTGATGGACAGAGTATCTGAATTAAGCAGAACACTCGTACCCAGTCAACAGATCAGGGCTTGATCCATCACCGTTTTTTAGCTCACTGCACCATCCCAGCTCAGAACCTGGCTACATGCAAATTAGTCTGTCCCTGGCACAGTGCATCATGGGAACAGGGCAGACCAAACTACCAAGCCAATTCTTTTACTGGGAAGGACACAAGCTTCCGGGGACCGGTTTCTGGCATTACAGCCGTCTTCGGCCCGGCTTGCTTGAATCCTGATGGTGCAATGAGCAAGGGACTCATGTCTGAGCATACCCTTCCACGCTTATGGTGGACAAAACGATTCAGAAAAAGGGGGGTGGTGATGGACAGAGTATCTGAATTAAGCAGAACACTCGTACCCAGTCAACAGATCAGGGCTTGGTCCATCACCGTTTTTTAGCTCACTGCTCCATCCCAGCTCAGAACCTGCCTACATGCAAATTAGTCTGTCCCTGGCCCAGTGCATCATGGGAACAGGGCAGACCAAACTACCAAGCCAATTATTTTACTGGGAAGGAAACAAGCTTCGGGGGACCGGTTTCTGGCATTACAGCCATCTTCGGCCCGGCTTGCTTGAATCCTGATGGTGCAATGAGCAAGGGACTCATGTCTGACCATACCCTTCCACGCTTATTGTGGACAAAATGATTCAGAAAAGGGGGGTGGTGATGGACAGCTGTAATGCCAGAAACCGGTCCCAGGAAGCTTGTTTCCTTTCCAGTAAAAGAATTGGCTTGGTAGTTTGGTCTGCCCTGTTCCCATGATGCACTGGGCCAGGGACAGACTAATTTGCATGTAGCCAGGTTCTGAGCTGGGATGGTGCAGTGAGCTAAAAACAGTGATGGATTAAGCCCTGATCTGCTGACTGGGTAGTAGTATTCTGTTTAATTCAGATACTCTGTCCATCACCACTCCCTTTTCTGAATCGTTTTGTCCACCACAAGCGTGGAAGGGTATGCTCAGATGTGAGTCCCTTGCTCACTGTACCCTCAGGATTCAAGCAAGCCGGGCCAAAGACGGCTGTAATGCCAGAAACTGGTCCCCAGAAGCTTGTTTCTTTTCCAGTAAAAGAATTGGCTTGGTAGTTTTGTCTGCCCTGTTCCCATGATGCACTGGGCCAGGGACAGACTAATTTGCATGTAGCCAGGTTCTGAGCTGGGATGGTGCAGTGAGCTAAAAAACGGTGATGGATTAAGCCCTGATCTGCTGACTGGGTAGTAGTATTCTGTTTAATTTAGATACTCTGTCCATCACCACCCCCTTTTCTGAATCGTTTTGTCCACCACAAGCGTGGAAGGGTATGCTCAGATGTGAGTCCCTTGCTCACTGCACATCAGGATTCAAGCAAGCCGGGCCGAAGATGGCTGTAATGCCAGAAACCGGTCCCCGGAAGCTTGTTTCCTTTCCAGTAAAAGAATTGGCTTGGTAGTTTGGTCTGCCCTGCTCCCATGATGCACTGGGCCAGGGACAGACTAATTTGCATGTAGGCAGGTTCTGAGCTGGGATGGTGCAGTGAGCTAAAAAACGGTGATGGATTAAGCCCTGATCTGCTGACTGGGTAGTAGTATTCTGTTTAATTCAGATACTCTGTCCATCACCACCCCCTTTTCTGAATCGTTTTGTCCACCACAAGAGTGGAAGGGTATGCTCAGATATGATTCCCTTGCTCACTGCACCATCAGGATTCAAGCAAGCCGGGCCGAAGACGGCTGTAATGCCAGAACCAGTCCCCGGAAGCTTGTTTACTTTCCAGTAAAAGAATTGGCTTGGTAGTTTGGTCTGCCCTGTTCCCATGATGCACTGGGCCAGGGACAGACTAATTTGCATGTAGCCAGGTTCTGAGCTGGGATGGTGCAGTGAGCTAAAAAACGGTGATGGATTAAGCCCTGATCTGCTGACTGGGTAGTAGTATTCTGTTTAATTCAGATACTCTGTCCATCACCACCCCCTTTTCCGAATCGTTTTGTCCACCACAAGCGTGGAAGTGTATGCTCAGATGTGAGTCCCTTGCTCACTGCACCATCAGGATTCAAGCAAGCCGGGCCGAAGACGGCTGTGATGCCAGAAACCGGTCCACGGAAGCTTGTTTCCTTTCCAGTAAAAGAATTGGCTTGGTAGTTTGGTCTGCCCTGTTCCCATGATGCACTGGGCCAGGGACAGACTAATTTGCATGTAGCCAGGTTTTGAGCTGGGATGGTGCAGTGAGCTAAAAAACGGTGATGGATTAAGCCCTGATCTGCTGACTGGGTAGTAGTATTCTGTTTAATTCAGATACTCTGTCCATCACCACCCCCTTTTCTGAATTGTTTTGTCCACCACAAGCGTGGAAGGGTATGCTCAGATGTGAGTCCCTTGCTCACTGCACCATCAGGATTCAAGCAAGCCGGGCCGAAGACGGCTGTAATACCAGAAACCGGTCCCCGGAAGCTTGTTTCCTTTCCAGTTAAAGAATTGGCTTGGTAGTTTGGTCTGCCCTGTACCCATGATGCACTGGACCTGGGACAGACTAATTTGCATGTAGCCAGGTTCTGAGCAGGGATGGTGCAGTGAGCTAAAAAACGGTGATGGATTAAGCCCTGATCTGCTGACTGGGTAGTAGTATTCTGTTTAATTCAGATACTCTGTCCATCACCACCCCCTTTTCTGAATCGTTTTGTCCACCACAAGAGTGGAAGGGTATGCTCAGATATGAGTCCCTTGCTCACTGCACCATCAGGATTCAAGCAAGCCGGGCCGAAGACGGCTGTAATGCCAGAAACCAGTCCCCGGAAGCTTGTTTACTTTCCAGTAAAAGAATTGGCTTAGTAGTTTGGTCTGCCCTGTTCCCATGATGCACTGGGCCAGGGACAGACTAATTTGCATGTAGCCAAGTTCTGAGCTGGGATGGTGCAGTGAGCTAAAAAACGGTGATGGATTAAGCCCTGATCTGCTGACTGGGTAGTAGTATTCTGTTTAATTCAGATACTCTGTCCATCACCACCCCCTTTTCTGAATCGTTTTGTCCACCACAAGCGTGGAAGGGTATGCTCAGATGTGAGTCGCTTGCTCACTGCACCATCAGGATTCAAGCAAGCCGGGCCGAAGACGGCTGTAATGCCAGAAACCGGTCCCCGGAAGCTTGTTTCCTTTCCAGTAAAAAAATTGGCTTGCTAGTTTGGTCTGCCCTGTTCCCATGATGCACTGGGCCAGGGACAGACTAATTTGCATGTAGCCAGGTTCTGAGCTGGGATGGTGCAGTGAGCATAAAAACGGTTATGGATTAAGCCCTGATCTGCTGACTGGGTAGTAGTATTCTATTTAATTCAGATACTCTGTCCATCACCACCCCCGTTTCTGAATCGTATGAAAGACCTAGGCATGGTGGACGTATGGAAAGAAAAAAGAAATAGAAATCACTGATTCACCTATAAAAACAAAAGACTAGGGCATGCATCTAGAATAGACTTCTTCCTTATCAGTAGGAGCCAGGTAGAACAAACAGAAAAGGTGGAACCATTCCCAGCCCATATCTCGGACCACTCAGCAGTACAACTCATCCTGATGCTAAAATCTTCACCTCTTCCCCAGAGGTGGACTGTGGATAGGAGTATCTTCCTAGTCCAGGCCTACAATGAAAAACTGGCAGATGAAACAAAACTGTTCTTTGATCTACAAACTGCCTGGCACACCTATAAAGCAGTTATCAGAGGGAAAATCCTTAGTATCACTTCACACAGGAACAAAGAAAAGAAGTTATTTATTGAACAGATTGAAAAAGACTTGTTATCTCTAGATGTGGACCTCAAAACTGCCAAATCCAGCAAGTCAATTTCTGAAATAGAAGAAAGCATAAGAAACAAGAAAACAGAGCTGAATGATTTCCTGGAACAAGAGTAAGAGATAAATGGGACGCCAGTAAACTCTCACATTAAGAATACGGAGAAGGTTGCGGGAGGATCCTGGCCATGAAAGCCATAACTGAAAGAACTAAAAATAGGATCACAAAGATACAAAGAGAAGGCCATCCAGGATACACCTCAGAAGGCAGTGTAATTAGGCAGGAATTTGGGGACCAGATACAGAACTTCCTAAATGGAATTACTATTCCGGCAGCATCTCAGGATCAGAAGCTGGCTCTCAATCAAGAGATCTCGAAAGAGGAAGTCAGAGCCGCAATTAGGATCCTTAAAAGAGGGAAAGCCGTTGGCCCGGACTCTCTACCAAATGAATTATATCTACATCTCCAAGAAACACTGCTAACACCTCTTACAGAACTTTTAAACTGTATATTTCTAGATAACCAAAAACTTCCAAACTCCTGGAATGATGCAATCATTACCATCATCTTAAAACCAGGGAAAGACCCAACTAAATGCGAATCATACAGGCCCATCTCCCTCTTGAATACGGATTACAAACTATACACGCAGATTCTGGCAAAAAGACCAGGGCAGTGGCAGGGTCCCTAATCCACCCAGACTAAAAGGTTTTCATCAAAGGCAGGCAAATACATGAACTATCTCACGAGCTTATCGCTGCCATAGACATTGCAACTCACTATACTGTCGCTTTATCTGTAATAACTTTTGACGCAGCAAAAGAGTTCGATCGAGACAGCTGGCCCTTTCTGAATGCTACCGTAACTAGATTTAATCTAGGTGACAAAATCCAAAACGCTATATCCAACATCTATGCAAGTCCTAACACAAAAATACTTGTAAATGACGCTCTTACTGACAACGTACTCATAAAAAGAGGCACAAAACAAGGATGCCCCCTGTCTCCCCTTTTATTTAATTTTTACATTGAACCATTGGCTGTTCTATTAAGGGGGGAGGAATTCCCTCCCCAAAATAGAGGAAACTATAGCCCAGTTTGGAGCTGAGTCAGGCTACCTGGTCAATCAGCCAAAACAGAAATTTTTGAGTGGAACACAGCCTCGGGAAACCCTCTGATCCAAGACGAAATCAAATATCTAGGAAGAGAATATACAAAGGATCTAGACAAAGTAACCAACTTGAACTTCTCTAGGAGACACAAAGAAATAAGGCAACTACTAAAGGCCTGGTGAGGTCCACAACTATCATTCCTAGGAAAAATGACCATTATTCCAAAATTCACATACCTATTTAACACATCCCACTGAGTTTTAGTACGGAACAAATTAAAAAACTCCAGGGCGAACTATCAAGCTTCATTTGGGCCACCAAGGGGGTCAGAATCGGGTGGAAAAAACTAAGAAGAAACAAAGCACAAAGGGGAATTGCCAGTCCGGACATAATGGAATACTGTAAATCCTTCCAGTTCAAGAACATTAGGATACTACTGACCAAATGGGGTAACTGGCCCACACATCTAAAAGCACTCATAGGCCCTGAAGAAGACCACTAGCTGTACAAATTTGGCCACCCGAAATTTTTCAAAAAAATAAAACTAAAGACGATAAAAGCTGCAGCAAGATCCTGGCTTGAAATAAGAAGAACCCTAAAAATACCATATCACAGCAAACATGGGAATCACCAGGCACCCCAGAATATCTAAAAGACGCACTATCGATTCCGCTAAGGAAGCACAATATAGACTACTGGGGACAGCTGATAGATAATAACCGGATTGTGAAATGGGAAACCCTATATGAAGAAACACAGGTGCCAATATCCACATTTAAATTCTATCAACTAAACAGATGTGTAAATACCCTAAAAGAAAAACTACAAGGAGATGGGATCATTGAACAAAAGCTCTTGAATCCGATCACTTTCAAAAAGGAGGTTTCTTACTGGTACTGTGCTCTCATAAGAGCAGGACAGCTAGAGTACAAATCTCCACAAGACATCTGGGAGAAAGACATGCCCGGCCAGGACCACCCAAACCTTTGGCTTACCTCTAACGCTATCATGGGCCGAGTAGTAAATTCTGCCCCCTTGAAGAAAAACCACCTCTTCACGATCCAGATTATACTGGTCCCCAAAAAGATTATCTAAAATTACCAGTAATGAACCAAAAAAGTGTCCTAAATGTGGAGAAGAAAGAGCCGATGATCTACACATGTTCCGGGCCTGCATAATGCTTAACGACTACTGGGACCAGATTGGTAAGATTCTCTCTAACGTGGTAGACCAGCATATAAAGGTAAGCACAGAAATGGTTATTTTTGGGATACAATGCAATGAAATATCTTTGCCATTATCTAAAGACCAAGAAAGCATTTTGTTTTGATCTTGCTGGCTGGAAGAGAGATCTGCATAAACTGGGTTAAACTATCACCACCAAAGCATACAGATTGGCTAAACTCTATATTAAGGGTATATAATCTAGAGAAGAAAAGGAAATGCACTAAGAAAAACAAATTCTAGAATCTGTGGGAAAGGTACAATCTGAGAAATACTAGGGGGTCTAATGATTAAGGCAAAGGAAACGACGATCTCAAGTTAAATTCTTGACCTGAGTAGTCATAATGACTAGCTCCCCTACCCCCGAAAATCGTGTGCCTTCCGGTTTGGACAAAATAAGGCCCCAAAAGGATAAGGCTAAAAAGTACCAACTCAGTGCAAATCCGGGACTCTCACTCCAAAGCTCTGAATGGATACTGGGGCTTTCGACTCCTCCTTACCTCAAGGGAATTTGCTTGATGAGGACTTAAAAAAAAATTATTTGGGATCAAATGACAAAAATCCAATTAGTAGGTAGTTGCAATGAAAAAAATGTAGATAAAAGTAGTAGCACTGAGGATTTCTGGTCGGGATGGACTAGGACAAAGTCACAAGCTCTGGCTGACCACAATGGAGGGCAGGCTGGGCACAGGACCAAGTTTGGCCCACTGAGGATTGTACCTTACATCTTCGGGGAATGGTCTACACGGCATTGCTTTACAAGGCTTCAAATTTTCCCGCATCGCGCTCGCCAACTTGCCATTCGGAAGCCACTCAAGAAAAAATACTCTGCTCCGCATCACTTTGTGGGGTTTTTGGGAACTTCGCACGGAGCGCCAGTGGAGAACAACTATACCATACCATACTATACTACAGGGGAGCGCATATCTGTAGGAATAGATATGCCCCTACAGTATAGGGCACCATTTCCCAATGTAAGTGCCAGTGGAGTACATGGGCTGGAAACTCGACAACTCAAGTCCCATAGTACCATGATGTCTTCACTGAATACAGTTGTGTTTGGTACAAAACTACTCCTTTCAACAAATCCACACTTACTCCTGTGTGGGATGTATTGTACCATGTACCCAGAGGGCACCTCAGAGGGAAAATTAAAGAAGAGAGGGGGTGTGCCCACCTCTGCCAACCCCGCCCCTAAGGTAGGGGAAGCAAAACGAAGTCCATCTTCCAGTCCCTGCAATCTTGAAGATGGGAGGACTCCTCCAGTCAGGGCTGGGTCAATGCCCCCTCCCAAAGGAGGGTGGCATAATAGTGGGTGTCATCACCCCATGTAAGGTGCCCATTGGCACAATCTGCTACTCCCCTAAAACACCTCCTAAATTTAGTAGTTAGTTGTGTTGTGTTGGGCAAGACCTTGACCTCGCTCACAGGCCCGCACTCACCCGACAGCTCCTGCGATCTGCTGCTGTCCCTTGTCCTCTGCCTCGTGGGTTGGAGGATGCTGTGAGCTGCTGCCAGAATTTTTGCTCTGATCGTATTTTATTTTCTGAGTACTGTTGTGTGCTGCTGCCAGAGTTCTTGCTCTGATTTAGTTTTTTTTCTGAGTGCTATTGTGCGCCCGGTATTTCTCTTGATTCCACGCCTACCTGCTTCCTGCTGGGTTTCTGCCATTTTCCTTGACCCAACTGTCTCCCCCTGGTCTTTGGCTCCCTCGCCGTCCACGCCCCTTGCTTCCCGCCTCTGTTCTTCTGGCCCCTCCCCTTTCCTTGCGCCCAGTCTCCCACCAATTTTCCCGGCTCCCAGCTGAGCGTCCCTCCCCTCCCCTACAAATGCAGACCGCTACGTGGTCTCACAGCCGACACAAGCAGCGGGTGTGCCAAAGGCAAGCCTGTGTGCGTCCATCTGCGCCTGGACTGCGCCCAGCGCCAGGACCCCTGGACCCCACAAACACCACCACCTCGACGCCCGCCTCTGCTACAACTCCAGCACCCTCAGTGCACTCAACACCAGACAATCACGCACCTGCTACCTGGCCGCCCGAAGCGCAAACACTACAATATGGAGGGCCAGAGGGAAAACATTTAAAGCCCAACCAGATTTCAATCCCCCTAATCCTTAATATGTCAAAAACAAACATAATCGGCGGTCTACCAGTCTATGTAAATCATGTACTACTAATTTACACTATCTCCTATGAATGAAGAAAAGGTAAGAAAAAAACACAGTGATGCAGAAAACTCAGATGAAAAAGGTGAACCAAAGCCACCTCAGGATATTTTGTATCCAATCATTGCACAGATATGTGTGCCCTGTGTCATCATCTGGGTTTACCAAGCAACTA
The DNA here is from genome assembly GCF_964263255.1 of Lissotriton vulgaris. Classification (NCBI taxonomy): domain Eukaryota; kingdom Metazoa; phylum Chordata; class Amphibia; order Caudata; family Salamandridae; genus Lissotriton; species Lissotriton vulgaris. Next base: position 528,430,595 of record NC_141694.1, read on the forward strand.
CCTCTAGTTCTCCTTTTAGCATTAGGAAAAACCTAGAGGTTAAGTTGTATCCTCTTGTGGATTCTCACAAGGGGGAAAAAGTGCAAGAAAAGGGAATTATGTTTGTTTTCTCAAATAGTTATATTAAAAAAGCAGTGCAATAAGTGAAGAATGTGAAATAAAATAGGATAAACTTCAGAGATGTAAAGTACAAACACTCCTTTGACGTATGCTCTGATAGGTTTTACAATTTAAAACCAAAATGCAAGTGAAAAAGAGACAGTTAGAGATTAATCACTGTCTATGTGGTCAACATGTTTCAGCCTTAAGGATAAATCTACACTGGCTTTCGTCAGGACCTATACAGATGTAATGTCACTGCAACATTGAAATACGGATTGATACATACAGTGTATATCTTGTTATTACAACTTTCAAATCCTTGGAACAGGCATGGTGCTTGGAGATATCTATTAGAGAAATCAAATAAATGTACATAGTATCTGCATCAATGAGTTTATGCTAGCGTACCTGATGTATTAGACATAGATTGAGGAGTGAACTAGTTGCTTACCACTACTTGTACAGGTCCGGACCTCACCTCACTCGGAACCAGCTCGAGTACCATTTGTGGAGGCCCCACTCTAGAAAGTAATCAAATTCACAACTGAAAGAGTCTTACATTAATTATTTATGCAGACCGTAGTGGCTGTAACAAATCATCAGCCACCAACAGAATTTTTAAAATCATCTAGCTTCATACTTAAATCTTAACTTCTACCTACAATGGAACAGTGAAAAACTCAGCTGTTGACGGTGTCTGCATATAAATGTACTTGTATTGTTCAAAACATCCGATTATTCTGAACTCAAGTATAGGATAGAACTCTAGTGTCAAACCATTTCAAAATTGGTCATGTTATAAGTGTAAGATGGTTATTTTAAATTCAAAACATGGAGCCAAAACTCTAATGCCAAATCGTTTTGAAATTGGTCATTGTTTAAGTGTAAGATGAGAGCTTGGCTGTATAAATGGTAGGGGCTAAAACAAGAAAACTTAAGCCTTCAAATCAATTGCCCCACGAAGGCTACATCCCTATCCGCTCTCCTGAAAACAGGCTGCGTGCATATTCGCGCCACACTCATGATGTCAACTAAGCTTGCACAAGTGCAGCAAAAAAATACCAGTACTTCACCAATAGCTCACCTAATGCATTGCTCTGACCCAAAAAATACGAGCTCGAAATACGAGCCAAACACAGATGTACAAACATCAAAAACACTAAAAACACTAGAAGCAGTTCCACGTCCCGGTAAGTCGCAATGAAGACTCTCGCTGGAGTGGAGGTAACAAGGAGGCAGGCATGCTTTTATAGTGAAAGGATCAGGTGTTACACATTATCACACAACCGGCGTGTTGTGATGACATTATTAGAAAAGAACTGCAAGGGGGGCGTGGCTTGCGCACCATCTGGAGAGGACGGATTTCCCGTGAGCTCCGCTCGGGACGAAAACGCGGCTGCAGTGAGGACCTTTCCTGCCGTTTCTCGAACGGCTTTTTTGAGCTGCAGTGACGTCGGAAGGTGGGCTGAACATGAGGAGGCAACTGGGCAGTGTCTCCTGGCGGTGGAACGGCGAATATTCATCCCCGTAATCTGAACTATTTCCTCAACTCGGACGGCCTCCATTTTGTTTACTGATCCTGCGAATGTCTTTCTGCATCTGTTTTAAAACTGTGTTTCTTCTTGCCTAATGCTGGTAACTTTGGAGGATTACTTTGGCATGGCTTTTATTGTTTCAAGCAGACTTTAACAGTTTTTGGTTGCCAACTGCACTCTGCCTCTAGATTTCTGCTGTCACTACAGTTTCTCTGAGGAGATATGACCACCATTTTAGGATCTATGCCTGTGCAGTGTTCTGCTTCTTTTTGAATGTCCTCATATACATGTTTTTGGGAGAACTTACTGGATCTTATTTTTATTTACTCATGCTTACGTCCCTTGCCTCCCATGGCTTCTAGCTTCCTGCTTACATATTGGATATGTTTTTTTTTTACTTTGTGAGGAAACCACGGCCACCATTTTAGGACTTGCTAAGTTCGGTCTTCATTTTGCCTCTAATTGCTTCTTCTGGCGCCAAGATCTTTCAAGTGACTTTGCCTTTAAGATATTTCACCTTATACTCATGCTGGCTTCAATAGATGCTCCTTTTATGTGCTGTGGTTTTTATTGACACAGTATTGCTGGTTTTCTTTTGCTTCTTTCAATCCAGTGAGGGTATTAGCACTCAAAGGTAGTGCGTTCTTTGGCTGCTCCTTTTTGTCATTTTATTTCAAGCGATGCTTTGTATGCCCCTCTTACTGCCTAAGCATCTCTACGCCAGTACAGTCCAGTTACATTGGATCCTGCTGTTCTTTGTTAGTGCCTACCTGCCTAATACGCACCTGTGTAGGGCGTATTAGGCACAGATTTCCATTACCATGGCAAATAATTCCATCTCTTCTACCATGGCAAATAATTCCATCTCTTCTAAAATGTCACAAACTGGAACCAAACCTAAGAAGCCAAAGAATGAACCCGCCTTCTCCCATTGCATCTTCCTCTAAAATTAAGGAGCGCTGGGTTGTTATAGAGGGCAAGGTTTTGATTCTGGAACAACGTGTGAGCGATATTCAAGATGTCTCAACTAAAATTCCATTGTTGGAACAGGAGATCCTCAAACTCAAACTCCACACCGAGGATTTGGAAAATCATAACCGTAGGAACAATCTACGCGTTTATGGTGTTCCGGAAAATTTGGAGGGTTCCGACATGGTGTCCTTTATACGGAAATTTCTTCAGGAACTTTTGGAGCTTCAACCAGCTTCGCACCCTCTTAATATCCAAAGGGCCCATCGTCTTGGTCGTATTAATTCCAACTCCTCCAAACCATGTGGCATCATTCTGCTGTTCCTCAAATTCACAGAGTTAATGTCTGTCCTGAAAGCCGCCAGGATCAAACGTCGTCTCCAGTGGTCTGGTCATAACATCTTTATCTCACAGGATCTTTCATCAGCTACGAATGCTCGGCGCAAAGAGTTCTTGAATCTTCAACCTTTAATGGGACAACTGAACATTCAATATGGAATCCTGCATCCTTGTTTCTGCAAGATCACGCATAATGGCCGTACCAGATCTTATGATGATCCGCAAAAACTCCACGATTATCTACTAAGTGTCTCTCCTTCCAATATGGACACTGCTAACTAGTATTTTTTCTCCTTCCTATTGTTCAATGTAGCTCTTCTATTTTTTCTGACCTCTTTTGTTTCTTCTCCTTTATTCTTGAGCTGCTTCTTGAGGTTTTCTTCTCACATCCTTGTGTTTTTCCTTTTTGTATATGTCCTGTTCTTTGGTAGCTCATGGGTTGAGTTCTCTCTCTGGCGTGCCTTCACCTCAGATGTTTTGGTTGCTCTCTTTTTCTCCGTTCAGGCCTTTGTGCCTTGATCTGTTTACTTTTTATCTCTCTGTCTTCGTCTACTTTTTCTCTTTCTTTCTCCTCTTTTTCCCTCTTTCTTTTTGGTTTCTTTGCTTCTTTTCCCAGTTTCAATGCTATTCTATTCCTAAGCGATCTCTACTTTTATTTTTGTTCTTCATATTGTTATTTCTTCTATCCATGGTTTTCTTTCATCTTGGTACTGTGAGAGTTTTGGGAGTCCCCTTTTTCAATTACTTATGCATTTTTTGTCTTCCCTTTTGTAGTGATCTCCTTGCCATGTGTCTGTTCCACTTGTCGCCCATTCTCCCCTCCTACCACCATGTGTAACTTTGTCTCATGGAACGTGCGAGGTCTTGGTCATCCTGTCAAGCGTCAAAAGGTATTGTCTCATTTATCTAAATTTCATTCACAGGTTGTTTTTCTTCAGGAAACGCATTGTTCTGATGTTGAATCTCTTAAGCTCAAAAGACAATGGGTGGGCCAGGTTGTGTTTTCGCTTGCTGTTCACAAAAAGGGAGGGGTTGCTATACTGTTTCATAAAGCTTTAAATGTTCAGATTGTTTCTTCTAGTACTGATGATGAAGGACGTTGGGAAATGGCTAAGGTTGTCATTCTCAACAAGACAATGGTACTGCTTAATATATATGGTCCAGTCCGTCCTGATCCAAAATTTTGGAAAGACATAAAAGTTCTGATTTTGTCCATAGATTGCCCCGATTTTATTGTTGCTGGTGATTTTAATTAATGGTTAGATCCTTTTTCAGATAGATTGTCCTCCAGTAAGTTTCAACCTGATAAGTCCGATAAGAATTTTCAATCTGCCATTGCTTCTCGTCCTTTATATGATTCTCAGAAAATGTGCAACCCAGATCTGCTTGAATATACTTTTTTTTCCAATGTTCACCACACGCGCTCGAGAATTGATTATATTATGGTTAGTAAGTCTCTTTTGCCCTCTATTCAAAAGTCTGTTATTGGATCTATTTTTATTTCTGATCATGCTCCTGTGTATTCTACCCTTGATCTCACCCTTATTTCCTCTAAATTCAGTCATTGGAAATTTAATTCTTTTCTTTTATCTGATGCCATTTTTATGAAAGAGAGTGTGGAATTTTTTACTGAGTTTTTTTCCTTTAATAATGCTTTGGACACCTAAATTCCTGCTACTTGGGATGCTTTTAAGGCTTCTTTTAGAGTATTTACTATATCCTATGTTTCTAAAAAGAAGAAGCTCAATAGACAAAAATATGAAGACCAGCTTAAAAGGATTAGAAGTCTTGAACATTTTATTTTTCCTCTAAGTCCTCCTCTGCTCTTCAGGAGTTAATCCTAGCCAAAACTGACCTTAACAAAATTATCACCAATGAAGCTTGTCACACCCTTCTCAAAATTAAATCTAAATTTCATGGAGACCAGAATAAAGCAGGGAAAATGTTGGTAAATTATTAGAAAATAAAATCAGAACGTAAATCTGTTGGTCCTATCTTTAATGAATCTTTAAATAAATTAGTTACTTCTGATTAAGACATTGCCGAAGTATTTCATAATTATTACCAGGCCTTATACTCTGATGATACACACCCCTCTGAAGCGGACTTAACGTCATTTTTTGAAGGCCTCCCAGCTCCTCCTTCCCTTCCGATGGACTTTGCTCTTTTGGAACGGGAAATCACTCTCCAGGAAATTACTACCTCTATTAACTGTCTTAACAAATCGAAAGCCCCTGGCCCTGATGGTTTACCTGTTGAGTTGTACTTCTCTTTTCACTCTTTTTTTACACCTAAACTCCTTCAATTATTTAATTCATTTATCTCAGATGCCAAAGCCTCTGGGTCCTTTTTGAATGCTCTCATTGTCATTATTCCCAAACCTGATAACGACTACTCACAATGTAAAAATTATCGCCCCATATCTTTAGATAACTATGATTGCAAAATGTTTGCTAAAATCCTTGCTTCTCATTTAGATTCCATTATTCCATGTTTAATTAAAACAGACCAAGTGGCATTTGTGAAGGGTAGACTTGCTGCTGATAATGCTCGCCGTTTTTGCAATGTCATTGGGCATGCTAAAAATGTTAAAGTCCCATTGGCGGCCCTATCCCTGGATGCCGAAAAAGCTTTTGACGGAATTAATTGGCAATTCATGTTTCGTACCCTCAAATGGTTTGGTTTTGGTCCATCTTTCATATCCTTGGTTAAACTTCTTTATTCTTCCCCTCATGCCAGTATTTTTGTTAACAACCAATTCTCTAGATTTTTTTCATTGAACAGAGGCACAAGACAAGGCTGTCCCCTTTCCCCCTTGTTATTTATTTTATGTCTTGAGCCTTTTTTAGAGCGTATTCGTTCCAATTCTAATATTACTGGCCTTAAGCTCTCCTCTACTGAAATTAAATTGTCTGCTAATGCAGATGATGTCCTGATATATATGTCCAATCCGGAATCCTCCCTTCCACATTTTTTGAATGAGGTTAGTCAGGTTATAAGCTTAATTTATCTAAAACGGAAGTTCTACCCCTTGATTCAATCTGTTTCCAGTACATGTTTAATAATACTGATTTTACATGGTGTACCTCTAAAATTAAACACCTTGGTATATGGTTTTCTTCCTCCCTCAAAGACACCCTTAAATCAACCTTTGATTCATTAATTAACAAAATTCAATCCCTTCTTCGAATTTGGTCCCCCTTATTCCTATCCTGGTGGGGTAGATTGGATACTATCAAAATGATGATTACCCCTCATGTTCTCTATACTGTTTCCATGCTCCCTTTTAAAATTCCTAAATCCTATTTTACACAACTTAATTCTCTTTGCATAAAATTTTTGTGGAATAACAAACATCCACGAATTGCATTGCACAAGTTAATTCGACCTAAACAAGAAGGTGGTGTTCGATTTCCTGATTTTAAATCATACCATTCTGCCTTTCTGATCAAACAGTCCTTTTCCTTGGCTTATGACTTCATGGATAGTCCTGTGCCTAAGTGGGTTCTCCTGGAACGCTCTCTTTTGAAAGATTTCTCATTCCACCATATAGTTTTCATGTCAAATTGTACTTTTATATCCAAATATCCCATTTTGAAATATTCCCAATTTCTACTGCAAACTGTTTTTTCTTCTACTCTATCCCCTCTTCAATGTTTCTTATCCTCTGTGGTGTGGTACAACAAATTCCTTAGATACAAAGGCAAATCATTTTACTTTAAACACTGGAAGGAAAAGAGTATCCTATTTGTATACCAGTTTTTTGTTGGTTCATCCATTATTTCCTTCCCAGCATTGCAAATTGTATTTCATTTGCCTTCATCGTTTATCACTGAATATACCATTATAACATCTTCCATTCAATCTCACTTGTCTTCCCTCTCCTCATCTGATTCTTTTTCTTCCTTTACTCCCACCACTCCATTGTATCCTTTATTTTCTACTCAACTACCTAAAGCTGCACTTGTTGACCTTGATGTCTCCTTATCTGTTGTATTGTGGGATCGTTTATGGTCCAAACTTTTTAAAGTATCTGTTGCTGCACGTATTACGCAATCTTTATTATTTATATATCATAGAGTGGGTATTACCCCGGTCAGTATCCATAAGTTTTCTCAAGTTTCCTCAACATTATGTTGGTCATGCTCCAAGGAACCTGGTACTCCTAAACACCAACTATACGACTGTTCCCATGTTTTATCATTTTGGACTGAAGTATGGAATATCTGCATGCCAATGTTTTCTTTCTCCTCCCCATTATCTCTACTGAATGTGTTTTTAGGTTCCTTATCTGATGATATTGATATTGTATATTCTTCTGCTAAGTTATTAGACTTGTTTATTGCTCTTGCATTTAAAGTTATTTTATCATGTTGGAAGGATAACTCTAAGCTTTCTGTCCACACTTGGTGGAACTTTATCTGTGATGAGCACAGAATATCTACTGCATCCTCCACCTCTGTCCCTCTGATCTACTCTGGCTTCCCTTCACCTCATATCTTTCTTCCAACCCCCCTCCCATATTGCGTGCTTTTAATCCCACGTAGTAAATCTTACTCCTCTCTTTCTTTTCTCATTTTTCTTTTTATTTTTCTCCTTCTTTCTTTTCTTTTCTCTCCCTCTCTTCTTTCATCTCTTTCATTATTCTCTTTCCCCTCCTTCTCAAGCACTTCTTTATGATTATTTATGTCATTTAAATTCTATTTTACATTGTACTTTTTCCTAATTATTCATGACATGTCTTTTGTATTACTTTTCAAATGATAAATAAAAATTTCCTAAACAAAAAAAAAAAGAAAAGAACTACAATGTTATCGCAAGCCTGCTGGGATATGTAATGCTCGTAGTTTGCATGGTACGAACTTGAGAATTACTCGGTAAGTCCAAAATCAGAAAATGATTAATTGTGTTCATAGAACCCAACATAAATCAAAACATAAAATATACTTCAAATGTTTCACACTATCATGCAATTTGCACGTTGTGATAATGATAGAGCGTGCAGGTTACCCAGCTAGGCAGTTTGTACTAATACTCACCTGGGCCCATAATTTTCATACACCTTAACATTACTTGGGTAACTCACGCTCTACTATCAGTATAACCTGAGATTTCTACACTTCTGATTCCTATATCTATAACCTAGCAATGTAGATACTAGGAACCTAAACACCTAGGATCAGGGAGTTGAGTTTTAAATCAGGTGGTCAAGAACAGTTACAAGACATTTGAAAAATATGAAATAACCACAGGCTCTGGGTAGGTTCAAAACTTTATCTAATCATCTTCATCATCATATGTCATGAGCATAAGATTAAAACATATTAAGCTATCTATAATCAAAATCATGAATACCGTATAGCTATGCAAAAGATAGAGTATGCTAAGCATTTAAGTACTTAAACTGTAAGGGAGGGTAAGAAGAAGGAACATGCTATATTTAGATAACAATCTTTTGCAAACTTTGATTAAAGGAGGGTAAAGAAAGGGAACATGCTAATCTCAAAGACTTTTGCAGTTTAACACCTTGGGTGCTAATGGGTTTTCCCCCTCCTGCGCTGACCTTTGATGTTTCCCATTATACATGACGAGTTATCCTTGTCATCAGCACAGCTCAACCAGTGCATCATGACAAGTTACCCTTGTCATTAGCATTGAAGAGGTTAAAGCAGCAGTTTGAAGAAGAACTTATTGAAATTTAAATTGGGCTCAATACTATAGGGTAGGAAAGATTTGGAACGTACTATTAAAGTCAGCTTATCTCCTAAAGGGAGGGTAAGAAAAAGGAACATATACTAAAATAGAAATGATTTAGCATTGACTAAAGGTAGGATAAAATGGAATATGCTAAGGTCAGTAATACATGAATATCTCATTTAGCAAAGGAGGGGAAGAAAAAGGAGCATATACAATTAAGCTTTACAATATTCGAGAATTTTGGAATGCAAATATAGATAAGCAAATCACCCCCACAGACTTTATATTTACCTAGGATAGAGTGAAGACCAACCCTGGCCACGGTCAAGTTGGAAAGGACGGGAAGAACCCTCAAGGTCTTAGGTGCCAGTAGGCGAGCAGGTGCAGCTCCTAGACAGTCAGGACAGGATAACCCCAGAATTTGGATCAGGACCAGGTTCACCAAAGGGTACGACCAACACCCGCAGCTTCGGTTGCTATGCCTGTGCTACTCCCTCTCTGCAAGGAATCTGCCAAAACCCCGAATGGGTTCTCGAACCAACCTGCAAACTGCTTTGCCAGCACTTTCAATTCTCAAAACCCCGGAATTGGTTTCTCGAACCTCCCAGTAAAGTGCTCCGCAGCTCTCTGCTTTCAGTCACCTATTGAGTACGTTGGGTCAGTGACAGGTCAGCTATTCGGACAAGTCGGACAATTTATCTAGCTAAACCTATGCTATCAATACTGTTTTTCAGGTCAGTGTACCACCCCCCAAATGTTGCAAGTGTAAGGATTCCCAATTTTGATTGGACAAAGGAGGAGGTTAAGTCATCACACCACCTAAATGTTATACTTTCTCAGGCTTAATATTCAATTTCTGTACCCGCCCCTTAAATTCCAGGTTCTCATGACATATGCCGTTCAGCTAACAATGGTGAATACAATATTCATATCCATTTGTTGCGACTTTAGTACAGTTCAACTTCGTTCAGCTGGGTCACAGCTCAGGTTCCCAGGAGCATCTCTTCAGTCAATCAGCTCCTTGGCAGCTATTCAAAGGTCATCTGCTCTGGAGACTCCCAGATCTCGCACAGACGCAGTTTAATTCAAAATGGAGCACAGTGTTACAGAAAAGGCCACGTTTTCGAAGTGTACATGAAATGGAAAAGAAACAGTTTTAAAACATAGAATACATGATTTCACTGTATACCATGAATTTCTATACTTCACCCATTACTTTATAATAACTATAGCATTATTGATTATGCAGAACTGACAGCTTTGCGAAAGCGGCAATGCAAGCTTTGAGCATGTGAGAACACAGATCAGCCATCTTAGTTTCATTGCACATGTGCAACTGTTTTCCCACTAAGACATTGAATACGTCACATGGTTATGACCGATGCATGCGCAGTCTAAATTCCAGCGTAGCAGCAGCCATTTTAATGTGCAAGCGTATTAAGATTAATAATAAACACATAGTCAAGCTTCACTTTGTCGCCCCGTATAATGAAAAATGTGCAAAATTAGTACAACGAACATGTTGGGTTCTTTATTAACATTATTCGAGCTTCATGAGTACAAGCAAGTCGCTTAACGTGCGAATCCTCGCTCCATCAATGATTTCCCGTAAAAAGAACTACGATCTTCCAGCAAGCCTGCAGGGACACTTAGTTCTAAATCTGATTATAAATCATACGGGCAGAATCAGTCAATTACTCAGTTTATCCACAAATCACAAAGTACTTATATTATGTTCGTTGATAGATAGTAGTTGGTCTTTTCTATTAATATATGGAAACCCGATGTTGCGCATCAGTGCGAGGATCAGTGGCAAATAAAAGAATAACTATCTGCGGCAGGCTCGCAGGAGATTGTATTCTTTCTGTACTAGACATAAGGCCCCGAAAAACGTGGTGGTCTATTGAGGCGGGCAACTCATCTAATGTGGAGGTGTGCATTATCATTTTCATTATAACGCAGTGCATGTGTTGGTGTGCGTAATTTTAACAAGGTCAATAATGTCAATATCTCAAGGTGCCTTCGAGGGATTTATACACCACATTGTTCAGGGAGTAATAGTGTTTCATATATTGACTCATAAGGCTCATTTATACCTCAATGAACATATAACTATTCTTGTTCCTATGTCTGTGTGTGGACTCAAATAATCATAAAACAGGTTTCTGTACTTGGCTCTATAAGGATGTTACTACCAAAACCATGAGTAGAACAATGCTATTTATTCCATAGTGACACGCAGGGAACTGCATCATTAAGACCTATAGTGTCACTGGATAGTCTAAAAACCCATCTCTGTTTGCATTGTTATAGGAAGAGATGTAACTAACATGTGGTGGAATGAATGATTTTTCAAGAACTGTCCACATTAAATCTTCAGGCCTGTGTTCTTTCTCAACAAAGTGTTTAGTTAATGTCGTCATTGTTTTCTTGCACCGGAAGGTGCTTTTATGTTCCATCTCACGGAGTTTAATATTCCATGTGGTCATTCCTACATATTTGTATTCACAGGGACAAGTAATCAAGTAGATGAGGTTATCACTATTACAGATCATAAAATCTTTCTGTATCCATGGTTTAGAACTGCCAACATCAATTGTTTTCGATTGCTTAGTCTGGGCGCATATACCGCAGGAACCACATTGGTAATCGCCTTGCACTCTCTGTAGACCCCACAGTGTGGTTACCTTCTCCTCTTTGGTGCTCCGTGGTTGTGTATGGACCAGCTTATCCCGTAGATTATGGCTTCTTTTAAGTGCTACGACTCCAGCATACTCCGTGCACTCAACACCCGATGATCACGCACCTGCTGCCTGGCCACCCCGAAGCGCACCCATGGGCCCTTCTCCTGCCGGAACTGCAGCTTCACCAGCACCAATACCCGGCCCGCCAAACCACCAACAACCGAGCCCAACCACCTCAGATGCATCCTCCGCAAACACGCTGTCGAACTCAGGGACCTTCTCGACTCCACCTCCCTAGAAGTCACCTTCCTGACGGAGACCTGGCTGAACCCCACCTCAGCTCCTGAAATCGCCATAGCCATCCCAGAAGGCTACAAGATCACCCACAGGGACCGTACCACCACCCTTGATTCCTCCGTCGTAGGAGGAGGAATCGCCATTGTCCACAGGAACACCCTCAGGGTCTCCACCGACATCGACAACACCCTCAGCACTGCCAATCACATGCACTTCCAGATCCACACTGACCCCAACACCACCCTCAGAGGAACCCTTGTCTACAGACCCCCCCGGACCACAACCACAGTTCAGCAACTCCATCAACGACTTCGTCAGCACTCATGCCCTCGCCTCCACGGACTACATCCTCCTCCGGGACCTGAACTTTCACCTCAAGAACAACCATGACACCAACTCTACCACCCTGATCGACAACCTCGACAACCTCAGACTCAGAAAGCTTGTGACAACACCCACCAACGCTGCCAGCCACACGCTCGACCCCATCTTCACCGCGAGCCCCAATGTCCCCTTCAACCACACCACCGAACCCCACTGGATCGACCACCACTGCATCCACTTTACCTTCAGGAAGCCAACCATGCGCCACTGCACCCAACAGATGCTTTGAAGCTGCTGGACCAAAGTCACCACAGACCAACTAACCACCACCCTCGCCCAGAGCCCACACCTGACCCCACAGACCCGGACACCGTCGCCCCCAACCTCAGAAAATGGATCGATGACTGCGCCAACACCCTCGCCCCACTCAAGACATCCTCTAAAAGCCACTTCAGCAAGAAAGCCACCTGGTTCACGGAAGACCTCCAGGCCTCCAAGCAACCATGCCGAAAGCTAGAGAAGAACTAGATCTGCGAACAAACAATGGACAGCCACGCAGCCCACAAGAACGCCACCCGCAGACACCATCAACTCATCAGAGCCGCCAAATGGGCCTCATTCAAAGACCGCCTAGATAACAATGCACACAACAGCAAAGAGCTCTTCAACATCGTAAAGGAACTCTCCAACCCCAGCTCCAACATCAACGACATCCCGCCCTCACAAGACATGTGCGACTCGCTGGCCACCTTCTTCCAACCGTAAGATCTGCAACATCCATGACAGCTTCATCGCCACAAACGCCCCTACAGCCACCGCCCCCATGAACACCACTGGCACCAACCGCCTGCTGCCCTGGACCAGGACTAACAACAAGGACACCAGCGTGATCATGAACACCATCCACTCCGGATCACTGTAAGATCCATGCCCTCAAACCCATCTTCAACAAAGCCTGCACAGCCATCGCACCCCATCTCCAGAAAGTAATCAACATCTCCTTCGAGACTGCAATCTTCCTGGAAAGCTGGAAGCACGCCGAGATCAACTCCTTACTCAAGAAACCCAAGGTAGACCTCAAGAACTTCCGACCCATCTCCCTGCTCCCGTTCCCGCTGAAGGTCACCAAGAAAATCACCAACAAACAACTGATCCGCTACCTCGAGGAGAACAGCATCCTGGACCCATCCCAGTCCGTGTTCTGCAGCAACCACAGCACCGAAACGGCCCTCATTGCCACCACTGACAACATCAGAACTCTGCTTGACAACGGAGAAACAGCTGCCCTCATACTCCTGGACCTATCAGTCACCTTCGACACAATCTGCCACCACACACTGCAAACACGCCTACATGACGCCGGGATCCAAGCGAAGGCCCCGGACTGGACAACATCCATCCTCTCTGGCAGAAATCAGAGCGTCTGCCTCCCCCACTTCCGTTCCAACACCACTGAGATCATCTGCGGCAGAGCCCAGGGCTCTTCCCTCAGCCCAACACTGTTTAACATCTACATGGCCCTCCTTTCCCATGTCACCCGACAGCATGACCTCAACATCATCTCCTACGCCAACGACACTCCGCTGATCCTCTCCCTCACCAAAGACCGTCACACCTCCAAAACCAACCTCCGGAATGAAGGCTGTCGCTGAATGGATGAAGAACAGCCGACTGATGCTGAACTTGGACAAGACAGAAGTCCTCATCCTCGGCTCCACCCCTTCAGCCTGGGACAACTCCTGGTGGCTGACAATGCTAGGAACAGCCCCAACACCCACCGACCATGCACGCAACCTAGGGGTCATCCTCAACTCCATCCTCTCCATGACTAAGCAGGTCAATGCCGTCTCCACATCCTGTTTTAACACCCTCCAAATGCTCCGCAGGATTTTCAAGTGGATCCCCACCAAAATGAGAAAAATAGTCACCCAGGCCCTCGTCATCAGCAGACTTGACTACGGAAACGCCCTCTGTTAGAACTGGGATTTCTGGTTGGCTAAGGCTGATGCCAAAGCCAGGCCGAAACCACCATTCTAGGCACACCGCAAAAGGAACTCCACACAAGGTTATATAAAAATAACTTTTGTATTGTCAAAACACATCAGATAGTAATCACACAATATACATTGTGCCAACTGGCACAGGCAATATTCACACTGGATTATTTACAGGACAGGGCCACATGGGCCACTGTCAGAATCAACACTTAGCAGAAATAGCACTTCTAGAACATACAATAAGTATAGCACAAAATACCAATTATAGACCACAACCTGTAACCATGGGTAACAGGTAGGTACACACTACGCAATACTAATAACCATAGGCCTAGATCACGCATGGACACGTAACCTCTCTAGTATAACATACTAGGCAAAGCAAACTTCTAAGCATAAGCACCTTTAGAAGTATCACATAAGCATAAAGGCAAAGCACATTACGCATTGTCACATTTAGGCCTAACCAGTAAAACTAGTCTAAACACATTAGACTCTCCCCCTGAGCATAACTCACATTTAGGGGCGTGATTCGCAGTGAAGTAAACTCTCCCTAACATAAACCTACATAGGTAAGGTAACCTCACAATCACAGTAACATCACATTGCGCAAAAATCCCATTAGGCAATTACCATTCTAAACATAGTAAAATCACATTGCGCAGAAATCAGATATCTGCCCCCTGGCCAACTGGCCATCTCAAGGAGGGGCTCAAATGCCCTGTGTCCAGAATGTCAGGGCGCGCGGCCATCGCAGTGCCAGTCAGGGGTGCGCCACCGACGCAAACCTAGACATTGCAGCTGCCCACTTCTTGCTGGGTAGCTGAGAACAGTAACAGGGCCTAAACGTTGCAGCAGGCACTAAGTGATACGCAGTTGTAGAAGGCCAGGCACTTTTTGTATTTTGTATTTGTATTGTGTATTTATAAAGCGCAACTATCCCTCCGGAAGGAACATCCTGTGTGCCATCTCTGTCCCTCACCGGGACTCTCTCTTCCAAATTGTGCCTAAACGGTGCAGCTGCCCACTAATTGCTGGGCAGCTGGAGATAAAACTGTGACAGGGCTCTCACTAGCCCTTAGGACATTGCGCCCAACGTTGGAGCCCTCTGGCTCTAAGGACAGCTAGCGCACAGTCAGAACCACACAGGCTCTCTAAACAAATACAAAGTACCCCCAAAGTAATTATGTCCCAATGTGGAGCGATAGGGGCTTTAAGCAACACATGCCCCCCCAAGTCCCTCGTGGGGACCCTAAAATCCCTGTGGGCCTCGTTGGAGCTTCGGGCTCGAGACATCAATTATGCCCGTCGAATCACTCAGGCTCCTAAAACAATCATGCCCCTTGGACCACTCTGGCTCCCAAAACAATCATGCCCCTCGGAGCACTCATGACGCTGTGCCTGCACTGGCACCACAAAAAATCCATGCTCCCTCATGGAGCGGAAACAGAAATGCCCCCATGCCGTTGGAGCAGCTCTCTGTCAAGCAGGGCTGCTCTGAGGGTCGCACTGGCGTGGTGCCTCCACTTCGCTCACCCCGGCCGGCTGTACTCACCGGCTCTCCGGGCGGGAGCTTCTTTCGCTATGCGGCAGCTCTTCTCCTGCGGGGCTTCCTGGGACTCCTGGGAGCCACGCACTGCCGTCGGCGGCCTCAGCCGCCATCTTCGCTTCACCCAGGCCTCCTCCTGACACAGTAGCTCTCAGCCAATCGGAGCACGGCTCACAAGACGAGCCCCTCGTGATGCGGCAGCTTCTTCCCGGGGACCCGCCAATCAGAGCGCGGCTCCACGGGACCAGCCCCTAACAGCGGCCCAATCAGAGCGCGGCCCCTTCGGTTTTCCGTCCACGGCCCCGGGCAGAGGATGGCAATTTCCCTGGCAATCTTAGGGCAGAAAAGAGGGGTGAGCACCCTCGGTACCAAAACAAAATATAGAAGCGTGGTGGGCACTCGCTAAGGAGCACATAAACGGGGTGGGCTCCCGTATAATAAAATAAATTGTAAATAAGCATAAAAGGGGCTGGAGCGCTTCCCACCAAGAGAAAACAACAGCGCTCTGCCCAGCAAAGAAAATAAAGCACTCTCAAGGCGCTGAGGGGATAGGCAAGCCCACAGGAACGATCATTATCCCCAGAAGGGCCCCAGAAACACAGGGTTCAAAGACAAAGGTCCTGGGGCAAAGTGAAACAAAGAGGACCCCAAGAAAAAAAAGATCCTCCAGGCATCCAGGTCCATCAGGTATCCAGGGGCTGGGCAGGGCCCAGAGAGGCAAGCCTTCCCCTGGGCCCAAGCAGCAGCACGCCCCTGGCAGGACTCAAGTCAGAAAAAAGAACATTTTGTAAGGGGACACAGCCCCTTTTTATACAGTAAAAACCTCCGTCTTTAGGTACAGGGTGGGAAAACCAGTCACAGCTGGTTCTGGAGCACTCTTGATGTGCTCAGCCACCCTTTCTATTCACTAGGCAGGCTGGGGTCATTAGACGCACCGCAGGGGGTGAAGCCAGCATTGTGGAGGGAAAACCTAGCCCTATTCAGGTCCCAGGTGCACCCCTCCTCTCACACCACCATGCTAATCTCTCCACTCATCACCGGGCAGACCCATCCAGACTCTTGGACCCAGGCTAACCAGCCAGCTCCAGCCAATCACATGTAGTGTAGTTCCTATTTTCCCAATAGGCCCTGCGCATTGGAATAACATAACCAGTAGTATGGACGTAGAAGTGCGGATCTTCCAGGTCTCCACTGACTATGCTAAACTTAATTGGGTTTGTTACCAACTAGCTCAGAGGTCACTGGAAACTTTCTTGACTGAATAGGAAGTGATCAGCTTCCCTGGTACAGACAAGAAGGGATTCAGTTTTCCAACAACCGCATAAACATGACAACTTTGCTCCTTAGAATAAGAGTCAATCTCTAGAGTCGTGTGAAACAATAGACAGCTATTTTACTCAGTAGTTTTGTGCAGATTACTTTCACCAATATGCAGAGAATAGAGAGACGGGCGTTTTCAATAAAAGGTATTATTTATTGAACAGTCTTTCTTCTCGTGCAAGAGAAATTAATTGCCACAATTGCAAGACTAGTTATTATAAAAAGTGCGTACAGTAAGATGAGTATTGCGAAATAATACTGTAAAAGCATTGATATGGTTTCTTAGCCATACAATGGTTTAAAATGAATAAAACATATATACATTCATATATACATTAGGCTAACGTACTCAACTGTACCTGACCTAAGCCTAATACTTGGGAGGGAGTAGGTAAGTAGCAGTTTTAGTTAAGTTGGTTTTGACAAGGTTTGCTTCAAGAATTCTCTCTAAGGGTTTAGTCAACACCATACCTCTGGAATAGAATGTTGGAGGTCTTGTATATCCTTCCAGGACTCGATATCCCAGTCACTCGCAAGAGTAGGCTAGAAACGCCGGAGCTGGATTTTCTCGGCAGGAGAAAAGACAGCGTCTCTCTCAGCGCGTCGAGGAAGAGGAGGAGGGGCAGCGTCCGTGGGCAGCTTGTATCTGCTGGGCTTTGCAGGGGACAGCGTTTCTGCTCCTATGTTTACCACACCATCGTTCGCCGATGTCGTTGAGGCAGCGATAGCATCAGTATCAGCGTGGCAGCGTTTGCTTAAGGCAACGTGGGTAATATTTATACCTGAAAGGTGCCTTGTTTGACGTAAGTTTTTGGACATAAGATGTCAATAAAGATGTCACTAGGAAGTGATCGTCTTTCAGTGCTAATTAGAGTTCTATTACTAATCAAAACATAGCAAGCGGGGCTTTCCCAGGTTGCTGAGTTTTTATCTTGTTGAAGAACTCGGAGTGTAATCTAGGAATCTTAGATAGTAGCTTCTGCTGTGTCATTTGCTTTAATGAGCTGCAGAGGAAGCTGCAGAGGAAGAGATTCTGAAATGTGGCTCTGATCGTGTGAGGCCAGAGACGAGTTTCTGAATATTGCATTTGATCGGTTATGCCAATATAGGGGTACAAAGGGATTATAGCCGTATAGGGGCATAAGGTCACAGTATTGATCGGGGTCCTAGATTAGAACGCGACAATATACTCACACCCATGTCTAGAAGTGGCACTTCCACACTAGACACATTCATGCTGCATACATCATTGCGCAGCATTCAATCTCACGAGTTCGCACATACCAAACTCGACCCTGCACTCCCCACACACCAGGAACTACCATGGTCACACATATTCCCCATGCATTCCTATGGGAGGGCAGGTTACTCTCACCACACACACAGAGCACTTTACACTGGACCACAGTGCAAAAGTGCGCAGAGACCTAAAATCACCAACACCAGGTTACAGAAACAGGCTAGGCAAAAGCAAAAAGTTTCGGGGTGAACCTGCTAAAAGAGCCGGGTCCAACACAACCCCCTTCCAGACAAAACGCAGGGTAGACCAATCATTCCCTTGATGGGCTTCCCTGCTTTGGGCAACAAAACACGGACATGGGCCCGCACGGCAGGGGCCCCTTCCGGTTCTACGCCACTCTGAACCCACATGGATTTCTCTCAACAAGAGATCTCTGGCCCAACTAGGATACCCCACTGGCACTCTCTAGTCATCCACGGCCAGGACCAGACCCTAGGCCATCCAGATGTCACAGGTCCTGACCACTTCACAGAGTGGGGTGCAGTAACCCCTGGCACACAATAGCCATTCTCCTCTCTCCCTCGCAGTGTAGCTACAACTACCACTGATCCTTCAACCTAGGGACCATACCCTCAGGCTGACCGGAAGTGACTGGCAAGAATGCCCTACCCTACCTCTACTTCTGGGGTTCCGCACCCTCCCAGGGAAGCACCCACCAGAACACATCTCTCCCACCAGATCAGGACCTCTCTCCATCACTGGTCTACCACCTGGGATCTGGACTCTATTTCACTTCGGAGGTACAAAGCACACAGCACCGTCCCTCTTCAAGCAGGTGGGGGGACACAGCACACAGCAAAGTCCCCTTTTCTCTACCTTAGTGGAAACAGCACACTGCAAGTGAGCCCCAGATCCCACAGCAAGGGCAGCCCCCTCAGTCTCTTCAGCTGATCTACTTTGGCAGAGATTCCTTCTTGACCTGGAAGTTTCCTAATCTCCCAACCTAGGGTCTAAACCCTCAGGCTGCACCGGGGTCAGAGGTAAGGACACCGTCCCTCTGCACCCCCTTCCAGAGTTCTGCACCCTCCCACCTTGGAGCGGTACCCCTGGATGCCAAACCGGTCAGGACACTGATTACAGATGCCCTTTCCTCCAGATGAGGCTGAACCTGAACCTGGCCTCCCCCCTCCTCAAGGAATGCCCTTCGGAGGCCACACAAATGGTCAAGCACTCTAGACGGTCAAATGCCCAGCGAACCAGGACTTCTGCACCCTCCACTAGGAGTGGTACTACCCAACACCAGTGCCGTCGGAGTTCTGGTTACAGACACTCCCCATCCTCTAGACACAGGAAGATCCTCCTCAAATGACCTGTAAGTACAGCCTAGGCCCCTGACCTGGCGCTCCCTTAGGGAACCCTCCAGGCCCTGAGACAGGGTTTCGGGCCAACGTGGGACACACCGTCCCACACTCACTCTGCCTCCACTGAGACAGGACGTGAGCCCCTACACCCCTACCATCCTACTGGGACCTAGCTGGGCTACACATGAACCTCTTCCCCTACACAGGATCATCAGATACACAAGCCACTACTTTTAGAATCACTCCCAAATGCCTCTGCAAGACATCTAGCACACCGCCAGATGTCCACCTTCCTATCCAGTGCCTCTGCAGGACCTCCTGCACACCACCAGAGGAACACCTCCTGTGCAAGCTCCTTTTATTTAAAAAAAAACTCACACCAACTCCTCCAGTTCAACACACCACTCATCCACACACTCCCCCTTCAGACTGGTGAGACAGTTCCTCACTGCCTCTGACTCTCAACCTGTACCCCTCTTACTGAGCACCAGGCACCATACTCTGGGAACTGGGAATGGGACTTCACGCACTGGACACATTTTAGCTGCCACCACTGGATCCTACCATACTGGGGAATCCAGACACACACACTACACTGAGGGGATAACCACCCTCCTTAGCTAGCCATTTCTCCTCTACACTCCCTCTCTTCCATCTAACCACACAAGGACAGGAACAGGGATTAGGCACTGGATCTAGCAAGGGATTCCTTATCTATGGGAACCTTCCCCTCTACTGGCGTCCCGCCCTGTCATTTTCTCTCTTCTCCCACTAAACAAAAAGCACAGGAAACACCATTTGAAAATGACACTCTTGAGGAAAAATAAAATCCCAAACAATAATCCCAAATATGTGACTATCTAGAATGCAACATTTTGTAATGTAGCCAGTTGTCGCTGTGGTACTGCGCAAACACAAGTCCTAACCCTCACCACTGTCCAACAATGTTAGAACTGGGATTTCTGGTTGGCTAAGGCTGACGCCAAAGCCAGGCAGAAACCACCATTCTAGTCAGGGCAAGAGAGTCACAAGCCAAGATAACCCCTGCTCACCCCCTTGGTAGCTTGGCACGAGCAGACAGGCTTATCCCGGATGCAATGTGTAAAGCATTTGCGCACGCACACAACAGCAACAACATCCTAGGCACACCACAAAAGGAACTCCACACAAGGTATATAAAAATAACTTTTGTATTGTCAAAACACATCAGATAGTAATCACAAAATATACATTGTGCCAACTGGCAGGGGCAATATTCACACAGGAATATTTACAGGACAGGGCCACATGGGCCACTGTCAGAATCAACACTTAGCAGAAATAGCACTTCTAGAACATAGAATAGGTGTAGCACAAAATAACAATAATAGACCACAACCAGTAACCACTGGTAACAGGTAGATACACACTACGCAATACTAATAACCATAGGCCTAGATCACACATGGACACATAACCTCTCTAGTACAACATACTAGGCAAAGCAAACTTCTAAGCATAAGCACCTTTAGAAGTATCACATAAGCATAAAGGCAAAGCACATTACGCATAGTCACATTTAAGTCTAACCAGTAAAACTCCAGTAGGCAATCTCTCACTAGTCGAAACACATTAGACTCTCCCCCTGAGCATAACTCACATTTAGGGGCGTGATTTGCAGTGAAGTAAACTCTCCCTAACATAAACCTACACAGGTAAAGTAACCTCACAATCACAGTAACATCACATTGCGCAAAAATCACATTAGGCAATTACCATTCTAAACATAGTAAAATCACATTGCGCAGAAATCACATATCAGCCCCCTGGTTAACTGGCCATCTCAAGGAGGGGCTCAGATGTCCTGTGTCCAGGATGTCAGGGCCAGCTGCCATTGCAGCGCCAGTCAGGGTGCGCCACCGGCGCAAACCTAAACGTTGCAGCTGCCCACTACTTGCTGGGCAGCTGAGAACAGTAACAGGGCCTAAACGTTGTAGCTGGCACTAAGTGCTGCGCAGATGTAGAAGGCCTGGCACCTCTGTGCCATCTCTGTCCCTCACAGGGACTTTCTCTTTCAAATTGCGCCTAAACGGTGGAGCTGCCCACTAATTGCTGGGCAGCTGGAGACAAAACTGCGACAGGGCTCTCACTAGCCCTTAGGACATTGCGCCCAACGTTGGAGCCCTCTGGCTCTAAGGACAACTAGCGCACAGTCAGAGCCACACAGACTCTCTAAACAAATACAAAGTGCCCCCAAAGTAATTATGTCCCAATGTGGAGCGATAGGGGCTTTAAGCAACACATGCCCTCCAAGTCCCTCGTGGGGACCCTAAAATCCCTGTGGGCCAGGTTGGAGCCTTCGGGCTCGAGACATCAATTATGCCCGTCGGAGCACTCAGGCTCCTAAAACAATCATGCCCCTCGGAGCACCCTGGCTCCCAAAACAATCATGCCCCTCTGAGCACTCATGATGCTGTTCATGCACTGGCACAACCAAAATCCATCTGCTCCCTCATGGTGCGGAAACAGAAAATGCCCCCATGCTGATGGAGCAGCCCTCTGTCAAGCGGGGCTGCTCTGAGGGTCGCACTGGCGTGGTGCCTCCACTTCGCTCCCCCCGGCCGGCTGTACTCACCGGCTATCCGGGCGGGAGGTTCTTTCGGGACACGGCAGCTCTTCTCCTGCGGGGCTTCCCGGGACTCCTGGGAGCCCTGCACTGCCGTCGGCGGCCTCAGCCGCCATCTTCCCTTCACCCGGGCCCCCTCCTGACACGGCAGCTCGTGGCCAATCGGACCGCGGCTCACAAGACGAGCCCCTCGTGACGCCATGGCTTCTTCCCGGGGACCCGCCAATCAGTGCGCGGCTCCACGGGAGCAGCCCCCAACAGCGGCTCAATCAGAGCACGGCCCCTTCGGTTTTCTGTCCGCGGCCCCGGGCTGAGGACGGCAATTTCCCTGGCGATCTTAGGGTAGAAAAGAGGGATGGGCACCCTCAGACCAAAGCAAAATATAGAAGCGAGGTGGGCACTCGCTAAGGAGCACCTAAATGGGGTGGGCTCCCGTATAATAAAAGAAATTGCAAATAAGCATAAAAGGGGCATGAGCGCTTCCCACCAAGGGAAAACAACAGCGCTCTGCCCAGCAAGGAAAATAAAGCGCTCTCAAGGCGCTGGGGGCATAGGCAATCCCACAGGAACGATCCTTATCACCAGAAGGGCCCTAGAAACACAGGATTCAAAGACAAATGTCCTGGGGGCAAAGTGAAGCAAAGAGGACCTCCAGGCATCCGGGTCCATCAGGTATCCAGGGGCTGGGCAGGGCCCAGGGAGGCAAGCCTTCCCCTGGGCCCAAGCAGCAGCACGCCCCTGGCAGGATTCAAGTCAGAAACAAGAACATTTTGTAAGGGGACACAGCCCCTTTTTATTCAGAAAATACCTTTGTCTTTAGGTGCAGGGTGGGGGAAAACCAGTCGCAGCTGGTTCTGGAGCACTCTTGATGTGCTCAGCCACCCTTTCTATTCACTAGGCAGGCTAGGGTCAATAGACGCACCACAGGGGGTGGAGCCAGCATTGTGGAGGGAAAACCCAGCCCTATTCATGTCCCAGGTACACCCTTCCCCTCACACCAGCATGCTAATCTCTCCACTCACCACCGGGCAGACCCATCCAGACTCTTGGAGCCAGGCTCACCAGCCAGCTCCAGCCAATCACGTGCCAGCACACTCACTACACACGCACACCCATGTCTAGAAGTGGCACTTCCACACTAGACACATTCATGCCGCATACATCATAGCGCAGCATTCAATCTCACGAGTTCGCACATACCAAACTTGACCCTGCACTCCCCACACATCAGGAACTACCATGGTCACACATAACCCATGCATTCCTATGGGAGGGCAGGTCACTCTCACCACACACACAGAGAGTGCAAGTGCTTTACACTGGACCACAGTGAAAAAGTGCGCAGAGACCTAAAATCACCAACACCAGGTTACAGAAACAGGCTAGACAAAAGCAAAAAGTTTCGGGGTAACCCTGCCAAAAGGGCTGGGTCAAACACCCTCTATGCAGGAACATCGGCTAAACTCCTGAGACAACTGCAACGCATCCAGAACGCCTTGGCATGTCTGATACTCAACATCCCCCTCCACTGCAACATTACACCCCACCTGAGAGACCTGCACTGGCTCCCCGTCAACAAGAGGGTAACCTTTAAGCTCCTCATCGATGCACACAAAGCTATCCACAACACCGGCCCAGCATACCTCAACAGACGACTCAGCTTCTTCACCCCCACCCGCCAGCTCCGCTCTGCTGGCCTCGCCCTCGCCACAGTCCCTTGCATCCGAAGAACGACCAGCGGCGGCAGATCTTTCTCCCATCTCTCCACCAAGACCTAGAACACTTGTAGTGTAGTTCCTATATTCCCAATAGGCTCTATGCATTGGAATAACATAAACGGCAGTTTAGACGTGGGACTGAGGTTGACTAGATCTCTACTAAATATGTTAGACTTAATTAGGGATGCCAGCTAGCTCAGAGGTTACTAGAAACGTTCTCGAATGAACAGGGAGGAGTTAACTTCCCTGATTAGACAAGAAGGGATTAGCTTCTGACAACCACATAAACATGACAACTTTGCTCCCTCCAGAAATAATTCAGAAAAGGGGGTGGTGATGGACAGAGTATCTGAATTAAACAGAACACTCGTACCCAGTCAACAGATCAGGGCTTTATCCATCACCGTTTTTTAGCTCACTGCACCATCCCAGCTCAGAACCTGGCTACATGCAAATTAGTCTGTCCCTGGCCCAGTGCATCATGGGAACAGGGCAGACCAAACTACCAAGCCAATTCTTATACCGGGAAGTAGGCATGGGCGGAAAATCCGTTCCGCTCGCGGATTTTGCGGATTTTCGGGAAATCCGCAATCCGCGAGATTCGCGAATCTCCCGCAAAATCCGCAAATCCGCGAGCAGCGGATTTTGCTCGCACTGCTCGCACTGTTCGCGTGAGTTTGCGCCCCGCGAATAAGTGCAAAATTGCAGAAATACGATCTTAGCAAAACTGAAAGTAACTACTTACCAGGTTCAAAAGTTCAGGCTCATCATTAGTAGCCATTTCCTGTAGTGCTTCCTGAGGGGCCCCTCCAGAGTTCAGTTGCCAGTTGAAACTATTATGTGACCCTGCTCTGAACCTCAGAATAGTTACACATATGCCACAAAGGTCCTGAATTACAGCTAAGGGAGACAAGCAGGAGCCAGGCTGGAAGTTAAAATCCATTAATCAGCCCCTAATTCATTATTGTCAGTTGGGGCAGGGCAGGTGTTGTAACTAATTTTGCAACAATGAAAGCACTTAGCAAGTGCAAAAGATCACTAATCAGGGCGCACTAAGGAAGCAGGTGCCAGCTAAAAAAATATTCTGTGACACATTAATCAGCCCCAAATTAATTCAGGTCACTTGAGGCAGGGAAGGTGTGCTTTGCTTTGCCGAAAATAATGTACACTGGACAACCTGAGGGTGTGGTGATGAAACAGAGGGTGGCATGGGTGGGCCAGAGGGTGGCATGAGTAGTCAGAGAGTGGTAGTGGTGACAGAGAGTGGCAGTGATGAAGAAGAGTGTCCCAAACAGGCTGGACACGTAGAAACAACAAGTTCGCAAAACTTGCGACCCGACAGGTAAGTTCGCAAATTGCGAAATTGTAAAAACCCTCGCGAACTGGCAGAAACACGGGCGAACACAAAAAAAAAAAAAATCCGCAAATTCGTGGGAATTCGCGGATTTTGCGGATTGCGAATCCGCAAATCCGCAAAATTCGCGAACGCGAGATCCGCAAAATTCGCTCATGCTTACCGGGAAGGAAACAAGCTTCCGGGGACCGGTTTCTGGCATTACAGCCGTCTTCGACCCGGCTTGCTTGAATCCTGATGGTGCAATGAGCAAGGGACTCACATCTGAGTATACCCTTCCACGCTTATGGTGGACAAAACGATTCAGAAAAGGGGGTGGTGATGGACAGAGTATCTGAATTAAACAGAGCACTCGTACCCAGTCAACAGATCAGGGCTAGATCCATCACCGTTTTTTAGCTCACTGCACCATCCCAGCTCAGAACCTGGCTACATGCAAATTAGTCTGACCCTGGCCCAGTGCATCATGGGAACAGGGCAGACCAAACTACCAAGCCAATTCTTATACTGGGAAGGAAACAAGCTTCCGGGGACCGGTTTCTGGCATTACAGCCGTCTTCGGCCCGGCTTGCTTGAATCCTGATGGTGCAATGAGCAAGGGACTCACATCTGAGTATACCCTTCCACGCTTATGGTGGACAAAACGATTTAGAAAAGGGGGTGGTGATGGACAGAGTATCTGAATTAAACAGAACACTCGTACCCAGTCAACAGATCAGGGCTTGATCCATCACCGGTTTTTAGCTCACTTCACCATCCCAGCTCAGAACCTGGCTACATGCAAATTAGTCTGTCCCTGGCCCAGTGCATCATGGGAACAGGGCAGACCAAACTACCAAGCCAATTCTTATGCTGGGAAGGAAACAAGCTTCCGGGGACCGGTTTCTGGCATTACAGCCGTCTTCAGCCCGGCTTGCTTGAATCCTGATGGTGCAATGAGCAAGGGACTCACATCTGAGTATACCCTTCCACGCTTATGGTGGACAAAACGATTCAGAAAAGGGGGTGGTGATAGACAGAGTATCTGAATTAAACAGAACACTCGTACCCAGTCAATAGATCATGGCTTGATCCATCACCGTTTTTTTAGCTCACTGCACCATCCCAGCTCAGAACCTGGCTACATGCAAATTAGTCTGTCCAGAAATAGGCGTATATCTCCAGAGTCGTGTGAAAACAATAGCTAGCTATTTCATTCAGTCAATCGTGCATACTTAGTTTCACCAGAGTGCAGAGAAATAGAGAGACAGGCGTTTTCAATAAAAGGTGTTATTTATTGAGCAGTCTTCTTTCTCATGCAAGAGAAATGAATTGCCACAATTGCAATACTTGTCATAAAGTAAAGTGCATACAGTAAAAGGAGTATTATGAAATAATACTGTAAAAGCATTGATATGGTTTCTGAGCCATATGATACTTAAAACAGATAAAATATATACAATTACATACAATGATAAAATTTGACTAAACATACTCAACTGGGACTTCTAAATACGCCTACCCTGGTGTACCTAACCTAAGCCTAGTACATGGGAAGGAGGAAGGGAGTTGCAGTTTAAGTTGAGTTCGTTTTGCCAAGAACTGTCCCAACTGTCCCAGAGACTGGAGCAGCTGCTTCGACAGATATTGTGTTGTGAAAACAAAAATGTCCTAAAAAAGGGTTTTAAGATAAGGTTTTAAAAAGGCACACTTGTTCGGGAACTTTTTCCTTCAAGCTTAATTATCCATACATTGGAAGTTTGCCTACTCAGCTGTGGCGGAATTTTGTGCCTACCCAATCCAGATGTCTCTGGTGTTTTGTGAGTAGGGGTCCCTGAGAATAAGCATGACTGAACTACTCAGATTCTGCTGTCAAATAAGTGCCACATTCACGTTGGGCGGCATGTAGTGTAGTTCCTATTTCCCTGGTAGGTTCTGCGCATTGGAATAACATACATGATAAGCTGTGCATATGACTGAGGTCAGTATGCCCCTATCGTGTATGTTAAACTTAATTACTGTGTACCAGCTAGCTCAGAGGCCACTAGAAACTTCTTGAAGACAAGATCCTTATAGATTCTTAAAAAATTTGGAAAAAAACCACCAAATCACTGACAATACCAAGGTATACCAAATATACACCCTTATGGCAGAGCTCAATAATTCCACTCTACCTTAATGATAATACATCTGCGAGGTGGGAGAGATTAGGCCTAGTAACAGTTGGAGATTTCCTAGGTAGAGAACGTAAACCTACTTTCGAAGAGCTCTGTTTTAAATATCAAATCTCCCGCACAGATTACTTGAAATTTATACAAATCTCTACCTCCCTTAGACAGTCGGCATCAACTATAGACTTAAAAACCATACCACTATTAGATCTCATAGGCAAACAGACTACTAGGATAGGCAATATCTACGACTTATTTATAAGGAATCATTCTGATGATCTTGAACATATCGAAACTAACTGGTCTAACAAGTTGAATAATGGAAACATCGATATAGATATGTCTTTATACTTATCATCTAAAGTACTGCTGGCCGCTAACCTAAAAGCTCAAACCTATAAAACAATGTATGACTTATACTTTACCCCCGCTAAATTATTTACCTGGGGTAAAAGGGTACATGATCAATGCCCAAGATGTTTGCTAGGACCAGCTAATCTTATTCACATGTTTGCGGAATGCCCAAAACTAGATGAGATTAAAAAAGGCATTTTTAAGTACTGGGTCGAAATTTTTGGACACGAAGTAAGAGCATCAACAACTCTTTTTATCCTAGGTTACGACGACTCCCTAGGGCACAGCAATAAAGAAGCCATGTCTATTTTTGTAGGCACGGCTGTTTATAGAATTATTCTGGCAGCACGGTGGAAAGACCCAGACGCCCCCACTTTTCAGGGGTGGTTGAGCCGATTGTTAGGCATATTCAAACAAGAGGCAGCAATCTATAGAACCAGAGGCAAAAAATCGAGATCATTAGGTGAACAGATATGGGCCCCAATAGCCACCTGGTTTGAGAGTCACAGAAATACATAACTCTTTCAACTAGAAAACACTGTATAAAAGCATTCTCGGTAGGCATTCCTTCCCTAAAATCCTCTAGATTGCTGTTTTTTTTAACCATGTATTTTAGCATTACCTATCTAGTTTAACATGTTTGTTTAGAATGAATAATGTATTATAATTTTTGATTTTCTTTAATCATTTCTCTTTGCTAATTGATTTTACTTTGGTAAAACTTTTGCATACTTTATGTTTTATGTATGAAACGTCACCTCACTTCTTTTGTGTATGTACCCTTTGAACTTGCTCAAATAAAAGTAAAAAAATTTTTTTTTTAAAAAGAAGACAAGAAGGGAATAGCTTCTGGCAACCAGATAACATAAAACCCTGATCCCTCAGGATCGTGGAAACAATATACTACTTTTCATTCAGTTATTCATCTCAGAGGAGTATATTGAAGAAATAGTTGGGTGTGTTTTCAATACCATTTATTGCACAGTTGTTATTCTAGTACTTGTTATATGTGCTGCGATAATTGTTGAACAGTAGCAAAGAAATATGGCCAGCAGTGCAGTTAAATAAAAAGGCATGGTATAGTTCTACCATTTTGCAATAGTAATGGACACATACTTGAAATACAGAATGCATTAAGATAAAGCCTGTACCCCTTTGATGCCTAACTAGATGTACCCAAGTGTACCTATCATGTGTGTAGGTCTTAGAAAACCAGGAATACCCCTAGGATTTAGTCTAACCCATTACCTTAGTGAGACTTCACCCTGATCTTGAGCTGGACCCTCCAGGATGGATGGAGTTCTTGGAGAAATCAATAATCCTGTGCTAGGGAAAATCCCAAGAGCTTAAGGGTCTATTTCTAAGAATTTGTTGTGACGTAGGTTAGTCACTGTTGGACATGGAGATGGCGTATTCAGGATGGACCGTCTTCTGCGCCCAGAGCACATGTCAGATGAGGGACAGCCTCTTTTGCTCTTATTGTGAAGGGAGGGCTAATGTAGGTGAAAGGGAATTAAGTGGGTAAAAGGGCCTGCATGTCTTTGTGGCACAAAGGATTTGTGCCTCTGCAACGGTGCACCTATGTTAGGGCCTAAATCTAACACATAACAAAAGAAGAAGACAAAAGTCGACTGCTGACAGAACAGGAACTGAGCAGCTGCAGGACAAACTCAACAAAACCATTGCCCCCTGCCACCGGTTTGACCACTGAGCCTGCGATTGTTCCAGAAACTCTGCAAGGCCTCCAATAATCCCCAGAGACCTTTCAACCTTCACCAAAGTTCCAAGAACCTATGTTAGGCCTCAATCTAACACATAACAAAAGAAGAAGACAAAAGTCGACTGCTGACAGAACAGGAACTGAGCAGCTGCAGGACAAACTCAACAAAACCATTGCCCCCTGCCACCGGTTTGCCCACTGAGCCTGCAATTGTTCCAGAAACCCTGCAAGGCCTTCAGGAATCCCAAGAGACCTTTCAACCTTCACCAAAGTTCCAAGAACCTTCCTTTGCACTAGAGGCTCTAGTCCCCAGCATGCACCAGTACCAGAATAGCAGTGGTGAGGACCGGTACTTGTGCTGATGGACTCTAACCGGGTAAAATAACACCTCACAGCAGGACAGCTGCCACAACCTTGAGCAATGCTCTAGGTCCCACAACCTAAGCTGTGCCCATCCCTTTGCCCGAGAGCCCCTACCCTCCTGCAAGTGGCCCTGTCTGCCTCCTCCTGCATGGCCTACCAATCCACGACCTTCCAATGACGGCCCAACAATGGTCGAAATCCTCCATCAGATCGTCAGCAGCTGGCCGCTAGCAACCGCAAATGTACCCATGTTGACGGTCTGATGAAAACCGACACACTTCATTGCTCTCCACAGACCGCAAGGATAAATCTCATTGCCCTATCGACCACCTCAACGTAAAAACTGAATCCCACACTTTTTTTTCCTCCAATCCCCCATGACCGACATTACCCGCAGCTTTAGTCTGAGACTTGAAGACTTGACTGTTACTGTAAGTGGTTTACATGCCTGTTACACGACCCAATAGTTTGCCTCCACAGGATTATATTGAACTGGTCTGAAATTTGCACTGTCAAACTTCTGAAACCTGAAAAGTATTTTTTAATCAGAATCACACTTACTGTAATTCGAAGACCTTGGTCTTAAAATAAAATATAAAAAAAGTATAATTTTCTTAAATTGGTCTGGATCTCCATGGTGAGTTGTGTGTCCATTATTGATCACTGTTGTGCAATAAATGTCTTAACACCCTTCTGTGTTAGACTGCTCATTCACACTACCACCAATAGAGCACTTTGGGTTTTTGATTGAGCCCTGTACAGTTTTGGGGAACCCCTGGACTCTGTGTATGTTATTATCAGCCAGCCTCCTACATGTATGTAATATTTTAATGTAATATATTTTATCAGTGTTCACTTGTAAGTAATTTATTGTAGGGTGTTTAATTGTATATGTTTTTCATTTCTACAATTAAATACAATTATTATTCCTAATTTTAATTGTATTTCTATGTTTTATAGCTACTTTATTAATATTGTTATTGTTTAGAAATAAAATTAACAAAACTCTTACATAGATAGATAGATAGTATATATTAAATAATTGTATATAATTAATTCTATTATTTATTTTATACTTTGTAAAATGTTTAAAAAAACATTTGATTTACATGTTTTACATTTTCTATATATTTTTTAATATTTTTAATACAATTATTCAACATTTTACATTAAGTCTCTTCGACTGGAACCAGGTTGTGGCAAGATGCAGCTGTTCGTCAGAAAAGGTAAGTCCTTCTCTAAGTGTTTTCAGCATAGGGATTGGAGGGAGGAGGTCTACATGTTAGTTACAGTTTAATTTGTGGGTTTTTGGTACATTTAGATGTATTACTAGTATAGTTTTTCACTAATTAGTAGTTGTGAGCTTTTGAACGCTATATTATTGATGTATAGTTATGGAATGTTCAATTGTGTTTTTATATATATAAATTTTGATGATTAAGTGTGATGCATTTTTGGGGGGGGAAATGTAATTGGTTTTAAAGGTGGGTATTTATACTTTACAGGTCTTTCTTTACAAGCATTTCCAATGGGCATTCGGAGTTTCAGGTTATTGTTTTGTAAGGAAATCTATTTTTGTTCATAATAAATCAATGTTCTTGGCTTTGATTTCCTGTTTTTGAGTTTCCTGGATTGATCAAAGGAATTTGTAGTGGATTTGTTTTCTTTGTGCACGTTTGTGCTATTTGGAAATGCTTTTTGCAGTTTTTTGCTGGATTGCTATTTTTGATAAGTGGATACAGCTACAGAACAGTATGTTGCTTTTTTTAAATTTCTTCTGGGTGGGAAATGTAATATTATAGTGTTTATATAAATTTATTTAGAACATTATTTCAGTCTCCATACATTTTGAAATTATATTTAATGAGACTGATGTAATGAAATGTATTATTTTTTATTTAATAAAAACGTGATTTGTTACCTTTATTTACATTTTGTCATTATTTTTTAACTTTGGTTAGTTATAATTTATCTTATAATATGATTTTGGTTATTACTTTTAGGTAATCTACTCCTTTGTTATTTATGCATGTTGTACATTCATTTGTTTTGCTTGCTAAGTTTAGGGGCAATTTAGCTAACAGATTGCTCGATTCGAAGTTGCTGGTAGCTTTGCTCTTTTTGTAAAGCTTCTATAAAGTTTGGTTCTGCTTATGTGGATTGATAGCAAAAGACAATGAAATGATGGATGGAATGTGAAACAAATCATTCACCCCCTGTCAAGAGACCGGGGTTAAATCCATGCCATTCCAGTTTAGACCCAGCCATAGGCAAATCAGTCTTGACCCTTCTCCTCATTGGAAATATCCAGCCAAACTGCCAAGGCATGGTCCTCCCTGGACCAGAAACAAGCATCATGGGACCAGTTTCAGGGTATCCCCCCTCATCAGCAGGCTAGCTTGAATCTAGTGGCACAGTGACCCCGGGACCCATGCCTGGGCACACCTGGCGCTCTTATTGTGAGAAAACGGAAGACACACAAATGATGGACGGAATGTGGAATAAATTAAACCCTCACCCCCAGTCAAGAGATCTGGGTTAAATCCATCATTCTTTTGTTCACCTGTCCATCCTAAATTAGACCCAACCTTATGCAAATCAGTCTTGACCTTACTCCTCATGGGATTAGTCCAGCCTGAACTCACTCGCCAAGCCCTCCCTGGACCAGAAACAAGCATCCTGGTACCAGTTTTGGTGTGTCACCCCTCATCGGCCAGGCTAGCTTGAATCCAATTTGGATTGGAAGGCATAGTGCCATCCTTTCACTGCTTTGTTTTGACATCTAGTGCCATGGTGTTGTCATAGACATTTCACCATGGTATTTGTAAATTGGGTTGGTGTCTGCGTCTGAAGCAATGCAGTCTGCCAACCCAAGTGTCTTCAAAATTATCCATTATGGGGCTTAGTATGTCTTAATTGTGTTGGTGGTAAGGGTTAACTATTAGTAAATTACAGTGGTTGGCTACCATTGTGATAGGGACATTGGATAGTGCTATCATGTATTTTATTTCAAATGCAGTATGGCTGTTTGTACAAAATTCTACATATAGTGTCCGATTGTCACTCTTGGTGCAGCAGGAGTGGGCGTTATGCTACTGGCACACTCCCGCTGCACCAAAGCTGTGGTTGTGCTGCCTGCTAGATTAAGAGTTTCCTCCTGTCTAGTGGGCTGGTTTTGGTGTTTCCATAGTTGGTGCCTCTAAAATTGGGCATTGCAGTGGGAATGCAAAAAACGGTTTCTGCATGGCATGGATTTTACAGTCCATGCCGTGCAGGATCTGGTGTTCATGCACACGGTGGGGCACATTTTGTGTCCCCCTGTGTGCATCCCCATGCAAAACTGGGAACCCTATTGAGACCTCTTGTTTCAAAACCTACAGTCTTTTCACGGAGTAAAGACCTTCATGTCACCGTTGGCAGTCCTGAAACTAGTAATATGCATGGCTGTGCCACCACGGCATCACATGCATATTACATAGGGCCAGACCATCTCACTACCGCTGTCCCCTGGCGACTGTGGCGGTGCAATGATGATCTGACCTATAAGGTTGTAACTGGGCACTCTGACCCTGGTGCAGCGGTGGTTGTACTGTCAGAGCCACACCACCACAAGTCTGGCAGTCCTCGGACTGCCAGACTCGTAATCAGACCCTTAGTGTAGATTTTTGGAGGTTTGTCCACATGCTTTGAATGAAATGATAGTAACAGCCTTGAATGACTGTGTGGGCGTACATTTTTAAAATGGTTTGAATCACAGCTTGTTCAAGGTCTATGATAATTTTTGGGGCTAGCAGTTGTTTGTTTTGTTTAATGCAGTTTAAGAGGCTGTAGTGCTGCTTTGTTATTTTGGCTAGTAGGGCATATATCAAATGGATTCTTTTTGTATTTTGTTATTTGCCATGTATGGTGTACATTTGAGTGAATGGTTTGGACAACATTTCGAAAGTCCCATCCATCATCCACATTTGACACTGGCTAAGATTTTAGTAATTTAACATACAAAAAGGATGGGGGAGGGACCAAGGGAAATAGTTTCAAGAACAATGAAGGAAGGTATCCCCTACTAAAATACAATAGTAACACGAGAAATCCTCAGGTCTATGCTTGCACACAAGAATGCATCAAAAACAATGTGCATCAAAAGATTGAAGAATTGGGGTCTCACGAAATGTCCCTTATAAACAGGGGGACAATTCCATTCATGACGAAAACCCTCATCCACCGTAGGTGGCATGCTTCATCATATGGGTTTCTCCTCCCAGTGGGAGGCCTAGTCCCACTGAGGTCTTCAACTCCCTCACTGTGAGGTAAGAGCTCTGGGATGTTTTCAAGATGGTAAAGACCTTTACTAGGAGGCTAAAATCCCATATGTGACTGGTAGTTGTGGTGAGAGTGCAGCACAATGGGGCGTGATTAAGTGAAATCACAATGGTGAGTTTAAAACTACCTAGTGGAGGCAAAAAAAACGTTATTAGCTTGCTCGCACCGGTAGGATTAAAAGACAGTGCAAAGAGTAGTATAAATTTAAAACTACTCTATAAAAAAGGTTGATATGTTTCAGTCTTAACAATCAAAAACTGTATCTAGGCTTTCTCCAGGACCAAGATGGATCAAAAAGTACTGCTGCAAGTGCGAAATGTGAGAAAGAAAGAAAACAATGCAGAACCAGTAATACTATATGTTGCTGATGGGTATTACTGGAGCTTACTGGAGGGTGAGACAAAAAGTGTGACAAGTCAAACATCAATCCTTCAGTTATAATGGGTTGCATATAGTACTATAAAGATACGCATTATCCTCATTAGCAGGTGCTCATACGTTTGTTAGAGAGAATAAACTTACCCACAACTTCAGGTTAAGTAGCCACGCCTCTACCTGGCGACAGCTCAGGGAAGGGGGCCTCGCACTGTAAAAAACAAGATCTAGTGGTACACTTTGCAACTACAAATGTGGGCAATGATCTATGTGTGTATCAAACGACCATTCAGGATAGCAAGTGTAGGGAGACTTTTAGACCTGAGCAGACATATATATCGCTAAACAAGTGCTCATAGCTGATATGTCATGCTCAAGCACACAGAGATCCTAAATAATCAGAGTACATACAGTTCATTTGTCCAAACTAGCGAATAGATGATACTAGACCTGGCAATCTGATCCTGTATCAGGGATCATGTATAAAATAATCATACCAATAATAGGCGTTTACCCCATCTAAATGGTATCATGACCGAGGTGCAACGCATTCTCCGCCAAAAATCTGTCAGGAGGCACAGATATAGCAATGGCCACTTTAGAGGGAGTACTTATCAAGATGGCAGTGTGGTCTGATATGTAGCAGTTTTAACAATAGGCAAAAACCATGTGTGCAGCTCATTTGTCACGACGAACCGCCAAACTGCAGCGGCGTTGATATCTCTTTAATAGATGTATCTCTACATTACGGAATTACTAAAACCAGTGGCGGACTAGTGGAGCATATGTCAATCACAAGCACAGCCATAGATAACCTGTCTATTTATCTCTGCGGTGGCTAGTGATGGTTAAAAGAGTCCCGCAAAGAAACTGAAGCTCCCTTTTAAAATTAAAAAAACCGAACCACACAATCTTTAAATATACCGCTCAAGATCCAATGGACAACACCCTCACTTACCTCTCCATCGGTACCCCCGTCGTGGTACACGAGCTGCAACTGGAGGTAGCGACCGGAGGGCAGGGCAGGGCAACAATTTAAATAGTCCTGTAACAAGTCTCTTTCTCGCTTCAATATCAGGACCATAGGTGACTCCTAACAGTGTCTGAATACTACAGACAAAGTTAACACTGTGCATATATGGCAAACATACCGTGCATGTGTGCAGATAGTATGCTATACCATTTCAAACAGTGACCTTGAATTGGATAACTTTATTACGTGTGTGCCATACAAGGCACTCTGTTCACTCATTATAAGCAGTGTGCCGAACTCTCATGAATCGCAATAGTAGCGGTCCTGCAAAATATATTACTGGGCAAAACAACAAAACCATTTACAGAGTATGTCCCATGGTGTTGTGTACTGTGTTAAATAATTTATACTCAGTGTTCCAAAGACAAATTTCTTAAAGAGTAAGCATATCAGGATGGTCCCATGCATAACAACAGTTGTGCTAGTGATAGAATTCCCTGGTGGCCCAATATGCATTTGCTAAGTGACACGCGAAGCAACTGTAATCCACGGTACATTCTTATTAATTATGTGTGGCATCAGCTGGTATACTTAGAATGTTGTTTCGCCTACATAATGGAAGCATAATAGAGTATTATATGGAGGTGCTGGATCTCGCTGTATATGTAGGTAATAGGGAAGACCCAGGCCCAGTTGTGTATGTGGGTTTAAGAAATGACCAACCAGTATGGAACAGAAATGAATGCTGCATGTTTTTTTTATAGAGACAACCAAGGAACTTCGTTGTTCAGTCCCGTGGTGTCACTTTTTATTCTGAAAACCCAATGTTGTTCCCGTCTAAACAAGAATTTTGATATGTCTGTATTGTGCACTGGAATCCATGGTTGCTCCAAAACTGTCCAATACAAGTCATCATCAGAATGGCTCATGTCTAGAAAATGATTGGTCATCTTCGTCGATCTTTTTTTACACCAAATGGTGCTCTTGTGTTCTAGTATCCTTGTCTGGATCTTACGAGTGGTCATCCCCAAGTAATGAAGGCCAACTGCGCAACAGATCAGGTAGATCAGTTTCTCACTGTTGCCGTTTGTGTGTTTCATTAATATCCAGGGTCTGTCCGTGCCTATGTAATTTTCTGTTGTTTGTTTTGTTTGTGGACAAACGGCACACATACCGCACAGGAAATGCCCTTTGACAGGTGGTAAACCCCATGGAGATTCCTGTCCTTCATTCTTCTTTTGTATTGGCTGGGTATGTACTAGTTGGTGTTTAATATTAGTACTTCTCTTAAAGGCAACCAAGGGGTAGGGCAATGTCTCCTTACCAATGTTCAATATTTTCCAGTGACTCAGGATGCTTTTTTTGATCTGGTTGGAATAACCACAGAATGTATTTGCACAAGGTATTCTTGAATTAGCTTCTTTTGGGGGTGAAATTTCGATAAGAGCCTCTCTGTTGTTGTTGGCTGCTCTTTTTCTGGGTTTTCGTATGGTGTTCAGTGGATATTTCTTCTCTTTCAGATGGTTGGTCAGAGTGCTGGCATGCTCTTTGTATTTCTCGATAGAGGAACAATTCCTTCTGACCATTAGGAATTGCCCAAAGGGAAAATTCTGAACGAAGAGCTTGTGAAACAAATTAAAGTAATAAGGAATTTAAAGACTCAGTTCAACAAAACTTGACAAATTCAAAAAAGACCTTGAAAAATTCACATTTGAAAGAGTGTATCAGTACACAGTGACACCTATGTTTCTCCCCAGTTCAATCAGGAAGGGAGAAAGTATGGATCCAACTATTCCACCTCTGTACTAATATTAAAGACCTACAAGTGCATACCCAGCCCCCGGTTTGAATGGCTAAACAGAGTTACAGACGTGTTAGTGTCTAAGGTTCCCTACCCGAATAACCCCCTGAGGCGAGCATATACCTCAGAGATCCACACTGTTCCGGGAATGTGGCGGGACAGCTTGTGGTGCCGGATGGGGTCCGGCTCCCTCCTTGCTTCTGTTGTGGGCCTCTTCGGTGTAGCCTCTATCTGCTGCCCGCAATCCCCCCTGGTCTCAATGTCACTCTCCGGGCTTCTATGGGTCTCCGCCGGTGAGCACTCCTTCGCACTTAACTCACTGCCCGCCTTCCAGTAGGAAAAACTGATTATCAAGCCGGACGCGGCATCAGCAGGGATTCCGATTGGCTCATGTGATCTCATCACATGAGCCGCTGAGGAGTCTAGGAAGTCCAGTTTCTTAAAGGGGCCCTCCAGGTCCTGAGTTGTCAAATCCAATGGAGACAGGAAACACAGAACAGGAGAGACTTGAGGGAGGAATACATCCTCGTTGTCCTCTTCACTCTCGACATGTTCAGGTACGTCGTGACAGGCTTTTTAAACGCTTCTAAGCACTTACCTAGCTCCCCTTGTCTATCCAAAGTGGCTTGCGACAGGTCTGATCTGATTTCAAGGTAGAAGTCCTTGACCCTTAGCGTCTTCATTTTCAGAGCCTCTGAGTAATTTTGTTTTCCTTTAAAGGAGAAGTGTGGCTCACTGGTTGGAGGAGGCAGACCTGGAAGCAGAGGTCAGCCTGGGACCAGGGTTCAATTCCCCGCCTCGGCGGGTCTTGTGCTCAAAATTCCACGGACTCGACAATTCTCGCTCCGGTGCCTACTCGATTCATGGGTTCACACTCTGCGACTCTGGGCAATAGCCTGCTTAATCTCCACAACGGCCCCTTGCGGTGGGATGCCTGGCTTTCACATTGTGGATACCCTGCCGGGGTTATCTCACAGGGGAATACCAGGAGGGTTCCCTAAGCAAGCGCTTGGATACCGGGTCGGTGATTTGCGCTATATAAATACATGTACATTTACATTAAAGCATAGGGTTGGAAGTTAATGAGGATCTTATAGGGCTTTAGCCTGTTGAGATTTCTTCTAAAAGGATCTCTTGGCACCCTTTGGATATCCTTTATTATCTCCTCCTCACTTTTCTCAATCTGAACTCCTTCCTTCAGCAGAAAAACCGCAAACGTCTTTATGTCTTCTCCCTCCTTTTTGCCTCAGGAACATTTAAAATCCTTAAGCTATTTTTTCTTGAATTGTTCTCCTATGGTTCCAGTTTCTCTTGGGTTTCTGAAAGAATACAAAAATTCTATTCTTCAAACCAAACCAGATTATTTTTCTATAAAGGTTCTAAACTCAGCTAGCAAATCTAAAGAGATTTTTCAATAGTAAATGAGCTCTCTAAACCAGACAGAATCATGTTGAAAACCACTACCTCACAATTCCTCTGTGATTCTCTCAACTCATATTTTATGGAGAAAATCACTGCCATTAAGGCTAGTATTTTGATCTCTGCTACCTCTACAGACGTTCCAAATATTTGCAGATCATCGTCTCAGTTGACTTTGATTCCCACCATTTCTCAGGAGACCTTCCTAGGTTTACTTAAGAAAGTTGGCTATGGTTCTCCAACTGACTGACTGTTGTCCTCCTCACGTCCTTCAGGAAGTTTTTCCAAATCCCCCATCCTCTCTTTTTAACAAGTCACTTAAGTCAGGCATTGTTCTTGACTATTTTAAAAGTGCGGAAATTATCCCTATTTTAAAGAAGCCACGTGCGGATCAATCTACTCTTGGCAACTACCGTCCGATCTCTTTTTTATCTTACCTTGCTAAGATTCTAGAAGCCCATGTCTCAACTCAACTAAGTACCTTTTTCGAACAGTCCCATGTCTTAGACTCTCACCAGACTGGGTTTCAACCCTCTCATTCTACAGAGTCAGTCATCGTGACAGTCATGGACAATCTTAGAGGGGGGGCCGATAGTGGCCTTACCCAGGCCCTAGCTCTCCTGGATTTTTTCAGCAGCTTTTGACACAGTAGAACATACCATCTTGATTGACTGTGTCTGTAATGCTGTGATCCAGGTCTGGCTTCAAAGTGGCTCCCTCCTTACCTTAGTAACCGATTCCAATCGGTACGTCTTGCCAACTTCTCCTCTAAGAAAATGGAATTGACCTGTGGGGTTCCCCAGGGCTCCTACCTTTCCCTGCTTCTCTTTAATCTGTACCTCCTTCTTCTAATCTCTTCTTTGCAGGAAAAAAAAATTGGGACATATAATTACGCTGATGATCTTCAACTGGTCTTCGACATCAATCTCTCTCCATCCTCTGTGTCTCATTTTCAAGACACTATGATCTTCATAAGCGAATGGATGACTGAAAATTAATTGAAGCTCAACTCTGATAAAACTGAGCTAATCCTCACTGGAGGGCTTGCTAATCCATGGAACTCCAACTTTTGGGCTTCTACTCTGGGCAACCTTCCCCTTCCTGTTAGCTCAGCCAGAAATTTGGGTATAGTGGTAAGCAATGACCTATTGCTGAAGGCTCAGATCAGCTTGGTGGTTTCTGCTGTTTTTTTTCAACTGCGTAGAATTAGGAAGATCAGCAGATTTCTGTCTCGGGAAGCCCTGACCTTAGTGATCTTGGCATTGGTCATCCCTCGACTGGACTATGCCAATTCACTCTATGTAGGCATCCCGGCTTACCAACTCAGACGCCTCCAGCTAGTCCAAAATCTGGCTGCTAGACTGATCTTTCACCAACCTAAATGGCATTGCATCAGACCATTGGCTCACAGTGGCAATGCGTTGTTCATTTAAGTTGGGATGCACGATTTTCAAAGCTCTTCATTGCAACAGTCCAGCCTTTATTCGTCCAAGATTCTACGCCATGCACCCACTCATAAACTACGATCTTCCTATCTGAAACTGTTAGTTACCCCCACTTTTAAATGCAAGAAACATGGTGGCTCTCAATTTGCAGTCCTAGCTCCTCAGTTCTGGAACTCGCTCCCCTTGGAGCTGAGGCCGTTCACCTCCTATGCACCTTTCAGAAAACAGCTGAAGACATGGTTGTTTTCCCGGGCATATGACAAGTAGGCTTACCTCTCTGTTGCTGCCTTACTTCCAC
The DNA here is from genome assembly GCF_964263255.1 of Lissotriton vulgaris. Taxonomy (NCBI): domain Eukaryota; kingdom Metazoa; phylum Chordata; class Amphibia; order Caudata; family Salamandridae; genus Lissotriton; species Lissotriton vulgaris. The sequence goes on from NC_141694.1 coordinate 528,470,904, forward strand.
TCTAGTGCCAAGAAACCGTTTGGTGAGTGTGCGCTTGATAAGTGCTTTATAACATAATGTTTCTCGCTCTTCGCGTCTTATTGCCTGAATTTCTGATTTACTATTGCTCAATTCTTCCTTCAACTTCCCAACAGTGTTCTGTAAAGTCTGCATTCTAAATCAATCAATCAATCAGTCATGTCACTTGTAAAGCGCACTATATACTTGTGAGGGTCTCAAGGCGCTGGGGGATAGGGGTGCTACTGATCGAAGAGCCAGATCTTGAGGAGTCTTCTGAAGGCCAGTTGGTCTTGGGTCTGCCGTAGGTTGGTGCGGAGGGTGTTTCAGGTCTTGGCGGCGAGGTGAGAGAAGGATCTGCTATCTGTGGTCGTTCTTTGGATGCGGGGGATTATTTCAAGGGCGACGTTGGCAGAGCGGAGCTGGCGGGCGGGGGTGTAGAAGCTGGGTCGTCTGTTGAGGTATGCTGGTCTGGCAATATGGAGAGCTTTGTGTGCATGGATGAGGAGCTTGAAGGTTATCTTCTTGTTGTGCAGGTCTCTCAGGTGGAGTGTGATGTGGCTGTGGCGGGGGATGTCGTAGATCAGACATGCAGAGGCGTTCTGGATGCATTGCAGCCGTCTCAGGAGCTTGGCCGGCGTTCCTGCGTAGAGGGCATTTTCATAGTCCAGCTGGCTGGTGAAGAGGGCCTGGGTGACCGTTCTTCTCATTTTGATCGAGATCTACTTGAAGATCCTGTGGAGCATTCAGAGGGTGTTGAAGCAGGATGAGGAGACGGCGTTGACCTGCTTAGTCATGGAGAGGGTGGAGTAGAGGATGACCCCTAGGTTGCATGCGTGGTCGGGGGTGTTGGGGCTGCTCCTAGTGTTGGCGGCCACCAGGAGTCATCCCAGGCTGAGGGGGTGGCGCCAAAGATGAGGACCACCGTCTTGTCCGAGTTTAGCTTCAGCTGGCTGTTCTTCATCCATTCAGCGACAGCCTTCATTCCTTCTTGGAGGTTGATTTTTGCGTTGTGATGGTCTTTGGTGAGGGAAAGGATCAGCTGGGTGTCGTTGGCGTCGGAGATGATGCTGAGGTCGTGCTGTTGGGCGACGTGAATGAGGAGTGCCATGTAGATGTTGAACAGCATCAGGCTGAGCTCTGGGGTACTCCGCAGATGATATCGGTGGCATTGGAGTGGAAGGGTGGGAGGCGGACACTCTGAGTTCTGCCGAACAGGAAGGATGTGGTCCAGTCCAGGGACTTCTCTTGGATCCCTGCTTCGTGTAGGCGTGTTCCTAGTTTACGGTAGCAGACCGCGTCGAAGGCGGCTGACAGGTCCAGGAGGATGAGGGCTGCTGTTTCTCTGTTGTCTAGCAGGGTCCTGATGTCGTCGGTGGTGGCAATGAGGGCGGTTATGGTGCTGTGGTTGCTGCGGAACCCGGACTGGGACGGGTCCAGGCTGCTGTTTCTTCTCGAGTTAGCGGGTCAGTTGTTTGTTGACGATTTTCTCGGTGACCTTCGACGGGAGCAGGGAGATGGGTCGGAAGTTCTCGTGGGGTCCGCCTTGGGTTTCCTAAGTAAGGCATTCATTTCGGCATGCTTCCAGCTTTCCGGGAAGGTTGCTGTCTCGAAGGAGATGTTGATTACTTTCTGGAGATGGGGTGCAATGGTTGTGCTGGCTCTGTTGAAGTTATGGTGAGGGCATGGGTCTAACGGTGATCTGGAGTGGATGGTGTTCATGATCTCGCTTGTTGATGCTGGTCCAGGCCGTTGGTGCAGGTGGTGGTCGAGGAGACAGTGGTTGTCGGGGTGGTTGTGGCATTGAAGCTGTCATGAATGTCGGTGATCTTGCGGTAGAGGAAGGTGGCCAGTGAGTTGCACAGGTCTTGCGAAGGTGGGTGAATGCAAATGTCATTGGTGTTGAAGAGTTCTTTCACAATGTTGATGAGCTCTTTGCTGTTGTGTGCGTTGTTATCTCGGCGATCTTTGAATGATGCCCTCTTGGCGGATCTGATAAGGTGATGGTGCCCACAGGTGGAGTGTGTGTGGGCAGCGTAGCTGCCCGGTGTTTGTTCACTGAGCAAGTTCTCCTCCAGTTTTCTGCACGTTCATTTGGAGGCCTGGAGGTCTTTGGTGAAGCAAGTGACTTTCTTGCTGGTGTAGCTGTTGGGGGGTGTCTTGAGCCAGGCAAGGGTGTTGGCGCAGTCGTCGATCCACTGCCTGAGGTGGTGGGCGGCGGTGTTGGGGTTGGTGGGCTCTGGGCGAGGGTGGTGGTTAGCTGGTCTTCGGTGACTTTGCCCCAGCAGCGACGGGGCATCTGTTAGGTGCGGTGGTGCGTGGTGGGCTTCCTGAAGGTGAAGTGGATGCAGCGATGGTCGGTCCAGTGGGGTTCGGTGGTGTGGTTGAGGGAGACGTGGGGGCTTGCGGATAAAATGGGTTCAAGCGTGTGGCCGGCTGCATGGATGGGTGTTGTCACGAGCTGTCTGAGTCCGAGGTTGGCGAGGTTGCCGATCAGGGTGGTGGAGTTGGTGTTGTTGTTGTTCTCGAGGAGGATGTAGCCCATGGAGGCGAGGGCGTGTGTACTGATGAAGTTGGCGATGGAGTCGCTGAACTGTGGTCGGGGTCCGGGGGGTCTGTAGATGAGGGTTCATCTGAGGGTGGTGTTGGATCTGGAAGCGCAGGTGTTCCGCGGTGCTGAGGGTGTTGTCAGTGATGGTCGAGACTCTGAGGGTGTTCTTGAGGTTGATGGCGACTCCTCCTCCTACTCTGTTAGTGCAGTCCCTGCGGGTGATCTTGTAGTCTGCCGGGATGGCTATGGCGATGTTGGGTGCTGAGACGGGGTTCAGCCAAGTCTCCGTCAGGAAGGCAACTCTGGAGAGGTTGAGTCAAGGAGGTCCCAGAGTGTGATGGTGTGTTTGCGGGCAGGGCGGGTGTTGAGGAGGATGCATCTGAGGTAGTTGGGTTCTTTGATTGGAGGTTTGTGGGGTTTCCGGATGCTGGTGAAGCGGCAGTTCCTGCAGGTGAAGGGTCCTTGGGTGCGCTTCAGGGTTGCCCTGTAGCAGGTGTGTTCTCGTCCGGAGATGAGTGCATGGAGGGTGCTGGCATCATAGCGGATTCGGGGGTCATGGGGGCCAGGGGTTCTGGTGCTGGGCAGAGTCCAGGCGCGGACGGCCGCAGAGGGGCCGCCATAAATGGGAGGGAGGAGCAGCTGGTAGGAGGGATTGGACAAATGGGAGCAGGGGGCAGGGCCGCAGAGGGCGTAGGAGCAGGAAACAGTACTGGCAAGGGAACAGGAGGCGAACAGGCACAGGAAAAGGCAAAACCAAGCACAAGCACAGGCAAAGGCAAAGAAACAAGCACTGAAAACAAAATAACAGTCACAAAGCAAGATGCAAAATTACAGTCAGAGAGCATAATTAAAGCGGGCGGGGCGGCAGAGGACACAGCGGCGGAAAGCAGGACCGGCGAGGGAACAAGGGGCGAACTGGCACAGGAAAAGGCAAAACAAGCACAAGCACTGGCAGAGGCAAAGAAACCATGGGACTATGGACAAGAAAACCCTCTATTATTGACTTCTAGATGCTTATGGAATACATGGACACCTGGTGACTTTTATGTTATGTTAAAGCGGCTAACTATGAAGTTACCTCTTTTTCACCAGTTCTATACCCTACCGAGCTTGGAGCTTCAAGCCTCACTACATCTGTACAAGAAGGGGCGATCAGCATCTAATATATATGATATCAGCTATCATATCGATTATTCAGCTGATATACCATCAACTCTGATTTGAACCTGACGTTGTATACTTTGCAGTCTTTGGGATACTCCGTTAAACATATTACTAGTTCTGCCCTGACGAAGTTCCCTGGGTGGGAGCGAAATGCGTTGGCTGTCTTGTACACTTCTAAAAAAAGAAAAAGAAAGGAAATTTTAATACAACTAGATGCTTCAGCTGTCTAGAGTTTTGAGTAGGGTTACCAATGGGGAATCTAGCTCCTTCTTCTATGTTTCTTCTTCTGCACTCAGACTTATTGAGGCCATCTCTTGGTTAACCCTGACCTCCAACTTGGACATACAACCCTCTGCTACCATCGGTGGGAGGACTGCCTGACCTCCTGTCCACGTAACAAGCTCTGTTGCCTATTATCTGATACGCACCACGGGGGACACCTGAAAAAAAATCTTAACAAGGGGGTTATTTCTAATTTTCACTCCACCCCCTCAGGCTTCTTCTTGATTTTACCGACCCTCTGCGATCATTTTTTAGGCGTACCCACCAGGGCAGAGGGGGCTCACCGCCCTCAATCTTATTTGGTATCCCTGATAGGGGGGAAAACAGAAAAAGTGTTGTGGGAACAACTTTAGTTTTTTATCAATTATGTTATATCTATGATGCCTCCCTCTCCCTGAAGGCTTACTTTGAGCTAGCTGTTCCCTAATTATACTTGCCCCCCACTTTTACTTTGCTCCAGGGTTGTTCATTCTACCTTCTCCACCTTCTTGCTGCTACCGGCCACATCCTTGACTTTCCTCTGCTCCTGAGGCTCTGCAACCCTTGAATTTATCCAGTTTACAATCGGCACAGCGGGGGCTGTGCTTGAGCTGATGCTGCCCGTGCCCCAGAGGAGACCACACACTGCTGCCCTGTGGCTCTCCCTGAGCTCCAGGCAGACATGAACCATTCTACTGCCTCAACGTGCCCTCTGGATGATGGGCGTGGCATATATCAGGCTATTGTGGAAGGTAAGGAGTGGATATTGCTTGAATTTTGGTGGCGGGTGCTGTCAGCACTCTAGCAACCTGCTGGTGTTGCAGCCACCACTTTCTAAGTGTATGGACTGAAAGACTTTTACTGAGCTTTTTCACCGGGGTCCCTTGATGCTCTTCACTAGGCTGGATTTGGTGAGGGTCCACCGGCTTGGTTTTTGACCAGCTCCCGGTCAAACTCTGGAATTTGGGCCTTTGCAGATTTTCAGTGTGTCGAACCTGGAGGGCAGGCTGGCTCACGATTTTGGGTTGCTAGCTTGGCAGGCCAGGTCGAGACAGTCTACTTATGGAGCTTTTTTCCAAAGTAGCTCTAAATTTCTCCAAACTTCTGGAGTTTTTCCGTGAAGCTCCTCGTAGGGTCACAAAGTATCCAAAACTTACTCCAATTGTCTGGGAGCTCAGAAATGGTCCTTCAAAGTTTGGGACTTTATTTCCCACAATCCACTTGGACAAAACCCTTACAAATCCACTGGTAGCACTCCAGGCTGGAGATTCTTGGTGGTGATGGTCCAGGTGAGCTCTGTTAACCTGAAGCTTGCAAAGGTCCACTTATTAGTACTTTTGAAACAGGTCAGGTCCACAGGGCTGCAGTTCCAGATTGTGCAGCAGGCACAGTCAGTCAGAGTGTGTGGCCTTGTTAGTGAAAATCAAACTTTCAGCAAGGAGTTCAAGTTCAAGTTCAGGAATTTGTATAGCGCACTACTCACCCATAGGGTCTCAAGGCGCTTGAGGTAGGGTGTGTGCATTATTTATCGAATAGCCAGGTTTTTAGCTGTTTTCTGAAGGAGAGGTTGTTCTGTGTAAGGCGGAGGTGAGAGGGGAGAGAATTCCAGGTTTTGGCCGCTAAGTAGGAGAAGGATCTTCCTCCCATGGTGGATCTATGGATGCGCGGAATTTTGGCGAGGCCTTGATTGGATGATGGTAGTTGGCGGTTGGGTGTGTAGAAGGACAGTCGTGTGTTGAGGCATTCGGGTCCTAGGTCGTAGAGGGACTTGTGTGCGTGGGTGAGGAGACGGAAGGTTATTCTCTTCGTGACTGGGAGCCCGTGGAGGTCTTTCAGGTGACCGGAAATGTGAGCTTGACGGGGGATGTCCAATATGAGTCTGGCTGAGGCGTTATGGATGCGTTGGAGTTTTTTCTGTAGTTTGGCTGTGGTTCTGGCGTAGAGGGTGTTTCCATAATCCAGTCGGCTAGTGACCAGTGTGTGGGTGACTGTCTTTCTTGTTTCAGTGGGGATCCAACTGAAGATTTTTTTTAGCATGCGAAGGACGTTGAAGCATGAAGATGATACGGCGTTGACTTGTCTGGTCATCGAGAGGGAGGAGTCTAGGATGAAGCCCAGGTTACTTGCGTGATCTGTGGGTATGGGTGCTGTACCCAGGGCCGGTGGCCACCATGAGTCGTCCCAGGCAGAGGGGGATGATCCTAAGATGAGGACTTCCGTTTTGTCCGAGTTTAGTTTTAAACGGCTGTTCTTCATCCATTCAGCTACTTTCTTCATTCCTTCGTGTAGATTGGTTTTGGCGGTGTTTGGGTCTTTGGTGAGGGAGAGGATCAACTGGGTGTCGTCTGCGTAGGAGATGATGTTGAGGTTGTGTTGTCGCGCGATGGATGCGAGGGGACTCATGTAAAGTTGAAGAGGGTGGGACTGAGTGATGATCCTTGTGGTACGCCGCAGATGACTTCGGTGGCTTCTGATTTGAATGGGGGGAGGCGGACTCTTTGGGTTCTCCCGGCGAGGAATGAGATGATCCAGTCCAAAGCTTTTCCTTGTATACCAACGTTGCTGAGGCATTGTATGAGGGTGCTATGACAGACTGTGTCGAAGGCGGCGGAGACGTCAAGTAGGATGAGGGCAACTGTTTCTCCGTTGTCCAGTAGCGTTCGGATGCCGTCTGTAGCAGCGATGAGGGCGGTTTCGGTGCAGTGTTTGGCTTGGAAGCCGGACTGTGTGGGTTCGAGGGAACTGTTGGATTCAAGGAAGGCGGCGAGCTGACTATTGACGGCTTTCTCAATGACTTTGGCAGGGAATGGGAGGAGTGAGATGGGGCGGTAGTTCTTAAGTTCAGTCTGCTGTGGGTTTCTTCAGAAGGGCGCTGAGTTCGGCATGTTTCCAGCTTTCTGGGAAGGTAGCGGAGTTGAAGGAACAATTTATGACATCGCAGAGATGGGGTGCGATGATGGAGTCTGCTTTGTTGAAAATGTGGTGGGGACATGGGTCGGTTGGCGATCCTGAGTGGATGGAGTTCATCAGGCGGATGGTGTCTTCAGTAGTGATTGGGTTCCAGGTGCAGAGGTTGTGAGGGTGCTGTTTTGGTTCGGAGGTGGGTTGAGAGGATTGTTCTTCGGACTGGGTTTCAAAGCTGTTATGAATGTCGGCGATTTTGTTGTGGAAGAAAGAGGATAAAGAGTCGCAGAGGTCTTGGGAGGGAGTGATGTCGTTTGTGCCGGCAGTGGGGTTGGTAAATTCTTTGACGATGTTGAATAGTTCCTTGCTGTTGTGGGCGTTGTTGTCGAGTCTATCTTTGAATGCTGATTTCTTGGTGGATCGGATCAATTGGTGGTGTTTGCGGGTGGCTTCCTTGAAGGTGGTCAGTTGTCAGTGGTTGGGGTTTTTCTCCAGGTTTTCTCGAGAGTACGACATAACTTCTTGGATTTCTTAAGGTCATCGTTGCACCAGGGGGCCTTTTTGCTACCTTGTTTGATCTGGTGGTTTTTCAGGGGTGCTAATTCGTTAGTGCTGTGGGTGATCCATTGTGTGAGTTTGGTGGCAGCTTGGTTTGGGTCCGATGATATGGTAGGAGGGTTTTGGTGAAGCGATGTGAAGAGTTGGTCGGTGGTGATTTTGTTCCAGTTTCTTCAAGGAATAGGTTGTGGGTCGAGGTTTTTTTGTAGCTGAAGTGAACGCAGCTGTGGTCCGTCCAATAGAGAGCTGTGGTGTGGTCGAAGGAGATGTGTTTGCTGGAGGTGAAGATAGGGTCGAGCGTCTGTCCGGCGAGATGGGTGGGGGATGTCGACAAGTTGTTTAAGTCCGAGGTTGGCCAGGTTGTCCAGAAGGGTGGTGGTGTTGCTGTCGTTTTTATTTTCCAGGTGGAAGTTGAGGTCTCCCAGTAGAATGTAGTTCTTGGATGTGAAGGCATGTGGGCTGATGAAGTCAGTGATGTCTTCGTTGAATTGTGTGCGGGTTCCTGGTGGTCTGTAGATGAGGGTGCCTCTAAGTGTGGTCCTGGGGTCGGTGTGGATCTGGAAGTGAAGGTGTTCGGCGGTAGCGAGGTTATCGTCGGAGCTGGTCGTGATTCGGATGGTGTTCTTATGGACGATGGCGATGCCTCCTCCTGTTTGGTTGGTGCGGTCTTTTCGGATGATCTTGTAGGCGTCCGGGATGGCTATGGCGAAGAAGAAGAAGAACATTTTTCTTCTTCTTTTTTCAAACAGAACATCTAAGAGGCTCTGCCCCCCTCAGATACTTATCCAGTAGATCAGAGTCTTGAATGGTACTTCATTGATTCCGGCCTAAAACGCTTCTGGGTGTCTGACAAGGCTCCTTCAGTTCTGCCATGGATGTGGGTCCAAATTGTTGGCTTCTGGCCTCCGGATCCTTATTTTGACCTCTAGGCTTATTCCACCTATTTCCTCGCTTGTGTGAATGGAGGTAATCCCAATTACCAATCCTCACAAGCTAAGAGTTTAAGGTAAATCCTCTGAGTTAGGCTGTTAGGGCTCAGATTGTGTGCACTGTTTCACTGACCGGAACACTGGATAATGGTAGTGGTACCCTTACTGGCAGGCCACCCTTACACTAGGCAATAGGATGTGAACTCAGTCTTCTGCTTGACAATTGGGAAGAGAGCCCCCAGGGGATTGTCTTGTAGGGCAAACTTTAAGCCATTAAGGCATCATTTGTTTTGAGTGAACAATTCAGCTTTTTCCAGCCAGATGAGTTGCACTGTTCTGTGCTTTTCCCTGATGTGCATAATGTATCGGGATTATTGATTTTCTTAACCTTCATATTCCATCGAGATGAATAAAAGAGACCATCAGGCATCCCCTCACAATTGGTAATAATTGGCATATGTGTCTGCATGCTCTCATGTCCTTTAGTGGTTCTCCTCTGTCAAGGCACTGCAGTTTTCTGTCAGCTGGACTTCTGTCCAATTCACAGAGCCCACCTCTCTAACTTTCTGCTGTAGCCGGTGGGTGTCATTGGTTCTCAAAGATGCTCACACTACTCACATCTGTCTAAACTCCAGGGGACTAATGGCTACCCCTTCAACACATTTTTTAGGGCATTGACACTCAGAAAGTCATCCATACTTTGCAACAGGAGTAATGCTGTGGAGTATTGTGGCTGCCAAATGTGTACTGTCCATTTTTTACCCTCCCATCACCAACACATTCCATCCTGTCTCCATGCAGGCACCCCAAAAGCCATGACCATATGCCTCATCTGTGTGACACACTGAAGTCAATCAATCAATCAGAACATTTATAGAGCGTGCTACTCACCCGAGAGGGTCCCAAGGCGCTGGGAGGGGGGTTACTGCTGAAAGAGCCAGGTCTTGAGGTGCTTCCTGAAGGAGAGATGGTCCTGGGTTAGTCGTAGGTGAGTGGGCAGGATCTTCCTCCGGTGGTGGATCTGCAGATCCGTGGGACGGTGGCGAGGGCATGGCTGGCGGAGCGGAGCTGGCGGGTTGGCATGTAGAACGTGAGGCGGTTGTTGAGGTATTCGGGGACCAGGTCGTGGAGAGCTTTATGAGCGTGGGTTAGGTGTCTGAACATGATCCTCTTGCTGATGGGGAGCAAGTGCAGGTCCTTCAGGTGGGCGGAGATGTGACTGTTTCGTGGGATGTCCAGGACGAGTCATGCAGATGCATCTGTATGCGCTGGAGTCTTTTCTGTAGTTTGGCCGTGGTCCCAGCGTAGAGGGCGTTCCCGTAGTCTAGGAGGCTGGAGACGAGGGCCAGGGTGACCGTCTTCCTGGTTCCAGTGGGGATCCAGCGGAAGATCTTGCGAAGCATGCGGAGGGTGTTGAAGCAGGAGGATGTAACGGCGTTGACTTGCCTGGTCATCATTAGGGAGGAGTCAAGGATGAAGCCCAGGTTGCGTGCGTGGTCCGTGGGCTTGGGGGGGGTGCCCAGAGCCTGGGGCCACCAGGATTCGTCCCAGGCGGAGATGGATGGGCCGAGGATGAGGACTTCCGTCTTGTCTGAGTTCAGTTTCAGAGGGCTGAGCTTCATCCATTCCGCGACATCTTTCATTCCGTCCTGGAAGCTGGCTGTGGCGGTGGCGGGGTCGTTAGTGAGGGAGAGGATCCGTTGGGTGTCGTCTGTGTAGGAGATGATATTGAGGTTGTGCTTGCGTGCGATGGCTACGAGGGGGCTCATGTAGCCATTAAAGAGGGTGGAGCTGAGCGAGGAGCCTTGGCGTACGCCGCAGATGATCTTGGTGGCTTCTGCGCGGAAGGGCGGGAGACTGCGGTGGCAGACCATGTCGAATGCGGCCGATAGGTCTAGGAGGATGAGGGCACAGTTTCCCCGTTGTCCAGCGGGGTCCTGATGTCATCAGTGGCTGCGATTAGGGCGGTCTTGGTGCTGTGGTTTGCTTGGAATCCAGACTGTGATGGGTCGAGGGAGACGTTTGTCTCGAGGAAGGCGGTCAGCTGCTTGTTGACAGTTTTTTCAATGACTTTAGTGGGGAAGGGGAGGAGCGAGATGGGGCGGAAGTTCTTGTGGTCCGTGGGGTCAGCGGTGGGTTTCTTCAGGAGGGCACTGATCTCCACATGTTTCCAGCTCTCCGGGAAGGTGGCAGATGCGAAGGAGTTGTTGATGATGTCCCGGAGTTGAGGTGCGATGATGGAGTCGGCTTTGTTGAAGATGTGGTGTGGGCAGGGGTCGGCTGGGAAGCCCGAGTGGATGGTGTTCATCGTGCGGATGGTGTCTGTCGTGCTGACTGGTGTCCAGGTGCGTAGGGTGGTGGTGGGCGGCGTCGGTTCGGTGGCCGTGTACGTGTTCTGAGCGTCAAAGCTGTTGTGGATGTCGGTGATCTTTCGGTGGAAGAAAGTGGCTAGGGAGTTGCAGAGGTCTTGTGATGGCGCAATGTCGTTGTTGCTGGCGTTGGGGTTGGAGAGCTCTTTCACGATGTTGAAGAGTTCCTTTCTGTTGTGGGTGTTGTCGTCTAGGCGTTCTCTGAAAGATAACCTTTTGGTGGTGCGGATCAGCTTGTGGTGTTCGCGGATGGCGTGCTTGAGGGCTGTCATGTTTTCCGTTGACTGGTTGTGGCGCCAGGCTTTCTTGAGGGCGCGGCAGGATTTCTTGGAGACTTTGAGGTCTTTGGTGAACCATGCGACTTTCTTGCTGTTGGGGTTGCTTGGAGGGTTCTTCATTGGAGCAAGGGCATCGGCGCAGTCGGTGATCCACTTTGTGAGGTTGCGCACTGCCTCGTTGGGGTCCGTGTTGTTGGTGGGAGGGTTTTGGCTCAGGGAGGTGGTGAGCTGGTCGGTGGTGAACTTGCTTCAGCATCTTCGGGAGGCATATTGCGGGCGGTGGTGGGTCATTGTTTTCCTGAGGTTGAAGTGGACGCAGCTGTGATCGGTCCAGTGGAGTTCGGTGGAGAGGCTGAAGGAGATGTGGTTGCTGGAGGAGAAGATGGGGTCAATCGTGTGGCCGGCTCGGTCGGTGGGGGTGTTGACCAGTTGCTTGAGTCCGAGGTTGGCTAGGTTTTCTAGCAGGGAGGTGGTGTTGTTGTCCATGTTGTTCTCCGGGTGGAAGTTGAGGTCCCCTAGCAGGATGTAGTTGGAGGAGGCGAGAGCGAGTGGGCTGATGAAGTCTGTGATGGCTTCGCTGAACTGCGCTCCTGGTCCCGGGGGTCTGTAGATGAGGGTGCCTCTAAGGGTGGTCTTGGGGTCGGTGTGTATCTGGAAGTGGAGGTGCTCTGCAGCAGAGAGGGTGTCGTTGGTGTTGGTCGTGATGCAGATGGTGTTTCTGTGGGCATTGGTGATGCCACCTCTGGTTTGGTTGACCCGGTCTCACCGGATGATCTTGTAGCTGTCTGGGATAGCTTTGGCGATGTTGGGGGCTGAGGAGGCATTCATCCAGGTTTCCGCGAGGAAGGCGATGTCCGGTGCTGTAGTGTCAAGGAGGTCCCAGAGTTGGATGGCATGTTTGTGGACGGAGCGGGTGTTGAGCAGGATGCACTTGAGGTGGTTGTTGTTGGCGTCTGTTCTGGCGGGCGTGGAGTCGGACCGGGTGCAGCTGAATTTGCAGGCATGGCAAGTGAAGGATCCGTGGGTGCGTTTCTGGGTGGCTTTGTAGCAGCCTGGCTGTCGCCAGTGTTGAGTGCGTGGAGGGTGGCGGCATTGTATCTCCGTCGGGTGGGCTGGCTCCCGCAAGGTCCAGGGGTTCTGGCACTGGGCGCGGTCTAGGCGTGGACGGGCGCAGACGGGCTTGTCTTTGGCGTGCTTTCGGCGTGCCAGCAGCGCGCCCGTTGCGCGCATCTGCTGCGCGGCCGCCATGCGGCCTCCATAAGAGGCAAAGTGGGAGGGAGGAGCAGCTGGGAGGCGGAAGCGGGGTGGCCAATGGGCAGTGGCAGGGGGTAGAGAAGGAAAAAGGGGGCGGGCCATGGGGAGCAGTGGCGGGAAGCGGGGAGCGGGGGGGCACAGAGGGCAGAGCAAACACAAAGTACCAATGACAACGGAAACCACAAAATCAGGGCAAAAATACAAGTACACAAACCAGAGACAGAATACCAGTGGCAGCAGAGGTGCGGGAGGCGGGGGTGGGCGGGGCACAGAGGGCAGAGTAAAACGAGGTTCGAGCTACAGGGGAGACCAAGAAATCAGAACACAGATACAGCATACAAGTTCAGAGACAAGAATATCAGTGGCAGCGAGGTGTAGAACAGGAGGCAGGAGCATCAAGACCAGGTGCGAGCCGGCGGCGCCGGGGGCACTATCTCGGGGTCAGGAGGAGCCGAGCGGCATGGGTGGGGCGGCCTGGGGACTGGTCGCCCACCTCGCTGGCTGCAGAAGTGGGATTTGAGGACTGAGTGCAGGATTCGAGAATCTTGGCATGAGTGGATTAACTGATGTATTTAATACTTTGTCAACCTGGGATCTACTGCTTGATTTTAGAATTCCATTGTCGATAAAAGCTACACCCAGGGCGTTTCTACCTGTAGATGAAAGAAAGCCTCTGCATGTGCTCTGCTCTTCATTTGTGTTCCTCTGCTTGTGCTCAGCCCTTCATCTGTGTTCCAGAATCTCCAGATAGGATTACTTTTAAGTTCAACCTCAAGGACATCTTCCTACAAGCTTTCCGAACTGCTTCTTGAAATTCTCTTTGTAGCATTAGCTAGGGTGGGTTTGGGTTTTGGGGTGCCTGCGGTAATTTTAAGGTTTAGGGTGTGTTTAGGTTTTGTGGTGCAAGGATTAATTTGGGGGTTCAGGGTGGGTATGGGTTTTGGGGTGTCACAGTTAATTTTGGGGCTCAAGGAGGGTTTGGGTTTTGGCATGTCAGGGGTAATTTTAGGGTTGAGCATGGGTTTGGCTTTTTGGGGTGCCAGGGGTAATTTTAGGGTTCACAGTGGGTTTAGGTTTTGGGGTGCAAGGGTTATTTTTAGGGTTCAGGGTGAGCTTGTGTTTTGGGGTGCAAGGGTTAATTTTGGGGTTTAGGGTGGGTATGGGTTTTGGAATGTTAGGTGTCATTTTATGATTCAGGGTTTGTTCGGGTTTTGGGTTGCCCTCAACCAAGAGCCTACCAGGAGGTGCATTTGCAGAGTGGTGGATAAGGGGGTGTGGCCTCTGTTCACCTCTCAGCAGTCCCACCATGTCAGGCTTACTGGAGGTAACAGGTAGGCTAGTTGGCCCCTAAGGACTCCCGGCAGCAAAGGGGACTTCAATCCCCATCCAAGAGCAGTGTGGAGAAGTGTGGCTCACTGGTTAGAGGAGGCAGACCCTGAAGCAGAAGTCAGACCAGGACCAGGGTTCAATTCCCGACGCGGCAGGGTCCTGAGCTCAAAATGTCCACGGACTTGATAATTCTCGCTTCGGTGCCTACTCAAATCAGGGGCTCACACTCTGCAACTCTGGGGAATAGCTTGCTCAATCTCCACTACGGCCCCCGCAGTGGGATGCCTGGCTTTCACCTTGGGGGTGCCCAGTAGGGGCTATCTCACAGGGAAAAACCAGGACGGGTTCCCAAAGCAAGCGCCTTGAGACCCTTTGGGGTCATTAGTGCGATATATATGAAGCCAACATTACATTACATTACCAGGGAGCACATTTGCAGAGTGGTGGGCAAAGGGAGCGTGGCCTGCTATGAGAACTTAGCAATCCTGCTTTGTGGGACTTACTGGAGGAAATAGGAGGGCTTATTGGCCCCCAAGAATGTCCTTGGGGGCCAACTACCCCTCCTGTTATCCCTCCACTAAGTCCCACACTGTGGCATTGCTAAGAGGTCTTCGGAGGCCACACTCTCCTTTCTCCACCACTCTGCAAACGTGCCTCCTGGCACAGTACTGGTTGGGGGATAAAGTCCACCTTACTGCTGAGGGACTTTGGGGGCCAAGAAGCCCTCCTGGTACCTTCTGTAAGCCCTGTGGAGAAGCGTGGCTCAGTGGTTAGAGGCGGCAGACCCGGAAGCTGAGATCGGCCGTGGACCAGGGTTCGATTCCCCGCCTCGGCGGGTCTCGGGCTCAAAATTCCACGGAGTCGACAATTCTCGCTCCGGTGCCTACTCGACTCACGGGGTCACACTCTGCGACTCTGGGCAATAGCTTGCTTAATCTCCACTACGGCCCCTCGCGGCGGGAAGCCTGGCTTTCACCTTGTGGATACCCGGCCGGGGTATCTCACAGGGGAATACCAGGACGGGTTCCCTAAGCAAGCGCCTTGAGACCCCTGGGTTAAAGCGCACTATATAAATCGAAGCACATTTACATTTACATTTACCCTGTGGAATTCCTGATCGCTGGTTGGAGGTTGAGCCCCTTTCTCCACCTCTCTGCAAACACAACTACTAGTTAAAGAAGCATTTGCAATGTAATAGGTTTCACATTTGCGAGAGTTAGAGCTATTGGCATTGTAAATGTAAAAGTGTGTTGCTAATGTTTCTTGGAGCGGATTGGATGTAGGTTGTGTGTAGTGGAATTATGTGGTATTACGTGCAGTGAAAATATGTGGATAGACTTTGACGTGAATAGAAGGTATGTGGTATTTAGTGTATAGGAATTATGTAAAGTGGGATTATGTGTTATGGAGAGTAATTGTGTGGAATGGTAGTCTGTGTTGTGTAGTGGTAACCTCAGGGTTAGTCTTCCTCATTTCCATAGAAGCTAAACTATAAACTCAATGAGACAAAAAAATAAGGAACCACTGAGGATAACTTGTGGTCCTAGTCAGAGGTATGAGCAGGGCCACCGAAATTATGCGACTATTTAGCTGCACCAAATTTCGCACAAATATACATTTTCCACATTTGCCACAAATCCAACACCTGCTGCATAATCTGCAGATTTGAACAAAACAAACCTTAGGGAAGATTTACAAACTCCTTGCACCACTTTTGCTTCACTATTAATGAGTGACGCAAAAGTGGCAAATGGGCTTGTAAATAAACCCCCTTGTTTCTAGCTCATATTACTCAAACGCTACCAAAAATGCAGCAACACGTGTTACAGTGTGTTGAAAGGTCCTTTGCAAACCTAAAATGTACACCTGGTAATTATTGCTAAATGTGGATGTTAAGTTGGTACTAATGGTGTGCAAACCACTCTTGCTTCTTTCTGCACATCTCTTGTCACTTTTTGCATTTATGTTCCTTCTATCTGCAAATTTATTTTTTTCGGCACTTCTTTTGCCTCTTTTTGCTAATCTCTTCTACTTTTGTACCTCTCTTGCTTCTTTCTGCACCTCTGTTGCCTCTTTCTTCATCTTAATTGCTTCTTCCTGCACCCCTCTTGCCTGTTTCTGCATCTCTGTTCCCTTTTTCTGCACCTCTCCTGCCTGTTTCTGCACTTCTCTTGCCTCTTTCTATGCTTCTCTTGCCTCTTTCTGCAACTCTGCTGTTTCTTTCTGTACTTCTCTTGCACATTTCTGCACCCCTCTTGCCTCTTTCTACACCTCTGTTGGTTCTTTCTGTACCTCTATTGCCTCTGTGTGCACCCCTGTTCCCTCTTTGTGCAACTCTTTTGCCTGTTTCTGTAACTCTTTTGCCTTTTTTTTACACTTTTCTTGCCTCTCTCTGCATCTCTATTGCTTCTTTCTGCACTTCTCTTGCCTCTTTCTGCACTTCTCCTGCCTCTTTCTGCACCTCTCTTGCCTCTTTCTGCCCCTCTGTTGCTTCTTTCTGCACCTCTGTTGCTTCTTTCTGCACTTCTCTTGCTTATTTCTACACCTCTCTTGCTTCGTTCTGAACCCCTTGTGCCTCTTTCTACACCCTTCTTCCCTTTTCCTGCATGTCTCTTGGTTCTCTCTGCACTGTTCTTGTTTCTTTCTGCACCTCTTCTGCTTCTTAATGCACTTCCTGTGCCTCTTTCTGCATACCTTTTGCCTCTTTCTGCACCTCTGTTGCTTCCTTCTGCACCTCTGTTGTTTCCTTTTGCACTTCCCTTGCTTCTTTCTACAGCTCTCTTGCTTCTTTCTGCACCCCTCATGCCTCTTTCTGTACCCTTCTTACCTCTTTGTGCACCTCTTTTGCCTCTCTCTGCCCCTCTCTTTCCTCTTTATGTACCCCTCTAGCCTCTGCATCACTTTTGCTTGTTTCTGCACTTCTTTTGCCTCTTTCTTTACCCCTCTTGCCTCCTTTTGCACCTCTGTTGTTTCTTACTGCACAGCTCTTGCTTCTTTCAGCACCTCTCTTGCAAATTTCTGCACCCCTCTTGCCTCTCTCTGCACCCCTCTTCTCTCTTTCTGTACCCAGTTCCCTCTTTCTGCACCTCTTCTGCCTGTTTCTGCACCTCTGCTGCCTCTTTCTGAACTTCTCTTGCCTCTTTCTGCACCTCTGTTGCTCTTTTTGCACTTCTCTTGCCTCTTTCTGCACCCTCGTTTTGTACCTCCGTTGCTTCTTTCTGTACCTCTATTGGTCTTTCCTCACCACTCTTGACTCTTATATTTAGTGAGACACTTTAAATTCGTCCCTTAGACAGTCAACCACATTGCTACTAAATTCTCTATTCAGATACTTATACATGCACTCAATCTTCAAGGAAGATTGCTATATATATATAATATGTATTTAAATATCATCAGTGATGTCATCAGTGATGTCACTGACCATGTCATGAATGATGTAATATGTGACATCATCAGCAGTGGATTGCGGGCGCGCAAGTTATAGTTAGTACAACTAACTATAACAAGGGAATTTCAATGGTTTTGTACGAGTGAAATGTCCAACTAACTATAACACTCCTGAAACCTATTTTTTTCGGTGAATTTCTAAAGTATTTTAAATGCTAATTCCTAACTATAACTTGTGTGAAACCTATGGTTTTTTCAGTGAATTTCAAAGGTTTTGTAAATGACAATTTTTAAATGTATGTATTCTATTTATTTTTTTGACACTGATTTACAAATTTTTTGTAAACTATTTATTTTTAGATTTTTTTAAAATTACATTACATTGTGTCACCCCCCTTTCATTTACTTTTTTTGGGCCCTGGGGACCCCATCCCCCAGGGCCTCATCCGTAAACCTAAATGTATTCATTTTTTTTTCATAGGAAGTGGATTCCTTTGGAAGGAAATACAAGTTACTTGTAAGTATGCTTAGAATTACTTTTCTGGGTCAGTGCTGGGCTAAAAGAAGCAGCACTGGGTTCTCTCCTGATAACAGGTGAGTAAATTGGAATTCGTTGTTCGGATGTTTTTAAGTGAATATTTTAAAGGTGCAAAACTCCACACTTAGAAGAATTTCTAAGTGAAACCAGTCATTGTTAGCCTATGGAAGTAAATTCACTTAGCAGGTAAGTAGTGTTATCGTTACCTTTTCTTACTCAGTGGTGGCTCCTGGATCCAAAACTGCTGCATCTCCTCTAAACAGTTGAATGAATGCAAATTATGAAAGACGCGCGGAAGCCCATGTTTCTTTTTTTTTAATATCGCTAGAATGCGCAGATCAAAGGCGCACCCGGCAATTTTTCCCAAACAAGAACAAAAAAAAGGACCCTGGGGGTCCTGTGAGACCCCCTGAGAAGACCTAGAGGGTCAGGGTGTGTCTACCCTCCCCCTTTTCACATTTTAAACACACATTTCACAGACTTCCTGAGCCTTCCTTCTAGTCGTTGTTTCTGGGCAAATCAGTAAATCCTGCCGCCTTTCATTATTTAACTAGTGCGCCACGTGCTCCTACCTCCCCATGCAGTGCACATGTAATCGATTGGCCAATATTGTATTTTAGCATGGCCTCCATGTTTTTTAATAATGTTAAACTAGATTTGCGATCCTTTGTTCTATGCAAATCACTTAATCCTGCTGCGTTTCTTTGATTTGCCAAGCGCCATGTGACCGCTCCCGCAGTAGGTGTGCTATGTGCTATTCAAGTTAATGCGATGTCGTTTTTCTCGTGTAAGTACAGCGTCACGTACCCCATGCATTGCAAAAGTACGTTTTTTGGCAATAGTGTATTTTAGCACGGTTTCTAATTCTTATACGTCGAATAACTTGCCTTGGTAGCCGATGTTTCTTGGAAAATCACTTAATCCTGCCGCCTTTCATTTTTTAAGTAGTGCGCCATGTGTTGCTTCCTACCCATGCAGTGCACATGTAATTGATTGGTCAATGTTGTATTTTAGCACGCTCTCCATTTTTTTAAATAATGTTAAACTTGATGTGCCCCCTGTTCTAGCTCATTATACAGATGTCTCAACCATGGGGCGTACTGCTCGGCATAAGCTGTTTATTCCTGCCCATGCACTATCCCAGGTGGTGGTCAACAACTCCACACACCAGATCCACTGACTGCTCTCCATATGCTATCAGCCGAAACTTGCAATGGACCTAATGGAATTATCAGGTTTGACTTTAACATTTCATAATAGAAAAGCATTCTGAGATAAGCATTTGTGTATTTCATGTGTTTGCAGAGAGATAACTGTGCTGTTGTCATGTTTTGGTAGAATTAATTGTCATTCTAGTATCAACAAAATGAAAAAAAAAACATGTCCTCCCGATTTTATTGACCAAATATGTCATTTGAAATTGAACAATGTGAGTTATAATTTTTCTTGCTTCAATAAATATTTTTATAAAATGTAAATCTCTATTGTGATAGTCTTATAGATTTTTGTTTCTGAAACCCATATGTTTCTCATTTAAAAGCTCGTTACACGTTTTCAGCCTGCACTTTAGATACAAAGTGAAAATGCTGTTTTTAATTTTTTTATTTGAATACATGTCTTTCAAATTTCCTTCATGTTTATTTCTCAATTTCTAGATCATGGAAGTCCAAAAAGGGTTCTATCAGATCAAGGCCAGGAGTTTGTGAATGAGGTGAGTGACCAATGCCGGCCTAACATTTGTAGAATGCAGTGCTATTTCCTAGTTTGTTTGCAAAGTATAATTATACCTATTTTTTTAGGTTAATTGAGAGTTATCTAAGCATTTACAAATAGAACGTTCTGTAAGTGCAACCTATCACCCACAGACAAATGATTTAGATTAGCATACTAATATATAAGCCGTACACCTTCAGAGAAGGAGAGTTAGTACTTCTGACAAATTGCAAGCGAACAACAAGAAAAGGAGGCATACTTTTTCTGGACCATACCGTATTATCGATATGCAAGAAAAGCTTGTAAAATTAGTCAATAATGCTAGCAAAATGCCTTTACGTCCAACTTATAATCTCGACATGTTGAATCAAAGCGAAATATTTAACATAACCATTTGTATGTCTCTAAAAGGTTTTCCTACAGATATTGAAGCATCACGAATATGACCAATGGCAGTTAGTGATAGAATCTAACCAAAGATAACAGGACAGCTATAACTGTGGTGTTTTGTGCATGCTGGTAATGATACTTCCAAAAACATTAATTTGTTAAAGATACATTACTTTATGGTATTTTATGGTAATAACTGTTTTCATTAGAATAGTTGTAAATAGGAAAGAGGGCTTTTAGGGATGACACTTATGAACCCCTACTGAGCGCGTCCATAGTGCCCATCGGAAGCATATTGGTATTCGCATATCATTTTGTCTATTATTATTATTATTATTATTGGGACATTTGTAAAGCGCTGCGATTACGCACACCGGCGTGTCCACGCGCTGAAAGTGGGAATAGGCAGATGACAGGGAACACAGGAACTACGCGGGCCAATTATTTACTGTAAAGATAGGTTTTTAGTTTTGCCCGGAATCTAGCCTCCTCTGGTTCCAAGCGCAGGTCCGTTGGCAGTTTGTTCCAGTTGGTTGCCGCCAAGTATCTAAAAGACCTGCCTCCCATGCGGGCCTTCTTAATTCTTGGAATCCTCAGTAGGCCGCCCCCTGTAGATCTAAGCGCACGTGTTGGTATGTACGCTTTGATCAAATTCGTCAGAGGGGCGGGTGCCCTGCCATTCACAATGCGATGACAGGTGCAGAGGGCTTTATATTCCACTCTTCTCCTCACCGGGAGCCAGTGTAGCTGCTGGAGGGCCGCCTTAGAAGGCGCCCTCTTAGGCAGTCTGAGAATCAGACGCGCTGCCGCATTCTGCAGCACTTGCAGCCGGGCCATGCTTTTTTTCTGTAGCCCCCAGGTACAGCAGGTTTCCATAGTCCGACCTAGCTGTCACCAGGGCATGAACCAGGGTTTGACGTGCTTCAAGCGGGAGTAAGTCCAGGACCTTTCTCAGCTTCTTCAGAATCCCGAAGCAGACTCCCACCACCCGATTAATCTGGGGGCCAAATGTGAGCCCTACGTCAAACCACACCCCCAAATTGCGCGCCTCTAGGCACGGGGTTGGGGTAGGTCCAAGGCAGGAGGGCCACCATGCCGGCGACCAGGCAGACTGGGCTCTCCCCACCACCAGCACCTCTGTCTTGCTGCCGTTCAGCTTCAAGCAATTGTTGGCCATCCATTCGGCTAGATCTTTCATGCACGAACGGAAGCCATCGGCAGCAAGACAGGGCGCCTGCGACAGGGAGATCACCAGCTGCGTGTCGTCGGCGTAGGAGACCAGTTGGAGGCCATGGCTCTCCACGATCGAGGCAACAGGCGCGACATACATATTAAAGAGGGTTGGGCTCAATGACGAGCCCTGCGGCACGCCTTGGCCCAAAGGCACCCCCCTTGAGTAGCAGTCTCCCTGCCTGACTTGAAAACTTCTCCCATTGAGAAACCATTAGTATGGTCCTAACGCGGTTGGTTTGAAACATCTGATGATTTTTTTCAACCGCTATCCTATTGAGAACAATTGTTTTTATGTACATTAAAAATAAGCTTGGACATTTGTACAACATATACATGTTTAACTCTTTTTTTCAGTTTTCAGAATGTTACATAAGTCAGCAGCCAATTGCCTAGAATAAAGAAAGTATATCCTCCTGTTCTCGCTCATTACACAGATGTCTCAAACATGGAACGTACTAGTTGTGAGGAGCTGAATGAAAATTGCAATGGACCTAATGGAGTCATCAGGTTTGTCTTTAACATTTTGGTGCCGATTCCGATTCGGTAAAATGCCCTCCGAATAGCTATAAGGAGCTTTTTTCACATTCGAATCGCATGCAGAACCGTACCTGTATGTACGATGTAGTACGATGTGTACCCAAAGCAGTTCTCCGTACGAATCGTACCGAAGACTGTACAACTCACAAATCCGTACGAATCGCATTCAGAACACGCAGTACATGTCCGTACAGATCGAAGCTGCATTTTCCGACCCAGCAAGTACGAATCGTACCGACAACACTCTGTACGACTCTTTTTCTATGGGTGCTTAAAACATCCGTAAATGCAGATTTCGCCTCAAAATGCATATGAAATGGACCCCCCCCGGGTACGGTGCATACACCCTATGATTGCAGGTGTACAGTGCATCGGGGTACGGTGCGTATACCCCTGGATTTCAGGGATACTATGCGTATGTCCCCGTGCGTCTACCCCATGATCGTAGGTGTACGGACCGTAGGGGTGCGGTTCGTACACCCAAAGGTTGTAGGTGTATGATGCGTACACCCCATGCGTACACCCCTTGATTTTAGGGGTACGGTGCATATGTGATAGTGTTGTCCTCCGTACTAATTGCTCATACGCGACGTTTACCGTACGAATCGTGTACTCATTCCTCGGTCCAGATCGTGCTTGGAGGGTCGTACGGCATTTTTACAAATCGTACAGTTCACTATGCATGTCAATGTTGTATGGATTTACCCTTCATTTTTGTATGGTTCACAATGATTTGTACGTATTTTGTCGAAACGGATCGTACTACGCGATTCGGACGGATTTGTACGATTCGTACGGAAACGGCTACGAAGACGAATTGTCGTGCGGATTTGTTTCCTGAATTGGAATCGATCCCTTTATGATAGAAAATGTATGACACCCTAGTGGTGTCATAAACTTCGGATTACATGGTACTTTGTTTTGTCTATGAATTTTTTTATAAAAAGGCACAGCTTAAAATTTGAATGTAGTATAGTAAGATTTTTCCATTATGTTTGTGAATTTAAAATTATTTTTCTTATCCTGCCATTACAATTTGTTTTGAACAGTTATGACTGTCCTATGTACTTGATCGGTAGACCTCTGAAACCATGTAGAAAATATTGCAAATTAGGTACTACAGTTTTTACCATTACTGTTATGATGCACTAATGTACTTTTTTTTTTACATTTAAAGTCTTTCTCTACTATATGGAACCAAAAAGATTCACACATTTTTAACCGATAACTTTAAGGTAAATATTCTCAATATAACTAGTCGATGAAGTTAAAAAGTAACAGATATAAGTACTTGAGCGGTTTTTGGTGGCAGATAATCTCCAATTCACATTTGTACGGATGGGTCTGATACAGGGTGGATCTCTGTATAACTAATGGATGATTAGGTGTTAGGGTGGCATACAGAGCTCCCAACCTTCTTACTTTTTCTCTTAACCCTTTTACTGCGGTGGCTATTCGGCCGCAGTGCTAAGGGCGTGGGGCGGCCGTGCGGCCGGCGCATGCTGGTGACGGAACCGCTCCATCACCAGCCGCGGTTGCGCTGTGCTCATGACGGAGCGGTTCCGTCACGGCCCCGCCCGCTCAATAGAACGTTCAGTGCAGGCGCAGAATCCGCGGCGCGCAGGCGTTCCGAGCAGGCCGTGACGGAACCGCTCCGTCATCAGCACAGCGCAACCGGGGCTGATGACGGAGTGGTTCCGTCACCAGCAGGGGAGGGGTTAAAGGGTTCCAAATTGGCGACGAATATTAGGCTGTGAAGTAGAGGTTGACGGTGTTGCTTCACTGATACTTGGGCCTTCTCATGAAGCAGGAGGAGCCTCTCTCAATCTCCTTAACTGTTCCCTTGCAAAGTTGACCGGATGCTTGATCTGCAAGTGCTTCCGCATACTTGCAGTTCCACACCAAAACTTTTTATTGGGGTCTCCTCTTGAAAGCAGTCTCACATCGTTTCTCTTTCTCTTTTAAAGTTATGGATGCTGCTGTCCACTCTGATGAGTAGAACCAAAGATGAGTTGAAGTTGTGAACTCTGTTGGACACAGTGTTTATACAAAGTAAGCAGAGCAGCCTAGATATACAATATCTAGGCAAAGTAGGCCTAAGGGCATGGACTGTTTGAAATCCCTATGCACTATGCATGCAGTCTTGTATCTACCTGCAAACGTGTCTTTTATAATTTCAATTCCCCAGTCTATATCCTTCCACTTCCACCAAACACTCTGTCAGTGCTGGTTCAGTATTGTAGTGACCCATTCAGCAGTATGTGCTTATCCATTCACTATGCTGAAAGTGAATCACTTATAAATTCATTGATGCACTCTCTTTGCAGAACTGTAATCATTCCGTCAGCACCCAAGTACTCATGCAGCAAAGTAGACCTTAGGGCATGGACTGCTTGAAATCCCTATGCAGTATGCATTCAGTCTTGTATCTACCTGCACACTTGTCTTTTATACCTTTAATTCCCTAGTCTGTATCTTTACACTTCCACCAAACACTCTGCCACTGCTGTTTCAGTATTGTGGTGACCCATTCAGAAGTAGGTGCTTATCCATTCACTATGCTAAAACTGAAGCACTTATAAATTCAGTCAGGCCCTCTCCTTGCAGAACTGTAATCATTCAGTCAGTACCCAAGTAGTCATGCAGCAAAGTAGGCCTTAGGGCATGGACTGCTTCAAACCCCTATGCAGTATGCAAGCAGTCTTGTATCTATCTGCTCACTTGTCTTTCACACCTTCAATTCCCCAGTATGTATCCTTGCACTACCACCTAACACTCTGTCACTGCTGTTCCACTGTTGTAGTCACCCATTCAGCAGTACGTACTAATCCATTCACTGCATTAGAACACTAACACTTAGAAATTCACCCAGGCAGTTTCACCAGCATTGCAGAGGGAAGCATAGACTTGTAACATATTTATGTACATATGTTACATTCATGTGCTTCGGAAGAACTACAGTATACTGTAAGTAAACACCTTATGAAGTTATGCTGTAGCACTTCCTTATAGTTCTGCACTTTCACATTCACCATGCACTACTAATGTATTCTTTCATTCTTTTATGCACTACACAATCATGCAAAAAATCGTTTATACACTATCATACTAATATAGCTCTTTTTTTGACCAGTGAAGTTAGTTCTTAAAAGAACATTTTTTTTGGTCTTTTTTGTAGTTTTGTTTTTTTTTAGGTTTTTTTGTTTTTTTTCAAAGAAAAAAAAGGAACTGCGCAAACAAAACAGTCTGCAATGGGAACAAATAAACAAAAAAAAAATTAACGACGGGAGCAACGGTGCTCCTGTTTGAGCCTGCAAATCAAAGCAATAGACTGTTCGCCATAACATAACGCCTCTTTACAAAATTTGCAAAGAATGATAAGGTCTCTAAAATCGGGACGGATGCCTAGATGCGGACTAGATGGTGGTGTGGAAGTGCTGGCTACAGCTGGTGGAGGGTTTTCCCGCAGCCTGTCACAACAGCTCTTGCATAATTGCGGAGATGAAGAGTCTTCACAAGTCGTACCATGCTGGTGGTTCCAAATGAATATTTTTTATTCAGATCACCTCTAGAAAGCATGGTCCCACACACCTTGCAGGTGGCCTTGGCTGCATTCACTTTCTTTTCTCCATCTGGAAATGTAAAAAACTTCCAGATCAGAGCTTCCTTCCTTTTTGGCTGGGCATCCTCAGCAAGAAGTTCTTCTTCTGAAGAGTGCTCAGATGTATCATCCTCCTGGCGTGCAGCCATATTAAAGATGTCTTCAAAAACACAGGAGCTTCAGAAAACAGATGGGTCTTCAGTGAAAGTCAAAGAAGAATGATTAAAATGGGTAGGGTCATTTAACAGTTAGAATACGAAGTATTATGAACCAATCAAATCTCTTGTTTTGAAGTCACATGTGGTTCGCGTACGGTGCTCTTACGATGCGCGAACGTACGAAGTACAGCGTGATTTGCGTAATTGCTTTTAAAAGTAATATATGCTTATTAAAAATACATAAATACCATTTTCATGACTATCTCAGATAATTTCTTGCCTTAATATTTACATTTAATACATAGATATATCTTTTTAAACATTAAGAAACTTTCACGGAGTACGCGAACGGTGCGCCGTACAAACGTACATGACGTCACGCGGAAGAGCCGATGCGACGCGGAACGTCAAAACGTATTCGTAATGTATGCGTGAGTATGCCTACAGTACGATTACAGATATAAAGGATGGTGCGAGGAGGGTACGCGTACCATACGTTTACCACAACAACTAAAATGCAAAAAAATATATATAGAAATTAATTTTAATATATTAAAGAAAAAACTTTTTAAAAAAATTAAAAATCATTTTTGAATTTTGTTTTTTTATATTTTACATTAAAAATATGGAATGTAATTAAAAAAATAAAATAGCTAAAAATAATTAATTTAAAAAATGTAGGAAATTAGTTTAAAAAAATAAATATGACAATTAATACATTTAAAAATTTGCATTTTCCAAAACCTATGAAATTCACTGAAAAAAACCACAGGTTTCACACATGTTATAGTTAGGAATTAGCATTTAAAAAACCTTGCAAATTCACTGAATAAAACATAGGTTTCACACATGTTATAGTTAGGAATTAGCATTTAAAAAAACCTTAGAAATTCACTGAAAAAAACCATAGGTTTCACACATGTTATAGTTAGCTGGACATTTCACTAATACAAAACCATTGAAATTCCCCAGTTATAACTAGTTCACCTACCTATAACTCACGCGCCCACAATCCACTGCTGATGATGTAACATATTGCATCACTTGAGATGTCATCAGTGATGTCATGAGTGATGTCTCTGACCCTGTCATGAGTGATGTAATATGTGTCATGAGTGAAATGTCCATAAAAGAAAACAATTTTCTATTAATTCCTTAAAATGTTGAACACAATTACGAAAAATACAAGAATGTATAAATTGATCTATATACACTTTCTAATCTTTCCATGTACAAAAATATAAATAAATATACATATATAGAAAAATATTTCCCAAGTATAAAATATATATATCAAAAAAAAATGATTTTTCACGGTAGAAGCGCTTCACGGGCCGCAAACTGGGCCGCAAACTGGTAGCGAAACGGGAATTCGCCATTTTGTGCTTCGTTAATTAAATTACTAGGTATAAGTGGGTGCGGGAGACGTATCCTAATCCCCTATGTTTCCTGAGGGTGGCTGAGGAGGCTGATATATGTTGATACATCTCTTCCAGCGGCTGTGCGTGAGCTTTTTTTTTTTTTTGCTGCGTGACAGTCCGGAGCGGCCGCCATCTTGTCTCTCGGTAGGATCGAGAGAGAAGAAAAGGTGAAAAACTAAGGGGGAATTTAATGAAAGGGGGCAAGGTATCCCCCTCTTGACCCCCTAGGAATGTTGTTGGGGTTATTAAAGGGTCCCGTGGGGAAAATAAAAAAAAATGATTTTTCACGGTAGAAGTGCTTCACGGGCCGCGAACTGGGCCGCAAACTGGTAGCGAAACGGGAATTCGCCATTTTGTGCTTCGTTAATTAAAGTACTAGGTATAAGGGGGTGCGGGAGACGTATCCTAATCCCCTATGTTTCCTGAGGGTGGCTGAGGAGGCTGATATATGTTGATACATCTCTTCCAGCGGCTGCGCCATCTTGCCTTTTTTCCAATGCCACAATTTTGTCGTGCACGGCAGCCATTTTAGATGCCAGGCTGGTCCCAGGCTATCACCTAACCCTGCGGATGTAGTTTATGGCCCCAGCTGTAGAGAATTCAGACATGCCAATCCTCCCGATTCAGGCGTGTGACTACTGATTTCAGTGCTAGTCTCCCGCCTCCCGATTTCTGCAAGCAAAAACCCGGGGGCATATTACGAACAACTAGCGATAATTTTTGTCTCTAACTTGTTTAGAGACAAAAATTATCGCCGTACATCGGCGATTTTTATCGCAGATAAACCTTGCTATTATCGCAGAAAAGTCAGCGATATTCATGTATTATCGAGCAAATGCTCTTAGCCATGTTATCCACCTCCCATTGGATAACATGGCTAAGAACTGCTCAGGGCAGGTGTTAGATTTTGGAGATATTCGCGCTTAGCGCGAATATCTCCAAAAGTTGGTAATAGAAGGTAGCGATGTTAGGGACTGTTTCCAGTCGCTAACATCTTGGCACGCCACTTTGCATGTCATTAGTGATAAGTATCACTGACATGCAAAGCGGGGCCCAAGATGGTCGCTATCTCCTTTTAGCTGTCACTAACTGGTGTTAGCGACAGCTTGGTAATAGGGAGATAATTTTATCTCCGCTTTCAAGGCTTTTAAAGCCAAAAAAGCGGAGATAAACCCCCTTGATAATATGCCCCACGATTCCTTGGGGGTTTCAGCTGACAGGGCTTGGTATTGTGTTACATGGTAATTTTTCCAGGAAACGTCAGAGGGTCGATGCAGGGGTTCTAGAAGAGGTGATAAACCATTTAAGCCTCATGAACAAGCGCATGGTCTTTTAAAGATTTGTGAAGTACTCGTAGCGGCGGTGTGTGTGTTTCCTCTTTCAGGAGCGGGCGGGGGGGCACTGCCAGCATCTTGCCAGGTCAGGTAGTGTTCAACACGTGCATCACCCTTTCTCTGCTTGCTATTGCGCTCCATGCTTCGGAAAGGTAAGAAAAAGAACGTGCATTTGAGTTTGAAATGTCCGATCCTGCAGCAGCACACTTCCAAAGCCCACACATGACAATAACCCGATTCAAGGCCCCATTCACCCGTTTTTAAAAAAATAGATAACACTCCAACAAAGTAAGGTTATAAAACTTTATTAACTATTAACTTTAACGAACGGAACAAAAACTAAAAACATTTAAACATTTCTCAACACAAAAAGCAACAATGGTTAGAAGCTGTCTTTTGTGCGAATAGTCCCAAGGCAGCACAACGTGCAGAGTTCTGGACGGCACCCAGGTGATGTCGCCTGGGTGCCGCACTGGTTTAGGGATCCTACAATGCAGCACAGAAAAACAGCGTGGGGCGTCCCGGGTGGTGCGGGGGGAGGCCTCGTCAGTAGCGGTCTGTGTCCAGTGTCACATGGCTGACACAACATGTACGACAGGCACCCAGGTGATGTCCAGTAAACTGCCGCACTGGTTTTGGTATCCTACAATGCTGCTCCGAAAATTGGCGAGCGGCGGCCCGGGGGGGGGGGGCGTGGGGGAGGCGGCGTGAACGGGCCTCCCCAGGTGGCGGCCATCTAGCTGAGTTGCGCCCGCTCTTGCGGCTACAGCGTCTCGCTCACCATGTTGTTGAGTTGCTCCCACTCTTGCAGTGCAGCGATAGGCGGCTGCCACATGGCTCTTAAAATGGCGGACGGCTCCTCGGTTTTGGGCCTGGTCCACTGAAATGGCCCTGGGACACTTTGGAACTCGGACGCTTGCCTGCTAGGGCTTGGGCTCCATTCTCGAAAAGCGTCCCCTCAGCCGTGAAGATTGTACAAAAGTCTTGGGGGCCCCCGACTCCCGCAGGCTTCCGGTGGGGAGCGGCTGCCATGATTGCTCGCGGAATGACCACGACGGAGCCACGAGATGGTGGTGCTCTCATGCTGACGCCAGCTTCAGTCTGAATGATCCAGAAACAAGGTGGGGCTTTCATCGTTTGGGAAAAAAAAATGTTCTAAACCAATGAAAAGTGTTATTTTTAGGTCATATGACCAAGCCTTCCATCTTTAGGAAACCAAAAGTAAAATGAACCAATGAAAAGTTTTATAAACAAGTCACATGACCTGTTATGCGGCATAGGGCTACAAAAAGCGTAGAAAATCCGTTGGCACGTGAGGCGGCGTCAGTAGCGGACCGATGTGCGAATAGGCCGAAGGCAGCACAACGGGCCGAGATCCGGATGGTACCGAGGTGGTGTCCAGCAAATTGCCGCACTGGTGTGGCCATCCTACAATGCTGCGCCGAAAGACGGCGTGTCCAGCTGAGTTGCGGTCACTGTTGCGGTACAGTGACTCGAACGCGCCGAGATCCGGATGGCACCGAGGTGGTGTCCAGCAAATTGCCGCACTGGTGTGGCCATCCTACAATGCTGCACCGAAAGACGGCGTGTCCAGCTGAGTTGCGGTCACTGTTGCGGTACAGTGACTCGAACGCGCCGAGATCCGGATGGCACCGAGGTGGTGTCCAGCAAATTGCCGCACTGGTGTGGCCATCCTACAATGCTGCGCCGAAAGACGGCGTGTCCAGCTGAATTGCGGTCACTGTTGCGGTACAGTGACTCGAACGCGCCGAGATCCGGATGGCACCGAGGTGGTGTCCAGCAAATTGCCGCACTGGTGTGGCCATCCTACAATGCTGCGCCGAAAGACGGCGTGTCCAGCTGAGTTGCGGTCACTGTTGCGGTACAGTGAGTCGAACGCGCCGAGATCTGGATGGCCCCGATGTTGTGTCCAGCAAGTTGCCGCACTGGTGTGGCCATCCTACAATGCTGCGCCGAAAGTCGGCGTGGGGTGCCCCGTTGGCTTATGAGGTGATGTCAGTAGTGGACCGATGTGTGAGTAGGTCGGAACCAGCACAAGGCGCCAAGATCCGAATGGCAAGTCCTGGATGTTGAGTGCCTCAGTTGAGAGTTCTGAGCAGTGCTTGTAAGACTGTCTGAAGCTTATTTGCACCTGCTGCAGCTTCACTAGGTCCGGCGGAACTTTTTTCCTTTTCCTTTCTGCTTCTTTTCCTACAATCCGTTTCATCTGAAGACACGATCAGGTCCCTGAATGTGTGCAGGGGGACGCTATTGATTGAATGAAAATGGCGGCTTGACACAAAGCTGACTCAAGCGTTACTGTTGGTGCTATACAGACAAAAATTGGTTTTCAGTTTGTACATTCTTCAGGTTTTTTTTTTCCATCCAAGTCTGATTGAGAGTTTGTAGAAAAATGGCTTCAGATTTTCCACATACTACTCTTCAACATTCTTCCTAAATGTAACAATGTGAAACTCACTAGGAGAACGGCTGTTTCTGTTTCCTTTCAAAATGCTGCCAACAATATTTTCTGAATCGAAGACACCATCTTGTAGCATAAAGGGCCGAAAGGGGTTCTGGTCTGGCCGATGGTTGGTGGAGACATTTTGACTATATCTTGGACCTGCCCGGCCTCGCCCAAAATGGCGCCGGTATAAATGGGACTCGTAACTCCTTGCCTGCAAATGTATATCTAGAAAATGTTATTGTAAGTGGCCCTGTTCTATTTTAATTACAAAATGTATGTCCACCGATTCCGCAACTGTTAGACACCTTAGTTCTTGCAACCTAATGGCCCGCTCGTTACGTTCCTCTACAGTGTAAATGTCTCCTCATCATATACGATTTCAGTTTGCTCCGTGGCCGGCCCATGTGGTTATAGGCCCGTATTTGTATACTGACATTTTCACAATAAAGGTTTTTAAAACAAAACACGGTAGTAGTATTTACATTGGTAAAGTTTTTACTTTTAGTCACTGTTTTCGAATCAGTAAAAGGCAAGTGAAATAAAGCAGTCCAATTACATGACGGATAAAAGGTATAATATGTAGGAACGCAGTAAAGATAAATGGTCAAGGGCAGTTGTGTTTTTCATGTCTGCAACATAAAGTGATCGATAAGAATCTGATAATCAGGCGTATCGGCGACTAAGACAGCAGGGCGAATCTCTTTTACTCAACGGCTCCGTCATGGAAGGAAGAAACGCCCTTTTTCTCGAAAAAGGAATATATTTTACTTGCAAGACAGTTGTAAATTTTCCGGGAAAGTACATTAGCCTGGAATATTATAACATATGTTTGAAAAAAAAATATTGTTCGAAAATAATAAAAAGCGTAATTTTTAGGTCATATGACCAAGCTTTTCATCATTAAATTAACAAAAGTAAAATGAACCAATGAAAAATTTTATTAACAAGTCACATGACCTGTTATGCTTACGTTACGCGCTGCGCGCCGCGCCTCGGATCACTTCCGGGTGCGCTAACGCGGCGTGTCATAAAACGCATTACGCGACAACGTAGGTCAAGAATATAGTCTAAATGTCTCCACCAACCAGCGTTCAGAACACAACCCCTTTCAGCAGTCCAAAAAGTTCTGTTAAATGACAACAGAGGGGACAGGCAACAAGAACCATCAGTCAAAGAGGGGAGGGCAAGTTCTTCTCTTCCGGGTCATGTTGGGGCGCTACCGGAACTGATCGAATTGGTAGTCTATAGTGTTTCTGGATGTTTCAGACTAAAGCTGGCGTCAGCATGAGACCACTACCATCTCGTAGCTCCGTCGTGGCCATTCCACGAGCAATCATGGCAGCCGCTCCCCACCAGAAGCCTGCGGGAGTCGGAGGCCCCCAAGACTTTTGTAGAATCTTCACGGCTGAGGGGACGCTTTTCGAGAATGGGACCCAAGCCCTATCAGGGAAGCGTCCGAGTTCCAAGGTGTCCCAGGGCCATTTTAGTGGACCAGGCCCAAAACCGAAGAGCCGGCCGCCATTTTGAGAGTCCTGTGGCAGCCGCCTATCGCTGCACCGCAAGAGCGGGCGCAACTCAACTACATGGTGAGCGAGACGCTGTAGTCGCAAGAGCGGTCGGTAAACAGCTGAATGGCGGAAGAGGCACAGTGTAGCAAAAGCGGGCGGAATGGCAACTAAAACGATAAAGGGGCGCCCCACTACAGCTTGTCTTCAGGTCAAACGGATTGTGGGACAAGGTCCAGAATTGAAGAGTCATCAAAAGGCAAAAAGTTCCGCCGGACCCCGGGAGCCGGCCGCCTATGTCGGGGGCGATCTCAGGCTACACCAGTGCTATAAGACTTGGGGAGGGTGTCGGAGCCAAGCGTCTTCTCCGAGTCCATGGCCATCACACCGCCCCTCAGGGGCCTCCGTCAAGCTGTTTAGGAAGGTAACATATCACATTGTTTTCTAATGCAGTCAGGTCCACAAACGACACTCACTTACTTTGAGAATAGTGAAGCTGCAGTAGGTGGAAATAAGCTTCAGACAGTGTTACAAGCACCGCTCAGAACTCTTAACTATGGCACCCAACATCCAGAACTTATGCTATTTGAGAATGGCAGTGACATCGAAGCATCTCAGGGACCAAAACCATTAACGTACTTTCACGTATGAAAATCTTACTTGGGGAGGGGGCAGGAGCGAAGCGCCCCCTCCCAGTCAGCGCCACCACACCGTATGTTGAAAATCTGAAGCCATCGTTCTACAAAGTCAACCAAACTTGGATTGAAAAATCTAGAAAAATGTACAAACTGAAAACCAGTTTTGGTCTGCATACCATCAGTAGCAACGCTTGAGTCAGCTTTGTGTCAAGCCGCCATTTTGATTCAACAAAGCACAGGCATTGAAAAAGGCTGAAATTCAGAACTCTAAACTATGGCACCCAACATCCAGGAGCTTGCCATCCGGATCTTGGAGCCTTGTGCTGCTTTCGATCTATTCACACATCGGTCCACTACTGACATCATCTTATAAACCAACGTTATGTAAATAGTTTTTTAATAAAATGTTTTACCCTGTTTCTTTGCTGGTGTGTTGTCTATATTTTTAATATTTGCATAGGGTTTGTCGTTATTTTGTGCGGGATGGGTGATGGAGCCGAGCTGTCTTGCAGCCCTCATGGTGTGGAGCTCAGTTCATCTCACTATTTTCGTATTTCTCATGAAGGGTTGTTCCTAATATTTCTATTTTAGCGAGGTCAAAAAGAGATCCAATTAGTGGCCTCCTGATTTTGCTCGATTACTTTTATTTTTTTACACGATTTTTCACTATCTGCAAAGACTAAACAGAGTATTGCGACTTTGTGCTTGTTTGTAAATAGAGAATGATCCAAAGAGAACCAATTCTAAAACAGTAAATGCTTGGACAACAATCAATCAAATGGAGAGACAAGGAGGCACGACGGATTACAACGGGGGTAAAGGCCTGCGTTAACTACCCTTCAGTATCTGCAAAGAGAGAGTACTACTAAGACAAAAGAGGGGAGGGGGGGGGTGCAGCGTTCAAAGCACATCAGCGTGCATAAATACGAAAATGTTTTTATCTATCACGTACTTGACATTTTAAAGCTTTTCATATTTGCTATTAAAAAACCAATGAAATTCACAGAAAAAACCATAGGTTATAGTGGATATATAGTTAGGAATTTGCATTTACAAAACCTTGAAAATTCAATGAAAAAACCATTGGTTTTAGGCCATATATAGTTAGGAATTAGCATTTACAAAACCTTATTTTACTCGCATAAAACCATTGAAATTCCATATATAGTTAGAAGCGCTAACTATATATCGCGCACCCGCAATCCACTGCTGATGATGTCACATATTACATCATTCATGACATGGTCAGTGACATCACTGATGACATCACTGATGACATCTCAAATGACATCACTGATGACATCACTGATGACAACTCAAATGACATCACTGATGACATCTCAAATGACATCACTGATGACATCACTGATGACAACTCAAATGACATCACTGATGACATCTCATTTGTCATCACTGATCACATCACTCATGTGATAATACAATGAACCTCTTCAGACTCTAATATAACCTTACATACACTCAGTATAAACAGACACTCACAGACTGTCACTCATCCATGGAGTTACTCACACACCTAGTCAGTCATGCAAAGAATCAATCACACCTCCATTTCCTCAACTATACAGTTATACACATCTTACTTATTCAAACATATAATAACACATATTTACTCTCTTATATAATCCCTGATACAAGCTCACAGTGATCGATACAGCCACTCACACATTCACTGGCTCTTATGTTCAGTTATTTATATATCTCAACTCTCACATGTATTGTGTTTTACATACGTACTTACTTGCACATGTAGCAATGAGAAATCCATTCACTCACCAACACACCCATGCACAGTCAACCGCCCATATAGCTGTTTCCACATGCACTCTTGAACTCATACTCCCAGTGAATCAACTGCTTACACATCTATGCACAGAGTCACGCACCTCCCAGCCACCCACACACACACTCAGCCTCCCATTCAAATACTTGGGCAACCAATCAATAACCCATATGGCCACTCTTATAGCTACTGATCAACACATGCAGCAGCTTACACAACAACAAACATACTGATGCACAAATTAAGACAGTTTAGTCACTAACCCATGCACTCAGTGAGACACATTTAATCACTCTTTCATACAGTCAGTCATGCACCTACTAAATTCTTCATCCAGACACTTATACATCCACTCATTCTTCAATATGTAAAACATATTTAAACTTTACAGACACATACAATCACTGTATGTTGTGATCAGTGATGTCATCAGTGATGTCATTTGAGATGTCATCAGTGATGTCATCAGTGATGTCACTGACCATGTCATGAATGATGTAATATGTGACATCATCAGCAGTGGATTGCGGGTGCGCGATATATAGTTAGCGCTTCTAACTATATATGGAATTTCAATGGTTTTATGCGAGTAAAATAAGGTTTTGTAAATGCTAATTCCTAACTATATATGGCCTAAAACCAATGGTTTTTTCATTGAATATATATATATATATATATATATATATATGTATATATATATATATATATATATATACACATATAAATGCATACATCATTGAATTTACTAGTATAATATATAAATGTATGTTTTAAATAAAATCCAAGATATGATTAGAAAAATAGTGGACCATGAAGTCATATATTCTTTATCCCTTTTCCTTCTACTTCTAAGTCCCACCAAGTCTGTCATTTCATAGTTGATTTAATGTAAACAAATTACATATGTTCTCAATCATTGCATAACTACAAAAGTATTTATTTAAAGCCGTAATAAATCTAATGTAAAGTGCTTTTATTTTATCGTTCCTGATAAAAAACACACCATGGTAATCCTAGATAAATACAAAAATGTAATGTGCAAAAAAGTGCATAAGGTGAAAGATGTTGTTTTAAAAAGCCAAAATGATCATTGGTTAGAGAGAAGATTGCGCTTTACCTTTGAAAACTTATTATTTCATTTCATTTTTAATTTTGCAGTTTTAAGACAAGAGGAGATTTTCTATTAGTTTCAGAAAAAAGAGAAGGTACTATTGGAGAAGGATTTTCAGGTCAAGTCTAAACAGGTCATGGAAAACAGAAGTTGCCGGCATATGGTTACAGAAGAGTGTGTAAATCTTCTGCGTTGTTTAAACCCCCCGGAGTCTTGCTATTGAAATTAAGGATATATCGAGTCTCCAGTTTCCGTAAAGCATTTTCCCTGTCACCACCCTTTTTAGTTTTGTGGATGGCATCTATTACTTAGTTTGATCGGCATACTGCACCTATGATGGGGTCATTTTTAACTAGGGCCCAGTTTTTGTTTATTATTTTGGAGATAGCTTTTTCCTGTGCATTGTTTGGAACTATCAGTCTCACTGATTCTGTGCCTACAGCTTCGATCCCAACTTCATTATGGCTGTTCTTGGGAACCAGGAGATCTTCCCTCTTTAGGCTTTGTGTTTTCTTTATAGCACTCTCAATGGTTTTAAGGGGATATCCTCTGGCTAGAAACCTGTTTTTACTTAGTGTTTGGGCCTTGGTTAAATCCATGGGGTTGCTGCAGATTCTTTTGATGCGTAGCATCTCCCCATAGGGGATGCTATGCACTAAATGTCTTGGGTGAAAACTGGAAAAATGCAAAATCGAATTTCCTGCAGTCTCCTTTCTGTAAAGTTTGGTTTCTAACGTGTTGTCATTTTAGTAGTACTTATGGTGGTGGTAAAGTGCAAATTGACGTCATTTGAATTTATGAGTTCCACAAAATTCAATGCTTCTTTTGTAGTTCCATTCCACACAAGGAATAGGTCATCTATATACCTGTAATACAGTTTGATGTGGTAATCATATAACTTTTTATGCGTGCCCCTAAGGACCAGCTCCTCCCACCAGCCCATAAACAAACAGGCATAACTGGGGGAGAAGCTGGCCCCCATGGCAATTCCCCGCATTTGTTGGTAATACATTTGATTGAATGGAAACATGTTGTTATGAAGACAAAACGTTATCATATCCAATAACATCATATCATGCTTGGGGCAAATGGTCTTATTTTTAGCCAAAACGTATTCGATAGCCCGCAAACCATCTTTGTGGTCAATGCAAGTGTGCAAAGAAGACACATCTAGGGTATACAGATGATAACCTTGTTTCCACTCAAAATTTCTAATCTTGTGTAAAAAAATCACTAGTTTCCCTTAAATATGAGGATAGTCCCATGACCCACTCCTGCAGAAAAAAATCTATATATTTTGATGCATTTTCTAGTAGACTGCATTTAGCCGATATAATTGGCCTGCCTGGAGGTTTCAACACATTCTTATGAATTTTAGGTATAAAGTAAATATTAGGAATGGTTGGATTGTCATTTCTTATGAATTGGTATTCATCCATAGTTATCAAACCAGCACTTTTCCAGGCCACCAGCTTCATATTAAATGCGTTTGCAGTTTCTTTGATGGCTGAAGCACTGCTTAGTCTGTAACAGGACCGGTCATTTAATTAGGAAAGTGCTTCTGATATATAATCCTTTTTAGACCATAACACCACGTTTCCTCCTTTGTCGGAATTCCTCACTATTACGTCCGTTTTTTGCAGTTTATTGATCAGACGGTAATATTGCCTATTCCTGCAGACATTTTCTTTTTGGAGTTGCAGGTTCTATAATTGAGCTTTTTAATTTCTTCTACAACATGCTCATTAAAAATGTCTATGCCGTCTCTTATGAGTATTGGTGAGAATTTGGATTTCTTCTTGAATGGAGTATTTTTGTTTTCAAAATTGGTGTTGGCCTGGGATTGACTAGGACCCATAGGGGACAAGGGATTGTGTTCCACATAAGCATTTTCTTTGAGCAGACCCGTCAAAGAAGTAAGTAATGCTAATTCAGAGTCTGAAGTAAGCATGGGCGAAATTTGCGAATTCGCGTTTCTCGAATTCGTGGATTTTCCGGCAAAATCGCAAAAAAATCTGCGAATTCTCCAATGTTCCCGCAAAATCGCTGCTTTTTTTTGCGATTTGCCCTGGACTACTTTCTACTGGCTAATCCAATAAGTGCTCCCTCATTGGGCAAATGTATAGTGCCTTTACTACACTGCAGCTGCGTAAAGGGCCAGAAGTTGTGTCTCCAGTGACCATGTGTGCCTGTAACATATAGCCATTGTCTGACCTAGGGTGGTGTGGAGTGCCAAAAAACGATAGATTTAGGCCCAGATCTTTGTACTGGGGTGAATGTAAGACATTGTTCTGCATTCTGTCCATCAACTGTGTTTTTTGCAATTTTCACCCCGAGTGGGCTGGGTATGCTCAGACGTGAGTCCCAGGCTCTCCACATCACTGGAGTCAAGCTATCCAGGCTGAAGAAGGCTGATAGCCAGAAACGGGTCCTTGGATGCTTGATTCCGGTCTAGGAAAGACATGGCTTGGTAGTTCAGGTTGGACTGTTCCCATGAGGCACAGGGTCAAGGCTGATTTGCCTATGTTGTCTGACCTAGGGTGGTGTGGAGTGCAAAAAAAACAATGGATTTAGGCCCAGATTTTTGTACTGGGCGAATGTAAGACATTGTTCTGCCTCCTGTCCATAAACTGCGTTTTTTGCAATTTTCACCCTGAGTGGGCTGGGTATGCTCAGATGTGAGACCCAGGCATCTTCGTGGACAAACACGCAGGGCGGGATTCATTCTGCCCCCTGTTAGTCTCGTTTTTTGTGCCCTTCTGCCCTCTGTTAGACTCGTTTTTCCCTTGTTTTTCTGCCCTTCTGCCCTCTGTTAGACTCATTTTTCCCTTGTTTTTCTGCCCTTCTGCCCCCTGTTAGACTCGTTTTTTCTGCCCTTCTGCCCTCTATTAGACTCGTGTTTTGTGCCCTTCTGCCCTCTGTTATTCCCTTGTTTATCTGCTCTTCTGCCCTCTGTTAGACTCGTTTTTTGTGCCCTTCTGCCATCTGTTAGACTCGTTTTTGTGCCTTTCTGCTCCCTGTTAGACTAGTTTTTTGTGCCCTTCTGCCCTGTTGGACTCGTTTTTCCCTAGTTTTTTGTGCCCTTCTGCCCTCTGTTAGACTCGTTTTTCCCTTGTTTTTTTGCCCTTCTGTCCTCTGTTAGACTGTTTTTTTGTGCCCTTCTGCCCTCTGTTAGACTTGTTTTTCCCTTGTTTTTCTGCCCTTCTGCCCTTTGTTAGACTGCTTTTTGTGCCTTTCTGCCCTCTGCATCACCACATCATCACTCAGCGCTACCCCAGCATCACTCAGCACCGGTATTGCACCGTTACAACGCAACTTTTACAACGCACTACCATTACATCGCAACTTTTACAACGCAAATACCATTACAATGCATGCCATTACAACGCATGTCATTACATAGCAGATACTATTACAACGCATGCCATTACATCGTAAGTATAGGTAAGTATATATTATTTATTTTATTTTATTTTACATTATTTTATTAATTTAATTAATATTAAAAATAAAATATTAATATATTAATTTAAGTAATTTTGGGGTTTCTTTAGGTTTTAGGGCTGGGTTTGGTTTTTGGGGTACAGGGTTATTTTTAAGTTTTAGGGCTGGGTTTGGTTTTTGGGGTACAGGGGTATTTTTAGGTTTTAGGGCTGGGTTTGGTTTTTGCGGTACAGGGGTATTTTTAGGTTTTGGGGCTGGGTTTGGTTTTTGGGGTACAGGGGTATTTTTAGGTTTTAGGGCTGGGTTTGGTTTTTGGGGTACAGGGGTATTTTTAGGTTTTAGGGCTAGGTTTGGTTTTTGGGGTACAGGGGTATTTTTAGGTTTTAGGGATGGGTTTGGTTTTTGGGGTACAGGGGTATTTTTAGGTTTTAGGGCTGGGTTTGGTTTTTGGGGTACAGGGGTATTTTTAGGTTTTAGGGCTAGGTTTGGTTTTTGGGGTACAGGGGTATTTTTAGGTTTTAGGGCTAGGTTTGGCTTTTGGGGTACAGGGGTATTTTTAGGTTTTAGGGCTGGGTTTGGTTTTTGGGGTACAAGGGTATTTTTAGGTTTTAGGGCTGGGTTTGGTTTTTGGGGTACAGGGGTATTTTTAGGTTTTAGGGCTGGGTTTGGTTTTTGGGGTACAGGGGTATTTTTAGGTTTTAGGGCTGGGTTTGGTTTTTGGGGTACAGGGGTATTTTTAGGTTTTAGGGCTAGGTTTGGTTTTTGGGGTACAGGGGTATTTTTAGGTTTTAGGGATGGGTTTGATTTTTGGGGTACAGGGGTATTTTTAGGTTTTAGGGCTGGGTTTGGTTTTTGGGGTACAGGGGTATTTTTAGGTTTTAGGGCTAGGATTGGTTTTTGGGGTACAGGGGTATCTTTAGGTTTTAGGGCTAGGTTTGGCTTTTGGGGTACAGGGGTATTTTTAGGTTTTAGGGCTGGGTTTGGTTTTTGGGGTACAGGGGTATTTTTAGGTTTTAGGGCTGGGTTTGGTTTTTGGGGTACAGGTGTATTTTTAGGTTTTAGGGCTGGGTTTGGTTTTTGGGGTACAGGGGTATTTTTAGGTTTTAGGACTGGGTTTGTTTTTTGAGGTACAGGGGTATTTTTAGGTTTTAGGGCTGGGTTTGGTTTTTGGGGTACAGGGGTATTTTTAGGTTTTAGGGCTAGGTTTGGTTTTTGGGGTACGGGGGTATTACGACTTTAAATACATTAAATTAATTAAATTAATTTAATTAAATTTAATTAAATTAATTACAATATTTACAATTATTAAATTAATTGAATTACATTACTAAATTAAATTAAATTTATTACTTTTTTTATTTATTTTATTTATTAAAATTAAATAATATTATTTACAATTTTAAAGTAATTAAATTTCTTTAATTATATTAAATTAAATTATATTAAGTATTATTTTAATTTTATTTATATTATATTTATTGTAATAAATTACATTATATTATTTACTATTTATAAATTTATTATATTTCATTAATTATATTATATTAAATAAATTAAATTACAAATTTTTTTAATTTGAATTAAATTACTATAATTAAATTAAACTGTTTAAAAATGTTTTAAATTATATTTATTAATTTAAAATTAATTAAATTAACTTTATTACTTTTTTTAAAAAAAGATATACTTACCTATACTTACGATGTAATGGCCTGCGTTGTAATAGTATCTGCTATGTAATGACATGCGTTGTAATGGCATGCATTGTAATGGTACCTGCGTTGTAAAAATTGCGTTGTAACGGTCTGCGTTGTAAAATAACGCGTTGTAACGTCATAGATCCCTCAGCACCACCACCTTATCACTCAGCACCACCACATTATCACTCAGCACCACCACAGCACCACTCAGCACCTCCACAGCATCACTCAGCACCACCACAGCATCACTCAGCACAACCACAGCACGACTCAGCACCACCACAGCAACACTCAGCGCCACCACAGCATAACTCAGAACCATCCCAGTATACCTCAGCACCACCATAGCACCACTAAGCATCACCACAGCACCACTCAGCACCACTACAGCACCACTCAGCGCCACCCCAGCATCAATCTGCGCAACTATTCAACAAAAACTGGTTAAAATATGTTCTCTCAATGTTTCAAGCTTTATTACAAATGTCACAAAAAGATGTTAATATTTCACTTCTGTTCTTCGATTTTCGTCACAATAAAATACACTGAACATAATCTTCACAAAAGTTATTCACAAAAGTTTAAGCTATTGCCATTATAAATTAAAATCACTTTTATTTAAGTATTAATTATTTTAAAAAATCACAGCCATTGTAATTTGTAATATCAATACATCTAAGTCACGTAAATACAAAACATGTTGCATTACAAATGCTATAGGTGTCACATTTGTGAAAGTTATAACTATTGGCATTGTAAATGACAAAGCAATTAATTTAGCTATTTTCAAAACCAACACATAAATAAAAAAATTGTCATTTACAAGACCAATAGCTCAAACTTTCCTGATGCGAGACCTATTGCATTGCAAATGCTTGTTTTTATATCTGTCAGTGGTTCCTGTTGAGGTTTAATTTTTGTGACAGGCGCCTCATTGCCTACTTGTAACTATTCTCTGACGCTGCTTAGAGGGTCAGAGCAGGGTCAGAGAATAGTTGCAAGTAGGCAACGAGGCGCCAGGAAGCACTTACAGGCTTACAGCAGCAGGTGCCCAAGTTGAAGTTAATTTCTTTGTAACCCTTTTGTAAAAGGTTACAAAAAATTGCTTCAACTTTTGCATCTGCTG
Source organism: Lissotriton vulgaris (assembly GCF_964263255.1). Lineage (NCBI taxonomy): Eukaryota > Metazoa > Chordata > Amphibia > Caudata > Salamandridae > Lissotriton > Lissotriton vulgaris. Next base: position 528,512,605 of record NC_141694.1, read on the forward strand.
CTGTAACCCTGTAAGTGCTTGGCTGAAAATTTGTTCTGCTGATTCGGGGATTTTACCGCGATTTCGCGAGATTCGCGGATTGCAAAATTGTGGAAAATCCGCAAATTCCGTGAGCGGAACAAATTTTCAGCCCATGCTTAGTCTGAAGTTGAAACAGCACAAGAGGTCACAGTTTCTTGTATTTCTGGAACAGTTTTGTCTGTTGGTTTATTGGATGTATTCAAAGCATGAAATTTGCGTAATTTTAATTTTCTAACAAATTGGTAGATATCCATGCATGTATTTGGAAAATCAAAATTAGATTCATTGCAAAAGGACAACCCCAATGTTAGTATTTGTATTTCCGCTTTGGTTAAAACCGCCTCAGACAAATTAATAACAGTTTTTTCATTCAACTCACAGTTGTTTACCGGCTATTCCACCAACCCCTTCCGCGTTTCTTGTTGTTGCCTCGTGGAGTCGAATCGCTTTTGCGCTTTGCGCCTTTGTCGTCGTTTGTGGTTTCTCCTCTGACTGGTGGTTTTTGTTGCAGTAGGGGCCTGAGACTTGCTCTTCTTTCCTTATCTAAAAAATCAATTTCTTCAGCTGGTGAATGAACGATGCGAGTTGTCGCCAAGGTGTTTCTATTTGTGTCTCCCTCAACTTCACTTTCAATGGCTGAGCTCGCATCGGAATATGAAGAGTCTGCCAATTGCCTATTGTTTGAGGCATCCACCGCTGATTTGTTTGCTCCAGCGAATTTGGAGGATTTAATGGAGTCGTATTTCCGCGCAAAGGTAAAGATTCGGCCGCATTCATAGTCCACACGATCCCGGTGGAACTTAAATGCTTTGCGCTCCTTAATTTTTTCTTCTTCTTTGCGCAGACGACCTGCCATATCTGTCTTCATTTTTGTTATTTCTTCCACTGTGCCCAGAGGAGTTATTTCATTTGTGAGTATTTCAATACGCTTTTGTAGATCAATCCTATCTATTTCTGCGTATTTGACCAGAATTTCCACAAGACGTCTGGAAGAGTCCAAATTTCTTTGGGGCCACTCTCTCATCATGTCTGGGTTCGGCTGTTCATATCTTGGGGCTGTTAGATTGCGTAGCCCTCTTGGGATTCTTCCCGCATCCAGGTATCGCTTCAGGGACTTATTTTCCCACCATTTAGCCTGTTCCCCGTGCATCAACTTCTCCAATGCCTTCATCTTGCTTTTTAAGTCCTCATTTGTTTGTATATATATATATATATATATCCAATTCAACACAGAGTCACCTGTTACGGAAGAGCCCACAGCAGGTAGGTATTTGCCAGTTCATTTATTACGAGGAAGCATTTGTAAAACTTCACGGAGGTCAGCAGTTAAATCTTCTTTCCCAGCCCAACGCATTTCATGATAAACATTTTGTCAGGAGCTCTGGGGAGTGGCAGTCATCAGATACGGTGATTCTTGGCGACAACTAAATACCTTCAACGTCCCGCCCCATTGGCCGTGGCCCCACTGGCCTTCTGGTTGTCGTAGTTTTCGCCTTGCTGCTTCAGTGAGCTACCGTTTCTGTACTTGCATTGCCTCACAATGTATTCCAAGTGGAGTGTGACAAAATCCTGGAGCTAAACATTTACTTTTAACTCCTCGCAATTCAGCACCTGCTCCTTCTCCAGTCACACTGATTGACGCGAGCGCGGGGGTGCCAGAGCAAAACCGGGTCTTACTTCCACAGCTTAGGCAAGCCGTAAACATCCAATTCAACACAGAGTCACCTGCTACGGAAGAGCCCACAACAGGTAGGTATTTGCCAGTTCATTTATTGTGAGGAAGCATTTGTAAAACTTCACGGAGGTCAGCAGTTAAATCTTCTTTCCCAGCCCGACGCGTTTCATGGTAAACATTTTTTCAGGAGCTCTGGGGAGTGGCAGTCTTCAGATACGGTGATTCTTGGCAGCAACTAAATACCTTCAACGTCCCGCCTCAGTGGCGTGGCCCCACTGGCCTGGGCCAGGCCGCTACTATTTCAAACACACAAGTTGCCCTCCATGGAAATGCCACACAACGGGAGCTTTGAACAGCCTTTAATTAGGGAACAGCAGTCTTGTAAGGAAACACAGTCCTCCTCAAACGTGAAAGCCCTACGCGTTTCGAGCACTCCCTGTGCTCTTGTTCACGGGCTGCCAGATAATGCACAAAGCGGCAGTTTCCAAGCACCATTAGTCTGATTGAAAGTCCCGCCCCAGTGGGCGTATGAACACCGGCATTCTGGATCTTGTGGTACCTGAATAGTATAATCCCAGGTGGTTGCCGCTGAGCGTGATGTGACTCAGAAGTATTCCCCCAGTGAGTTGAGTGGGGGCCACGAATCCCACCTTGCTGCATAGTTTACGTTCCGTAAATCCGGCACTTCTGTTCCTCTGTGCTCGGAAATCTTCCAAACACCGGTTTTTCAAAGCTCCCGTTGTGTGGCATTTTCATGGTGGGCAACTTGTGTGTTTGAAATAGTAGCGGCCTTGCCCGGTCACGGAAATGCCCTGCCATTTACTAAATGGAACCGGTGTTTGGAAGATATATTTATGCGCAAACTCCCAGGAACGCCACTTCCGATCCTAGCATGACCCAGGACCAGCGATTTAGCAGGAGACGGACCACAAATCAGGATTCACAGGTCTTTTATTGCAGGAAGGTTGGTAGGCAAGAGGGCAAGACGCGTTTCGGGCTTACAAAGCCCTTGTTCACATGCAATGACCCAATGATTTCATTTTGTATTTATAATGCAGTGAAGCCCGCCTCCCCGCCAATTTTCAAACAGGTCACGTGAGCATGAAGGTAGAGAAAAGACTCTACAATATCGATGACCACATATAATGAATGGACTGAATAAGTTCTATTTACAATGCAAAAACATCTTATAATAATAAATAGACATTCCTAATTACAAAACATATGTGTTTGTAAAGTTTTTCATGGTTATTTTGGGATAAATCCCTGTGCAAACATTATGCTATGTGCAAATTGGCGACCTGTAAACAGCGGGGGAGCGGGTAAAAGTGGAAGTGCAAATAACAAATTTCATTAAATCACAGTCTGCAATTCATGGAGTAATATATATTCTGTGCAACGATGCAATCAGAGGGAGAGAAAGAAAGTGCTGAAAGTGCATGATGATATTGACATGTGTATACAATGCATAAATGCTGATTGTGACATTGAAGGAGAACATTCATCTTCCTGTATGTCACATTAAAAGCATATATTAAAACATTTAATACCAGTATAAATACATCATCATATAAAATGGTTAGATAAAAAACACCCTGTGTAAAATAAGTGCTAAAAAGATCTCACATCTAAAATTATTAAATATATCAGTACAAAAGTGAATAACTATGTACAAAAAAGAAGCAGAACATGATGAAATTTGCACTGGAGTGGCTGACAAGGAACTTGACCAGCCCCTTACATCAATGTATACGAACACAATGCTTTATAGGTAAAATACCTATAAATAGGACAACTCCCTAGATCACAGGGAACCTGACATATCTAGGGAGCAAATGGAATGCTGTTTAGGATGGCAAATTTTCTTGTCTGGGCATTTGATGTTAAAGCGAGTTTTTAGAGAAAGTGACGTTGATCCTCAGTATTATTTAGCCCATTGGGCCATTTGCTTTCATATTCGAGGATCAAACTCGACTCCAGCCGCCTTAGTTTGAGCTCACGATTGCCTCCTCTTCTGAGCTTGGGGACAGAAGACACCACATAGTATGAGAGGCAATTGATGTCTTTATTATGGGCGCTCTCAAAGTGACGAGCCACTGGGTATGCCTAATCACTGTGTAAAATGGCTCTAATATGCTGCAAGATCCTATCGTGCACTTGCTGTTTTGTACTGCCTATATAATTAAGGCCACAAGTGCACGTCAGGACGTATACAGCATATTCGGTTTTACAGGTATGGCTACCTTTAATTGGGATTTCAACAGTGGAAAAAGGAGTTCTGTAATGAGTTTTATTAACTCCAAACTTGCATGCTCTGCAAGTTGTACATTTGCGGAACCCTGCTGATACTAACCAATTAGGTTTTTGTTGCAATTCTGGGCTGCTTTGGTACAGAACTGCACCCATGCTCTGTGCCCGCCTGAAAGTGACCAAAGGTTTGTCTGGTAACATGCATCCTAAAACAGTATCCGTCTGAACAGTAGACCAATGCTTGTTAATTATCTGCCTAATTTTAGTCTCCTGACTACTATAGTCTGTGATGAACCTAGGACAGTCTAAATTGTTTATTTCGGTCCCATCAGTGACCGCATTGTTCTTATTGACAGTATCAGAAAGTAGACTGGCTCTAGAGAGACTTTCAGCGTTGGCCAATGCTTGGTTGAACACATGGTCTGAGTATCCACAGGCCTTCATTCAAACTTTTAACTCCGAAACACCTTTATGAAAATCCTCAGCAGAACTCCATATTCTTTTTAATCTTAGGATTTCTCAATAAGGTATGCTGTGGATAGTGTGCTTAGGATGAAGGCTAGAGGCATGAAGCGTGGTGTTGCCCGCCGTGGCCTTTCTGTGTAAGGTGGTTTGAATACGGCTGTTATCATCTATGTATATTTTGACATCCAGAAATTCTGCTTGTTTGGCACTAATGTTAGAAGTGAATTTCAAATTGAGGGGGTTGTCATTAATTTCAGCAATAAATAACTGTGCCTCATACTCATCCCCTTGCCAAACAATAAAAATGTCATCAATATAACGAAGATATTTCACAATTTTCTCCTGTACCCATGTTTGATGTGTGACATTGAGGACCCGCTCCTCCCACCAGCCAATGTGTAAACACGCGTAGCTGGGGGAGAAGCAGGCCCCCATAGCCACACCTCTTAGTTGTTTCCAGATCTCCTTACAAAACGAAAAATAATTATTGCTCAGACACCATTCAATCAAGCCTAGTATCACCTTGTTGTGTTCGTAAAGATCAGCAGGTCGCTGGCCAAGAAAATAAGTTATTGCATTTAAACCACAAGAATGAGCAATGCTAGTGTATAATTGTTCAACATCAAGAGTGATAAGCAACATGTCGTCTTGCCATTCCAAGTCCTCTATTTTGGCCAGAAAGTCGCTTGTATCCTGGACAAAACTGGGAAGACTGTTGACCCAACTTTGTAGAAAAAAGTCAATGTATTGGCCCACATTTTCTCCACAGCTGTTTATAGCGGAGATGATGGGTCTACTGGGAACCAGCGATGTCCCTTTATGAACTTTTGGAATTAAATAGAGACAAGGCAGGACTGGATGTTCATTGTACATAAATTTATATTCATCTGCAGAGATGAGGCCTTCTCTGCGATATTTTAGAAGTAGTTTGTGTAGGCTTTCATTAGCTTTTAGATACTCTTTATTGGTTGGTTTGATGTAACAAGCAGGGTCTTGTAACTGCCTTTGTGCCTCTGTAGAGTAATCAGATTTAGGCCAAATGACGATGTTGCCCCCTTTATCTGCAGTTTTTATTACAATATTGGGGTTGTCTTTTAGCTTTTTCATGAGTTCAAAATATTTGGCCTTTTGCACATTGTACTTCTTTTTCTTTTGATTGTTAATTTTTTTGTACAAGTCTTTGATGTCTGCAATTATACAATCCTGGAAAACATCCACCGCATCTTTAGCCATGATGGGCACAAAATCTGATTTACCTTTGAATGGCGTGATACCCGCACCTTTTTTAATCATGTTAATTTTTTGTAGCCTTTTTTGTGTGCTTGTCTCGCCATCATCAGTCATTGGTTGAGAGTTAGTTGCACAGTTAAGATCATGCATATCAAGGAAAACTGGTACATCAGAGGCTGATAGTTGAGCTGTTTTTTCAGTATTGCTATATATATAATATATATATACTACTGACAGCCCCCAGTAGGTAGTTATATTTAGGACCATGCTTCCTTAGGAAAAGCATTTTTTTACTTGCCCATTTTACATGACTAATCTTCATGACTTTTTTTCAAAAATATGTCAAGGTAGGTTATGGTTGTCATGGAAAATTTGGGGCTGATCCATGAAATGGAGACTGAGAATTAGGGGCGTGAAGTAATGGTGCATTTTTATGTTAATTCCTATAGGAGCCTTTAGCCAAACCTTTAGCCCGAACCACTGAATGGGATTACACCCAATTTGGCAGGAAGGTACATGTTATTTCAAGGAAATGCCTTTTGCCATTTTAGTGTAAATCTGTTCAGCAGTTTTGCGAAGTTTAAGCCAAAAAGTAAAGTGATATCTCTTTCCACTCATATTTCGTGGTGCTTTTGCGATTAATTGTGAATGCACGTGGCAATGGGAATGCTCTGATTGGCTGGACGGAACCTGATCAGAAAGTTGTGGCTGCTATTCTATTTCTTGGGAACAATTCCCAGGGCTGAAAATTTCTGAAAGAGCTAACATAAGGGGCACTGTAGAGGTACTCTGACCGCATGTGTTAGTGACACAAGTATGTTTCCAAAATTGATTTTAGTAATTGTGCACAATATTTGCAAAAATGCTGCGACATCCATCGCGGCCCTCCCGTCATGGGGACATCGTGAATATCAACATTGTCACAAATATTGGTAGGAATATACATTTTATAGAGTTAATTATACAGTGAGTTATGTACTTTTTATGGTTACAATTGATTATATAGTTATAATGTTTTTATGTGGTGGTTTCTATTGAATTCAACCTTCATGACATAACCGTGGGATGACAATGTCCAACGTCCTGGCAAACTCCGGCCTCACCGCGAAAACAAAAAGTAGGTTTTAGAGATGGTTGATCTAGAAATACACTTGAAGTGCACAGTAATAAACTCCTAGTGTGCAAAATACTGTGATATGTGTGCATATATGTTTTTTAACTTTATGAAAAAAACACAACCATCACGGTTAACGTAATCAAGACATCCTGTATAACCATACTGAAAATAGGTTTAGAGATGGTGCTTAAAGAAACTTAGTAGAAAAATATGAGTTTAAACATGCTTTGAAAGAAGTATGTATATAGTAATATGTGTAGTCCAATGTTCAGAAATGATTATTTTACATATTATTTTTGGATATGTTGGTGGCCATTAAATGTCTACTTTTGTTTTCTGCTGTCGCTACGTGCCCACGGGCATCGTGATTTCCAGACATTATCACAATCTCCGGCGTCACTCTGAAAAAATAAAATATGTTTTAGATATCGTTTTTATAGATCCTCTCTAGAAAAACCCGACTTTAGAGAAGATTGTAAGAAACCCCTAGTGTGTAAAATACTGTAATATTTCTGGATATATAAGTTTAACACTTTATGAAAAAGGCATGATCATCGCAGCGACTTCCCGAATAACCATGAAAACTGAAAATAGGTCTGAAAGATGGTGTTTAAAGAAACTTAGTTAAAAAAATATGAGTTTAAACATGCTTTGAGAGAAGTATGTATCTAGTAATATGTGTAAGGCAATGTCCAGAATGGATTTCTGGTGGTCATTGAATGTCTGCTTTTGTTTTCTGTTTTCACGATGTATGCTCGGGGATCGGAACGTTCCTGCAAAGGTGGTCAAAAACTAAAGAAAAAAAAGCCTTTTGGAAAAAATATTATGGATACTAGGGTGGCTAGGACAAGAGCTGTTGTGTTGGTTGTGTATATATGACTGCTATACATAAGACCAGATGCAGAGTTTCAGGTTACTTAGAAACACCCTGTTGCCTTCTTCTGTAAAGTGCACTCCGTCTTTTCTATAAATGCAGATTGTGGTTATGGATGCAGCCCATGTGATAGTCTCTGAGGAGTGCAGACACAGTTTTATTAAGATGTTTCCTGGCTTTGTCAGTCTGTGGACAGAATTGATTTGACTACTTCCATTTCTGTGTTTTGTATATATTAGAGTACACCAAGACAGTGTGAGAGAAAAGTGACATCAGTTCTCGAAAGGTTTCTTTCAGTAGGATTTCCATCCCTACCTCAGTCAATATGCCCAGGTCATTAGCACCAGAGTGCACAGTTATGAGGTGAGGAGCTTGGGAATCCACAATGGGTTTAACTAAAGCCAGCAACTGATAAATGTGATTGATTGTAGTAGAGTAAATGAAGACCCCTCTCCATATGGATCACCTTCTGAAAAAGATATTGAACTGGCCATCAAGGGTATGCGCTCCTCGGGGGCGATGGGCCCGAATGAACTCCCAATTTCAGTTTTGAAACCAAACAGTGCAATGTGGAGTAAAATCCTTTTCCCGGTCTTTAGATTCTGCTTTGCAAATAAAACCGTTCTCCCACCGACGCCCCACACAATTACCGACAAATTGCACTTTTAGATGCCGTGGGTAAAGTCTTCGCCAAATGCCTCCTGATGCAAATCAATGTATGGGTGGACTCGTGTGAAATTCTTCCATTTGAAAAGACCGGATTTAGGCGAGGGCATGGAACCATGGATAATCTAACTTTATTGCAAGTAATAACTGAAAAATATGTTAAAGTCCGAGGAGGGAAAGTGTACGCAGCTTTCATAGATTTCTCCACAGCATTCGACAAAGTAGATTGTCCTTTGCTGTGGAGAAAACTATCGGACCTCGGCATGCCGGACACCCTTCCGGAGTTGGTTCGAGAGCTCCATACTGACACTTGGTTTAGAGTCTTGATGGGAGGGGAAAGAGGTCTATCCCAAGTTATTTCTACAACAAACGGCCTAAAACAAGGTTGCTTGTTGGCCCTCCTATTATTTTCCTTATATATATCTGATCAACCCTATGCCCTGTCCTTAAGTGAAGGTATCGCCCCAGTATTCGGGGGAAAATCGATAGTCTGCTTGCTATATGCCGATGACATATTAATACTGGATTTAACAGTGAGGGGATTAAATAGTCGTCTGCAGGTATTACATGAATATGCAGAGGCCCATCACTTAACCCCTTCACTGCTCATGACGAGCTCAGCTTGTCATGAGGCACGGTTGAGCTGTGCTTATGACGAGCTGAGCTCGTCATGAACAATGGAGTTCACCAAGAGTCAGCACAGGAGGGGAAAACCCCTAGCAACCAAGGTGTTAAAGATAAATGTGTCTAAAAGTAAAATTATGTGCATGCGGGGAAGGAAAAAGTTGAAGTTTGGTAATTATGTTCGGTCTGTTGGTGGACAAAAATTGGAAGTGGTAAATTCATATGTCCTCCTAGGAAAAATAGTGCGTGGAAACTCAAGTGAAAATGCTCATATAGGAAACAATATTAGGAAACTAATGGCACAAGGTAAAAGCTTAATCTCCCTTTACAGATCCACAGGCAGAAGACACTTCGCACTCCTACTAGAGGTTTTCTGTGCTAAAATCCCAGCGTCCCTGTTGTATGGTACTATCGAACTACTCGACTTAAGAAAATGGGGCTTTTTAAATACAAAAGAAGGTACATTTTGGAGAATCTAGCCTCAGTTAACTCTGCCTGTTCTGCTGTGGCTCTTAGGCTGGAATTTGGGCTGCGCAGTAGTTGGGTACAGGGTCTTGCAGGGATAGTGCGCTGGGTTACAAGCCATGTAAAGGGTGAACCTGGTAGATTAAGATCCTTTATTCAGAAAGAATTATTAGGAACCTTAAATGAGCAATCATTAGTTGTAAATATTTTTAGAACTGCAGTGGACTTGCTTCAATTGGACGAATCAGTACTCTTTACTTTATCATCATATCAGCTTAAGGCAACTTTGAAGCAGGCCACCTGGAAATTAAGTTTTACTAATGACAGGGAAGCACGTATTTCAAAGAGAGGCAATCATCCAGCTATTGATTCTTGCCTGATAAACAAAGCACAATCTTATATTACTTGGAACCTCCCTCATGGAGTGCGTCGTTTTTGGCTTTCATTGAGGCAGGGTTCTCTTCCACTTAACAATGTATTGTCCAAATGGTACGGTTCCTCCGCCTGTGTGTAATTTGTGTAATAATTCCACCCAGGATGTTACCCATGTGCTCTTTATTTGTCCGGCTCTTTTATTGTATCGACGTAAGTGGATGAGGCCAATCTGCCTGCAACTATCCATTTTGTATGCCATCGCATTTATAGATGCCATTTATAATCCTCCTAATGAAATGTTTTGCCACAGGATTTTTTACTTTTTTAAATGTTTTTTTAGATATATATAAACATTTCTAAAGGATGTTATGATTATCATCAGTGAGTTTTACCTGACGTTTTATAAGATTATGTATATTTGTATATCTTATTCTATTGTTCAAAAATGTATGTTTTATCCTTTGTGTTTCTTTTTCTGGATCTCATTTGAGTTCCAAAATCATAAATAAATTGTACTTGAACTTGAACTTGATGAATCTTTAACCCTTTCTGGCCAAACCAAGTAATCTGCACATTTGACAAACCCAAGACTCTGTCAATACCTTTCTTTTTTGCATCCTCTTTAGCCCAATGGATATAACTGTGGCCCACTCCATACTATAACCATTTTGAAGTGAAGGAGCAATTGTAGTCTAGAATGTTCTGTTAACTTGGGACCTACTGCTTCCACTTGGGTTGCTAGCTTCACTGAGCTTAGAGAGAAACATTTTGTTTTAAAGTTGAGGAGTGATGACACAAATGAAGTAATAGCATGCTTGAATTTGAAACTCAGGACTATGTAATAAACTGTATTTTTTTTTTAAAAAAAAGCTAGATATAGGTTTTCATGATTACTCTGCGATCATCTCGAAAAACATCTAAAACACACATCGATAGGAATCTATTTTTGAAAGAGAGGGAAAGGAATAACAGATACTAATCATTCAAAGTGGAGATAGTGTAGAAAAGACCTTTCATTTGCTGCCTTTCTCATGATCACAGAGTGCAAAGTTGAAGAGTATGCCAATTAATGGTTGAGTTGTATGAGAGTGGTGCACCATTCTTCTGCTTAGTTTTTACAAATCCTAACAGTGTCACTGGTATGTACATAACTTTTTAATATATACTTTGGAACTTTTGAGTTTACTGAAAGATGCAGAGAGGTATATCTTTTTGGAAAGATGGTTTGAAAGTGTACATCTATTAGGAAATTTCATATAGGTTTACATGGTGATCTATGTTCACTATGGCTAATGAAAATGATGTATTAGGTGAGAGTGGTGTTTTTCTTGAAACGTGGTTTGTTTAAAATTCTGAAGGATTAATAGTGCAGAATGGCTCGAGAGCTCCTGTGCTAGCTTCATTTGGAGTGTAACTTTTGTTTGAGAAATGCTAAATATATGTTTTTGAAGCAGAAAACGTATTTGAGAAAGGATGTAGCTATACCATTCACAGAAGGTTTTGTGCTTTGTATATTTTTTTAATGTTGGTTCCATTTTAGAAACTTTCTTATGCATGTGCACACTCATTAACAAAGCAAAGCATGCTCCTAGAGAGCCATGTATGCAAATATATACCAAGCATTATATCCAGACTTCACTCACACATAGCTCAGTAGAAAAGCATATATGCAGTAAAACAGGTAGTTTGATACTGACAGAAGAAGATAAATGATGAGTCATATATAGTCACAACTGTTATGCATCTAACAGTAATAAAGGTACGTTCACAGTCAGTCAGGCAGAATTCAGACACCCATGCAATCACCCAACCACTGGTGAGGCAGTCATCAAAACAGTGATTCAGTATCCATGGAGTTATCAAATTATATAGACACTACACTTGTACTCCTCAGGCCCAATTCACAGAACTAACTTAAGACAAAATCCTAAACTCACTACTTTTGGTATTCACAGAAGGCATTTAGTAGTAGTAAAGTAAGACAAACTTAAGACAAGCTTAAGACAAACTTAAGACAGACTTAAGACAGACTTAAGGCAAACTTAAGACACACTTAAGACAGACATAAGACAGACTTAAGACAGACATAAGACAGACTTAAGACAGACTTGAGTTAGGTAGTAAGACTCCAACTCAGAAACTGCCATCCCCGTCTCTCTGACAGGTCTCTGGAATGTTGGCAGAGCCACCCATCTACAGCCTGATCCACCTTTGAAAGCAATGATGAGCAAGTTGAGTTCCCCGAATGATGCCATGGGGATGCATATAGGCAGCACTATGAAGAAATACCGCAGTTGGGGAAGTGTTACCATTTTAAGTAGGACAACACTGCCCGCTACAGCTAGTAAGTGTATCTTCCTAAAATCAGCGCTCATTCTGAGTGCCCAAATCACCATCCGAACATACCTGTCCATTACATGGGACTGGTTGTGTTACACTTTAACACTCAGATATTGCAAACAACGAAGTTTCCCACTGTAATAACTTTAGGCCCCGGTGGGGGGACCGCAATTTGCAAGTGTCGGGAATAGTCATGACTTCTGCCAGTTGACTCTTAACCAAGATAGCAACATGAACTCCTCCAGTAGGATGCTAACCCCTTCCAGATACATTGTCGTATTCTGACGGAAGATTTAGAGATCATCTGCATACAAGGCAATGTAATGGTTCTGGCCTCCGACTTCGAAGCCCTGTTATCTGTCACCAGTTCTAGCGTAGCCAGCTTGGACTCCATTAACAGTGCAAAGAGCAAGGGCAACAAGGGGTATTCCTGCCTGGTCTGGCAGCCCACCCTATAGCTGTCTGAGATAATCTGCTCAGTCTGGACTCTGGCCCTGGGATCCAAATTCGGTAACCTAGTCCAGGCTATAAATCGGTGCCCCAATCAGAGACATTCCATTATGGCATAGCGAAAGCTCCACTCTAAGCAGTAAAAAGCCTTCTAAATTCAGTGTCTTCCTCGCAAATATAAGCAATAGGCATAGGCTTATAGTATTGTCAAGAGTCTTCTGATATTAATCACCATGTTGCAGCCAGGGATAAACTCTGCTTGATTGGGGAATATTAACGTTGTAATGTGAAGAAGGAGTCTGGTTCCAAAGACCTGGCTGAGGATTTCATAGTCAATGTTGAACATCGATAATGGTAGGAAAGCTCTACAGGAATGCGCAGGTCTCACTGGTTTTTGGAATGGCACCACCTGCGCTTCTCGGGTGGATGGTAGCAGAAGGCCCATATCTTTAGCTGCTTTCTAAATAGCTACAAGCTTAGAGGTCATCTCATCCACATATGTGGCCTAGAGCTTGACCAGCAACCCATCTGTTCTCAATGTTTTGTCCCGTGTCAAAGTTTTTATGGTCATTTGAATCTCCTGCAGGGTAATATCGTCCCCTATCTCCTCTTACACCTCAGGAGAAAGAGCCATGAAAGGTTAGAGCTCCAGGAAATCATCAATTGTACTTCCTGCATTCTTGGAGGTGCCCATATAAAGTTCAGAGTAGTAGTGACTGAAATGCTGGTTGATTTCAGCCTGCATATATAGAGCCAGGGTAAGCAGAACAAACAATTTAGTAAAAGCAGCAATTCAAGCGTTAGCTCATGAAAACATAGAGCAGCAATCTTTAGTTCTAGTACGCAGAAGCAAAGTTTTCCCACCAAAGCAGAAAGTACGTAATGTCATGTGAGGGTGACAGACGCATGGGCAGAAAAGTTCCCACATTGCGGCGGCAATATTAGGTCACTCGAGTTACTGTTAGTAAAAACACATATTCAAGCTTCCCCTAGATACTAGAAACGTCATGTGGTGCAAGACAAAACATGTTTATTAGAGTATTATATATTATTTCGAGAGTATTGAGTCCGAGCAAGTCTCTTTATGAGCGAAACTTTGCTCCATCAGCTCACTTCGTCATCTCAGTTCAGGCCCATTCATATGCAAATCAGTCTTGACCCTGCTCCTAATAGGAACAGTCTGGCCTGAACTGCCAAGCCCGGTCGTTTCTGGCTTGGAAACAGGCATCCTTGGTCTGTTTTCAAAGTAGCACCCCCTGTCAGCCAGGCTATGTTGATCCAATGGCAAATTGAGCAAGCAACCCATATTTGGGCATACCCTGCCAATGTAGGGTGAAGAAAGCAAACACAAGGAGATAAGTGACTGGGGGCGAGTTTCTGAAAAGTATCAAGGCTGCGTCCCTCACCTATCTTACCGGTCCCCGGATGGTTGTCTCTGATCTAGGGAAGATCTAGCTTAGCAGTTAGGGCTGGACTGTTCCCATGATGAACAGGGTCAAGATTTGCATAGTGCAACAACTACATTTTTCAATGTATATCTGACTACTTTAGCAGAGCTTATCCAGCAGTTTGATTTGAAAGTTGTGTCAAACACTGATGACACTCAATTTCTGTTGTCCTTTTCTGAGGCCAACAGCGCACATCAGAATTCATTTCATTCTTGTCTGTTAAAAGTGGAGATTGCGTGAAAAACAGATGGCCTAAATTCAATTTGACCAAAATTGAAGTACTGCTTTTCCACTGCTCTCCTTCTGTTTGGTCCACTGCTTTGTGGTCATCAGAGTTTGGCCCATCTATTCCTGAGGATGAGGTTCGGAATCTGGGAGTCAAATTTGATATGGAACTATCAATCTTTTGCTTCACAAGTGAAAGTAGTCACAGGTGTCTGCATTTCTTTTCTGAATTTCTTTAAAAAAAAACTCTTAAAGCTAGTTCTTGAATCCACCAGGAAAACCGTGGTTCATTCTGTTCTCACCTCCAGGCTCAAGTATGCCAACATCCTTTATCTGGTTCTTCCTGAATATCTTCTGAGGCAGCTACAAATAATACAAAATGTTGCTCCTAGGCTCCTGTAGGTATTCCCAGGCAGGACTCTGGCTCAGAGATGATTTTAAACATTTACATTCCCTCTCAGTACGGTTGTGCATTCATTTTAAATGTCCTTTTTTTACTTTTAGAGCTATTCATCACAGCAGACCTCATTATCTGAGAGACATAGTCCAAGTGTACCATCCCACTAGACCTCTCTGATCCATAAGCAAGTACCGATTGGTAACCCTGGGAATTCATGGTACTCATTTACGCAGCTGTTCCTTTCTCTTTTAGCCCCCTGGCTCTAGATGCATTACCAATAAAAGTTTGGGACTCACTGACCAAATTAAATGTCAAGAAACCACTCAAAACCTGGCTGTTCAATCAGTCCAGTTAGCCCTTGTCAGGAGTCCTCCTTTCAGATTTGGTAGCTCTGGGACATCTTCCAGACAGCTATGTGCTTTATAAATATTTAATTCATTCACTCATAGTGCAGTCTACATTCTTGAGGAAAACCCCCACATTTAATATTGCCAGACTCAAGATATTCAGGGCAACTTTTCTCTCATTATTATTCTGAGATTTACATGTAAGAAATACAACAACATATTTATTTATTTATGGTATTTGTAAAGCGCTCTGCAACCCTACGTGCATCCTGGCGCTGCGTACATATGGCTGAAAAATACTGTGCAACAGAGGGGGATAATAGTCTTAGGTTCTGGTAGATTAAGTTTTCGGGAAGAACCATGTTTTCACCTTTTTTCGAAAAGGCATCAGTTCACTTGTTTTTCTGATGTCAGTAGGTAGACTGTTCCACAGTTGGGCTGCCGCTATACTAAAGGCTCCGCCGCCAAAGGTGGCAAAATGTTAAAAAAAGCAAATATTTGCACATTTTTTATGATATCTTCAGGCTGCAATGAGATTTTGATGGGAAGTTTACACTTATACTGAAGCTTAAATGGATAAAAAAAACATGCAGGAACAGATTTATCAACACATTGTGCTGGGCAAAGTCATAAAAGGTGATGCTAATCTTTATGTTTATGTGTTTTATAGAGCACACCTGTCACCCCACTGGGGTATCATGGCATTAAAACAGGTCATATAGCAATTTCAAGCTGCTACTGAAATATCTCTCTCATTGTACCTGATTGCCTTTATATATTTTCTGCATTTCAGATGATCTACTCCACTTATAGAGTATCTGGGAGCAAATTCCAGTCTTGAACAGCAATATCAGATACGCTCTGCCACCCACGGTCTTATGTTTTTGTAATTATCTGGTTGAGCTTTGTCCAGTTAAATATTGCTTTGTGTGGGCATCCCATGAGTGGGACATGGGTGTTATCATGCTACACTCCTGCGATGCAAAGCCCTATCTACTAACAATGGTAGATAGAGCGTTACACCCAAACATTATTTTTTCTTAGACAGGTGCTTTTAGAGAAATATTTTATTTCTCTCAACGTTTCCCATATTCTATGTGTGTTGCACTGAACAGTACATTTCCAATGTGAGGAAAGTTTAAAAGTATACCTTTAATAGTATTTATACTGGAAGGTTACTCTACATTGTAAAAAATATTTATAGACAGCAGTCGCACACCTTGGAACTGTGGACTGAGGAACCACTGCCTGCTTTCACTGAAATGTTTTTCAAAATGGGAAACATTTATGTAAAGCAGGACTGTGCCCTTTAAGATATTAAGACTGCTTTTATAAAAACCCAGTTTGCAATATTTTTATATGGATGTTGGTAAGCATGGGCGAATTTTGCGAATCTGGCGTTCGCGAATTTTGCGAATTTGCGAACTCGCAATCCGCAAAATCCGCGAATTTTCGCAAATTTGCGGATTTTTTTTTTGTGTTCGCAAGGGTTTCTGCCAGTTCGCGAGGGTTTGGTACTAGTTCACAAATGCGAACTTACTTGTTGGCTCGCAACGGTCGCGACTATGTTGTTTCTACGTCTGGTTCATCATCACAGCCTCCCAGCACCCTCTGTTTCACCACTGCCACCCTCTCTTTCACCCATGCCACCCTCTGTTACATCAATGCCACCCTCTGGTTCATCATCACTGTAGATGATGGGGGGGAAAAGCAAGCACACCTGCCCTTCTTCAACTGACATGAATTAATTTGGGGTTAGTTTATTAATGTGTCACTGTTTTAAAATTCCAGGTCTGGCACCTGCTTCCTTATCAGTTATATCATTGCTTTCTGTTGCAGTGCAATTTTTTTTTCCAGGACCTTTGTGGCCTACTTCTAGCTATTCTATGAGCCTGCTGTGAGGGTCACAGCAGGGTCATACAATTGTTGCAACTAGCAACTGAACTCTGGAGGGGCCCCAGTCAGGAAGCACTACAGTGAATTGTTACTAATGATGAGTTTGAACTCTTGCACCTGCCGATTGCTTTCAGTTTTGCAAAACTCGTTTCTCTGCAATTTCGCTGGATTCGCGGGGCGCGAATACGCGTGAGATCGGATTCGGAAGCCGCAAATTCGTGCGAATATGCGATTTCTTTTTTTGCGGCGTGTTAGTTCGCAAGGTTTTGTGCGTTTTCGCGAGCCGCTTGTAGCGCAAGGCGCGAAGTTACCCTCGCGGTCGTTCAAGGGCTCGGCCATCTTGTTTGCATGACCTATTTCCGTTTCCGGGCGCGAAGTGTAATCTCGCAAAGTGTGCAGCTTGCAAGTACAATTTCGCGAGGAACATCTTGCGCGAACTTACCTGCGCGGTCGTGAACGGGTGCGGCCATCTTCTTTCTCATTCATTGCTATGGTTCTGGGCATGCTTCTTGTATCCTCTCTAAATCTGTGCCATCCTTTGCTTGTTTGAAGTTTTTTTTAATCTATTTTACTTATTATCTACCCCTCTATTTTTCTAGCCCTATATTTTTGTGTTTACTGCTATTTTTTGTTAATTTTAAACTACTTTTTTAAACTCTTTTCTTCTCTTCCCTATTCTATTTTCTTTATTCCTTTCCGCCCAGACCATGGTGAAGGGAGCCGGGAAGCATCCCGAGAAGGGAAAGGGTCCCGCACCCCGTGCCCGGCTCCCGTGTGGGTGTTTGAGGGGGGAGACAGTCGCACCCCGGGAGATTTTCAGCCCGGAGGAGGTGGGCGCACTACTGTTCTATGTACCGCGCCACCTCCCCAGGACCATAATGGCAGGCAGCAAGATCGGAGGCGGGTACGGGATGCGGGAGCGCCGGAAGCGGTGGGATAAGGTGTGCCGGGCCATGTACCACCACTCGCGGGTCTGGCGCACCTACAACCAGGCCACCCACCGCTGGACGGATGTCCTGACCCGTGAACGAGATCTGCTCGACCTGCTTGGCCTCGAGATCCCCGGGCTTGGTGAGTAGTAGTAGTAGCTATTTCTTTACTACTCTGTTTTCTCCTGCTGTGTTATTATATTGCAATTTTTTTTTTTACCAAGAGCAATAATGCTTCTCATTACATTGTAGGTAAATTATATTTCAAACTCTTCTGTGCATTTCAGGTGCACTGCTCTCCTTCTCAGTAGTGTTGCTACTATGCTTATTTGTTTCCGATTTTGTGTTCATTTCATTGGCCTGTGAAATTATGTATGAGTGTAGTTTAAAGAACTGCGTAATGCTACACACTAAGGTTCAGATGTTTAATTACCGGCGCATCCCGGCAAAGTAGCAGGGATGCGCCAGTAATTGTGTGCCACGCCACTATCACCCATGGTGCGCCGTATTTACAATGCAATTAAACAACAGGGAGTGGTGATGGACAGAGTTTCTGAATTAAGAAGAATACTCTCACCCAGTCAAGAGATCAGGGCTTAATCCAACACCGTTTTTTTGGTCACTGCACCATCCCAGCTCAGAACCTGGCTATATGCAAATTAGCCTGTCCCTGGCCCAGTGCATCATTGGAACAGGGCAAACCAAACTACCAAGCCAATTCTTTCACTGGGAAGGAAACAAGCTACCGGGGACCGGTTTCTGGCATTTCAGCCGTCTTCGGCCCGGCTTGCTTGAATCCTGATGGTGCAATGAGCAAGGGACTCACGTCTGAGTATACCCTTCCACGCTTATGGTGGACAAAATAATTAAACAACAGGGAGTGGTGATGGTCAGAGTTTCTGAATTAAGCAGAATACTCTCACCCAGTCAAGAGATCAGGGCTTAATCCAACACCGTTTTTTTGCTCACTGCACCATCCCAGCTCAGAACCTGGCTATATGCAAATTAGTCTGTCCCTGGCCCAGTGCATCATGGGAACAGGGCAAACCAAACTACCAAGCCAATTCTTTCACTGGGAAGGAAACAAGCTACCGGGGACCGGTTTCTGGCATTTCAGCCGTCTTCGGACCGGCTTGCTTGAATCCTGATGGGCAATGAGCAAGGGACTCACGTCTGAGTATACCCTTCCACGCTTATGGTGGACAAAATAATTAAACAACAGGGAGTGGTGATGGACAGAGTTTCTGAATTAAGCAGAATACTCTCACCCAGTCAAGAGAGCAGGGCTTAATCCAACACCGTTTTTTTGCTCACTGCACCATCCCAGCTCAGAACCTGGCTATATACAAATTAGTCTGTCCCTGGCCCAGTGCATCATGGGAACAGGGCAAACCAAACTACCAAGCCAATTCTTTCACTGGGAAGGAAACAAGCTACCAGGGACCGGTTTCTGGCATTTCAGCCGTCTTCGGCCCGGCTTGCTTGAATCCTGATGGTGCAATGAGCAAGGGACTCATGTCTGAGTATACCCTTCCACGCTTATGGTGGACAAAATAATTAAACAACAGGGAGTGGTGATGGACAGAGTTTCTGAATTAAGCAGAATACTCTCACCCAGTCAAGAGATCAGGGCTTAATCCAACACCGTTTTTTTGCTCACTGCACCATCCCAGCTCAGAACCTGGCTATATGCAAATTAGTCTGTCCCTGGCCCAGTGCATCATGGGAACAGGGCAAACCAAACTACCAAGCCAATTCTTTCACTGGGAAGGAAACAAGCTACCGGGGACCGGTTTCTGGCATTTCAGCCGTCTTCGGCCCGGCTTGCTTGAATCCTGATGGTGCAATGAGCAAGGGACTCACGTCTGAGTATACCCTTCCACGCTTATGGTGGACAAAATAATTAAACAACAGGGAGTGGTGATGGACAGAGTTTCTGAATTAAGCAGAATACTCTCACCCAGTCAAGAGAGCAGGGCTTAATCCAACACCGTTTTTTTGCTCACTGCACCATCCCAGCTCAGAACCTGGCTATATGCAAATTAGTCTGTCCCTGGCCCAGTGCATCATGGGAACAGGGCAAACCAAACTACCAAGCCAATTCTTTCACTGGGAAGGAAACAAGCTACCGAGGACCGGTTTCTGGCATTTCAGCCGTCTTCGGCCCAGCTTGCTTGAATCCTGATGGTGCAATGAGCAAGGGACTCTCGTCTGAGTTTACCCTTCCACGCTTATGGTGGACAAAATAATTAAACAACAGTGAGTGGTGATGGACAGAGTTTCTGAATTAAGCAGAATACTCTCACCCAGTCAAGAGATCAGGGCTTAATCCAACACCGTTTTTTTGCTCACTGCACCATCCCAGCTCAGAACCTGGCTATATGCAAATTAGTCTGTCCCTGGCCCAGTGCATCATGGGAACAGGGCAAACCAAACTACCAAGCCAATTCTTTCATTGGGAAGGAAACAAGCTACCAGGGACCGGTTTCTGGCATTTCAGCCGTCTTAGGCCCGGCTTGCTTGAATCCTGATGGTGCAATGAGCAAGGGACTCACGTCTGAGTATACCCTTCCACGCTTATGGTGGACAAAATAATTAAACAACAGGGAGTGGTGATGGACCGAGTTTCTGAATTAAGCAGAATACTCTCACCCAGTCAAGAGATCAGGGCTTAATCCAACACCGTGTTTTTGCTCACTGCACCATCCCAGCTCAGAACCTGGCTATATGCAAATTAGTCTGTCCCTGGCCCAGTGCATCATAGGAACAGGGCAAACCAAACTAACAAGCCAATTCTTTCACTGGGAAGGAAACAAGCTACCGGGGACCGGTTTCTGGCATTTCAGCCGTCTTCGGCCCGGCTTGCTTGAATCCTGATGGTGCAATGAGCAAGGGACTCACATCTGAGTATACCCTTCCACGCTTATGGTGGACAAAATAATTAAACAACAGGGAGTGGTGATGGACAGAGTTTCTGAATTAAGCAGAATACTCTCACCCAGTCAAGAGATCAGGGCTTAATCCAACACAGTTTTTTTGCTCACTGCACCATCCCAGCTCAGAACCTGGCTATATGCAAATTAGTCTGTCCCTGGCCCAGTGCATCATGGGAACAGGGCAAACCAAACTACCAAGCCAATTCTTTCACTGGGAAGGAAACAAGCTACCGGGGACC
The DNA here is from genome assembly GCF_964263255.1 of Lissotriton vulgaris. NCBI lineage: Eukaryota > Metazoa > Chordata > Amphibia > Caudata > Salamandridae > Lissotriton > Lissotriton vulgaris. The sequence continues at coordinate 528,533,577 of NC_141694.1, forward strand.
GGTTTCTGGCATTTCAGCCGTCTTCGGCCCGGCTTGCTTGAATCCTGATGGTGCAATGAGCAAGGGACTCACGTCTGAGTATACCCTTCCACGCTTATGGTGGACAAAATAATTAAACAACAGGGAGTGGTGATGGACAGAGTTTCTGAATTAAGCAGAATACTCTCACCCAGTCAAGAGATCAGGGCTTAATCCAACACCGTTTTTTTGCTCACTGCACCATCCCAGCTCAGAACCTGGCTATATGCAAATTAGTCTGTCCCTGGCCCAGTGCATCATGGGAACAGGGCAAAACAAACTACCAAGCCAATTCTTTCACTGGGAAGGAAACAAGCTACCGGGGACCGGTTTCTGGCATTTCAGCCGTCTTCGGCCCGGCTTGCTTGAATCCTGATGGTGCAATGAGCAAGGGACTCACGTCTGAGTATACCCTTCCACGCTTATGGTGGACAAAATAATTAAACAACAGGGAGTGGTGATGGACAGAGTTTCTGAATTAAGCAGAATACTCTCACCCAGTCAAGAGATCAGGGCTTAATCCAACACCGTTTTTTTGCTCACTGCACCATCCCAGCTCAGAACCTGGCTATATGCAAATTAGTCTGTCCCTGGCCCAGTGCATCATGGGAACAGGGCAAACCAAACTACCAAGCCAATTCTTTCACTGGGAAGGAAACAAGCTACCGGGGACCGGTTTCTGGCATTTCAGCAGTCTTCGGCCCGGCTTGCTTGAATCCTGATGGTGCAATGAGCAAGGGACTCACGTCTGAGTATACCCTTCCACGCTTATGGTGGACAAAATAATTAAACAACAGGGAGTGGTGATGGACAGAGTTTCTGAATTAAGCAGAATACTCTCACCCAGTCAAGAGATCAGGGCTTAATCCAACACCGTTTTTTTGCTCACTGCACCATCCCAGCTCAGAACCTGGCTATATGCAAATTAGTCTGTCCCTGGCCCAGTGCATCATGGGAACAGGGCAAACCAAACTACCAAGCCAATTCTTTCACTGGGAAGGAAACAAGCTACCGAGGACCGGTTTCTGGCATTTCAGCCGTCTTTGGCCCGGCTTGCTTGAATCCTGATGGTGCAATGAGCAAGGGACTCTCGTCTGAGTTTACCCTTCCACGCTTATGGTGGACAAAATAATTAAACAACAGGGAGTGGTGATGGACAGAGTTTCTGAATTAAGCAGAATACTCTCATCCAGTCAAGAGATCAGGGCTTAATCCAACACCGTGTTTTTGCTCACTGCACCATCCCAGCTCAGAACCTGGCTATATGCAAATTAGTCTGTCCCTGGCCCAGTGCATCATGGGAACAGGGCAAACCAAACTACCAAGCCAATTCTTTCATTGGGAAGGAAACAAGCTACCAGGGACCGGTTTCTGGCATTTCAGCCGTCTTCGGCCCGGCTTGCTTGAATCCTGATGGTGCAATGAGCAAGGGACTCATGTCTGAGTATACCCTTCCACGCTTATGGTGGACAAAATAATTAAACAACAGGGAGTGGTGATGGACAGAGTTTCTGAATTAAGCAGAATACTCTCACCCAGTCAAGAGATCAGGGCTTAATCCAACACCGTGTTTTTGCTCACTGCACCATCCCAGCTCAGAACCTGGCTATATGCAAATTAGTCTGTCCCTGGCCCAGTGCATCATAGGAACAGGGCAAACCAAACTAACAAGCCAATTCTTTCATTGGGAAGGAAACAAGCTACCGGGGACCGGTTTCTGGCATTTCAGCCGTCTTCGGCCCGGCTTGCTTGAATCCTGATGGTGCAATGAGCAAGGGACTCACGTCTGAGTATACCCTTCCAAGCTTATAGTGGACAAAATAATTAAGCAACAGGGAGTGGTGATGGACAGAGTTTCTGAATTAAGCAGAATACTCTCACCCAGTCAAGAGATCAGGGGTTAATCCAACACCGTTTTTTTGCTCACTGCACCATCCCAGCTCAGAACCTGGCTATATGCAGATTAGTCTGTCCCTGGCCCAGTGCATCATGGGAACAGGGCAAACCAAACTACCAAGCCAATTCTTTCACTGGGAAGGAAACAAGCTACCGGGGACCGGTTTCTGGCATTTCAGCCGTCTTCGGCCCGGCTTGCTTGAATCCTGATGGTGCAATGAGCAAGGGACTCACGTCTGAGTATACCCTTCCACGCTTATGGTGGACAAAATAATTAAACAACAGGGAGTGGTGATGGACAGAGTTTCTGAATTAAGCAGAATACTCTCACCCAGTCAAGAGATCAGGGCTTAATCCAACACCGTTTTTTTGCTCACTGCACCATCCCAGCTCAGAACCTGGCTATATGCAAATTAGTCTATCCCTGGCCCAGTGCATCATGGGAACAGGGCAAACCAAACTACCAAGCCAATTCTTTCACTAGGAAGGAAACAAGCTACCGGGGACCGGTTTCTGGCATTTCAGCCGTCTTCGGCCCGGCTTGCTTGAATCCTGATGGTGCAATGAGCAAGGGACTCACGTCTGAGTATACCCTTCCACGCTTATGGTGGACAAAATAATTAAACAACAGGGAGTGGTGATGGACAGAGTTTCTGAATTAAGCAGAATACTCTCACCCAGTCAAGAGATCAGGGCTTAATCCAACACCGTTTTTTTGCTCACTGCACCATCCCAGCTCAGAACCTGGCTATATGCAAATTAGTCTGTCCCTGGCCCAGTGCATCATGGGAACAGGGCAAACCAAACTACCAAGCCAATTCTTTCACTGGGAAGGAAACAAGCTACCGGGGACCGGTTTCTGGCATTTCAGCCGTCTTCGGCCCGGCTTGCTTGAATCCTGATGGTGCAATGAGCAAGGGACTCACGTCTGAGTATACCCTTCCACGCTTATGGTGGACAAAATAATTAAACAACAGGGAGTGGTGATGGACAGAGTTTCTGAATTAAGCAGAATACTCTCACCCAGTCAAGAGATCAGGGCTTAATCCAACACCGTTTTTTTGCTCACTGCACCATCCCAGCTCAGAACCTGGCTATATGCAAATTAGTCTGTCCCTGGCCCAGTGCATCATGGGAACAGGGCAAACCAAACTACCAAGCCAATTCTTTCACTGGGAAGGAAACAAGCTACCGGGGACCGGTTTCTGGCATTTCAGCCGTCTTCGGCCCGGCTTGCTTGAATCCTGATGGTGCAATGAGCAAGGGACTCACGTCTGAGTATACCCTTCCACGCTTATGGTGGACAAAATAATTAAACAACAGGGAGTGGTGATGGACAGAGTTTCTGAATTAAGCAGAATACTCTCACCCAGTCAAGAGATCAGGGCTTAATCCAACACCGTTTTTTTGCTCACTGCACCATCCCAGCTCAGAACCTGGCTATATGCAAATTAGTCTGTCCCTGGCCCAGTGCATCATGGGAACAGGGCAAACCAAACTACCAAGCCAATTCTTTCACTGGGAAGGAAACAAGCTACCGAGGACCGGTTTCTGGCATTTCAGCCGTCTTCGGCCCGGCTTGCTTGAATCCTGATGGTGCAATGAGCAAGGGACTCACGTCTGAGTATACCCTTCCACGCTTATGGTGGACAAAAAAATTAAACAACAGGGAGTGGTGATGGACAGAGTTTCTGAATTAAGCAGAATACTCTCACCCAGTCAAGAGAACAGGGCTTAATCCAACACCGTGTTTTTGCTCACTGCACCATCCCAGCTCAGAACCTGGCTATATGCAAATTAGTCTGTCCCTGGCCCAGTGCATCATGGGAACAGGGCAAACCAAACCATAAAGCCAATTCTTTCATTGGGAAGGAAACAAGCTACCGGGGACCGGTTTCTGGCATTTCAGCCGTCTTCGGCCCGGCTTGCTTGAATCCTGATGGTGCAATGAGCAAGGGACTCACGTCTGAGTATACCCTTCCAAGCTTATGGTGGACAAAATATTTAAGCAACAGGGAGTGGTGATGGACCGAGTTTCTGAATTAAGCAGAATACTCTCACCCAGTCAAGAGATCAGGGCTTAATCCAACACCGTTTTTTTGCTCACTGCACCATCCCAGCTCAGAACCTGGCTATATGCAGATTAGTCTGTCCCTGGCCCAGTGCATCATGGGAACAGGGCAAACCAAACTACCAAGCCAATTCTTTCACTGGGAAGGAAACAAGCTACCGGGGACCGGTTTCTGGCATTTCAGCCGTCTTCGGCCCGGCTTGCTTGAATCCTGATGGTGCAATGAGCAAGGGACTCACGTCTGAGTATACCCTTCCACGCTTATGGTGGACAAAATAATTAAACAACAGGGAGTGGTGATGGACAGAGTTTCTGAATTAAGCAGAATACTCTCACCCAGTCAAGAGATCAGGGCTTAATCCAACACCGTTTTTTTGCTCACTGCACCATCCCAGCTCAGAACCTGGCTATATGCAAATTAGTCTGTCCCTGGCCCAGTGCATCATGGGAACAGGGCAAACCAAACTACCAAGCCAATTCTTTCACTGGGAAGGAAACAAGCTACCGGGGACCGGTTTCTGGCATTTCAGCCGTCTTCGGCCCGGCTTGCTTGAATCCTGATGGTGCAATGAGCAAGGGACTCACGTCTGAGTATACCCTTCCACGCTTATGGTGGACAAAATAATTAAACAACAGGGAGTGGTGATGGACAGAGTTTCTGAATTAAGCAGAATACTCTCACCCAGTCAAGAGATCAGGGCTTAATCCAACACCGTTTTTTTGCTCACTGCACCATCCCAGCTCAGAAACTGGTTATATGCAAATTAGTCTGTCCCTGGCCCAGTGCATCATGGGAACAGGGCAAACCAAACTACCAAGCCAATTCTTTCACTGGGAAGGAAACAAGCTACCGAGGACCGGTTTCTGGCATTTCAGCCGTCTTCGGCCCGGCTTGCTTGAATCCTGATGGTGCAATGAGCAAGGGACTCACGTCTGAGTATACCCTTCCACGCTTATGGTGGACAAAATAATTAAACAACAGGGAGTGGTGATGGACAGAGTTTCTGAATTAAGCAGAATACTCTCACCCAGTCAAGAGATCAGGGCTTAATCCAACACCGTTTTTTTGCTCACTGCACCATCCCAGCTCAGAAACTGGCTATATGCAAATTAGTCTGTCCCTGGCCCAGTGCATCATGGGAACAGGGCAAACCAAACTACCAAGCCAATTCTTTCACTGGGAAGGAAACAAGCTACCGGGGACCGGTTTCTGGCATTTCAGCCGTCTTCGGCCCGGCTTGCTTGAATCCTGATGGTGCAATGAGCAAGGGACTCACGTCTGAGTATACCCTTCCACGCTTATGGTGGACAAAATAATTAAACAACAGGGAGTGGTGATGGACAGAGTTTCTGAATTAAGCAGAATACTCTCACCCAGTCAAGAGATCAGGGCTTAATCCAACACAGTTTTTTTGCTCACTGCACCATCCCAGCTCAGAACCTAGCTATATGCAAATTAGTCTGTCCCTGGCCCAGTGCATCATGGGAACAGGGCAAACCAAACTACCAAGCCAATTCTTTCACTGGGAAGGAAACAAGCTACCAGGGACCGGTTTCTGGCATTTCAGCCGTCTTCGGCCTGGCTTGCTTGAATCCTGATGGTGCAATGAGCAAGGGACTCACGTCTTAGTATACCCTTCCACGCTTATGGTGGACAAAATAATTAAACAACAGGGAGTGGTGATGGACAGAGTTTCTGAATTAAGCAGAATACTCTCACCCAGTCAAGAGATCAGGGCTTAATCCAACACCGTTTTTTTGCTCACTGCACCATCCCAGCTCAGAACCTGGCTATATGCAAATTAGTCTGTCCCTGGCCCAGTGCATCATGGGAACAGGGCAAACCAAACTACCAAGCCAATTCTTTCACTGGGAAGGAAACAAGCTACCGGGGACCGGTTTCTGGCATTTCAGCCGTCTTCTGCCCGGCTTGCTTGAATCCTGATGGTGCAATGAGCAAGGGACTCACGTCTGAGTATACCCTTCCACGCTTATGGTGGACAAAATAATTAAACAACAGGGAGTGGTGATGGACAGAGTTTCTGAATTAAGCAGAATACTCTCACCCAGTCAAGAGATCAGGGCTTAATCCAACACCGTTTTTTTGCTCACTGCACCATCCCAGCTCAGAACCTGGCTATAGGCAAATTAGTCTGTCCCTGGCCCAGTGCATCGTGGGAACAGGGCAAAACAAACTACCAAGCCAATTCTTTCACTCGGAAGGAAACAAGCTACCGAGGACCGGTTTCTGGCATTTCAGCCGTCTTCGGCTCGGCTTGCTTGAATCCTGATGGTGCAATGAGCAAGGGACTCACGTCTGAGTATACCCTTCCACGCTTATGGTGGACAAAATAATTAAACAACAGGGAGTGGTGATGGACAGAGTTTCTGAATTAAGCAGAATACTCTCACCCAGTCAAGAGATCAGGGCTTAATCCAACACCGTGTTTTTGCTCACTGCACCATCCCAGCTCAGAACCTGGCTATATGCAAATTAGTCTGTCCCTGGCCCAGTGCATCATGGGAACAGGGCAAACCAAACCATAAAGCCAATTCTTTCATTGGGAAGGAAACAAGCTACCGGGGACCGGTTTCTGGCATTTCAGCCGTCTTCGGCCCGGCTTGCTTGAATCCTGATGGTGCAATGAGCAAGGGACTCACGTCTGAGTATACCCTTCCAAGCTTATGGTGGACAAAATAATTAAGCAACAGGGAGTGGTGATGGACCGAGTTTCTGAATTAAGCAGAATACTCTCACCCAGTCAAGAGATCAGGGCTTAATCCAACACCGTTTTTTTGCTCACTGCACCATCCCAGCTCAGAACCTAGCTATATGCAGATTAGTCTGTCCCTGGCCCAGTGCATCATGGGAACAGGGCAAACCAAACTACCAAGCCAATTCTTTCACTGGGAAGGAAACAAGCTACCGGGGACCGGTTTCTGGCATTTCAGCCGTCTTCGGCCCGGCTTGCTTGAATCCTGATGGTGCAATGAGCAAGGGACTCACGTCTGAGTATACCCTTCCACGCTTATGGTGGACAAAATAATTAAACAACAGGGAGTGGTGATGGACAGAGTTTCTGAATTAAGCAGAATACTCTCACCCAGTCAAGAGATCAGGGCTTAATCCAACACCGTTTTTTAGCTCACTGCACCATCCCAGCTCAGAACCTGGCTATATGCAAATTAGTCTGTCCCTGGCCCAGTGCATCATGGGAACAGGGCAAACCAAACTACCAAGCCAATTCTTTCACTGGGAAGGAAACAAGCTACCGGGGACCGGTTTCTGGCATTTCAGCCGTCTTCGGCCCGGCTTGCTTGAATCCTGATGGTGCAATGAGCAAGGGACTCACGTTTGAGTATACCCTTCCACGCTTATGGTGGACAAAATAATTAAACAACAGGGGGTGGTGATGGACAGAGTTTCTGAATTAAGCAGAATACTCTCACCCAGTCAAGAGATCAGTGCCTAATCCAACACCGTTTTTTAGCTCACTGCACCATCACAGCTCAGAACCTGGCTTTATGCAAATTAGTCTGTCCCTGGCCCAGTGCATCATGGGAACAGGGCAAACCAAACTACCAAGCCAATTCTTTCACTGGGAAGGAAACAAGCTACCGGGGACCGGTTTCTGGCATTTCAGCCGTCTTCGGCCCAGCTTGCTTGAATCCTGATGGTGCAATGAGCAAGGGACTCACGTCTGAGTATACCCTTCCACGCTTATGGTGGACAAAATAATTAAACAACAGGGGGTGGTGATGGACAGAGTTTCTGAATTAAGCAGAATACTCTCACCCAGTCAAGAGATCAGGGCCTAATCCAACACCGTTTTTTAGCTCACTGCACCATCCCAGCTCAGAACCTGGCTATATCCAAATTAGTCTGTCCCTGGCCCAGTGCATCATGGGAACAGGGCAAACCAAACTACCAAGCCAATTCTTTCACTGGGAAGGAAACAAGCTACCGGGGACCGGTTTATGGCATTTCAGCCGTCTTCGGCCCAGCTTGCTTGAATCCTGATGGTGCAATGAGCAAGGGACTCACGTCTGAGTATACCCTTCCACGCTTATGGTGGACAAAATAATTAAACAACAGGGGGTGGTGATGGACAGAGTTTCTGAATTAAGCAGAATACTCTCACCCAGTCAAGAGATCAGGGCTTAATCCAACACCGTTTTTTAGCTCACTGCACCATCCCAGCTCAGAACCTGGCTATATGCAAATTAGTCTGTCCCTGGCCCAGTGCATCATGGGAACAGGGCAAACCAAACTACCAAGCCAATTCTTTCACTGGGAAGGAAACAAGCTACCGGGGACCGGTTTCTGGCATTTCAGCCGTCTTCGGCCCGGCTTGCTTGAATCCTGATGGTGCAATGCTTGGTAGTTTGGTTTGCCCTGTTCCCATGATGCACTGGGCCAGAGACAGACTAATTTGCATATAGCCAGGTTCTGAGCTGGGATGGTGCAGTGAGCTAAAAAACGGTGTTGGATTAAGCCCTAATCTGTTGACTGGGTGAGAGTATTCTGCTTAATTCAGAAACTCTCTCCATCACCACCCCCTGTTGTTTAATTATTTTGTCCACCATAAGCGTGGAAGGGTATACTCAGACGTGAGTCCCTTGCTCATTGCACCATCAGGATTCAAGCAAGCCGGGCCGAAGACGGCTGAAATGCCAGAAACCGGTCCCCGGTAGCTTGTTTCCTTCCCAGTGAAAGAATTGGCTTGGTAGTTTGGTTTGCCCTGTTCCCATGATGCACTGGGCCAGGGACAGACTAATTTGCATATAGCCAGGTTCTGAGCTGGGATGGTGCAGTGAGCTAAAAAACGGTGTTGGATTAAGCCCTGATCTCTTGACTGGGTGAGAGTATTCTGCTTAATTCAGAAACTCTGTCCATCACCACCCCCTGTTGTTTAAATATTTTGTCCACCATAAGCGTGGAAGGGTATACTCAGACGTGAGTCCCTTGCTCATTGCACCATCAGGATTCAAGCAAGCCGGGCCGAAGACGGCTGAAATGCCAGAAACCGGTCCCCGGTAGCTTGTTTCCTTCCCAGTGAAAGAATTGGCTTGGTAGTTTGGTTTGCCCTGTTCCCATGATGCACTGGGCCAGGGACAGACTAATTTGCATATAGCCAGGTTCTGAGCTGGGATGGTGCAGTGAGCTAAAAAACGGTGTTGGATTAGGCACTGATCTCTTGACTGGGTGAGAGTATTCTGCTTAATTCAGAAACTCTGTCCATCACCACCCCCTGTTGTTTAATTATTTTGTCCACCATAAGCGTGGAAGGGTATACTCAAACGTGAGTCCCTTGCTCATTGCACCATCAGGATTCAAGCAAGCCGGGCCGAAGACGGCTGAAATGCCAGAAACCGGTCCCCGGTAGCTTGTTTCCTTCCCAGTGAAAGAATTGGCTTGGTAGTTTGGTTTGCCCTGTTCCCATGATGCACTGGGCCAGGGACAGACTAATTTGCATATAGCCAGGTTCTGAGCTGGGATGGTGCAGTGAGCTAAAAAACGGTGTTGGATTAGGGCCTGATCTCTTGACTGGGTGAGAGTATTCTGCTTAATTCAGAAACTCTGTCCATCACCACCCCCTGTTGTTTAATTATTTTGTCCACCATAAGCGTGGAAGGGTATACTCAGACGTGAGTCCCTTGCTCATTGCACCATCAGGATTCAAGCAAGCCGGGCCGAAGACGGCTGAAATGCCAGAAACCGGTCCCCGGTAGCTTGTTTCCTTCCCAGTGAAAGAATTGGCTTGGTAGTTTGGTTTGCCCTGTTCCCATGATGCACTGGGCCAGGGACAGACTAATTTGCATATAGCCAGGTTCTGAGCTGGGATTGTGCAGTGAGCTAAAAAACGGTGTTGGATTAGGCACTGATCTCTTGACTGGGTGAGAGTATTCTGCTTAATTCAGAAACTCTGTCCATCACCACCCCCTGTTGTTTAATTATTTTGTCCACCATAAGCGTGGAAGGGTATACTCAAACGTGAGTCCCTTGCTCATTGCACCATCAGGATTCAAGCAAGCCGGGCCGAAGACGGCTGAAATGCCAGAAACCGGTCCCCGGTAGCTTGTTTCCTTCCAAGTGAAAGAATTGGCTTGGTAGTTTGGTTTGCCCTGTTCCCATGATGCACTGGGCCAGGGACAGACTAATTTGCATGTAGCCAGGTTCTGAGCTGGGATGGTGCAGTGAGCTAAAAAACGGTGTTGGATTAAGCCCTGATCTCTTGACTGGGTGAGAGTATTCTGCTTAATTCAGAAACTCTCTCCATCACCACCCCCTGTTGTTTAATTATTTTGTCCACCATAAGCGTGGAAGGGTATACTCAGACGTGAGTCCCTTGCTCATTGCACCATCAGGATTCAAGCAAGCCGGGCCGAAGACGGCTGAAATGCCAGAAACCGGTCCCCGGTAGCTTGTTTCCTTCCCAGTGAAAGAATTGGCTTGGTAGTTTGGTTTGCCCTGTTCCCATGATGCACTGGGCCAGGGACAGACTAATTTGCATATAGCCAGGTTCTGAGCTGGGATGGTGCAGTGAGCTAAAAAACGGTGTTGGATTAAGCCCTGATCTCTTGACTGGGTGAGAGTATTCTGCTTAATTCAGAAACTCTGTCCATCACCACCCCCTGTTGTTTAATTATTTTGTCCACCATAAGCATGGAAGGGTATACTCAGACGTGAGTCCCTTGCTCATTGCACCATCAGGATTCAAGCAAGCCGGGCCGAAGACGGCTGAAATGCCAGAAACCGGTCCCCGGTAGCTTGTTTCCTTCCCAGTGAAAGAATTGTCTTGGTAGTTTGGTTTGCCCTGTTCCCATGATGCACTGGGCCAGGGACAGACTAATTTGCATATAGCCAGGTTCTGAGCTGGGATGGTGCAGTGAGCTAAAAAACGGTGTTGGATTAAGCCCTGATCTCTTGACTGGGTGAGAGTATTCTGCTTAATTCAGAAACTCTCTCCATCACCACCCCCTGTTGTTTAATTATTTTGTCCACCATAAGCGTGGAAGGGTATACTCAGACGTGAGTCCCTTGCTCTATGCACCATCAGGATTCAAGCAAGCCGGGCCGAAGACGGCTGAAATGCCAGAAACCGGTCCCCGGTAGCTTGTTTCCTTCCCAGTGAAAGAATTGGCTTGGTAGTTTGGTTTGCCCTGTTCCCATGATGCACTGGGCCAGGGACAGACTAATTTGCATATAGCCAGGTTCTGAGCTGGGATGGTGCAGTGAGCTAAAAAACGGTGTTGGATTAAGCCCTGATCTCTTGACTGGGTGAGAGTATTCTGCTTAATTCAGAAACTCTGTCCATCACCACCCCCTGTTGTTTAATTATTTTGTCCACCATAAGCGTGGAAGGGTATACTCAGACGTGAGTCCCTTGCTCATTGCACCATCAGGATTCAAGCAAGCTGGGCCGAAGACGGCTGAAATGCCAGAAACCGGTCCCCGGTAGCTTGTTTCCTTCCCAGTGAAAGAATTGGCTTGGTAATTTGGTTTGCCCTGTTCCCATGATGCACTGGGCCAGGGACAGACTAATTTGCATATAGCCAGGTTTTGAGCTGGGATGGTGCAGTGAGCTAAAAAACGGTGTTGGATTAAGCCCTGATCTCTTGACTGGGTGAGAGTATTCTGCTTAATTCAGAAACTCTCTCCATCACCACCCCCTGTTGTTTAATTATTTTGTCCACCATAAGCGTGGAAGGGTATACTCAGACGTGAGTCCCTTGCTCATTGCACCATCAGGATTCAAGCAAGCCGGGCCGAAGACGGCTGAAATGCCAGAAACCGGTCCCCGGTAGCTTGTTTCCTTCCCAGTGAAAGAATTGGCTTGGTAGTTTGGTTTGCCCTGTTCCCATGATGCACTGGGCCAGGGACAGACTAATTTGCATATAGCCAGGTTCTGAGCTGGGATGGTGCAGTGAGCTAAAAAACGGTGTTGGATTAAGCCCTGATCTCTTGACTGGGTGAGAGTATTCTGCTTAATTCAGAAACTCTGTCCATCACCACCCCCTGTTGTTTAATTATTTTGTCCACCATAAGCGTGGAAGGGTATACTCAGACGTGAGTCCCTTGCTCATTGCACCATCAGGATTCAAGCAAGCCGGGCCGAAGACGGCTGAAATGCCAGAAACCGGTCCCCGGTAGCTTGTTTCCTTCCCAGTGAAAGAATTTGCTTGGTAGTTTGGTTTGCCCTGTTCCCATGATGCACTGGGCCAGGGACAGACTAATTTGCATATAGCCAGGTTCTGAGCTGGGATGGTGCAGTGAGCTAAAAAACGGTGTTGGATTAAGCCCTGATCTCTTGACTGGGTGAGAGTATTCTGCTTAATTCAGAAACTCTGTCCATCACCACCCCCTGTTGTTTAAGTATTTACAATGCGGCGCACCATGGGCCCAAAACGTCACCAAAGCGTTACGCATCTGTGCCGTAAGGGCGGTGCATTGCTGGAGTTGCGTCGCAACGATGGCGCAGCTCCATCAATGCCCTGGGGTGCCCTATCTCCCCAAAGCTGCGTCAAGCCGTACGTCTGCTTCAAGCGGGCGCAGGGTTTGAGTCACGCATCATTGTCGTTAAAGTGAGTGATAGAAATCTTGTAGATTTCCCTCAGCCACTTTTAGGATGCATTCCTGCGCAGGAACGCCCTCCCTTGCACCGGAACGCCCCCTGATGGTGCAGGGCTTTACAACATGATGCATCTCCCATATGCGTCACGTTGTTAATATACGCCGCACCATTGCGCCTCTTTTGTGCTGCCGCTGCGTCACAAAAGTCACGCAACAATGAAGCAAAAGAGCCGCAAGGGGCTTCTAAATCAGCCCCTACAGACTCAAGTCCAGTCCTTCCTTTGTACACATGGCGATAAGAAGAAATAGTGGTGGTGGATTGATAGTTTGAGTATTTTAATGACTGGTTAATGTAGTAGGAAACTTTAGTGTTGTCCTTGATCTGCAATCACGGTGGACTTTGGCTGTCACTTTGCGTGCTGCGGACTGCTGCCTGCCAATCCTAGGCAAACCTTTTTAGTACTTTGTGTAGTGAGTTACATAAGAAGTTTACAATTCGACGGTCCGCAAATCAAGCAATACTAATAACGTAGTAGACCACATGAAGGTCAATAATATATCCTGTTGAATAGTTGTCTATTTGCTATTTCGCCAAAACATTTTGTTAGTTCTTTTGAAATGTTTGATTTGGTTGACAAATATCATCCATGTTTTCTGTTTTTCTTTCTTTCATGTTGTACATCAGCTTCCCCCAGGGGCAAGAGGAGGACACAGGAGGAGGAGGAGGAGGGTGCTGTTGAGGATGCAGGCCAGGATCGGGCAGGCGAGGGCTCCTTTGCTGGCCCCAGTAAGTTTTAATTTTAATATAGAGTACTTATTTTTTCCCAGCGCGCCTCATTCAATTTTTCTAAATCGTCTTTGATATTCTTGTAGACTGGATCTAAATTCTTATCCTGCCTCGACTATGACTCCATGTGGTATTACTAGATTATTCTTATTAGTCTGTCTGTGTAGCTAACTAAGATTGCACATTTCACAATTCCATTGGACTCCCATTCAAGTCAGCAATAGCTCTATGCACAGAGTGCAGTCCTCTGGTGTTGTCCATAATGTCTTTTCAAGTCTTCTAAATGTTTATGCTTTGACAATTGCCAACAATAAAATGGTGAATGACCACCAAGAAAGAAAAAGATACTACTTTACTTTTGGTTTGGATAGGAGGACAATCCATTCTACTACTGTTGCAGGGACAAATCTGCACAAACAGAACTATGGACACTAAATAATGCATTGCTTAGCTTATCAATTATAATAGGTGCTGTTAGACTTTCCACATACCTCAGTATAACAGACTTTGTAGTTGAACCCCCAATCTCCTTACTGACTTGATAATGTGGCAGAGTCATTTAGCTCCCAAAGTCACCGATGATTATGATTATTCCCCAATGATGTCAGAGGCACGGACTGATGCTTGCAAAAATTGCAAAACCTTTAGCTCATCCACTCTAGTCTGGAGGACCAAAAACCACAGAGTCTATTTAAGTTTAAAAGCTTTATTAAAAGTAAACACATTCATTAAAATCAAGTTTGTCATACAAGTAAACGTTTAACTGAAAATGGAAAAGTGCTTAGTGCTGACGATTAATTGGAGACATTTCTTGTGGTCGAGCCAAGCTCTCACCTGGTTTGAACTTGATCCTGCTCGTGTTCTTAGAAGTCAAACTTCTGTCTGTTAGGAGAAAAAGTGGTGCGTGTTAAAAATAAAAAGCAAGCATTCATCAGTTGTGCCAAAAAGTGCAGCAAGACAACAGCCTTCCCTGGAAAAAAGGGACATTTTTACTTTAGAGTAGACAGTCACAAATTATTACATTGTATACTGTTTTTTTCACATTTCTTTCTTCCTCCTAGACCAAATATTATATAGTAGTGAGTGGTGTATTCTAACATTATTAAATGTACTTTGTATGTGGAACATCTGGAGGCAGGGCCAGCGCGGAGGTGGTGGTGGCATTGGACGAGGACAACTCTGGGGAAGAGGCGGTGGAAGTGCCGGACCATTCTGTGGGGGATGACACGGTGGTGGCGGGCAGAGGTAAGCTATATATTCCTTACTTATTGGCGATTGAAGACTGCAGAGTGTGCTTTTTGCACGGGTGTATTATAAATAAACCAGGTAGTAGCCTCCTCTAAATGTACTTCGACTTAGCTGTGAAGTTTTTGGCGAGAAGAATCCCGATCAGATCTGAGATGAACTTGATGGATGGGTTGAACGAAAAGTGAAAGAAGGGTGTAAGTAAGTGTGGAAGGACGAGAAATGTAATGATGACTGGCAAAGAAGAATGATATGTGTTTGCTTGGTCCCCGAGGTGGCTGGGAAGGAAAGAATATGGTATGGTGCATGGTTGGGTGAATGATGAAGCAAGGATGGGTGGAAGGAGAACAGCCTGGGTGGGTGAAACAGAAACTGTATGTGTGCATATACTTTGAATGGATGGATGCATGGATCATTCATGGTACTATCTGACTCTTAGATAGCATATGTGTATCTAGAGAGAGTAGACGGTCACTAGATGAACTAAGTGTTACTTTGAAGAGCATGTAACACCGCACCTGCACGTCCGTTCCAGTGTAGGAAAGGCAAGGAAAAGAAGTTGCAATTTTGTCCAAATACTACCATGAATAGTAGCAGTAGTTTGTATTCCAACTGCAAGCACAGCATATATCCGGTTATTACGGTGGACACTCCCTACCTCTCTTAATAACTTTAGTTTAGTAGTAGTACGTCATTCATGTGTGGGTGTATCACTGTTCACTCAATAATAAGCAAAGCACCAAAAGTCATCCCATATGTCATCAAATACATCCCATGTGAAGTGATAGATAATCAGATTATTTAGCTTCTTCATTTTCCTTTTCTAATACTCATTTGCACTGTAGGGTGAAAGCTAAATTAATTAAGCAGTAGCCCTTTTAACAGAGTATTCTCAGTGCCACCCGTATTAGAAAAGTAAGAGCTTCACCACCTGCATGTACTGGACCGGTGCAGTAACGCAAGTCTGTCTCACTCACCATGGTGTGCGTCTGTTTTTCTCGGGTGCAAGTTCACTGCGCTGGCATTATGCCGGCTTGCATAAGATAATGTACCAATTTTCCTAAACAAGAGAGAAGAAGAAGAATAAGACTGGTGTACTGTCATAGTCGACTGTAATGGAAGTCCATAGTGCTCGTAGAATTTGTTCCTTAAACTCCCACTAATGTTAGAGCAAGGATGAAGAAGTCGGAGGTTACATAGATACTGTCCTCAATAGTTATGTACTGTGCTTTCAATTTACTACTTGTACTGTGACAACTTTCTGCTCAATCATTTTGTGTTAATCTTAAGGAGCATTGGTTACAGACTATGTCTTTCTTTCTTCATGTAGTTGCTCCTTCCAAATCCAAGAGACCATCAAGGAGGAAGGAGCTGGCTCGAATGGCCCGGCAACGGAGGCTGGATGCTACTGTCGCTGAATATCGGCGGCTGGTGGCCCTGGAGGAGGAGGAGACACAGTCTGGTACAACAACAACATCCACTAGAACAGCTGTATCCTCCTCCGTGAGGGCTGCCAGCCAGCGCAGTGCTCCAGCGGTATGGAGCCTGGCTACCAAAGCCAAACGCCACCGCCGAGCAGCAAAGACAGCAGCTGCCCCCCATAGGATTTGCAAGGCACGCCGGCGCCGCTTATCCCTCAGACTGTCCTACCTGGAGCAGGAGGTCCTGAACTATAAGAACTTGGTGGAGGGCCTCCGCTTCGAACATGCCACCCTCCGCAAGGAGCATGATGCCCTGGCTGCTAAAGTCAACAGCACCCTGCCATAGTGTCCCTTGCCCCTTTTTTAGAGACTTTTGGGGGGTGGGAATTGGGAGTTGGGTTTTTTGGGGACTTTTGAAGGACAATCGTTGGTGTTAGGGAGGGTCTTGCGGGAGATTATTTTGTTAGGGCTATAAAAATATACTTTTTGAAACTTTATCTGACCATACCTGTTTTTTACTGCTTTTGAGTCTGGTGGGTGGGGGTTTAACAGCAAGTTTGTTTTCCTGAATAGTCCTAGGACTTTAGTAGTACTACCGTCAATCTCTCGTCTCTCCTAATACTCCATTATACTACCTCCAACCAAACGCTTATCTTACCTGTAATTTCTGTTTGCAAGTAGGGCTAGGCCCAGGGCTGGCTCCACGGGAAATGGCAATTAAGGTTGCAATCCAGGGCGGCTGAAATTTCCTCCTCATTGTGGTGGTACTAGTGGTGTGACACAGTGGCAGTTGCATGGCTATGGAAAAAAAGAAAATGAAACCTGGTTTGTCCTTACTGTAGCATTACAACGGTACGATAGAGAATATAGCAGGTGACAGTACACTAGACTACAACAGTGCCACAATGTAGCCTAACAAATGGTAAAGCATTTATAGTATAACTTGTACTTGTTTCTTTGACATTGGCTAATACTACAAGAAATAGTACTGAAGCTGAGTAAGTCTAGAATATATCCTCGGATTCCTTCACCAGCCTGTTGCTGACCTTATCCTCCCCAGCAAGTGTGTGGAATTATTGATGTCATTTAGTCACACATCAAGCAAAACCACACAACCCGGGGGAAGAGGGTTAGGGTTTGTAAAATGGATAGGAATGGGGGTTTCTTTTTGGGTAGGTTTTGTTGAGAGAAAAAAAAAGCACAGCATGGACAAACAATAATTGAACATAAAGACATTTTTGGGTACAAAGCTAACCATAAATCTTTTACGTGACATAAAGGAAGTGCATGCACTACTGAATGCATTGTTACATAAAAGTAAGTAGTACTTTCGACAACCGTGAATGACAGAATGCGACAGTACAGGGCTACATTAAATTAGGTTTACAAAATAGCCGAAGTAAAACCTATAGAATGGCTGTAGGGATCAATTTAGAAGCAAAGAGAGATCCAAGAAATGCAGTCACACAAACTCATTGAATAAAAGAATGGACACTGTATCTGTATTGTTGTAGTTGTCCTGTTGAATTTGGTAAGTAAGTTGCATGCAGCAAACAATTCCTCTTATTAGCCGCACTCCTCCATTCCAGCTGACGCTTCGTCCATCAATGTTGGTGACCAGAAGACACCCTGTCCACTGCCTGCCTGGCGGATGCTGAATTGCGGCTCGCTAATGTGAAGCCTGACTCCATCCTTTTTTCCCCATTGCTGACTGAAACACGGCCTGTAATTATTGAACGAAAAACAGCACTGATAAATAAATATAAGGTATGTATGCTGTGTAGTGCAAAAAGTCACACTTTGATTTTCCTAATAGACAGTACAACATTTTTGAAAGTGCGTACTGTGTCTGAGTCACCTTTTCAAGGATAAATAAGTATGGGCAAATTAATTTAGCGGATCTTTCCCCTCAAGCTAGGTGTACTGTAAACTGTGTTTTAGAACAAAATTAGACCTTCCCAGCAGTGCTTCCACCCAGACCCTTACTAAAGCCAGTTGCAAAAATGTAGAAGACCCCCAATCAGATCTCAAAAAATGAGGCCTAGCAGAAAACTGGTGACAAAACGTACTTCGAAAGTAAAAGTAGGCCCAAATACCCCCTTACCCACCGTGGATTGTATTCAAACCACTTGCAAGCAAGCAAAAGTATCCATAGCCAGCATCGCTCCAAGACTCGAAAACCCCCCCACCCAAACACATGCAATAAAAATACTGCTAACCCTAACGAGCCCTAAGTTAAGAATAGTGGCAGAGGCTTTCTTTAACTATGCCAAATCCCCCCTTTCCTACCATGGATTTTCTTCAAATGACTTGCAACCAAAATTACACATTCTCACGAGTGCTCTAAGACCCCAGAACTCAGTTGCAAAAATCTAGAACACCCCAAAACACATGCAATCCTGCTGCTAGGGCTAACCCTAACGAACCCTAAGTTACAAAAAGTGCCAAAAGGCTTTTCCTTATGGATTTTGTCCCAACCACTTCTATCCGGTATTAGACCTTCCCAGAAATGCCCCAAGACCCGCCAACCCACCCGCCAAAAAGCACAACACCCCCAAACAGCCCAAAAGCAAAATCTCATACTTACAATATTTCTCGGCCTTCGGTCCAAACGCGCTGTGTAGCTAGGCCATAACTCCGGTTTACCACCACGGATTTCCTGAAAAGCAAATGCAATCAAGATTAGAGTGTCCCAGCAGTGCTCCCAGACCCCGAAACTCACCCACAAACAGCTGGAATCCCCCAAAGATCTCCTCAAAGGCAAGCAAGTCAGCAAAAACACACAAAAAATTCCGCCTCCGATTTGGTCCAAACCACTTTTATCCGGTATTGGAGCTTCCCAGCAATGGCCCCAGAGCCGTCAACTCATTCGCAAAGAAGTAGAACACCCCCAAAAGTGCTGAGTCTTTCTTCATTGGGCGTAATCCAGCCCTCTGCTTTGATGGAAATAGGAGTCTGGAGGAGGAGGATAGAGGAGCATGTTCTTCTGAACTTGTGAACCTGAGGAATGCAGACTGCGGCACCTTCAAATCAATAAGCAAACAAGTGAAGACAGTTCTGCTGATGGGCTTGTTTTTGTGATTAGGTGATTAAAGTTTGAATTATATTAACTGTGCACAACAGAGAAAGACAGACACACAGGAATGAAAGTGAATAAGGACGAAAAAGAAAGTTATTGATTCATTGTCTCATTTTCAGGGCTCGGTGTTAAGGTCCAGGAATAAGAATAAGGCTTCGTCTTCATACTCTGCGAATTCAGGCAGGGTGAGCTCAGTGTCACCTGACAGAGTAGAAATTCCCTCATCTACGTTGCTGTCCACCTCGTCTTCATCCGGCGCGCTTTCTCGTACTCTGTAATCTGGTGGTATGAGGTGCTGATTCATCTTGATCATTGTAGACCTCTCCACATTTTTGGGCGAGAGGCGGCTCCGTTTGGGAGTTACAATGGCACCAGCAGCACTGAAAGCACGTTCAGAAGACACGCTTGCGAGTGGGCAAGACAAGTATTTTAAAGCCAGGTTGGAGAGCTGTGGCCACAATTCTTTTTTCCCATGCCAATACGCCAATGGGTCAGCATTAACATAGACCTCTGTTGAGTCATTCAGATAGTCCTTCACCATCGACTCAAGGTCCTCCTCCAAGGTTCCTCCACTTTGCTTAACTGTTGCTGTGACCTTTTGAGAACCAAACCCAAGCCGAGCTAGCCAATCCTCTTCAGCCTCCAATGTTTCTGTTGTGTCTGGTGCAGATGATCGGGTTGCCGGTGTCTTTAACGGCTGAGAGGTCACTTGTGCCACAGCCACAGGTGCAGAAGTGGATTGTTTTGACTGGGGATGGCCTGCTGATGCTGATGTACTGCCTTTTCCTTCAATTTTCTGCAGTTCTCTTTCAAACCTCTTGGCTGACAAGGCTAGCCAACGTTTGTACTTTGGAACATGTTCATCATCAAAAGGAAAGAATGCTCGGCCTGCCAGCGCCTTTTTGTAGCGTGGATCCAGAATAGTAGCACAAATGTAATGCTGGTTTGAGTGGATCATTTGAAGACGTTCATCACCTTGTAGGCGCTCTACTAATTTCTCTGCCAAAACAAAAGGGTCTTTGGTTTTTTTTCATCTTTTTGAAACACAGAACACACCTCTTTCAGTTGGTGTACCAGCATGTACAACAATGGGATAGCTTTTCCCAAATTACAGTCCTCCTTGCTGACTGCACGCGTGAAGACCTCATAAGGACGAAGCATGCGTGTCAGGCTTTTAACTATGTCCCATTGCGCTACACCCATCCTCAGGTCCTTCTGAGCTGTACCCTGTGTTAAGAAATATTGATCGAGTACCGTATACTGCTCATACAGACGCTCAAGCATGTAGAAGGTTGAGTTCCAACCTGTTGCCACCTCCTGGATGAGTGCTTTCACTGGCATTCGACGTTCAAGTAGCAGGCTCCTCAGATGCTTCCGGGCCTTAAAAGAATGGCTGAAATGGTTGCAAATTTTTCGGCAGGTCTCCACTACCTCGTACGCTGGACTGTCTTTATCACTCAAGAATTTTTTGACAACCAGGTTTATACAGTGCGCCAAACACGGCACTCTGAAATACTGACCCAGCTCCATGGCCTTAACTACATTGGCGCTTTTATCAGTGGAAACATAACCAATCTGGCGTTTTTTTGGGGACAGCCACTCAAGGACCTTTGTGTTAAACTCATCCAAAATGTTTTGTGCTGTGTGACCTTTCTCCAAACCAAACATGGCTAGTGTTGCATGTTTCCGAGCAGCTTTAAAAACTTGGTCCGGGTCAAAACCTGCGTTTAGCTTTGCTTTAACCCCTGAAAAAGAGACCCAGTGTGCAGTGATGCACATGTAATCAGCGCCTGCGCCACTGGTCCACATGTCTGTTGTCAGATGTATAGTGTGAACAGCACTCTACTGCAAAGCTGCCCCAATCACCTCCAGCACATCTTCATGTAGTGCTGGAACCGCAACTCTGGCAATAGAACCGGCTAGAGACCTTCCATTTAGGGCAGAGTGCTGCCACTAATTCTAGAAAACCAACACCTTCTACAAAAGAAAAAGGGAGAAGGTCCAGAGCTAGCATTTTAGCCAGCTTAGTGTTATACAGATGCGTCAGTGGGTGGTTGCGTTCATATTGCGCTTCTGTAAACAACATCTTTTTAATGTTGCCCTGGACCAAGCATTTACGGGATGATGATGATATCTTCGACCCAGTTACGCTCGCTGATGAACTTTTTCGCATTGGTGTTTCACTCTCTCCCACACTCTTAGTGTGGCTCACATGGGGTGTGCTGCTGACAGGGGTACTGGCCGGTGTAAGTGAAGTGTTTGACACGTCTTCTTACTCCTCGTCATCATCAGATGAAACAGCATTACGTGCAATTTGGGCTTCCTTGATCGCCTGTAGGTGCGCAAACTATTTGACAGCGTGCTTTCTTTCAAGATGACCTCTCTGGCCTCCGGTACCATAGTTGGAACCAAACTTACCACGACTAACTGCCAACTTACAAATGCTACAAATGGCAAAGTTTTCCTATTTTGGGCAAACACTAAAGAAGTCCCAAACTGCGGACTTGAAATGTCTTTGGGGGCCGGAGGAGGCGTCGATACTGGTGGTGGTGGTCCTGCTGCTAATGCCAGATGAAGTGGAGGATGTAGATTGCCGAACTTCAGTACGCTTTGCACTTTCACCACCACTAATTGAGGTCGAGGTGGATGGAGGTCCCTTCTGGCGACTAAGAAATATGGAAGCGGTAGGTGGTGGTGTACTAGTTAACTCCAATGATTGTGGTGTTTCTTCCATTGCCTCCTCGTCGACAACATCATCACGCTCAGCAGCTTCTTGGGCTAGGGTCAAAATGTCTTTTTGCTGCATGCCCGCTGGGGCTGCAGTGACCTTTATGATGACTGCGTCGTCGTCGTGAGAGTCTTCATCAGCTGGAGTATCCGCCACTTCTTGTTGAGCCTCATCACACTCCATAACTATGAGTTTTTCGATGACCTTCCTTTTACGCTTAAGTACCTTTGTCAGATCATGGTGTGCCTCACTCTCAGACGGCCGTGATGGTTGCCAATCTTCATCCAGATCATCAGAAGGAGGTGGGCTTGAAGAAGATGTAGACACCAACCTTGATCTTTTCCTTGCTAGGGATGTGGAAGACAATGAATGATCATCAGGAGGAGTGGCTTCCAATGATAAATCGGCTTGATTGTCGATTTCCTGAAGTGCCCCTACTTCGGGAGGAACAACTATTGTGGGCACTCGTTGTGACCCTCCATACACCTCTGCTTGCGCATCTCCTTGCGCTGCCTCTCCTTCCACATGTACTTGAGCTTGTACTTGCACATGTGGTTGTTGTTGCGGCTGTGGTTGTTCAACACTTTTCAGATGAGTTACAACAACCTGTGTTGATTCAGGGACATTGCTGCTACTTTCTTGCGATGAGCCAACATCACTGGTCGATGGTGATTGAAGAAGTACACTGACTGCCTCTGCAGCATTCAAGGGCTTGGACTTAAGTTGGCGTGGTGGTGGTGGTGGAGGCACTGAGCCCAATGGAGCGGGGGTGCTGCTCCCAGCTTGGTCCCCAACAGATCCCGCTGCTGCTGCAGGCGTAATTTTTTTTTTACTCCTAAAAAACACGGCGGCCGGCACACCAGCCTCCTTTGTAACTTGCTTCTTCTGCTCCTTACTGGCAACTTTCTTGCTAGAGGAGCTACGGAGAACTTTTTTTGGGGCATTCTTCTTCAGAGCGGGTCAGAACAGCAGGACGCAGTTGCACGAGTTGCAGAGTTGTCTGTGGCCAGAAATGATGTCGTGTGACGTTATGCTGCACACACACACCGCTGCAGGACTTCTTCCTGGCACTGGTGGTTCTCTTGAGTCTTGTGCACCTAAAAGCAATGGAAGACAGAGGAACATCAGTTCAGTTATACACCCCAAAAAAATCGAAAAAACCCAGAAAAATCAGCACAATCCCATGCCCTCCATGATGTTTAAATTCAAGACACCCCACAGAAAGACTAGGCCCATGCACCAATCACTACTCCTGGTGAAAAGGCCACAACAGGCCAAAAAATGAAAATCACAGAAAAATCAGCACAATCCCAAGCCATCCAGCCCCTCCATGATGTTTAAATTCAAGACAACCCACAGAAAGACTAGGCCCATGCACCAATCACTACTCCTGGTGAAAAGGCCACAACAGGCCAAAAAATGAAAATCACAGAAAAATCAGCACAATCCCAAGCCATCCAGCCCCTCCATGATGTTTAAATTCAAGACAACCCACAGAAAGACTAGGCCCATGCACCACTCACTACCCCTGGGCATAAAGGTTGAAAACTAGGCAAAATGGTTGCAGGCCTAACAACACTGCTTGCATTCAAAATGGCCCCCTCCCTCCCAGCACATGGCCAGGGCCTGTAGCAGCACTCAAAATGGCCCCCAACCACATGGCCTGTCCCCATGAACACCCCAAAAAATCGAAAAACACAGAAAAATCAGCGCAATCCCAAGCCATCCAGCCCCTCCATGATGTTTAAATTCAAGACAACCCACAGGAAGACTAGGCCCATGCACCACTCACTACCCCTGGTGAAAAGGCCACAACAGGCCAAAAAAAACGAAAATCACAGAAAAATCAGCACAATCCCAAGCCATCCAACCCCTCCATGATGTTTAAATTCAAGACAACCCACAGAAAGACTAGGCCCATGCACCACTCACTACCCCTGGGCATAATGGATGAAAGCTAGGCAAAATGGATGCAGGCCTGAGAACACTGCCTTCATTCAAAATGGTCCCCTCCCTCCCAGCACATGGCCAGGGCCTGTAGAAGCACTCAAAATGGCCCCCAACCACATGGCCTGTCTCCATGAACACCCCAAAAAATCAAAAAACACAGAATAATCAGCACAATCCCAAGCCATCCAGCCCCTCCCTGATGTTTAAATTCAAGACAACCCACAGAAAGACTAGGCCCATGCACCACTCACTACCCCTGGTGAAAAGGCCACAACAGGCCAAAAAACGAAAATCACAGAAAAATCAGCACAATCCCAAGCCATCCAGCCCCTCCATGATGTTTAAATTCAAGACCACCCACAGAAAGACTAGGCCCATGCACCACTCACTACCCCTGGGCATAATGATCGAAAGCTAAGCAAAATGGGTGCAGGCCAGAGAACACTGCCTGCATTCAAAATGGCCCCCTCCCTCCCAGCACATGGCCAGGGCCTGTAGCAGCACTCAAAATGGCCCCCAACCACAGGGCCTGTCCCCATGAACACCCCAAAAAATCGAAAAACACAGAAAAATCAGCACAATCCCAAGCCATATAGCCCCTCCATGATGTTTAAATTCAAGACAACCCACAGAAAGACTAGGCCCATGCACCACTCACTACCCCTGGTGAAAAGGCCACAACAGGCCAAAAAAATGAAAATCACAGAAAAATCAGCACAATCCCAAGCCATCCAGCCCCTCCATGATGTTTAAATTCAAGACAACCCACAGAAAGACTAGGCCCATGCACCACTCACTACCCCTGGTGAAAAGGCCACAACAGGCTAAAAAAACGAAAATCACAGAAAAATCAGCACAATCCCAAGCCATCTAGCCCCTCCATGATGTTTAAATTCAAGACAATATAACAAAACAAGTATGTGGAGGGTCAAGGGGAATATTTATTGACCTGTCTGCTCATTCCCCTACTTTAAGATATAGAACACACAGTAGAGCAGACCAGGTCTGGAAAGAGTGTGTAGCTGTACTGGCCAAGGTGCAATAGTGGATGCATGCATGAATGTACGGTGCTGTAAAACACTGGCTAGATAAATCCCATCAGACCACCCTTTATGGTGGAGTTTGCGTCATGTGGGATGTTGCTGATCATTCCAAATCATAAACGACCTTATAGTGCCGATATTGAAATGGATGTCAAGAATCTAGCCGTGATGTCCATCATGAAGTGATATTTACTAAAGTGCAGTGCTTAGGTGAAATAAAATTGACTACACGGGCATTGTAAAGTATTCAAAGTGCACTACATGTGTCAAAAGTTAAAAACCCGCCGAGTAGTAAGACTACCCCATGGCGTTTTGTGCAAATCGGTCGACATGTTTCAGCCCAAGGGGCATTGCCCCAGCTTTCTTCAGGACCATAAACAGGAAGGCTACTGCAACTATAAATCATGTATTAAATCAAAAACAGAGAATGTACTGAAAAAAGGTACATATCTACCAGGAACCTTCATATCTGACTGCCCACTGGAAGGAGAGAAGAACATCTTCTTCCTAGAAAACAAGAATTGTTTCACAAACAAACACCATATTACACACATGCATTCACAAAAGTGCACAAAGACCGCACAGACACAACACAACTGCATGAATGATTTGCATTCAGCATTATATCAAAAGCAAAATAGCTTTAACACCACGAGGCATTTCCTCATGGTGCTACTCACCCAGCTTTGTGTGGGTGAAGACCTCACCTCACCCGGCGACCGCTCGGGAGCATGAGACCCCGCTCTATAGTGTAGAAAAAGGAAACCATGAGTGCATGACTCTATAGTATCCAAGCCAATAGCTCTACACAAAAAACCAAACAGACGTGTGATAGTACCCCAACTGTTCAACCTTTAGTAAACCTACATTAATGTCCATAAGACGCTTGGGGAACACACATACTGTAGTGCTCTTCTTAACATAGAGCACAGAACAAGTACTCAGGTTAACCTCAGAGTGTGTTATAAGTAGCTCATAAAGAACTTGCCTAGAATCACAGTGTATAATTAATTATAGCAGGTCCTCATGAATGCCCCAGAAATAGTAATGGGGACTGTGCATAGTTAAGGGTTAATAAATATGCCCTGCGACAAAGAGCTGCAAAGTCTTCGGTGTCTAAGGGGCATAGGGGGTCGTACTAAGCTCATCTGTACGAGTACACCCGACTACACCACTCAATAAGGGCTAACTGAAAGCGAGAGAGAGAACACCCCCATGAGACTCACCTGTCCGTCGGTGCCTCGGATAGTAAACCGAGCGGAAGTGTTTTACGGTGCTGTAAAACACTGGCTAGATAAATCCCATCAGACCACCCTTTATGGTGCCCTCGATGTGCTTTAGGTAAACGCGCATGCGCGCAAGAGCAGTATCTCGATTTTCACGCTGTCGGCCATAGTTTGGTGAATCTAACGCCCATTCAATTACCGGCGGCTACTAAAGGATGAAGGGCGTTTTGATTAAACACCTCCACTTCCGCTCGGTTTACTATCCGAGGCACCGACGGACAGGTGAGTCTCATGGGGGTGTTCTCTCTCTCGCTTTCAGTTAGCCCTTATTGAGTGGTGTAGTCGGGTGTACTCGTACAGATGAGCTTAGTACGGCCCCCTATGCCCCTTAGACACCGAAGACTTTGCAGCTCTTTGTCGCAGGGCATATTTATTAACCCTTAACTATGCACAGTCCCCATTACTATTTCTGGGGCATTCATGAGGACCTGCTGTAATTAATTATACACTGTGATTCTAGGCAAGTTCTTTATGAGCTACTTATAACACACTCTGAGGTTAACCTGAGTACTTGTTCTGTGCTCTATGTTAAGAAGAGCACTACAGTATGTGTGTTCCCCAAGCGTCTTATGGACATTAATGTAGGTTTACTAAAGGTTGAACAGTTGGGGTACTATCACACGTCTGTTTGGTTTTTTGTGTAGAGCTATTGGCTTGGATACTATAGAGTCATGCACTCATGGTTTCCTTTTTCTACACTATAGAGCGGGGTCTCATGCTCCCGAGCGGTCGCCGGGTGAGGTGAGGTCTTCACCCACACAAAGCTGGGTGAGTAGCACCATGAGGAAATGCCTCGTGGTGTTAAAGCTATTTTGCTTTTGATATAATGCTGAATGCAAATCATTCATGCAGTTGTGTTGTGTCTCAGCGGTCTTTGTGCACTTTTGTGAATGCATGTGTGTAATATGGTGTTTGTTTGTGAAACAATTCTTGTTTTCTAGGAAGAAGATGTTCTTCTCTCCTTCCAGTGGGCAGTCAGATATGAAGGTTCCTGGTAGATATGTACCTTTTTTCAGTACATTCTCTGTTTTTGATTTAATACATGATTTATAGTTGCAGTAGCCTTCCTGTTTATGGTCCTGAAGAAAGCCGGGGCAATGCCCCTTGGGCTGAAACATGTCGACCGATTTGCACAAAACGCCATGGGGTAGTCTTACTACTCGGCGGGTTTTTAACTTTTGACACATGTAGTGCACTTTGAATACTTTACAATGCCCGTGTAGTCAATTTTATTTCACCTAAGCACTGCACTTTAGTAAATATCACTTCATGATGGACATCACGGCTAGATTCTTGACATCCATTTCAATATCGGCACTATAAGGTCGTTTATGATTTGGAATGATCAGCAACATCCCACATGACGCAAACTCCACCATAAAGGGTGGTCTGATGGGATTTATCTAGCCAGTGTTTTACAGCACCGTACGTTCATGCATGCATCCACTATTGCACCTTGGCCAGTACAGCTACACACTCTTTCCAGACCTGGTCTGCTCTACTGTGTGTTCTATAAATTCAAGACAACCCACAGAAAGACTAGGCCCATGCACCACTCACTACCCCTGGGCATAATGGATGAAAGCTAGGCAAAATGGGTGCAGGCCTGAGAACACTGCCTGCATTCAAAATGGCCCCCTCCCTCCCAGCACATGGCCAGGGCCTGTAGCAGCACTCAAAATGGCCCCCAACCACATGGCCTGTCCCCATGAACAACCCAAAAAATCGAAAAACACAGAAAAATCAGCACAATCCCAACCATCCAGCCCCTCCATGATGTTTAAATTCAAAACACCCCACAGAAAGACTCAGTGCACCCACCACTGAGTAACCCTGGGCAAAAGGCCCCAAAACATTCCAAAAATCGAAAATTCCAAAATTGTAGTTGCAGCAGCTGTAATGCCCCAAACAAACTTACTTGTGAAATTTCTAATCCAAAAGTGATCCAAAGAAAGTCAAAAAGGCCTCAAATCCAAATATCCAGCAGCATCCACAAAAAGTAATCCTTCCAGCTCCAGATCCAAATGAAAAGTGACCAGGAGATGGACAAATCACTGGGAGGAGCCTGCTGGACAGGAACAGGAAGTTGAAGACTGTGGGGCACTTCCTTCCTCCCACCCCCCCCTCCTCAAAATGGACTCCTCGCAAAAAAAGTGCAGGCAAATGTCAACCTGAGGAGTTATTTAGATAAAAATCATCATTTCCAGAAGGTTTATGCTGCTTGCTGGTGGATTTCTTGTGCAGAATTGCAAATTTTGTATTTTCGCGAGTGCGAGATTGTTGCTGCTCGCCGCATCTACAAGCTCGCAATTGAGAAGTACCGCGATACGTGATCCCGGCGTACTCGCGTTGACAAACTCTCGCTGTGCAAGTTGGCAAGCCGCAATTACGTAATCGCGCTCGCCAAATTCCCGCTGGATCCCGCAGCAAGATCCAAAATGGCGCAGCACTCGCAAAATATCAAGAAAAACAACTCGCCAGACGCTGAATGACGGTAAGTAAACGCCGCGCGCCGCAAAATTGTATCGCCAAGAAAAAAAAATCCGCTGCGGTAAATTCGCGAGTGTTCGCGGATTGCAAATTTACCGGAAATCCGCAAAATCCGCGAACGTAACGGATTTTCCACCCATGCTTAGATGTTGGCCTGCTGTTTTTTGCTGTCCTTGTGAATATAGCCAATCAGAGACAGTTGCAAGTTACGACCTGCCTCATAAATATTAATTAGACAGGTAATTCTGCACCCCCTCTGATTCTTTACTTTACGAACCGATCTATTAGTATATAGGTCCAGTACGATAGTGTGATGAGTAAAATAGTACATATGGCTGATAGTCATAAAGCTGCAAGTTTTCCAGGAAATTCTGTGTGGACAGTCATGAAATATTCTAAAATATCAAGAGTTACTTACTGAAGCTGGCTGTCCCCAGAGAGGTAGGAGAAGCCCCTGCTACCCAGGAAAAGCATAAAACGTGAAAAGCATGTAATAGTACAATTTTCAAATTATTTTGCTAAAATGTTCATAGGTTTGACAGGTATTTCTCTAGGGGTCCTCATTGAGGGCCTCATTAAGATGACAGTGGGTTGGGGACTGCTGTTGGTTTTCAGCAGTCCTCCTGCCTGCTTCCTTGGCAGTCGACCACCTGATCAGGAAATGACCAGGAACACTGCCTTAAAACTGCCGCCACAGCCAACATTTCTGCTACTACAAAGGCAGAGGCCGCCCATGGAGGCAGTCTCGTGCAGCTCACTGCCAGCCTAATCATGACTGCCTTTCTGCCAACTTGTTCCTGGTAGGAACACCGCTGCGCAAGAGTTGGCGGAAAGACAGGCAATGAGGTGAAGTAATGGCTCGAGGGTGAATGTGCCCATGTGTAATGTAGCCGGTGCTCATGTAGTGCCCTCCAATGCATTCAGGTTGGTGCACGCAATGTTTCACTTGCACAACAGAATGCAAGGAAACAGTGCACCCGACTGGCTAGAGGCACCGCAGTATGGCCGGCATTGGCTTCTGTATCATTTGCAAAGCAGAAGCTTGATGCTATCATGAGTCTGCCATCCACACACCACCAGCCCAGCAGGAGACCCGTAATACAGTGGTCGAGATGTCTGGCTTGCCGGCGGCTTCTGGACAGCCGCCGCGGCACGCTAGTGGTAAGGCTGCCTATATCATAATCAGGCCCTAAATAGTCAAATACTTTTATAGTGTTCCAGATTAGTCTCATTCTCCGGAGAGGTTTTTAGGGGTACCCTGCAAGATCAAACATGGTAGCAAAAAATAGGAAAATGCTTATGCCCAGATGCATCAAGCATTTTTGGAGTCACAAACGGTGCGATTCCTTAAAATCGGCCGTTTGCGACTCCAAAAATGCTTTTTGATATGCATCATTACTTTTTGTTAAAATTCGCTAATTTTGCGAATTCCTTAAATGCGATTGCATTTAAAGAATCGCAATTGTGCGATTCCTTAAATGGAATGCATCATTGTAAAAAAAATAGCGAATTTTAAAATTGCAAGTGCAAATTACCACGAATTTGAACCTCGTGGTAATTTGCACAATTGTTTAAAAAAGCACAAAAATGCATTTTTTAAACTGTTAAGTTACAGACACACATGTCCTTAGGACATGTGTGTATGTAACTTACATGTAAAAGTGCATTTCATGGGTGCAGGGGGGGTCCTTTGGACCCCCCTCTCCACCCTTGAAATGCTTTGTTGAATTCCGATTTTCAAATTGCGAATTCGCAATTCCCATTCATTCCTACGGGCATTTCAGCCCTTAGGAATGAATGAGAATTGCGAATTCGCTATTTGAAACTCGCAATTTTATTGCGATTCGGTAAAAATTGCGATTTTTACCGAATCACAAAAAAAATGCGAAAAAAATGATGCATACCATTTTGAGATTCCTAATTTGCGATTCGGTAATTTTCCAAAATTAGGAATCGCAAAACAGTACTTTGATGCATCTGGGGGTTAATGTATTAGTCCAAAGTCCCAAAAATGTCTATAAATCCATAGATCATAGATTCCACTGGCAATTCAAAGAATATAATTTCCCATTTTCCATGGCATCCTACCATTGTAAGGTAGAACTTATACAATATTCTATTTCCTTCATTTATATATTCTGCCATTTTATATTTCTAAGTAGAATTGAAGTCCAATATTATCATTTAGAATCCACTGGCAGGTGGTGGGATGGAAACAAGAAAATGTGTGCCGAACGAGCAGAGAGAAGTCCTACCTCACATATTAGACAAACCTCACGGCAGGCACAGAAGTTGTAGCTACTGCTCAGGTTGAAACTGTAGACTGTGTAGAGTTGTATTTCCCCACCCCCTGAAACAGACGGTGAAATCAGTAGAAACATTATATGCGATCATAAAGTTATCATACAAGTATTCCCTTTAGAACTACATTTGATGTTCCGCACACTAGCAGAGATCTCAGTTGCTGGTGATGAGACCATCCTTTGGTAAAATATAGGGATATTTGTATTAAATTGAAACAAATTGAATGTATTAAGTTGCATTTTGATGTAAGTTATTATTATATATTTATTTTAAAAGCAGGGAAAATAAAAAAAATTGCGCGAGCACTATAATTTAACGCTAAATTCAATTCTTTAGTCATTTAAGTACATTAATATAAAATTATTTTAAAACGATTCATCAAAAAAATCAACACATGTGAAATATGTTTATGTATTTATTATGTATTACAAATTATTAATCAAATTAATATAATTTAATTTAATATTTCGAAAACATTAACCTTAAATTTACTTTTAAACAAAAAAAGAATTAAAACATTTAAAAAATAGAATAATATATATAATTTAGATTTTTTTCATTAGAGTAAATGTATCTATATTTTAAAAAGGTAGAAGAAATTAGGGGCATATTACCAAGCACATGCGATAATTATCGCTATGCTTGGTTCGCAGCAATAATTTTACCGCCGTGCTTCGCCTATTTTTATCGCTTAGGAGCCTTGCTATTATCAAGGTTTATCTCCTAAGCGATAAAAATCGGCCGAAATGCATGTATATCGCTGAAAAGTCAGCGTTTTTCATGCATTACCGAGCTAATGCTCTTAGCCATGTTATCCACCTACCATTGGATAACATGGCTAAGAACTGCTCAGGGCAGGCGTTCGCTTTTGGAGATATTCGCGCTTAGCGCGAATATTTCCTAAAGCTGGTAATCGGAGATAGCGATGTTAGCGACTGTTTTCAGTCGCTAACATCTTGGCACGCCCACTTTGCATGTCATTAGCGATAATTATCGCTGACATGCAAAGTGGGCCCCTAAATGCCCGCTATCACCTACAAGCTGTCGCTAACTGGTGTTAGCCACAGCTTGGTAATAGGGCGATGAAATTATCGCCACATTAGCGGGAAAAAGTCCCGCTAATGCGTCGATAATGGCCCTTGATAATATGCGCCTCAATTATTTTTAAAATTATTTCCTATGGAGTCCCTGTTTGTATTCTCTAAAGGAGGGTTTTGCAGTACAAGTTGTTGATAATATGTGGTGCTGGACTTGTTCGACCTCGGAGCTGGAGTGAATGTGAAACTATTTTGGGTCTTTTTTGCTGTACTAATTACAGTGGTGCCCTTTGTGAATGCACTGGGCTTACTCTTTTGTGATTGGGTGGTTATCTCTCCCAAACCCCATCATTGACTCTCCCTTAACCTCTCCTTACACCTTTCTAAATCAGATCCCAATAATTTGTAAACATTGCCAATTTCCCATCCACACCCTTCTGTCCCTGCCACATTAATTACTAAAATATATTGGTCCTTGGTCAGAAAGAGAGTTCCCCACATAGAAGACAGGCAAGGTAGTGGTGTAGACTTCCCCAAATATGTTAGTGAATAGCATTTTGTAGTACTTTAGTAGTACTAATATAGTACTAATAAACGCACTGGAAAATGTGCTTTGTGAATAGGCCCCTACATGTTTAGATAAGGGACATCTTGTTAATTCATCATCTTGCAGGCTCTCGTCTCACAATGAAGCACTGATGGATAATAATTGTAATTAATCAGCTTCATCAGCATACATGATAATGTGCTTGGATATAATCACAAAATAACAGCCAAAGCTGCAATTCTTCTTTAGCACTAAGAAAATACAGTTAGTTAAATGCACACCTCAACTTGAATTATTACTCAATCATCAGCGCTAAATATATGATGGACATGTAATTATTAAATCCACAAACAACAGCTTGTCATTTTCTGAGAAAAATAAATTTGTCCTGTTTTCTCCCCCTGATGTCGTTCTCAGGCCTATCCACAGGCAGCTCATGCTGGGATTGCTGCACAGAGAGTCACAGACATCAGGTTCTGGTGGTCGAGCCAT
The DNA here is from genome assembly GCF_964263255.1 of Lissotriton vulgaris. Lineage (NCBI taxonomy): Eukaryota > Metazoa > Chordata > Amphibia > Caudata > Salamandridae > Lissotriton > Lissotriton vulgaris. The sequence goes on from NC_141694.1 coordinate 528,566,546, forward strand.
CTTTTCAGCATTTTTAACCCTTCAAACTCATCAAGACCATTTGTTTTCCAAATGCTGCCTTTCTTTGGCTGCGATATGTGACTCCTGCCAAGGATTTTGTGGACCACCGTTTATAATGTGGCTAGTTTAGCAGGCAGCACTGCTGCTGTCACTCTGTCTGTCTTCCGTCACTGTGCCCGGTTCTCTTGTGGAGACGGTTGGATATGGGTGTACGGCAGGGCGGTAGGATGGTGGGTTCAGCGGGTGTCTTGCCACGCATTTTGTATTGCAATCAAATAATCCCCACATTAACTCCAAAACCGGCAATGAGACCTCAGCTGTGTGGGTGGAGGCGGCGGCTCTAGTAAATGAAGTGAGCCACCATCATTGCTGTTTGTTGCTTTGTTTGCCGTTGATTATCTGCACTATCTGTACCACCTGTATCTCATGCATCGCCTGTATTACTTATCAACTTTGATCTTGAGTAGGAAGAGCTGTGCGAACCATTTTACACTAGCAAATGGACCGATGCAATTTGATATTGAGCTCCTGAAATAAGAGCTATTTTGTATAGAACGAATAGGAACTTGTATAATGTAGTTCAGTAATATTCTTACATCTGATATTTTATGAATATAAATAGTTATTAATGTTTTTTAAAACAGGCATGTATACTGACCAAATTTAAACTAATGCATTTTTATTTTTGTAATGGTTTTTATTAACTATACAATAAATTCTTCATTCATTCATTACCAACAGACTGTTGTGTGACAGACAGGGATACCTGCAAAGTCACATTAGGAGCACTGCCTGATCTCCCTCAATACCTGCAGAACCACAATATTGTCAAGGGGAGCTCCATGTCTCAGCTGCCACCACTAATTTTTAACAAAGGAGGGAGGGAGAGGGAAAGTGGATTCGATCTCCCCTAGCAATTTACATAAACAAAATAGAATCCACTCTAGTGGTGGTAGTGGTCCCTACAATGGTGGGGAGCACACAGTGTTTTGTAAAATACCCCTCACACACCAACAGGCCCCTTGGTGTCATGCTTCATCATTGGGGTCTTCGCACCCCTCTACGGGATGCGGCGTGCTACGACTCACGACTACATAGGAGCACTTGAAGTGAACTATGTGTTGGTGTGTGTGGGGGGGTTTTAAGTGTGAGTGGTGAAGTGGTGAGAGGTGAAGGTTAAAAAATACCTGGCTCGTAGGGTGAAATAAACTTTATTAAGCCCTCGGCTGGTATCGTTAAAAGGGTGCAAGGTGAGGTTGTTACTGTGTTTTAAGGTACATCAACCTCAGAAAGTGCGTCGACATGACATGTTTCGGAGTGTGGAAACTCCTTCTTCAGGACGAGGGAGTGCACAAACCTCCTCACCTTACTCACATGTTGTGTAGATGTTAAAGTGTTTGTTACAAAAATATAATCTACAAAAAATTAGGTTAAATGTTCCTAATTATGTTTGTAATCCAAAAGTCTGTTTGCCCAGTTGGCGATACTAGAACAAGACCTGTAAAGATAAAGGCATGATAAATCCAAACATCACAGTAGGAAATAGATTCTCATCAGGAAAATAGCCTGTTCAAAAATAAAGGGTAGTCTGTGACCAGGTATGGTCTAGAACCCTGAAAAGAAAAAGACAAGGACACACATACAGACAAGGACACACACATTACAATGAATAAGTCATATGCTTCTCCTAGGTAGTTGTATTGTAGGAGAAAGATTGGTTTGTTCAATGCTTACTTATATATCAAGGCAGGGTGGCCTCATGAGCCCTGCGTGGTATTGGGGGTTGTCTTCCGGCTCAATGTGGCTACCTAAAGGACATAGGAAGCTTAATTTAGGATTTGTAGACATTACTCAAGGGTAAAGTGGGCTCGGTTCTCTAAGCAACAAACTCACGGTTACAGCATGCTTCGATGGGCTGTCATCCCCTCAACGCGGCTCTGACGATATGCCGTGTGTATGAAGGCTCGTCCCTTATATACTGCCAGGTGTGCTCCTAATTGTTACTTAATTGGAAGTGGGTCAAGCCCAAAGAAGGAGAGGAACCCTGATTAGTTTGCCGGTTGTGCGCGGAAGAGGGGGGCGTTTTTCTGGTAAGACACGCATGCGCGCAGGAGTAGCGATAGCCCCTGTTCTCTGTGGAGAAAGGGCGTGTTGCTGGCCAAAAGCACATGCGCCGAGGAGTAGCGCAAGATCCTGTTGATTGTGGAGGATCCAACGCGCAAGTGTCATATCGCGCTGTAGCCCTGCACGTATGTGAAATGAACCTGGTGCTCAATAGTATGGGGTCAATTAGTATGAATGTTGAATGGATAGGAAAAGTTGTTCACTCAGATCTTGTTATGCTGGGATAGTATGGACAAACCCCTGCATATATCAATCCACTAAGGAGCTGCACATGATCCTCAACAATGCCCTAACTTTCGTTGATAGATGGGAAGTCAGGTCTTGCTGGTTTTTTGATGTTTTTTTTTTGATGAGACCTATGAGCCCATAAGTCATCGCAGTTGGCCCCATGGGATAGAGTCATTGAGTCCGTTTGTGTCGGTGTCCAAACGGAAAACCCACCTCTGTTCCTTCTCAAATAGGCCGACATCAGTGGGGAGCTGTTCAATTACAGTCCAGTGTAGTTCATTGACACAATGTTGTGCCTCCAAAAAATGTGCTGCCATTTTTGTGGTTGATTTTTTGCACCTCACGTTGCTTTTATGCTCATTTATTCTGGTCTTAACTGCCCGAGTGGTCATACCCACATATTCCAAGTTACAAGGGCAGGTGATAAGATACACAACATTCTTGCTATTGCAATTAGTGAACACTCGTTGTTCCCATTTTGTGCTATTCTTGAAAGTTAGAGTGTTGCTTTTCTTTGTTAAGTGGCTACTATTGCAATTCCCGCATGGATGATGTCCCTGCACTCCACGTAACTGCGGTCTGGTTACTGTGCTTTGTGGTCTTGTGTGCACAAGAATGTCTTTGAGGTTCCTTCCTCTTCTGTGGACAAAGAGAGGTTTCTCCAAGTTTAACGTACCACACGTGAGTATGCGCAAGTGTCTGTTCACCAGTTTGGTTACCTGGTTGGAAAGGGTACTGTATGTGGTGACACATACTGGTCTGTTCAAAGTATCGTCTTTTGGAACCTTGTCTTCCAGGAGTGACTCTCGATTGTTATTACGAGCCCTTTTCATAGCCTTCTTTATAATCTTTTCGGGATATAGTCTTTGTTTTAGTTTTGCGCTTAGATCCTGGGCTTGGGATTTGTACCTTGCTACGTCGCTACAATTGCGGCGTAGGCAGAAGAACTGTCCGTATGGTAGGTTCTCTCTTAAATGACGAGGGTGAAAACTATCAAACCGTAGGAGACAGTTCCTCGCCGTCAGTTTGAAATGAGTTTCAGTCTTTAAGGAACCCGGCTCATGATATATATTTTGGTCCAGGAACACCATCGACTCTTTTGACATTGAATGAGTACATTTTAAGAAGGCATTTTGTGTATTCAGCCATGTCATGAAATTCATGATTGATTGTTTGTCACCTTCCCGGATGACTAGGACGTCATCTATGTAACGTTTCCAGGTGCGCATTCTGCCCCTGAAAGGATTGTTGGGATGGAGGATCTTGGTGGACTCCAGGTGGTGCACATATAATCCCGCCAGGCTCGGCGCGAAAGTGCTCCCCATGCTGGTTCCATGTTGTTGCAAGTATAGGGTGCCTTCGTATTCAAAAAAGTTTTTTGTAAGTGCTGTTGAAATGCACTCCATCACCACACCTCGTGGGGTTTGATATTTCCATGTTTTAGAATGTAGAACCTCCTCAATGATAAGCAGGGTTTCGTCATGGGGAAGGCTGGTGTAGAGGCTCTCTACATCTAGACTCAGCAGCATCTGTGAGTTCTGGTCAAATGGGAGATCTTGTACCCTTGAAAATAAATTCAATGGAAAGGGATTCCTTAATTGCGATTCGCAAATTGTGAATTGCAATTGAGGAATTTTTAGAAATCGCAAATAAAAATGCGATTTTTTGACGCATAGCAATTTGCGATTCCTTAATTTTCGCAATTAAGAAATCGCAAAAGCTAACTTTGATGCATGTGGCTGATTTATCCTGGAACATTGCAAGATTGAGTAATAAGCTTGGCTGTCCTGATTAGGTTAATTTTGTGGACCAATTCGAAATGTTCTCCTTTTAGGAGACTTGGAAACTACTTCATTATCTCGATCTGGGCTTGTTTGTTTTGACCAGCCTGTCTTTTCATATGGGAGAGGCCGTCCATCAGGGGACCGGCGACATGGATTAATACTACTATTGCATGTTAATTTATTATGAACAACTTAGGTTACCCTGATGTCTTGCGTGTTAATGTGGAGTTTTGCATGGGGGTCTCCTAGTGGTCTACAACGTCTACTGTAGGAATGAAAACCACAAAGGCTAACTTAGCAGTTATTGATCTAATTAATGCTCATTTGGCATCTCATGCACCAGATGCATACAGAGTAGTGATGGGGGATTTTGATTGTTTGTTTCAACCAATTGAAGGCTGGATATATTGGATAGGAATTTACCTTCAATAAATGAAAAGACAAGAGGCTCTTGCCAACACAGTTGGTTTAATTCAATGCTGCTGCCGGGATACCCTGGACAGAATGCATCTGCTCAAAATCTCTTGTTGTAAAAAGTTTTGGCCGTCCATTCATCTATTTTATGAGGTATAATAAAATAATTTTCTACATTCCCAAAAAGCATCTCAGTTTTAAATGAACAAATGCAGGCATCTGGTAAGGACACAGATGGCCCTCGACCTCTGGGAGAGCTAGTGTGGTCCAGTTGATTGCTCCTCATGCATGTGCTCTCTACATGTGGTGTGCCTGTCGTGTCCTGTTTGGTTGAGTGTGCCTATCTACGTGTGGTATCTAGCTTTGAGGTATTTTGGGTAACACAAGCCTTTGGCCAAACAGGTTTTATTGTGGACAATTATCTTGGGCTTTTTTTGTGGTTCAATGTATCTATCCGTGGAACTGATTGGGGTTTCCCTTAAATGCGTGTTTGTCTTTGGATTATCGGGGACCCCACCTGTGACCTGTTACTCATTAGACATGGGCATGGGTCACAGAGTCTGCCTGACCACAAATCTATGACTCAGGGTTGATGGAGAGGTCACCGTGAGTGAATCCAACAGCAATGATGTAAGTTTATTGGAACTCCTACAAGTAATATGGCAGCCACTGGTATCCTTTTTATCGACATTATCATCATTACACATACAATTGGTATTTTGTACATTGATATGGTTTGTACTGCAATTAAGAAGACTATGTTTGCTCTGGTCTGAATGCAAATTGACATTGTTCTTATTCGCAACAATAATATTTTTGTATGAGCATGGATCACAGAATATATTGGTGTCATTCCTGCTGATGTCAGCGCAGCTTTGCGAGCACAAGTTACATTATATATTGACATTGCATTGACGGACATGTGTGGGTACAAGCGGTGGCATATGTTCACATTGCATTTACTGATATTGCCATTGTTGGGTGTGCACATATAATGGCATTCATTGACATCGTATTCACCCATCTCAACATTAGGTTGGGAAAAGAGGATGAACTATGAGTAATATCTGCCCTCTCTCTGGGGAACATCCTTTACCACGCAAATTTTACAACGCAGTACCTTCACCACGCAGGTATTACAACGCAAGTCGTTACAACGACTTGCGCTGGGGGGCGCTGTAGGATAGGGAATAGTTTAATTTACTACCCAAAACCTTCCCTACTATCCACGGGGACTGGAGTTGGGGCTATCCAGCGCCCCCCAACGCAAGTCGTTGTAACGACTTGCGTTGTAAAACCTGCGTGGTAAAGGCATGCGTGGTAAAAGCATGAGTTGTAACGACATACATCCCTCTCTCTACCACCAATCAGGAGGGCATCAGCTGCTGTCTTACAGCTAAACACTTTGGTTCTTGGCAATGGGAGAACCCTTTCAGACAAGGAGGGGAGGGACATGATTAATTGGCAGGGGTGCTTGAGCCGAATAGATTATATATTGCCGGATATCAAGTATGGCCCCATGTTGATGATATATAAGTGATACAGTGGCAAGATATTGATCACAATGTATAATGGGACTCAATGCCTCCTATATTTTTAACCATTCGATAGCAGTCTTGACCTCTCAAGTAATCGCCTAAAGCTGAGGTGGAGTATTATTGCCTCAACCAGGACCATTAAGAAGCACATTTATGAGGCTCTTGCAACTGCGCTGGAAGCAGTCCTATTGATGGGGGGGGGGGCATTCCTTGACAGCTGCCATATGGGATGACCTTGATAATATCTATACCGCCATATTTTTTTCTACATTTAAAAATCATTTTATGGTGGAATCTAGGTCTCTACTTAGAAAGGCCAAAGTGGCTCCATGGTACTCCAAAGTCCGCAGGGCTGCCCATAGATCCCTACCAGACGCCATTAAGAGTGGCCAGTGGGATTCAATAAAGGAAGCAAAGGCTTCTTAAAATGCTAAACTAGCTAGGGCTAAGCATGAGTATCAGATGGAGACATGGGATGTCCTGTTTAATGCAGTAAAAGCAAAAGATCATCAGTTGTTTTGGTACACATTGGCTGATAGGACTCTGGATTTGGTCACCCGGTGAGCTCTAACATCTTGACAGCAGCATGGGTCAATCACTTTCCGGGGTTTTATGCTGAAGGGGGGGTCAGTGTTGAGGCAAGGATTGGCTGTGGTACTACCAAACACCTCACTACCAAGACAGTAGAGAGTGCCTATGCAGAGAGCAATTTACACAAGCAGGCCCTACTGGAACTGACTGCCTGTGAATTTCCTCCTATTGACATAAGGGAGGTTACCAAAGCCAACCTCGCCAACCTCACCCTCGCCACAGTTCCTCGTATCCGAAAAACCACCACCGTCGGAAGATCCTTCTCCTACCTCGCCACCAAGACCTGGAATGCTCTCCCTACCAGCCTACGACAGACTCAGGACCTGCTGGCCTTCAGAAGACTTCTCAAGACCTGGCTCTTCGGTCAGTAGCGACCCCCCTCACCCCCCCTCCCCCCAGCGCCTTGAGACTCTCACAGGTATGTAGCGCTTTAGAAATGCAGTGATTGATTGATTGATAGATTAGGTCACTCCAGATAAGATGTCAGGCCTTGACAAGGTGCCTTGGGACCTGTTCAAGGCAGATAACGCAATTTGGGTCCCTTACTTTGCTATGTATTTCAATTGTATTTTGAAGAGTTACCCCCTCAATCCCCTTGAGCAGGAGCCAAGATAGTACCAATTTACAAGGAAGGTTTTCTGGGTCCATGCCATCTAATTACGAGTCAATTAACCTTATTGATAGCTTTTAAAAGCTCTTTTTATATATATTGTTGGATTGGTTCTACTAATGGGTTGAGGGGATGGGTCTCAGAACCCTTCTCCAAGCAGGATTCAGGCCAGGGACTAGTGCCATTGTCCAAGTATTTTGACTACTACTCATATATTGGCAGTATGTCACTCTGGGAGAAGGGTGACTCTATGTAGTTTTTGTGGACCTCTGAACTGCCTTCGATCTTGTGTCGAGTAAGGGCTTATGCAAGCATGGGGAGCTGACAACATTGATACCGGTTACAAGGGGGGTTAGACAGGTCTGTGTTCTTGCGCTAACCTTGTTTCTATCATAGATTAACTATTTGGTAGCTCGTCTAGAAAGGTGCAACCATGATGCCACTAGCTTAGCCAATTCCCTATGGGTATTCAAAATCTTTAGATCAGTTAAATGTCCTCTTTGAGCAGAGTGGGCTTGAGAGCTGCCTCCAAAAGGCCACGTATATGGTCCTTAATCCTAGATAAACAACCCACCCAAATCTATCTCTGAGTGGTGCTCCTTTTGGAAGTGCTGGCACCTTTAAATATGTAGGTCTCACACAGATGAAGAACTTTGGCTGGTGTGCACAGATCCATAAGAGCGAGCTGAAGCTTAAAGATTATGCAGTGAGTATCTTGAAGGGTTTTGCGTGTTCTAGCTTCCGACCCACATCTCCGGCCATCCACATTTACAACCTACAAGCACTAGGTGGATCTTTATATGGGGTAGAATTGTACACAATAAATGGAGGTGGATGAGAACCATTTATTCTTATTTTCGGTGAATCTCCCAACTTGTACCCCACTCCTGCCACTATTCTTAGATCTGGGCAACAGGTCCATCACCCATAAAGCATCCCTCAGACCTTTGATGTATTGGAGATGGCTTTGGCCCTCTGTGGACTTAGTCCAGTATTGGGTGAGATTGAAGGCGTCACTTAGGTAGGCTGGAGTCTAGAGGATTCCCTGGATTGGACACATTAAGACGTATCTGATAAAGCTGGGATGTGCACACCTGTGGACTACTTCAGTTGCTCTGACTGGTGTGTCGTCCAAGGCTGTATGTAATGAGAAGGAGTAAGAGAGCTCTGACCCTAGTGTTCCAGGAATTTAAAGATAACTTCCTTGTGGAGGACTACATGAACTCCAATGAACCCCCATTGACAAAAACCTGTACATAAAATTTCGTTTCGGGACCTCACCACTGCATACATTAAACCCTAACTGAGGGCAACATGCTACTGACCAAGACTTGACCTGTCCTTTTCTTCCCCAGACAAAGGAGCACATTCATTTCATCCTATTTTTCTGCCAACATTATTACAACCACAGAAAGACGTGGATATTGCTACTCTGTCTGACTATGGGGATTAGGGACTTTAGGATTGTTTCTAAAATACTTAGATACAATACAGAACCTTTGAATGTATTTTCTGTGTCCCATTGTCTACTGGGTGTGTTGAAAATGAGGCAGGGAGGTGTAATGTCCAAAATACTGTATTGCACTGCCCCTTGTTGTTGGCAATGTGATCCATGAGAAGTAATTTAGCTCCATCTTCTAATTTAATGACCTTTTAAAGGAGGTATTCATTTTTTATTTGAAGTTAAAAGTACACGTTTTTAGTTGGAGGCAGTGTAACTCCAAGACTAGTAATTTTTAATGTTTATACTGCTACTTATGTACTGCTATTATTGACTTTTTATGATGGTTTTCGCGGATTCTACTGGTTTTAACGTTGTTTAAGTTTTTATCTGCATTGTGCTTATGTGAACTTTTATGGCAGCATTCCCTGATCAAGATTATAAGAGAAAAGAATAAAAAAGACTTCTTTCGAAATCAAGAGTTTTATTTTGAATAAATACATTGAGTCATCTTAACAAAAAGCACCGGTTTTTATTTTATGAAATCCACGAATTTGCTCCGCAAATACCAGATTGCCATTTCCATCTAGTACTCAGATATTCTTCTGGTTCACAAGGACAGAATCTACCTCACATGCCCATGTTTAACAAACATAAAATCGAGACTCCAATAATATGCCTGTGGGAGCCACCAAATGTCACAGAAGGACGCCTTTGTCGCAGGTTGAACAAAATGAGCAAACATTTTCAAGAGATTCACAAAACAGGTGTCTAAATAATAATGATAAGAATGCCGACAATATGTAAGGTATGTACCCATGATGGTTATGAGGTTTGCAGCATTTTGAAAGGCCACCATGTCCTTCATCCAAGTCTCATTCCTTTTAGTGGCTTTTAGATTTCCTGCAAACGAACCACGGTATTAACTCTATTTTAAACATCAAGGACGTTTACTGGCCTGTACGCCAATGCAGTGCGATCAAGCAACGCTTTATCATCAGTATACATCAATATCTGAATATGGTCATTTAATAGCTTTGGTGGAAAGGCCATACCACACTGAGAAAGACTTACATATTCAGGCTTAAATAAAAAGTGCTAAAAAGCACTCCTGGATTTAAGCCTCTTAGCAGTTTGTCCCAGAGCAATCCCCTTTCTCTAGCAGAGTCGCTTTAACGCATGTGCAAAGTGGGCTTTGTCCAGGGACCCCAGCCTTTCAGGGCCCCTCTGAAGGCTCCGTTAACCACACAGTCCTGCCCTGGTGACCTTGAATGATTCTTAAACATAAATACAATTTTCTTTTAATTAATTTTTTTTACGGGTAATGTGTGGGAGTCTATTACAGATATTTTGTAGGGAAATGTTGTTCTATTTGTTTCTTGTAACATCCATAATAAAATGCCTTTCAGATTAAAATAGGACCTCGCATATAAGCAATGCATCAGATTGCAGAGATTATTTGCAATAATGTTAGTGAGCTGCTGCTATATTACAATATTGAAAACACACTTCACTCTCCCTGAATATTAGAGGGAAACACATTTAGGGCCATTTTATGATGTCGGATGGAGGAAACTCTGCCCGATATCATCTCGGGACCGACGAACACCCAGCTAATTAGGTGCGACCGAACACTGTTCAGTCGCATTCCTATATTTTTTAATGAGAGAATGCATTCCAGCCATAACCCATCCGGAATGCATGCTCCCATTGAAAAATGAGAGGTGCAGTTCATACCTGCACCCCTTGGCAGGTACCTCAAGGTGCCTGCCACTGGGTGCAGGGATCAACAGGCGGGCATCATGGGTGCCCCATCGGCTTGCAATCAGAGGCCGTGCACCCAAGGGGACCATGTTGGGGGCCCCCAAAGTCGAATTCCGCCAGCCTTTCTATGTTGGAAAGGATGCAAGACCCGACATTGTGAGCCCTAGGGCGGAAAGAGCGGCCCTTGGGAGTACTGGCCGCATGCCAACTGTCTGATGGCCGCTCCGAGCCCATCAGAAGCCAGTCCGAATGACCGTTTAGATTCCTTTCCAACTGCCTCCATCATAATGAGGCGGTCGAAAAGGAATCCAACAGGCATATTACAGTGTGGTTGGAAAGGCTCTGACCAATGGTCCAAGCCTTTTCCGACTCCATCGTAATCGGCCCCTTAGTTGTTCGGCCAGTCGCCCTGTGAAGTGCCAATGCCAAAGAGGGCATGAAAAAGCTGAAATTTAATCATAAATTTAAAGCTGCTCCTATCAGGGGCCCTCATACTATGCTTGATAGTTTTGATAATGGGCTTCATGGCTTTAAATATGCAGCATAATTGATGACTTTGTGATTGGAGATGAAGGGCCAGATTTCTACAGTTTTGCATGTGGATGTGCCACTTTTGTGGAACAGCCATGACGCAAAATGCTACTAGATATTCACAAAGCTACTCAAACGATGATTTGCCCCATCATGTGTGGCTTTACAAACAAATGTATAACACAACTTAGTGGTTTATGCTGCACTGTACTACATTTCGGTCAGGGAGGAATTTCATGGGTGAAGCATGGTTGTTCCGGTACATCCAACCATGCATTTCATGCAATCCGAGATTTATAAAGGTTTGAAGGTTTGTAACCCTGGGATCGTGTGAAATTGCTACCCAGCGAATTGAATAACAAGTACAAAATATTTTTTTTCTCCTCATTATTGTATATCTTCCTGCATAAAAACAATTAATTACAATGCAAGGGTGCCTGCATTGGCGGTAGGCTGCCTGATGTGTGCCAGCGCAATAAGAGAACATGAGTGCACCATATCTTAGTAGATATGGCGCATTTATGCTCTCTTCCTTTCACGCAATGCAGCCAGCAAGTCACCTTGCTGCTTTGTGTTAAAGGTTAGTAAATCTTTCCAGTATTACGTGTTCGCAATGCTTTTTGCATGCTCGGGGGGGGGGGGAATATCGCTCAAAATTGCCCATACGGTCACAATGGGCGTGGCCATCTTGTTTTTCGCTCTATTTCTATGGTTTTGGGCCTGCTTTTCTATCCTCCCTCTATCTTTGCAATCCTTTGTTTCCTTACACTTTTTTTAATCTCTATCTCTTTAATTTCCTGATTTTATATTTTGAGTTTTTTTCTACTTTTTGTGACTTTTTCTAGTACTTACTCACTCTTTTTCTATAACTTGCTTTTTTAATTTCTTTTACTTACTTTTCGAATTACTCCCTTTTCTTTTCCGCCCCCCCCCCCCCGGCGAGTCCCAGGACCATGGTCAAGGGCAAGGGAAAAGCCAAGGGCAAGGCTGCTCGCAGCTGTGACCACCTTCTCTGCGGCAGGTGGAGCCCACATGTGATGCAGCCACGGGCCTTATTCAGTGAGGCAGAGGTGGCCACACTTGTTTTTTTTATCTAGTGCCACCTCCCCTTAACCCTGGCAGCAGGCGGCAGACCTGGGTCTGTGTACAGGCCCCAACAGTGGGGAAAGATGCGCCAGGCAGTGTTTCACTGCTCTGGTGTCCAGTGCACCAACAACCAGCTGACGAACCGGAAGTCCGATATCCTGGTTCGGGACCTGCTGGACCTGCTAGGGGTGGAGGTCACGGGGCTTGGTGAGTAGCTATTTAATGTTTCTATCTTGTGTTCTTCTGCCCTGTGTTATTGTTAGAACTGGGGGTCTCTAGTTGGCAGAAGTAGGTACTACTGTCCAAATAGGGACCCTTGCTTCTAGTCAGGGTAAGGAGGATACCCCCCTTTAGATAGCCCTTGCTCACCCCCTTGGTAGCTTGGCACGAGCAGTCAGGCTTATCAAAGGCAATGTGCTAAGTATTTGTACCAACACTCACAGTAACACAGTGAAAACACCACAAACTGACTCCACAACAGTTTAGAAAGATAAAGGTATTTTAATCTAAACTACACAAGACCAAAACGACAAAATTCCAACATACATAGTTCAAGAATATGGTTTCAAAAAAGTTCTTAAGGTTGCTTTAAAATAATCCACAGTTGAGTCACGTTTCAGCCGTCTTCCTGGCTGAAGACGGCTAATAGCCAGAAACCGCTCCTAGGATCCTTGATTCCGGTCCAGGGAAGACATGGATTGGCAGTTCGGTCCGGACTGTTCCCATGAGGCACAGGGTCAAGACTGATTTGCATATGGCCGTGTCTGAATTGGGGTGGCTTGGTGAGAAAAATAACAATGGATTAAACCCAGATCTGTGACTGGGGGTGAATGTTTTGCTATTGTGCAACATTACGTCCATCATATTGTGTGTTTTGCTGTTCACCCTATGTGGGAAAGGTATGCCCAGAAGTGGGTCCCGTGCTCACTATGCCACTGGAGTCAAGCTATCCTGGCTGAAGACGACTGATAGCCAGAAACCGGTCCTAGGATGCTTGATGCCGGTCCAGGGAAGACATGGCTTGGCAGTTTGGTCCTGACTGTTCCCATGAGGCACAGGGTCAAGACTGATTTGCATATGGCCATGTCTGAACTGGGGTGGCTTGGTGAGCAAAATAACGATGGATTAAACCCAGATCTGTGACTGGGGGTACATTTTTTGCCATTGCGCAGCATTCCATCCATCATATTGTGTGTTTTGTTACATTTTAACAGAGGCAGACAAAGTACATATACAGCAACATAGCATTTTACAAATTAAGTGACTAAATCAATGTATCGCTGTCAGTCATACCATTACACTCAACTCCACCCCTACTACACAGACATGTAGGTCTGCTGTGGTTGTTGTTGACTTGTTTATGTTTTATGCCACTCATGAAATGCCCTGATTTATTCCATAAATCATCTCCGATCCTACCAAGTGACTGCGAAGATATTATGTCACTGTTGTCATCATCATGGTGTTGTCCAACTCAGTGTGCAGTGTAAAGACTGAGTCCACATTCCATATTGAAAATGCTATTTATCGGCCTGCAATAGAAGTACAATTTTGTTATTAAAAAACAAGAAGGGAAACATTGACTTGAGTTACTTTCAGTGTGTCGATTAAATAATAGTACACTATGAATTCACTTCATGCACAACAAACATTAACCACACAAATCACCCAGTCAGCGTCCAATGCATGCCATCATTCATTACCTGTTATTTCTCATCTTCAGTTAAGGGGCAGTCTCTCTTGGCTCAGGAAGGAGGATAGCTTTAGGAGTCATCATGTTCCACTTCTTTTGGAGGGACTCAACAAGGCAACATTTTCTTTTTTCTTCTATTATTCTACATCCAATCATCATCTGGCTTGAGGGAAATGGATTTAGGGTGAGTCAGGAGGATGGAGAAGCAAGGCTCGGAGGAGTGGACTTCAGTTAAATGCAAGCAGCTGCAACTCCAAAATGGCAATAAAAAGACTAGAATACGATGGTGATGGATTTGTTGTGATTCAAAATTTTGAACCAGAAAAACAGACACACATAAAAATAAATAAGGAAGGAAGAAAGTTAAAAGTTCAAGCCTAGTTGTCAAGGAAGTATAACTCATCCTCAAACTCTGGGGGTTCAACCAGAAGTAGGTAATCATCTAACACACTACTTCCTTCACCTAAGTAGCTGACCTCATCTTCCTGCGTTGATTCATGTATTGTGTAATTCGGTGGTATAAATTGCTGATTCATTTTGATCATGGAAAACCCTCCATGATTTTCGGTAGGAGACTAGTCCTTTTCACTGTTACAATGGCACTAGCAGCACTGAAAACACTTTCAGAAAAGACACTTGCAACAGGGCAAGCCAAATAGTTTATCACCAGCCTGCTGAGCACTGGCCATTGGCCCCTTTTCCCATACCAATACCGCAATGGGTTTTGATCAATGTAGTCCTGTGTTGAGTCATCCATATAGGCCTGGACCATCCGCTCAGTGTTCAGCGGTGCTACACTTTGTTTGGCCTCTTTTGTCTTTGCATCAGCACTGGACCTAGCAAGCCCTTGCTGTAAATACCAATACTGGGCTGATTTTTCTGGTACTGGTGATGATCCTGTTCTTGCTGTTGTCAATAGAGTTGGTGAACGCTCTGAGCCAAATGCACTACCCTCAGGTTCTGAAGTGGAACTTGATGCCGGATGCCCTGCTGCAGTACTTGTTTTGGGTTGGAGTAGCAGGCCTTAAATTGCCAGCCGTTCATTTTCAAGGTCACTGGCTGCCTCAAAAAGCTATCCAAGTTTTGTACTGGGCAACCTCCAGTTCTGAAAAAGGAATTAATGTCTTACTTTTCAGTGCCGGTTTGTACCGTGGATCCAGAATTGTGGCACAAATGTAATGTTTTTCTGACACAATCTTAGTTTGCACCCTTGTATTTTCAGTTAAGCGACAGGATAAGCTCTCCACCAACTCATATGCTTCCTTTTTTTACCCCACACCTATGTACGCTTCAGACACCTCCTTCAGCTGTTGCTCTAGCATGTGCAACAATAGGATAGCTTGGCCCATAGTACAGTCCTCCTTGCTGACTTCACTTGTGAAGACCTCAAAAGGAAGATGCATCTCTGTCAGGCATGTAACTAGGCACCATTGGTTCATCTGAAGGGTCATGCATTTCAAAGTAGCATCCCCTCTTTGCATGACATATTCATTGATTGGTCTGTACTGCTCAAACAGACGGTCAATCATGTAATACGTTGAGGTCCAACGTGTTGCAACCTCCTGATGAGTGATTTGACTGGTAGTCTATGGTCACCTTGAATGATCCTCAACTGCTCCCGGGATTTATAAGAATGGCTGAA
Organism: Lissotriton vulgaris; assembly: GCF_964263255.1. NCBI lineage: Eukaryota > Metazoa > Chordata > Amphibia > Caudata > Salamandridae > Lissotriton > Lissotriton vulgaris. Next base: position 528,581,992 of record NC_141694.1, read on the forward strand.
ACGTGTGCGTATTCTTTGGCAGGTGGTCAGTAAGTTGCTGACTATGGCTACTTTATTTCAGAAAGTCTTGAACAATAATGGTAATGCAGTGTGCCAAACTTGGGACCCTGAAATAGGTACCATCCTCCAGGGCCTTAAGTACATTACTGCCATTATTCGTGGCAACAAAACCAATGTTAAGCCCTCTTGGGCTCAGCCATTCAAGGACCTTGCTGGCAAACTCTTCCAAAATATTTAAAGCAGTATGAGATTTCTCCATGGCGAACATGGGTACAGTTGCATGTTTCCGAGTAGCATGACACCTGCTTCAGATATCTTTTCTCTAACCCCCACAAAAGATATCCTGTATACAGTCATGCACATGTAATTAGTGACTTGGCAACTGGTCCACATGTCTGTTGTCAGGTGGAAATTGTGAACAACACTCTGCAGCAAAGCTTGCCCAAACAATTCCAGAACATCATGATGTAGTGCTGGAACAGCAACTCTGGCAAAATAGGACTGGCTGGGAACCTTCCATTCAGGGCAGATGACTGACACAAATTCAAGGAAACCCACCATAATTTGTATCAAGCTTACCCTGCCTAACAGAATGTCGACAAATTGAGCATATAGCAATGTTCTCCTCCTTACTGCTAACCGAAAAGAAGTCCCAAACTGGGGGAGTGAACTTTCTGGTGCTGCTGGAGGTGCCACTTTCAATTGCAGATGAACTGGAGGGTGGGCATAGACTTTGTCTCTGTGCACTTACAGTACCACTACCTACTGAGGTGGTGGTTGAGCTGGATATACATGTAGGTCCCTTCTGGGCCTCAGCAAATGCAAATATGGAAGCTGGAGGTGGTGTTATTACCTGTCTTGGAGGTATCTGTGCTACATCCCTCCCAGCGATTTTGGATAGGGTAATAATGTTGGTCTCCAACTCTTCTGGGCCGGGAGTGATGTTCATGATGACTGGCTCGTCATCATCACCCCCCTCTTTTACGTTTACCTCCATAACTCTAAGGCTTTCTGGAACCTTCCTTTTCACTAGCCTTGTCTTGTTGCATGCACCACTTTTAGACTGAGCTGGTGGGTTTCAAGTGGCATCAGGATCATCAGAAGCGGGGCATGAAGAATAAGTTGATGGACTAACCCTTCTTTTCCTTGCTGGGGATCTGGAAGACAATGGAACTTCTGAATGAGTGGCTTACTCTTATGCATCTGCAGGAAGCTTGATTACCTGAACTGCCCCTACTTCAGGAGGAACAATTACTATTATGGGCTGTTGTTGCAGCTGTTGTGGCTGCTGTTATGGTGGCTGTTGTGGCGGCTGTTGTGGTGTCTGTTGTTGCCCACTTATCTGCTGAGTTTCCATCTGCGTTGATTGGGTAATACTTTGCGATAATAACATTTCAACATCACTGCTCATTAGTAGACTGGCTACCTCTGTGGCCCTGGGTCGGTGGGATGAGCCCGCTGATACAGAGGTGCTGCTCCCATCTTGGGGCCCGGACACCGCTGATGCAGGCATCATTTTTTGTTTCCCAAAAAACATGTTGGCCGGCACATCATCCTTGGTAAGTGCCACTTCCTTCTTCTGTTCCTCGTTCTCACTGGCAAGTTTCTTGGTACTGGAGGACATGGGACCTTTCTTTGGGGCCATCTTCTTCCTTCCGATGTCAGCAGGATGCAGGTGCACAAGTTGCAGAGATGTCTGTGGTCACACGTGGACATGACGTACTGCGCAGCAGGACTTCTGTCTGGCAGTACAACGGGTGATGGACACCTCTTCCTTTGTATTTTGTGCACCTAAAAAGCAAAGAAGCCAGGAGAAGAACATCAGTTAATGTTGCATTTGTTGTTGTTGTTCCATTACTACTAGTACAAAGAAACAAATATAATATATAAGTTAGTGTTTGGTGGTCACACTTGTTAGTGTTATATTATTACATTTTATTAACTCAGTTTAAGTTATAAAAAAGACATAACAGTGTAGCCATTTGTGAGACTTTGACAACAAGGGCTTCCATGGTTTGCTGTATGCACTTAGGAAGCATAGGAAAGAAGAAGAACAAAAAGAAAAATACAAATGAAATGGAAGTGGAACCTTTTTGGCATTAATTTGCTCATCACGTCATTCAGGGAGCTGAAGCTGGCAAAGGGGATAAAAGCAGTAAGCCAAGAGGAACATCGGAAAGACATGCAGGCATATATGGCCGAAGCAGCACACTAAGCACTACTAAACTACCACCAGAAATGGCCATCAGCCACATGTACACTCACAGTTACAAGCAACTAACATGAGGCCTGGAAAACAATTAGATGAAACAGGCCTATAATAGCTAGGCAAAGGAGGCATGCAAAACAACACAAATACAAAAACGAAAATCTACAGGGCTAAACAAGGTGTTCAAGTTACACAACAAACACACCACACACACAGCAAAGGCATTTATTTAACACACACCACAAAAGTGAAATGCCCCCAAAAAACACATTTTGAAATTCAATCCAATGCCAACCATGCCCTAAATTATGTTTAAATTCAACAGAACACATAGAAAATTCTGTTTCATGCACCCATGACTACCTCTGAGCTTAATGGGATGAAAGGACTATTGGCAGACTTGGCCACCAGCTTGTACTGCCTGGCTTCAAAATGGCCACCAGCAACATGGCCAGGCACACAACTACAAGAAACTAAAAGGAAGACAGGCAATGCAGGTCTATGGCAAAAGCACACTGCCTGGCTTCAAAATGGTTATCAGCCACATGGCCAGGGCCACAACAACAAGAGGCCTAGGCCAAAAAGGAACAAAGGTAAAAAAACATACAGGCCTATATGGCAAACACAGCACCTATAACTACCAGCAGAAATGGCCACCAGCCACATGGACACTCACAGTCACAACAAGCAGGAAGCCAGGAAAGCAATGAACTGAAAAATGCCTATAATTGCCAAGTAAAGGAGGCATGCTAACCAACATAGCTTTTAATGCAATAGAATGCAAAAACAAAAATCCACAGGGCTTAACAAGGTGTGCAAGTTACACAACAAACATACCACAACCACACACACACAACAAAGGCATTTATTTAACGCACACCAAAAAAGTGAAATGCCCCTCAAAAAGACACATTTTGCAATTCAATCCAATGCCATCCATGCCCGAAATGATGTTTAAATTCAACAGAATACACAGAAACAGTTGTTTAATTGACCCATGACTACCTCTGAGCCTCCTGGATAAAAGGCCTATTGGCAAACTAGGCAGCAAGCTTGCAGGCCTATGGCAAAAGCACACTGCCTGGCTACAAAATGGCCACCAGCCACATGACCAGGCCCACAACAACAAGAAACTAAAGGGAAGACAGACAATTCAGGCCTATGGCAAAAGCACACTGCCTGGCTTCAAAATGGCCACCAGCCACATTGCCAGGCCCATAACAACAAGAAGCCTAGGCCAAAAAGGAACAAAGGAAACACATGCAGGCCTATATGGCAAAAGCAGCACACTTATAACTACCACCATAAATAGCCAGCAGCCACATGGACACTTACAATCACAACAAGCAACAAGCAGGAGGCCTGGAAAACAATGAACTGAAACAGGCCTATAATAGCCAGGCAAAGGAGGCATGCTAAACAACACAGGTTTTAATGCAATAAAATACAAAAATGAAAATCCCAGGGATAAACAAGGTGTGCAAGTTACACAAAAAATACACCACACATAAACACACACACACACACACAACAGTATGTCATTTGTTTAACACACACCAAAACAGTGAAAGGCCCCCCAAAAATACATATTTTGCAATTCAATCCAATGCCATCAATGCCCTAAATGATGCTTAAAAATAAATTTAACACACACCAAAGGAACAGTTGTTTCATCATGCACCCATGACTAGCTCTGGGCCTACTGGCTACCCACAATAAAGTGTTTAAAAAATGAAGAAAAGTGCAAAAAGTCTCCAGTTGAAGCAACTTGTAAAATCTCAAATCTAAAAGTTCTCAAATCCAAAGGAAAAGTGAACAGGACATGGACAAAGCACTGGGAGGAGCTTACTGGACAGCAACAGGAAGTTGGAGACTCTCAAGCACTTCCATCCTCCTTTTTAAAAAAGGACTCCTTGCACTAAAAAGTACATCCAAATTTCAATCTGAGAAGTTTTTTTCATCCAAAACATCATTTTCGAGAAGGTTTTATTCTGCTGCTCAAGATATTCTTCTTCTCCATATCGCAAATGTTGCGTGTTCGGCATGGCGAGCTTCACCAAACTGCTGCCGGTTGTCTGATGACGCAAACGAATGATCTGTTTGCGATGGCACACTCTCATGGGATCGTGCAGCTGGCTCCCAAAATCTTATGGCGCACTGGAATGGATAGGAAAACTCGTCGGCGAACATAGGGATCCAGGTATGCAAAATGCATTTTTAAAGCGCAAGCAAGGAAATAATTCCACTACGCCATGGATCGCAGAATTTTTGGCAATGCCACATTCTCCGTGGAATGTTGAATTGCCAAATTTCCGCAAATTCTGCCCAGGCCTACTCAAGGGGTATAGCACGATATCCTAAATAGAAGTGCACTACTAAAACTATTCAAGGCTCTTCCAACTCTGAGTCATATCAAAACCAGTGATCTGGAACCTATAGAGTTTAAAGCCAATGCCAATCAAACTGGCCATGAAATTACAACAGCAACATGGACGAATCACTCCTTTGCTGAATACTTCTCTGAATGGGGTAGTGAGCTAAAAAAGGCGGAGCACCCCTGCTACCCAAGCCTGCTACTACAACACAATTGAACGGAGGGCATCCTAAAAGGCGCAAAAGGCCCGGAAGAGCACAGAACAACAAGTGGCGATGGCCAATCAGCAAGGAAAATCACCATCACTTTTACTCATACCGAAGCAGCTATATCCTCAGACATCCGGCAGATGACTGTCTTAACAACTAATAACGGAACAGCATGATCAAGACTGTGCAAGGACTCCAAACCAATCCTGAGATTAAGTTCTGCTCATGGAATATAAACTGCCTAAGCACAAAACTTGAAGAGACTGACTTTGCAGAATTTATTCTACAGCATCATATTACAAGAAATATAGCAGATGAATAATTCACCAATAGCAGTATATAAAGAATATCTTAACTCAGCCATAAGAGATGCAAAGTATGGAAGGGCAAAGGGCAGCCTTTCGATTTTCACTCCTTTCTTTCCATGGATATTCCATGGAAAGTCTCTGCCATTGACCTGGACTCCTCTTGGATGCAATGCATCAAACCTGACATTACACAGTCAACCAATTTGTTAATCCTGAACATCTATCCACCCCGCCGCCAAACAAAAGTGGCCAAGAATTGAGTCACTGATCGCTGCTATGGGGGAAAATGAAAACATGGGGAGCCCCAACCAAACTGCTAGAGGCAATCATCAACCTTTATTCACAAACATGGGTTCAAATAAATAAAGGAGATGGGTAAAGCCTAACAAATAAAATTCCAACAAGTAACAGACAAAAACAGTCTGGTCCCCTGTTTATTTAAAATCTACACAGCCGACATAGAGAAAAATCTTCACTTAACACAAGACGATCCCCCAAAATTGGCGCCAAAATCAATAGTAAGTCTCCAATACCCAGATGACATTGTCCTCCTATCAGAAACGCCACTAGGTTTGTAGCAGCTGATCTCCCAACTAGGAGCATACTCCATCTCCGCTCAATTAGCTATCAACCATCAAAAATCAAAGGGGGTGTGTTTTTCCAATTGCCACAAAAAGCGCCCTAAATTCATCTGGACATTAAAGGATAAACCTTTGTCTCAGGTGGACACACATAAATATCTAGGGTTCCATCTAGACCGACACCTCAATTTTAAGCAAAACCTGGACCAAGGGCCAAAAATCACCAAACAACTGCTATTTGCATTCAAAACTATACAGACAAAACTCAGCAGCTGTTCAATAAGCCATTTGCTTGAGGTTATTGGGCCCACAATTTTTCCATCCATATCATATGGATCGGAAATGATAAATGCACAGTACTCAAAAGTTTTAAACACGACACAATCCAGCCTCTTTAAGAAATTGTTCTCAATTCCACGTCACATTTCACAAGCACAGATAAGACCAGAATATGGTCTAAAAAACCAGAAACCTACAAGACAAGTAGCCTTGGTTAAATAGTATTGGAGGATGAGGGCAGCAGAAGATAACACCTTAGCCCATTATTGCTGGCTGGAGATTGAAAATAATCCAGGATAAGTAAATCTGTATTCCCAGTTTTAAAGGAATCACTGCAATACTGTTAGACGCAGCTTAGCTCACAATAACAACCTTCTCTGGTTTTAAAAACGCAGCGAATAAATCCATCAAGCATCACTCACTTTTAATAGACAAAGCTGACAATCTGTAAGAACAAATGGCAATGCTTACCATTTAAATTTGGAGCACAAATACATGAAAATATAGACTCTACACTCAATCAAATGTTGGTTACATCCAACGTGCCCTGAACTATGCAATGTGAATGAGCCCACCAATCACAACCTGATGGTGTTACTGACCTGACAATGCATGGCATGGAACATGTCAAGTACAAAGTTGAGTCCCTTCATATTCAGATTAGCAAAGTTAAATGATGTTGCTGACGCATACTCAGACTGAATCTACCAGGGGAATGAACACAGGACACAGCATGATAGGACCATTGCAGAGCCAGGCCATGCCATGAGTAAAACTATACATAGGGCTATTTTCACATGGAAGTGGGGGAGCGTGACATTGGCCTGCTTGGCTGAACACCATGCCCTGCAACTTCAGGAAGGCAGGTCTGCACCATATCTAAAACAGTATGATGCAGACCTGTGTCTGCCCCTGTGCGCAGCAAAAATGTTGCCTCCTCACGCCTACCCATGGTGCAAGGGTGTCTGCGTTGATGAGAAGATTGTTCACAGATTGTTCACATTTCACTAGTAGCTATCCTGGTACTTGAGGACCACATGATAGCATCACTGTTTTTACTTAGTTCTGGTATCCTTCTCCTATAAATATTTTTTTTAGGATACCATTGCCTATTTTAGTCACCATTCACTCATCTCACTCATCTAGCCCCCTGACTTGCACTCATCTATACGGCATCTTTGAATCAAAAGATCCCTGACAAAAAGCCCCCAGGCCCGCCAGGCATTGCAGCGCCAGACTGACGAGGAGCTCCCAATGATGAAACATGACACCCTAACAGGTGTGTGAGGGCACCAAGATTTATCCTTCAGGTCTTCCTGTGACATGAGTACCGGCCACCTTGTTCAAATCCTTGGTGCCAATTGGCGTGGGGAGAAACTACCCCAACCATGATAATAATCATAGATCATCATCAACACTGGCCCACTTTCACAATGGTGCAAGTGAGTTTGTGTGTGAGCTAGGCAGCTTTAAAGAAAATATGGATGGCATCATCCAGTAGCGTTCATTACATTGTGTCACCGACTACATTTGTAGACATGGAAAACACACTGGGCATCATTTATGAGGTTTTACCACAGGGCACTGCTGAAGATCTACCTGCAGTGCTGCCCTACGGTAAAAGAAACAAGCATTTGCAATGCAATAGGTCTCGCATTAGGAAAGTTTGAGCTATTAGTATTGTAAATGACAATTTTTTTATTTATGTGTTGGTTTTGAAAATAGCTATATTAATAGCTTCGTCATTTACAATGCCAATAGTTTTAACTTTTGCAAATGTGACACCTATAGATTTTGTAATGCAATATGTGTTGTATTTACGTGACTTACATGTATTGATATTACAAATAACAATGGCTTTTACATTTTTTAAATAACTATTACCTAAATAAAAGTTATTGTAATTTATAATGGCAATAGCTTAAACTTTCGTAAATAACTTTTGTGAAAATTCTGTTCAGTGTATTTTATTGTGACGAAAATCCAAGAACAGAAGTGAAATATTAACATTTGTAATAAAGCTTGAAACATTGAGAGAACATATTTGAACCAGTTGTTGTTGAATGGTTGCACAGATTGATGCTGTGGTGGCGATGAGTGATGCTGTGGCGTTCAGTGATGCTGTGGTAGCGCATAGTGATGTTGTGGTGCCCCTGAGTGTTGATGTGGTGGTGCTCAGTGATGCTGTGGTGATGCGATAGATAAATAGAGTGAGTGTGATAGATAGATAGAGGGAGGGACGATAGATAGAGGGAGGGAGGGCGATAGATAGAGGGAGGGCGATAGATAGATGGAGGGCGATAGATAGATGGAGGGCGATAGATAGATGGAGGGAGATAGATAGATGGAGGGCGATAGATGGAGGGCGATAAATAGAGGGAGGGTGATAGGTATTGTGAGGGAGGGCGATAAGTAGAGTGAGGGTGATAGAGTGAGGGGGATAGATAGAGTGAGGGCGATAGCTAGATAGATAGACAGATAGAGTGAGTGCTATAGATAGACAGATAGAGTGAGGGCGATAGATAGAGTGAGGGCGATAGATAGATAGAGGCCGATAGATAGATGGAGTGAGGGCGATAGATAGATAGAGGGCGATAGATAGATAGAGGGTGATAGATAGATAGAGGGCGATAGATAGACAGTTAGGAGGGCGATAGATAGATAGATAGATAGATAGATAGATAGATAGATAGATAGATAGATAGATAGATAGATAGATAGATAGATAGATAGATAGATAGGAGGGCGATAGATAGATAGAGTGAGGGCGATAGATAAAGTGAGGTCGATAGATAGATTGAGGACGATAGATAGATAGAGTGAGGGTGATAGATATATAGAGTGAGGGCGATAGAGTGAGGGTGATAGATAGATAGAGTGAGGGCGATAGATAGAGTGAGGGCGATAGATAGAGTGAGGGCGATAGATAGATAAATAGATAGAGTGAGGGTGATAGAGTGGAGTGGATGTATGTGGAGTGGAATAATGTGGTTGAATTGGAATTGTTGTGAAATTGTGTACCGAGGTATTGTGTGGTGTGGGGTGGATGGTATAGTTCAATTATGTGGAGTGGTGTGCAGTGGAATTATGTGGATAGTAATTATGTGGTTTTGAGTGTACTGAAATGTGGAGCGGGACTGTATGTCATGGTGTATAATTATGTGGAATGGTATTTTGCATTGTGTAGTGGAATATTGCGGAATTTAATTATATGGTGTGTTGATTTCTTTGGCACGATGTGGTATTCTGTAGTGTGGATCAGATGTATATGGTGTAATGTGTTCTTCAGTTGAATTATGTGGTGTGTTGCCAAATTATATTGTGTGGAATGGTAATGTGTGGGGTGGAATTGTGTTGCGTGGAACTGTGGTGTTGAGTGAAATTATGCTGATTGGAATTATGTGGCAAGATGTGGAGTGTATTTATGTAGATTGTTGCTATATGGCATCAAATGAACTTAAAAGCCATATGCTTTCAGTTACCAGCAAAGTAGTTGTAAAAATGTGAAAACATAAATAAGACTGATGGCTGCTTTTCATCCCATAATTCCACAAGACCATAATTCATTCAATAACAAATGTCCCTTTTTGTGGTTATATTACACCCGGAGTGTGTGAAGGACCATGTTACGGACTGCTATTTCAAAGCGAATCGGAGGCATCTGTGAAGGATGAGAGCAGATGTGAGAGGGGTACTGCTGAGAGGAGTTTAATTTTGCCCTAGGAGCAGTGCAGGTGCAAAGAAAGCAGACTTTAATGCTGATTTGAACGCAACTGCAACATTAAACAAAATAATCAATTATGCATTTTAGTAAACCTAATAAAATTTACAAAACAATATGCCCCAGTCCCAATATAAATACACACAAAAGGTTGCTTCTAAAAATACATTTATAAAAGGCTGTACCGCAAACTTGAAAGGAAATACTATTTAAAAAAACAAACACAACCTCAAAAGAAGAAACACCCCTCCAAAAAAATACATTTCACAAAGAGATTGTAGAATACTTATCAGTGCGGGGATATTGTACTTGGTCACCGCTCTTGAGGAGGGGTGAGGAGGGATAAACACTAAACGTGGAATGACAAATGCGTGGCATAAACAAATTGAGAGATTTTCTCAGAGAGGGTCAATGTTTCTTAAAACAAGCTGGTGCCATTGTCACTCTCGTATCTTGCTTTCTAGGATACATGTGTTGGAACTGGTATAACGCCAGTCTAGTTGAGGGGGAACAAAGCATTCTATACAGCAATTAAGTGAGGCTATGTCGATTACATTTCTGTTGCCTGAAGATATCCAGTAGCTGCTTTAGAAATCCCTGAATCTGACGCACTGCTGGGCGTATATGACAGCAGTCCCTGCCAACCACATCTGAAATTCGACTAGATAGCAGAATGATTTATGACATCCTTCACAGGAGAAAAACCCTGGATTTTATTTCTGATTTCATAATACATTGGTGCATTTTTTTAATCTATTGTTGTAATGTGACGTGCAGCTTTGAGCTTCTGATCACCCTTAATGTGAAAAAAAGTAATTAGTGGGCTTAAAGTGACATGTATGTACACCCCACTTAGCCTGTGCATTGTGATATTGATCAGAGAGTCCATAGCCTCCACTCAGTATTGCCTGGGATTTAATTGTATAATGCCCCGTTCTCACTTTTTGTTCTTTGACAGTCTGGACAATGAAGAGATAAGCCCGACAAATATTTCGAGACAGGAACCTGAGTACTTCCGTTTTGCATACAATGCAGTCATCAACTGAGTGTTATTGTCTGCTTCCTGAAGGGTTATCCATGTTTGCGAAAATCAACTAAAACAGCACGAGAACCATCAAGAGGCTGCTTCCGTTTGTGACAATGTCAGGCGGTCATGGCCAAACATAGTTAAGTTGTAATGATTTCTTGTTTTAAATTTAAGAATTTAGTTTCCTCGTCTACACTGCTGTGAAATCCAGAGCCACCCGCAGAACCACCCGCAACAGAGGAGAAACCTGGGAGGATGAGAAGAAAAGGGAGGACCAGTGATTGGCAGAAAGCAAAAAATGTGGCAGAAAAGAGGCAGACAAGGTGGAAAGAAAGCGGCAGACGGGAAGGGGTGGGGGGTGTGGAGGTGAGTCAGAGAGAGGCAGACATCAAAAAACAAAACATCAGGTTGAGATTTAGAAGCGAGCAAAGTGTGTCATCGCGATCACGATCGCTGTGAAAGCGAAAGTGATCGCGATGACGTACAAGGGATAAGTTTTACTTGCCTAGTGGTACTACCTGCCCATCAAATTTGTTCGTATTATGAGGGGCGACTTTTTCTTCCACCACTACCCTCTTTGTTTACTGGACCAAAACATCTCACGGTGCTAATGCATGCGGGGCACTCCCTGTGCCTTTGTAATATCGGGCCCGGCATTTGGCTTGGACATCAACCTCCCATCTTCCTTGCCTGCTGCCTCACACGCAACAACGCCCCCCAACACGCACACACAAACTCCAAATGTTCTTTCCACACAGTGCGCTGTCCCGGTCAATCCAATTTCGAGCCTGCCCTCAATGGGATGGTAGTACAGTAGCAAACTCCTTCACTAACCTACTGAGTTGTTAGGCGATCAAGGGGTGTTTCACACCTTTAGAAAAACGTTTAAAATACCCTAATGAGAATGAAAAAGTGGTGTCAGGTATAGAAACAATATTTTCCAAAGACGACACTGAAAGCAGGCAGTAAAAGACTAGGAATTAGAGAGGAACATAATAAAGAAACGTGGTAGTGTTTTTGGAATTAGCAATAACCAGAATAAAGGTTTGTTGAAAGGGGCGACGCTAGCTCGGTCCTAGGCGTGTTTTGGTAAACGGGTAGGTCAAGGTCTCAAGGTGGTAGGTAGGGTATTTCCGAGGGTCGGTAAACGGGGAGTGTGCGCTGGCCCAGATTATTCAAATATGTTATCGGCGCGTCAGTGACCGTGGCGGGAGCCGTTACATTTGTTGGTAGGTTAGTTAGTAGGTCGTTGGTATGGTGTTTGGCTTCCGAAATGTTGTGGGGGTAGGCGGGCAACGGGGGGTCTCGGTGCGCTTGTGTGTGTGTGTGTGTGTGTGTGTGCGCGTGCGTGTGTATGTGTGCGGCAGCAGGGGGGAGGGTGTCTCCCTATGTGTGCGTGCGTGTATGTGCGCTCGTGTGTGCGTCTCTGTGTGTGCGCTCGTGTGTGTATGCGCATGCGTAAGCAGGGGGAGATGTGGCTGTGTTTTTTTGAGCTTCCCAGGAGACAGGAGATGTGCACACGCGCGTGCAGCCAGCTCTGATCCCATTTATGCGCGTGGCCATCTCTTGTCTCCTGGGAAGCTCAGTCGGTGACTATATGTCTCTGGCGAGACCGCGCTTTTGCGCGGTAATCGCCATGAGACCTAAAAAGCAGGAATACAACATATCTAAGAGATACAGTGCATTCCTGTCCTTTTCCCCTGCACAGGTGCCCAATGGTGCAAGGGTGCCTGCATTGAGGGGATGATTGTTTTGTGCACAAAGGGAAACCTTTCTCACAAAAACAATGACAGGAGGCTTTTCCTTTTTTCTATGTGTGCTGCTGAATGCAATAACCCAAAAAAAGCATCTTAGTGCTGCCTCGTAAATATAGAAACGTCACAAAAGTCACGTTCCAACGTTGCAAGGGGCCTCATAAATGAGTCCCATTGTGATTTAATGAAACTCTTGACATGTACTCATCACCTCCTCTGCCAACAATAACTGCAAGGTGATCCAACATGTCACCCTCAAATCCCACGCAATCCTGCCATCAATGTTTCCATTGGTGGACAGTCCTGTCCACCCCGGAGATCTGCATCATGTGTTTGACGATATGCTCCTACCTCACCTTACACTATAACCCTGCAGGATCTGTCCCCCACTCTCCACCATCAATGGAAGGTAACATTTAACTAGCCAGAGTAAGCCCCCCAATGCCGCTCTGACATCCTGCCCTCCCTATCCACACCCATCTACCAAAACACATCTAACCCCAGTATGTAAAAAGAAAACCCCCAAAATGTTACCCTGAAACTGTTAGTAAGACAAATATTCCCCTTGGGCAGACAGCCAACAAATTTACCAACAAGACGTAAAAAACATGTAAAGACTAGAACACAGGAATTGACAGACACTAGGGACAGTTCACAGGACACAACACCACTCACTTCTTAACACCTTCCGTACTCCCGTCGGCCGTTGACCTCCAACACTCTCCACAGACACTGACAGTGTGCTTAAGAGAAAGTGAAATTTTACAGTACTCCTCCATTACAGAAGATGCAGACTGATGTCACTTCCTGTGCTTTTGTGGACCATGTGTTTTCACTCTGCGTTAATATTTTGCCTGCTAAGGGCTGAGCGGTAATTTCAGTGTTGTGACATGTAGTTAGCGATTATTTTCAATGGCGGTCATGAAAAAAATTATCGCCAACGTGTTTACGCTGACAGATTTTTAACTCTAAGTCCAAGTTGAGCATCAGATGTACCATATTTCATGAAATAGCATGACTAATGAAACCATTTGGCTAAGGGATGTGATTTGTGTTGTGTAGTAGATTTCTATCATTCAGATATGTCATGATATCATTAATCCATAGCTGTCAAAATGGCCTTGGTTCACACATTGATGCCTATCCACATTGATTCATGTATGATAACATATGCATGCATCTGTGGTAGTCATTATGGTTGGCATAGGTCATATGTGTGACCACATATGTGACTGTCACATTATACATAGCTGTGATCTCTGCACCTGTTTGATGGGCTTGCAACACACATGGACATGAACCTCAGGCATTCACTACTTAAAAATCTAATTTGTGATGCAGCTAACAATGTGAAGGCTTGACCACAGATTCAAATTATAATATTTGCTCTGCTGTGATTGCAGATGTGCACATTTACAATGTGCTTTGCTAAATCACTCATGGGCTTGTTTCAAGGAGGTTGTGTGGTGCAATAGGTATTTTGCAAATCTGATGATGTTTACAAACAGTGTATATCAGGCAGATCCATTGTCATGTTAGCAACATATGTGCAATACATTGTTACATGGCATGAGCAACACCTTGTGTCAGGCACAATTGCTCATCCATCTATTGTGACAACGATTCACATCTTGAAGCTAGGAGAGTAACTATATGATGGATGGACATGTGGTGATCCAGGCATTTAATGTGAGTGAGCACTGCGTCACTTTTCAGCATCTGTAGGTGTCAGGAACTTGTTGTAGCATCTCTGATGTGTTCAGAAAAGTATGCACCAAAATGTTGCATGGAGCAGCCTGGTGCAAAATATGCAGATGTCAACAATCCACACAGAGCCATTTGAAAATATGTTGTAGACCTGGAGTCCCACTTGGACAGGACATTTTTGGCTGGAACCAGCAATGCAGCACTTTACAATGCCTACTCCTTGCCACAGCATGGGTCCAATGCCAGTGAGCACAGACAGTCTCCATTGATTTGAAACAACACTGTGTTTTTGTATGAGACCCATTGGGGTAGGTACAGGTACTCCACAGTTGCTGCAAAATGACTTTGAAGGCTATACCTGCGTCATGCACAAGCCTGTGGTCCCTGACTGTGGACATTGATGTGTGAGCAATGCCGCTTAGCTTTTGGCATAGTCTGCCCCGCCAGAGGTAGACACAATGCTGACAGGAACTGTCCACCTGGTGCACCTTGTAGATTTGGACACTCAAGGTGCTCACAATCAGGTACAAAGGGTAGACTGCATTGCATGGCACTCACCAACACCACACTAGGGTGACAAGAGAGACATCCTATATTATGCAGCACTTCTCAACATCATCATGCATGATGAGTTTGTGGTGCCCGTTAGCTGTGGAGGGTGAGGCCCCTGACCTGGGGAAATCAAGTATGGCAGGGGACCTGTGACTGGGGAACTGAGAGGGGCCATTTGCATCTCCAGCATCTGTGGGTTCTCCTGCATACTCGGAAAACCCTGCTGTACACAGACTTATGCAATCCAGGCTGACAGGGTTCTGCTGGCTGAGTCACTGATTAGGGAAGTGCGGTGTATTTTAAGTCCTGGTGTCGTTGTCCATGTTGTGAGATGGTTGTTTGTGAGGCGGATGATGCCCGGGTATGTTATCTTCTAAATCGCCATGGGCAGACTGCTTGTACAACCCAAACTTATGGGGGTCTGTCTCACATGTGATCTGCTTGTCAAAGTTGGATCCAGGAGGCAACCAGGTGGGGCTGCTTTTCACACATGGTATGAATCTTCTGGGTGTACAGAAGATTTATCTTGGTTTTATCGGATTATAGAGTTCTGCCTAGCATACACATGACTGGAGTTGAGTGTCTGGTTGGCCACACTGGACTGCAACTTATGCCATACCTGGTGGTTGGCTATCTTGCACAACAATGTATTTTGCACAGTATGTAGTACATTCTTTGAGTGGTACAACAATACGCTGCATTGACGACTATTTTTAGATGCATGTTTGTCTATGTGTTCAACTGTGCCTGAAGATGTGTGGCAATTTTGATTGGTGTAGTTGTGATAAACCTCTAAATTACCCACATCATGCAATTTGCATTAGTAAACTTGTAGAGACCATCCAGAGATAGGTGGTGATACTTCATGGTGCTACAAATTCACTTTTCATGTACCTCTCACCCAATGCAATGTCCATTTATGATGCCATTTGTATGTCTGTTCTCTGTTTTGGGGGTGTCAACATAGAGTAAGTGTTATTTGATGAGGATGTAGCCCATTATCCACCTTCATTGCCATGCCACCCAAATGTTGTTGTGCATGTTACTTTAACAGATTCTTGCCATTGCATTGCCAGGTCCACAGGCCTACATCCACGTTGCTGATTGCTGATGCCTTGTCAGTTGTCCCATGTCTGGCCTATGTGTCATTGCTCGTGCTTATGTGACTATTGCATTACTAGACCAGTGCAGTGTTGATGGATGATTCATGTACAGCGTCAGTGATGCAAGAAGTGTGCTTATCTGATATCCCGGTGCCGCTCGTAGCCGTCTTTTCACTGCAGCTTGTCTCTGTGCCAGGAAGTGAGACCAGAAGGGCGGGAATCTCACGCACCTGTGCGCGACCACGCCCACAACCACCGCTACATCACGACTCGTGGCCCCCGGTTCGCGGGTGCCGCTCGTAGCCGTCTTTTCACTGCAGCTTGTCTCTGTGCCGGGAGGGGAGACCAGAAGGCCGGGAATCTCGCGCACCTGTGCGCGACCACGCCCACAACCACCGCTACATCATGGCTCTCGGCCCCCGCTTCCCAGAAGCCGCTCGTAGCAGTCTTTTCACTGCAGCTTGTCTCTGTGCCAGGAGGGGAGACCAGAAGTCCGGGAATCTTGTTCACCTGAGAGCGACCACGCACACAACCACCGCTACATCACCACTCGTGGCCTCCACAGCACGGGACCCGCGCGGGTGCATGCCGGGTGAAGCCCGGGCCAAGTGCGGGCCCGTTTTATCCCATTCGAGGCCGATCGAGGACGGGACGGTGCCACCCCCTTTCGGTTGCCTTCACCAAACAAGCCAGGTCAGTCCAAACACCTCACGAATGTTCCTGTTGAATGACTATTGCAGAGTTACCCATATTCTATCTGTTTTGAGAAGCCATAGTTGAAATTATAGTCAGCAATGACAACCCCAAATGCGGGAAAGGGGAGAAAGTTGATTCCAGGGGGGTCGTTTGTTGGAACCCTGGATCAATTTCTTACTAGGGCATCATCTATGCTGGCCCACCAAATAGATATTACTGGAAGAAGGCTGTCTCTGGACCCTAATTTTGATAAACAGTCATTTTTGGTTTGCCTTGCGCAGGTACCATCACCCACACGTCAAGGATCTGTTGATACTTCTGTTAGGGGGGTCGGCAGTGGAGCTTCTCATCTGGTGCAAATTGAACCTAGACCCCTGGTTTTGCCAGCCAGCGTGGACATTGTACCCAATGCCGAGGATGCCCCCACCCAAAATGCAGGGCCAGCCCTGCATGAAAGTTCAAACCTGATCCGCTACCAGCATAAAGACGGGCGTTGAAGCCGTTGTAGCAGCCTCCAAAAGGAAGCGTGGGGCCCCCCATAAACAAGAGGAAGGCTAAAACACAGAAATGCAACAATGGGGGGGATGGACAAACGCCAACAGCTAGCGGGAGCACAGACATTGACCAGCTGATCTAGCAAGTGCCTATGTCTTCTCCAGATATTAATGTTGTATGCCCTACGGAACAAGGAGAAGAGTTCTGGGCAAAAATGGAAAGTATTTTTACCAATACTTGTCTTCCTTTATATGATAGACTCAATGCTATTGAGAGCAGACTGACATGCCTAGAATGACTATATCCAGTTGCTACGGGAGAGGGGTTGGGCCCTCAAGCTATTGCTTACAATGATACTATAGGGAGGCCGCAAGGGTGTGACAATGTTCCTTGTAAATTTCCTGTGCCACCGATAATGAATAATCTATTCGGCATGACTTCCCAAAGTACCCCGGTACTGGGCCTTCTGGCCCAGCCTAGTGAGGGCATTGCAAGCAGCACTCCAGAGAGGAATAGAACCAATGGGTGTGAGGAGGGTAGAGGGGCACCAAATTCCCAAGTTCCACCAAATAGGAGTAATACTGGTGATTATCGAGCTACAGAACTGAAACGTCTAGATCTCCCCCCTGAGTCCGCCCCGTACGTAATAGTTCTTGTTGGGGTTCCTGTGTTGGAACGGGGAAAAAGGGAGGATTATGGCGATTTGAAAAATAAATGTATCCAGTGGCTCAATACGAACAAGCCATTACCCTTGTACGCCTCTAGCGAAATTCCTTTTGCACGACACGTAGATTGGGTAGGAACAAGGGCGAAAAGTATAATGGGAGATTGCGTAGTTATCAATTTTAGGAATAGCAGTGTGGTGGACCACATTTCTAACTGGGCTCCAGACCACCCGGGAACGCAAATCCAAATTCTTCCTCTGGCCTATTTCTACCCTACTTCTGTTGAGGCCGGAGGGTTATAGCCCTGGGGTGGTTGGGTAACATTGGGTTCTAGGATGCAGGTCACTCAAGTTCCCTGGACAGGAAATTACAATAATCCCCCCAGAAGTGGTCTGTTTCCGCTGAGCAACAGATACAGTGTCCTAGACCAGATAGACTGACGGCCAACCACCTGCCCATCCAAACTCCCCTCTGTTCCCACGGAGGGCCCACTTGATGACCGGGCACGCCCTGATATTTGTGTGTGTCTAGTCTGCAGAGGGACGGGAGGGTTTGGAAGGACACAGGGCACGCCGGTTGGGGGAGTGGGATTGGTAAACACAGAGTGGGGTCAGCGTCTGAAATTCTCTATCCAGCAAACCAGATTGATGCCAGTCGCACAGTTGCCCCAGTGGCTGTGGGTGGAACCTATGATGGCGAGATATAGGAGATTGGTCAAATATCTAGTGGGAATAGCACTGAAGATTTCCTTGCTACGGGGGACTATCTAAACCCAGGGAGACCTGTAAATGGGCTTGGGGTGCCCAAGGACTCTATTAATAGTCTCTCTCTGGAATGTGGCCGGGATTAAAAATAAATTGATGTGTCCTGATTGGGGAGCTTTTGTGGAGAGAAGTGATGTCTGCCTATTTCCTATGGGTATACTGGCAATTGCTAGCCAGATAACCCCATTGGCGGTTCTTCCGTGAGGGGCTCACTCTTGCTTCCACATTTTTTCCCACTTAAATTTTGGTGGGTGTTGGTAGCGTGACAATTTTATCTGAACCTGTGTGTACCTTGATGATTTCTGACACATGTACAGTTATGAATAGCCTAAAATCGGTGGGCTCGTGGTAGTAGAAATTGTATACCACTATATTTCCTGTATACAAATTTGGAATAATAAATGTGTCAGGAGGGACAGGCCATTTGTTGTTTGTTACAGTTTGAGTGGGGGGCGGCCTGCTCCCTCTTCTTTCCCCTTGAGGCTCCAATTAATTTGATATGCCTATTTCAGGAGACCTGGGCGCTGGGGGAAGTACAAAGGAGAGGGTTTTCTACCTTCAGTATGCTGGCAACTACGAAGGGTTGGGGCAGACCATCCGGGGGACTTAGCATTTGGGTAGGTACACACCTGGGGGACCGGGCAGTACAGATCCCCACTGACTCGTTAGATGTGCAGTGTGTCCTCTTGACACTCCAAGATAAGAGACAAACTGCCCTAATTGACATTTATTCTCGACCAACCCAGAGCGGGAAGGAGTCAGTAAACTATTGACCAACTTAGACAGTTTATCCTAACCCTTGACCTAACCCTTGACCCAGCAGTCACATTAATAGTCACATTAATAGTGGGAGGCGATTTTAATTGCCAGTTCGAGCCACTCACAGATGCAACTCTAGATGGCCCAGGCGATGACAATTTATACTGGTATATTCCGGAACCCCAGATTCCGGTTGTCATAGATACAAATCAACTCCTTTACCCTTTTGTCTTCTCTTAGAGCTTATAACGGGAGGACAAAATCAGATCGACCGGGCCGAATGACCTTTAATAGAGAAGGCCAAAATTCTATCCTCGACTATGTTCTGGTGGAACCTAGAACCTGGGGCATGGTTCTGGACTTCCAGATTTATCCTAGGAAGGACAGTGACCATAACCCCCTGGTCATGACGCTGAAACCAGGGAGTCTGGGTCTTCTTAACACTGACTCTGACCCAAATTCTATGGATTCTCTGCTCGTATTAACTAATAATAGGCAAAGAGTTAAGTGGCCGCAGATACTAGGCGAACCGAAGAAACTTGCCGATTTATATCAAAGGGCTTTGCCGTGCCTGAGTGACATGGCCGGGGTGGAGGACGTTGTTCTGCATCCAGGATTGGGTGATGAGCCCTTGATTATTCATCCAGAAATTATCTGATGTGTTCTACCCAAAAGGAAGATCGAAGGCAAAACCAGCCCCAGTCCATCCCTGGTATAATGCCAGTTGTAGGAAAGCTAAAAAGGAATTGATCCTAGCAATCAAATCACAGGATAGAATTAAGATCAAGTGCTATCGTCGTTTGTACAGGCAGGTCATCCAGAAGGAAAGGAAAGAGTGGGAGGCAGATAATTGGAAAGATCTTAGAACTGCTTTAAAGTCCAAGGATTCTAAATCCTTTTGGACAATTGTCAGTTACGAGAGTAGGGCTGGTAACTCGGCAAATGAACCCAATGTAGCTGCATCCGCCTGGTAACTGCACTTCAGGGCCTTGTATGCTTCTTCGAGTAACGATGGCCTCGAAACTTTTCTCCCATGCCTCCCCCATGAGCTTCGACTGAAGGGGGCCTGGGAGATTACACCAAGGGAGGTGGAAGCCGCTATTTTGAATTAGCTCCTAATAAGCCTCCTGGTTTGGACAAGTTACGGGGGACTTATTTTGGTCTGAACCAAAAATATGGGCCCCTTATTTATGTGTACTTTATAATGCTATATTAAATGCTATGGATCCTCCGGATACATGGCGTGGCGCCAAAATAGTTCCTATATACAAAAAAGGCTGCCCCCTCAAACCGTCCAATTACAGGCCTATCAGTCTGATAGACGTCACCCAAAAATTGATGGGACGGATAATTCTAGATAGAATACAGAGCTGGATGGAGGAACATGATATTTTATCTCCTTTCCAGGCTGGATTCAGGCAGGGTACATCAACTGTTGACCAGATATTTAGACTCCAGGTCTTATATTGGAAAACTATGATTGTGGAGGGTGCCAGCCTCTACATGATCTTTGTTGACCTGCGGTCAGCATTTGTTTTGGTACCCAGGGACAAATTGTGGAGGGTTTTATATGAACTCGGTGTACCTTGCTTCCTTCTCAATGTTTTAATGAGGCTCCATACAGGCACCTATGCCCAAGTAAGGTGTGGGAAGTATGGCTAACTGTCAGCTCGCTTCTTGGTGAACCAAGGGGTGCGCCAGGGATGCGTCCTGGCCCCCACTTTGTTTTGCCTCTACATAAATGGACTGGTCTACCACCTTCTTGAAGCCATAGATATAGATGCCCCAAGGTTAGTTACTGGCCGGGTGCCCGCTTTGATGTTTGCGGATGACACTTTGTTGTTGTCCAAGACATCAACGGGCATCCAAAGTACTCTGGATGGCTTCGCAGGCTTCTGTGCAGCTAGGGGTCTGGAGATTCATTTAGACAAAACCAAGTTTATGATCTTTAACCCCTCGAGGCAGACACGCCCGAACCCATGTTTGGATGGATCCCCATTGGAGAGAGTAAAGACCTTTGAATACCTTGGTATTACTCTGGGAGAACACCTGGAATGGGACCTGCAGCTGGCCAAAGCTGCACTTAAGCTAGCTAAAGTGGTGGGGGGGATCCAGAAGTTGCACTGAGAAACTGAGTTTAAGCCTGCGGCTCCAGTCATTGAGATCTATATTGTCCAGGCTAGATCAGCTGCACTATATGGGGCCGAACTTTGGGCCTACCAAAAATCCCCAGATCTAGTTAAGATAGAACACGCTTTCTTGAGGAACATATTGGGGCTCCCTTTGAGCACCCCGCTCGTTCCCCTACGTATGGATCTAGGGCTACTCCCCTTTGAGGAAGTTAAGACATTACGCCCCCTAACATATTGGAAAAGATTGTGGTCCGTGCTGGAACTCGTTTGCTATAGAAACGAATTCAGGGAAATCTGGGATGCTCTGAAAAGTAAGAATATCCGGTGGCTGAACCATATAAAGTCAACTAGCAGTGGGATAGGGCTACCTGAGGTCTGGGAATCTCCAGATGTAGCTTGCCCAGACCTAACCAAAGCTCATTTGGTCCATCACTACAGGAAACATAACTTAGCATCCCTACATGCGAGCTGTGAGGGGGGAGATTGATCACTGAGTTCCTTCAAGTTAAAATTGACTACAAAAAGGAAGAGTTCTTAGATTTGATATACCCTGCATCAGCGAGAAAATTGTATATGCAATTTAGACTGGGTACCCTTCCACTTAGAGTGTTTACCAGTAAATGGGACAGTAACAAGAGTAAGGAGTACCCTGTCTGTAAATTCCACCTGGAAAATGAAACTCATGTTTTCTTTTTCTGTCCAGCGTATCAGGTTGCGCGAAAACACTGGGTGCTAGCTCTTTGTAGAAATGTAGGTTTTCGCCATTGTGCACAAGCACTTAGAGTGCTAAAGTATGATACGCATCACTCTATTGTTTTTTCTGTCTCGCGATTTTTGAATACAATGTGGCACAGGCGTAGGAAATTGATTAATGTAGCCAGTGTATAGTATGACTTTTTCAGTTTTAAATCTAACTTGAAACGTTTGATAATGGATTCTATGTTTAATCATGTTTTACAATTTTGCATAGTACTGTAGTTTTTTTATAAACTGACGATTTCATGTATTGCATAAGATGCTTTTATTTATTATTTTAATCTGTAATGTATACATTTGTTATGAACTTTTTTATTGTCCGCTGTGGCCGAAATAAAGTTATTGAGCGAACGATATCCCGGTCACACATGGGTCAGCTAGGGAGGTAGTGTCACTTGCTAATTTTGAATAAATGGGTATGCTTGGTGTTCAGAGCATTTCCTGTTGATACATCCATTATTCTGCTGTACTACCCTCAGGTTCTTCATCCTCCACAACCGCAAGTTGATCTTGTCCACATGTATCATGTATCTTTGTAACTATGTTATTTTACCTTTTTTCATATGGCACAGAATTCACAGATATGTTGTAATGATGCATCAGACACACATTGTATGTTGTACTATGCTCTTCCGTGAAAACAGACATGATTGTGCTGCTCTGTAGACGCAACACAGAGGGGCATATTCTCAAGGAGCAATCGCCGAGTTATCTACACTTTTTCGAAGCCAATGTCATGATAAATGTATCTCCCCATTCACAAGCTGGTGCTAACAGCACATATCACCAGTTTCCCTGCAATAGCAGCTGCCAAAAACATCGCCACAGATGACTCCCACAACTATCGCTAACGAGATGGAGAGTAGGTGTTCCCCTGCCAAAAGCCACAACAACACCACTCTGCAACATTCTCAACGACCAGCCAGATTGGTGATAAGATCCCAAAACATGCAATAAGGCGCTTTAGCAGCAGGAAATTAACACCTCCTCTGACCTGGTGTAAAGTCTGACGACAGCCTGCACCAGAAAAGGGAGCCCAGCCCACAGCCACACCAGAAGTACAACAGATGCCATGGATCCACTGATCATGCAGCTGGGAGCCCTAACAGGGCCACAACACCCTCTGCCACCACCCCCAGGACCCCTCTCCCAGCCCCCGACTGTTAAAGACATGCCACATCAACCAGACGGAATCATATACCAAATAATCCCCCTGATGTCGCAAATCACATTTGGTGACATGCATGAGTCACCACAAAAATGAGCATCACACATTCACCTTCAAATTAACAAATGAAAATATTCAAATAAACACAGAACAGAAATGAAGACACATGGTGGCTCTCCTCAGGACAATCTGGAGGTCACAGCCTGCAAGACAAAAATCTAGATGAGAAGGTGTTTCTTGCCCACATCAAAGGAGAGACAGAGAGTGAAGGAGAGAAAGAGATACACAGAGACAGAAAGAGAGGGAGAGAGAAAAAGACAGAATGAGAGGGAGAGAGAGAAAGACAGAAAGAGAGGGAGAGAGAGAGAAAGATGGACAGACAGAAAGAGAGGGGAGACACAGATAAAATAAGAGAGGGACAGGGAGAGAGAGTGCAGACACTGCGCACCCAGTCCTCACTGCTAAACTGCTGATGCCGCTGTGTCTCTACCGATATGTAGTGCAGTTCACCAGGTCCCACATATGAAACAGATCAATCATCCGAAACAGAGTCCAGATACATGAATGGCAGAGTACAAACAATTGCACATGAAATCATCGCCTGTCCGCCCCTGCGAACCCATTCAACTGTACCCCACCCCCCCACGCCCAGCGGTACATGCCCACCCCTGCGCACTTAGGCAGCTCCACAGCCCCTACTGCCACCTAGCGGTGCATTCCCCCCTGTGCACCCAGGCCTCACTGCTCATCTTCCGCCACCGGCATGTAGCAATGAGGGCCCACCACGTGCTGGTGCAAGCCCCAAGCCAGTGGCCCAAGAACATGGCACCCTCCACATCATGCAGCCCCCCTCCACAGGCCACCAGGTCTCACATTTGATTCTGGGTCTTGATTCCGTCATGGCAGAGGACATACCAGTGCACCCAGCATCATCGCAGGCTGCACACGCACTCAGCCCTTGAGGTGCTACTAACTTTGTGATCCGGGAGGTGACTCCACATGGCAGTAGGCCCGCCCTGCCCGCTGGCTCTGGCCCACACTGTGTTCCTATTATTGAAAAAGAATCATCAATAACAGATGGAATCTATTATCAAATGAACCAGATTTTTATAATATTTTCAAGGAACCACCAACTCATGCATACACAAGAGGGAGAAACATTTGGGAACTTTTGTCTAAACCAATGGTACCTACAGTAGAAAAGGATTACAAAGGAACTCTAAAATGCTACAATTGTTCAACGTAACATTAGGAAATAAACTGACGCATCCAACAACTGGAAAACAAATCCTACTGAGACACTCAAGTGACTGCAACACACAAAATGTGATTTACTGTATAAAATGTCCATGCGGCAAAGCTTATGTTGGCAAAACGGAGAGGAAAATACGAACACGTCTGACTGCACATAAACGCCGAATAAGACCAAAAAAGTCAATTCTTCCTTAGCTGTACATTGGACAGAGGAGAATCATGCAATCTCTCAATTACGATACCAAATCATTGAACAAGTACCCCTTAAACCAGGGGTGGACAACCATAAGAAACTTCTACAAAGAGAAGTTTACTGGATTAAATTCCTTGATACTTCAATCCCAAAAGGGTTAAATGACAGGATAGACATGTCATGTTTTATCTAAAAGAGATATTCACTAAACATTTTTCACAATGTACAATAGTCCCCCAGTGGTATTTCAATTGAGTTTCCTATGATGTTACACACCAATAGATATAGGTCCATCCATTGTTACACTAGGTTGACTGCATTTGACCCTATTGACACCACCCATTTTTTTTATTTTCATCCTTTATGATTCTTTATATCTTTTAATTTCCCCATTTTTTATATCCCCACTCTTTAGCATTTTCATTACCCATAACATCATATTAGGCACATTAATCGTTTTACATTGTTGCACATTGTTTGAGTACATTGTTTGAGCACATTTGAGTACTCTACAGTAAGTGTAAGCCATAGACCAATGGCATCACAACTTGCATATCGAGGATTCTTAGTCCCTTCTCAGTATTGATGACAACTTGCTTATCGAGGATTCTTAGTCCTTTCTCAGTATTGATGACTCTGTGTCACAGAGTGTATAAGATTTGCCGACAGCCTTGTTTCTGTTAATACACTCACTATTTTACATTATGGAGAAGGTGCTTTGTAGTAGCACCAGATGTTATTATCACCCATTTCAGTAATGCATGCGATATCATGGATTTCCGGATTGACCATAAATTAAAAGCAAGAAGGTGACGGCTATCGGAACTAAGTGGAAATTAGTCCGATGTTAGTGTTGTGGCAAGATGCACTCGCGGGAGCAGTCCGTTATTAGTTTTGAGGATCATAGTCATAACGTGGAAGTCAGTACACGTTAGACGCTATTGATATTTTCTGAGAGCCGGATACAAACTACCCCAGAGGTAAGTGCCAGTTAGACTTCGGGTTGCGCCCATGAGACTATTATGGTTACGGTATTACATTTTGTTGAACGGCCGTGTACTTTACTCAGATTTGCAATTTATGGTTCGTTTTTGATTTTCTGTTTTTTTTCAGATTTCACCAGTGCGTGATTGTTATGGTAAAGTCCCATGTTTGAGCACGGTTGTTTTAGTTCTTATATACCTCCCAGTTAGTGACCATAGTATGGTTTACATTTCCTTTCAGATTGGACACTTTTTTCCCTAATACGACTGGGTAAGCTCTTTTTATCACCATTTAAAGCACCACTGAGCACGATCATGAAAACATGACCGTCTGACCCTTAGTTTTTTTGACTTACAGATACCGATAGACACAGTGTTCACACAAACCATGAGGTATAGTACATAGACTTTAGAAGGCAACTGCTAGTGTTTTATGAGACATTTTGGGAATTGTTTTCATTTGTTTTATGTTTCATTTACAGACGATCCCCTGATGAAGGAATTCACGGCAGTTCTGAAATGCATTGGGCAATGTATTGAATGTCTAATGATTATGCACAAATGATTGTAATTCTCATTTGTGTACAGAAATGTGAAATTGATTATGAATTGTATAAATAATGCACAATGAGGTACAATTGTGTAACCATTTTATAAAAAGAAAAATCAGATGATTGATGAAAAATAGGAGCTAATAAATTCAGATAAATTTGTAACAATTGTGGTTTTCTAATGCAGCTTGTAGTAACTGGTTCCACACTGTGTTCCAGCAGGGCACACAAATCCTGAGCAGTCCGGCCTGCCGGGATAGGGCATCATCGCAGGCTGCACACTTGCTCAGCACTTAAGTTGCCCGTACCTCAGGGCACCGAAAGTCACTGTTCCGTGGCGGTGTGCCAGTGCTGGCCGCAATGTATCCGGTGCCACCAAGCCTGTGGCCCGCAAGTCATGGACCCTGTATGATTGGGCATAGTGATGCGGGTGCCATCATGTCACCTCCGGACCAAAGGAATGTGATGTTGCTGGGCCCTAGGTCCTCATGCCTACACGAACACCACACGGATACACCCAGATAGATTGGAAATAGCGTCGAGCATGTGCACCCGGCCCTATTTATTGGCAGGATCACATGTCTTGTGACGTGTGCTTGATGGGTGTGGTGTGGGTGTACACATCTGCCGTGAGGGAGTGGCTGTGGCATGCTGACAACTAGACCTGTGACCAGCAGATCACTACAGGAAAGACCTGGGGCATGTAGTGTTACAATATCCCCCTGTGAGTATAAGCGGAGTGGGCTGGCCTGGCGTATGCCACTCCAGCTAAGGGTGAGCACAATGACCCTGGGCCTCTGGGCGTGGCTCAGTACTGGGTTGGACAAGGATGTAACTAATGTGTGTGTCCCTGTTGTTGTGTCAGCGCCACCCAGATTGCATTCAGCAATGTGTCACCCTGTGACCCCAGTTCCACTAAATGAACCACTTGGACATAAGAGGAATTCACTGAGCCTACACTCATCCATACTTTCACACTTGAAAGACCATAAACAGAACAAAACATTGTGACTAGGAATGTTTAATGCACAGTCAGTGGAGTCTTGCATCTGGAGCAGTACAGGGCAATGCAAACCCCACATGACGATGTAGGCCCATGGAGGGCCAGCCAGAGTCCTTCAGGGAATGACAGGTCCAAAGGAAGAGGATGAGTTCAGTCCGCAGTTTGTTTGCTGTGTCATTGGTGATCAAACAGCATATGGCAGTCCACGTTGAGGTCCAAGGTGTGTGTCGCAGAGTGCATCATTAATAATAATCCACATTTGTAAAGCGTGAACAATCACCCGTAAGGGTCTCCAGGCGCTGGGGGGCGTCGGGAAGATTAAGCAAGCTATTGCCCAGGGTCACATGGTGCTGGGCTAATCTGCCGCTGGCGCTGGGGATCGAACCGTAATCCCCAGATTCCTGCGTCAGTTGCCTTGGCCGGGGCGCCACACATCAGGGGACATTGGAAGGTGATGATGCAGAGGGCAGAACCAAGCAGAAAAAGGCCATATTGTGGAGATGAATGCTACTGATTCTTTCTTACCACGATGGCAGATTCATCTGCATCTTCATCCTCTGCTGTTGCATGTGCCTCACATGTGGGTGGTGGTGTTCTGTCTGCTGCACTGTGTGTTAGTGACACCTCAGGGGCCAGAGGTGGAATGTCTACCACACTGTGTGGCACTGACACTTCAAGGGGGAGATGTGGATGTAGAGGTAGCAGCAGCATGCATCAGCCAGAGCCAGACCTTGTGACAGCAATGCCATGATGATGGTCTTGAGGTCATTGATGAACCCAGCTACCACTCTCTGGTGTGCAGCTGTGGCAGCCGCTCATTCCGCATTCGCCTGCTCCATGTTCTCCAATAACCTCTGCATGTTTCTCAACTCCTGTGTGACATCGCTAGAGCCACTCTGACTGGACATTTGTTCTATTCTCTGAGTCAGGGCTTCAGCCATGTCAGACATGGGCATTTGAAGAGCTTGGAGTCGACTGTGGGTGTCCATTAGGGACTGTAAGTGGTCCCTGATGGGACTTAAACACCAATATATGGCATCTAGTTTGTCGGCCATACGGTTGAAGCCCATTCACAGCTTCTCCTGGTACCCTAACACACGGCATTTGAATGCCATGTGTTGTTTGTGGGGGTCCTGGGAGGTAGCCGTGGTGGTGGGTGCTGCCTGCTGTGTGGTCTGTGCAAGGGGTGGGGTCTCCTTGTAGCAGCTGTGCTGCCCTGCTCCTGGAGGTGGGCTATGGAGGCTGTCCACGAGCTGTTGGAGGGAGTCAAAGCTGTGGTGGTTCTTTTCATCATCAGAGAAGCGAGGTTCGGCATGATCTGCAGGAGGTGTTAATTGTCCCTCTGCAATGTGAAAGGAAGATGCAGTTTAACAATGTATCCACATGTATGTTGTCGCATTGTAATTTTTTTCATACAGTCTGCATGAATGTGATCATTGTGGCTGTTTGGGAGGAGCTGCCTGTTTGATGGGGGACAGTGGACATTTCGACAACATGACATGTGTGTGTGTGTTTGCACTTGTACATTGTCCACTCACATAACACTGCAATGCCACGTGTGATTGGCCAGTGTCTACACCCAGTCAGCACCAGTTGTGTCCTATGTTCTGTTGTGGATGTGTTGCGGTTTGTACCAAATTGTTGTCAATGCTGATGTGCTCTGCATGTTATGTGTGTCTGCTGCATTTCGAGGTAGTCACCCCTGCAGCTCTTTATTTGCTGCCCCTTATCCATTTCATGCGGTGTGCCTCTGACTTCTATGCTTATACAGTGCTGAGATGTTGCGTACTTGGGTACATTGGTCTCTTGGTGGGAGTTGGGGGCTGCGGCATGGTTTCTCTGCAGATGTGCTCGACTCAATTGTACATGTGTGCCATTGTGCCTATCTCCCCCGTCCCCCCAGTCCCTGGTCGTCACTCACCCTTTTGCTGTTGTGTCCAGTCATGTTGAGCAGTGTCCGGTCCCCCAGCTCCTGCCACAGTCTCCCCTTTGATGACGGCGGACATCATTATCTCCATATTGTCCAGCTCCTCCTGTGGCGCTGGATTCCCACCTCCAGTCTGCATTGCTGCCTTCAGGGTGTTGGCGAGTTTCAGCTTGGTTTTGCGCTTTACATCATTCCAGTGCCTCTTGATCTCTTCTATTGTCCTCTTCAGCAGTCCGACTGCATTCACCTTGTCCACGATGGACTGCCATAGTCCATTTTTTGTTGCCAATGACACTGTGGAAGTGACGAACAGTCGTTGATGGTGTTCTACCAACTCCATTATCAGAATCCTGTTTTCCTGCAGACTGAAGCTCTTCTTCCTACTCTTCTTCTCCTTGGTCTTCTCTGACCCGAGGTCCCTGGCAGGTCCTCCGGGGGGGCTTGTAGAGTTCTGGTTCTCCTCCGTACTTGCTCCGGCTACATCCATTGTGCTTCGCTGTTGTTTGGCATTTGTCTGTTTTTTCTCCCACTTTTATGGTGAGTTTTTCCCACCTGACGCGTGTGATTTACAGGCTTGTCGCTGCTTTTCGCAGATTTTTGTATCACGATTGGCCTCATCGCAGCTTTTATTGCATTCATGTTTTGCTTTTTTGCGGCATGGTGTTGTTTTTAACGCGGTCCTTTGACGCGTTATCATGAGACTATCGCATTGTACCACCGTGTTGTGAATACTTAGTTAACATGGTGTTATTTTCCCGAGATAGACTGCGATGTTGGAAATTGCGTTAAGCTATTTTTGCAATACTTATCACACGTTCTTGAGAATATTCCCCACAGTTTTTGATTCTCACTGAGGAACCATACACAGTAATTAGTTCAGATGCCTATTACATTGTCACATTCACACTCTTTCTTTAATTGGTGTCATATCCCCGGCTAGGTGAGTGATCTGTGTTACACTGTTGTTTTGTTACTGTGACTTTCCATGATTGATCTCCTTCTGAAGTCACAAGCCAAGCATCCTAGACATTGTTTGACTGAAATTACATTTTGAATAATTCGATTCTGTGAACTTTTGTTTTAAGAAATGCTTGTGACGGGACATTTGTTAATGGTGATTAGGTAAAAAAATTGCAGATGATGGCATTCCTCCTTGCTGATCCTGCAGCAGAAGCTGTAGTGTATCTTGCGTTAAGAGTAAGGGGTCCCAGTGAAAGAGAGAGCATGTAATTTATTAGAATAATGCTAATCAACAAAGAAAAAATACCTCTATAATGTTTTAATCACATTATAGGAAAAAGAGCAATATTACACATTCACAAAGCGTACACAATTGTAGTGGTATAGGTGCCCCTGAGGGTGGAGGGGAAGTGATATAGTGAAGGTAGGGTGGGGGGAGGGTTTAGTGACAATAAAAGTGCGATATTGATCAAATAGTAGTAATAAAAATTCCAATGTTCAGTAGTAGGCAAAATAAACGGTTAATCAATGTCACAGTTTCAAAAAACATGCCCCAATGTCCATTTTATGCAAGAATAGTGGGTTGAGCGGGGCTCTTGGAGGGTAGGGATGTATGTCGACGTTTCGACCCTTGGAAAGCAGGATTGGTCGGATTCCTTGCACATGGGTCTTCTTCAGGACAGGCGGTATAATAGGGGCAGCCAACCTGCGTACATCCAATTGGGGATGGAGTTATTCCAGAAAAAGGTCCATGACATTGGTTCAAAACTAATAAGGTAAAGTCCGGATTCCCAGTTGGGTCCTAGTGCTGGACGGAAAGCCACTCGAACAATCGAATGGCTTGAAAGTCCGCTGGTGTATTACGTAGTTTGAAGAGGGTAGCTGACTAAATCAGGCGCGGTTTCGGTCGGCTCAAAGCTCGGCGTCTAACTCGGGTTTCTCGCGGGCCGAGTTAGACGCCGAGCTTTGAGCCGACCCCAGTGCAACAATGTGGTCTCTCTTTGTCAGTGCAGCACCGGCACGCGTTCTAAGGCCTGCCCCAATCACAACGTGCATGGCTTTCTGAGTCCCCCCTGCCCCCGTAAAGGAGTGGCATGATGTGGGAAAAGGCATCTGTCTCACTCCGCACGTTGGTAGTTACAATGTCCTGCTTTAATGTAACCTTGCTGTTACAGGTTGCAATCCTTGTTTAGGGTGTTGCTTCAATTTGTTTTCCTTCTGCAACTGCTGGGTTTTCCCACTGGGGTTTTATCCGCTAGGGTTTTTCCTGCTGTTGCTTAATTTTTTTTTCCTTCTGCAGCCGCTAGGGTTTCCCTGCTGGGGTTTTCCCTGCTGCTGAAGACAGTCATCTAGGGTGTGGTCAAAATCTACATAAGCAGCCCCTCTGTTGGAGTGCTGTTCACTATTCTTCAATCGTGGGCAGAGCAGAAGCTCAGGTTTCTTCCCGCTTCAGGTTCCAGTGATGGCACCTGCCTCCGATGTGTAGTCCCGTTGTTGTTTGACAGCGCTCCAGTCATTGTTCAGCCCTTGGTCCAGCGCTGGTATGTGTCCTCCATCAAGAGCTGAGAGGTTCCTCTGCTTGCTGCAGTTCCATTTTCAGCTAGTCATAGTCAGTGCAGGCCATGCTCTGAGCAGTAAGACCACCCAGGTGGGGAACGCATTGATTTCTGTATTACTGTAATGCCCTCTCTTGAATTTCCACAGTGCAGTATTCTCGGAGAGTGCTTTGATGTATGTGTTTCTCAGGCTTGAGATTCATGACTTATCACATCAGTCAGCGCCTGTGACCATTGAACAGGGTGCTGGATTACACCAGCTATGTGTGGTGCTCATGTATCGCCATGCTGCAAGTAGTCATTGCAGAACTTTTGAGTCTCTTATAGTGCTGCAAGATGTTAATACAGAAATCATATTGGTTTTTGTATGAGAAGGATCATAGCGATCATAGAATATATCCAAGAGATATTTAAGATAAGAGACAGAAATGAATCTTGAAGGCTATTAAGCTTATTGTTGATTTAAGTGTGTTAACTGATTTTTCCTCTCAGATCACCTTCCCTGCAGTTCCCTTCCCACACCCTTCCCCCCTCCTGGCCACTCTAAGCCTCAGTGCTAAAACAGCACACTGGGTTGGAGCTGGAGCTGCTTGGAGGTGGGCCACATCTTGTTATGCAGATCCCGAGGAAGGTGGCAGCTGTTACACTCTGGGCCTGTGTGGAGGTCACATTGATGGGGGTCATTAGCCACGTGGACAGTGCATATCCTTGATTCCCTGAAACAGAAAATGGAGAGAAGTGTCCATTAGTATGTGTGCCCTCTGTGTTTGCAGAGTGGGATTTTTAATTTTGTGTCCATTTTGCAGCTTTGTACCTTCTAATTTGTCATGTTGTGGTACATACAATTGACATGCATCACTGAAATGGAATTGCATGAACTTTACAGCCTACACATCACCATGATGTGACTGGCCAGGCGCTGTGTATTACCTCCATGTTCTGACTGCCAGGAAGTCTGTACCTCAGAACACCTTTGGGTTTTTACAGGCCCATTGTGCAACTGGTACGTCACATATGCACGGATTGTAAATGTGGCAGCGGTGGCGCATGGTGCTTGTGAAGTTGCCCCCTTGACTTTTGGGCCATTACTATGTTTGTGCATCAACGAGATACATAATTGTGAAATATTGTGCTGAGGGTAGCTGGCGCAAGAAATACTTGGAGGCTAAACGGAGTACTAATTGTTGGTTATTGATATCCCCCTTGCTCCCCATGTGGGTCACTGTTTGAGTCGCAGTTGCACTGCTACCTGGTGCACTTGACTTAATGGGACATGCCAAGACAACAGACATGTCTATTGATGTCCTTGTCATATGTTAAATTTGAATGTGGTTGTATGTCTGTTGGGGTCATGCCCATGGATGTTGCTGTGTGTGTTCCCACACAAAACACATTTCTTTGGCTCCATGAGAGGTGTAGGGATGTGCAAAATGTGGTGAGATTTACATTTCTCTTGTTTGGATGCTGTTTCTATGCATGCTACATTCTTACTTGACCCAGACCAATGCTAAATCAACTCTTGTGATTGTTTGTGTGCAGTTAAGTGTCCCTTTATGCAAACAAAAAGAAGGAGTATCCCCAACGTCAGGTTTTTTTGAAGAAAAAACTTTCGGAGGGAGAGTTATTTGGCAAAAAAAGGAAAAAAGTCAACCTTTTTTGATAGGAAACCCCTCACTCACCACCTAGTGGTGACATGCTTCATCATCGGGGTCCACCCTGGTGACCTAGCGTCACCAGGATGTGCTTCGACACCTGGGTTACAGTGGAGCAGGTTGTGACTGTCTGTGCAAAAAAGGGTGTTAAAAATTGTCCTGGTTTCACTTAAAAATCATCTTTATTATAAAGTAATCAGAACAATGTTAAAAAATTACTGGCGAGATACTTCTTGGTGAGTTACGGCCAAGGTATCTCTATATGTGTCTGAGTGGTTTGGTCGACATGTTTCTACCATTCCTTATTTTTTTCGGTATAGGGGTTGATGCATTGGGATTTTAGGTTTTGTGTTCGGTAACGCCCTGTTTTACCAATTTGCTATTTTACCGGGGGCAATTTTGTTTGATGCATGTGCCAGTTAACCACTTAAGCTGCTTAGGTAGTCGTTGAATGCAGTAATTCAAAATGCACGCCCAAACAAATTTCTGTTCTAAACTATTGTTGTGGCCTAGTTTGGGTGTTAGTATTGGCCCAACCCCTCTAAATAAAAAAAATTAAAATGGTTCAATTGGCCAGGCACATAACTAATATCAAAATAGTTTTCCTGTAATTTGGGTGACAACCTGGCAATAAGGGCAGTGGCATTTCTCCCACCTTTGGGAGACAGAATAGGTATAAGGGGCTTTGGTGTGACACAATGGCAAAACGATTACACAAGACAGAGGGGCATATTTACAAGAACATAACGATGCTGTAGCATACATTTTTTGATGTTACAGCTTTTTTTTTATCGGAACATTTACAAGTTGGCACTAACTGCAATTAGCGGCACTTTTCCAGTGTACACGTTGAATTTCAAGATTGCCACTCCTGGTAGCGGGACCTAATGAACAATAGATTCAAGGTGAACATTCATGTGAAAAAACTGCTGCTAACCCCACTTTGTGATATTTACAACAAAATTCCCATCCAGCGATAACACCCCAAACCTGCAGCTAAGTCCAGTCAGCAGCAGGTTTTTAAGACCAGAAAATAGCCAGTCTAAAAAACAGTGCAAACACACCTGTATATAAGGGAGACAATGCCAGAACAACATTGACATTCTAAAGGACGCCATGGAGGCCGAGCAGAGGAGGATAGGAGCAGAGGAGGATAGGAGTAGGTGAATGGCCGTTTAATTCTCCCGCAAACTAACCATGTTTGGCGGTTAGAAGAACCTACCCCCTGCCCGTTGAAGCAATCTAGAGGCTTATAACAAGTCTTTTTTTGTAACCAGACGGCTCTCTTTATTTTAAAAGAGCACATCCACCACTGGTTATTTTTCCAGTTGGTTCACAGGGGATCAGGAGAGGGTGTACCTTTTAGGGGGCACACACCTCCCATCCACCTGTTTTTGGTCCTGAAGAATACCGGGCTACTGCCCTGATGGTAGAAACATGTCGACCAAACCACTCAGACACATATAGAGATACCTTGGCCGTAACTCACCAAGAAGTATCTCGCCAGTAATTTTTTAACATTGTTCTGATTACTTTATAATAAAGATGATTTTTAAGTGAAACCAGGACAATTTTTAACACCCTTTTTTGCACAGACAGTCACAACCTGCTCCACTGTAACCCAGGTGTCGAAGCACATCCTGGTGACGCTAGGTCACCAGGGTGGACCCCGATGATGAAGCATGTCACCACTAGGTGGTGAGTGAGGGGTTTCCTATCAAAAAAGGTTGACTTTTTTCCTTTTTTTGCCAAATAACTCTCCCTCCGAAAGTTTTTTCTTCAAAAAAACCTGACGTTGGGGATACTCCTTCTTTTTGTTTGCATAAATATTCCTATCAGGGGAATAGGAGGTATCTCTTGTCACTTCCTAGTGACAATATCCCTTGCTCTCTCCTTTGATTTCAAAACAGTTAAGTGTCCCCTCATGCAGGAATAATTTCCTTCCCATGAGGCAGGTACACTTGCAGACTGGATAATGCATGCCTGTGTTTATGCATGTCAGGTAAGTGTGCACATGCACACGGGAAAGCAGGGTGATCTGTCATCTTGCTGTGCATATGCCACATGTCTTTGTTTAAGGACAAATGCAGGCCAGCACAAGCATATGTTGTGTGCCACATGCTGCATTCATTACTATACATGTTTGTCTGATCTATATTCCGAGAGTGACTTAGTGGTGTGTGAGAGTATTTCTGGACTACTCCCTTGTTGGGCCAACTTACATATGTGTGTTTCTTTGCCATTATGTGTTTGTGTTTAGTAGTTGGCCCTGTTACAATGTATGTCCGATTCAATTTGCTACATGTACATTCTCACATGGTTGAGCTAAATGATTGGTGACTTGAGGTGTGTGTTGTGTTCAGTTTGTACTTACCAACAAGCAGTCCATTTCCACATGTGCCGCTCTTGAAGAGCTGGTTGATGACCGATTGGCCAAGGATGTAGAAGTCATACACTCTTCCTGGAAACTTGACGACAACATTGATGAACAGGCCCAGGTGATCGACAATTGCCTGCACATTCATTGAGTGTGTGTGCTTCTTGTTCCTCCATATATGTGTAGTGTTGCCAGTAGGTAGAAGTTGCACATGGGTGCAATCGATTGCCCCCAACACATGCGGAAACTCAGAAATGGCCTAGAAGCCTTGCTTGTTGGCAAGTCATTCTTGGTCATTGTTGGGGAAGCATGGGTGCTGCGTAGTCAGGCTGATGATGGCATTCAAGACAGTGGAGAGAATCCTTGAGAAGGATGCCCAGGACATTCCTTCCACTCTGGCAGTGGTAGGGTGAAATTTGCCTGAGGCCAACATGTGCAGCACGGCGATTAGCTTGGTCTGCAGAGGGATGTTGGGGCTGCGCTGGGATGGGCCTGCAGCCTTGGTTCTATCTGAGTGAGTAGGCATAGGATGGAGGTCCTTTTGAGACTGTAGTGGGCTAGCACATCCTCTGGCCTGAGGTGTATCAGGGTGATCCATTGGCGGTAGTCCCGCCCTCTTCTGCAGTGCTGCCTCTGTGTTGGTGCTGGTGGGGAGGTGGATGTGGTGGTGGTTGTCTTGGAGCTCCAAACTGCAAGAGTAGTACCTCCATGGCGTCCTTTAGAATGTCAATGTTGTTCTGGCATTGTCTCCCTTATATACAGGTGTGTTTGCACTGTTTTTTAGACTGGCTATTTTCTGGTCTTAAAAACCTGCTGCTGACTGGACTTAGCTGCAGGTTTGGGGTGTTATCGCTGGATGGGAATTTTGTTGTAAATATCACAAAGTGGGGTTAGCAGCAGTTTTTTCACATGAATGTTCACCTTG
Source organism: Lissotriton vulgaris (assembly GCF_964263255.1). Taxonomy (NCBI): domain Eukaryota; kingdom Metazoa; phylum Chordata; class Amphibia; order Caudata; family Salamandridae; genus Lissotriton; species Lissotriton vulgaris. Next base: position 528,618,632 of record NC_141694.1, read on the forward strand.
AATCTATTGTTCATTAGGTCCCGCTACCAGGAGTGGCAATCTTGAAATTCAACGTGTACACTGGAAAAGTGCCGCTAATTGCAGTTAGTGCCAACTTGTAAATGTTCCGATAAAAAAAAAGCTGTAACATCAAAAAATGTATGCTACAGCATCGTTATGTTCTTGTAAATATGCCCCTCTGTCTTGTGTAATCGTTTTGCCATTGTGTCACACCAAAGCCCCTTATACCTATTCTGTCTCCCAAAGGTGGGAGAAATGCCACTGCCCTTATTGCCAGGTTGTCACCCAAATTACAGGAAAACTATTTTGATATTAGTTATGTGCCTGGCCAATTGAACCATTTTAATTTTTTTTATTTAGAGGGGTTGGGCCAATACTAACACCCAAACTAGGCCACAACAATAGTTTAGAACAGAAATTTGTTTGGGCGTGCATTTTGAATTACTGCATTCAACGACTACCTAAGCAGCTTAAGTGGTTAACTGGCACATGCATCAAACAAAATTGCCCCCGGTAAAATAGCAAATTGGTAAAACAGGGCGTTACCGAACACAAAACCTAAAATCCCAATGCATCAACCCCTATACCGAAAAAAATAAGGAATCGCAAATAAACCCACGGGCTAAATTACCTAATTGCAAAAAAGCTATTCGTTAAAACCGAGAAAAACATCAGCCCCAGGAAATACTGTATCACAATTAAAAAATCGCAATGGAATGCATTAAAAATCGTAAATACCGAAAATCCCCAAAATCGCTATTTAGCATGAGCAAAATAAGGGGAATCTCAACCAGGAGGTAAAGTTGGTGAAAGGAAAAAAAAATCCTACAGGTGGATACAATCAGAAACCCTTCAAACATGCCACTGGAGACCCTGTATGTCATCCAAAATGGCTGCCCTCTACGTGCTTGCTAGGAGGATGAGAATCAATGCAGTAGCATAGCACATGAGGAGGATCAAGGAGAGGGTATTCACGGTGCGCATCACATTGCTGGGCCAGAATGGGGACCTAATTTATGACAAGTACAGACTGAATCGTGCCATGATCATGCGCCTCATTGCTGACTTGCAACCAGACCCGTAGGACCAATGCCATCCGTCCCCACGTCCAGTTCCTATGCACCCTGCACCTGCTGGTGTCTGGAAGTTTCCAGGGGGTAGTAGAGGTTGCCCGAGGCGTATCGCAAAGCACACTTTCACGCTCCTTCAGAAAATTCCTAGATGCCATGCTGACAATGATACATACCCACATCACCTTCCCCACAACCCCACAGCAGTTGAACTGGACCAAACAGGACTTCTTTCAGGTGGCACAATTTCCTCATGTCATAGGATGCGTTAACTCTCCCCCTCAGCCAACGAATACATACTCCGTAACCGGAAGTTCTATCACTCCATAAATGTGCAGGTGGTGTGCAATGCCAAGCACATCATTACGGACATTGTAGCGTAATTTCCTGGCAGCACACACAACGCCTACATATTCAGACACAGTGACATCCACAGGCGTCGGCTCAACTGTGAATTTAGAGAGAGACACCTACTAGGTACATACTTATGCCTAATCATTATCTCCTTCATCACATATGTAATTGTATTCATCCTGCTAACCCTCTGCTCCTCACCCTGCAGGTGACAGAGCATACACCTTGCGTGAATATCTCCTCATTCCCTACCTCAACCCAGCAACACCTCAGGAGCAATGCTACAACGCAGCACATATCAGTACCAGGAATGTAGTAGAGCGAACCTTTGGTATCCTCAAGAGTCGCTTCCAGATCCTACACAAGACGGGAGGTACATTACAGTAAAACCCTGAAACCTGATGCCCGATAATAGCAGCGTGTGCCATGCTGCACAACATTGCCACAAGAAGGGGATATCAATAGAGGCGAACGGAGATGACAACTTTCGTGCTGAGCAACCCCCCCTCACAACACCGACAGGCACACGTGCCAAACACAGCTGAAGGTCAAAGGAGGCGGACATACATCACACAACATCACTTCAGAGACAGGTAAGAATGATCCATCACTACATTTTCTGGTGTGCAAATGTTTAATACACATGAGCACTTGTCAAGTGAATATGAATAATAAGTCAACATGATGCAGACTCAAAACATTGTGAGCGATACATATCCGTTGGCATCACAGGAGTATCTTGATGAAAGGTAGGTGGCCCATGGTTACATCACTGTTAGAACCGGCTGTCTCTAGTTGGCAGAGGTATGCACTTCTGACAAATAGGGACACACCTTTTCTAGTCAGGGCAAGGGGATCACACCCTTTGATAACCCCTGCTCACCCCCTTGGTAGCTTGGCAGAGCAGACAGGCTTATCTCAGAGGCTGTGTGTTAAGCATTTATGACCACATACAGTAATAAAATGAATACACTACAAATGGACACGACACAGTAGTATTATAAAAATAAGGATTTTTATATAAGGCTTAGCACAAGACCAAATAACGACAAAAATATACCACAGTCTTAATAAATACTCTTGGAAGGAAAAACAATAGTTCAAGTGTAATTTCTTCTTAGCACAATGTCTTTAGTATCAAAAGCAACTCTTCATCTTTAAAACACAGTTATTGGCAACAATGTAACCCACACAGGAGTCACACGACGTTGAGGCAAAGTTAATCCAAAGAGTTCGGCGTCGACCGCGAGGAGCGCTACGTCGAGCCCGGAGTTGCATAGACCCCTACAACACAATACCTTGGAAAAGCGAAGCACACGGTGATCAGCGGCGTCGAGATGTCCGGCGTCGCGTCTCCGCCGTCGATCCGGCCTCGGAGTCTGGGCGACCTGCAGCGGCGTCAACAGATGTCAGGCAGGAGCAGCGCTCACGAGGCGAAGCAGGATACGGCGTCGTCGTTGATGTTGATGATGAAGTTGCAAGAGTGAGCAGCGCTCACGGCGTCGAGAGGGCACGAAGTCGATGCGATCAGCAGCGGTGCAGACACGAGGTCCCTTGGAGCTGGAGCCGAACTCACTACTCACTGGCGTTGCTGCTGGCGTCGATTGGGCCCGGCGGCCGGCGTCGAGGAAGTGGGACACTGGAGCCGTTACTCACGATGTCGAGCTGTATTCGGCGACGTCCGTCGGCGTCGAGATTGCTGGATTCTTTCAGAGGTGCTGGATTCACAGGTTTCCAGCAAACAGCACTTTAAGCAGATAAAATCCTTTAGCCCTGTGACTTCAACAGGAGGCTGGCACTCTTCCAGCCCTTGGAGATTTTCTTAGCAAAGTTTGAGAGTACACACACAGTTCCTCTCTCCTCGTTCCTTGGCAAAAATAAAGAAGCAATGCGGGATTCCTCCCAGCAAACAGCACACTGGCAGAAGGGGTAGGGAAGTCCTTGGATCAGCAGGCTTCTTGTCCTTGGTTTCAGGGTTCCTTGTCAGAAGTGATCTAAATTCTTGGTTCAGGGGTCCTTCTCTTATACCCCTTTTTGGCTTTGATCCCTTTGTCCATGCAGGGGATTTTCCCAACATCCTGGGTTTGTTGTGGGTGTAGCCAGGCAGAGGCACCTGGCCTATTCACTGTGCAGGGCAGAGTCCTCAGCCGCCCAGTAGGAGGTGGAGCCAGTATTGTCACTGGCAGGAGCAGAGCTATCAGCCTCCCGGCAGGAGGTGGGGCCAGGATCGTCCCTGGCAGGCACAGAGCCATCAGTCGCCTAGCAGGAGGTGGAGCCAGCATTGTATCAGGCAGGGCAGGCTATCAGGAACTACTCTCCCCCTACTCTCAATGCAAATGTCCCACTCATCCCACACTGACTCATCCAGACCTCTGGAGCCACCCAGCTCCTGTCACACACACACCAAACCAGCAGAAACCAGAAATAGTTAGACAAGAAAATAGCCACTTTCTAAAAGTCCTATTTTCAAACCCAGAGTCCAAAAACCATCCACACCAACGGATGTGTAATTAAACCCCGAGTTCAGGGATACCAAACTCGACATTCTACCATGCTCCCTGAGCCAGCTAGGATTATAGCATTAATAATCCTGGCAGCCCATTCTAACTAATGGAGAGCAGGTTACCTCGCAATAGTGAAAAACGAATATTGCTGTAATTCACTATTAGGACATGCCAACTTGTTCAGGCCTGTCCTACTGTTGCGTGTTTATCTAGGTTCCTGATCGATACCGTGACCTTATGCCCCTATTCGGCTATAAATCCATTTATTCCCTATATTGGCATAACCGTTCAAGTGCGATTTTCAGAAAAGTCATCTCTGGCCTCACACGAACAGAGCCACATTCCAGCATAGTTCTCTGCCACTTCCTTTGCAACCAATTAGTGCAATGACAGAGCAGAAGTCACTATCTGATAGTCCTAGATTAACACTCTGAGTTCTTCAACAAGATAAAAACTCAGCAAACCTGGAAATCCCCGCTTGCTGTGTTTTGATTAGTAATGGAACTCTAATGAGCAACTGATAACTATCACTTCCTAGTGACATCTTTAATTGACGTCTTATGTCCAGCAAACTTGCGTCAAACCCGGCACCTGTCAGGTATAAATATTACCAACGTTGCCTTAAGCAATGAGAGCTACTGTTGCTGAGGCTGGCTGCCTGCAAGACCCCGTGTTGCTGAAGCTAGCACCCTGTCGCTGCAGCCTGCTGTCCCCTTGGTGGTGAAGCTACTGATACCATTATCGCTGCTAAAGCGCGAAAGATGGTGCAGTACGCTTAGGAGCTGAACAGCCGTCCCTATGCAAAGACATCCAGCAGATTCCAGCTGCCCGCGGACGCTGTCCCCCCTCCTTCCTCGACGCGCTGAAGAGACCCGCTGCCTTTCTCGTGCAGAGAAATCCAGCTCCGGCGTTTCCGGTCTGCCCTCGCGGGTGACTGGGATATTGAGAGTGACCCCTGAAGGAGATACCAATCCTCCATCATTCTATTCAGAGGTATGGTGTTGACTAAACCCTTAGACGAGAATTCTTGAAACAAACCTTGGCAAAACCAACTTAACTTAAAGCTACTTACTTACTCCCCTTCCACGTGTTAGGCTTAGGTCAGGCACGCTGGGGTAGGCTTAGTTAGAAGCACCAGTTGAGTATGTTAGCCTAATGTATATATGACTGTATATATGTTTTATTACTTTTAAACCATTGTATGGCTAAGAAACCATATCAATGCTTTTACAGTTCTATTTCGCAATACTTATCTTACTGTACGTACTTTTTATGATAACAAGTCTTGCAATTGTGGCAATACATTTCTCTTGTACGAGAAGAAAGACTGTTCAATAAATGTTAACCTTTATTGACAAACGCCCGTCTCTCTATTCTCTACATCTCGTGAAAGTAAACTGCACTAGACTGACTGAGTGAAATACATGTCTATTGTTTCACACGACCCTAGAGATTGACTCTTGATCTGAGGAGCAAAGTTGTCATGTTGCACGGTTGTTGGAAAACTGAATCCCTTCTTGTCTGTGCCAAGGAAGCTGATCACTTCCTATGCAGAGAAGAAAGTTTCCAGTGACCTCTGAGCTAGTTGGTAACACAACCCAATTAAGTTTAGCATAGTCAGTGGAGGCCTGGAATATCCGCAGTTCCACGTCTATACTACTGTTTATGTTATTCCAATGCGCAGGGCCTAGTGGGAAACTAGGAACTACACTACACTACCTTATACTTACAATGCAACCTGCCCGTGGGCCTACCATAGGGGTGACTAACATGAAGTTAAGGGAAGGTTTGGGGACTGGCAAGTAGGTGTACTTGCGCAGTCAGCGTGACAGTACCAGACTGCACGTAGGTCTAGCAATGGCAGACCTGTAGACATACTTTTACTAGGCCGCTCTTGTGAGTGGCACAACATGTGCTGCAAGCCCACGAGCAGCATTTGTATTTACAAGCCCTGGCACTCCTGGTGCACTAGACTAGGGACTGACAGTAAACCAAATAAGCCAAACATGGAATTCAATCAATACAGTAATTTAACATAGGGAGCACTTGCACTGGTGCACTGATCAGCAGTGGCACAGTGCCCAAAGCAGTATACCAGCAAAACATCGTAAACAGTGGAGGCAAACAGAAAAAAATGGAGGAGAGACTCAAGCTAATGATGTCAGGTCTAGCACGTGTCCCTTCCAGCTGAAATGTGGGGAGAACTACCCTTGACCTAGGGAGTCCTCATCACGAAGGCGGAAAAATCTCGACAGTCCATCACCATTGGCGTGATCTGTACCAGGGCGGTGTTCCACCGTAAAGCCCATCCCCTGTAGGGAAATGGACCACCTCAACAGTTTTGGATTCTCACCCCTCATCTGCATGAACCATCCGAGGGGCCTGTGGTCTGTCTGAACCCGGAAGTGAGTCCCAAACAGGTAGCGACAATCTTGCTGCTGCTCAAGGGTCAGTGTGTCAGAGAGGACCACACCATCCACTGACCCATCTTGCTCTTTTGCAGACAGGAGGTCAGGAAGAGGCTCACTCTCCTCCTCCATTCCAGCATCTGTAGCTAGGAGCATGCCCACTTCGGACCTTTCTAAGTGGGGCTTCAAACGGTTGACATGCAGGACCCTCAAGGGGTTCCTGGGAGATTTCAAGTCCACCAAGTAGGTGACATCGCTCTTCTTCTCCACAACCTTAAACGGTCCAGTCCACCTGTCCTTGAGCGCACAAGGTTCCACAGGGGACATGACCCAAACTTCTTGACCAGGCTGAAGTTCGACCAGAGTGGCATTCCGGTCGTACCACCGCTTCATCTCTTCCTGGCTGGCCTCCAGATTTGCCTGAGCAAGATCTCTGAAGCGCCGAGTCTGGTTCCTAAAGGCCAGCATGTAACTGTATACATCCTGGGGAGGTTTCCTGGGAGATTGCTCCCAGCCTTCTTTGACCAGACTCAAAGGTCCTCTTACCGGGTGACCATACAAAAGCTCAAAGGGGCTGAACCCTAGAGACTTCTGCGGCACCTCTCGGTAAGCAAACAGCAGGCATGGCAAGAGGACGTCCCATTTCCGCCTCATTGGTTCTTCAGGACCCATGATCATGCCTTTAAGGGTCCGGTTGAATCTCTCAACCAGCCCATTTCCTTGAGGGTGGTAAGGAGTGGTGAACTTGTAGGTTACCCCACACTCCTTCCACAGAGACTTCATATAGTTGGAAATGAAGTTGGTGCCCCGGTCTGACACCACCTCTCTGGGGAACCCCATGCGGGAGAAAACACCCATCAGTGCCCGTCCCACCACGGGGGCCGTCACTGTTCGGAGAGGGATGGCTTCCGGGTACCGTGTGGCATGGTCCACCAAGACCAGGATAAACCTGTTGCCCAGGGCTGTCTTGGGGTCCAGTGGCCCAACAATGTCAATCCCCACCCGTTCAAAGGGGGTACTGACCACTGGAAAAGGTTGGAGGGGAGCCTTCTGCTTCCTTCCGCTTTTCCTACTTGCCTGGCAAGTCTGACAAGTTTTACAATGGATGTCTACATCCCTTCTCATCTGAGGCCAATATAAATGGGTGGCAAGCCTGTCATAGGTCTTGTCCTGCCCCAGATGTCCAGCTAACGGAACGTCATGAGCCAAACCCAGTAGGAAGGCTCTGAAGCGCTAGGGTACCACCAGCACACGGGCTGACCCAGGCTCAGCAGCCTTAGGCTCGCTATACAGGAGGTTGTTCTCCCAGTAAACAAAATGTGACCCTGACTGATCACCTGAGGTTTGGGCTGAGGCCTGCTGCCTCATACCCACAAGAGAAGGGCACACTTTCTGTTCTGCACAAAATTCTTCCCTGGAGGGACCACCATCCTGCTGCCAGTGGGTCAGCTCGGGCAGGTCTCCCAGTTCAGCTACTTGTTCCCCTGTGGGCTCCAGGGCATCCCCCTCAGGGTCTACCTCCTCCTGGACCACGGGAACTATGGGGGCCGGTTTCCCGCGCCTCCTGCCTCTTCTCTTCACAGCTGGGTCCTGGGCCATACTTTCAGGCTCCGGGACCCCATCAACACCCTTACTTGCTGTCATGGATCGAGTAGTTGTGCACACCCACTCTGGCACACCCAACATTTTCAAATGTGTCTCGCTCTCCACCTTAGCCCAAGGGGAGTCTTCCAAATCATTGCCCAGGAGACAATCAACAGGCATGGCGGGCCTCACAGCAACCTGAAGAGTACCTGAAACTCCCCCCCATTCAAAGGAAACTTGAGCTACCGCACACTCTTTCTGGGAGTTGTCAGCAGCTATCACGGGGTAGAATGCGTGGGGAACCACCTGCTCTCTGGCCACCAAGTGACACTTGACAGCTATCAGACTCGCTCCGGTGTCTCTGAGAGCTTCCACTCTATGGCCATTAATGGTCACCCACTGCCTATATTTATTAGTGTTACTAGGCAGAGGGGGTGGAGGGACCATTTGCATGTCTCCTAAAGAGACCGGGGACATCTCTGCGGGACCCCTCCCACCAGGAGCAACCATCTCCTCCCCTCCCAAGGCTACACTCGCCAATTGACGGGGGGTGCACATGGTGGTGCATTTGAATTCTTCATGGGACACTGGGGATCATAATACCGGTGTCCCACCTGTCCACAAACGTAGCAGGTCAGGGGGCCCCTATGAACAGGTTTACCTGTCGGGGCCCCTGGCTTCTTCTCAGGGGGAGGCTGGGAACCTTTCCCTTGGTTCCCTTGGGGATTACTTTGGGGCCCTTTCTGGAACTCCTTCTGTTTTCCCTTGTCCCCCCCACTCTTCTGCTGGGGACCCTGCCCACCTTTGGCTTAGTCTCCCACTGGACCCTTGTGGACCCTGGTACTGACCCAGCGGTCCGCCTCCTCAGCAAGTTTTCTAGGGTTAGATATCTTGCTATCAATAAGGTGCTGGCGCAGCTCTGGAAAACAGTTATTAGACAAATGCTCCCAAGCAAACAAATCATAAAGAGCTTCATAACTTTCCACTTTGCTGCCCTTTACCCAACCATCCATGGCTCTGCAAATAAAAGACACATATTCAACCCACGTCGTACCAGGCAACTTCTTACATTCTCTAAAAGCTTGTCTGTACTTTTCTGGGGTTAGGCCATACCTTAACATTAAAGCATCTTTCATATGAGCATAAGACATTCTATCCTCAACAGGCATGTCTAACAGGGTATCTCTCCCCTCATTCACAAAGCGACCCCACAACCCCGCTCCCCAATCCTTCTCAGGGACCCGGTGGGCCAGCAATGCTAACTCGTATGCTTTAAACCATTGACCAATATCTTCATTCTTATGATAATCTTTTATCACATCTTTGGGAAAATAAAACCTACTTTCTGCAGGCACAGATGGAATGCTGCCACCAGAAGGATTCAATTCTAACTTCTTAGCTTGGATCACCAGCTCCCTCAACCTGGTATCACGCTCCAAAGCTAACTTTTCTCTCTCAAACTCCAACCTTTTGATCTCCAAATCAGCTTCTCTTCTACCTTTTGCATTTTCTAACTCCAACTGCCCATTTATCTTAAGCCTTGCCATTTCCATGTTGTATTCTCGCTCTTTCGCCCTTTCTTCTCTTTCTTCAGGGGAAAGACCTTTGGAGGGAACACTGCTACCGGGAGAGGACACAGGCCCATTCATTGGCACCTCCTCATCCCCTTCCACTGGCGGTACCACCACCGGATCAGTGGGATCTCTGGACTCTAACCAGGCTTGCTATGCTTTGAAAACTTCTGGTTTGTTTCTGCAGCTCTTGGTAGGAACTTTGAACTGCTTGCAATAATGGTCTAATTGCTTTCAGCTGTAACCTTCGATTTTACTTCTATCAAATTCCTCCACAACAACAACAGGGGTAGTGACTCCGGTATCACTCATGGTCAAAACTGGCAGTGTTCAAAAAATCAGAGAACAAAAATAGAATCCTTCCAAATTAGATTGTGGCTGCGCTATGGTCTGCTTTCACTATGTAGCGCACACTAATTACTGCACATGGGTCATAAATGCAAGGTTCAAATCCTCACAGCTGCGTCCAATGTTAGAACCGGCTGTCTCTAGTTGGCAGAGGTATGCACTTCTGACAAATAGGGACACACCTTTTCTAGTCAGGGCAAGGGGATCACACCCTTTGATAACCCCTGCTCACCCCCTTGGTAGCTTGGCAGAGCAGACAGGCTTATCTCAGAGGCTGTGTGTTAAGCATTTATGACCACATACAGTAATAAAGTGAATACACTACAAATGGACACGACACAGTAGTATTATAAAAATAAGGATTTTTATATAAGGCTTAGCACAAGACCAAATAACGACAAAAAAATACCACAGTCTTAATAAATACTCTTGGAAGGAAAAATAATAGTTCAAGTGTAATTTCTTCTTAGCACAAAGTCTTTAGTATCAAAAGCAACTCTTCTTCTTAAAAACACAGTTCTTGGCAACAATGTAACCCACACAGGAGTCACACGACGTTGACGCAAAGTTAATCCAAAGGGTTCAGCGTCGACCGCGAGGAGCGCTACGTCGAGCCCGGAGTCGCACAGACCCCCAAAACACAGTACCTTGGAAAAGCGAAGCACACGATGATCAGCGGCGTCGAGATGTCCGGCGTCGCGTCTCCACCGTCGATCCGGCCTCGGAGTCTGGGCGACCTGCAGCGGCGTCGACAGATGTCAGGCAGGAGCAGCGCTCACGAGGTGAAGCAGGATACGGCGTCGATGTCGATGATGAAGTTGCAAGAGTGGCAATTGCAAAAACAACAAGTGATGGACCGAATGCTTGATTCCGTTCTGGGAAGGACATGGCTTTTGTAGTTCGGACTGGACTGTTCCCATGGGGCACAGGGTCAGAGCTGATTTGCATATCGCCATTGTCTAACCCAGGGTGGTGTGGAGTGCAAAAAAACGATGGATTTGGGCCCAGATCTTTGGACTGGGGTGAGTGTGTGACATTGATCCACATTCGGTCCATCACCTGTTGTTTTTGCATATTCCGCCCTAAGTGCCCTGGGATGCCCAGACGTGGGTCCCAGGCACTCCACACCACTGGAGTCAAGCTAGCCGGGCTGATGAGAGGTGTTACCTCGAAACCGGTCCGGTCCTCGGATGGTTGATTCCGTTCTGGGAAGGACATGGCTTTTGTAGTTCGGACTGGACTGTTCCCATGGGGCACAGGGTCAGAGCTGATTTGTATATCGCCATTGTCTAACCCAGGGTGGTGTGGAGTGCAAAAAAACGATGGATTTGGGCCCAGATCTTTGGACTGGGGTGAGTGTGTGACATTGATCCACATTTGGTCCATCACCTGTTGTTTTTGCATATTCCGCCCGAAGTTGCAAGAGTGAGCAGCGCTCACGGCGTCGAGAGGGCACAAAGTCGATGCGATCAGCAGCGGTGCAGACACGAGGTCCCTTGGATCTGGAGCCGAACTCACTACTCACTGGCGTTGCTGCTGGCGTCTAGGAAGCGGGACACTGGAGCCGTTACTCACGATGTCGAGCTGGATTTGGCGACGTCCGTCGGCGTCGAGATTGCTGGATTCTTTCAGAGGTGCTGGATTCACAGGTTTCCATCAAACAGCACTTTAAGCAGATGAAGTCCTTTAGCCCTGTGACTTCAACAGGAGGCTGGCACTCTTCCAGCCCTTGGAGATTTTCTTAGCAAAGTTTGAGAGTACACACACAGTTCCTCTCTCCTGGTTCCTTGGCAAAAATAAAGAAGCAATGCAGGATTCCCCCCAGCAAACAGCACACTGGCAGAGGGGGTAGGCAAGTCCTTGGATCAGCAGGCTTCTTGTCCTTGGTTTCAGGGTTCCTTGTCAGAAGTGATCTAAATTCTTGGTTCAGGGGTCCTTCTCTTATACCCCTTTTTGGCTTTGATCCCTTTGTCCATGCAGGGGAATTTCCCAACATCCTGGGTTTGTTGTGGGTGTAGCCAGGCAGAGGCACCTGGCCTATTCACTGTGCAGGGCAGAGTCCTCAGCCGCCCAGTAGGAGGTGGAGCCAGTATTGTCACTGGCAGGAGCAGAGCTATCAGCCTCCCGGCAGGAGGTGGGGCCAGGATCGTCCCTGGCAGGCACAGATCCATCAGTCGCCTAGCAGGAGGTGGAGCCAGAATTGTATCAGGCAGGGCAGGCTATCAGGAACTACTCTCCCCCTACTCTCAATGCAAATGTCCCACTCATCCCACACTGACTCATCCAGACCTCTGGAGCCACCCAGCTCCTGTCACACACACACCAAACCAGCAGAAACCAGAAATAGTTAGACAAGAAAATAGCCACTTTCTAAAAGTGCTATTTTCAAACCCAGAGTCCAAAAACCATCCACACCAACGGATGCGTAATTAAACCCCGAGTTCAGGGATACCAAACTCGACATTGCACCATGCTCCCCGAGCCAGCTAGAATTATAGCATTAATAATCCTGGCAGCCCATTCTAACTAATGGAGAGCAGGTTACCTCACAATAGTGAAAAACGAATATGGCTGTAATTCACTATTAGGACATGCCAACTTGGTGAGGCCTGTCCTACCTTATACTTACAATGCACCCTGCCCGAGGGCCTACCATAGGGGTGACAAACATGAAGTTAAGGGAGGATTTGGGGACTGGCAAGTAGGTGTACTTGCACAGTCAGCGTGACAGTACCAGACTGCACGTAGGTCTAGCAATGGCAGACCTGTAGACATACTTTTACTAGGCCGCTCTTGTAGGTGGCACAACATGTGCTGCAAGCCCACGAGCAGCATTTGTATTTACAAGCCCTGGCACTCCTGGTGCACTAGACTAGGGACTGACAGTAAACCAAATAAGCCAAACATGGAATTCAATCAATACAGTAATTTAACATAGGGAGCACTTGCACTGTGGCACTGATCAGCAGTGGCACAGTGCCCAAAGCAGTATACCAGCAAAACATCGTAAACAGTGGAGGCAAACAGAAAAAAAATGGAGGAGAGACTCAAGCCAATGATGTCAGGTCTAACAATCACCATGATCAAATAGCCGGTAGGACATGGCTATTTGCGCCTTCCACGTACCCCCAGCCTCCTGTTGCGTGACTCCTTTACATCACCACGATGTAAGTCGGTGGTTGTAGAGCTGCACAAACTGCACCTCCTATCGCTGGTCTCCAGCCCAGAGACTCTGCTGAGCTTGATGCAGCCTCACTCCCCTTCTCCACTCCCAAATTGCTGGCACTAAATGTCCCAGACTGCAGATGTTCTACTGCAGTGGTCACTTGGCCTAAGGCCTTGGCCACATCACTACAGTAATGACCCAGGTCGACCAGCAGTGACACAGATCTGTGTGACAGTACAGCTGTGCTGTTGCAGAGCTTGTTGATGGCCCGAATAGATGCTTTAGAATGGAGCAAGTTCTGGCGATGCCTCCTGCGCTCGCTGTGTTGCCCTGCTAGGATGGCACGGGTTAGCTCCTGTAGGCACTGTTTGATGTCTCTATTCCCCTCTGCTACAGCTGTGGTCATTTGACGCACAGCGTCTGTCATTGTGCACATGTTGCTTGCCAATTTTGCTATGTTCATGTTCATTGCTCCCATGTGTCTCCCCTGCAGGCACTGAACACGCAGCATCTGGGACTCTACCCCACCATAGCCATGTGTAGGCTCTTCAGATTCCTCAGCAAGTCTTCCCAGGAGCCTGCGCCGCTGTCTGACTCAGACACGTGCTGGTGCTGGAGCTGGAGGAGTCGCATGTGACTGGTGGAAAACGTTTGTGGGTGCTGGCCTCTGCTCCGATTCCATCACCTGCAGATAGGGGACATTTGCCCTGCGTCTCGGTGGTGTTGTCAGTGGTGGTGGTGGTGATGGTGTTGATGTCGGTGGTGGTGGTGGTGGTGGTGGTGTGGATTGACGTCCCTGCGGAGTCTCTCCATCGGTCCCTGCCGGTGTTTCTGATATACCAAAGGAAATGATGGACGGAGCGTTGACAATACAAGCACTCATCCCCAGTCAACTGATCTTGGTTTAATCCATCACCGTTCTTTAGCCCACTCTGCCACCCCAGTTCAGACATGGCCATATGCAAATCAGTCTGACCCTGTGCCTCATGGGAACAGTCCAGCCCCAACTGCCAAGCCATACCTTCCCTGGACCAGAAATAAGCTACAGAGGACCGGTTTCTGGCATTTCAGCCTTCTTCAGCCCGGCTTGCTTGAATCCAGTGGCAAAGTGAGCAAGGGACTCATGTCTGATTCTGATATGGCATTTGCTGTCATCAGAGTCCACAGGTGATGCATCTCTGTGTGAAACAGTGCATTGTTATTTTTATTTCAAACTGTATCTGTTAATCATTTTGCATACTTTCTACTTCATAAATGACATATTTGGACAGGCTGTTAGCCCTGTGCTGCAGGTCTCATTTCTTGCACATTGCGGATCATACATGCACACTTGGATGGCATGACTACAACTCCCATGATGCAACACTTCTGTGAGGGTACATGTGTTAGGCACTTCTACCTGTACACTGTGATTGGCCTGGGGGGATGGGCATGGTTATACAACACGCAGTGTATCAGCACAGGCATGCATCTTAGCTTGTTCTACGGTCGCTGCACCAGAAGTGTCCAGTTGGGTGACTCCCACGATGGCCTCAGGCACAATGGTACCCTCAACGAGGTCCTCCAGGGCTGTGTTGGAAGTGACTCTGGATTTTCCTCCCCCTCCTGTGGCAGCTGTTTCCTTCATCCTTTCAGTGATTCGCTCCTTCGCCCTTTTTCTGAGGTCATACCACCTCTTCTTCAGATCGTCTATGCTGCGGTGCGTGACTCCGACCGCATTCACCCTGTCCTTGATGCGCAGCCAGATCCTGCACTTCTCCGCCTTAGGCACCTTGAGTGACAACTTTCCGAACAGCTTGTCATGCTTGCTGCTCATCCATCAATCAAAAGTTCCAGTTCCTTGTCAAAGAACTTTCTCTTCATCTTTTTGGGCATGTCTCAGGTTTAGGGTGCATTCTTGTCCACCCTGGATTGCTGGTTTGTTAGAGTTGAGGTTGAGCATCTCAGCTCCTGTGCTCTGCCTCCTCCTCTGAGCTCCTCAGGGCACTGAATGAAGCATGGGCTGGATGACTTCCGGGTTGTGATGTCATCAACCTGCTTCCAAAGCGACCCGTTTTTTGCGATTTAGCTAATACCGAAATCGCTAATACCGATTTAGTATTAGGTATTTTTTATTTTGTGCTCTCGGTATCATGATTTTAGTATTTTTTATCGATTTTTACTGAATCTGTAAAAAATACCGAATCTGTTGATGCATCGCGAAAAATGAATCCTTATTTGCGATTCCTTATTTATCGCTAATAAGGACTCATTTTTCCGAATTTTGATGCATGGGCACAGTGGTGTTTTTATTTCACCTTTCCTTTTTTCTTTTATTTGTAAAAGATTTAACATGTATGTCATATCATAGAGAAGGACAATAATTGTTAGAAATATTCAACACAAGATCAACAAAAATAGCACACATAAAGTTCGACATGTACATAACCAATAAAGTAACAAAACATGACAAGAAATGACAGTAAACAAGATTGGACAGTCCTAAATTTAACAAAGAAACATTGGTGGCACAGACTGTTTATGTTTTTAGACTACTGCAACCTGCCATACACGGCTAGACCATGCAAGAATTACACCAGGCTGAATGCCTTGTTTGTACACTGATTTACTTATTGAAGGGGTGGTAATAACGGCTAGCTAGGTTAGGTCGACGCGTTTTGAAACCCTACTTTTCTTTTTGGGTTCTCATGATGACCAGGACAGGTCTAACACTAAGGTATTGTGAAACAAATGAGAAAAATTGAGTCAGTTAAGTGCCCCTGTATTCTAATTGCCCAACTTACTTATGGCAACATTATAGGGTCTATCCTTACCATGCAAAGATGATAATCATGGGTGCTGTTTGGTAATTAATAACGCGGAAAACCGTGTAACGAAGTGAGATGTCTAAAAAGTAGAGGAAAAATAGACAATTTACTGGGCTGTAGAACAAACAGCTATAATTTTGTTGCACTACATTAAAACGTCAAGGTTGAGGAAATGCTCATTGATCAGATCATTACCAGACCTTGTGGGACCACTAGTGAGCTTAACAAGTGGAATGAGGTTCACCATAGTCCATATAGACTATCATTCCAAGTGGCTGGAGGTAAAGTTTGTGGTAAACATAAGCACCAGTAGCGTGGTTGAATTTATCATGGAGGTATTTAGTAGAGAAGGCTTTCCTGAGAAACTGTTCATGGACAATGTTGTGCAATTTGTTTCTAGTGAGATGATTCAGTTTCTCCATACCCACAAGATAAAACATGTTTGCACAGCCCTATATGATCCATAATGTAATGATTTGTTTGAATGATTTAATCGTTATTTAAAAGAAAGCATATATTTGGCTGAGGTGGGAAAGATTCTACGTATTGTTGATGTTCATGAAAGGTTGTGGGCATATAGAATCACGCCCCATGCAGTCACAGGTGTATCTTCCTTAATTATTTTGAGAGATAGACCATCCCCTTCACTTATTTGTCCTTGGTGGTTCAAATTCAAATTCTCTAAGCACAAGTTTATTACTAAGCATGACATGCATGCTATCAGAAAGAAGGGCAATGACAAGCACTGTGTGTCAAAGAGACAATATGACATGCATAGAGTTGCTCCTTGTATCATTTCTGTAGGTGATTTTGTGAGAATTAGGTGAGGTAGAAGGAAGAGTAAAGGTTTGAGCAAATTCTCTGAAATCATCCAAGTGATTAAAACTATTAAGAGAGGTGTTATCATGCAAGATGGCAAATGTTGGAGTAAGAGGAGGTTGTCTAAGTGCACTTTTGATGGAAGTGGAAAAATATATGGGAATGTAAAAGTGGCACGGAACAGGATTTCATGGATGCACCCAGTGAAGTGGGCAGTAGGTTATCGGTGAGGAGAATACACAGGTAAATGAATATTTCGAAACTGCATGAGAAAAATATTGAGGAGCCTATGGCAGAAGAAAGTTTTTTTGCCTCTGAAAGCCTGGCAGCAAATGATGAGGACTTCATAGCCAACCGGGTGAGATTGCTCCAAGTTCTAGAATCCCATCAAGGAAAATATAGTTTGATGATTAATCCTTCTTTATTCATTGTTGTTAAGAAGAGAAATGTGTAATGTTTTAATGTGTATTATTATTATATGTCTCCCTTACTTCCCTTCCACCCTCCACCTTTTCCCCTGCGTACCCATTGCTCAAGGGACTCATGCTCAGAGTGTTCATGGTTGGGCGTTTGGGGTTTTACAGTTAGACACGAACGTTGGGCATTATGTATGTACGAGGCTTGGAATAAAGACTGAAGATCAAGACGCTCCTACTTCCTTTACCTTATATCTTCCTCGTTCCTTCATCCTGGATGTTGCATACCTATAAATCATGTACGATATTTAAGAAAAAGAACAGTGGCAAACTGACCTGAAATCTTCCCTAAATATTATCGTAAAAACCGTAAATATATGAACTCCAGTTGTGTTCAAATATTTTCAATTGGTCATTTAGCTTATAAATCACTTGCTCATGATATGCCACAGCCATCATTGGGAGGGAGGGGTGAGGGGGGGTGAGCAGACACCAGACCAAATTGAAAGTGTGCAAAAGGCCGCTTTTATTGAAACAGGTGCATATTTACAACAATACAAACCTGGCAACCGCCTCACAAAACTAGTCCTCACTAAATAAGATGTTACCTTACAACCCCAAACGTCAGGCCCGCCCCTAACACGTCACAAACCCCGCCCCCACCCAGCACAACATAATTACAATTCAAACAATACCAAAACCTGATAATCATTTAAATATCATCCCAACCCACCGCAAAACATCACATTGCAAAATTTACCCACCAACAACTTACATTGCCCAAAACCTTGTAACCACCCCACGAAACAACTATTTAAACTTTTCCAGCCATAGCCCAACTTTAGCAAAAACCCAACAACCTTCATGTCCCAGCTGACCAAGAACGCCCAATTTCCGCACGGCACCTGTTCCAAGCGACAATGAACAACATGTTGAGTTACCCCATATCCACCTGTTCCGACAAAAGACCCTAAAATTATGGAGATAAAACAAATAAATAACGAAAATAAATAAATAAACAAAAAACCCGGGGGAAATAAGAGAAAGAGCTAACCGAGAATAGGGAGGGAGGGAGGGAAAATTTTCAAATTAACTATGAACTCCCGGCCACCAGGTCATTCAACCTAAAATGGTGGCCGGGAGGCGGGGCCAGGGGATTATATAGCTGGGCTCCCTCAGTAGGAACCGAGGGAGCCCAAAACCAGCCCAAAACCAGCCCAAGGCTGGCGCTCTGACGCAACCCCCCCACTAGCCCCTCCCAATCAGCCCGGGGGTGGGGACCTCCCTACGATCGGCTGCCCCCCCCCCAAGCCCCCCTTGGGAGGGAGGGGTGAGGGGGGGTGAGCAGACACCAGACCAAATTGAAAGTGTGCAAAAGGCCGCTTTTATTGAAACAGGTGCATATTTACAACAATACAAACCTGGCAACCGCCTCACAAAACTAGTCCTCACTAAATAAGATGTTACCTTACAACCCCAAACGTCAGGCCCGCCCCTAACACATCACAAACCCCGCCCCCACCCAGCACAACATAATTACAATTCAAACAATACCAAAACCTGATAATCATTTAAATATCATCCCAACCCACCGCAAAACATCACATTGCAAAATTTACCCACCAACAACTTACATTGCCCAAAACCTTGTAACCACCCCACGAAACAACTATTTAAACTTTTCCAGCCATAGCCCAACTTTAGCAAAAACCCAACAACCTTCATGTCCCAGCTGACCAAGAACGCCCAATTTCCGCCACCCAGAAAAGAGGGGTAAAGGAATTACCCTCCTCTCTTTCTGCCCCCCAAAACCGACCAACCAAGGAACCAGAACCTCAACCCAAGAAATTTTGAATCTTCAAACACCTGGAGAGCACCTCAAGCAATTCCAATAGATATAAATCCATCCCTATACGAGATAAGTGAACACCATCGCCGCAAAAGAATTCCACATTGTCATACCGGATGTCCTTATGGGACACCCGCCCAAAACCCAGATCTCTACAAAAACGGGAAACCTCCAGATTCAACTTTCGTCGCGCCTTATCAACCGCCCTAGGCTTGAACGCACCCCTCCAGGTTCTTCTAGGGACCAATTCTGTCCACAAAACATGGCAACCCGCCCATTGTTGACGAATAAGAGAAAGATCCTTCTTCATTGCTCTCAATAAAACCACTCCTTTCACCCCACAAAGGTCATTCTCCCCAAGGTGCAAGAGCAACACGTCAGGACAAACACCTCCCACCAACCAAGAATTCAAGGCCGGGATAAGCTCCCTCCAGATCATACCTCCCTTCCCCTTCCATACAACATTAAAAAGACGAGAATTAAAACCAAGAGTGGAACAAAAATAGCTTCTTATAGCTTGATCTTCCACGCGCCTAATGAAGGAATGTCCCACTATCCAGATCGTCATGACAGTAGAACGGGGGCCGGCCACTGAACCTGAAAAAGAAAAGCAGCATCAAACTTCAAGAAAAATCATCATCCGCAGGCGCCATAACAGGATCAGTACGCACATAGCGCCGAAAACAGTTGGAGGACCAACGCCCTAAGGACATAATGTCTTGCTGCGACCAACCCCTGTTATGAGCTTCTGTTGCTGCCCCAATCCTGAAAGAATGCGTACCATACTGTGTCTCATCCAAGCCCATGAAACGCAGCGCTTTACGCAAAACCATGCGCAGTTGATACTCAGTCACCCTAGAACCATCCATATGTTGAAAAATAGGGCCCTCAAAGGCGGCCCCCGAACAGTCCCGCAAACGCCTGGCCCACCTCAAAGGACACGTCTCAGAAGGGGAAGAAGCTTCCAGCCAAATGCCCCTCCCTTTGCCGTGTTGATCAGTTTTTGCACGAGCCAACCAGACGTGCAACCCCGTTTCCACAAATCGAACATTCTCCCACCCCACCCCAAAAGTAACTTTCGACCCCAGTATCTCAGAAACTCTGAAAGCACCAAAAAACATCCAAACCATAAGAGTAGAAAACAGACAAACCTCAAACTCATTCAAACAAACTGAGGGCAAAACCTGCAAAACTTGGGCTAACGTCTGCCAAGACAAAGGTCGGCGAACCATATGTTCCCTACCCCTCTCCCTAGACCAACCTTCCAGCATGCGCTTACCCACCTCCCCCGCTGAAGGAGAATAGCCCCACAGTAATTTGCCCATGAAAGCAATACCAGCCAACTTACCAGCAATCGTCACACGTGTCAGACCCCTGTCTATCAAGTGAAGAATGAACTGTACCACATCTTCAGATCGTCTCCAGCCCGGAGCGCGCCAACCGGCCCCAGATTCTAAAAACTCTTTCCAGGCCAATTCATACGCTGCCCTAGTGGAAACTGCGAGCGAACCTACCACCAACTGCAAAACCCTGTCTCGCCTACAGTCCACAGATGTTCTGGCATGCGGGTCGGCGTCCTGTCCGCCTCCGAGGCTAGCCCATGGAATCTCTCCCACTGTGAACGAGACAAAGCATCCGCAATGTCATTGTCCACCCCAGGAATGTGTAAGGCCTTAAAACTGATGTCATACGTCAAGCACCCAACACAAAGACTCGCAAGAGCTTCAAGATGTGAGCATCCCTGGCCGACTGCCGATTGATAATGTCCACTACAGCTTTATTATCAATTCGAAACAGCACTTTTTTGTGAGCAAGCTCCTGACCCCACAGAGTCAACGCCACCACCACAGGGAAAAGCTCAAGGAAGGGAATACTCCTGCCTCCGTTCTTCCACGCAGCAGGCCACTGTTCAGCACACCATCTGCCCTGCCAGTAAAGACCGAAACCATCACTGCCTGCAGCATCTGAAAAAATTTGGACGTCCCAAATCCAATTCTCCTCTCTGTACAGAGGAATGCCATTGAAAGAGTGTAAAAAGGCTACCCACATCCGCAGATCCTCCTTAACACCTGCTGACAAGCGGACGTGATGGTGAGGTAAAAACTGACCAGACAGAGCTCTACCCAAACGCCTGCAAAAAGTTCTACCTGCCCTGACCACCCTACAAGCAAAATTAAGATGGCCCAGCAGCACCTGAACTTCCTTCACTGTCACCTTTGCCTTGTTCAGCATCACATGTAAGAGGTCCAACATTTTTGCCTTTTTATCCACTGGTAAGCGTGCCTCCATAACAGTAGAATCAATTTCGATCCCCAAAAAAGACATGGTCGCGCAGGGGCCCATTGTCTTCTCGGGTGCCAAGGGCACACCTAAAAATTCCATCAGAGTTTGGAATGTTCGCAAAGCATTCTGGCATGCTGAGGAATTGGGAGCACCTACAAAAAAGAAATCATCCAGGTAGTGAGTCACAAGCTGGTGTCCTGACGTGTCGGTGAAAAACCATTGGAGAAATGTGCTAAAGGTCTCAAATAACGCACAGGATATGGAACAACCCATTGGAAGAGCCTTATCAACATACCACTTTCCTTGAAATTGAATCCCCAAAAGATCCCAATCCCCAGGATGTACTGGCAATAAACGAAATGCAGATTTGATGTCACACTTTGCCATTGCCGCACCAGTACCAGCAGATACAACCAGGGCCATGGCCACATCCACTGAAGAATAAGACACGGAAGCAGCCTCACCATCAATGAAATCGTTAACTGATGAGCCCTCCGGCCATGACAAATGCTGAATCAAACGAAATTGCCCAGGCTCTTTTTTAGGTACCACACCAATTGGGAGACAATAAGATTTTCCAAGGGCCAATCATCAAAAGGACCCGCCATCCTTCCCCCACGCACTTCCTTATCCAATTTGTCTTGTACCACCTCTGGATGTTCATTGGCTGACAAAAGATTCTTTGACCACCGCCGCAACCGCGGCCCTGTGTAACCAAGACGAAAACCCTCCTGAAAACCATCCAACAATAACTTAGCAGCTTCGACATTCCCATAACCCTTCAAAGCCACAGCCAAGTGAAAAGGATTAACTGGCGTATGAGCCTTTGGGCCCAGTTCCAGAAGTGTTTTTCCCCCCCCTGTTAGGTTGAGGCTGCTGTGCAGGAGCAGGGGCATTGGCTGACTGCTGTGAGCACTGCCTGCCCCTTGTAACCCGAGGCCCCCAACACCTGGACAGTGGGTGCGTTCTACCACATTGGGAGCATTCGTGTCTAAATTTGCAATACTCTCTCGGGCAGTATCCTCTGTTAAAATCCCAACATGTCCCATCGGCAGGTTGAACTGACGCAGCTGCACCCACCCCTCCTCGAGTGGGCTTACCCTGAAAGGGCCGTGAATGTAATGGATACCCACTAGCTGTGAAAATCGTCTTACCACCCGCTGATGCTCCCATAGTGTGTTGCCACAGGTCATTATCTAACTCCCCCCATTTCGCTTCAGGATCCCAAGCCATCCGAGCCCGGAATTCCTCATCGTACTGTGACCAGGCATAACCACTGCCAGTAATCTGCGCCTTTCTGATCACATCCATATACTTAAACAGGGCCACACAGCGCTCAGGGAATTTCTCACAGTACACGCTAGCATATATAAGAAATGCCGCAGTCCAATTTTCGATGGTCAAAGGAACCTTAGGGCGCTTGGCCAACTCGTACTCTTCCTCCTTAGACCCCTCCTTAGACATAACTTCCCTATGTAAAAGCTTCAATAATTCCACGTACTCCCCTTTCCAAATCCTTTCCTTAGTGGACAGCATTAAATGAGCGCCCAACGGTTTCGTGACGCCCATGTAAGGCAATTTCTTTATTTTAAGCTCCTTGCTGTGTGGGGGATCCTTACCTACCTCCATGGGCTCTGTAACAGTCCCAGAATCCACCTTAGAACCCACACCCCCGTCACCCGTGCCCACTCCTTGATCCTTAACGTAACGACCCTTGTGGAGCTTAAGATCCACACCCTCAGAAGAAGGATCTCCCCCCGTTCCCACAGAAACCATCAATGGCTTGTCCCGCAGCCCAGCAAGCTCACCTGGATTCAATAAAGGCAGTTGGGCCGGCCTCGCTCTCCATGCCATCTGTTCAACCTCATCGCCTGACCGAGGAACCCTCACCGCGGGGCCGCTCTCCCGAGTTGGTCTGGATACTGTAGTTCTCTGACGCACCACCACCGGTGCCTGTAAAACAGCATCAGAAGCGTGAAAAAGCCCCCCCTTGCACCCTCAGTACGTATCTCGCCCTCCTCAGGGCTCTCCTCATCGTAATCTAAAACCAAAGATTCCTCCAACCTAGGAGGGGCCAACACCTTTGACGGACTTCTGAAACCAACCTGGGCCTTACCAGCCCGTACTGACACCTGAGGCGGGGGAGCCGACTGGACCCGTCTGTACTCCCCCGAACGTTGACCATTTTTATACCTCTTAACCAACGATGAATCCCTTTGTTGATGAGAAGAAACATTTGGGGCCAGCGAGGACGCGCCTGCCCTGCTTCTGCCAACCCCGCTGATATCCAAAGAACCTGACAATGGGGCCAGCGAGGACGCGCCTGGTCCGCTTCTGCCAACCCCGCCGATACCTGTAGAAAGAGAAGTTGGGGCCAGCGAGGACGCGCCCGACCTGCTTCTGCTGACCACGCCGAGATCCTGTAAGGAAGACGTTGGGGCCAACGAGGTCGTGCCTGACCTGCTTACGTTGACCGCGCCGGGGTCCCTCGCCGGTACGGCGTATGCCGCGCCAGGCTCCACCCTCCCTTCTCCTCGGTGCAACTGGGCCGCACTCCACCCTACCAAGTCTGCCTCTCCACGACGCTCTCCGACCTGCAAAGAAAAAGGCTGAACTGATGTGCCGGGACCCTTACTACCAGAACGGCCAAAACTACCAACACCGCTAGCCATACAAAAACTAGAATCCTGAAACTGCACCTGACCAACCTCCCGAGAAACAGACCCCTTAGATCGAACCAACAACCCCCGCCGAGGAGGGGAAGGCTCCATGTCCTCACCACCACTACTCCAGTTTAACAACTCCTGAACAATCCTAGATGCAGGTCCCGATGCCAGACCACCCTGCCCTTTCTGCTGGACATCAGAACGGGGCTGCTCCATTCTCCCAAGCGATCTGCCCCCAACAGGCAAACCTGGAAAACACAAATTGCCCCCAAAACCACTCCGCATATCAGTCCCTTGGACGGGTGTAGCCCTGCCCGCATCACGGACCCCCTCTGCCCAGGAAGGAAAAACATCCAAACCATCCCAAGATCTAGCACCCACCTGCCTATCACCACTCTCTTGCAGAGTAAAACCAACAGCACCACCCACAGAAGGCTCATTGAACCCCCCGCCAGACCCCGAAACAGCTTGTGGATCACCCAACAAAACACGACCAGACTGAAGACCCAGCAAACCTGCCCCTGCCCTCCTTTCCACCTGCGCCCACTCCCCCTCCCCCACAGAACCACTAAGGACTGACAGTACCTCCCCCCGGGTTGAGACAGGGGGGGAAAACAACAGGGGACTAAAAGGTACAAAAACCTCCCCAGCCCCTAACTGTCCAGGCTGCGCTGTAGGCTGAAGCTCAACATCACCCAACAATTGTGTCCCAGGAGCACAAGCTGGCGTAGACACTCGGTCATTTGCAAGCCCCTCACGAGCAGCCAACAAGTCTGCTGCCTGACGCAAACCAGTTGCCCCTGAAACCGAGAGGTCACCAGATATGCCAGCCGGCACAGACGCCGGTAAAATACAGTCAGCCTGAGCGCGCGGCGCAGAGAATTCGAAATGCGCATGCGCGCCAACCGCCGGTGCCGCGGCCGCCGAGTCCTCAGCCTGACAGGCGGAGATAGACGCAGAACGCTTTCTGCCTCCCCGCTTGACGGCCCCCTTGCCTCTGGCAGCTGGGACCGAAAGCGAGCGCTGCAGCGGCACCAAATTCACCAAGGGAGTAGAAGCCTCCCCCTCCCCCGAACCCGCCTCCTGCTGTAAACCCGCACCCACATCAAAATGCGCCACACTTCCAGGGGTCACTTTTCTAGAGCGCGAGCGGCCCCTGTCACTTACCCCCTCCCGGCGAGATTTTTTCGGCGACGCGCAAGCCGCGACCACCGCCGCCACACGGGCTGAGGCCTGTCGCCGAGGACGCGACGGCCCAGTCACATCACCTAGCACCAAATCCAAGCGTCCCGCTTCGCCCAAGAGGCGGATTGCTTCCAAAACACGATAGTCTTCACCCGACATGACGAGGGACAAAACCAATTAACTCTCACAAAAGTTAAAATTTTCAAATTAACTATGAACTCCCGGCCACCAGGTCATTCAACCTAAAATGGTGGCGGGGAGGCGGGGCCAGGGGATTATATAGCTGGGCTCCCTCAGTAGGAACCGAGGGAGCCCAAAACCAGCCCAAAACCAGCCCAAGGCTGGCGCTCTGACGCAACCCCCCCACTAGCCCCTCCCAATCAGCCCGGGGGTGGGGACCTCCCTACGGTCGGCTGCCCCCCCCCCAAACCCCCCTTGCGTCTGCCTATTCCTCAATCGTCTGGTGTACATTTGATTTCTAGTGTCTCAAAATGCAGATAGTAGCCACTGTAAGAGCCAAATCCAACTATCTATTTTTTATGGTTAATCAATTCAACAACATCTTGGCTGCCATGAAGTAGAGCTTATTTTAACAATGCTGCTGTAGCTAATTCACTGGCCTCGTTTAGTTTGAGCCAGACAAACCAGTACACCCGAAAGGCTGGGCAAGGCCATAGAAAATGTGCCATAGTTCCTGATCTGCGGCGGAATCTCCAACAGTTTGAATTAGGTAGTGACTTGGCTCTGTGTAGCCTGTGAGGCGACCAATGCCGACCATGAATTATATTAAACAGTTAAATTTGAATTGGCTTAATGTAGGCTTTTATCATGAGGAGCTAGGATTGCAGACCACTCAGGTTATTTGCAAGCTTTCTGAATTGATGACTGCCGTTTAGTTCTAAGCTCCACTGCTGTGGATTTGGAGTACATTTCCTTAATTTCCGTCTCTTAGAGATTCCCAAATGCTCTTGGTAAGTGTGCAGAGTAGATTTCATCGGAGTTGAAAAACTATTACTGAATTTATTCATCTACCAGTGTTTCAGTTGCAAGCAATACAACAATTGCCAGGAATTGGAATTGCATGTATAGGTTCATGAAGAGTATATGATTAATGAACATGATGTCCTTCAGAGCCCATATTTGTCAATTAGGTGCCTTCCTGGCAATGTATATAGTAGTACAGTTTAACAAGTATTTGCAATGCAATTGGAATCGCATTACTGGAAGCTTGAGGTTCTGTAATTGTAAATAATAATGCAACGGCAATAGCTTAAACGTTTATTAATGCAGAACTTATTGGATTGCAATTTCATGTTTTATTTGTGTTTGCTACTTGTATTTGTAATTCTTATTTGTAGAACATTTTTTGTCGAACATTGTTTGCGTTTGCATATGACAAAGGGTAAATTATCATTTTGATTAAGTATAAATGTCCTCATGCACTCAAAATGCAATTTCTTTTAAAGACAGCACATTTTAAAAGGTCCGTCCAACTAACTTAAAATTGTATGCAGCAGATCTGAATTTGTTTGCTACAATTCCAAGTCTGGAATCAAAAAATAGTGAGAAAAAATAATTTTCTGTCCTGCAGATGTTTTTGGAGAAAATCTGACCTGGCAATTGTACATCAATGTATGCACTGTGGAAAATGACATTCAACATGCTTTAACATTGAAATGGTTTTTGCTTCCTGTTATAGCTAATCGGCAGCTATCAGCATTTTAAGACTTTGCTGAGAAATGCTATTACTCACTCATTCAGACTCTCTCATAGAATCGAGAATCAGCACAATAAACACAAGTGGCATCATCTCAGTCCTAGATGCCAGAATCTTTCTAAAGTGGTCTGAATGTTTTAGCTCCTGGAATTGATCACTACTTCTGGGTCTTTGTTATGTGACGATGTCCGCAGGCAGCCATGTCGCATTAGAGGCTTGCCTGTGTTAAATAGCAGGACAGAGGAATTGTTTTAATTTGCTTATTTGTTTTAAACTATATATTCTCAAAATGTGCAATCTAAACTTGTTAATGATTATTGTGACATTCAGCACAAAAGGATTCGACATAACTGCAGTCCCAGTACTCCCAATTTAGTGTGGTGTACATTTTTGCCTGATATTCCTTTATCCTTAATGCTTAATGTATGCAGGTGCTGGACACTGGCAATCATTTTTGGGACCAGGACCAATTTTTCAGAGAAAGAAAGACAGTAAAGGAAAAAAAAGTAGAAGAGAAAGACAGGAAAACTTTTACCAAATAAGAAGTCTGAAAGAGTGAGATAAAATGAAAGCAAGTATGTGGTGGTAGAAGAAAGAGGCATTATGTGGAATCAAAACTAGCTAGTATTGGTATGCATTAAGTTCAGCATTAGGCAGCAATGGCGTTGGCGCCTCAAAAAAACTTCAGCACCATTCTCTAATTAAATTGTTTTAGTTACGCATGGCTCACTCATGGGCCTTTGGGCTTGCATTTTGTTTTTTCTACTGCATCGACTATTAATGGGTGCACACTTTGAAATACTATCTCGCTTTCTAGTATTGCCCCTTCCAGAGGTGAGCAAAAAGAATATAATGCCACTGATATATTGATTCTGCTGAATTGCTATACATATAGCTCATTCCACATGATCTAAAGTAAATAATACAAAGAAGGCCATTGTCAAGCAACAGAAATTTTTAGTACACACTAAATAATGGATGCTGCCATGTGAGTGCACTTGCACATTCTCTGTGATTGTTACTTGTTAGTGAGCATATACAATTTTACCTGCATATGGAATCTGCTGTTGTGCTACAAATCTATTACAGGAGCATTTTCGAGTACTTCCAGCAGTACGATCTCAAGAGTAATCCCTGTGGGACTCAGCTGCTAGGCCTTTGCACAAGCAACGTAGTCAGCAGGCATTTCAACCCTTAATGATGCTGTATGTTTTTTGTGGAGCTCTCCCAATTCCATTCCAACCTAAGGGTGGGCGGTCCGCGGGATGAAAGATTGTCTGTTACCTGAAGTAGGGCTCCCTCAGCCCGGGTAGCATTGTGGTAGAAAACTTCCAGCTCCCACAGCAAAATGCAAGTGCGCCATCTGGGAAGCGTCACATGCTCCCATAGCAATAAAAAATGTTTTAAAGTGGGCACTGTGCTTAAAGTAAGTGCCACTGTGGTAGTCACACATGTGCCCAAAGAAAGCGCATTGCCTGTCCACATAAAAGTAACAAAAAATACATAAAAATGAACACAGTGCTTAAAGTAAGCATGACACCCATACCCATAAAAGTGAATTACAAAAAACAATAAATAACAAAATTAAACATGAAAGCGCAAAACTAAAGAAATAGTCCCTAACTCAAACACATAAATACCTACAGCGTAAGTGAACTGTAGTTGGCCGGTGATCCTACCCAGAAAACGGAAGTGATGTATCAGGAGCACCAGCCAATAAGAAGCCAATAAAGAAGATCAGCACTGGAGTGCACTAATGGCAAGCAGCAGGTTGGATTGCACTCCATGTACTGATTACAGCAGGTCTCCCAGACAATGCTTGCGCACTGCCTAAGCTCGACCTAAAAAGAGAGCTTGTTATTTTGAAAAAAAAACGTTTTGAGTTTTTTGGGGCGATAGTATTATTTTTGGGACTCCTATCAGAATGTGATTATTTCTCCTGTCTAGCAGCAAGTGATGTATGGACAGTACTGTGGGCCTGTTACCCCATCTTGTATTTCTTGGTCTAGAATCATCCAGTCTGGAGTTTCTTAGGGCCTAATTATGAATCTGGCGGTTCCAGGACAGCCAGACTCATGGGGGCAGGGCAGTGGCAGTCCAGCCACCGCAGCTCCAGGTCTCCGTCTGCCCTATTACAACTAGGGCGGTCAGACTGCCGGAGCTGCCAGGGAAATGCCATTTTATGGCAGTGGAACTGCGGCCTTGAAGCAGCAATATGCTTGGTGGGATAGCATCGGTCCCGCCAAGAATATCACAAGGTTTCTCTCTGCCATGAAAACCGTGTCAGAGAGGAAATAAATGGTGCTCTACAGGACCCCGTGTTGCCTCAGGGCCATGGTTTGCATGTAGGGGGCACAACATGTGCCCCCCTGTGTGCATGCACTCCAGTCACTGTGTGGCATGGACTTTACAGTCCATGCCGTGAAGAAACTTTTTTGGCATTCCCATTGTGGTGCCCATTTTTCAGAGACACCTCCGTAGAACTGCCAAAAAGAGTCCGCCATACACGAAAAACACTTATACTCTGGTAGGCTGCCAACAACCAGTTTTGCGGTGCGGGAGTGGGCTGCCGGCACGGTGGTCTGCTTCCGCACCACCAAACTCATAATCAGTCCCTAAGTCAGAGGTAAAACTGCCAAGACCGTTCTTTATGTTCAGGGTTTTTATTGTTGTTGTTTTACCTCCTTCTTTCCATTTGCTGTGTGAGATTTTACTTAGAATTTTGCCATTTGTTCATTATAGTCTTTGAGCTTGTGTTTGATAAGCCATCATACTACTATTACATTCATGTCATTTTCCCTTTTTTAGTGGTACCAGGATTATTGGAAGTCGTTTTTTTATTTGAGGCTTGAGATGAACTAATGGGCTAGCATTTTTTCCATTACTCACCTTGGTGATGCTACACTCATTTCAACCCCTCTTTTCTCCAGGAACCTGACTGCAAGCACATCTTTTGAAGTTGCCTCTTCTAGACCTGATACTGCTTTTAATAGTTGTTGTATATTTCTCCTATTGAGAATGTGGTGCAGCCCCAGGAGCAGGTATTATGGAAAGAAGCTGATGATTTGGGTAGGATTCTCTTCCAGTCGAGACTCCTTGTTGCAGAAAAGATGTTCCTGATCATTCTCTCTCATTGAATTTGCTAGCATGTGGATTTCTTAAGGGGGGACTGCTTCAGGTTTCTGCATCATAGCACTCTTTAGTTCTGAACAATTAGGGAGTAGATTTAGCAGGTGGATTCTCTGCAGGGATTTCATTTAATTTAGGGTCACCCTTTCCTTGACCAGGAACCTCTTGGTAAATTGGTACTGCGCACCTCAGTGAATTCCCCTCGTCTGTGGTCGCAGATTAAGGCGGAAACATTTCAGCTTCTGATTATGGTATTTATGGACGCTGAAGCAGTTGCCTGACCCACAGCCCATCTTTGATGCTATAAGTGATCACATGGGAAAAAGCTTGCAATTACGTGGTCAATGTGGGATAGGTTCATTTTTACTAGATAAAGAACTGGATGGGAAAGAGAGGATATTGAGTCCCAGCAGACAAACTTAACACTTTAGGTGTCACAGAGCCTGAGTCCAAAGGATCTTTGTTTTTGATCTCGCCTCTTCTTGCCTCTTTGTATCTCTGCTTTTACTCACATAATTTGCAGTTCATTGTATACCGGAGCTTTGTTCAGTAGCTAAATCATAGCTGTAAAGGCTTCAGTGAAAAAAGGCTCCCGGTGAATGAAATACATAGCCATTATACTTGGTGGTTCAATTGTTATACGCTGCCCATCTCTCCTGCTGTCACTCAGTATTTTAGTCCCTGCTGAGGGACGAGATGCTCCCCTGTACCGAGCACATTTGTAGATGTAGACACAAATGAGACATGCGCCCATTAATTGTTTTAGTCTTGACAAATGGCTTTCAAAGGATTGTGCACTTCTGCAGTATCTCATTTACAATAACTACAGTTCCTCTAGGCCTTGTCGTGGCACAAATCAATGATAAATCACCATCTACTGAAGTCCTTCAACTCCCCCGTGTCAGAATGTAGTCAAGCTCCTTCCCTGTGTATGTTGACACATATAAGATTTGTTCTGTGCCTTTGAAAAATGGCATTTTCTAAATAGATAGTCTTTTCTTTCTTTGTCTTTCCTCTTTCCTTTATCTGAAATACAAGGTGCTGAGAAAGAAAAATGAAAATGCAGAGAAAGAAAACTTATCTCCATTTGCAATGCGCGGCCCGAGAGAGCAATTCCATTTGTAAAAAGAATGCAGTAGAGCAATTTTGTCCCAGGTACTCTTAGTGGTTTCTGTTCTTGTAAATTCCCTGATGCATTGACCTCTTTGTGGCACAGCTAGTAATTATTTTATTAAGACACAGTGCAAGCATGATTGAACATCACCTTAGGCATATTTGGCCTGAATTCTCTGAACTAATGATTAATAAAGATTAATTAGGACATCCTCCTGGACACTCAAATTGCATACCAATCTTAAAACCAATTACGCGGTCAGCAGAAACATATCTCCATGATGCTGTTCTGTTTTTGTTATTGACTTACCACAGGTTTGTGTGTGTGCTACAAACATTACATAATATGCCGGTCCTAATTTAATTAATATGAAATCAAAACACATTTTATTTTCATATTTGTACTAAATGGCACTATAAATAAAGTATGTTCTGCTAGTGAAATGAAAGTTATCCTGTCTATTACTTTTTTCGTTATATCAGACCTGCTCTGTCTCCAACTGTAACCTATTACTATAAATCCTTCTATTATACACTGCTAATCTTGTTCTGCCTTTGACTTGTCCTGGTTTTTACCCTACCATTCTGATGCGTTCTGGTCCACCTAGCACTCTCTTTCCTAAAATCTTTCCGAATGCTGGTGTCTAAAGCTCCCCTCAGAAGCATGTGTCTGGTGCTGTTAAATGGTGGTGCACTGAATGCCAAGGCTTTTTTGTTATAAATCCACCTCATGCCATATAACCCACTACCTGCCCCATTATTTCACTCGTGCAGGTTCCTGCTTTTTCCATTTGTGACGGATTTTTTATCTTTCTCCGTCTTTCCACTTTGAGTGTTTTTCCTCTTTTGCCCTCGATAAATGTCTGATACGAACACATAAATGCCAGTCCCCAAAAATGAATTCTGGTGCCCCACTGGCATTTACCGGCTCAAATTAAGCACTGGTTAGTTATTTCTTAGGCCTGATATCTCATGTTTAAAGAATCCCTTCACCATTATGGTTTCAGGAGGGCTGTTGTGTGTATCCTAAAACCTGTGGCCTTATTTTTCATCCATTTTTAGTTACAGATACATTAGTTATATGCAGCCCATCTCTCCTGCTGCCACTCAGCATTATATTCCCTGCTGAGGGTGGAGATCTTCCTTTATAACCAGCTCATTTCATTTGTAGATGTAGATATCAATGAAACATTATTTTCCAAACTATTCTTTATCATAGTTGGCCTATTTTACTCTGCATCACAGTTTCCTGTTTCATGCCCCTTTTCATTGGTTGTTTTATTTATACAATTACCCAGTTTCTGAACAGGTTTGAAATCCTAGTCTGCTTTCAAAGCTCATCCAGGTCCTGGCCAGATTAGCTCCGGGAAAGTTTTCACTCTTCTAGGCTATAGATTATCCTCGGTATGCTACACCTCCTCCACCCGAATGCCACGTCTCTGCATTATTAGTTAATCCAGTCCTACGACCTTATTATGACTTTGGAAGTGTGGCAGCGGGCAGCCACACCAGCGCCCCACTGCCACCCTGCCAAAGCCATATTGAGACCACCTGCTGGATTCCGAATGGAATCCAGGTTGGGCTGTCGTGCGGCAGCTGGCCAGTGACTGTGCAGTGCTCAAGCTCATATATGAGCCTTAGCAAGGCACCTCAATGGGAACACCATTGTGTTTTACTGCAGGGCATAGGCTTTAAGTCTATGCTTGCTGGAACTGGGGTTGCGTGCATACAGGGGGCACACCATGTGCCCCCCCGCATGCATTCCCTGGTACAGACCCCCTATGTTTCCTCACCACCATACTTTTCATAGGGGTGTGTGTAAACTGTGACGTGGAGGAAACTCCTAATGTGCTTGGCAGTGCTGCAGCATCACCACAATCATATTAGGGGCCTCAGACCACTGAGAGACAACCGGAGATCGCAGATCTCTGGCAACACTGTGGTCTGACTGTCCTACTTGCAACCACCATAGATTTTGCTGTCCATTGGACCACCAAACTCATAATAAGGCCCCTAGTCTAAGAAGGGTGTTGTGGTCATGATAGAAAACTTGTAAGCAAATGGACTTCCCTTTCCCATTGGTTGCCAGTGAATTATTAACTAAGTACATAGGTAATGGAAAAGAGCAATCGTGTGCCCAATTACCTGTGTGCATAAATAGTTTTAGTGGTGCAGCTAAACAGTGTTATTCATATAATCTGTAGTGGGCAGAGCAAACAGATTTTTAAAATGGTAGCCTCACATTAAAATGTACTTTAATCAGTTCCATCATGGTCCAGC
The DNA here is from genome assembly GCF_964263255.1 of Lissotriton vulgaris. Taxonomy (NCBI): domain Eukaryota; kingdom Metazoa; phylum Chordata; class Amphibia; order Caudata; family Salamandridae; genus Lissotriton; species Lissotriton vulgaris. Next base: position 528,651,901 of record NC_141694.1, read on the forward strand.
ATGGTCATCCTGCTCCTCGATTTGTGTGTTGATTACAAAATTCCAGACTCTTCCTCCAAGGCCCAAGTTCTGTGCAGAAATGTCAAAGTTTCAAGTTAAGGTGGGACAGCCTAGGCAAGAGAACAACAGAGAGAGGACTCTGAGGGGTGGAAAGTGATCCGAAGGACAACATGAATAAAACAATGGATGAAATGGAAATCTGTTTTCTAACACATTGTTTAGGGGGACACCTCTGAGATCTCGTTACCCCCAAGAGCAAATAATACATGTCCTACTCGTCTATACTACTATTATAAAGAGAGAACTGTGTCCTTTGAGCCAGGTAAACTCGAAAAGTACACCACCAATCCAAACACCCAATACATCTTTGAAAACGTCAGGGCAAGCAGATGGACATAGGCTATATAAGAAAAAAATATATATGTTAGAAGGGAAAAGTAATTTTTAAGGAAAAGTAGTCCCTTCGAAGTAGCGCCAGCTAGCGACGTGCGTGCTGACATCACGGGTCGGCAGCCGGGAGCGCGGAAGCCGGAAGAAACTCCCTGCGAGGGCCAGAGCGCAGAAGTGACACCCTGCGAGGAGTGGACAGGAGCGTCGAAGCAACACCCTGCAAGGTTCGGAGCGAGGAAGACACACCCTGCGGGGAGCGCCCAGGAGAAAGAAAGCGACACCCTGCGAGGTCCGGAGCGCGTAGGAGCAGCCAGGAGCGTGGGGAGGATCGTCGACATCAACATGCCCAGGGGAGCGCGGAGTAAAAGCGGACAGGAGCGTGGGCAGAAGCGGCCAGGAGCAAGAAAACGGGAGCAAGGAAACAACACCCTGCGCACGTGATGCTGGTGAGTACGCTGTGCTGTGAGTACACTCTGCTGTGACTACGCTATGCTGCTCCCGCTGCTGGCCACTCTGCTGCGCGTATCCTGCTGCGGTGCTGCCCCCAGCCCCCTTCTGCCCCGGACAACGTTGGGACGGGCTGCTAGTTTTGGATAAAAGGAGAATAGCCAGGTGTCTATCACGCCTATCTCTAACGAGTTATGCTCTACTAGAGAGTGTTAAAAGTCAGAGAAAACCTTTCAGAGGACTGCTTATCTGTAGGAGATATTGTGAGTTAGGCCTCCCCTGGTTCTCAGAAACAGAAAACACGCTGATATTTCGTAATGATTAGTTATTTAGCATGCATAATTTGTCATATGAATCAGAAAGCTAATAATTATAACAATTTTAGCAGTTGTAACTAAAATTAGAGCATCAATAAAGAAAAAAAACGAAACATTCCCAAACACATTTCATCACAAATCCCTACTCTAGTAGCCTAAAACTATCTGATATGCATACACATTCTACAGATCACATGGTTTTCGCTAGATCTGGAGTTGGACATCTATCTCTAAGCATTTCCCCTTCAGCAATTGCTCTTTCGATTTGTCCATCCCTAATTGCAGCATTTTGTAAATACATTTATCTTAAAATATTCTCTCTGGAGTAAGGCGGTGTCACTCCAGCGCAGCTCTTATGTGGGTACTTTAGAACACTGACAATATCCCTTTTACAGAAGTGAATGAAAGGCAAACAAATGTAACTATTTATGATTCCTTACACGCCAGATTTGTGAAATCTACAGAATGGCTTGGTGACTGTAATCATTACAGGATGCTCTGAAGCTTTCAGAAAGAAGAACGCTTTCAGCTCTCTTTTCTATTAATGTGACTAATGTCAAAATGCAGCACTGAATAAAATGTAACAATCAAGGACATATTTGTTAGCATTTTCTTTCAAACAGTCGGCTAGCGTTCTAGGTCATATGACTGCCACACGTGCACTATAAGGAATTAGCCCCTTCATGCTGACATACAAAGCAGTCTGGCTTGTATGTAGCATGGATGTACTACAAGGAAAGCCCTCCCACATATGACAAAACTGGAAGCATGGATTGCGGGAGCGCATGTGATCCAAGATGGCAGACGCGTTGTAAGCTCTGTCATAGCCTGCAATTTGTTGTTGATATTTTACAGACACATTGCAGTTGTATGACTGCAATGCATAAAAACTGAGATTTCACATGCCCCGGCGCTTACCTGATGATTTACAAGCATTTTTCTGGCCTTGATGACCTCGCTTCTGTTGTTTCAATGATCCAGTCAGAAGCCTGCATTCCCAGACGCTGCCAGAGGGAGGTTTCTTGAAAGAGGGTGGTCTAATTCAGCCTGCTGCTGTTTCTTAAAGGTACTGTCTCTGCCTTTTGCTTCAGATATTAAAGGCAAGGTCTGCTTATATTGGCACCTGGCAATTTTTAAACATGATTTTCTGAGCACCATCATTCCATTGGGTTCTTGCCGGCTTTTTCAGCAGTTTTATCACAAAATTGAGGATTGTGTTCACTATTTTCACATTTATTCAATTTTGACAGCCTTTGAGGGAATTGTCTTTTATGACTACATAACATGGACTCTAACAGCACACAAAATCCTCATCAAAAGCAAAAACAGGAATCTTCTCCACCTCCTTGCAAAACATAAATGGTGGATTCAAGTGCAGAATCTATGGCAAAAGTTCTGGAAGAAATACAAGCTTTAAATAATGATATAGACACCATCTGCTCTGATATTAAGCCTTTGCAGAGAGATATGGCAGTGCTTACAATGCAGACCTCTGATAACGCCATTAAAATAAGAGAGAATAAGGCTGCGATTGACCAAATGTCTCCTCAGGGTAATATTATTGTGCTTAGGAGGAAATATTTTCTTGACCTACAAAACGGAAATTGTCAATATAATCTGCATATTTTCAATCCTTTCCTTCCCATGTGCGAGTGCTTTACCACCCTTCTGAGAAGGGTGGTAAAATGCAAGTGTTTTGCGACCTCAATAGCGGTCGCAAAACATTCTTACATGGGTGTTGGAGTCGCTAGTAGGAAGGGAGGCACTTGGCATGCCCCTCCTAATACTGAGTCACTAACCTTCTTTTGCAAGTTGCTAATTGATTAGCAACTCGCAAAATAGGGTTGATACATTGGTCTGACATTTTTTGCAGTTGCAAAGGGGCTGAAAGCCCCTTTGCAACCGCAAAATTCAGTCGTACCTCTGGCCCTAGATTATTATACAAATATAAAGCTGACATCTGTTTTTACAACAAACCCATATTGATGATTATATCTTAGCATATATGGTTAGATCGTGGGTAGGAGTTATAGTGTCCTCACCAGCTTCTTACTTTCCTTTTCTCTTGCAAATTACAAATTGCCATTTTAAATCGTAAAGCTGAATTAGACAGACACAACATTAATGCCCATATTCAAATTGATTATTCGTCTCTCCATTTAGTCAATGTTTATGCTCCCATTCAAGATGATCCCCATTTTTGGCAAACAATTACATCTGAAATCCTAGTTATAGGACTTGCACCTATTATTATGGGAGGTGACTTTAATATCTGGCCCACTATTAGATAACATTTCCAAAACGAACTTTCATCCTTCAAAAAACATATGCATTGTTTAAAGCCTTTCTGTCTACTACTAAATTATTAGATCATTGGCGACTTCCACACCCAAATGACAAACACGTTACATTCTTCTTCAATACTCATTTTACATATTCACATATTAACCGTTCAATCATTTAATTCATATATTTTTTCCAATTCTAAAAAAGAACCTATCACTGTATCAGATCATGCTCTAATTTTTTTTCGTTACCCTTAGCTGACGTTCTTTGAAATACATATAGGTGGATAATGTATACTGACACTTTATTTTCTGGTCAAAATCAACTCAAATTGGCAGTTGCTATTACAGACTATTTCCCAAACAACTAACAACTAAATTGAAGTTACATCCAAAATTAATCATGGGGAAGCTTCTAAAGCTTAAGTACGAGGAGTTTCCATTTAAATAATAGTGTATGAGAACAAATGATTTAATTCAAACTTATATAATTACTAGAGAAACAAATTACTATAGCAGAACAACCGGTTTATATCTTCTAATGATATACAATTTAGGGTACAACTGCAATCCCTTCGATATGAATGCAATATACTCCATAGTAAAAAAGCAAATCTTTATATGTGTAAGCAGAAAGTTAATTTTCAGTTTAATGCTAATACAGCAAGTCACATTTTTGCAAACTACCTATGTATTAAAAGAGATAAGATACAGATCTCTGCCATTCAGCCATCAAGTGGTCACCTACGTTTATCCACCACTGAAATAGCCCATGAATTTCATGAATTTTATTCAAACCTAGTCAGTAAATCCAACCTAGCTGCTGATGATACAATTATCCAAATCCTTTCTCATTGTAATTTACCAACACTACCCTTTCCAGATAGAAATATTCTTCATTCCCCCTTAACTATTGTTAAAGTTTACTCTGCCATTAAATCCTTAAAGTCCAAAAGTGCACTTGGTCCTGCTGAAATGTTTTCTACTCAATTAGGCACAGTCGTCCTATTCTTGTTTCAAGATTTTGCTTTCAATGCTTCTATTAATTGTACATTTAAAGATGCCACAATTATTGTGTTTCCCAAACCAGATAAGGCCTGCATTCTAATTTCAGACATTCGCCCTATCTCGCTTATTAATCAAGTTGAAGGTAAATGGGTGGATACTGTCCGTAAATCCGGCAACATACAGGGTCAGGTCCAAGTCGATCATTGGCACTTCCCCCTCAAGTGGCTCCACCCAGGAGCCACTAATTTAGAGAGTTTCGTGGGATTTTAGGGGGGGTTTAGAGGAAGAAAGTTATGCTTGCAGTTGAAGTATCCTATAGTCATGTAGTCCAACACACATTCTTTGCTTTTATGTTCATTTATTTGAAGTAAATCCAAGGTTTTAGGTGCATGATTGATGAGTGACTGGACTACATCACTATAGGATGCTTCAATCACAAGCGCAATTTTCTTCCTCTAAAACCCCACTATGCTTATTAATCAAGACTGCAAAATATATGCAAAAATCATCGCAATCAGACTATGATAAATCAACGTATTCATCTGGACTATACTGGTGTTATGAAAGGATGTCTATATGCATGTAATACAAGACTCGTATGTCACACTATTGCTTCAGTATCCCAAATTAGGCACCTGATTGATCTTTTAGCTATAGATTCTGAAAAAGCATTTGATAAAGTTAATTGGATTTTTTTTAAACTATGGAGACATTTAGTTTTGGAGCAGAATTCCTTTCAATGGTTAAAGCTTTGTATTCAGCATCTCAAGCTACTATTTACGTTAATGGCACTTCTTCGAAGTCATTCACCTTATACAGAGGTACAAGACAAGGTTACCCTCTTTCGCCCCTATTACTTTTACTAGCAATTGAACCTTTATTGTGCCTCCTATGTAACTCTGCAGATAACACAGGAATGAAAGTTAACCCCTTCGATGCTCAGGACGGAACGGTTCTGTCATGAGCATCGGTCGAGCTGTGCTCATGACAGAACCGTTCGTCATGACCACGCTCGTTTTCATTAGGGCCCAGCACCGGCTGTAAATCTGCACCGCACGGATGTGGTTAATGATATTATTTTTAAAACATTTGCATATGCTGATTATGTTTTACTCTGTATTAGTGACCCCATAACCACTATACCCTGTATTCTTCTCAATTTTTATTGTATTCCAGATATGCTTAGTAATACCAACGTTATTTGGAATTCATCTACTCTAAAGTACTTAAGAATTTATTAAAATAATTAAATTAAGAACAAAGTAATATCTCACATTACAGAAATGTTAGACAATGGTCTCACTTGAATTTATCCTGGTGGGGGAAATGAGAAGCAAATAAAATGCTGATTACACCTCAAATAATACCTAGGCTGTCAATGTTACCTCTGTCATTTCCCACTTCTTTGTACAAGACACTCAATACAATTCCCATTAAATGCATCTGGAATAATAACCCTACAAAAATTAAATATAAAACATGACAACTTTCAGAACTAGAAGGTGTCTTTGGTCTTCCTAATTTTCCCAAAAGTGATTTCTCTTTTTTTAGCTGCACAAATTGCTCATTGGTCTGCAAGCTCAGATTCTGGAAACACACCAAATTGAGTCTTAATTAAGAGGAGTATTTTGGCTCCTTTTCCTTTACCTGAAATCCTTACCATGGACCTTCCTAAATCAAGGTGGAATTTGTGAATACTAAACGTAACAAAATATGCTCTTACTAAGGTTGGTGCATTGTTTCATAATAAGTGATCTACTCCAAAAAAACATCACTATGGCATAATTCTTATATCAAATTGCATTCTCCTATATCTTCAAATTGATGCTGGGATATTTTATGTTTCTGACATTTGTCATAATAATATGTTTTTAACCCTTTTCAGATCTCCAATCCAAATATAATATTCCAACTTCTGCATATCATCAATTTGACATCTTATGTAATGCAATTTTAAATTCCTATATTTGCTCCATCCCTCATCCTTTGTGTTCAGATATGGTGCTTTTCTCAAATATATATTCTCTGGCTATAAAAATGTATTAAAAAATGCCTTCTAATTCCAACCTCACACAGATATGTCAAAATGTGGTCATATTCGTGATACCAATTATGCTACAATCAATATGAATAAAATTGGACTCTGCAATATTTCTGGTTCGTTACTTTCATCTCTTTGCTAAGGCAATACTTTTAAACAATTGCTATTGGACTCATGTTAAATTACATGATGGCCACATTTCTGATAAACCAGATTGTTGGCATTGTAATTCTGCATCTGGTCATCTCAAACATAAGTATTTTGATTGTCCGCTCATTTTTAAGTTTGTTTGGAAACATTATTTTAAATATTTAAACTTATTATACCCCTACTACCTTTTAACATTAATATAACCAAATATTTTCCCTTCCTAAACATCTATCACATATGGATATGAAATTGATTGATCCTCTTGTTTCATGTGTAATCAAATCTGCTACTATGCACTAGAAATCTGCTAACCTTTTAACTGTGAAATTAGGGTGGAATTGAATTCTTTTCATAAGGAATTGATTTTATTTTAAGAAAACTAAGAAATCTCCTTTAATCCAAACCCTTATATGGAAAACTTTGGATGAATAGATTTCTAGTTAAATGGATATAAATATGCATTTCTTTTCAAAATATGTTTATAATTAATATATCATGTTTATCATTTATATTTCTTTTTAACGATTATTAATTCCAATGTATTTCCTATTATATAATTACATATAAAGAATATGTATATATTTTTTTTAATGTGTGCCACACTTTTACTGATACCATTTTGTCTGATTCTTGTTCATTTATCTGTAAAATTCAAAAAAATATTTTGAACTTAGAAAGAAAAAAAACCTTCTCCTAATGCTCTCATCTCCCTTGTGTAGGTTAGCTTTGGCTCACCCTATATCCACTGTCGATTATGTTCAGAAAGTAGTGCACCAACAGTCACTGCAGGTCACCAGAGTCTCCTCCGACAGATTCTTGGCTCTGCCCGACATATCCCTACTCAAACTAGTCACGCTAGATGCAAACACGACAAAAAATAACCCCTCACCCTACCCCTAAGACACACCCCTAAATGGTCAAACACCTGACAATACAGTACGCAAAACAATACTAAATACAAATACAATACACAAATATCAGTTCAGCTACGCAACGGGGACAGCTGACACTAACAAGACCAAAAAATAGTACAATTTGCAAGAGCACACTCCAAACACCTCCAAAAGCCAGGACAGACAAAAAGACTGTGAGTTTGAAGTGAAAGAAACTACACACTTCCAAGTTTGCAGCATGGCTGAGCCATTGCATCATTCCCTGGGTGGATGCATCACATTTACTACTAAAGCAGCACATTTCCAACAAAGTGTATATATTAATGATGCATTGCTACGGAAATAGCCAGTGTTTGAGTTACACATGTTGATGCAGAATGCATTGTTTTTGATGCTTTGCCATTGATACGTGGCTTCCGACAGCCGCTCTTTCTACTAAAGCGTCACATTTTTTACTAAAGCTTTATTTTTGTCAGACACCTCGCTAGAGAAATGGGCAATGTGTAAGTTTGTATTTGTATTTATTGTTAACTGTACAATTAATTAAAATCATTACAGTAAAAGCAGTCATTGTGTTACAATGTTACAGCTAAAACCATGAGTACAAAAAAATTGTACATTTTTTTTTCCTATAAAAGAAGTTTGCCGCCCCTCCCCATTTCCACCACAATCAGCCTTTCCCAGGGTTTGTGGATGCGGAGGTAGGGCTTTAAGACAATCCGAAAACCCACATTGTTCTTTTGGGATGGATGACATTGTGCAATTGTGGCAGATGTCCATTGACCATGGGTACTTATTCATGTATGGCTCTGTCCTGGGGAGGACGCTAGAAGTAAGGAGAAGCGTCAATGTACTTACGAGGCCACCTCGCCCTCGTTCCTTGCAATTTGTATTACATTGCTCCAGAGTTGTGTTTCATTCATTTGCCTGATGCTGTAGATCAATTTCCCCAGTCTTGCTAGGGTCATTGTGCTAGACTTGGAAAAGCACATTGCTGATGTTTTGCTACAGGATTTTATTCCATAGATGTTACAGATTGGGCGCAGTAGTCTTCTTCGATCGTCCTTTAGATTCTGTCAGCAGCATAAGAGGTGCAGCCACAATTCCTTCTTATATGAACAAAGTCTGCAATTTGTGGCATCTCTCCTTCGGGCCCATGCCGGACTGAAATCCGCAATTCCTAGAGTGATTAATCTCATGGACAGTATTTTACTTTAGGTTGATGGAGTGAGAGCGCCACTTAAGTAAACCTGGACTTTGCCTACCATGTAGGAGCTATTCAGGCGGTCTAGGTGTGGACTTGAGCGGAGGCATTCAGAATCGTGATCAAATTAAATTTCACCCACTTGTTTATTTATAGCTCTTTTCCAGGTGATTATTGGAGTTTCCGGCCTCGATATGCTCTCTTCCACTATGTTCAATGCCTTATTGCTTTGTGCAGGGCGATGTGCCAGAGCGTGCGTGGCTCTTCAAAGATAAATCTCACTTGGTGTTTTAATGAATTTGCTAGGGCCCTTGAAATCATGAGATAAAGTTTGATAAAGTCCCCATGGCACATCAAATCGGACTTTGCCAAGCCTAATTCCAGCCTTAGTCTTGCGTTCCTTGCTGACCTCGTAATTTGGAGCACCGTTTTATCAGCTTTAGATTGTATTGAATTTAAGCTAGCGTGCTGTGACCCGGGGAAAGCAAGGTGGCCATAACTGATTGCTGGTAGAAGTTTCACTTTTAGAACTTTCAGTATTGGACCGGCAGTCGGGCTGATCAGGTGGTGGTTTAATTGCTTGAGTAGATGTATCACCATGTTGTCCTTAGTACTCTTGTGTTTCAAGTGGGCCTTTGTGTTTGGCCGTTCCGTCAGCCAGACCCCCAGGTAGTTGTATGACTTTGCTGTATTGATATGCAAGTTGCCCATTTGCCATTGCGCTTTCTTTTTCTGGTGGTAGATTCTGAAGATGACGACCTTGGTCTTTCCTTGGTTTACTGTCAGGTTATTGATTTTGTTGAAATTATTTAGTGCGGTTAGGGCTCTTTGTAGGCCAACCTTTGTGTGGTCCAATATGGCTGTATCGTCGGCGTATTGAAGCACCAGCAACCTCAAGTTACCTAGTCTTGGTGCTAATGGGATGGCTCCTTTTAGGAAATCCCCCAGATCTACTGTGTATAGGTTAAACAAAATGGGTGCCAGCACACACCCTTGCTTCAGCCCGTTCTCTGTAATTATTTTTGAGGACACTGTGCTGGTTCTAGTATTGACTCTTACCCAGGTGTCCTCATAGAGCGATCCTATTGCCTTCAGTAGGTTTGGAGGAATTCCCCAATTTTCTAACTCCCATCAAAATCATCTGCGAACAACTTTGTCGAATGCTGTGCTGTAATCCACAAAGCAACAGAAGAGTGGGGAGTGGTTCTCCCGGGTAGCCTGGGTAGATAGATGGGTCAGTGCCAATACATTATCCATTGTTGTTGCCTGTGACCTGAAGCCAGTTTGGTAAGGAGGCATAATACTATTCTCCTCCACCCACTCCTCCGGGTCCTTTAGTAGCAGGCGGGCGTAGGCCTTGGCCTCAAGATGGAGTAGGCAATGAGCCTATATTTGATGGCTTTAGCCGGTCTCCTTTTTTAATTATAGGGACCAAGATGGAGCCCCTCCAGGCATCAGGCGTTGTTGCTGTCTGGAAAGTGTAGTTGTATAGAGGGGTTAATATTGCAGTCTAAAAGTCGGGGCCTTCTTGAAAACCGGCGCTGGGATCCCGTTTGGCCCAGGGGCCCGTCCTTCTTCATGTTCATGATGGTCTTAATGACCATTTGAGGGTTTAGCTGGGCTTTTGCTACATTGTCCGGTGATATATTACCCTCGGACCAGTTGCAATGGCTAGCTCTTGTGCCTTCTGGCGTGATGTCTGATTGCCAGTCTGAGCTGTCTTTGTATGTGGGGATAGTTGTGTAAAGCTGTTTACCATAGATCAGCCAGTCCTTTTCTGCTACTCCATTCTCTCTTGAGATTCCTCTGCTGTTCAGTTGGTTTATGTATCTCCAGAGCTGTGCTGGATTCTTCTGTTTTAGCAGGGAGAAAGCTTTGAACCATTCCCTTTCCCTGGTGGCATTTTTGTGTTCCCATATTTTCTTCCTTAGTACTGCCCTCAATAAGGCAACCGATGGTCCCTCCGGTAAGCCACCCCCTCTTCTCTTGTTTGCGAGGGCCTTGCGCAGGAGCCGTTTGATGTCCTGTATGTCTTTGTTTAGCCCTGTCCTGCCCCTTCTTGGTTGCCCCTTAGGCTCGGGTGATGTGACTAAAGTTTCCCGAGCTTAGCTTGTAGGTCTTCTAAAATGTCTTCCCAGGCCTTTATGGGTGAGAGAGCCAAAGACAAATAGCCTTCCTGTTTTTCTTCGAGTCACGTTTGTAAAGTGTTGCCTGTGTTGTCCGACCATTTGATCCTCCTGAGAGTGCTGTATTTTCATCCCCTCTTGATGCTCCGATGGTTTGGTGCTAGAGAGCAGATGGAACTGTCATCTGGAAGACCGCTCTCAATGGCCTGTGGTTGCTTTCCGGCATATCTTCTACTTCAAAGTCATCTAGTCTGGCCATCAGTGCCTCGCTGACCATGATGTAGTCAATTCTTGAGATATCTCTGAAGGTGGGAAGAGGATCCCATGTGTTCGAGTGGGCCTTTTTCAGTGCGTGAGTTGAGGTCAGTTTATGGTTGAAATTGGACAGGGGGGCTGCCCTACCAGATCTCATGGTAGGGGGTTTGTTTGTGTCCAGATCTCTCAGGTTGAAATCCCCGGCTAGAATAATCTGGTGTATTTTGTATTTGCACAGGAGATCTTCAAGTTTCCCCAGCAGTCCCTCTAGCTTCTCTTTCATGGTAGGCTGTGCCGGGTTGATGTAACAGTTGATTATTAAGAGAGGCATTGGATATGAATTAAGGTACAGGCCTCTGATGTGTAGGCCTTGTAGTCCAGGTGTGTTTAAGTCAATTGCTGTAGCTACCAGGGCGCTTTCGTGCTTTATAAAAACTGATAGACCGCGGGCTGGTCAAATGAAGTGTCGGTAGTACCCTACCAGTGGAGTGCTGGACGAGGCCCATGTCTCTTGGAGGCAGAGTATATCGCCTATTTCTAGAAACTGCTTCAAAATTTCATTGCCGCTGATTTTTCTTATCCCTGCTATGTTCCAGGAAATTACGGTTAGTTGCTGTTTGTGGGCTGCTCTTAGTTTTGTCGCTCCCCTGGCTAGCTGGAATTCTCTGCCATCAGGGATGCTGGTGTCCCCCATTTGGAATTCCTGAAGGGATAGGAGAAAAGGGACCTGCGCTAATGACCCGATAATTGTTTTGGCACGAAATCCTGATGTCCATTGGGACCCTTGGGGCGGTGCGAGTAATGCCCGAGCAACCCAAACTGTTTGTCCCCCGCAGGATCGACCAAGGGGCATTTTTCCTATTGTCTGGTGCCTGGACGTACAGGTATTTGAAAAGTGGCACCATCTGAACGTCGATGCCCCACTCTGCAAGTTGTGTGGAGTTGTTCACAATGGCTTGTTGTATTTTTATGTGGTTTAATCCCACCACTGATGAGTCACCATGTGTGTCCCCCTTCGTACTCAGGAATTTTACCCATTCTATGTCGCCTGTTTGTATTTGTTCTAGGGTGGCCATGTGTTTAAAGAGGCTGAGTATATTACTCCTGTTCAAGATGTCATGCTGTCCAGTGCTGTGATCCCTTGGGATGAGGAGTACCTCATGGACCACTGTTGGTGGGCCGTGGACTGGGGCCACTCTGCCCATGTGATTTAGGAGCTCTGCCGGCCTTGACCCTGTGCTTTGCCTTCCTAATTTGATCCGATGTTGTCTTGCTTGGGACCACTTGTTATGATTTTGGTTGCCCCCGGTGTCAGACTATTGTCCAGATTCTAGTTGAAGTGAGGACGGATCCATCTGTTCTAGCGCTTTTGTGGGTGTCTCTGCTTGGGGGCTTGGCTCACGTGCTGCCGACCTTAGTCTGATTGCTGGATCGTGGCCGCTGGGGTGGACAGGCCATGTTCAGGGTTTTTGGGCCATCCCAGTGCGGGAGGTCGGGGAGGTCAGTTGTATTTGCTCTTCGACCAGAAAATGACAGGCCTGGGCCTCCTTTTTACTCCAGTTTTTGGCAATGAAAATTGGGTAAGGCTGTGGTGGATTGGTATTTCCATGCGGGGGTGGGGTTGCACTCTTTATCAACTGTCTCCCTCTTATCTTTGTTTTTTCTGTTGTTTCCTCAGCTTCTTTTTTGCTCACCTCGATAAAGTACTAACTTGTGCTTTCACTGTACTGGGGATGTGTTCCTGCGCGTCTAGTGCCGGAGCCTCGTCCCCTCCGCTGTGCCACTTGATTATGCTGGATGTCCCTTTGGCCCTTTTGGAGCTGCCCTGATCATCTGGAGTCTTTGAATCCGGGCCCGCTCACCATCCTACTTGTTGTCTTGCCTCCAGGTGGTTGCCGTTTATTAGCACCATGTCATCTGTGGTGGATGTACTAAATGTCTCCCGTCATCCTTTGACTGTTTCTACTATATTCGTTAGGATCTCAGGGAGGGAGGCCCATTTCTCCATGAGGGTTGAGCAACAGAAGGCCCAGTTGCCCGACTAGAAGTCATGTACTGGTGGAGCTTGTTGTCTAATTCATCCACTCTGGAACTTATGTTGACTAACTGGGCTGCGATGGCTTGAAGGAGGTCTATTTGAACTTCCATTTTGGATGACTGCCATACAAGGGCTATGTTAGTGGTATAGCTCATCCCTGATGGGGGAGTTTTCTCCCAGTCCGCGTCCATACTTACGTTGCAGGGTTTGTTGCCAGTTTTTACATTGATTCCCCCTAGGGGTGTCAAAGCCATCAGCAGATTTGGGGTTAATTCAAGTGTTCTTTCAATCTTCTGGCCCAGATTGTGGAGAAATGAGGCTGTTAGATCCCCTCCCACTGGGGAGTCTGGTTCCTCGAAGGCTGAGTGTGGACATGTGCTTGTGCAGTTTGGTTCGGGTTCCATGCTCTGGGAATCTGGACCGTAGGCTGTGGCCAGATGAATTTGCTCCTTCGTCGTTAAAGTTGGTACATCCTTCGTTGGAACTGATTTGTGTGGCATGGTGGGTGTAACGTCGCCCTTCATGGCTGAGATTTGAGGAGGAGTTGGGCACATGGTTGGACCTTTGGGCTGTGTTAGGTCGGGGAGGCCTCAGGCTGCACCCTCCCTTTCCTTCTGTCCACTGGGTTCATTGCTCATAGTCCTTCTCCACAAGAATGCTCCAGGGGTGATCTACCGAGCTCTTTGAAACTGCTGTCTTGTGCCATACTTAGGCCATGGGGTAGAGTACCAGGGGTTCCCCCCTGGTCATGATTAGTGTTGGAGGTATCCTTTTTCCTCAGAAAGTGCCTTATTGAGCCGTTTTGGGCAGTGTCTTGCGGGGATTTCTTTCGATCATCTGTAAATGATTTATTCCTTGTGGTCCTCGTGGGCCAATTTTTTGGAGGTTAGCATTGAGAGATTCCTCTGGAGTCATGTTTGCTCGTCCTTTTCTTTTGGGTCCCATGTCTAGGTGGAGCACTGGAATAGCTCCTCCTACTGTGTATCTGCTCACTTACAGATCTTGCTGGGCTGAGCAAGCACTCCCTTGTTAGTATAAAGTAGTTGCAGCAATACTGGGGGAGGAATGGCTTTAAAGGATCTTAACGTGTCTGGCAGTATGCTCTGTGGGCCCCTTGCTGCCGCCGCCTACTAAAGGGCAGTCGCGCTTGCCTCCAACATTGGTCTTTTCCCAATTTTCCATTTACTTTTCCAGCAGAGGATTTTCCCCAGAGCCCAAAGTCCAAGGGTCAAGTGCACACAGCACAAGGTTTTCCCAATGTTTTGCCTCTCCAAGACCAGTGGTGCGATGGTGTAATAACCAATAAATTTAAGCAGGCAGTGCTGGGGGCTGGCTGGACTTCTTCAAGAGATTAGCAGCAAATTTTGTTAAAAAAAAAAATAATAATTTCATGAGGTAGAGCAGGTGAGATGGAGAGAGCTAGCGGCTGAGTCTGTGGGGGGAGCTGAAAGGCGAGGAAGGAGGAGGGGACGGCACTGATAGTGGTGAGCGGCGGGCAATGTGCAGGCTAATTGCGTTTTGCTGTGATGTCTACGGGTGTCAGATTCTGCCTGCTACTGTTACCGCCACACACGATAACCACACGCACTCACATGGGCTCCGCGAGCCCCCTCCTTCCACGCAGTCTTGATTCCCGGGCTCCCAAGCTGGTGTTTTTCTGCGATTTTTGGCCGCGATTTCGGCCGAGATTTTCGGCCGCGATGCACTGCTCTTCCTGCTCTGCTCCGCCCTGCTCCTGCTCCCTGCTGCAGCTGGTTGCTGGCCAAACACACAGCACATGACAATGCACAATGCATTGTGTTTATTTATTTATTTATTTATTTATGCTCTTGTATAGCGCAGGACTCGACCCCCGAAGGGGTATCTCCGTGCTTCTGCTTCTACCAGATAGAGCCCAATCAAAATGTTTACGCTGTAAAATAGCTGATCTTTTCTTTTAGGATGTAGAGAATAGATGGGTTTTTAAGGACTTCCTAAAAGACTGAAGGTTAGTGGTTTGTTTCAGAGTGGAAGGGAGTGAGTTCCAGAGAATAGGGCCTTTATAGAAGAGGGCTCGACCTCCTTGTCTAGCTCTCTTGACTCTGGGAACCTCTAGTAGCTGCTGACTACTGGAACGCAGGGAGCGTCCTGGGCGGTCTGTTCTTTCTGGCCTGCTTTATGTTTTTATAATATTTTGTTTGGGCATCTAGATATGTTTTCTTATTTTCTTCTGTTCGGGCTTTCCTCCATATTTTTTCTACCCTTCTGCATCCCTGTTTCTCTGTTCTTAATGCTTCTGTGTACCATTTTTCTTGCTTAGAGGAGGGGTATTGCTGGTGTAGTTTTAAAGGGGCTAGAATGTCTATTGCTTCTTTAAGTGAATTGTTGAATTTAGACAGTGCGGACTCCACATTGTCCGTATCGGTTACATTTGGCCTATTCCACACCCTATGCATCTCTTCCGAGGTTGAATTTTTCTGTCAGATATTTGGGGCCAGTGCAAAACAAACACCTATGTATAGTGCAGCAGATTTTAAATTTGACACGTTGCCTTATCGGCAGCCAGTGGAGTTTGGTCAGAAGGGAACGTGATGGGGTCCTAGGTTGGGCATTAAGAACAAGTCTCGCCGCAGTGTTTTGCACCACTTGTAATCTGTTTAGTTGTTCCTCATTGGCCGAGATGTACAGGCCGTTACAATATTCAAGTCTACTGATGACTAGGGTCTGAACCAGTGTCTTCCTGTAGTTGTCAGGCAGGAATGGGAAAACTCGACGTAAGAGTCCAATGACACGGAAACAGGATCCAGCAACTTGACTGGTGTGTTCTTTCAGCAATAATGCCTGATCTAACCGTACTCTGAGATTTTTTACAGACTGTTTCGGGTTAGGTGCAGGTCCAAGATCCGAGGGCCACCATTCTGGAGACCATAGAAGAGTGGCCTCCCCGAACAGCATGACCTCGGTCTTACTTACATTGCACTGGAGGCAATTTGAGGCCATCCAATCCGACACTGCCCTCATAACGTCCGCAAAAGATTTTTGTAATGTAGGGGTGAGGGTCTGAAAAGGGAACAGGAGTTGGGTGTCATCGGCGTACAAGATCGGGGTGAACCCGTATGCTCTTACAATGTCTGCCAAGGGGGCCGCATACACATTGAATAGTGTCGGTCTTAGGCATGAGCCCTGTGGCACTCCCTTGGTGAGCTCCCTTGAGGTAGAATAGTGGGAGCCCAGTCTGACACCTTGCAGTCGACCTGAGATAAAACTCTCCAGCCAGGACAGAGCCATGCCTCCTAAGCCCACCTCTCTCAAACGTCCGAGAAGTATCTCATGTGACACCGTATCGAAGGCAGCGGATAGGTCTAACAGCACCAGAATCATAGAACCCCCTCCATCCAGTGACATCCTGATGTTATCGGTCACTGAGAGGAGGGCAGATTCGGTGCTGTGATGTGGTCTAAACCCAGATTGAGAGTGGTCTAGACCTTCCACTGTCTCAATGTAGTTAGAGAGATGGGTGTTCACATGCTTCTCGTCATTTTGCTAAGGTATGGCAGGAGAGAGATGGTTCGGAGGTTTGAAAGATCAGTCCATGGACGTGCTGCGTTCTTACGAATGGTGTTCACCACCGCCTTCTTCCACTCCATAGGCACCTGTCCTTCCTTTAAAGAGAGGTTTATGACTGATTGAATTTGAGGCCCAAGCAGGGCACTCAGGGAGACGACCATTTTTGCAGGCAAAAAATCATCAGGGGAACCTGATTTTATGTGGCTAATGAGGAGAGGTAGGTCTGAATCACTAACTGCCGGAAAGGTCATAAGTGAATTGTGTCCTCGTGCGGGCGAAAAGGGGGGAGTTAGGATGTTGTTCCCTTGACTAGGGGCCTTCATTATTTTATCGTAAATCAGGTTAATCTTATTTTCGAAAAACAAAGAGATGTCGTCGCATAAGGACTGAGAAAAGTCATCTGGGCTTACACAGGCCTCTGGTTTGATGAAAGCCTGTATGATTTTGAATAGTTCCTTAGAGGAGTTGCCTGCCTCAGCTAGTTGCTGAGTGAGACTGTTCTTTCTGGCCTGCTTTATGTTTTTATAATATTTTGTTTGGGCATCTAGATATGTTTTCTTATTTTCTTCTGTTCGGGCTTTCCTCCATATTTTTTCTACCCTTCTGCATCCCTGTTTCTCTGTTCTTAATGCTTCTGTGTACCATTTTTCTTGCTTAGAGGAGGGGTATTGCTGGTGTAGTTTTAAAGGGGCTAGAATGTCTATTGCTTCTTTAAGTGAATTGTTGAATTTAGACAGTGCGGACTCCACATTGTCCGTATCGGTTACATTTGGCCTATTCCACACCCTATGCATCTCTTCCGCCGTAACTTTGTGCCACTGGCGGCGCCAGATTGGTGGGAGAGTGTTTTTTTGTAGGAGTTTGTTCATGCCGAGTAAAGAGAATTCCACTCAGAAGTGGTCAGACCAGTTAATCTGAGCAGCAGGTTGACATCGTACTTTGGGCCAGTTTGAGAAAATTAAATCCAGAGAGTGACCCCCTATATGCGTGGGTTCACTATTATGTAATTCTAGACCTAAAGTAGATAAGTCTGCGAGCAGGGATTGGGTTTCTGGATGTGTGGGGATGTCAACGTGAATGTTAAAATCTCCTAGAAGAATAAAATCTTCATTTGCTTTGAAATGTGGGGCTAACAGCTCCAAAAGTGAGATAGTGAAGGCCGGATTGGGTCCCGGAGGACGGTAAACTAGTGCTCCTTTCCAGAAGGTTTTTACGGCAGAGCTAATCTTAAAAATCATTATTTCTAATAGTGAGCTGTATTTTTGTTCTAGTATAGTGACTTTCAGATATTCTTTGTACAATATTGCCAGCCCGCCTCCTATTTTTTCCAGGCGATCTAGATGTAAAAATGTATATCCTAAAGGGACCCCTAATGCTATTACAGGGACTGTATGGGGTTTAAGCCAGGTTTCCGTTAAAAAGCATATGTCAGGCTGTAGTGTGTGAACAAGGTCCCAAACTTCCAGGTAGTGTTTGGGGAGAGAACGTGCATTCAGGAGAAAGCTTTTTAAGCCATTTGATAATGTGGTTTTCGCTTTTTTTGACCTAAAGGTCGGGTTGTCATGATAAGCTTGATAGTGACATTTAAAACAGGAAAAAGGTCCTTCTGGACATGGCCAGGGCTCTTTGATGCATCCTTTCGATGAGGATGGTCGTAAGTTTAGTAAGGTCTGGGAAGAGTACCTGAGTTTGTCCGTCCTTTCCCGAGATGGTGTAAGAAGAGTAGAGACCATGGCCCCTAGCCCCGTCCTGTTGCGGAAGGGCGCAGACGGGCAGGACTCTGGCTTGACTCAGGCGTGAGTCAGGCGTGTCCGCAAACCCGTCCGCTATGCGGAGGTAGAGCGTCCTATTTTATACGGAACTAGAGCGCACCAGAGCGCTTCCTTACCCCCAAGGTGGCCGCAGTGGAGGCTTCGGTTTCCCGGGAGCACACCCTCAGCGTCTGTGCTCAGCTGAGAGTGAGCCCAGGCAGCAGTAAGCTGGCGCTACAGGTTTGTGGCAATTCAAATACAATTAAAACGCTTTTTACTAAAGCGCAAATTCTACACACCCAGCGAGATAAAACGCTATTTAAATCTAGCGGTAAACAAATTGACAGTTTTAAAATGTAAAGGGATACGAGAGGACCTCCCGGCTTCCGCCTCAGGAGGGTGAATCAGAGTGGTAGTGTGCAGAGTGGTAGGTTTGACGCTTTGGCGTTGATGCATGGCCTCCGACCGACGCTCCAGGTAAAGTGTATCATGGAATGGGCCAATGCGTGTGTTTTCATTGATGCAACTAGCACTTTGTGTGTGGTAAAGTGTATTGATTGGTATAATGCAGGCAAACACTCCCAGGGATCACTTTTCTTACACAAATTATCTTTCCTGACATGATTGTATACTTGGGATGTGTCAGAGGTGTATGTTTCTACTGTACATATGTGTGACTACTTGCGTTCCTGCTGCGGACACGAGGACATGCAATATTTTGCTGCGAAATAAACAGACATATTGTTAAATGTGCAAATCTTGACATAATCATTATATGTAACAGTTTGTATTATGCGTGCCTTGATGTAGGTATCTGTGTACTAGGCATGTTTTGTTTACCGATATTGCTCTCCTTTTCAAATGAGATTCACACTGTCGTACATGATTATGATCATACTTGAAGATCATCTATTTGCCTGCAGTACTGACACAGGATGAGTTACGGATGCAATACATACGCAGGAAAAGACATACACAGGCTACTTCAACCTGTATTCAGTGTATGTAACACCCAGCTCATAGATTGACTCTACAGATGTGAAAGGTATGTTGCTAGGCCAAGAGGTTACCTGTCCATATGTGCATGACATCATATAGCAGACTATGATACCGATTACCACCATATGATATGTGGGTACACACACATCTGCTGTCTGGTGTCTGACAATATATGTGTGACAATGCACGTTTAGCTGGCAGAAAAGCATCAGGAAAAGGTGTTAGCCAATATCTTGTTTTTCACAAGACATGCCTGACTAGGCCTTACAAGTGTGATGACTTCCAAGTTGGAAAATGCTTGGCATTTTCATGCATCACAATATTCATCAACAGAGAGGGCCTACGTGAACTTAGAATGTGAGTAGGCATTCACACCGGATGGTCATATGAAAATTTATTGACAGGTTATGCCACTCTGACCATGGATGCATCAATGCATGCTACCTTGCCAAGAGTTACTTCACTTGTAGCTATACCTTGAAATGTATTTGACTATTAGATTTGCTTTCTGTCCTGAACAAATTAGCACACATAGATAGAGGTGTAGGAATCTCAGCATTGTTTGTGTCAGAGTAAGACAGAGCTACACAGTCACATCCATTACTGCATGCTACAGTTGCATACTTGCCTAGTGGATCAAGTGTGACTGCATTGTGGCTAGGTAGCCAGTTAAGCACCAGCAGAGGTTACGACTCCACATGTATATGCGTTACGTGAGATTCCTCAGTGAGACTGAACCTTGATTGCACTGTGTGCCGATGCACGTCATATGGGCCTCTATTCACAGTCACAAGACAATAAGGTCACTATACTGGCCTCAATGAGTGTAAAGCAGTGGAACATTTAATGACTTACAACACACACATAGACTCTGTTTTTTTACAACATGATGGTGCACTGGGGTGAAAATTACACCTTGCTACATAACTTTGTGAAGGACACAATGCAATTAGGTGAGATGTGAGTGTATTGATGTTTACATAGACTGTTAAATGAATGTGCTCATACTAAGGGAGTGTGCATTCATTTATTAATATTCTAAGACATCCTTTCAAGGCAAAACATTCATTTATGGTCTGCAAACTGATTCAGGTGCCACTGAAAACATTCTGCAAAATGGTATTCCTTCACCAAGCTTCAGCAATTGTGCCTATATTTTCCCCTCTGTCCTCATCTTCATCTTCATCCTCATTCACTGCTTCTTGCTCCTCATGTCACTGGACCCATGGGACATTTTCCAATACATAAGTGTTACACAATATAAAACAAATCAGGACATTTTGCAAAGCATAGGGGGGAGTATAGCAATCAGACATGTTCATACATAGGAAGCGAGACTTTAGTACCCCGAAAGTCAACTCCCCAATACCTCTGGTCTTGCCCATTGCATAGTTTTAGGTGCACTCTGCCTCTGTCTAGGCATGTGCAAACGGGGTGATGGCCCATGACTGCAGACCATATGCTTGGTCAGTTGAAAAGACAAAGGGAGAACATTCACTTAATCATCATGGTGATTGATTAATCCACATTCAAGTACATTTCTGTTATGTGTACTGACTGACTCTTACACTTATCTACCACTATTGTACGAAATTGGTTATATCAAGATTAACATCATTATTTCCACATGTTTGTTCCTGTTACCTGTGTCAGAATGAACCATAGGCATGGCTTGGTACTTTGGCTATGCCACAATGGGCAAACACATTTGGGTTGTGGCTTAGTGCGATTGGTGTTTTGTAGGTTCATAGACACTGAACGTGAGAGTATGTTGATCACCAATTTGGGTTTGTTGCCATCCATTGGTAGGTTGTACCACTACTAACCTTTTTAGCACGCACACATACATGTATCCCTGTGGAACCACTGATGTTTTGTTGCACTACTTACCGATTACGGAACTTTGAATTGCTTCACTTCGGAAGTGTAATGTGGTGAGTACCTGTAGTGCATGTTACATTTGGACACACAGGCACCCATCCTTGTACACCATTTTGCAATACAGTATTGTCCAAGTGCTGCACTTGTCAGGTCCTTCCCACAAATGATAGGCACATGCAGTGGCTTAGCATGTCTTGACACGTGTGATTTGCAGGTTTCCATTGCACATGTGCCCTGATGATTGGTGCCAGTATGAGGCCTGCCCCTCCTACATATGCACTGTCTCACATAGCATACACAAATATGTCCATTGGGTCATTAATTATTTTCTGTTATTAGGCTCGTCATGTTCTTCAGATGTACTTACCAACCAGTAGCCCATTCCCATATATCCCATTCTGTAAGTGTTCATTGTTGATGGAGTACCTGAAGATGTATGCACCATGCACACTCCCTGAGTATATGGCCAACACACTGGTTAACATGTCAGATGTTCCACGAAGACCTGGACATTGATTGAGTATGTGTGCTTCCGATCCCTGTAGAAATGGTCTGTAGCTGCAGGGAGGAGCAGTTGCTGTCCATGGCACCCAGCACATGTGGGTAATCAGCAATGGCATAGAATCCTTGCTTGTTCTCCAGCTGCAGTTGTTCTGCATTTGGGAAGAGGAGGTACTGTGGTGTTATCCTACCAGTGTACCCACAGAAATCTCTACCTTCGAACAAGAAGTTTACACTGACATAGAGAAACTGAACCCAAAAGGAACTTTCAACAATCTATCAAAAAAAGACTGTGACATCATACAACGCCTAAAAAATAACCCCACCATTGTCATCAAACCAGCTGACAAGGGGGGAGGGATCGTCCTTATGGATAAAACCGACTACGATTGAGAATGCCGCAGACTCCTCAGCGACACACGTAATTACAAACGCCTGGAAAAATACCACACAGCGGAACTGCAAATCACTATACACACCCTGGTAAAGAGAGCTAGTGATGCTGAACATATCTCAACCCAAGAGGCGAATACCTGTGCACCAAGATGCGAACGTACCTTACTTTTATACTGTACCCAAAGTACACAAGGGCACCATACCACCTCCAGGAAGACCCATAGTCTTAGTGATCAAATCGCTATTGGAACCACTTTCTAGGTACTGTGACCACTTCCTGAACCCATTGGTACAGGAACCCCTACCTACATCAAAGATACCAAACACCTCCTGAACATCATCACTGAAATGAACTTCGATCAAACCACCCAACTACTGGTGGGACTGGACATAGAAAGTCTTTACACCAGCCTCCCACAAGACGCCATCCTGCAAGTCCTACAAGATGTACTGATGCAAAACCCCTGGATGTACC
Source organism: Lissotriton vulgaris (assembly GCF_964263255.1). Taxonomy (NCBI): domain Eukaryota; kingdom Metazoa; phylum Chordata; class Amphibia; order Caudata; family Salamandridae; genus Lissotriton; species Lissotriton vulgaris. Next base: position 528,674,604 of record NC_141694.1, read on the forward strand.
ATACACCACCACAATTCATCCTTGACTGCGCAGCCCTAGCACTCAAAGAAAACTACTTCAAGTATGAAGGCACTTACTACCTGCAAACTAACTGAACCTCTATGGGCAGTGTTTTTGCTCCTAGCGTGGCAGGACTGTACTTTCACCATTTCGAGCAGGAACACGTCATTCCACTGACCAACCCATACTCACAAAATATAAAGACTTGGCATAGGTATAGAGATGATATCTTCGTGATTTTGGAGGGAACACAGGATGTACTAAACATTTTTCTCACTTGGTCTAATGAGCTTGACCCTCACCTACGATTCACGTGCACCTCCAGTGCCACCGAGCTGGACTTTCTGGATCTTAACATTCGAGCAGAATAAGGGACTCTGTGCACTACTACCTACTACAAACCAAGAGCTAGGAACTCGCTGTTGCCATTTGACAGCTTCCACCCCAGACCCTTAAGAGAAAACCTACCCTTTGGGCAATTCCTGCGGATCCGCAGAAACTGCAGCCATCTAGAGGACTACAAAAGACAATTCCACACCTTATCACACAAACTACAGGAACGTGGATACCCCAACGCCATTATTGCCAAAACCAGCAAAAGGGTCCGCAATATAAACTGAGAATCGCTATGGGAAACAGTGACAAAAGACCAAGATCCACCACCCATGACCTGTGTGACCACCTGTAATACAGCGTCAAATCAAGTTTCTAGTATCATCAGCATACATTGGAAGATAATCAACTCAGGCACCAGAGAATGGGAGATCCCGCGCTTTGCATTTAAACGTGCTACCAACCTTAAAGACAAACTAGTGTCAACAAGACCATGTGTCAGTCCTAAATCTATGGACAATACAGTCCTCAATTGTTGGGGCCTCCCCAAAGTCACTGGCCATTATCAATGCAACAACTGCAGTGTGTGCCTTCTCACTAAACCAACAAAAACTCTCAACCTTGAACCTGGCAAAATCTGGACACAATGCCAACACACCAACTGCAACTCCAGCAACCTTGTGTACCTCATAACATGCCCCTGCGGGCTCTGTTACATGGGCATGATGACCCGCAAAATCAGGACTAGAGTGGTTAAACACAGAAACACGATCAGGTGTGGCAAAGACATCAGCAGACTGACAGAGCACTACCTCACTGCACACCACACCCCCAATGACATGTCCTGGACTGTCATTGAACAATTTGACATTCACCAAACAGACAATGACCGGATCCTTCATACAAAAGAACAGAGATGGATCTATCGCCTCTCCACCCAGCAACTGGGTTTGGGCCTGAATGACTCCATACCCTGGAGCTCAATGAAAACATGAATTTCTTTCTCCTCACATGAAACACTACTCTTGATTCCTCTCCGTGTTAAATGTCCCTCTATTAGCCAGTTATAATACACCTGGCCTCACAACATACCCCCACAGCTCTTTTTAAGTCAATTTTTTCCCCCAGTTAGCGCTCCTTATTTCTCAACCGTTCATGTTACTACACCTGTACACTAATCTGTGTACACTGGTTACAGCTTACACAGCCACACCCAAATGCGCAGGTGCCGACATTCGGTACCGCACATGCTCACAGAAGAATACAGTACTCTCCCACACATGGGCATGCTCGCAGCAGTATACACTACTCTCCCACACATGGGCATGCTCACAGCAGGATACACTACTCTCCCGCCCTTGGGCAGCATAGCCATGACTCAGCGTGTCCTCGCAGAGGTGATCCGAAGGATGCAGTCTGCTTTTAAGGCACAATCACGGCCAAAGACTGTCTTACGGAGGCCGCAGAGATGACTAGAGGTTCAACGCTGACATTGACCGAAAGTTTTGTGAATAAACAGAACGCTTCAGCTACGAGCCGGGTAAGCTCTCTTTCCACAGGTCCCTAACCCGCTGACGCCCCTCTATCTTCCCAGGGGCCATTCCACTGCCGTACTACTCCATGGGGCAATTTTGGCAACAAGCCAGCGTGAGGATAATCTTCCTTTCATGCACTTACCACAGTTTTTTGTGTTGATGCGCTTACAATGCTTAGCCCACCACAAACCTTTGTGTACATATGATAACTTTCACCCTAGCCATACCACCAATATGGATACACCATTTGCTGCTTATTTATCATCTACACAGTACAATAGATATCGGCAATCAAACTGTTTTGTGAATATGTTACCATACTAAGACTCTCCCCTGTATGTGTGTTTTGTCATACTTGTTGTATGTCCAGTAATGCTCTAAGAGGGAATCCCCCTCACACATGTAAAGCACCTTAGCGAGTGCTACACATTGCTCAAAATTACACATTCACTTAAAATAAAGTAATTTGCACCTACACACTCTAGTCCTGAGGAAAGCCAGTTTTAATCATAAAGGCCTGGCTGAAACATGTAGATCACACCTGGATGTCGGAGACCCTAATTAACACTCCTATAACATCCAACAGCCTTTTTAAATGCTAACAATGACCCAGTTATTAAAATATAATTTACCCTCAGGTACAGGGATCCCTGTATAGCTTTTACATTTTCACCTTCACGTTACTACACTGCACACTCAGAAACATACCTGCTCCGCTGTATTCAGGCGTCAAAGCACACCCGGGACACACTCAGTGTCACTGGGGGGGCCCGATGATGAAGCATGCCACCAACCAGGTTGGTGGGTGAGGGCTTCATGAACAAACAAAAGGGTTTGTACCCTGTCTTACAGTCTTGAGTCTATGTAAATTCACAAATAAGCTAGTCCTGTTTGATCTCACACGTTATGCAGAAGATGACATCCATGACAGAGGGTAGGAAAGCCAAGAAATATAGCTGGGAGATTCTCGTCACTCTGGCTGCTGTAATCTGGAATGATCCAGATGCCAACATGTCGAGGACAGACATGAGCTTGACATGTAGAGGGATGTTGATGAACCTGGTAGTTAGTGGTTGGAACCTTGGTGCTATCTGGTGTAGTAGTTGGACTATGGACTCCCTCCTGAGCCGGTGGTAGGTGATGACCTCATGCTCCCTGAGATCAATGAGATAAATTGGCTACTATAAATGTTCTCCATTCTCCTTTGCTGCCTTTGTAAATGTAAATGTAATGTAAATGTATTTGAGCTTATATAGCGCACAGCTACCCACAAAGGGTTTCCCGGCGCTTGCTTAGGGAACCTGTCCTGGTATTCCCCTGTAAGATAACCACGGCAGGGTATCCACAAGGTGAAAGCCAGGCATCCCGCCGCGAGGGGCCGTTGTGGAGATTAAGCAAGCTATTGCCCAGAGTCGCAGAGTGTGAACCCGTGAGTTGAGAAGGCACCGGAGCGAGAATTATCGAGTCCGTGGAATTTTTTGAGCTCAAGACCTGCCGAGGCGGGGAATTGAACCCTGGTCCAGGGCCGATCTCAGCTTCCGGGTCTGCCGCCTCTAACCCCTGAGCCACACTTCTCCTTTGAGGTGGTATGGGGGAGGGGTGGGTGGTTGAGGTGGTGGTCTTCTCCTTGTGAGTAGCTGCAAAATCAGCACCTCCATGGCATAGTTTTCCTTACCACAGTATTCTGTATGGCTTCTCTTCATATGCCAAAGCCAATGCATCATGCCTGTCAACTGGATGACCAAGGCGTAGGAGTATGACCTATTTGGGCCTCACTTTTCACTAAAATTATAAATATCAATGAAGTGGTTTTTTGCTGAAAATTATAATGGAACAACCACCTTGCATATATATATACTTTTTTAAAATAATTTTATTAACATTTGTTCTCATCATAGCACAGAAACAGGGATCATCAGTGAGATATATAAGCATTTCCCATTAAACAGCGGCAGCATATCCAATCAGCAGCAAAGAAGGGTCAAACAGTGTTGTGATGGGTCGGCGTTGTGTGTCCGGCCCACCTTTCCCATCCAACCGTATACCCGACCTCGCACTATCATTTCGAGTCAGAGAGCAGCAGTCCACAGTATCAAAGCCAAGGTTTCTATATTTTCCAGAACTTCATAGGGCAGCCCCATGTTTTGTATGTTGTCTTCTCCCCTAGCATTTACATGTCCATGCTTTTCCTCCACTCGACAAGAGATGGTCCCTCTGTGGCCCCCATGTCTTGGCTATATCTCGTTTTGTGACCACCAACCTATCCGTGGATATCCCCAAGTAGGACAAACGAGGGGATAAGTGGAATCTCCGCCCTCAGGACTTTTTCCATCTACCCCATCAGGGTCGTCCTGTACCTTTGAATCTTGGAGCACTCCCACACTGTGTGGTAAAATGTGCTTTCCGCCCCTAAACAGCGCAGGCATGTAGGTGTTTCGGCCCTCCCAATGCGGTGAAGTCGTGCTCTATCATAGTATGCTCTGTGTAAGTATTTATATTGGATAAGCCTGAGGCGCGATCTGATAGCTACCACGCGAGGATACATCAAAGCCATCTCCCAGTCCAAATCATCCATCTCCCCCAACTCTGATTCCCATTTTATGCACAGTTTCTGTACTGTATCAGGCTTATTGTTTATGATCCTCCTATACGTCCAAGAGACCGCTTTTTCAGCTATCTCCCCCATCAAGAGTCGCCCTTCTAAAGGTGCGTATTCGGGGAGATCAGCAGTGACTAGGCCCTGCACCCACCAGGCATGTCGCAGCTGTAAATACTTGTAATGCTGGGTCAAATGTATATTATATACCATCTGTAGATGAGCAAAAGTGATTAGTTCTTCGCGGTACATTATATCTTTAAGGCGCGAAATACCCAACAGGTCCCATGTCCTAAAGCCTTTCAGTTTTCTAATTTCTGGCAGGCGATTTCCCACCCATAGCGGGGTTTCCGCTGTAATCCACCCACCCAACTTCATCTGTCTCCCCGCTTGCTTCCACGCAGCCAGTACGATCTGCATTGCCATGAGTAGCTGGGTAGCTCCCTTCCCCCCATATATGTAGTGCGTGTATGGGAGGTTAGTGAATTGTGCAAGCTCCAAAGCGTATGCAGGGTAATCCCTCTCTGTATGTCCCCATTCAGTCACGACTATTAAATGGGCTGCCCAGTAATATGCCCGGCTGTCTGGCAGGGAGATGCCACCATTATACTGGTTACACGGCAGTGTCGCCAATGCAATCCTTGGGGGCCGTCCGTCCCAGAGGAAACCCGTAATACATCATCAATTCTTTTAAACACCTCCACTGGTATGAACTGATAGGTGTTTTGCAACACGTAAAGGAATTTGGGGAGCACTACCATTTGTATAGGGCTGCCCTACCTAGAAGGGTCAGCGGCAGGGACCTCCACCTCCCCATGTCCCGCGAAAGTCTCGTAGCACCCTGTAAAAAATTGCGCTCCAGTCCAGTGGTGTGTCTGTCATTACGTAAATACCTAGGTAGCGAACGCCCTCTTGTGTCACTTGGAGCTGGCTGAGGTCTATGAAGTATCTGCCATGCTCGCCCGTCTGGTACAGACAGGATTTCCCCCAGTTAATCTTATAACCCGCCTGTGTGTCGTAGAATTCACAGCACCCAATAATACTTGGGATTGTGGTGTCTGGGTTAGTCACATACAATAATATGTCATCCGCATATAGAGATATGCGCTCGTCGGACTCTGTCACCCCATCCATTTGAAAACCTGTTATGTCAGGGTGTTGTCTGATTACGCACACGAGTGGCTACAGTACCAGGGCGAAGAGCAGCGGGGATAGAGGGACAGCCCTGGCGCGTGTCCCTGCCTATAGAAATTTCCTTCGATAATACCCCATTAACCTTGACTTTCGCCATGGGTCTGTCATATAAGACGGTGTTCCATTGTCGGAACACCGGTCCAAAGCCAAACATCTCCAGTGTGGACATGACAAAGGACCAATGGACTATATCAAATGTCTTCTCGGCGTCGAGGGACAAGATGAGATGTGGGTCTTTTTAACTGCTCTCGAGACCAGCTGGTCAATTGTAAGTACTTGAATCTAGATAGTGCGGGCCGACCTTCTCAAAGAGCACTCCCCATTCCACCAAAGAACCTCCTTCCAACCAAAGAAAAGATCAGGTCGGGAGCTATAGCCCTCTAGAGAAACACCTGGTAGAAAAGCAAATGGGACGTAAGGAGGTGGCTTTCTGGTACTGGTCCATCATGGAGGAGGCAGGTGGTGAATTTCAGCGCCCGTCAGAATTGTGGGTGGATGAATTGGGGTCACAGGTAGAGGATGTATGGCTTAACTCTTTTAGTCTCCTATATAAAGCTGTTAACCCTGCATGGCTAAGACGGAACCACCTGTTTACACTCCATCGGGCCTATCTCTCCCCCCAAAGGCTTTCTAAATTCCAGTCAGGAAAGTGTTGCAATAAGTTCCTCCTCCCTGCAGCTTCCGATACTCATATGTTCTGGGACTGTCCCAGTATTAGTGGTTATTGGGAAGGAGTAAGGGCCACTATGGAGCCAATCCTCAAAACTCAGATTACCATCAGCCTAGCATTAATTATATTTGGTCTAGAGGAAAATATTAAGGGGAAAGAGAGGACCTTTTTGTTTTATGCAATCCTCCTTGCAAGATGACAAATATGCAAACATTGGGTCGATTCCAATCCTCGACCCAAGCAGAATGGCTGTCATCCCTTTACGAAACATCGAAGGTTGATACAGCTAGGTCTGGCAGCGCTTGGAGCCTTGCCTTTTGGAATCTTTTAGTCAACTGGAGACGCTAAGATATTCGGACCACCGGGGTTTTTTGTTTTTTTTACCCCGGGTCCGATGATTATGCCCTTTTACTCCATGGTCCAGATGGGGTCTGCCGGATCACAACGAAGCCAGGACCAACAGGCTGCGACAGGCCTTGATGGAGTACGATCTTCCTGAAAGTACCTCCCGCCAATTCTATATGTTTGTCCGAAAGAGGTCATGCTCTCTACTGGAAGGACAATAAGGTGGTTGAATACTTCTCGGAATGAGGAAACGGCAAATGAGGACACAAAAAGAAGAAAAAAAAAGATGAGATGTGGGTCATGTCTCTTGCTCACCACTTCTAGCCAATTGTGTAGCCGTCTCAGATTGAACCTGGTTGACCTTTTGGGCATGAAGCCCGACTGGTCTCTGTGGATAAGGCCGGAGATGACCTCGGTGAGTCTGTTCGCTAACACCCTGGCAAGTATTTTGGTCTCCAGATTGATCGGGGAGATGGGACGATATGAACTGCAACGATCTGGAGGTGGGTCTTTCTTAGGGATTACCACTATCGTGGCTGCCCTCAAGTCCCTGGGGATGCTCCCTACCTCATGCGCCTCCAAATAAAGCTGGAGGAGATGCTGGCAAAAGAGCGTCGTATGTTGCTTAAAGAACTCCTGGGGGAGCCCATTCGGTCTGGGAGCCCTCCCAGTTTTCAACTGGCCAATGGCCGTCATGAACTCCTCATTTGTAATCTTACTGTCTAGGCATTGTCGGTCCTCTTCTTCCAACCTGGGGAGCTATATCACCTGTAAATATTCTTGTATTTGCGCAGTTTCAGCTAAGGGACGCAGTGCATGAAAGGCCTCGCAATAATCTGCGAAAGCGTTGGCTATAGCAACTGAAGTGACATGGACCTGCCCTCCCTCGTCCTGTATCTGCGTCACCCACCTGCTGTCCATTTCTTTTCTGCTGAGCCAGGCAAGTAGCCTACCCGTCTTATCCCCCGTGTCGTATAACCTCCTGTGCAATGCTTGAATGGCATGTTGTGCGTCTTTCCTGGCCAGTGCGAGATACTCCTGCCAAAGAAGTTGTAGCCTACGTAATAAGGAGGGATCGTCTCCCATAGGAGCCTTTGTTTCGAGCTGCAGGAGTCGTGACTCAATCTCAGTAATCTCTTCATTGTCTTTTCGTCGTTTATGCGCTATGATATTCTGTGCCCAGTCCCGGAGTACTGGTTTCTATGCTTCCCATAGTGTAATCGCTGAGTCTACCGTCCCAACATTTTCTTTAAAATAAAGTTTGGTATCCGTCCTAAGTTCTCACGCGATCTGTGTATCTTTCAGGTCCCATGCATTAAACTTCCACTCCCTGTTTCTGTTGTGCGCTCGGGTGCCTACTGATAGTCGTATAGGTGAGTGATCCGAGAGTCCCCTGGCTAAGAGTTCCACCTCGTATCCCTCCCTCAGATCTCCTGCTGGAGCAAATATGTAGTTTATTCTGGAAAAGACTGCATGGGCCTCCGAGTAAAAGGAATAAGCACTGACTTGTGGGTGTTGCCTGCGCCATAAAGCCGTTAGTGCCAGAGTGTCCGTGAATCGCTTCAATGGTGTCTGTCTAGGGTCTCTAGCCTGGGTAGATGTGCGGTCAGCTTCCAAGTCCATCATATTGTTAAAGTCACCCCAATAATGTACGTGTCAGAGTCAGCCTCCAGCAAAATGCTGCAAGTTTGTCCAGTGTTTGGCGTTGGAGTTTGGGTGGTGCATAAACACTAACAAAAGTGACATGTCGTCTGTTCCACACCCCCTTGACAGCTACATAGGTGCCACTGGGGTCTGTCCATGTGCGTTCTAGGCGGAAGGGAGGGCTTTTCCTAATTAATATTGCTATGCCTCGCGCTCCGGTGGAGAACCTTGTATGTGCCAGTGTTTTGTATGCACCTCTACCTAATAAACCACATTGAGTCCCCTTTAGGTGAGTCTCCTGTGGAAGGATGACATCCGGTTTCAACCGTTTAAAGTAGGCAGCCACCAGGCCTCTCTTAATTTTATTTCCCATCCCATTCACATTCCAGGAATATTGTCCTTGATTAGGTATAGTCGCTGGTATGGTTTGTCTTAGTCAGACTGTGGTCTAACCTGCTTCCCCCTCTCCTGCGCTGCAACCCCTGTGATCCTCAAATGTATGCTGGTGTACCTTTGTGCCATACTGTCTCAACAAACCCCCAACTCCTCATACCCCCATCCCCCCGAACCCCATCCGACAATCCCAAGGGTCAACTGGACCAACTGTGTCGTGATCATATTGGCGAGGTCTGTCACCCACACCACCCCCCGCCCCGTGACTCAACTTTTGTTCAGTCCCCTTTGTCTCTCACATAAACATACAAATCCCAATTACGCAGTCTCGGAGGTGAAACCTAAAACCAGCAGCTGCAGGGTCCATCCCAAAAAAAAGGGGGCACAATGAACGAAAAATACAATAAACAAGGGAGGGAGGGGAGGATCAGGTGGGAAGGTAGAAAAGGGGGGTGGGGGGGACGAGCGGGAGAACAGAGAGGGAAGGAGGGAAAATGAAAACAATTGCAAAGAGAGTTAGGGGTAGAATAGACGGGGTGGCGTGTAATGCGTATTCCGAGCCCATTGCACCTGGAGGACCTTCTGGACAGTCTTTACTTCGTAGCATCGTTGACCATGGATGATGCCTGGGTGTCCTGTCCTGTTTCGCTGGCAGCCACTCCTGTGCGTTCCAGCAGGTTGATATTCTGCAGCAGAGGGTGCTTGCCTTCCGATTCTGTGGTAAAGTCCTGATCTGTGCAGTCTTCAGAGCAGTGCACTACAGAGTCTTTGGGTATTGCCTGACCCGCCGCATGGCGCCTCCAGGATGTTGCGTCCCTGTCTCAATTCCTGTCATCCTCCTGCTCTAATATGGTGTCAATCTGAGCGCCACATTTGGGGCAACATTCTTTTTTTTCCGTGTCCGCTTGTGTGGCCTAGGAGTGGTAGTGTTCAACGAGGGGGCCCCTCTGGGTTGCAGTGGTTCATCCGGATGTACTCTTGCCAAGGGACGCTCCTCCAGCCAGTGCCAAGCCTCGTCTGGGGTACCAAAGAAGAAAGTTTTACCTTGAAAGATCACTTTAAGTTTGGCAGGGAAGAGGAGCATGTATTGAATTTGCAGTTGTCGCAATTTATCTTTGACAGAGTCCAATGTTTTCCGTTGCTTCTGGACCTCCCTAGAATAATCCGGGAACACCATGATCCGTGCATTGTCCACTCGAATCTCACCCTTTTGTCGGAACAACCGGAGAATAATGTCCCTATCCTGGTAGTTGAGAAACCGAGCAATCAGTGGCCGGGGGGTGCCTGGGCGGAGGTCTGGCTCCAGGTATTCTCTGGGCTCTCTCAATGACGAAACATGATGAGAAATGGGTCCCCGGTAAGGTATCCAGCAGCCACTTGTGCAGGTAGGTACCTGCGTCCGCCCCTTCGAGTGTCTCCGGAAATCCAATTAAGTGCAGGTTGTTTCTCTGTGCTCGGTTTTTGGTGTCATCTACTCTCCAAAAGACATCCTTCAGGGTTGACTTCAGGGCTGAGACCTCACCCTGCATTGCGTGAGTCACATCTTTGACTTCAGAGATGCGCTGTTCCGCTTGCGTGACATTTTCAGGAACATTGCAAGGATCTTGACGGACTAGGTTGACATCAATCTTAACCTCCTCGATCTTGCCCTCAAGCACCTCCCTGGAAGACTGAATCACCTGGAGGAGCATCGTGTTGTCTGGTGGGTCTACCAGGGTCACCCCGGCGGAGTTGGGAGCCGGCATCAGTGTTGTGAATTTGTCCAGCTTTCCTTGCTTCTGAGTCTTGGTGTCCTTGTCCCTCGCCATCGGTGGTCAGTCCCAGTTGGGACAACCAGCTGAGCACTGCAGGATCTTGGGCATTCAACGTGGTCGTGTCTTGAGAATTCTTCCCCCCGCCGGTGCAGCCCTTCTAAGCGCAACTTGTGGGCTGCACCCCAGTCCCGCTTTCGCACCCACAAACCGTGGGGTGGAGGCTAATCACTGCACAAAGCCACCACACAACTCCAGAGCCATGTCCCGGACTGCCTGGTGGGTCACCAAATATTCACAGCCTCACCTCGCTCACTCCGTCTGATGTGTGGCCCAATTTGCCTGTGGGCGCAATCAGTGGTCTACAGCCCTCCTCACTCTGTGCCAACCAGGCTCACGGCCGCCACACTGCATAGACCTCACACTGTCGGTCGGGCCATAAAGGGTGGAATCCGGTCGCGCCAACTGGGCATGTATGTCATCCCAGCTGCGCAGCCCAATGCCCCGGGCGTCTATCCAGAAATGCACCATGTCCCCAGCAGCAAACCAGGAGAGGTGGGTCCCTCCGCGTGTCACCCACCAGAGAGCAAAAGCTCCTGTCGCCAAGCAAAGGCCAGAAAGGGGTCCTGTGGTCTTGGTAAGGACCAGAATGCGCAGCCCCCTTGATGGGGGAGTGATCCGTCTATCGCGCCCAGCGATTCCACCCGTCAGGGAGAGGGGAGGCAAGGGCCCCCCACCTGGCACCAGAGCACTGTTCTGCTTTCCTTGGAGGACCCCCTTACCTCCTGCTGCGCTGCCTCTGCTCCTCCACGAGTCCCGGATATGGTATGTCTGCCGCGCAGGCCAGCTTCCCAGTCAGCACCGGCCCTGCTGCACTCTTCCCCTCAGGGCTCGGTATCCGCCCGAGGCGGGCACGTTCTTTCCCGCAGCTCTGCACCATTATTCGCATTCACGGAAGGCTGGGGGGCAGGTTCCCAGCCCCACTTTTGTCCAGGGTCAGCGCACAGCGCAGCCAGCAGTCGAGCAGCCCGCAACCTGTATCGACGGGGGTGAAGTCCGTTCCTCTACTCTTCAGATGTCGCCGCCTCTCCCGCCGTTGGCCACCTCCTCTGCAGACATCGCAAGGCGCTCACCTCCTCCGACTCGTCCTTAACAGGCTCACTCCGGACAGAGCCGTCGCCGTGAATTGGGCCGCCATTTGTCTCTCTCTCAGCCCAGCAAGCTTCCACGATCTGCTGGCGTCCCAGTCGCTTGCGCCCCTCTTATTGAGGACAGGCACCTTCAGCTCAGGGTCAGACAGCTGATCCTTGGTTTTGTGGTCCGGGATCTCGGTATTATGGCAAAATGTTACAGGATCGATAATCGGCAAGCGGAGCTCCGATCGGACTTGTCTAGTCCGCCATGCTCCTTGCCACGCCACGCTCCCCCACCTTGCATATCATAATGCATATGCGACGTAGCTGGTTCAGGTGCTGGTACATTTCGACGCAAACTCCAAAAAGTGACACATTCGTCTAGATGCATCACCATGTAAATGTGGAGCACTGACTGTGCTGCTAATGCATCAAAAATACAATGCATTGGTGGCACATGCTTTGTGTAAATAAGCCCCTAAAGTTTTTCCGTTTTTGCTCACTTGCCTGTTTTTGGGGGGCTGTTTGAGGGGGTTCTAGGTTTTTGGGGGTGGGTTGAGGGGTCTGGGGGCATTGCTGGGAAGGTCTAATATCGGGCGCAAGTGGTTTGGAAAAAATCCATGGTGAAACGGTTTTTGCGATTTTGCTCACTTGCCTGTTTTGGGGGGGCTGTTTGGGGGGGTTCTATGTTTTTGGGGGTGGGTTTTGGGGTCTGGGAGCACTGCTGGCACAGTTTAATTTTGATTGCATTTGTTTTTAAGAAAATCCATGGTGGAAAAGGGGAGTTAGGGTCTAGCTGCAGAGCGCGTTTGGACTGATTTGAAGGTAGGCCCTAAATTTTCTAAGTGTGAGTTTTTCGCATTTTTGCTTATTGCCTGTTTGGGGGTGTTCTACTTTTTTGCGGGTGGGTTTACGGGTCTGGGGGCATTGCTGGGAAGGTTTAATATCGGGCGCAAGTGGTTTGGAGAAAATCCATGGTGATAAAGGGGGGTTAGGGCCTGGAATTAGGGTTAGAATTAGGGTTAGGGTTCTAAAATCGCAGTTTGCACTTTACACCTAGCTTGAGGGGAAAGATCCTCAAATTTCGCCCACACTTATTTATCATTGAAAAAGAGGCTCAGAGTACGCACTTTCGAAATGATGCTTGTATGTTTTGTAATACTGTCGACTCTGAAACTGAAAGTGTTGTTTTTGCACTACAAAGCGTACCTTATATTTTTTTCTCTGTGGTGTTTTAATATCACTTCCTGTTTTTCCATCAACAATTACAGGCCGGCTTTTACCCTCTGCAATGGCAAAAAGGATGACCTCAGCCTCAGAGACCCGCAATTCAGCATCTGCCAGGCAGGCAGTGGACAAGGTGTCTTCTGGTCCCCAACATTGATCGGCGGAGCACCAGATGGAATGGAGGAGTACCGCGAAAAAGAGGAATGGCTGGATGCATGCAACTTCCCAAATTCAACAGGACAACTACAACAACATACAGTTACAGTATCCATCTTCATTTCTACTTATCTTTTAAGTAATGTTATTGCTGTGAACTTCTGTGAGTGTGACTCTGTGCATTTGTTTGCTCTCTTCTTCAATTCATCCCTCCAGCTATTGTATACTTTTTTCTTTGCTATTTTTTAAACTAATTTAATGTACTAAGTGGTTCTTCTCTCTGAGGGCTGATAGGCAATTGAAATTGCGTAATTACTGCAGCCCTGTACTGTCACATTGTTTCTTCATAGTTATTACATTGTAGAAAGTACTACTTACTTTACAGTAAACTATCCATTTAGCAAATAACTTCATGCATGCAGTAGTGCATGCCCTTCCTTTATGTCCCCTAAAAGATTTATGGATAGCTTTGTATCCAAAGATGTGTTTATCTTCATACGTTGTTTGTACATGCTGTGTTTTTTTCCTCTCTCCACAAAACGTTCCCCACAAACCCCATGCCCATCCAAGTTTCAAACCCTAACCCTCTCCCCCCCCGGCTGTGTGGTTTTCATTGAGGTGTGAGTAAATTACAACAATAATTCCACACACTTGCTGGGGAGGATAAGGTCAAAGCAACAGAAAATCAATTTCAAGGCTGGTGAAGAAATCCGAGGAGATATTCTTACCCAGCTTTACACATACCCAGGGCTATTTGAAAATCAAATCTGATTTTCATGGGTGCCATCAACTGTATTGATCATCAAGAACATCCTCTTCCTACACGTGGCGAATGATTACACTGCTGTGTCCTTCACCTTCTGTACTATTTCTTGTAGTAGCCAAAGCCAAACTCCACGCAACTAGTATACTTTGGATACTTTAGCATTTGTTAGGCTAAATTATGGCACTGTTCTTGTGTACTATGCTATCTATCGTACTGTTGTAATGATCTGCTCAGGCCACTCAAAGTTTCATTTTTTTTTTTTACATATGCTGCTACTGTCACTGTGTACCACCACTACTACCACCACAAAGATACCATTTCATCCGCCCAGGATTGCCAACCTTCATCACCAGTTGCCATGCAGCCAGCCCTGTGCCTAGCCCTAGGACTATTCTCAAACACGAATCACAGGTAAGATAAGCGTTTGGGGGAGAGGAAGAATAATGGAGTAGGAGGAGAGAAGAGGTAGTACTACTAAAGTAGTAGGACATTTGAATTACCAAACTCTGTGAGTGGCACTTACTTTTGTAAACATTTGGGCGATTACTTAGACAATTTGAATCAAGCAGCCAGTTAAGTTTCAGGAAAACAAATGAACAGTTAACCCCCCCCCCCGCCTCCCCTGCAAAACAGTAAAAACACGTATTCAATGTTTAAGTTGAAGGTAAATAATTATTTCAATCCATAACAAAAATAAACTATCCCACAAGACCTGACCACCCCCCTCCCTAACCGCAAAGAATGTCTGCGAAAAAGTCCCCAAAGTCCAAGAAAAAACACAACTCCCAATTCCCACCAGTGCCTACCTCCGCGCTGGCCCCGGCACCGATGGATGGCTGTGCCGATGTTCCGCCTAGAAAATACATTTCAGATTCTTAGATGCCATATACACCACTCTCTAGTATTTTGTCTAGGAATGAAAAAATTTTACTACGACTACACAAACAAATGTAATAATTTGTGACTCTCTAGTCTAAACTACAAATTGCCATTTTTCAGGGAAGGTTTTTTTTAAGTTATGCTTAGCCGTAACATGTCTTGCTACACTTTTTGGCACAACTGATGAATGTTTGCTTTTTAACACACACCATTTTTCTCATAACAGACAGAAGCTTCCCTTCTAAGAACAAGAGCAAGATCAGATCATCATCACTTGGACGGAGTAAGCAACGATTCAGCACCATAAAGAAGACTTGAAGTTCCAACCAGATGAGGGTTCGCCCACAATTAATGTGTGAAATCACTAAGCACTTTTCAATTTTCAATCCACCATTGATGTTGTAGGATGAACTTGATTTTAATAAATGTTTTTACTTTTAATAAAGCTTTAAAACTTCCTAGACTCTGTGGTTTTGGTCATGAGTGAGTGAGCGAAAGGGTTTGCAATTTGCAAGCATGAGTCCGTGGCTCTGAGAGGTCAGGACTCTGACCTCTTAGTCTTATGTCCAGGGTTGTATAATCATTGGGGGTCAATCATCAATGAATTTGGGAGCTAAATGACTCTGACACACTAGCTAGTCAGTAAGGAGATTGGGGGTTCAAATTCTGTTATGACTGAGGTATTTGGAAAGTCTAACTGCGCCTATTATAATTCATAAACAATGCACTATTTCGTGTCCATAGTTCTGTTTGTGCAGAATAGTCCCTGCAACAGTAGTAGTATGGATTGTTCTCCTATCCAATCAAAAAGTAAACTAGTATCTTATTCTTTCTTGGGGGCCATTGATATTATTGTTGGGAATTGTCAAAGCATAAACACTTAGAAGACTTCAAAAGACATTATGGACAACCCAGAGGACTGCACTCAGTGCATAGAGCTATTGCTGAATAGAATGGGAGTTTTGTTTAACACCTTTTGCCAACTGTGCAAGCTTACTTAGCTACACAGACAGACTAATAATAATCTAGTAGTACCACAGGGAGTCATAGTAGAGGCACGATAAGAATTTAGAAATGATCTACAAGAAGATCAAAGACGATTTAGAAAAAATCGAATTAGGAACGTTAGGAAAAAATAGGTGCTGTAAAAGATAGGGAAGTATAATTATTAATATTAACAGGAAAACTTACTGGGGCCAGCAGAGGAGCCCTCGCCGGACCGATCCTGGCCTTCCTGATATTGTCCCTTCTCTGCCGGCGCCGCTACCTCCTCCTGTGTCCCCTTGACCCTGGGGGATGCTGATGTACACCATGAAAGAAAGACACAAACATGGATGATTGTTGTCAACCAAATCAAACATTTCAAAAAAACAATAACAATTTATTTTGGGGAAATAGACAACAATTGCACTAAATTTATTGACCTATCTGATGTGGTCTACTAGGATATTAGTATTGCTGGATTCGTGGACCGTCTACTTGGAAATTTATGTAACTCACTAAACCAACTACACAAAGGTTCGACTAGGACAGGCAGGCAGCACTCCGCAGTACGCGAAGTGACAGACACAGTCCATCATGATTGCAGACCAGTGAGAACTCTAAAAAGTTTCCTACTAAATAACCAGTCATAATATACTCAAACTATCAATCCACCACCACTATCTCTTCTTAGTGGCAGGAGTACAAAGGAAGGACTGGACTCGAGTCTCTAGGGGCAGAGTTACAAGCCCCTTGCGGTTCTTTTGCTCCATCTTTGCGTGACTTTTGTGACGCAGCGGCAGCGCAAAAGAGGCGCCATGGTGCGGGGTATATTAACAACGTGACGCATCTGGGAGATGCATCACGTTGTAAAGCCCTGCGCCATCAGGTGGCGTTCTGGCGCAAGGGAGGGCGTTCCTGAGCAGGAACGCCTCCTAAAAGTGGCTGAGTGAAATCTACAAGATTTCACTCAGTCACTTTTAGGCCAATGCTGCGTCAAAACCCTGCGCCTGCTTGAAGCAGACGCACGGCTTGACGCAGCATTGGGGAGATAGGGCACCCCAGAGAATTGCTGGAGCTGCGTCGTGCTTGCAACGCAACTCCAGCAATGCGCCGCCTTTTTGGCACAGATGTGTGACGCACCTGTGTCGTTTTTGCCCCATGGTGCGCCGCATTTTAAATGCGGCGCACCATGGGTGGTGAAGGCGTGGCACACAATTACTGGCGCATCCCTGCTAATTTGCAGGGATGCAGCAGTAATTGTAATTCTGCCCCTTAGTGTCTAGCATTATGCAGTTCTGTAAAGTACACTCATAGATAATCACTCAGGCCAATGAAATGAGCACAAAATCGAAAACAAGTAAGCATAGTAGCACCGCCACTGAGCAGGCGAGCATTGCAAATGCAATGTAATCACAGAATATTTTGAAACATAATTTACCTACAATGTAATCGGCAGCATTATTGCTCTTCGGAAAAAACAAACATTTGCAATATGATAACATAGAGCAGGAGAAAACAGAGTAGTGATTAAATAGCTACTACTACTCACCAAGCCCAGGGATCTCGACGCCTAGCAGGTCAAGCAGGTCGTGTTCACTGTCCAGGATGTCGGACCACCGGTGCGTGGCCTGGCTGTAGGTACGCCGGACCCGAAACTGCCGATACATGGCCCGGCACACCTTCCCCCACAGCTGCCGACGCTCCCGGAGCCTGTACCCGCTAGCGATCCTGCCGCCTGCCGCGATGGTCTTGAGGAGGCAGCGCTGGACATAAAAAATCAGTGCGGCCACCTCCTCCGCGCTAAAGGTCTCCCGTGCTACGACTAGCTCCCCCCTCAATCGCCCGCATGGGAGCCGGGTACGGGATGCAGGACCCTTCCCCTTGTCCTTCCCGGCTCCCTTTGCCATGGTCCTGGACAGGAATGGAAATGATAAATAGTAAAGAGAAAAGGGAAAAAGTAAATAAAAGAAGAGGTAAAAAAAAGTATTTTTAAAGTAACCAAAAGTAGAAAAAAACACAAAATATAGACCTAGACAAATAGAGAGATAGATAATGAGCAAAAAAGAGCAAAAAAAAGTTCAATGAAACAAATGATTGCAAAGATTAAAAGAGGATAGAAAAGCCAGGCCCAGAACCATAGCAATGAATGAAAAACAAGATGGCCGCGCCCATTGAGGACCGCATGGGTAAGTTCACGCGATATTTCCCCCGCAAGCACGCAAAATCACGCGTGAACTTGTAATAGCGCGCCGCACACAACGCAAGATTGCCAATATCGCCTGGAAGCGGAAATACGTAACGCGCAGAAGATGGCCGCGCCCATGTACGACCGCATGGGTAACTTTGCGGTCGGTGCACTGCAAGCGGCCCGCAAATATGCAAAAAACCCTGCGAACACTCAAAAAAAATCAGCAAATTCCCACGAATTCACGAATTTTGCGGATCGCGAATTTGCTTTCACACGAATTCGCGTACCGCAAATTCGCGCATTTCGCCCATACTTACATTGAATAAGCCATGATTCAGAACCCATTTAAACTATTTACCACATACAGCCATACAATGTTGTTACAACCATTTCATTCAAAGTATATGGAAACATCGTCAACAGTCTGCAATAAGAGTAGAATATGCTAAAAACAGTCAATTTGCCTTAGAAAAATAGATTATTGCACTATCATATGTCCCTGTCACAGAGATAGCTAACCACTACATTCTACTAATAAAAAGCTCTTTTTACCAACAAAAGGTACACACACGAATACCCCTAATGGATTATTTTAAAGATACTTGTGTTGGCAGACTCCATCGCTCTGAACACATACACCAACTCAAATTCCAAATATAATGGTGAAATGTCCATGACAGCACTTTGGCGCAGAAAGCCAAAACAGACAATGCAGTGGAAGGATGGCACTATGCCTCCCAATATACATTAGGCAGAGCCCAACCTACACTCTATATATTTATAGAAGTATTACAAAAAGAGCAAAGCTTCTAACAACTACAAATGGAGCAATATGTAACTCAAATATCGCCTACACCTAGCAAAATTACCAAAAGAAGAAACAACACGCTACAATTTAGAGTCAATCACTTCACAAACAACAAAGGAGAGATTACTTAGCAATAATTGCCAAAGGCATACTATAAATTAAATAGTAACCTACTAAACCCCCAAACAACTGTAACATAATCTTAACCACCATGACAAATATTTGTTTATTTAAAATCAAGCACACTATTTTATTACATCAGTCAAAATATTAAATAGAATGCCAATCTTATGTAAGACTGATATAATAATATATACATTATTTAAATAAAAATTCTAATCCTCACCAACTAAAAATCTCAAAGAAAAAACTCACTCCATCCAGTCAAATGTAACACATAAATATTACCTATATCGGGCCCATAATCTTTTACCTGCCACTTTTTAGGTCTCGCCTGTCAATGCGCATGCGCATTGAGCGGAGGGAGACTATAGGGGCTTAAACAGACTTTAACTAGACTGGCGATTTGATGCTGTGCCCGTGCGCTTTTAGATCAATGCGCAAGCACATTGACCTAAAATGCGCGTGCACAGCATCAAATCGCCAGCCATCTGTTCCCCAGCAGCTCTTCCCGCTCCGCCCACAAGCTTCCCCCAGCGTGCGCTCTGCCTCAGCCTAATTTTTTTCACAACTTGTTTCACTCCTCACACCTCCCACACCTTCGAAGTGAAGCTTAGCTTTGCTAAGGTTTGCTACAACCTTCAGCTCGAATATGTTTTTGTTTCTTTAGAGAAAAAGGTATATCCGATGTTTATCAAAGAATTAAATAGTGTAGCCAATTGAAGCCGGGAGTTTTGTGCGCCACAGTTTCTCCCATTTTTTTTCAAAAGCCAACGTATGTTTGTGCACTGTGTTGATGCTAACACGTACATTTTGTAAAGCGCTAAGGTTTTCAAAACACATTTGACCAAAAGTCAACAAAGAGTGTCAATTTTATTCGCACTTTTGCTCTAATTTGCTGCATGGTTAAAATGTACAATTTCCGCCCGCCAGTGTGTCCCTCTCCTTCGCAAACATATTGCTAGAGTGCGTGTCACAGCTGCGCGAAGGACACTTGCTCTGAATTAAGCGGGCAAGGCAAAGGGATTCTCTGACAAAGAAATCATCCATTCTCTGTATTAGAATAGTGGGACATTGAGGGCTCAACTGAAGGCTCAGGGCTACATCCGCATTGGTATGTACCCTTCTGTTTTATTTACCTTACGAGGGCCATGCATGGTCTGTCATTAGGCCGGTCCCACCTCAGAAGCACCACTGAGTACTGTATCCAGTTATATATTGTATCCAGTTATATATTTCGAGCGCATATGGGGTCCCGTAGGCATTCAGCCCCACGTATGTTCTGTAGCCTATTGCATGTCTGGTTGAAATATGTTCTCTCAATATTTCAAGATTTATTACAGATGTCAAAAAAAGATGTTAATATTTCACTTCTGTTCTTGGATTTACGTCACAATAAAATACACTGAACATAATCTTCACAAAAGTTATTTACAAAAGTTTAAGCTATTGCCATTATAAATTACAATAACTTTTATTTAAGTATTAATTATTAAAAAAAAATAAAAGCCAATGTTATGTGTAATAGCAATACATCTAAGTCATGTAAATACAGCACATATTGCATTACAAATGCTATAGGTGTCACATTTGCGAAAGTTATAACTATTGGTATTGCAAATGACAAAGCTATCAATTTAGCTATTTTAAAAACCAACACATAAATAAAATAATTGTCATTTACAAGACCAATAGCTCCAACTTTTCTAATGCAAGACCTATTGCATTTCTAATGCTTGTTCATTTCTTCCTCATCTGCAAAATGTTGTACTTCCATCAACTCTGCATAAGAGTCATAAACCTCTCCTTCATCATCAGTTTTCTCTACCATGTACATCAGTGACTGCTCGGCCAAAACTGTAGTTCAAGCTACCTCATGTGCAAAAGCATTTCCTGGTCCCACACCATTTAATACTTTCTTGTGTGCACTGCATTTAATGATAGGCAATATTTTTGGGAGAATGGTAGCCTTCAAAAGCCTTGAAATGAGATGTCCATGCTGTATCTTAGCTCCATTAGAGGTAATAAATCCTCTTTCAGCCCATAATCAGCCAAAAGTCTGGGCCACACCAACTGCATATTGAATATCAGTGTATATGTTTACCTTTAATCATTCTGACAATTCACATGCTCTAGTCAGGGCTGCCAATGCTGCAGCCTGTGCTGATGTTTGTTCGATTCTACATGTCTCAATTAACGTATAATTGGTGGTAATCACATAGGCAGCTGGCATAGTCCCATCTGGTTACTTTAGACAAGAACCATCTACAAACATTAACAATTGGCATGGGTACATCCATCAGGTCCACTGATTCCATTGTCTCAGTTTCAGTAGCAACCACACAGTCATGTTGTACTTGATCCTGTTCCAAAGGAAGAGACAACAGAGTGGCAGGCTTATTGTATTACATCTTTCCAGAGTGAACTTTGGAGCCATTATTGTCAATTCATATTATGTTGATCTGGCATTAGTTAAATGTTATGTTTTTGTTTTATTCAATATTAAGTTAACTAACTGAGGTACACATACTGTTACCTCGTATCATAAAATAACTGAATCTTCATTGTGTTAATGCTGCTGCTACCTCAGCAGTATTTAGGAGTCAATCAATCAATCAATCATAGCATTTGTATAGCGCACTACTCACACGGAGGGTCTCAAGGCGCTTGGGGGAAGAGGGGGTCTGCTATTGCTCGAACAGCCAGGTCTTGAGTTGTCTCCTGAAGGCGAGATGGTCCTGGGTCAGCCGGAGGTGGGTGGGGAGGGAGTTCGATGTCTTGGCCGCCAGGTAGGAGAAGGATCTTCCTCCGGCGGTGGCTCTTCGGATGCGTGGTACGGCGGCGAGGGCAAGGTTTGTTGAACGTAACTGGCGGGTGGGCGTGTAGAAGGTCAAGCGGTCGTTGAGGTACTTGGGGCCCAGGTCATGGAGGGAGTTGTGTGCGTGGGTGAGGAGTCTGAATGTGATTCTCTTGCTGACGGGGAGCCAGTGCATGATCTCTGGGATTCCTGTATATATTGATACTGTGCAGCCTAGTTAATCACTCAGCCCCTTTAATTTTCCACCCATATAAGACCTTTCCTGCAAACTGTAATCGTGAAGTAATGTACCCCTTATCATTATATACACTATATTGCAAAATGTCATTTTTAGTCATGTTCCTCTTAATACTTTGTACACGGTGTATTGTTTCATATATCTTTTGGATACTGTAATGCTCCCAGTAGGTTTTATGCTCTCAGTAAGTACATTCTCACGTGCAGAATGATTATTAACATATTGGTCACATAGAACAGTGCAGCATGCTTTGCACAATAGAACTTTGGAGCTGAATGTCAACAAACATGTGTACACGTGTAAACGGCAGTAACGGCAACAGAACTCTCACCCGGCATACGCAATATGTAGGAAGGTATTAAAACCACTTGCGCATACCACCCCCGCTTGGTCTCATCACAACACGCTTACCTGATTACTCCGCTCATTTCCTTCTCGTCATTGTTGGATTCTTTGCTTCCTTTTCTTATCCCCAGTCAGCTTTAGGGACGTCACTTCAGTTCCTGGTTCACTCCGCTCACCTTCCATGCCAGATCTTCTGCAGTGAATCTTCCACTGCCGGAGCAGCTGCACATCTTTCCTGTACTCTGAAAAAACAACAAAACAAGATAGGTTAATGTATGCGCATACAGAACAAAGGAAAAGATCAGTGAGTGTTTTATCTCATTCAAAGTTAAAAACCGTTAATGCCTTCCTCTGATATCTTGTATTGAGTTATGAAAGGCAGCAGATCATTATTGTTCACTTGTATATGGACTGGGTATATGTGCAAATAACCAGTGTCATTTGGTCCTTGGCCCATAATTTTGTATCTAAGGGCAGTAATTCTTGGGACAAACCATTTATCCCTGTCACCATATAGCTCTTATTTAGTGCATCTTTTTTACATGTCAGTATACGTCATCTGGTGAATACTATATGGCGGCTATTATCATTTGTAACGCTGTCCATCCTAGCACATTTGGCGAGTCTTTGCCTGTTAATGCAACTGGCATTTGTCCTGTAAGAAGGTCAAGAGTAAAATCAAGTGGTTTTGAAATGGACTTTTCACAACAATATTAGAGGATCCCACTGGCTTATCTATTTTTCCAGAGAGCAATGCATGAGGGAGCGAGCGGTGGGAAATAGAGGTGTTAGTAGCGCCAGTATATATTAGGATTTTATGCTCTTCACCATCAACTGTCAACTTGACATATGGTACTCTCTTCTCTCTCTCTGTCTTGGACCTCTCTATCTGGCCCATTCACAATAATCATCATCATGCAAGCAACTGTAGGAAAGTGCCCCTTGTTGCATGGTTGCCCACACTTTTTGCCTAAATGTTGATGTACTTTGACTCAGTGTGCCCTGGGTTCCTGCCAACCAAGTACCCAGGGCCTTTGCTCTTTCCCTAAACTGCACTGTTACAAAACCCAAATGGCAACTCTCTGACCACATGTAAGTCCCTTGTAAAAGGTACAATAGTTACCAAGTGCACTGCGACCAGGGAAGACCTCTACGTGTTTTGATCACTGGGATTACTGTCTATATTGATACTGTGCAGCCTAGTTAGTCACTCAGCCCCTTTAATTTTCCACCCATATAAGACCTTTCCTGCAAACTGTAATCGTGAAGTAATGTACGCCTTATCATTATATACTTTATATTGCAAAATGTCATTTTTAGTCATGTTCCTCTTAATACTTTGTACACGGTGTATTGTTTCATATATCTTTTGGATACTGTAATGCTCCCAGGAAGTTAATGCTCTCAGTTAGTAAATTTTCACGTGCAGAATGATTATAAACATATTGGTCACCTAGAACAGTGCAGCATGCTTTGCACAATAGAACTTTGGAGCTGAATGTCAACAAACACGTGTACACGTGTAAACGGCAGTAACGGCAACAGAACTCTCACCAGGCATACGCGATCTGTAGGAAGTTATTTAAATCACTCGCGCATACCACCCCCCGCTTGGTCTCATCACAACACGTTTACCTGATTTCTCCGCTCATTTCCTTCTTGGTCATTGTTGGATTCTTTGCTTCCTCTTCTTATCCCCAGTCAGCTTCAGGGACGTCACTTCAGTTCTTGGTTCACTCCGCTCACCTTCCCCGCCGGATCTTCTACAGTGAATCTTCCGCTGCCAGAGCAGCTGCACATCTTTCCTGTACTCTGAAAAAACAACAAACAAGATAAGTTAATGTATGTGCATACAGAACAAAGGAAAAGATCGGTGAGTGTTTTATCCCATTCAAAGTTAAAAAACGTTAAATCCTGAACAAATTAAAACTTGGGAGTGCTTTTTAAAACTCGAATTACGAACATTGCAAACAATAGCGCCCTTAAGTGACTAAGGGCTTGATTCTAAAATACCAAATGTTACAGATTCTATATTTTAGAATCGGTAAATCCTATGTGGTAAAAAATTGGTAAAAAATACCGGATCAGTAAGATTCGGTATTTACTGATTCGGTATTTACCAATTCAGTATTTGCCATTGATTCCTATGGGCCTGGAGGCCCATAGGAATGAATGTCAATTACCGAATCGGTAATTACCGATTCGGTAAAATTGGGAAAAAGTCAAGGGTGGCAGGGTATAACTTTGACACCCTGTTGCACCCCTGATTAGTGTTTGTGTGTACATGTGGCATGCATATATGCCCTAAGGGCATGTATGTCTGTCACATGGCACAGGTGTAAATGCACATTTATACATTAACATAGGAATTCCTTATTTACCACCAACTAATATTTGGTGGTAAATAACGAATTCTTAAAGCACAGAAGCACTCTTTTAAGTGCTTCCTACATCTTATTTACCGATTCGGTAAATTCCGAATTGGTAAATGTTGATTCGGTAAATACTGAATCGGTAAAAAAGCCTCCTACATAGGAAAAGGCTTTTACCGGTCGGTAACGGCTGATTTCGGCCTTTACCGACAGGTAAAAGCCTACCTACATCTGGCCCCATATGTTATGAGACGTAAATGTAAATGTAAATTGATACTTGTATAGCGCACTATTCACCCGCAAGGGTCTCAAGGCGCTTGTACGAATACCGCTGTGGAACCCATCCTGACTTTCCCTGTGAGGCGTCCACTCCTGGGCACCCCCAAGGTGGAGGTCAGGCACCCTTAGCGTGGGGGCCGTTGTGGAGATTAAGCAAGCTATTGCCCAGAGTTGCAGAGTGGGACTCTATGATTGGAATAGGCACCAAGGCGAGAATTATCAGGTCCGTGGAATTTTGAGCCCAAGACCCATCGAAGCGGGGAATTGAACCCTGGTCATATGCTAGACCTCTGCATCAGGGTGTGCCGCACTAATCATTGAGCCACACAAAAAAGAAGGCTTTCAAGAGACCTTACAAAAGACTTTCAAAAGACTACATATTTGGTAATAATAAAGTAGTAAGAATAATTACCACACATCAAAGGTAAACACTGTTAAAGCAGTAAGAGTTTAAGTGACAAACTATTTTAAAAGGTGCAATGGTATGATCTTTTTTCTTCTTTACAGGACAAGAATTATAAGAAAACACCACAATAGTATTTCCAAATGTTTTTTCAAGTAATCAACGCTTAGTGTTTTAAGTTTAGGTAAGCCTATTTAATATAATTAGTGATTTAGAGAAAACATTTGAATTCTTAAGCAGTATACTTATTTTCATTGTGCTATTTATTTTAGATAACTATATGGTGTTGTCAGAACTGAAATCTGCAAATACTTGAATGGTGATCAGACTTGAACAGTGAGCATTTCGTCCACTCTACGCCAGACAAAACAGCGTGTTTTCTCTTATCTTTTGATTCCCATTCCCCTTCCCCCCTCCCCCCCCCGGGCGTCTTTCAGACTTCAGAGTAATTATTATGAACTCTGCCGTTTGAGGGCCAACTGAGGAGAGTTAGGGTTCGAGCATTGTTGAAGAAGAATCAAGGAGAAATAGGTTAGTGGCTCGTCTGACACTAAGGGCAGCAGCAGTTATTGTGCCCTTAGAGTCCCTGCACCTTTATACACACACACACTGCCACTGCAGGCCGCATGTTTTGGCACAGAACAAAGTGAAGAGTCGACATGGTACACATCCCTGTAGGCAATGCCTACAACCCACTGCACTAGCCACCCTTCTAGCTCTGTGCACTATACCATGAGCCCTGTACCCCTTGAGTATTTAAGTTAATCCTTAGACATTGTTAGTGCAGTAATGCCATAAAAAGTATATGGTATGGAAGTTCATCATTACGAACTCGATAGCACCCCAACGGCTTTATTGAAAACTTCTCAGCACATTAAACCCACTCAGATGCCAGTGTGTGATTTAATGGAAAATGCACTCAGAGGGCATCTTAGAGATGCTACCTGAAAAACGACCTAACTATAGTGTCCTCGCTGAGTGGCTGCTCACCTGCTGCCACCACCAGACAGGTATCTGGACCCTTGGGTCGAGAGCCTAACACTTGTGGGTTCCTGATACAAAGCACATCCTGGGATGAGGTACCAAGCCTCCACCCCCATTTGCTGCTCCCAGCAAACCATCCCCAACTGGTTCTGACCCCCACGTTGGGTGGGAGAATTGGCAGGAAAACCAAGTTAGGAACAGGGGTGTGCCCACCTTTGCCAACTCTACCCCTCAGGCGGCAGAGACGAGGTGAAGCACAACTCTCAGTCCCTGCCATCTTGCACATGGGAGGACCCAGCCAACCGAAGTGAGGCTTAGGCCCCCTCCCACTGGAGGGTAGCGTAATAGGGGATATACCCACCCCAATGAAGGCACCTATTGGTCCCGACCTGTACCTACTTGCAATAGCCCTGAATTTAGAACTCAGGGGCAACCCTGAATCCTGCCTCCTCTGATCAGAGCTGAAAAGAAGCAGCAATAAGAAGAAGGACCGAACAGCAGTGCAGAGACAAGAAGAGCCAAGACCGCATCCTACTCCAGGCCACCTCTGTGTCGCTGGTGGTGTAGTTCTTGAGTTGGTCATAGGGCCCCACATTGCTGACCTTGACCCCAAGATCTTTTGTTCCCCAATTTGGTGGCCTGCTAGCCACAGTCCCCAATCCCACAACTGTGCTTAGCTGATCGGCTGACGTTTGGTCCCTGCACTCGCACCCGGCTGCCTCAGTGCTTCTGGCGTGCGACTCTGGTGCCCATCCGACCGATTCCTACTCACAGACCCGTAAACCCAGTTCTGTTTTCCCAAGACTAAATGTGGCTTGTGAATAATACTGTAAACTTGTACTGAGTTTGCAAGATGCATTATTTCCTTTTTCCTTCCCTCAGGGAGCCTGCACCAGCCTAGTATCTAGAGATAGCTGGCTGCATAAGAAACATAATTGCTAAATAATTCTGACTGTCTGGGAATACAAAGTATTTGTACTGTGGCTAATTCACTGCATTCAAACTGTATATAAACTGCATATGCTTGCAAAGTATTTTTATACTTACCTGCACCAGGCCTGACTTGGTTCTAGAAAATAAATATACCTAAATAATATGTTTACAAAAACAAATTGCTCTTAAGTCAGTCTTTTAGTGAGTGACATAATTTCCTACCTGAGTGTGTACAATAAATGCTTATCACTACCCTCTGATAAGTCAGTCAGTCAGTCAAAAAATAACTTTATTTGGTTTATCATAATCATAAAGTATTTAAAACACAATTCGATACATAAAAATATTAAAAGCGATGCGTTTTTTCCACTCTGTTAAAATATTTACAATTTTAATATAAGGACCTTTTCTGTCCCCGAGCCTATAGTCTTTTCCAGCTTTCGTGAGTAGATTTCCTACTAATGACATGAATTTTACCCCCCAACATATTAAAATGTTTGATGAGGCACCCATCCAACTTGTTACCGCATGTCTACAGGTGCGAACGTGTAAATTGATTAAGACCGTTTTCAGCATGCTCCTTCTTTCCGCTTTTACTGATTCACAGACGCACAGTCGGTGGCTTAAAGTTTCCATGTGGTACCCACATAAACGACATGCCTTTGTTTGGTGTTTATTTTTCCAGGTAGGAGCCAATGAGTTTATTACAACCCATGCATGGCGGCATTTGGCCAGTCTCCTTTTATCTTCAACCAAGGATAAGGCCTTTGCCCTGATGTTACAGACTTTGTTAAATGAGGACATTTCCAGCTTGCTATTCCATGCTTCTTCGATTTTCAGTTCTTCCATGGCAATACGCAAATGGTTACCCCAGGTGTTTGGGATTCTTTGCTTATATTGTAGTTTTATTTCTGTAAAACATAAGTTGTTTAATGTATCCGTTTTTGCTGCTCTTAGTTTCCAGCATAATTTTACCAAGATTACTTTCCTTTGGAATTCTTGGTTCTGGAGCCCAAATTCCAGGCGTATTTGTGCTGGCGAAGAGCCTTTAAAAAGATTGAATACTGCTTTGTAGACCCTGATTTGTAGTTTGTTTAAAATGTTGATTTCTTGGCCGTGCCATGTTTCCAATCCTTAGGATAAGGTTGGGAGCAATTGTGTTGCCATGATTTTTAGGAGATGTCCGTGTGAAGGGCATTCCAATTTCTTATATAACTGTTTATAGGCAAAGGTTAATGATTGGGCTTTTGCTGTGATCTCCCTTTTCTGGTCCGCCCAGGACAGATTTCTTGCCAGTTTGATACCCAAATATTTGTAAGCACTTATTTCCTCTATTTGTGAGTTCTTTGCGTACCATTTCTGTTTTCCTGTCCTCGGTCCCGCCAGTCTAACTACCTTGGTTTTTGATTTATTTAGTTCCAGGCCTTGTACGTCCAGGTAGTCTATAAGTTTGTTTATGGTTCTTTGCAGCCCTATCGGGGTTTGACTCACCACCACGATATCATCCGCGTATTGCAGAGATTGGATTGGCTCATTTGCCAATTTTGGCGGATGTCCGTTTACTTGTAGAAGGTAATTATTTAAATCTGCCAAATATAAGTTAAATAAACAAGGAGGAACTACACAGGCTTGTTTTAATCTGTTTGTTATGTTTATTTTTGATGATAGTCTTCTTCCATCTCCTAACTTTAGGGTGGCCCATGTTTCTTTGTATAATGATGTTATTGCATCTATCAGTGGATGTGGGAGCCCCCATGCTTTCAGTTTCTACCACAGGCGGTCGCGTGGCACTTTGTCAAAAGCAGATTTCAAGTCTATGTAACAGGCCAAAAGTACTCCCTTTTTTCTTACTGCCTTTTCCGTTAGGATCGTCAATGCTGCTAAATTAGAGATGGTACCCATGCCTTGTCTAAAGCCCATTTGAAACTTTGGGATGATGTTATTTTCCTCTGTCCAGTCCTGTAGGTGTCGTAGAATGCGCAATGCGAAGAGTTTCACCTCTACATCGATAAGGGCAATCAGCCTGTAGTTCCCGGGTTCTGTTCTGCTACCATTCTTATAAATTGGGTGAAGCAGATTACCGCTCCACGACTGTGGCATCTTGTTGTCCCTAAACAATTGATTAAATAGTGGTGTAGGGTATTTGGCCCACACATCCGGGTCTCATTTAAAAAGGGCATTTGGTAGTCCGTTTGCCCCTGCGGCACCCTCAGCTTTCAACTTTTTTATTAAGAATTTTGTATGTTTTACCGTTATCAATGGTGTTTGGTCATTGACTTCCCCGCTGGTTTGATCTTTTAATTCCTCTTTTTGGGGCCGGTTGCCTCTGTGTCTGGTACATTTCCATTTGCTTTATCTATATTGTATTCTTCACACTTTTGTGATCCTGCTTTGGAATTGTACAATTCATCAATGTATTCCAACCACGTTGTTTCACTTACTCCTACATTGTGTAGAGTTCCATTTCCTTTCATTAATTTATTGATTAAGCCCCGGAATTCCCTGCTGTTCGATAATTTACTTGCCCACAGCAGGTCTTCCCAAATCTTTCCTGTGTGTTTCTTTTTTCCACTCTGCACTCTTCCCTGTATTCTTTCCTCATTTGTTTGATTTTGCTATTGTCACTATCTTTTTCTGTTCTTCTTACACCAGCATGTTGTCTTACCTCCTTGGCGATGTTTCTTTTTTTATTTCTCAGCTGTATTGTGAACCATGGCTCTTTAGTCGTCCCATGCGTGCCTTGGCTTCCTGGTTTTATTGGAAATTTGTCCAGTAGGGTTGTGTTTAACTGCTCCCACTCTTTTACTAATGAGAGCACTACTGGCTCCTCGGGATTCTCAATGTGATTTTTCACCGTCTCCATTATGTCTTCGATTATTATTCCTCTCCATTTAAGTTTCCTTAAGTTGTATGTTTTGGGTAATGTGACTAGAGATGCTGCACACTCTCTTTGCAGTAGGTTTAGATGTAGGACTGTTTCTTTGGGGAAATGGTCGCTCTCCGGTCAAGTTATAATACGGAAGTAATCGACCAGGGGTACAAGGTCCCTGCTGATTATTGTGTAGTCTATTATTGATTGCTTATTTCCACAAGAGAAGGTAATACCTGCTGGTTTGTCTCCCTTCATATTTCCATTTAGTGTGACCAAACATAGTACTTCCAGCTCGTTCCATGTTTTTTGAATTCTATTCTTATTGTCATTACCCCCTTTCAGGTTGCAATTAAAATCGCCGGAGATTATCATCTCATGATTTTGGTGCGAGACTTGTAATGTTTTTATTATGTTTATCAGGTTTAGCAGGATGAATGTATACGTTTAAGACAATTAATTTCCTCCCCACTCCGTTAGTGGGGTGCTTACATTCCAGTTTTATTACTTGGATCCAATTTTCTCCAGAAACCATTTCTTCTATTTTCCACTCATATTCTATTGTTGTGTATATGGACAACCCCCCTCTTGGGTGTCCATACTTGCCGTTTTTTTCTGCCATTATGTGAAATTCTTCATAACCTGCTATGTGCTTTGGTGTTACGTTCCACGTTTCTTGTAGCAGGATTATGTTAAATTTACTAAAGAAGTTGATGGTCTCTTGGTCTTGTTCCATTTCTTTGAATCCATGGACGTTCCAGGAACAGAATGTTTTTTTCCTGTCATGTTGCTTAATGACCTTTTTGTTTTGTTCCCCACTGGCTATGTTGTTTTCATCAGGATCGGTGTAAGTTCAACGTGTGTGGTATCCAGGACCAATCTTGAATTCCATCTGACGGGAGGATCTTTTGTCTGAGAGTTAAGTTTTTTGGGCTGGAATCCCTCTTTGTCTGTTCGGTTGTGGACATACTTCTCACTCCCTTTAGTACCGAGGTAGTTTTTCCATTTGTTTTTGGCAACCGGAGTGCCTCGTTGTTTAGTAGCGCATACGGATATTTTGTTAACGTTTGGTAGGATAGTATTATGCCCCAAGCTTCAAAGAACGTCCTTGTGGAGAAATCAGTTCCGTTGTCTCTTTTGACGCCCATGTTGTTCTGCTTACTTCTAATTCTGTCTCCTTGTTTGTTTGGGCGAATTCTACTGCCAAGAGTTCCGACGATGGTATTTCCCTTAATTTGGGAATTTCTCTAAATAGTCGCATTAAGTTTCCCCTGTTTAGTCTATCCCTTTTTCTTTTTGTTTGGTATTCTGGCCTGAAGATTAATTTACAGCCTGTCTCTACCGGATCCAGTTGTGGTTCCTGGTTTTGGATTTGTTCGCTTTTTTCCCTTGTCGTTTCCCAGGCCGTGGTTTTACTCAGGGGCTTTATAAAGGGCCTTTCTTTTAGGCTTGAGTTTGCCGTTGAGTCTGTCATGTCAATTTGACCACTTTTGGCCTCCGTTGTTCTATAACTTGTGGTTGGCCTGGTGGTTTCCTTGTGGGTTTTCCCCGAAGGTGCATTACAAGTCCTGTCTTTTTTATCCAAAGTGATTTGGAATGGATATCCGAGCTCAAGAGGTGATCCATCTTTGGTCCAGGGCTCTTTCCCCATGTAGACCAGTTGGATTTCTCTTCGTCAGATCTCCTTATGGTTGGTTTTACCTCATCCCATTTATTTAAGCCCTCATGGGTTTTTGCTTCGGGTACGTATTCCATAGATCTTGTTTCATTTCCCTGTGTTTCTGTTGCTGGGTTATTTCTCTCCCTTGTTAGCTTTTTTTCTGTTTTATCCTCTGTGTTAATTATTTTATTTATTGCTTTTTCCTTGCTTGATTGTACTCTTTTTATTTTAAATTGGGCGTTTTCTGGTGACCGCTGGTTGCTTTGCCTGGACCTGTAAAAAGGCCCTGGATTATCTGATGTATTTATTTCTTGGATGATTAATTCTGTTTTTGGGGTGTCATCTGCTGGCTCCGACACACTTTTATTGCCTTTTTGTGAAAATATGGCATCATTTTCTCTTTTTTCCTGCTTAGTTTTTAAGATAGCGTTCTTCCGTGCTTTCCGCGCTCATTTGCGTTGTCTTTTGGTTTGGTTCTCCAATACATTTGTGAGGCAGGGGCATTATTTTCGCTGAGTCCGTTTCCCTTATCATTTGTTATGTTTGCTTCTGTTATGTTTGTAGTATCTACAGATATCTACAGCACTATGGTGGCCAGAAGACGCAACCGTTCCCCCTAATACAGCCAACGCAGTCCGAAACCTAGGGATAAAATTTGACCCATCCCTGAGCTTTCAACAACAAGCAGTATCCGTGGCAGGGACCTGCTTCGGCATAATAAAAGGGCTCAGGAAATTTTTCGATCTAATCCCTTTCGCCGCAAGGAAGACGGTGGCAGTTGCCCTTATTACCTCTCGAATAGATTTCTGCAACAGCACATACGCAGGATCTAACAGGACAGTCTGACCTAAACTACAAATGGTGCAGCATGCAGCGGCCAGACTAGTGCTAGGATGGAAAAGAAGAACCTCACCCACAATTGCCATGCACACCCTGCACTGGTTGCCTATACACAAAAGGGTGCTCTTTAAAATCTTGCTAATCAATTTCAGGGCAGTTAACAAAACAGGAAATACATCGAAAGCATGTTCCAACGCTATGTTCCCTCCAGGTGTCTGAGGCCCCAAGGTGACAATCTCCTGACTATTCCCAAGTTTAGACTCAAAACCAGAGGAGGTAAAGCCCTGGCTGTCTTGGGGTCCAGAGCATGGAACTCACTGCCACCCCCTTTCCGACAAATCTCTACAGAAACAATGTTTAGAAAAACCCTTAAGACCAGAACACCGGTGGGGTTTGGACCCTGACAGAATCTTCCCAACACATACATTTTCTGGAATTGACAGCTGGTTTATACGCTCTTATGAGCTTCAAACACTCCATTCAAGGGAGGTCTGTTGTTCTGAAAATGGACAACATTTCTGCTGTGGCCTATATCAATCGTCTTGGAGGAACGAGATCTGCAGGTCTCTCCAATCTTGCCAGGAAACTTTGGATGTTCTGTCTGGAACACAAAATTTCCCTCAGGGCGGAATATCTTCCAGGGAAATCGAACATTTCTGCAGGCTGGAATTCAAGATTCCTTCTAGACTTCTCAGACTGGAAACTCGATGTGAACGTCTTCAATACCCTCTTCCACTTTTGGGGTCCCATAGACGTGGACTTATTTGCCAGCAGGCTTACCTTCCAGCTTCCCAACTACTTCAGTGGATCCCAGACCCGGGCGCTCTTGCTGTGAACGCCTTTCTCCAACCATGGTCTCACTTCCTGGGTTATGCCTTCCCTCCTTTCGCCATGATTCAGAGGGTCCTTCA
This sequence comes from Lissotriton vulgaris, assembly GCF_964263255.1. Taxonomy (NCBI): domain Eukaryota; kingdom Metazoa; phylum Chordata; class Amphibia; order Caudata; family Salamandridae; genus Lissotriton; species Lissotriton vulgaris. The sequence continues at coordinate 528,707,978 of NC_141694.1, forward strand.
GAAAGTCAAATTGGAACAATGTTTTGTTTGCCGATTTGTTTGCTGATTTGTTTTGATCTTTTGTTGTCACTCTTCTCCTATTTTTATAGGTGGGTGCTTGGCGGACTTTTCCTGATCGCATATCCCCTGTTCTCTACTCAGACTGGGGCTATGACTATTCGATAAGGACTTTTCTGGTGTGCCAATCCACCGCCACTTCTTTTGAAAACATTAGAACTTCGTGCCCCATATGTGTTTGGCACCCTCGGGGCTCGTCGGGATTCAAAGTGGCAGAGTTCCCCTTGTCCTAGCTGCCGTTGTCCCCAGTGCCTTCTATGCCCCCTGTGGTGTTCTTAGCCCAGTTAACAGCATGCGGCTCTTACCTCATCTGGTGCTGCTGCCTCCCCTGCTGTCATAAAATGATTTGCGGCTCCTACTGTATTGTGCCTCCTATACTATGGGAGGCTGTGGGGCACTCTTGTCTCTCCGCCCAAGGTAGTCGCTGTGGATGGCGGTTCACGGCTCCAGCTGCTCGAAAGGGTCACTTGCAGCTCTCAGGGCTGCCGCTGTACCACCATAACGAACGGAGACCCCTTCTATGCCGGTATCTCTACCGCTGCCGCTGCCGCGGAAAGTGAATTACGGCCCTTCTATAATGTGCCTCCTTGTACTGTGGGGGGCGGCGAGGCAGCAGGGCAGTCTTGTCTCTTCGCCGTAGGTGGTCGCTTATGGATGACTCCAGCCGCTCAGGGGGTCATTTACGGCTCCCAAAACTGCTGCTGTGCCACCATAAAACAAACAAAGACCCCTTCAAAGCCAGCCGTGCTCCAGCCGCGCTCCGGCCTCACTCTGCCGCACTCTACCGCACTCTGTGACCCTCTCGGCTCTCGCCGTGAGGTGCGATTCGCGGCACTATGGGGGACTCGCAGCGCTGTGGGATGCTCGCGGTGGTGTGTTGCGTCCCTCCGTGTGGAACAGATGCTGTGTAGGGGCACCGTCACGGCTCAGCCGTACTGTGGAGCTCTCGCTGCCGCTCTTTGATGTGGACCCGGTGCGGCACGTCTATTCAGGTGGTTTTTAAGCTCCTTTGTTCCTTTTGCGGGCTGCGGCGGCCCGAATACCACGCTGTTTTCCTGCTATCCAGCTGTTCCCTCGGCTCTGGCCTCCTGGGTTCCTGCCCCTCGGCTCACGATTTCACGGAGCTCACGGGGGGTGGTCAGCCGAGCCGTGCTGTGCAGTGGAGCTCTCTGGGCCGCTTTTGGGTGTAATCCTCGGTGCAACCCGTCTGTGCGGTTTGGTGCTCTTTATTCTATGTACTCTTTGCTGTGGCCCGGATATCACCTGCGGATCCCGCTCCTGTGAGCGACCTCCTGGATTCCTGCCCCCTGGCTCGCGGGCTTGCAGAGCTCACGAGGGGGGGGGGGTACAATCCACTTACTCCTGGATTCCTGTCCCCGGCTCACGAGGCTCACGGGGGGGGGGGGGTACGATCCGCTTACTCGCAGCGAGAACGAGTTCCTGTCGGCGTCCGGCAGCAATCGCGATAGATAGAGGACAGCAAGCATGCGTAAGCACATCAGTCCATATGTCCATAAGTCCTCTGATAAAGACTTATGGCTCGCACACACTACCACAAATAGAAAATAGGGTATTATCTACTTTTACCACTGCCTACCCTTGGGGATCCACTGGATTCTGTGCACCCTATACCTTACTTTGGTATAGTATATACAGAGCCAGCTTCCTACTGTAATCTTGTGTGTGAAAAGCATAATTACGCTGATCAAAACAATTAGCACTTGCACCGTGTCATTTTCTTTCCTTATCTTTCCTCGGCCTCTACCTCTCTTCCTGCCTCTAATTAATTCTGTCTGTAGCCCGGGCCCTCTTTGTTGAAGGGAATGCCATTTACTCTTCCAGTGCCTTTCTTGAAAACAATAGATGCATGTATTATAACTCATCCCAATTCTCTACAGCTGACTGTGCTCTGCCATTTCCTCTACTACTTCCTCTTGCCCTCATATTACTTCCACGCCCCTGTCATCTACCTCTTTCTGTGTATGCCTGCTGCATCAAGACTTTCATGTTTAACTCTTTCATTTTCTTATCAGTTTTCCCCTTTTCAGCATTTCTTTTATTTGTGTAATACCAAGCCATTGTTAATTACTCTGCAGGACTCTTTGCTGTTCATGTACTCTCTTATGTTTTATATTGTCTCCCAAATCAGTCAATACATTGTTAACAAACTGTATGTCAAATATGCGTTTGCCTTGCTACTCTTGTTAGCTTCTTTCCACTATGAGCCTTGACCATTTCCTCAAATCTACTAAAGAAATCTGTTACTTCCTCACTCTCCTTTTGCTTACATGCTGTTAATGTATCCCAATCAACCTTTTCTCGAGGCGAAATCAATTGCAAAATTCTAATCAATAATTGAGGCAACCGTAAAAGACTTTGTGGGGGAAAATCTCCTGGGTGTCTATTTCTATCATCTCGTTCTATGTTAGCCCGTACTATGTTCAGTTTTCATTCTGTCTCACCTCATCCCATATTTCAGAGGCACGACATAGCTTAACAACATATCGATATCTTTGAGAGTAATGGGGGCAATATGTGTGGCTTGTTCCAAATTGTCATAGAATTTCTTGGGGTCGGTTCTATGATAAGGGATATCATTTTTTATTGCCATTAATTCTGTCTTTGCGCAAGCTGTATGAACGAACTGTGGTACAGGGTTCACTCGTCCAGCGGAGGGGGCAAAGGATGTATTCCCCTCATTGGCAACATTTTCTCAGCACTAACATCTTCCTGCTTACTACTTTAGTCTAAGTCTGGAATTTCCAAAAGTTGATGGGAGGCATGTGCATGCCACGCATAACTTGCTCAAACCAATCTTTACATTTGTACTCAAACAAAGTGGAAACATCACTGTTCCTCCATAATTGTCTTAGTTCCGTTCGAGTCTCTAGTTCTATAAATAAATCAATTAGGCAATGTGTCATACATTGAAGCACATAGTTTTTTGTTATTGGAGGCATTGGTTGGAATTTAATACATTCATTTTCCTTCATTACTACACCTTTTTCTATCCATTCTTGAACCATTTCCCCATTTTTTTTCTTTTCTTCGTTATGTAATTTAGTATGTGTACTCATTGGTGTGCCTGCATTGATGACCACTGTAAACAGGATGACCATTGTTTGAATCACCAGACTGGGAGTGGACAGGCCATCTAACTGTCTGTAATACGGGGGTATTAACAACATTTTAAACCCTATCTGTGGACTCGCCCCAGTATTAGGGGTACTCTGACTAACATTTGGCACTATGGAAACAGATGGAGGAGGTGCCATGGGCACTGTCAAGGCGATCCGCTCCTGTGGAGGAATTTGTTGCTGGAGTACTACTGGTGCAGGTTGTTGAGCCAGATTATTGGGGGCTGGTTTATCCAAAATGTCTGATAATTTCATGTTGTACCATTTTCTCTGTTTGCAATACAGAACACTTTTCTGTCTTCATCTGAAATTTCTTTTTATTTGGTCTATGTTTTTCTGTATTCTCCTAGCATCGTTTACAGATGCTTTAAGCTTGATCTAGATGTTTCTGTTCTTTCACTCTATCTATGTTTTCCTTCATTGCTAAGGTGCACAAATAATAATCCCATATTTTAAAAACTTCTACAACTGCAGGACATGCTTTTATTTGATTAAGCATTCTTGTAAGTACTGCAACTTTGCAAGATCAAAAGTTCTATTACTAGTGAACTGTAATTCCTCATTCTCTATAGTATACTTAGTCCATAATTTGTTGTACAAATTCACAGACTCTCCTTTCTTTACCATTGATATCCAACTTGGGCTAGCTTCAAATGGAGTGGGGACTTCTTTGTCTAAGCTAATCCCTGAATTTACATAACAACAACGTTTTTGAAAGGCATTTCTTCATTTTAGTGCAACTAGGTCCCATACTGCCAATGCCAATACCAATAAGACCGGGCTATACCAATACCAAAATATAAATCAATCAATGGCATCAACCAATGCAACAGAACAATCTCACCAATTCTTTCAATCCGGTGATGATGTCTGGCCACTGGTCTTTAGCCACATCGCTGCGGCGGCTATTCCGCCGCAGCGCTAAGTGGGCGGGGCGGCCGCGCGGCGGCCGCATGCTGGTGAAGAACCGCTCCGTCACCAGCCGCGGTTGGGCTGTGATTGTGACTGAGCGGTTCCGTCATGGCCCCGCCCGCTCAATAGAACGCGCCGCGCAGGCCGAAATCAGCGCGGGGCAGGCGCGGCGGCAGGGCCATGACGGAACCGCTCCGTCATCAGCACAGCCCAACCGCAGCTGATGACGGAGCAGTTCCGTCATCAGCATCGAACAGGTTAAGACAAAAAGCCTACTCCAAAAGTATCAGTCCAGGGACCTCTGCTGGGGAAATCCTGTTGTCAAAAGACCTGTTTGGGACTTGAGATGGCAGCTGCTTGAGAAACTCTGTCCCCACAATTGCAGGGAGCCACACCATCAGTCAGTCTGAGGTTGCATCTCCATTACCAGAGTTTCAAACCTGTTAGATGTCTCTAGGTAAAGTCTTCTTCATGGAAATCGTATTCATTTAATCTCCACTTTACAAAAAAAGAGGCCAGTAGTCGGAGGTCTGCCAAAGTATCTCATATTTATTACTGACCAGCAGGTGCAGTATTCATAGCGCAAGGATGGCTATGAAAAGTGTGGACCTCGTACAAAGATCTGCAAAGTTATTTACACATGTTGCACGGCTTAGTGATATGTAAAACATTTACAAAAGGAACATCCCATGATTAGGTAACAATGGTAAAGCTTGTTTTTTTTCTCATATCCTGATAGACAATGAAGCAAACGAGCATAAACATTAGAAGTGGACAATCAAATAATCAAGTATATACATTGCAAGTGGATCCTGGCTAAGCCTCAGACGGGCATAGAGCAGGTATGTCAACACCAGGTAGGTAAAGATCGATATTATTAACAACTAAGGGGCAGATTTATGTTAACTGGCGCATCCCGAGGGATGCGCCAGTTAACATGCGCCACAGTGCGCCACAGCTACGCCACCCATGGTGCGCCGCATTTATGATGTGGCGCACCATGGGGCAAAAACGGCACAGATGCGTGACGCATCTGTGCCGGAAATGTGGCGCATTGCGAGAGTTGCGTCGCAAGCGCGACGCAGCTCCAGCAATGCTCTGGGGGGGCCTATTCTTTCAATGCTGCCTCAAGCCTTACGCCTGCTTCAAGCAGGCGCAGGGTTTTGACGCAGCATTGCCCTGAAAGTGACTGAGTGAAATCTCATAGATTTCACTCAGCCACTTTCAGGAGGCGTTCCTGCGCAGGAACGCCCCCCCTGCGCAGGAACGCCTCCTCATGGCGCAGTGCTGTACAACGTGACGCATCTCCTAGATGCGTCACGTTGTAAATAGGGCGCAGGGATGCGCCACGTTTCCGTGCCGTTGCGTCACGCAACGGCGGCGTAAACGTGGCGCAAGCCCTTCATAAATCTGCCCCTATATTTTTGCTAACGATATTAATTACTTTGATATTAATTATTTTGATATAAAAAAACAATATTACTTACCTTAAGGTCCATATTCTGGTCAACGATATTCTTGACTTCGGTATTCAGTCCCTACGATATTTAAAACTCGAAATTACTGTAGGTCGATATTATGACTGCTTACCAAATTCAAGTACTATGCCACCCAAGACATTAAGGCGTAAAATCAAGAAACTGCTCCTGCCAAAATAATGCCCCGGTTACTTACCGGTAATCTTCATTACTCCGAGTATAGTCTTCCTCGCCACATGAGTTACATAGTGAGCATAAGCTCCACGACAGAACCCTCCAAAGCAAAAAAAAGCCTCCCACCCCCTCCCAACATGGCCGACCAGTCCCACCTGACCTCTATAAGAGGCGGGCCGGCCCAACCAACAGCCTGAACTACCAAGCAAACAATGAAGCCGATAGCAAGACAGGGAGGGGGGGAGGGAACTCATGTGGCGAGGAAGACTATACTCGGAGTAATGAAGATTACCGGTAAGTAACCGGGGCATTACCTCCTCGTTAGTCTTCCTCGCCACATGACTTACATAGTGAGCAAATACCCAAGCCAAAAAGGCTTCATTGACCACCATAAGAACAACACCACACGGTGATGCAGAGAAACCAACACAAGGTTGATTTAGAATAAATGAAAAGAAAACAGGGAACACAGGAAACCTGAAATCAAGACATAAAGGAAAAGTAGGCCAACCAGGAGCCGCAGCACCTGCACTCAGAACGGCCCCAGCGACGTCCCCCGGGACTGAAAGGGATCCAAGAACAAGGGGGGGGGGGACGACCACGTCGACGCCCGACAAATCTCCACCGAGGAGACACCCATGAAGGGGGCCCAGGACACCGAGCCACACCCCGTGGACCGACCCTGGACCCCCGCCGGATCCACCGAACCCAGCGAAGCGTAGGAAAGGACGAAAGCCTGTGTAAGCCAGCGAACCAAGGCGGAAAGAGAGGGCTAGTGGCCCGAACGAACCGGGCCAAAAGCCACAAACAGGCCATCCCACCGGGAAAGGGAAGACGTGCGGCCAAGAAAGGCCAAAACAGCACGCCGGACAACCAGCACGGACAAGAGAGGAACCCTGCCGGCAGGGAAAAACGGTAAAGACACCACCCGAGCCCGGGACACCAGTGAAGGAACCCCGGGAAGGAAACGGGGGACATGCCGGAGGGACAACCTGTCCGGCAAAACCCGCAAGAAGGGACGGGAGCGGAGGCACGACCCCCGCACGCCCATCCGCCCAGCAGACACCACTGCCCCCCGGAAAACACCACCGAAAAGGAGAGGAACCGCAAAGCTACCGAGGCCAGGGGCACAAAGGGCGGACCCAGAAGAGCTCGTAGAACAAGAGAGAGAACCCAAGGGCGGAGACCGGCCGAACGTCCGAGGGCGACGGAGAAAACAAACCCGGAGCCAAGCGAGCCACCCGGGAAACCAGCCCGTCGAACACCGGACTGCGGAAGGCCCGCAAGGAGCCCACCGGGCCCACAGGGAAGAAGGGGCCACGCCCAAGGAAAATCCCTCCGCCAGGACATCCAAGACCCGCAAGGGGACCACGGAGGCGGGGTCAGCACCAAGCCAACCGCCCCAACGCGAGAAGGAAGCCCAGTGCCGGGCACACGAGGAGAAAGTGGAAGACCTGCGGGAGCCCAGCAGCAAAACCACAACCCCAGAAGAACAACCCCGAGTAAGCAGCGTCATCCGCTCAAGAATCAGGCCTGCAGAAGGAGTCAGGCCCGCAGAAAGAGCCGGCTCAACACCGACTCCTGGAGCGGGGGACCCAACCACGGAACGGGAAGATCCGGGATCGGCCAGTATGCCTGAACCGTCCGCTCTCACAAGGAGAGGGTACCAGGGGCGGTGGACCCCGCCGGGAACCATAACATGGAACGCTGAACGAATATGCGTGACAACCCAGCGCGGGGGCCAAGCCAAACTACACAGCCTCGCTCCACTCCCAGTACATGTGCAGCCGAAGCGAGCACCCAGGAGCACCCCGGCCCTGCCCAAGCGAATCCAGTAGAGGACCCGTGGCCACCGAGGGAACGGGGGAATCGCGTACAGCAGACCGAAAAGGCCAAGCGAAAGACAGGGCATCCACCCGGACCCGGGAGGTGAGAGTAGAACCTGGGCAGGAGGGCCGAGTCCCCGACCGCGAACAGATCCACCGGGGGCAGACCGAGTCGAGGCACCAGGTGCCGAAACACCACCGGGGTCAGGTCGAGACAAGGCAACGAAGGAAGAGCCGAACCAGTCGATCCGCCTCCACCTAGTCGGACCCCGGGAGAAAGACACCCCGAAGGGACAGGACCGGCGACCCCTACACCACCAGGGCGACCGACCCGACCCCGACATGGGGGCCTAGCAGCACAGGTGCAAAAGACGGCAGGCCAGGAGGACTGCCCGCAACACCCGAAGCACGAGGAGCCGCGCGACCGCAGGAGATCACAACGAGCCCCAACGACCCGGCGCCCAAGGACGCCCCCCCCCAGAATGAACCAGAGGGAAGCACCGGGACCAGGCACACGACCCCCGAAGGAGGACAAGCCCGAGACGGGAACCGAAGGGACCACCGTCCCTAGAGCAGGGCGCCGACGGAGGAGATACACCGCCTGACGTGAAGCCTCACCCACGAAAAATACGAGGCCGAGACGAATCACACGTCCAGACCGGGAACACCAAGACCCCCACCCGGCGAAGAAGAACCACCAGGCGAGCCAGGAGCACAGTTCCCATCCACGGGCCAGAAGGCAAGCCCACTCGCAGGCCGGACACCGGCCAGCAGGCCCTAAGAGCCCAAGAACCGGGACAGCCACGTCCCAAGACGGGACGTAATGGAGGCAACAGCCCCCCGCCCCCCCAGGGGACCCCCTGGAGTGAGACGGCCGAAAGCCAGGATCTAGAGCGAAAAAGGGAGCGGCAGCACCAGTACGAGACCGGGAAAAGCCGTAACACGGGCCCGGACGTCAAACCCGCACGCACCCCGTGAAGACTGACACCCGAAATCCGGGTGGAAAAGCCGAAGGCCCCCACCCATGCAAGGGCGGGACGCCCTCACCCACAGGCGGACGAGGAGTCCGCAGGAAGGCCGCGCCCGGGGGAGCGGGCCCCAAAGGAAAAGACCGGAGACAGCCAGAGCAGGCCATCCGTACCGGGTCCAGCCAAAAAAGCCGACACCGCCGACAAGGACGCAGCCAGACCAGACGGCCGAGCCAGCCCCGCGGCCACCAGAGCGGCAAAAGTGACCAGGCCCACCTCTCCTAACCTGGAAAGAAAACACGAACTTGCGAGACATCTCAGCGCAGGGGCCACGCCGCACTTCACAGAAGCGCAACCCGATACAAAAATAGCACACCACACACCCGCCAGGGCACCAGGCGCTCGCACGAAAGCAGCAGTGGACCCCATCATGGCAACTCCCTGAGGCGCCCAACCCGGACACCCCCCAAGGAGGAGGCCAGGCATCCGAAGTATCGTGGGGGCCGAAGCGGAGAAAAAACAAGCTAGTGCCCAGAGCCGCAGAATGGTACTCCATGAGAGGCACCGGCACCGAGGCGAGAAATACCAGGACCGAGGATGAACCCGAACCCAAGACCCGCCGAGGCGGGGAACCGAACCCAGGGCCCGGGCCCGACCACAGCCCCAGGGACCGCAGCACCAACCATAGGGCCACACCCCCCACGGGGGCCACCGAGAGTGAGACGAGGCGAGGAGGGCCAGGGCACCCCGCCGCGCAAGGACCCCCAGAAGGGAAAGCGCCGTAAAACAGGGAGACCCCGCAGGCGGCGAAAGAAGGAAACCCCGGCCGCCCGAGGAGACCAGAAGGCACAGCCACCCAGCAGAACAAACTCACTGAGTCCGGCGCAACCAGACGGTCAAGGGCCCATAAGAGAAAAACACGGGCCCCCAGGGCGCCAGAAAGGGAATACAGACACAAGGGACCCGTCCCCACGGTGCACCGCGCACCAATAGAGCGCGCCAGTGCGGCACAGTAAAGCTGGCAACGAGACAATGTCACAGGCCGTATGGTCTCCCGTCGCGGTAAAAAGTATTAACAGGTCCGTGGAATTCTAGAGCCCAAAACCCGCCGAGGCCGGGAATTGAACCCTGGTCCCAGGCTAGACCTCTGCATCAGGGTCTGCCGCTCTAATCATTGGGCCCATCAAACAACACAATCCATTCTCCCCGAGTTGCATGTCACAGCCAGCCGGGGGCAGGCAAAAGTTTCTGGCCGACATAAAAAACAAATACGAAATGGGAATGAAAACCCAACCAATGCGATCCAAATTCAAAAATGCCCTCACCGAGGATCGAACCCCGGACCCTCCGAGAAGGAGACAGCCGCGCTGTGCATGCCGCGTCCAAAACGCAGCGCCAGCAGGAGAATGCCGCGCAAGACCGATGAAGGAATCATCGGTCGCACCTGGAGGCAACCCAACCCCGCCCCCGAGAGGCGGGAGGTGACCGGTGCCAATACCAGCGCGGCAAACCGCCGCGGCCCGTAGGGGAGTCAGAAACACACGAAGGGAGGCGGCAGCGACCAGCGCCGCGTAACTGAGTCCCAGGCCGGCCGGAGAGGAGCACCCGGACCCGGCCAGCGTATGCAGCAAAACGAGGTAGGACCGAGCCCGCCTCCAGACCGGAACGTGCCGCACGCCGAGGCACACCACCCCGGCCAGGCGCAGAGCAAGTACCGCCTGTAAGGGCGCCGTTGACACGGGGATGCAGCTCAGCGGTAGAGCGCATGCTTTGCATGAATGAGGCCCCGGGACCAAACTCGCCAGACTATTGCAACGCTTGTTTCGTATACCGGCAGAAAACAAGGCGGGCTATCTGTATAAAGGAAGAGATTGCAAAAGCAAACGCCACACATTGAATGGAGCAGCAGGAGACAGTAAAAAACATACACTGAGAAGCACTCAGGAAGTCAGGCGGTAGGGTTTAAGGAACTTAACCGAGCACGCCTGTCACTTAGCACGTAGTGCTCACTGAAGCGCCCCCTGGGCAAAGGCATGTGAATGCATCCCTACCCGTAAACGGGTGTAGCACAACCCCATAAGTCCACAAGCAAACCCTCCAGGACCAAATATGCACGGCAACCACCACTACTCAGGGGACGCCCGTACAGGAATAGAAAACCGGGAATAACATAGGAACACATGCGTTCAGCGCACAGAAAACAACCGGAGCCCCAGCACACACACCGGAGAACCTCCAGCGCCGGACCCGAAGCCCACAATGGGCCAGGGCCCTACAGTAACGACCGGGGGAGGCACGGGAATGCACCAACACCCCACCACCCCGGCCGCCCCCCCCCCCCCCTGTAAACCCCTGGCACGCTAGAGCAGCACCTAACCGGCCCCACAGGACCGGGGGAAGGAAGAGGGGGGGGGGGATTCGTGGTTCCAAGGCACCAGGGACCGCTAGAGCAGGTCCTCAACCCTAAAACCCAAGGGCCAGCTCACGCCAGCCCATCTTACCTGTACAGCGCCTCTGGAGAGAATCGCGCAGAACAAAAAAAACAGGCTGTTGGTTGGGCCGGCCCGCCTCTTATAGAGGTCAGGTGGGACTGGTCGGCCATGTTGGGAGGGGGTGGGAGGCTTTTTTTTGCTTTGGAGGGTTCTGTCGTGGAGCTTATTCTCACTATGTAAGTCATGTGGCGAGGAAGACTAACGAGGAGGTAATACTTCATTGCACACTCCGAACCTGCCTACTTAATTGAACCATTACAGCCTCTTTGCACACATCGGGAATAATCAAACTGACGTTCTTCTACTACAAACACACAAACATACAAACGCACAAACACAACTCCTTGAGTATATTGCACTTGTTTACTTAGTACCACCACTCTTTATTGGGTCCTTGTCCATGCACTCTTCGTTTTATATTTTGGAGATGTGTTTTTAATATTGTAATGTTTTCTATTAACTGAACAATACGTTTATTTATTTATAGAGAAAACCTTTTTTTTTATTGATGCGACAGGCTTTTTTAATGTTTTAGTCAGGACTCAAAATACAAGATTGAGCTATTAGCTGTGCCAATTCTTTTCAAATATTGATATTATTGGACCGGGATTTATCTACTAAAAACATAAACTCTAACACACATACAAACATAAGTACACAGACATACATATACATCTTAAGATTCATAAGAATAGACTGATCATTCAAGCTCAAAAAGTCTAAATAAATTTCACACTCCCATGTTGCTTATGCCTGACTTTAGTAAATTAACATCTTCCTCTTACTAACGTCTTTGTTGATCGTACTTGTGAAATGTGTAATTTTTCATGAAATTATCTCAGTGATGTTTATAGAATTCAGGAGTTAATTATCACTCACTCACAGCTGGAAGTGTTGGAACGTGTCAGCTCGACAAAAAGCCAAAAATTCAATAGTAGGACTGGAGCTATGCAAGTTTAAAATATCAGAGAAAATAGCCCCAAAAAGCACAAAGCATCAACTGTGGTTATCTGAACATACAGGCCATGGCAAAGTCACAAGCTCACACCAACTGATAGGGAGTGCAGGCTCACTAGTGGGACCCAGTTAGGCCTGCTGAACAATCGTACCTTAAATCCTAGATGTGAAGCGCTGCAAGGTCCCGCGTCAAGGGTGCATCACCAGCACCTGTTGTGCGGAACTGTGGGACTGGAATGCCAGGACCTGCATTGTTGTTGAGGAGGATCTCAACTAGGGGGCTTGCGATGTGAAGTCCTGCATTGAGGATGCGTCGTGCACCAGCTGATTCCAAAGAAACTGCAGGGCTTGTGTTATGAAGCCCTGAGTCACCTTTGAAGCTGCCACTGATGAGGGGCTTGCGATGCACGTGCCTGCACAGAGGATGCATAGCACAGAGGTGGTTCTGATGAGGTTGTGGGCTGCAAGTGTAGTCTTTTCACTGGGAAAGTCCTTGCAGCAGTGGTGATATGTTGGTTCTGCTCTGGTTTGTGTCTCACTGAAGAAGAGATGTGTCGGTTCTGCTGCATCCACAAACAGGCCAGCACACCACCTTTGGGCCCATAACCAAGGGTCCATGACTGGGGTGAGTCTACTTGGCAGGGTAGGCCTCACAGTTGCAGAGGACAGGTGCTGGTTACAAGAGACCTGCTCATTTGAGTCACTCTTGTGGTCCTGGGTACAAGTTTCAGGTCTAGCTCTTCTCACGTAGGCAGGAGGGCAGCAGGGCAGCAGGCCAGCAGAGCCTTCCACAGGCACAGAAGTGTACTGAAGATTTGGTGTCTAAGGTCTAATATTTCTACCTGGTGCCTTCTTTGAAGTGGGAGAAATGTCCAGATTTCCTGTGAAGTGCTCAGGTTTTCTATCTCTCCTACCCTGGCTCCAGACTAAGTACAGGGGGTTTGCAGTCCTTTTGTCAAGACAGGACACAGAATATTCAGGTATAAGTGGGGCAGTGTTTAATCCCACCTTCCCATCCTGCCAGTGATGGCCGGTCCAGGCACACATGAGCTCTCTATTGTGTGTGGCTGTTTAGTAGGACTACACAAATACCAACTGCCAACTACACTCAGTCATGTAACCCAGAGTCAGGTTGAAAGCACTAAATGGCTAAGGATTCCTCATTACATTTTCAAATTCACTATACATGAAGCGGCCGATTAAGATGTCGGTTGAAAAGCCTCCGACTGCTAGTTCAAAGCTTTCTGACTGCAGTTGGAGGCTCTCCAACCGACAAGGTTAACTTGTGGTCCAACCACCGAATTATGATGTCAGTGGTCTGAACATGAATGGGCCGGTCATTTAGACGGGGTTTCGACCGGCTCTCAGAGTCCGAGACTGACACGTGTTGGTCAGAGGCAACTCCGACCTACATTGTAATCTGCCCTGGAATGTTTACCTGGTCCAATTTTGGAAATTATCCTTATCAAATGTAGTAAGGTAACCCCAATGTTATCCTGTGAGGAAGTTAAGCCTTGCACTAGTGAAAAAGGAATTATAGATTGTTTAAATACATCACACCCTCCCCTTTGTGTTATTTAGGGCTTACCTAGGGGTGACTTGTATGTATTAAAAAGAAAGGTTTGGGTCTGGCATAAAGTTTACTTTGCCAGATCGATATTGCAGTTCAGAACTGCACACTTAGTGGCCGATTGAGATGTTGTTCTAAACTCTTCAGACTGAATCCATTTCAGAATCGTTTCTGACCGAATTGAGTTTTGTGAGTCTCACCGACCTAGTATGATGCTGCCCATCATTGTTCGTCCAGACTCACATTGACTTCAAAGGGAGCCTGTGTTCGGAACAAGAAGACAGTCTCCCAGTGAAAAAAGGGGTGGTCGGAGAAAACCTAGCGCCCTGTGGCGAGCACCTCATGGTGCCTGCTACACTGTGCATGGTCGGAAAGAGGGGTCCCATGAGTAACCCCATTGGGCCCCATTCAGAGGGCCCAGTGAGGGGGGCCTGCTATGGCTCCCAAAGTCAGATTCCGACAGCCGTTTTGTGTCGGGCAGACCGATTCAGAACAGCTGTCAGATTCAGCCTTGTAATTGCTCGGTCAGAACCAGTGTCCATAAAGCTGTACTATTTGGCTCTGAATGACTCGGGCTGTCCGAATGTTGTTCGGAACTGATTCAGACATCCTGAATGGTTTCCCTGCATTGTAATCAGTCGGTCGGACATGTATCCAATTCTGTCGGAGAAATAGGTTCCGAACTGGATTAAGAGAATCCGAATCCCATTCGGAGTGTTTCCGAATGACATCGTAATCGGCCCCTTAATCTGCAATGGCAGGCCTGAGACAAGTTCAAAGAGCTACATAAGTGGAATTCAGAATCATTGGTACAGGCCCATTATTATCATTTAATTTACATGCACTGGGCACAGGTAGTAACACTTTATTAGGATTTTACAAGCAAACTAAATATGCCAGTTGGGAACAAAACAATGTTACCATGTTTTAAGGGGAGATCACATGCACTTTAGCACTGGTTAGCATTGGCAAAGTGCACAGAATCTTATGGCCAATCACAAATAAGATCATAAAAATGAAGGAATAAGGTCAAAATGTTTGTTTGAAGACCATTCCAAGGCTGACTGGTCTAAAGGTACTGATATGCAAAATACCTCACTCGGGCAGTTAGGTGAGGTGGGGATCAGAAAACATTGCACATTTTTCAGCTTAGTGTAAAATTATTTGCTTGACATCCCTTTGTTAGATCCCTGCTTAGAGATCCAGTATAGGCCTGTTTTTGCTGTCAATCTACCTATTTCAGATATTATATACAAATAGTTTATTTACTTTTAAAAGTTCAATATCATTCTGTTCACCGATGAGTGTCAATGCTTATTTACTCAGAAATAGGGTGGACCAGCTTATGACACATCTGGGTTTCCCTATTCCATGCCAGCACTTGTGATCCAAGCAAGGATAGAATAAATGCTTTCTGTGAGTAGGCTATTTTTTGTCATGTTTAAAGGTAATGTGCCAGGTGTAGGAAGGTGGATATCTGACTATGGTTACCACCAAACTTTTCGCCTGGTGTTTAGCTGGTTTTTGACATAGCTGGCCTGGGATCCTGCTATTCAGGGCCCCAGGCTGATTGCTCTCTCCTTAAAATGGACTCCATGTACCTTAGGTGCATACACAATTGGAACTGGTTCACCTTATTGGCCCCTGTAACAGTGTACCCTAGGTACCCAGGGCATAGGTGTTTCCAAGGCCTACCAGGGGCTGCAGCATGTATTGTGCCACCCCTGGCCTGGCCTCCATATTTGACACAACTGGCTGATCAATCAGCTGGGGTAAGTTGGTGTAATCACCTCTTACTTAGATATAGTATCCCTATATCTACCCTTAAACTGGACACATGTGTTCCTATCAGCCACTCCTATGGAAGGCCTCAACAATCCTGGAGGCAGAGTGCTTGGAAATATGTGAGATGGTGCTCTAGCATGAGCTGAGCCTGTCTGCAGCTGTCGGGAACCACTCCCTAAGCTGTTCCGGGATATTGCCATACCATATACTCTTAAGTGCATTATAATCCTCGCGGTTATATGCTATCTTTGGTTTGGCTTTATCAAAACATGTCGAGTAAGGTGTCATACGAATTGGAATACTATCCCCTCGACAGTTCTGTCGACGGGGATAGCATTCCACCCTTCTAGAGGGACACGACATGTGTGTAGCCTTAACCCCGGTTAAAGTTAACCAGAGCCTCAGCATCACAAAATGGATGCTGCCACCACAGACACAAGTCTGACCTCCTGCTGCTGGGAGTCCTTCCAGCGAGGGAGGCTTGGACAAAGGGTTTCCTGCCTTGGGTGGTGCGAGCACCACCCCAGACAGGGTTTTGTGTATTGGGTAGGACAGGGCTGAATAGATTGAGACATGCCCGGGGCACACAAGGTGTCCCTGTGCATAAGCCAGTCCAACCCGGTCCTGGGACTTTCCAGACCCAGGCCTGGCGAGGAGCTGGACAAAGGAAAGGGGGTGTAACCGCCCCCTTCCTGGTCCCACCCAGAGGAGGGACCTAGTAGGTGATCCACCCCTCAGATTCGGAATAAGAGTGGGAGCAGTGCCATTGCACAGCAGATCATCCTGAAATCAACTTTAAACAAAGAAGAAGACTGGACTTCGACATTCTGCTGCTCAGAAGACTGAAGAGAATCTCCCTTGTGGCCTAGGAGTGGCCACCCTGTGAACACAGGTACCAACCAGCGAATCGACATCTGCTTTGCCGCCGCCTCCCGCCGGAGCCCGAGCCCAGAGCCTGACAAGACCCAGACTCCCAGACTTCTTAGAGCCTGATCCACAGTCCCTGCAAAGAAGGGACCCGTGGAGGCACCGAGAGACGTGGGACTGGACTTCTTGGAAGACACCCGAAGAGCTGACAGCGCAGCACCAGAGGCATCCTCGATGTTGTGCTTTGGGGACTGAGAACCCCCACCACCAAGCAGCCCTTGCACTGAAGATCACCTCCCCAGCATCTCCACGATCTCCATGGGTCCCTTTTGTGTTGTGCCACTCGACGCGCCATCCCCGCCACTAGCCACGTGGTCAGCGACCATCTTGGCGACTACAACTACAAACTACACTGCGGGTCTAGTTGCTCCAGACTTGCCCTAGCTCCTGTGAAAAGGAGCCCCTGCTCAGACCTTGCTGGTCCGAGTAACAAGCCTTTTTTGATTCCTGTGTGGCTTGCATTAGCCAAGGCCTGTTTGCTACAATCAAGTTGCCGACACCGCCAACAGCGAGAAGCCTACGTGGGAAAGATAGTGACCGACTCCTGGACGTCCTCTACCCCCGGTGTCCACGTGGCTGCAGAGAGAAGCTACACATCAATGCCTGTTTGCACCCGACATCGCCTGGTTCCAATCTGGTTCCACGGTAGTCACTGGCTAGTGACTTTGAACATTGTCCCCTCTGCTTTCAGGTCTTCACATCTTCAGATCCACCCTTGGATCCACCAGAACTCTTCACCTCGAGCCGCCTGCAGCATCTTCAGCTCCAAGCACCATCGACCAGCGTGACGAAACCCGACACTACTTCGACCCTATGCACCCGCTTCCTGTGGGTGAGGTAACTGAGCTCCGCCGATGTTCCTACACTGGTACACATCTCTAGGGCCTGTGTCTCAAGTTTCAGCTTTCTAGGTCACTCGGAAGGTTCCGAACTAACTAACTTTGTACTTTTTACGCACCATAGACTTTGCATTGGTGAGTGCGTGCACTTTAAACACTGCACCCGAGTCCCGCGGGCCTTTCCCGACTTAGTCATTGCTAGTCTCGAATAGCTCCAGCGATTCCCAAGGCCCTAGGCCTGTTTCCTTTCCGATTGGTATCTCTTATACCATTTTCTTAGTATATGGTTTAGGTGGCCCCTAGGGCTCATCCATATTGTGCAACTTTTGTGTATTTTAAACTGTCTTGTGTTTAACGCTTGTGCTTCTGTGCTCATAAAGAGTCCAGGGGATACTTTTAGTTAATAAATCAATATATATTCTCAATATATATCTGTGTGGTGTCCTTTCATTTGGTATTCAAGGGGGTTGTGTATGGTAATACAGCTGGCTTCACATGCCTTTCAGAGTTTAGCCTAGGACTGCTTTGTCCACGTTACCACTAGGATAACTGGTCTATAAGGTTGACTTACAACCAATCATCATAAGGGTTGCTTGGCATGGTACAAAGTGATCACTAGAATTAGTGAGCATTGTATACCAGGCCAACTTATCACATTGGTGAGCAGCGGATTGGGATCTGAGCTTGCTGTTGTTTTACCATTACAATCTTTGAGATTATCATTTGAAAGATCATACAGGTACCTGCTAGGTACATATAAAACAAGACTAGTATACTTAAGTTCTACTGAACTTAGTTGTTGTAGAGGAAAGGGAGTAGCACACCCTGACTACAACTACTAGATAGGTTTAGTAGGTAAACACCAGTGTAGGTAGATTGCAACATATCCACCCACACTAGAGCAATGGCTGGAGCAGAGGGTTCCACTGGGAATGTCCCTGTTGAGAGTGACCCTCCAAGGGCACCATCCAAATGTGCTATTTTTTCCTTTAAGGAATTAAGACAGCTTTGTGTCTTAAGGGGTCTGAGGACAGGGCCTTCCCCTACCACAGACCACCTTAGAGAGATCTTGGACCAGTCTGAGACTCTAAAGACCTCTAAGGCAGACCCCACAGGGAATGCTGAAGGAGGCCATCCTTCTGAGGATGACACTGCAGAAGCCCCTGTCCCTATAATCCTGGTAGATGAGGAAGCCCCCATCACTGGAGCTCCTCAGGTAGATGAGGAGGAGGAAGAGGGAGAAGAGACAGAAGGGGGGGAGCAGTTAGTCAGATGATGACAGAAATAGTCAGGTGCTGGTCAGTAGGCTGAACCAGGCTAACTTAATCCTATTTGGGACTGAATCTGGGAACAACCCATTCAGACCCCCAGGTGGACTTAACCAGAAGCCTAGGAGGAGAAGGACTCACTCAGGTGACTCTGACAACTCCCATGCTTCTAGAGGTTCTCATGGTCACTCCAGAAGGGAGATGACTAGCCCTCAGAGAAGGGAACATGAGGCCAAAATGAGAGAGGCTGAATTGAGGATCCAGAGACAAGAGTTAGAGGTTGCCCTGGCCCAAGATAAACTTGCTAGAGCAAGACAGCCTAGAGAGAGTGGATTAGGATCCACTGGTGGCAGCACTATCCAGAAGGATAAAGACAGGTCCTTTGATACAAGAAACCTGAGTAAGATTGTGCCCCCCTACAAAGCTGGGGATGATATCCACAAATGGATGACTGCACTTGAGAGACCCTGCATGGTACAGCAGATCCCTCAGGAGCAGTGGGCAGCAATCTTGTGGCTCTCCTTTGAAGGTAGAGGCCGAGACAGACTCCTCACAGTTAGTGATGGGGATTCTAGAAACTACCTGGTCCTGAAGAGTGCTCTGATTGATGGGTTGGGCTTAACCACTGAACAGTACAGGTTAATGTTCAGAGACACCCAGAAGACACAGACTCAGGACTGGTCTGAATTTGTTGAATGTGCCACTAAGGCTCTGGAGGGCTGGTTGCTGGGAAGTAAGGTTACTGACTCTACAGGATTGTATAATTTAATTATGAGAGAGCAAATCTTAAGTAATTGTCAAAATCAGCTTCTACATCAGCACCTGGTTGACTCTGATCTGACCTCCCCACAAGAATTGGGTAGGAGGGCAGACAAATGGGTCAGAACCAGGATCAGGCCTAAGAACCAGGTGGTGACCAAAAGAAAGAGACTACCAAGCCTCAAGTGAAGGGTGGGGATAAAAGTAAGGAAAAGACTTCCCCAGGGCCCCAAAACTCCAAGAATGGGGGTGGGTCCCAAGACACTTCTTCAACCCAGAAAAAGCCTTATTGTCATACCTGTAAACAGGTTGGGCATTACAAAACAGACAGCTGTTGTCCCAAGAATGGCAATAAGGAGAATATACCTCCAGGTAAGGCTCCAACACCTCCTGTCACTGTTAGCAGTGGTCCCCCAGGTGGTGGGAGCACCCCCAAGAATTTGGGTGGGTTTACTTTTGGAGGACAGGTGGACTCTGACCTATCCAGGTCCCCTAACTCAGATACTCTTGTCTATGAGACTGGCATGGGGTTTGCCAATTTCACTGCTTGCCCAAACACTTTGAGCAAGTATAGACAGGAGCCCCTCATCAATGACTTGAAAGTTGAGGCCTTCAGAGACACAGGGGCTAGCATCACCATGGTGGCTGAATGTCTAGTCCCCTCAAGGCAACTTTTACCTGATGCCAGATATCAGGTGACAAACATTGATGGCATAGAAACCAATCATCCCATGGCAGTAGTCAATCTTAGCTGGGGAGGTGTCACTGGCCCAAAGAGAGTGGCAGTGTCAGCAAACTTGCCTGTAGATTGCCTACTGGGCAATGATTTGGAAATGTCAGCCTGGGCTGAGGTTGAACAGCAAACCCATTCTAGAATGGTAAATCTCCATGGAAAGGTTAGTGGGGCTGTGATGGCTACAGCCCCAATCCAAGATGTCCTTCCTGAAAAGGTTGGGAGGGCTGAGCAAACCTCAGCCCCATCTTTAGATATCTTCCCTCCTGAAAAGAGTAGCAAGGCTGTACTGGTAACAGCCCATACCCAAACTGAGTCTCCTCCTGAAAAG
This sequence comes from Lissotriton vulgaris, assembly GCF_964263255.1. Taxonomy (NCBI): domain Eukaryota; kingdom Metazoa; phylum Chordata; class Amphibia; order Caudata; family Salamandridae; genus Lissotriton; species Lissotriton vulgaris. The sequence continues at coordinate 528,728,191 of NC_141694.1, forward strand.
GTTGGTGGGGCGGTGATGGCCACAGCCCAAACTCAAACTGATACATGGGTAGTGAAGCCTGAAATGATGGATCACTCAACCCAAACAGAGAGCATTGAGGAGGAAGAGAAATCTCCCTCCCACCAGACATTAGGAAAGGATCAGCCTCCTCAGGGAACTGATCTTACCCCTGATGAAGGGACTGTCCCAGAGGTTGTTAGGCCTGGCCTGACAGAGCCTCTGATGGCAGTGGACCCTTCTCAGGTGGGACCCAGTCTGGAGCAGGTAACCTGCCCCTCTCTACCTTGCCTTACTCAGCCCAGGGCTGCAGAGGACAAGAAGGACAGTGAGACCCAAAGGGCCCCCTGTCAAATAAAGTACCCCATCAACAGATTAGGGGCACCAAAGCTAGTAGCCCTAGTGAGGTGAAAACTTTAAAAACTCCTGAGGGAGCCCCCTTAAAAGTAGTTAGGGACCTCCCACAGATGGATTCTGTTGGGCACAGCCAAACCTGGGACCCTAAGGGCCCAAACCTGAACTGTCCCTCCAGTAAGCCAAACAGAGGGACCCAGCCTCCAGCTTTAGGTAGCCAGAGGTCGACCCTGAGAGCACAGTGCAACTCAGTCAAAGAAAGAAAGGCACACATGGTGGAGAGTGATTGGAGGAAGCTGAGTCCTACAGAGGAATCTCACTTCAGTAATCCAACTCAACACCAGCCTTTGACTTTGCAAAGACACACCACAGGTAGAGATTCCCTATGGTGGAGACCCTCAGATACCCTTAGGGTGAGGGATTGCTTAGTGGACCATGACATAGGGGGTAACCAAGCCAGAACTGGTACTTCCTTATATGGCCACTTAGGCAATATAGGCTTACCTGGACAAGGATAGCCTTATCTCCTTTCGTTTGGGGGGGGGGGGGGTTATGTAGGAAGGTGGATATCTGACTATGGTTACCCCCAAACTTTTCGCCTGGTGTTTAGCTGGTTTTTGACATAGTTGGCCTGGGATCCTGCTATTCAGGGCCCCAGGCTTATTGCTCTCTCCTTAAAATGGACTCCATGTACCTTAGGTGCATACACAATTGGAACTGGTTCACCTTATTGGCCCCTGTAACAGTGCACCCTAGGTACCCAGGGCATAGGTGTTTCCAAGGCCTACCAGTGTCTGCAGCATGTATTGTGCCACCCCTGGCCTGGCCTCCATATTTGACACAACTGGCTGATCAATCAGCTGGTGTAAAATGGTGTAATCACCTCTTACTTAGATATAGTATCCCTATATCTACCCTTAAACTGGACACATGTGTTCCTATCAGCCACTCCTATGGAAGGCCTCAACAATCCTGGAGGCAGAGTGCTTGGAAATATGTGAGATGGTGCTCTAGCATGAGCTGAGCCTGTCTGCAGCTGTCGGGAACCACCCCCTAAGCTGTTCCGGGATATTGCCATACCATATACTCTTAAGTGCATTATAATCCTCGCGGTTATATGCTATCTTTGGTTTGGCTTTATCAAAACATGTCGAGTAAGGTGTCATACGAATTGGAATACTATCCCTTCGACAGTTCTGTCGACGGGTATAGCATTCCACCCTTCTAGAGGGACACGACATGTGTGTAGCCTTAACCCCGGTTAAAGTTAACCAGAGCCTCAGCATCACAAAATGGATGCTGCCACCACAGACACAAGTCTGACCTCCTGCTGCTGGGAGTCCTTCCAGCGAGGGAGGCTTGGACAAAGGGTTTCCTGCCTTGGGAGGTGTGTGCACCACCCCAGACAGGGTTTTGTGTATTGGGTAGGACAGGGCTGAATAGATTGAGACATGCCCGGGGCACACAAGGTGTCCCAGTGCATAAGCCAGTCCAACCCGGTCCTGGGACTTTCCAGACCCAGGCCTGGCGAGGAGCTGGACAAAGGAAAGGGGGTGTAACCGCCCCCCTTCCTGGTCCCACCCAGAGGAGGGACCTAGTAGGTGATCCACCCCTAAGATTGGGAATAAGAGTGGGAGCAGTGACATTGCACAGCAGATCATCCTGAAATCAACTTTAAACAAAGAAGAAGACTGGACTTCGACATTCTGCTGCTCAGAAGACTGAAGAGAATCTCCCTTGTGGCCTAGGAGTGGCCACCCTGTGAACACAGGTACCAACCAGCGAATCGACATCTGCTTTGCCGCCGCCTCCCGCCGTAGTCCGAGCCCAGAGCCTGACAAGACCCAGACTCCCAGACTTCTCACAGCCCGATCCACAGTCCTTGCAAAGAAGGGACCCGTGGAGGCACCGAGACACGTGGGACCGGACTTCTTGGAAGACACCCGAAGAGCTGACAGCGCAGCACCAGAGGCATCCTCGACATTGTGCTTTGGGGACTGAGAACCCCAACCACCGAGCAGCCCTTGCACCGAAGATCAGCCCCCCAGCATCTACACGATCTGCGTGGGGCCCTTCTGCATTGTGCCACTCGATGCACCATCCCGGCCACTAGCCACGTGGTCAACGGCCATCTTGGCGACTACAACTACAAACTACACGGCGGGTCTGGTTGCTCCAGACTTGCCCTAGCTCCTGTAAAAAGGAGCCCCTGCTCAGACCTTGCTGGTCCGAGTAACAAGCCTTTTTCGATTCCTGCGTGGCTTGCATTAGCCAAAGCCTGTTTGCTACAATCAAGTTGCGGACACCGCCAACAGCGAGAAGCCTACGTGTGACAGCTCTTGACCAACTCCTGGACGTCCTCGACCCCTCGGTGTCCACGTGGCTGCAGAGAGAAGCTACACCTCAACGCTTGTTTGCACCCGACATCGCCTGGTTCCAATCTGGTTCCACGGTAGTCACTGGCTAGTGACTTTGAACATTGTCCCCTCTGCTTTCAGGTCTTCACATCTTCAGATCCACCCTTGGATCCACCGGAACTCTTCACCTCGAGCCGCCTGCAGCATCTTCAGCTCCAAGCACCATCGACCAGCGTGACGAAACCCGACACTACTTCGACCCTATGCACCCGCTTCCTGTGGGTGAGGTAACTGAGCTCCGCCGGTGTTCCTACACTGGTACACATCTCTAGGGCCTGTGTCTCAAGTTTCAGCTTTCTAGGTCACTCGTAAGGTTCCGAACTAACTAACTTTGTACTTTTTACGCACCATAGACTTCGCATTGGTGAGTGCGTGCACTTTAAACACTGCACCCGAGTCCCGCGGGCCTTTCCCGACTTAGTCATTGCTAGTCTCGAATAGCTCCAGCGATTCCCGAGGCCCTAGGCCTGTTTCCTTTCCGATTGGTATCTCGTATACCACTTTCTTAGTATATGGTTTAGGTGGCCCCTAGGGCTCATCCATATTGTGCAACTTTTGTGTATTTTAAACTGTCTTGTGTTTAACGCTTGTGCTTCTGTGCTCATAAAGAGTCCAGGGGATACTTTTAGTTAATAAATCAATATATATTCTCAATATATATCTGTGTGGTGTCCTTTCATTTGGTATTCAAGGGGGTTGTGTATGGTAATACAGCTGGCTTCACATGCCTTTCAGAGTTTAGCCTAAGACTGCTTTGTCCACGTTACCACTAGGATAACTGGTCTATAAGGTTGACTTACAACCAATCATCATAAGGGTTGCTTGGCATGGTACAAAGTGATCACTAGAATTAGTGAGCATTGTATACCAGGCCAACTTATCACACCAGGCTTTTCCCTGTTCTTTGGCAGTATTAGGGACAATCTAAATTGAGTGTGCTGTTGTTCCCCACTAACTATGATTGGGTAAAAAGCACTTCATCAACCACTCCAGCAAGAAAGTCGCCTGGTTCACATTGGAACTCCAGACCTCCAAACACACATGCCAGATGCTAGAGAAAAAATGGCTCCAGGACCACATGTCAGACAACCACGCCGCCCACAAGGACGCCATTTGCAGACACCACCAACTCATCAGAACAACCAAGAGATCCTCCTTTAAAACCCGACTGGACAACAATGCACACCACTGCAAAGAGCTTTTCAGCATCTTCAAGGAACTCTCCAACCCCAATGCCAACACCAACGACATCCCGCCATCGCAAGAACTGTGCGACTCACTGGCCACTTTCTTCGACCGCAAGATCATAGACATCCACAACAGCTTCAATGCACCACCAGCCCCAACCACGACTGATCCCACCCCGAATACCACCTGCACCAACCAGATGACATCATGGTCCCACGTCAACGATGATGAGACACGAAAGATCATGAACTCCATCCACTCTGGATCACCAACAGACCCCTGCCCACACCATGTGTTCAACAAAGCGGACGCAATCATCGCACCCCAACTACAGAAGGCCATCACCATCTCCTATAACTCAGCGACATTCCCAGGAAGCTGGAAGCACGCCGAAATAAACGCCCTCCTCAAGAAGCCCAAGGCAGACCCCAAAGACCTCAAGAACTTCCGCCCCATCTCCCTGCTCCCCTTCCCGGCGAAAGTAATTGGGAAAATCGCCAACATACAGCTGACCCGCCACCTCAAGGACAACAACATCCTAGACCCGTCACAATCCGGATTCAGACGGAACCACAGTACTGAGACAGCCCTCATCGCCGCCACAGACAACATCCAACGCCAACTAGACAACGGCGAAACCTCAGCCCTCATCCTCCTGGACCTGTCAGCCACCTTCGACACGATATGCCACCGCACACTAAGATCACGCCTCCAAGACTGGACCACCTCCTTCCTTTCTGACAGAACCCAGAGGGTCCGCCTCCCACCTCACTGTTCCAAAGCTACCAACTTCACCTGCGGCGTATCCCAGGGCTCATCCCTCAGGCTGACGTTGTTCAACATCTACATGGCCCCCTCGCACAAGTGGCCCGCCAACACAACCTGAACATCATCTCCTACGCCAACGACACCCAGCTCATCCTCTGCCTCACCAAGGATCCTCACACCGCGAAAACCAACCTCCACGAGGGAATGAAGGCCTTCGCCGACTGGATAAGGAGCAGCCGTCTGAAGCTGAACTCTGACAAAATGGAAGTCCTCATCCTCTGCCCCACCTCCTCAGCCTGGGATGACTCCTGGTGGCCAACAACACTAGGAACAGCACCAACACCCACGGACCACGCACGCAACCTAGGAGTCATCCTCGACTCCTCCCTCTCCATGGCCAAGCAAGTCAGCGCCTTCTCCTCCTCTGCTACAACACCCTCCGCATGCTTCACAGGATCTACAAGTGGATCCCGATCGAAACCAGAAGAACTGTGACCCAAGCCCTCGTCAGCAGCCGGCTGGACTACGGCAACGCACTCTACGCGGGATCCCGACCAAACACCTACAATGACTACAACGCACCCAGAACGCCTCAGCCCATCTGATCCTCAACCTCCCCCGATGCAGCCACATCACACCCCACCCCAGAGATCTTCACTGGCTCCCCGTCGACAAGAGGATCACCTTCAAGCTCGTCACCCACGCCCACAAAGCACTCCACAACTCTGGATCAGCCTACCTGAACAACAGACTCAACTTCTATACCCCCGCCCACCAGCTCCGCTAGCCTCGCCCTCGCCGACGTCCCACGAATCCAGCGTACCACCTCCGGAGGCAGATCTTTCTCTTTCCTCGCGGCCACGACCTGGAACACCCTCCCGATCCACTTGCGCCAGACTCAGGACCTTCTCACCCTAAGGAAGCTCCTCAAGACCTGGCTCTTAGAGCAGTAGCAGCAGCCTCCCCCCCCCCCCCCCCGCAGCACCTTGAGACCCTCACGGGTAAGTAGTGCGATTTACAAGTTCTGTGATTGATTGATTAATTACTGTGACAGACAGATGGCCTCCCAGGATTCCTTGGTTGTCTCCACATAGGTGTGGATGCAGAGACTGAGCGTACCTCAAAGAAGGTGGTATGTAGGGTTTAGTTGTGGTACAGTACATCCCAATCATCAGAGTTGCAATAAATCTTTACATTGAAAGCAAGACTTGTGGGGTTTTATAAATGCACAACGCAATTACATCTCAAAATGTATAAATCTATTGCAAGTAGGAAACGGATTCACACAGGAAAAACATAGGATACACAATGCAACTTAGTTGGAAAATCAGGGCTGCAATGATAACATTGTAATGTAACACAATGGAGTTGGAAAATCAGGTCTGCTGATTATGAACATAATATATATTATCAATCACTAAATAATAGTGAACACTCAAGCTCCCCTGAAAATGAGAAAACACAATGCAATGTAATTGCTAATATTGAATGTTGCAAAAAGTTGTTGATGTTTGTAAACCTTTACTGTTTGTGATCTACACTTGGGTGTTCTAGCATTAAGAACAGGAAGAAAGCATACAAGGGCAAGATCTGATGATGAGGTTGCCTCATCACAATGTCTTCTTTATAGTTAGAAATTGTGTTGTTGGTTGAGGGGGGTGTAATTCCTTCCCAAGCAGCAGCCACAATCCCTGTCAGGGTGAACCACAAAGCCAATAAATTAGCCTGTGATTAATTCTCTGGCAGCTTGGCACGAAGGCAGTCAGGCTTAATTAGAGACGTAGGCCCTGGGCAGTGCGATTGGCCGACTGCCGCGGTCCTTAGAAGACCACTGAGCCGGTGATCTTCCTCTTGCTGTATTACGAGTCATGCAGCCTGAAATGCCGACCGCATCAACAGCATAGTTCCTACCTCAGCAGTGCTGTTCTGCAATGTTGGCGATTCATACTCTGATGCTGCACAGCTTTCTGCCTAGACTATTACGACAACACAGTTTGTACTGGCAGTCCCCTAGCGGTCGTTTCTTCAATGGCTGTAGACCACCCCGGTGCGCTCACAGCAAAGTACCCCAACAATGCCCATTGGAAGAATTAAAAAACTACACAACTCATGTCCTTTGGCCAATAGAAAATGCCTGTAAATCACGCTATAAAACACACCACATCCCTGACCATGATCCTTCACTTCTCAACTGTAGCCCACAAGACAGGCACCATCGCTTTGTGCATTTTGAGTTAGAGCAGCCCTTTTTCATCTTCTTATTTAGCACTATCCACACCCTTTTTTGTTTTAGCCTATTCACTAATATCTCTTTTTTTGTTAATTTGTTCACTCACTGAATTTGATATTCATAAATCACCCCAAAAATCCATGTTTCACAGAAGCTGAGTTGTCAGTCGTGGTGGATAAAATCATTAGAGTAGAGCCACACATTTTTGGAGCCCAAGTCCAACACACTCCTATAAGTAGGAAAAAGGAATTGGGGAACAGGATAGTCGACAGCATGAATGCTGTTTGTACCAGCCCACGCACACAGATGGAAATTAGGAAACGGTGGCATGACCTAAAGTTGAAGGTGCATACCCTGGTATCCAAGCACAACCAGGAGACCCAGGGGACTGGTGGTGGCCCTCCCAGTGGCCCAATACAACCATTTCCCTGGTAGGAGAAGGTCTTGCCCATCCTGCATACTAAGGGCATGCCAGGAATACCTGGGAGAAGTGGAATCTGGTAGGTTACACTTCACTAACTGTCACAATACCCCAATGTCCTGTTTACTCTCAAGTCGGATTTTACTATTGTGTTGTTATCTTTTCTCTTAAAATGCAATCCTTAAAGTAACTAATTTTGGTTTGTCAGTGTTAATGTGTATTGTTACATATAAGCTCACATGTATTACTCTCCAATACATACCACATGTTGGAAAGCTGTGTGTAAGTGTATAATCGGAAAAATATAATCCCTGGGCCCATGATATGTGTCAAAATGTAAATGTATGGTCCATTCCAAATGCATGTTGCCAACAGGTATCGTAGACTAACCCTTTGTCAGTTTGGTAAGTCAATTTAGAAATGCCTACAACTCCATGAGGCCCTGTGACTGTAACTTTAACCAAGATGCACGTCTTTTTGACCATTCTCACTTGTCAGCCATGTTACAAATGATGTTCCCTTATCATGCAGGTTACCATTTGCCAAGTGTTGGTAAGTCGAGTTAGAAATGCCTACAACTTCCATGAGGCCCGGTGTCTGCAACTCCAACCACTCCAATCACTTGACTGCCATGTTACAACTGATTGATCACCTTACATGGACTATGCATTGTACATACAATGTTCTAATCTGAGACATGTCGGACTACTTTGATTGATGGTATCCACGTATCCTCATCTGAAAATATTGATGGCATGAGTCTTACCATACCAACTGTGCACCTTAAATACATAAGGTTACTCTGCTTATTAGAAGTGACAGGTGACCCTTTGACTCTGGACTGCTCACATGATAAACAATGCTAAACAGACAACCAAAATGTGTGTATGTCTGTATTCTACAAAACCATGCCTTGAAATGGTCAAATTCACATGCTACTTAAATCCTAAGTGCAACACATCAGCACGTAAAGTGAGCTGCTCAATTTCATGCTAAGACCGGAGGGTAGCATCAAGCATATAACTTTAATTTGCCACTTCCTTGCAGCACTTTAAAGTAAAACATCACCAATAAATACATTCTAGAACTTAGAATGTCCATTTAGCCTGTATAAACTCCAACACAACATCCATCTTCCTCTTTTATCTGCTGCTCCTTGCCACATAAGTATCGCAGTTAAGATCGTTTTTGTGTACTATTTACAGTATGGATGGATATTAGTGAGACTATTGGTTTGAGTATGAATGGTGGAATTTAATTATATTATTACCTAGTGTTTTTTAATTTATTTATGGTAGATTATAATTAGAAGCTTGTAATATATGTTGGGAATCGTTAACTCAATTTATGGGTTTTACCTGTTTAGAGGCTAGTCGGGGTTCGCAGATTATTGGTAGGTAAGGTGTTTTTGAAAACATTGGTGAACGTTACCACTGGTACGCGAGCGACCGCTTTAAGCTCGAGATCCTCAGCGATTAAAGAAAAAGGAGACCGACCTGAGTTTGTTTATTGGGGGCATCCGCAGTTGAAGCAGGCATCATCATGCATACGTGCATGATGACACCATGTTGCGGCCATTTTGGAAAAGTGATGGACTAATAATAGGAGATGTGTTAGGAAGTTGGAATGTTCATCTTGCGAAAGGTATTAACGTACGTTAATTTGTTCAACTGCTGACCAGCTGAATTTGACTTGTAAAAGGCTGTCAGCAGTGTACGAGGTTTGGCATTTTTAACCCCTTCCATGCTCATGACATGGTCAACTCGTCATGGGTGTTACCTGCGCTGTGCTTATGACGAGTTGACCTTGTCATGAAACTATAGTATTCAAACATCATCAGCACAGGAGGGGAAAACCCCCTAGCAGCCAATGTGTTCAAGGAAATCATTGTGAATCATAAAAGAGATAGTTAAGTGAAGGAATTTTGAAACTTGATCTTTGGGGACAAGTGGTTATAGAAAATATAAGAAAGGATAATTTTGTTTTATAAATGTAAAAATAATGGAGCTGAATGAGGTAGGTTAAATCTCAGGTGTTGGGGATGCAAATTTAATGAAACTGGTGCAGGTGGAGGTAAGGACTTCAGTGAAAGAGGTTTTGGAGAACGTTTTAGGGAGAAAAAGAAGGGTAGTGGAATGTTCAGAGGATGAATACTGGTCAGTAGAGGAAGATGAGGGAGTTAAAGAGAAAGGATTTGTCAATAAAATGAAGAAGACTAAGAATGTAGAGGTTAGTGTCACGTTTCTGAATAGAGGTAAAGGTGTGCCAAGAGCCACGCATGTGGAGGGTGTCCATCGCAGTACAAAATACGGTGTCCTTACCTGTACAAATGCGAGTGAAAATGCACGGAAAAGTGAATACACTCAGGAGATTATGAGGATGAATTAATTTTGAATGACTACTGTGATGATGGTTATGATAAGGATATGGACAAAGTGGATAAGGAATGTAGAGAAAACGGGATTGTTAAGGATCCACAAGGAGAGGATATGTTGCCATGAGGCACAGGGTCAGACTGATTTGCATATTGCACGTCTAAACTGGAGTGGCGGACTGACCTAAAGAATGATGATGGATTAAACCCAGATCCGTTGACTGGGGGTGAGTGCTTGCAATGTTCAACACTCCGTCCATAATCCCCTATTGGTTTTACCATGAATTTTTAAGCAGAGCCGCTGGAATAAATTAGCAGGAGAGTACCACATTACGCCGTAGGGTTGACTACAGTATGCAGCAAGAAAAGGTAAATTATGCGCAAGATGCAGCACATTTTTGGGTAGATTTACAAAAAGTGACGCATTGCTGCCGCAACGCAGAGATGCACCCAAAATCTTGAGTTGCTGCTGCAAAAAAACGCAAGTTAACACGGATGCGCTAAATCAACAAGGTGACGGAGCGTGGCGCAACCCGGTAACCTGCATCAGAGAAACTGATATAGGTGCCGCAAAAAAAGTGCTGCAAGTCAGCCTGACGCACTTAAGGCCGATTTGTGACAGGCAACGCCATTTTGACTACTCTCTGACAGCGTACACTGCGGGAAGCAGCAAAAGGCAACTGGTAAAGCGACACAAATACCAATAAAGATATTTGTGGACCACAGAGGGCCCAACAATGGACCAGTAAGGTCACACCAGTAGCCAGGACCCTCAGGCAAACCCCACTAGCAGAAGCCCTGATGCACAGGTTGAGCCTGGGGCTAAAAGAAAACATATGTCTAACTTCAGCCGCAAGGAAAATAAAATCCTGGTGACGGAGGTCACCAACTACCAGTATCAGAAGTTCGTTAGTTCCAAGTTGCCTCTTGCAAAAAAAGAGGTACAAAAGGGTTGGTGATGGACGGAGCATCTGAATCAATCAAACACTCATACCCAGTCAAAAGATCTGGGTCTAATCCATCACCGTTCTTTAGCCCACTCTGCCACCCCAGTACAGACATGGCTATATACAAATCAGTCTGACCCTGTGCCCCATGGGAACAGCCCAGCCCGAACTGGCAGGCCATGTCTTCCCTGGACCGGAAACAAGCCTCCGAGGACCGGCTTCCAGCATTCCAGCCGTCTCCAGCTGTCTTCTTGCAAAAAAAGAGGCGATATGGCAGCAAATTGTCCAGAAAATCAACAGCGTGGGCCAGGCCAAGGGGACCGTCATCTTCTGCAAAAAAAGGTTGCGTGACTGCAAGCGCTGGACAAAAGAAAAGCTTGCAGCAAACCATAAGGCAGCCTCACAAACTGGAGGATGCAGCCTAGCAGACCAGGAGGTCCTGGATGACCCGGAGGAGTGGGTGGCAGCTGTCATCCCGGAGGAATTTGTAACTGGAATCTCCAGACAGGACTGTGCCGCCAGAGAAACTGATGAGCAGACAACAGGTGCGCAGATGTCAGTAATGGCTCATGGTGGTTATTGCAGCTAGAAATTTCCCTGTGCCACAGTTTGATGTGTGCATCTTGTTGTCCTTATACTTGTCCGCAATCACAACTATTCTCAATGTAAGTCAAACACATATGTCAATCACACATTTAAATTGTCAGAAAAACACTGCCATGTCCATCCCTGATGGAGCAGACATACTGGACATCATGTATTTAGGACCTTGCACCATCAGTACCTCACTTTTGTGAATGTGCAAAGTGAAGACCCGTTGGTGCGAGGACCACATAAAATATGTGCACAAGGTCATGCATATGCCTACATGCATAACGTAGGTAAAAAGGTGCAACGTTGTGCTACATCTTGCCTGTCCGTCCTTGAGGTGTGCCAGTGTGTTTGGGCAGGTTGCGATCAATGGGTGGGAGGGTGTGCAGCAGGGTCATTGTATGTAAGCGTAGGGGGAGTGCTGGGGCCAAGGGACTCAATGATAAATGATTAGATGTCCAATACACCTTTGTGATGTTGATCAATGATGGTGGTGGTGTCTTGTAGGCATGGTGAATATGTGACATTCACAATGATGGTTGTTCCAGGTGAATATGGTGGTGTGTGGCTGTAGTTGAATATGTCTACTGGTGGAGGAGATATGCTTGTCTGTGTCTCCTGCAATGTGACTTGGTGTTGCTAATGGCTGCCTCAGTTTGATGTCAGAGATTTCACCCAGTAGGCGGTGGTGTTCTGGTCACTGGGGTAGTTCAGGTGGAAATAGAGTTCTCGAAGTAGGAATGTTGTTGTGGGGTGTGAGCTTGGTGTGCAATGGTAGCTACAACGGTATTGGTGAATGGGTGTACGCAGACCGCAAATGAAGTGCCAAAGTGGATGCTGTTCTGCCTTGTCCAGCTTTTTAAGTTGTGTTGTACCATTGTCACTGCTGGTTCATTAAAGTGCACGGTTAGTCGGAGTGTTTTCCTTTCTCGTAGGAGATGGCAATGCCTCCTTCTTGATGGACGTGGTGGGCCTTGTGGGTAAGTAAGTAGCTGTCACTGATGGTGATGGTGATTTCTGGTCCAGAACTAAGGTTGGTGCATGTGTTTGTGCAGTAGGTGACATATGAAGAGTTAGCAGCAAGGTGATACAACATTTATGTGGTGTGTGTGTGTAGTGCCTGCATGTTGTGGAGGGTGGAGTTGAGCTGGTTGTGTGGAGTTTTGTTTTGCTGGGTGGCACAAGGCACTGTTGTGTTGATGTGGAAGAAGGTTTGTTCTGAGATTCGACTTGCGCAGGGTGCAAGATAAGCATACAGTCCTGCAAGATGGCAGGTGTGATTGCGTACAGGGTGGATGGCGAGGAGGGTGTTTGTGTCGCAGCGGAGGAGTGCAGAAGTGGAATGGTCCTAGCTGGTGATTGTGGCCTAGGGGCAAATGGCTGCATACGGTCTCATCCATTTGCTTTCCTCTGTCATGGTAGATGTATATTACAAAACAGTTATCACATTGGAATGTCAATTCCAAGTAACCTCAGTCACGCAGTTGCCTTCACATTGCATGTCATATCAACGCATTGTGATGCAATTAATGGAGTTTCATCAGTTCCAGCTTAGGTAATGTGTCCTGGTGTGACATAACAATGAAAGGGAGTTTCTATGTGATTAAATCTAAAATATAGGCTGTCTTGTGGAGAAATAATGGACAATAGTGTGTTTTTTGTTTTGACAACACCAAAACAGGATTTTTATTTTGGGGAAAAATGTAAAGTAGTTTCTTCCGGGGTCAAACATTGCAATATGGGTGTCTTTAAGGGGTCAGAATTACAAAATAGGGTGTCTTTTTGGGTCACAAAATGAAAATAGGGTGTCTTTTGGAGGCAGATCATGAAAATAGGGTGTCTTTTGGGGGCAAATTATGAAAATAGGGTGTTTTTTTGGGGGGGGGGTAAATTATGACAATAGGGTGTTTTTTTGGGGGTGAAAACTGAAAATAGTGTGTCGTCTGCACCAAATGTGATATCTAGTGCGGTTGGGGGGGTCTGAGATGAATCTCAGGGATTTGGGGTTGTTATGTGTTACAAGTGTTCCATTTAGAGTTGTACTCACCGTAGTGGGAACTGTAATTTACAATGCTACCCTATCCACCTCTCACTAAGCTGTTGTAATAAGAGACCTATTGGTATGCATTATATTGGAATGCAATGTAATGGTATGCCTTGCTACAAAAGAGATTCATTTCTTTTACCACTGGTCTGCCTGCTGCTCATGGCTGCACAGCATCTGGCATTGAGAAATGCTGTAGGGGGCACTAGACAGCTGGGTGGAGGTAAAAACCAGAAAAGACACTGGAGGGGCCATGGATGTGGGGGGGGGGTGAGCGGGGGTTTGACATCACATTACAAATGTAAATGTGCAACAAGGCCTGGTCCTGCATAATCTGAGCACCTGTGCCTCTGAGTCTGCTTCAAGGGACAGGGAGCAGCCAGGCTCCCATACCTAAATCTAATCACTGGGCTGCAATGTGGGGTTGTGATTGCTTATGCGTGCAGGGACAGTGTGTTCAGACAGAGCCTTAACGGGTGGGCATGTAGTTCATGCACACTGTAATGGTGGCCGCATTGTAAACAGGGAAGTGCACATGACTGTTCCGGACGGACTGAGAGGACAAATAAACAGATATTTTGCACTTTAGGCATACCACTGATCCTGGGCCTAATTGTGATTAGAGCAGCCCCAATCACCCTCCCACCCAGAAAGGAAACAAAGCATTAGTGCATAGATAAATGACCTTTATGTTTTTTGTTTCACCGTCTACCACTGCTCAAAATCATGGGCCCACTGCTCCAGCCTCATAATGGATTATCCCCCAATGGGTGTCCTGCACCCACAGGTGCTACTCCATACCATGGGCATCCTCCACTACATATCACACCTTCCACTCACTTGGTCATCCACAGGGTGGTGTTATCTGATGCACCCTCTCAAAGATGGTGACTCAGCCAGCATGATCCTCAGCTAGGTGGGGTTACACAAGCCTGGGTACAGCATTCATTAACAAGACAGCTGGCAATGACACAATGAAGGAGATGCAACACGCATCCCTTATGTGTGTAGTTTGAGTGCTTGTGCAACATAAGATTGCATCATCTCAGGGTCCACATGTGGCCTGTGACCCATGCTCTGGCGGCCACCGATGGCACCCTGAGGCGGGAATTAATTGGTGCTTAGATGGGTTTGTATACCATTTTGCAGTAGGAGTGCCCAATGAAATGTGATACACATTGATATTGCTCAGCAAAGCGCGTGTACTCAGTAGTGTAGGTACTGGGGCCAGGCCAATCCATTATGCATGATAAACAATTTTCGTTACCTAGTTATCATTATAGACATTTTTTACACTGTTGATGCCATAATAAATAGTGCTGAATAATTTGATTTCATTTGTTGCTAATGTGCCTTTTGTCAGTCATAGCTTGCTAATAGTGTAATTACTAACGCTTTTACTGCAGTGTTTCTAGCAGTCTTCATTACAGACAACTGCATATCTTGCCATGTCACAACTTATTTTAATTACATCACTAACAGTGCGTTCTTAGTGCCTGTACCTAAGGGCTCTAAAGTCACCAAAATGTGCATGGACACATCTCTTTGGGTTGGCAGTATGTTTGGCTTGAAAGGAGGCCAACACCCTGGTATCACACACCAATTTACAATTCCCATTGTAGTGTTGCTCAAAAAGTGCACCTACCACTAAGAGCAGCATTTCCAATGCAGTGTATGTACACTGGTCAGTATCAATTAATACTGAACTGACACTGTTGTACACTTACGGTCTTTTTACATTTGTGTACAATGTATGAAGACACGCCCTAATCAGTCTTTCAATTCTCAAAATTGTGTTATAACACAGGGGAAGGCATCCCTTAAGGATAAGACCCCTCACTCACCCGAAGGTGACATGCTTCATCATATGGGGCCTCCTTACCAGTGAGGAAAACCTAGTCACCACTGGGAGCTACTACTTCAAGTTTTTTAAGGAAGGAGCTCAGAGATGTTTTAATCAGGGGCAGGATGGTAATCCCATATGTGAGATGTTGGGTTGTAGTGAGGAGTTATGCAGCGCTGGGTTCACACACAGAGCTCTACAGGGGGTGGCAATAAGGCAGCTCACATTCTATTGCTAATAAAAAAATAAACGTTAATAAAGACTTGTTAACATGTAGGAATTCACACCATTTGTCAGAACATTATCTACAAAACCACAGTCAGGTGAGAGTTTCTTGTTGCATTCACCCTTGTCCCTGCTGCCTTTTACAACATGCTCTTGGCTTTTACATTCATCAGTGCTGCCTTGTGCTTTGTGCTGCTGGCTTTTCTACGTCATCAATGTATCCTATATGTGGGTTAGATGCTTTGTGCATTGTGCACGTTTGTGGTCTGTTAAATCAAATGGAGGGCAGTTGTTTCTGCAGCACATATACTGATCTTATATATTTAAGGGTGCTCTGTTTGATGGTGCATGGAGAAGGCTTGGTAAAATGGAGAGGTTGTCACAGTCCACACAAACAACGATACCAAGATTTGGCCAGATTTAGAATTTTTTGCACTATGCAGTTTGGTCGATGGGTAAGTGTCTTTCTCTAACATCAGGTTTTGGTGCTTTGTGCTGGATTTTTGGAGGATGGGATCAGAGTTTTGGACAGGAGACACACACAGCGGCGCATTTTTCAGCATGGGGAGAAGCGCTGAAATTCAGGGCTTTTTCCCCATGTTTGGCAACTGTGGCCTCTTAGCCACATCGCTGCCAGTGTTTTTTGTGATAAACTTGAGACATGCAACTCCCAACTCCTCACCCCCTACAATGACGACTGTGCCATTGGCGAGCTGGTTGGAGGTTTGCTGTGGCGTTTTGGCTTTCATTCTTGGCGCATGAGGTTTGAATTGGGTGGTAGTCAGGGGTCACAAGAGGACTCTGTTTGCTTTAGGCTCAATGGTCAAAAAGGATCTCAGGCTGAGTTGGGCATCTGGCTCAGACGTTCAATGGCGTGCCCACATCTTCATATTTTGGTGAGTATGTGAGATGATTGTGTTGTGGAATGCTCCATTTGGCTACATTTTTTGCAGAATTTTTTTTACCAGAGATCCCCCTGATCCCCAAGCCCACCTGGGAAGCTTTCACTCGTTCTCTTTGTTGTCGTGATCAGTCAAGGTCATGGATTTTGTTTACGCCCCACTACTTTCTAGATTCACCAGCCGCCACTGCTAACATCGGTACTGATCAATCCAGCTACACCCAAACACCAGGAATAGCTCAATCTCTGGCAAACATCTCAAATATAATGAGTCAGAGGCATGTTCAGATGTCACCACAAAGTGCCTCCAGGGATGTAGCCTATCATCTCCAAAACATCGATGAGAGAATGAGAGACATGCTGCAACGGCAAGACCTCTACATGGCAACCATGACTGCCTTTCATGGGGAGTTGCTGACTGTGATAAAAAGTCATCAACTGACGCTGAATGTTCTAATGGCAAACTTAATCTCACCTGAACATGTGTTCCCTCACAACTCCTCTGCCACTGCTGGTGGTAGCAGTAGGACAACACCATCTGCAGCTTTAGAACCAACCAAGCCACAATCTGATGACTCAGAGGATGACACAGCAACATAGTTCCTGAGGAAGAAAGAATGAATGAATGAAATTATGTATAAACCGCTACATTGAATCCATGTTTTCAATAGTTTCCTGAAGAGATGTTCTGATTGAGCCAATCTCAATTGAAGCGACAACATGTTCCAGGCTTTTGTTCCTAGAACAGCTATGGTTTTGCCTCCTTTAGTTTTCAAACAGTAGTTGGGAACTGCTAGAAAGTTACCCAAAGATGACTGCAAAAAGCATTGTGTGGTATAGGGGCGTATTCTGGACCTGAGATATTTCAGCCCTGATGCTTTTATTGCTTTATAGGCTTTAAACTGGATACTTTTGTGGATTAGTAACCAATGCAGTTGTTGGAGTGCTGCCACTGAAGGGGATCCTCTGGGTGACCTAAGCACCAACCTAGCTGCTGCATTCTGGACCACCTGTAACTTTTTTTAACAGCCTTATTTACTCCTGCATACAGGCTGTTGCAGTAGTCCAAACATGATAGAACCAGTGCTACAGGAACTGTCAACCTAGTAGTCCATGCTTTAATCACCTCACAACTAGACTATTCCAACAGCCTTTATGCTAGAGCTCCTGCATACCTGATCAAATGATTACAACTGGTGCAGAACGCCGCTGCCAGGCTGATCTGCAATATTCCCTATCACCACTCAATCTCCCCTCATCTGAGGAAACTTCATTGGCTGACAATTCTGTCTCACATCCAATTTAAATCCTTAGTACTAATTTTTAGGGCACTTAACAGCCTTGGCCCAGCTTATCTCAGATGCAGACTAAAGTTAGTTCAGTCTGCACCCACCTTGAGATCTTATCACCTTCGCCTTCTCTATTCTCCCCGCTTCCGCCGCTCTAGGACAGGGGGAAGAGCCTTTATGGTGGTGACGGCCAAGCTGTGGAATACCCTCCCACTGAGTCTCCGGCTGATTACATCTGAGCCGGTATTTCGGCGTCTACTGAAGACATGTCTGTTTTTCAACCTATAGTCACGCTCGCTTGACTCCTCTGGTGCTTCCTCAGTTTGCAGCACCGGGACACCCCCGCTGGGGGTAGCCGTGCACTTTACAAGCGTCAAAATAAATACAAAAATAAAAAATAAATAAGGAGTAGGCCCAGGAACTTTCTCACATTTTTTATGGTATGAAAGCACATGCCTGCCACAGAAAGTGCTTGACTGTGGAAAGATAGAGTGGGATCAAACTTAATCCCTGGGTTCCGTACTATGTCTGCAGTATTTGGAGGTGGAACCATATTTGCAGGCCACCATTGACTGGGCGTGAAGAGATTGGCTTTCCCGAACAGCATGATTTCAGTTTTTTGGCTGTTACATTTCAGATAATTGAGTTTCATCGAGTTCATGACTGCCGTTAGGCAGTGATAGAATTTTTCTTCCGCCAGGGTGGAGTTTGGCCACCAAAATTACATAAAGTCACAGGTGTCGTACGACAACTGACAAACATTTTCTTTAATGAGAACAATATCGGACAGATACGATCATTATAAAAATTTGAACACCTCTGCCACACACCTTTTTTTTTCCTCAAACACTGAAGTCCAATACATTGTGACAACAACAATGTATTAATCACAAAGCTACTTTTCAAATAAAATCTCTTTGTTTCAACACTCTTAAACATGTCAACGAGTGTTGCTTCACTACTTGTGTGTCAAGAGAACAATGTGCCCTTGTGTCAGGTTTGTACCATTCCACAATATCACTAGGTATAATATTTTTTGTGAAATCCAGACAGTTGAAAGAGTGGCTAAGTACTCCATCAATGTCAGTAAGTATGACTATGCAAATGTGAAAATACATGCTGTCATTTGGAGAATTAAGGTGCTCTTTTTCATGAATGTGCTGCATGAAATCACAACAAGCACTTTGACTGTGCCACTCTGTATAACGTTCTGAACACAGGAATGTCAAACAAATACAATCAAATGTGGCAATACTATGCTCTTCCATGTGCTGGTGCTGAAACAGCTGCCATGCGCCTGTGCATGCACCCTTGCAGCATGGGCCAAGGATGCCTGCGTCATGGTGAGATTGTTAGTTGTGCATGAAGGGGCACCTCCCCACACAAATTAAAATGTGCTGTAGACTGCAATACACCTTCCAACTTTCAGAAACGTGGAGAAAGGAAAAGCTTGCTCATCAATGTGCCCGTCTCTGCCACCCCTAGTGCGGCTTAGCATACTGACTGTATTTAGGCTTCCTTGTAAAGCTGGAAATGTGTCTACCCACAGGGAATGCACTATTCACAAATAAACCTTTGTGTAAAGTGGCTGTAGTGGCAAGGACATGAAAGTCAATGCAGGGTGGCTAGGTAAGTCCTGGTAAATACGGGGCAGAGAAAAGCGCTGCCAGTGTGTCACAAAAAGTCAAGTACTGGCAGTGTATGTGGATTTAGAATATGCACATCCAACATTGATGATGTTGTGTCAAAATATATGAGTGGTATGCCCTAAGAATTTAAACATACCAGCAAGCAAGATGTGGTAAAGGTTTGACCAGGGTACTTCATACGCCAGGCTTGCCAGTCAACTCTGCCTGTATACAGACATTGGGTTTTCCAGTCATATGAATTAGCCACTCGTAACACAATGACTACTTGTCTATTAAGATGTAATAGCTATGACAACACCGAGAGAGATAAAGTGTGGTGCTTACATTCTGTACATCTGTGTATGAGACAACCCATATTTCACTTACATATAGCAACATCTTACCCAGCTGAGACCGATTTGTGATAGATACACATGCAGATGTCAACCAAAGACTCATGATTTGAATCCAAAACATATGTATGTGACAGACCAAGAGTGGGGACATGGAGCACCAACCTGCTAGAGTGAACAAATAGGATGCACTCAAACAGTAATCTGTGTTCACAGTCCATGTGCCCACTTACTCACACATACAACATACTACATGCTGACCATCAAAGAATATAGTCAAAGCTTGGTAAATAACAAGAGTTTATATTGGAAAACGTGGAAGTTAAGTCTACATTAATATTACACACTCTTCCTAAATTACCCTAAAAACTATTGTTAAAATATTAAAACCTTTCTAAACTAAATAGCTTAACCTACCTAACTTGACTTGATTATCCTAAGCTAAACTATATTCACACGGGGATCACTGTCAGAATATCGACAGTCAAAATATCGACTTGCCAAAATATCGAGGTAAAAATATAGAATGCCAGAATATCGACTTCCTATCTACAAACAGGTTAAGTACAAAAAAATCGACTTCAAAATATCGAATTTTTCAAATATCTTAAAAGTAATTTAAAACTAATATAATAATAAATATAATTATTTAAACATACTTAAAATACTTAAATACATGTAAAATTAATGAATAATTAATGTAACTTTAAAAAATTTTTTTAAACATATATATATATATATATATATATATATATATATATATATATATATATATATATATATATACATACATAATAATAACAAAACATATACAATATTTTTTCCGTAGGATAGCGAGAGGGTTAAATTTACTATTCACACTCCACAGAGTGCAACAGTAGGGAAAGCGTTGGATAGCGTAGGGGTAAAAATGACTATTACCACTCCAGAGAGTGCAACAGTAGGGAAAGCGTTGGATAGCGTAAGGTTGAAAATTACTATTCCCACTCCAGTGAGCGCAACAGTAGGGAAAGCGTTGGATAGCGTAGGGGTAAAAATTACTATTCCAACTCCGGAGAGTGCAACAGTAGGGCAAGCGTTGGATAGTGAGAGGGTAAAAATTACTATTACCACTCCAGAGAGAGCAACAGTTGGGAAAGCGTTGGATAGCGTAGGGGTAAAAATTACTATTCCAACTTCAGAGAGTGCATCAGTAGGGAAAGCATTGGATAGCGTAGGGATAAAAATTACTATTTCTACTCCAGAGAGTGCAACAGTAGGGAAAGTGTTAGATAGCGTAGGGATAAAAATTACTATTCCCACTCCAGTGAGTGCAACAGTAGGGAAAGCGTGGATAGCGTAGGGGTAAAAATTACTATTCCCACTCCAGTGAGTGCAACAGTAGGGAAAGCATTGGATAGCGTAGGGGTAAAAATTACTATTCCAACTCCAGTGAGTGCAACAGTAGGGAAAGTGTTGGATAGCGTAGGAGTAAAAATTACTAATCCCACTCCAGTGAGTGCAACAGTAGGGAAAGTGTTGGATAGCGTAGGAGTAAAAACTTACTATTCCCGCTCCAGTCAGTGCAACAGTAGGGAAAGCGTTGGATAGCGTAGGGATAAAAATCACTATTCCTACTCCAGAGAGTTCAACAGAAAGGAAAGCGTTGAATTGCGTAGGGGTAAAAATTACTATTCCCACTCCAGTGAGTGCAACAGTAGGGAAAGCGTTGGATAGCGTAGGGGTAAAAATTATTATTCCTACTCCAGAGAGTGCAACAGTAGGGAAAGCGATGGATAGCGTAGGGGTAAAAATGACTATTCCAACTTTAGAGAGTGCAACAGTAGGGAAAGCGTTGGATAGCGTAGGGATAAAAATTACTATTCCCACTCCAGTGAGTGCAACAGTAGGGAAAGCGTTGAATAGCGTAGGGGTAAAAATTACTATTCCCACTCCAGTGAGTGCAATAGTAGGGAAAGTAAATACTTCATATATAAATAACATAAATATTAATACCAATTACAAAATAATTAAAATATTTTTCAATTTTATAAAATATATTATTTAATCAATTAAAATTACAAATAAAAATGAACTAATAATCAAAATTACCTAATACTAATTATTTACCAATTACCAATAAATAATTTACAATATAAAAATAAATAAAAATTAGACACAAAAAAATATTTTAAAAATGTAATTACTTACAATTAAATTACTTCCCAAGCTATTCCCCTATAAACACACAACCCACAGAAAATAATGTAATAAAATTAACGTATTTATCAATTAATCAATTACAATAAATTACAAATTATAATTTAATTAATTTCCAAGTAATAACTCATTAACAATTAATTCTAAATAAATAAAATAACATATTTAATTAATTATAATTAAATTACTTCCCACCCTATTCCCCTACAAACCCACAACCCGCTACAGAAAATAAATTACTAAAATAACGTATTTATCAATTAATCAATTAAAATTAATTACCAATTATATTTTAATTAATTACCAATTAATATTAATTAACAATTAATGCTAAATAAGTACCAATAAATAAAATAACATATTTAATTAATTATAATTAAATTACTTCCCACCCTAATCCCCTATAAACTCACAACCCGCTACAGAATTATATTACACAAAAAATAAAAATTAATATTAACTTACCTTAAATTCGATATTTTTGTTGTCTATATTCTGTCTAGTCGATATTATGTCCATTCTATATTTTTGATTCGATATTATGTCCATTCTATTCAATATTAATATTTTCTAGTCGATATTTTGGTAGTCTATATTATGCCTCGTCGATATTATGTCTATTCTTTTTTACTCGATATTATGTCTAGTCGATAATAAAAACTCAATATTTTGACTCTATACCTCAGACGGGACTACTAAACTTCATCCCCCACTCCCCTTAACACATCAATGCACAATACACCTACTTATTCTATACATGTGCAAACTAGAAATTTAGTAAAACACAAATAGATTTTTTTTTAAACATGTAAACACACATTAAATGACCCACCCACCCGTAAATAATATTAATATACCCTAGGATAAAAAATTATGAAGGTATTAATAACAAACACCTAACTAACTAACCTAACTAAACTAAATATGGCTACCTATATTAATAATCATAAATGTACAATAAAAGGAATCTTAAATATAAAAATTAATACACACTATATATGTTTTACTATATACAAGCAGCCCTCAGATCAGGGTGATTGTATGGTCCAGGGTCTGCTGCATCCTGTCCAGTTTATGGGACATTTTGTCTATTTTTTGCTCCAGACCATCCATCCTATTCATTAAAGTGTCCACATCATGGCTTGCAATGCCCTGTCCACTTGACTGTCCAGATGTGGAGGGGGGTCCAACAGTTCCTGTTGCTGGGGTTGGGGCTTTGGTGGCTACAGGATGCTGGCTTGTAGTATTGCCGTTCTTGGTTGGGGTGTTGGTGAGCCACGTATTGGCTGCCTTCTCCTTTTCGTACTCCCGGGAGGTCCATCTGAAACCCTTAGATACCTTGCATGCATGCACGTTTCAGGTCTTCTGTACGTGAGAAACATGTTAGTCTTCCACATTCATGTTATCTGTATGAAAAGAGGGACACATGTGTTAGTCACACAGTTTATAGGAAATGCATGCTATCATGAGCAAATGGTTGCTTCAATTTAATATTAAATTACAGAACAAAAGGCATTAGTTCTTTCCGCTTTTAGAGGTCATTTCATTTCTGTTGCACTGTAATATGTTTAATGGCACTGACGTGCTCTTTGAGAGCTTTTTTTCTTGGTCTTCCCATCTTCACTGTCAACATTGAGAGGAGGATGTCAATGATATGATATGATACGATAAAGAGGATTTATAGAGTGCACGTTCACCAGTGGTTTCTTGACGTTTAAGTGGAGGGGCGGAGGGGCACGAGAGTGTGGAAACTAGTCATAGGCAAGGGTGAATAGCCAGGTCTTAAGAGACTTCCTGAAATGGGCAGAGGAGGAGAGAAGTCGGAATTCAGGGGGGAGAGTTCCAGAAGAGAGGTGCTTGGGAGGTGAATCTCATGCTGCCATGCCCATTGCGTCTGAAGGAGTAGGGGGATAGGAGATTTTAACCGGAGGAACGTAGGGCGCGGGAGGGGATTTAGCGGTGCAATAGGGAGGAAATGAAGGAGGGTCCCTAGGAAGAGAGGGCTTTGTGGATCAGGCAGCCTAATTTAAAAAGGCTGCGCTGGGCCACTGGGAGCCAGTGGAGGCTCCTGAGGAGGGGTTTGGTGTGACTGAACTTGGGCTGGCCATAAATGAGCCTGGCTGCCTGGTTCTGAATGAGCTGAAGTCGTCGAGATTGGTACGCAGGTATACCGGCATATAGAGAGTTTGCGTAGTCAATGCGGGACATGACCAGTCCCAAGGTGACCTGAACGAGCGCTTCACGCGACAGTAGTCTACTAATTTTCATAATGCGGCGCAGGTGGAAGAAGCATGTGGAGTCTACTGAGTTAATTTGGGCTCTCATTGATAGGTTGTTGCTAATTGTGATGCCTAGGCTCTTGACCGAGTTGGCTGGGGAAGGGATGGACCAAGGGGAAGGGGCCAGAAAGTGGAGTTCCAGGGGTTGCCTCAGGGCCCCATGAGAACCAGCTCAGTCTTATCGGGGTTAGGCTTGAGCTGGTTTGCGTTCATCCTTGTACTGATAAAGATCATGGTGGATTGGAAGTTCTCAACGGAGGAGGGGGAGGAGTCAAAGTTGAAAATGAGCTGTGGGTCATCAGCATAGTTGAAGATAACAACTGATCTTTTCTGTAGTTCAGAGATCAGGGGAAAGAGATACAGGTTGAACAAGAGGGGAGAAAGGGAGGAGCCCTGGGCTACACCACAGGTGAGTCGTTTCCCTTCCGAGGTGAAGGGGAAAGACAGACGGCTTGGAATCTGTCTTGGAGAAAGGAGGCGATCCATCTCAGCGGTGGGCCCCGGATGCCGGCGCTCTGGACTCGATCGAGGAGGACAGCGTGGTCGACGGTGTGAAACGCCGCCGATAAGTCCAGGAGCACCAATGCCTGCAAGATGTTCTGATCGGCTCCCTTTCCGAGTTCATCATGGACGGCCAAGACAATGGATTCAGTGGAGTGCTGAGGCCTAAAGCCAGCTTGGTGGGGGTCCATGTAGTGGGTGGATTCTACAAAGGTGCTTAGGCAGTTTGCCACAAAGGCCTCGAGGATTTTGCCCAGATAGGGGAGAAGTGAAATTGGGCGAAAGTTGCACAATGTCCCAGGATCGGAACCTGCTTTTTTGAGAATGGGCGAGACCACAGCGGTTTTGAAGGAGTTGGGGACCACGCCAGAAGTAAGGGAGTTATTAAGGAGGGAGAGGGGGGATCTGGGAAGTTGGAAAAGATCTCCCGAGCGATGTGGGGGGGACAACTGTCCTGCGGAGAGCCGGAAGGGACTTTCCTAACGAGTGAGGAAAAAAACTACTTCTGTGATCATTGGGAAGTTGGCGAAAAGAGCGGGGAGAGCTGTAGGAGAGCCAGCTTTGGGGACACTATTTTTGATTTTAACGATCTTTTTGATGTAATAACTGTTGAGGGAGTTACAGAGGGATTGTGAGGGCAGGGGTTTGATGGTTACACGATCAGGTTTCACAAGTTTGTCCACTATCGAGAAGATGGCTTTAGTTTTGCAGGTGGCATTCAGGATTTTGGAAGAAAAATTTTCAGTTTTAGCTAGAAGGATGGCTTTTTTATAACCTGTAAGGTCATGAGAAAGGTGGATTTCTTAAGGGGACAGTAGTCTGATCTCCACTTGCGCTGCGTTTGGCGCAGCATGAGTTTCCTGTCTCTGAGGTCTTTAGTGAACCAGAGCTGGGCATCATGGGGCCTCTTCTTCTTAAATACTTTCAGAGGGACTAAGTTATCCCCGGCCAGGGCCAGCCAGAAGTTAAGATCGTCAGTCTGAGTGTGAAGTGATGGTGGCCGGCTAGAGGGTGAGAGTGCGGTGGGCAGAGTCGAAGTGAGGGATGCACAAAAGGACGGGATGTCTACGCGGCTCCAGTTTCAGACCATGATGGGGTCAGTAGCATGGGCTCTAGTGACGATGGGTTTAGGAATGGAAAAGGAAATCAGAAAGTGGTCCGACCAGGCGCAGGGGGAGATCAAGAGGTCAGTGATATCCAGATTGGAGCTCCAGACCTGGTCCAAGGTGTGGCCTTTGATGTGGGTGGTATGCTCAGTGAGATTCAGACTATTTAATGATTCCGTGAAGATCATCGAGCTGGCCTTCTCGTGCACGTCATGGAGCCAATAGTTGAAGTCTCCTAATATAAGGATTTTGGCATGGCGTGTCAACAATTGTAACGGGTCCAGGTCTAAGGCAAGTGTCAGTGAGAGAGTCAAGAAAAATATTTCAGGTTCCAGATGGTACATTTTAAGGACATTGATAGTAAATAGTATAAGTTGACTAGAATGCAATAATCAGAGAATCGCTGAGCACTGGGTTATTTAGTCTTAAGACTTAAAAACTGTGGCCTTTAGTCTGTTCTAAGTGGAGGCAAAATGAGGGCAAGAACTGACTCAGGGCCAGATGTACGATCATTAACTCCAACGATTCACAAATTGCGCTGAAGTGTGACTTGCAATTTGCGACTCGCTAAAGTGAATGTACAACAGTGTCTCGTAAACTGTTTGCGATTCCCAATGGGGTCGCACATTGCATGACTCATCAATATTTATGAGGCAAGCACAATTTGCAACCCCATTAGGAATGGCAGTACTCCCAGAGATGGTGGCCTGCTGGCGTCAGCAGACCACCATGTCTTTGACTGCTTTTTAAATAAAGCAGTTTTTTTTAAAAAATGCAGCCTGTTTTCCTTAAAGGAAAAAGAGATGCATTTAAAAAAGAAAAATGAAACTTTTCAGTTTCAATTTTTAAGGGGAGGCAGTGGTCCCTGGTACCATTGCCTGCTCTTTAAAAATATTTTTGCAATCACTCACAGAGGGGAAGAGGTCTCCATGGGAACCCATTCCCGTTAGTGAGTGGTTAACCACCTACTTGAAGTAGGTGGTAAACTGCGAGTATTTTGCAGCTGCAAATGCGGTTCCAAAACAATCACACATTGCATTGAGACTCGCTATTGTAAAGGGATGCCCTTGGCATGCCCCTTCCTAATAGCGAGTCACAAACCATATTTTCCGAGTCTGTAATAGGTTACCAACTCACAAAATATGGTTTTTGTATGGGCCAGACACAATTTTGCGGTTGCAAATGGGCCAAAATCCCGTTTGCGACAGCAAAAAACCGTCGTACATTAGCCCCTAGGTGCTTTAAATGGCGGTTCCTAGAGTATTAGAGGACCTGGGCAGTAGATGGTCAGACCTAGAATGACCTTCGTGTGGCATTATAGACTTGTGTAAGTTAAAACAAAGTACTGCTCAATATGTGAAGAACAGTTCTAGTGACGAATAGTAAATGTCTAGCAGTTTACAAATGTCTAACGCCATTTAGTTTGCCAATATGAAACTAAGGTACCTATAAATGCATCTGAACACTAGAGGTGGCTACACTGTGATGTATTTAAAGGTCACAAATTTGCCCAGGAGTTGGAAAATGTAACTCAAAGGCAAGTATGCAATCCGAGTTTTGTAGGTGTCTGATCACATGAATTCTAATGGTGGCTGCAGAAGTTTATGTTGGGTAACACATATTTGCCAGTTATAGCTTGCAAACCGGCAGTGACTTAAAACAGAAACTTGTGGAGGGCTGCTAATATATGTGATCCAAAAAGTGAGCTTGCATTCATGTATCTCTGCACACAAATACATGTGGCCTTGGGGTGACATATATACACAGAGAAGTTATACTTTACTGTAGATCATGACATACCTAATTTCGCACACGTGCCAGGGTCTGTGTTGGCACCCCAGTGTGGCGGCACCAAAGGCTTGCAGAAGTTTGCTCACAACTATGCACAAGATGACTAAACATGAATCCTGGAGGTAGTAACACCTTCAGGCGTCTAGTAGACAGACACATGCATCACACCAAGAATCTTAGAAAAAAATTGCAGATCCGTGTGTACACATGTGTACTTGAGAGGAGGTCTATACTATAGAGATGATTGCACAATGATTCATGGAATCTGTTGAAACAGGCGCACTGCAAATGGAATAAACATCTTGCGACAGCTGAACACAAAGAGTTATGTGGGCCTGGTCAAACATTTAGCCCAATTTATGAAGTGTAGCATTCAGGTTACATATGTGCATCAAACGATCTTGCACCCTGGAGTCGCTAAAAAACAAACATTTGTGCCGGTCTAGTAAAAGATGTGTCAATATATGCATCAGCCCTGTAGATATAGATGAGCTCTAATGTTGGTTTAATTCTGGCCATGCATGTACACCAGAGACAGATTTGTCATCTTGTAGATGCCTTAATGGATGTCAATCGGCAGGGAACCCCGCCCCAGTGCAAGAAATATCATATTTACTTTCTATGTACCTCTCTTCAACTGTTGTTCTGGTGGGCTGTCAATATCAGTTCTGTATTAATACCACTTACTAACTTAGAAACACATTGGAGACCTATAACTGCCAGGTTTTTCAGAAACATGCCTGATGAGCTGTCCCAGTTTAAGTTTTTTCTTTTGAATTCTGCTACTTGTAGTCCTAGTTTTATCATGAATAAACCAGACTAGAAGTCTCAGAATTAAATGACCAAACATGGACTGGTACATCTACTCATACATGGACTTGGTAAACTTAGTTGGGCTGGTGACTCCAATAAAACCAGCAAAACACAATCTGCTGGTGTAGTACTGCCAAAACTGCAGTGCACTGCATGCACTACCAAAGTGGCCTCGTTATGGGGTTTAGGCAACCTTAGATGAAAGAAGCAGTCTCTCGCTGAAACTGAACACATTTAGAAGTTAAAAATAAAACACTGTAATGTCTCTAATATTTATGATGGCCCTTTTGCAAAGAAAAACATTTGAACAAAAATGTGGGTCTCACCACTTATAGATATTATGGGCCCAACAGTATAGAGTTATCATATTCTCTATGTGTTTTTCTAGTGACAGTGTGGGTGTGTGTTGGAAAACGGGGTCTCTAGTTGGCAATGGTTTGCACCGTTGTCCAAGTAGGGATCCTTCTTTCTTGTTAGGATAAGGGGGATATACTTCTAAAATGACCCCTCCTCACCCCTTTGGTAGCTTGGCACGAGCAGACAGGCCTATCTCAGAGGCAGTGTGTAAAGCATTTGTGAACACATACAGTAATACAGTTCAAACACTACAAATGGAACCCATACCAGTTTAGAAAAATAAGTAATCTATATCTAAACCAGACAAGACCAAAAGGACAAAAATCCATAATACAGTAATATGAATACGACTTTCAAATGGTAGAAATAGTTCTGTGCAAAGCAGACTGCAGATGCAATACTTTTCACACAAAGTACCTTTTATGAGTCGCACACACAAAAAAATTGGTCGCAGGGAAGGTGATGCGTTGGTGTCTTACACGCAGGGATGGTGATGTGTCAGTTCCTTGCTTTGGGGGAGGTGATGCATTGGTTACTTACTGCTGTGCAGGTGAGGGGATGTGTCGTTCCTTACCGGAGAGGAGGTGATGCGCTGGTTTCTTACTGCGTGGGGAGGTGATGCATCAGTTTTTTACTGCATCCCTCAACGATGCGACAGACCTTGCACCTTGATGCAATGCGTGATGATCCGGCACGATGCATGGGTTCTTGTAGTGGCACTGCAGGGCTTGCATCGGAATCGGTGTGGTGATCTCGGACTTTGGAGATCGGTGCACCCGATGCTGCATGCAGTGATTTCTCAGGCCTCGGGTAGGCGATGCATCAGTTTCTTCGGCAATATATCGGAAACAGGTACAGATGCGTTGTTCTTCTCATTGTTGGGTTGTTTTTCCAGCTCCCACAGCCAGAACAACCTCCAGAGGCCCAGAACCGCTACAGGCAGCTCTCGGCAGGTCAGAACTCCAGCAAGGAAGTACAGAGGAGCTGGGGGTGAAGTCTTTGTGTCTCTGAGGCTTCAGAACAGGAGGAAAGCCAATAGTCAAGCCCTTGGAGATCTTCCTCAAGCAGGGGACACAGAAAAGAGCAAAATCATGTTCCCTTTCCTTGGCAGAAGTAGCCACTGTAGGCCAACTCTAGACAGCAAACAGCACACTGGCATTATTCCTCCTCAGTTTCTCCAGCTCTTCTCCTTGACAAAGATTCCTTTTGATTCCCAGAAGTGATATATGAAGTCTTTTCTATCCCTGAGACTTCCAACCGGAGTAAAGCTCTACTTCAAGCCTTGAGCAGGATGAAGAAAGCACAGTCCAGTCATTTCCTTGCCCAAGACAGAAGCAACCACTGCAGGCCAACCCCAACAGCACACAGCAAAGGGGCAATACTCCACCTCCAGCATTCCCAGTTATTTTTCCTGGCAGGTTCCTTAATTCAGCAGTAATCTAAAATACTGGAGTTTGGACCCCACTATTTATACAGAAAATGTATGTGTTCTCTTGGCGTAGAGAGGCTGTATGCTCAGCCAAAATCAGTGCTGTCCTCTCTGGGCAGCTGCCTAGCAGAAGGGGGAGACAGCATTGCCCAAGGCAGACAGGTCTTATTCAGGTGCAAGGGAAATATCCTCCCACCACTCTAAATGTGGACTATGTCCATTCAGAGGCTAATGAAAACTCCTCCCACTACTCTGAATGCAGGCCAGGTGAATTCAGCCCAGACCTGACTCATTTAGGAAAGGCAGGACACAAATCAATCCTCCCCTCCCCCGATGACTGACAGAATGCACCTCCCCAGCCCCTGTCACTCCAAAGCCAGACAACCAATACACAAACCAGCAGAGGCACACAGGATGGTTAAGCAAGACAATTCCCACTTTCTAAAAGTGCTATTTTGAAACACACAATATAAAAATCATCGTTATTAAAAATTGCATTTTTATATTCTGAGGTCAGGCATACTAAACTCCAACTTTCTATCTTGTCCCAATGCGAAGTTATATTTATAAGATGTTATAAATAAACTCCCATTCTATCCTAATCGGACAGATAGCCTTCCAATAGTGAAAAATGAAATTGGCAGCATTTCTCTAGCAGGACACGCCACACACATCAGGGCATGTCCTACCTTTCACATACACTGCACCCTGGCCACAGGGGTAGCATGGGCCTACCATAGGGGTGGGTCACATGAAAGAAAATGGAAAGTGGGTGCACTTGCCAGGTTGACATGGCACTACCAAACTGTGCACAGACACTGCAGTAGCATGTCTGAGTTATATTTAAAGGCTGCTCAGGTGGGTGGATTGATCAGTGCTGCAGGCCCACTAGCAGCATTTAATTTACAGGCCCTATGCACACACTGTACTAGGGACTGACTAGTAAATCAAATATGCCAATCATGGAGTCACCAATCCATAAACACAATTTACGGGGAGAGCATAGGCACTTTATCGCTGATCAGCAGTGGTAAAGTGCATAGAGTCATAAAACCAACAAAAACAGGGTCCAAAACAGGAGGCCAAAAAGCAAATCATCTGGGGATAAACCCGTTGGGAAAGTCAGGTCTAACAGCGTGGTTGATGGAAGGTGTCTCGGGGTTGGTGAAGGACAGATTGAGTTCACTTCTTTATAGCAGGAAAGGCATGCTGACTTGGATCTATAGCCTCATCCTGTCATTCATAAGCCATAACCGTGCCTTAGGGCATGCTGGATAACCATTTTGATTATTGATGACATTACAGTCTTAAGACTAATGAAGGCTTAGTGTGCATTTGGGAATGTGAGAGACAGACAACTCTATTCAGTTGGCACCAGCCTCTCTTTTGTACTGGGCAAGCAGGCCATAACCCACAGTTCTGCTCTATTTAACCTAGGCAGATTAAATTTAGTGGAATCTGGAGACTGGACTATCAGGCACATGGATCAAGAGAAAAAAAGGTTGTAAACTGGCAAACTCCGCCCCTTTGCGACCTGTACTTTTGCATTTGATATGCATCATTCCAAATGCAAAAATCGCAATTTAAGTAATCTCTAAATTGATATTACTTAAGTTGCAATTGCGTTTAGGGAATCGCAATTTGAGATCCCTTAGATGCGATGCATTAAAGTAAAAAAATTAGCAATTTCGCTAATAGGAGGGAACAAATTACCATGACGTTGAACTTCATGGTATTTTGTAAAAACTTAGAAAAATGCACTTTTGTGAATTTCTCATAGTTTCATGTTGCACACACACATGCCCTTAGGGCATGTGTGTGCGCAACATATGTGCACAGATCAATTTTAGGGGTGCAACAGGGTGTTCTTTTGACACCCTTGCAACCTGAAATTGCATGCGCAATTTGCGAGGACCTATTGGTACTCACAAATTGCGCATGCAATTTCCCATTCATTCCCTCTGGCCTGTAGGCCCATAGGAATGAATGGGAAGCCATTCCTTATTTGCCATTCCTTATTTGCGCAAATAAGGAATGTGTCGGAATCGCTTTTTTTACAGCGATTCCTACATGCATAGGCTTTTGCGAGTCCTTAAATGCGATTCCTTAATTATCACAATTAAGGACTCGCAAAATCCTACCATAGTGCATGGGCCTAATTATCATTATGCAAAGAATTTAGGCAAACTACTCCTTCACACTATGCCTCAAAATATAAATACATACAGTACAATTTCAATTTGTACTGTTCCAGTCACATGTCCCCAACCCAACTCTGCTTCAGATCCTGGTTTCCGCTATCTGCTTCCAAATATATCTATAATGCTCTACTGAGAGCGCTTCATGTTTGAGATATTGTTGGCACAATGAAATCACTCTTTATTAAGTGTTTGTTTCATTGGTTGGTGGAGTTACAGCCTAGCCCCATAAAATACCTCAAAAAGCATAGCCGCACATGCATTAAAGGTTTTTGCAAACGCAAACGGTGTGAGTCGCAAAAATCGTCCGTTTGCGCCCGCAAAAGGCTTTTTGCAATGCATTAAAGTGTTAGGCACTCACAATTTAAGAAATCGCTATTTATTGCAATTTCTTTAACTGTGATTGCATTTAAGGAATCTCAATTTGCAATTCCTTAAATGCAATGCAAGAATCACTTAGAAATAGTGAATTCGCTATTTGAAGCCGCAAAATACAGAGAAATTACTTTGGTCTGTATTCTGCAAATACCTTAAAAAATGCACTAAAGTGCATTTTTCAAGGTTTCAGGTTACACACACATGCCCTTGGGGCATGAGTGTGTGCAACATGGGTGCTCATCACAATTTCAAGGGTGCAACAGAGTGTCACTTTGACACCTTTGCACCCTTGAAATTGAATGCGCATTTTGCGAGTACCTATTGGTACTCGCAAATTGTGCATTCAATTTCACAATCATTCCTATGGGCCTACAGGCCCAAAGGAATGAATGGGAAGCCATTCCTTAATTGCAACTCACAATTTGTGAGTCGCAAATAAGGAATGTTCAGGAATTGCTATTTTAATAGCGATTCCTACATGCATAGGCTTTTGATTGCGATTCCTTAATAATCGCAATTAAGGACTCGCAAAAGCTTTTCTTGATGCATTTGACTGATTGTCTTAGAAGACAAGAGTATGTGGGAATCAAGAGCAGAATTCTGTGCCAGACTGTTATAATCAGTAGCAGAATATTGAGTAACAATTTGTGTCAAGAATTCGTGATCTGGGTGATGTCAATCTGTATAATTTCTCGTGCACTCTAGTAAATTTAAAAACAGCTATCACACTTATCTAGTGTATTGTCAAGAGCAAAGTTTTGAATTATTCTTAGTAGTTAAGAGAAAAGAACTCCGAGTAAACGAATCTAGGTGTTTATGCTATTATGTATTATCATAAGCCGAAGTGAGTGGATTGTGAGTGTAAATGTGGGGAACTTTGATTGAGTGTGGGTTCATAAGGAGCTCTGAATGAGTTTTTGTATTATCAACAGCACAGTCTGAGTACGCCTAGATATAATCAGCAGCAGAGGTCTGAGCGAGCATGCCTATCATCAGGGACAGAGCTCTGGATAGGTAGCTTTTTTATAAGGCGTTCTGAGTGAGTTTGTGCATTATCAGTAACGATGCTTCAGAGCAGAACGATATTATCAAGAGCAGAGCTCTGAGTGAAACTTGACCTGACCAAGGTCAGGGGACTGATTTAGAGTTTGGAAGATGTAGTGGAGCAGGTAAAAGCGGTATGCAGATGTCTATGAGGTCTAAATCTGGTGTGCACACAGCTGCGGCTTTTTGGTGAATGTCTTACAAAATTCTAAATCAGGTCCAGAATTCTTAGTGAATCTAAGTATTATATGGTGCACACTTCCCAATGCACCTAGATCTTACCAACACTAAAAATGTAAGTGCCTCAGAGTATTATCTATTTAAAGTGTATCTTCGAAAAAAATAAACAAACAGCACGTCCTAGTTTCACAGCACATGAGTTGGCTGAATTACCTTTAACTTTAAGGACACACTGATATTCCATGTAAGCTGAAATGAAACAAACTGTGTACTGATCAAAATATACACAGTATGCCAGTCGTCACTGTTACTTTGTTGAGTTTTTTTTTTTTTTTTTGCAGAACTAGACCCGAACCCAATCGGGTATCAGAGCGCTTTACATAGCACCAGTTACATGAGGACACACATTTATTTTAGGCAAGGTTAGATTAAGTGATTTGCCCAGAATCACAGGAGGTTTTTTGGCGTTGTTACGGCCCAAAGGAATGAATGGGAAGCCATTCCTTAATTGCAACTCACAATTTGTGAGTCGCAAATAAGGAATGTTCAGGAATTGCTATTTTAATAGCGATTCCTACATGCATAGGCTTTTGATTGCGATTCCTTAATAATCGCAATTAAGGACTCGCAAAAGCTTTTCTTGATGCATTTGACTGATTGTCTTAGAAGACAAGAGTATGTGGGAATCAAGAGCAGAATTCTGTGCCAGACTGTTATAATCAGTAGCTCAGTTCCTCAGGTCCGAGGTCGTGCGCCCTAGCCCTTTAGGCCAACTGTGTCAATCACTGTCATAAAATCAGAATAAACTGTAATGAAGACTTTAATCCGGCACTCAATATTCTGAGGCCTTAGCGTGCTGAGGAGCATTGTTCCATGGCTCAGAACTGCTGTAGAACAATTTCTTTACTGAGCACACAATACTTCAGGTGGCAGTATTTTTCGGGGCGCTGCACTTCTTATGATATTTTCTTTTACTTACAAAACACTTTTTGCTGAAGCGCATTATTTTGCTGGCGTCACATTTATGACGGGGATTACCTCTTCCACGTCCCGGTCTCTCAGGTGTACAACATTTCAGTTGCTAGACGGGCATTTACCTTTTTCAAATAGTGCATCATTGGTTTTGAATGAGGATACGTTTCCTATCGTAACACGAAGATTATGGAGGTAATGAGGAGAAATACATTCGTGGCTCTGTTGACTGTTGAGATGAACTGGACAAATCCATGAGCTCCCCAAAAAACCTTCAAAATATACCATGAAATGATATAAAGCCATTCAACTCTTAGGCGGTTTTGTAATTGCATGATTGAGGGTCAGTAACGTTGGGATATTTGGAAACCTCAATGATTTTTTTAAGAGCTGCCCCCAGTGTCCAGCAGTCCTGCTCTTAAAAAGCATCCCAGTATCATTGTACCTGAATGGCCTTATATTTGCACTATACAACCCATATGAGCCATGGTAATAATGCATCAACTGCTGCACAGCGTTTGAACCCTATCGACAGCACTTACTGTGAGAAGCACACTTAAATATAAACGTGTTCATTTTGACTATGATAAAGATAATGCATCACTTTTGAGCAAACTGTGCAGGCGTAACCTACTACTCAGAATAAAGATTACATGGACTATATTTTTAGTTGGTAATAGAGGAGCAGGGAAGCCTGATTTCCTAGCGTGATCGCACGATAGGAAGCAGCCAATGTTTGATTGACAGTTTGCAACAATTGTGTTTTATATAGTACTTATTTGACACACTAGGAAGACAGCTATGCAAAACCATTATTATGAGAGGGTAATTACCTTCTAATTCAAGAAGCGAAACAGATGCATTATAGGGGAGAGCTTGTGGAGTTGCATCATTCTGATGATAGCGCTATAAAAGGGAACGAGATGCATTTGCTATAACACACATAGGCCCTGATTACAAGAATAGGTCGCACATGATAAATATCGATATCACAGGTGCGTTAATTGAGTGTGATAAATACCAACTATTATGAGTTGTTGGGGAATAACATACGTATTTTGGTGTTTAATGCACCAAAATCTTCCTGATAAAATACAGATCATGTGGTTCCCCCCTTAAATTTCAGCAGGTTTGCCAGCTGAAATTTGACGATGGTTGAGTTGTTCAACACATCCAATAATTATCGGATCTGCTAAATAATTAACAACTCAATCAAATGTCTTTATTTCGATTATGAATCATAAAAGACAAAAATAGTAATACAATTTCCATCGAAATTTAAAATAATACAAAATGGTAATACATACATAGGGGTTATTTACAAACTCCAGTATAAATAGAGCATCCCCGGCATTACAGCAAAACTTTCCGTCCCACAAGACTTAAAAAAAATAATTTAGAATCAATTAAGTATACATTCAGACTTTCATAATACACTTTAGGCTAAAGTTAAAATCATTATCAATTAAAAAAGAGCTACATTAGTATATATGTACAGTGGGTAGCTAAAATAATCATCTTGGGCATATTTTGCTAATACGAATTCTCCAAGACTAATGTAAAAACTTAGCCACTGCAATAACCACAGACTGGGTAGTATTAGTTTTAAGAATTCTTAGGGCCTCACAGCCTGTTTGCAGTCTAAGCTGCAAACAGATAGGTTTCAGCCAAATCCGTCTCGGAGCTTTATACTCAGGGGAAATAAATAAGATGTGCCCAATGGTCTCATTCTGAGTCGGACAGAAAGGACAGGTGGGAGCAGAACCTTCTCTCCATTTAGAAGAGAAGGAATTTGTTGGGAGGCTTCCCACCCTAAACTGATGATATCTCTTTCTAGCCTCCGGGACAGTGATATAATGCCAGTAACCCTAATGCACTGGTGAGTGTTTGAGTTCCAAAAAGTCCGCAATTAACAACTCATAATTCCAACCTGTGTTTAAATGGGTTTACGCAGGGGTCATAATTAACCGCTCAACTCCTAATCTGGGACATAGTTTTATATATGGACTTGTGCAGGTGTTGTAATTTGGCAGCGATCTGGGTTAGCATCTAGCTGAAGCCACCTTGGATTTGGCAGCCATTTTGTATGTCATGTGCTACCACCTGCACACCATGTGCCCTGTCCTACCTTTCTGTTGTCTGCTCTGGTATTCTGCATAGTGACAAGGTATATTTAGCCTCTTCTGCTCTGCACATGCTCAGTTGAGCTTGCAGCTGTCTCTGAAGCTGCTATTAGTCTGTAACTGTCAGGGTGTGCTTACTAGAATTAGCAACTGTTAGCTCCTCCCACTTGTTGATTGTACATTTCCTGTATGACCTTATTTGTACCTAAAACCTTCTTCTTGTACTTGTACCACCTTCTTTTGAGCCCCTATGTGGGTATAAAAAGACCATGCTCCTTCTGTTCAGTGTGCTACTTCATACATTACCAAAGGGTGTTGTGTGAATGTGGTTCCACCTCATGGGGTTAATAAAGTACTCTGTTTTATATTCCAGTTTCCGTGCCAACTGCTTTCCTATTGGTCTTAGGACTTTGTGCAGAGAAGGGCGAACCCCTAGCACTTGTAGGCCTTGTTAAGGCCCACCACAACAAATTGGCGCCCAACCAGTGGGGCTCATCGGCGACTCGGATGCCCGAAGAAGTGGTCGAAACGAAGCATTGGAATCTCGCTACGGATGATCATTGCCCGGGGAGACCCGCGTCTTGGCAAATCATGGGGTTTTTCCTATCTTTCTGATTTGACCATCCAAGTGGTGCCGGTCCTCGACTGAGATCCCTTCTGTTGATTCGCCGTGCAGTGACCGTTTGGTCGATTTAAGAACTTGGCAGATGGAATCTGGACACCAAATGATTGGTAAGCGTTGTTGTGCTGCAACACTTGCTGTTGGTTTGACACCTGAGATAGGTAAGGTTGTTTTGCGACGCTTGCTGTGGCTTTGTGGAATTGTATTGGCAAATTCTGATATGTAAGTGATTGATATATGAATTGCAATTTATATAGGCAGGTAATGAGGAGAATTTTCTCTGTTTTTAATTGATTTGAACGGCACATTGTACAAAAGAACCTTAAGTGCTACTTTGGATATAATACTGCATATTCTGCACTATTTTTGCCTGTTTCTACCTCACTTCTTAGGATGTGTTGCTTTTGTAGCAGTATCAGTTTGAGACTCGGTGAAGCTCAACCGGCTCACCGGAAGGGACACCTAATAGGGACATGTATATTAAATATGGTATTTCTTCTATAATGTACAGCACGTTATGGAATAAATATACTCGTAAGGATCCTGAGTTGTGTTGGCCTATGCATGGGTCACTTGATTTGTGAAAGATTCAGTATGTGGAACAACGAATGTTTAAGTGAAAGGCTAGGCAAGACATGTTTGACTGTGTACGAATGTGGGAGAAAGAAGTGCGTGAGTGAATGAAGAGTGAGCAAGCCTTGATTGAAAAAGAACAGCGTAAGAATATTAATGCAAAAGTGTTAGAAATAAAAAATAAAGAAATGAAGGAACTAAAAGAGGGAGAAGATAGGGAGTGCCATTTACAGGTAACTGGCCAATATGCTGTTTGGCGACCCCTTTATCCTATCCTTATTAAAGCGCAAGATGATTACTTGTTATTAGATCGTTCTCCGCCTCCGTATATTTTTCCTTCTGCTCCTCATGAGTCAGATGAAGATTCTCCTGCAGACCAGGAGAGAGCACGGGAAACTCTTTCTATGTTGTCCGCTGAGCGTGGGTCTGAGCTTAGGTCTGCTGCTCGTAAAGCCCTTTTGTGTTGTTGCCCCTGCTTCTGAACTTTTAGATGACATAAAAAGTTGGCAGGAAAGGGAGAAAATATATTTTACCAAGGTATTTGCCGCAGAGGTCCTTGAGTGGTTTAGGAAACATTCTGAGGAACCAGAGCCCGTTGATATAGCAAATGACTGTAAGCAAATGCGTGATGGTCTTTTTGTTATCTCTCAGGTGGCTGATACAATCAGACGTTTGATTAAATTGCGTGCTGATTCAATCCGTTTGCGAGAGGAGAAAAAGGCAGTAGAGGCAGCTGCACAAACATCTCAGATCAGCGTGACACAGGCTTCTACTTCTGAAATAGATAAGAATGTTGTAGTTCATGTGAGACCTATGCGGGAAGCCGCACCTTTGTATGTTCCTCCTAGAGGCGAGGGAACAGATGATAATAAGGATTCTGTTGATGCAAAGGTTTATTTTGTTTATAATTGGGTTTACACTCCTTGGAATAGAGCAGATGTCATGGCTCTTAAATCTGCATTTCCTGATCCGTGAAAAAATCCAGCAGCTTTTTATGAGGAAGTTGAGGGTGCTATTAGCTCTTGTACTATGGCTCTGCCTGATATTTACTTGTTTTTCGGATTGGATATTACCCCCTGATATGTGGGGAACTGTACGTAAAGTTGATGATAATGCTACTTTTGGGACATTATGGAAAAATTTAGAACGAATGGATGGAGGAAGAGAACCCGCACAGAAACCGTGTCAGTTAATTTTAGATCTTCCCGCTTCCATTATAGTTAAGTTAAGGACAATTATTTCCCCATAAAAGATAGATTGAACTGTATTAGCGTCTTGCAAGCAAAAGGCAGATGAATCAGTTTCTGACTTCTTTAAATGCTTTGTGGAAGCATTCCACGATTTTAGTGGACAGTCATTGACATCTGACACCAGCATGCATCTGTTTGTCGATAAATATGTTGCAAACCTGTTGCCAGGAATAGCTAGTCGCCTAAAGGCCACTGAGAGTTCATAGACTACCTCTTCTCCGGTTTCTCTCTTAACTATGGCTCAGTATTATGAACAACAGGAGTTAGAAGCGAAGGGCAGTGAGGATGAGAAGACTCAAGAGTGAAAAACAAATGTTATGTTGGCTCAGGCTTATGGTCCACCTTCTAGAGGTAATGATAGAGGTGGACGTGGATCTTATGGTTCGTCTTTTTCTTCTTATACTCGTTGGAATTTGTCTGTTGACCAGTGTGAGTTCTGCAGGAAATTTGGACATTGGGCTTCTGATTGTCCAGCATTGCGTGCTCAACAGTATCCATGTGGACGGGGACAAATGCGAAATCGTTCAGGATGTTCAGGATCTAGGGGAAGCACAGATGATCGTGCTTGGTTTGATTCTAATTTGCGTAAACAGGATGGGTTTAATACTTTTGACAGACAAAATCTATATCAAATGTCCGATTATGTGCCGTCCGATTTACAAGATTCAGTTTAAGCATAGGATTGCCTAGGATGGGCTAAGGAATCAGTTGAAGTTCCAGTAGATTAGAAGGGTCCCTATTTTACAGCACATGTTTTGGGTTCTACTGATCAGTTTCTGGTTGATACAGGAGCTACTCGTAGCGCCTTATCTAAACACTTGGTTCGAAGGGCTCCCCTGTCTGGCTTTCGATGGAACACCTTCCTTTAGCCCACTGTCGCAACCACGTGCATTCACTGTTGACAAGTTTTACCGCTCTATGTCCATTTTTGCTTTCTCCGAATACACCAAACAATGTTGTGGGTCTTGATATGCACAAATATTTCAGGGCTACGATACGATGTTCTCTGGAAGGAGTACGTGTCATTTTGAATGACAACTACCCTGTGATTGAGAGATCATGTATTGTTGAAGAGGAAATTGCATTAGCTTTACTCCCTAGTACTTTGTGGGCTACTTCAGACACCGATGTAGGGCAAATGGTTACTCCATCAGTGCATATTAGTGTCAAGGAGGGCGTTTCATTGCCATGGTTGCCTCAATATAAAATTTCTCAAGAAGGCAAAGAAGCACTTATACGCATTGTCTATGATTTATTTAAAGTGGGAGTTGTGAAAGAAGTTCCTTATAATGTTTGCAACAGTCCTATTCTTCCTATTTTGAAAAAAAGACACTGACACTAGGATTTACAGATTCATCATTGATTTGCGAGAAGTTAACAAGATTGTAGTGCCGCAATACCCTGCGGTTTCTGACATAACAGCACTGCTTACCTTAGTTCCTCCGACAGCAGCTACATTTTCTGTAATTGATCTGAAGAACGCTTTCTTCTCGATTCCTATTCATCCTGATAGCCAATATTTGTTCAGTTTCACTTTGAATAATAGTTCGTACAGATTTTGTAGAATTCCTCAAGGGTACACTGAGAGTCCGAGCATTTACAGTCAAGCACTGAAAAGACAACTTGATTCTTTTATTTTGCCTAAAGCAGTGGCTCTCATAAAATATGTCAAGGAAATCTTGTTGGCAACTGATACGCCTGAACAGTGTGAGAAGTGTACTTTGTCTTTACTTTCTTTTCTTGCTATACACCCCCATAATGTGTCATGGAAGAAATTGCAATATTGTAGACCGAAGGTTACCTACTTAGGTCACCTTCTGTCTAAGGCGGGTCGTGCACTTACACCACATCGCATTCAAGCAATTTTAGACACACCAGTACCTTCTATGCAGAAAGATGTCTGTGCATTAATTGGTCTGACTTCGTTTTACAGGCAATGGATGTTAGGTTTTTCACACATTGTTAAACACTTGTTAGCACTTTTGACTAAAGACACTCCAATGCCCCTTCCATGGAAAGATGAATGCCAGGATGCTTTTCTTCAGCTACAAAAAGCTCTTTGTTCTGCACCAGTGTTAGGCACTCCAGATTATATGAAGGCTTTTACACTCTATGTACATGAGAAAAATGGGTGTGCATTGTCAGTTTTAGTACAGACACACTGTAATAAGCAGCGTTCCTGAACATACTTTTCAGCGGTTCTTGATCCTGTTGCCCGTGCATTGCCTGGGTGCTTCTGTTCAGTTGCAGCAACATCTGTGTCCATATGTAAGAGTGAAGGGATAGTTTTGTCACATAAACTGTTGGTGCTAGTACCCCATGCAGTAGATGCCCTTTTGAATCAAACTAGGATGCAACATTTGACTAGTGCTCGCTTCACAGAATACGAGTTGACATTGTTAGCCCCTCACATTACACTGAAGAGATGTGCGACACTCAACCCAGCTACTTTGTTGCCATATCCAGAGACTCAGACTCAGTCACAGGAGTTTCACGATTGTATCTTCCTTACTGAGGAACAGACAAAGGGTCATGTCGATTTGCAAGATACGCCCCTTTCAGATGTAGATGGGGAATTGTGGGTTGATGGATCTTGTTTGAAGTTACCAGATGGCACGACTTCAGCTGCATTTGCAATTATGACATTTGAGACAGTAGTGGAGACAGCTCGTATACCACAGAAGTTGGCCCAAGCAGCTGAGCTAATAGCTTTGACACGAGTGTGTGAACTTAGCACTGATTTGTGTATGAACGTCTATACGGATAGCCACTATGCTTTTGGAGTGGCCCATGATTTTGGTCTACTTTGGAAGGAAAGATGCTTTCTCACATCCCACGGGATGCAGATAATGCATTGAGAATTATTGCATAACCTTTTGACTGCGCTGACATATCCAAAGGAAATAGCTATTGTGAAGTGTAGTGCACACAAGAAAGTGACTGATAAGATAGGACAAGGCAATGCCTTTGCAGATCGCTTAGCTCGTGAGACTGCAATGCAACGAAGTACTACATCTATGTTCGTAGTGAAGTCACAAGCTGAGCGTTGGCATGATGCTAGAGAAGAAGTATTTGATATACAGAGATCTGCCTCTTTAGAAGAACTTGAGCAATGGTCTAAAGAAGGAATGTTGGACGATGAGGGCTGTTGGCGAAACAAAGAGATTGGTAAATGTAAACTGCCTAGAGCTTATTTACAGCCTAAGGTTCAAATGGCACATGGGCCGGCACATGTTGGAGCTCTAGTGATAACGAAATTGCTTATGCAAGTTTGGGAGCATCCAGAAATTGCCAGCACAGCCAAGAGAGTAGTACAGTCTTGTTTGATCTGTTGGCAGTACAATCCTGGAAAAGGGATACAGACACCTACAGGAGGATTTGCTACACCAACTGCACCTTTTGAAGTTTTACAAATGGATTATATCCAACTTGAACGTTGCAACAACTTAAAGTATGTTCTAGTGGTGGAATGTGCCTTCAGTAAATGGATAGATGCGTACCCTACAAAGGACAATACTGCTCCTACTACAGTGAAGGTACTTTTAAAGGTGGATATGGTGTTTGCAAACTTTTGTGGAGTGACAACAGACCTCATTTTATTGGGCAAGTTGTTGAGCATGTTGTGAAAGGATTGGGGATCAAACAGAAATTCCATGCAGTTTTCCACCCACAATCAGCTGGATTGGTGGAGAGGTATAATGCTACGTTGAAATTTAGTAAGCGAAAATACTTGCTTCAACGTCTCTGAAATGGCCAGATGCATTACCCTTGGCATTATTGTCCATAGATTGGTGCCACATTCACGATCTG
Organism: Lissotriton vulgaris; assembly: GCF_964263255.1. Taxonomy (NCBI): domain Eukaryota; kingdom Metazoa; phylum Chordata; class Amphibia; order Caudata; family Salamandridae; genus Lissotriton; species Lissotriton vulgaris. The sequence continues at coordinate 528,771,386 of NC_141694.1, forward strand.
GGCTTACACCATATGAGGTGGTATTTGGGAGACCGATGAACTTTTGGGGAGTTCCTAAGCTACCCCCTGTACATGATGTACCTTGTGTTCTGATGAATGATTATTTGGCACAGTTAACCAACAGTTTTATCTCTATTCATCAACAGGTTCGAGAAGCTCTTCCTGACAGATCCACAGGTGAGGCCCACGAACTCCGTCCTGGAGAGCACATAATGGTCAAGGTCTTCGAGAGGTTGAACAGCTTGGAGCCAAGGTGGCGAGGACTGGAGCAAGTGCTCCTAGCAACAAGGACAGTGGTTCGAGTGACGAACAGGAAGAACTGGGTCCATAGCACTCACTGTAAGCGAGTGTTGCCTGCCTTGGTGGAACCAGCTGTGCTGACTGATCATCAAGAGATTCTGGAAACGGAGAAGGGTCACGCTATCTCACCTGACGAATCTGAGGGAGTCTTCCCGGACCACACGATCCCTGGAATATCCCGATACCAACTGAGACCAAGGAAAGAATCTGCAGTGCTGAAAGAGACTGGTTGAGCAACCACCCTGGGTTAGTGAAACGGAGTTCCGATGTGGCAAGGGGAGGGGGAGTCAGTCCTGTGCAGTGACACCCGCCTTGGCCCTCGGTGAATAAATCAATGGCTGCCCAGGGATTAGAGCTCCAATGATTGTTTTCAACAACGAAGTGATCATGCCTGCTTTAAGATCAACTGTTGCTAAGATCTGTAGTAAGAAGATCATTTGTGCTGTAGGATGTGTTGTTGCTATGGTGGCTATGGCAGCAATAACCAGGTTTGTTGAGGAAGTGGCTCCTGTTCGACAATTGCTGATTGCCACTACTCCTGCACCAGTTGAACATCAATATTTTACGCTTCCCTACCATGAGCAGAAGCATCGACATTACTACCTAAATAACACCTTCATCCAGATGTTGCATCATACTCATAATAATGGAAAGTCTTACGTCAGGTAAGAACTACCCTGAGCACTCTTAGTGCACAACAAGTGCGTGGCTGTAGGTTAACTTGAAGTAAATCACTTGGTATTTAGCGTTTCAAAGTTGTTTATTCATCCAAGTATTTTATAAGTGATCCAAAAGGCAATGTTCATGAATACATATTTCTTCATATGATTATGCTTTTGGTCAAACATCCATGATATTCATAACAAATGCTCCGTTTAGGATAACAAAAAAAACCCAATGCATTTCGTGCTGGAGTAGCACTTCTTCAGGGGGATATATTTCTAAAAAGAAAAAATGAACCATGATGTAAATGTATGCTGAACAGGAACTTCTATACACACAAGAATTTTATCTAGGCAAAGCCTATAAGCAAAAATGGAAAACGAAAAAGCAACAATACATTGCCCCAGAATCGAAAATGCACTAATCTAAAGTACATAGTTCTGACAAAGTTATGAAAAAATAGTGCATAAGAAAGTACGTTCTGTCTAACATCAGACGGAAAAATAAAAGTAAAGCTCGAGAACCGAAAAGAGACCTTAAAGGATCAGAAACAAACTGTTATAAAACAGATGCGTGAATACTCGATAGAGACCACAACAAAATTGTGCATAACAACCAGTCGAATCCAAATTGAATAAAGTGACAGTGCCGAAAGAAAAAACCAAACCCAAGTGTTAATCGCCAAGGTAAACAAGTGTATCGAAAATTGAAACTTATCCACAAAGTGTGACCGTCTCAAGAAAAAGACGGAGGAGCCGCCACCTGAGTCACGAGAAAACTGAATAGAAAGAACACTCACTCATCACCAAGAACGGGCTTGTACAGCAGAAATGGGTCCGAGTAAGAACCCGGAAGAGGCCGAGTGTGCGCACTGGCTGCCATAGATGAAGACAATCGAAATAAAAGTAGGACTTATCGTGACAGGAAACAAAGAAAGAGAATCGTGAAGTGCGAAAAAGGACTCTAGATAGTGAACACCAGAGCCAAACGGACTGGTATACACCAAATAGTAAGCAGAAGTGAAACGTATAGTGAGATACGAGAGATCCACAGTAGGATAAGGTGAATGAAAAGATGAGTCAGTATCGACGAACAAGTAAACCCAGTGTGTTGTTCGGGACAACATCTGTGTGTAAGAAAATAATAAGGAGAGAAGGAAATGAGTGTGCTAATAGAAAGAGTAAAAGACAAACGAAGGTATAAACAAATCACAGATATGTATGAAAAATAGAAGTGTGGAACAGAGAGTAACACGAGAGGTGAAACGAGATTCTGTCACATACACAGCTATAAGAAAGATCATATATCACAAGAAAACACTATACAGTAATCAGAGATGGCAACTCAGTTCAATTCTGTCATTCAGCCCCTTGGGTTGTAGGGCTTGCAAGTAATAAATCCAATGTAGTTCCCGTTGTAACAAATATTTGTTATTGTCTCTGTAAGGAACTTTAGTAACCATCTCCAGGATTAAATATCGAATTTGACTGGGGTTATGAGATTGAGAAACAAAGTGTGCAGCAAGGCATGACTTCATATTCTTGGTCCGAATGTTACTGCGATGTTCGTTCAGTCTGGTTTTGATTTTTCATTCTGTTTTTCCCACATATGGGAGGCCACACGGGCATTTGAGCATATATACAACATTGGAGGAATCACAGGTGGCATTCACTTGTAATTGAATAGGTGTACCTTTGGTGGGGTGACTTAATGTATTCCTAGGTATAATGCTGTTGCAATGTCCGCAATTTGTTACAACGGGAACTACATTGGATTTATTACTTGCAAGCCCTACAACCCAAGGGGCTGAATGACGGAATTGAACTGAGTTGCCATTTCTGATTACTGTATAGTGTTTTCTTGTGATATATGATCTTTCTTATAGCTGTGTATATGACAGAATCTCTTTTCACCTCTCGTGTTACTCTCTGTTCCACACTTCTATTTTTCATACATATCTGTGATTTGTTTATACCTTCGTTTGTCTTTTACTCTTTCTATTAGCACACTCATTTCCTTCTCTCCTTATTATTTTCGTACACACAGATGTTGTCCCGAACAACACACTGGGTTTACTTGTTCGTCGATACTGACTCATCTTTCCATTCACCTTATCCTACTGTGGTTCTCTCGTATCTCACTATACGTTTCACTTCTGCTTACTATTTGGTGTATACCTGTCCGTTTGGCTCTGGTGTTCACTATCTAGAGTCCTTTTTCGCACTTCACGATTCTCTTTCTTTGTTTCCTGTCACGATAAGTCCTACTTTTATTTCGATTGTCTTCATCTATGGCAGCCAGTGCGCACACTCGGCGTCTTCCGGGTTCTTACTCGGACCCACTTCTGCTGTACAAGCCAGTTCTCGGTGATGAGTGAGTGTTCTTTCTATTCAGTTTTCTCGTGACTCAGGTGGCGGCTCCTCCGTCTTTTTCTGGAGACGGTCACACTTTGTGGATAAGTTTCAATTTTCGATACACTTGTTTACCTTGGCGATTAACACTTGGGTTTGGTTTTTTCTTTCGGCACTGTCACTTTATTCAATTTGGATTCGACTGTTTGTTATGCACAATTTTGTTGTGGTCTCTATCAAATATTCACGCATCTGTTTTATAACAGTTTGTTTCTGATCCTTTAAGGTCTCTTTTCGGTTCTCGAGCTTTACTTTATTTTTCCGTCTGATGTTAGACAGAACGTACTTTCTTATGCACTATTTTTTCATAACTTTGTCAGAACTATGTACTTTAGATTAGTGCATTTTCGATTCTGGGGCAATGTATTGTTGCTTTTCCGTTTTCCATCTTTGTTTATAGGCTTTGTCTAGATAAAATTCTTGTGTGTATAGAAGTTCCTGTTCAGCATACATTTACATCATGGTTCATTTTTTCTTTTTAGAAATATATCCCTCTGAAGAAGTGCTACTCCAGCACGAAATGCATTGGGGTTTTTTTGTTATCCTAAACGGAGCATTTGTTATGAATATCATGGATGTTTGACCAAAAGCATAATCATATGAAGAAATATGTATTCATGAACATTGCCTTTTGGATCACTTATAAAATACTTGGATGAATAAACAACTTTGAAACGCTAAATACCAAGTGATTTACTTCAAGTTAACCTACAGCCACGCACTTGTTGTGCACTAAGAGTGCTCAGGGTAGTTCTTACCTGACGTAAGACTTTCCATTTGTTTGTATATGTTTGACACCTGTTTGGAACCAGTAGGTGTTTCCCTGAGCACCTAAAAAAACGATGACCTTCTAACTATTGATTCACCTTATGTCTGATACCCAAGGAGTGCCACGGTAGCCCATTCTTGTATATCATACTCATAATGCCACAAATACCACCAACTGTTGGGTGTGTGGGATGATACCTGCTCACCAAAAGAAAGGGGGAACACCTTTGATTCCTCTTCCCTTTTCTCACAACGGTTCTTGTCAAAATTGGTTTGCGCTTTCGATTGCTTCAAGAAAGCGACAGTTGGAAGGATTAACTATCATCTTAGCAAAGTTTGTTACCCTCATGAAGATGGTTACCCTCAAGCTAAAGGAACTAAATGGGAATGGGAAGAGTATCAACCGGACAATAATTCTGTACCATATGTTTTCACGAACACAAGAACTATTACGAACAGTGGACCATTTGTAATTTCTGTGACTAGAGCTAAAGCAGACTTGTGTATAGAAAGCATTGGGAAAATTGCAGTAGGAAGGAGTGAGTGTACTGTTACATTAACTATTGAAGGTGCTAATAATAGTATTTTTACATCGTCGCATAATACATATTTTGTATGTGGTAATAAGGGATATTATCAACTTCCAACTGGATGGTCCGGCGTGTGCTACGTACCATTTCTGTTGCCCCCTGTGTTCCTGGCCCCTCCATCGTGTCATCGAAACTTCAAGCTGTATAATGATATGTCCAAGAACAGATACAAAAGAACAATAAGTACAGATGAGGTTGATCAGACTGACACCACTTTGCAACAATATGTCGACTTTAATTTGGGCTTGTTTTTCTTTGTGGGTGCTGCATTGAACAGTAGAAAGATAAGGAGATTGACTCGTGTTGTGGAAGCTGTCACCAATCAGACAGCCATGGCACTTGGGAACATTACAGAAGAGCTGCAGATTGCAAGAATTGTAGCACTCCAAAAATCGTATGGTTTCTTGATGTGATCCTAGCTGATCGAGGTGGTGCATGCTGCATCATCATAGCAGCGGTTGTGTATTTATACCGGATTACTCACCTTCAGTATATGACGCAATATCAAAACTGCATAAAATTGCTGCAGAGATTCACGCAGAGACTGGCACATGGACTTTTTCGAGCTGGTTCTGGACAGTCTTTGTCAAGTGGGGCTAGAAACTACTGACTATTTTATTTATACTGCTGATGATACTATTTACATGCTGTGTATGTATACAATGTGGTCCCATGCATTGCTCTATGTGGATCACTGCTTGTACACCTGCTAAGAGAAATGTTGCAGAAATTAAATCACAAAAATTGTTAAATAAAGAGGTCACTGAGATGATGAACATTAATATACAGGATATGAACCTAGATTATCCCAAATGAACGAATGTCTTCAGCTAATGCTGAAAGGGTCGTCTGTTGTAATTTGGCAGCAATCTGGGTTAGCATCTAGCTGAAGCCATCTTGGATTTGGCAGCCATTTTGTATGCCATGTGCTACCACGTGCTCACCATGTGCTCTGTACTACCTTTCTGTCGCCTACTCTTGTATTCTGCCTAGTGACAAGGTATATTTACCTCTTCTGCTCTGCACATGCTCAGTTGAGCTTGCAGCTGTCTATGCAGCTGCTATTAGTCTGTAAGTGTCAGCATGTGTTTACTAGAAACCCACTTGTTGATTGTACATTTCCTGTATGACCTTATGTGTACCTAAAACCTTCTTCTTGTACTTGTACCGCCTTCTTTTGAGCCCCTATGTGGGTATAAAAAGACCATGCTCCTTCTGTTCAGTGTGCTACTTCATATATTACTGAAGGGTGTTGTGTGAATGTGGTTCCACCTCATGAGGTTAATAAAATGCTCTGTTTTATATTCCAGTTTCCGTGCCAACTGATTTCCTATTGGTCTGACGACTTTGTGCAGAGAAGGGCGAACCCCTAGCACTGGTAGGCCTTGCTGAGGCCCACCACGACACAGGAGTTACCTAGAAAGACAGCAACTAATGTCTCTGGGTGAAAGGCACAAGCAATTTTGAAGGGGCTAGTAACTCCCATTACTCGACCCATCAGAATCAAGTAGACACTGGTAATCACAGGCTTAATTGTTTCAAGAAGTAAAAGTAGGATCCAATGACAACTCAGTGCCGATAAAGTTAAGAGTTAAGGCCAGAGAAGGTTCAGACCTAGGTTTTATTAACAGTATAAGTTTCATATGTGGCTACTACAAGGATTAGTGGAGTAATCATAGACATGAAAACACAAGAAATATGTTCAGAGATAATTTACAAAAATGAATTACAGAATAATGGCATGTGGCTGAATTATATGTCCTTGTCCTGTTTGGTTACAATCAAGCAAAATAAGGCAACAATAATAAGCCACAATACAACCAGTAAAGCATATTAATTCTATTAGTAGTTTAAATGAAAAGCATAAATGCTAGCACCAAAATTAACTAAGGTGTCCACATGTATCACAGTGCACTAAGGTATGTTAAAGAGGGTAATGCATTGCAAATAAACCATTTCAATTGATGGATTTAAAAGGTTTCTTTACAAATAAGGGTCTGTGACGAAATCACTCATCTTGAGAGTACACGCTCATTTTTTGTAGTTGTACTGCTTTTCTATTCCTTAGGTCAGGGTTTTCATGCGAGACGGGATTCAGTAAATTCAGGACAATGGTCAGAAGCAGTCCTTGCAGAAGTAGAACATGTTATTACCTCATTTTGCTGTCAAGACGAATGGCAAACAGCTCTTTGCTTCCATGACCTCTTGCACTTTCAGGCTATTAGCTTTGACAGCCTTAGGATCCCCCCCAAACATTTTTGCCTTCCTCCTCTACATTTCTGACTCCCTGGATGACTCAGAGCTGGGCTGCATAGACCATTGCTGAATTTAGAGTTGTGGGAGGAGACTTCCTTGCATCTGAATAGGTTCTGTCACCCTTCCACAATGCTGTCTCCACCCCCTGTGGTCATACTTCACCAGTGAGGACAGAACTGGTTTGGATTGGGCTTAGCGACCCTTGTCAAAGAGAACAAAGACATTTTGTTGTATATGTATTGGACCTAAAACCCCAGAGCTTTAGACTACCTCTGGATTCAAGATGAACCTTTGCCAAGGAGAAGAGCTGGAGAAACTGGAGGAGGAGTACTGCCCATTTGCTGTGCACTGTTTGGGGCTTGCCTGCAATGGCAGTTTCTGCCAAGGAAAGGAAAAGGATTTTGCTGTGTGCTGTGTCCCCCTGCTTGAAGGAGATCTCCAAGGGTTTTATTTGAGCTTGCCTCCTGACTTTCCCCTCAGTGCCCCAGAACTTCCTTGCTGGGAGTTATGACCTGCCAAGAGGTGCCGATGACTGTGTTTTGGCCTCTGGAGGTGGTTCTTGCTGTATGGAGCTCGATTAGCAAAGCAACTACAAGAAAATTGTTGCATCGCTCTTCTGGCAGCTGTTTTTCTGACACAACACCTCTGTACGAGAAAAATGTCCACGCCTTGCCACACCACTGCAGAAACCGACACAGCATCTGCTGCAAGAACTGGCATCCTGGATTTTCACATATCATACCTGTGCGGCAAGTTTTCTAGATGCATCACCTGTTGCCTGAACCGTCACGGAATCAATTCAACACTTACCCATACAGACCGGATTTGACGCATCACTTCTGCATGCAGCAGAACTGTTCTATCACCTCCCCATGGTCTCAGGAACTGACGCATCTCTTTGTTTTTCTATGCTTCCCATCTCTGTGGCTTGTTTGGCCTTGTGAATTTTGACGCATCTACAGGTAATTTGTGAGAAATCACACACCCATTGTTTTCTATGGATCCAGTTGTTTGAAACCTTTTTAAAGTCATATTCTTATTACATGTATGTTGGATTTTTGTCGTTTTTGTCTTGGTGTGTTTAGATAAAGATACCTTATTTTTCTAAACTGGTGTGGTGTCCATTTGTGGTGTTATCACTGTATTACTGTGTGTTTTTAGTACAAATACTTTACGCATTGCCTTTGGGATAAGTCTGTCTTCTCGTGCTAAACTACCCAGGGGTGAGCAGGGGTTATCTAAAGTGTTAACCCCCTACCCTGACTAGAAGCAAGGGTCCCTATTTGGACAAAGTTACCTACCTCTGCCAACAAGAGGTTCCCATTTGTAACCAATAGAATCTACCTCTATACCGCTACAAAGGTGTCAGAGAGTATAAAGATGCATGGAAAAGTTTAAAAACGGACACAAGCATAGGAATAGTTTTTGCGGTCTCTCGGTTTTTAATTGCATTTGAGGGTTCAGACAGAAAAGGTTAATGCAGCTGTAGCTCTAGGTGTCAACACTTAATTGGCGCTGCTTTCTTCAGGCTATCCCTTTGTCTTTTTTATACCTGTTTAAATGAAGTAGAGTTATACAATCACACGTTTGTATTGTTATTGAACAGCCTATGCTTTTTTGTTCTCTTCATCATTTAATGAATTAATGTACTATAGTTGGATATATGCGTAGTACATATTTTATACTATTTTATGCTTTTTAAACTAAATTTAAGTATTGATGTTTTTAAATATTTGTAAAGGCATTGATGTGTGTTGATTATTTGCACTTTGATGGAAGCCGAAAGGAAGGCATGATGATGATATCTTTTTTCTACGATCATTGAACAAAGCTGAGTTGGCCCATCGTGGCATGAACCATGGAAACCCTCTCATTTATTCAGTTATTACAAATAAATGGTACCAATCATGTTTTACCTGAGCTGAACTATTTTCCTTTTTATATGGGTTCACTTTACAAAATTATGACGACTCAAAATTCTGAGAGAATATTTGTATGCTGGATGAGATATTTGCTTGTCAACATGAAATCTGCTTGCCTTTATTGCTCTCTGAGATTAAAGTCAAATGAAGTGTCAGCATTACTCAGAGAAGGAAATGGGTCCAACATGAAGGTGTTCGATCCAGTACTCCTCTCTCATGTCTGGGCCTGGGCAAACACTTTATTAACGTTGTCGTGGAGAAAAGCACTCCCTAATATAAAATGTATTTATATGAAAGAGAAGGTGTAGATGAAGATGGAATCTAATTAGAATTTATGACAGTTTAACTTCAAACCCTTCTTGACATGGAGGATACGGATTTTGACAGCTTCTGTTTTCCAGGGCATGGCTGGGAATCACATCCTTAAAAGCAAATATGCAATGTCAGCCAGCGCATCTCAGCTACAAGTCGAAAGAAACAAGCTCAGCTGGCTTGTTAATCTTTTTCCACTTGGCTATTATTTTAGCAGACTCGTAGTCAAACTGTTGCTAGAATTCATATTGGTCTTGTGAACGGCTTCTCAGAAAGGATAGGAATCAATTTTGAAACTTCTCATTCATTAGAGAGGAGGGAAAATAGCATTGGCAACTATTAGAAATAAAACACTACAGTGCACTCAGTAGTTGATTACAAAAGAGGTGCTCCTCGACAAACAACATAATCAAAGTTCAAGATAAAGATAATTGAATCTTTCACAACCCGTCACTAAAACTCAGTGAAAGGAAAGCTTGTGTCACTTCAAACATTACTGGCAAAGTTGTCCACAGCTTGATACAAAAAACACCATTATTTTAAAAAGAATCGTGTGACACAGACTTCTATAGCTGTGCAGCCAGTGATTTGTTTATGGCCCTGGAGAGGGCCTCTATTTTTTGGTCGAGCATTCCAGACTTCTTGTATATACTTTATCATATACGTAAATGTGTATGTACTTTGTGGGCTCTGGAGCGCTGCCCTAGGACTTTTATGCTTCGGCTTAGGGGCTTTTTTGTTTGTTCAACTGCCTCTATTCCTCTAGTCTTGATAGAAAACGACCACTAGAGGTCAGTAAAATACCAGAACTGCTTTTTGCTTCTTCAACTGCCTCTATTTAACCTCATCCGTGCGGTGCAGATTTACCGCCGGTGCTGGGCCCTAATGTAAATGGGTGTGGTCATGACGGAACGGTTCTGTCATGAGCACAGCTCGACCGATGCTCATGACGGAACCGTTCCGTCATGAGCATCGAAAGGGTTAACTGTCTTGATAGAAAACCAACAGTAGAGGTCAGTAAAATACCAGAATTGCTTTCCGCTGAGGGACTTTTTTCCTTTTTCTGGCAAGTGCTTCTATTTAACTTTCTTGATACAAAACGTCCAGCAGAGGTCAGTAAAGTACCAGAATCCCTTTAGCATTCTCTAGATTCCAGTCCATAGAAATTGTCTTCCACGAGCACCCGTAGACAATAGTATTTTTTTCAAATCTTGTATCAGTGATATGATTTTATAATAAAAACAGAGCTTTGGACTATACCATTTAGTGCTGAAAGGCAATATTTCTCTCCAGGTGTTCCCAAACCTGGCATATCACGCAGTTTGGGGTTTACTTTCCATCTAAGTTAAAGAACAGTTGATGTTTCAGCACCCAGGCTAAGGTGCTGCATAGCTAAATACATATAAGTTCCCAAAGGCGAGACAAATTTAATTGCAAATGCTTGTTGTTCCTTTACATTGAATCTGCCAACTGTCTTGGCGAGGGGCCAGGCAGATAAAATTTGCATAGTTTCTCAGTGGTTTTCCTCTGTCCTGCAGGAATGGAGCAAAATGATGTCATGGCTCCCAAGTTGTGTTTAGAGGCCCAACCCATTGTTTGTTTCCTGCAGAGTTTTGTGCTGATTATTGTAAATGTTAGGTCGCAAAGACATTGTCTGCAGTGCCATCAAGGGGTGTATGCCATTCAAACCTTTTTTATTTATATATGCAATTTGTGTAGCGCGCAAATACCCTGGGGTGTCACACCGCTGTGGAGTAAAAACGGAGAGCAGCTGAGTATGGTGACTACCGGTTGAAGAGCCAGGTTTTTAATAGTTTCCTAAATGTCATGAGGGTAGGACTAGTTTTAATGTGGAGGGGGGGGTATTCCATAGTCTGGCTGTGGCCGCTGTGAAACGTCTGTCTCCCCAGGAGGTTTTCTTTGTGCGCGGGACATTGAGTAGGTGAGTTGTGGAGGAGCGCAAAGGTCTGGTTGGGGTGTATGGGCATAGTACTTTTTTTAGGAACTCAGGTCCTGTGTTATTGATCACTTTGTACGCTTATCCTCAACAAGGTGTCTGAGGCATTCTGCAACTCCATACAGTCCTGCCATAAGGCATGTCCACAAAAATGGGGATCAGTGGCATCGATATTAACAGGTAGCTTTAATTAGCAACAGTGATTATAACCGGACAATTTGAAGACATTTATCTGTTAACTTTAAACTACTTTGGGCCCAATCATTAGTCAACGTCTATTGTGGGTCTCAATTCTTTTAAATGCAGTTCAAAAGTGATGGTGGTGGAGATAATTCCATTTCAGGTGCAGATAGAACTATAGTCAAGCATAAAATATGCTCAGCGATGGTGTTTGCATAGCTATTTGGCACCAGTAAAAGCTGCCACACATTGTGGGGAACCCAACACAAAATAGGTGAATTCTTCCACAAATTACATGTAGTTCCCTATTTTGAGATGTCAGGCTTAGAACTAATGTAAGAGAGTGCCCATACATTTGCTCCAATGGCGATAGTTTTGACTCAGAAAATGCACTAAAGCCTGCTGCCCAAGCCCCAGTGCTCTCTCCCTAAAACTGATATGTGTGAATCAGTTGCCCCAATTGGCAAGGACTTAAACCCCCTTATAAGTCTCTAATATATGGTACCAGTGGCCAAGACAGGAATCTGACCCCTTGCCAGGCGGTGTGAACTCCCAGAGGAGTCAGAATCAATGGTCTGAATGAGAAGGAGGTCACACCTCCCTCCTTAACAGAATGGCAAGTGAAGAGGAACATCAAGGTGGTGAGCTTCAAAGGCTGCACCACCTATGATATGCAGCCAGGCTGCCTACCAAAGGAGAAAGCAGTGTTCACCCTGCTCCTAGGTGCATTTGCACCCCGACGGGTGTGAAAATGAGGTATTCAGGAAGGCTTTCCACACCTCTAGGATAGGCTACCTGGTCTGTACAGCTAAGTATGAATTCTGCCATTTCTCAAAGTGGAAGAATGGAGGGTTCTTGGTAAAAAAAGATGACCTACACCTTCGGATGTCGTCACCTTAGAGGAGGATTAGCTGCTGGAGCTAGTAGCTCATTGGTGACTTGCACCCACACCCCTAACGCCCCTCCATCTAGGATTTAAGGCCTACCCCTGACACCAGAACCTCCGTTCTGATCTGACTTCCAACAAAGGGCACAGGAAGAGGCCTAAGTGTGAGACAACAGGAGCTGCACAAACCAAAGACATGATGGCTGGAACTGTGGCAACCTTCCTGGAACTGCGTGACTGCAAGACTTGGACAAAGCTTAATTCTCCCAGACAGAGGGACCCCCATTGAGTGCCAAAGTCAACTCCAGACTTCCCTGGACTAGTGACACTAGTCCCCTGCACTAGTCCCCTGCACAAAGAATTGTTAGTCATTGGGCCCTCTGAGGGATCTCTCAATGGTGGATGGTCCAGTGCAGTGCATAGTGAGAAACATAGTTCTGCCCTCCATGAAGTTTCAAGCAGCTACCATGGTCCCAAATAACTTTCTGCTTCGCTTTCTGCTACCAAAGCTTGTTGGTCGCCAATTTGGAACTCCGCAAAATTTTCATCCGACTGAATTGTCATGGCTTGACCTGGGCCCTGCTTCACCTTTACCCTCCTTGGGTACCACGCAACTTGACCTGCAGGTGACCATTTCTCACTAGTGCTTTTTCCCATTGACAGAAATGATAATGTTTTGCAGTACTGCTTTGCACGGATTTAATATTGCTACCCAAATCCATATCTCTGGTTAGAGTGATATGATTTACTTTGTTTTGTTGTCCAAAATTAAATAAAAATCTGCTTTATATTTATAAATTGGTTTTGGATTTCTTTTGAGTTGTTTCAATGACTTATTGTTAATTTTGGTACTCTGAAATGCTTTACACATGTTGCTCCAGTAAAGCCTGACTGCTCTTTGCCACTCTGCCTGGACTGAGCTAAGGATTTATCATAGTGAATCCAAGACATAATTGGGGTATTGTAAGTATTGCATGATTAGGCCTAACCAGTGTCACCACATAATGTTTCACCTTCCTACATTGGTGTTATGATCCTGAACTTGTTTTTTGCAGTACCACTTGGGTATCAGTGATTTTTGCACAAGAAATCCACTATTGACTTTAGACTCAAATATCATTTGTTTTAGAATGTCTTCAATTGGAATTTTAGGACCCTGTGTTGACCCCCATTCCAATAGTGCAACAAATTGACTTAAGAAAGTTAGGAAAATGTTTAAAAACTTTTTTTAAGTTTTAAAAAAGTCCAAACTTTCAAGTAAAATGTTAGGCACACTAGAGGCTGGTAAGGAACTCAACCTGTCAATCTTCCCAGCCCTTTAGATCAGTGATCCGAGGGTTTTGTATAAAGCAAGGGGCATTACTTATAGAGTTACAGCTAAAAAGAAGGAATTTGAAAAAGCCCTCAGCTACTTTGAAAAGGAAAAACTAGAGGGGGAGAGCCATTACTCAGAGGAAGACTTTGAAGAAGGTGAGTATGATTCCCTAGCTCATACTGTTGATGATGAAGATGATGGGGAAGAAGGTGTAGACCAAAACTCTCCATCCTTTCCCAGACACACTTAACCAGTGGGACGTGACTGAAGTCATTCCAGCAGACCCCCTAATGGTAAGCAGCCACGGTCGGTAGTTGGAGTACCTCCTGGGCGGTGATGTGGGGTACAGGTAGTAAACTATGGATTACATATAAATAAATAAAACGAATTTCGTTGCGTGCACTGCAACCCCATTTATTTATATGTTTACTTACCTGTAAACCTCCGTAATCCATAGTTTACTACCCCTTCCCCTCGCTCTTCCCTTCCCCATGTCACCGCCTGGCAGGTACTCCCAGTACCAACTGGGGCTGCTGGTAGGGGGGTTGTAAGCTGTGAGGAAGAGCTTTATCTCCTCTCCCTAGAGGAGAAAAAGATTGAACTTGAGGAAAGGGAAATTATCTCTTGAAGAGAAAAGGATCTCTTAAAGTCCTTTTGCAGCAAGCTGCAATGCAAGAAGAAGGAGATGTCAGTGGCACCCTAGGACGCATATGTCCACGCGTCTCAGAGCTCTTCAAAGGCTTCCAGTGAAAAATAGGATCAGGTTCAAGGCCCTGGTACTATTCTTTCAGGCCTATCACGGGTGGGGTGCGGGGTACCTCAGTAAGAGAGTTACCCATTACGCACCTCTAAGAACTCTGAAATCCTCCTCCCTGAACCTAGCTCCAGTCCCGAGAATAATGAATGCCCGGTCGGGTGGCATCTGTTTCATATTTCTAGGAGTACAGGCATGGAATGCGCTCCCCATGTCACTAAGATCAGTGACAGACTTAGCCAGTTTTAGGACACCCATTAAGTCCTGGCTATTCCGTCAATGAACTTTCATCCCTTAGCAGCATCTTGTCACGTTAGCTCCTGAGGTTGTCAGTGGGGTTGCCGAGAAGGCCTTTTGAAGCACCAGAACACTCTTGTTCAGTAGCTGTCTTTATTCATTCATTCATTCATTGGAAGATGGGCTTCTGTACACTTAGGCCAGGGAACCCAAAACAGGGGCAACCAGGAGAGTGGTGGTTCCCCAAGTATACAGAGAGCTTATTGTGACCTTAGTTAGCACATGACATATCCCTAGCTGGGCATCTGGGACAAATCAAAACCTGGGAGAAGTTAATTGCCCATTTCAATTGGCCCCAGATGTCTGAAAAAGTTGAGGAGTTTCATCACTACTGTTCCACTGGCCAAGCCTGTGGCAGGACATGTGCACAACCAAAGGCTCCCCTAGTTCCGCTTCCATGGGTTGGGACTCCCTCTGAGAGGGTAGAGATTTAAATTGTTCATCCCCTTGATCCTCAAACTATATATGGGAACATATTCATTCAAGTGGTAATGGAACATGGCACTAGACCTCCAGAGGCAATTCACCTCAGGACTGTCACTGCCCCTGCAGTGTAAAATGCCATCCAGGGAAGTTTTTTTTTAAAAGAGGTGGTCAACGATAGAAGAACAAATTTGAAGTGTGCATATATAAAACACGTGGGGGTGCTGAGTGAACAACAAGCTTCTGACCCCTATCATCCTCAGGCAAATGGTTTAGTGGAAAGGTTCAACAAAACGATGAAAGGCATGATACTTGACCTCCCTAAAAAACTCAGAAGATGAGATGTCCTATTACCTTGTCTCTCATTTGCCTACTGAGAGGTGCCACAAAAGGGGTTTGGATTCAGGCCTTTGAACTTTTGTTTGTCTATCCTGTAAGGGGTCCTCTATGTCTGGTGAGGGAAGGATGGGATACACCTCTCGAAAAGCCCAACAGGATATTATACTGGCTCTGCATTGATGCATGGCTGAGTACATGAAGAGAGCAAGCCAACATTTGGAGGCCACCCAAGAGTTTATCAAGCACTTGTATGACCAAATGTCAGCACTGGTTGAGTACCAACCAGGTCAGTTGGTGTGAGTGTTGAAGCCTGTGGCTTCCAGGCCCCTCCAGGGCAAGTATGCTGGGCTCTATCCTATTTTGGATAAGAAAGGGGAAGTCAACTACTTGGTAGACATAAACACCTCTATGAGTCCTCATAGAGTACTTCATGTAAATTGCCTAAGCCACACCAGGACAGAGCAGACATGACCATGCTCATGGTGACTGATGGAGGCCATTATGAGGAAAGTAAACTGCTCCCTACCCTACTGTTAAATAACCCACAAGATGAATCAGCAGATGGTGTTGTTTTATCAGACTCTCTGACTGACCAGCAGCAAGATAACTGCAGGCAATTTGCTGAGGTCTATTATTTGACTCCTGGTCAGACAACATGGTGTACCCATGATGTGGACGCTGGCGGCAGCCTCCCTGTCTGATCATGTCAAAGTATGCATCACATCTGAGGTAAGCAAGATATTAGAACTAGGGGTAATTGAACCCTCTGACAGTCCATGGGCTAGCCTAGTGGCACTGGTCCCCAAACCTCACTCCAAAGGTAGAAAACCAGAGATGTGGTTCTATGTACATTACATGGTTTTAAATAAAGTCACTAAAACTGATGCATACCCCATTCCAAAGGCCGATGAGCTCATTGACAAGATAGGTGCAGTCAAATTCTTGAGTACTTTTGATTTAAGATCAGGGTATTGGCAGATTGGACTCTCTCGTGGAGCAAAGGAGAGGACAACATTTTCAACCTCTGAAAGCTACTTTCATTTTAAGATAATAAAGACAACTCCAGACTCCTCTGAACCAGGGACACTCTTGAATATCTTTACACAATACAAATTAAATAACATACCATAACATAACTTGTCCTCCGCAGACCGAAAGTAAAAACAGCGTACCAGAACCAATGAATCGCTGGCCATTGGGCCCTCCGAGGGACTAATCAAAAGTAGAGGGTTCATTGCATTGTGGGAAATGCAGTCCTGACCACCATGAAGTTTCAGGCAGCTTCGTACCTCTGGATGTTGAAATAACTTTCTGCTGGGCTTACCACGGCCTAGGCTTGTTGGCCTCCAGTCCTGCAACCACCGCCTTTACTTGATGCTGCATCTCAAGAGGACTCTGCAAAACCTTCACCCGATGTCAGCAAAGGCTTTGATGTTGACTTATTGCACCCTGTTCCCCACCAGCACTGTGTGAGAGGTAAAACAAGCTCTTCCCTGGCTCCCGCGTCAGCACCAAGGACAGCCAGGATAACTCTGCAACCAGGCTTCTTGACCCAGGTAAAATCAAATCGGGTATTGTAGCTTGGTCCAGGGACCCACATAATGTTTTCCCTCCTTGGGTTCCAGGAAAATCAACCTGCAAGTGCAGGGGGTGTTTTCTCCTAATTTGTTCCCCTTTCCTTGTGTGCTGTATTCTTGAAGAAAGAGGAAAACGCCGCTTGAAATTGTTTTTGTTTATTAAGGTGCCCATTAATGCACAACAATGCAATCCTGCATGAAACGCAGACACCCTTGCACCAGGGAGTAAGGGTGCCTGTGTTAGCACTAAGAAGCAAATTATATCCCAGTGCGGGGGAAAAGTAGAGGAATGCAATGTTCTTCATAAATACATTGCATTCCTGACCTTTCACAATGGCATAGGGCAGCACAGCAAGAAGCCTTACAGTTCTGCTTAATGCAAATTACCTGTAAACGTTGGCCTTTGTCTCTTCAACAATTCAACTTCTAAAGTTTCAGGTTGCAATCTGAAGAGCATCCATGGCTACTTAGAGTCATACCCAGATACCCAACATCCACAGTTCGCCCCATCTTTGCTAACCTACAAATGTTCTTATTTCTGCACCACAAATTCCAAATATTTAGAACAAACAGTTGAGGTGTTTGCAAAAAGCATACTACCCTCCATTTTGGAGAAATGATTTATACAACCATTAACCCCCGTCTGTTTCCTAAAATCTCAAAGTCCATCAAAATTTGTGGAGAGTATGCCTTTCCCAATTTAAAATATTTTTATAAAATTTACAGTACAGCTAGTTCACAATACCTGAAATTCAAGAAATTGACAAAGTTTCACATTACAAAATTACACCTCAATGTTTTCTCTCAAAAGCTTGGTTCGACCAGAAAGTGCATAATTTCATTTGATCTGCCACATAAAGGGCCAGATGTACAAAGAGTAGGAATAGTGATTTCCAAGTAGCAATTTCATCCAAATTGCTGTTGCTTGTGTATGAAACATTTTGTTCCACACTTGTGATTCTGAGTGAGTAGCAAATCGACCTAACTAATGAATATTAATGAGGTAAGTCGCAGTTTGCGACCCATAAGGAATGCCTATCATCACTGGGATGGTGGTCTGCTAAGTTCAGCAGACCACCATGTCTGTTATTGCCTTCGAATAAAGTACTTTTTTAGTTTTGTTTAAATGCAACCCATTTTCTTCAAAGGAAAACCAGATGCATTTCAACACTACAAAATTAAATGTTTTGGTTTCATTTTTGAAGAGCAGGCAGAGGTCTGAGGGACCACTGCCTGCTCTTCAATTTTTTTTTTCAACATTCACAAAGAGGGACCCCTTCCAATTTACAAATGCATTTCCACCAATTTTGAGTTGGTTGTACAAAATAGAAAGGTTTTGTGACCTCATTTTACTCACAAAACCTTGATACATAACTCTGGAAATCGCTATTTGGAAGGGGTGCTGCAAACATGCCCCTTCCAAATATTGACTTCTATACCCACACTGAGATTCTGGAGAATCGCGGTTTGGATGTTTGTACATTTGTGATCACAAAATGCTTCGTACATTTTGCCGTAGTGTCTTGTAAATATGTATAGCAGGACCCTTCTGTTCCTTGATGGACTACATAGAAGAATGTCGTGATTGTTTGGGTGTGGTTAATAAAGTTCATGACACAATGCATACAGTCAGTTAACAGTTTCAATCTGAAGAATAAAGATCTGCACTACAGAGGTCCGTGTGTTTTTGTGGTAATGTGAATGCTACTGGGATGGGGAGGACTCCACAAAGGGTGACGAGTTAGGGGATCTGCAACCTGAGGTAACAAGAGTGATCTTCCTGAGAATTTACTGAGGTCCAGTAAACTGCTTGTGCATGCCACATATGCCTCAGTCTAAGTGGAGCAGTTGATGATTGGCGTATGTGTAGTAAATGCGCTGCTCCAGCCAGTGCAAGGCTTTTGTAGAACAAGAAGGCCCTACAGAAAGTTCATTCACTGTCAGCCCAGAACCTGCAGGTAAGGCCGAAAAATGTAAATGTAAAAATGTAAATTGATACTTGTATAGCGCACTACTCACCCTCAAGGGTCTCAAGGCGCTTGTACGAAAACCGCTGTGGAACCCATCCTGGCTTTCCCTGTGATGCGTCCACTCCTGGGCACCCCCAAGGTGGAGGCCAGGCATCCTTAGCGTTGTGGGGGCCGTTGTGAAGATTAAGCAAGCTATTGGCCAGAGTTGCAGAGTGGGACTCCATGATTGGAATAGGCACTGAGGCGAGAATTATCAGGTCCATGGAATTTTGAGCCCAAGACCCGCCGAGGCGGGGAATTGAACCCTGGTCCCGGGCTAGACCTCTGCATCAGAGTCTGCTGCTGCAACATAATATAGAGCCAAAATACATACAGTAAGTTAGCCCAAAAGTTAGTTAGGTACAGAGAAGCACCGAAGGGCATAACACCCAAGTACAGAAAAGCCCACCAAAAGCAGAATCATCCAGGCATCACAAAGCAATAAAGGCAGTGAAAACACGGTATGATGCAGAAAGTTGAAAATGGTGATGACCATGCATATGAGAAAAAGCTTCACTCACCGTAAAAGATGAAAAAGAGGCCACATGGCATCAGATCTGCCAAAAAGACACTGATGCAAGCACGCATCTGGGGCTTAGAGATAGTATGAATGGAGCAGCTCCTGGCGGGCAGCCGACAGTGACAGAACAAGCCCTGCTTTCCATAGCATGACAATCCACAAGTGGTTATGATGCACCTTGTTTTTGATACCACCACTTCCATTCTATGCAGCCAAAAAGCAGAATATTGGCACCAGATGGACTGCTTAGGATCAAATATTTTGATGATTTCGTAGATGAACTAGAAGAAACAAATGAGAAAAAGCTAATCAAATACTTAAAGAATCTTGCAGGTTATGTTGTGAAAGAAGCAATAAAAAACATACCAAAAGCTGAGGAAACTTCTTCCCATTTAATTAAAGTGGCATTAGGAATCAAGTTCAATCCAATGCCGAAAGTTTACTATTAAAGGTACATCATCAACCAAGCCAGACAGTAAGCTGGAGAACTAATGGGTGAGTTTGCTGAAAGACTTGAGTCACTCATCAAGCATTGGAAGTTCAATTAATTCAATGATGAAGAAGCTCTCTATCTCAGAGTCATCAATGGTGGCCTTTCTGACTAACATTAGTACTAACATTAGGAAACAGGGTTTAGTGCCAAAAATTATTGTAGCTGAAAAGCAGGTGTTAAAAGAAGAAATGCTTTTCATTTCTCCCTTCTTTTCTGACGTAGCATGTGTGCTGCACTCTACAGCACACATACAAAGTAGGAGAAATATTCTCACTTGTCTAGCCATAGTATTTTGTACTGGAACGTTGCCCTTCCTGTACGAAACATATGGTAGATCCAGGCATGCAACTTAAAACTGTGGCGCTAAGGTGTGGGCATGGCACCCTGTAGCTGAAATCAGCACTGGCGCTAGGAAGAGGGGAGGAGAGAGCCACCTCTTTGTGAATATGGCGCTCTCCTGCTTTCTCCCTGTCACACAATGCAGCACAGCATTTTAGGCTGCTGCACTGCATTCCGTGACACTTTTGAGAATCTGCGTCTTAGTCTGGACCAAGGGATTTTGGCTGTCAGAGCAGATGAACATACAGATCGACAAGCTGCTAACATAGAAGCTGGAGTAGTCCAGAGTGAATCAGCAATAAACATGTAAAGTAAGTAGAGGCACATGGTAATTGTTCCAGCACTAGACAGACATGCAAAGGTTGTGGGGAAAAAAAAATGTCATAACAGTTTGCAAAGTGAAAGAGAAAACAACTGCGTCACTTAGAGTAGAGAAATTGGACACCAGAAAGTTTAAGAAACCCTCTAGCCACACTCACAAGAACAAACAGCGACAACAATTTAGACAAATGGAAACTAAACGATGTCGATCATTGGCAAATTTATCTTCCAATAGTTCAGCATAGGCAAGCAGAGTTGTCAAACGCGTCATGCGAACCCTCAAGAGAGTAGTTTAGCACACTGCTCTAGAAGGAAGAGATCTTAATTCAGCTCTTCTTGCCTGTAGTTCAACTTCGCATTCCCCTACGGATGAAAGCCTTGCCACATTGATGTTTGAGAGAGACCTGGGAACAAGATTGCTGTAATGGAACACTCATAGGTCAACAGATGCAGATGAGATCCATACAACGGATTCCTTGCTCAAACCAAGAATGAAGACATATATTGATAAATGCAGATTTGTTTGGGGCACAGTTTTTAGGGAGCAAGGCTGTGTCCTTCTCAAGCAAAAATGGAAACACAAGCCTGGTGCTTCATTAGATGCTGAACCGCTTAGGTTTATGATGAGTAAAGGGCATATGGGACTGCCTAATGTCCTGAAAAGCTCATCACTAGAGATTTGTCAAACGTCAAGCACCTACCTTGATGTTCCTCAACTCCAGATGTCAGGAGCGATGCCTGCCCACCTGGAAGTCTGGAGAGTCCACATCCTACACCTACCTCTGCATCACTGGTGCCAGAGGGAAGCCATGCTCCGCCCCTGGAAGACTAGTTCAAGCACGTAAATGAATCATTGAAGAAGTATTATTTGTATGTAATATTTATCATTTTTAGTAACAGAGGGGGCTATGTAGTGTCTTGCAAATATGTATAGCGGGATGCTTCAATTCCCTGATGGACTCCGTAGAAGAATGATGTAATTGTTTGGGTGTGGTTAGTAAAATTCATTACACAATGCATGCTGTCATTTAATGGTTACATTCTGAAGAATAAAGACATGCTCTACAGAACATGGACGTCATCTGGGGTTAGTCAGGGGCTGCAACTGTGACCTCCAGCATGCTCCCTGCTACTCCTGGCACTTCTTTTGTGACCCCTGCCATCATTCGACGCCAGCGGTAACAAAGGAAGGGCTGAAGTAGTGATGAGCAACCTAGAGGTCACAGCTGGACCCCTGGCTACCCTCAATGACATCCATTCAACCAAGCTCCATGTGTGACATGGTCGTTTGCCTGCTCAGGCTGAGGAGGACTCAACACTAAAAAACAAACATCTGCCATTTTAAACATCTCTTGAGTAGAAGTTAGTTAATGAGCCACTGACACCCATACTATGCATCCTTCCATCCCAATCCAGAAACAAGAAAACTATACCCAGAACAAGGAACCCACCAACTGTAGAATAAAATAAGTATTCAACTCAGCTACCTTACCCACAAGTGTACAATTACAGAGTAGGTGAAGAGGCAGTAATCATTTTACCTAGCACTGTCCTTTAGCAGGCCAAATGAAACAAGGCAACACAAACCCAAAGAAGAAACCATTTTACCTGAGTCATCCTGCAAACAAAGCTCTGCATCCTACAGCCAAGAAAGGGTAAATGTCCAATGTCAGAAACTAATTTCTATCTTATCTTGTGTACACTGCCAGATGTTATGACATGACACAAACCAGTATGGAGCACAACATTGGATTTTTAAACACATGGAATCAAATGAACCAAGAGTCAGTCACTGTCAATATGCTATTGTTATTCAGGAGGTCCTTATGTCGAAAGTACTGTTTTATAAAAATGAATGAGGGTGTAATAAACACCTTTTGGCACAAGATGTTTGAGAATTAGGTGTTTTAGGTGGAGGTATGTATTAATACCCAGAATGTAATGTTCATGCGGAGGTATTCATTTCTATTGTTTTTAATAATAATTGTAATCATTTAAGTTCAATGAAAAGCAATACTTATCAGGGTCTAATATAAACCTTCTGGCACAAGATGTTTGGGAGATAGGGGTTTAGGGTGGGGGAATTGATTAATACCCAGGTATTATTTTTCTAGGTATTTATTTAAAATTTCTTTTGATAATATAAAAAAACAATTAAAATCAAAACCTATGCGGTTGTAATACTCACCCTCTAGCACATGATGTTTTGAAATAGGGGATTTGGGTGGGGGAGTGCATTAATAGCCAGAAATTAATTTTAATACCCAGGTATTATTTTATATCAAGTATCATTATTAATGTTCTTAATCTAGAAACAAATAAAAGTAATACTTATCAGGGTGTAATATACACCCTCTGGCATGGAGTGTTTACAAAATATGGGTTTAAGAGTGTACTAATACTCAGGAATTAACGATAATGCCTTGGTATTAATGTATATTTATTTTTTAATATTAGTTTTAATAATTTAAAAAACATTTAAAAGCAAATCTAACTAGGTTGGAATACTCACCCTCTGACACAATAAGTTAGGGAAGTGAATTAATTGAATTAATACCCAGGTAATATTTTTTGTGCAGGGTAATATATCTTAAATTTTAAAACATTTTAGGAAAAAATTGGTTAGCGTGGAGATATGTACACTCATATTTTTTTTAAATAAACAGTAAAAACTAAGCAAATATTGAGAAGTGAACCAACATTAATATTTATTGAAATAAATTTGCAGAACACATAAAACATATATAAAAAAGATGTATTTGTTTAAAAAAAGAATAATAACAGTAGTTTAAAAATATGTAAAACATTTCTAAGAATAGGTTAAAGTACATATTATTTTCTTTTAATAATATCTTTATCAAAATAATGTAATATAATTTTTTACAATTCTTTAAAGTGCTTTCCCATGCTTTTCTACTAAAGTTAATGCGAGAAATTGGCTTTTTTTCCTTTTTCCTTTCAGAGTTGACGTACGCGGTTGTGAGTCTGTTTCTTCAGTGGGTGGAGTGTTGCGGTCAAGATCGGAAGCAAGGAGGAGCTGAGGTCAAGTAAGACAAAATAAATGTAATAAACAGATTGTGGCTGGCATACTTTATTGTAAGGAGAAAGTAGGAAGGTAGTAAGAAGAATGTTAGTCATAAAATGTATCTTTTTAATGTTTTATCCATCATTTTATTTTCTATGCGGGATGATTGCTTTTTTTGCAGATTTACAAAAAAAAAATAAGTTTAAAGAAAGACTAAGATTTCTTTTAAAACAAAGCAAAGAACTATATATATATATATATATATATATATATATATATATATATATATATATATATATATATATATATATATATATATATATATATATATATATATATATATATATATATATATATATTACTTTTTTGCCACACGTTTTTTTGAACAAAGTATGTCGTATTCACAGTGCTCAGAGCACGTGGAAGTTTGAATAATATGGATGAATAAAATGGATGTCTTGAATCACAGTTTGGATTTTTTAGACATTTTTAAGTTTATTTTGTGTTTTTTTGCGTTATGCTCCCACTATTTTCTCTTATTGGATTTTTAATGTGTTGGTGTGATTTTGTTTATTGCAATATATTCTATTTGTATAAATTGTAGTAGGCTTTTTATTGTGTTTTGTAGTTGACTTTGTAAATATTTTGATACTTTTAAAGGTGTTGCACATTTTCTCTAAGGTAAGCCTCTCTGCGCTGTGACTGGTTACCAGGGGTTGAGCTTAGATTTAAATGATTGTATTCTTATGCTGGATTTTTGGAGCATTAGGAACTTTTGTCTTTTGGATTTGGTGAATTGTTTCCTCGGATATGGGTGGATTTAAATGGAATGGATGGTGGACTGCACCAATGGATTTGTTGTGTTTTTTTGCCAAAACCCACTACTTTTTCAGGATTTTTTGGGGGGTTGCATTTTTTCATATTACCCACTACGTTTTCCAGCAGTGATTCTGTTGGAAAATACAGTTATGCCAATCTGTGTCTCCTTTGATAGTTTACAATGTGTTGGGGATTGCTTCATGGATTATTGATTTGAAAGTTTGAATTATTGGAGTGCAGAAGACTCTTGGTGAAGAGTTGTTGTTTATGAATCACCAAGATTCTAAGAAAGAAGAAAACTGCAGGTAAAAACCGCAACATTCCTTTAATTTTGAAAAATGCTCTGAAAAGTGCTAATCTAATTTTTAAAAAGAATTGCAAAACAGGCATGTTAGACAGAATAGGTGTTAGTGTCAGTTAGAAGTGTAGTATGTGTGCTATATTGTCTATGTAGTCTGAAGCCACCATGAAAGAAAATAGTTGAATTTGACCCAGTAGTCGCTCTGATATTTATTTTGTTCTTTTGGAAATTCAAAAGTTCAGACTGCCAGTCAATGATTGTGCTATTCTCATTTCTTGGGGAAACCTTGCTACTTCCTCAAAATTTCCAAGAAAAGATAACAGTTTGGTTGAGGTTTTCCGATTGATTTGTTGAAGGAGTTGGGCCATCCCTCTAAGGTAATATTAGTCTTTGCACCTCCCTCTAAGCAGGTTGTGTAACAGTTCCACCACTTCACAGGAATCCTTGGATTCCTCCTGTGACCCAGCCTGCTTAGACGGCCAACTTAGATGACCAATCAATATATCCTCAAGGTAAATTGGTACAGGTGCAATTTGTCTTCATTTGTTGTAAAATACTATGATTCCATAATTGATTTGCAGTATTCATCCACAATGTCAGGAGGTAAAAAGTAGTTAGTTTCTTTAACTCATACTGCAGTTTACTGTATGAAATGTAATTCACAACTAAGGATTCTTTTTAAATTTTTCTCCGATAAGCCAGTGAAGAGTGAACAAAAATCCTTGTATTTTGGGTACTGGATACATTATGGTTATGGTGTTAGTCATGGGTAATTCAAAATCAATTAGCCCTTTTCTAGTAGTTTTATTGTGTGTTTTAGATTTTACCACTGTTAAAAAGTTAGTGTAGGTTGAAGTTTGCTTATCAGGGAATAAACTGTACAATAATGAATAATTGAATAGTCGGTCAATTGGAGCTAAGATATTTGAGGTGCAGCTTCTGACTACTCATTAGGTATGTTGGCCAATGGGGATACACCCAGGCGTGGTATAAATGGAGGAGACATCCAGTACTTTTTATGTAGCTGGTGTCCACTTGACAGCATGTCTCTCTGTCGTCTCTGATAGATTTTTACATCGTGTTTGAGCCCTAGGGAGCCCTGCATATAGAGAAATAAAGATATCATTATAAAACCTACCTCTGGAATCGATGAGGTGGGTAGCTTGTGTTTTTTTAATATCAGCATGTATAGATATGGGGGTAGTGGATTTAGACTGGTTGCCCTTTGATGCAATACTAAATATGTGTGAAAGGTGTTGTGTGCATGTTTACATGTGGACCCTGTAGACAATTATGTACATCACTTTGATGTTTAGAGATTAATGTTAATTATATGTATATTGTAATGAATTGTATTGTGCTCATTATGAAAATATATATACATATGGATGTTGACATGTATGTTTTTATGCTTTGTTCTTATTAGGTGTTATTATCGTGCTTAAATACAAGAGAGACTATTATTCTTTGTGTCTTGAAGAAGGTTGTTGTTATCAAGGGAGTACCACCGAAACGCGTCAACGCCTTTTTTTCTTACTTATGTGGTTGTATCCAAGGAACATGTTCATGCCCAATAGATGAATTTATTGATCGACATTTGAACAGACACATTAAATGAATTCCATGTGGAACAATCTAAATGTGATGTGACTAATAGATTGCACTTTTTCTGTGTCTTTCATAAATTACACATTTATGGTACTGTGGTTTTGTTGTAAATCTGATCAATCTATGATCTTTTTAGAATAGCAAAATTAGTTGATAAATTGTTTTAAATAAATATATATATTTTTCATATACTTTTGGTAGTTATGAGTGTTTGTATTATAATTGCCGAATAGGGTCCGTTTTTAACTTTGTGTACAAGGATTGTGTGCATCTGGCCCATTGAATGTCGGGAGTTATATAAATTTATGTGTTAGTTGAGAACCTTTTGGTTGTCCCAAGAGAATTCTGAATTCTTACTTACCTGTGGTACCCCTTCTCTTGGGTAGTGTGGTCGCTCCCAGTGTTGATATAGGATTTTCTCCAAGTGATAGGGCTAACTTGGTTTTCTGTCTTCTGGGTGTTGTTCTGTAGGCCTGAAAGGAAAAGTTAACATTACAAGAGGTTTTCAAAATAATTGCCATGTAAAGAGCAGCCATTGTTTACAAAATGTACTTTCTTTTTTTCTAAACTAATTGTTTGTGATCTTTTTTGGACATTTTACCTCTCAAGGTCTTTTGCTTGTTAAAGAAGTGCTGGTGATTAAGGGTTGGACTCCAGGTGATGGTTTTGTTCTCAATTTTTGGATGGCTGGTTTACTTGTCCTGTGGAAAAAAAAGTATACTGACTGTATGTTCCACTGTAAATGCATTACAGTTAAAATACCAACAACTGCCCGGCACCTTTCCTCAGGCAAGCACCCAATGGAGTTTGATCAGTAATTTTGCCCCTACACAACTGACCAATGAAAAATAAATGGATAGACAGAATGCAGAACAATGTCATACATTCACCCTAGTACAGAGATCTGGGCCTAAATCCATCGTTGTTTTTTATACCCCATTGCATTCCAGTTTGAACCCAGCCATATGCAAATCAGTCTTGACCCTGTGCCCAATGGGAATAGTCCAGCCCCAAAGGGCCAGGCCAGTCCTCCTTAGACTGGAAATAAGCATCCTAGGACCGGTTTAAGGGTTTCATCCCTCATCAGCCATGATAACCTGACTCCGGTGGCATTAAACCGGTCCCATCATGTTTGATCCAGTCCAGGGAGGACCTGGCTTGGCAGTTCGGGCTGGACTGTTCCCACAAGGAACAGGGTCAAGACTGATTTGCATATGGCTGGGTCCAAACTGGTGTGGTGTGGTGAGCAAAAGAATTATGGATTTAACCCAGACCTTTGTGACTCTGGGTGAATGTTTGCATTGCCCAGCATTCCGCCCATCAATTGTTTCTTTTGCATATCCTGCACAACTGACCAGCACCATCTCTGAGGCAAGCACCCAGTAGAGTTAGAATAGTAATTTTGCCCCCCACCACTGACCAGCACCTTTCCTGAGGCAAGCACCTGGAGGAGTAAGAATAGTCATTTTGCCCCCACCGCTGCCCAGCACCTTCCCTGAGGGAAGCATCTGGTAGACTTAGAAAAGTAATTTAGACCCCCACCACTGAATAGCACCTTCCCTAAGGCAAGCACCCCATGGTTAGAATAGAAATGCTTGCCCCACTACTGACCACCATTTTCCCTGACAAAAGCACCCGATGGAGTTAGAGATAGAATTGTAATTTTGCCCCACCACTGACCCTTACCTTCCCTGAGGTGAGTTCCTGGTGGTGTTAGAATAGTAATTTTGCCCCCACCACTGACCAGCTCCTTTCCTAGATATAATATTAATTTTGCACACATTACTGGCCAGCATCTTCCCTGAGGCAAGGACACTGCAGACATAGAATAGTGTTTTTACCCTGCAACACTGACCAGCACCTTCCCTGAAGCAAGCACCCTGTGGACCTAGACTTTTGCCCCCCACCACTGACCAGCACCTTCCTTGAGGCACATAGCAGTGGAGTTAGCATAGTAGTTTTGCCCTCACCACTGACCAGCACCTTCCCTGAGTCAAGCATCTGGTGGAATAGTAAGTTGGCCTCCCCATCACTGACTACCACCTTTCCTGCCACAAGCACCTGGTGAACATAGAACAATAATGTTGCCCTCCACCACTGACTAGCACCTTCCCTGAGGCAAGCCCTTGGCAGACTTAGAATAGTATTTTTACCCCCCCCCCCCACCACTGACCAGCACCTTCCCTGATGCAAGCACCCGGTGGAGTTCTAATATTAATTTTGCACCCATCACTGGCCAGCATCTTCCCTGAGGCAAGGACCCAGCAGACATAGAATAGTACCAGCACCTTCTCTAAAGCAAACACCCTGTAGACTTAAAATAGTAATTTTGTCCCCACCACTGACCAGCACCTTCCATAAGGCAAGCACCCATGGAGTTAGCATGGTAGTTTTGCCCTTATCACTAACCTGCACCTTCCCTGAGGCAAGCATCCAGTAGAGTTAGAATAGTAATTTGGCCTCCACATCACTGACCACTACCTTCCCTGATTCAAGCACTCTGTGAACTTAGAAATGTAATTTTGCCCCACCATTGACCAGCACCTTCCCTGAAGCAAGCTCCCTGTAGACTCAGTATAGTAATTGTTGCCCCTACCACTGGCCAGCACCTTCCCTGAGGCAAGCAACCGACAGACTTAGAATAGTATTTTTACCCTGCAACATTGATCAGCACCTTTCCTGAAGTAATCACCCTGTGGACTTAGAAAAGTAATTTTTACCCCCACCACTGACCAGTACCTACCCTGAGGCAAGCACCCGGTGGGCTTAGCATAGTAGTTTTGCCCCCACCAGTTACCAGCCACTTCCCTGGGGCAAGCACATGGTGACATTAGAATATTAATTTTGCCCTCACCTCTGACCAGCACCTTCCCTGAGGCAAGCACCTGGCAGATATAGAATATTATTTATACCCTGCAACACTGATCAGCACCTTCCCTGAGGTTAATTTGTTGTTACATTTTTTAATGTTATTTTTTTATTTAGGAAAAAAATAGTTAAAACTTCCAGAGGTTTGTCTTCAGGAGATGTATTCAAATTTGAATGCTGTATGTTTTTGTAGAAAATCTGTGAATTTATTTAAGAAAAAATAGTTTTAGGTTTGGGGATTATTTCTGTTAGAATTAAAGGTTTGATTATGATGTCGGTCGGAAATCCGAACAGCATTGGGATTTTCCTAACCCTTGTTGGAACCACTGTTTCCGACCAGCTCCGAAACATTTCTGACTGACTGATTGCCATAGAAGTTAACCGTTCGGTCTTTCCAACTCAGTTCTGACCGGCTTTCAGGGGCTCCAAGACAGTCGAAGCCGAATCGTACATCTCTATGGACAGTGTATCCGACCGACGTATTTCGATGTTGGATTCAAACAGCCTTTCTGAATCGGTCTGTTTGGCACAGAATGGCTGTTGGTGACCGACTGTGGGGGCCCGTAGCAAGCCCCCTTTCACACGGAAGCCTCCAGTTGAGGCCCATGGGGGTACCCATGGGACCCCTCTTTACAACCATGCACAGCGTGGCAGGCACCATGAGGTGTCTGCCACAGGGTGCAAGGTTATCCACAACCACTCCTTTTTTCAATGGGAGCTTGTGTGTTCGGTTGGAACACAGGCTCCCATTGAAGTCAACAGGAGTCCGACCGAACACTGTTCGGAAAAACACCGTAATCGGTCGGTCGGAAACGCTGACCCCAAGTCAGTCGGTAATTAATCCGACAAGGAGTCGGTAGGATTGCTTTCCGACTAACATCGTAATCAGGCCCTAAATGTGTTTTGTGTTAAACTTTCACTTACTTCTGTCCGTAGATGTCAGTGTTCGGAATCTAAACTGTCAGCTGTCTCCTCCTACTCCAGCAGCTTGTGGTCACCTGGAAGTCAATGTACCACTGAGCACAAAATCGTGGTCAACTGAATTTGTTTGTTTTTTAAGGGTTATCGTTTTTTTATAAAGAAAATATATTTTGAAATTGACTTTCCTGCATGGTTCAGAACCTGACAGAATGTATATTTTTTTCTTAGAGTGTCAAATCTGGGTTTTTACTTTCCTTTTTAGCATGGCAGCTATTTTGTGTAGACCTTGGCTGTACAGTTATAGTGGAAAAAGAGGAAAAACATCAGTATCTTTTGCATTGGAATGCTCACTCTGGTTTTTCCATTGACCGTACAGTATTTTTACTAAAATTGTCTTAATGTGTACTTCTATTAATTTACTTCCCGAAATGTATTGCATTTTTTGCATTTGAAATATATCTATATTTATTTATTTAGTTCTTTTTTACAGTTTTTTTGGAGTGCATTAAAACCTATTTTACATAGCTTCAGTATTATGCCTTGTAATAGCATGCATTGTATTGGTAAGCATGCAATGTAATGGAGTATTTATTGTATTTCTATGGACCTGCATTGTAATGGTTTGTGTTGTGAAATTATGGGTTGTAATGGTAGGTGCGTTGTAAAGTCAGTGTTGTAAAAGTGACCTACTGAACACCACTGTGCTTTTAACTGGAACCAATAGTGAGCAACCTCCCATAACAGACAATGCAGTTCATCATGTGTGCAACTGGGGAATACACAAAGGGGCAGATTTACAATAACTGCCGCATCCCTGCATACTAGCACAATCTAGGCCAACTTTATTCTGTCATCCATCTTGAATGTGACATTGTAGTATACTACATGATAATTGCTGTTACTATTATTTCACTGTAATAAAGCATTTTCAGGTTGTTGTGAAGAGATTAATACTTTTTCAACTGAAATGAATGAAATCTACTTTCCCAAAGGCGACCCAACTGTCTCACACTGATTAACATACTATGTAACAAGTTGTGGTATGTACAGACTCTGGGAACACTGGAGTCTAATGAAGAAGAATGGTAAGAGAATAACTGAATGTATTCTGTAGTAAATGTTTCTTTTGTGAGTTTGTTAATGGTTAAAAATCGGGAACCATGAATTAATGTAGTGAATGTCTAAAATCCTTTGGTTAAAGACCTATAAAAGTATGTGAATTCTCCATGACGAGAAAAGACACCTTTCCACTTTCTTAAACGGTGAATCTATGCTGGATTTTGGGGAGAACTTTACTGTATTCCGTATGTTGTGTACGCCTATTCTACTAATGGATTGATGACTAAGCTCATACATTTCTGTACTTGATATTCCTTGATTAAACTTTGAAACTTTAGTCATTGTCTGTCATTCTTACTCAGAAATGCTTTAACCCAAATATTGAAGGTGTCAGACTTAATTAACAAGAGAGACTGATCCTGCAGGGAGCACCAAAGCCTGATAGGGACTACACCACTCCCGGTCCAAGCCGTTGGTGCACACCGGAGCGTAAATTAAATATAGGTGTGTGTGCTAATAATAGCCAGGCGGGGCTAAAATTTCACAGAGACACTTGCACCTCACATTCAGCAAGCTTCAGCACCTGGCGCTCTCTCCACTGTTCCGCTGCAGGGTTAATTTGTGGTTGTCAGTTCAGAGATCCTCATGGCTGTGCCAGGCTTGGCCTCACTTCACTGTTATGGATTACAAATCCTGCAGGGCCGACACTAAAGCTAATGGATCAACTAATTATAATATATCCTTAAAGCCTGGAACAGCATGCCCAAACACTTGAGACAACAGGCCCTGGAGAAACCTTTCAGAAAACTTCTAAAGACTTGGATCTTTAACCTCCCCGACGACTGGACCAAAGCTGCCATCTAGCCTCCTTTCTGCTACCACGACTGGACCCTCAGGAATTTCAGCGCCATGATGCTCCCTCCGGAGCGAACGCTGCGCTTTAGAAATACCCCCTCAAATATCAAATATCCTCAGGAGTAGTATGGTATCATCTCTAGTGCTTGATTGTGTCTCTCTCACACAGATAGCAGTGAAACACGGAGATTCCCAAAGCATCACATGATTGGTCATCTTACCCAGCACACCTCCTCACTTCTAGTCTATGTTAATATCCCTATAAGAAACATGTAATTCTGAAAAATAGAAAATTTATGTCATTTCACATAACTACAATTAACAGTTGGTGCAGTCAGCCAGGTCCAGTGATTTTGTTTTTCACATATTGTCATTCAAATATCTTCATTAATAAATAAGCCATAGTCTAGTTTAATTATCTCATTAAGCATGCGTAGCTCACTGTTTTAGCCCAAAATATGCCCCTAGATGGGATATTCTGTATTCTTGATAAGAAGAAAATTGCCTTTTTCCAGCTTACATGCTGTGAGCTGAGACATAAAGCATGCATGTTAAATATAGGTTAACCTCTGCAGTAGAAGTATATATCTGAAGGCGATTCTTTGGAAGTGTTTGAAGTGGATGCCAATGCCAATGTTCATACACATGGCGAAGGAATAAAATGCAGCTTCAAAGCCGCTGTCTAAGCTCAGTGAGCTTGCTAAACTTTGATAATGCTTACCCTGCCTATCATTCTTTTTGAGTTTCCTGAATGTAGTTAATTACAGCATCGCATTAAACTAAGATACTGAGGCATGCAGCTAAAACGAATATCCTAGGATAATGTAAACGACGCCACTGGTGGCCTTGCATTAGCATTTAAAAGCAGTCCTCTGACATTTTAGTTTATGAAGAAAATAGCTCAACTATAGGGCAGGAGTAAGTGTTTTGAGCGAACCTTTTTAAAAGGTAATTCATACTGTAGTCAGATTTACTCTTAAACAAACGTGGGACGTTACTGACACAGGAGGCAACAGTTTTCATCAAATTATTCCATTTCAATGTAGACTCCCACCTGCGAGTGGATATAGACAGTACGTGTGAGAAACACAGACTATGATCCTACTATTTTGAAATAACTGTTTGGCGCAGTAATTCAGTGTAGAATTATGAATGGGAAGAAGTGTTAATGCCAATAGGCCTGGCTTTAAAAGAATGCTATACGGTAATGTGAAGCAATGCAAATAAATAGCATGACAATAGATATGTATTTGCGTGGAAGCAAAGAACTGTAGAATAATATTGGTGTAGGTTAAAAGGTCAGGAGACTGTTGCACTATAAAGCCAGGGCTCAACATCCATGTAGGTTAGCAACTGCCCTCTTTCTGTCTGAGCTGCTGCCACAGAAAAACACCATAACTGATCTAGTTATCTAAAGCATCTTAACCCCTTCAACGCGGATGACAAAGCCAGCCCGTCATGGGCGTTACCTGCGCTGCGCGCATGACGAGCTGGCTTTGTCACGTAAACCGCGATTTTCGAATCTTCAGCGCGCAGCGGGAAAACCCGCTAGTGCGCATGCGGTTAATAGCAATACAATGTCATGTGTGTGACCCTGAAAGTTCAAGCTCAGGCAGCAAGAAACATGGCAGCACACAACTTCTGCCCAATCAAAACTTGCACATCTCGCTCCCAACATGAGGTCGAAGCTAAAGCCCATCTCTAGTGACACTCACATAATTTTCCTGCAACAGCTGTACCGTTAAGCCAGACCATAAAAAAGTATCTGTGTGGGAAATGTTCTTTGGAGGGTTAATGGCAGCTGGAGGCTCCTACCTGTAACTTTCAGTATATACTGCAGCACCTAGGGGGAAGCCCATTTGGCACTTAGTGACACAATTTAAAAAGTGCACTACAGTATCACGCCGTTTTCGCATCACTGACAGTCACTAAATAGAATCACATGCACTGAGGATTTTTGAATCCATCGTAACAAATTTCAACCCACCTAAAGTTGGAGTAGAGAACAGACACTTCTGATAAGGAGAATGCCCTACATCAAGGAATTATTCAAATATAAACTCTCTTAACTTAGAAAATTATACTCGTCCAAAAATAAAATGCATTTAAACAGAAAACGATTGAATGTAGATCATTTGCTTTGAGAGCTGTTCGTGTCACTCAATGTATAGGCTTAAAAATTGTATCTCCGAGGAATCTTTAACTCTCCAGAAACATTGTGATCTTACCAATCAACTAATCCAAACATACTCATGCACAGGAGAGTTATATGTAAATCATTGGCACAACTGTCATATTAATGCTGTGGTTCTAGAGCAAAATTCTGAGGAACCCCTGAAAATCACTAGCTGAGGTCAATTACACACCTCAAAACTCATGTCCCACCATGTTCCGCACATGACCTCAATGATGAAATCATCGACAACATCTTAAATTACATTATGGATGACATCAATGATGGCAATGCAATTGTGATCATTATTGACATCCCTTATGAGATCACAAAATACCTCACTCCTTACATCATCAAGGATGCCACTGTTATGGACAGTTACAGTTTTAGAAATGTGTTCCATAATGATTTCAACACGTACATGGGATGCAATTTATTGAACTTATTGTTCAAGAGATTTTATCCATTTCCACTGCTGACAAGTTCCACCTTATATACAAACTATGGGCCCTATTATGATGTCGGTGGGACTGTAGAAGGATGGAATCGGCCCGACTATTAGTTGACGGTTGCACCCTCAGAACTAGAATGCAACCACTCTATGGCATGCAGAAACATCTATTTTCTATTGCAGCTCGTGTGGCAGCCAAAAAAGGGCTGCAGCACAAGCTGCAATAGAAAAATGGACGCTTTCAAACATTCCTGTACCGAGTGGCAGCCACCATGCTGTGCCTGCCACATGGTGTAGAGATATTTAGGGTGGCACCACAGGTGCCCCACAGTTCCTATAACGGAGGGCCAGGGAAAAAGGGGCCCTGGTAAGGGACCCCTAAGTCACTTTTCGTCTGCCTTTTCATGGCGGGTGGACTGACATGAAAGGGCAGGTGGAAAGCAACATTGTAATCTAGACAGCTGAGTTGTGGCTTGCTCCATTACCATTTTGGGATTACAAATCCTCCCGCTGCCCCGACGGGCTCAGTGAGCCCATAAGAAGCAAAACGGAATTACCTCCTGGGTTTTCTTTCAACTGCCAGTATCATAATACGGCGGTTGGATGGAAACCTATGATGCAGGGCGCAAAGCTTCCAATGAGCTGTCGGAAGGCTTTCCGCCCAATATCATAGCCAGGGCCTATGTTGTTGACATTTACCAAAATTGTTTTTGAAATGATGAATATAATTTTCTCAACTATGAAGCTTCCAATTGCTTGATTCAGTTAACTAGTACCTTATGAGAGCACCTGATTCAAAAACTCCAAATAACAAGTAAGCATAGACTTAAGCAACAATTATCATTCTAGTAACTCTATTTTTTGTAAACTGGCTCCAGGCCACATTATGTATACACTACCCTGTTTCCCAGTGGTAGTAGGGAACAATGCTGATGGCTTAAAGTGGAAAGACAAGAAAGACTCATATGACCTCATTATATGCAGGGCCTGATTCACACAGGTAAACCTTCACATTTGTGTAAGTTTATGATCGTTTGCTATTCACAAAGGTATTTACAAGTAGTATGTTTACGAATGCAGAGTCTCTACACTTAAAAAGATAGGACATTCTTAACTTTTTATGTGCGGAGACTCTGTACTTGCAAAGATAATACTCGTAAATCCTTTTGGGAATAGCAAACAATCATAAACTTACACAAAAGTATAGGTTTACTTTTGTGAATCAGGCCCCCACAGTATGTGGCCCTTCATTATTTGAATACTAGAATACAAGTTGGCTTTGCTTTTGTTTTGTTGCCATTGTGATTTCATAGAAAAACTATTCCATGGAAAATCCTTCCAGAGAAACCAGTTTAACTAAATACATTCCTAGAATGCTTTTTGTTCTAAATTGGCATTAGCATGCTTACTTTTTAAAGTTTAAATGCAAGGGCTGCAGGTCTTACTTTCAGGAACAGTTCTGTTGGAGGTATTTATTTAAGTAATTTACTTCATGGGACCTCATTACAGATTTAAAACTTTTACATTGTCAAACAATTGCTTTTAATTCTCTGACCCCTCACAACCCCTCACCAGCCCTTAAAACACCATGGGGCAGATTTATTATGCCGTTGCGCCTCTTTGTGCCGCAATTGCGTCACTTTATTTGACACAACTGCGGCACAAACAATGCGCCCTATTTACAACGTGACGCATCTAGGAGATGCGTCACGTTGTAAAGCACTGCGCCATAAGGAGGCGTTCCTGCGCAGGGGGTGTGTTCCTGCGCAGGAACGCCTCCTGAAAGTGGCTGAGTGAAATCTATGAGATTTCACTCAGTCACTTTCAGGGCAATGCTGCGTCAAAACCCTGCGCCTGCTTGAAGCAGGCGTAGGTCTTGACGCAGCATTGTGCAGATGGTGTACCCCCGAGCCTTGTTGGAGCTGCGTCGCGCTTGCAACGCAACTCTAGCAATGCGCCACATTTCCGGCACAGATGCGTCACGCATCTGTGCCGTTTTTGCACCATGGTGCGCCGCATTATAAATGCGGCGCACCATGGGTGGCGGAGCTGTGGCACACGTTAACTGGCACATCCCTGGGGATGCGCCAGTTAACATAAATCTGCCCCCTAATATCCCCACCAAATCTCCCCCACCACACCTAAGTACACCCATCTCTTAACCTTAAAAGTCATCCATACCAGAAATCTACCTACCTATCACTACACCTAAAGTACACCCATCCCTCACCCCTGAATACTAAAAGCCCTTTCCACCCTACACTCTACCTCTCCCTAAACCCTAAAACCCCCTCTCTACATCTAAAAAACACTAATCCTTGAATCAAGTCAAATTTACTTTGATGGGCATTTCACCCATTCGGTCGTTCATGGCTGTATGCTTTTGCAGACCCACCTTCGGGGAGTGATTGATTTGGTATCTATTCTAAGGTAAGGACACTGTGGTTAGAAGTCTCTATCAGATGAACAAATTGCTTTCATTTGGTAAAACCTTGTCTGGTAGAGAGTCTATCTAGCTTCAGATTCCTTACTGGCCCTCTCAAGCATCCTAAACCTTACCCAATCCTTAACACAATTTACTTTACAGCCCTTAATCTCTACCCATCACTGAACCTTAAAAACTCTTACCAGTCCTAAACTCTACTTATCCATGAACCATAAAACCCATTCAACACCCCTACACTTCACCCATCCCTAAGTCCTAAAAATGTCTCACTACCCCTAAGCTCTAGCCATTCCTGAAAAACCATAAACCACCTTTGTATGCCTGAACTCCACCCACTACTGGACCCTAAAGGCCCTTCTCACTCCTAAACATTACCCATTCCTGAACACAAAAAACCTTCACTAGCCAGAAACTATACCCAAGTTAAATATCATTTTTGATTTGTCCTTAACATTATTTTTCCTTTAAAATGTTTTTTTAATTTTCAATGTATTTGTATTTCTTTAATGTTTCCTTAAAATTAGTTTTCTATGATTTGGTTTCCTGCAATGGGGTTTCTCAGTTTTTAGCTCTCTTCTAACAGTTCACATCTAATGTGAATGTAACTTGTATTTTCCATGCTTGAAATGGTTCCTCAACCATGGTCAAATATATGGCTTGGATTTGCTTTTAAAACAACTGAACGTTAATTCTGATAGGTTTCTCTTTTTACCTCTTGAAAGCCTTCTACTTTCCCTCAGTAACACATTGCCTAAAATAAATCCTTACTGCAGATTCTGGGCCAACCATTGTGAATCAGTTAGCGTTCTAGTCTTTTTTTAAATTCAGCATCCAACGGCAGTTCTGTATTAAAAAATGGTCTCTGTTTTTAATCCCCTTCAGTTTAATAAGACCCTCCACTCTGTTGGGTTTTTATTGTTGCTCCTTCCTGCCCGTACAAAGAAAAGACATAAATCATTGACTGGATTGTTCATGATTTCAGGCTGAATTGGTTGTGTTGTGGTATGTTATGTTAAATGCACTTCTAAAGCATGCATTTAAGGAGGTTATCCTAGTACTGGTGAGAAGAGGGTTGCTGCCCTGGCTGGGCCTTATGTGAAGGGGTACGTTCTCTGTTACTCCCTGATTTAAAGGACTAAGCTGGGGGCCCTCATGTGAACGGAGAGTTTGAGCCAGACCTTAGGAGCCAGGTATGAGAAGGCGCAGTCGGCGGTTCTGGCTCTTCAGATGCATTAGGCATGGGCAATAAGGAGATTGGCTGGTAAGTGGGGTCTGGATTATACAGTGCTTTGTATGTATATAAATAACTTCAACAGTACTAATTTGCCTAGGGAGACCCATTAGAGGTTTTTTGTAGCGATTGGAAATGTGGATGCATGAAGGGAGCTTGAGTGTGACTCTAGCTGCTGCATGCTGAATGATCTGGAGCCACTTGTTAAGTTGGGTGTAGATTCCGACATACAGGGCGGTTCTGTAGTCTAGCTTGCTGATTATGAGGGCCTGGGTGATTATTCAGTGGGTGTTGAGACTAAGCCACATAAAGATTTCTCCGAAGTTCTTGAGGGTATGGAAGCAGATAAGAAATAGAGCAAGCGATAATTCATTTGACTTGGTTGGACATTGATAGTTTCTTGTCCACTATGTTTCCCCGGTTCCTGGCTTGGCTGTAGATGGTGGGTGTGGGTCAGAGATTGAATAGTGAACAGTCTGAGAACCAAAGTAACCGGCCCATCCCAAACAGTACTATCTCAGTTTTATTTGAGTTACGTTTAAGGCAGTTGGTTTTATCAAGAGGGGGACTACAGACATGCACTGGCTGAACTTTGTTTGGGTGCTGGCAGTGTCTTTCAGAGACAGAGAAGAAGAATTGTGGGTTGTTGGTATAGGAGATGATGTGGTTCCATAGGTTTGTATGATGTTGCTGTGTTGGGCCATGCAGATACTAAAGAGCATGAGGCTGAGGGAGGATCTTTCGAGGACTCCACAGATAGGTTCGGAGGTGTAGGGAGCTAGGCTTACTTTCTGGATAGCCCCTGTAAAGATGAAGCTGATCCATTGAATTATTTTGTTACTTTTGGGGATTTAGGGTGAGAATTGGGTGGGAAACAGTATCAAAAGCTGCAAAGAAGTTGAGGAAGATGAGGACCGCAGTGATGCCTAGGTCAATGACGGTGCTGATGTTTATAGGGTATGAAGGCAGTTTTGGTACTGTGGTTTTGTTTCAAGCATGATTTGGAAGAGTCCTGGAGGCAGTTCATGTTCATGTGGTTTGCTAGCCTCTTGTTGATGAGTTTTTCCAAGACTTCCAGTGGGAAGGATAGCAGAAAGATGGGTCTGTAGTCAGCTGGTGAGGATGGATGTGTTGTTGTGGGTTTCTTCTGTAGTGGTGGTATGTTTGCATTGATCCAGTTGTACAAGACGATAGGTGTGTATCTGTGTGGGTGTTGGTTGCCAGCAGGTCAGAGTGGTCAGTGGAACTGTCTAGAAGGAGGACTGCCATAATGGTGGACATTGGTTGAGGTGCAAAGTTGTCGTAGATTGTGCTCATATTGCTGAGAGAAAAGCAAAGGATGGGAGCAGAGCTGAGATAGAGCAATGGTAGTGGAGCTAGATGTTTATGGTGAATTCCTTTACTATGGAGAAGAATTTCCTGTGAGTTGTTGGTGCACATTTACTGTCAATTCAGTAGTATTAAAACTATGTGTGGTTCTCCAAATGTAGGGATCAGGATTGGAGACCATTCAAAATTCCTATATTACATGGGATTTTGTCAGTCTCTACATGTTTCCTTTAATCTGTTTGTTAGAAAGATCATTTACTCAAGGCTGTACTGGCCGCACCAGGAGCTTCCCTTGGAGGCTGGAAGGATGGGAAGCCATTCTTGTTTCTTGTTACCGGGGGGGGGGGGGGGGGGGCGGTTTTGCAGTGCTGCACTGTCAGCCCCCAGTAGCAAAATCTGCAAACCAGCATGATCCACACAGCACTCACTTTCATTTCCAGCCTCCCTGAGTTTTGAAATATGCTACAGTTTTAAAAGAATTGGCTCCAGATTTCTTGGAATATCAAGTGAAAATACATGTGTCAAAATATCTTTGGTGATGAATCTTCCTGCTGGAGTGAGCCAGAGTTT
This sequence comes from Lissotriton vulgaris, assembly GCF_964263255.1. NCBI lineage: Eukaryota > Metazoa > Chordata > Amphibia > Caudata > Salamandridae > Lissotriton > Lissotriton vulgaris. The sequence goes on from NC_141694.1 coordinate 528,811,674, forward strand.
TGTCCAGTGGCACTTTTAACTCTTCTAAGTTAGCACAGAGGGTTATTATGCCTGCTGCACACAATGTGCACTACACAGATCACATACATGTATTTTATGTTCATAGATCTGCGAGTTACTGCTTTTGTGATGGAGATTCTTTTGTTACTGTGGAGTTCATAAGTTATAATAGCAATCTAGCACAGTGAGCTATGAACTGCCATCAAAGAGCTGAAGGAAAACTGAATGGTACAGGCTAGAAAGTTATGTTTTTTCCCGTCTTTCATTATACTAATGTTTCTAAAAAGGGTTTATTTGAGTAGAAATAAATTCCTATTAGCAAATGAACCCTAACCACTTTGTTACGTTTTGAATCCTGAGTTTAAAATTCTCCAGCCCATGTACTTTTAAAAATGCCTACACCTCGTAATGTCCCTGGTCTTATGTAACGTTTATTATACAAAAACTTACACATGCATTATTCATTGTCTCTATGTGTGTTTGATGTAAAGTGCTCTGCATCCATAATCTGGTATGAAAAGCACTTTTTGCCATTTTCCCCAAATTTTCTTTGATAGAACACCCCCAAAAACCTCCTTTTGGTGGTCGTGCTTGCTCGCTGCGCTTGCTACACAACCTACTGGCTCTGGTCTGACAATATTTGACATAGCTTCTTTGGGTTCCCAGACCAGCACTGATTTTAATTATCTACTGGTGTGGCAATGAAATTTGACACAAACAAGTAAATTCCCAAATTTATAGAACTTTTCGCTAACACTAATTTTTGTCTTCTTTAACATGACTCAGACTTAGCAATGATTATGGACCAAAAATGTTTGTCCACAATGGGAGAAAGCCAAAAAAGTGTTATTACATTAGCTTTAGAATATTTAACATTGTGATATCTCCAGAAGAGCAGCATTCCTTAGTTTCCGCAAGGAAATAATTCCTCTGCCGATTTCAAGATAACCAGGAGTCTATTTTTAGAGCCATCATGCTCTCAATTCTTGTAGTGCGTTGTAATCTCCTTTTATGTTGTTTGGCTTTTACTACAATTCCCACATTTCTTACCATTTGTGATTTCTGGTTGTCAACTTTCTATATTCTCCAAAATGCATTCACAATCTGTGGCTAGGGATCCCCACCACAAACCCCCAATCTTTTCTGCATGGAGATCTTCGCCACTTGTGTGAAAATATCCACACATGTAGAAATAGTATTTAGCAGTAAGTGTGTGAGTAACAATACAAAGTTCCTTGAAAAAGGGAAATAATTACTACATAATGGGTGGAGTTTAGGGAAATAACGGAGGGTTTAAGAAAGGAGCATGACAAAACAAAAAAACACCAACAAATGAGTAACACAATTCCAATTCATATAATAAACACCTACATCGATCTCTACTATTAATAAAACACCTGGTACTGCAACACGCTCTTAAGGAAATCAATAGTGGCAGTGAATAAATGTAACAATAACAAACATATATTAATAAATACAAAATAGCTTTTAAATAAAGTAAATCTTATATTACATTGATTTCTAAATATTTTCGATGTTACACTATTATTTATTTAAATTATAAATCCCGTATTTAATTGTTTTTTCCTAATACGATTTTAAATACAAGTTATTTTTAAAATATCATTTATAAAAAGTATACCTTGCACACATGTTTTTAATCGATACAAATCCATTGATACTGTAATTGTAGGAATTAAAATTGTTATTTGTTTAATGTATTAAAATACTTGAAATATATAATGTTATTTGAATTATAGTTAAATAATATGTTAGAAGATTCAGCTGGTGTGTTTAGCCTTATTAATGTGATATTCCTATGTGAAGCTGAGTTAGAGAAAGAGTTTTTATTTATAATTTCACTTAACTTACTATATATTTTTCTTGTTACTTTGTTTTATAGATAGTAAATAGTGCCACAAAAAGATTGAAATTGATGAATATTACCTATATAGTCTGAAACATGGTTGTAAGACTCTCCTTTGAGCACAAAGTAGATCTGAGTCTAGGTGGATATCTCTTAATGGTAAAAAGAATTTATAAGCATGAGGAGATCTCCACCTAGGATTAGGTGGAGAGCATATTCAGAGATCTCATCATGTAAACTTACCTTTGTGAAATAGGTTCAAAATGCATATTTTAAGTACTATGTCCCGAGATATTTTTCCAGGCACCTGATCTTGCCAACAATATTTTGGCCTAAAGATATTTCAAATGTGATATTTAGGTTCAATACAAGGGTTCCTTTAAGAATGTATCACAACAGATTCCTTTTCACTGGCTATACTAAAATGTATTCAACCTTATTGGTTGGTTTAAGGGAATTGCCCTTTTCATTTTTTTTTATCTTGATGTGACTTTGATGGTTATATATGATAACAATGTAGGAAGCTGTTTTGTCACATAATGGGTAAATAGGTAAAAGCATCTATATTAACCCTGGGCGTAGTGGGCGTAGTGGGGCTTCGCAGAGCTACGTGAAGTGGGCGAGAAACTACGCCCACCTCCGCACTCCGCGTAGCCCCACTACGCACCGCAGGCCTCCCTCCCTCCCGCCCTCCCTAAATCCTTTAATTTAAACGTTAGTAATAATTAAAAGGCACTTACCTTGCGCGCCGCTGCCCGCCGCGTCTCCGGGTCTCCCTTTCTTCATCTGCGCCGTCTTGGGTACTAATGCGCATGCGCGGGCGGCCGCGCATGCGCATTTCTCGTGAGTCAGTCCTCACTGACCCTTAGGTGCCAACTGCGCCTGCTGCTGGAGCCACACAGGCTCTGAAAACATGTGCCCCAAACGTTGGAGCTCTCAGGCTCTGGCACAAAACATGCCCTCAGGGAGCCTCTCGGGGCTCTGGACTGCGTTGGGGCGACCCGCTGCCTACTGGGGCCGCCCTAAATTGCACTACTATGAACTGAGCCCCTAACGGCAATAAACAAGTGCCGCCTTGCGGAGCCTCGCGGGGCTCTTCAACAATTATGGCCCCCTTCGTTGGGAGTCCCTCGGACTCATGAACACAGAAATGCCTCCGGAGCCCTCTCAAGACTCGTGTACCCAGATGGGGGCATTTGAGCCTCAGGCTCCGCCGAAACGTTGGGGCGGCCCACTGCCAGCTGGGGCCGCCCTACCTCTGCTCTCGCCCCATGTGCCACTCTCCGGCACCAACAGCAGCCGCACCGAGCCCCCCCCCAGCCCTTCCGACTCACCGGGCTGTCTCCTGGGTGGGGCTCCTCCGGGCGGCGGCCTCTCTGCTGGGCGGCGGCTCTCCTTCGTTCTCGGGGCTCCCTCAGCACACAGCAGCCCCGCAAGCACCACCAGCCTTCCTTCCTCGTGACGCCTCATCTCCCGGCCGCACTTCCTCTCTCTCGGGCTGCGGGGGCGGGACTTCCGGCCGGCCGTGCTGCAATTGGCCGGCCGGCCTAGCACTTCCGGGTCGCGGCGGGCAGCGTTTCCACACATGTAGAAATAGTATTTAGCAGTAAGTGTGTGAGTAACAATACAGCAGCAGCGTTTCAGGGACTCAGAGGCTGGGGGAAAATTTACAGAGGAGTGGGCTCCCTCGAGTAGAAATCAAAAAATAGCAAATAAGCAAGGTGGGCACTCGCTAGGGCCACCATAAGCAGGGTGGGCACCTGCAAAGTAAATAAAGCGCTCCCAGCGCTAAATGACAATCCACAGCGCTCCCAGGCGCTTTTAGAGCAGGAATAAAACGCTCTCAAGCGCTAAAGGAAATTTAAAGCAAATAAAAAGTCCTTCAGCAGTCCAGGACCTCAGCAGTCCAGGAGTAAGAGAGGGAGCAGCATAGCCCCCAGCAGGAAAAGTCCATCAGGTGTCCAGGGGCTGGGCAGGGTCCCCCCATCAGCCCAGGCAAGGCAGAGGGGTCCCCCAGAAGTCCTCCAGGCATCCAGGGGCTGGGCAGCGCCCGCCCCTGGTAGATTCAAGTCAGAAACAAGAACAAATTGGAAGGGGACACAGCCCCTTCTTATACACAGAAAAGTCTTTGAAGTCTTTGTGTAGGCAGTGTGAGAACCAGCTAGAACTGTATCAGGGACAGAGGTGACAGTCGCCCAGCGGGGGGTGGAGCCAGCATTGTGGTTTGGCAGGCACAGCCCTTCACTATCAGGTGCCATCTCCCCCCACTTCCCTGGCAGCAGATGCTGCCTTTCATCCATGGGCTGACTCAGACAACCTCCTGGGCTCTCCAGCCCCTGTCACCCTCAAACCAGACAGTCAATCCACAAGCAGGCCCAGGCACTCCTGACCCAGGCTTACCAGCCAATCACACACCAGACACAAATTACACAAATATGCCAACTTCTAAAAGTGGCACTTCTAGACTAGACACACTCATGCCGCATATACCATTACGCAGCATTCAATCTCACGAGTTCGCACATATCAAACTCGCCCCTGCACTCCCCACACATCAGGAACTACCATGGGCATACATATTCCCCATTCATTCCTATGGGAGGGCAGGTCACTCACCACACATACACAGAGAGCTCAAGCAGTTTACACTGTACCACAGTGAAAAAGTGTGCAGAGGCCTAAAATCACCACCACCAGGTTCCAGAAACAGGCTAGGAAAAAGCAAAAAGTCTCGGGGTGAACCTGCCCAAAGGGCCGGGTCCAACGATAATCAAGACAAATCTGGTCAAATGGGAGTAGCCCTCCTTGTCAAACAGCGAGCCAACCAGTTTGCAGCCCGCTTCCCTCCATCTCTGGGAGACTTTGGATATACAGCCTGGGGGGAAACCCGGATTATGCACCAACTGGGTCATCGGCAAGAAGAAGGTCATCAGAACCTCCCTAAGCGCTACATTGTCACAAACTTTCAGCATTGTTGTAGTAACGGGCGAAGAGTAAAGACCCCAGGCCCTCAGCTTACGCAATAGCCACATCTCCATCCTGATATTCACTCTAGCCACCGCTTGGTCCATGAAGGTCCAATGTTTTTCGGTGGGAAGACAATTCCATTCCACCATATACTGGAGGTGGGAGGCCTGGAGGTATATGTATACTAGAGGTAAACCCACTTCTCCATCCCTCTTTGGCTGCAGCAATTGGGACATGGGCAGTCGCACCTTTCCTCTCCCCCAAACAAGTGTATTTATGGCCAGCTGTAACACCTGCATGGCTTTCCGATGGAGAACCAGGGGCTGAGTCTGAAAAAGATATAGAATACGTGGAAACACCGTCATCTTAACAGCTGCTACATGCCCAGACCAGGCCAGCTTCAGCCTCGACCACTCGCCCTAGGTCGAGTAATCCAGCCCCAGTGTGTGGGGTAGTCTAGGAGCCAGAAGGATGCCCAAGTTGGTTATAAATTGGCCCCTTAAGAGCTCTACGTGCACCTGAGGAGAGGAATGATTAAGTATCTGGGACTTGCTGAGGTTTACTTTGAACTCCGAGACCTCCCAAAGGTCTCAAGTTCGGACAAGAGTGGGCAAAGACAAGAGAGCTTCTGCGAGAGACAAAATCATGTCATCCACATAGAGGCTTATCTTATGGGCATCGCCTCAAAAACCGAGTCCCTGGATTTGTGGATGATCCCAGATCCTCTGGGCAAAGGGCTCCATGTACAGGGCAAAGAGGAGGGGCGAAAGTGGGCACCCCTGCGATCGATAAGGGTATCGATGAAACTCCATTTACTCTAACAAATGCCTGAGGGGAGTGATAAATACCTCGAACACACTGGATTAAAAGCGTCCCGAAGCAACGGAGTGTGTCAAACAAGTAGCTCCATCTAACCCTGTCAAACGCTTTCTCCGCGTCCACCGAGAGAAATATGGCTTCCTTGCGGGATCTATGTATGCTATCCATGAAGTGTAGGAGTCATTTTGTATTATCTCCTCCATGGCGGGTGGGATAAATCCTGCTTGGTCAGGGTCAATCAGGCCCCCCATCAGTGGGTTCAAGCAGTCTGCTAATATACCTGCAAAGAGTTGAGCAATGAGATGGGACAATAGGATCCACAGAGACTAGGGTCTTTATGGGGCTTCAGAAATACAGAAATCGCAGCCCCCGCCATGGAGTCAGTGACCGCCCCAGTTTCGAGAAAAGAGTTGAAAAGCTGTGTCAGCACAGGCTCCAACTCCCCGCAAAAGGTTTTATAGAACAGGGTAGGGTATCCATCAGGGCCCAGGGCCTTGTTCAATTTCAGCCTTGCAGTGGCCGATATAACTTCCTTCGTACGTATAGGTTCCTCAAGTTGCATCACCAAGGCCATCGGTAGACGGGTGAACCTGGTAGACTCCAAATAGGAGCAAGCATCCTGCTGGCCTACAACATCCTCTGTGTATAACACCTGGTAATACTGCAGAAATGTGGCAACTTTTCGAAGGTCTGAGTACACTTCTTACCCCAAGGGCTGCCAAATCGATGCTATGGCTGCCATCACAGATTTAACCCGGAGCCTCTGCGCGAGCAGCCTCCCACTTTTGTCGCTGCACAGATAGAACTTGTGGCGAAAGCGAAATAATGCATATTCCCTCCTGTCTAGATCAAGATGCTTGAAGAGGAGCCATTTCTTCTCTAAGTCCATCCACACCCATGGCGACCCTGTCCGCTTATGTATAGCCTCTAGCTCGCTCACCTCCTGCTTGATGACCTGCCTGACCTCCTGTCTGCATTTCTTATCGGCAGTGGAGACAGGCATTAGTTCCCCTCTCATTACAAGTAATAAGTGTCTCCCAGATTGATGCCAGCGAGCTGACCTCCCTGTCATTATGCTGTAAGTATTCTACTATCTTTGTGCGTAACCCCTTAATCGTGCTAAGTGATGGTAGCAGGCCCTCCCGCAGCCTCTACCTTGAGTGATTATGGGTGTTCACATCGGTTCAATATTGATAGTGAGCGGTGCATGATCCGACAGGGACTTCGAGTCTATGGTGGCCTCCCACACCCTAGGAAGCAGCGCAGTGGAAACAAAAAAGTGGTTGAGGCACCCATAAGATATGAGAGCAGCAGAGTAGTGGGTGTAACCCCGTAGCTTGGGATGACTGTGTCACCTGACGTCATACAAGCCATTGTCTATGAACCATTGTTGCCAAGCCCTCAGAGAGGTTCCTAATGGTAAAAGGTACCTGGTGTGTTTTTGGTTTGTATATATTGATCAGTGCAAAGAGAGTGGAGCCCCATTGGAGCCTGAGAGCCAAAACCCAGCCCCTCATTTCAAAGAGAGTAGTCAAAACCTTTCCTTTAAATTTCGTGCCTAGGAGAATGGCCAACACATTTTTCTTAGCAGTGTCTGAGGACCAGAACTGGCGGGGAAATCTCTGTGTGCACATGCGGGCTGTGTCTTTGGACAGCAGGTGGGTTTCCTGCAACATACAAATATTTCCTTTAGAGTGCTCTAGCAAGGAGAGGATGGCAGAGCCCTTTACAGGGTGATTAATGCCCCTGACGGTGAGACATACAATGTTGAGGTCCTTGCCCATGGGGAGCAATAATTGTAAGATAAATCAGGGTGGGTAGTACTTCGCAGAGAAATCAAAAGTGGGTGCACCTAGTGGAAAACCATAAGCCCAAGGGCTGGTGCAGGTGACCCAAAGCAAAATAAACCCTGAACATATAAACAATAGCATCTCTCTCATCCAGCCAGATAGGACAACAGAAAAAGACTTTAGAGACAACAGTTCGTCAAGGATACAATGGATAGGGAGACAAGCACCCATGGCGGGCCTTCACAGTCAAACGGGGACGGTCCTTGGCTCCACCTCGAAATCATGTTCCACCTGCCTGTATGATGCTTTCAAGTGGGGGACGTGTGGGCCAGTAAGAGGCCAGTGAAGAGATGACAGCTTCTCTTTCTATTACTATAGATGCTGTGTCCGGTTTATGGGCGGGGGAGGGCTTCCCCAGTTTCTGCCAGTGGGGTTGGTTGTGGCTGGGCCTCTCCGGGGATTTGTGCTGCATCTCCGAGGACTCAGGTCTCTCCATCCCCAAGATGTCTCTGACCTCCTTGAGTGAGCGATAAGGCAATTCCTTTCTCCCTTAAGTGCGATGTAATCAGACGGAACTCCCTTGGCTTAAACAGGATAGTGGCTGACAGATCTTAGAAGAGCATTGGAGCTTGGCCTCGGAACTGCAAGGGGTGTGCATCCCTCTCCTTCTTTATGATGAGTTCCTTGAGCTGAAAGTCATGCACGCACACCAATATGTCCGGTGGTGGAGCCTTACCACTCCTTGACAACCGTACCCTTTGGGCCCTGTCAATCTTGAATGCGTCCGGGTGGTCCGCGCTCAGTCTCTGACAGAAGAGAGATGCAACAAACTCTTTGATGTCTTCTCACTCTGCTCCAGAGTTCACACCCCGAATGCACACGTTGTTGCCGTGGGAGCGGTTCTTCAGGTCCTTCGCATGGGCCTCAAGTTTAATGTGTTTACCCTTAAGCATGAGGTTCAACTGCTACATCATGTTAATATCCTCATCGCGCCCATTTTCATGTTCCACCAGCGTCGCCACACTGTTGCCAATCTCCTCAACAGCTCCTCAACATCCTTAACTTCTCTTAGGTTGGCTGCGAATTGCCCCTTGAGGTCCCGCAGGTCCTCGTGCAAGGACGTGAAGAGTTTGGTCATAAAGGCCTTAGTAGCTGGGGTGTCTGCTCCCTTCCTCATCCTGGCCCTGTGATGTGGCGGCACCATGTGCTGGGTGTTTCACAAGCATTTATTTGACTAAGCGCTCCTTCTTCACCCTGGCGCTCATGGTCACTCTCTTTCATGCTCCATCGATATGACACAGGCTCCTGCTCCCTATGCCTCCGGAACCAGCGGCCCTCCAGCTTATGATCACTCTGTAAGGACCAGGGTGAGGTTCCCTCTCAAAGTGCAGCTGAGTGAGTGGTACCTAGAGCTACCCTCCGGCAGATGCTGGTCCCACTCAGTTGCACTGCTCCAACGGGGCGAGCCCAGGGCCCTTTGCGTACTCCTTGTGCCAGCCCAGAAAGGGTACACTCCTGTGGGGAGGGCCTTCTCTGCGAATGCGTGTTACGCAATGTGGAGGGGCATTCTAAGCTACTGTGTGGGTAACAATCTTCATAACTCCTCATCCACAGCTTCACATTTGGGCACGCACCACTCAAGGCCCTACAGGCCACCTCCTAAGTTGAAGCCCAAAATCTGGCTGTGCAGGCCCCAATTCCTCACTTGCTACCTGGAGGTCCCTTAGCTGGCCAGCCACACGGTGCATATCAAGGGCCCAGCCCCAGGGGCATTCCATGAACGCCCCAAGCCACACGCCCACCAGGGGGCCGCTGCTCGCATTAGGCCAACAGTACCTGTGGGTGAGTTAGCCGTGAAGTATCAGGCACTGCAGGGACTCTCTACTTGATCTCCGGTCAGGCTGGGAAACTGGCTTCACCCTGCAAGCAGGCTGCTCTCGGGCCCAGACAACAACTGACCACTGGGTGCAGACTGCGCCTCACTTACAGGCTGGCAGGGCCATGTGCCGCTCCCGCGGCCTCAGCTATCTCCCTTTCATGGGGGATCCTTCTGTCTTTGCCTCCCAGCCTGGCTGTGTGACACCGAACTCCAGTCCTTCCAGGCCTCAGGATCGTATTCCCTCCCACATCTTCGCACCAGCCTCTGCCGCCTTGCCTCAGGGCCTCACCTCGCCAGCTAGCAAATCTCCTCCTCTTCACGCGTATTGGGTTGCCCATGGACCCGCTCACCCTTTCCGCTAGATTGAAACCTCTTCTGTCCCAGGGGTCACGAGATGGAATCCGCTGCCAAGTCGGGTGCAGCAGTCGTGGTGTGCGCAATTCTCGGACTGTCAGGCCACAGCTCACTCTCTGCTGTTGGGGAGCCCGACTTCAGACCTTGTCAGCCCCCGCGCTCCCAGGCATTCCAGGTGTACATTAGAGCCCAGAACCCGACCCTTCAGCCAGCAAGGACAGCATAGAGGAGCAAATACAAGGCGATAGATACGGCAGAACCAAAGAGACCGCAAAGCATGTCTTATCTGGCCGCCATCTTGGCCACGCCCCCTATCCAAAAATTTTAAATCCCTGAATGCTCAATTCATCTTTCACATGATATAAGGTCTCGCCTTTTCATCTACTTGCTTTTTACACCTACTTCTTACACCAGCCTCCAACCATCTCCTATAACTTCAATTCTTCATACTTCTCATCATTTTCAACAGCTGATCTCCATTCACTCTCTGTCACAGCAAACTCTTACACAGCACAAGTATCCATATTGTCTTCTTCCTTTATACACAAACACTCATGGAGTGGCAATCGTGACAGTCAGCTGAGATATTTTCTTTTCTTTTACATGTTCCATCACAAAATTAAAATCTATAATCTGTAATAACCATTTTGTTATGCTTGGTGTTACACTTCCTTCCAATCCCCTACCACAATTAAATATGGAAAGTAAGGGCTTGTGGTCAGTATAGACAGTAAATAATAAACCCCCAAAAGAATACTTAAAATGGGTTATTCCTCAACAACACACCAATGCCTCTTTTTCTATCACAGAGTAAGGCTTATCTGCACCCTGCAGTCTTCAGGAAGCAAAGACAAGTATGCTTTCTTGTGTATCCCCTTTTTGAGATGGTACTACCCCCAGCCCAATACTGTTGGCATCCGTTGTAATCATCGTTTTCTTATTTACATCAAAATGACCTGGAGATGTTGACTAACAATAGATCATTTGACATCTAATAATGCATGTTCACATGGTCTTCCCCATTCAAATGCATACTTAATTTTCCACAGAACTTGAATTGGCTCTACCTTTTTCATAATATTACACATACATTTGGAACAATATCACCGCCAAACCTAGAAAGGATTTAAATCACTCCTTACTCTGTGATTTAGGTGCATCTGCAACCTCTTTTATAATGTCCTTCTTTGGTTTGATTACAGTCAAAGAAATGTAATGACCCAAATAGTGTACTTTGACTTTCTTTAGTTGCCACTTATTTCTCTTAATAGCTAATGCCAAATTTCTCAATTCGTGATAAAATTTCCATTAGTGATCCATCATGCACCTATTTAAATTTACATACTGCTAAAATATCATCTTGGAAGCAAAAGACTTTCTCCGTCCCCTAGAAATCTGCTGCAATCAATCAATCAATCAATCAATCAATCAAGTGGCTTATAAAGCACAACTACTCACCCGTAAGGGTTTCAAGTTGCTGGGGGGGAATGGCTGCAGATCTGTCACAAGGAACTGTTGTCCAGTCGAAGAGTCAGGTCTTGAGGTCCTTGCTGAATTGGGGCAGGGATGGTGATTGCCTTAGGTGTACAGGTCTTTGCTGTGAGGTAGGATAAGGATCTTACCCCTGCAGTGGCCTTCTGGATATGTTGGATGGTGGCCAGGGCCAGTTGAGTGGAGCGGAGGTCTTTGGTAGTTGCATGGAACGGTAGGCAGTGGTTGAGGTATGCAGGTCCTGTGTCATGTAGGGCTTTGAGGACATGTTTGAGATGCTCGGAGGTGATTCTTTTGTCGACTGGGAGCCAGTGGAGTTCTCTCAGGTGGCTGGTGATGGAGCTGCAGTGGGGTCTGTTGATGATGAGTCTGGCGGAGGCGTTCTGGTTGCTTTGCAGTTTCTTGAGGAGTTTCTGGGTGATGCTGGCATAGAGTGTGTTGCCATAGTCGAGTCTGCTGCTGATGAGTGCACGGGTGACTGTCTTTCTGGACTCAGTAGGGATCCACTTGAAAATATTTCGGAGCAGGAGTAGCATGTGGAAGCAAAATGATGACAGCGTTGATCAGGCAGTTCATGGTGAGCGAGGAGTCCAAGTTGATGCTGAGATTTCTTGCATGGTCTGTTGGTGTATGGGGAGGTCCAAGATCTGCATGCCACCATGAGTTTTCCCAAGCCTAGGGGGTGGAGCCCAAGATACGGAATTTGATCTTCTCTGAGGTGAGCTTGAGGCAGCTGTCCTTCATCCAGGAGACAAGAGCCTTTATCCCTTCATGGAGGTTGCTCTTGGTGACTGTGAGTTCATTGGCGAGGGTGAGGATCAGCTGGTTGTTGTCAACATAGGAGACGATGTTGAGTCTGTGCTTCCTGACTGGGTGTGAGTGTTTGATTGAATCAGATGCTCCGTCCATCACCACCCCCTTTTGTACCACTTTTGGCCGCCATAAGTGTGGTAGGGTATGCTCAGACGTGAGTCCCTTGCTCACTTTGCCACTGGATTTAAGCAAGCCGGGCTGAAGACGGCTGGAATGCCAGAAACCGGTCCTCGGAAGCTTGTTTCCGGTCCAGGGAAGACATGGCTTGGCCGCTCGGGCTGGACTGTTCCCATGAGGCACAGGGTCAGACTGATTTGCATATAGCCATGTCTGAACTGGGGTGGCAGAGTGGGCTAAAGAACGGTGATGGATTAAACCCAGATCTTTTGACTGGGTGTGAGTGTTTGATTGATTCAGATGCTCCGTCCATCACCACCCCCTTTTGTACCGTCCTTCATCCAGGAGGCAAGAGCCTTCATCCCTTCATGGAGGTTGCTCTTGGTGACTGTGAGTTCATTGGCGAGGGTGAGGATCAGCTGGTTGTTGTCAACATAGGAGATGATGTTGAGTCTGTGCTTCCTGACTATGGCTGTGAGCGGGATGAAAAGATAAAATAAAGAAGGATGCACACTCAAGAATCCATATAGGAAACCTGGGACTGGGAATGTTGGAAGACACATCAGTATAAGCCCAAATCCTGAAAAGCAATAAATGAAAACACAATGAATCAGTTGATAGGAATAGACACATACAGTCAAAAATAATTGATTGTACTAGTTCCTGGGATGCTTTTAAACTGTCATTATGAGAGCATGATCAATCTGACATTTCCTCAAATACTGGTATATATAGAGGCTGTGTGGATTTAATAGCAAGCATAGACAGTGAAATAGAAGCACATTTAGCAAGTGCTACAGTATTTAAGGGGACCTCTGAAATATACTAAATGAACTTCTTGAGTGCATGCTTGAAATTATAAGGAGCTATTTTCTGAAACAGTTGAAAACCACTGACTTTGTGACTATTCAGGCTGATGACACCATTGATGTGGCCACCAAAACATAGCCCATATTAATCTTTCGGAATATTGACATTGGCAGTAAAGTGGTTGAGAGATTCTTCAATTTCACACATCTAAGAGACTCTAGTGCTTAAGCCATTGCTACAGCTATACTCCATGAAATGAATTTGTTTTTTCCAGAGCACCATCAAAAAATGAAAACATATTGCACAAAGCTATGATGGTGCTTCAGTAATGAGTGGAATCTTTAGTGGAGTACAAAACTAATTATAGCTGTGTACCCTAATGCCCATTATGTGCACTGTTATGCTCACCAACTAAAGCTTATTCTGCAACAAGCAGTAGACAAATCTCCAAGATACACATTTTTTGGGGGATGTAGAAGGCAAGGCAACATTCTCCTCCTGCTTTCCCAAGAGAACGGAAATACTTCAGGGCATTGTGACCGGACGGCTTCAGAAGGGATCCCCAACATGTTGGAACTTTCACATACGCACAATCCTAATATATCAACATAGGGTTGATCTTGAGAAATGTTTCAACGCCATAGAAGCCAGTGGTTCCTTTGAATATAAAAGTCAAAATGAGGCCCATTGCTTTGCTAGAACACTACAAGATGTCGAGTTTAAGTTCTTTCCCTTTTTTTAATGAAATAATGCCTCATGTTGACATATTATATAACCAGCTACAAAACCAAGAAATAGCTACTGTATTTCTGCAAAGAGCTACCATTCAGTTTGTCACCATCATGAAAAAAGTCAGAGAAGGGATTGACAATTTAGAATGTAGATTGCCAAAAGATTCTAGTTTTCCAAACCATGGAAAAAACATCTGAAGTCTGGTCTGAATTGAAAAGGAAATGTGCGACACTATAGCACTGCATGCAAAGGAACGTTTTTCTTTTACAAAACATTTGATAAGTGCCACATTACAGTAAAGAGATCAGTTTGCAAATTATTATATTTCCTTCTTGAACAAGCACTGAATGAGGCTTTTAAAGCTTATCCTATCCTCAACAAAGACGATCTGAGAACTGAGCTCACTACTGTATGAAATACATGTATATCGGCAAGCGACTAGAGCCATTTCTTGCTTGCTTTATTTTAAAAACTAAATATAGAAAAACAACGTACACAGTGTCATTCCTAACAATAGTCATAAATACTCCAAAGACAACAATAGAATCAGAATGATGTTTTTCAACTTAGAACAGACTCAAGACATTCTTGAGGAACACCATGATTGAGGAATGACACGGGGGATATTCTCAAGAACGTGCGATAATTATCGCCAACGAATGCAGTGTTAACGGCGTATCCTTAACACACTGACAACAGGCAATAGTTCCAGGATAACATGTCCAATGTCCTTGGTAAAGTTACCGGGACGCCGATAGAAAATTAAACCCGAAAGTAAAAAAAGTTGCTATGGGCCCAACAGCAATAAATATGCCAGCAATAAGCAGCGCCAGGCTTGCCATTCCCACATCAGGCAGGAAAATTCTCCATAAAAGCTGCAAAAAAAGCAAAACCCAAAGAACTGAGAAGCACCGTGGAGGAAGCTGGAGAAACTACAGAGGCCAACCAGAACCCCACAAACCACTAGCAAGTAGCAAGTAGGCCCCCGTCGACAGTGTGCCCAGATGGGGACCTCCCCACACATCACTAATCTCACAACAAACCCATGCACATCTGCTGAACTCAGCAAAGCTGCGGGTCCATGAACGACACTGACAATGCAAATGACACTGCATGATGATTAGCATAGCTGCAGTCCAATTATCATGACATGGTGCACGCCACAACACTGAGGTGACTGAGTGTGGACCACATCCGTAAAGGAGCAGGTCTCACTCTGACACATCTACGTGCACAAACAACCCCTGACGTCATCCCCTTTACGTCCATATTGCTCATGTTGTGGGATTGAGTCACTGGGTGCATCTCTGCATCAGGGTGGTTCAGATTTGACCCCAAATGACACCCGAAATGTTATATTTGACCCCAAATGACACCCTGTAGTCTTTTTCTGAACACCAATGACAGCCTTTATGTCATGTTTTTGTACACATGTGAAACACTGATGAGTGGTATTACGTACTACATTTGACACCCTGAAATGGCATTTGAATATGTAACACCCTAAACTGCCTCTCTGTACAGAGGTGACATACCCACTATGTTTTTGTGAGATGTTCAGCACTTAATGTTGCACTTACACTAGTCAGAGTGATGTTTTCATGCAGCAGACTGACATGCACACCGGGAATGTGTATTGCAATGAGTTTCTCTTCACATGCTGTTCATGTGGTCATTTGGTACTGTTCCTTGATTGCTAAGGACAGTCACAATGTGACTGGGGTGTGGTCCACCTGCCTCATATTCATCATCATTGTCCGGTGCATCTGGCACCTGGATGCATGGGGCATTGGTGCTTACACATATGTTGTGCATCCATCCATGACGCCTGTCTTTACATTGCTTACTAACGGTAGCTTTAGTATTTTAAACAATCAGGACTGCTGTGACTTGTGGGCTGGAGTCCCATACTTGGTAACAGTTTCCTAGCCCATAACTTGCTATAGCAATGTACCTTTCCCACCCCCGCAAGGGCCTTCCATTCCGACTTTGAAAGCAGAGTTCAACAAGCTGAGCAGGCACAAAGCCCTTTTGTTCTAACAGTACTTGGCCCTCTCTTTCAACTGAGATACATTCAGATTGCATGTGCCTTGGACCTCGAGTCAGATACAGTTGCTTCTTAACGCTAACTGACCTCCCACTTCATTTTGGGGGACTAATTCACCAAATATACAATGCATATGAGATCACAGGCCTTGCACATTTCTTTTTTATTGTGTAGGATCTGGCATGGTCTGTACTTTTCAGACTATATTCGAGGTATTATCAGCTTTTATTCATTCTATTTATTACAGCGTTTTCCCCGGCTTCCCCTCAATATTGATGCTAGTAGCTCGTGCCCTGCTTCTCCTATTTGTGCTTCGTAATAGCTGCTCACTTTGTGGCTCTGTACAGGCCGGCTCAGCTACAACTGTACTGCAATCGCCTGTATGAGACTTCTGGATGCTTGCACTTAGCAACAATTGGTGTCAGTTACGACTTGACCTTTCGCTTTGCATACTATGCTTGTATGTAACCTGTGCTACTTTGCAAAAGATGTAATTTGTCCTGGGCGATGGAACTTTGCTTATCGAACACGTGGTGTCCAATTCCTGATTTGAGCTGTTTGATGAGGGCCTTGGAGGGGCATGACGTGGCTTGTTCTCTGGATGGTCAGAAGATGCATGCAGCTTTACTTGCAATCTTGTCTCAATTGGATATCTGTGCGGCTGCGCAGACTTTCCTACAACGTAGTTTCATTGAATATCATGCAAGTTTCTCATTTCTGGTTCTGCTCCTGCTCATAAGGAATATGATTGTTTCTTCGACTTACTTAATTGGAAGTCATTGCTTTTTTCTACCAATGACAAAGATAAACTGTTAGAGGAAATTGCATTTCTTTGCAGACATACCTTCATGGATTAACTGCTTAGGTCATCACAACTAAGCTGTCTGCATTATTGATTCTTTTTTCAAAAGCTCAATCTGCCTTTAGCTTTTTCTACGGACTTTCCATTTTTTCTCCGATTTTCACTTTTATTTTTTGTGGAAGTTCCTCACCGATATTTGGAACACTGCATGACTTTTGAACTCTGTTTTTGTTCTTCTGTCTATGTCATACTGACTTAGCAGGGGCATGGTGTTATATGGGGTTATGAGACCCTTTGTATACATTGTTGACATTGCTAAGTTAGTGTTAGACCTGTCTGGCTTTTTGCGTAGTCCCTCCAAATTATTATTTATTTTTTGTCCCCTTTTTGCCCCTCATACCTTTAATAATTTTTGTCCACTAACTTTTTCTAGGTGTTGGTCAAGGGGATAGGTGTTCTTTTTCCCCCTCATAGTTTTTCACCTCAGGCCCAGAGGCCTGTTCTGACAGGAAAATAGTTGGAACCCCAAAATGGTGGCTACCAACTGCCCTAACTGCCAAACCCAGAACTTGCCCATAGACTAGTATAGGGCGTTCCAGAACCTTCTGGTCCCTTCTGGACTTCTGAGGGTCAGCCTATAAAAGGCGGAATGCTGGACAGCCATTTTGTCTGTCAGTGAGGAGCAGCTAGAGTGAAGGCTGAGGTCTGGTAGGGGTAGGATCCTGAAGGGTGGATTGCTCTACAAGGGTAGCCCACTGTCAAGGCTTTTCCACCTCCCATTTCCTGTTGTCCTAGCCAAGTTAGTTCATCCTGCTGATCCTGGACAGATAGGTGAAGGGGTTAATTCCAGTAGTCTTGGGAGCTGGGAAGGACCCTGCCCTAGGAGCTGAAGTAAGAGTTCCCTGGTGCCCCTAAGTCTGTCCAGTAAGGAGGGATAGGGGATTAGTGCTGAAGAAGAGCTCTGTGGCTCTACTCTGAAGGAGCCCCCCTTTTACCCCCCTCCTCTCTAAAGTGTGGAAAGGAAGCACTTCCTCGATATAACAACGAGATATCCTTACCACTGACTGGTCCTGTGGTGTGTGGCAAGCCTCCCAGCCTGTTAGGTGGAAAGTGAGGGGCTAGGAACTTGTTCTCTTCCTTGAACTGGGAGCGGGACCCCTGGGGCACTGATCGGGCTCTGTGTCAGCGCCTCCACAGGATCCACTGAGCCTGAGAAGCCTAGTGAGGCTTCCCTTCGTGAGCGGGACCCCGGGGGCGCCTACCGCGCTCCAGTCGCGTTGCTGTGCAGCGCCCCGGTTGTCAGGAGAAGGTGAGGGCGAGACGCTGCCAAAAGGCACCTTCGCGCATGCCCAAGTCGTGTAGACATCCCCTCAGGAGGGGCCTAGGACCGAGCAGGCCCGTGTGAAAAGCGTCCTTCCTGGGAGCGGGCGCAGTGAGAGGCGGCACCAACGCGAGCGCTACCGCGCATGACAGCTGGAGTAGTGGCCCCGCCGATCAACACTCAGGAGGAGCGCCGGCTGCCACAGCAGTCAGAGTGAGTGTCCCGCCTTTTCCCTCTGCCCGCGCACCACACGGAGGAGCTGGCTGAGCAGGGAGGGGGAGCTGAGGGGCCCAGTAGCGGCCTGGGGGCATTGAGAAGTCGGCCTTTACCTTCCGCTCGAGCGCCACGCAGAGGAGCTGGCCCGAGTGGAGAGGGAGAGCAAAGGAGCTTTCAGAGGCGAGAGAGCCTTTTCCACACTCGGTTCCTTGGCCATATCGGCTGCTATTCCCCCTTGTTTCTGGCGCAGGACGATTTCAGCATTGACTCAAATACAAGTAAGGAGGTAAACACGTGGGGGAAGTGACTTCCACAAGAGTAACTGGTGTCATAGATTGAGACTTCACAAGTGAGTAAACAGAGACTCTGTCCCCAGGAGTGCAGAGTCCATGAGGAATCCCTAATAGGGCTTTATTGAATGCTGATTTAATTGGTTACAACCAGTTCTTCTTTGACAAGCTAAGCAGGGGAATTGTAGGGTGATCAATGTAATGGATATTGCATACCTGACTAAATATAAGTGCTGATCTTGCCTCTTCTAAAGTAATGCTGTGATGAGAGTTGCTGAAGAGTAAAGCAGAGTACAGTAAATGCATACCTGAGCTATTAGAGTAGAAGTGTTACCTGCCAGATTTGGTTAAGAGGCCTGACTAAATGTAATGTACTGTGAATGCTGGTTGATAAAATGTTTTAGTAGCTTAAATGCATAGTTATTGCTTCCAAGATAATCTGAAATGCCTAAGTTGTAAATTTTGAAACCAAAGAGCAGAGATATTATTTTTATAAACCAGTACATATTTTTCTAACAAATTGGTGTAGTGTCCTTTTTAAGTGTTATTGCGTGGATTTACTGCTGGGTGGTTTGCAACCTTCACACTTGTGCCTCTAGAATTGCATGTCTTACCCTAGGCCAGGCTACCCTAGGTGACCTGACATCCCAGGTTCCAACAGTTAGCATGAGTTTGCTTGCCCTTTGATGATGCTTTTGCGCACGTCTCAACTAGAGTTTGTTTTCATGACACTTGGCCTCTGCCCTGTACATGATAACAGATTGTTTTTCACATTCTCAGCTTACCCTTAAAACTCTGTTTGAACACAATGTGAAAGTTCGATCAACAATGTCTCTTGTTATTCTGTTCTGGTCAGTCCCTATTACCTAGGCAAAACATGTTCGGAACAGCTGCCATTGGAATAATCGTGCGTTGATATGGCATGGTTGCTTGTTTTTGATACACACTTGAAGACATCAGTTCCATGTAGCTGAGCTCTGCTGTTCCTAAGATGTAAACCTCTTTGCGTTTAGGCTTACAGGTAGGGGGTCAGCTAATAACACCTAGGGATCTTCTGTTATTTAAAATAACTTCTTACTGCCAAGGGGAGGTTGATTAGGCCTAGTTATTTTGTCTTTTTCATAGTCTTTATAACATGACGACTACTTTTGTATTGTATGGTATTGTAACAATGCTGATGACGCTAGCTTTATGCATTTTGATACTGTTCGTGGTTCGCATACTGTTTCACGAATTACTATAGTCATGATGAACATGTTGCTCTTATTTAGTTATTCTTCTTGTGGACAAGTACAAGGAAGCGAAAGATTGTCTTGTTCTATGTAGTAGTCGGGGGGGTCCAGGGGTGGGGGTGGTCCCGGGGGTGGTCGTGGTGGGTGTTGTGGCCCTCTTGGGTCTCCCAGCTGCATGATTATTAGCTCCAGGGCATCTGTTGGTCTTCAGATGTGGCTCTGGGCTGGGCTCACTTTCTACCGTGGGTTTTCATCCTAATTTAGACCAGAAAAAAGCAGGTATTAAGTCCCTGCTGCTAATGTGCCTTATCGTCTGTTTTTGGCCCGCACAAACGATCTGGCTGATCGTTGAGAATATCGCGAAGTTGTGTAATTGTGTGTTTTTGGACTGGAACGCCTACTCTGCATATGATTAGCCGTAGTGGTCGCCGTCAGCCTTAGCAATGTTTTTAGCGACAACTATCGCAGGTATTCTGGCGATGTCGGATGGCATCTGAATAGGGCGATGAATCTATCGCCACTTTCGTGGCGGAAAAATGCTGCTAAATTGGTGGTGTACTTAAGAATATGCCCCTGAATTCTTTAGCAATGCTCTCTATATAGAGATAGACCTTGTTAAGAGAATCCTAGACTTTGATGTTCAAGTCATTGAGAAATGTTCAGCTATTAAAGACAGATATGTTATGTTATGTTATAAATTTTGTTGAGCGCTCAGCTGCCACAGCAAAGTGGCGTCCCGGCGCTATGTTGGAAAATAACACAACCAGATAAAAAGACCAGATAAGCGAGGGGACAGAATTAAAGTGATGGGAACAAAAAGGTCTTGATAGCTCTTCTTAAAGACAATAGATCCGGTAGGGCACGAATGTCAACGGGCAGAGTGTTCCAGAGACTCGCTGCCAGAACACCGAAGGAGCGTCCACCAATTCTGGTTTTCCTGAAGCGGGGGACACAGGCCAGGAATTGGCCCGTTGAACGTAGAACTCTGGAAGGAGTATAGTAGGAGATTGCCTGTGCGAGAATGTGGGGGGAAGAAGCCTTCAAGATCTTAAAAACCAGGCACAGGGCTTTGAACTTAATCCTCTGTCCGACGGGCAGCTAATGCAGGTCATAGATGGTACGTCTGGCAGAACAGAATTTAGGCAAGCCTACCAACATTCTGGCAGCCGCGTTTTGCACGCGCTGGAGGTGTGTCAGTTCAGCTTGGTTAACGCCCAAAAGAAGTGAACTGGCGTAGTCCAATCTAGAGAGCACTGTAGCTTGGACGATGAGTTGCCTAGTAGGAGCATCAAAAAATTTAAAAATGGGTCTAAGGCTCTGAAGGACACCAAAACAGGTGCCAGACACTTTTTTAGTGTGGGGGATGAAGGTCAAGTTGGAGTCGAGCCAGACCCCGAGGTTCTTTGCTTCTGTCACAGGGATAGGGGCTTGACCTAGCTCCGGTGGCCACCAGCGGTCTCCCCAGAGATGAGCCTGCTTGCCCAGGACTAGGACCTCTGTCTTCGCTGCATTAAGTTGGAGACAGTTCTCCGTCATCCAACTTGCCACCTCCTTGAGGGCGGTCTGGAAATTGGGGGCATCAACCGCAGGGTCCCCATTTAGTGCAACCGCTAGCTGGGTGTCATCGGCGTACGACACCATAGTTAGACCCCATCTCTTAGAGACAGTGGCTAGCGGCTGCACGTACAGATTAAAAAGGGTCGGCCTGAGTGCCGAACCTTGCGGGACCCCTTGGGAAATGTTGCGTGGGGCAGATTCAAAAGGAGGGGTGGATACTTTGAAGGTGCGTCCTGATAAAAAGGAGCGAAACCATTCAAATGCTGTATTCTCCACACCGGCCTCTCGCATCCGTTGGAGAAGGATGGAGTGGGAGACAGTGTCGAAAGCGGCACTGAGATCCAAGAGGATCAGTGCCGCCGTCTGTCCTGAGTCCATCATCCTCCGCCGATGTTCCACCATCGCCAACAAGGCCGCCTCCGTGCTATGACCTGCACGGAAACCATTCTGGGATGGATCTAGGATGCCTGAGCTTTGGAGATGGCAAGACAGGATTTTGTTTGTATGTGCCTCCGCAAGTTTGGATACCCATGGGAGGAGAGAGATTGGTTGATAATGTTCAGGTTTCGATGGGTCCATAGTAGGCTTCTTTAAAATTGGGATGACCGTAGCCTGCTTCCATTTACTGGGAACAGTCCCGGACTCAAAGGATAACCCAATAAGATCATACACTGCAGAAAAGCAGACCTCAGCGGATTCTTTGAATTGTGCAGGTCTTAGTGGATCGGCGGGCGAGCCTGATTTAATTTTTATAGCAAGAGATTTAAACTCTTCCTGAGATGGTTTAGGTATTGATGAAAGAGACCTAAAGGTCATAGGGATGCATTCTAAGTTGTTAGCAGGCACAGTTTGCGGGGGGAATGTACAGTAGATCGCTTCGACTTTCTCCACAAAGAAGGCCGCCAACTCTTCACAGTGAGTCAGGGAGCGTTTTTCCATAACCGCAGTTTTTTTGCTAGTAAGATCTTTGCAGACCTTAAAAATAAGTTTTATGGGGTTGGGACTGTTCTTAAACTCAGCAGAGTAAAAAGTAGCTCGAGCTTTGCAGATGGCTCGATGGTATACTTTAATACTGGCCAAGTAGGTCTGCTTAAGATCGGGCTCGTAAGTCTTACGCCAGACTCTTTCCGCCCTTTTACATGCCGTCTTAAGAAGCCTGAGGGAGTCGTCATACCACGGGCTAGAGGGGCCAGATCGAACTTTACTCCATCCTGCAGGGATTAAGGTGTCAAGGGCTTGGGTCAACCACTCACAGAAATGGTCATAACCCAACGAGACATCCTTAGGAGGATTTAGTGGGTGTGATGACAGAAGCTGATGGAAGTCGACTAGTCTCAGTTTCCTCCAGGGGCGCTTAAAAATCGGCGGAGTGGAGCTTTTAAAAGGAGAGATATTAGACATAAGCCGAACTTCGATCAGATGATGATCTGTCCAGGCCATGGGTTTAGGTGGAAAAGTAATAACATTGTGGAGGTTCGTTAGAAAGGGATCCAGGATATGGCCGTCCACATGAGTCTGATGGTTAATAAGCTGCTGTAGCTGATTTTGTCTACAAACTGCGGGTGTTAATCCTAATATTTCTTGACTGCTGATAGTTTGTGACCTGCTCGGTTGTTCTTAATCTGCTGTACTGATATTGGAGTCACTGAAATCATTTGTGTATGCCTGACTTCAATCTGTCTAACATTTTCCATATTCTTGCTCTGAAACTCAATACTGAGCATTTGAAACATTGCGTTCTTCAGTTTTTTGTTATTTTGTTTTAGCAGCACCTCTCTAATGACCTCATACAGCCTTCTTTGCAATTGCTATCTGATCCGAAACACCCTTATCATTTCTGATGACTTTGTGCTGTCTGTCAAGATAACGGGTGTACAGCTGCATCATTTGCAATCTATGTAAATGATGCAGACGATTTTGATGATGTAATGGACCAGCAAAGGGAGCTTATGGAGTTCCATCAGGAAGGGGGTGATATGATCACATTTCTTTATCCCCTAAATGAGACGTAAAGTGACTTGTAGGGTGTCATACTGCCTTTTAAAGAGTATTCCTTGCTGTCCTACTGTATCAAGTCTGACCAATCACAATAACTTGTATTTCCTTAGCAGTGGACTTTTTTCTAAAGGTAAGTCAATAAATAAAGAAATATCTGAGGTATTTAGCACTGTCATCTTAAAGTCTATTATGGAGCTCTCTGGTTATACTGATTAAGCAGTTATGTCATTATCATATGAAAAGACTCTTTGTATCGATGCTATAACTACAGCGTATGAAGAAAATATCAGACATGTTCTTATAAAGGGAATGGAGGCTCCTACCATTTAATATATATGCACTTGCACAGTAAAGTTAAGTACAACTTGTTAACGTTTTGCTCAAAAGATAATTTACATTTTCATTTTGCAATACCCATGCTTCTTATAAGATAATCAACGTGGGAGGAAGATATTCAACTTTGATTACTAACCAGATGCAGTGCAGAGACAACCCTGAGTCCAGGTAACATAATCACAGACATTGCTTGGCGCACTGTTCAGTCTAGCCATAGAACAATTTTAATTCAGTAAGAGATGTGTTTCAAAATATTTTAAGTCTGCACGTTCACAATTTCCTTATAAACCTTTTTGCATGTCCAGATTTGCTGGAAAATGCACCATTCACATACTTCTTTTTAATCAAAATGTTCCCCAGGGAGAATCCACCCCTCCAAACGAACTTATGACGGTCTGGGTCGCTGGCTACGATCGATTCTACCTAATGTTACATTAGAATGTAACCTACTAGAAATAGTCATCAATAATGTCATGCTCATTTTTTGTCTTAAAAAGTTGCAGAATTGATATCAATGAAAAGGTAATACGCAATTGATACCTAGATTGCCGCCACATGAAAAATAATCGATTTATAATAAATCCGGTGAGGGAATACTAAATTAAAGGCACATTTTCTAAAACAATCTAGGGCAATCTTAAAAGACTTATTGTTTTCCTCCTACATAATTCAGTTACACAGTCATATCATGCATCCTTTCAAGTAGGTTTTCCATAATACCATTATTAAGCTCTCAAAGCACGTTGACTCTTTTAAATCGGTTTCCTAATATGGGCAAAATTATTGCTTTTAAATTCAGCTTCTACTTGTGGAAAAGACACGTGGCGAGTTGTCCTTTTGCATTTGTCGCTTTACTTGACAAATGTGAGAAGCAGAGAGATTTATTTAGAGTCAGAATTGAGAAAGTGACGACAGCCAGTGTATTGCCATGGCGGTTATTACCATATTAAGAACAGAAGTGGCAGAAGCTTCCTAATTAGCCATATCATTATACTTCGGCATAAGGATCACCTTGCACCTAGTAATGACAGCATAAAAATAACCCTTCGAAGGGAAATGCGAATTTCTTCAAATTTAATGTTATAACTGACACTTAAAAAGGCACAGTTCCATTGACCTGTGACATCCGTGGCAGCGTTTGTTGTCCAATATATTTCAATAGGGTCTAGACTAATGGTTCTATGATTTACATTTTTATAGTCGCAACTAATAATTCTAGCAGTAATGGGCTCAAAGTAGCTGGTGGATTTTAATTCGCTGCCAGAATCATTCAAATTCATAGTTTTTTGCTAATTTCGTTATGGGTCAGAAGAATGAAACCAGCAAACCTCATCCATTTTCTTACCATAAGAAGAGCATTTTAAAATCTGAATTCAGTATAATTCTTCCTTTGAAGATTAATCAAAAAAATGTGAATGCATATTGTTCTTTGCCAAATAATGGTCTGGTTGGGAATAGCAGTTTATTTAAGAAATCTAGATTCATTTATCAATGCTATGTTGCAAATGGTATCTGCATTTGCAGCTTTTGCAACCTTGAAGTGATCTGACTAGGGATTTTTTGAAGTACTTCCATTTTGTAAAACTAGTTTTAAACCTGAATACGGGTTAGGTGTAACTATGTGTGAAGATACTCTGAGGCTTATTCACAATCCCCTTACGCCATGTGTGCATCACTTTTTGTGACGCACTGGCGGCGCATTTTACTTCCCTATATTTACAAGGACAGAAAAAGTCACCCTGCAGGGCTTACTCTGCGTGGCTTTTCCTGTCCTTGTAAATATGGCACCTTTAAAAGCAGCACTTTTCTTGAAAGGGGTGTTCCATGGGTGTTGCTGTGGGCGTTCCCCTGCAACACTCATGGAACCTGACACATTTCCAGGTTTATGAGAAATCGTAAACCTGGAAATGCGTCTGAATGCTAATCCTAACCAGGGGAGGAATAGGGAGGCGCAACAAGAAGAAATGTATTCATTTCTCTTTCATTCTGCAGCACACATAGAATGAGGAAATCACCTCCGGTGATTGTTTATGTATAGGAAGGTGTCCCATCCTGCACATAAACAATCATTCCCATGACTCAGGCATTCTTGTACCATGGTGCAATGCTGCCTGCGTTGGCACATGACAGCCCATTGTGCGCCAGTGCATGGAAGAGCACAGGAATGCAACATATCATTGTAAATATGGTGCTTTCCTGTACTTTGAAAGCGCTGCAGCGTGGCACAGTCAAAGGGCTTGCATTGCCGCTCTGCGGCACTTTCTTGTAAATTAGGCCCTAAGTATACAGAATGAACTACTTCGGCCCGTATATTCGCACATACCTATGGCTAATACAAGTTAAACTCCACAGAATCAGACAAAATGTTCAAATCGGAGCTGCTCCCTTGCTCTTCTCTCACCTCTTTCCCCGTCTCTCTCTGTCCTCTCTCTCTCTCTCCTGAAACCCCTGTCCAATCCCCCCACCTGCTGCAATTACCTGGGGAAGCTGGAGAAAGTAGGAGAGGAGCGAGCAAAGTCCCCCATGCCTTAAAACGGGCTTCAAATGGCTCCAGTCAACTGGTGAAATGCCCTGTTGAAAAAATGGACACTGAAGCCCATTCCAATAACAATTTTACAGGTCGGATTTTCTGGTCAGTACAGTCAGGTCCTAGAAAATCTAATTCTGCCAACTAGTCGCATTACCTCACCAATTATAATCCTGATTAACAACAACACTCCTTCTAGGGCCTGAATCGAACTACAGGTCCAAGTGGAATGAGGGCCTTTGTACACATTAAAAAATCAGTAGTAACTACTACCCACTTCTACTGCAAATGAAATTCTCACCTTTAAATTGAATCTCTTATCAGCGCAGCACCTTAAAGCACAGACCATAGACCACCAGACAGGAGGAAAAGAGCGAAGGAAATGCAATAGCTGATAGCGTCATGAAAATGGATATCAGGAGAGAAACACAAACCGTGGTCAGTGAGCCTCATTATCTCCGGATCTTCACTTTCTGTTCTAGCATAAATCAAGGCTGTGTCTTTCTGTCATGTCACCAGCAGAGAGCATGCAGCTGAAACCTCAAAAGCTGATTAACAAAATCCACACTGTGCTTTATGCAGGAGTATCATTTTCACCTACATCAAAATATGATATCTTGCGCTCACAGCGTGCAATTCACTGCCGCCCTCAGCAACAACTCCCAAGGAGATATACAACTGCTATTAACCCAGGGCATAGCCTTTTATGCTCATAGTCACATATGCCCACATGCATCAAGCATTTTTGGAATCGCAAACGGTGCGATTCCTTAAAATCGGCCGTTTGCGATTCCAAAAATGCTTTTTGGCATGCATCATTGCTTTTTCTTGAAAATCGCTAATTTTGCGATTTTCTAAAATGCAATTGCATTTAAAGAATCGCAATTTTGCGATTCCTTAAATGCAATGCATCATTCTTTAAAAAATTGCGATCTTGAAGATTGCAAGTGCAATTTACCACGAGGTTGAACCTCGTGGTAAATTGCGAAAAAATTTTAAAATGGTCACATTTACATTTTAAACAATGTCATGTTACAGACACACATGTCCTTAGGACATGTGTGTGTGAAACATCCATTTAAAAAAACATTTCAGGGGTGCAGGGGGGGGTCCTTTGGACCCCCCCCTGCACCCATGGAATGCATCAACATTATGCGAATTCAAAATTGCGAATTCGCAATTTCCATTGATTCCTATGGGCCTTTTGGCCCATAGGAATCAATGGGAATAGCGAATTCGCAATTTTGAATTCGCATAATATTTGCGATTCGGTAAAAATTGCGATTTTTACCGCATCGCAAAAATTATGCACTTTCTGTGATGCATCCCGTTTTGCGAATCCATATTTGCGATTCGGTAAAAATCGCAAATTTGGAAACGCAAAACGGGAGTTTGATGCATGTGGGGTATAGTCTCATTCTGAAATGAATCGTACAGTTAAGCAGACATTATTGTTATGAGAATGCAGGACATAATGTCAGCAAAAGACATACATTATAGTTATTAGAATGCAGGATGTAAGATAGCAAAACAGTTCAACAAATGTGAAAACAATAGAACAGTTGTCTCCACCTTCCATTACAGTGGAATATTTTAGAAGGCAAAGTGCCAGGCATCTCTGGGTAGAGCAGACTGGTCCAAGACCCCCAGCAGGTCAGTCCCCCTCCTTCCTTCCCAGTGCACACACAAACCCAGATGAGCTCCCTGCATGACCAGTGTTTGCTTTATATAAGAACTCCCATTACATCTAGGGTTCAGGCCTCCGAGGCAGCACCATTTTACCTGGGTGTGGATAGACGCCTATGATGAAGCATGTCATGATACGTGACTGAGGTGTCTACTCCAATATCTTTGGATACCCCTCGACCAAAGACAAAGGAGAGGGAAACCATCACATACGGATAGAACACTGGTTCCTTGTTCCCCTTTTCTTTTATAAGAGCCCTAAATTCCTTTTGGGTATTTTATTGGCAGCAATCGCTTATATGTGATAAGACTGTACTTTGGAGATTGCAACTGATCTGCTTCTCTCTCACTCTCTCTTGTGTAAAAGAGACAAATAATATCTAAACAGGTGTGCAAGATTTGCTTCCCCGCATTTAATTTTTAAGTGTAATGCATAACAAATGGTGAAAGTGTCAGTTTAAATCATGGGCAAAAAGGCTAACAAATAATGGCGAATCCATTTTGTCTTGCCTTTTTATAAGGCGTGGAGCTATTGGCTTTGCCAACGGTTGCTTACAGCATGTAAAAAAAAAAATTACAAGCTGGCTACTTGCTCATAAGCACACATGCACATGAATTGCCAGCGATTTTGGAATGCTTTTTCTTTTAATTTAAGAGAAAAGCAATCCTAAGATGGCAGTCCATGCGGGCACAGTTTTTTAATCATGTTGAAAAAGCATTCCATGATAGCTGCCTATAAGTATAGACATACCAGTGGCCATTTTTAGATTTTTGTTTTAACAATCATTTACTCTACCAAGAAGGCTGATATCCATTTTGAAACAGTAACATTTAAAGTAAATATTTTGCAGCAGGCAGCATAAACTTAAAACAATGTGCAGCTGCTGGGCCCTTGGGAAAACAATTATGGTGGATGGACGGATGGATATGTTTTTATATAGCGCAATATCACCGCCAGGTCTCAAAGCGCTATGCATTGGGAACCCGTCCTGGGGCCTCATTTATGAAAAGTGACGCATCGCTGCGTGAAAACAGCGATGCGTCACTTTTCACTGCGCACTCCTTGCGACACCAATGATGCGTCATATTTAATGTATGACGCATCATGTCGCAAGGACTTACAGATACGTCAGTATTTCTGACGTATCTGTAAGCGCAAAAGTGACGCATTGCTGGAGTGTGTCACAAAAGTGACGCAACTCCAGCAATGCGTCCTTTCACATGGGGAAAGCCCCATGTGAAAGGGCTTGCGTCAGTCTTACGCCTGCTGTGAGGCAGGCGCAAGATTTTGACGCAACAGCATCCTGAAAGTGACGCAGTGAAATCTCATAGATTTCACTGCGTCACTATTACGAGGCTTTTTGCGCAGGTATAATGTGGCGCAGGGGTTTAAAAAGTGACGCATCTACCTAGATGCGTCACTTTTTAAATATGGTGCAACAAGGCACATTTTTTACGCCGCTGGTGCGTCACAAAAAGTGACGCACCAGCGGCGCAAAACTGACGCAAGGCCTCATAAATAAGGGCCCTGGTTTTTCCCTGTGAGATAGCCCCAAGGTGAAAGCCAGGCATCCCGAACGGGGGAGGGGTGGAGGGGGCCGTAGTGGAGATTAAGCAAGCTATTACCCAGAGTTGCAGAGTGTGAACCTGTGATTCAAGTAGGCACCGAAGCGAGAATCCGTAGACATTTTCGGCTCAAGAGCCTGCCTCGTCGGGAATTGAACGCTGGTCCCGGGTCTATCTCAGCGTCCGGGTCTGCCTCCTCTAACCAGTGAGCACAGCAATGGACCAGTAGAGAGTTGTTTGGAAGGAACTCACGGGGCAGGGACGTGAGGGAAATCAACAGATGTCGTGCAGAGCAAACTCTCATGCCGTGCATGGAGGTAGCTTAGGAAAGAAACAAAGAGTAGAAAAGCAATGCACTGCAGTATAGTGCTAAGACATAAATGAGAAAAAATAGTTCCCTGATATCACAATAAAAGGATGAAACTCGGCCAATAAAACATTAGTAAAGAAGCAACGCCCTTGGTATAGGACAAATTCTACGAAGGGGCACAAGAGTCATCGAATTACGAGCACAAAAATAGCATACACTGGAAATGCATCCATTCTTATCCAAGCAGCTGAACCAAAGCCCACCCTGAATATTGTACTGCAGACAATAGGTCAAAACGAATAGCTACTGCTGTCTGTAGGCGGGACCTGAAATGCATTTATTTCCTATTTGCATCACATCACTGACACCAGATGCTCTGGAAGTGCTTTAGCATCCTCAACACACTGGCAACAGGCGATAGTTCCTGGATAACATGTCCAATGTCTTTGGAAATATTACCGGGACACCGACAGTGCTCTGTCCTGCTTTGCATTCTCTATTGTTGGCAAATTAGCATTGGCAGATTATTTGATGTAGTATGTGTAAGGGTTTTCAGCAGTAAGCACATGTCGAAACTGTGTTCTGTATTGTCTGTGGACACTTTGGCTATGGGTATGACATGAAGAATTTTGAGTGGGAGTGCCTATATTGTTTCAGCAGTAGTAAGTATTTTAACAGATTTTTAAAGCTAACTCAAATTCAGAGTTGTGCATTGTTAGCACCACGTCTTCTCATGAATGTTTCACTAATGCTACTTTTGGTTTGATGCAGACAGTAATTTGTAGCAGGCCCTACAGCTGATATCATCTGCTGAAAAGGCTCTTAATTTTTTTTCAAAAGCAACTTTCAACTCAGCTTTGCCCTTAGAACTGATGGAAGAATTACCACTGGCCGATTTTTGATAGCATAATTGTCAGGTATCTGTGTCAAGTTGTAAGAAATTGGATTATTGGTTGAGAAGGATGTGAGCACTTCTCAAGCAACCGCCACAATCCTTGTCAGGGGAAACCACAAAAGTCACTCAATTAATCTATGCTCAACACTTTCGTAGCTTGGAACAAAAGCAGTGAGGCTTAACTTAGAGTCCATGTGTAAGAAATGTATGCAGCACACAAACAGTAATAAAGTGAAAACACAACACAACATGAACCCACACCAATTTAGAATAATAGAGTAAAATATGATAAATTGTGTGACACCAAATCACTAAAAATCCAATCAGTAAAGCAGCTGATATTCAATTAAATAAATGTAAGTATTGCACCTAAAAACACATAGTGCCACTCATATTTATCTTGTCATGCAAGACCAACTGAAAGCCACACTTTCAAGCTGACCCCAATGGAGCATGGGCCATATACAGCAACGAGTTAGCACTGCTGAGAAAGTTATCTTGTCAAAGTCCAGTGTGAAGAGTCCAGATCACGGTGAAGGAGGCCTCTGGAAGCAGGGACAGCATCACAGATGGTCGTCTCTGTAGTGTGAAGAGCAGGTCCGGTGTTGTGGACAGTTATTGCTGTAGCACAAACATCCTGAAGTACATAATGGGCAGTTCTTGCCAGAGCCACATGTTGGCAGTCATCACAGGCTGTTGATGCTGTAGCATAAATTGCTGGTCTTGCGTTGCAGAGCGTCGCTGACTATGACTCCTAAGAACCTGGCAGTTCTAATCTTTTCTTCTCCCTTACTGGCTCTCTTCGGTCTCTCTTTCTTTCACGTTGTTAGGGTTTAGGCAAGAGCTTTGAGACCCTCAGGTGATATGTGCACTCAACAAAATCCTATGACTCCTATGACCATGACTATGATGTAGCACAAAGAGTTGGGGCTACGAGAACTCCATGTTCATCGCAGGCAGCAAGATCTCAGTACGAATGAGGGCATTCATGGTCCTAAAGAACCTAAAACTTCAGGATTTCTCCTGCATGCACTCTGATGCTAACCAAGGGGTCACGACCTGGGGAGGCATCTCCTTGGGATCAAGGACTCACTGTTGAAGAGGGCAGCAGGGCTCAGGCAGGTCCAGTTGCAGCAGGTAAGCTGGGAAGTTGTGAGAGGCCTCTGGAGCTTGTTATGTCCCTCTAGCTCTGACATGAGATCAGTTAGCTGATCCTTAGATTCACACTGCCTGGAATGAAGGGAGCTGGTCTAGTCTTCTTTCACAGACAACAGGGCAAGCCTCAGGCACCAGAGCAGTCATCTGGTAGCAGGGCCGCCCTTCTGTTGTCTACACATGTCCAAATCTTGTCTGATTTTTTAGTATTCATACCTGGTGCCAGCTTTGAAGTGAGAGAAACTTGTATACTTCCCTCCCAACATCTGGTTCTAGAATTTCTCTTCTCCTTGCCCTGGTACTAGGATGACTGGAGTCACAAAAGGCCAGTGTGAAGTTCTTTGTGTGTATTTTGAGGCAACTCCTTTAAAATGCAAATTTGTAGGTGATAGCTCTGCCCCTCCTACCAGGCCAGGGTGATCCACCCTGCCAACACCCAGTGCACCTTTGTATTATTGTCTGGGAGGAATGCACAAGTGTGTACTGCATCCACATTGAGTCATGTGATTCAAGATACAGGCTTCAGGCACCAATGGTAAGGGCAAGAAAACTGACATTTTCTAATAGTGCCATATTTGGAATCCAAAGAGCATTTTAAATTACAAATCCT
The DNA here is from genome assembly GCF_964263255.1 of Lissotriton vulgaris. Lineage (NCBI taxonomy): Eukaryota > Metazoa > Chordata > Amphibia > Caudata > Salamandridae > Lissotriton > Lissotriton vulgaris. The sequence goes on from NC_141694.1 coordinate 528,843,861, forward strand.
AAAACAACAAACATGATATTTCTACCTGCTCCCAAACAAAAGTTATCACTTATTAAATATATTGAGGTAAGATAATGATATCCTGTTGGGCAGGTAGGCCTCTCAAAAGTGAAAAATGAATTTAGGAGTTTTTTACTACCAGGACATGTAAAACTTAAAAGTACATGTCCAACCTTAAAATTGTAATGATCTGTGGACTACCTAGGGACCACCTTAGGGGTGACTTATATGTAATAAAAGGGAAGTTTAAGGCTTGGCAAGGGGGAACCAATTAAAGTGTAACCCAGAAAAATCTGAGATTATTTTTTTGATCATCTGCCATGCGAAGCGTGACACCAGTGCTGGCCGCAGGATATGTCCCCTCCCACAGCCTCAGTGAGCATTGTGAAGAATCTAGGGGTCAAGTTAGATGCCAATTTATCTAATCACTTATTGTCTTTGCCCTCCTGCGTGAGAGGTACACATTGGCAAGTATGTCTCACTAACGTTTACAACATTTCTTTAATACTGACACTCTACCCTCCTGTGCGAGTGGTACATGTCCCTAACATGCTCCTTATTATCTTTCAATAATACTTATGAGGTTCTACAGACGCCTTTACCCCCATACTTGGGAGGTACACGCACGTTTGCCTTTTGAGTTCTGCTCATAACAGCCCCATGTGGCAACCTACGTCCTTATATGTTTCAATTTGATGATATGTGTGAGTAATGATTGTTTGGCACCTGTACCATCCTGTGCGATATGTGTGCGCTTCCACTCTGCACATTATTATGTATTGGTGACGTTTTTGCTATTTGACTGAAGCATCTACATCATTGTTTTGGCGCCTTGTTTTAATAATTTTTAATTCTTCATTTTTAGGGTTCAGGGGCACATTGCTATGCAGGAATATGTATCGTCCCTTTGTGAACCATTCTGCATTTCTATGCAACTCTTCTTTCCTTTCTAACTGGGCTACCGTAGCACTTTTAGTCTTTTTTTGCTCATAGTCCCCGCATTGAGTGTGAGACAGCATGCAGGCATGCCACGTCTCTTGCCGCTCGGCATTTGAGCGGTGTGTCAGATCACGCGCCATTCTACCTTTGAAGACTGCTCCCCGGGACGAGAGATGAACCACATCCCACAGGTATTTCCGTAGTTTAACAACCACGCGGTTGCCGTCTTGCACGCTGTAAGCCTTAACATTAGATTTCGGCTTCCATTAATGTTGGGTCCGTATTCTTTCCTTTTGTATTCCTCAGAATGTATCCAGCTGACTGTTCTGCGGCGGCTCCTTAGTAATGTTTTGATACAACGAGGACAGTGACTTTTTCAGCCCTTCCCTGTAAGTGTATCCTTAGTTATTTCAGGCTTGTCTCATTGCGCACCCAAATTCTGAGGTTTTCTAAGCCCCGCTTTTATTTTCCATTCACAGATGCTTTCGCCTGATACGTTCTTTTTGCATGGAACTAACTTGCCCATTGACCCGTTTCTAGCACGCTACTCACGGTAATATCCTGCTGCCATATGCGTCTTCCTTGTTTTAACGTCTTGGATTTATCTAGACGACATAATTTCCTTACTTAAATTCCTTTTTCTTGAACTCTGGAAATCCGCCCCTCCCCCCACCTCAACTATACCCCTGTCCTGAGGAAGATCCCCTGTAAGATTCAAGCAATACCTTTGTGGGTCGAAACGTTGACAGCCTGTCTACCTGCCAGCTTGTATTCCTACCAGATGGATTTGCACTGAAACTTTGAACGCATGGCACTGCATAATTTATGAACATTTGCTGTATTATATTCTCGCTCTTTGCTGAAGCCAGTGTTTAGATTTCTTTTGATAAAGGTCACATGACCTTCACTGAATCCCTTCCCAAACCCTCTACCACTCTTTCACTGACACTTTCCCTCCCCTACCCTTTTAGGGAACTAAAGTTTTCACGATGAAGTTTTGCATTTTTGCTTGATGTACATTGTAATGAGGCGTATTGTGATTAAATAACGGTACATCTTTTTCGAGTGGTTTCCTTAAATTTTTTTTGATTCTTGTGCTCATCAGGCATCTCTTGGAGTTATCCTTTAGAACGCACACAGTGCCAGGTAGTTGGAAGAATGCAATTGTCCTTCCTCTACCGAAGAAACCGAATGTCAGCCCTGATAAGTTTGACAACTTAAGACCTATTTTACTGCTTCCTTATCTGGCGAAAGTGGCAGAAAAGGTAGTTAACCAATAACTGATGGCACATGTTGAGAAATCTAGCCTTTTACACCCCTCTCAATCTGGCGTTCGTACATTACATTTGACAGAATTCGCTCTGCTCCTTGCCACGGAAACCATCAGACAAGGTGTAGATGCTGGGCAAACAATGGCCCTGATCCTTTTGGACTGTAGCAGGGTTTCCGTTCTCCCACAGAACTGTGCACAGAGATCTAGAACCTGGGTGAGTCAGGGTGACCCAGAACTCACCTTTGTTTCAGAAATCCCCTTACCAAGCTAGCTACAGTGTCTCATCGGTAGTAAATACTTCCCAATGACTTAGACAATCCAGAACATGAACTTAGAATACCTCAGGTATCGTGGAACACATGAACACTCTTTCGTTATATAATCATTACAAACCGAAACTGGGAGGCAGAGAACACACGTGCAAGTTTGAAATGTTTATTTTTCAATGCAACATTCTCAAACGCAGTATCTTATATAATATCAACATACATATTATAAAAATCAGAGTTAGCAGCATAGTCACTAATCCATAATAAGCAAAAGGTGATAGCATGTTATGATGCAGAGATCTATATAATTCTGTATCACCTATATTTCGCGCACCCTAATTAGCATATTATATTATATCTAAGAAGGTCTCATCTGGGTTCTTAGCAGGGCGGACCCATACCTCTAATTCTCAGTAGGAGGAGATCACATCAACCGCTACCAGCTCTCAGCATGCGAAGCATCAAGTGTGTTTTTCATTCTCTGTAACTCTATCTTAAACCCACGTAGAGCCCAATGTTGGCAGCAACATTATTTGTGTTATGACTAACGTGGTGCGAGGATCAGGCCTTCATGAACCTTGTGTTAGGTTATTCTTAGAGTGTGCAGTTCTCAGTGTGCAGACAGTTGTACCAAGTGTACCAAGCACGACTGATACCAGGACAATAACATATTATTCTCAAATAAATCACATCTTTCGTCTAGGTTGAAAGCTACAATAACAATTAGGTGTCGTGTGCAAACCGAAGCAGAAAGAAAATATGGCGTTTAAACATTTAATAAGCACATGCTAACTTAACACAATATATAGAAACGTAGTAACCATATGACACCCCCCCAATGATCCGAGGACAGTTAAAAAAGAAAAATTATAAGCCAATACTCTATGAGAGGCAGGACATGAAAGCAGAGTTCAATGATATTGAGCCAAGCTAAATATATGTAAATGTATGTAAAATTTAAAAATAAAATTCATGTATGAATGCCTATAGTGGCCACACAAAATATAAAAAGTCGAACTTGAGGCCTACTCTCAGTCAATAGGCCCGGAACATCTGAAAAAATCGAATGTTCGTATTTAAAGAGGCACCATTCAGAATTACTAAAAAGTCACGTGCCATAATGATGGAAGTCTTCAAAGTCACTCATGGGTTGAATGAATATGCAAAATAGGTAGCCACAGCTTCCAACATGAAATCACTGTCATCATCCGAAAACAGTTCAGCCATCCAATTAAGCAATGGGAAAGAACATACGTGCTCCTCCAACACCGATTCATCTAGCAACATCAGAGGACAACTCAGTGGGTTCTCGACAACGCTCTGTGCCAGAAAGTCATGCGCCGCTGCGAATATGTCCCACTGACCCATTAGTCCATGCATCGCTGCCACAGCCATAACCCTTTCGCCAGAACAGACCAGCTCGTGAGCCACTACGGGGTTCATCAGCTGATCAAAGTTGACGTCAGGAGAAGTCGGTAAACAGAGACACAAATCAATGGCCCAGTCGAAATCACAGCTCAGGCAATGAAACACGGGCTGGACACATGTGAAATAGGAAAATCTGAAGGATAATCCAAAAGCCGTGCTTAAAGTCGCAAGCGGCAGGGAGCCATAGTACTCAAGCATCCGGTTGCGAAACTGCATCAGTAGGTGCTGAGCGTTTCCTTGCGCAGGATGGGCATCCATGTTTTATAAAGTAAAATATCACCAGAACGCCTGCAGCCAAAGCCAGCAAAACAGGAAATCCGCCAAACAGGCTAGCGAATATAGAATGAAAGAACGCAGGGATAATACCAAATACTTTTTCAAATGTAGTCACGAGACCACTGCTAACCATTTTAAAAAAATGAGCCAGGCTAGTTGTGGAGGAGGCATTGAAGATTTGATGAACCAGCTCGCAGAAATGAAACGGCAAATCAGTACTTAAAAGTGCCTGTACTTCTGTGCGTGTGTTTGCTATGTGAAGGACATAAGTTTCGCGGGCAGAGCTCAGGGCCACCTGCTTTTGAGACAATAGGGCCCTTATACGGCCTAAACCATTGAACTCAGCTTTCAAGGTTGGTATTCTTGGCCAAATTAAAACATCTGAATTCCCATGCGTGGGTGGATATAACACATTCTTGCAGCAAACCACCCTTTCTGACACGGTAACCACATATGCGATACCGGCCTCTAACCCACAACAAAATTCGTTATTCAAAAGTAAATAACTACGGTTGGACAACAAAGTGAACGTGGGAACTATTGCAGGAACTGGTGTCCCTTTCAAAACACAGGCCAAATTAGGTTTGTCCTGATTACAAGAACCATGCAACTGGATGTGTCTGCATATTAGTGAGCGGTCAGGTGACTGTGTACATTCTTCACCATTCAGATTCACTTCATTTCCCTCTTTTAGGCATCTATAAGTGTATGGTAAAGACCATGTCTCATGGAGAAAAGCACTGCCTAATGGTTCATATCGCCCAATGGCTATATATTTCATACAATTTGTAAATTTATACAAAGCAAAAGGTAAGGTAATAACACCATGGATAAGCCATGTAGCAGCGGTCACTTCAGCCACAGAAAAAGGCAAGGATTCTAATTTTTCAATGTGTAACATAGAAAATGTTGCATCTCTCATTGATAGCATGCGCTGTTTTTCAGTCAGATTAAATGGGGCAAATAGTGATGAGACGTTCATAAAATTCCAAGGCACTCGACCAGACTTAAGAGTTTGTAGTGTCCAAGCAAACTGCATCACAGAACGTAATTGATTTTGACCATGATATAACACGGACACTTCATCATGTACAATGTCAACAACAGAAGACACAATATTGTTTAACGTGTAAATCCGGGAAGAAAGCGTGTTAATACTGTTATCAACAACTGCAAGCACCTTTTCTAAATTTGCTTGATCAATAGCTCTCAGGCGTTTAGCAGCCTCAACCTGGGTAACTTTCCAAATTTCATTGTAAATCGCATACAGCCATCGTTTAGATCTACCTTTAGCTGGGCCTTTTATAAAATCGTTCAAATCCACATTGTCATTCAATAGAGACAGATGTAGTTTAACTGCAGCTAATGTGGAATGTTGTAACCAATTCTGACACAGCTTCCCCACAGAATAAGTCGTGACAGTATAGTCTTCTTCAAAACGGGGATCGAGTCTGACTTCTGTGAACCCCTCAGCCAAACCCAGAAAACGGCGTTGGCAAGAATCAGCACTCCTATGCCACACCAGCCAACCCTTGGAATCCAAACTGGAAATGTTAAAGGACGAATTGTGTAAAAGAGTTTGCAACTCATGAATGGACAAATCAGTAAAATTACCCCAACCTGTATATTCCTCTAAATCTGGGATGGTCGGTGTATTTAATTTTTTAGAAGTAGCCAATCCAAAGCATGTTGTTTGGAAAATGGTTGAATTTAAAAACAACATGTGATGCGGGATGAGACATGCACGGTGCAAAGCCTCAGTGCCTTGTACCTGCCAATCTTTGGTACCCCAAACCGATTTAAGGTCAATTGTTCCTTTCCAAAACTCGTAGCCATCTACAGCCAACTTGTCTAGAAAGGACGCCGAATACAGCATTTTTGTATCTGTAAGTTTAACTTTGGACATGGGCTTTTGTGTCATTTTAAAATAGAATGACTCAGGATTTGATTGATTAAAGTCTGTAAAATAGGTGTATTTTTTCAGAAACGTATTGGAGCTGCCACCGAATGGAGCAGGGCAGTGTTCCCATTGTGTATAATTCACAGCAACCCTCCTGGAATTTGTTTTATGTAAAAAATGATTACCATAGTGTTGAAAACAAAATAAATCGCCATAATTAATAGAATCTGTATACAGATCCTCAGCATTGAAGGCAGCATAATACTTCAAATCAGAGAATAATGCTTCTACGGCCTGAATATCCCAATCATCAGAACGTATATTTTGTTTAATCACATCTCCCATGTTTACTCTAAGCACATTTGGAACATTAATCACTTCAGTGGGCCCATGTATCTGAAACCTAACCGCATCCCACACAATCCCATCAAGGACAGGCCAAGCAGTAATGTTAACTGTATTTAAGTTTCGTTTCAGTCTGTGCGCTGAATGTGAAGAGGAAAGAGGGGCCAATGTTCCATTAAGGTACCGAATTCCTGTTCTTTCTTTAACGTAGTGACCATCAATCAGACGGAAAAAATAAAACACAAAACCAATTGACATAAAAAGATAAAATGAAAATAGGATCAACCAAATGTATGTCCAAGGGGGAATTAAAAAATGTTTTTTAAACAACGTGGCATATCTTGCAATGTTTGAGGGTTTCTTTGAAGGTTCCGAAACAGAGTCAAAATAGAATCTGGACTGGTTGGCCAAACGGGTCTGCAAATCAGGCATTGATAAATCAGCAGGATAGGTGTAGGTCAGCTCATCAATGTTAGTAACAGGAATAGTATTTAATAAAGGACTGGATATGGCAGGCATCTCGTGGGACACCTCCTGTTCTGCGCCAGATGTTATTGCTAGTACAGAGTGCCTCACCATGGAAGGACAGGATACAGCCGGTGTCATGCTATGAAGAATCGGCCACCCTGTGTGTCTTGACATTGTCATTAGAAATAAATCTGTTTTCCTTACGACCAGGAAGTGGTGGTAAAATGACTGTTCTTGTGCCCTTCACTCCAAGAACTCGAACCGGTGCTCGATATGAGGGACCAAACTCTTTCTTGTTATCGATCTTCTCTCGAACCAGTTCTCCAACTCGGGGTAGCCAGCCAACTACCGGGATCTGCAGCGCATCATCCGATGTGGAGGGCAAATGTTCCTTTGCAAGACTGTCTCTGGTCTTTTGTAGATTCTGTAAAACATTGCAATGTTCATCTACGTCAAAGGCCGTGGCCTGGGCCTTGGAGTCTAGCCCATCGAGGTCAGGTACATACATCTTGATACCAAAGAGCATTTCGTATGGGGTCCGCCCACCCAGAGACCTTCTAGGGAGATTATTAAGCGCACGCTGCACGCCCATGAGGTGGGCTAACCAGTTTCTGCCAGTGCCTATAACTCGAGCTGTCAAAGATTGCTTTAAGTCGCGGTTCATTCGTTCAACTACACTATTACCCTCAGGTCTGTAGGGGCTCGAAAACTTGACTTGGACCCCCATCGAAACCATAGCATCCTTATACGCCTTAGAGGCGAAAGCCGGACCCTGATCCAAATGGAAAGTACCACAGGCAAAAATTCCCACAAAGACTCGCAAATCCTTAATGACAGTACGTGAATCAGCGCTCCGATGAGGCCAAACCCACACAAAGCGTGTGCATGAATCAACTGCTACTAAGATGTACTTATACGCAGTATCAGAAGAAAATGGACCGCAGTGATCCAAATAAACGCATCCAAGTGGTTTATTCGAGATGTACAACTGTGTCTGAGGCGGACGCGCAGCAGTTGAAGGCTTAATCTGCTGGCAAATGTCACATTGAAGGACATAATCGCGCGTCTGTTTATACAGTCCCCGCCACCAGAACCTCTGTTGTAGCTGAGTTACAGTGGCTGAGACGCCCGCATGCGCAGACGCCACACCTTCATGAGCCGCTGTAATCAAAGCAGCCCTGCGATCCGAGTTGGGAACTAGACGTTCGCCAACATCAGGGATTTTCACATAAGGAACCTTATCGGGACTTAAGTGGTATGTGTATTTAGAAGGGAACCCCGCAGGATATTTACTTCCCTTCTCTGTTGCAGCAACTGCTGCCAAGATGTCATCATCTATTTTGCTTTTGGACCTTGTGACTGCTGCAACCAAGTATTTCGATACTGCTGACTTCGCTGCTTCATCAGCAAGCGAATTGCCAACAGCGTGGACCCCCACGCGCTGATGACCGAGAGTATGAATCACAAACACGAGTGGCAACTTCTCTTTAAGTTCCGCCACTCGGACCCAGATCATCTTATGTTTTATTGTGCTACCTTTGGAATCACGAAATTCATTCTGAGTCCAAAAGAACAAGTTTTCATTGTAAGACTGGACACAGTAGTAAGAGTCACTTACGATCAAAGTTGTCACACTAGGATCTGCGTACTCCAATGCAAGCATCAGAGCACGAAGCTCTGCTAATTGTGCGGTGCAGTCCCCAAGCGTCTGCGTGTGCACGACACTGGACTTGAACTCATCGTTCACCATGGCACCGACCACAATGGCGCAAGCGGAAACGTAGGCATGTTTAGAGCCATGCGCAACCTGCGCCGAACCATCAGTGTAAATGATGCAATGGAAATCCTCCAACGGCCGCATTGCTAACGGAGCAGGATGAACAAACTCATACTGTAAATACTCCTGCGACCGTAAAGTGGCGTCAAAAATAAACGTGACATCCTGGGACGTCAAGGATGCCGCCCATTGAATCCACCGAGGGTGCAAAGCTTTGGAATTAGGTACACTGGCTTTCGTAACCGCCTCTAAGGCAGGACACGGGGTAACAACCAACATGCGTTTTCCTTGTGACAGGGCACGTTCTTTAAGAATCGCCATCTGCACAGCCGTTAAAACTTTTTCTACAGTGGAAAATCGCAGTTCAGCCGAAGTGTACAAGTGTGACTTGTAAGCAATAGGTACTGTATCTCCTTCATTAAAAGTCAGGTACGTGAAACCCACCGCCCCAGGGATAATCCTTATCACCAGGTTGGTCTGGTTATCACGAGTCTGTAAGTATTCAGAAGCGAGCAAATCAGCCTGCAAAGACTGCAGAATGGCCGAATGCTCCGGCAGCCAGCATGATTTGGAAAAAGATGGTTGTATCAAAGCAGACAAAGGCTTGATACGCTGGGCATATTCCGGAATGTATGTTCTCCCGAAATTCAAAAATCCCAGCAAAGACTGTAATTTTTTCAGTGTTGTCGGAGAGCGCAATTGTGCGCATTTCTCCAGGAAGTGAGGGGCTAACCCTTTTCCCTCGTTGTTAAGCTCGTAACCGAGGAACAACACTGTGTACTCTGCAATGTGCGACTTTGCAAAGTTAAACTTGTAACCAATGTCTGCAAAGTTACAAATTATGCTATTTACTCGACACAGATGCTCCCAAAGATCGTCGTCTGTGAGATAAATGTCATCCACATACGAACAAGCAACTGGGTCGAAGCTCTCCAGAAGAGAGACAATGCGGGCGGAGAATACTCCAGGACTGTTCTTATAGCCCATTGGAAGTCGCTGAAACATTTTTTGCACCCCGCCGCATGTAAAACTGGTCCATTGGGAACTTAGACCGTCTAATCTATGGGCATAAAAACCATTGGAAATGTCAAGCGTGGTTTTGAACCGTTTACGCTCAAGACTATTCACTAACGCAGAGCCATGAGTATTCTGTACTGCGCAGTTACGGCAATGCGAGTTCAAATGCCTATAATCCAAAACCAAACGATATGAGCCGTCCGGCTTGTTTACAGTAAAAAGGGGGTTATTCATCGGTGACACACACGTTTCAATTACACCTTGATATTCCAATTGTTCAAGGATAGCCGCGACTGAAGCTTTGGCTTCACGCCGTATGGGATATTGAGGCTGAGGCTGTGGTTGAGACCGTAAAGGAATATCGTGGCTCGGAGACAATTTATCCCAGCCACACTGATTGCGGTACACAGCTGGCGCAAGCGCCAGAGCCCACTCTTCTGCAAAATGCAGCGCTTCCATTCTCGGTACAGTGTGCTCGAAACTGGGCAGGATTACCTCCTCCCCTCGCGGAGCTGCGAGAACAAAAGGTGGGGGCCAGTCCACCTCTGAAAGCAAAATGTCATACGTAGACGAGAGATTTTCCCAAAATACCCCTTTTACAGTTCGCTGCATGTCACCTTCAATTAACAGGACAATTTCAAAAAGTCGTTCAGGGGGAGCAACATGCGTGTCAGCAGTTTCAATCACAACATAAGTATCAGTCGCTGTCACCTTCAACAGTGGACGGAGGGCCTCTCTCACTATGGTAATCTCTGCTGCTCTGTCCAGCAAGGTCAGAGCCCACGTCAGATTCCGAAGCCGCGTTCTCACTATCTGGGGCATAACGATGCGCTGTCAGGGCGGCGACTTTCTTCGTGGCAAACTGTGGTCTCTTGGGCGTAGAGCCTTCCTGCTGCTCTCCACCGTTTCGCGGGCGGGGCTGACCATGTCCTTGCTGGCCACCCCTGCCCCTGCCGCCCCCTCCACCACCGGTTGACGGAGCCGATGAGTCCTGAAAGGAACGAGGAGAGTGTTGGTCAGAAGCCTGAAATCTCTCAGGCGATTTAATCATCGCGCGGTCGCGCAAATCATAAACACGATCCGACAGCGCAGGCAACGGAGACGCAGGAGCAGAAACCTGTGTTTGTTGTTGTTGTTGCTTACCCTGATTCTGCTTTTTAGGCCAATTTTGCTTCTTGGACTTTTGTTGACCACTAGTTTCCGAAGTTTGACCCTGGGGCTGTTTCTTCTCCTTATCAGGAAAAGCTTTAACCCCCATTGCATTGCGGCCAACCATTTTGTAAGCAGCTACAATTATCCTTGCCAACCGTCGGGGTCGTTCGGCCTCGGGAACCAACGCCAACGCGTTAGCAACCTGAAAGTTCACTGCATCCCCCTTGACATTCGCAAGGATCAGATCGCAAACTACATCAAAGGAGCCACACAGGCGCATACCCAATTCAACAGCCGACTCCGGTCCGTGTTCGTCTTGAACACGTTTAAGGACCCCACCTAGATTGGTCACAGACGGGGAGCCATAGCACCTCGAATAGACCGCTGCAAAAGTCTTGCCCCAGGTCTCACAGTCAACAAGTTCAGGAGCCAAATCCTTCGGCAAACTTAGTGTAAGAATCCGGTGTTTATCACCCGGACTCGTGTTGGGAAACACAGCTTCCAGCTGGCCGAATTTCTCAGCAAGCCAGAAAGGAAAATCATCCTTTTCTTGGGGCTTTTTACCCATCACGGAATTAACCATGACCGGATTGATTTTCAGACCAGCATGTTCTGCCCTAAGCTGTGCGCCCCGTGGGGCAGCGTCTTGAACATTACGGCTAGTGTAATGAACAAGCGCTCTAATCACTGCCACTGCGACTTCATGAAGCCGCCGCAGATCAGCCACGTTACAAGTGGCGCGTTGAGGGTGAGGAGTGAACCCAGCCAAAGCGGGCCAAGGTGTGCCCGGAATGGACAAAGGACCTAACCTCGAAGCCGATAATGAGTGTGGTAGGGCGCCACCAAACCAAACTCCATGCTGCCATGCATCTATAGGAACTTCCAGTGCTCTGTACGGAGCATACGCAGCCGGTACAGCTGTAGCAGTGTATGAATGGAACACTCCAGAATTAGCGTCCACTGGCGGAAACGTCACCCACGAATAAAACAGTTCGTACGGGTAAGCATGTTCCGCACTCACTACCAGAACAACAGCCAAGCCTTCCACAGGAACATCATACATCCGCAAATGGTCACGCACCGCAATGCGACTATGCTGCGGGATGTCCACGGCTTGTGCCATGCCAGCACAGAAAAGTGAAAACACAAAGATTACTTTGTAGCACAACTGGGTAGTAATTCAAAGAAACCTTTCACAGATAGATTCAAGCTTGAAAAAGACCTATTTCAAAAATAGGTAGGTTTTTCCGACACTGCCGTTTTCCGGAAACGGGAATGAAGGCGTTAGGGTTTGAATGTTATACTACTCGAGTGTCATGATATAAGGCCAACCAACGTATGGGCGCCATGTAGCAGGGTTTCCGTTCTCCCACAGAACTGTGCACAGAGATCTAGAACCTGGGTGAGTCAGGGTGACCCAGAACTCACCTTTGTTTCAGAAATCCCCTTACCAAGCTAGCTACAGTGTCTCATCGGTAGTAAATACTTCCCAATGACTTAGACAATCCAGAACATGAACTTAGAATACCTCAGGTATCGTGGAACACATGAACACTCTTTCGTTATATAATCATTACAAACCGAAACTGGGAGGCAGAGAACACACGTGCAAGTTTGAAATGTTTATTTTTCAATGCAACATTCTCAAACGCAGTATCTTATATAATATCAACATACATATTATAAAAATCAGAGTTAGCAGCATAGTCACTAATCCATAATAAGCAAAAGGTGATAGCATGTTATGATGCAGAGATCTATATAATTCTGTGTCACCTATATTTCGCGCACCCTAATTAGCATATTATATTATATCTAAGAAGGTCTCATCTGGGTTCTTAGCAGGGCGGACCCATACCTCTAATTCTCAGTAGGAGGAGATCACATCAACCGCTACCAGCTCTCAGCATGCGAAGCATCAAGTGTGTTTTTCATTCTCTGTAACTCTATCTTAAACCCACGTAGAGCCCAATGTTGGCAGCAACATTATTTGTGTTATGACTAACGTGGTGCGAGGATCAGGCCTTCATGAACCTTGTGTTAGGTTATTCTTAGAGTGTGCAGTTCTCAGTGTGCAGACAGTTGTACCAAGTGTACCAAGCACGACTGATACCAGGACAATAACATATTATTCTCAAATAAATCACATCTTTCGTCTAGGTTGAAAGCTACAATAACAATTAGGTGTCGTGTGCAAACCGAAGCAGAAAGAAAATATGGCGTTTAAACATTTAATAAGCACATGCTAACTTAACACAATATATAGAAACGTAGTAACCATATGACAGGACCTGAGCGCTGCCTTTGACACTGTAGCTCATTACACCTTGCTGCAGTGTCTGAATAAGGGCAGTGTCTCAGGCCCGGCTCTAAAGTGGATGAAATCCTTCCTGGCAGAACGTAGCTTCCAGGTTAGGCAGGGCATTCACTATTCCAAAAATATCACACTGGGACAGGGTGTGCCACTAGGATCGGCCCTGAGTCCGACCCTGTTTAATCTATATGTAACTCATTTTGGCAAAGCTAGTGGAGGGTTTTGGGATCAGGGTCGTATCGTATGCCAATGACCCTCAACTGGTGGTCTCCCTATCACAGGCACCGGACCTGGCAGCTTCCACTTTCATGGCATGCTTGCAGGAGCTTGCCTCCTGGATGGCTAACAACTGCCTGAAACTTAATGGAAATAAATCCGAGGTGCTTGTGGTGGGGGGTGCCCCATCAGTATGGTCGTCGGCGTGGTGGCCCTCGAGTCTGGGCCCCACTCTAACGCCATTCTCTCAGGTAAAGAACCTGGGTGTATGGTTAGACTCTAATCCCTCTTATGAACATCAAACCAGGCGTGTAGTGGGTACATGTTTTGGAGTCCTTAAGGGCCTGCGGAAAACCCTGGACCTACTCCCTATTGATGCCATGAAGACCATTGTGCACACCCTTGTGACATCTCGCCTAGACTATGGTAACATACTTTATCTGGGTGCCACTGTCAAATGTATGAACAGACTTCAGGTTCTGCAGAATGCAGCAGCACGACTAGTCCTTATGCAACCTAGGAGTACTGCCTCCAAAAGAGCTCTGACCTCCCTACACTGGCTCCCAGTCAGGAAAAGAGTGCTGTTCAAGGCACTCTATACATGCCATCGTATTACCCAGGGCATAGGCCCCTCGAATATACTTACACAATATGTGCCCACACGGCTTCTTAGATCAAGTGGGACTGGTCTGCAACTTGTACCTAAAGTCAGGAAGGCCAGAATGGGTGGTAGGTCTTTTTGGTTCTTGGCAGCAGAGAATTAGAACAAACTTCCCCTGAGCCTCCGGACGGAGTTATCAGAGGTGAAATTCAGGAAAGATCTTAAAACCTACTTGTTTTTGTGTCAATTGTGACTCTCCGACTAGGCCGGTGTTTCCTGGTTCTGCTCCCCCTCTCACCATAGCACGTGGACACACCGGTTGGCATAAACAGGCGCTATATAAACTCACTTTTACTTTACTTTACTTACTTTACTCACTGTTTTGCATTGTTTTTAATGAATGTGTACTGGGACTCTTTTCCTATTTGTACATTTTATACACCCAGGTCCCTGTGACACTTTTTGGGTATGCCCTTCTCTGTAACGTAACAAATTTATCGCAGATCCAAAACGTCACCAGCACCTGTTTTGGCATGCTAAAAATGTTAAAAAACATTCTACCCCTGCTCCGGATCAAGTATAGGGAGGCTGTAGTCCAAGCCTTAATTTTATCTAGCCTCGATTACATCAACATTTTATACCTGGGTTTACCGGAGTAATTACTTAGTCACCTGCAGGGGGTTCAGAACGCGGCGGCCAGAGCAATACTCATGGTGGGGCCCAGAACACGTATGTCCATCCATCTGAAGGCCCTGCACTGGCTGCCGGTCCAGAAGAGGATTTAGTTTAAAGCGCTGGTTCTGGTTTTTCAGGTCCCTGGAGCAGTATATATTAGGAAGCAGCGCAAAGAGCCCTGACGTTCTCAGTGCAATTTCTGACGTCCATCCCCAAGTTTACTCGCTCCTGTGTGGGGGGTCGCTCCTTTCAAGTGCTGGCCGCCTGCATATGGAATTGTCTGCCATTTTTTCTCAGACAGGTCGAGGATTTGCTCACTTTCAGAAAACAGCTAAAAACCTGGCTTTTTCAGCAGCAGTTTCTCGCTCTTGGGCCTTTGGCTCCGGTTCCTTTCTTGCATTCCTTCAGAGCAGGGACACTCTGTGGAGTAGCAGCGCGCGTTATAAGTACCTATTTACATTACATTTACATATTGCCAAGTTGAATTGGCAGTTTAAACTGCATTCAGGCTTCAATGGCAGGCCTGGGACATGTTTAAAGGGGCTAATTCAGTGGGTGACAGAATAAGTGCTGCAGGTCCACTAGCAGCATTTAATTTACATGTACCACTTTACAACGGACTTATAAGCAGATTAACTATGCCAATCATGTTTAAGCCAATTTTACCATGCTTAAGGGAGAGAGCACAAGCACTTTAGCACTGGTAGCAGTGACTAAGGTATGCAGAGTCTTAGAGCTAACAAAAATGAATTTCAGCAGAAAGTGGAAGGTAAAGATAAAAGGTTTGGGGGAAGACCTCCCTAAGGCTGACAGTTCTAACACTCTTTCACCAGACGTCAGACGAACCTAAGCACATATAACAAGCTGATTTATTCAAATGAATTTAGTCACAATTTGGATACCCAAGGATAACAATATTGGAAAAACATTTGATGGGAAAGGCAATTGGGGAACAATAGTTTGCAGATTAAAGGTAATGAAGTGTTATTTTGAGCCTGCAGTAAACCTAAGGAAATATTTTTCTAAACAAAAGCACCCAATAGACCACCTTACTATGAGAGGCTTTTTAAATGCTGTTTTACCAAAAGCTAACTTGACCTTCTTTGTTAATTGGCAATCACAAATAAACATTTCTGAAATGATCCAGAATGGAACTTATTATTCCACTCAGTACCCAACTCAAGGTGCATTCTTATGGCCCTAAGATACTTATATCTGCACGAGTGGTTTTCTTTCCAACACCTCCGGCCCAAAAGCTAAAAACTCTAATCTACGATACAGCACACATAAAGCTGTAATAGTCACTACACACAGTGTGGGCAAGCTGTGCTAAAGCTAGTTAGCACATTCCAGTCAAAGTCAAAAAGTAAGTTTATTTAGACCATTGGTCTTTAAACCACATAAAACATATAATTTTATAAAAACATTTTCAATAAAATATAACTCCATCAACCTATAACATTCTAATATCCTAAGTTCAAAGAATGCATTCCTTTTTCACGAGTAACTCAATTCATGAGCTGGGTATACACACATATTACAATCTAATCCAAGTAATATTAAAAACCTATTAAAAAATGTCAAAACATTAAAATGTTGTGTTAAGAACTCCATGCCACTATACCTGGCAATTTTCTATTCCCAAGGCAAACTACTTACATCCTGCATATACTTTCCAATGACTATAGCAGTATCAAGATTTTCCATAACTACGAGGAACTCCCATGCTTGGCTATGTGACCCAACATCTTATTCAAAAAAAGATTGGGCGCAAAACTGTTTTCGCAGGTCAAGCAATTTTTGGCAATCCATTAAAATGTGTAAACTATTACATTTTGTACCTATTCTACACGTACATGTACCATCTTATCGCAACAATACAGTATTTATTTTATTATTTAACATCGCAGGATTAATACCAATTCTCAGCCTTAATATCTCCATTCTAAGCCATTGGTTAGGTAAAGTGTCTAGATAAGGGTACCAAATTCCTTTATCCCAACTGTTCCTCATGAACCTCACAGAGTCTTTCTTCTTCATGTACTCCATATCTGTAATCTAGACAAAACTTTCCCTAACGATCTAATTGAACTCTTTGTTTCATCGATATACAGAGTCTGAGGGTCAATTTTCTCTCTTGTTAATTTGGCCCATTTCAGTTCGCTGCCCTGGATCTCCTTCATACACCATGGGGACACTTTTGTTACTTTTCCCATTCCCAAACGTTTCCAAAATCTAAGTAGACCTATTTGCACCTGGACATTCCTTGCTGTCAAACCTAGCTCTAATCTAATTGCCTGAATCATTGAGGAGCTAGGGAGGGACAAGAATAATTTTAGACATTTCCCTTTTTCAATATATCAAGAACGTTTACCGCCAAGACAGTATTTCTGCACCATACTGGAGTTGTGGAGGGATCATTGCATTATAGGCCTTCAACAGGGTCTATGGGACATATCACTAACTACTATTATTTTTTTTCAGACCACATACCAATATATGGGCTTATGCTTTCTGTGCCTCCAAATGCGTACCCCACTGGAAAGAATTACTGAACCATATGCCAAGATATTTATACTCATTAACAATATCTAATTCGGTGTCTCCCAGATGCCATTTAAACTTCATGTTTCTGTTCCCAAAACACAGGATTTTCATTTGGTTCATTTTTACTATAAGACGTTTTGCCACACAATATGTGTTAAATGCAGTTAGCTACCTTTGTAGACTAATCTCAGTCTGATGTAAGATTACTAGGTCATCGGCATGCAGGAAACAGGACAAATGCTTCCCATTCACCTTCAGGCTAGAGCTTATAGCAGACCCCAAGATGGAAGGTAAATCTGCTAAAAATATGGCAAAGAGAAGCGGGGCCAGAACACAGCCCTGTCTGAGGCCATTATTAATTGCTATTTCAGGTGTCAGCCCCCCCCCCCATCGTGTCTTTAATTACCTGAACCCTGTTCTGACTGTGCAGCTCCTGTATAACACACAGGAGATCTTTGGGGGCCCCACAATTTCTCATGCACTCCCATAAGCATTGCCTGTCCACCAAATCAAAGGCCGCTCGGAAATCCACAAAGCAACAATACAACTTGCTTTGCTGCTCCATGGACTTCCGCGCCACTGCCCATAGGGCAAAGCAGTGGTCGACAGTAGAATGCCCTCCTTAAATCCTCCTGTTTCCATTGGCACAATCAACCTCTGCTCCACCCACTTTTTGAATCTGCCCACAATTATTTTGGAGAACACCTTCCATCCTATGTCCAGCAGGTTTATCAGTCTATAGTTCTTTGGATCCTTCCTATTCCCTTTTTTATGAAGAGGTCTGATAACAGCCCCTTTCCAAGATTTGGGGATTTGGCCTGAATCCAATATAGCAACAAACATATGGGACAAGAGTTCTGCCCACCAATTTATGACCTTAGAGGTAGTTCACATCTTGACCCCCCCCACCCCCAGTGGCTGTCTACAGCGAATGTGTTTATTCCCAGGCCCTATCTCTCCAAAGCCAAAAAGTGAATCTTAAAACCAACAGAGGCACATATGATGGCCAAGCAAGAAAATACCCACTTTCTAAAAGTGGTATTTTCAATCACACAATATAAAAATCATCTTTACTTAAAGATACATTTTTATATTCTGAGTTCAGCTGTACTAAACTCTATCTTTCTATCTTGTCCCAATGGGAAGTTATACTCATAAGATGGTCTAAACTCCCATTCTATTCTATGGGACAGATAACGTTTCAATAGTGAAAAACAAAATACACTATAGTTCTCTATCAGGACATGTCACACACACCAGTACATAGCCTACCTTTCACATACACAGCAGCCTGCCTACAGGGGTACCAAGTGCTTATCTTAGGGGTGACTCACATGTAATAACAGGGAAGGTTATGGGCTGGCAAATGGGTGCACTTGCCACGTTGACATGGCAGTAAAGACTGAGTACGGACTCTGCAATGGCAGGTCTGAGACCCCTTTGAGAGGCTGCTTGTGTGGGTGGCACAAATAATGCTACAGGCACACTTCCGTCTCCGGCCCTTCGTTCATACAGCAAGGATACAGCACACAGCCATGGCTGTAGATGGTTGAATTCCACACCGTCCCGCGGAGGATATACATTTAATTCCCAGATCCGATGTGCGCATGATTCATAGTGTCTCCCAGATATCCACCGCAGTGTTGATGCCCTCTGGGACACGGCCTCCATTCTGGTCAGTAATCCTCACTAATTCAGAGCCGGAGCCCTTCTAATCCAGTTGTCCTCAACCCATCTCGCCGATGTCTGGTCAGGTACGGCTCCCCATCAGTAATTGTTTCCCCCATCCTGCACCTTCAACCTGGTCCTGAAGATGATCCTAAGTTATAGGATCGAAACGTCATCGACCTGTCAGCGCAATTGATGGTGCATCCCAATCGTGGTTCAAAAGAAACTGTTAACAAAAATTGAGAATCATTGACTTGAACCACCCTATTCACGGTACATATTGTTTCACTCTTGCACCTTGAGCCGTTACTTGCTGATCACATGTTGTCATTTGCGTCGCCACCATTTTTGTGTCACGTACACAATCGAGCACCAAATCCAATTCGGGTTGTTCACCGAATTGTTTTCCTACAGTGCTGTCACAACTGTATTTCCCTCTATTGTAATTTGTACCCAAATATATGATGCTATGTGCACATTTCTAAAAAAACACTGAGAGTCTCCTTTTCTTTCATGTAATGTTTTTCCACATACGTATCTAACTGTCCTGCAGAATGATACCGGTTGAGATATTGTTGCTTTCCTAACAGGCGCACTAGCAGCATTTAACTTACAGGCCCTAGACGCACACTGTGCACTGTACTAGGGACCTAGGTGCACATGCATCAAAATTCGGAAAAGCAAGTCCTTATTAGCGGTAAAGAAGGAATCACAAATCGTTTTTCGGGATGCATGTAGAGATTCTGTACATTTTAGCGATTCAGTAAAAATCGCAAAAACAAACCGAATACACGAAAGTGATTCCTTAAAATAAAAATGAGCTATTACCGAAATCACTATTAGCGATTTCGGTACTAGCGAGTTTGCAAAAAACAGGCCGCTCTGGAAGCAGGCTGATGACATCATAGCCAGAGAGTCATCGAGCCCATGCTTCATTCAGTGCCCTTAGGAGCTCAGAGGAGGAGGCAGAACACAGAAGCTGAGCTGAGAGACTTCACCCTCACAACCCAGCTACACACAGCTATCCAGAATGGACAACAATGCGTCAAATCCATTTGCCACGCCCAGGAAGAGGAAGAGAAAGTTCTCTGATAGGGAACTGGAACACTTGATAGAGGGGATGAGCAGCAAGCATGACAAACTTTTTGAAAAGTTGTCCCTCAAGGTGCTAGAAGCCGAGAAACACAAGATATGGCTCGGCATAAAGGAGAGGGTGAATGCTGTGGGAGTCACGCACCGCAACATTGACAACCTGAAGAAGAGGTGGTATGACCTCAGGAAAAGGGCAAAGGAGCGCATTGCAGAAAGGGTGAAGGAGCCATCTGGCACAGGAGGGGGGCCATCCAGAGTACCTGCCAATACAGCCCTGGAGGACCTCGTTGAGGGAACTGTTGAGCTAGAGGCAGTCGTGGGAGTCACCCAAATGGACACTTCCGGCATTGCAACCACAGAACAAGGTAAGATGCATGCTTGCACTGATACGCTCCATATTTTATACCCATGCACATCCCCCCAGGCTAACCACAGTGTGCAGGAAGAAGTGCATTACACATATACACTCACATATGAATTGCATCATGGGGGTTGTAATCATGTTAGCCAAGTGTGCATGTATGATCACCAATGCTCAAGAAATGAGAACAGCAGTACAGGTCCAACAGTGTGCCTATATATGGTATTTACTATGTTAAAAGTAGATGAAATGATGAACAGATATAGGAACAAAATGAAATAACAATGCACTGTTTCACACACAGATGCATCTCCGGTGGACTCAGATGACAGCGTGCACCTCATCATTTCAGAGACACGACAGAGACAGATGGAGCACCACCACCATCACCACCACCACCACCGACAACACCACCAAGATGCAGGGCGCATGTCCCCACCCTGCAGGTAATAAAAACAGAGCCGAGCCTAGCATCCACAAGGGTTCCCAGTCAGACACGTTTCACTCCACCAGCTCCAACACCAGCATGTGGCTGAGTCAGACAGCAATGCAGGTCCATGGTCAGTATTGCTGCAGGATCCAAACAGGCTCCAAATGTCTGTTGTGGGGTGGAGTCCAGGATATTGCGTGTTCAGCCCCTGCAGGGGAGACATATGGGCACAATGAACCTCAACATCTCAAAACTGGCAATACACATGTGCACGATGACAGATGTTGTGCGTTGCCTGACCACAGTTGTAGCAGAGGGGAATCGTGAAATCAACAAGACCCTACAGGAGCTCACCCGTGCCATCCTAGCAGGACAACACAGCAAGCACAGAGGGCATCAGCAGAGCTTGCTTCTTTCTACTGCATCTACACGGGCCATCACCAAGCTCAGCAACAGCACTGCTGTTTTGTCATGCCGCTCCGTGTCACTGCAGATAGACCTAGGACATGTAGCAAAGGCCTTAGGCCAGGTGACCACTGCAGTGGAACATCTGCAGTATGGCACATTTAGTGCTCACAACTTGGGAGGGGAGAAGGGCTGTGAGGCGGCATCGAGCATGAGTCACTTGTCCGTGCCTGAGACCAGTAGCAGGAGGCGCAGTTCACGCAGCTCTACAGCCACAGGCACACATTGTGGTGATGTGGAGGAGCCATGCGACAGGAGGCTGGGGGTACATGGAAAGCGGCGCTAGACATGAAGTTCTGCCTATTTGTCCATGGTGGTGTAACCATGGGCCACGTACATATTTTGATTGCACTCCCGTGCTGTCAACGGATACGTTTCTTTTCACAATGTGTTGAATCACTGTCATGTTTACTAACTATGAATATTTACTTTGACAAGTGCTCATGTGAATTAAACATTTGCACTCCACAATATATTGTGATGGCTCATTCTTAACTGGCTCTGAAGTGATGTTGTGTGATGTATGTCCGCCTCCTTTGACCTTCAGCTCTGTTTGGCACGTGTGACTGTTGGTGTTGTGTGGGTGGTTGGTCATCCCGATCGTTGTCATTCTGTCCATCTCAATGTGTATCCCCCTTTTGGTTGCAATGTTGTGCAGCATGGCACATACTGCTACAATCAATCAATCAATCAATCATAACATTTGTATAGCGCACTACTCACCCGGCAGGGTCTCAAGGCGCTTGGGGGAAGGGGTCCGCTATTGCTCGAACAGCCAGGTCTTGAGTTGTCTCCTGAAGGCGAGATGGTCCTGGGTCAGCCGAAGATGGATGGGGAGGGAGTTCCATGTCTTGGCCGCCAGGTAGGAGAACGATCTACCTCCGGCGGTGGCTCTTCGGATGCGTGGTACGGCGGCGAGGGCGAGGCTTGTAGAACGTAGCTGGCGGGTGGGCGTGTAGAAGGTCAAGCGGTCGTTGGGGCCCAGGTTGTGGAGAGACTTGTGTGCGTGGGTGAGGAGCCTGAATGTGATCCTCTTGCTGACGGGGAGCCAGTGCAGGTCCTTCAGGTGGCCGGAGATGTGGCTGTGTCGGGGATGTTCAGGATGAGTCGGGCGGAGGCGTTCTGGATGCGTTTGAGTCTTTTCTGTAGCTTTGCTGAGGTTCCGGCGTAGAGGGTGTTTCCGTAGTCCAGTCGGCTGGTGACGAGTGCTTGGGTGACCGTCTTCCTGGTTTCGGTCGGGACCCATCGGAAGATCTTGCGGAGCATGCGTAGTGTGTTGAAGCATGATAAGGAGACGGCGTTGACTTGTCTGGTCATTGAGAGGGAGAAGTCCAGGATGAAGCCCAGGCTGTGTGCATGGTCTGTTGGCTTGGGAGTGGCGCCCAGGGCGGGGGGCCACCAGGAGTCGTCCCAGGCGGAGGGTGATGGTCCCAGGACGAGAACTTCCGTCTTGTCTGATTTCAGTTTCAGGCGGCTGTTCTTCATCCACTCGGCAACGTCTTTCATCCCTTTGTGTAGGCTTGTTCTGGTGGTGGCGGGGTCTCTGGTGAGGGAGAGGATCAGTTGGGTGTCGTCGGCGTAGGAGAAACGGGGGAAGGTGGACTCTGTGTTCTTCCGGTGAGGAACGAGATGATCCACTCTAGTGCCTTCTCTTGGATGCCGATTTTGCTGAGGCGTTGAACTAGGGTGCGGTGGCAGACAGTTTCGAACATTGCAGAGAGGTCCAGGAGGGTGAGGGCCGCTGTTTCTCCATTGTCTAGCAGGGTTCTGATGTCGTCAGTGGCTGCGATGAGGGCGGTCTCGGTGTTGT
Source organism: Lissotriton vulgaris (assembly GCF_964263255.1). Classification (NCBI taxonomy): domain Eukaryota; kingdom Metazoa; phylum Chordata; class Amphibia; order Caudata; family Salamandridae; genus Lissotriton; species Lissotriton vulgaris. Next base: position 528,866,884 of record NC_141694.1, read on the forward strand.
GGTTGGCTCGGAAGCCGGACTGCGAGGGGTCGAGGGATCCGTTCCTCTCGAGGAAGGCTGCAAGCTGTCTGTTGACGGTCTTCTCGATGACTTTGGCGGGAAAAGGGAGGAGCGAGATGGGGCGAAAGTTCTTGAGGTCGGTGGGGTCAGCTGTTGGTTTCTTCAGTAGGGCGTTGAGCTCGGCATGCTTCCAGCTCTCCGGGAAGGTGGCGGTGTTGAAGGAGGTGTTGATGACATCCTGGAGTTGGGGTGCGATGATGGAGTCGGTCTTGTTGAAGACGTGATGGGGGCAGGGGTCAGTTGGAGATCCGGAGTGGATGGTGTTCATCGTGCGGGCTGTGTCTTCGGTGGTCACCGTGGTCCAGGTGCGGAGGGTGGCGGTGCGGGGCGTTGGTTCGACGGTTGGGTGCGTGGATGGTGCGCTGAAGCTGTTGTGGATGTCGGCGATCTTGCGGTGGAAGAACGAGGCGAGAGAGTCGCAGAGATCTTGTGAAGGAGTGATGTCGTTGTTGCCGGTGCTGGGGTTCCTTCAGTAATTTCTTCTTGGTGGTGCGGATGAGCTGGTGGTGCGGGTGGCGTGTTTGAGGGCGGTCATGTTGTCTGTGGTCTGGTCGAGGAGCCAAGCTTTCTCGAGGGTGCAGCAGTTTTTCTTGGAGTCCTTGAGTTCGTCGGTGAACCAGGAGGCTTTCTTGCTTCTGAGTCTGCTGGGAGGGTTCTTCAGTGGCGCGAGGTCGTCGGCGCAGGCGGTCAGCCACTTTGTGAAGTTGCGTGCTGCTTCGATGGGGTCCGTTGTGCTGGCAGGTGGGTTCTGGCTGAGGGAGGTGGTGAACTGCTCGGCGGTGATCTTGCTCCAGTTCCTGCGAGGAACCTGTTGCGGGTGGTGGTGGGTCGTGGTTCTTCTGAAGCTGAAGTGGACGCAGCTGTGGTCGGTCCAGTGAAGTCCGGTTGAGTGGCTGAAGGTGATGCGCTTGCTGGATGAGAAGATAAGATCAAGCGTGTGGCCGGCGTAGTGGGTGGGGGTGTTGACCAGTTGCTTGAGTCAGAGGTTGGCGAGGTTGTCCAGCAGGGCGGAGGTGTTGCGGTCCTTGTTGTTCTCCAGGTGGAAGTTGAGGTCCCCTAGGAGGATGTAGTCAACGGAGCGGAGGGCGTGCGGGCTGATGAAGTCTGTGATGTCTTCGCTCAATTGTGCATGTGGTCCCGGGGGTCTGTAGACGAGGGTGCCTCTGAGGGTCGTCTTTGGGTCGGTGTGTATCTGGAAGTGGGGGTGCTCGGCGACGGCGAAGGTGTCGTTGGAGTCGGTCGTGATGCGGATGGTGTTCTTGTGTACGATGGCGATGCCTCCTCCAATCTGGTTGACGCGGTCTCTCCGGGTGATCTTGTATCCGTCTGGGATGGCGATGGCGATGTCGTGTGCAGAGGAGGCGTTCATCCAGGTTTCTGAGAGGAAGGCGACGTCAGGTGAGGTAGTGTACAATCCTGCACCGGGTCTTTGGGTTATATTGAAAAGCACCACCAGTCTTATGTAAGATCCTGAAGCGACTTTTCAGGATCCCAAATGTTCTCTCAACCCCATTTCTGGTGCTAATATGTGCTGCATTGTAGCATTGCTCCTGTGGTGTTGCTTAGTTGAGGTAGGGGGTGAGGATATATAATCCCGCAATGCGTATGCGCTGTCACCTACAGGGGGAATCAAAGGCTTACCGGCAGTAATGCAAATACATATGTGATACTGATGTAATGAATATGTACCAAGTAGGTGTCCCTCTCCGAATTCACCTTTGAGCAGACGCCTGTGGATGCCACAGTGTCTGAATATATATGAGTTGTGTGTGCTCCCTGGTAATTGTGCCACTATGTCCGTAATTATGTGCTTGGCATTGCACACGACCGTCACGTTGATCAAGTGATAGGACTTCCTGTTACAGAAGATGTACTCGTTGGTAGAGGGGGGAAAGATGGGGACATGCGTGCAGTCAATGCATCCTATGACATGGGGGAATTGGGCCACCTGGTAGAAGTCCTGTTTGGTCTGGTTCAACTGCTGTGGGGTTATGGGGAAGGAGATGTGGGTATGTATAATTGTCAGCATGGCATCAATGAATTTAAAGAAGAAGCATGAAAGTGCGCTTGTGAGACACCTCCGCTACCGCTATGACCCCCTGGAAACTTCCAGACGCCAGTAGGTGCAGGCTGCATAGGACCTGGATGTGCGCAGGAATTGCATTGGTCCTACGGGTCTGGTGCTGCAGTAGTGATTCCTGGTCAGCAATTAGGCGCATCATCATGGCACAATTGAGACAGTACCTGTCATGTACTTCATCCACATTTTGGCCCAGCAATGTAAAGCGCATTCTGAATACCCTCTCCTGGATCCTCCTCCTGCGCTGTGCTGCTGCATTTATCTTCATCCTCCTTGCAAGCATGTAGAGGTCTGCCATTTTGGAAAAGCATACGGGGTCTCCAGTGCCATTTTTGAAGGGTATCTGTATCATTACAAAAATTATGGGGTGTCCCATTTTTACAGGCCAACAGACCTGCTATCCAATAGAAATGCTCTGTGTATCTCTGAGTTCTCTGGAGTCTAGTAGGGATTTAGCAACACTACGCAACAAGTATCTGATGTGTATCTCATACAACAAAAAACAATGAATGCTATGGATATAGGGTGACAAATAATATAAAGTAATACAAATAATTTTTGGTAAAAAAATATATAAACAAGTTTATTCTTCTCTCATACAAGTTGAGGCATATCGTAATGTTTAAAAACAGCAATAAAAACAAAACATATATATAATCAGTCAACATAGTATTATACAAATTCATTCAAATTAAAATACAATTCGATACATAACAACAAGAATCACAGTTTAAGTCGACTAAGTTGACTTAAACTGTGATTCTTGTTGTTATGTATCGAATTGTAAAAACGGGGCACCCCATAATTTTTGCATCTTCCCCTTGGTCCCAGATAATTACCAAGAGGGGCCTCCTAAAAAGTTTTCACTATCTGTATCATTACATCTGTGAAAGACTTACATTTTTTTTTGTGTTTCACCAACTTTACCTCCTGGTTGAGGTTCCCCTTATTCTGCTAATGCTAAATAGCGATTTTGATGATTTTCTGTATTAGCTCATTTTGATGCATTCATTTGCAATTCTTTGTTTGCTGATCACTTTTGGCAAGCACAGTTGTTGTTTTTGCTATTTCCAATTATTTATTTTACAATACGGTAATTTACCGTTTTTTTTTTGCGATTCTTTACTTTTTCCGCTATTGGGGTTGATGCATTGGAATCTGTTGTTTGGCGCTACCCAACGGCCTATTTTACCGATTTCTAATTTAGCAAGGACAATTTTGCTTGCTGCATGGGCCAGCTAGTAGTAAGTCAATCAAGCCAATCATGGTAACAACAATTCAGACTTCAAATTTACAGAGGGAGCACTTGCACCTTGGTCCTTATCAGCAGTGGCAAAGTCCCCAAAGCATCTAGTCCAGCAAAAACGAAATCCAGCACACAGCAAAAATACAGGAGGTAGAGGCAAAAAGATAGGAGAAAGCCACACCAAAGATGCCAGGTCTAACATTCACTATACTCAAAGTAGTAGTTCTTATATGAGTGATGATTCATTGCAACCTCGTTACTGAAGTACTGATTAAGATTGGCTTTCCAGGCAGCTACCTCCTTCTGTACATTACTTTGCAATCTCTGTACCAATTTACCCTCTCTTTTAATAAGCTCTTCATACAGCGCCCTGAGCTGCTTCTTCCTCTGCTTTTCTATCTATAGACCAAAACTAGGAGCTTCCCTTCTGATTCCCACTTTCAAGGCATTCAATGGTATCCAAATAATGGCAAAATTCCTGTTAATTTGTAAAAACTGTTCTAATCAATATCTAATATGACTAACAAACAATGGTTATAATAATTGCTTTCTATCAAAACTAAAAGCACATACTCTGAGGTTATTTCTTTGCAGCAGTTTCTGCAAGTCGGCCAATTTTCACTGAGTTTCATCTATATGGGTTCTACAGATGATTCTGCAAGTGGGCCAATTTCCATTGAGTTTCATCTCTATGGGTTTTGAGGATATCCGTTGCTTCCTTCCGTGTTGAGAAATCATCTTCCAGTTTGGAATTCTGTTCTCAGCTTCCTCAATCTGTTTTACTAATTCTGAACATGATTTGGCTACTCTAAGGGCAGCTTTCTGCAATCTGCAATCTACTGTTTGCGTTCTTTGGTTATCAGTTGTTGTGTCATCCCGATGTTCCATTGTGTTTTGAAAAAATTGTCCCCAATGATATCTCATCCGATATAGCTTGATCAGAGTAGCTCATCCACACTGCTTCCAGTGGCCTCTCTCCAAGTTTTCCAAGTTTTGGGGTAAAAGAGTACTGCCATAAAAGACCGTCCATTCTTGTATTTGAGTCTCGTTTACCAGGCCCATCCTTCTTCCTATCTGTGCCTTCAGCCATTCCAGAAGGTGCTTCAGCAACAGGGCTTCCTTCCCAACATGTATTTTATTGTATTGTAATTGCATTTATATTGTGCTTACTACTCCTGACGAGGAGTTGAAGTGCTTTTTTGGTGTGAAACACGCTACTCAAGAACACATAAAGGATTTGGGGTGAATTAGTAGAGTGAAGTATGAAAGTTAATTGAGTGCTGAATATGTTAGTCAGTTATTTGGATTGAGAAGGATAGTGGAGGGATAGAAGAGGGAAAGAAGGTTTGCAGTTATATAGCGCTTGCTACCCCTGATGGGGCGTTAAAGCGCTTTATTAGCGAGTAGCACGCTACACCAGAACACATAAAGGATTAATGATGAGTTGGTATAGCAAAATATGACCTTAATTGGATTGATGGACATGATATTTGGATTGAAAAGGATAGTGAAGGGATAGAAGAGAGAAGGATTAGTAAAAGGGAGGTGAAGGGTGACGTGTCAGGGGGATGGTTTCGAATGACTTGTTTGGGAGATCTGCATAGTAAAGAGTTATGAGATGATGCAAGGAGGGGTAGAGTAGGGGCGTCTAGAAAGGATTATTTTGGGGATCATGGTAGTGGTATGGGGATTGGGATGAATGAGAGTGTGGAGTTAGAGGCTATATTGATAGAGGCAGAGGGTGAGAAATAGGGTAGTGTATTGGAAAGAACAGTAGAATGAGGTTTGAAATCAGTCAGATGATTGAGGTAGGACATATATTGAGAGCGGCATAGGGTGAGAAATAGGGTAGTGCATTGGATATGCTGAATTAGAAAAAAAGTAATAAATATACAGATACAGAAGTACAAGGAAGGTATACATATATATATATGTATATATATCTATATATATATGCAGCAACAGCAGTTTTCAAAGGCTCCGCATTTCCATCGACCAAGGAAAACCACACGAATCCAAACGTAAATAAAGGCACAGAGTTTATTAAAAGTTTAGTCCAACAAAATCTGACGCGTTTCGGACATCCGCCCTTGCTCACAGACAGTCAGTTAATGCGACATTTTCATTTAAATACCCAGTGCTTCACAGTTTTTTTGTTTCAATTAGCATTTTTTTCTTTTTTTCAAACACTACACCATGTGATCATGGAAAGGAAGGACATACTCCATTTTGAGCACTGAAAAGTCTGTTTTCCAAACATTGATATCAGCAGTTATTATCTACTACATTGAATAGGTTAAAATCCACAATGCAAAATAGAAAATTATTAAATTCCATTATTTATAACAAAAATACATCTATTGGCCAACAAATGCGACAAACATAATATAATTCGACGCATGTAATGTAATTGCTTATAATGCAAGTAAAATCAAGCAGAAACAGCCAATGTTAAAATCCATTAAGAAAACAATACAATCTTTTTAGGTAAAACCCGTTCATTGTGCAAATTTACGCAATCATGTGCAAAATTATAGTTAATATGCTAATAAAGTGCAAATGCAATGTGCAATTTATGTTGTTTATGTAAACATTATGAAGTGACAAAGTGCAATTTGTGCAAAATGCAAAGATGTAAACAGTTGGATAAAATCCAATATGAGCGGGTTCTGTATGTCTTCTTATGTAACACGGCAACAGAGAAATTAAATGCTTGAATTACCAAAAGGCCAACAATGGTTTAGAAAAAAGAATGGACCAATAGTAGAAAGACCACTGTAGAAAAATTCTAATGTGGTTTTCGTTACGGAAAACAGAAATTAACAAATAGTCCCATGTGGCTATGTCCAAATAAAATAAAAAGGTGTACATCAAATAATAAAAGTGGGAAAAAGCTTATATGGGAACAACCATGAAGCAATATGTGATAGGGAAAAAATGGGAAAGTGATGAAGTGTATATCTGAAATTCTGTATACAAAAGAATGTACCAAACCGAGGATGTTACTGACAGCTGCTCCTTACAATAATTAGAATAGTAAGTAACAAAGGTTTACAGGAAAACGTGCAAATCTTCTGTATTATTAAGCCCATTTGGAAATCTGCTGTCTAATTCCAAAATGAACTGGGACTCAAGTCTCCTAAGCATCTTGTCCCTGTCCCCACCCCTCACAGGTTTATCTACAGAGGCGATGACAAAATATGATAGGCATTGTAAATCGTTTTTGTGATTGTTCTTAAAATGCCTGGCCACCGGATATGATGGATCATTGTTTACAATGGCACGAAGATGCTGGAGAATCCAGACATGCACAGGTTGTCGTGTACTGCCGACATATCTAAGTCCACATGTGCATGTCAGGACGTATATAGCAAACTCAGTTTTGCAAGTGAACTGACCCCTGATGTTAATTGGGTCAGGACTAAAAGGTGTATAATACTGAGTAGTAGATTTGCCAAATTAGCACGCCCTGCAGGAGGTGCAGCGTTTGAAACCAGAGCGAGATTTCATCCACTCTTGTTTCCTCCTAAGTTCAGGAAAGTCATGACAAATATGTGATCTAAGGGAAGGGCCCTTCCGAAAGGTCACAGTAGGACCATCAGGCAGTCTAGGTTTTATCACCTGATCCGTTAACAAGACCGGCCACCTTTGTGTCATAATGGATCTTATTTGTCTTTCTTGCCTACTATAGGCAGTTATGAGTCTTGGTGCCTCTGTGTTGTCATCAAGGACACTCCCAGACCTAGTGTTATGTGTCTGGTCTAGCAAAGATTCACGAGTTCTATTACTTGCTTTCTGCAATGCCAACTTAAGAGTAGATTCACTATAGCCCCTTTGTCTGAATCTCTCCAAAGCTTCCTTGGTGCAGATTTCAAGATCAATTTCTGTACTGCATATTCTTTTGATCCTGAGTAACTCGCCTAAAGGGATGTTATCCACTACATGTCTAGGGTGGGCACTGCTGGCATGAAGAATACTGTTGCCAGCAGTGCTTTTTCTGTGTAGTTTAGTTGCTAGGTGTCCATTATGTACAAAAACTTTCACATCCAAAAACTCAGCCTCACAATCACTAATGGATTTAGTGAACCTTAGATTTTCAAGGGTGGTATTAAGACTTGTGTTAAAGCTATCAGCACTGGCAAGATCTCCACGCCACAAAACATTGTCAATATAACGAATCCATAATAAAACATGTTTGTCAAAAATAATCGCATGTTGCCGCCTGAGGACCTGTTCCTCCCACCAGCCTACGTGTAAACACGCATAGCTGGAGGAAAAACAGGCCCCCATAGCAACTCCACGCTTCTGAACAAAAATATCATTCCCAAATAAAAAGAAATTATTATTAAGACACCAAGTAGTTAACTCAATTAATACTTTGTTATGGCAATAAAAATTGATGGGTCTTTTGCCAAGAAAAAACTCGAGCGCTGTTAGGCCAGATGTATGCACTATGCTCGTATAGAGCGACTCGATATCCAAAGTAATCGTTGACATATCACTGCTCCATGGAATGTTGTTAATTTTGGCAATGAAATCACTGGTGTCCTTAACATAAGTAGGTAAATCTTTGACCAAGTCCTGCAAGAAATAGTCAATATATTGTGTGACATGTTCTGCCACCCCTCCAATGGCGGAGATGATAGGCCGGCCAGAGACTGGTTTAACCTGCTTCTGAATTTCTGGGAGTAGATATAATTTGGGCAAGATTGGAAACTCAATGTGGAGAAAGTCAAACTCCTGAGCGGAAATCATACCATCTCTTTTACACTGATAAAGCAACTTTTTCAACACATCCTTAGCATCATTGAAATGTTTGATGTTGGATTTAGAGTAACATGTTGAATCGTTCAGTTGCCTTTTTGCTTCATCAATGTAGGCTTCCTGGGGCCAGATAACTACATTCCCCCCTTTGTCCGCAGTAGTAACAATGATATTGTGGCCGTTACCCAATTTTTTAATGAGTGAGAAATACTCATTTTCTTGTTTACGTTTGTAGAGTTTTTTGTGCTTTACCTTATGGTGTAACTTTTTGAGGTCCTCAACCACCACGTCCTGGAACACATCAATCGAATCCCTAGGCATGGTGGGATTGAATTTTGACTTAGGTTTAAAAGGGCTGATGTTGGCCCCTACTTGTGGAATAGATGCTGCTCACAATTCCTCCTGAGTAGAATTTATATCGGAAGATGCTGCATTTTCAGAGGCCAAATGATGTAAGGTCAACAAAGATTTAGCGTATCTCGATGGTAGAGCTAAAGATACATTTTCAGTGTCATTGGACGGAGAACGCTCTTTTTCTTGTTCGTTTAGTCCCTCCTTAATGTTAAAGAATTTCTTGTTTTTTAATTTTCTAATGTACAGGTAGACATCAATGCGGGTCTTTGCATAATTAAAGTCAGTTGCTGGACAGTATGTTAACCCTAAACTTAAAAGTTGTTTTTCTGCTTCAGAAAGGGTAACAGTAGATAAATTAATGATAGTATTGTCACTTATCTTTTTTTGCGCCAGTACTGTCGCTTCGTTTTTTTTTTAGATTTTCTGCTTTTTCCGGCGCTCACTCCTCCTTTTGTTGCGACTGGCTTGTTTGACTGCTGCTGTTGTCCCTTCTGTTGGTATTTGGTCCGAGGCCTTAATATCTGTAGTCGATCCGAAACTAAAAAATCGACTTCCTCCCCTAAATCCAAGATCAAGGAGTTGCTGTCCCATGGAGTGTTTCCATCTTCATCAGATGTGGGGCCACTTGTAAGCGATTCATTATCGCTTATTTCTTGATTGCCAGTTATTGAAGGTGCTTCCTGAGCTGAAGTGGAGGCGCCCGCTTGATTTGTAATTTTACCATGCTTGGCTTGTGCTTGTTGGACTTGTTGCGCCAATTTCGTTCTTTTTGCGCTGTCGAATTTACGTGCAAACGTGTAAATCCGACCTTGGGCATAGTCCTCCTTATCTCTGGCGAACTTATATACTTTTCTCGCCTTGATTTTTTCCTCTTGTTTAAGCAATCTTTCTTCAATTTCCTTGCGGCCTTGGTGATAATTTCATGGGGATCAAATTTGCGTAAGATATCATTTAACTCTTCAATCTCCTTCATTAATATTTCCCTGTCGATGGCAGCATATTTCACCAAAATTTGTATTCATTTTGTGGAGGACTCCAAGTTGGTTTGGCCCCATTCTTTTAACATATTAGGATTGGGCTTGTCGTAGCTGGGTGCTAGTAAGATCCGCAACCCACGTGGCACACGATTTTCTTCCAAGTACATTGAAAGGGATTTATGCTCCCACCATTTCGACATTTCCTGGTACATACATTTTTCCAATTTTTTGAGCGTTGTTCGTATTTGGCTCTCTGTTGTGTTTTCATTTGCAACTGAATCCGTTTTGTTGCCAGTTCCAGAGTTTGGTACAACCTTCAGCAAGTTAGAGTAGAGTGCAGCAGCCGCGGCCTCTCTACCACGCAGAGTTTCAGCTGACATCGCGTTGGACTTAATAATTCACTTTTAAGTTTGTTCAGCGTAAAATGACCCGAGCAAAATAAGCTTCCAGGGTCACACGCTGGTGCCAAATACTCCTCCCCACCGTGTCAGAGATTTACGAGAACTCACCGCAAGAAAAGCTATAACAGCGTCAGGCAGCCGCCCGGTATGTTCGAAACGCCGCTGATGCAATTCTTGACACGAGTGAAGTTGAGCTCGATAAACACGGGGGCTGCAATTGAACAAATTCCTTACAGGAAAGGCAGCAAAGTTGATTGAACACCACAGCCAGCTTGAGGGGAGTGGATTCGCCTCGGAAACAATCACCTTCCGAAAATTGAATGCAGCAACAGCAGTTTTCAAAGGCTCCGCATTTCCATCGACCAAGGAAAACCACACGAATCCAAACGTAAATAAAGGCACAGAGTTTATTAAAAGTTTAGTCCAACAAAATCTGACGCGTTTCGGGCATCCGCCCTTGCTCACAGACAGTCAGTTAATGCGACATTCACATTTAAATACCCAGTGCTTCACAGTTTTTTTGTTTCAATTAGCATTTTTTTCTTTTTGTCAAACACTACACCATGTGATCATGGAAAGGAAGGACATACTCCATTTTGAGCACTGAAAAGTCTGTTTTCCAAACATTGATATCAGCAGTTATTATCTACTACATTGAATAGGTTAAAATCCACATTGCAAAATAGATAATTATTAGATTCCATTATTTATAACAAAAATACATCTATTGGCCAACAAATGCGACAAACATAATATAATTTGACGCATGTATATATACATATATATATACCTATATGCATATATATATATATATATACATATATATGTGTGTATATATATATATATATATATATATATATATATATATATATCAATTCAGAAAAAGGTTGCCCCCTTGGAATAAGCCAAGAGGTAAGTATTACATTATGGGAGGTTCGTTTCCAAAGGCAGCTGATAAAGACGTTGGGTGTTTCAGTAGAACACAACATCTAACCCACATGGGATTTATTTGTTCAACTATTGTCTGTATGCCAAGACGGACTCACTGGAGAAAGATATCGAAGCACTACAAGGTCCAGGAGGCCGAGAGTACGGCCACGCCCACAGAGGCAGACTTTAATATTGAACTGTGCAAGATGTAAAAAAACGCCATTTGACACACAAAACGCCATTGAAAAAGGGTAGACACCCGAAACCGGTCTGGCTGAGTGATTTTGGAGAGTTGTTTTCCTGCGTTTACCTAGACGCGGCTGCCTTGAATAAAGCATGGAACTAATTTAATACTTACCTCGTGGTAAAATATCAATTCAGAAAAAGGTTGCCCCCTTGGAATCAGCCACGAGGTAAGTATTAAATTAGTTCCATGCTTTATTCAAGGCAGCCGCGTCTAGGTAAACGCAGGAAAACAACTTTCCAAAATCACTCAGCCAGACCGGTTTCGGGTGTCTACCCTTTTTCAATGGCGTTCAGACAATAGTTGAACAAATAAATCCCATGTGGGTTGGATGTTGTGTTCTGCTGAAACACCCAACGTATTTATCAGCTGCCTTTGGAAACGAGCCTCCCATAGGTAACAGCACCATTGTTGTGTCATTACTGGTCCGCTGCGTGGCGGGCTTCTTCCGCGACCGGGCACAGCCGCAAATATTAATTCAGAAAAAGGTTGCCCCCTTGGAATCAGCCCGACCTTGCCCAGGGTTACTTTAAACTTTAAATATGTATTATATATATGCCATTGCATATTGAAGAATGAGGGGCTTTATAAGTGTCTGAATGGAGGATTTAGTAGGTGCATGACTGACTGTTTAAGTGAGTGATTACATGTGTCTTAATGAATACATGGGTTAGTGACTAAACTGTGTGTATGTCTGTATTAGTCTGTCTGTTGTTGTATAAGCTGCTGCATGGGTTGGTCAGCAGCTACATGAGTGTCTACATGGGTTATCAATTGGTTGCCTGAGTGTGTGTGGGTGGGTGGGTGGCAGGTGTATGACTCTGTGCATAGATGTTTGAGTGGTTGATTCACTGTGTGAATGGGTTCAAGAGTGCATGTGGTAACAGCTGTATAGGTGGGTGAGTGTGTGTTTGAGTGTGTTGGGAGTGAATAGATGTCTCAATGTTACATGTCCAAGTAACTACATATGTAAAAGCTGTGCATATGAAAATTGAAGTATTTAAATGGCTTAGCCTGAGAGTCAGTGACTGTGCAAGTTGTTGTTTGGATGAGTGTGTACTTGTATCAGTGATTGTATAAGAGAGTAAGTATGCATTTGTTTCTGTTAGAATAAGTGCTGTGATGTGTGCATAACTGTATAGGTCAGTAAATGGAATAATGATTTATTCTTTGCATGACTGACTAGGTGTGTGAGTAACTCTGGATGAGTGGTGGTGTGTGAGTGTCTGTATAGGTGTATGAGTGTTGTATTGAAGAGTGACTGCATGTGTGAGTAATTGTATGGGTGAATGAGTGGATATGTGTGCAGACCTAGGAATTAGTGAGTGGGTAAGTAGTAACTGGTATTGGTGTGTCGATGGTTTCGAAAATGGTAGTATGTATTTTACAGTGGGTGTATCAAAGGTTATATTAGAGTGTGAGGAGGTGGATCAGATTTTCACGTGGATAATGACATCAGTTATGTCATCAGTGATGTCATTTGAGATGTCATCAGTGATGTCCTCAGTGATGTCATTGACCATGTCATGAATGATGTAATATGTGATGTCATCAGCAGTACATTGCGGGGGTTCGAGTTATAGTTAGCTGAACTAACTATAACAGGGAATTTCTATGGTTTTGTACGCTAACTATATCGTCCCTGAAACCTATGGTTTTTTCAGTGAATTGCTAAGGTTTTTTAAATGCTAATTTCTAACTATAATGTGTGTGGTGTGAAACCTTTGGTTTTTTAAATGCTAATTTCGAATTATAATGTTCATTTTGTAACTTTATTATCCTAAAACTAGTTTTTGTAATTTAGTTTTTTTGTTATTAAAATAATATAATGTCTTCTGTTTTCTTAAAAATTAATATATATATTTTATTTGGTTAAGAAAAAAGTGGAGTTGCGCACCCATCGTGTACCTATCTCGTGGGTGTGCGGATCAAACCGCCATATTGCTAAAGTCGTGAAGGATACGCGTTTCAGCCAGAACAATCCGCTTACGCTTACAGGGAGGGAACTACAATGCTACATGTCCCAGGTCTTCCCTGTGGTGATCTGCTGATCACAGGTCTAGTTGTCATCATGCCACAGCCACTCCTTCATGGGTTGTTTACACCCACACCACACCCATGCAGCACAGGCGTCACAGGACATGTTATGACCCTGCCAATAAAAAGGGCCGGGCGCACGTGATTGATACCATTTCCACTCTCTATTTGGGTGTATCCCTGTAATTATTACGTTGGTGGCAGCTGAGGCACTTTGGGCCTCTGCAAGGTGGCGATGACTTGAGGTGCAAAGATTTGGTGGCAGCCAAAGCGCTTTGCCCGACTCTGGCCTCTTGCCCCATGGCGATGACTTTAGGTGCACAGAGTTGGTAGCAGCCAAGGCATTTGGCCGACACGGGCCTCCCGTCACGTGGCGATGACTTGAGCTTTACTGAATTAGTGCCACCAGATCTGAGCGGGTGTGCAGCCTGAGATGATGCATAAGCCTCGATACACCATTCTGGCAATCAAGACCCGATTTGAATTGTGAGGTTGGCTGGACAGCGCGTATGCTAAAGGCAGGGGCTGCACAGACATGACTCCTCGCGCAGTGCAGCAGGATGCGCTGGGGGCCAGTGCCGCAGAATCCAGTGACGGCTGAGGACTTTGCTCCAGCACGTGGTGGGCTCTCTTGGAGACACGCCGGAGGCGGAAGGTGAGCATTGAGGTCTGGGTGCGCAGGGTCGAGCAGTCATCGGTGGGCGGCGGACTGGTCTGGGGACCAGGGCTGGGATGCTAGCGAAAGATGTAGAAATGATGCACACTGCCTGAGAAGTTTGCAACAACATTAGTGTACAGGCTCCGGTGGTCCAGTTTTGCCTACATATTGTTGGAATGCATGTGGGTTCTGTTGCGGTGATTGTGTGCAGTGTCGGCAGGGGGCACAAGTTGCACATGTGTGCAGTCAATTGCCCCCAACACGTGCAGGAAGCCTGTTATGGCGTGATTCCCTTGCTTGGTCTCCAGCTGTTCCTGCAAAGTGTGGGTGAAGTGAACATGCAGGTGTATCAAACTGAAACGAACCATGATGCTTACAGTTATGATAAATCTTGCATAATGTTCATGTGGTTGTAACGTTCCTTTTCTTTCCTACGAAGGTTACAACCACACAAACATCTGTTACGTCATTTTGTGCAAGATTGATCATACCTGTAAGCATTCCGGTTTCCCCAAGTGCAATATATTGTACCATATTACGTTTGTTACCATACTAACTGTTGACCATGGTCTTCATTTAGCCAACAGGTTTCTGAATACGGAGTTTTGGGATTTCCAGGATGATCTACAGTTATTCCGATCCAAAAGTCGATGTTCCCCGTTGTGAATGTCACTCGTTGTTTGAGGTTTTTGTGTTGTTAATTTATGTTTTTCTAATAAAGTACTGTTTTTCAACTACTGTTGACTACTAGACTTTATGACCTGCCGCACCCCCATTCCAGTGACTACAATCTTGGAACTGGAGCACAAAGGCATCAAGCAATGGCTGGGGTTGGGGTTGGTTGTGCAGGAATGCTATGAATTGGGACGAGCAAGTGGTGCAAATACAGGGGCCCTACTTGCATTTGTGGACATGTATCCAAGACTTTTGAGGAAGTTTAATAGGGCTGGCCATGAGACTCCTCCGACTCTCAGAGTTGTTAGTTGGAAGGTACCAGAGGCCAACAGGTGCATCACAGCCAGCCAATTTTCATGTGGATGGATGTTGATTCTCTGCTGTGTTGGTAATGTCAGCCTGTGGGTAGTGTGCACCAACTTGAGAATGGGGCGATAATCCTTTCGCCACTTTTGCTGCGCTAAAGGCGCTGATAACTCAGCAATAAGTCACCATGGTCGAGTTATAGGGTGACCCTAAAATGAGCCCTTGTGTTTATTAGGACTTTGTTGTAGCTACATGTGAATCACAAGAAAATAGATGAAAAAACAAGTAAAGTGGAGAGGGTACAAACACTCCGACCCCCTGGACCTCCTCAGGGGATCCCACAAAAACCACCAGGACCCAAAAATGATTACTATTTTTTTTTTTTAAAGCGGCTGGGTGCATAAATCTGGACGAAAAAAAACAAAAAACAATGGGACTTAAGCTCAAGGACTCATCGCTGAGTTATCAGCACTTTAGTGCACAAAAGTGGGAAAAAATTATCATCCCATTCTCAACCTGGTGAAAACTGCTGATATTGCAAGTTTTCCAGTGATAGCTTCCACAAAAAAACATTGCCACGAATGAGAGTGACAACTACCGCTAATGATATGCAGAGTAGGCATTCCCGTGCAAAAAACCCACAAAAACACCACTTCCCAATATTTTCAACGACCAGCCAAATCTGCGATGCGATCCAAAAACAGGCGATAAGCTTTGTTAGCAATAAGAATTTAACATCTGCCTTTAACTGTTGATCATTCAGCTCCGACACCCAAGAAGGCTACAACACTCACCGCCACCACCCCCAGGACGTCCCTCCCCGGACTACCCCCCCACAACCACTGAGGCCGTGCAGAACAGGCAGCGGACCTTCCCAAAGCAACATGGCCCCTCAGCCACACAATGGATGAATGTTGGGAGAGGTGGGAACCAAGTATGTGTGAAGGAGGCAAGTCACACATCAATAACAATGCACACAATGCAAAGCATAGCAGTGATGTGCTGGACAGACCTCACTATGCAGAGCATAGACTTCTTCATCTGTACATATACTGCTGGTGCTTGTGGTGTTGTGGACAGTGGACTAAACAATGTTACCTCAGGCAGTGGGGAAGATCTCGGTCATGTAGCTGTGTCATCCCCCACTATAAGCGGAAACGGAGTGGGCTGGTCCAACGTATGCCACTCCAGCGTAGGAGTGTGAATAAATAGATCGGGGCTCTTGGTGTGGTTCACTTCTGGGAAGGCCATTGCTTCTGCCAGAGCGTCGGCCCTCACCATGCCACAAGGCCGCCAATGTGACTGCTGGCCTCCTCAACACAGGGACCCTGCAAACTCAGCGGCACAGCATTGCAGATTTATGTCTGTACAGACTACTGCCTTCGATGTACCCTGCGGACAGCAGGGCTCAAATTCAAACCAAGTTGCGATTGAAGATGACGCAGTCCAGTGGGCAACAGACATTGCTACCAGTGCGGCCCACCCGGAGCACACATCATCACAGGCTGTGCATATTCTGAATGCTTCTGGTGCCACTAACTGTGCAGCTCAAGTCAACACCACATGGCTGTGGGCCCTTGCTGACCACTGCCTCTGGCCAAACTGCGGACAGCAGGGCTCACAATTCAGATCGAGTCGCAATTGCAGATGACGCAGTCCAGTAGGCAACAAACATTTGCTACCAGTACGGCCCTCCCGGACCATGCATCATCACTAGCTGTGCTCATGCTGAGTGCTTTAGGTGCCACTAATTCAGTGCACCACAAGCCACTGCCACGTAGACTTATTGAGTCAAAATTCATTAGGCAAAAGACATTGCTCCCAGTGCGGTTCACCCAGACCACACATTATCGCTGGCTGCGCACAAGCTGAGTACTTCAGGTATCATTAACTCTGTACATCTCAAGCCAATGCCTTGTGGCTGTGGGCCCTTGCTGACCACTGCCTCCCGCCTACACTGCGGTCATCAGGAGTCACAATTCAAGATTAGTACAGATAGAGATGCATATTGTGTGAGAGAGTATAATCGGTTAAGAAGACCAAATGCTCTCAATCTGTGCAGCTCAAGTCAATGCCACATGGCTGTGGGCCCTTGCTGACCTTTGCCTCTGGCCTACAATACCATCAGCAGGGCTCACAATTTAAATTCAGTCTTGATTAAATAATTGCACGGTCCAGTAGGCAACAGACATTTCATCCAGTGCGGCCTGCACGGACGACGTATCATCGCTGCTTACGCACGCGCTGAGTGCTTCAGGTGCCACTAACTCTGTGCAGCTCAAGGCAATGTCACGTGGCTGTGCGCCCATGCTGACCGCTGCCTCTGGCCAACACTGCGGTCAGCAGGGCTGCCAAATTCAAATGCAGTCTAACTATAACGTCCCTGAAACCTTCTTTATTTTGACAATGTATTCCATACATATTTCATCTTTTGTTCCATACCCCTACACTGCGGTCAGCAGGGCTCACAATTTGAATTCAGTCTTGATTTATTAGTTGCAGAGTGAATTGTACTCTATGTTCTCGGACATTGCTCCCAGTGCAGCCCACCTGCACCACACATCATCGCTGGCTGCGCACATGCTGAATGCTTCTGATTCTACTAGCTCAGTGCACCACAAGTCACAGCCATGTGGCCCCATTGAGGCAGAATTCATTAGGCAAAAGACATTGCTCCCAGTGCAGCCCGCCTGAACCACGTATCATCGCTGGCTGTGCACACGCTCAGAGCCACTGTTTCCACTAACTCAGTGCACCACAAGTCAACACCACGTGGTTGTGGGCCCTTTCTGACCAGGGCCTCCGGCCTACACTGTGGTCAGCAGGACTCACACATATCCAATCAAATCTTGTCCTGCAAGGACAAGCCATTATCGCTGGCTGTGCACATGCTGAGCTCTTCAGGTGCCACTAACTCTGTGCATCACAACTCATGGACCCTGTATGATTGACTTTCGTGCTGTAGACACTGGATGCAACAATGTCACCTCAGGTAGCAGGAAAATCCTGAGGGGACATTAACCCCTTTGGTGCTCGCATTGGCAAATGGCTGACGTGAGCACTACCTGCTGGGTGCTGCGCATGACCGTTGGCTGACACAGCCCGGCCTGCTCAGTCTAATGCCCACACCGCAGCAGAATTGCTGCCGCGATAAACAGGGTAACAATTTCTTCACATGAGCATGCTCATCTCTGTGGCCCTACCTCAGTGCACCACAAGTCATGGACCCTTTACGATACAATCTTTTGTGTGTGATTAAAGATCTGGTGCCCCTACCTTAGTGCACCACAAGTCATGGACCCTTTATGATTGAATCTCTGTGTATGATCCGATGATCACTGTTGTACTTGTTGCCAGCACCAACCATCCTTTGAGGGATGGCTTACACTCACCCCACACGCATCCAGCACAGACATCACATGACATGTGACCCTGTTAATAAAAAGGGGCCGAGTGCACGTGCCCGTAGCCAGTTTCACTATTTATCTAACTGTGCCCGTGCGTTCATTATGTACGCATGATGGCCCTGGGCCCTACCACATAACATTGTGCTGTTGACTGTGTATGCAACCATGTTACTTCTGGCAGTGGGGAAGCCCTTGTTATGTAACTTTGTCTGGGTCATTCAGTGAGTACATGGGTAGAGCCTGGATGATTAGAGTACTGAAAGGAGAGTGTATGGTGAATGTATAAGTGCCTGGGGATTAGTGGAGTGATTGGATAAGTACATATGTTGGCGGAGCCTAACCACCTAATTGGCTGCCAACCAGTGGTAACCCGGCGGAGCGTATGATTTGCAAACCAAACCTCGGGAGAGCCGACGCTATGCACGGAGTGTGAGTAGGCACTGTGCCGGGTCCTGAGGCACCCGCCTTCTTTGCTATGGGATCCCCACAGCCTTTAAGCCTTTGTTTCAGTACCCTGGGTTCCCGCCCACTAAAATCAGGGCACTGTCTAACAGGAATACTACACAGATGCCTAGAAAACATAGTCAAGAAGCTTGAAATTCTCATTGTGGTATACTTCATTCTCATTCAGTGGATACCCTCCAGGGCGTTAATCTCTGGATCAAGGAATTCTGACTGTTGGATCCCCGGAGTCCCTTCCACTGGATCCCCTAAAGCGAGCTGCTAGTTCTGTGGAGCACCGGTAATAAAAGACCCAGAATCCTGTCTGCAAGATATTCCCAGCCCCACAGCTGGATCATTGACATACAGCGGATAAAATCTACGGAGTTCTGTGAGCATAAGCAGAGTAGGCAGAGCCAGCGTACGCCAGTCAGGGGCACAACTAGAGCCAAATTTCGGGAAAGGCTGATAAAAATGTTGGGGGGAGCTAATTCTTCCAGGCATTGGCAGAGTGGATATGCAGGAGCTCTAAGAATGGGTGAAAACACAACAAAGCCTAATTTACAGGTAAATGGTCTTTTAAAGACCTGTGAAGTATGCGGGTGCCACTCTGAGAGCCACGCACCCAGCGTGTTCAGCCTAGGGGGCCGCGCTGGGAGCCGCGCACCCAGCACGTTCACACTAGCAGGTCGCGCTGAGACCCAAGCACCCAGCGTGTTCACACTGGGGGTCTTGCTGACCGCCATGTTATGATTGCCACTCCAAACTTGTCTAAAAAATACCGGTCCACTTCCATTAATTTATATTCGCCCTGAAAAACTCATCCGCCGGGGCATGCCCAATTCTTGAATGTTTTTATTAATCATTGTCCACTTCTGGCCCTGGGGACTGGCCACTTTGTTGTGGACCGTGGGGGGAGCCCCAATGCCCCCACGGTACCGCCAGCTCCCCACGGTACCACCAGCTCCCCACCTCATGTGGGAACCCACATTGTTTTTGGGCAAGGGGAGCTGCTAACATGCAGCTCCCCTTGCCCAAATGCAATCCTGATTTGCTTCAATGAAGCAAAGCAAGATTTGCTATGACAGGGCGGGAGTCATGCTCCTGACTGCCATAGAAAACAGCAATGTTCTGGGGATGGGTACCCCGGGACATTGCATGAGTTGGGCCTGGGGTGGTGGTTCCAAGGGGCCCACATGGGCTCCAGGAGGGGGCCCCTTTCCTCTATTTCCAAAGCCCCGAGGAGGTGGATGTCCCCGGGGCTTCGTGGGCCTTGGAGGCCCCCCACTTATTACAAAAGAAGCCCCGGGAAGGTGGCAGTCCCCAGGGCTGCGGAAGGGCCGTGCACCCTCACACACCTAATTTACATGGCGCTGGGGAGGTGGCGGTCCCTAGGGCTGTGGTGGCCCTGCAGGCCCCCTTAATATAATCATAGGATTGCCCAGGGACACGGCCCACCCTTCGGCTCATTTAAATGAAGTGGGGGAGCCCCCGCTTCATTTAAAAAAAATGGGCCAGATTCGCACACCCAGAGTCCATTTGGACTTTTTAAAATAAATATATATATATTTTTTGTGCCTGGGGGACCTTGTTGGACCCCCTGAGCAGGCCTAGGGGGACAGGGTATTTCTACCCTGTCCCCTTTTCTTCTTTTTTTTATCTTTTTTCTCTTGTTTTCTTGTGACTTGGTTCTACAGAGTCACAAGATGGCTGCCAACACTTCCTGGTTTGGAGTGTTGGCAGCCAATCACAATGAAGCTTGTGGTCATGACAGTCAATCACAGTGAAGCTGGTGTTCTGGAGGGTGCGCGACCCCAGCTGCCCCAGGTATTGAAACATGATTTTTTTTAATTTCTCAGCAACTACAAAACGGATTCACACTATTTAAAATAAAAGTTGCTTTCTGAATAAAGCACTACCATTATGTCAAATTTGGTGTAATTCCGTTCAGCAATTCGAGGCTGTAGCCTTGGCTATAGTTTCCTATGGGAAATTGATTTTTAGACTTTTATTTTTTGAATACCTCAACAACTACTGAACAGATTTACATCATTAAAAAAAAAAGTTTGCTTTCTGAACCAAGCGCTACCTTTTTGCCAAATTTGGTGTAATCCCGTTCACCAGTTCGGGATGTAGCCTGTAATAACATTTCCTATGGAAAATAACATGGAGAAAACACTTTTTGGGACCCCCCCCTTTTTTTTTTTACACCTATACACATTAAAAATAATAAGAGGTCGGGGATTGGGTAGTTCTTTGTTGATTGCTGCTCACTTGAGCTGTACAAATTCATGAATGTCTTCTAGCATTGCAAATCCGCTTACCAGGGTTTTTCCTCATGAAACATTTATTGCACATAGGCTTTCCATTAACTTGAATGGTTTTTTAACATATTATATTTTATAATATTGTTTTAAACAAATCTATTATGATTTTATACCTCTCAGAAAATTTTAGAGTTGGTGTTTAAGTCTGTGTATTATATGTTTAAATGTGTATTTATTTATTCAAATATTTATTCATTATAGCCATACTTGTAGATGGAGAAATGTTTTTTTATGAGGAAGCACATTGCACATTACCTTGTTTATTTTGCAGATTTTGCACATTGATTGTATTTGCACAACAGCTTATTACCTCACTATGAGGACGATAAGTTATACATAAAAAATTGCATTGTCAATGTTTTAGGTTTACTACCCATGTGACCTCATGAGCGATGCACTGGCACTTTAAAAACAAAAAAATGGCACAGGATGGCGTCATGTGATCAAGGACTCGGACGAGTCTGAAACGCGTTGTGGTGGAGGTACGGGCGGTTGCTAAATAAACCTGTTATTTGCACATCAAAGCTGGGTCTGCCTTCGTTCTTTGGTGGAGAGGATTGTACACAACATCGTTTCCTCAAAATGCGAGCTGTATATATATATATATATATACATATTTATACATATATATATATATATATATATTACCTACTGGCGTCTCGCCAGTAGGTATATATAGTTAGGATTTTTTGTCTATGGGACTTTTGAAAATTCTATGTCTAATAACTTTGGCGTTTGTGGACGGAATCGGCTGAAATTTTCAGGAAAATGGCACATTTTGTTTCTGAGCAGCCCCTGAAAATTTGGGGGGGTTTCGCCAAGGGGGGGCCGAGAAAAAAGGGGGGTCCCAAAACGTGTTTTTCCCATGTTAATTTCCATAGGGCCTTTGGCCTCACTTTTAGCTCGAACGGCTGAATGGATTTGTACGAAACTTGGCAAAATTGTAGGGACTGTTAGCCCGATGTGCCTTTGCTAGGTCTCAATATATGTGCTCCAGTGGATTTTGAGAAATTAACGTTCAAAACAAGATATATATCTGTAACAGCGCTCCGGGCTGCGCTCCGGTCCGCTTACTTTTCGCGAAACGGAACTTTGCGATGCGAAGCTGATTGGCTCCCCGGTGTCTGTCAACATTCTAAACAGTCCGGAGCGGCCGCCATCTTATCTCTCGGTAGGATCGAGAGAGAAGAAGAGGTGAAAAACGAAGGGGGAATTTAATGAAAGGGGGCAAGGTATACCCCTCTTGACCCCCTAGGAATGTTGTTGGGGTTATTAAAGGGTCCCGTGGGGAAAATAAAAAAATATATATTTTTCACGGTAGAAGCGCTTCACGGGCCGCGAACTGGGCTGCAAACTGGTAGCGAAACGGGAATTCGCCATTTTGTGCTTCGTTTTAATTAAATTACTAGGTATAAGGGGGTGCGGGAGACGTATCCTAATCCCTTATGTTTTCTGAGGGTGGCTGAGGAGGCTCATATATGTTGATACATGTCTTCCAGCGGCTGTGCGTGAGCTTTTTTTTTTTTTTGCTGCGTGACGTCTGTTAACGTTCGATTCGATGGAAATCAGGAAGTGTTGACCGCCAATTTGTCAGTGCGATAAAATATTTTGTTATAAATGAATCCTTAATGATAAACATTGTCTGCGCCATCTTGCCTTTTTTCCAATGCCACAATTTTGTCGTGCACGGCAGCCATTTTAGATGCCAGGCCGGTCCCAGGCTATCACCTAGCCCTGCGGATGTAGTTTATGGCCCCAGCTGTAGAGAATCCAGACATGCCAACCCTCCCGATTCAGGCGTGAGACTACTGATTTCAGTGCTAGTCTCCCGCCTCCCGATTTCTGCAAGCAAAAACCCGGGGGCATATTACCAACAACTAGCGATAATTTTTGTCTCTAACTTGTTTAGAGACAAAAATTATCGCCGCACATCGGCGATTTTTATCGCAGATAAACCTTGCTATTAGCAAGGTTTATCGCAAATGCGATAAAAAATGGCCGCAATGCATGAATATCGCTGAAAAGTCAGCGATATTCATGCATTATCGAGCAAATGCTCTTAGCCATGTTATCCACCTCCCATTGGATAACATGGCTAAGAACTGCTCAGGGCAGGTGTTAGCTTTTTGAGATATTCGCGCTTAGCGCGAATATCGCCAAAAGTTGGTAATAGGAGATAGCGATGTTAGGGACTGTTTCCAGTCGCTAACATCTTGGCACACCCACTTTGCATGTCATTAGTGATAAATATCACTGACATGCAAAGCGGGGCCCAAGATGGTCGCTATCTCCTTTTAGCTGTCACTAACTGGTGTTAGCGACAGCTTGGTAATAGGGAGATAATTTTATCTCCGCTTTCTTGGCTTTTAAAGCCAAAAAAGCGGAGATAAACCCCCTTGATAATATGCCCCACGATTCCTCGGGGGTTTCAGCTGACAAGGCTTGGTATTGTGTTACGTGGTAATTCTTCCAGGAAACGTCAGAGGGTCGATGCAGGGGTTCTAGAAGGGCTGATAAACCATTTAAGCCTCATGAACAAGCGCATGGTCTTTTAAAGATCTGTGAAGTACTCGGGGCGGCGGTGTGTGTGTGTCCTCTTTCAGGAGCGGGCGGGGGGGGGGCACTGCCAGCAACTTGCCAGGCCAGGCAGTGTTCAACACTTGCATCACCCTTTCTCTGCCTGCTATTGCGCTCCATGCTTCGGAAAGGTAAGAAAAAGAACGTGCATTTGAGTTTGAAATGTCCGATCCTGTAGCAGTACACTGGCAAAGCCCACACATGACAATAACCCGATTCAAGGCCCCATTCACCCGATTTTTAAAAAATATATAGCACTCCAACAAAGTAGGATTATAAAACTTTATTAACTTTTAAATATAACGAACGGAACAAAAACTGTAACAAACATTTAAACATTTTTGACAAAAAAAAGCAACAATGGTCAGAAGCTGTCTTTTGTGCGAATAGTCCCAAGGCAGCACAACGTGCTGAGTTCTGGACGGCACCCAGGTGATGTCACCTGGGTGCCGCACTGGTTTTTGGGATCCTACAATGCAGCTCAGAAAAACAGCGTGGGGCGTCCCGGGTGGTGCGGGGGGAGGCCTCGTCAGTAGCGGTCTGTTGTGCGAATAGTCCCAAGGCAGCAGAACGCGCTGAGATGTGGATGGCACCCAGGTGATGTCCAGTAAACTGCCGCACTGGTTTTGGTATCCTACAATGCTGCTCCGAAAATTGGCGTGAGGCGGCCCGGGGGGGGGCGTGGGGGAGGCGGCGTGAACGGGCCTCCCCAGGTGGCGGCCATCCAGCTGAGTTGCGCCCGCTCTTGCGGCTACAGCGTCTCGCTCACCATGTAATTGAGTTGCTCCCACTCTTGCAGTGCAGCAATAGGCGGCTGCCACAGGACTCTTAAAATGGCGGCCGGCTCTTCGGTTTTGGGCCTGGTCCACTAAAATGGCCCTGGGACACCTTGGAACTCGGACGCTTGTCTGCTAGGGCTTGGGCTCCATTCTCGAAAGCGTCTCCTCAGCCATGAAGATTCTACAAAAGTCTTGGGGGCCCTCGACTCCTGCAGGCTTCCGGTGGGGAGCGGCTGCCATGATTGCTCGCGGAATGACCACGACGGAGCCACGAGATGGTGGTGCTCTCATGCTGACGCCAGCTTCAGTCTGAATCATCCAGAAACAAGGTGGGGCTTTCATCGTTTGGGAAAAAAAAATGTTCTAAACCAATGAAAAGTGTTATTTTTTGGTCATATGACCAAGCCTTCCATCTTTAGGAAACCAAAAGTAAAATGAACCAATGAAAAGTTTTATAAACAAGTCACATGACCTGTTATGCGGCATAGGGCTACAAAAAGCGTAGAAAATCCGTTGGCACGTGAGGCGGCGTCAGTAGCGGACCGATGTGCGAATAGGCCGAAGGCAGCACAACGCGCCGAGATCCGGATGGCACCGAGGTGGTGTCCAGCAAATTGCCGTACTGGTGTGGCCATCCTACAATGCTGCGCCGAAAGACGGCGTGTCCAGCTGAGTTTCGGTCACTCTTGCGGTACAGTGACTCGAACGCGCCGAGATCCGGATGGCACCGAGGTGGTGTCCAGCAAGTTGCCGCACTGGTGTGGCCATCCTACAATGCTGTGCCGAAAGTCGGCGTGGGGTGCCCCGTTGGCTTATGAGGTGATGTCAGTAGTGGACCGATGTGTGAATAGGTCGGAACCAGCACAAGGCGCCCTGCACTGTTGAGCCTTTTTCAATGCCTGTTTTTTGTTGTTTCCCCTCCATCAAAAACAAAAAAAAAATATAAAACTGTGCAAAAATACAAAAAAATCTAAAAATGTTTAGAAAAGCAGTGCTTGTAAGACTGTCTGAAGCTTATTTGCACCTGCTGCAGCTTCACTATTGCCCTGGTGTGGCCAAAGATCGCCCATGACATAGGCGGCCGGCTCCCGAGGTCCGGCGGAACTTTTTTCCTTTTCCTTTCTGCTTCTTGTCCCACAATCCGTTTCACCTGAAGACACGACCAGGTTCCTGAATGTGTGCAGGGGGACGCTATTGATTGAATGAAAATGGCGGCTTGACACAAAGCTGACTCAAGTGTTGCTGTTGATGCTATACAGACAAAAATTGGTTTTTAGTTTGTACATTCTTCAGGATTTTTTTTTCCATCCAAGGCTGATTGAGAGTTTGTAGAAAAATGGCTTCAGATTTTCCACATATTACTCTTCAACATTCTTCCTAAATGTAACAATGTGAGACTCACTAGGAGAACGGCTGTTTATCTTTCCTTTCAAAATGCTGCCAACAATATTTTCTGAATGGAAGACACCATCTTGTAGCATAAAGGGCCGAAAGGGGTTCTGGTCTGGCCGATTGTTGGTGGAGACATTTTGACTATATCTTGGACCTGCCCGGCCTCGCCCAAAATGGCGCCGGTATAAATGGGACTCGTAACTCCTTGTGTACTGGTTGAGCAACCTTGATATCACGAGATATGAATGCAGTTTTGATGCTCATGGCGGGCGGGGACGAGAATTGATTGAATATTTCTACATCCCTATTGATATTAAGTTCTGATGTGTTATTTATTACTGTACTATTGAAAGTTCGAATTAACGTCACCCATGGTACTTGCACGCAAATGTATATCTAGATAACTTTTTTGTAAGTGGCCCTGTTGTATTTTAATTACAAAATGTACGTCCACCGATTCCGCAACTGTTAGACATCTTAGTTCTTGCAACCTAATGGCTCGCTCGTTACGTTCCTCTATAATGTAAATGTCTCCTCATCATATACGATTTCAGTTTGCTCCGTGGCCGGCCCACGTGGTTATAGGCTCGTATTTGTATACTGACATTTTCACAAAAAAGGTTTTTAAAACAAAACATGGTAGTAGTATTTACATTGGTAAAGTTTTTACTTTTAGTCACTGTTTTCGAATCAGTAAAAGGCAAGTGAAATAAAGCAGTCCAATTACATGACGGATAAAAGGTATAATATGTAGGAACGCAGTAAAGATAAATGGTCAAGGGCAGTTGTGTTTTCCACTCCTGCAACATTAAAGTGATCGATAAGAATCTGATAATCAGGCGTATCGGCGACTAAGACAGCAGGCCGAGTCTCTTTTACTCAACGGCTCCGTCATGGAATGAAGAAACGCCCTTTTTCTCGAAAAAGGAATATATTTTACTTGCAGGACAGTTGTAAATTTTCCGGGAAAGTACATTAGCCTGGAATATTATAACATATATGTTTAAAAAAAAATAATGTTCGAAACCAATAAAAAGCGTAATTTTTAGGTCATATGACCAAGCTTTTCATCATTAAAATAACAAAAGTAAAATGAACCAATGAAAAGTTTTATTAACAAGTCACATGACCTGTTATGCTTACGTTACGCGCTGCGCGCCCCGGATCACTTCCGGGTGCGC
This sequence comes from Lissotriton vulgaris, assembly GCF_964263255.1. NCBI lineage: Eukaryota > Metazoa > Chordata > Amphibia > Caudata > Salamandridae > Lissotriton > Lissotriton vulgaris. Next base: position 528,893,720 of record NC_141694.1, read on the forward strand.
TAACGCGGCGTGTCATATAACGCATTACGCGACAACGTAGGTCAAGAATATAGTCAAAATGTCTCCACCAACCAGCGTTCGGAACACAACCCCTTTCAGCAGTCCAAAAAGTTCTGTTAAATGACAACAGAGGGGACAGGCAACAAGAACCATCAGTCAAAGAGGGGAGGGCAAGTTCTTCTCTACCGGGTCATGTTGGGGCGCTACCGGAACTGATCGAATTGGTAGTCTACAGTGTTTCTGGATGTTTCAGACTAAAGCTGGCGTCAGCATGAGAGCACTACCATCTCGTAGCTCCGTCGTGGCCATTCCACGAGCAGACATGGCAGCCGCTCCCCACCAGAAGCCTGCGGGAGTCGGGGCCCCCAAGACTTTTGTAGAATCTTCACGGCTGAGGGGACGCTTTCGAGAATGGGACCCAAGCCCTATCAGGGAACCGTCCGAGTTCCAAGGTGTCCCAGGGCCATTTTAGTGGACCAGGCCCAAAACCGAAGAGCCGGCCGCCATTTTGAGAGTCCTGTGGCAGTCGCCTATCGCTGCACCGCAAGAGCGGGAGCAACTCAACTACATGGTGAGCGAGACGCTGTAGTCGCAAGAGCGGGCGGTAAACAGCTGAATGGCGGAAGAGGCACAGTGTAGCAAAAGCGGGCGGAATGGCAACTAAAACGGTAAAGGGGCGCCCCACTACAGCGTGTCCTCAGGTCAAACGGATTGTGGGACAAAGTCCAGAATAGAAGAGTCATCAAAAGGCAAAAAGTTCCGCCGGACCCCGGGAGCCGGCCGCCTATGTCGGGGGCGATCTCAGGCTACACCAGTGCTATAAGACTTGGGGAGGGGGTCGGAGCCAAGCGTCTTCTCCGAGTCCGTGCCATCACACCGCCCCTCGGGGGCCTCCGTCAAGCGGTTTAGGGAGGTACCATATAACATTGTTTTCAAATGCAGTCAGGTCCACAAACGACCCTCACTTACTTTGAGAATAGTGAAGCTGCAGTAGGTGGAAATAAGCTTCAGACAGTCTTACAAGCACTGCTTTTCTAAACATTTTTTGATTTTTTTGTATTTTTGCACAGTTTTATATTTTTTTTTAGTTTTTGATGGAGGGGAAACAACAAAAAACAGGCATTGAAAAAGGCTCAAACTCAGAACTCTGAACTATGGCACCCAACATCCATGACTTGCCATCCGGATCTTGGCGCCTTGTGCTGCTTCCGACCTATTCACACATCGGTCCACTACTGACATCATCTCATAAACCAACGTAATGTAAATAGTTATTTAATAAAATGTTTTACCCTGTTACTTTGCTGGTGTGTTGTCTATATTTTTAATATTTGCATAGGGTTTGTCGTTATTTTGGGCGGGGTGGGTGACGGAGCCGAGCTGTCTTGCAGCCCTCATGGTGTGGAGCTCAGTTCATCTCACTATTTTCGTATTTCTCATGAAGGGTTGTTCCTAATATTTCTATTTTAGCGAGGTCAAAAAGAGATCCAATTAGTGGCCTACTGATTTTGCTCGATTAATTTTATTTTTTTACACGATTTTTCACTATCTGCAAAGACTAAACAGAGTATTGCGACTTTGTGCTTGTTTGTAAATAGAGAATGAACCAAAGAGAATCAATTGTAAAACAGTAAATGCTTGGATAACAATCAATCAAATGGAGAGACAAGCAGGCACGACGGATTACAACGGGGGTAAAGGCCTGCGTTAACTACTCTTCACTATCTGCAAAGAGAGAGTACTACTAAGAGAAAAGAGGGGAGGGGGGCAGCGTTCAAAGCACATCAGCGTGCATAAACACGAAAAAGTTTTTACCTATCACGTACTTGACATTTTACAGCTTTTGATATTTGCTATTAAAAAAACAATGAAATTCACTGAAAAAACCATAGGTTATAGGCCATATATAGTTAGGAATTTGCATTTACAAAACCTTGAAAATTCACTGAAAAAACCATTGGTTATAGACCATATATAGTTAGGGATTAGCCTTTTCAAAACCTTATTTTACTCACACAAAACCATTGAAATTTCATATATAGTTAGTTCCACTAACTATATATCGCGCACCCGCAATCCACTGCTGATGATGTCACATATTACATCATTCATGACATGGTTAGTGACATCACTGATGACATCACTGATGACATCTCAAATGACATCACTGATGACATCTCAAATGACATCACTGATGACATCTCAAATGACATCACTGATAAAATCACTGATAACATCTCATTTGACATGACTGATCACATCACTGATGATATCATTCATGTGATAATACCATGAACCTCTTCAGACTCTAATATAACCTTAGATACAATCAGTGTAAACAGACAGTCACAGACTGTCACTCATCCATGGAGTTACTCACACACCTAGTCAGTTATGCAAAAAATCAATCACACCTCCATTTTCTCAACTATACAGTTATACACACCTTACTTATTCAAACATATACTAACACATATTTACTCTCTTATACAATCCCTGATACATGTTCACAATGATCCATACAGCCACTCACACATTCACTGGCTCTTATGCACAGTTATTTATATATGTCAACTCTCACATGTACTGTCTTTTACATATGTACTTACTTTGACATGTAGCACTGAGATATCCATTCACTCACTAATACACTCATGCACAGTCAACCGCCCATACAGCTGTTTCCACATGCACTTTTGAACCCATACATATAGTGAATCAACTACTCACACATCTCTGTACAGAGTTACACACCTCCCAGCCACCCATACACACACACTCAGTTTCCCATACAAATACTTGGACAACCAATGAATAACCCATACAGTTACTCATATAGCTACTGATCAACATATGCAGCAGTTTGTAGAACAACAGATATAATGATGCACAAATTAAAACAGTTTAGTCACTAACCCATGCACTCAGTGAGACACATTTAATCACTCACTCATACAGTCAGTCATGCACCTACTAAATCCTTCATCCAGACACTTATACATCCACTCATTCTTCAATATGTAAGACATATTTTAACTTTACAGAAACATACAGTCACTGGATGTTGTCATCAGTGATGTCATCAGTGATGTCATTTGAGATGTCATCAGTGATGTCATCAGTGATGTCACTAACCATGTCATGAATGATGTAATATGTGACATCATCAGCAGTGGATTGCGGGTGCGCGATATATAGTTAGTGGAACTAACTATATATGAAATTTCAATGGTTTTGTGTGAGTAAAATAAGGTTTTGAAAAGGCTAATCCCTAACTATATATGGTCTATAACCAATGGTTTTTTCAGTGAATTTTCAAGGTTTTGTAAATGCAAATTCCTAACTATATATGGCCTATAACCTATGGTTTTTTCAGTGAATATATATATATATATGTTGCAAGAGCTCGCCTCCGTCTCCACAAGAAGACTACAGCCACACACCAGCAAAGACGAGGTAGACCCAGTTTTCGTGCTTATCTTTTTTTATTCAGCTTCAAAGTGCAACCATGTCAGCCACGACGCGTTTCGGCAGATCCCTGCCTTGATCACATGACAACAGTGTCGTGGAGTACACCTCCTTTTAAAGTGCCAGTGCATACAAATGGACATAGAAAGAATACTGCTTTGCGTCTTTCTTTCTCATTATCAATATACATACATATATATATATATATATATATATATATATATATATATATGTATACATACTGTATATATATTTACATATATATATATATATATATCTTGTTGGCTCAGCTTTGCTGGGAGCATAGGTACTCTCAGGCAGTGCATTTCCTCATAAGTCAGAGCCTCGCCGTCAATTTCCAAACAATTTTACTGCTCCCCTGCGGCCCGCCCCCTTCCCAATTGGCCATATATTGCGGGAACCGCGCGGCAGTGAGCTGTGACCCTTGACCCAGTCACTCCACTCACCGCACGGCCACCGTGTGCCCTGGTCACCGCTGCTGCCTTCTGCCGCCTATCCTGCTGCCTTTACCCCCTGTGGGCTGCAGGTGCTGCTTGGGCCTCCGCCCTCAGTCTTGCCCCCTCGCCGCTTCCCCTGTATCTGGTTTTCCCGACCTTGTCTCCCCCCACTCCCCGCTCCCTGCCGCTGCTCCCATGCGCCCCCACCCCTTCCCACTTCGCCATATATGGCGGGGACCGCGCGTACGCGCAGCACAGCGAGTGCACCAATTGCGTGCCGAAGGCAAGCCCGTCTACGCCCGTCCGCGCCCGGACCGCGCCCAGCGCCAGAACCCCCGGAACTCGCCAGAGCCAGCCAACCCGACGGAAATACGACCCCGCCACCCTCCACGCACTCAACACCGGCCGACAGCCAGCCTGCTACCAAGCCACCCCGAAATGCACCCACGGAGCCTTCACCTGCCACGCCTGCAACTTCACCTGCACTTGATCCTGCACCGCGCTAGCCAAAACAACCTCCAGCAACAACCATCTCAAATGCATCCTGCTCAACACCCTCTCCATCCACAAACACGCCGTCGAACTCTGGGACTTCCTGGACAAAACAGCACTGGACGTCCCCTTCCTCACGGAAACCTGGATGAACTCCACCTCAGCCCCCGACATCGCCATAGCCATCCCGGATGGCTACAAGATCACCCGGAGGGACCGCATCAACCAAACCGGAGGCAGCATCATCATTGTCCACAGAAACACCATCCGCATCACGACCAACACCAACGACATCCTCCCCGCCGCAGAGCACCTTCACTTCCAGATACACACTGACCCTAAGACCACCCTCAGAAGGACCCTCATCTACAGACCCCCGGGACCACGCCCTCATTTCAGCGAAGCCATCGCAGACTTCATCAGCCCGCTCGCCCTCGCCTCCCCCGACTACATCCTCCTAGAGACCTCAACTTTCACCTGGAGAACGACAAGGACAACAACACCACCACCCTACTAGACAACCTCGCCAACCTCGGACTCAAGCAACTGGTGAAGACCCCCATTCACTACGCCGGCCACACACTCTACCCCGTCTTCTCCTCCATCAACCACATATCCTTCAGCCACACCACCGACCAACTCAACACCTCCTTTAGCCAAAACCCGCTCTCCAACACCACGGACCCCAACGAAGCAGCCCGCAACCTCACACAATGGATCACCGACTGCACGGATGCCCTTGCTCCACTGAAGAACCCTCCAAGCAATCCCGACAGCAAGAAAGGTGCATGGTTCACCAACAATCTCAAAGACTCCAAGAAATCCTGCCGTGCCCTTGAGAAAGCCTGGCGCCACAACCAGGCATAGGAAAACATGAAAGCCCTTAAGAACACCACCCGCAAACACTGATCCGTACCACCAAAAGGACAGCATTCAGAGAACGACTGGACAACAACAACCACAACAGCAAGCAACTCTTCAACATGGTGAAAGAGCTCTCCAACCCCAACGCCAGCAACAACGACATCACGCCATTGCAAGACCTCTGCAACTCTCTTGCCACGTTCTTCCACCGTAAGATCATCGACATACACGACAGCTTCGGGAACCAGAACCCTTACCCTGCCACCGAACCTACGCCCCCCCACCACTACCCTTTGTGCCTGGACACAGGTCAGCACGGAAGACACCACCCACACGATGAACTCCATCCACTCGGGCTCCCCTACCGACCCCTGCCCACACCACATCCTCATCAAGGCCGACTCCATCATCGCACCCAAACTCCGGGACATCATCAACAACTCCTTCGCATCCGCCACCTTCCCGGAGAGATGAAAGCATGCAGAGATCAGCGCCCTCCTGAAGAAACCCACTGCAGAATCCACAGACCTCAAGAACTTCCGCCCCATCTCGCTTCTCCTCTTTCCCGCTAAAGCCATCGAGAAAACCGTCAACACACAGCTGACAGCCTTCTTTGAGACGACCGGCTCCCTCGACCCATCGCAATCCGGATTCCGAGCGAACCAACGCACCAAGACCGCCCTCATCGCAGCCACCAATGACATCAGGACCCTGCTTAACAATGGAGAAACTGCCGCCCTCATCCTCCTCGACCTCTCGGCTGCTTCCGACACGGTCTGCCACCGCACCCTAGCAACCCGCCTCCACCACGCCAGGATCCAAGGAAGGCCCTGGAATGGATCACCTCCTTCCTCGCCGACAGAACCCAAAGAGTCCGTCTCACGCCCTTCCTCGCAGAAGCCACCAAGATCATCTGCGGCGTACCGCAAGGCTCCTCGCTCAGCCCCACCCTCTTCAATGTCTACATGAGCCCCCTCGCAGCCATCGCACGTAAGCACAACCTCAACATCATCTCCTACGCTGATGATACCCAGCTGATCCTCTCCCTCACCAATGACCCTGCCTCCGCCAAAGCCAGCTTTCAGGACGGCATGAAAGACATTGCGGACTAGATGAAGCTCAACCGTCTGAAACTGAACTCAGACAAGTCCTCATCCTCGGCCCGTCCACCTGGGACGACTCCTGGTGGCCCCCTGCCCTGGGCTCCCCACCCAAGCCCACGGACCACGCACGCAACCTGGGCTTCATCCTTGACTCCTCCCTCATGATGGCCAGACAAGTCAACGCTGTTACTTCCTCCTGCTTCAACACCCTCCGCCTGCTCCATAAGATCTTCCGCTGGATCCCCACTGGAACCAGGAAAACGGTCACCCAGGCCCTCGTCACCAGCTGTCTGGACTACGGGAACACCCTCTACTCGGGGACCACGGCCAAACTACAGAAAACACTCAAGCGCATCCAGAGCGCTTCAGCTCGACTCATCCTGGACATCCCCATCTCCGCCCACCTGAGGAACCTGCACTGGCTCCCAGTCAGCAAGAGGATCACGTTCAGACTCCTCACCCACGCACACAAGGCTCTCCATGACTTAGGTCCCGAGTACTCAACAAACGCCTCATGTTCTACACGCCAACCCGCCAGCTCCGCTCCGCCAGCCTTGCCCTCACCACCGTCCCACGAGTACGCAGAGCCACCACCGGAGGAAGATCCTTCTCATACCCACCTGGCAGCAAAGACTTGGAACACCCTCCCCACCCACCTGCGACTCTCCCAGGACCATCTCTCCTTCAGGAAGCTCCTCAAGACCTGGCTTTTCAAGCAGTAGCGGCCCCCCCTTCCGAGCACCTTGAGACCCTAGAGGGTGAGTAGCGCGCTTTATAAATGTGATTGATTGATTCATTGATTTCAGTCTTGCAGAAACCTTGCTCACAAGTATGATATTACAGAGTCAGCCACATTTAAATATCATCATGTGTTTAGTCCACTCATCTATGACCATGAATTCTGGGAAACGTAGCGCGCCCCAAGTGCTAATTAAACAAAATTGTGAATAACATAAGGGGTTCATATGCCATGATGTGGAATCTTTGCAAATCTGTGATTACCTTAGTGTCTGTGACAATTTAAAGTTCCATGACACTTAGTTGATTCTCTTGACAATTCAGATAACTACCATCATGTCCGCTGGTGAGTTTTGTATTCACACACATGTTACTTTTAGAATATTTATTTATGCATCCATTATTTTCAGCAATTGCTGAACCCCTACTTAAACCATCATGTCTTCTAGTGGGCCAATTGTGAAAAGTGTGCACAAATGAAAAGTGTTACTTTAAAATGTATTGGACAATTTAAGTTCTGTATAGAGAAGCCACTATTCAAGTCTTTCTTAAGTCTTTTTTAAAGATGTATATACATTTCTTCATCCTGATTCAGACCAAATGGTGTTCGTGTTCATAAGTTCAATATGTGTTGGGATTCACTTTGTCTTAATTTCCGTTTTCTATCACCACCTCTTTCACTTTGTTTTTTTTTTGTAAATCTTTTTATTATTTTCAAAACAAAAAAAGAAATAGACATATCGGGTGCCATACATTCCGATACAATAATGAGGTGAACAGCCATAAAAACAGGATATATACGAGCAATGCAAAAAATAGTCGAGACGCCTACGCTTACGTTTGAGAAGCAGGATGTGCAATAGTACAATTTACGATCTACGTTAAGAGCTAGTCCTCAGAGCCTATCTACCCCAAAAAATCTGAATAATAACAGAAGCATGATCACCAGATATTAGAAGACAGTCGAAGTCAGGATATTCCACCAACTATACTTATAGAAAAAAAGTGAAGAGAGAGTGAAGAAAAAGAAACCTTAGAACAAAAACCAAAGACAAAATAAAAAAAAACATCCACCCACCCTGCACCCCTGCATATGGCTATTGCCTAACCCCAACTAGCAGTGTGCCTGTCGCCCCAACTAACTAATTTCTAAAGATAGAAAGAGAAAGTGGAGGAGGGCATATTCATACATGCCCCCGGTCCCCCCTCCTCCCCGCCAGAACCAAGAATCCCCAAACTAAGATAAAAAAAGTCTATTAAGCCGCATATACGTAGGAACCTTTAAACACCGCCCAACCTCCCGAAGGCATCATGATAGCAAACCCCATGTCCAGCAAGGCTCGATGCTAAACCCAGTCACTCAGTCTCATCCTTGACCCGTCCGATGAGACGTGCGATCCCCTTCCGGACAAACTGTTGCCTCCGCAGGATAGTCGGAACACAAAAAAGATATATCAAAGTTCAAATCGAGATGTAGCAGAGAGATGAAAACGCTGAGAACACCATCAAGTCCAAAAACTCTCCTCGCCATTATAGACTCCCAGCTCCAACAACAGTTCCCATCAAAAGACTCCGGAAAGGGAGCACCTAGCAGTCCTTCCTTGATCGGCAATGATCGTAGGCCAGACAATCCATTTACAGCATCGAGCACGCTTCCATCAACCAAAACATTGGTCAGATGCTCCGACACCTCCCACAGTACGGGGTCTGCTTCTTCCAACGACGTGGCCATCTTGGGGGTCTCGAGTCGTTTCATTTCTTGTAGTGGAGCAGGGTCCAGTCCACTCCGCCCGATTCCAGACAAACGCTCTATCATTTTGTGAATGCGGGCTTCAACACGATCACGAAGTGACCCAATGGCTGCCACCAAAGTTCGTAGTGACAGATCACTCTCAGTCCGTTCCACTACTCCTCGGTCCGTCTCAGTCATGTTTACGTCCCCAGAGAGCCCGGTCTCCCCGGGGGAAACAGATAGATGTGGAACGGACAACGGCAGAGGGGGACGAATCGATCGGTTCAATATCAATCCAGACTCCACCACCGCAGGCGGAGATTACAACCCAGCGAACACCAGCGGGGCCAGGGACCCCCGCCCACTGCTTCAGTTGTGCATCGTCACCCCTCCTTCGATGTTACCAACTCGGCCAATTGCCGTCAACTTCGGTCCAAAAATACTTCCACTTCGGTAGACCGGACCCTGCCCCACGACTACAGCTGATGTTGTTCAACTGAGACCCGGCTGGGCCAGTACTCGAGACCCTGGCTTCCAAGCTGGTCTAGGCCGCAAACTGCCACACGACGTAACTTAGTCCACCAAACCGGTAGAAATCTCGGGATTGCACCATTAAGCTGTAGTTCGGTTCATACACACGGGGCAGGGCGTAAAATCAGGATAAATGACAGGATCGTCTGGCAGGAGTCGGAGGTCGGCGGAGCCGGGAGCTTACGCGGCCATCTTGTTTGCTAGCGTATCTTCTCTCATGCTCTCTTTCACTTTGTTGATCATTTCAATAGCATAGAATCTCATTTGTTTCCAATTATTTTCACGGTTAGATTCCATATGTTTTGCAAAAGTGCATTTCCACAATTTTTATTTACAGTTGCTCTGAAATGTTCTAGAATCCTTTTTTTCAGTTCTCAAATGGCACTGCTAATGTATTTAAGATATGGATATGGATAGAGCACCAACTGGCTCTTACATGTGATGTTTTGTTTGATTCTCCATTTCTTTCTTTGATGCCATAATGATTTGCTGTTTGTTATTAGCAGCAATTTGGCATAATTTGCATTTATTACATTTGGCAAAGCCAGACTGATTTAACCAAGTTGTTTTGTTCTTCTTTTGAAAATGGCAATACATCAGAGTATCCTTGAGATTTTTAGCTCTTTGAAAAGTTATGTTTGGATGGATGCCCTTTACTCTGGCTACTGTTGGATTTAGTTGTAAGATAATGCAAATGTTTGCAGGATTTTCCTAATTTCTTTTGCGTCAACTGAAATGGTGGTGATCAACCATCTCACATTAGTTTGTTCATTGGTCTTTTTTTTATGTTCCTTGTGTTTTAACTAGCCAGTTCTATTGATTTGTTACATTTTGGTTACACCAGCTCTGATTACAGTTTGTAACTCTTATCTCAAGTAAGTCGGTTCTTTCCTTGAGATGTTTGTCCATTTCTTCCTCTTGGGAGCATATTCTTCTGATCCTTAAGAATTCACCATATGGAATACTATTTATCAGTGACGGTTGATTAAAACTATCAGCATTTACTAATGCATTAGTTGCAGTCTTTTTTTCTGTGAAGAGTAGGTTGGATTTTGTTTTGTTAAATATATATTTCTGGGTTAAAGAATGTTAACTCTGCATGTAATGATGTCATATGTAAATATGAAGTTTGCTCTAGCTGTGTTGAGTATTATAAAGTATTTTGAGAATTCCTCCTCAGTACCATCCCAGATAATAAACAAATCATCTATGTATTATGATCACATGATGATCTTTTCTACATATTGATAATTTTCTGGTGACCATGTAATCTGTTGATCCCACTAGCCCATAGTTAGATATGCATAGGTTGGACCACAGCAGTTCCTTTAGTTTGTTTGTAGATTTCCTTTCCAAATAGAAATACTTTCTGTGTTAGGCATAGTTTAATAATTTCTAATAGCATTTAATTATGGCTAGACAATTGTATGTTCCTTTTCTTGAGAAAGTATTCACATGCTCTCAGGCCAATTTCATTCTCAATATTAGTACATAATGCTGTGACGTCCATTGTGATTAGTTTAAAAGTTTTTGACCAAAGTATTTCCTGTAGATGTCTGAGTAGATCACTTGTGTCTCTGAGGTAACAACTAAGGTCTTGAACACAAGGTGTAGGTATGAAGTCCATGTAATTTGCAACGGGTTCTAATAATGCGCCTTTAGCTGATTTGATTGGTCTTCCCAGGGGTTTGGTTGGGTGTTTATGTATTTTTGGTAAGAAGTATATTGTTGCTGTCACTGGGTGAGTTGTTAAGTATTTGTATTCATCGTCATCCAGTAGTTTCATCTGTGCCCAGATTTTTAGCTTGACCTCCAACTCCTTTTGGTATTCGGATGTTGGATTTGTTACAAGTTTTTCATAGTACTCCTGATTATTCAATTGTGAGTGCGCTTCCCTTATATACTTTGTTTTCGCTGTCATGACTATATTTCTACTTTTGTCAGCAGTTTTCATCTCAATTGTTTCATCCTGTTGGAATTCTTGAAGGAACTTTTATTCCTGTGGGGATAAGTTAAGGGTACATTTTCCTTTTGCTTATTTGTACAAGTCTTGTATTACTGCCTCATGAAAAATATTTATTTTGTTACCTGGTTGCAATTGTGAATAGTAGTGTGAGTTGGGTTTATTCCCACTCATTTCTGCCCCTAATTGTGGGCAGTTGTTGGTGAGATGAGGAGTTACAGCATTTCCTCCTTCCTCTTGTAAGTCGATTAGTGTTTTGTAATCCCACTGGATGCTCCACTAGCAGATTACTGGTTGGTTTATCCTTGATCTTTCTGTAATCTCTCATTTTCTTTTTTTCGCAAATATTTTAGCTAGTTTTATTGCTCTGGTATATTTATATAGGTCAATTCTAGTTTGTGCAAGAACTATCTGACTCATGGGACAGAAGTTATAGCCTCTTTAATGGAGTGAGAATTTCTACTCCTCCATATGTGTATTTGAGAGGTTGATTACATTCAATTCTTGGTTTTCAGAATCTATGTTTTCTTCTATTTCATGCTCCTGGTTGTGGCTCTCATTTTCTCTTTTTCGATTGCCTCTTTTGCCTCTTCTCATTTGTTTCCTCTTTCTTGACTCCATCCCCTTCCACTTCCCTTGTGGTGTAATTGGAGGGTTCAACTAATTTCTTTCATTGTCATTGTTGTAGGGCTAGCCTAATTTCTCCTAAAAAAGTATGTTTTGCCCTTGCATCTGTCGTTTCTGGCACAAATCAGTATCAGTTAAGGAGGATAGACTCCCTGATGTGTTGGATACTATATCCAGGTTTTTTTGTTGTTTTAAATTAGGGAACTTTCTCGCATATGTGAAAATTCATCCTTCATTATAAACATCCTTGTCTCTTTGGAATTTAGTTTGTTTGTGTAATTGTACCACCTCGTCATGATGCTCAATTGTTTTTTCAGTTCTACCTTGAATTTTTTTAATTCATTTGTTAACTCCAGTTGTTCCAACTGCTTGTCCAATTCTTTGACCTGTGTCTGAAAAATTTGTAGCAAAATCTCTATATGTTTTACTACAATTACAATGAATCCAAGCGAGGAGTTCAGAATGTGTTCACCCCATTCTTTAAGGCGTTTGTTGCTTGTATCTCTATGACTTGGCATTAGGGTGATTCTCAAAACTCTAGGTACTCTTTTCACCTCTAAATACCTCTTAAAGGAGAGAACTTTCCACCATTTATTAGTTTATTGTTTTGATAGTTTTCCCATTAATTTGAGTTTACTCCTAATGTCTGGACCTCTTTTTATGGTTTCTGTATTACTCCCCCGGGAGAGTTGAGATTGACTTTCTCAAAGATTGTGGCTATAATGGAGTTTTGTTTCGCTTCTCTAGCATACATTGTTATGCATTTAATTCTTCCAATTAAAAAAAATAAATTGCTTTGCTTTGTCTATTTGTTTTCTCTATTGGAAGTAGTGCTCGTTTTATATTTCTTCTGAGTAATATTTCATTTGATTGTATCCACGTTGTTTGTAATTTTTATTTTACAAACCCGTATATCAGCAGTCAATTAAAGCCAAACCGGTCTTGCTGGGAGTATCAGCACTCTCTGCTGGAGCATTTCCTCATACGGCAGAGCCTTGTCGACACTATCAAAACATTTTGACCGTAGCAGAAGATGGGTCGCACTCAATAACCATTGATTTTCTTTCATATTCTTGTAAAGATCAAATCACGATGGCCCTACGCATTTTGGTCTTGCAGAGACCTTTCTCATGGGTATGCCATTACAGAGTCAGCCACATTTAAATATCATCATGTGCTCCATGACCATAAATTCTGGGAAACGTAGTGTGTCCACAGTGCTAATTAAACAAAACTTGGAATAACAAAAGGGGGCCATCTGCCATGATGTGAAAACTTTGATTATCAGTGATTACCTTGTTGTTTGTGATAATTTAAAGTTCCATGATTCTTGGTTAATTTTCTTGACAATTCAGATAACTACAATCATGCCCTCTGTTGGTTTTGTATTCACATACATATTATTGTTATATTATTTTTGTATGCATCTATTATTTTCAGCACTTGCTGCACTCTCACTTAATTCATAATGTCCCCTAGTGGGCCAATTGTGAAAGTGTGCACAAATAAAAAGTCTATAGAGAAGGCAATATTCCATTTTTTATTAATTTATTTTGAAAGATGTATATATATGTCTTCATCCTGATTCAGACCGAATGGTGTTCATGTTTGTACGTTAAATATGTGTTGCGATTCACTTTGTCTTAATTTGCGTATTCTATCGCCACCTCTTTCACTTTGTTCAATCATTTCAACAGCATAGAATCTCAATTGTTTCCAATTACTTTCACAATTAGATTCCATATGTTTTGAAATAGCATTTCCACGATCTTTATTTACAGTTGTTCTGACATGTTCTAGAATCCTTTTCTTCAGTTCGCAAATGACACTGCTGATGTATTTAGGATTGCACGGGCATTCAATTACTCAGAGTACTATCCAGAGTTGCAACCAGGTCACAAAATAGATATTTTTCATGAAGCAATAATACAAGACTTTTACAAATTAACAAAAACATTTTTTACTGTTAACTTATCCCCACAGGAACAAAAGTCAATACAAGAAATCCAACAGGATGAAACAATTAAGATCAACATTGCTGACAGGTGGAAATGTAGTCATCATGGTGAAAACAGAGTAAATAAGGGAGGCGCATTCACAATTGAATAATCAGGAGTACTATGAACACTTGTAACAAATCCAAATACCAAAAGGAGTTGGATGACAAGCTACAAATCTGGACAAAGATGAATCTACTATATTACGGTAAATGCTTAATAACAACTCACCCAGTGACAGGGACAATATACTTCTTACCAAAAATATATAAACACCCAACCAAACCACTGAGAAGCCCAATCAATAGAATGTATGAAATGTTATTCATTTTTTACATTAGCTTTAACTATCAACAGTCACCAATGTTTTAATAATAATAAATTACACTCAATCAAAAGCTACATTAATTTTGCTTGTTGCTACTCACATAATTGTATGGCTTGTATTGTGTTTTTTTTACATTAGAACCAAATATGCAGTACTTTTCCCAGAATCCATTGTAATGGGTATATGGATTAAGCACATGAAGGGATTTAATGGTGCCTGACTCTGTAATGGCATACCTTTGATCAAGGTCTCAGTGAGGCCGAAACATGTAGGGCTAATGACGACGAGGCTCTGCCGATTAAGGGATATGCACCGCCAAAAAGCACCATACTTTCCAGCGGATTTGAACCAACAAGCATATATCTCTCTCTCTCTCTCTCTCTCTCTCTCTCTCTATATATATATATATATATATATATATATATATATATATATATATATATATATATATATATATATATATATATATATATCGACTTGAAAATTGCTCACACAGTGAAGCGCCCACACAGCGTAGTCAATTTCACCTTGTTTATACAGCCGGCAGGAGTGAAAAACAGCACACTGGGTCAAACAAAGTTATTTCAAGCCTTATGTCGAAGCGTTTCTGGACCTCGTTGTCCCTTATTCAATGGCTGGCTACGGAGGGAAGAAACAGCTGACTTGCATTTTCGTGCTTATTTCCGGACATTGTCCCGCCCCCCTTGGGCGTACATCAGTATGGCATTCTGGTCTATGTAGTCAAGTAAGTAACATCCATAGTGGTTACAGCCATCTCTCACCCTTCCAAAATAAACATCCTTCGAGCTGCATGCCCCTCGTTATGCCGTTCTCACTACTTATGTTGTACTGGACTGAGTGGGCAACTCTGCTCCTTCGTGGTTGCTCTCCTCTTCAAGCAACCAGACCCGCCCTGTCAGCAGTGGGGCTGCTTCGTGGCCAGAGCGGGCCACAATATATCCACTTGAAAATTGCTCACACAGTGAAGCGCCCACACAGCGTAGTCGATTTCACCTTGTTTATTCAGCCGGCAGAGGTGAAAAACAGCACACTGGGTCAAACAAAGCTATTTCAAGCCTTATGCCGTCACGTTTCTGGACCTCATTGCCCCTTATTCAATAACTGGCTGCGGAGGGAAGAAACAGCTGACTTGCATTTTCGTGCTTATTTAAGTTCATTGTCCCAGCCCCTTGGGCGTACATCCGCATGGCATTCTGGTCTATGTAGTCAGGTAAGTAACATCCATAGTGGTTACAGCCATAACTGTTTGAGAACTTTTCTCTTTTACTATGAGGCCAGACTTCTGACGAGGGGACCACTTGCCGAGAATTTATATATTTCTCTTACTGGATCACTACGAATGTGAAGATTATTCCAGTTTGATTCTGTACTGTACCATAGACAGGTTTCCTGAAAAGTGGCGTTTCACTCTATGAGGAATTATTTCTTGCCCTGAAAAAGTCAATGGGTGAATTTTCCCGTGACGAAACACGTGTCAGCTCTGCTTTTCTGGCTACATCTGTATGATTGTTACGCACATTGTTTGAAGATTTAATGGAAATTTGACATTTAAGAAGAAAAATGAAAAAAGAAAATAAAAGGAACTGATTTAATGAAAATACGAAATGAAAAGAATCTGAACTTTCTTTTTTCTTAAGAATTGCTATTTGTTTGATTGTGCTAGGGGACAGTTTATGCTTTACCTTATATGATCATCTTCTATAGCATGAGTCCATGGGTACTGACTAAATGATATGAGTACTGCAAGGAGACTGCATGGTGAATTTATAAGTACTTGGAAATTGGCGGTGTGATTGGATAAGTACCTAATACTGGCTGGGTGATTGGAGGAGTGCATGGAGGGGGGCAGGGTGATTGCTGGACTGCATGGGTACTACCTGAGGAATTGAGGAAGTGAATGAGTAGTGTGTAGTTGGTTAGAAGACTGCATGGGTAGTGTAAAGAGGATTGTAGCAGTACTTGTGTTAGTGCCTGGGTCATTACATGAGTACATGGGTACTAACTGAATGATTGGCGTACTGAAAGGAGAGTGCATGATGAATTTATAAGTGCTTGGGAATTGGCGGAGTGATTGGATGAGTACATAGTACTGGCTATACCAAAAGCAAGGGAAGAAAATACCTTAAGACAGCACTCCATTGAATGTGCATTAAACATTTAAATTCACGCCAGAGCCTCGGGGTCGTTGTTCA
This sequence comes from Lissotriton vulgaris, assembly GCF_964263255.1. Taxonomy (NCBI): domain Eukaryota; kingdom Metazoa; phylum Chordata; class Amphibia; order Caudata; family Salamandridae; genus Lissotriton; species Lissotriton vulgaris. Next base: position 528,910,234 of record NC_141694.1, read on the forward strand.
CACCTCTACCCTGGACTGGCATACGCCAAGCTTGCCCACTCCGCTAATGCTTACTGGGAGGGAACTACAACGCTACATGTCCCCGTGATCTCCTGATCACAGGTCTATTTGTCAGAATGCCATAGCCACTCCCTCAGGGCTGGTTTATACCCACAGCACGCCCATCCAGCACAGGTATCACAGGACATGTGACACTGCCAATAAAAAGGGCCGGGCGCACGTGCTCAATGCCATTTCCACTCTCTATCTGGATCTGTCTGTGTGGGTAATATTTATGCATGAGGGCTTAGAGACCTACCACATCACATTCCCAACTGCCGGTGGTGACATGATGTTGTCCATACCGCAATATTCAATCATAAAGGGCCCATGACTTGAGGTGCACAAAGTTGGTGGCAGCCGAGACACTTTCATCAACACGGGCCTTCCGGCAACATGGCGATGGCTTGAGGTGCACATAGTTGGTGGCAGCCAAGGCACTTTGGCAGACACAGTCCTCCCGCCACATGGCGATGACTTGAGGTGCACAGAGTTAGTGGCAGCCGAGGCATTTTGGCGGACATGGGCCTCCCACCACAGGGCAATGACTTAAGCTGCACTGAGTTAGTGGCACCAGAGCTGAGTGGGTATGCAAAACACCTGGGCGGTAAAATCCGTTCTGCTCTGGGAATTTGTGGAATTTTGGCAATTCCACTGAGAACGTGTAATTACTGTAAATTCCACGATTTGAGGCAAAGCGGAAATATTTCCTTGCTCATGCTTTAAAAAAGCATTTTCGGGGGCACGTTAGTGACTTATTGGGATGCCTGCGTTCACCAAATAGTTCTCCTATCCATTGGCATGCACCACAAGATTTTGGTAGCCGGCCTCGTGGTCCTGCAAGAGTGTGCGATCGTGAACACGTAATTCAGACGCGCCATCGGACATCCAGCGGAAGTTTGGTGAAGCTTGCGATGCGGAACACTCAAAATTTACAATCTGGAGAAGAGTAATAGCTCTAGCAGCATAAAACTGTCTCTAAAATGATGATTTGCGTGACAAAACTCCTCAGATTGACATTTAGTTGTATCTTTTTGTGCAAGGAGTCCTTTTTTTTGGGAGAGGAAGGAAGTGACACAGATTCTCCAACTTCCTGTTCCTGTCCAGCAGGCTCCTCCCAGTGCTTTGTCCATCTCCTGTTCATTTTTCATTTGGATTTGGAGCTGGAAGGATCACTCTTTGTGTCTTCTCTCTTCTGTATCATATATTATTGGATTTGAGGACTTTTGGATTTGAGATTTTACAAGTAAGTTGGTGTTGTTGTTTGTTTGATTGGGGCATTGTAGTTACAATATTGGTACTTTTCATCATTTTTTTTATAAAATGTATTGTGGGTAGCCAGTAGGCTCACAGCTAAACATGGGTGCATGATGAAACAACTGTTCCTCTGGTGTGTGTAGAATTCATTTTAAACATCATTTTGCGAATGGATGGCGTTGGATTGAATTACAAAATATGTATTTTTTGGGTTATTTCAGTTTTTGGGTGTGTGTTAAATAAATGCATTTTTGTGTGTGTGTGGTGTGTTGTGTACTTTCCCTGTACACCTTCTGTCTTGTTTAGCATGCCTCCTTTGCCTGGCTACTATAGGCCTGGTTCAGTTCATTGTTTTCTAGGCGTCCTGCTTGTTGCTTGTGACTGTGTGTCCATGTGGCTGATGGCCTTTTTGTGGTGGTAGTTATATAAGTATGCTGCTTTTGCCATCTAGGCCTGCATCTGTTTCCTTTGTTCCTTTTTGCCTAAGTTTCTTGTTGTGGGCCCAGCCATGTAGCTGGTGGCCATTTTGAAGCCAGGCAGTGTGCTTTTGGAATAGGCCTGTATTGTCAGTCTTTGCCTCCTCATTGTTGTTGTGGGCCTGGCCATGTGGCTGGTGGACATTTTGAAGCCATTCAGTGTGCTTTTGCCATAGGCCTGCATGTCTTTCCTATGTTCCACATGTCACGTGACGTGTGGCCACAGATATCTCGGCAACTTGTGCAATAGCATCCTGCTGACATCTGAAGAAAATGGCCCCAAATAAAGTTACCAGGTCCTCCAGTACCAAGAATGTTGCCAGTGAGAAAAAGGAAAAGAAGAAGGAAATGGCATTTGCAAAGACTTGTCGCCTAGTCTGCCAACAGGCCTTTTATCCAGTAGGCCCAGAGGAAGTCATGGGTGCATGAAACAACTGTTTCTGTGTGCCTCCTTTGCCTGGCTGTTATAAGCTTATTTCAGTTCATTGTTTTCCAGGCCTCCTATTTTGACTGTGAGTGTCCATGTGGCTGGTGCCCATTTTGTGGTGGTATTTATTAGTGTGCTGCTTTTGTCATATAGGCCTGCATGTGTTTCCTTTGTTCCTTTTTGCCCTAGGCCTCTTGTTGTTGTGGGCCTGGCCATGTGGCTGGTGGCCATTATGAAGCCAGGCAGTGTGCTTTTGCCCTAGGCCTGCATTGTCTGTCTTCACTTTCTCATGTCTTTCCTATGTTCCACACACCACATGACAAGTGGCCACAGACATCTCTGCAACTTGTGCAATAGCATCCTGCTGACATCTGAAGAAGATGGCCCCAAAGAAAGTTACCAGGTCCTCCAGTACCAAGCAAGTTGCCAATGAGAAGAAGGAACAGAAGAAAGAATTGGCACTTGCCAAGACTGGTGTGCCTCCCGTATTGTTTTTTGGGAAAAAAAGGAACGCCTGCAGCAATGGTGTCCGGCGGGGACCAAGCTGGGAGCAGCACCTCCGCATCAGCAGGCCCACCCCACCAACCTAGGCCCAAGCCCATGAGTGTGGCAGAGGTAGCCAGTCTACTAACGAGCAGTAATGTTGAAATGTCATTATTGCAAAGTAGTACACAATCAACGCAGGTGGAAACTCAGCAGATAAGTGGGCAACAGCAGCTGCAACTACAGCCACAATATCAGCAGCATCAACAGCCGGAACAACAGCTGGAATAACAGCCACAACAGCCGGAGCAACAGTCTCAACAACAGCCGTAACAACAACAGGAACAACAGTCAAAACAACAGCCGCAACAACAGCCCACAATAGTAGTTGTTCCTCCTGAAGTAGGGGCAGTTCATGAAATCGAGCTTCCTGCAGACGAAGAGGGGAAAGCCTCTCTTTTAGAAGATCCATTGTCTTCCAGATCCCCAGCAAGGAAAAGGAGGCTTAGTCCTTCAAGCCTTGCTTCTGATGATCTAGATGCCACTTGGAAGCAGAGAGTCTGAGAGTGATGTACGCCACAAGACAAGGCTAGTGAAAAAGAAGGTTCCTGAAAGCCTTAGAGTTAAGGAGGTAGATATAGAAGAGGGGGATGATGATGAGCAAGTCATCACGAACATCACTCCCGGCCCAGAAGAGATTGAGACCAACATTATTACCCTATCCAAACTCGCTGCAAGGGATGTAGCACGGATACCACCAAGACAGGCACCTCCATAGGTAGTGGTACTGTAAGTGTACAGAGTCAAATTCCACGCCTACCCAACAGTTCATCTGGCATTGAAAGTGGCACCTCCATCAGCACCAGAAAGTACACCTCCCCAGTTTGGAACTTAATTTTTGATTAGCGGTAAGGAGAAGAACATTGCTATATGCTCAATTTGTTGAGACGCTGTTAGGCGGGGTAAGCTTGGTACAAACTATGGTCCCGGAGGCCAAACAAGTCATCTAAAAAAACACCACATGAACCAGTGGGAGTCTCACCTACTTTGCTTAGAAAAAAGTAAAACTGCGCCCATTGCTGTTGGTGTGGATGAAGAAGTAGAATAATATATGATTGCAGTGGAAAGTGAACAAGAGGGAGACATTTCTAGCCCTGTCCCTAGCAGTGTAGTGGTACTATCCACTTACTCAGTGACACCGTAGTAAGAAGACTCATACTCAGAGTCAGACTGAGACAGAAAGGCAACCGAGTACTGCAATAAAAAAGTGCGTTGTCGTTGAGCCTAACTGGGTACAAGAAGACAGCTGCACCACAACGGAAAATAATCCAGCCTACCATTGACAGCATGCTTAGGTCGAAGGGGCAGTACGAACGCAACCACCCAACGGCAAGTTTGTACAATGTGAAGCTGGCTAAAATGTTAGTGCTGGACCTTCTCCCTTTTTCTTTTGTGGAAGGGGTGGGTTTCCTTGAATTTGTGTCAGTCATCTGCCCTAAATGGAAGGTTCCCAGCCGGTCCTATTTCGCCATGGTTGCTGTTCCAGCACTACATCACGATGTGCTGGAATTGCTTGGACAAGCTTTGCAGCAGACTGCTTTTCACAATATCCACCTGACAACAGACATGTGGATCTCTTTTGTGAGGGTTAGAGAAAAGATATCTAAAACAGGTGATGTTGACACTTCTGAGACTTTTAATGCTACTCAGAAACATGCAACTGTAACCATGTTCACCTTGGAGAAATCTCGTACTGCTGCAAACACTTTGGAAGTGTTTAACAGCACGTTCTATGAATGGCTGCACCCAAGAGAGTTTACCATTGTTTTTGTTGCCACGGATAATGGCAGTAATGTACTTAAGGCCATGGAGAATCGTGGCTATTTTAGGGTGAGGGTCCAGTGTTTGGTGCACTGCATTAACAGTATTGTGCAAGACTTTCTGAAAAAAGAAGCCATAGTCAACAACTTACTGACCTCCTGCCGAGGAATATGCACACATTTCAGCACCTGAGGATCATTCAACATGAATATAGAATGCGAGTCAAAGCACTTATCCAGGAGGTGGCACCACGTTTGAACTCAACTTATTACATGTTTGACCATTTGTATTCAGTGAATATGTCATGCAAAGAGGGTATGCTACTGTGAAAGGCATGACTCTTCAGATGGACCAATGGTGCCTAGTTAAATGCCTGACAGAGATGCTTCTTCTTTTCGAGGTCTTCACACGTGAAGTCAGCAAGGAGGACTGTACTATGGGCCAAGCTATCCCATTGTTGCACATGCTACAGCAACAGTTGAAGAAGGTGTCTGTAGTGTACAAATGTGTGGAGGAAAAAAATGAAGCATATGAGTTGGCGGAGAGCTTATCCCGTCTCTTAGCTGGAAATACAAGGGTGCAAAATAACATTGTGTCAGAAGAACATTACATTTGTGCCACAATTCTGGATCCAAGGTACAAAATGGCACTGAACAGTGAGACATTAAATCCCTTTTTCAGAAGTGGACGTTGCCCGGTACAAAAGTTGGATAGCTGAGGTAGCCACTCACTTTGAAAATGAACGGCTGGCAATTAAAGGCTTGCTACTCAAACCCACAACAAGTACTGCAACAGGTCATACGGCATCAAGTTCCACTTCAGAGCCTCAGGGTAGTCCGTTTGGCTCAGAGCGGTCACCAACACTATCGACAACAACAGCAAGAACCGTATCATCAACCCCAGTAAAACCAGCACAGGATTGGTATTTACAGCAAATGTTTGCATGGTCCAGTGCTGATGCAAATAGAAATGAGGCCAAACAACGTGTAGCACCCCAGAACATTGAGTGGATGGTTCAGGCCTATCTGGATGACCCTACAGAGGTCTACATTGATCAAAACTCATTGCGGTAATGGTATGGAAAAAGGAACCAATGGCCAGGGCTCAGCAGGCTGGCGATAAACTATCTGGCTTGCCCTGTCACAAGTGTCTCTTCTGAACATGTTTTCAGTTCTGTTGGTGCCAATGTAACACGAAAAGGACCAGTCTCTTGCCCAAAACAAGGAGAGGTTAAACAAGATCAAAAGAATCAGCACTTTATACCACCAAATTACACAATGCATGAATCAACGCAGGAAGATGAGGATATTGACTTAGGTGAGGAAGTAGTGTCTTAGATGATTACCTACTTCAGGTTGAACGCCCGGGGTTTGAGGATGATCTATACTTCCCTGACAACTAGGCTTGATCTTCTTACTTTCTTTCTTCCTTATTTACTTTTATAATTTGTGTGTGTCTGTCTTTCTGGTTTGAAACTTTGAATCACAACAAATTCATCAGCACCGTCTTCTAGTCTTTTATTGTCATATTGGAGGTACAGCTGTCTGCAAAAGTCCACTACTCTGAGTCCTGCTCCTCCATCCTCCTGAGTCCTGACTCGCCCGAAATCCATTTCCTTCAAGCCTGAAGATGATCATTGGATGTTGAATAATATGTTGCCTCGTCGAGTCCCTCCAAAAGAAGTGGAACATGATGACTACTAGAGCTATCCTCCTTTTCGAGCCGAGAGAGGCTGCTCCTTAACTTAAGATGAGACGGAAGTGGAACAGGTAATGAATGATAGCCTGCATTGGACGCTGAGTCTGAGAGTGATTGTTTTTTGTGTTGTTATTGTTTTTTTGTGCATGAAGTGAATTCATTGTGTACAATTATTATTATATCTAAACACTAAAAGTAACTCAAGTTCATGTTTCCCTGCTTGTAGTTTAATAACAAAATTGTACTTCTACTGCAGGTTGATCCATTGCACTGCACACTGAGTTGGACAACACCATGATGATGACCACAGTGACATAATATGTTCGCAGTCACTCAGTAGGATGGGAGCTGATTGATGGAATAATTCAGGGCGTTTCATGAGTGGCAGAAAAGGTACACATATCAACAACAACCACAGCAGACCTACATGTATGTGTACTTGAGTGAGTGTAATGGTATGACTGACAGTGGTGCATTGATTTAGTCACTTAATTTGGAAAATACTATGTTGCTGTATGTGTGCTGCTTTGTCTGTCTCTGTCAAAATGTGAGATAAATTGAGGTTGTTTTTTCAATATCCCTTTTGTTTTCTCATCTACAATTACAGGCCAGCTCTTACCCTGTGCTCAAAGAACTCACACTTACTTTACCAATCTGCATCCGCCAGGCAGGCATTGACAGCACCCAAGAATGATGAACGGAGTGTCACTGAAAGGGAGGACTAAGAGGAATGCCGAGATGCAACTCCCCAATTTGATCAGGATAACATACTGTAACAGTATCAACATTCATCATCTTTTAAATAATTTGATGAGTTTGTTGTCTTCCATCTTTACATTTGTATGTTGTTGTTATAATGTTTGCTCTCAGCTAAGTTATAATTCATCCGTATTTTCTTTGCTATCTTTAAAAGTAAGCCCGGTACAACAGAACAGAAACTGTATGTAATTTGGGTCTCTCTGAGGGAAGACAGGCAAGGCAAATTGCATAATATACTGCAGCCCTGTACTGTCTAATTGTCTAGTAGTAGCTAGTTGGTAAGTACTAATTATCATTAACCATCAACTTATCATCATCATCATCCATGCATTTGCTTTTTCACCCTTAACAAATTTATGGACATGGTCATCTGCCAATAGTGTGTTTTGTTGTTTGTCAATGCGTAGTGTTTTTTCTTTGGCAAAACTTTCCCCAACCCCCCTTCCCAACCGTACATCAAACCCTAAACGTCTTCCCCCGGGCTGTATGATTTATGTTGAGGTGTGACTAAATTAATTGTACACCAATCATTGACCACACGCTTGCTGGGATGGATGTGGTAAAAGCAACACTAAGTCAATTTCAAGGCAGGGTAAGGATCATCTTCTTTTTGCCCACCCATGCTCAGTATATTTAAATTGCAAGACATTTTTTTTTCCAAAGGAACCTAATCCATCATAATTAATTTCCGGCATCGATTGGATTCATCAACACCCCCCTAAACAGGTTACGCTCATGTCGAGTGACTCAACACAACTACATTTTGTAATTTGTTTTACTAGGCTATCCCCGCCGCCATTATGCTCTATTTACTTCGTTCTACTACTCCTCCCAGAGTCTCTCCCAGGTGACTGACTGCCTCATTTTCTTTTTTTGCAAAGGCTACTGCCAGTGTCTACTGCTACCACCACAACCATGGCATCTCCATTCCCTTGGGAAACCACACCAACATTGTCTTGCAGCCATCTCTGTGCCTAACTAAAACATCAATCACAGGTAAGACAAGAACTTTGGTGGAGGTATAATAATGGACTAGGAGGAGTGACTGACAGTACTAGTAGGACAAGTACCTCAGTAAATCAAGCACTGGCTGCGGCCCTGCAGCAGCCAGGAAGGAAACCATGTTACTTAAAACATTAACCCCCCACAACACATTAGCACCGTATGCTAAGTTTGAGTATACATATAATTTAATACCCTAACAAAAATTAACTATGTAAAAAATCCCACAACACCTGACTCACCCCTCACCCTAAACCCAACCAATGTGGAGAAGTGTGGCTCAGGGGTTAGAGGCAGCAGACCCGGAAGCTGAGATCGGCCCTGGACCAGGGTTCAATTCCCCGCCTCAGCGGGTCTTGGGCTCAAAAATTCCACGAACTCGATAATTCTCACTCCGGTGCCTTCTCGACTCACGGGTTCACACTCTGCGACTCTGGGCAATAGCTTGCTTAATCTCCACAACAGCCCCTCGCGGCGGGATGCCTGGCTTTCACCTTGTGGATACCCTGCCGGGGTTATCTCACAGGGGAATACCAGGACGGGTTCCCTAAGCAAGCGCCGGGAAACCCTTTGTGGGTAGCTGTGCGCTATATAAGCTCAAATACATTTACATTTACATTTACATGTCCAAAACCAGAAAGTGCAATGTAACAAATGTTTTAAATTTCTATAGGAAAGCCCAACACCCAATTCCCACCCACCATCAGTAGAATTAAAAAAGTGGCAAGCCAACAGGGTCCCTTATCAGCGGTATCTTCGGATTTCCCTCTCCAGGACCTTGAACTTTCTCTTCAGCTCCTCTACTGCTCCTCCAGACGTGCTTCCGGAGGAGCATGCGGCGCACATATGCCCTGCACTTGTATCCACGGGGGGCAGCAGTGCAGGATGTTGAAGTACAACAAAAGGGGGTATGGCGACGGGCGGCTGCCTTTCCGTGGAGGGGCATGGCAAGGGGCCCAGGGCTTTGGAGGAGACTGCAGCTGCTGCCTCCTCCTCCTCCGCCAGAACCAGCTGCCACTGTTTTTCTTTGCAGATGGCCTCCAGCTTACGGCACCGGGCCATGGCTGCCAACTTTTTCCTGATTGGTTTTACTTGGGAAGGAGGAGCTATATCAAGAAAGAAAAAAAGACAGTAACCAATACACTTAGCAATACAGTAACACAAAATTAATTCAACACATAGTGGCACAGTAGCACTAGCTAGCACAGTACATAACATTTGTGGTATGTATCTATCCTCCCACTTACTCAGCCTTAAACATTTGTGGGAGTTTCAGGCATTATACTAGCACTATGGACTCAAGTACACAGTACACCAGTCTTCTTCTTCTCTCTTGATTAGCGAAATAATGTAACCTTGTTGTAGCCTGCATGCCAGCTCAGTAAGCTTGCGCCCAAGACAAACATACTCAAGTCATGAGGCAGACTCACTTTAGTTTTATTTACTACTGTCTGCAGGTGGGGAAGCTAGTATTTTTCTATTACGGGTGGCACTGGTCATACTCTCTCAGTTACATCACGGGCAACTGCTCAATTTCACTTTCACCCTGCCCTGAGTGACTACTACAAAAAGGCAGATGATATCTGATCCAATGATCATTGCGTATATATGGGATGACATGAGGTACTTTGTTTTGATTGACTGTGTAACCCCTAACCTGCCGATAGGCCACCCATGGCAGGCTGGCTGACACAGTTAAAAATAAATTTAACATAGGTAGGGAGTGGTCCTTGAAGTCAGAGGAAGGCGCTTGATAACTACATACATACACAATAAATATATATGCTGTGCTTGCAAACTACTGTGAGTCAAGGGAGTATTCTGAAAATACAACTTATATTTTCCTCAGCTTTGCTACTCAGGTGCAGTTTCTTTTATATTCTCTTCAAATTAAGACTCTTCATCCAGGGACAGTCTCCACCTATCTATGATGAATACCATCCAGGCATCCATCCATTCAAAGTAAATGTCTATCATTCGTCTTAATCTCGTAAAAAACCTTGCTATCCACCCATACAGTTTATCCCACCCAGGCAGACATCTTTTCTTCCACCTTCCACCCATCGTCCAACCACCCATGCGTCTGATTCCTATCAGCCACCTGTGCATGCTTCCTACATATCCTTCTCTACTAGTCATATTACATCTCGCCTGTCTTTCCCCCTTCCACCCTTCTTATCCTTTTCGTTCAACACATGCATCAAGGTAATCTGATCTGACTTTTAGTCTTCTCCATAAAACTTTCACAGCTGAGATAAAGTCAGATCGAAGAGGCCATTGGTTACTCACCTCCCACCACTAATGCTATTGCTAATGCTATGTAAAGGGTGTCTTATTTAACCGTTGTTCACTACAACTTCATACTTACTAAGTCTCAACAGTACAGTAAGTGTATACCATTGCAGCGAGTGTAATGTCAATAAGTAAGGAATATAATACCTTACCACCGCCCACCATTGCTGCTGGCCCACCCCCTGTAGCTCCTGCAGGTACCGCATCTCCTGCTCCCTCCAAAATGGCCACGTCGCCATCGCCGCTGGCCCTGACATTGTTGGTTGGTAGTACGCCTAGAAAAAACATCACACATTTTTTAGATGCCATATACATCTCCCCCTATTTATTCTTTTTCCTCACTAGCAAGATTACATAAATGTTTAATTCATACATATACAACAAATGTCACTACTATAAATCAGGTACTAGAGTAGAGTAGGCACTAGTAGTGTTATATGGTACCTCGGCTCATTCTAGTCTTTGCTATGTTAGCCTGAGCCATGCAACCATTTTAGCTTCGTGTCTTTTGCACACGTTACCCACAGCTTGTTGTAAGACACCTTTGTGCCCACATGAGCTCATACTGCTACTGTCAGAGAGCTGCGTACAAGGTCGAAAAACAAGCCACTTTATTATGGAGTTCTGGTCAGTCCATATTGCTTAGCCATAGCATGCTACACTTTTTGGCATGAGTAAGAAATGCTTACATTATACTAATGTGCACCATTTTTCTCATAATAGGCAGAATATGCCCTTCTACGATCCAGAGCTTTGCAGAGCTTATGATGTATACAGTACTTCTAGGTTCTAAGGTGAGGCCGGGGTCCCCCACAATTCGTTCAGATATCTTTTGTCTTCTATAGACAGTTGTTACACTGTTTATTGTTTTAATCCTATGCATTTAGCAGTTGGTGCTGGCTCGTATACAACAATATAGAACAACATACATAGCTTGTTAGTTGAAAATAAACCTTTTGAACTAACATAGACTCTCTGGTATTTGGCGTGGACTTACACAAATGAGTGAGGGAAAAGGTGTGCATTGCTTCCATGACTCTGAGAAGTCGAGAGTGTTATGTTCTGGCTGTCTAATCATTGGGTATCTTCAGGGGGTTTAGGGAGCTAAGGAGACACTATAGCTAGTCGGTCAGGGGATTGTGGGTTCTGACTGAGGTGTGAGGAAGGTCCAACCTCCCATCACCAACGTCCTATTGTGTGCATAGTTCTGTATGTGCAGAATCCCTACAACAGTATTATGTACTATACTTATCCTATCAAAAATAGTAATATATCTGGTGGGGCATTTTGTTGGTGGGACTTGTTGAAAAGCCTCAAGATTAACAAGACTCGAAGAGGACAACCCAAAGGACTGGACTCAGTAGCTAGAGCTATTGTTGAATATGAGTTTTATTTAAAACCTTTTTAATAAAGAGTGGCCAACTGGGCAAGCTTAGCTACAGACAGACTAATAGTAGTATACAGAGAGTCGTAGCAGAGGCAGTTAAAGGCAGGGATAACAAGAATTTAGAAACAGATAGTCTAGATCAAAGAAAATGTTGTAATAAATAGTATTAGGAAACCAAAATAATAGTTCAATAAAAATAAGGAGCAGTAAAAGTTAGGGAAATATAATTTTTAATATTAAGCACTGGAGGACTTACTGGGTCCAGCAGCAGAGCCCTCAATACAGGAGCGGTCCTGGCCCTGCGAGGCATCTTATTCTTGTTGTCCCGCCGACTCTTCTTGCCCCTGGGTGCTGATCATGTAAGATATAATAAAGAAAGAGACTAATATTAATGATTGGTGTGAAACAAATAAAGTATTTTTAAATGCTCAAAAAAACATTTTAGGAAACAACAATTGCAATAAAATGTACCTATCTAATCTGATCGACTAGAAGTATTGCGGGATTCACAGACCGTTTACTTATTATTTATGAACACTAATCCAGTGTTCCATTCTTATTCCAGATTAATAATTAAGCCTGAGTACCACCTGACATAGCCCATCTATTTCAGATAGGCCAATTGTTCATTAAATCTGCATTTCCATTTATTTTAGCCCTCAAAAATGCATAGATGGAGGACATAAGTATAGATTTTTGCATACACCAAATTTTTGGTTAGTTGCTGTTGATGTTCTGCTAGTGATAAGCCTATTAACACTTACTAAACAAACTACAAAAGATTCTACTAAGGACTGGGGTAGGCAGCACTCAGAAGCATGTGACTTCACAGAGAAGGAGACACACAGACAACTATAAAATTACCACCTAAAACTAATAAGTAACTAAACCTATCATTCCACCACTATCTCTTTTTAGTGGCCGGAGGACAAAGGAAGAACTAAAGTCTCTCTAAAGTAAACTCTTACATAATCAGGCCAAGCGGTCACAAAGTTGCAAACAAGTAAGATTAGTAGCGCCGAGAAGCACCTGTGTCATAACAATCACATAAGTAATTTACCTGCAATGTAAGCACCAGTATTCTTCCTGATTGGAAAAAAATTATATTTGCATTATATATCACAGAGCAAAAGAACACAAAGTAGTAATATTAAGTAGCTACTCACCAAGCCCCGGGAACTCCACTCCTAGCAGGCCCAGGCCCCGGTCCAGGACATCGGACCACCTGTGTATCAGCTGGTTATGGGTGCGCTGGACCCAAGAGCAGCGAAACACTGCCTGGCACACCTTTCCCACTGCTGCTGAGGCTCCCGGAGCCCGTACCCTGACACAGGCCTGCCGGCTGCTGCCAGGGTTAAGGGGAGATGGCACTGTACAAAAAAAACAAGTGCCGCCACCTCCACCTCACTAAATAAGGCCTGTGCCTGGACCTATGTAGTCGCCGCCTCCCCAGGGAAGGCAGTTGTGGCCGTGAGCACAAGCAGCCTTGCCCTTGCCCTTCGACTTGCCCAAATCCTTGCCCATGGTTCCCGGACTCGAGGGGGGCGGAAAAGAAAAGGGATTAATTAAAAAAAGTGAGTAAAAGAAAAGAAAAAAGCAAGTTATAGAAAAAGAGTGAAAACGTTGTTAAAAAGTCAAAAAGTAGAAATAAAGTCAAAATATATAAACAGGAAAATAGAGAGATAGATAATAAATACAAAAGATTTTTAAAAAAATGTACAGAAAAAAAGGATTGAAAAGATAGAGGGAGGATAGAAAAGCAGGCCCAGAACCATATAAATAGAGTGAAAAACAAGATGGCCACGCCCATTGCGACCGCATGGGCAAGTTCGCCCCATATTTCCCATAGGAGGATGCAAAAAGCATTGCAAACACGTAATAAGCATTCTCGAACAGGAAATAGTCATTGCGAACGGGCGGGAGCACACAATACGCGACCCGGAACAGGAAATAAGCATTGTGAATCGCAGGGGCAAGTAAAAAAACAAGATAGCCATGCCCATAGGCGACCGCATGGGCAAGCTAGTGAAATATTTCCCCGCGAGAACGGAAAAACACATATCGAACGGGCGGGACAAGCAATTCCGCATGTTCGTGGAATTTCCGCATCCTCGTGGAGATTTGTTACTGTTTCGCTGAACTTTGCGTAGCACGACTATGCAAATTCCGCCCACCCTTAGAGTGCAACCTGCGATGATGTGTAGGACTCAATACGATATCCTGGCAATCAAGACCTGATTTGAATTGTGAGCTCAGCTGGACCCTGTGTACACCAAAGGCAGCAGCCTGTACAAACAAGACTCCTCGCCGCGGTGCAGCAGTTTGCGCTGGGGGCCTATTTTCAATTCAGAGGCGTCTAAGCAGGTTGCTCCGGCACGTGGCGGGCCCTCTTGGAGAGACGCCGGTGGCGGCAGATGAGCATTGAGGTCTAGGTGTGCAGGGTCGGGCAGTCATCGCTGGGCGGCGGACTGGTCTGGGGACTAGAGCTGGGGTGCTTGCAAAAGATGTAGGAAGCATGCACACTGCCTGGGAATTTTGCAACAACACTAGTGTACAGGCCCCGGTGGTACAGTTTGCCTGCACATTGTTAGAATGCATGTGGTTTCTGTTGCAGTGATTTTGTGCAGTGTCGGCAGACGGCACATGTTGTACATGTGGGTAAACAATTGCCCCCAACACGTACGGGAAGTCTGCTATGGCGTGGCTACCTTGCTTAGTCTCCAGCTGTTCCTGCACAGTGTGGGTGAAGTGAAGCTGCAGGTGTATCAAGCTGAAACAAACCATGATGCTTACATGTATGATAAATCCTGCATAATGAGACCGTAACAGAAAATCATGTGGTCATAACCTTCCTTTTCTTTCCTAAGAAGGTTACCACCACACAAACTTCTGTTACGCTCATTTTGTGTAGGATTGATCATACCTGTAAGCATTCTGGTTTGCCCAAATGCAATACTTTGTACCAGATTACGTTTGTGACAATGCTAAAGCTTGATCATTGCCACCATTTATCCAACAGGTGTCTGAATACGGACTTTCGGAATTGTATTGGGATTTCCAGGACGATCTGCAATTATTTGGATACACAAGATGCAGTAATGATGTTTCCCATTGGGAATGTCACTTGTCGTTGAATGTTTCGTGTTGTTAAGTTATGTTTTTGTATTAAAGTACTGTTTTTCCACTATTGTTGACTACTAATCGTCATGTCCTGGCGCACATCCATTTCAGGAACCACATTCTTGGATCTGTAGAACAGGGGCACAAGGCAGCGGCTGGGTTGGGGTTGATTGTGCAGGAATACTACAAATTGGGACGAGCGTGGGGGGCTGATATAGGGGCTCTCCGTTGCTTTTGTGGACATGCATCTAAGACTTGTGTGAGGAAGTTCAATAGGGCTGGCTGTGAGACTCCTCCGACTCTGGCAGTTGTTGGTTGGCAAGTACCAGAGGCCAACATGTGCAGCACAGCCAGCAGCTTTTTCCGCGGGGGATTTTAGTTGTCTGCTGTGTTGGTACCGTCAACCTGTGGGCAATATGGCAGTGTGCACCAACTTGAGAATGGGGCGATAATTCTTTTGCCACTTTTGCTGTGCTAAAGTACTGATAACTCGGCGATAAGTCCCGACTGTTTGGTTATAGAGTGGCTCTAAAACGAGCCCTTGGGTTTATCAAATTACAAGAAAAGAGTTAAAAAAGGTGAGAAAAACAGAAAAGTGGGCAGGGTACAAAGACCCTGACCCCCTAGGCCTGCTCAGGGGATCCCACAAGGACCCCCAGGGCCAAAAAAGCATTTATTTAAAAAAACAAAAAGTGGCTGGGTGCACGAATCCAGACCAAAAAATGAAAAAGACAATGGGGCATATTCTCGAAGACTTATGCAGAGTTATTGACCTTTTAGCGCAGAAAAAGTGGTGAAAGAATTATTGGCCCATTCTCAACTTGGTGCAAACTGCCGATATTGGCAGTTTTCCAGCTATAGCTTCCGTAAAAAACATTACCAAGGATGAGAGCGACAACTAAGGCTAAGAATATACAGAGCAGGCATTCCCATGCAAAAAAGCACAAAAACACCACTTCCCGATATTTTCAATGACCAGCCAAATCTGCAATGTGATCCTAAAATATGCGATAAGCTGCGTTAGCAGTAAACACCTGCCCTAGTGATACTGACAAAACCAACTACAGGCATGCTTCCTTCCTGTAAAAATATAGCTGAAAAAGACATGTTGTCATACACAGAAAGTCATATACAGAATTTGATTTCCGCTCCTTGTCCCTTTTCCACAATCTCATTAAGTTCATCAGCAAGATAACAGAATGAAACTGAAAAATTAGTCAGTCTCCATAAAAAACATATCCGTACTGGGTTGCACGGCCATTTTCTATTGGAGCACCTAAAAGCTAGGACAACACCGTAGGGGCTCCAAGTGAAAAACGTTCCCGTTATATTTGTTAAAGACAGTGAATACAAAAAAGGCTTTAGTTTCATCAATACGAAGTGCGGCAGAGACCTTATGGTCCATGCAACTGAGATGGCTCAGAGACTATGCTTGAAAGAAGCAGAGGAACTTGAACAGTTAACACAGGCCATTAAGGATAATCAGTCTGCAACAGAAGCGAAGGCTCTTTTAGAGAAAATTGATAAGGACATTCAGGTATTCAAGGACAGTGCCATTAATACAAAAAGTGCTAAATTTGAAAGAGACACCAAGACGTTCAACATCGAACACGTATATCTATTCCTCAAGGAGGATTACTATACCTCAATAGAGGCACGTACAGCACTCGCCATGTATCAGGGACATTCCAAAAAACGTTTTTCAACATTTTCAGACACCTCGTCGTCAGATTCTTCTGGAGAATCAGGTCCTAGAGATGGTGCCCCTAAAAAGCAGGTAGCTTTTTTAATCAGGGGCCAACAATAAAAGGCAAGATACGAACCACAATGGGAAATGAAAGCCAGGAACCGGTTCTACAAATCGTAGAAGCCTCCATCATAGTCAATTAATCACAGAAGCAGCTATCAAAAGAGGAAGAAACCATATTAAATTCGCGCTTAAAATTCATCCCAAATAGACAGACAGACTATACTAAGCTAAAACTAGAGGCAATTGAATTTTGTAGTAAAATTCGGTTGAAAGCCTTTTTGCTAGTCATGACCCAATAGCAAACAATGAAATGACAGGGCTGAGAAATAAGTCCAAATGTGTTCCCATACAAAATATTTTTTTTTTAAATGTAGCATTTGAACAAACGGTCTTATCATCCATTACTACATTGGAACAGAAAAAGAAGTACATACAGAGGAAAATAACCAATAAACAGCAGGCAGCCATACAGAGTCTTAAACAAGATACATCGGTGATAACCAAGCAGGCCGATAAAGGTGGAGCGGTGGTGATTTGTCCTAGGGAGATGTACATGAGATAAGGAAGAAAACAAATAATCAGACCTGGTATTATCCAATTAAGGGAGATACGGCACAATCTATTCAAGCCACAATATCTGAAATGTTGCAGCTAGGACTAAAGGAAAGCTATTTGGGACCAAAAGAGTTTGACTTTTTAATTAAAAAGTTTCCAAGAACGCCCATATTGTACTTCGTAACGAAGATACATAAAAATCTAGAAAACCCACGGGAAGACCAATAGTTTCTGGGTGTGACTCTATCTTAGAGTTAATTTCTAAATATATAGATCACTTCTTGAAGCCTTTCATTAAAGATGTCCCGTCATACTTGCGTGAGACTACAGATTTTATTACCAAGATTGAGGGCACCTCATTTGACGACCAGACACAAAGAATGGCGACATTCGATGTCACATCACTTTACAAGCCGATACCTCAGGATGAGGAGTTGCAAGTGATGCTATATTTGGATAGCAGAGAGCACCCTCATAGGGTTCCTACCTCGCTCATATTACAACTGGCAGAGTTCACCCTTAAAAAGAACTACTTCAGATTTGACGATCAGTTCTTTATGCAGGTGAAGTGCATTGCCATGGGATGTCCTTATGCACCAGAGATGGCAGTGCCCTTTGTGGCCTAATGTGAAAAAAGGTACATAGAACACAACAATCCCTTTCAAGGAAACATACTGCAGTGGCAACAATAAATCGACGACATCTGGGTCCTGTGGCAGGGGAGCCTGATGGAATTGAATTCAGTCCTCAAATGGCTGAATGCCCTACATCAAGACATCAAGTTCTCTGTAGAATCAAGTACAACAAAAATGACATTTCTAGATGTTGAGGTCTCCCCTTTAAAGAAGTTTTTAACAACATCTCTGTCTAAGAAAAAAACAGACAGGAACACTATAATGTACCACAAAAGTGCGCATCCAAGAAGCCTCAAGGAACACCTACCTTATGGGCAACTATTAAGGATTAGGAGAAATTGCACAATGGTATCGGAATTTTAAAAACTTGCCACCTCTTTTTGTAATGAGATGACAAAAAGAGGGTATCCCAAAAAGTTGCTTAGACACTCAGCGAAAAAAGTAAGATTCACACCATGAGAAGCCCTCCTCAATGTCAAAGAGAAGAAACCCCTAGACAGACTAGTGTGTGTATCAACATTTGGCCCTGACAGAAACACATTTATACAAATAGTTTGGAAGAACTGGCACCTCCTTGAAAATCTAGAATGCCCATTTCCCAAACCACTATTTGCAATGAAAAAGAGCCAAAGTATTGGCCAGCAAATAACCAGAGCCGACACCTCTCTACCTAAACAAAAAGATGATTTATTAACACAATGGAACTTGAAACCTATTGAAGGTCAGCACAAGTGAGGCAATTGTGTCACTTGCTACACGACAATAGAAGGCACGGAATTTGTTCACAATAATATCAGATGGAAACATCCTGATTTTACTTGTTGCAGAACTAAGAATGCGGTATATTCCATAGTTTGCGAATTGTCTATAATATACATAGGCAAAACAAACCAACAAGTCAATGCTAGGATCACGCAACACAGATCACGAATAAGGAAAAAAGTGAACACTGCACCAATGGTAGAACATTTTGTGGAGAAATCGCACAGTGAAAATGACTTCAAATGGACTATACTGGTGGTCATTAGGACTTCTAAATATCAAATCGATATTGATGATGCGCTACTTAAAAAAGAGGCTTAGCTCATTCTTAAGAACAACTGTACACTGACAGATCTTAACAGCATGTCAGTTATCAAAAACTTAAAAACTACTGCACCCAGAATGCACTTCAATGTTTTTTCAAGGTAATAGGGTCCTATTGGACAACAATCAGAAACTACAACTCCCAAGTACATCAACACCGTATTAGTTTGAACACTGAGGATGAACCCCATTGCTGACCAATCGAAGAAGGAGTAAAAAGCAAGTGCAAAGTAGAGAACCAAAAATGAGGTAAGTGCAAAAAGATAAAAGAGTTATGGCAGCAACCGTTTGTTAAATAGACACAGAACGACAACCAGTAACTCCGTTGTGAAATATATTTCTTGCAGAGCACGCAAGTAAATAAAAAAAAAAGCCCCATAATTGCAAGGAGATGCTGCACTAAACATTTGAGAAGTAGAGTACACAGCAGGTTGTGAACGCCCGGCCAGAAGGTACAATAAATAATGAGCTTACACAGAGTGAAAATAGAATTAGTTAAAACTTTGTTCCTCCACTTCAAGCACATGACTAAGCCAATTTATTGTTCAAAGGACTTCAACTGCCACCACACAAACTTTGATAAATGGACCTAAAAGAAAAATTAAGGTAGGAGACAGCTGCTAACAGCATAAACATTCAAATAAAGTAATACAAATGCACAATAATGAGGGTTTCTTCTGTTTCACACAGAACTACCACCTTCTGCAAATAACTACCTGCTGGTTTAAAATATGCAAAGAAGAGAAAGATAAATAAGAAGTCTAAGGTAATTGATCTAACCATATACAATGAGACTAGTGAATAAAAGGTAAATAGAAAGGAGCCCCCTGTAACAATTGTTTTATGTCACATACCCTTACAGAAATCGCCATTGCTGTTTAAATACAATGCCCTGATGAGTTTCCTGGTACTTCTCGCCCAAAATCCAACTTGCCCTGTATAAGATTGGATATCGAATATAGACATTAAAGAGTCTTAAGGATCATAATCAAAAGCACATCACCAATAGCGATATATGTATTGGATGTCTTTTTTGTTAATATGTTTTATGTGAAAAGTGTTTGTGATATATGATGTTCTGCACATTTATATTTATTTAAGTTTGTTTGTTAAATTGTTTTGAGAACAGGGCTGTATTGATATGACACAATATACATATTTTTTCAGATTGAATGAAACAACTTAGAATAAAAAATAGTGATAATAAAAAGGTGAAAATAAATACACCGGTTCAAACTGAAATCAATGGGTTTGGCTATGTAGCAAAGACATTCAGCTTTTAAAAAAATGCGAGACACAGGCACATTTTTCTTTAACAAATTTTACAGCCATGGACAGACAACATGGGCTTAGCATCGTATCCTACACTGACGACACCCAACTCATCCTTTCCCTCACCAAGAACCCTGAAACCACCAGACTCCGCTTCCAGGAAGGAATGAGAGACAAAGGGGTCTGGATGAAGGACAGCTGCCTAAAGTCCAACTCCGAGAAGACAGAGGTTCTCATCCTCTGACCCTGCATTTCTGCCTGGGATAAAACCTGTTGGCCCCCCACCCTTGGTAGCCCACCCACCCTGATAGACCATGCTCGAAACCGCAGCATAATCCTTGACTCCTCACTCTCCATGAACTGCCCGATCAACGCCGTCTCATCCGCCAGCTTCAACTGCCTCCGCATCCTCCGTAAGACTTACAAATGGATTCTCCCTGACTGCAGAAAGACCGTCACCCACGCACTTATCACCAGCAGACTTGACTACGGCTATGCCCTATATGCTGGAATCAACAAAACTCTTCTACGCAATCTCCAAACCATCAAAAACGCTGCTGCCAGGCTCGTCCTAGGGACACTGCACCACAAACATATGCCTGAACACCTGCGAGACCTCCACTGGCTCCCCATCGAGGAGAGGGTAACCTACGAACTCCTCACCCACACCTACAAATCCCTCAACATCGGACCCACATACCTCAACGACTATGTTTCCACGCACCCAAGAGGAACCTCAGCTCCACCGGCCTCACCCTAGCAGAGGGCCCCGCATCCACAGTAGCAGAATGGGTGGGAGAGCTTTCACCTGCATCACAGCCAAAACCTGGAACGAGCTCCCAATCAGCATCAGACGCTCCCCAACCTTCCACACGTTCAGGAAAGACCTCAAGACCTAGCTCTTCGACTGACCCGGAGATGATTTACTCCCCCCCCAGCGCCTTGAGACCCTCACGAGTAAGTAGCGTGCTCTATAAACAACTGATTGATTGAAATTCAGTCTTGATTCATTAATTGCGGAGTAGCTGCCTGGGCACAAGCTGAGTGCTTCAGTTACCACTAACTCTGTGCAGCTCAAGTCAACGCAACGTGGCTGTGTGCCGTTGCTGACTGCTGTCTCCGGCCTACCCTGCGTTCAGCAAAGCTCACAATTCAAATTACGTCTTGATTCAAATGAAATCAAAACAGGCTTTATTCGATTCAGAGTTCAAAATCATAAAAGCACACATGATAAAAACACTTGATACAAAGTGTGTCGTATTATAAAACAAGTCCAGATCGAAATAATTAATTTCACAGGTAAAAAATTCGGTGTTTCACATCCATCAATTTGTGATCATGACATTGTATTCCAAAACTTTATGACAAGGTTTAAGAAACAGTTTACTGCATGGATAACGTGATCTTCTTCCAGCTGTTGCAATTTGAGGAAGGCTAGCATACAGGATCGGATCCCCCATGCCTTAAGGATAGTGTAGAGATGTCTCTGTTAGAATGTTATTTGTAACTAGGTAACATAGAATGTTATGATTGGAAGACTGAGGCAGTACAGAGAGAAGTTGGTGGATAGAGGAGCTGGAGTTTCCTGTGCTTTATCTTCAAATAAACTCATACATCTACAATCCTTCAAACCTACAATTTTCCTTTATTTTCATCTTTACAATGGCGACGAAGATGGGATGGTTGTAGATATTTCTGCGCAAGGGACAGATTTTGGATTCTCCACCCTTGGATTATCATTATTTATTAGATAAAAAAAAAGCCTCATCTACCTTGTAAGTACAATTTTTAGCTTTTTATAAGGAAATCTTTTCAGCTCTGAAAGACTACACTGGACTTGATTTGGATTAGTCTTTTTATCAGATTTAATTAGAGTTGGAAAAGGCATGATGCTGCTTCAGACTTTGATTTAATTCATGTTGGAGCTATATCGATTTTGGAGTTATATCGATTTTTCATCAGGAAAGTTTGAATTGCCTGTATTGCCTGCCTGATGTGAACAACTGTTAAAAGGGAGGCAAAGGTTTGGATTGATTCGTGGACTAAGTGGGGATAACTAGTATGGATTAATCTCCGTTTGCCGGTTGCCTTGTGGATGCAGAGCTGCGAAGTCTACCTTTTGTATGATATGGCAATTTTGCAAAAGCTCCGAGTAAACAGTGCTTCGACAAGTTAATTACTCGTGGTAGCTTAACGTTTCTTACTTAAAAAGACGCGCTGCATCCTTCAAACTTTCCGATGTTCAACTGAAGGGCGACCTTCCATTTCGCACTGTGTTACTCTGTCATCGCACGCACGCACTGTGCGTCATCTTGGGTGTCATCTATTTCCTCTCGAAACAGACGTAAACTGACTTGCTTGGCGGCCATCTTTCAACGTTGGGAAAGCCTCGACCTGCTAACATTGGGAACGGAGGGTTTTGACTTTACAAATTACATCGGAAATACGATGTGCATCATAATTTTAAGTGCGAGAGACATTCTTCTACAAAGACAACTGTGACATTGCTGATTACTTTATTACATCGATCCAGGAACGGTGTCATTGCTGATCACTTTATTACATCGAACCTTTTATGGATTTTTAGCAGGTCAATCTTCGAATGTCAAGTTTAGTCAAGCTAAATTTGTTTTAGCTTATTATTTTAATTTCTTTCTTTATTAACCAATTTTCTTTCTTACAGGAATTGTGTTAAACTAAGTGTTTGGAGTTTGTTAATAATGGGTGATCAAGGTTTGTGTGCTCCACCTTCTTTTCTTCCTACTCCTGGGGAACCTGCCATTCCCTGGAAGGAAAGGAAAAAGCTATTCTATTCTTGCCTCTGGTGCTGATAAATATGAGCCAGTGCGCAGACAAGTGATCTTACTTCATAATTTAGGTGTTGAGGGTAGGAGTTTGTATGAGAATTTACCTGAGGTTTCTTTAGGTACAGGTGATGGTCAACCTATCAATTTATATCAAATGAGTATTAAGATGTTAGATATTAGATTCATTACTAAAGTCAATGTGGTACTAGAGAGGCATAAATTCTTTTGCAGGGTACAAAAGAATGATGAAGATATATTATCTTATGTGGCAGCTTTAAGGGGATTGTCATTAACCTGTGAATTTGAACAATTGGCAGATTCTCTGATTTGTGATCAAATTGTCAGATGTACTAACAATAAAAGGGTGCGTGAAAAATTATTAATGAAAGATTCTACGTTAGAAGAAGCAATTCAAATTGCGAAATGTTTAGAACACACTGATATTTGGATTAAAGAGATGGATAAATGTACTAATTCCATGATAAATTAAGATTCTGGATCAAAAATTTTATCATCTAAGGATTCAGTGATACAAGCTGATATTAATGAGACAAAATCAACTAAATCTTTTTCTAAGCCACCCTTTACTAAGGTCACTGATAAAAGTAATGAATCCTCCCAATCTAAAGGACCAGTATCTTTTGGGTCACGACCTGTTACTTGTTATCGTTGTGGTTCACCAGGTCATATTGCTTCTAGTACTAGATGCATGGGAAGGAATGCAATTTGTAGAACTTGTGGTAGGAAAGGACATTTTGCAAAGGTTTGTAAAACTAAAATGCTCGGTCAGCCAAGGTGCTAGGGGAAGATGGCGGCCGAGTAGGAAGCTCGGTCGGAGAGCTCCCGGTGCACCCGTGATTTACCACAACAGCGGTTGGGAAAAAAGCTCAAGCATGCAGCAGTGAAATAAGATGCACGGAATATTTTGCGGTGCATAGCAGAGATCTACCCCAAAACGAGACAAATAATAAACAACAAACAAACAAGTGTCTAAGACGGTGCTTCCTACCTGCGAACTGTGCCTGGTATGGTGCTTTTCTTTGGACTTCCCCCTCTCCCTTTGAACGGCGGAGAGAAGGGTGAAGCTTGGTGTTCCACTCGCGGTGCCTTGGAGGCGGACGGCATACTTTTTGATCTGGACCTGGACCCTGTTTCCGTGAGAGTTGTTGTCAGAGCGGACGGGAGCTTCGGAGTGAACAGCGGAGCAAGTGAGGCGGTGAAAAATCCCGGAGCTCGCTTCATAGCGGAGACAGGTACGGAGAAGTGGAGCGCTGCGAGGAGAGCGAGGTTGCGCTGCCGCCGTGCCTCCGGAAGACTGAGATTTCAGTTCCGGGGCACGAGCGACAGAGTCAGAGAACAGAGGCGGCAGTTCGAAAAAAGCAGCAAGGGAAGCTCTGTCTCAGTCTCGATAGCGGGTGGACTGAGAGACACAGTGGGAAACACGACGGGGCAAAAGAGTGATTGTAGGAATACGATAAGACTCTCAAAAGAGTGCAAAAAGGCAGGACTGGAAAGTTTAAAGTGCGAATTCGAGGGAAAAGAAACAAACAGCTTTTTCAGAGCAGAGAGTGTTTGGATATTGGAAAACCTGCACTGCAAAGCTCAACAAACAAACTTATGTTACAATACAGGCTATAACTTTAGCAGCGTTAATAGTCAGCTTTATCAATATCTCCTGCTCTGTCAGACATATAAACATTTTCAACCTTGCCAAGTTACAAATATATACATAAAAGAGAAAAACTCTACAAACAATCAGCATATGAGTAAAATAACAGAATCAATACCGGAGGAAATAGAGGAGAAAACGCCTCAAGATTCAAAAAATCTTCCAAAAAATCAAGCTAAACCCAAATTCGAAGTAGAACCCCTACAATCAGAAAGTCAGCCTAACACAGCGAAATCCTTCTACAGTTTGCGGAATAGAAAGTGTTTGAGTCAGGAGCAGTTTCCGAAAGGCATTACTCCAAGAGTGAGCAGAAAAAAACAAAAAACCTCACTCAGAGGCTACCTAAAGAATAATTTAGAGAAGGGAGAAAACAACTTGGAGTCTATCCAGAAATCCAAAGTAAAAATAAAAGTTACTCCCTCTCTTAGGTCTTATTTTAAAATCCAGCAGCAAGAGCTGAACTCGGAATCTTTTAGCTCCTTAGAAGCACAAAGAACATCGGAAGTTTTGGAAAGTGAGAAAGAGGATATAACAACCAAACTTACAACCAAACTACCGGATACTCACTCCTTAAGAAAAGAGAAACAGCGAGCACCCCCTATTCTAGCCGGAAAACCGAGTACAGGCAGCGTAAAGAAAGGGAGAAAACCTCGAACTAAGAAAAAGAACTTGGTAGAGAACATAAGTTTGGAAGAAATCTGGAAAATTAAAGAAAGCAGTTCAGAAGAGAGAGCGGGAACTCATATGGCGGAGGGGGGCGCTGATTCTTCTGCTGCAGCAGCAGCAAATACAACTGCAAATATAACTGAAGAGGTTGAAGATAAGGAAGATGACGACTCAAGGTCTGTAGAATTTAACAAGGATACAACAAAAACCCATACAGACGAACTTCTTGAAAAAATATGGGTAGAAATGAAAGAGAAATTC
This sequence comes from Lissotriton vulgaris, assembly GCF_964263255.1. Lineage (NCBI taxonomy): Eukaryota > Metazoa > Chordata > Amphibia > Caudata > Salamandridae > Lissotriton > Lissotriton vulgaris. Next base: position 528,935,696 of record NC_141694.1, read on the forward strand.
TCCATCTCCGAATCGAAACAAAATAAAATACAGGAGGTTTGCGAGAAATTGGACAGCAAGCTGAATGCACTAGGTGACAGAGTAACAGCAGTAGGAAATGAAGTCTCCAGTTTGGACAAAAGGGTGGAGAAAAACAGAAAGGAAATAAACTCCCTGAGATTGGAAAATAAAACCATGAATGAAAAACTGGAATCCTTAGAAAATCAAGCGAGGAAAAATAACATAAGGATCCTAAATGTGCCGGAGAATCAAGAAGGTAAGGATGTAAAAGCATTTGTAGTGGCACTTTTGATGGAACATTTCCCATGGGCAGACAAAGGAACTCTAGATGAGGATATACAGAGAGTACACAGAGATCCTTATGGAAAGAGTAAAGAAAGGAAAACCCCTAGAAAGATCCTAGTCAATTTCAAAACATATATGCTGAAGGATAGGATCTTGGGAGAGGCATTGAAAAAAGGGACGTACAACAAAGATAGTTGGAATTTTAAAATAAGATCAGATATGTCAAAAGCCTCTCAGATCAGACAATGGGAACTGGGAAATCTAATGTCTGAACTGCAACAACTAGGTGCCACGGTGCAAATGAAATTTCCACCCTCATTACGGATTATGTGGAGAAATAAAATGCGCAATTTAAGAGAGCCTGAAGAGGTGAAAAATTTGATAGAGCTAATCAGAGATCAAATACGCGTAGAGTTAAATGTTCACATACAATCATATAGATAACTTGATAACCTGTAACCCATATAATCTTGTATAAACTCTGAAATACAAAAAAAAAATATATATATATATAACAAGAGTATAAGGAGAAACAGATCTAAACTACACTCAAGGACAAAATATAGAATAAATATGAAGGAGCTATAAACCAACCAACTAATTTCATTTTTTAACTGTAAATAGACCAAAATCACGGGGATGGGATCGGGAAGCCAAAAGGGTTATGAAGATAACCGAAGGAGAAGAAGATGGAGGCTTCCCCGGGGAGGGTAACTTTAAAGCACGATCTAGAAAGTATAAAACTACACGAAAAAGGGTGGGGAGCAAAATAGAGAAAAAAAAAACAAAAAATTCCTCATCTGCGTACATTCAGAAAACTAAAACAACTAGGAGTGAAACATAATTCTCAACAATTGAACAGAATAAATGGGGAGTGCATGTAGGGATGTAAAAATCCTATCCTGGAATGTGAATGGGTTGAGAACAAAAAGTAGAAGGAATAAAATCTTAGAGTATATCAGAACTGGGAATAGCGAGATAATAATATTACAAGAAACTCACCTGTTAAAAGAAGAATGGGATCAAATAATTAAGAACCTATGGTGGGTAGACACCTTAATATGCACAACACAACAATGTAATATTAAGGGAATAGCGATAATCTTTAAAAAGTCCTTAAAAGCCACCATAACCAGTTCAGAAGTAGATAGTAAAGGAAGATGGGCCATAGCTAATGTTAGAATAGGAAATTCTCCCATTACTATCGTTGGGTACTATGGTCCGAATTTGGATGATGCTGATCCGCTGCGAAAATTGTACTCACAACTACTACTAGCTACCTCTCCCATAATATTGGGAGGTGATCTTAACCTAGTAATGGACTTAAAACTAGACAGATCACCACCGGGTAGATATACCAACTTAAAGAAAATGAGACAATGGATTGTGACTTATAAAAGGGATCTCAATCTGGTAGACATCTGGAAAAACAAAGGAGAAAAATCACACCCGTTCACTCTATACAACAAAAAACTGGGACACAAATCCAGGATCGACTTCTTTTTGGTTAGTAATGAATTATCAAAGAAAGTGAAAAGAGTATCTCACCTACCAGCTCACCTCTCAGATCACTCAGCAGTACAACTAGAACTACAAATCATAGAAAACATAACTGAAAGGAGATTCACAGTCGAAAGAGCTTTGTTGGAAGACGAAGAAATTATAAAGGAGCTGGAAACTGAAACAAATATCTTCTTTGAGTTAAATGCGTCAGGTACCACAGAACAGATAACGTGGGATACTTATAAAGCTGTCATAAGGGGTAAACTCTTGAGTCTAGGGGCACATAAAAACAAACAAGTAAAACAAGAGATCTCAGACTTGGAATCAGAGATCAGCTCCTTAGATATCGCTATATCCACAGAACAAGAGGAGGAAAAGAAACAAGATCTTCCTAATAAAAGACAGACACAAAAAGATAAAATTGATCAAATCTTGGAAGAGAGGTTACAGAAAAAATGGGATTCTAGCAAACTGGCGAAACATGAGTTTGGTGAAGGTTGCGGAAAATGGCTGGCATGGAAGCTTAAATCAGATCTAGCTAAAAAAAAAGTGGAAAATATTATCCCGGATGATCAAACAATTCCTACCTCGGATGAAAAAACTATAAAGCATGAATTCTGGAAATTTTTTAAAGATCTATACACGGAAGATGTAAATCCCTCGGATCAAATGATTAATTCTTACTTGAAAGATGCAGCACTTCTAAAACTTGAAGAGAATGAAAAAGAAGCTCTGGATAAAGAAGTTCAAGAAGAAGAAGTGGCAGATGCCATTAAAAGTCTGAAAAAGGGAAAAGCCGCAGGGCCGGATGCCTTACCAAACGAATTATACATGAAACTGAAAAACTCTATACTCCCTCACATAACCAAACTAATTAACCTAATTTTAACACAACGGAAAACCATACCAGACTCCTGGAATGATGCCATAATCACAATCATTCTGAAACCCGGCAAGAACCCTCTTAAATGCGAGTCATATCGTCCAATATCATTATTAAACACGGACTATAAAATATTTACTAAAATAATGGCAGCTCGACTAGGGAAAGTACTATCAAAATTACTACACCAAGACCAAAAAGGTTTCATTAAAGGAAGATATCTACATGAAGTAACACAAGAGCTCCTAACTGCAATAGATATCGCAACAAATGAGAAAATTCCACTTACCATACTTGCTATTGATGCCGCAAAGGCTTTTGATAGGGTCAATTGGGCCTTTCTTGAGAAGGTTATGGTCAAGAACAATTTCGGACCTCACTTTATCGGTATGGTAAACCAGATCTATAAAGATCCAAGATCAAAGGTCCTAATTAATGGTAGCTTAACAGAAAATATAAAGATAACCAGAGGAACGAGACAGGGTTGTTCACTCTCCCCTTTACTATTCAATTTATATATTGAACCACTGGCAAATAAGCTAAGAAACAACAACAAAATCACTCCATTCAAATATGGCACATGGGAGAAAAAAATCGCTCTTTACGCGGACGACTTAATGATTTTTACTGAGGATTATCCAAAAGCTGAAGCAAGTATCGAGAAAACTTTAAAGACATTCGGAAAAATCTCAGGATATCTGGTGAATCAAACGAAGACAGAGGTCATGACATGGAATACGACCTTTCAAAGCAATTTTATAAAAAACGAAATAAGGTACTTAGGAATTCTTGCAAGATTGCAAACAGAAACCTAAATAAAGTTGCCGGAGATGTAAGAAAACTACTTGAGACATGGACCTCTCTACCGTTGAGTTTGATTGGGAGATCGAATATAATCAAGATGACCGTCTTGCCAAAGTTTACCTTCTTATTTAATGCGATACCAATGGAATTTGGAAAGACGGAATTAGCTCGAGCACAGAGAAACATAACAAGCTTCATATGGGCAGCAAAAGGATCGAGGATTGCATGGAAAAAGATCAGGAGGAGCAAGAAAGATGGTGGATTGGCCAGCCCAGACTTGGTGGAGTATTGCAGAGCTTTCCAATTCAAAAATATTAAAGTATTACTAAAAAACCACGAATACTACCCTGCCTATTTTAAAGTAATTACAAAATCAGAGGATCATGCGTTGTTTAAGTTCGGACACCCCAAATACTTCAAAAAAATAAAGCTCAAAATATTAAGGGATGCAGCAAAGATGTGGACACAAATTAGAGGCATTCTAAAAATATCGTACTATAGCAAGTGGGCTCCTATCTGGGAATCTCCTGGAACCCCAGAATGCTTAAAAGACACTCTCGCACTGGCATTAAAAAGAGCCGACATCAAATATTGGGGACAAATACTAAATGGTCCAAACTTGAAAACATGGTTAGAACTGCAAGAAATGACAAACAATACTCTATCTAAATTTAAATATTATCAAATGTTAAGCTGGTCTAGAACTTTGCCCAGTATAAATGGTAATGAAAAACTGGAAGATGACATGATCAAAACAGCGCGATTACCAAAAGAAGTAGCAAAGTGGTACTGGGCTCTGATAATGGCCAATGATATCAACGTCAATATGGAAACCCAAATATGGGGGAAAGACATTGTAATTATGGATTTGGACTTAATTTGGGAAAAATCAGTAGATAAATGCTGGTCCAACTTGAAATCCGCGGCTCTGAAGAGAAATCATTTGTATACAATCCATAGGGCGTACTGGACACCAAAAAAACTCTCCAAATTTTAAAATGCTGGAATAAAGAAATGCCCCAAATGTGGAGAGGAAAAATCAGACGACATCCACATGTTTAAAAACTGCCCTCAATTGAAAGAGTTTTGGGATCAAGTCGGTAAGACCCTGAGCACTATCCTGTCCAAACAACTAACTGTGAGTATTACTCTTATTCTTTTTGGGATATTAGACTCAGGTAATGAAGGGGGGCTTACTAAGGAGCAGGAGAATCTCCTCTTTGTGTTAATAGTTCTTGCAAGGAGAGAGATTTGTATCAAATGGATAGGATCCTCTTGCCCAACTCATGCAGAATGGCTGAACTCGGCAATAAGAATCAACAAACTTGATAAGCTAAGAAATGTAAGCAAAAGATTTAAGTTCTGGGATAGTTTTGAAACCTTCTTAAACCCCAAATAAGTATCAAACTTAAGTCCTATGATTAAAGCGATACATATTCTGGTGGACAAGTATGGTACTTGCCGAGTAGCCAAGTTGGCTAGCTCCCCTCGATCCAAGCCAGAAGCATTGATATGTAACGAGTAAAGGAAACTCCTCAAACCAACAAGAGGTCAAAACTCCCCAGCCAAGAGAGATCAAGGGGCAGTGTCGGAAAAGAGCAAAGAGGCAGACACCTGATACTCCGTAATCACACAGTAATCGCAAGATGAGGAGAAAAAAAAAAAACTAAAATGCCTATTGTACATGAAATTGATGATTCATGTGAGAGTGTTCATGAATTTATTCCTTCTATTAATGTGATTACTACTCAAACTGATGTTTCCACTTCTAGTGCTAGTTTCAACATCATTGATTCTCCTATTAATATGGAGAGTACAAGCAAATTAGAAAAACCTCACTATGTTATTAGTTTAGATTCTAATGGTGTAAGAATGTTGATTGATTCTGGTAGTCTCTATACTCTTTTGTCAAAAGAGATGTACCTTAAATCTTGGAGTGAGTCATGTATTGATAAAGATTGGGATGTTCCAGATATTAAAGCTGTAGGTTATGGTGGTAAAACGATAGATATTTTGGGATTGAAATGGATGGTGATTGAATTTGAATCTAAAAAAGTGTATGGACGTATTTATTTGACCAACCAGGGGTCAAATTTATTAGGATGGCGACATCAAAAAGATTTTGGGATTGTTCTGAATCCTAATGCTTCTGAACCTGTTCAATCTGTAATTGTCAATGACATTAATGATAATGAGCAAATACGCTGATGTTTTTACTGAGGAGTTAGGGAAACTCAAAATTTTTTCTCATAAGATTATTCTTAAAAGTAATGCTACCCCCATTGTTCATAAAGTTAGATCAGTGCCTCATTCAATGAGGGTCCCTTGCAAGAAGAACTGGATAATTTGTTAAAGATGGGTATCATTGAGCCAATTGAGGCTTCTGAATGGTTGGCACCAATTGTAGTCGCACCTAAGGATGGTGGGAAGAAGATTCGTCTATGCATTGACCTCCGCGATTTAAATAAGAATATATGGGTAGATAGTCAGCCTTTGCCTAATATATCAGAAATGCTCACTGCAATGGGTGGGGGAAGTGTATTTAGTGTCATGGATATGTCAGCAGCGTATCATCAGATTGATCTTGATGAAAAATCGAGACATTTGACATCGTTTGTAACTCCCTTAGGTGCATTGCGCTATTGTCCAATGCCATTTGGCCTGGCTTCGGCCTCAGCAGTTTTTCAAAGAGTCATGCAAAAAGTACTACAGGGGTTAAAAGATGTACTCTGTTTTCAAGACGATGTTCTCATCGTGGGTAAGAATTATGAACATCATGACAAAGTAATGGAAGATGTTCTCTCTTGGATGAGAGAAAATGGTTTGACAATCAAAAAAGAAAAAGTCAATTAAGAAGGGATGTAGTGTGTTACTTGGGTCATGAGATTTCTGAGCATGGAATCAAACCTAAAAAAAATACTGTTTTAGCTATCAGGAATGCTCCTACTCCTACAAACAAAGAACAACTTAGTAGTTTCTTGGGATTAGCAGAATACTGTTCAAAATTTGTAAGAGGATTTATAAACATTGTTGAACCTTTGCGATTACTAATGAAAACAGGGGTAGAGTTTGTTTGGAGTGAAGTATGTGAGGCAGCGTTCAAACAAGTTAAAGAAGGGATTTTGTCTGCTCCTTCTTTAGGACATTTTGATGTTAGAGCAAAAACATATGTAACAACTGATGCTAGTGCTGTGGGTATCGGTGCAGTTTTGTCACCGGTAAAAGATGGTGAGGAGAGGGTTATAGGATTTGCATCCAGAAGATTACAAAATGCAGAAACTTCCTATTCTGTAATAGAGAAGGAGGCTTTAGCATATTGTTGGGGAATTAAACACTTCAAGTATTTTGTTTGGGGTGTTCCCTTTAAACTTCGAACTGATCATAAACCTCTTGTGCACTTATTTAAAGGTGGAAAGGGGTTAGAAGGGAGTGTAACTCCAAGAATTTCAAGATGGATCCTCTCTGTATTGGACTATAATTTTGAAATTGAGTATTTGAAAGGTTTAAAAAACATTGTGGCGGATTGCTTGTCAAGGATGCCTATCAAAATAGGTGAGGAGGAGGAAGTTGTTGAGGATTTGATATGTTATACTGAAGAGCAATCTTTTGATAAGGAAGAATGGGAAGCAGTGATGTTGGAAGATGTTGTATTGAAAGAGGGCATTCTGGGAGTGTCTACTGGTTGGAAGGGTGATTCGAGTCATAATTTGTCTTTTAAGACTTACATGAATGTGGAGGAAGAGTTGAGTGTAAGAGAAGGAAAGTTGTGGAGAAGAGATAAACTTGTACCTCCTCAAGGTCTTAAATCCAGGATCATCAACATCGATCATGAAGGGCACATGGGAAGAAGTATGACTAAAAGACGCATTCTGGTGGCCAAAAATAGATAAGGATGTTGAGGATGCCGTTAAGGATTGTTACGCTTGTGCTGCTAGTGATAAAACCAAAGTTGTTCGTCAACCACCACTCTCTTGTGTTAAGTTTCCGGATCGTCCTTGGGAGAGAGTAGCAATTGATTTCCTTGGTCCCATTTCTAGGTTGGGGTCAAATTGTAAATTTTTAATGATTTTAGTGGACTACCACTCTAAATGGTTTGTTGTGGAAACAGCTGACAGTATTGTATCTGAGAAAGTCATAACATTTTTGGAGAAGGTTTTTATGAATGAAGGATCCTTGTGTCAGATAATGGTCCTCAGCTTGTTTCCAGGGTTATGCAAGATTATCTTCATGGAAAAAGTGTGAAACATGAAAGAGTTGCTATGTTCAGACCTCAAGCTAATGGTTTAGTGGAGAGAATCAATAGATTAATAATGGATAATATTCAACTTTCCTTGTGTAATGGTTTGTCATGGTCAGATGAGTTAAGGAAACTAATTTGGTCTTATAAAGAGACGCCCCATTCTGTGACTGGTGTTTCACCTTTCGTTTCACTCAAAGGAAGAGAGCCAGGGGTTAAGGAGATACCCGGGTTGTTGAAAGACAAGGAATGTGTGTGGGTGGATGGAGAGAGTATTGGTAGGAAGGTTAAGTGTCAGCTATTAGCTGCTGCTTCTCGGTACAATCAAATGAGAGGTGTCAAGGTTCCTACCATTGAAGTGGGTGACTGGGTAGTTGTGAAACGGGGTGGTGCTGTTGTCAATGGTGAGAGTAAATTTTCAAAACCTTACCTAGTCAAAGAAGTAAAAAAAAGCGTGGTGGTTCTAACTGATGGTTCCACTTGGAGTTATGGAAATATTTCTAAATGTTCATCACCTTCATTATTGCCATGAAACTGATTGTGTTATTTGCGTGTATATGTATATATGTTTTTAGTGCTATTCAGATATTCAAATGTTTTGAGAATATGTACAAATGTTTTTAGTGCTATTTTAATATTCAATGTTTTGTTTACAATTTTTGTATGGGGAAGATGTGTAGAGATGTCTCTGTTAGAATGTTATTTGTAACTAGGTAACATAGAATGTTATGATTGGAAGACTGAGGCAGTACAGAGAGAAGTTGGTGGATAGAGGAGCTGGAGTTTCCTGTGCTTTATCTTCAAATAAAGTTATACATCTACAATCCTTCAAACCTACAATTTTCCTTTATTTTCATCTTTACAGATAGGTAGTAAGTACGCCCTGTGTTGTGTGGAGCTGGCGGTTCGGAGTGTAAAAGGTGAGTCGTCTATTGAGGTATGCTGGTCTGGTGTTGTGTGAGTGCCTTGTGTGCGTGGGTGAGGAGCTTGAAGGTAATCCGCTTGTTGACGGGAAGCCCGTGCAGGTCTCTCAGGTGGGGTGTGATGTGGCTGCGGCAAGGGATTTCGAGGATCAAGCGTGCAGAGGCATTCTGTATGCATTTTAGACATTTCAGGACTTTGGCCAAGGCTCCTGCGTAGATGGCATTTCCGTAGTTTAACCTGCTAATGACGAAGGCCTGGGTAACCGTTCTTCTTGTTTCGGTGGGGATCCACTTGTAGATCCTGCGGAGCATGCAGAGGGTGTTGAAGCAGGAGGATGAACCCTAGGTTGCGCCTGTGGTCGGTGGGTGCTGGCGCTGCTCCCAGTGTGGGCTGCTACCAGTAGTCATCGCAAGCCGAGGGGGTGGGGCCGAGGATGAGGACTTCCGTCTTGTCCTAGTTCAGTTTCAGAAAACTGTTTTTCATCCATTTGACAGCGGTTTTCATTCCTTCGTGGAGGTTGGTTTTGGCACTGAAAGGGTCCTTAGTGAATGAGAGGATCAGCTGGATGTCGTCGGCATAGGAGATGATGTTGAGGTTATGCAGTCGGGCGACGTGAGCAAGCGGTGCCATGTAGATGTTAAATAATGTTGGGCTGAGGGATGAATCAAAGAAAGTAAAAAGGAGGCCCCCTTATCTGTCAACTTAGGGACAGGGGAGATATATTGAAAACCAAAATTGTCCCACAGATTAACCACTAAGTTGGTAAGGAGTGGAATAGTGGAACCTTATAAATTTTTAGATGTTTAGCAATACCAATCACACAATTCTATAAATTGCAGAGGTTTCAGAAATATAGAACATAGGCCAACTAATGTACTCATTAGACCACCAAGAATTGCAAGCTTATATCACTTAGGCACACCATGCATCGTATAAAAACAAGATACAAATTGGAAAACCAGAAAATAGTTTTGGAAAAATATATATATACTTTGTATATTTATTCAGATAGAAAACATTTTATCTCAGTGATAACAAATCATTAAAAAACATACATGTAGTATGTTAAACATTTCATAAAAAGTATTTAAAATCACATAAAGTAAACATTAGTTAAAAGTTCAAAAGAACATGGGTCATGAACCTTGGGGTACGCTGCAGATGATCTTGGCGGCTTTGGATCTGAAAGGGGGAGGCGGATGCTCTGGATTCTGCCAGAGAGGAAGGAGGTGGTCCATTCCAGTGCTTTCTCTCGGATCCCTACGTTGTGGAGGCGTGTGCGAAGGGTGTGGTGGCAGATGGTGTCGAAGGCGGAAGACAGGTCCGGGAGGAAGAAGGCTGCGGTTTTGCCATTGTCCAGCAGGGCCCTGATGTCATCGGTGGCGGTGATGAGGGCAGTTTCGCTGCTGTGGTTGCTATGGAAACCGGACTGGAATGGGGCCAGGCTGCTGTTCTCCTCCAGGTAGCAGGTCAGCTGTCTGTTGATGGTCTTCTCAATGATCTTCGCCAGGAACAGGAGCAGGGAGATGGGTCAGAAGTTCTTGAGGTCCTTCGGATCAGCCACCAAGAGGAAGAACAACAACAACATGAGCATCAGCCCCAAAATTAGTACGGGGATGGTTTCTACAGGCAGGACTTAAGTCCAGTGCTGAGGCAAAGGCAAAAGAGGCTGAGCAAAGTGAAGCACCCATGAGCATTGAGCAGATGGTCCAGGCCTATCTGGATGACCCAACAAAAGTCTACTTTGATCAAAACCCATTGCTGTATTGGTATGGGAAAAGCCATCAATAGCCAGCTGCTAGCTGGCTAGCTTTCTTGCACTGTCACAAGTCTATCTTCTGAGCATGTTTTCAATGCTTCTGGTGCCGTTCTGACAGTGAGAAGGACCAGTATCTCTCCGCAAAATATGGAGAGGTTAACTATGATCAAAATGAATCAGCACTTTATACCACCAGATTATACTATACCTGAAGTAACACAGCAGGAAGATGATGACGGCAACTCAGTTCATGGAAGTAGTGTGTTAGGTGACCTAATTCTGGGAAAAACACCAGAGTTTGAGAACGAGCTCTACTTTCCTGACAACTAGGCTTTCAAGTTACTTTCTTTCTTTCACACTCAGAAAAAAGCTTCCAAAAATATATAGCTAAGGAATATTATATACTTTATTATTTGTGTGTGTCACTGTCTTCCTGGCTCAAGTCACAACAAATCCATCACCACTGTCTTACTCTTTTATTGCCAGACTGGAGTTGCAACTGTGTGCAGTCAGTGAAGAAGTAAGTCCACTCCTCCTGACTTGCCCCAATTCATTTCCCTCATGCCAGACATTGGATGGGGAATAAACAAATGTGAAATGTGTGCCTGCCTCGAGTCCAAACTTTACTAAATATCTATGCTTTCCTAGCCTAGAGAGACTGTCCCAGAAGATCAGGTAAATGATGGCATGCATAGCACGCTGAGTGATTGGTGTTTGTTTTGCATGATGTCTACTAGTATTCTGCACACAAAAAAGGTGAGTCAAATCAGTTTTTCCCTTCTTGTTGTTCAATAACAGCATTGTGCTACTACAGTCAAATCCATTGCATTTTGAGTCTGGACTCACTCGGGACACTTTTGGTACAGAGTTGAAAACCATGGCCATACCATACTCGCAGTCAGTCAGTAGCATCAGAGATGATTTATGGAATAACTTGGGGTGTTTCATGAAGTGACCTAAAAGCTAAACGACACCAGACCTACAAGTCTGTGTAGTGGTGGAGGTGAGTGTGGTGGTGTGACTGACAGGGGTGCATTGATTTTGTTACTTAATTTGGAAAATACTATGTTGCCCTGTGCTTATGTGTGCTTAGTGCTGTCTGGATCAAATTCTAATCTAAGTGGAGGGTGGGTGGGGTGCCTGCTCCTGTTGTTAGAGGTAACTGCTGGAAATAGACATGATTTAGCCATTCCGCCTCTGAAAGTCTTCTTGATGCACTCCTCCTTAATTTATGCAGTTTAACGTTTCTCCTTGATTTTTCAATATCCTTTTTGTTTTTCCATCTACTGGCGGGCCTTTACCCTGTGCTATACTGGATAAAACAACTCACCGTACCAAACCGCAACCACCAGGCAGGCACCCAAGATTGACAGACGGACAGTCCAAGGAAGGACCAAGAGGAATAAGAAGATACAACCCCCAATTTGGCAATAATTATAGTATCATTTAATTTAATTCATTTTTTCTCTTCAATCAATATGACTGTGTGTGTTGTTGTATATGTTTGCTTATATCTGACTCCTACAGATATTTTTTAATTTTCTTTGGTATCTTTTAAAGGAAGCCCGGTACAACAGAACATAACGTGTATGTAACTTGGGTCTCTCTGGGGCAGACAGGCAAGGCAGTTGCATAATAAGTAATAATATACTGCCTTGTACTAGTCTAGTACTACTCATCAAGTCATTATCATGCATGAATTTCCTTTGTCTACCTTAACAGATTTATGATGGTCAGCTGCCAAGATTATGTATGTTGTCTATTTGTAGTGTTTGTCTTTGTCAAACTTTTCCCTCAAATCCCCCTTCCCAACCATGCATCAAACCCTAACCCTCTTTCCCCAGGTTGTCTGATTTATATTACATTTACACCACTTATTGATCACACACTTGCTGGGGAGGATGTGGTGAAAGCAACACTAACTCAAGGCAGGGCAAGGATCTTCTTCTGCTCTAAGTATATATACTATAGCCCACACTGGCAATATATAGTACACATGCACAGTATTCGATATTAAATTGTGTTCCAGAGGAACATAATCCATTATAATATAATTGCCAGGATCAAGTTATCAATCATCCTAGTTCCAGCAATAAAGGTTACAAAGCCGCTTGTTCTCTTCATAGCTCGAGTCGACTTCAGTTTGTAACTTGTACTAGGCTAGCCCTCCAGGCATTCAGTTTTTATTTTACTTTAGGATTCCTTATCATCATCATGGTTTCTTGTTTGGCAGTCTTCTTGTGTACTGTGCTTCTACTACTCGTTCCCTAGTCTCCCTCAGGTGACTGACTGTCTCATTTTCTTTTATTGCAAAAGCTACTGTTAGTGTCTACTACTACTACCACCACCATGGCACCTTGGGAAACCAAACCATCCATCACCATGCAGCCATCGATATGCCTAAGTATAAACATCAATCACAGGTAAGAGAAGACGTTTGGGGGAGGCACAATGTATATAATATGGAAATTAATTAATTCACACATCCACACCTCTCCAAGTGCATAGGGGTTTTAGTTGCAGACTGCATAGACTAGGAGGAGAGACTGACAGTACTAGACGGACAAGTGAGGGTACCACATCTATCTGTTGGTGTGTTACACTATTGGTGGATTTCAATAAAAATCATCCCGGATGGCCTCCAGCTTTTGTTACCGGGCCTTGGCTGCTAACTCCTGCCTATTGGATTGTTTTTTCAGTTGAGAATGAGTAGCTACATCAAGAAAGAAAACAACAATTTCAACCAATGCTCTTAGTGAAACAGTAGCACAAAATTAAATATACACATACAATTATAGTGGCACAGTAACACTAGTAAACACAGTATGTAACATTTGTCGTATTCTCCCACTTCCTCGACCTTTAACATTTGTGGGAGTTTCATGCATTACTAGGCACTATGAATTAGACAAGTATTTTTCCTCTCAATCTTGGTTAGCTAAATTAACCTTGTAGGCATGCTAGCTCTGTCAGCTTGTGCCCTAGACAGACATACCTGTATCTCAGTCGCAGACTCACATTATATTACTATTGTCTGCAGGTGGGGCAGCTGTAGTCTACATCTACACAATTATCTATTTTTCAATTATGGCCATATTCAGTTAAATCAATGTCAAATGTACAAATTTACTTTTAAAACTCACAAAAAAGAGAACTGATTGGAGAACCAAGGACACTATCCCAAGTGAAAATGTGGATTTGTATCCCTGTCCTACTCACTGTGTAGATGTAATAAACTGAGGAAAAACAAGACAAGAGGAAAGTCAAAAGATTTGTTAATACTGTCCTCACCCATTATGTAGTGGCATGCTTTATCATAGGGCCACTGCAGACGTCCAGGTGCATACCAACACACTGCACAGAGTGATGCTTTTTCTTGTGAGGGAGAAGAAAAAAGGAAAGGGGTGAGAAGAAAAGTATTCCCCAGAAGGGCTCACTAGTGTAGAGAAAAGAAAAGTAAAACTGCCTAAGGGGTTACCACTAGGATACCTTTATTCTTGGCCCCCTTGACAGGTTTAAAAATAATTAAGAATGGGGGTTTTGAAGGGGGGTAACTGCCCCTAAACCCCCATTGAGTGTAGAAACATGTTTCAGCCTCATGGGTCACAGGCCTTCTTCAGGGTGGAGATCCCTTGGTCCTGATCAGTGTGTAATCATTTATATAAAAGCTATTCGAAAAGGCACCTTCTGATTTCTCAATAACACATTTGTCTTCTGCAAGGGATAGAAAACACAAACATCATGGTCACTCCCTTCTAAAAACCTGTTAAATTCTTTTAGGTTTTCCCTTCTCCAATACACCTCTGTGTTCTTCCCCTTATTGAAAAAAAACCAGGCAATTACACTTTCTCCCTGACTACTACAACAAGGCAGATGATATCTGCTTTGAATTATTGTATAAGGGAGAACATGAGGTACTACTATTGTTTGATTGTGTAACCATGTAGCAGATTGGCCACCCATGGCAGATATGTTCGAAATAACATTGGTAGGGAGTGTGCCTCGGAGTTGGGAGGAGGCGATTGATGATGGGTGGGTATGAGACTGGGTACATACATATACAATATATACGTTGTGCTTGCAAACTACTGTGAGTCAAGGGAGTATTCTGAAATACAACCTTGAATCAAAAACCTTAGAAAAACAGACCTTGTTTCTTCCCAGCAATTTTTCCATTCTTCATTGCATTGCTCTTCTAGCATTTTTTTTTTTATTCTAATCTTATTCTTATATACACCCTTGGCTTTGCTACTCAGGCACGGTTTACTTTTATTTTAAATTCTATTCATCCAGTGACATTCTCCGCCTATGCTATGATTAAATACCATCCAGGCATCCATCCATTCAAAGTAAACATGGCTATAATTCTTCTTAATCTTTAACAAATCTTCCACCAACAACATACATTTGTAATTTTTTCAAATCACCATACGTGCATCCTTGTTTGCCTTTGAGTTTGACCCATCAAACCCTGTGGAGTATTCCTTTCACCCGTACAGTTTTACCCACCCAGGCAGGCATCCTTTCTTTAACCTTTCACCCATCTTTCAACCACCCATGCATCCCTGCCCCCCTTCCTTCGCCCATGCATACTTCTCTTCCAGTCAGATATTACATGTCTCCCGCCCTTCCTCCTTCCATCCTTCTTTCCCTTTTTGTCCAACCCATCCATCAAGGTCGTTTGACTCTTAGTCTTCTTCATAAAATGTTCCCAGCTGAGTTGAAGTATGATAGAAGAGACCATTAGTTACTCAACTCACACTTCTAATGATTTTGCTAATACTGCTGCTAATGCTAAGTAAAGGGTGTCTTCTTCAACTTTTGTTCGCACAACTTAGTCTCTCTCTACAGTACAGTGTACACCCTTGCGGTGAGTGTATTGTCATTAAGTAAGGTATATAACCTACCACTGCCCACCAATGCTGCTGGCCCACCCCCTGCAGCTGCCACATCTGCTTCTCGCTCCTTACTGGCATCGCCTTTGCTGCAGGCCCCAGCACTGGAGGTCAGTCCGCCTAGAAAAAACATTGCACATTTTTTAGATGCCATATACACCTCTACCTATTTATTGTTTTCACTAGCAAGATTGAAAAAACAATACATACATACACCACACACATCACTAGTACAAATCGGGTACTAGAGTAGAGTAGGCAGTATGTCCTTTCCCATTAAAAATAATAAAATATCTGGTTGGGCATTTTGTTGGTGGCAATTTTTGAAAAGCCTCTCAAGAAGAGGACAACCCAAAGGACTGGACTCAGTGGCTAGAGCTATTGGTGACATTTTTTAAAAAGAAAAAGAGTGGCCAACTGGGGGGACAATCAGACATGAGGTCTCTCGAGCCTTATCTCTTGGTTGGAAAATATAATACTTCCTTCCAGCCATGGTGCATGGTAATCAGTTGTTCACAATCAATTGCTGCTAATAATAATTTTACTAGGCCTAAATGAGAAAAAGAAAAAATACACCACTTTAACAGCATGACCTTCATTTTTTTTTAACTGATTGAGCATGCAAAAGAAAGCAAAAGAAAGCCTTCTAATATAAAAAAACATGCGTATAATATTTTAGTTGGGCATGCAATCTGCACTGTGAGTAGTAGTACTATTAGTAGTAAAGGCTCAATGTGTTCTCTGAGTCATACAGTAGTACCACCACAAGGCAGTCCACAAACAATAAAGGGAGAGGGAAAGCTGACTGAAAAAACATAATAAATTATAAAGCAAGCTACAGACAGACTACTAACAGTACAGAGTCAGATGCAGTTAGATTGATGTAAAAAAAACAGACACTAGAAATATAAATAACTGAGTTGGTAGGTAATGCAGGGATAAAAAGAATTTAGAAACAGATAGATCGTATTAAGATTTGGTAAAAAATAGAATTAGGAAACGGAAATATTAGTTCAAACAAAATAAGGTGCAGTAAAAGTTGGGGAATATATCATTAATAATATTAACAACAGGAGGACTTACTGGAGGCCGCAGCAGAGCCATCTGTAGAGGAGCGATCCCGGCTACTGCCTTGGCAGACCCTGCCTACGCCTTGCCCCTGGATGCAGATCATGTAAGATATTATAGAGACACAAAAATTGATTTCTGTGAAACAATAAATATTTAAAAAATTGCTCCAAAAAGATATTTTAACAGGAAACAGCAATTGCAATAAATTTGACCTATCCAATCAGATCGACTAGTAGTAGTAGACTAGTATTGTGGTCGTGGGCCATCCTATTTCTTTATTATTCCATCGTTCAATGCCGATTCCAGAATCCTAAACCTAAGTACCACCTGGCCCGCCTATTCCAAAGACTTTGGAATAAATTGCCAAAAATTACATTTGCTTCGCAATAATCAATCAACCCCCTTTGACGGGCCAACTCACTAAGTCTGCATTCATATTAGTCCTCAAAAATGCATACATGGATGCATGCATATTGCACACACCAAATTGTTGGTTGGTTGCTGATGCTGAGTTGCCATATTATTCACTCACTAACAAGCTACAAAACGTTCTACTAAGGAGTCAGCAGCACGTGACGGAGGACGTATCTTGCGGACAGCTAAAAAATTTACCAACTAATACTAAGTAACTAACTATAACTACCTACGACTATCTTAGTGACAGGACACCTGAAATGAGTCTCTCTAGTCTGCATTACCTAACTTAAGTTCTCTAACTTCTCTTACATAATCAGCCCAAGTGAGCACAAACTTGCAAACAAGTAAGATTAGTAGGGCCTTTCACCTGTCTTGAAGAAAAACATTCACAAAATATGAGATTTTTAAACATAACTTACCAGCATGTAAGCAGCAGCAGCATTCTTACTATTTGGGAAAAAAATAACATTCACAATAACACAGAACAGAACACACAATAGTAATAAATTGGCTTCTCACCAAGCCCCACAACCTCAACACCTAGCAGGTCCAGCAGGTCCTGCTTCCGGTCCAGGATATCAGACCACCGTTGAGTCAGTTGTTTGTGGGTGTGCAGGACTTTAGAGCAGCGAAACACTGCCTGGTGCATCCTCGCCCACCCAGGGGTGACATTCCAGGATCCCGTACCCAGAACCAGGTCTGCCACCTTCTTTCATCGTTAAGGGGAGGTAGCGCTGCACAAACAAAACTGTGGAGCTCCTCCATCTCGGAGAAGAAGGCCCGGGGCTGCACCCCTTCTGGGTCCTGCCTTCCACAAGGAAGGTGGCTCACCCTCTTGTTGTTTCCCCTGGAACTGGAGGAAGCATTAGTCTTGGCCATGGTTCTGGAGGCGGGGGTCAAAAAAGAAAATGTAGGAGTAAAATGAGTCAGGAGACAAGGGAAGTAAAAAAAATAAAAAACAAGTAACAGAAAAACAATACAAAAACAATACAAAAATACAGTAAAAGACATATAACGTAGAAAAAAACACAAAATATACACTTGGAAGAGAGAGGAATAGATATTAAATCCAAAAGATCCGAAAAAAAGATTTAGGGACAAACGATTTGAAAGATTCAGGAAGGATTGAAAAAACAACAACTCTGCATGCTCTTCGAACTCCGCATAGTGTTGCAGAGTTTTTTAACTGCTTTGCGGAGTTCCCCGTGGCTTAGTCATGCCACAGCAGTCAATCCATGTGTAACACTTTGGCCAATGCTTTCCTCCACAAAGTGAGGAAGAAGAGAATGGTTACAGATCCAATGTTTGTGTCTTCACACGGCCTACTTTAGACCTGGTCAACAGCTTATTGAATTCCACCTCCTCCAGTTCCTCCCATGATCCCTGCCCAACTATGGTAGCCAAATTAGTGTCCGGGACTATTGCTCCCCAGCTGTCTACTAGCTTATGATCTTGACTGGTAGTTTTCCTTCCATCTGGAAGAAAGCTACCATACTTCCATTTTTTTAAAGGGAACACTGAATCCCAAAGACCCTTGCAATTACCATCCAATTTCCTGTCTCTCCTTACCATTAAAAATCATAGAAAAAACTCAAGAAGCACTAGTAGATGGAACATATCCAACTTAAAAATCACCTAGGCAACCCCCAGTTTAGCTTCTGCAGTGGGCACAACACTAAAACAGCTTTGATAAGGCCACTGAGCAGATCAGGCAGACTCTGGACCAAGGCAGAGGGGTGAAATATGGCCGTTAGGGTCATTCTTGACATTGCTAAAGTTAGCACGAGTTCTGCTGCCATGATGCTGCTATTGCGCACGTTACTACATGACTTCATTTTGCAAGACTCCATTTGTGCCTTTCACATGAGAACTGTCCTCTTTAAGCGTTCTCTGCCTGTTCCTGGAGTTTAGTCTGAACACGGTGTGCAAGGTCTACAAACAATGCCCCTTGTTATTCTGTTCTTGTCAGTTCCTAGCACCTAGACAAGACATGCTAACACAGCTGCTACTGGAAACTCGTGCTTTGATATTATGGGGATGCATGTTGTTCTAACACATACTTTCCTTTATCTGACCTCTAGCTTCAGTGGAGTCATATGCAAGTGCCATGAGACCGCCGGGTGATATATGTGCGTAATAAATCTAAAAAAAAAAAACTTGGAGAGGGACCTTTCTAGGGAGAAGAGCTATGCTGTTCCTATGATGTAGAAATACCACCTGGACAAAACATACTAACACAGCTGCTGCTTCAAACTCGTGCTTTGATATTAACAGGATGCATGTTGTTCTAACACACACTTGGAGAGGGACCTTTCCAGGGAGAAGAGCTCCTATGATGTAAGATATGGGGTCTGCTGACAAAGCCTAGAGATCTTCCTTTATATAATAAAACATATTCTAACCAAGGTTAGGGTGGTAAGCCTTATATTCCTTTATCCACTGTCTGTATAGGATGATATCCCCCTTCATAATCTTTGGACTTTCTACAATGTTAACTGTTTTAGGTTTAGTGCCTTGTGTACTGCATTATGGAACACTATAGTGGAATACATTTTTTTAACTATAACAGTGACTCTGTTCATTCTTATTGTGGGCAGGTACGAGTGAGTGAGCGAAAGGGTACATCTTGCTACCACGACTCCTGAGAGAGTTGGGAGTGTTATGTTCTGGGTTGTCTAATTATTTGCAGCTTTGTGATTATGTAGGAGAGTGAATGAGACACTATAGCTAGTCAGTCCTGGTGTGAGAAGTTCGCCTGGCATATGCTGTCCACTATTCTAGTGGGCACCTTGCACCAGTTCAAACGACCCTTATTGATGGTAGGTTTAAAGACAACCTATATAGAAAGCTATCCTAGTGGTAGCTGTAGAGAGCAGCCTTCATGCAAGTCTTGAAGGAATGTAAAGCAGCTTGTTTTACCAGTCTATAATCTCATGAATGACCAAATGATAGGAGAACCACACTAGGTTTATATACATAAAATATAAGTATTTATTCTAAACACATCCCTCTAGTCTCTTTATGAGGCTAGAGGCAAAAGTACATTCAGTAAACTTAATTAGCACACAGTAATTTAGCAAAATATACGTTGAGCCCTAGGGGCGCACCAAACCATATATTAAATAAGTGGTATAAGAACCACGACCGACACAGATACAAGGCCTAGAGCCTTTAGAACCACTAGGGCCACCGGGAACCACCCAAGGTAGTTACACAGGGGACCCACGGGGGACGTGTGCATTGTCTAAACACAGCCGCGAATCACCATTAAATTCTATAGGGAAAGTCCTGGTTGGAAAATTACAGATTAGGGACACTTAAAAGAGGACTTGCAGCAAACCCCTTTAGAACTAGGAGATTCTAGAGTCAACACCCACAGGAGCACCAGAGTACTCGAGTTACCTCACCCAGGGAAGCCGGGTGCATAGGTGTCTTTTTATGTCGGATTTCGTCGATGATTTCAATGGCGAGCTGCTGAAAAGTGCTGCAGGCGACCAAGTGGAAAGTGTCTGGGTGTATCAAAGGGCGAACTGGAGATCTGAAGAAACTGAAAGCAGAGGGGACAGAGTCTGGGTCACTTGCCAGTGACCAGGAAGGGGATGAGAAGATGCTAACCGATGTCGGGTGATTTCAGGTGAATAAGGTGAAGCTTGACTCTTCAGCCACGAGGACCAGGAGGCATGAAGGACAGCCAGGAGCTGGATTAGAGCTGTTCAGCAAAGGGTGTTGAGTGCTGCGGTGTCGGTTTCTGGATTAGACCCAACAAACCTTGCAACAGCAACCCATGCAGAAAGCAAAGATTGGCTTTGGTGCAGACCAGCAAAGTCTGAGGGACTCAACCTTTGGAGGGGAGTCAGTGCACGTCTGGAGCAACAAGAAATGCCCAAGAAACAGAAGAGTTACCTTTGTGGGGACCCACCAGTCGACGGACCAGGGATCGAGAAGAGGCCTTGAACAGAAATGCTAGAAGAGGGCTCATGGAACACTTGTGGAGTGTAGGCCCACAATATTTGGTGCAGATGGTGCTCGGACTTGGACTACACGAATCCCAATGCATAACTTCCAGAAAGCTCGGGAAGTTGATGCACTTGCAAATGTGCACGGTGTTCAGAATTTTTGGTCCCAAGTCACTGTGAGTTCTGCAGGCCTCAGCTTTACTGGGATCTCGTGTCGGTCTCTGAGAAGTCTGGAAGTCCATGTCCTGAGTCGCAAATCCATTGGGATCCAGCGGGAGCCTTGGAAATTCAGACCGGCAAGATGCTTCTTTGGTGCCTGTTTGAACAGGGGAGTTCCTCCTTGACCACAAGAGAGATTCTTCTGTCTTCTAGTCAATGTAGAATGTCGAAGTTCCAGGATATATGTTGCAGAGTTTTGTCCAGGTGTAATCTAAAGTCCTAAGGACTGGGTTCCTGTACTTAAACTAAGATAGAGGGTTGGACATATTCGGGGGACCCACCTATGGGTGGATCCAGGGAGGGTAGTGGCTAGACCCCTTTCCCTTTGTCCAGTTTCATGCCACAGCAGGGGTTGAGTGCCTCTGTAACCGGTTTGAACTGGGATATGCACAGGGACACCAAGTGTGCCCCCGGCACTGTCTGACAAGCATTCTATGAATGCACCCACCCAGCCCCAACACACTAAAGCCTGTCTGGGAGGTGGTTACACCTCCCTGTGACAGGAAACCTATTGTCCAGGCCTCCCCTGCCAGAGTTTCGTCCAGCAGCAGGAGGCCAGACTCGTGTCTGTGGCTTCAAAATCCATTTTGTGATGCTGGGGCTCTTTTAAACTATTACCGGTTAGGTCAGGGTGTACATGTCTCTCCCTCTAGAAGGGTGGAACTCTACCCCTGCTGCCAAGACTGGAGGGGTGGTAGGATTCCAAAGTGTTTAACACCAAACATAACATGTTTCCATGCAGCCATTCCAAAGTTAGAATTTACTGTGAGGTTATAATGCACTTAAGTGTATATGGTCTGGCTGCATCACAGAACAGATTCAGAGAATGGATTCCAAAAGCTGCAGAGAGGCTCTGCTCATGCATGGGCACCCTCTCACACAAAACCAAGCACTCTGTCTTCAGGATTGATAAGGCCTGCCATAGGAGTGGCGTATAGGTTTATATGTGTCATTGAATAATGGTAGACATAGGTTACCTATATCTTATTAAGGGGTGCATGCAGCACCTTACCCAGGCTGCAGTAGCAGACTTGTGGTGCCATTTCTTAAGGTTTCCCAGGGGCGGCATAATACATGCTTCTGCCCCTGGTAGGCCTCTGGGGTACCTATGCCCTTAGTACCTAAGATACCATATACTAGGGACTCACAAGGGTTACCCAGTAACCAATCTCGAGTGCACCTAATGTACATGCAACCAATTTAGAGAGGAAGCAGCTAGGCTGGAGTCCTGTTTAGCAGGGCTCCAGCCAGACTAAAGTTGAAAAACAGTGAAACACCAGCAAAAGTGGGGCGAACGATAGTAAGCAGATCCTACACTCCTACAAAACCCTCCCCCCAAACGCAGGGACATTAAACTAACCTTGACCAGTTGAGTCTTCATGTTCTAAGTGGAAATACCTGGAGAGTCCATCTGCATTGGCATGATTACTCCCAGGTCTATGTTCCACTGTATAGTCCATCCACTGTAGGGAAATGGACCACCTCAAAAGTTTGGGGTTTTCACCCTTCATCTGTTTTAGCCATAAGAAGGGCTTAGGGTCAGTCTGAACAGTGAAGTGAGTGTCAAACAAGTATGGCGACAGCTTCTCCAGTGCCTAACCCACAGCAAAGGCCTCCCTCTCAAAAGCGAACCAACGTTTCCCTCTAGAAGTCAGCCTTCTGCTAATAAAAGCTACTGGCTGGTAGCATTCAGTTGTGATAGCACAGCCCCTACCCCCAACTCAGATGCATCGGTTTGGACAATGAATTCTCTGGAGTAGTAAGGACTTTGCAGAATTGGTACAGTGAACATGGCCTGCTTCAGGTCATCAAATGCCTTTTGACAGCTAACTGTCCACTGAACTTTCTTTGGCATTCTTTTACAAGTTAAGTCATTCCGTGGAACCATACCCCTTGACAAATCTTCTGTAGTACCCAGTCAGGCACAAGAAAGCTCTGACATGAGTCTGGTTAGTTGAAGCAACTCAGTCCTTGATGGTCTGGATTTTGTTCTGCAATGGTTGAACCTGACCTCCATCTACAAGGTGGCGCAGGTACACAACCTGACTCTGCCCTATCTGGTACTTAGTAGCCTTGATAGTTGGGCTTGCCTTCTACAGGACCTCCAAAAGATTTTTCAGGTGGACAAGGTGATCCTCCCAGGTGGAGCTAAAGACAGCAATATCATCTAGATATGCTTCACAGAAGTTTTTCAGGCACGTTAGCACTTTGTTCACCAACCTTTAAAAAGTGGCAGGTACATTACTCAGACCAAAGGACATTACCACAAATCGAGAGTGCCCACTAGGGGTGGAAAATGCTGACTTTGGCTTTGGATCATCAGCTAATCTGATCTGCCAGTAGCCAACTGTAATAGCAAACATGCTCAGAAACTTGGCTGAGGCCAAAGTATCTGTAAGCTCATTTGCTCTTGGGATTGGATGGGCATTAGTCGTAGTGACTGCATTGAGACCTCTGTGGTCAGCACAGAACCTCATCTCTCTCTTACCACCCTGGGTGTGAGGATTTGGTACCGAGGCCACTGGACTAGCCCAAGTGCTATATGAGGGTTCAAAAACTCCCAAATCCAACATTTTCTCGACTTATGTTCGGATCAGTCCCTGACATGTTCAGGTCACCTCTACATCTTATTTTTAACAGGCAAACTGTCCCCAGTGTCCACTTCACGAGTGCACCAGGTGGTCTGACTTGGAGTCAGAGAGTACATATGTCTACACTCACTGAGCACTTGTCTGTAATCAGTTTGCTGCTTAGCAGTGAGGCTGCCTGCCAAGGCTACACCATCAACTGACCTATCATCAGGGTTCTGTGAGAGCAGGTCAGGGAGAGGGTCACTCTACTCCTCCTGTCCCTCATCAGTAGCCATGAGCAAGCCCATGTCTGCCCTAAAGCACCCTATGAGGGCTCCTGGGAGTTCCTAGGTCCACCAAATAGGCAACCTCTCCCTTCTGTTCAACAATAGTGTGGGGTCCACTCCACTTGTCTTTGAGAGCTGCTGGGGCCAGAGGCTCCAACACTCACACTTTCTGTCCTGGCTAGTAAACAGTCAGTACAGACTTTTGGTCATGCCAGGCTTTCTGTAATTCCTGGCTAGCCTCAAGGTTTTTAGTTGCATTTGTCAAATACTCAGCCATCCTTGAGCGGAGACCAAGTATATAGTCCACTAAGTCCTGTTTAAGGGGTTTGAGAGGTAACCCCCATCCCTCCTTCACCAGACGCAATCAGCTTCTTACAGGATGCCCAAATGGAAGTTCAAAAGGGCTGTAGCCGACCCCCTTCTGAGGAACCTCCCTGCATGCAAATAAAAGGCAGGGTAGCAGGATGTCCCATCTCTGCCTAAGCTTTTCTGGGAGACCCTTGATCTTACCCTTTAAGGTTTTGTTGAATCTTTCAACTAAACCATTGCATTGTGGGTGATAGGGTGTGGTGAATTTGTAATTCACTCCACACTCCTTCCAAATTTCAGTCGAGTAGCTAAACATAAAGTTTGCCTCTCTGTCAGATACTACCGCCTTAGGGAACCCAACTCTTGAGAACACTCCCAAAAGGGCTCTTGCCACCACAGGTGCTGTAGTGGTCCTAAGGGGAATTGCCTCTGGGTACCTACTGGCATGGTCCACCACCACTAGGATAAAAATGTGCCCAGATGTTGTCTGAGGATCCATTGATCCAACAATATCAATCCCCACTCTCTCAAAGGGAACCCCCACCACAGGTGGTGATATCAGGGTGGCCTTTGTGGTGCTACCTGCCTTACCACTGGCTTGACAGGTGACACAGGAGCGACAAAACTGCTTTGTGTCTTCAGACAAGTGGGGCCAATGAAAGTGAGGGACAATTCTGTCCCAAGTCTTGTTTTGGCCCAGGTATCCTGCTAAAAGAATATCATTGGCTAGTGTCAATAGCAAGCCCCTGAACTTCAAAGGTATAACCAACCTCCTGGCTACACCAGGCTTGGGGTCTCTACTCTCCAAATACAGGTGTCCATAAACCCTATATATCTTATGGGTGCCACTAGCATTCCCTGCAGCCTCAGTAGCAGCTCGCTGTCTGGGGGGTTCAAGAGAAGGGCATCTCAGCTGCTCCTGACTCAGATCTGCCCTGGAAGGGCCCCCTGTCCCCAGGAACTCATCCTGATCAGGCTCAAGCTTCTCTGGGACAGTTCCTTCTTCAGGAGCACAATCATCTCTCTCAAGAGACAGATCATCACTCTGAGTCAGGGGGAAGGTACTACCTTGACCCTACTACTCCTTTTCTTGGAAGACACCTGGCCCATTATTCCAGGATCCAGGGCCTGTTCATTGTTAGACTTTTTGAACTGTGACCTAGTCACAGTAAACACATGTGTGGAGATCCCTAACATTTCAACATGGATCCTTAACTCCACTTCAGACCTGGCTGAAGTCTCTAGATCATTGCCAAGCAAGCATTCTACAGGGAGTCTGCACGTACCACAACTTTCTTAAGGCCAGTTACAACACCCCAGGAGAAATTAACAACTGCCAGGGCATGGTTGGTCCTGACATTGCTAGTATTGGTCACTTGGTTCACCAAGTATGATATGTCCAGGGTCCACAAGGTATTGTGTCACCATAGTGACACTTGCCCCTGTATCCCTGTAGGCCAAAGTCTATTTTCCATTGATCAAAGGCTGCTGTCTGTATTTGCCAAAATGACTGGGACTCACACAGAAGGACATATCCAAGCTTCCATCACAGATCAGAACAGCCTGAGTTGGTACTCTGACCAGGCCAGAGTCTATCTCAGTACCCAGGGTTAACCCTTATTACATCCTTCTGCTGAGTACCACCACCTGGAGCTGAATTAGGGGGAACAGTTGCTTTAGGGGCAATGGTGGCTGGAGTTGATTATTTTGACTTGTTACAGTCACTAGTCCAATGGCTATTCTGTTTACAGATTTTACACCATGGTTTCTTTGGCCTTTCTTTTTGGAAGATTGGGAATCCCCACCATTAGAAGATTTTTGGGGGCCTTGTGAAGATTTCTGGTGTGTACCCTTCTCCACTCCCTTATTAGGAACTTGCTTCTTTTCGTCACCACCTTGGTTCTGTACCTTCTGCTTCACCCTGGTTTTGACCCATGTGTCTGCCTTCTTTCATAATTCTTGGGGAGAGGTCAGATCAGAGTCTACCAGGTGCTGAGGCAACAGCTGATTCTGACAGTTATTAAGGATTTGCTCCCTCATGATAAAGTTATACAATCCTGTATAATCACACACGTTACTGTCCAGTAACCAGCCCTCCAGAGCCTTAGTAGCACAATCTACAAAGTCAACCCAGTCCTGAGTCTCTGCCTTTTGGGTCTATCTGAACTGTATTCTACACTGCTCATTGGTTAGGCCAAACCCATCTATTAGAGTACTCTTCAGGGGCTTTGTAATTATCAGCATCCTCTTCTCTGACAGTGAGGAGCTTGTCTTTACCTTTTGATGCTTCTGGGGTACCTTCCTTACTTTGCAGGCCCTCTCCAGTGCAGTTACCCATTTGCGGATGTCATCCTCACTCTTGTAGGGAGGGACAATCTTGCTCACATTTTTATGGTCATAAGAGCTATCCCTACCACTAGGAAGATTGCTGCCACCATGGGACTCTAGTCCCATATTTTTTCTTGCTCTATCAAGCTCAAGGGACTCTCTTTCTAAGGTCACTCTTTGTTTCCTTATCTCCAGTTGGGCTTCTTCAAACCTCAGCTGGTTCTCTCTCTTTTTCTGGGAGGTTTCCCTCCTATGAAAAGAGACAGAAGACCCTATTGATGTGGCCGAATGGTTAGACTCCACTGAAGGAGATCTTAGCCTTCTAGGCACATCCCCAACTCTTCCTGCGGGGACACAAACAGGGCCATTTTGGCCTTCTTCATCTCCAGCTGCAGCTGGTTCTCCCAGGTCTAGGTCATTGTTACCTGCCTGGTCAACATCAGAGTCTGAGCCCTGTGGATTGGAACCACTGGCCTCTTCCCCTTCTGTTGCTTCCACCCCACTGCCTATTCTTTCAGTCTCTGAAGCCTTAATCTGGTCCTCAAGCATTAACACCTCTCTGAGATGTTGGGTGGTAGCATTCTTTGGTGTCTTCAGTTTCCTCATAGAACACAGTGCCCTTCATTCTAAAAAAGGAATGTGTCATACTTGGATGTCTGTAAAATATTGACATCTGGCACAGACACACTGCTTCCCGGCCTTGAAGACATAACTAGTAAGGAGTGGTGTACGCACTACCTACTCTAGTTGTTTACCTACTAAACTCTCTTGACACTCAACTCCAAGTTCAGTAGAACTTACTGTATTTAAGCTTATATCATATGTACCTCTGTTACCTTTAGTGGTTTCCAAATGATAAATCACTTGTGATTATCTGGTAAAACAATGGCAAGCTAGAATCCCACAGGCTGCACACCAATGTGAGAAATTGGCCTGGCATATGCTGTCCATATGCTGTATTGGGCACCTTGCACCAGTCCAAACGACCCATATCGATGGTAGGTTTAAAGACAACCTATATAGAAAGCTTTCCTAGTGGTAGCTGTGGAGACCAGCCTTCAGGCTCAGTCTTGAAGGAATGTAAAGCAGCTGGTTTTACCAGTATTTAGCAAACAGTAAATTAGCACAATATACGTTGAGCCCTAGGGGCATACCAAACCATATATTAGGAAAGTGGTATAAGAACCACGACTGACATAGATACAAGGCCTAGAGCGTTTAGAGCTTCTGGGGCCACCATGAACCACCCAAGGTAGTGACAGAGGGGACGCACATTGGACGCGTGCAGTGTCTAAACACTGCCGCAAATCACCATTAACTTCTATGGGGAAAGTCGCATTTGGAAAATTACATATTAAGGACACTTAGAAGAGGACTTGGAGCAAACCCCTGTAGAACTAGGAGGTTCTAGAGTCAACACCCACGGGAGCACCAGACTAATTGAGTTACCTCACCCATGGAAACCGGGTGCATATGTGTCTTTTCGTGTCGGGTTTCATCGTCGATTTCAATAGCGAGTTGCTGAACAGTGGATCCAAGGGTGGTTCAGAGATCTGAAGAACCTGAAAGCAGAGGGGACAGAGTCTGAGTCACTTGCCAGTGACCAGGAAGGCGATGAGAAGATGCTAACTGATGTTGGGTGATTTCAGGTGAAGAAGGTGAAGATTAACTCTTCAGCCACGAGGGCCAGGAGGCGCTGAGTACAGCCAAGAGCTGTATTTGAGCTATCCCACAAAGGATGTCGAGTGCTGCAGTGTTGGTTTCTGGATTGGACCTAACAAGCCTTGGCAACAGAAACCCATGCAGAAAGCAAAGATTGGCTTTGGTGCAGACCAGCAAGGTCTGAGGGACTCACCCTTTGAAGGGGAGTCAAGGCACATCTGGTGCAACCAGGAAAGCCCAAGAAAAAGAAGAGTTACCTATGTGGGGACCAGGAATAGCAAAGGGGCCTCAAGCAGATATCCTAGAAGCGGGCTCACGGAACACTTGTGGTGTGTATGCCCACAATCTTCGGTGCAGATGGTGCTTGGGGATTGGACTGTAAGTAACCCAATGCACAACTGGGAAATCTCGGGAAATTGATGCACTTGCAAATGTGCATGGTGTCCAGGAGTTATGGTCCCATGTCACTCATTTGGGCTGTGGGTCTCAGCTTTGCTGGGATCATGTGACAGCCTCTGTGAAGTCTAAAGTCTATGTTGTGAGTCAAACATCTGTTGGGACCTGGCAGGAGCCTTGGAAACGCTGTCCGGCAAGATGCTTCTTTGGTGCCTGTTTGAACAGGGGAGTCACTCCTTGACCCCAAGGGGATTCTTCCGTCTTCTAGTCGATGTAGAATGTCAAAGTTCCAGGATATATGTTGCAGAGTTACGCCCATGTGTAATCTGAAGTCCTAAGGACTGGGTTCCCATACTTATACTAAGGGGTTGGACATACTCGGGGGACCCACCTATGGCAGGATCCAGGGAGGGGTGTGGCTACACCCCTTTCTCTTTGTGTAGTTTTGTGCCAGAGCAGGGGCTGAGTTCCCCTGCTACCCGTTTTAAATGGGATATGCACAGGGACACCAAGTGTGCCCCCAGCACTGTCTGAAAATCATTCTATGAATGCACCCACCCACTCCTAATACACTAAAGCCTGTTTGGGAGGTGGTTACACCTCCCTGTGACTGGAAACCTATTTTCCAGGCCTCCCTTGCCAGAGTTTAGTCCAGCAGCAGGAGGCCAGACTCATGTCTGAGGCTGCAGCATCCATTTTGTGATACTGGTGCTCTTTTAAACTATTACCAGTTAGGTCAGTGTTTACATGTCTGTCCCTCTAGAAGGGTGGAATTCTACCCCCGCCACCAGGACTGGCTTGGAGGGTAGGATTCCAAAGTGTTTGACACCTAACAGGACATGTTTCCATGCAGCCATTCCAAAGTTAGCATTTACCGTGAGGTTATAATGCACTTAAGAGTATATTGTCTGGCTACATCACAGAACAGCTTCAGAGAATAGATTCCGAAAGCTGCAGAGATGCCCTGCTCATACATGGGCACCCTTTCACACAAAACCAAGCACTCTGCCTTCAGGATTGATAAGGTAGATATACGTAACCTATATCTTAGTAAGGGGTGCATGCACCACCTTACCCAGGCTGCAGTATCAGACCTGTGGTGCCATTTCTTAAGGTTTCCCAGGGGTAAAAACTACATGCTTCAGCCCCTGGTAGGTCTCTTGGGTACCTATGTCCTTAGTACCTAAGGTACCATATACTAGGGACTCACAAGAGTAACCCAGTAACCAATCTGGAGTGTACCTAATGTACATGCAACCAATTTACAGAGGAAGCAGCTAGGCTGGGGTCCTGGTTAGCAGGGCCCAGCCAGAATAAAGTCGAAAAACAGTGAAACACCAGCAAATGGGGGTAACCATAGTAAGCAGATCCTACTCTCCTACACCTGGGATTTTGGGTACTGAGGTGGTAGGAAGGCTTAGCCCAATACACTGAGGTCCCATTTTTCTGTGCATAGTTCTATGTATGTGCAGAATACCTACAACATGGCACCACCAATTTTTGTTCTGGAACTTATCAGCGAGACTCCTAAGTAGTGCTTGTCCGCAACCCCCTCACTCCTGTTTCCGGAGACAGTTGTGACGGTGTTGCCTGCTATATTGAGATATTATAGGTTTTTCAAGCTTGAATTTTAAAAGGTAGCCATAGTAGCTCCTAACCGTGCCCCGGTTACCGCTTATTTGACTCAATATGGAGTCCCTAATGCCAGGGCTGATCTTATCTTTGTTGTTGAAGTGGATAATGCACATCACTTTGCGGTATTTTATTCTTGGGTCACCTTTCCGACAGTAGATGGAAATGATCAATTCTTTCACGAATATACTGCCACCGCGCTTCCGTGAGATTATCGGCCTTATTGATCTCTTGAAGTTCAGTTAACGACTTGGCAACACACCATATGGTTTAACGTAGTCCTTCCTCATCCAGTGGTCCGTTTAGGTCCCTTATCATTTGATGGGGCCACGTGGCCCTTTTTGGCTGGGTATTCCCTACATCCAAATTATCTTAATGTTCCAGTCACAGAGCAACTTATATTACAAATTTCATTAATACGTCTACATAGAGCTGGTATAGTGTTCATGTCATACAACATACAGGTGCGACCACCTGGAGTTGCTGCATGGCCACTGGGACCCAGTGGTATAGTTATCAGTCCTGTCATGATGAATTCAGTGATGGGCAGGCATCTGCAAAATAAGGACAAGCTTCCTTATTGGATTGCTGAAACATTTGGCTAACTTGAAGCTGTTTTTCCAAATACCAAACCTGTGGAGAATTAAAAGATTTTGACCATGAGCTTACCTAAAGACCTTGTTTCCGAGTTTGCTGATTGTAACACTTGGGGTAGAGTGTTTGCAGCAGTATATTCAATATGTTTCCGCACCCCCTCAATGACCGTACTCCCTTCCATGATAAAACGTGTTCAGGATGAACATGGGTCCTAAGCGACCCTGGAGTTTGGAATGGGACTGGTGGGAGTGTTCGACATCGTTTGCTATATGATCCTTGCTAATGTGAAGGGAGAAGATGTTAGCTTATAAGCGGCACAATACTTGGAGGCTGTTGCTGTTGCAGACAAACAGCGTGAATTACCAAAGATTATTTCCAAAGTGTATGAAACCTTAGGGTGCAACAGTCTGTGAATGAAGCCTTTTACTCAACCTCAACAAAAAGCCCAAACTGATAAGGATGGATGCCCGTTCTTTCCTAAAAAGAACTAGAGAAATAAAAAAACAGGGGCAGCAACCACAGAGCAAGGTTTGCGTGCTGGTTCATCGACACCTGATTCGTTCTAAGCATACTCCTGATAGATTCCAAATCCCTGATCAGTGCTCTCCTTATTCTTTGCAGGACACATCGGACTCTCAAATCGGTGGCAAGGAGTGCCAGGATAGCAGCAAAGATGCGACCACTCAACAAGGGTGGGATCAACCACAACAGTTTGATGTAAAAGTCAAACAAGAGGGGCTGCCTCGTTTTTGACCCCCGTATCAAAAGAAGAAAGTTGCCGCTTTAACAGCGAAGTATGCCACAGTTGGTGAGAACGCTATTCCTAGATTGGACATGGGCAGTGACTCTGCTTGACAGCGCGGCGGAGGTTACCATAGTGCAGGAGGCACTACATCCCTGTCTGGAGGTGAAAGCAACTGATACATTTATTAAAGTAGAAACAGCAGGTACTCAAGGTGCCCCCCTGGATAGACTCTGTGAAATTGTCTTCCAAATTGAGGGGGATATACAGCGTACAATTACTACGGTTTTCTCAGATAATCTTACTTCCTCGTATGAAATTTTATTGGCGGAGGCCGATTGGCCTCCACCACTTGCTCTGGCGGCTTCTAGAGGGGAGGACTTGATACTTCTATGTTTTTCACATTACATGAGTGAGGAAGCTAAACAGGCTTACGTGTCTGAGTGGGCATTGGCCATTTCCCCAGCAGAGTATCGCAATCAAGTGGTCTGGGATAGAGGTTCACCGGTGCATGAGATACCATTACAGTCTATGCCAAAGCCACAACCACAATATCAAATCAGACGAGAGGCTAAAACTCCTTTTTGTGACATTCTGACTCAAAATGAATATTAAGGTGTAATTAAATCGTGTGTATCACCGATGAATAATCCTCTCTGGTATTGATGCCGGGTGGTTCATATCGCATTGTATTAGATTATCGAAATTTGAATAGTCATTGTTGTAAGTTTGCGGTAAAAAAGCATTCAAAGCTCTGTGCTAATGAACGGCATTGTTCATAAAAAATACAAAATGACACAGGATATATCCAATGGTCTCTACAGTCACAACTTGTCTCCAGAGAGGCGTGACTTGACAGCATTTACAGCTGTCGGAAATCAAAAAAGATGTACTTGTTTGCTTATGGGGTGTAACAACAGCCCCGGGGCTTTTGTTGCACGTGTTGTATCTCTGTTACACAGTATAGACCCAGATGCGTTCTCGTACGTAGATAATTTTCATCTGACAGACGACTAACTAATACAGCATCTTGTCCGAGTCAACCAAATTATTCTGTCCTTTGCCGACTATGGATACAAATTCAATTTTTCTTAATCACACATCGCAATGCTCTTTTTGGGCTATGAGCTCAATATTGAAGGTAGGGAGTTAGCCCCCCGATTTCTGGAGAAATATAATCAATTGCAACCTTCGTCTACACTGAAGAAGTTTCAGTCTTTGCTGGGATTTTAAAATTTTGGGAGGACATACATACTTGACTATATCTAGCATATCAAACCGCTCTATGCATTGGTACAACCTACATATTCTTCTGCCTGCTGGCTTCCGGAATTTACTTATATTCTACAATCTTTTACAGTCAGATCTGCTAGCGACTAACTAGTTGTTAATGTGTGATAATTCTACGAACCTGGTCATACGTATTGTACCGGGGATGGTGGGTTTCACTTAATCGATGTTCAATGAAGGCAAAACAGTACCTATTGCATACAAGTCACATTTGTACACAGCAGCTGAAATGTGATTTTCGAATGTCGAAAAGATTTTGACTGCGGTCCAAATGGCGATTCTGAAAGAATACTCAATGGCGCATAGGAAACGTATTCTTATGATTTCGGCTATACCTGCTTTAGAAGTATTGACTAAGTAGAGTGTACGGAACTCTAAATCTTTACATCCCTGTTGAATATAATGGGCTACTTCTTTGACATCGGCTGAAGTCATATTTATATTTGATCTTGCTCTTCAGACACAGGAGTTTTTACATTATGAACATGTTCATCCTCCTTCGTTGTTGTTGCTTCCTTTGGATCAGTACAAATGTATCATTTATACCGATGGCTCGGCTCAAACGGCCATCGGGTCCAAACATGCTTTTTCAGCAGCTAGTGCTGTTGTACCTGGTTCAATTGTAAATGGTGAATTTAAGTCTTCCATTGTGCATACACAGGCACTTGGGGACTGTACGGTGCAATTGGCTGAGCTGCGTGCTCTTGTTCTAGCACTCGAGTTTGCAGATCCTAATTAGGCATGGGCGAATTTTGCGAATTCGCAATTCGCGAATTTGCGGATTTTGCGAATTCGCGTATCCGCAAATTCGTGAATTTGCGAATTCGCGGATTTGTGAATTTTTTAAGTGGGGGGGGTCTTCCATGCGAGTTCACATGCCTCTTGTGTGTATAAAAGGTCCGAGACCGAGAAGAGCAGTAGATGAAGAGACAGACCCTCCTGGTCACAGGAACAGCAAAGGGATTGCGCTCGTGAAAGTCAAGGATGCAAAGGCCTCTATCCAGCATCACAGCTGATTTTTGTTGGTAGATTTGGGAAGAAAGCACACCAAAGGGCATGGTGTAACTATTTTACGATGGCGCCGGCAAGCTGCCAGCGCCATCCTAAAATAGTTACTAAATTAGCTTCAGTAGGAAGCTCTAATAGATAAAATAAAGCAGGTGCCATCGTAAAATAGTTACAACAGGCCAGGCTTCAACTTTTGCCCCCGGATCCGCCGCTCGCGGATTTGCGAATTCTCGGTAAATTCGCGGGAGTTCGCGGATCGCGAATTTACCGAAAATTTGCAAAATCCGCGAGCGGAACGGATTTTGCGCTCACCCCTAATCCTATTGTGAATATTCCTATTGTGTGCAATTCTTACTACTGTGTCCAGTCTTTTAATGACAACTTAGTCTTTTGGTCTCAGAATGATTATCGGGATTCTAAGGGCCGCGCAATAAAGCATAAAATGATTTGGGGTCGATTAGCGTAGCCTAAAGAACGTCTGCCTCTCATACAGGTTATTACTGACCATCAGTGTGTGGGAGCGCATGCTGTTGGTAATTCTTTGGCTGATGAAGCAGCCAAATCTGCAGTAGCCACTTGTTCCGTTGCAGCAGTTACAAGGTCCATGACTAAGACAGATAATTAAATTTTGACAGCTATTGCTGCTATGAAGGATGGAACTGCTTACCTGCAGGGCTTCACTTCAAAGTATTCTTATAATTTATCTCCCGAACAAGTTCCCTATGCTACAATTCCTTCAGCACATGCCGGAGTGTCTGTGACTGTCTCTATTTTACAGCAATGTCATTAGTGGTGTGGTTAATACAACAAACCCGTAATTATGTGCTTTCTTGTGACATTTGTCAACAACTCCAACTGTCAACGGTTTCACGGCTACCATGAACACAGCTATATATATCAAATCAGCCATTTGGCTGAGTATATCTTGATGAATGCAGTCTATTGACTTCTGATTCTGCATATAAATATATTTTTGTTGCAGTTGATTTGTGCACTAGATTCCTATGGGTTTGGCCACAATGCAGCCCTGACTCTTGAAATGTCATTAGAGATTTACGTGTCTTTGTCGGGACATTTGCCTATGGCACCTTCCATTCTGACCAAGGTCCAGCATTTGCCTTTAAGGCGTACAAGGACACAATGAAGTCTTTGGGGGTGCTGGTGCAGTTTTCGTCTCCATACAGGCCTGAGGGCAATTCAACAGTGGAGTGAAAGAAGTCTTTGACAGCCAGAGTCTTAGGTACTGGCAGGAACTGGCTGGCCCATTTGTATGGAGTTCAACGTGAACTTAATAATTTCCGAAGAAGATCTCTGTGTGGGCAGACCCAATACGAAATGCTCTTTGGCAATAAAATGGTTGTGCCAGACCTTGATGGTCAAGACGTTGTGGTGGCAACTGCAACATTTGATGTAGATAACCATTCAACTATGTTACAGGACCTACAACAGACCTGTGACAGCTTCGCTACAGAATATATATCTTCTTCCAATGACACAGGAATGCTGATTCGAGTCAGTGGCTTGCTTTCCAAGATTGGAGATCTGGTACAAGAAAAGCTGGAGAACAAAAAAGAAGTTGGTCCCTCATCTTGTGTACCAGTCCCAGGTCTTGGATTGAAGGGCACTTATACACTGACACTACCACTTTTGCCTGGTTGCTAAGAAAACATACATTGCAGTTGACAATGTCAAACTACACCATCTTGCCGATTCTGAATAGTGTGAGTCCTAGAGTTTCATGCAATGCTATTCCTTTGAATCTGATGACCTCTTTGACTAATGCCTGTGTCGTTGAGGGTGAGATGGAGACTACTCTTAACCTTTTGCCTATTGTACCTTCATCCTCTTCCAATGCAAATGTCGAGTATGCTTATCCTGCGGATGAGTCCCATATTGAAGTGACAGACAGTCCTTTACATCATCAAGCTGATGCTGTGCTGCCACTGTTAATGAACGTGGGAGTAAGCAGTTATTTTGGGGACCGTACAAGCTTCTCTTATGACTCTTCCTCCTCATCCTCCTCTGTGGCACCTCCACCAACACAAACAAATATTTTCGTCTCTTGGTTCAAAAAGACTTACCTGGTCCCACCCTGGAACTACAGCTGGTTGGTGATTATCTGGATGTCGATTGGGCTTGTGACAGTGTTCTTCTTGCTCATCAACGGTCATTATTTACCAGAACGCTCTTCTGTAAAGTTGGTTGGCGGAATTCTGCCTCCCCAGACATCATCCCATATCATGAAACGTAATTTCGGCTTTCCCTGTTAAAGAAGGCATCATTTGGGATAAAGTTGCATTCAAAACCTTTGGTTCGACGGAAGTGCTCAAGATACCATACGTGGTTTGTGTTTCATTAGGAGATGTGGTAACACAGGACATACATTCTGATGATTGGGATGATTGAGGTGAACAAATACATTCATTATTTTCTGATTTAAAGTATTCCGCTGCTTTTGATGCTGAACATTTGTCTTTTAAATTCTGCCAATTATGCTGATTTATTCTCTTATCAACATTATGGCCATCATTTCTTGCACAAAACAAATACGTTAAGACTTGTTTTTAATTACACGCAGTGGGAACATTTTCCAACTCCCTTACAGGGGAGTTCCAAAGTTCTTAGAAATAAGTTCATCTGTTTCAATGATTATAACACGTCCAATTCAGAGTCCTATTTCTTTAAAATTAAAATTGTCGTCTCAATCTTAATTTATTCTGACACACACAAAATTAATATATTCAAATTTATTAAAAGAACTGAATTGGCCTTACAGGGTTATGATCACTAGAAACATACAATTGATTTGAAATCGATTTAGGGCACTAAAGCTTGGCAGGTCCAGGGAACCGAAGCTATGCATCGTGCGTGCCTCATTCTGACTCAAATATTATTTTTAAATGACACAGTGCACTAAAATGCTTGATTTGGCCTGGCTACTGCCAAAAATCAGAATATTCATCCATTCTATCATCGGCTGGGTATGATAATTGGCTTAAATACACCAATTGTACCATTGATGTACTACAAGAACTGAATTGGCCTTACAGGGTTATGATCACTAGAAACATACAATTGATTTGTAATCGATTTAGGGCACTAAAGCTTAGCAGGTCCAGGGAACCGAAGCTATGCATCGTGTGTGCCTCATTCTGACTCAAATATTATTTTTAAATGACACAGTGCACTAAAATGCTTGATTTGGCCTGGCTACTGCCAAAAATCAGAATATTCATCGATTCTGTCATTGGCTGGGTATGATAATTGGCTTGAATACACCAATTGTACCATTGATGTACTACAAGCTCTATTTCAAAATGACAGTTTCATTTTCTCTGATGTTGACCCCTCAGGATGGTTGCTGTGGCAAACCAATTCCAATGCATATCAACTGCGTTTTTATAATGGGACTACACACAAACTAGACCTAATCCCCGTTACCCACATTCACACTCGGTCACAACATATTCGGTGGGAAAATTGTCTCAACAATCGTTGGAACACTTCACTTTGTCGTCAGTGAAACAACACCTGTCACTCTTGTTGAGCAACATCAATTTGGATGATTTTATTTTGGGTCCTAAAACTCCCAAATCAAAGCGATTAATCTATGAGAATTACAATCAATTATGGAAACTTTCGTAGGTGGAAGCAGCATTCAGTCTGCGCCAAATTGACAAAGCAAATTTGGAGTAAGTTCTTGTAGTAGTAGACAACAGCATAAATACACTGTCTTCCTGCATTTATACTTTGGATAATATGTTTTCGTCTGTTATTGATAGTGTTCAAAGTGATGTATCTGTGTTATATCATGATCAAAATCAATTACGATATGTGATGCAATTTGCATGGATGTTATAAACTCTCAAAATGGGAAAGGTACCATGGGATTATTTGAATGCTTCTGCTTTGTTTTTACCATGTAATCTAACTGATAAACAGAGATTTATGTCCATGAGAGATACTGCATACATGCTGTTACACATTGAACAATTAGAACATTTTCTCTAGCGGAGACTGATTTGACTGTATGGTTAAATCATGGCGTTATCTCTCTCCCATTTTCGCTGTTTCAATTTAAATCTTGCATGAGACATTTCTAAATTGGCTAATTTGAACCCTTGAGTAGTGCCTTTCCCCATTAAATATGGTCCCTACCTTTCACCTACAGATGTCAACTGGAGAGTAAGGAAGTTTTCCTAACAGACCCACAGTTGGACACTCCCTAATTTGCAAACAAGTTAAGTTGAATAGCGCTTGAAATGTGTCCGCACCTAATCTGGCTTGTTTTTTGAGAGGGAAGCCTGTCCCGGCAATAATTCCTGCTCTCACTTTGCTTTCTAACGTCAGTTATCTTATTTCTATTAATCACGACTGCTGTGGCTTACCGACAGGCATCCGGTATATAGTAAAAAGTTTCTCAATGAGTTACTTGTTGTAGGAATGTGCTTTTTCCACCCCCACATGGGAATGTAGATAGTTCCCTTTTGCCTTCCATTCTGACTTTGAAAACAGATTTAAATCAATGGAGCACATTCAAAGCGCTATTGTTTCAACAAGAAGTGTCTCTCGCTTCGGCTAAAGAGACCTTTGAATTGCAGGTGGCTAGAACATCTAGTGAGAGTCAGTCACTGTTGAACATGAATCTCCTGCTTCATTTTGGAGAACTAATACATCAAATATTTAATTTAATATAAAAATATAGAGGTACTCGCTCATTTTTTAAAACTTGTGGGATCCAGCCTTGTGACTTCTTTTCAGACGATTTTTGCAGTAATACTGGCCTTTATCCATTCTATTTTTTCCAGTGCCTTTCGGGGTTCACCTTAATATTAGCGATGGCAGGTGGCATCCTGATTCTTCTGCTACTGTTATGCAATGGCTGTCCATCATGTGGTGAAGCACAGACCTGGCCAATTGCAACGGTACCGTGACCCTATGCAACAACTTTTTGGATGCTTGCCATTAGCGACGCTTAGTGTGAGTTAAGGACTAACTTTTCGCTTTGCCTACTTCACTTGCATGCAACCTGTGTTCTACTGTAAGCAGTGCCCTTTCCATTGGGCCTTGGATGTATGCTTCTCCAATACGTCATGCACAGTTCTGGGTTATGACATGTTTATGGGTCCATTAGTGCCCCATGACCAGGCCTGTTCTCGGGATGACCGTATGGTGCGTGCTGCTGCACTTGGAATGTATGCTGAGTGGAATATCTGTGCGGCTGCACAGAACCTCTTGCAATGGAGTGTCATCAAATACCACACAAGTTGCTTGGATATGACCTTCGAGGCATTGGATTATGAGGAACATGTGTGTTCCTTTGAGCTAATTCATTGGATTGCATCCCCTTTTGCCCTGAACAAGGGATGAACTATGGGAACGAATTGCATTCTTAAGTTCACGTACTTTGATGGATTTTCCACTTTCAAATTAATCCCGTTCACAATGAACAAAAAAATGTTACATGAAAATTTATTATTTTTTCTTTTTCTTTTTCTTTTTCCAATTTGACTTTTTTGAGTGCTTCTGGACTCTGCTTACCTTTGAACTCTGTTTGGGTCTTTTATCTATATGCTACGACTTGGCCAATGGGGTGTCATATGGCCATTAGGGTCATTGTCGACATTGGTAAGGTTAGCATGAGTTCTGCTGCCATGATGCTGCTTTTGCACACGATACTACATGACTTTATTTTGTAAGACTCTGTTTGAGCCTCTCATATGAGAACTACCTGCTTTCTGCATTCTCTGCCTGTTCCTGAATGTTAGTGTGAAATGGTGTGCAAGGTCGATAAACAATTCCCCTTGTTATTCTGTTCTGGTCAGTCCCTAGCACCTAGACAAAACATGCTAACACAGCTGCTGCTGGAAACTCGTGCTTTTATATTATGGGGATGCATTATGTTCTAACACACACTTGGAGAGGGACCTTTGCAGGGAGAAGAGCTGTGCTGTTCCTATGATGTAGAAATACCAACTAGGCACTAAGGTATGGGGTCTGTTGACAAAGCCCAGAGATCTTCCTTTATATAATACAACGTCTTCTAACCAAGGGGAGGGTGGTTAGGCCGTATAGTCCCCTATCCACTGTCTGTATAGGATGACATCCCCCTTCATAAACTGTGGACTTGCTACAATACTAACTGTTTTAGGTTAATGTGTGTTGCTGTTGGTAGTGGCTCGTGTACTGCATTATAGAGCACTACAGCTTAAAATATTTTTTTTGAATTATAACAGTGACTTTGTCAATTCTTATTGTGGACAGGTACAACTGAGTAAGCGAAAGGGTACATCTTGTTACCGCGATTCCTGAGAGAGTCGGGAATGTTGTGTTCTGAGTTTTCTGATCATTTGCAGATCTGTGATTATAGAGGAGAGCCAATGGGACACTATAGCCAGTCAGTCCTGGGATTTGGGGTACTGAGGCAGAAGGAAAGCTTAGCTCCTATACACAGAGGTCCCATTTTCCTGTGCCTAGTTCTGTGCATGTACAGAATCCCTACAACAGGGGCAGCCCTCATCCTGCTAGACCTCTCAGCTACTTTTGACATGGTAGTCCATGGACTGCTGCTGAAATGCCTGCTGGAAATCAATGTCACCAGTCGTGCTTGGGATCTGATAAAATCATTTTTGTTGAACAGAGTACAATCGATCAGGCTGGTTGAATTTACCTCTCATCCCTTCTCTTCACCATGCGTGATCCCTCAGGGGTCCTCGCTCAGCCCAACTTTATTTAAAATATACATCACACTCTTAAGTGGGGTAATCAAATGTTTCGGCTTTTTTCGATTACCTCCTACACAGATGACACCCAGACAGGCACCTCATTGAGCAAGGATGACACAGGCATATCCTCCAGATTCTGCGACTGCATGCAGGCAGTCAGCACATAGATGAGTGGACACTGTCTCAAACGGAATACAGGTGTTAGATTTGGGGTCTCTAGTTGGCACCTGTGACAATTAGGGACCCTTGTGTCTAGTCAGGCTAAGGGGGTACACTCCTAAAATAACCCTTGCTCACCCCCTTGGTAGCTTGGCACGAGAAGACAGGATTATCTCAGAGGCAATGTGTAAAACATTTGTGAATAAATACTTTAACCCAGTGGTAACACTACAGATGGACACCACACAGTTGTATATCTTAAAAATAAGTAGTCTGTATATAGATTTAACATAAGACCACAAACGACAAAAATCCACAATACTGTACTTAAAATGGTAGAATTAGCTTAGTTCTCTTTAGATCCTAAAATCCGGCACTTTTGAGTCAATGTACCTTAAGATGTGTAACGCAGGGCAACAAAGGTGTTGCAGGGAAGGTGATGTGGTAGTCCCATACACGCAAGGACGGTGATGCATTGAAGGTCTGATGCAAAGAAACAAAAATTACGCTTTTTCCTTGATGCAACACACTTACCGGTGATGAGGCGGCATCTGCTGCGACGTTGATCCTCTTTCCCAGCGATGCGAGTTGCTTCCACCATGATACGAGCCGCAACAGGCCCTGCAACACTCTTCCCAATGATGCGGCTGCATCTGCTGCAACGTCGATCCTCGTCTCCTGGTGATGCAGGGGTCTTTGGTGGACCTGCGATGACTC
This sequence comes from Lissotriton vulgaris, assembly GCF_964263255.1. NCBI lineage: Eukaryota > Metazoa > Chordata > Amphibia > Caudata > Salamandridae > Lissotriton > Lissotriton vulgaris. The sequence continues at coordinate 528,977,071 of NC_141694.1, forward strand.
AGCAATTCTTCTGTGACACGCTTCCCGGTGATGCAGCGGCGTCTGTTGTGACATCGATCCTCTTCTCCGGCGATGCGAGGCGCTTTGTGTTGTGAAGCGACAGCGGCAGTTCGGCAACACGCTTTCTGTTCTTGAGTCGCACTTCCAGCTCCTTGCGGCACTCAAGTCCTCAAAAAGTCTAGCTCAACTGCAGGCACTACAAAAGAATTCTTGAGGAGCTGGTGGGTGAAGTCCGTTGTCCCTGAGACTTCAGCAGGAGGCAAGCTCTTTCTCAAGCCCTTGGAGATCCTTACACAATTTGATGAAAGTACACACAAAGTTCGTCTCTCCTTTCTTTGGCAGACAGGCAACCACTACAGGCCAATCCCCCCAAGCAGCACTTTAGCTTAGGGATAGTCTCTCCTCAATCTCTCTGGTTCTACTCCTCAGCAAAGGTTTCTTCTTGTTGTCCAAAAGTGATCTAAAGTTCTGGGGTTTGGGTCCCCTCTTTTATACACGATTTCTCTGTGTTCTCTGAAGGTGGAGAGGCCTCTGCCTAGTCCAAACCAGTTCTGGTCAGTACTGGAGCACTCTGTTTACATGAAATTTCCTTTTACAGGGCAGAGACATCAGACACACCACAGGAGGTGGAGCCAGCATTGTGGAGGGAAGGCACGCCCTATTCAGGTTCCCAGGTGCAACTCCTCTCTCCCATCCATATGCAGATCACTTTATTCAGCACTGGGTTGACTCACCCTGTCTCCTGGAATCCCCCAGCCCCTGTTACTCAAACTCCAGACAAGGAATACACAACCTAGTAGAGGCAGGCTTGGATAGTTAGGCAAGAAAATACCTACTTTCTAAAATTGGTATTTTCAAACACAGAATGTTAAAACCAACTTCACTAAAAGATGTATTTTATCATTCTGAGTTCACACATACTCAACTCGAATTGCTACCTAGTTACCTGAGTCAGTTAGGATTATAAGATGTAATTATCAAACTGCCCATTCTGGCCTATGGGGAATAGGTAGCCTTGCAATAGTGAAAAAGGAAAATGGTTGTAATTCACTATTGGGACATGCCACACACATCAGTGCTTGTCCTACCTTATACTTACAATGCACCCTGCCCCTGGGCCTACAATAGGGGTGTCTGATATGAAGAAAAGGGAAGGTTTAGGGACTGGCAAGTGTGTGCACTTGCCCAGTCCACATGGCTGTACCAGACTGCACCCAGGCTCTGCAATAGCAAGCCTTAGATACACTTTTACAGGCTGCTTCTTTGGGTGGCACAACCAGTGCTGCAAGCCCACCAGCAGCGTTTGGTTTACACGCCCTGGGCACTCTTGGTGCACTGCATTAGGGTCTGACAGGTAAACCAAACCAGCCAATCATGGAATCACTAATCCATACATTAATTTAAATAGGGAGAGCATATGCACTTCGGCACTGATCAGCAGTGGTAAAGTGCCCAGAGTCATAAAACCAACAAAAACAGGTCAGACAAAATACAGGAGGAAGGCAAAAAGTTCAGGGACGACCCTGCAAAACGGGACAAGTCCAACAGCAGGGAAAACAGAAGTGATGCTTTTCAGAGAACAAACGTCCTTCTGGTCCCCGTCCTGCTGGCCACCATGTATGGGCCCTCCCCAACTCTTGTCAACAAGACCCAGAACCCGGGAATCTTCATTGACAAGATATTATGATATTTCAACCATGTCAGTACTCTATCTTCCTCCACTTTTTTCACCCTAAATTTTTTTTAAAAGATTCTTCTGTTTGTTCCAGTCCAACTTCAAAAATGTTTTAACAGCAACTCTTATAATGACCAAGTTGGACTATTGCAATGGTCTATTACTTACTGCACACCAATACATCCTTAAGGGACTGCAAATTTGACAAATTACGGTGACAGGTGTTCTGCTAAAACTTCCAAGGCATCATTCTGTAGCGTCTGCAATCAGGAACTTTCATTGGCTCCCTGTCAAACAGTGCATCACTTTCAAAGCACTCTGCATCACTTAAAAGGCACTCAATGGCTTAGGTCCCGAATTTTTCAAACAAAGCTTGAAATGGTACACCCGGAGACGAATTCTAACTCCACCATGGCCAAACATGTTGAAGTTCCCAAATTTAAACACTCCACTAGGGGAGGCAAAAGTTTCTTTCTGGGAACAACAGCAACCTGGAACACCCTACTACTCTATAATAAGAGAGCAGCTAATCTTATTATCTTCTGAAAGCTTTAAAACCTGTTTTCTTAACACCTGGTAAGCTTTCTGATCCTCCTGCATATCTCTTCTCCTGTATCAAAGCTGGCGCCAAAGCACCCTGGGGTTATTGAGCGCTTTAAAAATATTTTAACATAACAGTACATTGCACCATATTCATATAGAAGTAAAGGCAGTTATCTATAGTAGGAACTTCTTAATAGATAGGAATAATCCTGTTGCGTATTATAAAGCTTACATTGGGCCTCATTTATGAGTCCTTGCGTCACTTTTACGCCGCCAGTGCGTCACTTTTTGTGACACACCAGTGGCGTAAAAAAATGCGCCTTGTTACGTCATATTTACAAAGTGACGCATCTAGGTAGATGCGTCACTTTGTAACCCCCTGCGCCACATTATACCTGCGCCAGGTATAATGTATGCAAGGGGGGCGTATTGACGCAAGGAAGGGTCGTAGAAGTGACGCAGTGAAATCTATGAGATTTCACTGCGTCACTTTTAGGACACCATTGCATCAAAATCCTTCACCTGCCTCACAGCAGGCGTAAGACTGATGCAGGCCCTTTCACATGGGGCTTGCCCCATGTGAAAGGACGCATTGCTAGAGTTGCGTCACTTTTGTGACACACTCCAGCAATGCGTCACTTTTGCGATTACAGATACGTCAGAAATACTGAAGTATCTGTAACTCCTTGCGACATGATGCGTCATACATTAAATATGATACATCAGGAATGTCGCAAGGAGTGTGCACGGAAAAGTGACGCATTGCTGCTTTCACGCAGCGATGCATCATTTCTCATAAATGAGGCCCATTATGTTTAAGCTCTAGGAAGAAACATAGGTTCACGAAATGTGATTGTCAACTGCTGTGGGATTTTCTTCTTCTGTTGCTCTCAACATGTCTCTGGCTGCTTCACCATCGTGCTTATGTTCAGGCCCTAGAAATGTCCACTGTTGTGAAATCTCCTTCCAGTTATTTGAATTTCTTTGTTAACCTTCTACAAACTTTCATGTAGGAACATACTCAATGTAAACTGACCTTGATATGCTGTTTCTTTATTGCATTCTTTTTCTGCATTTACCAGCTGCTCTTTTCATCAATGTATGTATTGTTAGTAGGCCTGATTAAGAGTTTAGCGGTCCCTTTGGCATAAAATTCACTGTGGCTGACTAAGCTGTTCGCCCACCATATTACAGTGTTGTCAGATTTCAGAATGAAAGACCGCCAGAGCACTGCCACCACCCATTTGCCCAACCCCACGTCGTTGGTCGGGGAAAAGCAGTTGCATACGGAGGCACAGAGAGGTTTCTCTGCTGAACAAATTATGAGTTTGCTTTCCGAAGAGTCTGGCATGGTGGTGGGACTGTGTATTCGAGTTGTCAGAAATGAAGAATTTGGGGTGCATTTCTTCCCTTCAGTCGCTGATTTGAATCCCTTCCTCCTGCTCCCCCTCCCTTCACAACCGCATCTTGACACCAAAGAAAACGGGGCATATTACCAAGCAATAGCGATAATTATCGCTATTGCTTGGTTAGAGACAAAAATTTACTACTAAGCTGCGGCGATTTTTATCGCAAATAAACCCTGGTATTACCAAGGTTTATCGCAAATGCGATAAAAATCGGCCGCAATGCATGAATATCGCTGAAAAGTCAGCGATATTCATGCATTACCGAGCTAATGCTCTTAGCCATGTTATCCATCTCCCATTGGATAACATGGCTAAGAACTGCTCAGGGCAGGTGTTAGCTTTTGGAGATATGCGCGTAGCGCGAATATCTCCAAAAGTTGATAATAGGAGATAGCGATGTTAGCGACTGTTTCCAGTCGCTAACATCTTGGCACGCCCACTTTGCATGTCATTAGTGATAAATATCACTGACATGCAAAGTGGGGCCCAAAATGGTCGCTATCTCCTACTAGCTGTCGCTAAATGGTGTTAGCAACAGCTAGGTAATAGGGAGATAATTTTATCTCCGCTTTCTTGGCTTTTAAAGCCAAAAAAGCGGAGATAAACCCCCTTGATAATATGCCCCAACATTCCTTCTGGAGCCAAAATCCAGGTAAGCCTGTTACCCATTAACTGGAATGTGCACATATGTTCCTGACTCCAGCATTAGGTAGTAGACATTTTTTCACATGTATCATGCACATGTGTACTTCGGCAGTTATGCAGGCAAAATATATACACCAGCGTTGACAATATGAAAAAAACATTCACCGCTGTCAGTAAGACCGCCGCCGGCCCATAAGAGACATCGCAATACGGTAGTCTTCTTCGGACCTTCACCACTGGGGTCTGACAGCCAAACTCGTAATAAGGCCAATAGTCTTTTTTGTTTTAATGATTAAGGATGTTTTGTGATATTCTTTCTCGTGTGAGTTGCAATTAAAGATAATTTTTCATATACTACACAAGTATTTGTCTTTAAGAAACTTTTCTCTGCACAGCCAAAGAAAATCTCCATTCTATGCCTAAAAAAATGCCAAGCATCTTACATTAGTCAAATTTGAGAAAACATGGAGACAAAATCTGAGCAGCAAAGAACTTGCACAGCTACAGATCTTTACCCTCTAGCTCATTTTGTCTCATTATGTCAGATGATCTGTTAATTCAAAGTGACGTTTGCTCAACAGCTGGCAATGTTTTCGACTTGATGCTGGATATCCACAAACCATGATCTCCTTTACTAGCTTTCGCATTTCAAATTATGCAATGCAGAATAAAAAACTGCCAAAATAAGAAATCATTCTGTGATGTATATTTATTGCGTTTTAGCTGAAATATAACAATAGGAAACATTGGCACATAGTGATCTGAGGCAAGTTCATTGTAATGACTCGATTACATGGGTCAATTGTTCTCATTAAATAAGTAATCCGGATGCATAATATATATTCTATGTACCTTTGTTTATAAACCCGTTATTTTAGCTAAGGACCTGGTTCATTATTTATTAATTACAATAGAATGTTAACACCTCACAGATTCTTTTGATTCAGGAAATCGCAATCACTTTTGTAATGCAAACCATCTGCACAAGCCATTCAGAACTTTGATGAAATAAAAAACATAGTTTGGTTAGCAAAACATATCATATTCTACACTGAACCAGAGAGACTGTCAATCCTTGCGTCTGAGGTAGGATTCGCAGCTTGAAATGGAGGTCTGTTTTACTGAATTATGCTCAGTGTTCCAGGGATGTTGCCTGACATCAGCGTTAACAGCTGGTTAACGACTGGAGCCATAACACTGTTTTTATGTTTCTGGCTCCATTCCAATTGACCGCCAGATGGAATTTAACAAAAAGCATATTGTAATTGTCAGAATGTTTTAGCAGGTACCGTGCAGTATATTATTGTATATAAAATGTACATGCATGGTTAAACACCTGATGGCACGACAATGAAGAGCTATTGCTTTAATGTATCTCCACTCATATCAGTATACTACTGTCTTGGAAATAAATCTTGCACATACATGGTGACCGTTGAAAGTACTTCACTGTCTTTATCGTGAACTACGATTTGTACTGCCGGATATTTTCCTGAGTCCACTTTTCCAAACGTTTTATATAAATGTATTGAAGAACATTTAAGAATGTGATCTGAGCGCCAAGGTTTAAGTGTGTTACTATAGCTCCCTCCATTGTTGGTGGTCTCTCTACTATGCAACAGGCATTTTTGGTAACGTAGGAATGTCCCGTCCAATAATTTTTAGCAAGATAAACACTGCTACTGGGTCAAGGCATTTTAGACTTGATCTGAGCTTGAGGTCAAGCCCAGAGACTGATTGTCGGACCTAAGGGCCAGATGTAGGTAGCTGAATACCGGTCGTTAATGGCCGAAAATCGGAGAATTTCCCATTATCGACCGGTATATAGCCCTTTCTAATGTAGGAGGCTGGAAATAAGGATTCGGTAATTTACTAATTCCATATTTTAAGGAATCAGTAAAATACTGATTCCTTATTTTAAGGAATCAGTAAATTACCGATTCCTAAAAACCTATGTAGGTAGCACTTCAGTGAGTGCATTTTTGCTTTAAGGATTCGTTATTTACCACCAACTACAAGTTGGTGGTAAATACCGAATACCTTTAAAAAAGCAATAATTTGCTTTTTTCAAGGTGCCATGTGGCAGACATAGGGCATATATGTGCGCCACATGTGCACACATGCACGATTCAGGGGTGCAACAGGGTGTCAATGTGACACCCTGCCACCCTTGAATATGCTCCCGCTATTACAGATTCAGTAAATACCGAATCGGTAATAGTGAATGGCTTCCCATTCATTCCTATGGGCCTCCAGGCCCATAGAAATGAATGGGAAGGTATTCCTTGTTAGCGAATTGGTATTACCAAATTGGTAATAAGGAATATTACCGAATCGGTAAATGTTATCTATTTTTTACCTACATCATATTTACCGATTCCTAAATACCGAATCGGTAAAATTCGGTATTTAGGAATCAGTAAAATGAGATTACCTACATCTGGCCCTAATTTGTCTCTCTACAATGATTCTTTACTTGAGCAGACTATTGCTCCAGGACGAAAGCATACTGGATAAACATGTATGGCACACTTATGTGCTTATTAATCCTGATCCGCATAATAGAAATTGCTCTGCAAATTACTACAATGGCTTTTTCACCTTTTCTTAAGCAATTATCTAATAGGGAACCATAGGACTTTAAGGGTCTAAGTTCCAGACCTGTCCTAGAGTTACAATTTCAATGGTTCTTTATTGCAGCACAAAAGTGTAAAGGGAGGAAAAGTGATCAATTAGCAAATTAATAATTCTCTTGGACACACAGTACCACAGACAACTATGTAAGGTTATTTGATTTATTACAAATCAAAGAATAACTGAACATAAAGACACCTCAATAGGAAGGTGTAGAAATACATCGGAATTAGCATGAAGCCAAATCTGTGTATTCAGTTTAGAAGCAGAATGCAAAAGATCAGAAAACATGAGTCCAAGTTTCCCTGCATCCAGGGTTGGTAAAGTGAAAAGCATTAAATCTATCCCTACTCGAATACTAAAGGGGTATCACTACTAAAGCATCTTGAAGAAGGAGAAGAAAGGTGTCAGCATGTGCAGTCATCCTAAGAAGTCTTGCCACAATCAATGGGTAATGCAGCATAAAGCTACAGAGACAGTGATTGCTCTAAGATGCTCTCTTTCCAAAGGTGAAAGAGGGCCACTTTCCCTACTTCTAACAACACATATTTGTAGGTAATATTCCCAGAATCCAGTTCATATCTCACCATCTGCTCTTGGTACAACCCTGAAGGGTTTTTTCCACTGGACAATAGTGTTCTTTCATTGATGCATTTTGTCCTTGGTTCACAGCCCTTCTCCTCCTTGAAGCACAACTACCTTCCTTTAGGGACTTAAGCCACTAAATAGTAACTTCTCTCCTTGCCTGACTAGTAAAACAAAGACTTTATTCTAACTAACAGGAGCGCTTCTCTCACTTGCAACACAAAACATGAGAAAGAACATATTCCACATCACACATGAAATTCAAATTGTTATTTCTAAAGGGAGAGTTGCCAGGGAATTGCATTTCAGGCCTACAAAATTCAGCTAACATAAGAAAGCATCACATGAGCGTTATGAATTTGCATAGAAAATAATGCACTTTCAATTAATGTATTTACCTTCATGTAAAATGACGCAATTAATAATCACATTTAGTATATGAATAATTGTCAGTTGCACAACATGGGTTCTTCACTTTAGTGTTTTCTGCTAGTTACATTAATTTTCTACATTAAATCTCATTGTTGCTTTTCAATGACATAAAACACATCACATTTTTCTTTTAGCATGCTTCACGATTCTAACACTTTGAGTTAATACAACAAAGGATTACATGAGGTTGCGTTTTGCATGTGATTTTAAATTTATAACGCATCCCTACAAGAAAATTGGAGTTTCCACTGTATCAGGACAATGGCTGATTGTCAGAACCCTTTTTTGCTCATGCGTCTGAGATGAATGGCACATTTTTCAAACTCTACGCAGAAAACTAGCAGGTGAGTTGAGAGTGAGGAGTTGTTAAACCTGTGGAAATTCAGTTGAAAGTGGCAGATGTTTCTATTTTAATAAGTGTCAACTACATAAATAGTTTCAGGCAATTCCAAGGATGTGCCCTGTGCTCGTCAGAGAGAAACAGCGAAATGAGTTACACGTGAAAAAATGAAACTAGGAATTTATTCTAAAGCACACATGAAGCAAAGTTTGTCTACTGTGACATGTAGGTATCAGTGGAGCTTTGCTAAGTACAGAAAATTATCGGTTTTTGATATGCTTGGGTAGCTAAATCCCATTTTGGGTGCATGACATAGTATGGGGGAAAACAATATCAACTGACTAAAATGTAAAAATAATATTGTTTGAGAAAATATCACTATACCTAATTACCAAAAACACAAATATTGATGACAAAAATATTGCCATAGTAAATAACAAAATTGAAAACATAACGCTTGTTTTGATGGGGCCCAGTCAGGCTGTTGTTGGGGGTATCCACCATCCAGCAGCATCACCCTGGTGGGATCCCAGCCCTAGGTTGCAACATTTGCCATCTTCTGCAATCCTTTGCCTCCCCCACTTAATCTTGCTGAACCGCCAATCACCCTGGTGGGACTACAAGTACCAGGGTGCAACGCAAGTTCTTACTGCCTCACCACCGCGGTGCCGGACGCTGGTTTTGCTTGGGCACAGTTGGGGGTATCCACCATCCAGGAGCACACCCTGGTTGGACCCCAATCCGAGGGTGCACCTTCTGCCTCTCGCACTTAATCTTGCTGGTGGGCTACAAGTCCCAGGGTGCAACGCAAGTTCTTACCACTACCGCAGGTGAGAGCGAGGTGCTTGCAACACCCCCCTTGGCTCAGACTCCCCTATGGTGACTTGCGGGTAAGATGTTGTTGGTTCCATACATTTATAATTTTCTTTCTTTTTGTGTCACCATCCGGGTAATACCCCTGGAATTGCACCCATCAAAAGTACTCTGCTGAACAGTATGTAGTCATTTGATGTTAACTTGTTCAATTGCAGCAGGAATCAAGATGGGCTACTGGCAGGAGCCTCTATTGAGGGATCAGAGGAGTGTCTCTTATACGATCCAAGGGAACATGTTTGTCTATCACTCCCCACTGTAGGGGGCTGGGGAAAATCTGAAACAGTTCTGATAACATTTCCTGTTTGTTGGCCGACTAACTTGTAATCACTTGCACTCATTCAGTAATATCTCAGAAGGACGGGGTTCCTACAAGAGACGTTCGACTGCTGGCCAAGTGTACCTGTGTGTCAGATTTCAGACCCAGACCACAGGAGTCGATGATGGTCCCACTGCTCCTCTACCTCTACTGCCACTCGAAGAAACAACCTCTGAGTCACAGCAAAATCAGGGGGGAAAGGGGAATGGGAAGAAACAGAGAGTCAGCCTTGGCGTTGGAGAACTGGAGTCCTCTCTCGCTTCTGGTCAATGTAGTTGGGGCAAAGGGTGGGTGCAAAATCTGTTCCGCTCGCAGATTTTTTCAGAATTTTTGGCAATTTCTCAATCCGCTAATCTCGCGAAATTGCCAAAGAATCCGCAAATCCGCTCGCGGGCGGATTTTGGTTTTTTTTTGCAGTAGAGGTATAAACACGGTGGCATCTTCTTAGATAAATATGCAGGCAGGATTCATTCTGGCACGATACTCCTGTCACAAAAATTAAACTTCAACAGGAAGCACTTACAGATAAAGCAGGTGCCCGAGTTGAAGCTCAATTTCAGTCACGCATTATAATCAGCCCAAACAACCAATGAGCATGGTCTATGCTAGGCACGTGTGCTTCCTCCCCATATCTACCGTCTACAATTAGACGTCTTACCTACATATGGCCCTCAGCAAGGTTCTGTGGGCCCGATTCATAGAACTAACTTAAGACAAAATCCTAAACTTACTACTTTTGGTTTCACAGAAGTTAGGATTTTGTCTCAAGTTTGTCTTAAGACAAACTTAAGACAGACTTAAGTTAGGATTTTGTCTTAAGTCTATCTTAAGTTTGTCTTAAGAAAAAATCCTAACTACTGTGAATACCAAAAGTAGTAAGTTTAGGATTTTTGTTTTAAGTTAGTTCTGTGAATCGGGCCAACAGACTTGAAAGTGTGCAGAGAATGATCTGGATCAGCCGGTGGTGATGCCTTAGCTGTCCTAGTATCCGTATTACAGGGGGCAAGCACCACCTGAATAGAGAGGATTTTTCCCGGAAAACATTGAAAAGGCTCTCCCACCAGGGGTCTGTGCTTTTAGACTCCCTATATGGAGCGGCAACGGACGTGAAGCTCTGTACAATACAGAAGATTTCTTTAACTTTGTTTTTTTGCAAATGCAGTGCAAGAGGCCAGTGTTAGATGTATCTACCTCTCAAGTTGCCACCCCAGCTTCTACACCCAGGGCAATCATGCCTCTGCCATCCCCACATCAAGACAGTTACCTGGAAGGGGCGTATCATTACCAGTGTGCCAGAGAATGGGAAGACAAGCAAGCGGGTGGGAGCTGAAAGAAAGAAAACTAATATGGGGTTAATAACTAGTGTGGAGGACCTGGATAATCCTGGCGAATCTACAGGAAGTACTGCTAACTCTTGAGCAGACATGGATTATCCATCTTCGGTGCTGAATTTGTTAACGGAGTTACAGAACCAATTTAGAGCTATTGTGTGAAGAAGAACTTGCCCCCCTAGATAAATTCGTAATAATGGGGGATAGTAGGCAAAAACACACTAGTGTAAGTACCACACAAGCCCAACTGAGGGGGAATTATTGTAGCTGCCAGGTATATACCTCAAGTTTGACACCATTAGATAGGCCTTGTGCGCTGAGGAACCAAGATCCATCCACTCTCCTGGGTTCCAGTCGGGTTAATGTCCATAGTTATCAGTTAGGTAAATCTACCCTAAATCCCATAGAAATGCCAGGTGCACCGCAGGCCCAAGACCATATCACCTCCACTGGACCCAGCAGTCGTAATTATGAGATTTGGTATAATAAATCCGAAACAGGGTATAAATAAAAACAACTCCACTCCACTATGGTCTATGGAAAGCGGGAGTGAAGAGAGTTCAGGTGGTAGGCCCGAAGTAATGAACCTGCCCACTATAAACTTACCCTCTGCTTCATCTTCGTATGTAAATATAATGACAGGAGTACCAAAAATTAAAACTGGCCAAAGGAAAAACACAACGGGACCTCTGGAATAAATGTTTGTTGTGGTTGGCAAGGTACAAACAATTCCCCTATAACTGGGCAGGGGAAATCCTAATGGTCCATAGAGTTGATTGGGTGGGAAGCAGTCAAAAGACAATACAAGGGGACTGTGTAGTTTTTCATTTCAAAAATCCCCAGATCGTTTTTAGTATACTAAATCAGAAACATATTCCCCGTTACCCACCCACAGGGATGAGGTCCCTTGCATTAGACTATTTTTATTCTCACTACTACATGCCAGCTACGGCCCATATTAGCCCAGATCTAGTCAGGTGGCCACTGGAACTTCAAAGTGTGGGCCACTGGCACCACCTCACAGACCCTGGCTATTTAATAAACCAGTAACAAATAGATTTGGGCTTCTGGAAGAGGTTGATTGACGTACACTGGTATTGTGACCAGCCCAGGAATCTAGAGACGGAGGTCTGCAAGAGAATCAGAGGAGTATAGTTGCGGCCAGCCGAGCCAGAGCACTTGCCTAGGGGTAGGGTAGGGGCGGATTTAAAGATGCTGTAAATAGGAACACACCAGAAAACCAATGATCTAGTAGGGATACGGAAAGGATCGCCTGCAACATCAGCTACCCTATTCCCCACTCCCCTAAATAATAGCATGTTGAGGGAAGGTCCACCCGAGAGAGTATTACACAACTATACTTTGGATGGTACCCCTGACAAGTGCAACCTAGGTAATAAGTTGAGGGTCTTATCCTGGAATGTTGCTGGTATAAAAAGTAAACTGTCCTGCCCCAATTGGGGGCTTTTTGTGGACCAATATGACGTATGCATGTTTCAGGAAACCTGCGAGCGGGAAGCCTCTCTAAGGGTGTGATATGCATAATTTAATGCCATCTCAGGGGGAAGGGGTAGACCGTCTGGGGGCCTATGCATTTGGGTTGGCTCTCATCTTGGTTGCAAAGTTGAACAGTTGAACCCCTTGTCTAATGACATCCAGTGTGTAGCACTTACTTTTTCCACTAAGCTCAAGATAGCTTTTATTAATGTTTGTTCTCGACCTGTAAGCTTGAGCAATGAATCAGTGACCTTTGACCAATTGAATCTCCTTATTCATACTGTACCCACAAGTGTGTGGTTAATTGTAGGGGGAATTTTAATTGTCAATTTGAGCCCATAGCTGAGCCCACTGACACAGCTCCTAGTGAGGAGGATCTGCAACGGTTAATTCCAGATCCTCAAAACCCATTCATTAAGGCATGTTCCCTGCTAGCACTCCAGATCAACTCAGTCACACTGACCCACTCCCTGAGAGCGTGTAACAGCCATAATAAATTGGATATACCTGGGGGGTTAACATTCAATAGAATAGGTCAGTCCTCCTTGCTGGATTATATCCTAGTGGAGACTAGGCTATGGTGCAGGGTTGTCGATTTTGCTGTCCTGCCGCGACTCGACAGAGATCACAGTGCTCTGACCATGGAACTGGAGATGCTAGATTTTGGAAATGCCATGGTCAGCTGTACCCCCTGGACAATAGATTAATACTCTCCAACAATAGAAGAAGAAGAAGGTGAGGGGCAATTCAGCAGTCACACAATACGCTGGCCACACTATATGCAGCAATTATCCAGTCCCTATTAAGAGTGGGAGAGGCTGTCTCAGCAGAGGGTATTTTACTAACCACCAATAGGGTTGCAGATTCGCAAGCAGTATTAAATTCCAAACTGCTTGATATATTTTATTGAAAGATTCCTTCTAGGGTGAAAAAAGGGGGCTATGCGATCCTGGTTTAACGATAGCTGTCGAAAAGCGGTCCTTGATAGAGGCCATTAAAGTAAAGGATAGGTCCCTAACTAAACAAATTCAAGTGTTGTATTTAGAAAGTATCCAACAAGCAAAAAAGACATGGGAACTGGATGGATGGAATACCTTAAAAACCGCCCTATCCAACAATGACATAAAGGCATTATGGTCCATAGTTAGTACAGGCAGTAGCGAAGGGAAGCCAGCCATAGAGCCAAACATAGCACCAGATGTATGGAAGACTCATTTTCAGGCTTTATATACCACTATGGAAGCAGTTGGCCCAACTGATGAAACATTCATAATTTCGTTGGGGGCTATTCATGAATAGGCCACTATGATTACTTTGACTGACGTTTTAAATGCAATAAGCAAGCTTTCCTTCAGCAAAGCATTGTGATTGGACAAGTTACGGGGGGATCTCTTTTGGGCCGAACCAAATATATGGGAACCCTACCTATGGGTTTTATTTAAAGCTATTATGAAAGGTATGGCGATCCCTGAAACATGGGTAGGGGCAGAAATTGTCACAGTTTTTGAAAAGGGTTCACCCCTTTTGCCTGCAAACTATAGGCCGATCACTTTGATTGATGTCACCCAGAAAAATTCTGAGCCCATATCAAGCCAGATCCAGAAAAAACATTTCCACCGTTGACCAAATATATAGACAACAACTTTTATATTGGAAAACGGTGACAATAGAGGATGGCAGTCTCTGTTTAATATTTGTGGATCTGAAGATGGCCTTTGATTTGGTAACCTGAGCTAAATTATGGGGTGTACTTAGAGATCTGGGGATCCTCCTCTACCTCCTGAGTTTGCTTATGAGATTGCATAAAGGTAACTTTGCCGAAGTGAGGTATGGGAAATGTGACAACCTAACCTCTCGACTCCCAGTTAACACAGGAGAAAGGCAGGGTGGTGTGCTTGCACCTACCCTGTTTTGTCTCTTTGTTAATGCATTGGTCGTCTAACTCATAGAGGTTAAGGATAAGGATACCCTGAAGATAGCATGTAGAAAGGTACCAGCAATTATGTTTGCGGACAACACTATCTTATTCTCAAAGTCGCCCATGGGTATCCAGAGGGTTCTTGATAGCTTTGTCACCTTCTGCAAACACAAGTGTTTGGAGAATAACACACAGAAGACTAAATTTATAGTATTCATCCCAGCCAAAACATCACGTTCTAACCCTTGTTTTGATGGCACTATGTTTGAGAGGGTGTCGGTATTTGAGTCCCTAGGTGTCACCTTAACAGAAAATCCGGAGGTTGGGGCACAAATGGCCAAAGCAATTCTCAAGTTGGCCCAGAAAGTGGGGGGAATTGCAAAACTGTATAACAACTCTTTATACAAGCCAGCTGGCCCAATAACACAGATTTCTAAAGTGCAAGCAAGGGGTGCGACAATGTATGGGGCTGAATTATGAGGTTATTGTTGTTTTGGTAGTTTGAGTAAAATAGAGAACAATTTCATGAGGCATTTGTTGGGCCTCCCCCCAGTTACCCCTCCCCCCCTGTGAGTGGACTTAGGAATCAGACTAATTGGGGATGAGATTGGCCTTAGACCCCTAACCTTTTGGCGCAGACTGTTGATGACCCCGGAACAGGCCGTCTATCGTTCAGCATTAAAGGAGTTACTGAGTTTCCCTAGGTAAAATACCATGATTTGCACATGTAAAGGATGAATGTTGTAGACTGGGAAAATCAAGTTTATGGAGCAATCCAGGGGAATCATGCCCTGAAATCTCACGTTCAAAATTGGTAAAATCTTATAGGAGCAAAAACTTGCAGATATCTAGGGGAGTTCGACCTTAGGGCATCTGAAAGCGGAATTCTTGAAATTCAAAGACAAGTATACATTAGAGTATTTTCTGGATGACATCCAACCAACCCTGGCAAGGACATTTTATGTTCAGTTTATATTTGGGACCTTGCTGCTACGTACTTTCTATAATAAATGGTCAAAAACTACATCTCGAGGGTGACCTGCCTGCAACTGTGAGGTAGAGTAAGAGCTCCACATTTTTTTCATTTGCCCTGGGTATAAATTAGCTAGATAGTGCTGGTTTATCCAACTGTGCTAGAACTCAGGATTTTTCCACTGCGAGGAGGCATTTAGAGTCTTGAAGTATGATACTTTTATGCCCATTGTCTTTACTGTATCTAGATTCCTAACCTCGATGTGGTGTACGCGCTGGATGTTCCTAACTTAGTCACTGCGTCCTTAAAGTACATATTGTCTGCATCTTTTAACTGTTTTATCTACATTTTTTACTCCTTTTAATGTTTTAACATTAAGACTTCTGATGAAATGAGCTTTTACTTTGGCAAATTGATGTATAGTGTTTATGTCCCAAGTGACTTTTACATATGGGGAAACATTGATGATAGCTGGATGAGGGGGAGATGTTCATTAGAACAGTCCGGTTGTACGACCTGTGAACCATGCAAAACCTGCTGAGCACTTTAACGCTGTTAATCTCTTAATTTGTATAGATATTTATGGAGATGTTTTGTAGTACATGGTTTTGTGTGTGTGAATGTGAATTTTCTGTGTATGCACTTTTATGGTCCACAATAACCGCAATAAAGTTTGTTGGATGGAGAAAATATAAATATCAGCTACAATATTATCACTAATAAATAAGCAAAACATAACAAATTAAAATAAAAACTCTTATTTGAATATTAGAACAAATATAAATAAATGTAAAATACATATATCAACAAAACATATTATTAATATATTACTGCATTAAAATTAATATTGAACACATTAAAAAAGTATTTACTTTTAAATAATTGATCATTCATTGATAAATACATACATAATAAAATAATTGCATTAAAAAAAAAAACTTATAATATGGCTTTAAACATTATAAACATTATAAATATATTCACAATGACACAAAACAACATAAACAAAGATTTCACATTCAATCAATCAGGACATTTGTAAAACGTGCTACATACCAGTGAGGGTCTCAAGGCGCTGGGGGGGGGGGGGCTGCTACTGATCGAAGAGCCAGGTCTTGAGAAGTCTTCTGAAAGACAGTAGATCTTGGGTCTGCCGTAGGTTGGTGGGGAGGGTGTTCCAGGCCTTGGCGGCTAGGTGGGAGAAGGATCTGCCGCCGGTGGTCGTTCTTCGGATCTGGGGGACTGTGGCGAGTGTGAGGCCGGCGGAGCTTGTGGGTAGGGGTGTAAAAGCTGAGTCGTCTGTTGAGGTACGCTGGGCCGGCGTTGTGGAGGGCCTGGTGTGCTTGGATGAGGAGCTTGAAGGTTATCCTCTTGTTGACGGGGAGCCAGTGTTGTTCTCTCAGGTGGGGTGTGGTGTGGCTGCGGCGGGGGATGTCGAGGGTCAGTCACGCCAAGGCATTCTGGATGCGTTTCAGGTGAGGGAGATGATCAGCTGGGTGTTGTCGGCATAGGAGATAATGTTGAGGTTGTGCTGTCTTGCGACTTGGGCGAGGGATGCCATGTAGATGTTGAACAGCGTTGGGCTTAGGGAAGAGCCCTGGGGTACGCCGCAGATGATCTTGGTGGTGGTGGAGCGGAAGGGTGGGTGGCCGACGCACTGAATTCTGCCGGAGAGGAAGGATATGGTCCAGTCCAGGGCCTTCTCTTGGATCCCGGCCCTTTGTAGGCGTGTTCGTAGTGTACGGTGGCAGACCATGTCGAAGGCAGCTGACAGGTCCAGGAGGATGAGAGCTGCTGTTTCCCCGTTGTCGAGAGGGTACTGATGTCATCGGTGGCGGCGATGAGGGCGGTTTCGGTGCTGTGGTTGCTGCGGAAACCGGACTGGGATGGGTCCAGGATGTTGTTGTCCTCGAGGTAGCGAGTCAGTTGTTTGTTCACGATTTTCTCGGTAACCTTCGCCAGGAACGGGAACAGGGAGATGGGACTGAAGTTCTTGAGGTCCTTGGGGTCCGCCTTGGGCTTCTTGAGAAAGGTGTCGATCTCGGCGTGCTTCCAGCTCTCCGGGAATGTTTCTGTCTTGAAGGAATTGTTGATAGCTTTCCGGAGATGGGGAGCAATGATTGTGCTGGCTTTGTTGAAGACATGGTGTGGGCATGGGTCAGACGGTGATCCGGAATGGCGGAGTTCATGATCTTTATGGTCTCATCGTCATTGATGTTGGACCAGGCGATCAGGCAGCTGGTTGTCGTGGGGGGTGGAGGTCTCGGTGGTTGGCAGGGGAGTTGTGGCATTGAAGCTGTTGTGGATGTCGGCGATCTTGCGATGGAAGACGGTGGCAAGTGTGTCGCATAGGTGCTGCGAAGGGGGATGTCGTTGGTGCTGGAGCTGGGGTTGGAGGGTTCCTTCATGATGCTGAAGAGCTCTTTGCTGTTGTGTGCGTTGTTATCCAGGCGGTCCTTGAAAGCGGTCCTCTTGGCGGTTCTGATGAGTTGATGGTGTCTGCGGGTGGGGCTCTTGAGGGCTGTGTATTTGTCTGATGATCGGTCGCAGAGACAGACAGTTCTTCTACAATTTCCGGCATGCACTTGAGTGGAGCGAGAGGGTTGGCGCAGTTGTCGATCCACTGTCGGAGGTTGAGGGCGGCGGTGTTGGGATTGGTGGGGTCAGCTGGTGGGTACTGGGACAGGGTGGCGACTAACTGCTCTTCGGTGACTTTGCCCCAGCAGCGACGAGGCATCTGCTCGGTGCGGTGGTGTGTGGTTGGCTTCCTGAAGGTGAAATTGATGCAGCGGTGGTTGGTCCAGTGGGGTTCGGTGGTGTGGTTGAGGGAGACATGGGGGCTTGCAGAAAAGATGGGGTCAAGTGTGTGACCGGCAGCGTGGATGGGTGTTGTCACAAGCTGTCTGAGTCCGAGGTTGGCGAGGTTTACGATCAGGGTGGCTGTGTTGACGTGGTTGTTGTTCTCGAGGTGGAAGTTAAGGTCCCCGAGGAGGATGTAGTCTGTGGAGGCGAGGGTGTGGATGCTGATGAGGTCGGCGATGGAGTGGTCTGGGTCCAGGGGGTCTGTAGATGAGGGTTCCTCTGAGAGTGGTGTTGGGGTCGGTGTGGATCTGGAAGTGCAGGTGTTTGGCGGTGCCGAAGGTGTTGTCGGAGTTGGTCGAGACTCTGAGGGTGTTCTTGTGGACAATGGCAATTCCACCTCCTACTCCATTGGTGTGGCCTCTGCGGGAGATCTTGTGGCCTTCCGGGATGGCTATGGTGATGTTGGGTGCTGAGGCGGGGTTCAGCAAGGTCTCCGTCAGGAAGGCGACGTCTGGGGCAGTTGAGTCGAGGAGGTCCCAGAGTTCGACGGCGTGTTTGCAGGCGGAGCGAGTGTTGAGGAGGATGCATCTCAGGTAGTTGGGTTTATTGGTAGTGGTTTTGCGGGTCAGATGCTGGTGAAGCTGCAGTTCTGGCAGGTGAAGGGCCCTTGGGTGCGCTTCGGGGTGGCCCGGTAGCATGTGTGTTCTCGTCCGGGGTTGAGTGCGTGGAGGGTGCTGGCGTCGTAGTGCAGTGGGATGTTGTGGTGTCTTTGGGGTCCAGGGGTTCTGGCGCTGGGCGCCAGGGGCGCGCCCGCTGAATGTGGCCGCCATAAGAAGGGTAGGTGGGGGGGAGGAGCAGCTGGGTGGGGGGAACAGGCGAATGGGAGCTGATGGGTGGGGCCGCAGGGGATGCAGCGGCAGGAAGTGGGACTGGTGAGTGGTCAGGGGGTGAGTGGGCGTAGGAGAAGGCAGGCACAGGCCGTGGCACAGGGCACAAAAAACAGTAATTGAGCAGATCATTAAACAATTTTAACGGGCACAGGATCCAAAACAGGGAGGGACAGAGTGCAGAAACTGGTAATTAGAGGGGGAATAAGACAATATTGACAAACACAAGATACAAAACAGTGAGAGACAGAGCACAAAACCAGTAATTAAAGAGAGAATTAGACAGTATTAACGGGCACAAGATACAAAGCAGAGAGGGACAGAGCAGATCGGGGCCTACCAGGCGGGCCTCGAACTTGGCAGCAGCTAGGTGGAAGCACGTGCGCAGACCGGCGGAGCTACGTGGCGTGGGGAGCGACCTGCCTGGGTGCAGGGTCAAGGGTCGCTCTCACTGTCGCTTAGCAGCCACCATCAGAAGGGGAGGTGGGAGGGAGGAGCAGCTGGGTGGGGGGACGGGCGAATAGGAGTGGGGGGGCAAGCTGCTGGGGACACAGCAGCGGGAAGCGGGACAGGCGAGGGGGCAGGGGGTGAGTGGGCGCGGGAGAAGGCAGGCACAGGCCAGGACACAGGGCACAAAAAACAGTAATTGAGGAGAGAATTAAACAATTTTAACGGGCGCAGGATGCAAAACAGCGAGGGACAGAGCGCAGAAACCGGTAATTAAAGGGGGAATAAGACAATATTTACGGGCACAAGAATCAAAACAAAACAGGGAAAACAAGTGGAACAGAGGGCAGAAGGGCACAAAAAACAAGTGAAACAGAGGGCATAAGAGCACAAAACGAGTGGAACTGTGGGCAGAAAGGCACAAAAATCAGTAGACGAGGAGAGAATTTAAACAATTTTAACGGGCACAAGATACAAAGCAGAGAGGGACAGAGCAGAGGAGGGCATACCAGGCGGGCCTCGAACTCGGCAGCAGCTAGGTGGAAGCACGGGCGCAGACCAGTGGAGCTACGCCGGCGTGGGGAGCGACCTGCCTCGGTGCAGTGATTCAAACAGAATCACTAATTAGTGTCCACCACAAAGAAAAAAACTGAAAAAAATGGAAGCTAACAAATATATGTATTAATAAAATTACAATACAGTATCTAAAGGAAACTCACTACTTCTCACAGAATAAATACAAAACCTGCACAAGAGCGACACTCTGCCGGATTCTTAAAACAACAGCAAAAAGAAGTCATTTTTTACGCTGCTGGTGCATCACAAAAAGTGACTCACCGGCGGCGTAAAAGTGACGCACGGCCTCATAAATGAGGCCCTTTGTGTCTTGCTGCATTGCATTGCATGAAATATTGATAAATCTGTCACAAAGTCTGAATATAGGAATCTTCATCTTGACTTTGTCTAGTATCTCCCTTACCATGCCTCTTCCTCCTTTAACACAGCCAGCTGCTTTTCCCAGCGAACTTTACGGTTTTACACAATTTTTCAAATTCCTTTTAAGTACAAAGATATGCAGAGACTGGGCCAATCTGGGGCAACGATGGTGAGGAAGATGGCGGCCGGCTGAGACGCTTGGTCGTGAGCTCCGGCAAGACTCCAGGAAAATGAGCAGATAGAATGCTTCCCGAGGCTTCCCGAGGCAGAATCAGTCAATATAACGATATGAGCTAAAGTGTTAAAAGCAGACCGATTCTGAGGACCCCAATACATCCCTGGAATGCATAGTTTTGAAAAACCCTCCCCCGGCAGATAAGCAGTCGGAGTCCGATTACCTGACCTGACCGGAAAGACCAACGAACAGCAGCGATCAGCAGCGGCAGCATTTTCGCGGAAGTGTTTTTGTCCTTCACTCCTTGTCTGCAGCAGACTGGCAGATAACCCGCTCTGGTTCCAGGACAAATTCGAAAAGAACATTGTGTCGAGTTGAACCCTGCATGACGGGGTGGACCGCAGTTGTGGTGCAGCGGAGCCTGGACCTCGCAACCACCACCTCAAACAGTAACGGGCTGTGGGAGAGAGCATGAGACGCTACTCGGAACTACAGGAAGACACTCGGCGAGTTCAACTTTCTCTTCCGGGGTAAGAGCAGCAGAGCCAGCGATGCTTTCATGTGTGTCTGTGATGGTGGGGCGGGTGCAAGCTCCGAAAACACGGTGAAAAGCCCATTGGGTGGTAGTAGCGAGGTCTTCAGTACGGGGCATTTGAAAAGAAAGGTGAGCCTTAATTCTCATGAAAATCGTGTGATTCTACAAGGAACAAAGTGTAAAAAGCGTCACAGTGAGAATTTTATGACGATATAAATCCCGATAATTCCTTGCTGGATGAGTGAAAGGAGAGGTGAAAGTCTCGCCCCAGAGGAAATATTGGCAGAAGGGGAGCAGACACACAATAAGCAACTGAAGGGAACTGAGGCTGAAGAAGATGAAAAAAAACCCCAACACAATAAAGACCCATTACCACAGAATTCGGAAGCTGGTAACAATCACACTGCCTTACCTCTGGGAAAACACAACATTAGTAAAAACAAAAAGGAAAAAGGCCCCCCACAATTTGCTTACACCACAAGATCAAGATCAAAGAAGATACAAGCAGTAGGGGCAGTCTTGTCCTCTGTGTTAGCGAGTTCGGAAGAGGGAGGATTAAGGTCCGCGTACTGTCTTAGGAATCAAAACCTATCTAAACAGAGCTTTCTACAGACTACAAAAAAGTGCATGACCCCGAGAAGCATCAAGAAAAACGTGAAACACCCTCCACGCTCAGAGGAATTAACTGAAAATATAAAAAGCAGAGGGTCTAGGAAAAACAAAGATCAGAAAATCAAGATTACGCCATCTCTGAGATCATATTTTAAGGTACAACAAGTGGTGCAAGTCACTGCCCAATAACTAATACGATCAATACAGCAAACATAGCAATCACAGCGGGCACAGCATCTCTGTCAGTATCGGACAAGCAGTGTGTAAGTCCAACTTCCGAAGAAGAAGTGGAGGATTTCGCAGGTGAGGAGACAGTAGAGAGAGCAGATATGCAGTTGTCCTCAACACCGAACGATATCGCGACCCTTCCATTGACACAATCAATATCACCAACACAGATAAACCAGTCACCTCCACCAGTATAACCATTACAAACAAGCTCCCTGAGTTCCCCGCGAACTGAAATAGATAACGATCAAGAAATTGACCAAGAAACTCAAGAGGATGCATTAGAGCAGGAACATATTGATTGTATGGTCAAAAATAAGACAGAAAAAATCTTGGAGGTGTACATGGATAAAATGATGGACAAAATATTGGGGGAAATGAGAGAAGAATTCTCAATCTCGGAAGGAAACCAGAATAAAATACAAGAAGTCGTTGAAAACCTAGATCAGAAACTAAATGATTTAGGGGTCAGAGTTACAGCGGTCGAAAATGAACTTGGTTCCTTAAGCAAAAAGATAGACATAAATCAAAGAGATATAAGACATCTAAAAGACAGTGAGAAAGCCATCAAGGAGAAACTAGAATCTTTGGAAAACCAAGGAAGAAGAAACAACCTCAGAGTGTTGAATGTCCCTGAAAACTCAGAGGGATCTGACATTAAGACTTTTGTTCTCTCTCTCCTAGAGGAATTTCTGCCTTGGACGAAGGATTGTGACCTAGCTGCAGATATCCAACTAGTCCATAGAGACCCATTCAGAAAAAGCAAGGAGAGACACCTTACATAGTAAATATCAACACACTAAGATACCCCTCATTGATGCACTGCTGCTTAACAAACAAAGGAGTACTCAATATGAACTACCTTATCACATCAAAATAAAAACAACTACTCCCCACATAAAATTAAAATAAAGTTTGAACAGGAAATTATACAAACAATACTAATGCTATACCCAAACACATCCATACAAGTCTCCTATTACCAATTGAATTGAAGCTTTTGGAGGCATCTCCAAAAAATCAGCATGAAATTCAGAATATGCAAGAAAAGTCAGTTTGCCTTGGAAATTTAAATATTAATTGCACAGGTATATGTCCCTGTAATAGAGGTAGCTAACCACTACAACATGTGTATCGAAAACCAATTTTACTAACAAAATGAACACAAGTTTAGTCCTTTAATGGACTATTTTGAAGACGCTTGGGTTGGCAGATTCAGAAAAGGGGGTGGTGATGGACAGAGTATCTGAATTAAGTAGACCAAACTACCAAGCCAATTCTTTTACTGGAAAGGAAACAAGCTTCCGGGGACCGGTTTCTGGCATTACAGCCGTCTTCGGCCCGGCTTGCTTGAATCCTGATGGTGCAGTGAGCAAGGGACTCATGTCTGAGCATACCCTTCCACGCTTATGGTGGACAAAAAGATTCAGAAAAGGGGGTGGTGATGGACAGAGTATCTGAATTAATCAGAACACTTGTACCCAGTCAACAGATCAGGGCTTGATCCATCACCGTTTTTTAGCTCACTGCACCATCCCAGCTCAGAACCTGGCTACATGCAAATTAGTCTGTCCCTGGCCCATCACCACCCCCTTTTCTGAATCGTTTTGTCCACCATAAGCGTGGAAGGGTATACTCAGATGTGAGTCCCTTGCTCACTGCACCATCAGGATTCAAGCAAGCCGGGCGGAAGACGGCTGTAATGCCAGAAACCGGTCCCCGGAAGCTTGTTTCCTTTCCAGTATAAGAATTGGCTTGGTAGTTTGGTCTGCCCTGTTCCCATGATGCACTGGGCCAGGGACAGACTAATTTGCATGTAGCCAGGTTCTGAGCTGGGATGGTGCAGTGAGCTAAAAAACTGTGATGGATCAAGCCCTGATCTGTTGACTGGGTACGAGTGTTCTGTTTAATTCAGATACTCTGTCCATCACCACCCCCTTTTCTGAATCGTTTTGTCCACCATAAGCGTGGAAGGGTATACTCAGATTTGAGTCCCTTGCTCACTGCACCATCAGGATTCAAGCAAGCCGTGCCGAAGACGGCTGTAATGCCAGAAACTGGTCCCTGGAAGCTTGTTTCCTTTCCAGTATAAGAATTGGCTTGATAGTTTGGTCTGCCCTGTTCCCATGATGCACTGGGCTGGGGACAGACTAATTTGCATGTAGCCAGGTTCTGAGCTGGGATGGTGCAGTGAGCTAAAAAACGGTGATGGATCAAGCCCTGATCTGTTGACTGGGTACGAGTGTTCTGTTTAATTCAGATACTCTGTCCATCACCACCCCCTTTTCTGAATCGTTTTGTCCACCATAAGCGTGGAAGGGTATACTCAGTTGTGAGTCCCTTGCTCACTGCACCATCAGGATTCAAGCAAGCCGGGCGGAAGACGGCTGTAATGCCAGAAACCGGTCCCCGGAAGCTTGTTTCCTTTCCAGTATAAGAATTGGCTTGGTAGTTTGGTCTCCCCTGTTCCCATGATGCACTGGGCCAGGGACAGACTAATTTGCATGTAGCCAGGTTCTGAGCTGGGATGGTGCAGTGAGCTAAAAAACGGTGATAGATCAAGCCCTGATCTGTTGACTGGGTACGAGTGTTCTGTTTAATTCAGATACTCTGTCCATCACCACCCCCTTTTCTGAATCATTTTGTCCACCATAAGCGTGGAAGGGTATACTCAGATGTGAGTCCCTTGCTCACTGCACCATCAGGATTCAAGCCAGGTTCTGAGCTGGGATGGTGCAGTGAGCTAAAAAATGGTGATGGATCAAGCCCTGATCTGTTGACTGGGTATGAGTGTTCTGTTTAATTCAGATACTCTGTGGAGTGGTGTGGCTCACTGGTTAGAGGCGGCAGACCCGAGAGCAGAGAACGGCCCGGGGCCAGGGTTCGATTCCTGACGCGGCAGGCTCTTGGAAAAGGATCAGCGGACTTGATAATTCTCGCATCGGTGCCTACTCCAACCAGGGATCACACTCGGCAACTCTGGGCATTAGCTTGCCTCATCTCCACAACGGCCCCCAACAAACACCGGGGATGCCTGGTTTCACCTTGGAGACTCCCAGGAGGGACTATCTCACAGGGAAAGCCAGGACGGGTCCCCCAGCGGTCTATAGCGCTACGAGGCCTGAGGTGCGGGTAGCAGTGCGCTTTACAAGACACACAATTTATTTATTTATTTATTTATTCAATAGCAACATCCCTACCTACCTACCTACCTACCTACATACTATCCAGTAAAGCTAAACGAAATAAAATACCATCATAATATACCCATTTTAAAATAAATATTAAACAATTTATTTGTATACATTGCTCAGGAAAAAAATAATAATGAATATAGTAATAATTTAGAGAAGACTGATAAATAAATATGCATTATTTTAATACTAGCTGTGAAACTGTAGATCTTCCTCTGTGCCCATCTCATACAACTCCAATTGACAATAATGTAAAAGACAAATTCCAAAGAACCCCCCAAAAATACAAACATTAGTAAATCCAAAGTAAATCCACCAAAGTAATCCCCAATTATTAGGAACCATTAAAAAAAACTGAAAATGAAAAATAAGAACTGCTCCAGGAAATCCAAATACGTAGAGTAAATTAGAAAAGTAATATTGGCATGCAATAAACCAAAAGAATTCCTTTAAAAAAAGATAACAAATAGGTCCGTGGAATGCCCCCCAATATGCAAACCTCTAAGAAAACATAACATGCCCACCCTCACAAAACAGAACTCTCTAATACAACATAAACATAACATTAGAATTATACAAACACAAGAAGTGATATAACAATATTACAATAAATCACTAGGGTTACAAAACTATAACTAGGCTATACACAGACCACTACGAAACAACATAACAAAACCTACCCCAAAACTACTTTCAAAAGCAAAATTAGGACTATAATCAACACTAACTACATCTGCCCACATCCCCTACTACTAAAACCCTGAAAAGAAAACATTAAAAAAGTCTTACCTTCTCTATAGAACATCACCATGTAGCCATGACTCGCTCCCATGAAATCAGCCCCAAAAGACAGTAATTAGCTACAAAATACAGGTCCAGTAAAAAAAAAATGGTCGCTAAATGTTGATTTAAAAAAAACTCTCCATGATAGAAAACAATAGAAATATAACTCGAATTATTCGAAAACATAAAAAAGAATAACAATTTTATAAAAATGTACGGAAAGTATATAAAAATGAATTAACAACATAAATACATATGTGAAGTATATTTTAATAGTAAAATAAAACATAACTTAGTACAATATAGTACTATTCATTAAGTACAAAAAGGCATATTAAAGCTGTAAACATACAAACATACAAACTTGTATTTGTAGAAATGTATATGCTAAAAATACCAGTGAACAATTGTTGTAAAATTGTTTGCAAATGCAAATACGTTAAAATTGTTTACAAAATTCTTTACATATTTTAATTTACAAAAAAGGTGTGATAAATGTTGTACCACTATAATAGTGAGAAGCTTTTTCGTTTAAAATGTATATATGTTAAAATAAATGTATACATAAACATTAAAAAATATGAAAAACTAAGTAATTGTAATTATACAAACCATGACACATTGTTAATTAAAAAAATTACTCACAAAGAATTCACTGCATTTTGTTAAATGTTTTATAATAAAGAGGCAACATCTACTTTTCCCTCTAAAATGTAATTTATGGAAGGTGATGGAAAGTAAAGTTGCTAGATTTACAACTGGTACTCCAAGATAATACATTTTAAAGAAGGTGCTGGACTCTAAAGGGGTTAGATTTACTATTGCTGCTTCAATTTAATTAGTTTAAGGGAAGGTGTTGGACAATAAAGTGGGTAGATTCAATATTCCCACTCCAAGGTAAACCATTTTGGGAAAGGTGTTGGACACCAAATGGGTTAGATGTACTAATCACACTCCATTCAAAGCCAATTTGATGATGGTGTTGGATAGTAAAGGAGGTAGATTTACTATTCCCACTCCAAATTAATCCATTACAGAAACGGTTTTAATTTGGAGGAATATTTTGGCATTAAAGGGGTAATTTACTATTCCTACTCCACGGTAAACCAATATGGGGTAGTCGTTGGACTCTAAAGATGTGAGATTATTTACTCCATTTTAACACATATTTAAATATATTTTCGAAACAAAATAAAATATATTTAATATTCATGCTAACACATAATTAATTTCAGAAAAACAATTAAAGACAAATTAGTACAAGTTAGAAATCTTGAAAAAAACATGCTATGTTATAGTGGTGGAGCACTCCAAATCTAGTGGATTTCCTACCACTGTCCTGATTAAGGTAATTGATCTACCTTAGGAAGTACTGGGGTTTCCACTGGCCAACCACTAATTTCACCAAGACAACTTAGATTCCTAAAAGGTCCTTCACATGCAGTGCTTGGAGAACATGGAATCTCCTCCAAGATGAAGTCTGATGTATGTTTACCTGCCTATCATATACCAGACACCCAGGACTCCTATCTCTCTTCCACACCCATTGATCTTTTAAGCTACTCCTCTCTATTTCCTTACATAGAGTTTCAAAATGTATAGAAGACTTTTCTGTTGAATCCTCTTCTTGTTTTTCTACTTTTCTACTCAGTTTAATATTAAGAGCTCTGTTGTGAGGATGTTCACATTTTAAAGATACTTGTATGTAGGCAATTGGAACTTGCTGAGTTAATTCCTGAATTGGATTGGGCTTTTAAAGGGAAGGCTTTCCACAGATGAGGCAGAGAATAGGGCACAGGCAGGTTCCGTCACAAAATGAGTTTGGACCCAATGGTTGGCAGGAAACCTCCAGAAGAGGACCAAAACTAGGGTAGCACTGACAAAGGTAGTCATACTTGGACTGTAGGCCACAGTGTAAGGAGATTTCCATCTTGATGTGACATCAAATTCGAACAGTAACAGGGTGGATGTCCAGAGAGGAATTCTAAACTTGCATAGAAGGCTGATGGAAGAATCCAAAGATATTGGTTATCGGTATAAGAGGGCCATCTTTCAATATAAATCAGGCTGTGGTAAGGCACAAATGTTCAAGTCGAGCCAGCCTACACCGGAGTCAGCACCCTGTTACTGTGGGAATTTTGGACATACAGGGTTCCTACAGTTGAAGTGACTGGCTCTGTATTATTTGGTCCATCGTTTTATTGAAGTATGGTCTTTATTTAGTTAATTCTGTATGCACAAGTGGAACTACGTTGAATTTTTTGATGTGAGATGAAAGATGAACTCTGTTCATATTTATATAGAAATGTTGCGTTGAAAAACCTGGAGTAACTTTGTTTGCACCATATGGATTCTCTACAACTTTACACAGACGCATTTTAGAAATTGGATTTTACTTAGTCTCATCAGATTTGACTCAATATCATCTGGACTCACCAAATTGAATTTGGTCCATTCAATACTTTATTCTCCCTGATGAAGTTCCTAAAACAGGAACACAATGCTTTGGCTGTTTTCCTATTTACATACACAAAGAAGAATAAAGAATTTTGAAAAAGATAACATTGTCTGTATTGTGAATTCATCCCTGGTGCTGCCTCCACGCTTTTTTGAAGTTTTGTTTCTGGATATCCAGTGGGACCCAACCACAGCAGGTCTCGGAGGCTACTGGCACAAGACTTGATACTTATGGGAATCTAAGATTGAGGTGCTCAACATCTAGTCAGCTGTGGGATCGATAGTCCTTTTATCATAGCGACCATCTGATGTACTGAAATATGGACATAAATGTCTTATCACAGCTGCTGAAAGGATAACACCATCCCGAGGAATGCAAGATATCCTGGCTGCAGCACTGAAACCCTCTTGCACAAGCCCATCAGGTAAATGTGACATCAAGTGTTTCCCCCATAACAACTTCACCCATAACATTGTCACTCATGTTGTGAGCCCATAATTTGTGGGGAAGTCTTTTCTGTTGAGGGCAAACGCTCTGAGAATGCAATAGTTCTACCCTTTTGTGATTAAGATACCTATACTCATAAACTCCAGGAAGGTCACTCAGAACATGTACAGTTTTTCCTCTGCATCAATAGATTCCTTAGGGACATCCACTACACTGATCGCTGTCATGGGCACATGATTTGAAGCACAGTCAATCTTTTGGCGCCTGTCAACAGCTGTGATTTACATCCAGTTAGTGTGGCTTGCAAAGTAGTCCTGGGTTGGAATTTCTGGGACTACTTTCATAATTGACAACAGACTGCAAACCACATTTTGTCCATGACAGAACAGGTTGCTCATGTGAAAAACATGGCAACCAGCTGATAACAGACTTGCCTACCCTGACCTCAGTTATGTGCAATGGCCCAGTTTCTCAGATTCAGAACTAGCCGAGGTACAAGAGGTATGTGTAAGCCATGCATTAAAGCTATGCTGTGCAAAACACAACAGGTTAATATGATCTTGCACACAACTTCAGGAGAGTACAGCAACAAAACCCCTGTTTGGTCAGGACATCTGAATTGTGACTTCAACAGCCCAAAAGTGAGCTCTATGATGGCTCGAGTCCGTATGTGTGCCCTATTGCACCTACGATGAGGTACAGTGTTTGCACATATGTAAGGGGTGAGGAGTTGTGGGGAGAGTGCATTCCCAGTGTCACCTGAGGTGGGAAGAAAGAGCAATTGGTTACATTTCCCTCTTTGATTTACACAGGACATGATCTCTAAATTGGTACATGCAGTATCTGTTGAGACTGTGCATGTTGCTTTATGATTCTTATTGTACAATAATTGTTAATGTAAGGTGACATTCAGACATTTCAATTGCACATATCCCTCATTTTTAGTGCTTGGTACCTACCCAGTTGCTACATGTTAGCAAATTCTCCCGCAGCCATCCTCTGAGCAAGAGTTGACATGCGGAATACAAAGCTGTCATGGTTACTGCCTGGGAACACTGCATGCACATCAATGAATCTCCCACTGGCATCACAAACAGCTTGCACATTGATGGAATGCCACTGGTGTCTGTTGCAGAAGATGTGTGGAATGCGGCGGGTGTCTGAAAGGCCACATGGGTACAATCAATTGCAACCAGCCCACGTGGGAAGCCAGCACTGAGATAGAAATCTCGAGCTGCCCTTTGTCTCATGGCCAGTATATGGGGTATTAGTATGTGGTGATGGGCTCTTGCAGTGATGCATCTCAGTACCTGATGCAAGCACCACAACTGGTTTGCCTGGTAAATGCCCACATGGTCACTGGGGACCCTTTGGAATGACCCAGTGGCAAAGAAATGGGGAGCAGAAAGGATCTTGAGATAGGATGTAATGGCATGGGAGCTGCAGGTCAGAGTAAAGTTCCTGCTTCCACTCATATACCATCTCCAAGATGACTTCTGAAGGGAAACTGTATCTGGCCCTGACATCTTGGCTGGACATTCCAAATTGTTTTTTTCTTTGTTGAAAGAACCTGTCTACTCTCCTACCCCACCTCAAGTCTTCTTGCCGCATGGCAAGGGGAAGAGGAACAAACACATTCAGCGACATGTTGAAAGGGTTTGTGTGTGTCTGCTCTGCCTTCATACATGCTGCAGGGCTGGGATTGGCTGCAGTGTGTCAGCTCATGCATGGTGGGGGATGGTAGGCACTTTGACAGGTGTTTACCCTTGAGGAAAATGATCAACAGCTGAAGTGCGGATATTCTGGCCCAAATTAGGAAATTCCAGCCCGGGAGCGGTAATTGCGACCCGGAAGCGGAAATCCTGGCACAAATGCGGGATTCTCGACCCGGGTGCGGTAATTCCGGCCCGAGTGCAGATGTTAAGTTAGTAGTCGTGAATGCATTCTGTAAATACCAAAAATCGCAAGTGTCTTCTGTGAATATCAAAATTAGTAGGTTTAGGATTTTGTCTCACATTAGTTCTGTGAATTGGCCCCTCTGTGAGGGGTGTCCAGCTCATGACCAAGACTGGGTCCTACATCCTTACCCACCAGTTAATGGGGTTGGATCATCCAGTAAGGAGATTCTTGGCAAGAATATACACATACACACTAGACACATAGATTAAGGTCTGCATAGTAGGAGTACGCTAGATTGTTCTATCATTTTGTGTATATATATATATATATATATATATATATATATGTATATATTGTTTCAGCAAGATGGTGTGACTTTTAGTTCTGTTTACTGTCTTAATACTTGTTATAACTTTCATCTGCGTCTGTCAATTTATCATCAAAGCACATTTATTCTCTTAAAGAATCATGTTGGTTCAATAAATATTGAAAACGCCCCTCTGTGTATTCTTTGTCCAATTCTCTGAGCAAAAGAGAGAACAGCTGTTTGAGAGAAAGGTTCTAGATTTGTCACAACGATTCCCGAGGGGTCCAGGTTGTCATGTTCAGTAGTTGCCAAAAGGTTAGGGGGGCTTCTGTGGCACTGTGAGCTAGCTGGTCAATACGACTGCATATCCTACAGGGATGCATGGAATGAGCCTGGCACCATCACACAGTTTATGTTGTTTATAAACAAGCAGTTCCCACTGATTAGTGGAAATTACACAACACTGTTTGGAATGTGTGCTGCAGAATGCAGAACACTCGCAAAGGGGAAAAAAGTGAGGAGATATGTAAATATTTTTCTCTGTTTAAATCCCGGCTCCCCATA
Organism: Lissotriton vulgaris; assembly: GCF_964263255.1. Taxonomy (NCBI): domain Eukaryota; kingdom Metazoa; phylum Chordata; class Amphibia; order Caudata; family Salamandridae; genus Lissotriton; species Lissotriton vulgaris. The sequence goes on from NC_141694.1 coordinate 529,008,519, forward strand.
AAAAAACTTGTTGTCCAGAGATTTCCATTTTTGATTTGTGTTTTTGAATCATTAGAGAAGTAGCTTTACGTAGGTAGACATTACTGATTTGGGTCGGATTTCTCTGAACAATATTTTTAAAAATGGAGATGTGCTGTAGCTGTAATGTAATTTTTCAGCAACCAGTATATACTTCATTTTGTGTCACAACATAGGTTTTGGGGGTCAAGTAGTTTTATAGAGACAGAAAATATGTCCTTAGTGGAACCCTTCTGCCATTTTCCAAAATGGAGGCTTTAATAAAAGAGGAACAGACATATAGAAATGAAATGGAGGGGCGGAGTTCCCTTTGCAGAACTTCGCCATGCGAGCAAAAACTCAGCCGCTTGGAGTTCGGCCAGCAATGGATTGCCTTTGGTTGAGTCTTTCCTGCTGATTTTTAGCGCTCGGTGTTTGTCTCGTGCTGAAAAATCTCTGAAACTGCACCATGCACAGCACAAGTGGACTTTGCTTATTTCTGCTGTTCATGTAAATGCTCTACTTGAGTGGCAGCTTCTTCAACGTGAACAGGTTTCTCAACGTGAGCGGTCATGACCATTCGCGACCGCCCGCATTGAGAAATCTCGATGGGTGGTGGTCTACCGTTAGATTTTCCTTGCAACTTAATGTTAGGGAGTGTACAAAAATACTCTGTGCTCCACAGAGTTCACAAAACTCTGCGAACTCTATGAATCATAAATGGAGTGGATTTCACTACCCAGGCCTACAAATAACATGATCAAAATATACAAAAAAACATTTTATCGCTCCTGTTTCAGACACATTTTATCTGTTCACTTTATTAATTTGTTTCAACAATCCTATTTGCAGAATGTTGAACAATATGAGAAGAGCATATCAACAGGAATACCTTTTTATAGCACAGGTTTTGCAAGTACATGTAAGTGTAAGTTCTGTGGGTAGAGGCTTTAGAAATTTTGTATGTTTTAGCACCCCATCAATATCTTCTTAACCAAATTCAAACAGATCTTTTTCTACATATGCATGACCTGTAACATTTCCACATCTTCTTATCAAGTAGAATGCTCTTTTAATGACACTTAGCTGGACTGATCTCTTGAACTCACTATATCGAAGATTGTCAGAACTCCTTTTCAACACACGCACAACATATTTTTCTACGTCTTTAAAGTCATATTCTTCTACTGTCTCAGCAAATTCTTTAGACACTTCACAGGTTCAGCCGGTATAGCTACAAGCTTTATTCCAATTTTGCTCATAGTGTCATCACGCATAAGAATATGTTCCTTGATAGGAACACTGGGCATTTCTGGGTCAAGTTTCCTGTGCAGAATATGAAGCGGGATTAAGTGTCTTTTTTCCCTTGTTTGATAATGTAACCATAACCCTGACAATTCTTGACTTATGAACATTGCAAGAAATCTAAGTAGCACAATAATAACATCTGTTTCATTTGACAGTACAATGACATGAGTGGAACCATTTTCAACAGTCAACTCAACATGTGGTACAACACAAATGTCAGCTTCCTCCAATTTGCTGTTTAGTTCTTGAACCAACCCCTCATTGACATTCATCCACTTGAAATAACTGGAAATTCAGTGTTCACTGAAGCACCAACAATGTTTTGGTGAGTTAACATCTCCAAGTTCATCTCCAAGTTCATCTTGTTTGATTTTGATGACCAGAATTTATCATGTTGCAGAGGTATGGATTTTAAATTTCTGATGCAGGCACGATCAATTGTTTCATTTGTAGACATTTGTCTGATTCTTTCACATTCTTTGACAGATAGTTCAAGATAACTGTCAAGGACAATGGGCATTTCTTGCAAGGTGCACACTGACTTTGTTATCTGAAGAAAAGTCCGAACGAACTCATCAAAGTTTTGCATAAATGAAATCTTGACCATTGGCAATTGTGCATATAGTCTGCAACAACAGCAGTTTTCAATGAGGACACCTCTTCAAATTGAAATTCATCAGGCGAAAGTTTTTTTTAGCTCTTGTACAAGTTTGTGCTTCACTGGTTTGGTTGCAGCACACGTTGGCAAGGCAGTTGGGTTACACATTTGCAGCTTTGTTTGTTTATGCCTACAGTTGACACAGCTTGTTTTCCAGAAGTTACTTCATTGGTACATTCTTGAAAAAGCACCATGTGAGGATCATGTGTCCTGGATGTTCTACACAAAGAAGGGCTGTCTTCAGAATCAAACTTATCAAGAGCTCTAATTGTAAATCCTTTCATGGTAAAGTGACTTGGAAGTGATGTGCTGTTCGATTCACAAGATTTTACAGCATGAGCTGCTAATAGTTTCCTGCTTAACACTATGTCATTATAACTTGTTGATTCACCAGTCCTTTTCATTGAAGTGGTTAGCTCTCGTCTTTTGCACTTGTCATAGATTGCGTGGGCAGTCATCATGTGTATCAGAGTTGTTTTTTTGGCGTGATGTATTTCATAAAATTGTGTGCAGTAGGTGCGCTGTTGGCATGCCAAAGACAAGCTCATCTGTGCCCGTCCATGACACGGCTGCAACCAGCGCCAGGGACCCTGGTCCTCCGGTCTGCCTCCACTATGACTCCCCGGTACAAAAGGGGGTGGTAATGGATGGGGCATCTGAACCAATCAAACGCTCACACCCAGTCAACAGATCTGGGTTTAATCCATCTCCGTTCTTTAGCCCAGTCTGCCAACCCAGTTCAGACATGGCCATATGCGAATCAATCGGACCCTGTGCCTCAATGCTCCCAACCCCGGACGCTGCAACAACTACCTGCTTCGGACCAACACCCAAGTGTTGATCTCCTGTCAACACTGTCCCAGCAGCAGCCCCCAACCTACTGGACACCACTGCCCACAAACCGCTCAACTGCATCCTCCTCAACATGCGCTCCCTACACAAGCACGCCATTGAAATCTGGGACCTCCTCAACACCCACATGCCCGACATCACTTTCCTCACAGAAACCTGGACCAACGCAAACTCCGTGCCCAACATCACCATTCCCAATGGATACAAGATCCTGCTAAAGCCTGCCTTCCCACCCAGGAGGAGGCATCACCATCATCTACAAAAACACCCTCCATATGACAAGTTCTAGCCTGAATGATTCTGTGACCCTCATGGAGAACCTGCACTTCCAGGTCCAGACCAACCCCAAAGCAACCCTCGGCGGAACCCTCACCTGCAGGCCGCCTAGCCCCTGCATGCCTTTCACTGACACCATCACTGATCTCATCGCACTCACGCCCTCACCTATACTGACTTCATCCTACTTAGAGACCGAAACTTCTACCTGGACAACCACAATGACCCCAACACAACCACACTCCTAGTGAACCTCACCAACATAGGAATGAAGCAACTGGTCGCTGCCCACACACACAGTGTGCCACACACGACTCCGCCTTCACAGGAGGAAACAACATCTCTTACAGTCACACCACAGAACTCCTCTGGGCAGACCACCACTGCATCCACTTCTCCTTCAGAAAACCCACTGCAGACAAACACACCCACTGCCTCCTCTGCAGAAGCTGAAACAAAATCACCAAAGACCAGCAAACATCCACCCTCATCCACACCCCACAACCAACGATGACAGATGCTAACACTGTGGTACGTAACCTCCACAGTTGGATTGCAAACTGAACTGACACTCTCCCCCCCTCAAGAAGGCCACAGGACAACACATCAAGAAATCAAGCTGATTCACCCGTTCACTCCAAGAATCCAAGCACTCCTGCAGATGAATTGACTTGAAAAAACATGGAGGAACACAAGAACCCCAGAAACACCCACCCCCTACAGAGCACACCACCCACTCATCAAATCCACAAAGAAGTTCCTCCAAGACAGAATTGTCACCAATGCCCACAACAGCAAAGAACTCTTCTCCATCATCAAGGAATTCGCCTATCCCAACAGCCAAACAACAAACGTCCCACTCTCCTGACCTATGCAACAGACTCAGCACCTTATTTCAACTCAAGATTAAGATGATCTATGACAACTTCAACAACCAAGACCTCTGCACAGCTCCAGATCCCACCCCCAGTGATGCCACCCAACACACCCTGCTCACTTAGACCCCGCTCACTACAGAAAACTCACTAAAGACCATGAAGAGAATCCACACAAGAGCATCCTCAGTCTTATCCTGGGTGGAACACTACGCTATACTCACGGAGTGTGCGTAGTTTGCACAAATACGCGCTCCGCGAACTGCACGTAGCACAGTACAAAAATTTGTAGTGGGCATTTTTTGCTCACTCGCTGTCCTCAACGTCAAGTTGGTGACCGCGAGTAAAAAAAATCAACATCCCGGTGAGTTGTTTTCCTCGTTCGCTATCGGCAACATTCAGTTGCTGATCGCGAGCTTGTAAAATAAACCTCCAGGCGAGATTCTCAAAGTGGGGAAGTCAGGTTTCTCATTGCGAGGGGTTGCGTATGCTCACGACCACTCGCGATGAGAAACTACCAGTTGCGTTGAGAAAGCTGCCCCTGGAGTACAACTCTACTTCAGCGTCAGAAAACGACCGCTCACACTGTGCATCATGCCGTTTTCAATGATTGTACAGTGTGGACAAGCATCCTGCACGCTGCAATCATTGTGAACAGCATTTTCCCTACATCACTATGTGAAAAGTTGGCCTGGCATATGATGTCCACTTTTCTAGTGGGTACCTTGCACCAGTCCAAACAACCCTTATTGATGGTAGATTAAAGACAACCTTATAGAAAGCTATCCTAGTGGTATCTGTGGAGAGCAGTCTTCAGGCTAAGTCTTGAAGGAATGTAAAGCAGCTTGTTTTACCAGTATATAATCTCTTGAATGATCAAATGAAAGTACACCACATAAGGTATATATATCAAATATATGTGTTTATTCTAAAACACACCCCCTTAGTCTCTTCATGAGGCTAGAGGCCAAAGTTCAATACAAGAACTTAAATAGCACACAGTAAACTAGCACAGTATACGTTTGGCCCTAGGGGCCTCACAAACCATAAACTAAAATAGTGGTATAGAAACAACTTGAGGGACAGAAATGAATCCTAGGACCTATAGAACCACTGGGGCAACCAGGAATCACCCAAGGTAGGTACGCAGGAGACCCACGGGGGACGCGTGCAGCAGTGTCTAAACACATCCGCGAATCACCATGGACTTCTATGGAGGAAATTCAAATTACAGTTTTAAAGTTTTAGGGCACCTAGGAGTGGACTGCGGTGAAACCCCTTTGGAACTAGACACTTCAAGAGTAAAGACCTAGGGGAGCACCAAAGTACTCGTGTTACCTCACCCAGGGAAGCCGGGTGCATAGGTATCTTTTTGTGTCGGGTTTCGTCGTCAATTCCAATGGAGAGCTGCGAAGAAGTGCTGCAGGCGACCAGAGGAAAAGTGTCCGGATGGATCCAAGGGTGGATCGGAGGTCAGAAGAACATGAAAGCAGAGAGGACAGAGTCTGGGCCACTAGCCAGTGACCAGGATGGCGACAAGAAGATACCAGCCAATGTCGGGTGCTTTAAGGTGCAGTAGGTGAAGCTTGACTCTTCAGCCACGAGGTCCAGGAAGCGTCGACGACAACCAGGAGCTGGATTTGAGCTGTCACATGTTGGATGTCAAGTGCTGCAGCGTCAGTATCCAGATTGGACCCAACAAGCCTTGGCAACAGCAACCCATGCAAAATGACAAGATTAGCTTTGGTGCAGACCAGCAAGGACTCACCCTATGGAGGGGAGTCAGGGCACATCTGGAGCAACCGGGAAAGCCCAAGAAACAAAGTATTGTCCTTCGCGGGGACCCACTAGCCAACGGACTAGGGATTGCAAAGGGGGCTTGAGCTGCGGTAAAGAAAGCGGGCCACAGAACACTCGTCGAGTGTAGGCCGCTCAGCTTTGGTGCAAAAGGTGCCCAGGGTGAGGGCAACAAATAGCCCCATGCACAACTTCAGGAAACTTCGGGAAGTAGGTGCACTTGCAAACTTGCAGGATGTCCCGGAGATCCGGTCCCACATCTCTCATGATAGCTTCCCCTTTGTCCAGTTTCGCGCCAGAGCTCGGGCTTAGTGCCCCAGCAACCGGTTTGAACTGGGAAATGCATGGAGCACCTTGTGTGCCCCAGGCAGTGTCTGAAAAGCATTCACTGAATGCAACCCACCATACCCTAATACACTAAAGTCTGTCTGGGGAGGTGCTGGTACCTCCCTGGACCAGAAACCTATTGTCCAGCCTCCCCTGCTGGAGTTTCGTCCAGCAGTAGGAGGCTAGACTCGTATCTGTGGCAGCAGCATCCATTTTGTGATGTTGAGGCTCTTTTAAACATTTATTGGGTAAGTAAGTGTGTACATGTCTTATCCCTCTAGAAGGGTGGAATGCTACCCCCGGTGCCAAACTGGCAGGGGGGGGGGTAGTATTCCAAAGTGTTTGACATCAAACACAACATGTTTTGAAAAAGCCAAACCAAAGTTAACATTAACCACAAGGATTATAATTCAATTCAAAAAATCTTTATTTCGAACATTGAGATCATAAAGATATCCAAATAACAAACATTACATCATTAAGAAGATTAAAAAAGATTCAGAAGATTTTAAAAATTCGAGAAATCAAATTTCGTAGTTACACAGTTCATTTTTAGGTTAGATTAAGAACTTGTGGATCGTGCCGCGTTGGAGTCCCTTAAGATTCTTGCCCGTGATCTCCACATTGCCGTCAAGAATTTTGCCATCACAAACACAGTTGGGGCTGCAAGGTCAGTTTTAAGCACTCTATAGGCTGAGGCGTAAGTCCGAAAGCCCAAGTTCCTTAGATAGGGGACCAGCCAATAACTCCTGATTTTTCTATAAGCTTTGCAAAACAAGACCACGTGCAGGTCACTTTCCAGCTTGTAATTGCACGCAGGACAATTGCTCGAGTCTAAATTCCCATTCCAGGTTTTAGTGAAGGACCTCAAAGGGAGAGAGCCGTACCTCCACTGCATGAAGATCTTCCTTACGTGCACTGGGGACATAGCGTCTAAGACGTATTCAGGCCTGTAAGAGTCTTTAACTTTAGTAAAAGTCTTTGTAGCATGAAGCTATAGAACAATTTGGAGAGTTCTTTCCTCGGGAGCCTTGTGGACATTAGTTCTGGATTGCACCATAGCTCTGGAACTCCAAGGGTCGTGCACATGTCCCTGATATATTTGAGCCATGGGATTTTGGACACTTGGATTGATCTGAGAAGCTCCTGTAGTTCGCTTCTATAGTGGGCCAAATCCTGGCTGCTCCACAGCCGCCTCCAATAAGTCAGAGGTTTGAGGCTTAGTTCTTCGGTGATAGGGCGCAATGCTAGGTCCATTCTCAAGGGGAGCAAGGGGGTACTCAGAGGAAGGGCCGCCAATTGTCTGATAAAATTGTTCTCTGCGACCTGAATAGACTGTAGCGATGTATGTCCCCATAACTCAGCCCCATAGGTGATACCTCCTCGTGCTTGCGCTTTATAAATGCTTATTGCAGGTGCCAGTGGATGAAGGGAGGATTTTTTTGCAATTCTAGTGATGGCACCAGCCCTCTGAATTAGTTTAGTGGTTGTCTTGGTTTTATGTGGCAGCCAGGTTAAGTTTTGATTGAGGGTTATGCCTAGGTACTCAATCACTTGAACTCTCTCTAGGGGTGTGGATCCCAAGCGGGGATTTGGGCTATTCTTAGGCTTTTGGCTGAGGATCATGAATTTAGTCTTTGAGGGGTTTATTTCTAAACCCCTTTCATTACAAAAATCCAAAAATCCGTCCAGAACCCTCTGTAGCCCCATAGGTGTTTTTGACAACAGCAGGGTGTCATCCGCGAACATAATCGCTGGCACCCTGCTGCTGTTCAATTGCGGGGCATCGATGTTAGGGATTCTACATAAGTGTTCTATCACCCCGTTCGTGAATAGACAGAACAGGGTCGGCGCCAACACGCAGCCCTGCCTTACCCCGCGTAGGACAGGAAACCTATCGGTCAGCCTACCGCCCTTTCCATATCTTACACGGGCGTAATTATCTGTGTGTAGCCTGATAAGGATCTGGAGGATGTCTCCAGGGACACCCATGTCCCCCAGTACCGCCCACAGCTTGGCCCGTGGGACCAAGTCGAAGGCGGCACGGAGGTCCACGAAGACTGCATACAGTGACCCCCCTTCCAGGAGAGCTGTCTTCCAGTATAAGATATTTAATCTGAGTATTTGGTCCACTGTTGACACTCCCTTCCTAAATCCTGCCTGGAGAGGACTTAAAATGTCAGTTTCGTCCATCCAGTGCTGAAGCCTATCCAGGATTAATCTTCCAAACAACTTTTGGGTTACATCAATGAGGCTGATTGGGCGATAGTTGGCGGGGAGCAGGGGCGGCCCCTTTTTATATATCGGGACCACCTCTGCTCCCAGCCAAGTATCTGGAATTTTCATTCCCCCCAGCACTGCATTGAATAAAACCATCAGATAGGGTGCCCAAATCCCAGGTTCCTGCCTAAAAAGATCACCCGGCACCCCGTCTAAACCTGGGGCCTTTCCTGCAGCAAGACCCGTTATAGCCCTCTTAACGTCTTTTAAAGTGAAAGGGGGAGATGTGTATAAGGTAAGGCTATTAAAGGTGGGTGTTACTAACTCATCATATGCAGGGGCATATAGTTGTTGAAAATGATCCTGCCAGACATTGGCCGCTATGTTAGGTTCAATTGCAGAGGGGAGGTCCCCGCCCCCATGGTTAATTATTCTCCAGAATCTACGGGAGTCCCTTTTGGCTAGGGACTCCGATAGATTCTCCCAGTGCTGTACGTCCCACTCTATTCTAGCGTTGGTTATGAGCGATTTGTACGCACTTCTTTTGGAGCGGACCTCCTCCCTAGTACCTCCTTCTTTTATGGTTAATAGGAGGTCTCGTTTTGCCAAGCGACAGGTACTGTTATACCAAGTGTTCTTGGTTTGTGCCTGTGCTCGAGGTCGGCCTGTGCTAAAGAGATCTGTTTCAAGCTTCTTTATTAACTGTGTATGTACTTGCGCTATGACCTCTCTTCTATCTGTTGGAGAGTCTGGATTCCCCAGGTCAAAAGCCTCCTTGAGGATTGGAATAATCCCAGCATAAAGTGAGGCAAGCTTTTCCCCACTAGAGGCGAGTTTTTCCCATTGTATCCGCCTCCTATTGTTCTCCAATAGGTGTCCTCCTTTCTGGTTCTCCTCTCCTGTCGCAGTCCCCCAAGGGATAGTATATTCTAGTTCTAGGGCGTTGTGATCGCTGTCATGCCTGGGTATTATTTTGAAATCCACCACCCTTTTCCATGCCTGCAGTTGTACCAAGAAGTAGTCTGTTCTGGATTGCCTCCCTGCTTTGTTGAATGTACATTTTGATGGAATGTCGGACCTAGTGCGGCCGTTACAGGCTCTCAAGCCATAGGTAAGGTTTAGAGTATTTATCTGTATGGCGAGGGGTGTCCATGCTCTTGGAGGGGGTGCTTCAGTCTGAGGGACCTGCCAACTTGAATCCTCCTCTAGGGAGGGTCCATCAAGTAGTCCAGGTAGTGGCTCAAAGTGTGAGTTGAAGTTCCCCCCTATTAGGTAAGACATGTCCGGAGGGATAGTTTCCAGAAGGGTTGACAGAGTTTCTATGGTTTTGGATGTGGATGCTATTTTGACCGGCCTAGAGTAGATGTTTATGACCAAAAGTTTAATATGCCCCGGCCATTCAAGTAAGACGGCCAGTATATCCACTGAATCTACTGGATATCTTGACGCTTGACATCCTAGGTCAGTAGCGACCCAGGTTGCTAAGCCACCGGAAGGTCTGCCTTTCCCACTCCAGACAGCGGGATAGAATATGTCTGAAAGCCCCCAAAAGAAGTCTCTTCTCTTGTCCAAGTCTCTTGAAAGAGACAGACGCTAGTTGGTTGTATTAGTTCGGCCCAAGTGTCCGTATCTATTTTGTTAATTAGGCCAGCCACATTCCATGAAAGAAGTTTTATATTTTGGGTGTCAAGTAGTTTGGCCGTGGGTCTTATGTTTTCAAGCTGTGGGGCACTATCCATTTGCCCCTCATCCAATGGTGGACCTTCTAGGGCAATTTCCCTTGTATGTTGTTCCTGGGAGAGGTCTAAATGCCCGCTTTCATACCCTGGTGGTTGCGTTTGAGCCCCTTTTATGGAGGCCAATTGTCAGTCCACCATTTCAAGACACTCATAGTGATTAAACAATGGTAGGAATGGTGGCTGAGGAAATCTTGGGGGCCATGGTTCCTCTCTTTCAAATCCACCCCTTCCCATCCCTCTTCTATGAACAGTTTCCCATCCCTGGGGATCACCATATGTGTTTAGGCGGAAGGGGGGTATTCGTGACTGTTTATAGGGAATTCTCCTCCTTCCCGGGTTGCCCTCCCAGTTATCATGTGAGTTTTGGTAATGACCTCTGCTCTGGGCATTTGTTGCATGGTCATTCGGGGGATAGAAGAACGAGAGGGGAACAGGGTGAATAACGCTCCCTTCATCTTCCAGAGCTGGACTACATATGAAGGAGACAGTTCTTGGTTCTCTAAAGCTCACTAATAGGCATTCGCCACTGATTGTTTTGGGTCTCTTGCCTACCCACGAGACTCTTCTTACCATGCGTATGTCGCTGGTCATGCCTCTGGGGAGGGGTCTATGTGCAGAGAGCCAGTTAATGACTTTATTTTTCAGAGACTCCCCTGTTTCATATGAGTCTGATTTTAATTCGGGCACCCCAGTTAAGATAACAGTGTATGGCGCCACTTCAGGTGGAAGATTAACTGTAACAGTTCTCGGCGGTTTTGCCTTTAAATGGTTCGAGTCACGTGTATCTTGGTGGGTGGTCAGGGGGGGTATAGGGGAACTCTTGTGTTGTGCGTTCGACTGGACGTTATCGTTAACTAAATTTGGGCACTGCTGCGTGTTGGGGAGTTGTTTGGTGGGGCCAGAAGTAACTGGCGTTGCTGAGTTAATTTTTGATTTTGATGGATGTTGACTGTGTGGTTTGAAATTTTTGTCACCCACTGTATTTACTACCACTGCCTCTTTAGCTTTTACGGGTTTTGAAGGAACCGAGTTACAGTCATGTTTAGGGTCAGTGTTGGGTAGCGTGGGGCGGGAAGCCCCCGGTTTCCAGCAGTCCATAATCTGCAAGGCGGTTTTCTCAATTTTGATTAATCTCGCCTCCATTTTCATCAGGCGTGCTTCTAGAGGGCTTATGATCGTCTTCAAGAGGTGGCCTATGTCAGCTAATGATATGTCCTCTTCTACTATCTCAAGATTGTGTTCCATATTTGGAGGTGGCTGGTCAGTGGGAGTATCACTGAGCTGTTGCTCGGGGGGACCAAGTGCTATCACCGCTGTCACCGGTGGGGTTCTTTCCTGGTTAGTGTAGTCAGGGCCAGGTGTATTGTGGGTTTTCCCTGTTTTTCCCTTTGCTTTTTTGGTCTTCCTTTCCTTAGTGATTTGTTTCCCCACTGTCCTTTTTTGGATGGCACCCTCCCTTATCCCCCGAATGGCGCTAGGTGATCCCACTAAATTAGGGGTATCAATTGTTGTGGCCGATTCTTCCCTGAGTAGAATGGGGCATTGAGTGTTTAAATCAGTATCCTCCCCCGTATTTGTTGGGTTAGATGGTTGGGTGATTTGTGTTAGAGGCAATGAGAGAAGACTCATGTCCTCTAAGTCGCTTATTGTTCCCTCAGAGAGATCTATACTCGTAGGTCGTTGTGCCCCACCACATGCACCCAGTTGTGAGCTATCTATGACCCGCCTATCTTCGGGAGTTTTTGCCATCGCTATTACACCCATTGATGACCTCCTAACCCACTCTATTTCCTGCGAGATTCGTCTTTCTAGAAGGGTGATGTCATCTATCAAGAGAGAACCTGCTTTTAAAAAATAGTTGTCTATTTTGCCTTGGTTTGGGGTAGCTGGTGTGGGACCTTTGGCTAACAGGTTGGCTTTGCTCCTGGTCTCCATTTTGCTCATAGTGGGCAATATGGCTCACGGGCGGCAAAGTATAAGACGGTTCTATATGTTTTGTCAAATGTGGATTTAGGCGATAGTACCTGATGTAAATACGGTGGCCCAGTCCAGTCTCTAACGTTCTTGGTCTTCGCCCCGGTCTTCGTCCCGCGTGCGTCCCGCTGCGCGAGACTGGTTGCCTGTTTATATCCTCCCAGGTAGGGGGCGGAGCCGCTGCGGGAAGAGGCTGCAGGTGTAAGGACTGCCTCGCAGTCCCGCAGCGGTGTGGGCGGTCAGGGCGGGTCCTTGAATCACCAGCAGCAGCTCTCCGATGAGAGCCGCGTCCGAGCAGGAAAGCGTCCAAATCCCTCGACGAGCAGGTCAGCACAAACAAAGATGAGCGCCCAGCCAGGTCAGCCCCACTATCACCTTCTGAGTGGCACCCGCTCAGCGGGTGCTACGAAAGTTTATAGCACACCGGGTGGGGGCGGGGCCGCTGCGGGAAGAGGCTGCAGGTGTAAGGACTGCCTCGCAGTCCCGCAGCGGTGTGGGCGGTCAGGGCGGGTCCTTGAATCACCAGCAGCAGCTCTCCGATGAGAGCCGCGTCCGAGCAGGAAAGCGTCCAAATCCCTCGACGAGCAGGTCAGCACAAACAAAGATGAGCGCCCAGCCAGGTCAGCCCCACTATCACCTTCTGAGAGGATTATAATGCACTTAAGAGTATATGGTATGGCCGTATCACAGAAAAGCTATAAGGAAGGGATTCTGAAAGCTGCAGAGGGGCTCAGCTCATGCTAGGGCACCCTCTCACATAAAACCAAGCACTCTGCCTTCAGGATTGTCAAGGCCTGCCATAGGAGTGACTTATAGGTTAATATGTGTATGGTTTAAATGATGGATATAGGTATACTGTATCCCAGTAAGGGGTACTTACACCACCTTACCCAGGCTGCCAGTGCAGACCTGTGGTGCCATTTTGGAAGGCTACCCAGGTGTGGCATAATACATGATTCAGCCCCTGGTAGGCCTATGGGGTACCTATGCCCTTGGTACCTAAGGTACCATATACCGGGAACTCACAAGGGTGACCCAGTAACCAATCTGTTATGTACCTAAGGTACATGCAATCAATTTAGAGAGAGAACAGCTAGGCTTTGGTGCTGATTAGCAGGGCCACAGCCAGACTAAAGTAAAAAAAAAACAGTGAAACACAGCAAAAAGTGGGGGTAAACATGGGAAGCAAATCCTACTCTCCTACACAACCGCCCAAAAGCATGGACATTAAACTAACCTTGACCAGTTGAGTGTTCATGTTGTAAGTGGAAATATATGGAGAGTCCATCTGTAATTGGCATGGTTACTCCCAGGTCTATGTTCCACTGTATAGTCCATCCTCTGTAGAGAAACCTCTACAGAGGACCACCTGAGCAGTTTGGGATTTTCATCCTTCATCTGTTTTAGCAATAAGAGGGGCTTATGGTCTTTCTGAACTGTGACGTGAGTGCCAAACAAGTATGGCCTCAGCTTCTTCAGAGCCCAAACCACAGCAGTTGGTCTCAATAGCTGACCAAAGTTTCTCTCTAGGGGTTAGCCTTCTGCTAATAAAAGCTACTGGTTGGTCATGCCCTTCATCATTCAATTGTGACAGCACAGCCCCTACCCCCACCTCAGATGCATCTGTTTGCACAATGAATTATTTGTAGTAGTTAGGACTATGCAGAAATGGTGCAGTGCACATGGCCAGCTTCGGGTCATCAACTGCCTTTTGACAGTTGACTGTCCACTGAACTTTCTTAGGCATTCTTTTAGAAGTTAAGTCATTCAGAGGTGTCACTATGGAACCATACCCCTTGACAAAACTCCTATAGTACCCAGCCAGGGCCAAGAAAGCTCTGACCTGAGTCTGGGTGTTTGGAGCAACCCAGTCCATTATGGTGTGGATTTTGCTCTGCAATGGTTAAACCTGGCCTCCACCTACAAGGTAGCCCAGGTACACAACCTGACTCTGCCCTATCTGGCACTTAGTTGCCTTGATAGTTAGGTCTGCCTTCTGCAGGGCCTCCACAACATTTTTCAGGTGGATCAATTGATCTTCCCAGGTACAGCTACAGACAGAAATATCATCTAGATTATTATTATTATTATTATATTTCTTATATAGCGCCTGAATCGACCCCCGAATGGGTATCTCCGCGCTTGCCTTGGGAACCCGTCCTGGCTTTTCCCTGTGAGATAGCCCCTACAGGGCATCCCCAAGGTGAAAGCCAGGCATCCCGCCGCGGGGGGCCGTTGTGGATATTAAGCAAGCTTAATGCCCAGAGTTGCAGAGTGTGAACCCATGATTAGGTCAGGCACCGAAGCGAGAATTATCGAGTCCATGGACATTTGAGCTCAAGACCCTGCCGCGTCGGGAATTGAACCCTGGTCCTGGGTCTGACCTCTGCTTCAGGGTCTACCTGCTCTAACCAGTGAGCCACACTAAGCTGCAGTATAGACTTCCAGGCCTGTTAAGACTTTATTCACCAACATTTGAAATGTGGCAGGTGTATTTTTCAGACCAAAGGGTATTACCACAAGCAGATAATGTCCATTAGGGCTTGAAAATGCTGTTTTTGGCTTTGCATCCTCAGCTAGCCTGTCTGCCAGTAGCCAGTTGTTAGATCAAATGTGCTCAGAAATGAGGTAGATGCCAACATATCTACGAGCTCATCTGCTCTAGGAATTGGATGGGCATCAGTCCTAGTGACTGCATTGAGACCTCTGTAGTCTACATAAATCCTCATCCCTCTTTTACCACCCTGGGTGTGAGGTTTGGGTACTAGGACTACTGGACTAGCCCAAGGGCTATCTGAAGTTTCAGTCACTCCCAGATCCAACATTCTTCTGGACTTCTGTCCTGATACAGTCCCTGACATGATCAGGGTGCCTGTAAATCTTATTTTTAACAGGCAGACTGTCCCTAGTGTCCACTTCATGAGTGCACCAGGTAGGCTGCCTGCCAAGGCTACTCCATCAACTGATCCATCATGAAGGTTCTGAGAGAGCAGGTCTGGGAGAGGGTCACTCTCTTCCTCCTGTCCTTCATCAGTTGTCATGAGCAAGCCCATGTTTTTACACTGTCAACATATGGTTTCTATCTGTTGTCAGGAAGCACCCCATGGGGGCTCCTGGGAGTTCCAAGATCTACCAAATAGGTGGTCTCTCCCTTCTGTTCAACAATAGTGTGAGGCCCACTCCACTTTTCTTGGAGAGATGCTGGGGCCATAGGCTCCAACACCCATACTTTCTGTCCTGGCGGGTAAACAGTCAGTACAGTTTTTTGGTTATGCCAGGTTTTCTGTAATTTCTGGCTAGCCTCAAGGTTTTTAGTTGCCTTTTTCATGTACTCAGTCCTCCGGGAGTGGAGACCAAGTACATAGTCCATAAAAACCTGTTCAGGGGGTTTGAGAGGTAACTTCCATCCATCCTTCTCCATACAAAGTGGTCCTCTGACAGGGTGCCCCAACAGAAGTTCAAACGGGATGTAGCCAACCCCTTCTGTTTAACCTCCCTGTATGCAAACAAAAGGCAGGGTAGGAGGATATCCCATCTCTGCCTGAGCTTTTCTGGGAGACCCTTAATCATACCGTTTAAGGTTTTGTTGAACCTTTCAACTAAACCATTGCATTGTGGATGATAGTGTGTGGTGAACGTGTAGTTCACTCCACACTCCTTCCACATTGCAGTCAAGTAGCTAGATATAAAGTGTGCACCTCTGTCAGATACTACCTCCTTAGGGAAACCCACTCTTTTAGAAAACTCCCAGAGGGATCTTGCCCCAACGGGTGTTGTAGTGGTCCTAAGGGGAATTGCCTCTGGGCACCTAGTGGCATGATCCACTACCACTTGGATAAACCTGTGCCCAGATGCAGTTTGAGGATCCATTGGTCCAACAATGTCAAACCCGACACGTTCAAAGGGAACCCCCACCACAGGTAGTGGTATAAGTGGGGCTTTTGTAGTGCCACCTGCTTTGCCACTGGCTTGGCAGGTTACACAGGAGTGACAAAACTCCTTGGTGTCTTCAGACATGTGGGGCCAGTGAAAGTAAGGGACAATTCTGACCCAAGTCTTGTACTGGCCCAGGTTTCCTGTTAAGGGAATATCATGGGCTAGTGTCAATAGGAAACCCCTGAATGTCAAAGGTATGGCCAACCTCCTGGCTACACCAGGCTTGGGGTCTCTACTCTCTGAATACAGGAGTCCATCATCCCAGTAAATCCTATGGGTGCCACTAGCATTCTCAGGAGCCTCAGCAGCAGCTTGCTGTCTGAGGGGTTCAAGAGAAGGGCAGCCCAACTGTGCCTCACTCAGACCTGCCCTGGAAGGGCCCCGTGTCCCTAAGAACTCAGCCTGATAAGGTTCAAGCTCCTCTGGGACAGTTCATTCTTCAGGCTCACAATCAGCTTCCTCAGAAGGCTGATCCTCACTCTGAGTCAGGAGGAAGGCACTGCCTTAACCCTACTGCTCCTTTTCTTGGTAGGCAACTGGTCCATTATTCCAGAATCCAGTGCCTGTCCAGTGTTAGACTTTCTGACCTGTGACATAGTCACAGCAAACACATGTGCAGGAATTCCAAGAATTGCTCCATGGGTCCTCAACTCCACTTCAGACCAGGCTGAAGTTTCCAAATCATTGCCAAGCAAGCATTCTACAGGGAGGTCTTCACTGATCACAACCATCTTAATGCCAGTTACCCCTCCCGAGGAGAAATCAACAACTGCCATGGCATGGGTTGTCCTGACATTGCTGCCGTTGATCTCTTGGTAAGTCTCACCAAGTATGAGTTGTCAAGGTTCACAAAGTCTGGTGTCACCATCGTGACACTTGCCCCCGTGTCCCTGTAGGCCTCAGCCTTTTTCTCATTAATGAAAGGTGTTTGTCTGTACTTGCCCAGATTACTGGGACTCACAGAGGAGGTCATATCCAAAACAGCTTGAGTTGGTACTCTGACTAGGCCAGAGTCCATCTCAGATCCCAGGGTCAACCCTACAACACCCTTTTACTGGGAACCACCACTTGTAGCTGAACTAAGGAGAACAGTTGCCTTAGGGGCAATGGTGGCTGGAGCTGTCTCCTTTTTGGTGCAATCACTAGTCCAGTGACTATTATTTTTACAAACTTTGCACCATGGTTTCTTTGGGCCGTCTTTTTTTGAGATTGGGATTATTTTTTGTCTCTATAAGACTACTGACCCCCAAAACCTATGTTTGACACCAAAATTAAGTATAGAGGTCTCATGGTACCCGAAATATTACATCATCAGTGCAACACATCTGCCATTTTTAAAAATGTCATCCAGAAAAATGTTTTTGTTAACAGACCGATCTATTAACAATGTTCTAGTACAGTTGGTTCTTGTGTCTAGTGGTAATGTTGTTATCCTTTTGTGCAACAGATGGAAATTGTTATTTGAATAACATGCATTATTCATGTTGACTGAAGTGGGGTAAACACATGTGTTTGTATATTTTTTTTTTAGATTACCCTGATGAAGGGAAATCTTTCCAGAAATGCATTGGGTTGTTGCAAAATAAATCATGACATTTGGGACTTACTTCTGCGCCTGCGTTTTTGTGCACATCTACGGCAATTGAAGATATGAATAAAATGAATTGAATACTCTGAGCAAGAAGGACATGGTGAAACGTAAGAATAATAGTGAATAAAAAAGTATTTGAATTGAACTCATTGGATTCATATAAAGGCTATGGCTGTGTAGCTTGGTGGAACCTATGTTGGTTCCCCCCATGGTTTTTTATCCAGAAAAATTCAGCATGGATTAGCACTGATCACCCCTACTAAGGTACTTCTCTAATGATACAAAAACACAATTCAAAAATGAAAATTTTATGGCAGCTCTGGGTAAGTGCACCATTTTGGCACACATTCTTGTTTATGAGTCTTTGTAAATATGGGTTTGCATCAAAATACATAGGTGGGTGCACGGTAATGCAAGTAATGCTATGCACTGCATTTATTTATAAAAAGCCCCACAAAGCAATGCAATTGGCTTTTCTGTGGCTTTGTAAATCCTAAAAGAGACTTTTCATTAGGGGTGCCTCAAAAAGTGCTGCAACATCAAACGCAAAATCTTAGTACATCTGGACCTACACTATAAAATGAATAAATGCATATCATTTTCATCTTGATTTAGTGAAGTGAATAAAGTGTTGCTTAATTGGAAAGCAATGCTAGTGTCAATCGTGGGTAGGAAGCTGGCTTTTTAATGTGGTAGTGCCAATGTAAGGGCACACCATGCAAAAAGTACAAATGGCCCTAATTGGTTTCCAAGGCTTAAATTATTAATTCCAAATGCTCTATTTATGGTAGTGTGGTCAGGCAGATTTGGTTTATCAGAGTGTTGGTAAGCATTTGTTCTACACACAGAATCAATAAATAAGACACACACTCAAGAAGAAATTCAAGACCAATTAAAGAAAATAACAAAACAGATCATATAATTTTAGATAGTAAGATCATCAGAATTGGGTAAGCAGACTTGGAATTATAGATTTTTGTAGAAATAGAAAATAACGTTGAATAACTGTTTTGAGGTATGAGCCTCGAAAGCATTAATGTTATCTTAAGGGTAAAGCATGCACTGCGTAGATATACTTGCAAACATTTTTGGAGGGCATCTTCTAGGACTTAGGATGCAAATGGGCAAGGCCCAAGAAACCACCAGCAATTCATTTTACCTGGTCTTGTGTGCTGGGGTGGAGAGATGCTGGTCGCATTGGTAGCCGTGAGGGCTATGTCATAAAGTCCATGGAAGAAGCCCATGCAAAACAATGTTTTCAAATAGAGACTTGGGGGACACGTTTGGCAGAACCCAAATGTGGGGGCTTGGATCTTGAGTCACTCTGGAGAACAGGGACACTTCTGGATTATTTAAACCCGGGCTATGGGGATCGGGTACAGAGGTGTTTTGTCTGGTGCGTCGCTGCAGTTAGAGGATCTCACTTGGCTTTAGTGACCTGGAGAGGGCGAGTAAACAGGGCAGCAGGGCCTCATGAATCCTCACGTCCCTTGATGGCAGGTTGGCGTCAGTTATGTCTTGACTGGGCACACAAAAAACATTGGTAGTTGCAAGGGCTCTGTTACCCATGTGATTGGTGCTGAGAGGCTTTGGAAAGGATCAGCAGTTGAAGAATTGGAGAGAGCAATGGGGCTGACCTCTTGAACCCACAGCAACCTTTTCATGGAGAGTTGCTCCATCGAGGGGCCTGATGACCAGCAAGACAAAGTACCTGGCTGATGCGGTTGGTGTCTGCAGATGCATGGGGGTGGCTCCTACACCCCAAGGGAGAAACTGCTTGGTTGTTGAAGGTGTGAATGGAACATCCCTCCAAGGGTTTGAACAGACTGTTTAACTTCTGGATGAGTCAGTCTTTGTGATTGTTGCTGTGTAAGCAGCCAGGTAGGGTTTAGAGCCAATCTTGGTGCGTGACCTCCATTCCCACTACTTCAGCTCTTCTTTTCCTTCCTTTGGTTCCCAATAGATGAATCTGAGCTCCTGGTGTGAGGGGGACCCCTAAATACAGAACTACCACAGTTTAGGGAAGTGTAGGATACAGTAGCCAATAATTACACCCCCTATATGACCACTTCCTGTTTAGTCGTCATGATCCTGACCCAGAAGTGCTAGTTTCACCAAATTCAAAATGGTGAAAACCATTTCTTGACTGTTTGACTTCAGGTGGGCCATCTTAGGGTTGTGACTGGCCTGACAGTGTGAAATACCTCCTGACTAATTAACTTCCCAACCGTTTTGGTGCCAAGTGGGCCCCTGGGTGTGGCGCCCCCCCAGGTCTGTAGGGAAGCTGTTGTTGCATGTCAAGGGTGGCAAAGGCTTGGAAGCCTCTGGCCTTAACATGAACATTCATTAGTCATCCTGCTGGAAGAGGTGTGATAATGTTCTTCCAGAGCAGGCATTGTTACTGACCTCTTAAAGAATGGGCTCTCACCTACAGGGGGTCAGAACCTTGTCTGTGGTGGCAGGCTGGGTGATACCAGTCAGCAAGCACATTAGAGGACTAGTAGGTTTTCAGGAGGTACCTCTAAGGCATGGGTACTCATAAACTTTCAATCGGGGCAAAAATGTAAGTATGGTTTGTGGCAAAGGGCCGCATCAGTAGGGGTGGGGTCATTGTAGGGCAGGGTCTATGGGGGGGCGGGGCTAAATTAAAAAATCAAGCCTGTTTCAAAACAGACAATGCGACAATGCTGTATTTTGAAAACAGATGGTCTACAAAGAGCACATTTTGATAATACAGTTTTATTAGCAGACAATAGCAATCTTAAGAGGCATTGCATAGCTTCATACACACTTTGACCTCAATTCCATCACAGTCTGTCTCTCTCTTTCTCTCTCTCTCTCTCTCTCTCTCTCTCTCTCTCTGTCAGTCAGTCTCTCTCTCTCTTAGTCATTCTCTCTCTCTCTGTCAGTCAGTCTCCTTTTATCAATCAGACTCTCTCTCTCTCTATCAGTCTCTCTCTGTCAGCCAGTCTCTCTCAGTCAGTCAGTCAGGCAGTCTCTCTCAGTCAGTCAGTCTCAGTCAGTCAGTCTCCATCAGTCAGTCTATCTCTGTCAGTCAGTCTCTCTCTCCGTCAGTGAGTCTATCTCAGCCAGTCAGTCTCTCTCAGCCAGTCAGTCTCTCTCTGTCAGTCTCTCTATGTCAGTCAGTCTCTCTCTCTCTGTCTGTCAGTGAGTCACTCTCTCTCTTAGTCTCTCTCTTTCTCTCACAGTAAGTCCCTCTCTCTCTAAGTCAGTCTCCCTCTTTCTCGGTCAGTCTCTCTCTCAGTCAGTCTCTCTCTTGGCCAGTCTCTCTCTCTCAGTCAGGCTCTCTCTTTCAGTCAGTCAGTCTCTCTGTCAGTCAGTCAGTGTCTCTTAGACAGTCTCTCTCTCTCTCAGTCAGTCTCTCTCTCAGTCTCTCTCTCTCTCTCTTTGTCAGTCTCTTTCCTGTTAGTCAATCGATCTCCTGTCAGTCAGTCTCTCTCACAGTCATTCTGTTTCTCTCAGTCAGTCTCTCTCTCTCTCTCTCAGTCAGTCTCTCTCTTCATGAGTCTCTCTTTATCTGTCAGTCTCTCTCAATCAACCTCTCTCTCTCTCTCTCTCTCTCTCTCTCTCTCTCCCTCAGCATGTCTCTCTCTCAGCCAGTCTCTCTCTTAGTCAGTCTCTCTCTCAGTCAGTCTCTCTGTCAGTCAGCCTCTCTATCAGTCAGTCTCTCTCTCAGTCAGTCTCAGTCAGTCAGTCAGTCTCCCCATCAGTCTCAGTCAGGCAGTCTCTCTCTTTCTGTCAGTCAGTCTCGCGCCCTCTCTGTAAGTCAATCTCTCTCTCTCTCTGTCAGTCGGTGTCTCTCTCTCTGTCAGAGTCTCTCTCTCTCTCTGTCCCAGTCAGTCAATCTCTATTTCTCTCTGTCAGTCTCTCTTTCTGTCAAACTCTCTCTCTCTATCAGTCTCTCACTCTCTGTCAGTCTCTCACTCTCTGTCAGTCTCTCTACCTCAGTCAGTCAGTATCTCTGTCAGTCAGTCTCTCTCTGTCAGCCAGTTTCTCTCTCAGTCAATCAGTCTCTCTGTCAGTCAGTCTCTCTCTCTGTCAGTCAGTCTCTCTCTCAGTCTGTCAGCCTCTCTCAGTCAGGCTCTCTCTGTCAGTCAGGCTGTATCTCAGTTAGTCATTCTGTCTCTCTCCACTCTCTCTCTCCACTCCCTCTTTCCACTCTATACTCTCTCTCTCTCCGCTCTCTCTCCACTCTCTCCTCTCTCTCCACTCTCTCTTTCTCGCCACTATCTCCACTCTCCCTCTCTATGGGGGCCATGGGTGCATTAGCAGAGAGAGAGAGAGTGGAGAAGTGTGGCTCAATGGTTAGAGCGGCAGACCCTGATGCAGAGTTCTGGCCCGGGACCAGGGTTCAATTCCCCGCCTCGGCAGGTCTTGGGCTCAAAAATTCCACAGACCTGATAATTCTCGCCTCGTGCCTATTCCAATCATGGAGTCCCACTCTGCAACTCTGGGCAATAGCTTGCTTAATCTCCACAACGTCCCCCACAACGCTAAGGATGCCTGGCCTCCACCTTGGGGGTGCCCAGGAGTGGACGCCTCACAGGGAAAGCCAGGATGGGTTCCACATCGGTATTCGTACAAGAGCCTTGAGACCCTTGCGGGTGAGTAGTGCGCTATACAAGTATCAATTTACAATTTACATTTACCTGAAACGTCTGCGGCCGCTAAGAAATTCCAACCAGGCCGTTGGTCGTACTATGAGTACAACGGTTCGAAGGTGCCCTCTTGGTGCTTGCCATCATAAATCTAGTTCTGGTATCAGTACAGAATTATTAAGATAAGGTGTTTGATACTAAACACCATTGGTTTCAGTGAAGCCATCATGTAGCTGTGTAACGTGTAATGACCAGTGCCCAGTATATATCTTTAAGATGGCTGCTTTATCACTTGCAATATCTAGTGAAGGAATTAGACATTACGGGGGCCAATCAGCTGCTCTCACATTTAATATATTGCACTCTGTCTTAGGGCTCTAAGGCCTGCTGAAGGGGTGACTTACATATAGTATATACAGTGCACACAAAGCGTATGCCATGTTGGGTTTTCAAAATGATTTGAACCATTTCACTCAGCCAGCAATGGCAGTTTGTATGCAGTTTTTGTGTGGGTACCATTGGGTGGTAAAAAATAATGCTGCAGCCAAAAGGTACCTTCTTTAGTACCCATGCCCTGGATACCAGGGGTAACATTTACCAGGGACTTATGGGGTAATAAAGTCTTTGCCAATTGAATTGCAATTAGATACCCTCATGGGTCAAGTTCGCGCTCTATAAAACCTTAAAATAAAATAAATAAATAAAATAAATAAATTAGAGCAGGAGTAGATGTGAACAAATGTAAATGATCATGAAGGAAGGAGTAGACTAGCGGATAGCAGTAACAACAGTTCCAGATATAATAACAAAGGGAGGCCAGCGATAGACACAGAGATGTGTATTTAGCTGGACACAGTTGAAATATCCTGGGAAGAAGTGAGCAATTGCTTGGACGACAAGGGAGCTGCATATACAACCTAATGAAGGCAGCCCGAATTCATTGTTTCCTACCTGCTGCTACTCATGGCCACTGCCACGGGGGCATTCAAGACTGCTGCAGGGCCACGCTGACGCCCGCCACTGCCAGGGGACTACAGCCTCCATCATCCTTCGTGGCACGCAGGCCGGGCATCCCGTCCTTGAGCGCCAGGAAGCGTTCATAAGGGGGCCAGGGCTACCGCAGTGTGGGACACCCCTCTGCGCTCATCTGGGACCGACAGAGGCCGGGCCAGGCCAGCCCCCTAAGCCCCTACAGTGAACATATAGTTGGACTAAGGACTACTACTTGCTGAAGTAAGCTTGTAAAAGTTTGGTTTAATTCCTACTGTGCCATCTTTGTAAAGTTTTAATATGGCCAAAAAGGAAGATGAGTCATGCAGTCACTGAAGTAAATGTAGAGGCAAAGATAGTGGGCCAAACATCATTGCTGATTTAACTCAGTGGGGCGATGGGGGCATTGAAGAGCAAATTAATACGGTGGAGGAGCCCTTATCCAAAGGAAGGCGGGCCTGGCAAGGAAGGAGGGAGGTCTTAGTTCTAATGACCCAACATCCCTAATCGAGAACAACACTGCACAAGGTCCCTGCAATGGCTCTATACAAGAAATCTCAGGTCATATAGTGCAGAGCAATCTGACTGACCTTGTGGAGGACATACAACCGCCCTTGAAGCGTAGTAAAAATCCTGGAAGCCCGGAAGGTATATTATTGTAGAAAACCAGAGTGCAATGCCCGGGGAGGAGAAAAAAGAGCTTCCAAGGCAAGAAAACGATATCTCTGGGTAAACAGTCCTCCCAAAAACAACCGGTATGCAAATGTCCTGCTGGCACAGGTAAACTTACCATGCACACCCAGATGGAGGGTCAAACACTGGCACTGGAAAAAATATCAAAAAGCATAGATGCTCTGCATCGCTATATAGTGGGCGCACTTGGAAAATTGACAGAGAGAGTGGCAAACTTCGAGGGGCACCTAAAGGGAAAAACTTGTATAATCAATGAGGGTACATCCATACATGCACATATAGAGACCCACTCAAACGGGTCGACTAGTATGACCCATATAGCTACTCTAAACCCAATAACCAGGGACACTACCACTAGCTCCTCAACCCATGGTTTTGGTAAGGATATGACAGAACCTCATGATATTACTGGGATAAATAGGCAGGTTCGGGAGAAGAATAGACACAAAGATGGAATAGGGACAAATCCCATGGAATCAAGGTGAACCCCGATGCCCCCAGCCATTTTTGCCTTGATTGGCCACCGGCAGCCACACCATATGTTGTAATCCTGGTCAATGCCCCGGTATTGAACACATCGGAATGGGAATCATGGATAGAACTTCGCAATAAGTCTCTCCATTGGCTGGGAAGGCATAGTGGCTCTCCTTACTAGCTATTTAAACATTTTAAAATGGCAAGGCGGGTTGCATGGGTGGGTAATGAAAGAAAAGAGCTCCAGGGTGATTGTATAGTCTTAGGTTAGTGCATGCCATTCTAAATAGGTAGGGAATACCTTCTATACCTTTGATGCAATCAATGAATTGCCATTAGGAGCTTTTTATCCACCTTACCCGTGTCCACATAGCCATGATGGAAAAGAAAACTGTTTGGGATCCCCATGCCAGAAAATCCACAAGGGACTCCCATGTGGGATATATAGTAGGTGGGCATGTCCCACTTTGCAATCGCTTTGAACCACTAACACAAATGGAGGATCCAGATTGACTCATCCTAAACCCGAGGGGAGGTGGTCCAAAGGAAAAACGGTATGATCCCCAAAATGGCGAGCAACGTAAACACTGAGGGACATGATCCTAACATCCAGCGTAAGAAGACAATAGAGCAACCATTGCCCAAAGATAACAACAGGGAGATTGGGGAACCTGGAACATCGCAGGACTATTGGCCAAAGTAAGAGATCCTCAGTGGTTAACTTATATAGATTATAGAAGAAACATGGGCAACTGAGGAGATGAACATAAATGGCTTCCAAACTTTTAACACCCCAGCGAGTACCAGTGAATATGGTCATAATAAAGGAGGCCTATGTATTTATGTCTCTATTGCAGCAGGGGCTACTAATGTGAAAGTTACAGATGCCAGTGAATATTATCAGATCTTGAAAATGAACTTAGATGGGCAAAAGGATGTAGTTTTAATACATTTTTATAATAATAGGAAAAATAATGGGGACATGATAATTATTTGGGTGGGCGATTTGAATTGCTCCTTCTGTCAATACAGTGAACAGGGTATCTGGTTTGGGGAAGGACATTGAAGATAAACCCTCACATTTTGCACACACAAGTTTGGGAGATTAATTAAATGAGATAGCCTTTCAATTTGATTTAGGTTATGCAAATGAACTGTGCACACCTTCCATACCGTTTCAACCGACCTTCAACAGGAGGGGATGTAACTCAACCATTGATTTTGCCCTAATTTCTAAGAGGTACTCCTGTAATGTATTTATTTGTAAGACTCTTGATATTTTAAAGAGTGACCACTACCCAATTTGCTTAGATCTTTCCATAAGAAGGTTAGTGGGAAGAACTGATAGTGATTTAGTATACAATTGTGACATCCATCTTGCCAGCACTAATGGGTATGCTCTAAATTGGGCAAAAGTGGATCCTGTGGTATTCCTTAAACGTTTGATTAACAACACTCTAGAGGAAATAGAAATATGCCTCTCCCAGGATAGGGATGCTAAAGAAATCTTTAATGCCTTCCTCAAGATAACAGCTGTGGCCCGGAAACTTCGAATGCAAGAAAAGCTACCCGGGCAGCAGTCCTCACAGGGCTGGTTTGATAAAGAATGTACGAAGGCCCATACCCATCTAAAAAATGCCCTGCATAACATACCTAGGTGCAAGGGCAGAGTAAGGCAGGCAAGAACCTTGTACCGGTTAGCTCTAAATATTTGCAGGGCACAATAAAAAAGTGAAGCATGGGAGGCTCTACATGAGGCCTGCATAAAGAAATATAACATTGGTTTTTGGAGAGCAGTCAATGCTCCTATTTTTAACAATAGAGAGACTGACACTATAGATATGGCCATTAGTGGAGATAAGTGGGTATAATTCTTTTCAGGACTTTACGCTGATGAGAACATAGAGGATAATATGATACTGACAGTAGTGCCGGGAATAGAAGACAATACCGATCAGCGACAGTTTTCCTTAGAGATCAATATTTCCCTTGAGGAGGTAATTAGAGCCATAAATGAGAGTGCCTCAAGGAAAGCACTAGGGCCGGATGGCATCCCAGTGGATGCCTATAAATCTCACAAAGGTCTATGGGCTCCACTTTTTTTAACAAATGTTTTAAATTGTTGTAATCGCCATAGGTTGATCCCCACCTGGGCTGACGCAATTGGAATACCTATATTTAAAAAGGGGAATAGAAATGAACCTATTTCTTATCGCCCGATTTCTTTATTGGATCCCTTCATGAAAATAGCAGGTAGGGTCATTTTAAATAAGCTCCACACATGGGCTGAAGAGACAGGAGTCCCATCAATTTAACAATATGGTTTTTGTTCAGGTTCAGGCACCACTGAACAGGGACTCAATTTGTCATTAATTATAGATAAATACACAAAAACAAAGAAGCCAAACTTTTCCTCACGTTTGTGGACCTAAGCTCCGCTTTCGATTGTGTCAAACATGACAAGCTTTGGAACACATTTAAAGAAGTAAAGATTGATCCATCATTGTTGATGTTCATAAAGGAATTAAATAGGGGGGCAGGTGCAAGGGTACGATACGGGAAACAGGGGGAATGCTCAGCCAAGTTTCCTATCAAAAGAAGGGTAAGGCAAGGGTGCATACTTGCGCCCTTGCTTTTCTCGCTCTATATAAATAGCTTAGGACAGCACTTGACTGAGCATCAACATGATTATCCAACCATTAGGGATACTCCCGTCCCTATTCTATTTTACGCAAATGATGCTTTTATAATGTCACATACACAGTTGGTATTAAAATGGTCTGTCTCTGACTTTCTTGCCTATATGACATACAGGGGCTTAAAGGTAAACATTGCTAAGACATTTACAATGAGTTGCGGGACAAAAACAAGAAAGACCTGTGATATCTGTATTGATAACAAAAAAATTTAAAGCACATATAGATTCTCTTACTTAGGAATGATTTTTGAGAGAAAGGGATCTTGGAAAGCGGCCATAAATGCTAGGAAGCTGACTCTCTCGAGAGCCATAGGAGCAGTTACCAACTTTTCTACGAAACTTGGTGGAAAACCGGTCCCAGAGTTGCTGGCCATTTATAAATCCAAATGTATTTCAACAGGGGCGTATGGGACTGGCATCTGGGGTATTGAAGGCATAGATCAAATTCAATGTTGCGAAAACACCTTTATGTGCTATTTGTTGGCGGTCCCTAGTTCTACAGCCACTTTTAGCTGTCACAGGGAACTTGGTCTCTCGTATATTTCTGATATGATAAAGATCAACGCCCTGCTTTTATGGCATAAGGTATGGGTGTCTACGGAGACAGGTTCAATAGAGACGTAATCATTGATTGCCTTAAGCTGGAC
The DNA here is from genome assembly GCF_964263255.1 of Lissotriton vulgaris. Classification (NCBI taxonomy): domain Eukaryota; kingdom Metazoa; phylum Chordata; class Amphibia; order Caudata; family Salamandridae; genus Lissotriton; species Lissotriton vulgaris. The sequence goes on from NC_141694.1 coordinate 529,036,190, forward strand.
AGGGTGGCGAATATGCCATGGATTAGCTGTATAAAAAGAATGACACACAACATAGGCCACCAGGAATACTTTGATAAACCTAGCTGTTTGGAGACTGTATCCAGAAAATCTCTAAAGGCACTCTGCCTGAACCACCTAGAGAACAAACGCTGTCTTATTTGCGGATTTTTGGCAATTTCGCGATCCGCGAACGCGCGAAATTGCCAAACAATCCGCAATTCGCAAGTTCCTTAACTTTTTTTTGCTTGTTCGCGCTTCAAAAATACAATCTTGCGCGCGCTGCGTTGACTTACGTTGATTCTGAGTTTGCCGAGTTGTTTTCCTCCCGCGAACAAGATGGCCGCGCCCAAAAACGACCGCATGTATAAGTTCACGGTAGCCGCACTAAAAAAAAAAAACAGCGAACACGCCAAAATAGAAAAATTCGCAAGTTTGCACAAATTTGCGGATTTTGCGGACCGCAAATTCACTTTTGCGCGAATTCGCAGACCGCAAATTCACAAATTTCGCCTATACTTAGAAATCGGTCATGGACAATCATTTGATGACCACTTGCATAGGCATACAACCCTATCTGGTATCAGTACAGAGTAGTTTTTCCCATGTGCCTTTGGCCCATTTTCGTTGTGGGTCTTTTTTTATATTGGTCATATTTCCTGAGACAAATGATTGGACAAAACATTCTCCTATATGTCCATGTGACGATAACTCAACACAAACAACTGTGCACTGCACTTTATTTTGCAAATACTATTTTGCACCGACGAAAAACAGTTTTTAATGCTTATTCTTAGAAGATGGGACCTAAGACAATGTAGAACAACTTTTTTAAGATTTCAAATGTTGGAAAATGAATACCTCATCATGGTAATTTCTTCCTTCTTAAAGGCTGTCATCAGGTTCCGTAATACTATGTGAAGCGATTGTAAAAATCAGTGACCTTGTATTTCTTTGTGTATATATACAGATTTTTATTATGAACAACAGCAATAATTAACACCATACAGGCTGTATGGTGTTAATTATTGAAAATAAAGAACCTTGAAAGACAAGAAAACATCATCTTTCGCAATTCATTATATTCAAAGATACTGTTGTTTGAAGAATTTTGTGGTGCACCTTTGCGGTTGTTCATTTGAATTTAGTTCCGTAGGGAATAGGCACAGTTACGGTGGGTGCCAGTCAGTGTGAACACAAACCCCAATTGTAATTTGAGGGGAAGACAAATATTTGGGGAGAAGGGAAGTCAGGTGCTGCTAGTAAGAAGGGTTCATCGTTAGGCTTTGGTTATTAACAGATTTTTATTATGCCTTCTTTATATTATGTATCACTATTATGAATATATGGATATATGGATTGTACTGCTTATGCCTTTGTATCTTGTAATATAACCGTGAAAATATTTTCCTTTTTAACTTTTTAACATTGTGCTTTTATGATTTTACCGAATCAAACTCGAAAAAAGCTGATTTGATTTGATTTGACGTTTAACTTGTTTTAAGGGAAAGAGCACTGGCACTGGGGGCCTGGTTAGCAGGGACCCAGTGCACTTTCAGTCAAAAAGCATCTGTACTAGGGCAAACACACTGGTGTAATGAGACTTGAGGGGGGCCCCCCTGCAAGGTACAGTGAGGGGCCCCTCTGGACTAAATTGGGAGCTCTTAGGCCAGAGTTATGTGCTGAGGGCCCCCCGTTCCGCAGGGGATGCAGGGGCCTGTGTTACACCACTTGGCACAAAGTGAGGGTGACCATGTCAAAAAGGGCATTTTCCTACTCAATGAAAGTACAAAGAATGGTATCATATCATACAGTAGTGTAAATTAGGAAGAACATTTAGCCTAGTGTTTACTTGTAAAACTGCCATGCTATACAAAGCTTACACATATGTTTAATCACCACCATATATAAGTGGAATTATTATTTCAGGTGGCTTCTCACTCCCCTTGAGTAATACTCCTATTTTTCACACTGGTGTTCTGATTAATAAAGGGATGATATCTTCTGGATCAACAGCCAACATTCACACTCCTTTCTCCACAGATGCAGGCAGTATTGGATTACAGGTTTGTTGCAGTGAAATATTTTAAATTAAATGAAGCCTTTAACATGGTCCCTATCTTAGTTATCCCTTTCCTCAACATATCGCTCTCAATTGTAATTGAGCGAGAATTCAGTCTTTGAGTTTGTATGGTTCTCCTGTAGTCATTGAACCAATTAAAAGTGTGACAAGGCAGACAAGTAAAATGACCCTCCTCAATGATCATTTAAAATCAATAATTTTCCTGCTAAATAGCCTGCAAGATTCACACTTTGCAAAATTAGGCCCTAGCAAAAAGAAACTTCATTCCAAACTGATCAGAAACTTGGAGAAGCAGCTTAACACCACATTATGGAAGAAAAGGTGCACAAAAAGAAGCTAATTTCTAACTAAAAAAATAAGTCCAATCAGGACCACGTATGGTACAAGAACTTGGGTGGAAACGTACATGATATATTAGCAAAAATTGGTTAATTTACATGAGTTTGTAAAACACAAGATGCTCATAGGTTCCAGAGATTAGTTAACTAATATTTACCAGAAGCAAAGAAGTGGGAGTTAATTGTACCTCTCAATCTGAGTTGTGAAACTATACGTTTATATATTATGGCTAATGTGCCAGGGCAGAGTTCCTGAATGACACAATCATATCATATGTGCCCCACTGGCCTTTACTCTCTTTGAACTGAAGGTTGTATTGCGTTCCATCTGAAGTGATGATGGTCCAGGTCTAAAAGGTCTTCTGGCCACTGCATTTCAGGATACTAATCCCCTTAGAAAGTGCCCCATTTTTGGTGGCCACTACTATTTCTCTTGATAACTTTCCTTGCTAGTTGTTAGATTTTATATATTGTGCTACGACTCCTACAACATGTAAACATTATCACCCCCATTTTTGTGGACTGATACTGGTGGTTGTCTGACTTTCTGCCTAATGCTTGTGCCCTGACCTCTTAAACATGACAAAATTGGTTTTAATAGACATAGTTAACTTAGCTATAGTTTCCTTGTACCTGTTACAAAGCATACTCAGGGCTTGTAATTGAAATCTAACTAGTAGACTGCAGCATCAATTGTGCCACCCACTACAGTGACCGTACAAACATAACTGCAGACCTACACCTGAAGCCTGTCTGTGCAGTTTTAGGACTGCAAATTTAACCTCCAAAAATACCCCTTTTTGACAGGCATAAACCTTCCCTTTAAATATGTTACCCCTAGGTAGGCCTTACTGCCCATAAAGGCAGGGTGCATGGTATTTAAAAGTAGTACATTGAAAGATTGAAAGTATAATGAATAACATGTCTTTACAGTGATAATGCCTCAAAGGCAGTAAATTGTCTATATATGTCTTCAATTTTTCAAGCATTTTTGAATCCTCTATCCAAATGTGGGTGTACTATTTGCATAATCTATTTGTCTTCTTGGCCTTCAGTTAATGTGATCTCTGCTCCAGTGTCCATGTATTGCCTGTCTCAGTGGCAGTGTTCTTCCTGTCCTGGCATTGGGATGTCCCCAGAACCAGAATGCATGGCTTCCGGTACCAGAGATTGAGGCTCCCTCTACTAGCAACTTCAGCATCCCTTTACAATTGTCAATGTCAGTACTTGCACATCTGTTTAAATCTGTGTGCTTGTAACAACATGATGGTTTTAGTATGTAATATACAATATGTTTCAACAGGTTCAATCACTCATAATGTTTGATGTTTACACTAATGTCAGAATGTGCCATGTTTTCGTTTAACATTCATCTAAACTTGTCCATCTCACTCTTATGTATTTGTTTGTTTTGATAATTGTTAGACCTGGCATCATTGGCATGGATTTCCCCTGTATTTTTGCCTTTGCCTCCTGTTATTTTGCTGTGTGTCGTTTTTTCTGGTTTAGATGCTTTGGGAACGTTGCCACTGCTGTTCAGTGCCAAAATGCAAGTGCTCCCTGTAAATTGTTGTTATGGATTGGTGTTTCCATGATTGGCATATTTGATTTACTAGTCAGTCCCTAGTACAGTGCGCTGTGTGCCCAGGGCCTGTAAATAAAATCCTGCTAGTGGACCTGAAGAACTGATTATGCCACCACATAAGCAGCCTGTAAATGTAGCTCAGACCTACCACTGTGGTGCCTGTGTGCAGACTAGTACTGCCATGTCAACCTGACAAGTGCGCCCACTTGCCAGGCCCTAATCTTTTTATTTTTTTTGTTTTAAATGTAATACATTTTATTTGCCCTCATTTAGCAATATCTTAGAGTTGGATGTGCCGGGGGCCCAGTGACCCTTCTGTTTCATCCATAGGGATTTCTCATGGGTAAACACATCATATGCACAGAGATTTCCTCTTACATTTTTCCTCAAACCCCTGTTTGTCCAATTCTGGTGCAAACCGGGTCTGGGTGGAGCTAATCACTTTGATTACTCCTTCAAGTTCCCACTTGAAAGCTTTATTGCATTGCCTAATCATTGAACAATACATTTTATACCTCTTTCTTTAATTTATCTTGTTATATTCTTCCCAAATTTTCCTGAATTTATACCTTTTACTCTTGTTTCCACTCTTATCTAGCCAGCCATTCACTATGTGTTGGAGATATATTTTTCACTCATTTAATAACAATTTCCCATCTTGCTAAGAGTATCCATATAAAGAGAAGGTTTTCTTGACTGTTACTCAATTTTTGCCTATTTCGATTTATTTCATTGTGTTGACTTATCCAAAAAATAACAAGATCTATACCCACCTCCACCCGTTGACCCAATACCATGGCTTAGGTCTTACCCGCCTCACTCCAAAATTCCTCGAGTTGAGGGCACTGCTGAAACATGTGAAGATCGTCTGCACCCACTTCTCCACACTTCGGGCAGCTTCTCTCCCTTTAGCCACCAATCTTTGACAATTTCTTTGGCATCCAATATGCTCTGTGGGTGGTGAATAAATGATTCTTTCCCAACGGATCAGATTGCACAGTGCACCAACATGTAGCCATAGATACTTGCGATTTACGTTGAATATTCAGCTCCAGCAGCTCTTTCCCCCAGATCTCACTTGGTATTTTGTATTTCTCTTCCATTTTTGAATTAAGGCCCAATACCATTGGGATATTTCTTTTTTGTTAGTCTTATTCACTTGTATAATTTCCTCTATATTTCCCTCTCCAGCTTGAATATCTTTCTGACTCTTGGCCCAGCTAGTAAGTTGGTAATATTTAAACCTTGCAAGTGAACCCATTGTTATCTCATTTAGGGCTTCCCTTTTTGTGATTGAATTTTGTTCCATTAGCTGGCCTGATTTTGTAATGTTGTTTTCTATCGGGAGTTTTCTAGTTTATCTTTAAGGCATTCTGTTGTACGGGGGGAGTCCCAAATTGGAGCATCCTTGCTGCAATACGTAATTTTCTGAATTTTTCTCATCTGATACCACAGCTTAGCAGCCTACAATAGTGTATTGAACTTTACCTTCTTGAAATACTTGGGGTGACCACATTTGTAAAGGTATTGGCTTCTTTCCTCGTTGACGAATGCCTGTAAGTGTACCGGATACAAATCAAAACTATTTAGTAGTTTCCTATTGTGCTTAAATTGAAAGGCCCTGCAGTATTCCAAAATGTTTGGGCTTGAGATACTTACTTGTGATTTATTCCTTCTTAGCTTCTTCCAAGCAATTCTTACCCCAGATAAAACTGCTCAGTTCACCTTGTAGTTTTTTTGTACGGTCAATTTTAAATTCCAGTGGAATGGTACTAAACAAATATGTACATTTTGGGAGTATTACCATTTTGATTATATTTGATCTCCCCAGAAAGGTTAGAGGTAAACCCCTCATACTTTTAGTAGCTTTCTCACTTCTTTATGGACTCTGTTGAAGTTTAGATTCGCTATATCCTCTATTTTTGTTGTAAGGGCTAACCCGAGGTATTTGATTTTTTCCTTCACCAATGGATTTTGAGAGTTACTATAGAAATCCAAGGTTTCGTTTTTTGAATAGTTTACTAAATACCCAGAGACATTTCCATAATGTTCTATTATCTCTTCAATTTTTGGAAGTGAGGCTTTTAGGTTACTGGTAAATACCATCAGGTCATCTGCAAATAATGCAACGTTCTTCTACCATCCCTGGTACTTGAATGGAGTTATTTCCTTCTACTTCCTTAGCATACATGCCAAGGGCTCTATATAAAAATTAAAGAGAAGGGGGTTATTGTGCATTCCATCCTTGTGTCCCTTTTTATCTTTATTCTTTCTGTCAAAAAGTCATTTACTAGAACCTTGTTGAAGGCTGTTTGTAAATCTGCTTTATTGCATTCTGAAAGGTGTCTCCAAGATTGAATTTGTCCAGGGTTGCATTTAAAAAGGGCCAGCTCACCATGTTGAAGGCTTTTGCAGTGTCCAGGGTAATGATTGGCAGAGGAGTAGAATAGTGAGTTGCCACATCCATAGCACTGATAAGCTTGTGCTTGAGTTCCTGGATTTGCCTTACCTCGATAAAGCCTTTTTGATTTGGGTGAATTAATGCCTCTGCCACTGTTCCTAACCTTTTCACCAAGATTTGCATATAAACCTTGTCATTCTCGTTTAAAAGAGAAATCAGTCTATAAGACTCGCATTTTGTAGGGTCCTTCCCTGGTTTTAATAAGATACTAATAATTGCATCATTCCAAGAGGATGGGAGATCCCCTCCCTTAAGGAAGACCTCACTTAGGAGTTCTGCCTGGGGTTCGGCCAATACTTCCTGTAAGTTTATGTTCAGTTCATTTGGGAGTGCATTAGGGCCTGCAGCCTTACCATTTTTAAATTTGTCATTGCTTCTACCACCTCTTCCCTGGAAACTTCCTGTTTTAGTTCTCTTCTTTGTTCTTGAGTGGCGGACGGCGTATTTACCTCATCCAGTACTGAGTTGCTCTTTTGTAACAATGACATCTTCAGTGTACAGTTTGTCAAAGACTTTTAAAAACTCCCTTCTTATCTCAACATCTTCTGTACTATATTGCTGACCCCGTTGCGCATTCAGTCCGTTTTTAATTTCCATTCTAGTAATTTTCCGCACCCTTTGCCATATTCATGGTGTGAAAGGTTTCCCGCCTCACATCTATCCCTGACAATTTCTTCAAGAAAATTTGCTAGTTCCTCTTTTCTCAGACTTCTCCTTTCTATCATACTTGATCTCTCCTGTGTGGTTACATTTTTACTTATCTCTACTTCCAAGATTACAATCTCTTTTTCTAGTTGGCTGATGGTATTCTTCCTCTTCTGATTTTTGAATGCTGCATTCCTGATTATTCTTCCGCTAATAAAAGCCTTGTATGCTTCCCATGTAATCTGTTTCGTGGTCCCCTCTTTGTTTCGTTGAATGAAAGACTCTGTGTCCCTTGCTAGCGACTCTACCTGTGTTCTCTCCAGAAAGATACCCCTATCCACTGTCCATCTTGGGCAAGGTACTGTTTGCTTTAAGGTGAGACGTAAAACCAATGCAGAGTGATCCGATAGGTGAGCTGGTATATGCTCTACTTTTTGGGTGCAATTTAAAAGGTTTCTATTTATTAAAAATAGTCTATTCTAGACCAGTGCCCCAGTCTTTTATTCTCCAAAGTGAATTTATAAATCATATCCCCTTTTTTCATTCCATATGTCTATAATTCCCATATCCCTGATGCAAAGACTCACCCAATCCCTCATCTTAGGAAGATTGGGGCAGTTTTACGCAGGAAACCTATCTTCTTTAGGGTTTAAAATTAAGTTAAAACCACCCCCCATTATTATTGGTGATTTTACTGATAGAAGTTGGGAAAATACTATTTGGAGGGGCTCTGGATCGTCCATGTTAGGGCCATAGTATGCCACTATAGTATATGGGTTGTTCTGAATCTTGATTTTTGCTATTACCCATCTACCTTCCCTATCCACCTCTGTGGATTCAATCTTTACTTTCAGTGATTTTTTTAAACAGGATTGCTGCAGCTTTTACACTACACTCCTGACCTGTACAGACATATGCATTCACTCAATTCTAGTTTTTCAATATTTTTGCCCCTTCTTCCTTAAATAGGTGTGTTTCTTGCAGTATATTAAATTCACAGTCCATTATACTCAAGTACTCTAGGATTTTTGACCTCCTCTTCCTTATCCTAAGGCCGTTTACATTCCATGTCATTATATTAACTGCCATTTATATTTTAGTCCGGCATTGCTCTAAGTTTGTATATCTTTGTAATGTCTCTTGTCTAAGCCCCCTCCTCACTTGTATTGCTTGTTTTGGACTTTTTTCTGTTTTTTCCGCATTTTGCTCCCCACCCGGTGCACTTTTTTTACTTATGATTTTTTTCTAAGTGAATTTCTTTGCATCTGCTCACTCCCTGAAGAAGCCTCCTCTTTCCTTCTTTCAGGCATCACTCCACCCCTTTCGGGGCTCCTTGCCTATTGCTGCACTATAGTCTTGCTTTGTACAGCAAAATATTCAAATTACAAGTGTTCCTTTTGCCGCACTTTGATCTGATCGATAAAGCACTCCACTGCCTTGGGGTCCCTTATATTGTGCATCTTGTTCTCCCACATTATTCCTAGTGAAAATGCATCTGTACTGTTGCCCCAAGCGTTTTAAGTTGTTGCATGTGCTGGCTCAACTCCCACTATCTGTCATGCGTTGTTTTGAATATATCGGATCTTATTCTGCAAGACCAATCATTTTTTGAGAATGAACCCACTTTCAGGCCCTCACTTAAAATCTTCTCTTATAGTGTATATGTTTAAAAAATTCAGCAGGATTTTTCTTGGATACCCTTCCCTTTTCTTACATGTAAGTCACCCCTAAGGTAGGCCCAAGGTACCCCTTCAGGCAGGGTGCAGTGTAAGTGAAAGGTAGGACATGCCCTGATGTGTGTGGCATTTCCTGATAGTGAAATACTGGCAATTTCATTTTTCACTATTGCAAGGTTATCTGTCCCATAGGATAGAATGTGGAGTTAACTTCTCACATTTTATAAGTATAACTGCCCATCGGAACAAGATGGGAAAATAAAGTTTAGTATCTCTGGACTGAGAATGTAAACATGCATCTTTTAGTGATGATGATTTTTACATTCTGTGTTTGAAAATACCACTTTTAGAAAGTGGGTATTTTATTACTTAGTCATCCTGTGTGTCTCTGCTAGGTGTGTGTGTTAACTGTCTGGTTTTGGATTGGCAGGGGCTGGGGATGTGCATTCTGTTCAGACAGCCACTTGGGGGGGAGGTGTGTCCTGTATTTCCAGAGTGAGTCAAGGCTGGGCTGAATAGACCTTGACAGCATTTAGAGCAGTGGGAGGAGATTCTTTTCATACCTGAATGGGCCTGGCCTGCTTTGGACAATGCTGTCTCTACCTCCTACTGGGCGGCTGCACCAGAGAGGACAGAACTGGTTTTGGCTGGGCACAGGGATTCTCTGTATAAATGTTGGGGCCTAGACCCCTTTAGACTACTTCTGGAAATCAAGTGGAACCTCTGCCAAGGAGAAGAGCTGCAAGAACTTGGAGGAGGCCTGCCAATTTGCTGTATGCTGTCTGGGGTTGGCCTGCCGTGGCTGTTTCTGCCAAGGAGACTGTGTGTGTATCCTTCTTGCAAAGTGTCTCTGAGGACTTGAAGTGAAGGTTGTCCCCTGTTCAAGAGGTCTCAGGAACAGCAAAGACTTCACCATCCTTCTGGGCATTGTCTCTGGAACCGCTGCTTTCAGTCTCCGCATGAGAAAAGGGCAACCTACACTGTCACTGAGTCAATCGAAAGATTCCTTGTCCTGAAGGCCCTGCAGAAGGCACCACCGCACTTCGCACCGCGTCCTTGGTCTCACCGATGCCGTCTTGATGAACTAACCGAGCTGTTGCTCACACCGCATCCTGTGAGCAACGCATTCTGTACCACCTTGATTTACCCTGCCTGGACATCTCCAACACGGTTGTTGCCGTACCGGTATATCAACCGGCTCTGTTGCCTGCACCGCAAGAGATGGCCTCACTGACACTGTCTGGACAATCATCATTTATCCCCTGCCTGCACCACAAGAGGGAACCTCACCCTGCTCCGCCCTGCTCTGGGTTGCCCCGACCGGCTCGTACCAAAGTGTCAGCCTCAACGAGAAAAGTACTGTTTTTTAATCTGTCTGTACTTTAGCTGACCCCACACCGACACAGTCAGCTGGAATTGTTAGCCTCTGTTGTTTTCAGCATCGCGGTAGCCCCGGAAGGAGCTACCGACTCGGAAGAACTGTGTTTTTCAGCTATTTCTGCAAATTAAAGGTTATCTTGCAAAGAAGTTATTTTTACAGTATTGTAGTGTGGATTGTTGTCGTTTTTGGTCTTGTTTAGGTCTGATAAACTTTAAGTTATTTTTTTAAGCTGGTGTGGTGTCCATTTGTAGTTTTTTCACTGTGTTACTGTATGTGTGTGCAAATGGTTCACACTCTGCCTCTGAGATAAGTCTGTCTGCTCATGCCAAGCTACAAAGGAGGGGAGCAGAGGTTATTTTAGAAGTGTATTCCCCTTACCCTGACTACGAAGAAGGGTCCCTACTAGGACAAAGGTACCTACCTCTACCAACCCCCATTTGTAACAATAAACAAGTACACAAATCCCCAACAAACAATCATAGTTCAAGACTAGAAGGCTTGTATGTAGCATACAGAGCATGTTATAAATAAAACAAAATTCCAAGACATGGCCTTCATTGGTATGGACAAGCAGTGATGCTTAAGAAGTGCACGAGCTTGTTGTTAATTGCTAAATTAATTCTGAGGCTGGTACAGTTCTTACAAGACTTTTCCATGAAACCAACCAGTTGTGGCTCCAATGCCCAATTTAATTGGATAAACGTAGAAAAATAAAATAGTGGCTTCATGTAATATAGGATGGACTCTAAAGAGAAAGGTAATGACAAAAGGGAGACTATTTTTTTTACCTATAATAGAGTACTCTAATTACGTTTTTCAAATGGGAGGACTGAAGAGACTATCCAGGTGGAAATGTAATAAACTGTACCTTTATAGCTGTAAATGCTTACCAAGCGCATTTTATTTTGGGTTGCGCTCTTATGAAGAAAATAATTCCTATCCTTTGTGTAAGGTCCAATAAATTTGAAATGGATGAACATTGCAGATTTAATTTTACTCATCTATTAATGACTTAGGCATGTGTGCATAAACACAATTTACATAGCCTTGTAAAGATCATCACACAATATTGGATATCAGAATTGTAGGAAAAACTGGCTAAAATAGATTAGGATGATGCTAGAATAATGATATCTTATTTTGAAAGACAGTTGCTAGTCATATATGATTCTATTATTTGTATAATATTTGGGTATAGGGCATATATATTAAGCCACTGCTATAATGATTCCAGTCTCCTCCTTTTGTAAGCTGTTTGAGGTATATGTTCAGTCATCAAATGACCTCTAGGGATTATTTATAGAGTGGCAAGTGCTTGGAAAGATGTATATAAGAAATGCCTGCAAAGAGGAAGAAGTCTATAGGTTAGAAGTAATTGAAGGAAAAGGGTGAGGAAGTGAAAGAAAATATTCACTTTTTGCCTGGAGCAACCATATGCAGCAGTATTTGGCTCCTAAAATAGCCACTGATGATATTGTGACAGATATCCTGTCCTTTTCACAAGTGTCTTCATTCAAAAACTTATCAGATATGCCATCTGCCTTATTCCAAGTGCATTAGGATATAATGCGCTTGTAATTGGGAGGACATGATATTAGTAATCTTTACACCTGAGTATGCATCTATCAAACTCCAAATCATTCCCTATTGCTTAGATGAATCAAACTGAATTGCATTCTCAAACGGTGCGAATCGCATAATTCGGCCATTTGCAAATGCAATTCATGTATTTGGGATGCATCAAGTTTAAAGTGTTTTTTCGCAATTTTAGGAATCGCAAATCTAGTTGCGATTTCTAAAATAAATCGCTAACGTAGCGAATCGCATTTTTTCCGAAAAAAAGCTATGCATGAAAATTCGCAATTTGTGATTTTTTAAGAAATCGCAAATTGGAATTCTTAAAATTAGAAGAAGTCAAACCTGGTGGTAATTTTTCCAACTTCATTCACAACAGGTGTCAATCATCAGGACTGCATATAAGGACCTCAGAGACCATTACAGTGCTTTTCAGAATGGCAGCACTTTACTTTTTGGACGCAGGCAGAGGTTGAGACTAGCTGCAGGATGGAGGAGAAGGCTGATGCAAGAGAGAATCTTCAGAGTGCGCATTACCTTACTAGGGCAGACTGAAGAACAGATCTATGATAGGTATAGGCTCAATGCTCATTTAATTTTAGATTTAATTCAAGAATTGGACCCAATCTTACAGAGGCAAACACGCAGGACACAAGCTACACCAACCCATGTTAAGGTATTGTGTTCACTGCACCTCCTTGCTTCTGGGTCATTTCAGGGTGTTATAGCCATTGCTGGTGGTGTCTCCCAGAGTTCACTTTCCAGATTGTTTAATGCCTTCCTAAATGCCATGTTGCAAAGAATAAGGCATCACATAACATTTCCTAGTTCACAGCAGGATTTGGTGAAAACAAAGTTAGATTTCTATAACATGGCTCATTTCCCACATGTCATTGGCTGTGTAGATGGCACACATGTTCCTATTTGCCCACCCTCTGAAAATTAGTATATTTTCCGCACCAAGAAATGCTTTCATTCTCTGAACATTCAAGCCATTTGTAATTCTATAACTATTATCACAGACATAGTGGCAAGTTACCCTGGAAGTGCCCATGACTCCTACATTTTTAGACTCAGTGCCATCCATGCTCGACTGCTTGCAGGTCAATTTGGAGATGGATGCTTGTTTGGTAAATATAATTTTTCAGGTTGTACCATTTGATCCCCTAATTATGCTGTTGGGGTACACGAAGGACATACCTCTTCCCTACCGCCGGTTTACAGACGTGGCCATGCTACTGGCCAAGCGCAGGATAGCCTGTAGATGGGGTAGAGGCAGGCCTCCGAAATTCAAGGACTGGCTAGACGACATGGTGTATTGTCAGGACCAATATAATATATATGCTGACTTGATGCCTGTACGGTGCAGACCTAAAGATTTCTGGAGCCCACTGCAAGTTTACTGGCTGACCAGGCATGCCCACAGTGCGGACTCTGATGATGCTGGCCGGGAAGAGCTGCCGTAGAGGGTTTCCTCCTTGCTGCCTTTACAGCACTAATCTTTCAGGTTACCCATTAATGACCCGTGTGTTGTATGCTCTGGTGGATTGAGGTGGGCATGTCATGGCTGTTACCGATCGTCTCTGATGCAGCACTGTTCACTACTACTCACCTTGTTATGATCTTCCCATGTCTACTTTCGGCACCTGCTATCGGCTGGGGATTGTTATTATATCTTAATGCTCTGCTTTCTGCCTTGTGTTACTTGGGGCCTCGCTGGAAGTGCTGTTCTCCCTCTCCAGGGTGACATGTTCCTACTGTGCAATGCCATCTCTGATTCATGCTGACCTGTGCCACCAAGTACAATATGTATTGTGTGATTTGGATCTGCCCACATTCCAATTTCCTTACTGTCTTTATTGTGTACCTGACATTGTGCCTGCTTCTCCTGTAATCAATCTGTGTATGAGCCACTGTATGGTTTCTTGTTCCTAATAAAGGTTTTAAAAAAAAAAAAAAAAAAATATATATATATATATATATATATATATATATATATATATATATATATAATTTTTCAAATTTTAACACACTCTTCCTTTACCTACACACATGTCTTCCTTGCATGTTAACTGTTTTTCTCTATTTTTGAAGGTGATAGTGCCTATGCAGTGAGGTCTTACATTTTAACACCATACCTCAATCCAACTACCAGGGAAGAGCAGCAGTATAACCAGGGGTACACAGACAAAATATCGATTTTTAAATATTGATATACAAAAATATCGAAGTTTAAATATCGATGGGACAAAATATCGAAGGTAAGTAATATCGACAGTCTTAATATCGATATTGGTATGATATCAGTAATATCGAAGTTGTAAATATCGATGTCAATAATATCGAAATTAATAACTTTGATGTTACTAATATCAATTTTTAAATAAATTTAGTGTATATTATATTGTATTTATTATGTTTTATTATTTATTTTTAATGTAATTTAATTAAATATTGTCTTTTACTACTGTAGCGGGTTGTGGGTTTATAGGGGAATAGGGTGGGAAGTAATTTAATTATGTAAATTTAATTATTAATTAGTAGGAATTATTAATTAATTAATTGAGAAATAATTTTTAATTATTTTTAATTAATTGATTAATTGATAAATATGTTCTGGGTTTATAGGGGAATAGGGTGGGAAGTAATTTAATAATAATTAATTAATTGATATATGTTTGTACATATTGTAATTAATAATGAATTGGTAATTAATTTCTATTAATTAGTTAATTAATTAATATAATTTTTGACATATTTATAATTATTAATTAGTTGGTAATTAATTAATAATTATTTAATTACATTAATTATAGTAATTTTTTTATATATAATTTATTGTTATTCTTAATTAATTGATTGGGAAAAATAATATTAATTATTAAATTAAATTAATTACAGCAAATGTGCTAATATTTTTACTTTATTGTTATTGTTAATTAATAATTAATTGGTAATTAAATAATATTAATTAATTTTGGGTAAAGGAGTATTTTTAGGGTTCAGGGTCAGTTTTCAGTTTTTGGGTAAAGGGTTTTTTTTAGGGTTCTGGGTCAGTTTTCAGTTTTTGGGTAAAGGGGTATTTTTAGGGTTCAGGGCCAGTTTTCAGTTTATGGGTAATGGGGTCTTTTTAGGGTTCAGGGTCAGTTTTCAGTTTTTGGGTAAAGGGGTATTTTTAGGGTTCAGGGTCAGTTTTCAGTTTTTGGGTTAAGGGGTATTTTTAGGGTTCAGGGTCAGTTTTCAGTTTTTGGGTAAAGGGGTATTTTAGGGTTCTGGGTCAGTTTTCAGTTCATGGGTAAAGGGGTATTTTTAGGGTTCAGGGTCAGTTTTCAGTTTTTGGGTAAAGGGGTATTTTTAGTGTTTAGGGTCAGTTTTCAGTTTTTGGGTAAAGGGGTATTTTTAGGGTTCAGGGTCAGTTTTCAGTTTTTGGGTAAAGGGGTATTTTTAGGGATAAGGGTCAGTTTTCAGTTTTTGGGTAAAGGGGTATTTTTAGGGTTCAGGGTCAGTTTTGGGTTTTTGGGGTACAGGGATATTTTTAGGGTTCAGGGTCAGTTTTGGGTTTTTGGAGTACAGGCGTACAGGGTAAAAACAAAAAAAAATTACATTAAATCAAATAAATTACATGAAAAAAAATTAAAATTAATTTAAATTATTAAGTGTTTTATTTATTTTAAATTTATATGTATTAGTTTTAATTTTGTTTTAATATTTTTATTTAATAGTTGTAAAATTATATGTATTTTTAATTTATTTTTACATTATTATTAATACATTTAAAAAAACAATATTTTTGATTCCGATATTTTTGTACTTCGATATTATTTTTTCGATATTTTTGTACTTACCTTAATGAAGATAGGATTCCGATATTTTTGCTGTCGATATTTTTGCTCCGATATTTTTGCATGTCGATATTCTGTCTGTCGATATTATGTCAGACATTCATAACCAGGATCACATAACTACCCGTAATGTGATTGAGAGAACCTTTGGTGTAATGAAATCTAGGTTGCGCATACTGCATAAGACTGGTGGAGCATTACAATATCGTCCAGATATTTGTTGCAAAATAGTAGCTGCATGTGCAATGCTTCACAACTTAGCAACCGAGAGAGGCATAGAACTGGATGAAGAAGATGTATTACCTCAAAATGACAATCAGCCTCCACAACCCCAAGCAAGAGTACATGGACCAGAAGCAGCAGAGGGAAGAAGGAGAAGGGCAGAGGTAACACAACATTACTTCTGAAAGAGGTAGGAAGCACACAAGAGAATGTTTGTATCAACTGAAAATTATTTATATATGTAAAGTCAAAATAAATGCATTAACTTCATGTAATGTAAGTGCTTCAACATGAATTTATTAATGTTTCTGGCAGCATTTTAATAATGAAAAACTTTGAACCATAAATGATTTAGGCATTTTCCTCACAAACAAGTGGCTTCACAGAAATGATGTTATTTCTTACGTCCACGCACACCTAATGCCTTCCCAGCATTTTGGCAGTTGCCCATGGGCATGTTGGTGGCACCATTCTGTTTTCTATTGCTATGGCATGTGCTAGTTAGGCAATGCTCAAGTATGCCACTCACAGTACTTCCTGCTCCACTATCCTCCATTGGTAGCAGTTTCTCAGGAGCTGCATTGCTATGTGATTAATCAATAGATTCATGTGTCCCCATTCCCTTGGCAATCTCTGTAAATATTTTCTTCAAATCCAACTGCATGGAAAGTGTCTGTTTGCAGAGCTGAGCTGTACAATTGGAAAGGCGAGACATTTGCCTGTTATGACCCTGCATGCAGGTCATTAGTCGCAGGTGCCTTTTTCCACTTTCATTTTGCTGGTTTTGTATCACTGTGCACATGGTCTCCAAAGAAGTGGCAATGCGGTCCAGCTCCTCTGACGATGTTTCATGGCCTGTCTCAATTACATTTATCATTTTGTTCATACTGTTGTGCATGGCACCAATTTGTTTGCTGATATGTCCAAGTTTACCTTTCATGATTCTAATGTCTTTGCATTGCAGGCGCTGCACCTTGAGGATTTTGTCTTCCACAACAGTGCCTGTGCTGGTGCCCTCTACAACTCTGCCACCATCTGCTACATGAGCACGGCGTCTATGAAACTGCTGAAGTCTCCTTCGCCTACTCAGCCTTGTGTTACTGACTGTAGGAGTAGGTTGAGATTGCCTTTCATTAACATTTCCAATGTGTTCCTCTATAGAATGACTTTGAAGCAGTT
Organism: Lissotriton vulgaris; assembly: GCF_964263255.1. Classification (NCBI taxonomy): domain Eukaryota; kingdom Metazoa; phylum Chordata; class Amphibia; order Caudata; family Salamandridae; genus Lissotriton; species Lissotriton vulgaris. The sequence continues at coordinate 529,053,174 of NC_141694.1, forward strand.
GACGCACTCTCTGTCTTTCACTTCTTTGAGAAAGGGATGCTGATGTGGTTGGTGCATTTTCCTCATCTGTGTCTTGACCTTCTTGGGTGTTGAAATCCCTCAAATCACGTTCAATTATTTCCTGAAGTGTTTCTATGGTTGAAAAAGTGCAAACATGATGTTATTTAAAAGTTTGCACTTAAGAAAAATGTTTCAAATAAAGGTTGAGTTACATTAAATAAACCTGTTCCTTGTCTACTTTTGTCTCATTTTTAAATGGAAATCAATTCAAGTGATTTGTATTGTTAAATAATATGTAGTTCTAAACTACACTACATCTCCCATGATGCACTGCTTTCAGACTTTCAACTGTTAATACCTTGATTTGGAAATCGAAAATGAAGTAATACAATACTGAAGAAACATTCCAGCAAGTGCAACTACTTTGACAACCCTCTTGCACTCTCATTGCTCACTTCATAAAACCAAAAACATTAAAAGTACACTTACCTTCAGAAGGGGTTGGAAGCTCTGAAGTATCAATGTCTATCACTCCAACTACAGCCTCAGTCAACAGTGTGCCTTCCACCATGTCTTCCAGTGGGGTATTGGGTCTATCCCTGGGGGGGGCCACCACCAGTTCTTTTTGCTGTTTTTATCCTGGTTGCTAACCTCTCTTTTGCACAACTGTGCAGGTCATACCATCTTTTCTGTAAATTATTAATGTTACGATGTGCTAAACCAACTGCATTAACCTTTGCTTGGATAGCAAGCCATAGATTTCTTTTACCAGCTTCTGGAACCTTCAGAGACTGCTTCCCAAAAAGTTGTTCCTGTCTCTCACTCACCTCCTCAATCAGAATTTCCAACTCTTGGCCTGAAAATGTACATTTCCTTTTCCTGGCTGGCCCCTCTTCAACAGGATTTTCATTTGCCATTTCTCCACAGATTTAACAAACACAGACTGCAGCAGCAACCTCCAGGGAATCTTCCAAAAGCCAACTGCCAAACCTCTACATCAAACCAGGGAGCAGCTGTGACTAATTGCTGTACTGGCTTCCTGGCTGTTAACTCAATGAGATTTATCATGTGTGCGTTTTCACGTTTTGCGAATTCGCAAAATGTGAATTCGCAAATAGGAATTCGCATATTTCTTGTGATTCGGTAAAAAATTCAATTTTTACCAAATCGCAAAAAAATAGCGAAAAAATTGATGCATTGGAAATTGCGATTCTTTATTTGCGAAGAATCGCAAAATCCAACGTTGATGCATGTGCCCGTTAGCACTCAGTATGACTAGGATGATTAACCCCTCAGCTGTTAAAGATTGTTTACCACCAGTACTGAAACCATTTCTTCACACTTAAACCTTCATATCCTTTTTCAAACAAAAGGTATCCTTTTTTTAAATTGATTTTTATTTGCAACAATAATAGAGACAATTGGTACAAGTCATTACATTCCGTTATACAGTGCATAACATATGATATAAAGGAGGGAGATACATGTTTGAATCTTGTAAACTTTAAAATCATTAAAAAATATAGCTAGATAAACCTCTAAAAATCGTTAGCAGTTTAATTCACCTCAAAGGTTTTTTTTGCCACAGAGAAAAAGTGCAAGTGCAATAAATAGAAAGATCAAATACACAATTCATGAATGAACCTAGTCAGCAATGGGATGCAGCAGGATGGATGAAAGAGTAACATAATCCCTTCCCTCCTCCTTATCCAATTGCGCCAAAAAAAGAAGTCCCAGAAGAAAAAAGTAGGTATTTAAAATTAATCTTCAATATCCTTTATTTAATTTACCAGTCTAGTGATTGGTGTCCAAACTCTCCACCCTGGCTCCCTTTTTCGTCGTCCTCTTAGCTTGTATACTGAAGATTCTATAATATATATTGCTAACATCTTAGCCCCCCAGTTGGAAAAGGCAGGAGGGTCAACACTTATCCATTGAGAAGTGACACATAGACGTGCAACAGCTATTGCAATAAACAAAAACCCTATTTCTGCTCTTACCCTTTGGTTTGTCTCTGTGCTTTCTAATAATCCCAAAATTGAAAGAGCAGGAGTAATATACACAGGTACACCTAAAACGAAAATTAAAAAAGCCTTGAAATCCTGCAGAAACATAGCCTGTTGCAATCCGAATCTGTTGCACTTTCCTCCCCTCATAACACCCCATTCAGTTATCTTCGCTGGGATGTAATATAGATCGAAACTAGACATAAAATGTTGGCTACTAAGACTCCCTGTCATTAACACCTGATTCCCCAGTTACAATGAACCTTCAATATATATTCTTTCCCTTCCCAATTTACTTTCCCATTTTGCATTCTGATCCTCTATGTCATCTGGGGATGCTTGAATCAATATTCGCACTCAGCAGCAACACCACTCGCGAGAGAAATCAGCCGCCAGGCAAGGCAAACCCAGGTCCGGTGAGCCTGGACAGCGCGAAATGCGAGCAGGCTGAAAATTGCTCTTTGCAGATCCACTAGTTTCTGGGTAAGTGACGCCAATTCCTTCATCCACGTGGGAGGGAAATCAAAGCGTGGCTGTGGGGCGGACCGAACAGGAGGGTTCCAGCAGCCACGGCCAAACAGCAGGCATTTAACCATTTCTCCCGGCAACTCCTTGCAAAAGATGGCTTCCCTGATCATGCTGCCCCTCCAGCCTGTCGCCCCACACAAAAGGCAGGGCTTTAAGTGGGCCGGGTCTCAAGGGGTCTGAGCACCCTCAGATTTTTAAAGGGGGCCTCGAAATGGGTCTCTATTGGGCTCTCTATTGAGCCCTGGCACAGGCGGGCCGTTTTTTTCCTAGACTGCAGTGACTGGAGTTTGCTGTCACTGCAGTCCGGGAAAAAGTGCCAGGGCGCAAAACAGCCCGATAGAGACTCGCTTTGAAACAGCAAGCACATCGATGTGCGCTGCCCACACTGCTCACTTCTCACTAGTGGAGAAGTTACGGCATGACGGCATGCCAGAAGAGCATTGTGGGGGACGGGAAATCCTTTAAAGAGTCATTTTCTTTCTGGATTTCCCTTCTCTTTCTGAAACTCAGGAGCAGCAACATTGTGATACGGTCTCCAAGGTTTTAATTGGAAGCTTTTTCAATATTATATGTAACAAGCCATAGTTGCAGCTTATTTATCTTATGCAACTAATAACCATTGACAAAGCCAACAGTGCTTACTTGTTGTAGGTATGATGTTACTTGTTGTATCACATATCTGGATGCAATGACAGAAACAGCAAAATACAAGTGTTTTAAAGCCACGCCCCTGATCACACTGGTCACACCCCTTGAGAGACCCCCCAGTTTTTTCATCCCACTTAAAGCCCTGGCAAAAGGTATCCATGCCAAATGTGTGTACTTATTTTCTGACATCATGGGGATACTAAACCAGGGTTTGTGGACTTCCCGAGAAGAAACTAAAAAAATAGCCAAATCATAGCTATTTTTTGTTTTTGGGGAAAATGGGAAAAAGAGTACTGTGCAAAAGGCAGTTTATTTTGCTGGTGGTGACATCGATGAAAAGGTTTGCCGTACTATCATCACTGTATTTCTATCTTTGAGGAAAAAAACTGAGTACTCAGACCCTTTTGGTCCCAAGGATATATAGGGCTTATAGATTTTCCAAGACATTGTGATACCAGGAGCCAACAACTGAGCTGCAGCCTATAATGGTATTTTATTGTGCACCTGCTATGAAGCAATTCAGATGGTGACATTTAATGAATGAAAAACGGGTAAGAAGGATAATTATGTATTTTTTTAATTGTCCAGAAGATATTTAGTTTAGTAATACTAGGTACTTGTACACTTCTCAATTTGGGGATACCCATTCTTTCATATGGTTTTAGAGTGCATTTTCAAAACGTGATCTTTCTTGTAACCTTGCCTACATTCTAAAGTGAACAATGGAGAGAAATTCAACTCATTTAAACAATTGTTTTACTATTCTGTTTTTCTACCGATCTCTTGATAAATATGCGACCCCACTTGTGTAGATCTGTCCAGCACCCATGTCCCCAAATGCTCCGAAACATGATCTGGAGACATCACATTTCACCCAACAAAATCAATCCTTTTTTACAATGTGTAAAGGTCTGGGATTTTGGGCCTAACTCAGGTGTTCCGGAAGCTGCAGGGATCCACAAATTCCTACCACCCAGTGTTTCCACACTTGCCTAAATATAAATGCTGCCTCACTTGTGTGGCTCGGTCAACTGCCCACTGCAAAACACCTCAAACCAGGGACAATGTGAGTTTAGGGTGCCTCCATGCTCCCTCAGAAACTGTTCTGCATTCTAATTTATATTTAGCACAATATCCTTATGGAGGTCTTCAACCAGAAAAAAGTAAATAAGCAAACAATTTGTAGTATTGACCGACCAACATCCATCCTCTGTAGTGAATGGGAGAGTGAGCTAAATTAGGAGGTTGCCAAGTGAGCACTGTGTGCTTGGTGTGTTACCAGCCTGCACTCTGGATTGGTCTATTATGTCAGCAGCTCTCCACTGCACAGATTGTGCATGCAAAGGTACATCATGTTTGGCATGGTCATGTTTATCAGAATCACTGGAAGACAAGTCATATTCAGAAAGAACTCCGATTGAAAAATCACTTCCAGTTTGTGCTCAAGTCATCCTACCACCTTAGTACCCATGAGCCCAGGACCAACTAGCTATAGTGCCTCACGTTCTCTCCTACTCACTCAAAGAGAAACAAATGATTAGACAGCAGAGAACACAACACTCCCAGATCTCTCAGGAATCATGGTAGCAAGACACACCCTTTTGCTTGCAATCTTGTACTTGTCCACAGTAATATCTGACAGAGACACAAAACAGTTTAAAATATTTATTTTAACTAACGTGCCCTAACAAGCAGTATACGTGCCACAAGAAGCAGGAAAATGCATTGTACAAATACATTCAGCATAGCAACTAGCCCATATACCATCCATGAAGGGAGATGTCATCAGAAAAAGACAATAGAGCCTAACCTCCCTCAACTTGCTAAGAAGCAGTATTATTATATATTGGAAGATCTCTGGGCTTTGTCGGCAAACCCCATACCTTAGCCTATAGAGAGTAGATCTACATCATAGGTGCTGTCTCACTTTTCTCCCTGCAAAGGTCCCTCTCCAAATGTGTGCTGAGTATTCGTGTATCCTAATAAAAACCAAAGTATGTTGTCCAAACAACAGTTGCATCAGTATGTTAGGGCTAACTCCTGGCCAGAACAAAATAAGAAGTGGCATTGTTGTTCGACCTTGCTCACAATGTTCAGTCAAAATCCCAGGAACCAGCAGAGAGTGAACACAGCAATGAGTTCTAATGTGAAAACTGCCATGGAAATTATTGCAAAAATAAAGCTGTGCAGTAACGTGTGCAAAGCAGCAGGCAAGCTGCAGCGTCCTCATCGGCCATGAGACACAGGAGTAAAGCCAGAAAGTCCTTGGAGTCACCTTCGGTTCAGGAGAGATGGTTCCAGTCCTTGTCCTCAGCAGGGCAGAGATCAGCAGGCAGCAGAGTGTTTCAGCAAAGAAGAGAATCATTTCTTCAGAACAATCAGTCAAGGCAAAGTGTCAATCGTTACGGCAAAACAGTTTTCACTCCAGCAGAGGTCTTTCCAGGTCCAGTAGTGTACTGATTTTGTAGGGTCAGAGCCCCAGTACTTATACCCAAAAGTTCCTTCGATGTGGGGGGTGACTCCAAACGAGCTCTCTGAAGTGCACAATCATTACTTTCAACCCAGTAGTGTCTGCCAAGCTATCTATGGGGGAGAAATCAATGCTTTGTGTCAGGACAGGACACTACCTATTGAAGTGAAAGTGTCAGCCTCTCCTAATCCTCACTGCCTAGGAAGACCCATCAGAATGCAGATGAATAAAGATGAGTGTTCAAAATGAATATGAATCCCTCCTTCCTGGCTGTGTAGAGTGAATGCACACATTTTAGCTGTCACCAGCCCATACGTGTTTTGGAGAAAGGAAGCAGGCACACAGATCCTCTCGGATCAGGAATTACAACTTAAAAAATTAATTTCCAATGCTAACCCATAGAAGGAGTAGGCCTCACTTTAGTAAAATATTAAATGGGCTGACTAACTACCAGGATACTCAAAACATAAAAGTACATGTCCTAACGTTTACTGTCATAGTACCCTGCAATTTGGGCTAACTAGGGCCTACCTTAAGGATAATTATATTTAATCAAAGAGGAGTTTATTGCTTGGCAAGTGGTTTTAAATGCCAAGTCAAAGTGGCAGTAAACTGCACACATAGGGCTTGCAGTACATGCGATGGTTGTGTGGGATACCACTTTATAAGGGACTAATGAGTACACTAAATATGACAATCAGGTATACATCAGTGTCACCATATTTTAGGGGAGCAGCACATGCACTTTAGCACTGGTTGAGAATGCAAGAATATGAGTGGGAATGAATGAGTGCAAGTGAATGAGAATGAATTAGTGATAATGATTGTGAGTGAGTGAAAGTAAGTGAGCATCTGTGAGAGTGTGGTGTTATGCTTGAAAGTCTTCTGTTGGCCATGAAAAAATACTCACCGGCATACTGGACGTAACAATTAGCATGTCAGGCACTTTTGACAAAATACTGGTACTGGCATACATGCCACCCATAGAAAAATGCTGGGGCTATCATACTTGGGGGGCATTTTTGGCATTCGGGCACCTGGGGTGAAATACTGATTCTACCACATTCTAGGAGATTCATGGCATAACGAAGGACAGCAGTGGTATGTACGAGTGTGCAACCATCAGAAAATGCTGGCTCGGACATACTAGAAACTATTTTCTACATAAAGGCCTCTCATGGTATATGCATTAATGGCAAAATGCTTCCAATGGCTTATTATCTTTACTTTTAGCATTAGGGAACACCCATAGCAATGGGAAGCACCCATGATAAAACGCTGACCCTGGCACAATGGTGGCAATTTTTGACATGTGGGCCACCCATGGCACATTTTAAAATAAATGAGGCCACCTGCTGTGGAGCATCAGGTTTCTTTGGCTTGGCAGCCATGAAAGGTCCTGAATGTTTGCCCAGTGCCCTTCAGAGGCTATGAATTTGTTTTGCGGGGTGGGAGCATTGGTATGCCCATTTTGGTCAGCCCCCACCGCTACCTGTAATAAAAAAGCGTAATCCTGCCCTCCGGGGGGTGGAGGAGGGGTGGCACTCAGCATTCCCCTCAGTCCCCAGAGTAAAATGATACTTCACTTGTGTAGATGGGCCAAAGTCCTGCGACTACGAAGGGTAAAAACTTAAGGATTGAATGGATAGCACAGCAAGCTCTAAGTGCTATATTTGTTTTAATATAAATTTTTTCTGAATTGGACGCCCACACAAGTGAGGTATAATTTTTATCAGGAGACCAGAGGAACGGTGTGTGGTAGGACATTTGTGCCGGGATGGTGATCCCACACAGAAATGTTAGGAAAATATGACTTTTTGTAGCTAAATCTGAGGATTTGCAGGGGATTCAGGGTAGGAAAACGTTGGGGGATCCCTGCAAGCTACACCTCCCTTTACTCCTCCATGTCTCTAGTGTTCAGAAATGTATGGGTTTGGTAGGTTTCCCTAGATGCCCTGGATCAAAAACGCAAATGACTCCCTTGCAAAACAAGGTCTTTTTCTAATCAATATTTTTGAAGTGGGTTTTAGGTCATTTCCTGTTGCAGGCACTAGGCCTACCTACACAAGATAGGTACCATGTTTATTGAGAGACTTAGATAAATGCTGGGTGGTAGGAAGTTTGCAGCTACCCACAGATTCCAGACCTTTTATCACAGAAATGTGAGGGAAATAAGTTTTTGTTTTACAAAGTTTGAGTTTTGCAAGGAATTCAAGTTGTCAAAAATATACAGGGTTGCTTGATTTTCTTAGGTGCCGGCAGAGCTAAGGTTTAAAATCCATTGCTAGGCACATTGTGAAAAAGCGTCCGTTTTCACTGGAAAAATACGATGAGTCCATGTTGCATTTTGGGCTGTTTCCTGTCGCAGGCACGAGGCCTACCCACACAAACGAGGTACCAATTTTATCAGGAGACTTCAGGAAATACAGGGTGGGTGGAAGTTTGTGGCACCCTGCAGATTCCAGAACTTTCCATCAAAGAAATATGTGGAAAAGTTGCTTTATTTTTTGAAACATTTGTGGTTTGCAAGTGATTCTGGCTTCCTCTGGATTCCCCGGTTGCCTAGTTTTAAATGTTTAGGTTTACTAGGATAACCTAGATGCAGGCCGAGCTAGGGTCCCAAATCCACAGCTAGGAACATTGCGAAAAAGTGACAGTTTTTACTCGAAAAATGTGATGAGCCCATTTTGCGTTTTGGGCTGTTTCTTTTCACAGGTCCTAGGCCTACCCACATAAGTGAGGTACCATTTTTATCAGGAGACTTGGGGGAATACTTGGTAGGTGGAAGTTGGTGGCATCCCACAGATTCCAGAACCTTCCATCACAGAAATGTGAGGAAAATGTGTTAGTGGTTTGCTAGGGATTCTGGGTAACAGAACCTGGTGAAAGGTACACACTTCACCCCTTCCTGGATTTCCCTGGGTGTCTAGATTTCAATTGGGTACAGGTTTCCTATGTTTCCCTAGTTTCTGCCTGAGCTATGGCCCAAAATCCACAGCTAGACACATTGCAAAAAAAGGGCCTTTTTTCAGGTGAAAAATGTGATGTGTCCATTTTGTGTTTTGGACCTTTTCCCGTCATGGGCACTAGGCCTACCCAGACAAGTGAGGAATCATTTTTATTGGGAGACTTGGGGAATGCTGGTTGGGTGGAAAGTTTTTGTCTCCACTGGGATTTCAGAACTTTCCATCATAGAAATTTGAGAAAAATGGGTTTGTTTTCACAAAGTTTGATGTTTGCAAAGGTTTCTGGGTAGCAGAACCTGGAACAAACCACACAAGTCACCCAATCCTCGATTCCCTAAGTGTTTTAAAAATGTACAGATTTGCTAGGTTTCTTTAGGTGCCTGTAGAGCTAGAATCCAAACTCCACAGCTAGGCACTTTGCAAAAAAAGGGTCAATTTTCATTGGAAAAATGTGCTGTGTCCATGTTGCAGTTTGGGCCATTTCCTGTTGCAGCAACTAGGCCTATCCACACAAATAAGGTACTATTTATATTGGGAGACTTAGGGGAATACACCATAGTAGAACAAATGTTATCAGCAATTGACTTTTTTGCATGTATGCCTTCCAAATGTAAGACAATGTGTAAAGAAGAGGTAATTTTGAAAAATGTGCTCTAATTTACATGCTTTTATGTGTACCCGCAAATGTGCAAATAATCACTGCTTCTAAACTCTGCATTTTATTCCCATTTCAGATATATATAGGGTTCCTCTGTACCTATTTTTCATTCTTTATATTTCGCAAAATGTATTCCTATATACCCAGGACAAAATAATAAAACATTGCGAGATGCAGCTCAGTTATTGGCTCCTGGTACCTCAGGTTCTAGGTGAACCTACAAGTCCTATATATCCGCACAACCAAAAGCGTCTGGCAGACATAATAGTATATTGTTTTTAAAAATCTGCCTTACTTAGAAGAAGTTGCAGGTGACAATGTTGGCACACATAGCTGTTTTTTTCAATTCAATTTCATTTTTTTTTTTATTTCAACTGTTTCTATAGGAAAACCTGAAAGGATCTATACGCATTACCCCTTTGCCAATTTCAGAATTGTGCCCAACTTTTTAGAAATGTATAGTTATACTGGATAACTGGAAGGAATAGGACAATTAGGATATGTCCCAATAAAATGCCCAAACTGCTGTGGCGGCTCCTCCGCTATGGCAGAGGAGCATCGCCCCACAGCTTTCAAGCAGTGCATGAAATATTAAAAATTGCAGGGATCTGTTAGCATGAGCTGAAAGCCATTTTGTACTTGACAGCCATCTTAGTTAGCCATGTGCTTGCAATGTGCCATTTCCCTCTTCCAGAGCCTTGCACATGCTCAGAGGGGCCTGGCTAGTTAAATGCACCTGACCTTATGTTATAACTGTCAGGCTATTCTTACTGGTGTGCTCAGTTTGGTCCCTGCTCCCACTTTGTTGAGCAAGCAAAGTTTTTATACCCATATTAGTCATTTTGCATGCTGGTATGAGCCAGGACCGCCCCTTGGTTTTATGATGAATATGTAAACCTATGCATATATAAGGTCCCTGTTCTCTGTACTCTTTAGAATGCCTCCTGCAGTTTCCTGACGGAACTGTGTGACATAGTCTCCCTCATCTGAGGCTAATAAAGATGTCTTTTATATTACAGCTTCTGTGCCAATCTCTTCTTTGTTGGTATAAAAGGACCAGGTGTATCAGTGAGACCCCTGAGAAGGTTTCTATTTTCGTCAAATGGTGCTCAATGTGGACCTCATCAGTGAAGCGGCTATCCAAAGTAGTGGTCTTGACAGGAGACAGGAATCTACCGAGGAAGAGAGGACAGGAATCTACTAAGGAGGTACCCTGTGCACTGAGATTCTCTGCCTCTGCAGCTCAGTATATTTCCAGTCTTCCTGATTTTGATCCTCCAAATGTGCACCGCTCCTGACTGGGAACCTTCGTAGCGTGAGTATTCTAAAAACAACCATTTGGTCGATTCAGAACTTGGCAGTTGGAATCTGGAGACTTGTGCATGGTAAAGTCGTTTGATGCTACAAAATGTGAAAGTCTTTGATGATGCAACAATATGTGATCAGAACTCAAATTGGCCAGTGTATGACCCCCTTCTGTAAATGTCTGCAATGAGCTCAATGTGTTTTTTCTGCCATCATTATGTTATGCAAAATGTCATTTGATTAATATTAAAAAAAATCCAGAAATGAATTATATAACATATGCTAAATAGCTGCATGTTACTATTAAATTGACAGAGTAAGACACTATACATGTGTGCAAATTTCCACAATGCTAAAGATACAATTAGAATTCACATTCAATAGGACTAAAATGGGCCTCCAAAACGGAATTGTGTACTTTGTAATAATTGTGACTGAAATACAAAATGTTGCAGCATTTTCCTTAAGATACATTGGATTAGATATTAAAAGGCATTCACATCATATGAGTGAATTTGGCTGTTGTTGAACTAAACACACAATGTAGAACAATAGATTTGACTGCAGTGAAATGCCTCAGTTTTTAAATAGACTGTCACCGTGCTTACATTTCAACACTACAAAAAAAGAGGCTTTCCAATAGCTGTGTTTAACCTGTCTCCCTGAGAAGAAGCTGTTTGACACAACAAAAGGGAATTAATTCTGTCAGAATATTACAAATACAGAAAAAAAATCTGTAGAAAGGCGTGAGAATTCGACGCCTGCTGATCAAACATCAGCTGCATAAATAGCACATGGCTATTTTTGACTGCAGGCCACAGAGAGAAAGGTATGCTAAGTCAACCAGGATTTTAAGTCAGTGTCAACCTGGTGTAGAGGCTTGCATGCTTTTAAAAAAAGTTTTAAAAAATCAGTTTCATTATTTTGGATAACAGAGAAATATTGAAAGTAGGGATTTCCTTTCTTAATGACTTTTTACATAAGCACATCAATGGTTTTGATGTTAAATAATAACTGTCCTTTAAAAAGTGGTACACATATTTCATGTTTCAAGTTAGGCTTCTGTGCTCAGGGTTATAAATGAATACATGTTGAAGGCAAAAATGAATGAAGCTTGCTTTTTCATATTTGGAAAGGGTTGAGTTATTATAAAAAAAAAAATTGATTGCATGAAAAAAAATAGTATTAAAAATAAGTACTTTAAATTCGTTTTTTAAAGTTTATAAAGCCTAATCATCATACTGTGAATTCCTAGCATCAAAGTTGAATTTAATCAGTGCTGTACCGCAATAGGAGAAAACTTACATGTGAAAATGTCACTTTACCCAGGCGTAAAAACTCATTTTTATAAGGGTATACCTCATATATTTCTGATTTCCCATTCATGGGCTATCTAGAGAACACTCTAGGGATTCCTATGATGCAAAAATGTTGTAAAATATTCATTTTTAACTGCTCCAAACACTACAGTCAAAATTGGGCATAATTCACTATTTAAATGCAGTTCTGCAACTCAGAGCACCTTTCAAAATGCTCTTAGCCTTCAGTGAATACGCACAAGTACAGAACGAATAGCTGGCCTCTATACTGCTAAAAAAGTATACTGCACACTGCTTACAATTGAAAATAAATATAAAAACCAGCAGAAGTTATTCTCTTACCTCTAAATTACTGGCACACAGGAATTGAATTGGTCTGCTTTTCAGCTATCAGTCTCCAGGGTCACTGTGAATTGGGAGAACTGCATAAAAAGCCTTACACACAAAATAGGACACCTGGTAAAGGGTTAAAGGTCGAGTTCTACATTTAGAAGTCTAGCAGGGCTCAAGGCACGGGTTGCCTTTAACATTTTGACCTCTGAAACTCTTTGAAAGTCGAGTTGACCACGCAGGAAGAGGAGGAGAAGTTTTGCGTACTTTTTTGGGGGGCAAAAGCAAGTTCATATTCACTCATATGAACAAAAGGCAATATAATGGTATATGTGAGCTTTGGTTAACAGATAGCTTTGCCATATATACAGCACTAATCCTTTTAGTTTGAAAATTACTGTGCATGGGCTGAGATAAGACCGCAATGGGATTTAGTTTGAATTCATGTGCCCTCTTGTTATCACTAGTATACTTGCTAAAGGGATTGGTGGTTGGTTATTCATGTTTTTTAGCTAGCTTAATGTGCTCTTTACCTCCTCCAAGTTTGTTTATGCCCAGTTGCTACAAATAGGGGTTGATAATGTTGACAGAAGTGAAACCTGTTTCAGGGTTTCCTACTGTCAAAATGCGGGAAGGAGGCTAGCTCCTCTACAAATTAAGGGTGGGCAAATTGATGTTTTCTCTCTCTTTTTCTTACTTTTGTTTAGCCTGTCTAAGTTGTCTGTGAAATAGCCATGAGACAATTGGCTATTCAGTAATACTGTTTTCAACATTGTCAGCATTAATAAAATGAATAAATAAATATGCTATGTTACTGCCCATCCTGTTTGATGAAATTATAAAAGGATGAATTTTCTAGATTGCTGTTCCCTTATTTGATCTTTAAGGGGAACTAGTAGTAGTAGTTTCTGTTCTAAAATTCTCAGGTGATAACATCATTATTATTACCTAGTCTGTGTGAATAAACTGACAGTCCTTATTAGAGCTGATGTTGCATAGTTTGGATTGCGAAAAGTAGAACGCAGGGAAGATGCCCATGTGATCCTTAGCAAACATTTTTGAAGAACATATTGTTTTATAGGAGTTTGTTTGTCATAGCATGTTCTGCTGGAGAAAATGTACCCACTATTTTGAAGTCTTTAGTTCTTTTTGTACTAAGAATCCCTGGTAAATTAGCATTTTTAGATTTTCCTACTGCACCTCTAACATGAGAGCATGGTCCAAAGCGTACAATGTAGGAGCTTTTATTAAGAGAAATCATTTTGGAAGTGTCTGCAGTCCTGTACAAGTAATATAAAATCTATGACTAAAAGTGTACATTTCCTTTTTTCTTGAGGGTCTTCAGATTAGTAACATAGAAATAAACTAATTTAAGGATTTCAAGTATGTCTGTATTGTTTTTCACTTTTCCTCAGAATTTAGTAAATGAACAATGACTTCCTTGGCTGCTTGGGATTGGGTGACGTAGTACTCTTGTTAGTTCACCTAAATGTTCCTTTTATACTTGACAATAGGTCCAGGCAGTTGTATTTTTTTACTCTCACATAGGTAAATGTAGTGGTTCTTGGGTGCCTTGCTAATATTTGGGGTGTCCTAAGACTAGGAACTATTATGAGACTATCCTCTCTGTTGATAGATTATTTCTGTGCCTTGTCTAAAGACCTTTTGTTCTGTCCACCAATAGATATTTGCTGCCGTACAACCATTGCCAGAGGGGCCCGTACATCAGATCCAGCTTGGGGAGTCAGCACCAGTCCAGCGTGAAGCCAAAGTGAAGGTAACCAGCACAGGCATTGCTGGCAACTAGGACCTCAGTGAAAGCAGAAGCCCTGGGATGTTAATTGTGTACCCATGCCAATGTCTTGGGCAAAAGACGCAGTCACAAATCAGAAGGGAGAAATCATGGATCAAGTTTTTGATGTCCAGCTGAGAGAGTCACAGGCCGACCAGAATGGCAAGGAGGCTTTGCTTGAGGTGACCCCTTTTGCAACAAGGGTTGATTCAGAGATCCTAGCATCAGGCCTCCAAATCTTGGTCCCAAAGGGAATGCAGGTTTGCACCTTTGTTTGTTGGTCAAGAGATACCTGGGCACACTGGATGCAATGTGTGGCCCCACAAAGAGCAGTGTGCCAATAGAGTAATATAGGAGATAGGGAAGGACTTGAGTTTAGGGTACAGGTGCTGTGTCTCTGGTGCCTGTTAGATTGAAGTGAAGAAAACTGGTGCACTGCTTGACAGACTGGACACAATCGCTAAGTGTATTTGCCCTGGTGGGTGATTGCCCTATCCTGAAAGAAGAAACTTTTCCCTTGAAACTGGATTCTTGAGTTGCGAGTTGTGCAGCTCCACCGTGGAGACAACAGCAGCTTGCCTGTGAGGCTCAAACTGACACAGGGAGAAGACTACCCTCTGGCTGGTTGTACAGCGGCTTCAATTTCCCAAAGGACTTCTTTTTTGTTAATAATGTACCCTTTTGGTCATCCCATTTTTGAGGAGGTGCAGCCTTTTGTGGCTCCTCGTCCTAATTCATATGAGCTTGTCCTGGTCCCTTGGAGCCAGGATTGTGTTTGTAATAATCTGTCTGACTTCCTTAATATTTGTATTTCTTATAATGTTTATTCTACATAAAAACATTTTCCTGAGCAATTAACCAATGTTACTTAGCCCTCCTCCTATAATATGATTAATGTTCTAGCCCTTACCTGCAAACTATTACCTTAGCTCATTACCTGCAACTTCAGCGCTAATGCGGTGTTCTGGAAACGGACCCGCCTGAAGAGTAGCGCTCTAGTTGTTGCTGGAGCTTACGAGGTTCCCTCCCACACTTCCTATATCAGGACGGATGCTGCGTCCGTGCAGCGGGCGCGGCGGTAGCGCGCCAAAGGCAAGCCCGTCTGCGCCCGTCAGCGCCCAAAAGGCGCCCAGGGCCAGAACCCCTGCGCAATTCACCAGGTACCTATATTCAAGGGAGCAACTTTATGGCCTCAATCAACACACATGTATCCCGCATAACATAGTACTGAACTTAAAGACCACATCCCCTGCATGCTGCAATCTATGCGGATGGGTGACACCCTCATTACACTCCATCAGCAATGCTGAGGGGAACCCTCCTAACAAACGGAACATCAATAGACGGTATGATAACAATCATCTTTGTGACTCACGTCACTGGGCTGATCATACTAATAAAGACTCCAGACCTATCAAATGTATCTTGCTTAACACTAGATCAATGGTGAAACACAAATTCCAGTTAGAATGTCTAATACAAACGGAAGATGCGGATTTGGTTTTTCTAACTGAGACATGGGCCAATGAGACCAATGACACGAATTGGCAGCTAGCAATCCAAATGGGATATCTTGTCGCCAACTCTGACCGAGTGGGGGCTAGAGGCGGAGGAACTGCTATAATATATTGCTCCGATTATACGGTCAGAGTTACTCTAGAGCCCATAGTAAACGTGGAAGAAATATCTTTTTCTATTAAATGTAATAAAGTAGAAATATTTCCAGGATTACTAATTTACAGACCTCCTGGACCTAGAGCAGGTTTTCTGAATTCCATCTACAGCTATCTGGAATCCTGTCTAGATACCGAGCATTTCACTATACTAGGTGACTTTAACTTCCATTTGGAAGACAACAATAACCCTGACACGGCATGCTTACTAGATAAGCTAGCTTGCTTTGACTTTAAACAGATCATTAATGAACCTACACACACAGCAGGACACACGCTAGATGGGATATGTACCAACAATCCTTGTACACAGATTAGGAAGGTTTGCTCGTTGCCATGGACCGATCATTCTGCTGTACATTTTGACACCAAGCCTGTAACATCAATCAGAGGACGGAGATCTTGTCCGATGGCTAAAAAATACAGGGCATCGAAGTCAGTATGCAAACCAGATTTTGTATCAGCACTTAGTAACAGACCGGTAACATCCAGTGACATGAATCAAGCTGTCACTAATCTCTATAATTGGTTAAATACAGCGGCCGACAAAGTTGCACCTGAAGTGGCCAAGAAACCTCGAGTTAAAAAGGTCTTGTCTCCCTGGTATTCGCCCAATCTCAAACTTATAAAGAAGGACAACTCTGGATATCCCAATACGATGTTGGTCACAAGAAAGAATATTGCGTAGCCTTGGAAGAATACAAGGCCGCAATTATATAGGCTAAGGCTCCCTACTACACTGCCAAAATCCAGGAAGCTGCTAACTCCTCAAATGAATTATTTCAAACGGTCAATGCCCTGTTGAAATTCCCGCGTGATGCAATGTTTACACCTGAGCAAACATTTGTAGACAAGTTAGCGGTTTTCTTTCAAAACAAGGTGCAATCCGTGTATGATATTCTGGAAGAATCATTAAACAACACAGGAGAAGAAGCCTTAGTTGAGTCTGAATCTAGGGATGGCCATGAAGGGCTGCTATCCTTCCCTCCAATAACTGAGGAAAGGGTGGCGGAATTGTGGCTAGGCATTAAATCTGGCTCCCCACTGGACCCTTGCCCACCGTATATACTGCATCTGGCCTCAGAGGAGATCTGTACATCCCTATCTCCACTAATAAATAAAATTCTGTCTGAAGGAATATTTCCTACAGCATGGAAAAAAGCTTGTATCCATCCACTCTAAAAAAAGCCCAAGCTGGATCCACAGGTTGAAAAGAATTAGCGGCCTATCTCCTGTCTACCTTTTGCTGCCAAAGTGTTGGAGAAAGTAATGAACTTCGAACTAACATTGTTCCTTGAGACAAATAACCTCTTAGATACTTCGCAAACTGTTTCCATTCAAAACATTCTACGAAGACAGCTCTGATATTGGCAACAGAGGAAATCCGTAAGGTGACAGATGAAGGGGGTAGGGCGGTACTGGTCCTGCTTGACCTAACAGCAGCCTTTGATACTGTAAACCACATGGTATTAAACCAAAGGCTGCAGGATGCAGGTATCAGTGGTACAGCTTTTTCTCTCCTATGATCTTTTTTATCAGACAGAAAACAAATGATTTGCTGGAATGGTATTATATCGGAGGAATTCTCTCTCCCGGGTGGAGTCCCGCATGGATCGGCCCTATCACCAACACTATTTAATATTTATATGACGCCTTTGGCTAGGCGGGTAAAGAACAATGGGTTTACATTGGTATCCTACTCCAATGATATGCAGCATATAGTTTCTGTAGCTGAGTCTGCAGTTGCTCGGCTGCTGATTTCTGTAAATGCATTTCAGCCTTAATGACCTGGATGAGAGCAAATTTATTGAAGCTGAATGCTGAGAAAACAGAGGTCCTGGAATTTGGCTTGAAAGGCCCAATTTGGAATCAGATGTGGTGGCCTAGTTCAGCTGGCACATGTCCTGTGCCAGTCACAAAGGCCAGGAACTTGGGAGTAATGTTTGATAAAAATCTTACTTGGGCACCACAGATGAATCAGGTCACGTCCGCATGCTTCTTTCCTCTAAGGGGCTTGAGAAAGATTCTCCCTTACATTTTCTTTTCCCTGAGAAAAACGGTGGTTGTGTCGTAATTTGACGGTGATCGGGTTAGCGTTAAGCTTTGCTACACGAATTTTCCCTTAACTTGACTATGGTGTTTGGAAGCCATTTTGAAAATACTGGCGTCCATTTTATATGAACGTGCTGCCTCGTGGTCAGCAAGCCCTTTTGTCCTTTCTCTGTATCACTGACCACTTAAACTTGCCCAGCAACAGGCTATTTTTTGTATAGGTAAAGCTCGCACATGCGCAGTTAAACCCTCTGTACTAGTGGACAGTCATCACTTAGGAATGTTCTCCAAACTGCCCAGTGGTGTTGTAACCCCTCCCATGAGTTGGCCGTGTTCCAAAAATGACCTTATATGTACCTAAACTGAGCATATGTGTTCCGCCAACTCTTTTTATTACTGTAAAACTGTATAAAAGAGGTCTCACATCGATGTTTGGTGTGATACTTCTTGCATTGCCGAAGGGTGCTGTAGGAATGTACCACCACCCCATGGGGTCCTAATAAACTTGTCTTTTGCATTTTCCAGTTTCCGTGCCAACGTCTGTTTTATGGTGTAGCGGGTTTTGCGGAATATGTAGGCCTGGAGAACCCAATAACACAAATTGGCGACCACGAAGGAACTCATCGGCGACTCGGATGCCTGAAGGAGAGGTTGTGACGAAGAATTGGAAACTCGCCATGGACGCGTACGCTGCCACTGAGTTACCCGAGTCTTGGCACCCACTGTGTTTTCTTCCTTTCCTTCTGATCTGACCTTTCAGGTGGCGCCGGTCCTCGACTGAGATCCTGCTCGTTCGAGTTGTCGTACAGTGCCGGTTTGGCTGATTCGATTAAAGAACTTGGCAGTTGGAACCTGGATATTTGAGAATTTGGTAAGCTTGTGATTGGTAAGATAGTCTACGGACACTTACTGTGGTTCTTTGAATATGTTTTGAGTTAGCTAACATTTGGTTCTATGACTTGAGTTATATGTGCAGTGCACTTCACATAGGCGGGCATGCGGAGATATTTCTCTAAACTTTGTCTTTGTTTGAACGGCACACCTTGTGTGAAGTATATTAAGTGCCATTTCTGTGATATCGCGTTTCCGTGATATTTTGACATGCCTGTTTTAAGCACACTCCGAGGGATGTGCTGTCTTGGAAAAAGTACCAAATATCGACTAAATGAATCTCAGCCGGCTCCCCCAGAGGGGACCCCTAATCGTGAAATGTACGTTAAATTTGGCATTCCCCCTATTCTATACAGTACATTGTGGCATAGATATACCAAGTCTGATCCTGAATTGCAATGGCCACTACATGGGTCGTTTGATTTACGAAAGGTTCAGTATGTGGAGCAATGTTTGTTTCAGCGCAGGTCTAGACAAGATATGTTTGATTGTGTACGTATGTGGGAGAAAGCGGTGCGTGAACGAATGAAGCGTGAATTAGCCTTGGCGGACAAAGAGCAGCGGAAGGCTGCTCGGGATAAGGCTTTACAGCTGGAGGAGAAAGAGTTGCGGGAAAAGAAAAAGAGGGAGGCGCTGGAACGTAATTTGCAAACGAATGGTCAATTTCCTATTCGACGTTCTCTTTATCCTGTCCTTACTAATGAAATTGATGATTTTTCATTGTTAGATCGTTGCCCGCCTCCGTATGTTCTACCTACGGCCCCAGATGAGGATTCGGACGGAGATGATCGAGGGAGTAGTCGTGTTAGGTTAAGTGCCAGTGAGGCTGCGGAATTGCGCAGCTTTGCCCACAAACTCATTTTGAACAAAATAACTATGTCAGAGATTAATGACCAAATGAGTAAGTGGTCCGAGCGAGAACGGTTGTATTTTTTGGGTCAGTTTGGAGACAAAGTTGTAGAACGGTTTAGGAAAAATTCAAATGATTTAGAGCCTAAGGATGTATCAGTTGGTCGTGAGAACATGCGTAAAGGTCTTTTTGTTATTACAGATGCGGATCGTTTTTTCCAACGGTTGGTCCAGCTACGGGATGAGGCGTCAAGATTACGGGAAGCGAGGAAAGAATCAGATGCGCCTGCGCCGGGATCGACGGAGATATCCAAAGAGTGTTCTATCTTTGGAGCAAATAAGAGTTCTACGGTCATGTTATGCCTATGCGTGAAGTTGCACCTTTGTATGTCCATGCTAAAGGGCAAGGTACAAGCGACGACAAATTGTCTGGGGATGCAAAGGGTTATTTTATATATAATTGGGTTTATACACCATGGAATAGAGCAGATGTTATGGCACTGAAAAATGCTTTGCCTGACCCCCGTAAGAATCCGGCAGCTTTCTATGAAGGAGTGGAAGGGGCCATCACTTCGTGTGTTATTACGCTGGTTGATATTGACCTTTTCTTTGGGTTAATATTGCCTCCTGATATGTGGAGGGCGATTCGTAAGCTCGATGATCGAGCGATCCTGGGAGCGGATTGGAAAACTTTTTCCCAAGCTGATTTAGACAGGGAGCCTGCATGTAAGCCATGTCAATTAATTTTAGATCTCCCGACGGCTATTTTGAATAAATTAAAAACGCTTGTTCCCCCTAAAAAGATAGATTGGACCATGCTAGCCTCTTGCAAACAGAAGGCGGGTGAGTCGGTCTCTGATTTCTTTTCACGTTTTGAGGAAGCATTTCATGACTATAGCGGGCAGTTGCTAACAGAAGACACGGGTAGACATTTGTTCGTTGATAAGTATGTAGCGAATCTCTTACCGGAGATTTCAAAACGCCTAAAGACTAGTGAAAGTTCTTGGAACACCGCGACCCCTGCTTCTTTATGGACTATGGCTCAGTATTATGAGCGACAGGAATTGGAGGCTAAAGAAAGTACTGATAAGAAAGCGAAGGAATTAAAGACGAAAGTGATGTTAGCTCAGGTTTATGCTACACAGCCAAGAGGGAACGACAGAGGTAGCGCACCGACATTGCTGAGGATCAGTGTGCATACTGTAAAGAGTTTGGACATTGGGCCTCAGATTGTCCGGTGCTTCGTGAACAACATAATCAGCGTGGTCGAGGAGGTGGAAGGACACGGAATAGTTATTCAGGAGCGAGGGGAGGAGCAAGTGATTGTGGCAGGTTTGAAGCAAGGGGTCGTGGTCAGGCTGATAATAATACTTTTGATCAACGGAATCAGTATCAGATATCGGAGGGTGAGAATGTGGAGTCTCAGGACTATGTACATGCATAGGATTGCGTAGGATGGAGTGTGGAATCGGTTGAAGTACCAGTAGATCAAAGAGGTCCATATGTATCAGCGGGCGTTTTGGGTTCTATTGATCAGTTCCTGGTTGATACAGGAGCTACTCGTAGTGCTCTGTCTAAAAACTTGGTTCCAAGGGCTCCCCTGTCTGGCGAAACGATTACATCAATAGGGTTCGATGGAACACCCACTCTTAGCCCATTGTCACAACCCCTTACATTTTACATTGACAGATTCTTTGGTCCGTGCCCGTTCTTATTGTCACCAAATACACCGGACAATATTATGGGAATAGATTTGCTTAAATATTTTCGAGCAACAATACGCTGCGCTCCTGAAGGAGTGCGGGTTATCTTGAATGACAATTACCCAGATGTAGAGAGATTGAGCACTATGCAAGAAATTGAAGCGTTGGCCTCTCTCCCGCAAACGTTATGGTCTACTTCAGACACGGATGTGGGACACATGCTTATTCCCCCTATTCGAATAACTGTACAGGAGGGAGCGTCTCTGCCTCGTGTACCGCAGTATAAAATATCCAGGGAAGGTGAAGTTGCCTTAACGCGTATTGTACATAATTTGATTATTGCAGGCGTAGTGGAGGAAGTTCCCTATAATGTCTGTAACAGCCCTATTCTTCCAATTTTAAAGAAGGACACTGATGACAAAATCTATTGATTCATTATTGATCTGAGAGAAATTAACAAGATAGTAGTGCCCCAATACCCGGTAGTGTCTGATATTACTACTTTACTTACTTTGATTCCGCCCACAGCCACCACGTTTACCGTGATTGACCTGAAAAATGCCTTCTTTTCCATTCCCATCCATCCTGATAGTCGATATCTATTTGGCTTCACATTAAATAATAAATCGTATAGATTTTGTCGAGTTCCTCAAGGCTATACAGAAAGTCCTAGCATTTGTAGCCAGGCTCTAAAAAGACAGCTCGATTCTTTCAATCTACAGTCTGGAGTTTCTCGTATTCAATATGTCGATGACATTTTACTGGCAGCAGATACGCAGGAACAATGTGAAGAGAGTAGTCTTTCCCTGCTTTCATTTCTTGCTCAGAATAATCACAAGGTTTCGAGGAAAAAGCTTCAATATTGTAGACCAAGGGTGACCTACCTCGGTCATCTTTTGTCTAAGGAGGGACGTGCATTGACATCTGATCGAATCCAAGCGATTTTAGATACACCAGTCCCCCGCACTCAGAGAGATGTGCGCGCTTTTATAGGCTTAACGTCTTTTTGTAGACAGTGGATAATGGGATTCTCACATATTATAAAGCCTTTGTTAGCATTATTGTCCAAGACCATACCAATGCCTCTTGAATGGACAGATGAATGTCAGAATGCTTTCGAGCAATTGAGACAAGCCCTTTGCTCCGCACCAGTGTTAGGTACACCAGATTATATGAAGATTTTCACATTATACGTACACGAGACGGATGGGTGTGCATTGTCAGTCCTAGTGCAGACACACGGGATAAGCAGAGACCGTGGGTATCTTTGGAATCCTCAAGGTGTTGGAAGAAAATGCGGCAATTTGGTGTGGATGCCTTATGTGGACAAAACGTTACAGGGGCCTAAGCACAAACTACCCCAAATAGCCCAAAAATGGGTCGCACAAGTGGGAGGTCTAGCAGCGAAGGGGTTAAAGCCATCTGTAACCACTGTTGGTACTGAGTGCAATAATTTTATTATGTTCACATACAATGCAGATTCTCCAAGATGTACTCACAGGGTTAAAATATGAATAGTGCTGCTTTCTTTCAAATTAGTTTCAGGTGTTTGCAATCTGTTATTTCAAGTAATATTTCAATATGGGGTGACAGATTTTTTAATGAAATCTCCTTCTGTTTGCAATGTAATGTGAATCAATGTTTTGTGTATGTCAGTTGTTTCAATCACCTTCTTATCCAAAACTACTCCCATTTTATCACATGCTTGTTATACAAACTGGGTACATCCTTGCAGTGGTATCTTCTACAATGTGCCTGTTGTCAATTTCATAGTATCCATTATAGCCCCTTCCTTCCATCCTCAGATAATATGCTAGATGCTTTGATCTTTTTTACCTGTCGTAAGACGCTATTTGGTTACTTTTTTTCCCAATCTCGGGTACTGGGAAACCAGGCTTCACCTGAGGGTAAAGAAGGCAATTAATGATACAGGATTTATCACCATAGGGACTGTTATCGAGGGGCATATTACCAAGCAATAGCGATAATTATCGCTATTGCTTGGTTGGAGACAAAAATTTACCGCTGAGCTGCGGCGATTTTTACAGCAAATAAACCTTGGTATTACCAAGGTTTAACACAAGTGCGATAAAAATCGCTGCAAGCATGAATATCGCTGAAAGTCAGCGATATTCATGCATTACAGACCTAATGCTCTTAGCCATGTTATCCACCTCCCATTGGATAACATGGCTAAGAACTGCTCAGGGCAGGTTTTAGCTTTTAGAGATATTCGCGCTTAGCGCGAATATCTCCAAAAGTTGGTAATAGGAGATAGCGATGTTAGAGACTGTTTTTAGTCGCTAACATCTTGGCACGCCCACTTTGCATGTCATTAGTGATAAAATATCACTGACATGCAAAGTAGGGCCCAAGATGGTCGCTATCTCCTACTAGCTGTCGCTAACTGGTGTTAGCGACAGCTAGGTAATAGGGAGATAATTTTTTCTCCGCTTTCTTGGCTTTTAAAGCCAAAAAAGCGGAGATAAACCCCCTTGATAATATGCCCCTTAATGTTTACATGGTGAAGTTTAGAAAGGCATTTCTACGTTTGTTTTGTTTGTTTCGTACTAGTTTGTGTGTCATCCTTCCCAATAAGATTGTACTAATTAGATAAGTGTTTTTTCAAAATCCACCCTGTTGTTACTTAGGTGAAACACTGTTTTAATCGCAAAAGTTACAGAAAACTTTTTTGCCGAATAAACGAAACTGGCTGCAATAACCTGATAACCTGCACGGTTTAATATGCTGATTACCACATGGCGCACACATAATATAGTCTGGGCACATTCCGCTCACAATTAAATGAATGCAAGACGGGAACATGTTGCACTTTTGGAGACTGGAAAGCCCTAACCTAGGGAAATATCTATGAGATTCCCTTCGCCACTTTTACAGCACATAAAGTGGTACATGCAGGGCTCTCACAAAATGTATGAAGCCATTCAAAGACACCCTGCGTGGATTTGAGTGGCCTCATAAATCATGAGTAAGGTGACTCATCGCAAATGGTTGCATCGCCTTACTTTGCGCCCGGGAGCATGGGCATTGCGGTGGGTTTTCTCATGCAACACCCATAGAATTTGATGCTTCCCCAGATTTACAAAGGGATGTAAACCTGCGGGTAGCATCGCATCCGTATGCCTCCTGAGGTGAGGGGTAACAATGAGAAATATATTTATCACTCCTTGTTTTTTCATCTTTCCATCTGTGCTGCATTTTACAGCACACATAGATAGCGGGAAGCGCCTCATAGGATTGTTTTTTTTGCCGAAGAAGCCCCTTCCTGCACAAAAACAATGCTCTCGGCAATGGATGCTCCCTTGCACCATGGTGCACGAATGCCTACATTGACCCTAGGCTGCCGAAACGTCACCAGCGCAGGCAGAAAGGATAGGAATGCACTGACCGTATTGCCTAAATATGGTGCATTCCTACCCTTTCCCTATGGTGTAGGGCAGTGCAGCAAGGTGGCTTGCTGCGCCGACCTATACCAAAATGCCATAAATTAGGCCCCTAGTATGCATCACGGGGCCTTGGTCAAGAAAAAAAAATCACATGCAAATACATTTCAAACATTTTTTTACCTAGACCACAATATTTCACTAGATCATAGTTTGCAAAGGTTAAGAACAAAACGAACTGAAGAGAAAGTGTATATTTCAAGGTGAAATGATACGTTAGTTATGATTTCGATGTTAAATGTCTTGTGAAACCTTGTGGGAATCATATCTCTCCCTACCATTAGGATGTGATAGCAATTACTAAGGTGGTGTCTACACTTTCTCATTACATCATTTCAAGCATGATGTGAGAACAAAGTGGATTAGTCACATGATTGACAGATTTTTCTAAATCTTGACACTGATTATAGGGTTCGGTGTTCACTGACTGCGGGATTTACTTTTCTCAGCCTACTACATTGTCTACCACATTAAAGCATTTATATTGCTTGCAATCTGATATTATTACTTACGTGACTTAAATGTTAAAAAGTTATTTTTTTTGTCATGGCGAATCGCTTTTATATGTCTGGTTTCGAATAACTCATATTTTTTATACTGTATTACAAGACTTGGCACAATGAAGTTCAGAGGAAGAATAATTTCAGCTGCCCTCTGGCCCTCGACTCAGCTGAATATTATTTGTGTCATTTGTGTTTTTTTCAAATATTAGCTTTCTGAAATGCCATGCAATGTTCCGGGAAAATATAGACATGTTTATTCTTAAAGCAGCAGTGATGATGGCAGTACATTTTGCAATGTTTTTGAAAGAGAATAAATAAGAAAAAAACACCGTCGAGCAGACTATTTTCCAATTTTGCCCCATGTGTACACTAAGTAGACAACATGTTAAAAGTATCAAAATTATGCTTTTATATGTGATGCTGGCGCCGGACTCAGGGGTTGTTCTCTTTCACAGAATTCTTATTATATGTGAATTTCGAGCTATTTTCAAATTGCACTGCCAAACCCATCCGGTGTGATTTAAACAGAGCAAAGTATCCATCACGAGTTCGTTTTGGAGCAAAATGTGAAGAAAACTTCTTATATGTGAATAAATGAAGTGATACCCTGAAGCTTTACACTGAGTCAAAATATGAGGAAATGCATTATCATAGTTGCCAAGGGTTCAGATTGTAATGTGTTAACATTTTGAAAATTTCAGTGAAAATATGAGTGACATTCAACGACTATAAGTGACACTTTCTTGCGAGCAAAATCAGGCAATAAAGGGGAGGAAAACAAATAAATTATTGAAATTGCACATATTTGAGCAACCAGACACTCCTAAGATCCAAAAATTGAAGTAAATAGAAGGGCACTGTGGGACCTACCAAATAGCATGTGTGAAGCCCCAGCGTGGATGATCTCAGATTCCAGCCGCGCCCACTGCAGGTAAGAGCTGTAGGGCGGTGGGCCGGGTGGGGGGGATTTTGAGAGACAAACACAAGGGAAAATTGAATAAATAATGAATTTTCCCTCGTGATCGTCTCTCGAAATCCACCCTAGCCGCCCCCCGCCCTTACCTGCAGCAGCAGCGGATGTCAGCTTCCTGCTAATAAAATATCATAATTCCTGTGTCACTACAATCAGCCGACTTGCTGATTCAGAGTGCTGCCCAGCGTGCTGCAGCACCGGCCAAGCCTCAGGAGAGCCACCTTCACGACTTGGATACCCTTCACTTAGTCCATAATTGTCCCTCAGCAACCATGGAATCACACACTGCACCCCCTCCCCCAACGCTGCTTTATGCTTTTCTTCATATCCGGTCAGTCTACCGTCAAGTCTCCAGCCTCCTGTAATATTAACTGTACAGTCAGGTAGTTTATTGTGCAACTCTCTACTCTAAACATTAACAGCTAGTCACTTGCATTCTAAGCCAAAGGAGGGCTGGTGGAAAGTGCACACAAAAGCACCCCTGGTTCCCCCTGTGGTTGAAACTCTCCCATTTAATACACTGCGCGTGACTGCTCACCACACAATGTAAAGTTAATTCAGATACATTACAATTAATGGTGGTGTTGATTAAACTGGGCCGGGTAAATAGGATATTCGCTATATCCACTACTAGCCTCCACGTTACACTGAATGGAGGACTGAATAGGTAATAATGGCACTTACTATAGGAGCAGTGCCGGTCACAGTACAGGTCAGTCCTCTGCTGCGAAGACTCTCGCCCCGCACAACGTGCTCAGCTGCGGTCCAGGAGTCACTGCCTCCCACCACAGCATTCTTAAATTATGTTTGCTTCACAGTCTCGCCGTGCTGCCAGACTGTTTGGGTCACATATATTGATTGCACAGACAGAGTGTCAAAACCGCCCGGTCAGCAATGCTAGCAAAGACGGGTGGGCTGACTAACTTAAACTTAGGGGGTTTATGTTTATGTTTACGTAATTTGTATTGTGCAACAAATACCCTAGGGTGTCTCGGCGCATTGGAACATCATGGGACAAGAGCCAGCAGGTGGGATCATTGATCAAATAACCAGGTCTTCAGGGATCTTCGGAAGGCAATGAGAGTGGGACTGGTTTTGATCGATATGGGCAGAGAGTTCCAGAGTTTGGGAGTCGCCACCAGAAAACGTCTGTCTCCCCAAGTTGAAGTTCTGGTGCGAGGGACTGGTAGTAGGAAAGTGGAGGCCGATCGCAGAGATCTTTTTGGGACATAGATCTTGAATGCGTTCCTAAGGAAGCGAGGTCTAGTCTCATGTATGGCTTTATAGGCGATACAGAGTGCCTTAAATTTGATCCGGTTCCTGACTCGTAGCCAATGGAGATGGCGTATTGCCAGGGAGGTAGAATGGTGTTTGGGGATGCCAAGCAGGACTCTGGCTGCCGCGTTTTTAATAGACTGCAGCTTGTTTAGGACTTGTTCTTGCGCATTAAGGAATAGCGCGTTACTATAGTCTATTTTAGAGAAGACCAGTGTGGTAATCAGAGTTTTCCCTGCTGAGGCTGGCAGGTATGGAAGCAGCTTTTTAATTTTCCTCAGCATGAAAAAGGAGGAAGAGACCACTGAGTTCACGTGATGTTTAAATGACAGCTTGTCGTCAAAAATGACTCCCAGGTTTCTGAACTTGGTCACCGGGACTGGTGGAGGCCCCATTTGCTTGGGCCACAAGATGGGGGACCAGTCTGGTGAGAGGGTGCCAAAGGTCATAACCTCGGTTTTATCCGAATTTAGTTTCAAGCAGTTCCTCGACATCCAGGAGCAGATGGCTAGCATCCCTTCCTGGAATCTTGAGGCAACTACTGGTCCATCCCTGTGTACCGCCAGCACCAGCTGTGTGTCATCAGCGTAGGTGGTTAAGGACAATCCATGCGCTTTTATGACTCTCGCCAGATCCGTTACATATATATTGAATAATGTAGGGCTTAACGATGAGCCCTGAGGCACCCCGCAGGGTAAGGTGAAAAAGGGTGAGTAAAACTCCCCCAACCTAACCGCCTGCGTGCGGTTGGCCAGAAAGGAAGTGAGCAAGTTTTTGGCGGAATGGTTGACCCCCAAGGCTGCGACACGGTTGATCAAGATGGAGTGATCAACCGTGTCGAAGGTGGCGGACAGATCTAAAAGTATGAGGACCGCTGCCCCACCGTGGTCTAAGATGGTCCTGATTTCATCAGAGGCCTTTATCAGGGCGGTTTCTGTTCCGTGGCCCTTCCTGAAACCAAATTGAGTGTCATCCAGGAGTTGATGCATGTCAATGAATTCTGACAGCTGTTGGTTCATCACAGATTCAAAGATTTTAGCAGGGAAGGGAAGACAAGCAATGGGTCTGTAATTGCTGACTCACCCGGGTCAAGGGAGGGTTTTTTGAGCAGAGGTTTAATAATTGCCTTTTTCCATATTTCCGGGTAGACTCCTGTTAGGAAAAGGGAATTGCAAATGTCTGTCAAGGGGGGCGTAATAGCCTCCATGATGGAGTTAGATATAGAAGGTGGGCATGGGTCTAAGGGGGATCATGACCTAATAGATGTGGTGAGTTTACTGATTTGTTGAGCTGAGACCGGGTGGAAAACAGAGAAGGTAGGTCTAGGGGAAGGGGCTAGGGGTCTATTACATGGCAGTGGCAATCCTCCCGACAGAATATCCCGCCCGCCTCCCATTCACACCGCCATAATAGAATGGCGGGGGTACCGCGGCGGATGGTTAGACCGTCAGCTGCTTTTCTGCCCGGTCGACCAGTCGACTAGGCGTAAAGGGTTGAATATGGTGGCGGTACCTGGTAGACACTGCCCTTCATATTACAATGGCTGTGCCTGCCATATTGTGCATGCAAATACACAAATGGCTTTTTTGCAATGCGGCTGGTGCTTCTGACAGCACCGCCCGCCACAATGCAAAAAATGCGGGATGCACCTGCCAGTATGGCGGGTGCATCCTAATTGTACATGCAGGACCGCCACAGACATAGCGGGCGGTCCCATCTCCCGGTGCGATAGTGGGCGGACTTTGTCCACCCGCCATCATAATAGACCCTTTAGTGTTTGGGTAGCCTGGCCGAACTGCCAATTTTTCAATTACACATGAGTGCCTGTCGGCTCCTGGCTGTTGCGGAAGTAGCAATTGGCCATTTTGCATAAGGCCCAATCGTCATGTGACATGAACAGCCACAGAGAATCAGAATGCCCCGACACAGTGCCCGTGGGTCAATTAAATAATTTTGTTCCACTGTAGCTTCAGCCTGCATGCTTAAACCAGTCCGGAATGTGCCCCCAATAGTGCCGCAAGAAGCGATGGATTGCACACTGCAGCCAGATTCCTGACAGTGTTGCTAACAGCGCCCAAACATGACAGATGAGGAGGCGCTATAAATGCGTGACTTTCCATTTCAGTGTGGTGATGTGACTGTAAAACACTTGATGCGTGATACTTGGCAGGACAGCATTTTGAATTTATACTTGAGCCGCTCGCAGCCGTACTCTTTGCCGGGGACACTTTGTTTTCACCGTGAGGAGGACTCCATCGCCCAAGAGCCCCTGCTCCACACACTTGTGGACCTTGCAACTCTGCCCACAGCGCTCTCTAAACAGCTCGCGGCCCCCGCTTCGCGGGAGCCGCTCGCAGCCGTAATCTTTGCCGGGGACACTTTGTTTTCACCGTGAGGAGGACTCCATCGCCCAAGAGCCCCTGCTCCACACACCTGCGGACCTCGCAACTCCGCCCACAGCGCTCTCTAAACGGCTTGCGGCCCCTGCTTTGCAGGAGCGACTCTAAGCCGTAATCTTTGCCGGGGACACTTTGTTTTCACGGTGAGGAGGACTCCATCGCCCAAGAGCCCCTGCTCCACACACTTGCGGACCTTGCAACTCCGCCCACCAGCGCTATTAAACTGCACGTTTTCACCGCTGCGCAGGATGCCGTTTGAGCCCGTTCGAGACTGTACAAGGCT
This sequence comes from Lissotriton vulgaris, assembly GCF_964263255.1. Taxonomy (NCBI): domain Eukaryota; kingdom Metazoa; phylum Chordata; class Amphibia; order Caudata; family Salamandridae; genus Lissotriton; species Lissotriton vulgaris. The sequence continues at coordinate 529,083,261 of NC_141694.1, forward strand.
GGGCTGGGCCGTTCCTCTTAGTTCCTCACACTTTCAACTATTACCAACGTGCCACAGTATGTTACCATCCATCATATCTACATTGTGCTAAAAATGGCAACACGTATGGGGCGGTTAAAGAAGAATCCGGGAGTGGGCTATGTGGCAGGAACACTACACCAGTTTATTACAAGGGCTTCGTCTGTATTGGCCCACGAGATAGCGATAACTGAACGCAGACTCTCGGTGGACCCGATTTTTGCCAAGAGATCGTCATTAGGAGGGATAATGAATGCTCGCTCGCCGTCGAGCACCCCACACTCCCCCTCGCTCTCTGTGTCCCAGCCGTTGAGCTCAAGTCTACATCGGAATGACTCCTTAAGTATGATCGAGGAGCGAGAGTGCACTGGACATACACTAGTGCAGGGCGACGGGCTGGGATCCCATTCTAACAATACTGTGCTGTGTACGGCCCTGGTCCATGACCAACCTGCTAATTCTATGCAGCACATGCAGGGTGCAATCTCGAAAATGAAGGGAGGAGGACCTCATCAGAAGGGGAAGAACTCTAAGGCATCCAAACGGAGCAAACCAGATGAAAGCTCAAATGTGGCTCCTGAAACGGAGGATCCACTGCCACCATTTGTAGCAACAAACATCCAGATTGTAGAAGAGAGGAACATTGGACTCCAAAACTTTGATGACCAATACTGGTTCATAATAGGTGCCCTAATAGAATCATCTTTAGAACCTATACTATTGAGACTTCAATTAGTTGAAAACAAGCTTGTGCAACTTGAGTCATCATTAAGTAATGCTGTTGCGGTTATTAAGAGCAATATAGTGGTTGATGCACAGGGCACAAATGCCCTGAGGGAGGGACTAGGGCGGGTGGCTGAGGGATGACTGGATAACAACTCAACTGCAACCAGGGGCATTTGTCCCTTGCCACCGCTATTGTCTACTAATGATAAGAGTCCAGAAACAACTCATATTGGAAAACCAACAGGTTTTGAGTCAGGGCCAGTGGGTCGAGGGCTGAGAAAAGCAAAGGTGGCAGAGAACGCTCATCACCAGCACCTAGATATCCCCCCGGAGTGCAGCCCCTACGTTAGTGTGTTGACTGGTGTCCCAGAACTTAAGCAAGGGCACTCGGAAACTTACGAGCAGTTAAAAAACAAGACAATCCTCTGGTTAAATACAAACAGACCACTCCCGCCCCAAGCACAGTTTAGGATCCTATTTGTAAGAAGGGTGTCCTGGGTTGGAGCAAGGTAGTAAAATGTTCAAGGAGATTGCATTGTTATTAACTTTAATCACCCAAGGGCCGCTTTGCATGTTTGTGGGGGTCCTCAGTTAAACCCGCAAACCCTTATAGAGGCAAGGGACCTGAGGTACTTTTATGCATCTCCTGATAACTTTTTACACCCAGGGAACTCTGAATATGCAAAAGGTATGAGGGCCCAAATGACTATTTGCCCAACTAGGGGAGAATGTTTCCAAATGCCAGTAATTCCCCTTTATAATAGATTCAGTGTACTTGACTCTGTGGACTGACTGATCTCGGCCCACAGTGAGCAAGCACCCAATTTGAGCAATGTGAAAGTTACTGATGTACTATTACAGGGGGATAAAGGAGAGCCCTTTGGACCCACGGGTGTCGCAGGTGGAAATATGGTCATAGTCCCCAGATTGGGAAAAAAGGACAGGGAGTGTGGAGAGATAGCCCGCCTAAACTTATGTGGTCATAACAGTAGAGAATCCACTGGTTATGCTATTGAAACCCCGTAGTCTATTTCTGGACATAGTAATATATTGACTACTTCCGAAACCAATGAATTTGACATTGGCACCCAGGCTACAAACTTCATGCGTACTGACATACCTATCCTCCCAATAGAACAACCAGGTACGCTATTAACACATTTAATCACTGGGGACTCAAGATTACTATCCTGGAATATTGCGGGGCTAGCTTCTAAATTGGACCAAGCAGATTGGGGGGAATTTATTGACTCGCATGAAAAATGTGTTTTCCAGGAAACCTGGGCACTAGAACCACAATATAGGGTAGGCTTTGTGGCCTACTGTGAGGGTGCCACTAAGGGCACTATGGGGAGACCCTCTGGTGGCCTCAGCATATGGGTGGCCTCAAACCTGGGATGCAAGGTCAAACGAGTTGAAACACACTCGCCTGACATAACATCCTTCTGTCCTATAAGAATTCCAAGCAACTTGCAATTGTAAATGTTTATTCTCGACCGGTCCAGTATGGCGGGACCTCCCAAACCCTAGTGAACCTGTGAAACTTTTTAGAAAGCCTGACAGGGAACCTAAATCTTATAATCTGTGGCGATTTGAACTGCCATTTTGAGCCACTAAAGGGAGCCGCACACATAATAACTGATGAAGAAGACTCCACCTGGTCAATCTCCCCCCCCCCCAATATGTACCCTGCCAACCGATGTACTCCGTTGGCCCTACAGATAACAGCATTGACCTTGACCTTTTCGCTGAGGGCCTGTAATGGTCGTTTTCCAAGCGACAGCCCGGGCCGACCGATCTTTAAGAGGATGGGCCAGGCCACGGTCATCGATTATATCATGATTAGTGTGGAGCTATGGCACAAGGTGGCTGATTTCATTGTAGAAGAAAGATGTGAGAGCGACCACAACCCCATAGTTATGGTCTGTGACACCCATTGGTTGGGCCCAAGTGGGGTAAGCGGTGAGGCGACTAAAAATAATCTGGTAATCGTGGAAGGAGGGAGGCGTATTAGAAGGACAAATTAAAGCAATCTGAGGAACTAACAGCCAAATTATATGCTAGTGTCATTCCAGTGCTAGAGAGAACTTGTGAGATAGCCGGGAAAGTAACCTATCCTGGTTTCGACAGAGAATTAGGAGTGATCCACCAAGAACTGACTGAGGATCTCGCTGTTTATTTTTATAAGAGTGGCACCGTTAACGATAAAACCGGTGGTGCCATGAAACTGTGGTACACGAAATCATGCAGGGTAGCAAAACAAACCCTGCTGACAGAAATGAAAGTCGGCATCCCCTCCCGCGTTAGGGAGGCTAGGAAGGCATACAAGACTACCATTTTAAAGGCGAAAACAGAGTGGGAAACTGGAAGGTGGCAAGAGATGAAGATGGCCCTTGACCACAAGGACAGCAAACGCTTCTGGAATCTGGTTCACCATGGGACAGTGGAAGGCAGAACTACACTAGATCCTAACATTGACGAAGGTGTTTGGCTAGAGTATTTTAGGGACCTGTATTCCTGTCCCCTTCCTGGCCCAACATCTAATAACACCCAGTGTAATAATTTTAATTTCCAAAGCCTAAGTGATGCGCCCCCATTTGTTATGGGAGTGTTGGTATCCGCATTGGCTAAACTGCAGCCCAACAAAGCTCCAGGACTGGATACAATTCCGGGCGATCTATTTAAAAGCGAGCAGTCAATTTGGGCCCCATACCTTTTATCACTATTCAACGCAATTCAATATGGTCTTCCGGCACCATTGACGTGGGCAGGTGCCGAGATCGTCCCAATTTTTAAGAAAGGCTCACCAATGGAACCGTCAAATTACAGGCCTATCAGCCTTATTGACGTTCATCAGAAACTGTATGGTAGGTTGTTGCTAGGGAGACTGCAGGAATGGATGGAAGATCAGGACATACTTACCCCATTACAAGCGGGCTTTAGGGCCAAAATGTCTACGGTTGATCAGCTGTTTAGATTGCAGCTGATCCACTGGAAGCACGTGGTCCTAGAACAGGGAATCCTATATCTTACCTTCGTTGACTTAAAGTCGGCGTTTGATATGGTTGACCATGACCAATTGTGGAACATTTTATCGAATATGGGGGCTCCACCTTATCTATGTACACAACTGCAACGCCTCCATGAGGGCACTTATGCTAGAGTGAGATATGGAAAGGGTGCACAACTGACGGCCCCCTTCTCTGTTGATAAGGGGGTCCACCAGGGCTGCGTCCTTGCGCGAACCCTTTTTTCGCTTTTCCTCAATGGTCTTGTGGATGACCTGAATTCCGCAAAAGATCTGGACTCCCCAAAGATAGGCCCTCGAAAATTCCCTGCATTAATGTTTGCAGACAATACCCTGCTCCTCTCAAAAACACCTATGGGGATGCAGCGAGCACTGCTGGAATTCACCCATTTCTGAAAAAGGAGAAATCTCCTAATTAACATCAAAAAAACAAAATATATGGTGTTCAATGCCAAATCTTCCACCTACCCCCATCCAGTAATGGATGATATTCAGTTGGAACGCGTTCATATTTTCGAATATTTGGGACTGACCTTAAATGATAGAATGTCTTGGGCCCCCCAAATTGAGAAGGCGAATCTGAGGCTCGCACAAACAATAGGTGGTCTAAGGAAAGTGCACAATGGTACCACTTCAAAGGCAATTAGTCCCCAACTGGAGATTTATAAAGTTCAAGCTCGCTCGGCAGCAATGTATGGGGCGGAACTCTGGGAGCACAGTAAAATAAATACACTTACGACTACTGAAAATAAATATCTCAGAAGTATTACGGGGCTCCCGACTAATACCCCGTTAGTTCCACTTAGGATGGACCTGGGTATCCTCCCAGTAGCAGATGTAATTGCGAGCCGTCCATTGTTATATTGGCGGCGGTTATGGAGCACAGATGAACTGAGTCACTACAGGGAGGAACTACAGTCACTCCTATTGATACCTGGAGCTGTGCGAAACATACCATGGTTATCTTTTGTGAGAGCTTCCCTCCGCGCTATTGGTAGAGAGGATCTGTGGGATTACCCAGAGGAAGGATGTCCGGCCACTCCAAAAAATACTCTAGTGAAACAACTGAAAGATCACAATCTGTTGAGCGTAAATCAAGCAGCTATCACTTTAAGTCTGACCTATGGGTTTTTGAATTTTAAATCACATTACTGATTCAAACGGGTTTTAGACATAATACAGCCTTCATTTACCAGGAGGCTCCTCATCCGATTTAGATATGGCACCCTGCCTCTGCTTGCAAAAACAAACAAGTGGTTTGATGAGGCCTGTCATTTATGCCCTGGTTGCCTTATGGAGGTGGAAACAGAAATCCACCTGGTCCTCTTTTGCCCGGCTTACAAACAGGCTAGGAAAAATGGATCAAAAAACTGTGCAGGAATTTGGGTATAAGGGATTACTTGGCCACTTTAATAATTTTAAAAACTGATATGGACTCATTATTTGTGATTGTCATTTCCAAATTTCTCCAGGCGATGTGATTGAAACGAAGGCACCTCTTAGAAATTGATATCTAATCTAGATCTGTTGTTCTTAGCAGTACATTCACGGAGTGTTTTTTTATCCAGTCCCACCTAAATGTTTAACAAATTTCTTAAATGTTTTTTATACTAACTTATTTTTTTATTATAATTGGGACTAAAAATGATAACCGTTTTTTAAGCCTGTCATTATTGATGGTATTTTCTGTATTGTATTATAACTTTTAAGCAACCGCCGGATGATAAGCAATATATTTATCTATTTAATCTGTGTCCTTTTATGACTGTAAAAGTCGAAATAAAGTTGATATGATGATGATTTATACTTGAGGTAAAAACATCTTTACCTCAGGCACTTGGACATCAAGCCTGCCATTTGCCTGCGGCCTCCTGTTTCTGTTTGTGACAGCCAGATCCAATGACTCCCCTGCTGCCTGGGTTTTTCCCGCCCAGGTTTTCTCGCTCACCGTTCTTCCTGCCAACAGAACGTCCTTAATGCTGGCTGTAGTGTGACCATGCCATGGAGATTTTTTGAGCTGGATTAAAAATACTGTAGCTCTTGAAACCAACACTTTTTTCTTATGATCAGACATCTCCTGAATAACTGTGAAACAATACTAGAATATGAAAAATCTAAAGGCCGATTTCAAAGGGGTAAGTCTCCAGGAACTGTCAAGACTAAAGGTTATTTTCTGTGGAAGACAACCCTTAATGGTCCCTAAAGAGGAAATCGAGGAAACTGGCAGAGAGTAGAGAGGTTCAGTTTCATTGTTTGCTAGGTCACATGGTGCCTGGGGGAAGGTGAATACACCTCATAAAGAATTGACAAGGTAATGTTGGCTTTGGGTACACATAATTTGTACGAAAGTGCCCCTTGTTGCATAGTTGCCCTCCATTTTTTGCACGTAACGCATTGCAAATACGCTTAGCGTAGCAGTCATTTTTTGCTTGCTTGCGGTCCTCAACGATCGGGAGTGAGCAAAATGACATCCTGTGAGACTTTTTCCTCGTTAACGTTAACATCAAGTTGCCGATCGCGAGCGTGAAAAATAAACCTCCTGGCGAGATTCTCAATACAGGGAGTTCAAGTTTCTCATTGCGAGTGGTCGCGTATGCTTGTGACCGCTTGCGATGAGAAACTATCAGTCTGCGTTGAGAAAGGTACAGCTCGAGTAGAAATCTACTTGAGAAGCACAAAACGACCGCTTGCACTGTGCAAGGTGCGGATTACACTGATTGCACAGTGCGGACAAGCATCCGGCACTGTGCAATCAGTGCGAACAGCATTTTGCACAGTGCACTACGCAGTTCGCGTAGCTACGTGTAGCTCACATAGTGTGAAGTGCACCATAGATACGCGTAGCGCTACTTCGTGAACTATGCCCAGAGTTAGTAAGAAGACCCAGCGCCAAATGATACCCTTGTACCCGATGCCACACAAAACTACCATGTCCAGACATGTCCCAAGAACCCAATGTACCTCTTGAGCCAGTGGTTGCCTTCAGGAAGCCCCCCCGACCGAGCCTGTTTAATCTTTTCGGAACTGGAGATCCCCATTGCAATCCACGGGGTCCCCCACGTCTCCTTGGCACTCTGCATCCAGCTGCCCCAGTACTGCTTGTGGTGAAGCTTCTGTGCTAATTGTCGGCTCCTGCAGTGCTGATCCCTAAGCCAGGAGATTTGCTCCCACAGCCAAGTGCCGGCTCACAACCAGCCCCTGACCGAAGGCCCCATTGACTAACATTGGGACTCTGCACTCTGCCACCGGCCGTCCTAGTGCCACTGGTGGTGCAATGTGAGTGCCCAACTGGACCTTGGAGAAATTGGTCCTAACCCCCAAAAATCCTGCTCATAAGTTGTTTACTTACCTGCGAAACGATAACATTCTTTTTCCCATAGGAACCAATTTTACAAGTTTTGTTCCGAAAAAATGTGCTATTTACTGTTTTCCATAAAAAGAAAGTAACTGTTTTGTAACTTAGCAATTGTCATACTTACCTGTAAGTGACAACAACCAGTGTATAATATCAAGGCATATCACTTAAATCCCTGATAGTAACTGAAAAGTAATCCAAGAGTAATTGAAAACAATCTGACCGTATTTTTAACTGTTATAAAAGTAATACAAACCTGTTAACAATTCCAATGCAATCCACTATCGCATTTCTGTGTACAGCATTTCATTTCTATCTCTTACCTGCATGTGCCAAGTCCTGCTTAGCTCTACAAGACAAAATTATAAGTATAGTTTTTATACTTAGCTAATTGGTCTACATTCAACCTCTGAGTGTGTGCCACCAGCCTTGATTGACTGAATACAATAAATGCGTATCACACCCGCTGTACAAGCCTAAATGATCGCCCACACTACCACAAAGAGATCTGTTAGTACTTGTCTAATTTAGCCTCTGCTATACCTTTGGAGACTCCATGAACTCTGTGCACACTATACCTTACTTTGGTATAGGATATACAGAGCCAGCTTCCTACAGAATACCTCTTGTACAAGAATTACTAAGAAGAACCTCTTGGGATAAAACATAATAGGGATATATAGTATACATACTGGGGTCTATTCACAAATTGCATTTTTTAGCACACTTAATAGTATCCTCATGATACTACTTATGCAATGCAAAACGCTAATCACTAACCTACATGCGAAGGTCAATGCCTTCATATCTCCTGTCTCTTTTTAGTTAAAATCTCTTCTCTGACTGCAGAGACCTCCACTCATGTAAGTATACATTTTAGTAGTAAATCCATGAGGGTCAGGGGAAGTGGCTGGAAAACAGGAAATACTACTAAACCGAAAGGGTTTGGGGAGGAGTTAGAAGTTTGGAGGAATTAAGCAAATGGATAGGGAGGGATTAAAGGAGCCACATGCACCCACCCACCCACAAAAATGTAAGCCCATTGTAATTCACAAAATGTAGTTCTATAATTACTACTGAAGCCAAAATCAATGAATGGAGATTTATACAGTGTGTCCCTACTCAGAGGAGTGTCCTGGGCTTAATTTATTTATTCTATTTTATTTACTAAGTTTTCTAAAGCGCGAACAAGATCCTGAAGGATATCAGAGCGCTTTACAAAGAATGGAAGGAAGGACATAAGTCAAATATCGACATCAAGTAAGAATACACAATATGAATAATCACCTAGTTCCCAGACATTTGAATAAGGAGAGTCATACAATAAACAGGATTATAGTGGCTAGGAGGGGGGGACACATATTAAGGGGTGAGCATAAGTTGCGTAAGGGACTTACGCGGAGAGGCACGGAGTTTGAACCAATCTCCGGAATCTCCGTATAGTTCCTTTACACGATGCCCACCTCCTGCCAGCCTCCCGCCTGCAGTAATAAATAACATTAAAAAGACATAAATTACATTTAAAATAAACTTACCTTATCGGTGGCGCATCCGTCTCCATTGCGCCTTCTTCTCCAGGAACTGCGCATGAGCAGGAGCCCGCGCATGCGCATTCCTCGCAAGGAATGCGCATGCGCGGGCTCCTGCACGTCCGCAGTTCCCAGAAGAAGGCACGATGGATACGGATGCGCTGCCGATAAGGTAAGTATTTTTTAAATGTAATTTAAGGCTTTTTAATGTTATTTAATACTGCGGGCAGGAGGCGGGAGGCGGGCAGAGGGCAGCGGGCGTAAGGCCAACTTCCGTTACACCCCGAGTGTGCGGAGATTTGCCTCGTTTCTCCGCCTACATTGCGAAAGGTGGAAGGGGAAAATCTCCGCACATTCCGTGGGTGGAACTGAGATGTCCGCCCACCCCTACACATAATGCTGTAAAGGAGAGCAGCATCAAATGAGGTACAATGGTTGTATCCATGGAGCAATGCATTCGAGCAGCATCAAATGAGGTACAATGGTTGTATCAATGGATCATGAATTCGAGCAGATGAAACCTAGACCAACTTAGGGTGAGAATTTGTTCATTAGGATCCCGAAGGATATCATAGCACTTTACAAAGAATTGAAGGAAGGACATAAGTTCAATATCCACATCCAATAAGAATACACAATAGGAATAATCACATAGTTTCCAGACAATCAAATCAGGAGAGTAATACAATAGGCAGGAATATAGCGGGCTAGGAGGGGGGACACACAAAGCTGTAAAGGAGAGCAGCATCAAATGAGGTACAGTGGTTGTATCAATTGATCAATGAATTCGAGCAGTAGAAACCTAGGCCAACTTAAGGTAAGAATTTGTTCATTAGGAGTCTGTTGGCTTCCAATTCGAAAGCAGTCATTGAAGAGATTCTGCGTACATCCGGTGGAAGTGAGCTCCAAAACTTTGGGGCAGCTCCAGAGAAGGCTCGGTTACAAGAGCTCTTTTTGCTAAGGATGAGTGGTTTCAGGAGGAAAGTGTCTGTACTTCTTGAGGCTCTCCCACCACCGGATAATTCAAGATTTTGCGCTAGGTACCTGGGAGTTTTGAAATGCAGAGCTTTGTGTGCCAGAACGGCAATCTTTAACTGAATTCGAGCTTCGTAAGGCAACCATTTGGGAGATTTTATGATTAGGTATATGTGCTCATTTTGTTTGGTACCTGTGACCAGTCTGGCTGCACCGTTCAGTGATGCCCTTAGTGGAGCCAGGGTGTATTTGGGAAGACCACAGAGCTTAACGCTGCAGTAGTCTAGTCTCGGCAGGACCAGTGCTTGAATCACCTGCTTGAAATCTTTTTGCAGGAGGAATGGTTTGATATTTCTAAGTGTCCTCATTAAGTGATTAGCTCCCTTACACAGATTGCTGACATGATTTTACATATTCCAGTGCTTGTCCAGGGTGATAACGAGAGATTTGGTTGAGTCTATGATGAGAGGGGTGCAGTTGAAAGCAGTGAGGTTATTCCGCCAAAAGTCTAGCTTGGGGATGTGGTTCGGAGGAGAGATGAGAAGAAATTCAGTTTTGGAGGTGTTTAGGAGTTGGTTCTCAGTTAACCAATTTTGAGTAGACATTAGTGTAGTGTTGAGCGAGATGATGTTCTCTGGGGATGAGATTTTCAAGTAAAGTTGTGCGTCGTCTGCATACATATGAAAGAGAATGTTTGTGGAATTTAGTGGTTCCAGGAAAAGGTTGAAGAGGATTGGAGATAGGGCGGACCCTTGGGGGACACCCATGAGTACAGGAGAGTGCTGGGAAAGAGAGTGCTTTGCCTTGACTCTTTGAGATCTGTGTTGGAGGAAGGACAAGAACCATTTTAACATCCGACTATAGAAACGTATCCTGTTCTTCAGAATGGATAGGAGGTTATCATGATTACCTGTGTCGAATGCAGAGGAAAGCTCAAAGAGGATTAGAAGGCAGGAATCATTTTGGTCAAGCATTTTTAAAATGTCATCCATAACGTGCGTGAGAGCCGATTCGGTACTGTGCCCTTTCCGAAAGCCGGATTGATGCTGGTCAAGGAGTTTAAAATTCTCTATGTGGGCACAAAGTTGGCCTTGTCTGCATTTTTCAAGTATTTTGGCTAGGGTAGGGATGTGGAGATAGGGCAGAATTTATTGAGGTCGGTTGTATCTGCGTTAGGATTTTTTAATATAGGAAACACCTGAGCTACTTTTAGGCAGTCTGGGATCGTGCCTTGTGAAAAAGAAGCGTTTACAATCCTTGTCCAGGTGGGAATGAGTACATTCTTGATTTCTTTGAAGATGGCTGGGCAACGGGTCACTGAAGTGGTTAGATGGGTTGATGTTCCGAAGAATCTTGTTGATGTCTTTTTCACTGAAAGGGGTAAAGGTGCCCCACGACGCATTGTTCCTAGTGTTCAGGCAGATAGGTTTGCGCTTTTCTAAGAGGTCAATGGGTGGTGCGGACCCAGAGGATGGCAGTAGAGCCTTCTTAGAGGCCAGATCAATGGTGATGAGTCTTGATTTTTCAGTGAAGAAAACAGCAAGTTCATCGCAAGAGGGTGGGCTTCCTCTACCGTCAGAGTGGTTTGGACCTACCACTGATTGCTGTTTGACCAATTCGAAAAGTTTCTTGGGGCGGTTTGCAGATTGATCAAGTTGGTGTCTGACGTAGTCTGACTTAGTGCTCTTGGTTTGTTGGTATAGAAGCTCCTAACGTCCCTAAGGAGTTTTAGTTGTTAGAGGGAGGGTTTGGATCGACAGGAGCATTCGGCTGCCCTAAGGTTGCAGCGTTCTGTGTTTAAATTGTCATTATAACATGGTTTGGATATTTTTGAGAGGCATTTTTTTGTTGGAGAGGAGCAATGTCATCCATGATGTTGGACATGCTCAAGTTGTAGGCACCAGTGAGTAACTGAACCTCAACCAGGTCAGCTTGGGAAGAGAGGGCAGAATTACAATGGGCTGCTAGTTCGATTGAGTTTATTGATCTGAGGTCCCTTTCATTGGCTGAGTCTTCCTCAACATCACCAACCTGTTAATATAAAAGAGGATGCAGTGGTGGTCGGACCAGTCGCAAAAGCTAATGGTATCCAATTTGATGGTTTGCCCCTTCAAAATAATGAGGTCTAGAATTTCACCTTTATTATTCACTGGTTTATCACAGTGCTGAATCAGTTCTTGGTCCTTCAGAAATGCTTTAAAGCAAGTTAACGTGTGGTCATTTGGGTTAGACCAGTGAATGTTGAAAACACACAGGAAGATTTGGGACACAGCTGAGTCGACATTGCCGGCGATGACTTCCATCATTTGCTCGATGAAAGGGAGATTGTCTCCAGGGGGTGATAAAAAGTGTGAAGTTTGCAAACCGGCAGGTTATTACTTGAGATGTTGAGACAAAGGTATTTACAGGATGAGGACGAAGATGACTCCAAGTAAGAAATCGAGTGTGTGTTCCTATGAATACAGGCTTAATGGTAGGAGGCCCATGGGACATTCCCCAAAAAGCACAATCCTTACTGCCCACTGAAAAAAGCCAAGTTTAAATTTTCTCCAAAATACAGTCTTGAGGGGATTAGACTCAGTTCACACACATGGGAGCTCGTTCCATGCTTTAGCCACCAGAAAAGAGAAAGCTTTAACATCCCTTCAGACACACTTCAGGCGAGGAATCAACAGAAGCAAGGCAGAGGCAGAATGCAATGCTCCGAAGGGAGAAACTAAACAAATCTCTTCACTAGATAGCCAGGGCTGGACAGATACACTGGCCTGTGAACCAGGCTCAGAACTATAAATGGGATCCGCTTTCTGACTGGCACGCAATGGAGGGCTTTCAGGGCCAATGAGATGGAACATTGCCTAGGTAGGCACAAGAAAAGCCTAGCCACATAATTTTTGACCACCTGCAGGCAATTTACCAGAGCGTCCTCAACTCCTAAACAGAATGTGGTAGCATAGAAAAGTGTGAGGTGAACAGTGTGTGAACCACCACACTCCTAGCCTCCAAAGGAAGGAGGGGAAGGAATTTCATTGGAGTGCAAAGCATAGCAAAACATTGGCCCACCACTGCTAAGATCTGTGGCCACGTGGATAGGGCTGTATCTGACTTTACTCCTAAGTGTATAACCACTGAAGAGGGAGGTGCTGGAAGTGCAGAGGGACAGAGATCTTCCCACCAATTAGACTCATGTGATCAAACATCGGGAACAATTCTGTTTTCTTCACGTTACATTTAAGTTGGCTACCCTGCATCCAGCCAAAAATGCCTTTCATGCAGTCAGTGAAACGTGTCACAATTGGGGAATGGGAACCATCAAAAATAAAGATCAGCTGAGTGTCGTCAGCGTATAAAATTATTTTGCACCCAAACGGCTCCACCACAGAAATCAGAGGGGACATGAAGACATTAACAAGGGTAGGGCTCAGTGAGGATTCCTGAGGGACCCCTTGGTCAACTGCCTTGACCTCTGAAGGAAAAGGGTCAAGCAACACTGACTGGCCACTAAAGTCCACGAAGAACCTACACCAGTCCCACGCAATACCCCTTACTACAATGGCAGACAATAAGTGCTGAAGGATAGAGTGTGGAACGGCCTCTAAGACAGCAAATAAGTCAAGAAGAATCAAAACTGAAATCTTTCCCAACTCTAATGACAATTTAATATGGTCAGATATCTCCAGTAGTGCTGATTCTGTTCTGTGATGAGGCGTAAGCTTGATTGACTGGGCTGTAACAGCTGCCTTACTCGAGATAGTGCTGTGCATTAACTAGTTTTCCAGCATGTTAGTAAAGGCCCGTAGAAGGAAGATGGGCCTAAAGTTGCAAAAGATGTTGGGGTCTAGTGTCAGATTCTTGGGCAGAGGGACCACTTTAGCCAGTTTCCATTTGGCAGGCAGAACCACCCAAAAAAGAGAATGGTTGATAATTGGGTACATTACATGACTGATGACATCTACTGCCAGAGCTAGCAGTAAAGTCAACCTTCATGGTAATTTTTGAAAAGTTTCATCTCGCAAATAAGGAAAAATAAGAAATCGCAAAAATATATGCGAATTTTTAATGCATAGGTATTTGCGATTTCTAAATTGCGATTCCTTAATTTTCGCAATTTAGGAATCGCAAATCCCAACAATGATGCATGTGGGCCTAAGAGCTGCTTTGCACTTAGCCTTACTGCCAAGTGAGGAGTTCTTGTCTATTCATTGGTGACTTTGCTATAGAACGAAGAGCTAATGAGACACTGATGCTAGTCTGGTAGGGGATGTTGGGTACTAAGGTGAGTTTTTGGTACACCATTATTCACAGAGGTCCTGAGTCTCGGTGCGCAGTTCTGTGACTGAGCAGCAGGGCTGGACTGGCTACCGGGCGTTTTGAAATGCTGCTGAGCTGGGGGCTGATTTAGTTGATGGGGACCTGCGTGTACTGAACAAAATTTGTTTTGCTTTAATCATTTCTAAGCACATGCAGGTCTTCATCAACAAAATCACCCCCCACCGCAGTGAAATCAGCCCCCAGCTCGGCAGCATTCCAAGAAGCCCGGTAGTCAGAATCCCTCCAACAGTGTATCCTAGCTTTTAACAAGATTTACATTCTGTGGCCAGAGGGCTAGAGAACCAGTAGGCCGTGGGTCTGCCCTGCTCATCTTCAACTCTTGTAGAGGGGCCAGCACAACGGCTGGTCCTGCTTATCAAGAGCTGACAAGAGCTGATTTCGATTGACTTCATTGATCAGGCAGGGGCGCATGTTGCCCCATTGAAAAAGATCAAATGAGGGTCGTACCATAGGGTGGGTTCGGAAGGACAGGTCAATGACAGACAGTTAAAAAAAATGAAATCAATGGTATGTCCTGCTGAGTGTGTGGGTGCCAAGACCAGCTGGAATGGGTGTAAAGTGAGCATATGCTTAATAAGCAAAAGTGCTGATCGTTCCAGTGGGTCATCGGTGTGTAGGTTTCATTGGAGGTACACTGGCCCATTGCAATAGATAAGGAACCAGAGCTGCTTCTATGGATCCAGTGAAGACCCCAGCTGGTCCCGGGGAGTGGTAGATTAGTGTCCCTGGAAAAAAGGTTTGGGCTGATAGCACAATATGAAAGCCAAGGCTCTCTGCTCTCCGAGGATCAGCAAAGTCAAAAGGGGAGCAAGTAAAAGGGTGTTTGAAAGCAATCGCCACCCCCAACCCGTTTGTGACTTTCATCGCAGTGAACCAGTCAGTATCTCTCAGAAACAGCAAGTGTGATATCTGCATCAGAGGCACGATTCAGCACATTTTAGTCAAAAAGAGTATGTCTAGCCTGTCACTACCACCTAGGTTGAAGATGTGCCAGGCATTTCTATTAGGGATTGGACAATAATTAACAGGGTCGGCAGTTCATTGACTAAATTAACAACTTCTGATAAGATATTCTGAGGAGCATATTTAGACTTGGCGGAGGGTACAGGGGTTGGGCACACTATGGAGGATACAAAATGTCATGCTGGACATGAAACACATCCATGGAAATGCTTTAGATCCAGCGTGCTAGAGCACGCAAAGCAAAGATCCCACAGCTCTCTAGTGGCGTGGCACAGGGGATACCGCTATAGCGGAAATAGGGTCCTCCCGCACCAAGCAAGCTAGGTGCCATGCTTCATCTTTTGTTCTTTTGCCGTTTGATGAAGTGAGGGGTGTGCCCCATGAAAGTGCAGATACAGTGAAGTGCAGTGGCTGCTTTATCTAAAAAAGGTTGGATATTCGAGAAAACAATTTTATTCAGGTTGGTTGCCCACCTTATTAAAAATGTGAAGAGTGGCTGCTCCCCTGACATGAGGGTCCAGTTGGCAGTGTCATTAAATGTGTGCTGGGTGTGTGAGGACCCTAGTTTCTCTATAGCGGGATCCCCTGTGTTTCCTGCCCCCTCCCAGTACCCCTTTACCACTACCATCCCCCATTGGTGGATGGTACACATCTACTGCCCAGGCTCAACCACTAAAGAAACAGCATCCTGTTTTGATATCAATGATCTGAAAGGGCATGTTTGCTGGACCTCGTTAAACAGCCCTCTAGTCCCCCTCTTTGAGTTATATGTAAAATTGGCCGCCCTTGACAACACACAGTATACCTCTCTGTGTTACAGCCCTCACCCACCAGCAATAGAGGGAAGCCACACAAAAAAGGCAACACATACTTTAAGGAGAGCACCTAGAAATGAATCCATGCTGCAGTGCTGGATAAATGTACCAGGGGTATCGTAGTATCACCACCTGCTGTCAAGCAATTAGAGTGCAGCATGGACCAAAATGGCACCACTAGTCATCTCGGGCAGGTAAAAATTGGCGCCTGTGACAATACATGGTAAACCTCCCCAACACCCAAAACAGTAGTAAATATACTCCTGTTCAGAGCTGGAGTAATTCCAGTGCTATACATGATCACACACTGGTATTTCTTAATATTTCCATAGAAAATAATGGAAGCAGGGACTTAAAATATAAGCTAAAAGGAACTATGGTAATTTAAATCAAACCTATCTTAACTTTTTAATAATATATCTCAATTTAATTTAAGGAAATATATATTCACACTTATAAGTTTATTATGAAGTAACTCAATAACTGTTTCATTTTAATATTTTTTAACACAAGTTTAATTTATTTTAATTGATTCTTTGCATACATTTTCATATATTTCCTACATAATAAATTATTATAAATGCTATACTTTATGTGGCAAAACTGGCAATCTTTTTATTCAAATATTGAGAACAATATTTTAGTTAACGTTACTATATTAAAAATACTAACATTTTTTATTGAAATTTAGGTCACAATGATACAGAGTTTTACTTTATTTTAAATTAATGTGCATAAACATTTAACATAACAATGTTTTACTAATTTCAATTTAAGTTTTAGACTTTTCGCTATACTTTACCATAGGGAGATCTTCTTCCCTGTGGCAGAGATCTCTACTTACATAAGAAAAGTTACAAGTCTACACTTTTGAATACCTTTACACTCGTAAACAGTGAATATCGAAAAGTTGCAAAATTACTCAAAAGTGTAAGAGCAAACTTACATGTGTAGATTTACTCATGTTTGAGTTCACTTTTGTGAATAGCCCCCACTTTTCCTTAGTAACCATGTTTGAAATTTCCAGGACATACAGTATTTTAGTCATGATATTCCTATACATGGGATTATCTACCAAGGCAGTTCAGTCCACTAATGTCCCACTGTAAATTATAAGGTAGGGACTGCCTTCAAGGTTTTTTTTTGTTCAAAATATTTCACAAGTTTTTATAAGAGATAAAGCACAGGCCCAAATAATGTTGGCCCAAGCTAGGCAATAGCGAATCACTACACAAATTTACAGTGACTAATATTTGGTTTAGATGAGGAACTAGACGTTACACAAAACAACAGAGCACAGAAACCGGTGTATATAAAATTTACTTTATATTTTGTATTTTAAAAAGGGTACTAAAGTGTATATAAACAATGTGACGAGAAGGAAAACAGTTTGCAATCAAAACACCTTCACTGTAACATTATGTAACACTTTTCTTCTTTGTTAAAATTGAGTACGATTTGGGATTCAAAAGAGTATATTTGAAATAATACTGCACTTGACATTTTAATAATAGTACTTCATTCCGTAGTTATTGCCAGACCTAAGAGATATCCAAGTATATATGTCTCAGAAGATACTAATGATTAATGCACTTTAAATTGTGTTCCTTTATTTAATAAAATTAAAAGCTTCTTCCTAAAATGGAATCATTTACCGCAGTCAATAATAAGCTGAGCAACATTGAGTTGCATGCCAATTTTACCTCTATGTAATTTTTTATTTTCGACTATCCCAAATGCAATACAGATTAATTTTCTAAGGAAGTGCAGGGCAAACAAAGCATCTAGAATAGCTATAGATACATTACATAGACTATTGAGCGAAGGTGGTTTGGCCCACATGGATTTGAATTGATGTAATTTAACACATTTTTCACATACTGTGTAAAGATCAGATAAAACTTTAAATATTATTAGGTACTAACATTTCTTGTTAGATATAATTTTTCAAGAATATAATATTATTGATTTTATGCAATTAACGAAACCCCCCCACCCCAAAAATCAGGTATAACATTTTACAGTGGCACATAAAACGCAGGCAGCAGTTGTTTTGCCATCATGATAGCCCCTAATTCAATGCAGCAACCTTTCTATATATTTTTATGTATACTTTAGGGAGTTCTCCTAGTAGTTAGGACCATTGTGTCAGGGTGGCTAAGTAATGGATAGGAAAGGATTCAGGAGTTTTTGGAAGGAAACTGGAAAAATGGAGTGACATAGAACCCACCATCCAATACTATAAAGCATCAATACAATTGTCCATTATTAGAACATGGTATTTCCGACCGGACTTAAATCACTCACAGAGTTTTGCAAAGACAGAACTTGTTGAAGATCTGATAGAATCCAATACCTGTAGGTCAATTAGCTGTTGGGTTTCCCTTTTGCATAATTTTGGTGGGCCCAAGCTCAATGGGAAAGCGCTAGTAAAATGGCACTCCAAAGAAAATCTTCAGATATCTATTCCAGATTGGGATAAGATCAACAATTTACCTTGTTAAAAGAGGCTAATATGTGACATATTCAATTTTACACCAATTGGCAGTTATATAAAACACCGGCCCTCCTCCATAAGATCAATCAGCAGATTCGGGCAAATTGCTTTAGATGCGATGCAGAGGAAGGGGCATTTGGACACATATTGAATGGGCCTGTCCAAAGTTGGGTACATTTTAGGATGATTTTTGCCAGTTGTGTAGTTCCACATTGCAAGTGCAGCTACCACTAGCTGTCCAGACAGCAGTTTATGGATATTCATCTGACTTAAAAGCTGACTCACTGCAAAAAAAAACGAAATTACATTGTGACTCTCAAAGCCAGATCCTCCAATGATGATGGCCTGAGGAAGTTCCTACATTTTAACATTTAAGGTCCAAAAAGAATCAGATTAAGGAGATGGAAAGAAGACATACATTAAGATCTGGATCATATAGGAACTTTCTTAAATTGTGGGGTTCGTATTGTATTGTATAGATAGATTTAAGGTATTTAGAAGTTTTAAAGCTAACTATCTGATTGATCAAATTGATTGTAATCTGTCAGTTTGTTTGTCATATGTCAATGAATTATGCAAATAGATTAACTTTTCCAATAAAAAACACAAAATGAGACGACATTTCATATCAGGGATAGAATAGTAAACTGCAAACTCTACCCATAAAGATGGCAACTGAAATATGGCATCCAGCACTTATTGTCAGTGCGATGAATACATCCCTCCAATTAAAGGCAAAATACTACCATTTTTGTGCTGAAATAAATAATGGTAATTATAAATATGTAATAAACTGTGAGCAGGCACATGTTCACTGTGTTTCAGAGCATAATTAAAAGATTGTTTAACAACTTTCACTTGCAAATAAAAAGCTTTGCCCTGCAACACATATAGCGAAAAAATGTAGTGCGGCAAAAGAGGATTAGAATCTGGAACAAAGAATGTATACAGTTAGGTTTATGCAGGAATTTCTAACTTGCAGCAGCAAGATTAAATCCATTTGTGTAATTCAGAGTAGGGTTTATCACTCTATCAACAAAGGGATCTTGTTAAAATGTTAATTCTGAGCAAAAAATAGTGAATTTGGAATAAGTGGCTAGAACAGCGATTGTGTGTCGGGGGAAAAGCAAATACTTGCATGATGCATGCATCCTCCTGGCGCAGAGAACCACATACAGCTCTCTGCAGCCACAATCTTTGAATGGCCAGATGAATCAATGATCCTGCATCACTTCTGGTAATTGGATGAGTGGTAAGTGCCTACAGACAGCAAGTCAGCTGTTTAGGAGAACTTTGTTCAAGACTTTTCTCTGGCCTTTCAGTGTCTCCTATCACACCCCTTCCCCACCACGTGACCAGATGAACTGTGGTACCTACTAGCCTTAGTAAGATGGTGTCGGAGGGTTTCAGCGCAGCTGGGGCAAAAGATGGGCTTTGATAATCAAAAGGGTCCTGTGATTGATGCTATGGTGGGAATCAGTATTTCTAACAACTGACGTTTTATTTCTTAAAGCTATGCATTCCTAGTTTTACTCAATGCAACGATTGAAGAGGAAATGTAGGAACATTTTGTCTTTATGAGTAAATTAAAGTCACCAATAGTGAAGGAAACCGATAGTTTAATTTTTTTTATAGTCTTAATAGAGGGTAATAGTGCTTCTAGGTAATTCACCTTGGCGCCCATTCTCTCTTTTGTTTTATTGTTTCAGCTTTGGTTAATTTGTACAGGATAATTTAGCAGTGATGTCTCATTGGTGGAACTTGTTATTTTTGTTATGTTATTTTTATTTGTACCGCGCACAGCTGCCCCAGCAAAGGGGCGTCCTGGCGCTTTGAGAAGGTAAACACAACACAGCATTAAGAGCAAGCAGAAAGGAGAAGAGACACATCAAAGGGGCTAAACAAATAAAAAGGTCTTGATGGCCCGTCTAAACTGAAGGAGCTCATCGATGGCCCGGATTTGCGGAGGAAGAGAATTCCACCAGCTCGCCGCCAGGACCGGGAAGGAGCGGCCACCAACTCTGCTCAACTTAAAACGCGGGACCACTGCTAAGTTCTGGCCTAACGATCTAAGAGTGCGGGAGGGGACATAGGAAATCAGTAGTTTCTCCAAGATTTGTGGGGAGGAACCCTTGAGGATTTTAAATGCAAGGCAAAGAACCTTGAATCTAATCCTCTGCTGCACAGGGAGCTTGTGGAGAGAGCGCAGGGTAATGGACACCGGGCACCGCCTAGGCAGACCTGTCACCAGTCAGGCTGCCGCGTTTTGAACCCGCTGCAGACGAGAGAGTTCTGACTGGTTAACCCCCGCCAGTAGTGAGCTGGCATAGTCCAAACTGGACAGCACTGATGCTTGGACCACCAGTTGACTTGTGGGTGCATCAAAGAATTTGAGGATGGGTCGAAGTCCTCTGATGATGCCATAGCAAGAAGCTGCCACCTTCTTGGTATGACAGATGAAACTCAGAGAAGGATCAAGCCACACCCCCAGGTTTTTTATCTCTGACGCTGGGAGGGGAGTCACACCCAGATCCGAAGGCCATCATTTGTCGCCCCACAAAGCCACCTGTTTACCAACCACCATAATCTCCGTCTTCTTGGTGTTTAACTGGAGACAGTTGGAATTCATCCAGTTAGCCACTTCCCGCAGACCCTCACAGAACCTGGGAGCCTCCAGACCTGAGTCCCCGCTCAGTGTGACCGCCAGCTGCGTGTCATCTGCGTAAGAGACCATAGTCAGGCCCCACCGCTTAACGACCGCAGCCAACGGTCTCACATACAGATTAAAAAGGGTGGGACTCAGTGATGACCCCTGTGGGACTCCCTGGTCTAATGGGTAAGATGACGACTTACCTGGCGGGCTCGCCACCTGGAATGACCTATCCGTAAGGAAGGATCGAAACCAGCGCAAGGCGGAGCCAGAGACGCCCACCTCCTCAAGGCCCGAAGCAGAATCCCGTGCAAGACCGTGTCGAAGGCGGCACTGAGATCTAATAACAATAGTGCCGCCGTCCGACCTGAATCCAGCACGGAACGCAAATGCTCGACGATAGAGAGAAGGGCCGTCTCCGTGCTGTGACCCGCACGGTACCCGTTCTGAGTAGGGTCAAGAATGTTAAACCTACCAAGATGGTCTGAAAGAATGGCATTCACATGGGCTTCCGCTATTTTCGTGGCCCAAGGTAGAAGGGAGATAGGGCGGTAGTTTTCAGGTTTAAGGGGGTTGAGGGTCGCCTTCTTCAGGATTGGCGTGACTACTGCCTGCTTCCATCTGACGGGAACCACTCCAAAAGAGAGGAACAGGTTGATCAAAGACAGCACCGGGGTGTGGCAGACCGGCCCCAAGGTCTTAAATTGGGCCGGTTTCAGCGGGTCTGCCGGAGATCCAGACTTGATTTTGGCGCTGAGAGAATCAAACACCTCCATAGATAAGGGGGGTAAGATAGAAAGACACTCCCCCTCACCTAAGGTGCAACCAACCTGCTCTAGCGTCAGGGAACCCGTTGGGAAAGTGCGATAGATGGCTTGCACTTTTTCATAGAAGAAGGAGGCCAAAGCCTCACAATGGGTGTCCGAGCATATTTCCACCGCAGTTGCTCTCTTCGCCATCAGGTCCTTTAATACTTTAAAAATAAGTTTCAATGGATTAACAGAATTCTGAAACTGTTGGGCATAAAAGGAAGCGCGAGTTTGACACACTGCCCTGTGGTAGATCTTGACCTTTGCCAGATAACAGATCTTCAAATCTGGGTCATACGACTTCCTCCATAATCTTTCGGCCTGTCTACAGGCCCTCTTAAGAGATGCCAAGGTACTGTCATACCAAGTACTCGGCTCCTTCCGACGACACTTGGACCAACACATAGGAGTCAGAAAATCGAGGGCACCAGATATCCACTCACAAAAGGCGTCGTATCCACGATCGACCTCGGTGAGCGGGCCTAAAGGAGCCTCCTCGAGCAGATGGTAGAAATCCTCCAGTCTTAATTTGTTCCAGTGTCGTTTAAGAACAAGTCTGTCCTGTGATAGAAAAGGAGAATCAGACAATGAACATGCCGTTTTCACCAGCATGTGGTCCGTCCAGACCAACTGAGAGGAACCAAGAACTTTGAATCCTTCTAGGTTTGTAAAGAAAGGGTCAAGAATATGACCACCTCTATGTGTGGGGAAAGTAATCATCTGCGAGAGCTGTAGAGCCTCAAGATCCGCCAGAAAGCTCCTGATGGAGGGTAAAGAGGGGCAGTCCAAATGGAGATTAAGATCTCCCATAACATTCAAATTGGCGCATCCTAGTGCCTCTGTACTAATATACTCAGGAAGAGCAGCCCTAAAAACAGAGTCGCAGCCCGGAGGCCGGTAAATTAATAAACCTGAGAGAAGGTAAACTGGTGACTAAACGCTATTTTAAATAAGGCACCCTCACACCCCAAAAGTTCAGCAGCTTTCCACTCGCAAGGATAACACCATTTGGTGGCCATCGCAATGCCTCCACCTCTAGTCGTCCGATTTAGGGTAAAAATAGCATAATCTGGGGGAAAGGCTAGGTTAATTATCGAGGAGTCAGAGTCCTGGAGCCAAGTTTCAGTCAGGAAAAGCACATCAGGGGAGCCATCAATGAGAAGATCGTAAACCTCCTGATGGTGCTTTTCCACTGATCTGACGTTTAAGCTCCAGATACTCAGGTCCCATTGTCCTGCCCTCTTTGTAACAGGAATTTAAAGCCCCAAGGAGCGAATAAGAGAAGGGGGTTCCAATGACCAGGCACCACACCTACAATGATATAGGCCACAAAGAGGGGCCACAGGCGAAAACTCGCAGCGTGTACATCGATCCCGAAGGGCCAGTAAATCGTCCCTGCTGTAAGTTCTCAGAGGCAAAGTCATGATGTCCAGTTCCAGAGTTCTGCCATGGGCCGCGCCTCCTTAGCGCGGACGGGCGCAGACGGGCAGGACTCTGGCACGACTCGCCTCCCTTCCCCTTCAGAAGGCCCCTGAAGGCTTTCAATAATGTGAAGGTGTCCTCCGGAAATGTCATACATATAATTACTTCCAAGTCCATATCTCAGTGGATCTGCTGGAACTTAAGACAGTCGTATATCTCATATTAACTGGACAGATTAGAATTGATTGAGCTAGCAAAGAGAATGTTGTGCCTTTTCCACCTTTCCAAAGATGCGATTCAGTACCCGTACTGTTCTCTCCATACCTTCTCCTCAGCTACAATTGCTTTGATTTCACATGTCATTCTATGTTACTCTCAGAAAGTTATGGAAACTTGTCTCTCTCATTAGCCCAGTCAGTAGAGCCCATATTACAATGCCTTTTCAAAGGTGCTTGCATGACCCAAAGGGCACTATGCACAAAAGCAGCATCTGTCAACTTTCCAAGCAAAATATATTTTGTGCTTTGTGTCCCATAGCACCAAACCCCTAACAGTGGATGCAAAGAGTACATATTAGGGCAGTAACAGTGAAGATACACCTTGAATTGTATGTAAAGCTAAATCTACTATTGTAACTTTTTAAAAAATATATTTTTATTAAGAATATCTGGTGCGTTACAGGATAAAAAGAGACAAATACAATTCGTTATTAATAAAATACTGAGCCTATTCTAGGTACAATTTAAAAAAAAAGAGATATACAATTACATGTTTAGGACAATTACATTATTAGTCGCACAGTAAAATGGTATTAACATTAAAATGCACTCTACAAGTTGAACACATTTTTACAAGGTGTGCTGTATCCAAAAACTACTATCTTTGCTCCCTCCACTCTGTAAGTGGGGACCAGATGCGGCTTCCCATCTCCTGCATTTTTTGCCCATCAGTTCATACAGGCCGGACTCGATATTGTGTATGCCCAAAAGTCTGGAAAGCCACATTTGAAATGACGGAGCACTAGTATCTTTCCAACCTGAAGAGATTAAAATCCTAAGTACCGCTACTGAGATAAAAACCAGGGCTTCCTCATCTTTCCCCAGTCGTAGCTTCTCAGCTATGCCAAGTAGCATCAGGGTAGGGTATAGATCGATTTTATGACCTAGCAGCCCCTCCAAAAATTGCCCTATCTGATCCCTAATTGGGCCGAGCGCACTACAATTGGAAAACATGTGTAATAAATCTGCTTGTCCCTCATTGCTTCTGGGACAACAATCATCCTCCCTAACCGCCCAGGAAAAAAGCTTTGCGGGCGTATAGTATAAAGTAAACAGCGTTTTATAGTGCTGGGCTCTCAGATTTGAAAACTGAAATATTTTCTTATTCAGATTTAGGGCAAGATCCAGATCTACATCGGGATTGGACAGTTTAGTTGCCAAAGCAGATTCAGTTTTCTCCTTATCGTCTTTGATTCCCATCAGAAAGAAATTATAGACTGTTTTTATTTTCTTACACCCTTTGGCTAATGAGTCCAACAGAGGAAAGTCGATCGGGTTTACCAGCTTAAGCCTCAGTGCTTTCAGAGTACATTCGATTTGAGCATACAATAGCGAGTGGGTAGATGGGATGGAAAACTTGTGCTGCAAGGCATTGAATCTTACTATTTCCTCGCCTTCCATATTATCACCTAAAGTCTTAATACCCAGCCCCTTCCAAACCTGAAAATTACCTTCAGCGCTCAAATGGGAGAAAAGGCTAGAATTGCGGAAAGGTAGATGTACATTAATCTTAGGAACTTTAAAAAACTTCATGGTGGACTTCCATACTTTCCAGGCCCCTTCCAAAATCTTAAGCCGAGCCCTCTTATAATACCTACGATCAACTTCACACAATAATTAGCCTAATGCCTTTCTCCCCAGCAAAAGCTCAAATATAGAAGGGGGGCTCTGAATTTCTACACCTACAGAGTCCATCTCAGACTGGAATAAAATTAGCATTTGTGTAAGAAGACAGGTCCAATGATATAATCTTAGATTTGGGAAGGCCATCCCCGCCTTTCCATAGAAAGTGACATAAAATTGGTGGAGCGCCTAACCTTGCCATATTGCCAGATAAATCTTATAAATACAGATTCCAATCTTGTCATTAATCTCTCTTTAATAAATAAGGGTATGGCCGATGGGGGCGCTAGAGGACGCACAGCAAGATGGCCTCACTTATGTGAGGTTCTGCCAGACCGAGCCAACGTTCGATTAAAATCCGCAACATCCATCGTCTACTGCCTGCTATCATTGAGACGATTTATGTCCTGTTACCTACAGCATTCATTTGAGCCGCTTTCGTGTGGCGGCGTCCTCCCAGAATAGTGACCGGTGGCCTGCTCCTCTGCCCGTGGCCCTGGCGCATGGCGGCCTGCGCTGGCCTGTCTCTGCTGAGAATGCTCTGGCGGCTGGAGTGACTGTTGATGCGGGGCATCTGACAGCACGGAGACCCGGTGGTGTACGGTGATTGCCGGGATCGTCGGAGCAGAGACTGAGGAGGCGTCTGCTGGGATCTGCGGACATCGGACCCGGAGCTCCGTCTGCCGGCTACGGCGGGCCTGCCGATCTGCCCGAGCTGACTGCAGTGAGTGGGGCTGGGGCCTGGCTGAAGCCGGGGCTACGGAGGCGGCGCACGGCTGGGCATAGGCCGTGGCCGTGAAAGCTGTAGTTGGCGAGGGTGGGGCGGGCAGCGGCGGTCCGGGGCACGGCGGCTAGGGGGCTCAACACCACTGAAGAGGCCCGGGAGGGATCGCACGCGGTCTTTGGAGCGCGGGCCGCTGATCCCCGACGTCTGCTGATAGGGACTGCGGGGCCGGCAGGTTGTGCATCGCCGGGCTGGGTCTACTGCTCCGCCTGAGAACGACGCTGGGCCTGCTCACCATCTTTACTTCGCGACGCAGGATTGGCCCTTCACTGTTTGCCAAAGTCTGGTTCTACATCTGGGTCGTTAGTGGTGCGGAGTGGATGGTGTCAGCCACTGCCGTACAGCGCATTGCTTCCTGAGACGCGCTGCTGCAGGGTTCGCTATTGGGCCTCCTGACTGGTATTAACGGCCTACTTAATTTGCTTCGACATATCGACAGTCTCTCACAAATATCTTTGTCATTAGCATCATGGGCAGGCCAGAGCGTAATCAACCAAAGTTGTCATTTGACTCGCGCAAATCAACAATGTCCTCCTCGCAGGCCGCGTCTGATTCTGGGAATGCCAGGGCCTCAGGGGTTTCACCAAATTTGGAGGCCACGCTCATAGCCATGCAGAAGACGTTACAGCCGATCAAAGGTACTATGGAGCCGGTGAGCCACAGACTTGACCACATGTCCACGCAACTGGAGAGACAGAATGAGAGAATGGATGAGGTGGAACAGAGGGTCTCTGCCACGGAGGATGGTCTTGCGATAGTTAATGACAAGATTCTTCACATGGAACGGGTCCTCGCGATTATTCAAGCCAAGAACGAGGATTTGGAGGCGCGGTCCCCGCGCAACAACATCCGCGTTACGGGGCTGCCAGAATCTACAAATGTGGGCAAAATGGAGGATTTTATGGAGCGCCTGTTTGTCAAAATATTTGGGGATAAACATCTGTCTCGAATGTTTATTGTGGAACGTGCGCATCGTTCCCTAGCAAAGAGGCCGGTGCCGGGCGCGCCACCGCACCCTATTATAGCCCGCATACTGAACTACAGGGACAGAGATGTTCTTCTGAGACTGGCACGCGAGAAAGGATCTGTGGTATATCAGGGTAATAAGCTGGAATTTTTTCCGGATTTTACTGTAGCTGTTTAGGCGGCGAGGAAGGAGTTTAGCAATGTGAAGCAGCTTCTCCGGAAGGAGGACGTACAGTACGCAATGTTGTACCCTGCCCAGCTGCGAATAGGAGCATCAGCTGACAATAAGATCTTCAACTCACCGAAGGCCGCGATGGAATACGCCAAGAAACTGAAAAACCGCAGGCGGGACTCGGCTGCAGCACAGGAGGGTGGAGATGAAATGGGCGAGGATAATTGAATACAGCTCTGTCTATAATGTTTTGAATGCAACCCTGATGTGCTGCATTGTAATACATGGGGTTTCTGGTGCCTTATTATAATTGGCCACCATTTTGTCTACTGTGATGATGACTTTGAATAGTTTGATCTATTACAGTGTGCCCATAATGATGTAAACACGGGTGTTGTGTTGCACTGATTCTGAATGTTATATTGCCATTATACTGTATTGTGGTCAGGGATGTGCTCTGGTCCTGTAAGATATGAGGATAGGAGATTGCTTAGGTAACGGGGTACAGTTCTCCAATTGTAGACAAAGGGTGCTAGCTCTTGTAGCTTGGTCACCTCCTGTTTTACTTCTTACAGGAGTTTTTTGCCTCTACGCCCCCTCATATAAGGGTACCCCACAGTTTGACGGTAGTTGGTATGGGGGGGGCTTGGGAGGGAAGGGGATGGCTTTGGCAGGTTGGGGGCACTGAAGTGGGTTTGGGGACGGGGGGGATTGAATGCGGGATTGGGATTTGTTTGTTGACATGCTGTTTGGGTCAAAAGGGGTTCTCCGTGTGCAGCTATCTGGTTTGTACTTACAACCTCATTTTTTGGTTATTGAAGGCAGGAGACCTGATTTTTTGTCATTGGATAAGATGGAGTCCGTTAACTATGTGTCAGGCAATACCCACTGGTGAGCCCCATGGATAAGGGAGGCAGGGTTACTTGGCTCACCTGGAATGTGCGGCGATTAAATAGACCACAGAAAACCAGGCAGGTGCTGGCGTATTTAAATAGACATGATGTGCAGGTAGTCTTTCTGCAAGAAACGCAACTACAGGGGCATGCAGTGGAGACAGTGGCTAAACAGTGGGCGGGGACAAGGCTGGCAACTGCATATTCCTCATATGCCCGGGAAGTCATGGTGCCGATTAAGAGGAACATACCTTTTGTGAGTCTTTATGAGGACATTGATAAAGAGGGTCGATATATTATTCTGCATGGCAAATTGTGTGGTACGCTAATAACAATGGTTAACATCTACGGACCGAATATGGATGATCCTGATTTTTATGTCACATTATGGAACAAGGTGTATGCTCTACCTCCATCTGCAATTATCTGTGGTGGTGATTTGAATGTGATGCTAGATCAGTAATTGTATAGAAAGGATGACCGGCTGTGCCCGACTAAAAGAGCTATTGGTGCGGTGTGGGATGGTATGCATGACCTTGGCCTAGTGGATGTGTGGCGCCTTGGACATCCTGGCGTGAAAAAAGGTACTTGCTACATGTCTGCGCATGATACCTGGTCACGTCTAGATTATTGGCTGGTTACGAAAGATGTTAGCGGTTGGGTGTTGAAGGTGAAACATTTGCCTTGCACGCTGTCTGATCATGCACCTGTGCTTATGGAAGTATGGTTACCATCGCATGCACCTGCGCCATTTTCGTGGCGACTGAGGCCTGGGGCTTTATCGGATCAAGTGATGCGTGAGAGCTTGCGTGAAGTAATCGAAGACTATTTTGCCAGGAATGTTGGCTCTGTAGATGACATGTGCACTGTTTGGGAGGCATTCAAAGTTACTGTGCGTGGTGCATGTATTAGCCTGCAGGCTAGTGTGCTTAAGTCACTGAGGGACTCAATGGACAGATTAGAACGCAAACTGCTAAGCCTGGAACGGCATTATGAGCGGCAACCGGCGGAATCATCTTTGGCTGACATTCGCCTGAAAGTGTCCGAATATAATGAGCTCGCGGAACAAGAGGTGAAATATTTGTCTAAACGCACTAGGGCACGGTATTACGGGGAGGGCGGTCGTCCGGGACGTGGACTGGCAGATAGAATTAAGGAACCGTGGGCTAAACATTGCGGAGTGCAAGAAATTAAGGATGGGAATAGTTCTGTGACGGATGCGGATGGTATCCTACATTGTTTTCCACAATACTACACACAAATTTATGATCATAGGGAGACAGCTGGTGAAGACCAAGTAGCACAATATTTGGAGGATGTAGCTTCGGTCTGGCTGTCGAGGGGGCAACAGGAATTTTTAATGCATCACATAACGGAGGGAGAATTCAGGGACGCGATTGCGGCTTTGCCGAACGGTAAGGCAGCGGGCACTGACGGCCTGCCGTCTGAATTTTATTAAGAGTATATAGACTTGCTCTTGCCTCATCTGGCGACAGTATTTGAAGAGGCTCTAGATCGGGGACAACTTCCGGCAACGATGCGCGAAGCCCTACTTGTGACCCTTCCGAAGCCAGGCAAGCCACTGGATCAATGTGAGTCTTATTGGCCACTGTCCCTGATGAATACAGACGTAAAGATACTTGCCAAGGTGTTGGCGACTCGCCAGCGCCTGCTGTTGCCCGTTATGGTATTCCCGGACCAGTCTGGCTTTGTACCTATGCGCTCCATGACACACAATTTGAGAGCTTTATTTGTGGTCTGCATCTACTCAAGCCGGAACTTGCTGCAGTGGCGGTCTTGTTAGACGCTGCCAAAGCGTTTGATTCCATAGCTTGGCGATATATGGTAGCAGTGCTACATCGGATGGGAGTGCCTTACATGTTCACGTCTTGGATCACCTAACTTTACACTAATCCGGTTGCCCGGGTGCGAGTTAATGGTTGTGTGTCAGCGCCTTTTTCTATTCGGAGAGGAATGAGGCAGGGGTGCCCACTCTCGCCCTTGCTATTTGCCATCGTTTTAGAACCCTTGGCGTGTATACTGCGGCAACGACACGCAGCCTCGGCGTTACGTTTCCATCTCAGGCCACTTGCGATCTCCATGTATGCTGACGACATGGTTTTGTATGTGCGGGAACCGGACAGGTAGTTGGAGGGGGTGATTTGTGAGTACATCCGGTTCGAACGCTTTTCGGGATTATCTAGCAATTGGGATAAATCCGTATTGTTACCGTTGACGGACGCTACAACACCCTTTCCGTTGGAGTTCCACTTGGCATGGCCCATGGAACCGGTTCGGTACTTTGGGATCTGGGTGCACAAAGATTCCCAGGAAATAATTCGAGCCAATTATGGAGTGGCGATTTCGAAGCTGGAGGATCAGGTGACCCGCTGGACACGCCTACCCCTATCGTTTTCTGACCGGATTGCCCTGATCAAAATGGTGGTGTTACCTAAATTCTTGTATTTTTTTGTTAACATTCCTCTCGCCCTGACGTCCCACTTTCTTGCTACACTTCAATCATTGTTAGTCACTTTGGCTTGGGGGGGAAAGAAGCAGCGAGTGAGGTGGGACACTCTGATCAAGCCTTGCGAGCTGGGCGGGTTTGCTGTGCCAGATATGCGTTTGTATTATTTATGTTCCCAAGCACATTTTGCTTCCTACTTGGTTTCGGCTCCGCCATATACTCCTCACGTGGCAATTGAGGCAGAAGCGGTATATCCGTTGCCCTTGAAGGTGATGATAATGAACCTGCATTCAGTATATGAGAAAGGCGAAGTGGACACGATGCAGTGTACTGCTGAAGCTTGGTGGGGATATGGGAAACGTGCGGACCGTCTGCCGCTGTATGCCCTTGCCGTGCCTTTATTGCACCATGCCGAAATCTCAGTGTCGAGAGAGGTAAGAGCCCTTCAGATATTATAGGGTGCCGGGTTGCAGACTATGGGTGATATCTTTCCGGCGGGCCGATTTCTTCCACTACAAAGCTTATTGCACCATGGGAGTAACGGGACCATGGCTACCTTTACCTATGTCAGGCTACGTGCTGCGGTGCATACTCTGTACCCAACTTTTCCTGAAGAACCACCTATGTTGGGCGCATTTTAGTTGATGTATACTGCGACTACTGGTGTTAAGTTGGTTTCGCGGCTGTATCGTGCCTCGCAGGTGGATGAGGGGGGGTGTGAATGTGGCTGCAAGAGGTCGATGGAATGCCTGTCTGATGGAACCGCTGAAGAATGGTCTGAATGCTGTGCTATGACTGGCAGTTTCGCCGCCAACGGTAATTTTAGGCTTATACATTATAAGTTCTTACAGCAGTGGTACTACACACCTGCGGAACTTGCTAAAT
This sequence comes from Lissotriton vulgaris, assembly GCF_964263255.1. Lineage (NCBI taxonomy): Eukaryota > Metazoa > Chordata > Amphibia > Caudata > Salamandridae > Lissotriton > Lissotriton vulgaris. Next base: position 529,114,445 of record NC_141694.1, read on the forward strand.
ATGGGCTGCGTGAATCTGCTGTCTGTTTGCGTTGTGGGATGGATGATGCTGACTTTATGCACTTGACTTAGGTGTGTCTCCGGGTCTTTGAGTTTTGGAAGGGTGTGAGTACGGCGTTGTCTGAAATGACAAGGGTGATGGTTGCTTGTGACCCGCGCATATGTTTGCTTGGCATTGCGTCCGGCGTACCAGCGGGAATGAGACGCTTGGTGATTTTGGCATTACAGCTTTGCCAAGCGCAGAGTGGCGGTTTGCTAGGGTGGACGGCGTGCGCCTCATGTTAAGAGCTGGTTGCAAGATTTAGCATACTGCCGTGATCAGTTGACATGTTATTACGAGGAACTCCCAACTACCTCACGTCCAAGGGACATATGGGGCCCTTAACCTGCATATATGCTGTCCAGAGATACTGATGAATGATAATATATACTTATTATTTAGGCCTTAAGCATCCGCTGCTCTTACGTTGCTGTCGCTTCGGGCGCTGCCCTCTGCCTGGTTGTTGGCATGGAATTGCTTGTATAGATGCTGGTATATGACATTGAACAGGTTACCTGCACTCCACCGCACATGGACTCCATCCTTCTGTTATCTATTGTTGGCGCCTTCATTGACTTGTTCTTTTTTTTTTCTTTCGGTATTCCTTCTCATATATGCACAATTATGAGAAACACCCTGGCTGCACTCGGGACTGAGGGTTGTTTGTTTTGTTGTTTTGGAACTCTGCTCTTTTTGATGCTTGGTATTGCACTAGCAGGATCCTGGGGGTTGATGGGGGAGGTGGGGAACTGTTTGTTTATTTGTTTATTTATAACATATGTAAAATGACAGGCCGATAGATTGTCCTGAATAAGAACTGCAGGATCTGTGTACACCATTTTTTTTTGTTGACACGCCGCCGGACTCTTGGTTGTCAGCTGAAGGGCTGTGTTAAAGTGACTGGACTGATATGCATTTGTGATCAACGCTGCCGGCCCCTTAGGGTTGTAGGTCAGACACTGTGTTCTTGTAGAATTGTGCAATAAAGGTCTTAAAAGAAAAAAAATAAGGGTATGGCCCGAAACAGATACAGCACTTTAGGGAACATTGTCATCTTCACCGTGTTTACCCTCCCAATCAATGAAAGGTGGAGCACATCTATTCTTTTCAGTTCTGTTTCTATTGATTTGATAAGCGGAAGGTAATTTTCATCCACTATTTTCTCAATTGGGCATTTATTCTGACCCCCAGATACACAGCGGCATCGACATATCTAGGGTCAGATTTGACAACATTTTTTGTGCAGATTAACTGAGTTTTTGTTTCGTTCAATAGATAACCTGAATGGCTGCTGAAATCCTTATCCAGTTGAGCAAGAGCTGGCACCGCTTGCTGCAGGTCCGTAGTGATGACAGCCAGATCATCAGCGTAAGCCATAATTTTGTTTACATAGCCATTTAATACAACAGGGCTGATCCTGGGGCACCCTAAAATGTTCTGGTTAAGGGGATAAATATAAAGAGAAAAGAGGATCGTGGAGTAGGGACAACCCTGACGTGTACCTCTCTGAATGACTATCTTATCTGAACGACTATCTTATCTGATCTCTCACATATAACAACCACTCTAGCATCGGGTTCTCTATACATTGCTTTAAGGGCGCCAATATCCCCGAAGCCTCTACCTGCCAAAATAGACCAGAGAAACTTCCATACCATCCGGTCAAAAGCCTTCTCTGCGTCGAGTAGGATCAAGGCCATCTCCCCCCCCCCTCAGCAGCCTGAGCATCGAACAAAGCAATTGCTCTCCTTATGTGATCCGTCGTGCCACGCCCAGGAGCAAACCCTTGCTGCCACGGGGAAACGAGACCGCCTATGATCCTGCCCAACCTCTTAGCCCAGATCGTAGAATACAATTTAGTATCCGCATTTATTAGCGAAATAGGGCGATAGGACCCTGGGTTCTCCCTAGGTTTCCCTTTTTTATGAAAAGTAACTATATTGGTCCCTTTCCAGGAATCTGGGATCTCTCCTGAGTACATTACGCCATTAAATAAATCTACAAATAACGGAGTAATTACTTTTTCTAAACATTTATAGACCTCCAGGGGGATCCCGTCGTGGCCCGCAGCTTTACCCGAGGCCAGTTCCTGTAGAGCGGCAGTTACCTCCCCACTTGTAATATCCCTATCCAGCTCTGCTCTCGCTGAATCATCTAATCGGGGGCCATTATCCCAACCCTCCTCCCCCTGTGCTTCATCACGATCTTCCTCCTCATACAGTTTTTGATAAAAATTCTTAAAAATCTGTAGTATTTCTTTTGTCTCAGTGAAATCTTTCTCATTTTCTTCGATTCTAGCAATTGTATGTTTTACATTGTCCTGTCTTATCCTTAATGCTAGGGCTCTACCTGCCTGTTTGCCAGTTTCATGACGCCTGACTCTGGTTGTTTGATATTCCGCAGTAATTTTCTGTGTTACCACCCTCTGAAGCTCTGCTTTGACGCTCAACAATTTCATTTGACTCTCATTTCCAGCCACCCCCTGTGCTATATCCTTAATATGCTGTTCTTCTGCCGCTATTAGTTCCCTCATTAATCTCTCCACCGCATTCCTGTCCACTCTTCTCAATCTAGCCGAACAGCTTATGGATTCACTCGTTAAGGCCGCCTTAAATGCTTCCCATACCCCGTTCCTGAAGTGCTATATCTATTGGCTGCGAAAAATTCATCCGCCCTTTTAGTAAGTTGCTCTACAAATCTATTATCTCCCAGTAATTTCCTTTCAAATGTCCAGTTGGTCCTTTTCCTGACCAGTTTATCCAGTTCATAGGTTAAAATCAACGGATTGTGGTCTGAGATTAATCTAGGAAGTTTTGTTATCCCTACCTTATTTATTACCGGGGAAGAGATAAGGAAATAGTCCAATTTTGTATATCTCTTAAAGGGATTTGAAAAGTATGTAACGCCTGAATCATGTGGTTCTTTAAGTGCCAAACATCGCTCAAACCATGAGAACTGATAAGAGCCTTTACTGCCCTAAAGACTCTTGGTTTCCGACCTGCATATGGTCCATTATTATCCCAATCCGCTGAGATATTGAAATCACCACACATTACTATGGGGGTCGTCCAGCCAGCTAGTTCTGTTTCTAAAAAATCATAAATCTCAGGGTCATCTTTATTTGAACCGTAAACCGCACATAGTGTAAAGCCCATTTCCATCTCAACAATTACCCATCTGCCAAGACTATCTGTCTTTGCCCGTTTAACCCCTCCTGATGTTCTTGCTAAGATTGCGACCCCCCTTATCATTGAGGATTGCGTGGAACAAACGAGCAACTCAAAACCTCTGAGAAACAATAAGTTCCTCTTAGCCCAGAGGAGATGGGTCTCATGGAGAGAAAGAATGTCAATACTAATATATTTTACAAAGTGAGCCAGTCTTTGACGTTTCCTCCAGTCATTCAGCCCCCGATGTTAAGTGAGCATATTCTAATGTTCACCATCCTGACCAACTAGTTGACCAACTACATTGACCCGAACCTTAATCAAGCTGTCCTTCAATGGATTCATAAAGTGTAGAAAAAACCAATAAAAATATACCAGAACGCACCATTTTTCTTCATTTTTCTGCATTTCTCCCCTACCCAGCCCAACCCTCTCTCGCACCCCTCCCAACCCACCAATCCACCCCTCTCTTCCAGGGCCCCCTAAGCACCCTCCCAGAAACCCTCTCCGTCAAGCGCTCAGACCTAGTCTGTGCACGTGATGGTCTTACAGTATGAGCAGTGAGGTCTAAAACTAAGAACAAAGACCTAAAGATTGCAAAGAATAGCCCTACAAACCGGTAGTGCATAACGCATCTTTCACAGCTTAACAACCCCCCCCCCAGTTTTAAACCATATCAGCATGCTCTTTTTTTTTCCATGGAAAAACACCCAACCCCAGGCTTAGTTGTACATATTAAGTCTGTTAACCGACAGAGTCTAGGTACTCCTTTGCTTTGATTTCTGAAGAGAAGTATAATGTCTTCCCTTCATTGATTATTTTTAGCTGGGCCGGGTTAATCAAGAAAGCCTATATCTTCTTGTCCTGAAAAGGTTTAATCATTTCCCTCCAGCGCCACCTCCGCTCTACGGTTGAGTGGCGATAATACGGGCGGACAAAGAAAGAGACCCCCTCACTGTTTCTCCTGGCGTCGGGTCTGGCCTTTTCCGCAATTGCCTGCCTTAGAATAAAGTTGCCAAGGAATATTAGAACCACTCTAGGTTAGTCCCCTTCCTTAGCAGTCCTTCGTATTTTGAAGGGAGTACGGTGTACCCGCTGCAACTCAATGGACCAATTCCAGCTGGAAAGCTCGGGGAAGGCATTGTCAAAGAGCTTGATGATATACGCCCTTATATTAGACCCCTCGACCCCCTCCGGGATTCCCAGGACCCTTAAGTTGTTCCGGCGGAGCCTATTTTCCATCTCCTCAAGCTTCCATTGAAGATCTATCACCTGAGCACAGTGGGTATTGACCTTACTAATGGCTTCAGCTGCCTCGGCTTCAGTTGAAACCACTCTCTCTTCCAAGTTAGAAACTCTGTCCCCAGTGTTGGTACAAGCTTTGGATAACTTTCTGACCACCCCCTGCATTTTCCTCATTGCGGCCTGGGATTTCCGATTATCTTGCTGTGTATCTCCTGGTGGATTGTCTCCAAGAGCGACCTGTGGGTGAGTTCCACATGGGGGCTTCCCTGCAATGGCATGGCAGAAGAATGATCCCAGCTCAGTTCTTGTTGCAATTGAACCTGATCCTTCATACCCGCATGAGATTTGATCGCGGTTGTTGGCTGATCTAGTTCGGGGTCACTCTCTGAACCCAAATAGGAGCTGTGCTCTTCATCCTCCTCTGACCAGCCAATCCCATCTGAGACTGAGTAGAAGGCTTCAATTGGAACTTTCTTCCTCTCATTGCAGACTCCACCAATGGCTTGATCTGAATCTACAATCTGGGTATCACTCTGGATATCCGTGTAATCTGTGTTATCTGTATCCCCCCGCTCCTGTAATTCTACCATATTGTCTTTAATGGGAACCTGCGAGGGAGTCTGGTTATCATCCGCCAATTCTTTGATTGCGGGGCACTGAGAGGAGGTCTCATCCTCTTTTCCTTTATTTGGGGAGATCTCTGCCGTTACAGCCTGATGTATCTCATTAGCCTCCTGTGTAATCACCGGCGTAGCCATCACCAAAAGTGGGGCAGGATTAGGGGGCGATTCGATATTCCCAGTAATCTGTTCCTCCCTGGGTACTTCGCTACGTACCTCTAGCTCGATTGCGGAGCTTCCGCCCACTTCCTTTGCCTCCTTGGCCTCTTTCACCTCCTTCTCCTTACCCGCTTTAGCAAACATGTCCACGATTGAAGCTGCACCCTGGCGAGTCTTTCCCGCAACTTGTTGCCTCTTTTTGGGTTGTTCCGCCGGGGGTGAGAGGTTCTGCCGTATTTCCTCATCCTCCTCTGCCTCCGTTCCCTCCCGGGCAGCTTTTTTCTTCTGATATGCCGTTTTCTATCCGGCATTTATTTTAGGAGCCATTATCCCTTTCTGGGTCTCCCTCGTCCTGCTACGGGGTCTAGTTGGAGCTTACCGGCGTCTGTCCACCTTTCTGATCCCCTCTCGATGCTCCGCTTTGCTCTGCCGGCTCCGCACTCGGCTTCGCCCACTACCTCTCATAGAGCGTCCGCGACCGGGAGAGAAGGCTGAGAGAGCCGACAGCAGCGTCTGTAGCAGTTGTCTCGCAGACCCACGACAGCTGAGTGCTGTCAGAATGCCGAATCGTTTTGCAAGTTCAGATCCTTTAGCTACGATAATGGGGGGGGGGGTTTCTTTGCTGTGAAGACTACATCTCCCCTGGGCTCTCTCTCGACCTCACTGCTCCGCTGTAACGGCCACGACTACGCGGCCGCCATCTTGCTCAATCTACTATAATAACAAAGAGGGCAGTTTCAATAATGTCTGAGCTAACTAGCGTGAGAAATTGGGTTGTTGGTTGATTGGGGTCAGATATTTGGTCAAGCAGCAACCACAATTCTTGTTAGGGTGAGGCACACACAAAACCCTAAACTATCCTGTGCTGAACCCTCTGGTAGCTTGGTGTAGAATAGTCGTGCTTAACTCAGAGGCCAATGTGTAAAGTATTTGTGCAACACTTCAAACTAATTGGAAATGCCCCTTTTTGCAGGGTTACCTAATATGTTTGGCCTTCCTCTTTTTCTGACCCTATGTTGTTGGGTTCAGGGCTCTGAGAACTTTACCACTGCTGACCAGTGCTAAAGTTCATGTGCATTCTCCTCTAAATATGCTATAACTGGTTTACACCTGTTTAGCATCTTTGATTTACTTGCAAGCCCCATGCAAAGGGGTATACCATATATCCAGGGCCTGTACAGTAATGCTACTAATGGGCCTGCTGCTCTGATTGAGACACCCACAGAAGTAACCTTTCAATTCTGTCTCAGGTCTGCCATTGCAGGGCCTGTGTGTGCAGTTTACTGCCATTTCAGATTGACATTTAAAACGTCCCTTTTATTACATGTAAATCACCCTTACGGTAGTACCTAGGTAGCCCTAAGGGCAGGTTCCTGTGTAAATGAAAAGTAGGACATGCACTAGTAAGTTTTGCATGTCCTGGTAGTGGCAAACAGTCTATTTTATTTTTCACTACTCTTAGGCCTACTCTTTTCATAGGCTAGCATTTGGAATTCCTTAATACACTTGTAAGCTGTAACTCCTAATCAGAGGAGAGGGCTTGTTCATCTTTCATATGTTAGGAATTGTGATGAAAAATACTCCTTACTCGCTAAGTTGGATTTAACATTACTGTTTTAGAAATGCCACTTTTAAAAAGTGGACATTTCTTTGTGCTTATAATTCTGTGTGCTTTGCAGCTGTCTCCAATACACTTCTGGGCTGTGTGACAGCTGCACTTTGTTCATTCCCTCTGGACTGGACAGCCAAAAACTCAGGAAAGTGAGGCTTATCTGTATTCTGAGCACACATCTGCATTCTGATCGGTCTTCCTGGGCAGGGAGGAATGGGGGTTGCCACTTGAATTTCAATGGGTAGTGTCCTATCCATACATTAAGTACTGATATACCGCCCCACAGTTAGCCTGGCAGACAGGACTGGGTTGAAAGGGATCTTTGTGAACTTCAGAGATTGCTTTGAATTCACCCCCTTTTGGGTATAAGTTCTGGGCCTCTACCGCTCCCAAATCAGTACACTTCTGCAACTAGGAATAACTCTGATGGAGTAAAGACTGCTGCTCAGTAAGGATTGCCAATTTGCCTTGCCTGACTATTCTGAGGAACTGCTTCTCTGATGTGCTAACCGTCCATGCTGCCTACTGAGCTCTGCCCTGTTAAGGACAATGACTGGACCCATCTCACTTGAACTCAGAGTAAGTCCAAGGGCTTGATGGGTTGCTTCCTTTTTTTCTGACGTTTCTCGGACACAAAAGACTTCCTGCAATTACCCTGGTTCTGCTGGAATCTGCCCTCTGTGAGTTCTACCCTAGCCTGAGGTACCCCCTCAAGTCCTGGACCTCAGAAAAAAGTTCTGCAGTGGATATCTGCAAAAATTGATGCATCACCATGACTGTGTGAGAATTTTCACTGTAACGCCCATTCAATGCTGAAGCTGTTCAATGACAGTAGACCCACAGCCTATACGGTTCAATAATGGTGCTCTGTTTGGCTCGACAATGATGCATTGGATTCACTTCAATGGAGTTCGACAATGACACCTGACCCCCTTTACCCGGCTCGATGTTGATGCAGTAGGCTTTCAATGTTAACTCTTGCTCCATGCAAGGCATTACTTCAGCTGGAACTGTCTGGGTCCTGTAGCCGGCCTGCCCTCCATTGCAGTTGGCCTGAACTTTGGATTTCTACCAATCTCCTGTGACCGAAAGTAACCTTTTGACTGCTAGTGACTTCTAAGCACTATTTTTGGTTTAATAACTTCAAAAACAAATTTCTTAAATTCAGCTTATTGGATTTTTTTCATTGGGGTCTTGTTCTAATCAGATAAATATTATCTATTTTGTGGGGGTTTATTGTGTTACTGTGTGTGTGAAACAAATACTTTACACATTGCTTCTTAACTTAAGCCCATCTGCTTTGTTCCAAGCTTCCAGAGGGTGAGCACAGGTTCATTTAAAGTGTGTATCTAGCTTGCCCTGACTAGGAGTGAGGTCCCAACTTGAACAGGGTGCAAACCTCTGCCAACCGTAGACCCACTTTCTAACAGTAATAAAGTGATAATACCACACAAAAGAATCCCACATCAAGTTAGAATAATAAAGTTATTTTTAGTAGATAAAATAAGACTAAAACGACAAAAATACAAGCAGCAGAAATAAATGTATGCAATTTTAAAGGTTTTAGCGAAAAGAGCAGCACAAAACACCAACTGTCGATATCTGGTAGTGCCAGACAAGGACAAAGTCTGGGGCCTTCACTTTTGTCTTCCGCTAGTGGAACCCCCAAATCTTGTGCAAACAATTTAAAGTCTCTGAACGCCTTCTTGCACTGTTGTGAACCTGCAGCTCCCATGAATAAAAAATCATCATGATAGTGTGTCACTTCGTCCTGTTCAAAAAGAGAAACACAACTGTATAAATGTGCTAAATAATTCAAACTGCCTGCATGATATCGCACAAACCATTGGGAGAGCCTTATCCACAAAAATGTGTCTTAAAGTAGATACCGAGCAAAGGGAAATGAGAGGGATGCACCGGTAATAGCCTGACAGCTGACTTGATGTCACATTTTGCCAATTCAGTGTCCTCACCCATGTTTCTTATCACAATCATGCCTAATGCAGTATCTAATGAAGCAAATTTGACCATGGAATCTTCCCTTGCTATAAAATCGTTAACAGAAAAACCTTGAGACCATGATAAGTGTTGGATCATTCTGAATTCCCCTAATGTTTTCTTAGGAATTCCGCCTAATGGGGAAATAATAAGATTGTCTAACAGCCATGAATCAACAGAGCCTGCCATCCTCCCTTCTTTCACCTCTGTCAACAGCTTCTTCCTTACAATTTGCGGAAATTCATTGACAGATTTTAAATTTTGTGTGAATCTCCTACATCTAGGCCCTTGATAACCTAGTATAAACCCTTATCTGAAACCCCACTCCAACAATGTTGCTTCATGTGTGTCAGGGTAAAATTGTAACCATTTGCACAAAATATCCACCTTAATTGGTGTAGAAGCCCTTGATCCCAGATTGAAAAGCATAACCTCTTCCTCTGCTTTGGACCACGCCGCCACAATTGGATTGATCTCTGAAACATTGCATAACGGTGTACTTCCCACCACACCTTGAGCACTCTTGCTTATATTTGCAAGGGTTTTTCTGACAGTATCCCTTGTTAATGTTCCAGCAGGCACCGGGTACACACGTTTGTCATCTATTGCAGGTGCCCTCCCCCCTAGGGTGGGTCTCTTCTGAAAAGGCCAATTAGGAATGCTAGGCCACTTACTGTATGCATGGAAGGTGGAAGCCATTGAGTGTACATCCATTGAACCCAGAGTTCATTATTTACCTCAGCCCATGGCTTATCTGGAATTAAAACTAGTCTAGCACGAAACTCCTAGATGTAATGTAACCAAGCGTAACCCTCAAATTCCATATAAGCTTTCCTTAATGTGTCTAAATATTAGAAAATTGCTACTGATCTATCAAGGATCTTTTCGCAGTACACGCTCGTGAAAATAAGGAAGGCTGATGTCCATGTATCTGTATTTGTTGGCACCCTTGGCCTCTTCGCCAACTCCCATGCTTCCTCCCTTGAACCTTCTTTTTCTAGTATTTCCCTATGAAGGAGTTTGAACACATCAATAAACTCCCCCTTCCAAATCTTTTCTTTTGTAGCCTCATTTAAATGAACACCAAATGGCATTGACAAACCCATATAAGGTAAGCGTCTCAAAATCGATGTACTTGATACCTCACCTTCTGCCTTAGTACTCTTATCCGAACTTACCTTAACTTTAACCTTGTCATCTGAAATCTCGCCTTCCTTACCCACCTGATTAGCTGTATCTTGTGATTTGACCATATTATGCTCATTGTCCGTTCCTACGCTCTTATCAACATGTGTCTTTTTATTAAGAAAGTATTTTTGAACATTACCTGGGCTTATAGATGTGTGCTCCTCGATCAGTATTCTTTTCTTCGTCCCCTTATTTTGATGTCTTGAACTTAGTCTGCCATGGGCGCCTTCATTTTCTTTATGCTGTGAAAAATAATCTCTGCAGACATTTTTAGTGAACTCGCTCTTTAACTCAGATGATTCTTGAACGCCTTGCAACTGCTCTCCCTCGTAATCAATTTTCCCCTCTGCCAAAGACTCAATATCATCATCAGCCAAAGTTTTTCCTACCCCATACTCCTTACACTACCACCCCTCCTACTGCCACTCCAAAGTTCCCCATCCCCTATCCCCCATCATCTAATTTCCAATTAATAGCTTTTGCGTAGGGAAAGTCTCTTTGTGTATCCAACGGCGTGGGAAAATTCACTTGAAAATTTCCCTCTTCTCTATTTCTTACGTTGCAGGACGCCAAAGGCCTGACCGGAATTTCTTTACTGACCCTTCTTTTGCCTGGCAGTATTGCACCCTCGTTGGACTGAAAAACGCTTGGAATTGGAGCCGCAATTTGTTGTTAATTTCTTTTGGTATCCACACACACTGCCCCTCAGGTTCAGATTCATTTACACTGCTAACATGGCTAATCTCAGTCTTGCTGGGAATGCTAATGAAGACTTCGTTGTCATTTTCTGAATCTCTGCGCTTTGAAATATTATATAAGGCACCAGCATTTTGTTTAGACATTGTATTTGGACTGCCTGTTTTACTAGCTGTATGTTTTGTCTGTGCAAATGTATCCCCTGGATACTATAGGTGACAGACATCTTTCGGCAGACATCTCTACTTTCAAATACGTAGCTTTTAACTGTTTATTTCCAAATATAAATATTTCTCTTTTCGTTCCTGTTAGATCTGGGGGTCTCTAATTGACAGAGGTAAGTACCTTAGACCATGTAGGGACCCTTGCTTCTAGTCAGGGTGAAGAAGTACACACAGTAGATAACCCGTGCTCACCCCCTAGGTAGCTTGGCCCGAGCAGGCAGGCTTATCCCCAAGGCAATGTGTTTAATATCTGCACTTAACACAAACAATGACCCCCAATCCACCACAAACTGAGACCACACAGGTAAGTATATATAAAAATAACTTCATCTAGTTTATGCAGGAAAAATCAACAGTTACTCGATGGTTACTTCATTAGCAATTGGTTGCACTTAATCCTTGATGGTTGCACTTTATCAGGAAGATTTCAATGTAGGAAAATAGTCTCACGTCTCTTCAAATTCGTATTAAAAATCATGCCAAGGTAATATTGGCCCCAAAGTCAGCCCTTTACTCGATATGTCCCCCAAGCCCTGCCAGGGCGCCTCACCAACTATTCCTTAGGCACCACTGTGCTGAGCAGAGCAGACTCGCGCCAAGCCCCGGCCGGTCCCGGCTGCTCTCCGCCCGCTCTCAGCACTCCGAGGAGCAGCGGGGAGCTAGCTCAGTGCATCGATTGGGGACACAGGCCAGGGGCAGTCAGCACTTGCGTTGCTCCCTCGGCGAGGACGGGTCTCCCTTCCACTTTGAGCCAATGACAGCGCGGCTCCTGGGACCAGCCCCTGGCGATGCTGAGCCGGCAGCCAATCAGTGCGCGGCCTCGGCGATGACGCGGCGGTGCTGGGCCAATCCAAGCGCAGTGTTACTGGAGGGGCTCGTTTCTTTTGGCCAATGGGAGTGCAGCGGCTTCGGTCTCCGTCTCCGCGGCTCCGCCCAAGGACGGGGAATTTCTTAGGATGTTTCTGGCCACGGGCCGCGGCTATGAACAGGCGGCAAGTGATTTACGAGGGCACGGGTCACAGCAAGACCGCCCTCACGGCGTCACAATCGTATTAGGACAGAGCTCATGAGGGGAGGCACTACAGACCCCCACCCTTCGCAGAGTATGTGCCGATGAGCACACCGATTTCTGCCCACGATCAGCAGCTGGACATAAATCCCGCAGCCAGCCAAAACAGCACGATCTTCACAGCGTTTTCAGTTGCAATGGAACCTTTTGACCCTGGGTTCCAGGATAGGAGGCCAGCTCTTCTCAGGCCCTTGGAGATTCAGGTAAAAGACACAGCGCACAGCAAAGTCTCTGTAGGTCAAGCAGGTAGGGTCACAGCACACAGCAAAGTACCTCTTCTCCTCTTCTCCTCATCTTCAATTGGTCAGCTTCCTGGCTTTCTTCTTTCTTTCAGTGTGAGGAACAGAGGTGACAGTCGCCCAGCGGTAGGTGGAGCCAGCATTGTGGTCAGGCAGGAACAGCCCTATTCACTCCCAGGTGCTATCTCCTCCCACTTCCCTGGCAGCAGATGCATCATTTCATCCACGGGCTGACTCAGATAACCTCCTGGGGGCTCTGCAGCCCCTGTCACCCTCAAACCAGACAGTCAATCCACAAGCGGGCCCAGGCACACAGAAAGGTTAGACAAGAGAACAGCCACTTTCTAAAAGTACTATTCTCAAACACAGAATTTAAAAACAACCTTTCCTAAAAGATGTGTTATTAAATTCTGAGTTCAGGGATATCAATCACTTATGTCCCATCTTGTTCCTATGGGAAGATAGGCTGGTATCCATTGGGACCAGCCTCCCCCATGTTAGTCTATGGAGCAAGATAACTTTGCAGCAGTGAGCACACAAAATGGCTACTGCTCACTACCAGAGCATGTTACCTGCACTAGTACATGCTCTACCTTACCCATACACTGCACCCTGCCCAGGGGGGTACCTTGAGCCTTCCATAGGGGTGACTGATGTGCACAGACAGGGAAGGGTTAGGCCCAGCCAGTGGGGACACTGGCCAGGCGGACATGGCAGTCCACCGACTGCACACAGTCACTGCGCTGGCAGGCCTGAGACACCATTTTAGGGCAACTTATGTGGGTGGCGCAATCTGCGCTGCAGGCCCACTAGTAGCATCTGTCACCACCAGCCCTGGCACACACAGTGCACTTTACTAGGGACTTCATGGTGATACAAATATGCCAATCAGGTATACCCAATCAATATGACAATTTACATAGGGAGCACTTACACTCTGGCACTGATCAGCAGTGGCAGAGTGTCCAAAGCATCTAAACCAGCAAAAACGAAATCCAGCACAGAATCAAAAATACAGGAGACAGAGGCAAAAAGATGGGGGGAAAGCACGCCAAGGGTGTCAGGTCTAACACGTGTCACCTCCAGCTGAAAGTGGGGAGAACTACCCAACCTCTTGGGAGTCCTCATCACTGAGGCGGAAGAATCTGGACAGACCATCAGCATTGGTGTGTTCTGTACCAGGGCGCTGCTCCACCGTAAAGTCCATCCCCTGTAGGGAAATGGACCACCTCAACAGTTTTGGATTTTCACCCCTCATTTGCATTAACCATCTGAGCGGCATGTGGTCGGTCTGAACACGGAAGTGAGTCCCAAACAGGTAGGGTCTCAGCTTCTTCAGAGCCCAGACCACAGGAAAAGCTTCCCTTTCATTCGCACTCCATCTCTGTTCCCTGGGGAGTAGCCTCCTACTAATGAAAGCCACTGGTTGGTCTCCGCCCTCATCGTTGATTTGTGAGAGTACTGCTCCCACGCCTTGCTCTGAAGCGTCCGTTTGCACAATGAACTCACTGGAAAAGTCAGGTGCCTTAAGCACCGGTGCTGTGCACATGGCAGTTTTGAGGGCATCAAAAGGAGTTTGACAGGCCTCGGTCCAATTCACTTTCCTGGGCTGATTTCTAGATGTCAGTTCTGTCAAAGGGGCCACAATCGTGCCATAACCTTTTACAAACCGTCTGTAATACCCGGTGAGACCTAGAAAGGCTCTCACCTCAGTCTGGGTCTTGGGGGGCTCCCAAGCCAGAATGGTATCAATCTTTGCCTGTAAGGGCGCCACCTGGCCGCTCCCCACCTGGTGTCCCAAGTACACCACTGATCCCTGCCCTATCTGGCACTTACTGGCCTTGATAGTGAGGCCTGCCTTCTGCAGAGCCTTCAACACTTCACAGAGGTGTTACAGGTGTTCCTCCCAAGTGGAGCTGAACACAGCAATGTCATCCAGGTATGCTGCGCTGAATTCCCCCAGCCCTGCTAATACCTGGTTGACCAGTCTCCGGAATGTGGCAGGGGCATTTTTCAACCCAAAGGGCATGACACGAAACTGGAAGTGCCCCTCTGGCGTTGAAAATGCTGACCTCTCCTTGGCCCCCTCAGTTAAGGCAATCTGCCAGTACCCTGAAGTCAAATCAAAGGTGCTCAGGTACTGGGCAGCTCCCAACCGATCCATAAGCTCATCAGCTCTGGGGATGGGGTGTGCGTCAGTCTTTGTGACCGCATTGAGTCCACGGTAGTCCACGTAGAAACGGAGTTCTGGGGGCCACCGGGTGTAGCTGCTTTCTTAGGCACTAGGACCACTGGGCTAGCCCAGGGGCTGCTGGAGGGCTCAATTACCCCTAGCGCTAACATCTTGGAAACTTTTTCCTTGATGCTAGCTCTGACCTTGTCAGCCACCCTGTAAAACTTTTCTTTCACAGGAAGACTATCTCCAGTGTCCACATCATGGACGGACCAGTTGGTGACACCTGGGGTCAGGGAGAATAGGGGGGCGAACTGACCCAAGACCTGGCGACAGTCCTTCTGCTGTTCTGGGGTCAGGGTGGGTGAGAGTAACACACCATCCACTGACCCGTCTTGCTCCTTGGTTGCCAGGAGGTCAGGGAGAGGATCACTATCCTCCTCCCCTCCAGCATCTGTAGCGCCATGAGCATAGTCACTTCAGACCTCTCAAAGTGGGGTTTAAGTCGGTTCACGTGCAACACTCTCAGGGGCTGCCTGGGAGTCTTCATGTTAACCAAGTAGGTAACCTCGCTCTTGCGCTCTACCACCTCATATGGCCCGGTCCATTTGTCACGGAGCGCACAAGGCTCCACCGGCGCCATCACCCACACTTTCTGACCAGGGTGGAACTCAACCAGGGAGGTGTTCTGGTCGTACCATCTTTTCATTTCCTCCTGGCTAACCTCCAGGTTCTCTTGAGCGAGCTTCCTGAAGCGCTTGGTCTGGTTGCGGATGGCCAGCACATAGCTGAACACATCCTGAGGGGTTTTCCCACAGGATTTCTCCCACCCCTCCTTCACCAGAGTGAGAGGCCCTCTGATAGGGTGGCCATACAGCAACTCAAAGGGACTGAACCTTAAGGATTTCTGAGGCACCTCCCTGTAGGCAAACAACAGGCATGGTAACAAGACATCCCACTTCCGCCTCATGGGCTCTTCTAGGCCCATAATCATGCCTTTTTGGGTACGGTTGAATCTTTCAACCAACCCATTTCCTTGAGGATGGTAACGAGAGGTGAACTTGTATGTCACCCCAAACTCCTCCCACAGAGACTCCATGTACCTAGAGATGAAGTTTGTACCCCGGTCGGAGACCACCTCTCTGGGGAACCCCACACGGGAAAAGATCCCCATTAAGGCATGGCCCACCACGGGGGCTGTGACTGTCCGGAGAGGGACTGCTTCCGGGTACCGGGCAGCATGGTCCACCAAGACCAGGATAAACCTGTTGCCTAAGGCTGTCTTGGGGTCAAGGGGCCCCATGATGTCAATGCCCACCCGCTCAAAAGGGGTGCTCACCACAGGAAAGGGTTGGAGGGGTGCCACGCACTTCCCTCCACTCTTGCCACTGGCCTGACAAGTTTGGCAAGACTTACAAAAGGCAGCGACATGCTTCTTCATCTGGGGCCAGTAAAAGTGGGTGACAAGCCTGTGATAGGTCTTGTCTTGCCCCAGATGTCCTGCGAGAGGCCAGTAGGAAGTTCCTGAAGCGCTCGGGTACCACCAGCACATGGGCTGCACCGGCCTCCGTGAACTTAGGCTCACTATAAAGTAAGTCATCCTCCCAGTAAATCAAATGTTGCTTGGACCCCAGGCCTTCTGCCTGGTCTGCAGCCTGCTGCCGCACACCAATGAGGGAAGGGCACTTCTTCTGAGCCTGGCAGAATTCCTCCCTGGAGGGACTACCATCTTGGTGCCACTGGGACAGCTCAGGCAATTCCCCCAGTTCGGCCACCTGTTCCCCTCTAGGTTCCAGGGCATCCCCCTCAGGTTCTGCTTCCTCCTGGACCGTGGGAACGGCGGGGCTGGTTTCCCGCGCCCTCTACCCCTTCCTCTCTTGGCAGTTCCCTGGGCCATTGTTCCAGGCTCCAGTTCTGCTAATCCACCCCTACTGGCTGCCATAGCACGTCTGGTCACACAGATCCACGCAGGCAGGCCCAACATTTCCACATGAGTTCTGTGCTCCACATCTTTCCATGGAGAGCTCTCTAGATCCTTACCTAATAGACAATATACAGGCAAGGCATCACTTACAACAACTTCCAAAATACCAGAGACTCCTCCCCCATTCAAAAGGAACACATGCCAACTTGCAGAGGCGCACTGAACTGTCAGCTGCCACCACAGGACGGAGTAGATTGGGAATGATCTGCTCTTCAGACACCCACTGACACCTGACAGATGTCACTCTGGCCTCCGTGTCTCTCAGAGCTTCTATCTCTTTTCCATTGATGGTCACCTTCTGCCCAGCAAGGTTTCCTGGGCCATCTCTTGGTTTACTAAAGAGACAAGGGTCATCACTGTTAACCCCTCCTCCCCACTGGAAATCAAATCCCCTCCCAAAGCTCCACTGGTTAAACCCGGGGTTGGAGCACCAGTGGGTGCTGGAGGTTTGTTTGGACATTTGGGGGCAATGTGCCCCACCTCCCTACATGCATAGCAAGTAGGTGGAGATCTGTTGTCCTGCCTGCCCTTATGGGGCCAGGACTTCTTTGGCTTGGGGGATTGAGACTCCTTCTCCTGGGAACTATTTCGGGGCCCTTTAGAAGACTCCCTTTGATTACCCTTGTCCCCCCCACTCTTCTGCTGGGGACCCTGTCCACCTTTGGCTGGGGTACTTACCACCCCCTTGTGGACCCTTGTGCTAGTCCAGCGGGCCGCCTCCTTAGCAAGCTCACTGGGATCAGTTAACTTGCTGTCTAAAAGATGCTGGCACAGCTCTGGAACACATAGACTACTCAAGTGCTCCCAACTAATCAAGTGACACAACCCCACATAATCAGTTACCTTGCTGCCCTTTATCCAACCTTCCAGTGCACGCATGTACATACTCACACACTCCACCCAAGTACTAGAATCAAGCTTCTTGAAGTTCCTAAACTTCTGGCGGTACTGTTCTGGAGTGAGCCCATACCCGAGGCATAAAGCCTCCTTCATAGCGGGGTAGGATAAAGTACCTGCTGCTTCTAAGGGTGCCAAGACATCCCTCCCAGAGGCCTCAAAATGCTTCCACAAACCTGCCCCCCAACTCTTCTCTGGCACTTCATTCATCTTCAAGGCAAGCTCATACGATCTAAACCACGCATAAATATCCTCACCCCTCTGATAATTCTGTAACAGGTCTTTTGGTATGTATACTTTACCCACCTGTACTGGTTGTGCGCTGCCACCATTAGGACTGGACTCCACCTGTTTAGCTTTAATGTCCAGCTCCCTCATGCTCAACTCATGAGCCAACTGGAGTTTCCTCTCTTCAAACGCAAGAGCATTCCTCCTCTCCTCCGCCTTCTTTTCACTTTCAAGGCGCAGTCTCCTCTCTTCTGCTTGGGCCTTGAGTTTAAAAAGCTCAATCTCAGGGGCCCTAGCTCTCTGATTATCCTCCAGCTCCTCTGGAGAAATAACCCTACTGGAGTGGTTGCTGCCAACCCTAGAAGCTGGCCTATTCACTGGCAAATCACCGGATTCAAAAGCATTCTCCTGTGTGCCTCCCTCTCCAGTAACATCTTCTGAAACAACATGTTTGGCCTCCCACCAGGCCCTTAGAGCTTTCTGTAGCTATTCCTTGTTTGTGCTGCCCTTCACTGGACATCCAAGCTGTTTGCAGAATTGCTTCAGCTGCTCCATTTTATAGATGAGCAACTCCTGAATTTCAAATTCCAATTCTACTTCTTCGCTTACTGCTTTCTGAGACATGATGCTTCCTAGACTTTCAAAAATAGGTTTCACCAAAAAGAAAAATCGTGTGCAATCTGTGCTGCCAAACTAGACTAGTGATGTACAATAAATCACTGCAGGTCAAGTGCAAATATTACTTCAAAATCCACACCGCTGTCCATGTTAGATTTGGGGGTCTCTAATTTGCAGAGGTAAGTACCTTAGACCAAGTAGGGACCCTTGCTTCTAGTCAGGGTGAAGAAGTACACACAGTAGAAAACCCCTGCTCACCCCCTAGGTAGCTTGGCACGAGCAGGCAGGCTTATCCCCAAGGCAATGTGTTTAATATCTGCACTTAACACAAACAATGACCCCCAATCCACCACAAACTGAGACCACACAGGTAAGTACATATAAAAATAACTTTATGTAGTTAATGCAGGGAAAATCAACAGTTACTCGATGGTTACTTCATTAGCAATTGGTTGCACTTAGTCTTTGATGGTTGTACTTTATCAGGAAGTTTTCAATGTAGAAAAATAGTCTCACGTCTCTTCAAATTCGTATTAAAAATCATGCCAAGGTAATATTTGCCCCAAAGTCAGCCCTTTACTCGATATGCCCCCAAAGCCCTGCGAGGGCACCTCACCAACTATTCCTTAGGCACCACCGTGCTGAGCAGAGAAGACTCGCACCAAGCCCCCGCCGCTCCTGGCTGGTCTCTTCCCGCTCTCAGCACTCTGGGGAGCAGCGGGGAGCTAGCTCAGTGCTTCGATCGGGGACACAGGCCAGGGGCAGTCAGCACTCGTGTTGCTCCCTCAGCGAGGACGGGTCTCCCTTCCGCTTCGAGCGCGGCTCCGACGATCATCCACAGGCTTCCTCAGGACTGACCAATGAAGTTGCGGCTCCACAGACGAGCCTCTGTGTGCACCCGGGAGTCAGCCAATGACAGCGCGGCTCCCGGGACCAGCCCCTGACGATGCTGAGCCGGCAGCTAATCAGTGCGCGGCCTCGGCGATGACGCGGTGGCGCTGGGCCAATCCCAGCGCGGCGTTACTGGAGGGGCTCGTTTCTTTTTGCCAATGGGAGCGCAGCTGCTTCGGTCTCAGTCTCCGCGGCTCCGGCCAAGGACGGGGAATTTCTTAGGGTGTTTCTGGCCACGGGCCGCGGCGATGAACAGGCGTCAAGTGATTTACGAGGGCACGGGTCACAGCAAGACCGCCCTCACGGCCTCATGATCGTATTAGGACAGAGCTCACGAGGGGAGGCACCACGGACCCCCACCCTTCGCAGAGTATGTGCCGATGAGCACACCGATCTCTGCCCACGATCAGCAGCTGGACATAAATCCCGCAGCCAGCCAAGACAGCACGATCTTCACAGCGTTTTCAGTTGCAATGGAACCTTTTGACCCTGGGTTCCAGGACAGGAGGCCAGCTCTTCTCAGGCCCTTGGAGATTCAGGTAAAAGACACAGCACACAGCAAAGTCTCTGTAGGTCAAGCAGGTAGGGTCACAGCACACAGCAAAGTCCCTCTTCTCCTCAGCTTCAGTTGGTCAGCGGAACAGGTCAGCCCTTAGAGCACACAGCAAGGCAATCTTCCTTTAGTTCTTCAGCGGTTCCTTCTTCCAGCAGAGGTTCCTCTTGATTGTAGAATCTAATTTTCTGTTGTCAGGGGTCCTTCTCTTATACCCCTAAAAGTCTTTGAAGTCTTTGTGCAAGTGGGCCCTGAGCCCGGTCTAAACCAGTTCTAGGTGTTGCTGGAGCCCTTGGGCTTCCTGGCTTCCTTCTTTCTTTTAGTGTGAGGGACAGAGGTGACAGTCGCCCAGCAGGAGGTGGAGCCGGCAATGTGGTCAGGCAGGCACAGCCCTATTCACTCCCAGGTGCTATCTCCTCCCACTTCCCTGGCAGCAGATGCATCCTTTCAACCACGGGCTGACTCAGACAACCTCCTGGGGGCTCTGAAGCCCCTGTCACCCTCAAACCAGACAGTCAATCCACAAGCAGGCCCAGGCACACAGAAAGGTTAGACAAGAGAACAGCCACTTTCTAAAAGTACTATTCTCAAACACAGAATTTAAAAACAACCTTTCCTAAAAGATGTGTTAATAAATTCTGAGTTCAGGGATATCAATCACTTATGTCCCAACTTGTTCCTATGGTAAGATAGGCTGGTATCCATTGGGACCAGCCTCCCCCATGTTAGTCTATGGAGCAAGATAACCTTGCAGCAGTGAGCACACAAAATGGCTGCTGCTCACTACTAGAGCATGTTACCTGCACTAGTACATGCTCTACCTTACCCATACACTGCACCCTGCCCAGGGGGGTACCTTGAGCCTTCCATAGGGGTGACTGATGTGCACAGACAGGGAAGGGTTAGGCCCAGCCAGTGGGGACACTGGCCAGGCGGACATGGCAGTCCACTGACTGCACACAGGCACTGCGCTGGCAGGCCTGAGACACCATTTAAGGGCTACTTATGTGGGTGGCGCAATCTGTGCTGCAGGCCCACTAGTAGCATCTGTCATCACCAGCCCTGGCACACACAGTGCACTTTACTAGGGACTTCATGGTGATACAAATATGCCAATCAGGTATACCCAATCAATATGACAATTTACATAGGGAGCACTTACACTCTGGCACTGATCAGCAGTGGCAGAGTGTCCAAAGCATCTAAACCAGCAAAAACGAAATCTAGCACAGCATCAAAAATACAGGAGGCAGAGGCAAAAAGATGGGGGAAAACCACGCCAAGGGTGTCAGGTCTAACAGTTCCCAAAAACTGTTTCTTTGCATTAGCAGGACTTTGTGTATGCTCTAACCCTCCACTATTTTTGACTTTTAGCGTGTCTTTTCTTTCAGACACGTTTCCTTTTTAATTAGCACTGAACTCAGCACTGTGCATGTGCGCAGCCTGCGCCTCCCTCTTTTCAGAGCACCGGGGACCTTCGAGGTGGCTGGAGAATGCGGGGGTTGCTGGCTCAATTCAGGTGAGGCGCCATTCTTAAAACAGCCAACACCTTGCGAAAGCACTCGGGAGCGTTCACTCGACTCACAAGCGGTCACGGCTGCTGAAACGCTGCCCACAGCCTTCATTTTCTGCCGCTCTATTCCCACCCATGCTTCTTACAACACACCGGGTATTATGAGGTCTTCCCTCAAGGCCTCACATGTTGCAAGCTGTGCCTCCCTAACGGAAGCAGCTTTTTACATTCTTCTATGCGCGCCTAAATCAAATATTTTACTTTTTAGTAAGGAAAGCCGCCAAATAAATCTCCCTACCTCACTGCACTCTGAAGCAAGTGCGCAACTTTGATTTTCGCGCTCCTGCTGCTCGCGCTAACCATCACCAGCCAATCATAATTGCCTCCTGTCCTGGACCATATCAATTGCCCGAAGCTGCCCGGGGGTGGATAATCTGCGAATGCCACCCCCAGGAGCCCTCATTATGGCAAATCCCGTTGGTGGCATGGTACTGATTTTGACTGTTTCTTCTGGAATCGAGGGGCCCATACGATCTGGCCTATAAATGATATCATGATGGGAAAATATTTTAATTTAGCAATAGACAGCACTGGGTAAAAGATTTCAGAGTCCTCTTACCCCAATCTTTGTCAGATGACAAAAAGTGTGATGACAAAAAGTTGACATTTTTGAAAAGGAGCATATGATTATGCTTCCAGTTTCCTAATAAAAAAATGTCAAAGAAAAAAACAAAAGTAAGTTTAGTGGTGGCACTGCGCCATTTTTATTTTCTTAAAAATATATAATTCAAAGAAAAAGAAACTTAAATGCTGCGCTTTGTTCCTTCCTAGAGACAGTCTTGCTTCACCGGTGTAAGTGGACTTTCTTTCACACTTTTAAGCTGTTATGAGCTAACAGAGCAAACCTCTTGAAAATGTATTTGTTTTATTGTGGGCATTTTTATTGTGCTGCATACTACAGAAGCCTCATGGTTCAAGATGTTTGCTAATCCTTAATAACCACTAGAATGCAATGGTGTTAAAAAGACATCTGATAGAATAATTAAGTATTCTGTAGATGAAGAGAGAATACTGTAAGTTCGCAATTTTTTGATCTTATACAGCTGTGATGAGTGATAAAAACACTAATGGCCGGGGGATCCTTTTAGCAGTTAATTAGATAATATCAGAGATACTCAAAGTAGCTTTCATAAAATTTGTACTTAATGAAGCAATACATGATAGGAGTAGCATAATTATCACCCACAAAACCCTAAAGGTGTCATTTGTGTGCCCTATGTAAACAAAGAGTCTACATTGCTGTAAGCAAGATATTAAAAAAAAATCCTGAGGACAGAGGAATAGGAGGCTCTAATTAAAAGGTCTTTTGATGATGTTGTTTCTCATGCTCATTTAGCCTTATTATGTCATTAGTGAGACAAATCTGTTTTGAAATTGTCCTGAAATCGTGATGACGCATTTTCCTATTGCTCATGCATTGATGTTCAGTTGCAATAGCACAACAAGATCAGAGTGATTTCTATGCTTGTTGAAGTGAACGTTCAGTAATAACGTTTCCATAACCAAGGCTAAACTTCACTTTTGTATGCAGCCTGGTAAATTTTGAAATACATTAGTGTACCTTGACAGAATTTTCTACACATGAAAATGTGAGGACATAAGTAAAAGGGGGTATATTAATAGGGATTTTGCTAAGGACAGTGCAGCCAGTCATTGTGCTGCCCTGCATGAAAATGAAAGGGCGGGAATGCACCCGTTTATCTATGGTATACAGCACATTCCTTTCCTTCCCCCGCTGTGCCCGCACCAGCTCGGTAGACTAGTGCCAATGCAGTCACCCATGCACCAAAAACAGGAGGTCAAAAGGCAAAAAGTCAGGGAAAACCATGCCAAGGACGCCAGGTCTAACAGGTATGTTTGCAAGGCTGTCGTTTGCATTCACATGTCCTATTGAGCTCATGCCACACGTCCTAGAGGAAGTGCCCCATGTAAATTTGCAATGTTATGCTACATAAACACACTTGTGCTCCATGTATAATGAATAACCAGGGAGACGTATAATCAAGTAAAGGGAAATTGGAATGCCTCATCCTGTGTCATCACTTCACCAAATAAGATCATCTGTCTTCATTCTGCTGTTGTCCCGACCCTCTGGCACCCAAGATGGCTAAACAAGGCTCCAAACTGAACTAAGTGGTAAATTAAATAAAGACACCCAGCTCTACTGAAGCTCAGTTAAACAGCTGAGCAACAAGATGGAAAGTTGGCAAATGGTAGAACATCGTCCAGGAGTGCTCTGCAGTACGATCCTCATCAGGAAATGTGGAACTACCTTGTCCAGTCAATCTGAGGATTTTTCTTCTACCAATTATGCACCGGCCTCACACATAGCATAGAGCCTGACTACTCAATGCAGAGGTTTTTATTATGTTTTTTGTATACTTTTATTTCTGTACTGCTTGTGTGACCCACTAACTCAGACTCATACTTGATTGATGCACTGAAATAATCCCTAATTATACTTGTCTTGATGTAAGACACCCCTGAAGATGACTTATTCTTCTGGCAAATCACTATGCATTATTGTTGTCTCAATCTGGTTCCCCTAACCATTGACCCATGCTTATAATCAGTGGCCGAGCAGCATGACAGCATTGGGAAGCGAGAACTCTCAAAATCATCTGAAAAATTGAAGTTGTATATAAGCAAGTGAACCTTGCCTTTGGAGATCATTTTGTCTAAACTTTCCGGTCAGTACACATAAAGACATTGACAAAACCAATAGTACACAAGACAAACATTAAGCCAATTGACTTTGTCAAAGTCAGGGAGGGATTGGCATATAGCACAACCAGGTAGCGCCTGACAGACTGGACTTATAGATTAGTGTGTGGGCCGTTTTGTAGCTATTTGTGGCCTGGGTTTATGGTCTGGTGGGCATGTTTTTACTGTAGATGTCTCTGCTATTACCACATGTATTGCCTGCAACAAACACAAATACTTATACTCTCCGATAGCTTTCAAAATAATTAGACAACATGACTTTATAAGTTTAAAACAGCACTGATATGCAAATGCAGGTCACTTTTTAAGCTATGAAATTCGCTAATGAGGTCCATTTTTTATTCGGTGCCTGGGCCTATTTTCCATCCTAATCCAACCCTGGCCAATGCTTGTTTGTTATTGGGTCACAACCCTGTAATCTTTGTGGTTTTCAGTGAATTTCTAAGGTGTTTAAATTCTATTTCCTAACTATGACGTCCCTGTAACTTTTGTTTTTTTTAACTAGTAGACACATTTTCAGAGTGGTGGAGAAAGAGGGTTTAGCCTCTGACCAGCTCACTGCAATCGCACAGTGTGGGACATACTGGAGGTAACAAGAGGCGTTCATGGCCCCCAAGGACCCTCAGCATCCAAGGGGACTTTATCCCCCAACCAGTAGTGTGCCAGGAGGTGCATTTGCAGAGTGGTGGAGAAAGGGTGCATGGCCTCCGAAGACCTTGCAGCAATCCCGCTGTGTAGGACTTACTGGAGGTAACAGAAGGTTTTCCTGGCCCCCAAGGATCTCAACATCCAGGGGAACTTTATCCCCTAACCAGTAGTGCACCAGGAGGTGCATTTGCTGAGTGGTGGAGAAAGGGGGGCAGTCTCCGATGACCTCTCAGAAATTCCGCTGTATGAGACTGTAATGAAGCAACAAGCAGTAAAAGTGTCTTCCACCTCCTTTGCTATTCTCAAATGGCTTAGAAAAATCCTCTGGATGTTGCCTTTGTCCACGCAACGTACCGTAGTCCATGCTCTCATTACTTCAAGGCTGGACTACGGCAATATTTTGGTCTTAGGTGGCAATAAGGATGTGGTATGAAAGTTACAGTTGGTACAAAATGTGGTGGCTAGGTTGCTTTGTAAGGTCTCCAAAACAGCTTCCATCTCAGGAGCCATCAGAGATCTTCATTGGCTCAGGGTTGAGAACCGTATAAAGTTCAAAGCCCTCAGCTATATGTTCAAAATCAAATTTGGTAAAGCGCCAAATATCTAAATGCTTTAGTTCACCCCTACCTCCCCCCACGTTCCTTACGTTCCGCCACTCAGTCAAAATTTACAGTGCACAGGACCAGGCTTTCACGTATGGGCTGTCGGTTCTTTTCCTGTCGAGGTGTTCCTGTGGAACTCCTTTCCAAAGTCACTGCAGATTGAAACCATATTTGAGAATTATCGTAAGTGCCTAAAAACTTGGTTGTTTAATATGTAGAATCTAATCTTCTCTCTTCCTTTCTCATTTCATTTCTGTTCCTGATGGGTGGTGCTTGGAAACCCTTTGGTAGCTGTGCACCTTATAAGACTACAAATAACATTACTGGAGGTACAAGGAGTGGATGTTGGCCCCCAAGCACCCCCAGGAGCTAAGGCGACTTTATCCCTCAACTAGAAGTTCACCAGGAGGAGCATTTGCAGAGTTGTGGTAAAGAGGGGTGAAGTCTCAGGCGACTTACCTGGGCAGGATTTTAAAAAATATGTTTGTTTTATTAGAGGAGGGGTGCTGTGTCACCCCTTGGTCGATTTTGGTTGAGGGGACTCCTTCCACGGGCCTGGCCTACTTGTAATAGAGAAGGAGGTCACATAGCAACCATCCCTGTGTAAGTTTTGGACCCGGGGACTCCAAACCAGGAGCGACTCTTTTAATTTTTTTTAAAGTAATAGGGGTGGGGAGCCCCCCTCCTCGGGCAGATTTTGACCCCAAAGGCCCCCTTCCCTGGGGCCCGGCCATTTAGACATGTTGGAAGGAGGCTGAGCAGCCCCCCTTCCTGGGCCGAATTTGGCCCTGAGACCCCATTTCCCCAAGGCCTGCCCATTTGTTCTGGGGGCTCCGCTGGGACCTTGTGGGAGCCAGAATGCCCAAACAAGCCCTGCTGGCTTCTTGCCTCCTGTGAGAGCTGGAATTTTTTTCAGACATGGTGAGCTGCTGGAAAGGAAGCTCCCTGTGTCTGAAAGCAATTCTGCTCAGCTTCCAGCAAGCGAGAGCATTTACAAAGGAGGCAGAGCCTTTTCTGTGGCATGGTAGGAGCAGTAAAGCTTCCACCAAACCACAGTAAACAGCTATGTCACGGGGTGGGGACCTGGGACATAGCAGGAGCTGGCCGCGGGGTGGTGACTGTCCCCAGGGCCATTATTGGCTCCAGGAGAGGGGTGCATGGTCCCCCTTTTTCTTATATTAGGGTCTTCCCTGAGAGCTGCCTGGCCTCCTTGCCATTTTTAATAATGAATAATGAGCCGGGGTTGTGGTGGTTCTCAGGGCCTGGCGGGGTCCGTGAGGCACCTAATTTCAAAATTAAACAGCCTCGGGGAGGTTGGGGTCCCTGGGAGTAACAGGGAGTCTGTACCGTGCCCCCTCAATAATTTCCTAAATAAACCCAGGGAGATGGTGGTCTTTGTGTCATAGGAGGGTCAACAAAACCCCCCAATACTTATAAATAAGCCCTGGGTATGTTTCAGTTCATGTACGGTGCCACGCAGGCACCCCATATAATTCAATGCAAGTGCCCTGGGGAGGTGGTGGTTCCTGGGACTTTCATAAAGCCTAGGAGGGGGTCCCATGTGCCCCTCCTTTCTGTTTATAATGACTCCGGGATTTGGAGGACTCAGGAGCTTCCTTACAAAGATTCACAGAGCCACAGAGTCAGAGCAGGTGGAAGATCATTCTCCCACATAGCAGCCAAGGCCTGGAAGGAGCTACCAGCAGGAATCAGACGCGCACCCTCCATGAGCACCTTCAGGAAGAGGCTTGAGACCTGGCTCTTCGACTGAACGGGAGAGATGCACCTTGCACCTTGAGACCCTCATGGGTGAGTAGAGTGCTTAAATTTCCCTGATTTATTGATTGAGTCTGCGTTTTTTTGTTTTCAATTTCGATGCAAATGTGTGGATCCAACCGTGATTTTGCAGCAAAATTGATGAATTCTTTTTTTAAACCGTCATTTGGATCCCTGTGGGACCCCATCAGCAGTTCTAGGAGGTCATGGTAGTCCTACCCTGCCCCTCTTTCTTTATTTTTAACATTTTTTGTGGGATTCAGCTCAAACTGAGTTCCAAGATGGTTGCTAACATTTCCTGGTTGAAGTGTTGGTTACCAATCAGAATACAGCATAAGGACTGTTGGATCTGCAGAGGATTTGTGTCCCTATATATATAAATGTGTTTTCTTGATAATATCCCCTAAACTACTGAATGTATTTGCACCAAATCACAAACCAAAAGCTAGCTTTCTGCCAAATTTGGTGTAATTCCGTCCAGCGGTTCGGAATGTAGGCTTGTTCAAAGGTCCTATGAATATTAACATGGGGAAACTGTGCTTTAGGACCCTCCCCCTTTTTCTCGGCCCGCACTTGAAGAATCACCACAAAATGCTCAAGACAGAAGAGGAAATGAGAATCATATCCATTTTGAAAATTTTGTATGCATTCATCAAATGACACAAAAATTATTGGCAAAACAAAAAACGCTCAATCTATGGAAAGAAAGTCTTAACTATGACTACCTATTAGCAATCTCCAGTAGGCAAGATATGAACATACATATATATATATATATATATATATATATATATATATATATATATATATATATATATATATATTCACAAAAAAACAAAGGTTACAAGGACGTTATAGTTAGCAAATAGAATTAAAAAAAAAACCTTAGAAATTCACTGGAAAAAAACAAAGGTTACAGAGACGTTATTGTTAGGGTCAGATTTTTCTCTTACAAAACCAGTGAAATTCAGCCGTTATAGTTACCTGAGTTAACTATTACTCGCACCCCCGCAATGCACTGCTTATGATCTCACTGATGACTTCTCAAAGGACATCACAGCTCACATCAGTGATGACATCCAAAGCATCTCTAATGAACCCACTCACAGCCCATAGAATCTTTTATACACCCACTGCCACTCCCACACAACCTAATCACAGAGCCATACCAGTGGTTACACACCCATTCATGGATTCAAAATCTACACACACATCTACTCATCCCCCATACAGCCACTCATACACCCACTCACTCACTAATACAGCCATTGACATATCCACAAAAACACCCACACAAATACTCACACACTGAGTGATTCACCCATTGAACTACTCACACACCTAGACACTCACCCATACAGTCAATTACACAGCCACTTACTCACCCAGTTACACACACACACACACTTACTTACTCATACACATAGTAACATGGTCACTCACCTATATAGACACTGACAAAAGCATGCACTTACTTATTCATATAGCCTCACTAACATTCACTCACTCATGCATACAGTCACTCATATACCCATTCACTGACCTATACTGCCTTTTACATACCCAGTTGCTCACCCATACTGACCCAAGAAACTCAATCACCGACACAGCCATACAGCCACTCACTCACCCATACAGCTTCTCACATACATACTCAGTACTCCATACAGCTACTGACTCACCCACTCATCCATACAGGCAGTCACACAGCTCCTCACCCATACACAGAGACACCTAGACACCCATAGAGATAGTCAACCAATCAATCACCCATATAGCCACTAAAAACTTTAGAAAAATGTTATTTTAGAAAAACATTTAAACACTCAACTTTCCTGGTTCGTTAGGGCCTCCCAGGCATTAGATATATTAGTCAGAAATTATCTTTTATGGCTCTCCTCCTCTGGATGTTTGGAAACAGTGGTGGCCTGATGAAATGTCGCCACCCCAGATGGCAGTTAATACAGTGAGAAACTTGGGAGTAAAAATGGATGACAGGCTATCCATGAAAATGTAAGTTCAGTCACTAACCAGCACATGTTTTGGACTTCTGAAAATGATCAGGAAATTCCTCTATGTGTTTCCAATGATGCACAGGAAGTCAGTGGTGCAGGCTCTCATTACCTCCAGACTGGACTATGTTAACATCCTATATCTCGGTCTCCCGGAGTATTTAATGAACAGGCTGCAGACTGTTCAAAACTCGGCTGCAAGAGCAGTCTTGAAGTTAGGGGCCAGGGAACGGAAGTCTCCCCATTTGAAGAACTACACTGGCTCCCGCTTTGGTCCAGAATTCTTTTCAAAGCTTTAACGCTTGCCTTTGAAGCTCTCCATGGGGTGGGGGCACACTACATTAGGAATAGAATTTCATTCTACATTCCCCATAGATTGCTGAGATCAACCCACCAATACTTGATCACGGTACCAAATTTTTGTAGAGCCCATTGTGGAGGTCGGTCCTTCAATGTTCAAGTGGCTCGTGGTTGGAATAGCATGCCTCTATTGCTAAGACAGACCACGACCCTTCTGGATTTTAGAAAGCAGGTAAAAACCTGGTTGTTTCAGCAATTACCTTAAATTATTGGTCTCTTTCGGTATCTGCAGCTTTTGTTTTCAGGTCTCCTCTGTCATAGCGCTAGGACATTCTGTTGAGTAGCTGTGCGCTCTATAAATCTTTGATTAACATAACATAACATAACATAACATAACATAACATAACATAATATAACATAACATAACATAACATCACATGAGACTGAAACTGCTCTGATCATGGCGGCGGAGGAGATTAGGAGTATACTGGACGCAGGTGAGAAGGCTGCCCTGATATTGTTAGACCTGTCAGCAGCCTTCGACACCGTCAACCATGACATACTACTGACCCGATTAGAGGAAATAGGTCTGCATGCATCAGCGATCGAACTGCTGGCCTCTTTTGTAGGATAGAGATCCTTTACGGTTCAGCTCAGGGAATTCTCATTAAAATCCTTCAAATCCCCCTTGGGGGTCCCACAGGGCTCGTCATTAAGCCCAACCCTCTTTAATATATATGCTGCTCCATTAGCAAACATTGTCAGGAATTGCGACTTCCTACCCATATCCTTCGCTGACGACACCCAAATAGTGGTGGCTATATCTAACAACACAACTGAGACAGCCGATAGATTTCGGCACTGCATGGATCAGGTTAGGCACTGGATGCAAGTAAATTGCCTAAAATTAAATGGCGATAAGTCAGAGGTCATGCTGCTGGGGGCTGAACCTAACATTTGGTCACTCAATTGATGGCCCGACAGTCTAGGCAGTTTTCCATCACCAGTGGACAACCTAAAGAACTTGGGATTCATGTTTGACTCCAAACTTACGTTTAAGGCTCAAATTAATAAACTTGCCTCCTCTGTATGGTACACGCTGAAGCTGATCAGAAAACTGTTGCCATATATCCCATCAGACACCTGCAAAACCCTTGTAACTATGCTGGCATTGTCCAAAATGGATATGGGAACGCTCTATATGCAGGGCTTCAAAAACAATTATTGCTAAAACTTCAGCGCCTCCAGAACGCAACAGCCAGATTGGTACTGGACATTCCCAGGTTCGAGCCGGTGGCTCTCAGAATGAGAAGTCTCCACTGGCTTCCCATTGAGAAAAGAATTCAATTCAAGTTGCTTGCCTGGCATATAAGGCCTTACATGGGTCAGGCCCTCACTTTCTGAAAACTAACCTATCACAGTACGTTCCGCCTAGGACTCTCAGGTCCAGCAGTGCTAAGCTTCTCAAGACTCCCAGATTTAAACAAATAAGATGGGGGGAGTAGCTTCATACTTCACACAGCTAAAACCTGGAACAAGCTACCAGTAGAAATAAAAAACAGCCCATTACTGTTATCTTTTCGAAAGAACCTAAAGACCTGGCTCTTCTCGTCATAGTCCTGGCTCTTGTGTTCGCACGACTATTTCCCACCTCACGATCAACTGAGAGAAGTTCACGGACGCCACTTTTCCGCTGCCAGTTATTAAGTCGCTGTTGCTGGATTGATTAGTACATTTGAGACGCCAACTTGGGATCTATTTGGAAGCTGTTTTTATTGGTTGAACAACTTTGTTCATCTTGGTCTTCTTCACCTCCGGCTGGAGGTTATTGATGTATATGTGCAACTGGTCCTGATGATGGTCCTATGGATTTGCCTTAACCAACGAGGGACCGAAACGTCGATGCACGACACCATTTCATTTATATCATTGTTTGAAGTTTGTCACAATGAATAAATGATGTTGTAATTTCATCCTTTTCACATGGTAGTGTGATTCCCCATGTAAAAAAACATAAGGTGTCTAATACTACAAGGAAACAAAGTGTATACATTGTGTAGTATTTCTGTTGCCATACAAAAACTTTTGATAAAAACAAAATAAGATAACAGTATCACACTGTAATCTCCTTGCTGCTTTATGAGTATAAGATCACTGTGGTGACAAATATTTATTGAAGAATATTGTATAAATAATTCCTACGGGGACAATTTGTTATTGTGTTATTTCCCACCTCAGGCAGGCATAGTCATTATTAGCGCCATGACGCCCTTGGGCATTCGTGCACTCTACAAATCTGATAATCAAATCAATCTAACACACTAATACATCTACTTAGACATCAACAGACAGACAGACACATACACACATTCACATAACCAGTCACTCAACCATACATTCACTGAGACACCTAATGACTCAATTATACAGTCAGTCACAAACCCATTCAGTCATCCATCAAGTCACTCATATACCCATCAAGTCACTCATAAACCCACTGATACACCAATGCACCTATGTATATTGATTTAACACTCATACACTTTTTTTAAACACTCACAGTCTTTGGATGATGTCATCAGTGATGTCATTTGAGAAATCATTAGTGATGTCATCAGTGATGTCACTGACCATGTCATGAGTGATGTAATATGTGAGGTCATAAGCAGTGCAATGCTGAGGCCTGAGTTATAGTTAACTCAGGTAACTATAACAGCTGAATTTCTCCGGTTTTCTATAAGTAAAATCTGACCCTAACTATATTGTCCCTATAACCTTTGTTTTTTTAGTGATTTTTTTTATTCTATTTGCTAACTATACCGTCCTTGTAATCTTTGGTTTTTTCATCAGTGAAGGTTTTTTAAATGCTAATTCCTAACTTTAAAGTCCCTGTAAAGGTTTGTTAACTAGTAGTCACATTTGCAAAGTGGTGGAGAGAGGGGGCTGGGCTTTCAACCAGCTTTCAAGAATTTTACTGTGTCGGATTTACAGGAGGTACCAGGAGGGCTTCTTGGCCACCAAGGGCCCTCTAGAGCCAAGGGGACTTTATCCCCCAACTAGTAGTACACCAGAAGGCACATTTGCAGAAGGGTGGAGAAAGGGGGCATGGCCTCTGACAACTTTTCCGCAATCCTGCTGTGCGGGACTTACTGGAGGTAACAGGAGGGGTTGTTGGCCCTCAAAAGCATTCTTGTGGGCCAAGTACCCCACCTCTTACCTTCAATAAGTCCCATAAAGGAGGATTTCTGAGATCTGAGAGCAGGCCATTCCCCCGTTTCTCCACCACTCTGCAAACAAAACTCATGGCACAACTATTAGAAGGGGGATGAAGTCCCCTTGGCTAATGAGGGTCCTTGGGGGCCAACTACCCCTCCTATTACCTCCAGCAAGTCCCACACAGTGGGTTTGCTGAGAGGTTTACAGTCACAATGCCCTTTTTCTCCTCCTCTCTGCAAATGTGCCCCCTGGCACACTACTATTTGGGGGAGGAAGTCTCCTTGGCTCTTGTGGGTCCTTGTGGGAGAACTACACTCCTGTTACCTCTAATACGTCCCACACAGATGGAGTGCTGAGAGGTGGTCAGAGGCCATTCCCCCTTTCTCCACCACTCTCTCAAAGTGTCTCTTGGTGCACTGTTCCATGTGGGATAAAGTCCACTTAAGTCCTGAGGCCTGCAGGAGGTAGAGGACCTCATCTTCCCACCAGCAGTGTGCCGAGAGGCACGTTTGCAGAGTGGTTGAGAAAGGGGCATGGCTTGCATCCACCTCTAAGCAATCCCACTGTCTGGGGCTTACTGGTGGTAAGCCCCAGGCCCCTAAGTAGCCTCAGAAGTAGGCAGAATGTTCTAATAGCCTTATAGCCCTTCGTAGCAGGGCTATACGGCTATTAAAGTCCCGTTGTTTCGTTAAAGTCCCTCGCCTTCAGCTCAGGCCTTTAACGATTCAGTGGGCCTTTAATAGCCGGTATAGCCCGTTACGGTGGGTTATAAGGCTAAATTATGGATAGTTTGCCGGACTGTGGTTAAGAATATTTTTTCCACATCATGTAAGCTCACTTATTCAGAAAACAATTAAAAAAAATATTTTGTATTGTATTTGTATTTTTGGCATTTATAAGGCATCCCAGCGTACAAAAACATTAAAGCAATATTTCTGATTGATACTTCCCTATACACCTTTGACACTTTTCTGAACACTTTTTTTATACTGGTATTATTTCTCTACATTTTGTTTCTCCCTGAACTTGTACATGGGAATCCTCAGACTTTATGTATTTCCTTCCTGTAAAATATAAAAAATGGGCAAACAATTTTGAAAAATCATACATTATTATTCAAAATATCAGCTCAACTATTCTATACTGCTTTAGTGTGACATTTAAAAAAAAAAATTGGGAGTTTTATATAGTGTGAACAAGACCCTTTCAGGTGACCAAGCACTTCACAGGGCAAGCAACACAATGGATAATATGATTCAAAGTGAGGTAGCATATAAAGGATGTAAGATATCATTAGGAACACCAGGTTTAGCACAAATGGGTAAAAGAGAGATGAAAGCACAAGGTTCAACATAGTTCCAGGCCTGAACGAGTCCGATGGGTGGTATAATGTTGTGCAGATGACAGGGCAACGCAGAAGAGAGTGCAGGTTCTGGAGAGCAGTAAAATAATAGTTGCTCAGGGGGAGCAGAAGGTGAAAGTCCTCATTGAGTGATGATTTTGTTCGGAAGTAGAATTTGTACTTATTTCCTGAAGATGAATTTGGAAGGGTTGCATATAATCTCTGGAGGAAGAGAGTTCCAAATTCTGGGGGCAAATCCAGAAAAGGATTGGTTGTAGGTTTTCTTTTTCTTGAATATTTGTTGCATGAGTAGTAAGAAGCTTGTGCTTCTGGGAGATCTATTTTTAACATACATGGTTCATTTATGGGACAAGTAGAAGGGGGTATTGTGTTGTAATACTTTATGGGTCATACATGCAATTTTTAAATAGATCCAAGCCTAATAGGGTAGCCATGTCAAGGAATGAAGGATTCAGGGTGATGTGATCACTTGTTTTTTATCCTGTGATGAGCCTTTCTGCAGCATTCAGCACAGCCTTCAGGGGTGCAAGTGAAATGTTGGGATGCCCACAATAGTAGTGTTACTGTAATCAAATTTCAATAGTACCAGAGCTGGAAATGTCATTTTGTTGTGTGCCGGGGGAAGAAACTGTTTCAGCTTCCTGAGAAGAGGCAACTGTAGTGGCACCTATGGTAACAACACTTACGTGTTCATGCATACATAGGGCATTGTCCAAGGTTATACCTCAGGGATATAACAGAGTCGATGATGTGTGAGGTGCAATTGATGTGATGGCATTGAATGTGAGGTGATTGTGAGTCAGCCAATGTTGTATTTCTGTCAAGGTGTTATTGAGATTAGTGATGTAATCAGATGAGGGGATTTTCATGTAGAGTTGAGTGTTGTCCACATGCATTTGGTAGGAGGTTTGATGTAGTATGAGGATTTCCATTGGGGCCTTCATATATAGGTATAACAGTGAAAGGGAGAGGGTAGATCCTTGCGGTACGCACATTGACACAGGAAACTTATCAGAAAAAGTGTGGTTGATAATGGTGCACGGAGATCTGTAGTGCAGGAAAGAGGAGAACTAGTTAAGCACAGTGCCAAAGCGACCCATCTTGTGTTCTAGGAGGCTTGATAGGGTATCATGATTGACTGTGTCAAGTACCGCTGACGGGTCAAGTAAAATGAGGAGACATGATTTGTTCTAGTCTAATGCATGCAGGGCATTATTGACAATGTGGACCAGGGTGGGTTCTGTGCTATGCCCGGTCAAAGTCATTTAAATTACAAAATGTAGTGACACAGAGTTTCCGGGGTGGACTTATTCTATACCAACTTTTGAATTAAACTTTTTATGACAGAAATGTTCTTGTCTTGACTTATTTATTGATTAGGTCAAGACAAGAACATTTCTGTTCACAAAAATGTTATTTCTAATGCTGGTATAGAATAAGTCCGCAAAGAAAACTCTGCGTCACTACAATTTTTCTTTAAATGAGATCCATGTGAAAACTTGTTCCAATGTTTACTTGATGAACATATTCACATGGACATTAGGGTTCCTCTTGATTTTGTTAAACTGGACAAAAGCCAGAACGAGTTGGATTTGCTCGATGTTTTTAAATGCTGTAAGTGCACATATGTTTCAAGGAGGTTTGCCGAAGTTGGGATGTTGGAGATAGGGCAGATATGTTTGGGGTCGGACTGGCCTTAGTTGTGTTCTTCCGGATATGGGTAACCTGCCACTTTTGAGGGAGTGAGGTAAGGAGCTTTGGGTGAGTGATGCATTGATTATCTTGCTCCATAATGGGAGTAGGAGGTGAATGGACTCATTAGGGCATTTTTCAGGGAAGGGGGTCATTGAAGTAGTTGAACTATTTCAAAGAATTCAGTAGATTAAAGATGTCCTTTTTATCTAAGGTTATAAAGCTCAACCAAGTTATTTTTAGGTTTAGGGGGTTATTCAGGCCTATTCCCTGAATGAGTGGGGTGGGGAGTAGAGGAGGTTCGTGTGATATTCGCATCACAGCATGCTAAATGTCATTGGACATTAGCCAGTTTTTTAAACAAAGAAGGAGGCATGGGTTTTGCAAATAGATACTATTTTGTTGTCAGAGGAAATGGGATTGCTTTTGCGGATAGAATTATTTTTGAAGATTTTGAGCAGTGTTTTTGGTTGATTGTTTGCTGTGTCCAGTTGATTTCAGAAGAAAGCTGCTTTGGCGTTCCCGATGTGCCTATTATAAGCACTGCGTCTTTGTCATGGAGGTTTGAGGTTGGACAGACAGGGGGGTATGTCTCCATGTTGTTTCTGCAAGTCTGAGGTGTCAGCGTTCCTCATTAAGGTTCCAATTGAACCACAGGTTGGATCTTTTAGACAGATTCTATTTACTTGTTTGGGGGCAAGTGTGTCCATCATTTTAGACATGTAATTGATGTAGTGCTCAGTGAGGTCATGTGCATCTTGCATGGAGGAGGGTGGGATCCGGATGTCCTTACTCACAGCCGACATCCTGACATCCATTTTTGGTGCTAACACTCATTTCACACTGAAAACAGTGTACAATGTGAATAACATGAACAACAGTCACTTCCTGTCACGAATGCTCCCTCTTCGCTGTAAACTGCAGGAGGGGTGGAGCGGTATGGGCACAAAGTGGAGCTGCGTCTATGGAAGAGCTCTTCGCATACTAGTGATCGCGTGCTGCACTTCCACATCCGGTTCACTCACCTTATCTCTTTTGGCTCGCCGGATCCATTCTGCGGTCGGCGTTCCTTTGTGAGTCTGGTGAGGTGGCTCTGGCTGGCTCCTGCTTTTGTGCTCCTCATCAGTGCTTCTGTAACCAGCATTGGAAATTCCTGCAAAGAAAAAGAAGAAAACTTCTAAAGTGCTAAATGGCTTGTGAAATGTGGTAAAAGCGCCCTGCGCTGGCAAGTGCATCATATGTATGAGTTACTTATCTGACTGTTGTATTACAGAATTGGAGATTCTGTTTTCTCTCTGTGCACTTTGAGTAAAACTCTAAAATAGAAATAGTTCATCCGTGTTTCCTGAAGTTCAGGAGACAGATCATATAGCCTTTTTGTTTTATTTTTTAAGAGTACAGTTCATGCAGTTAAATACATCCTTATCAGTTATCTTATGTCTACATGAAGTTAGCCTAAACTTAACTCACTGCTACATCCGAATGGCAGGTGGGTGTTTGCTGGTCCTCAGTATTTATATTTTAATGTTTACTGTACCAAACTGGGATTACAAAATACATCTTAATTCTCTTTATTTTCGATTGCACAACTGTTCCTGCATGTGCTGGGATTGATTCATAAGTGGAAGATGGGAGTTTAGCAGGTAGTGAAGGCCATTATAAAACATTTACACTTAAATAGAATTGTAAAGTACAGGTATATACACTAATCACCTTTCTTTGCTCTTTACACACAGGGAATACATATGACTAGCATTAAACCATATCTTCTTCACTGGGTACGCCATGGGACATTTCTGCATTTCTCGTCCCTTGTTTCCTCTCTTTCCCCATTACACCAGTTTTGCTTTGAACTGTTGGGCATGCTTGGTGGGTAAGGGAAGTTTGGACCTTTACTTTTGAACTTGCATATCACTCTTGTGGAAACAACAGGTGATAGTTAACAGAATGCAAAGCCCACGTTTATTTTGCTCCCGGGCGATATGGAAGAACAGCAAATAAACCTCTTTGATTTAGCTCGCATGATAGGGAATTTGCAAATAGAAACCCACGCCCTTACACTGTGGGTAGACTCTTTTGGGGGTATACTTTCCAAAGGGATACAACCTTGTGATGTTTAAATCCTGTTACTTTGTATTCCCATAAACTGAATTCAACTGATTAAATTATTCTGTGGGAGATAAAAGAACTACTTGCAATAAAGAGAGCTTTTGTAGAGTGGCACCAGTATTTATTGGGAGGATTAGGTACTGTCACTCTTCTTACGGATCACAGGAGTTTGCAATCTTTAAATTCAG
This sequence comes from Lissotriton vulgaris, assembly GCF_964263255.1. Taxonomy (NCBI): domain Eukaryota; kingdom Metazoa; phylum Chordata; class Amphibia; order Caudata; family Salamandridae; genus Lissotriton; species Lissotriton vulgaris. The sequence continues at coordinate 529,152,248 of NC_141694.1, forward strand.
CCAGAGTCTTGTCCATGAGACAACTGCATTGGAACCAATGCTTCAGTGACTTTGACTTCATAATACAATTTCAAGAAGCAAAAAACATGGGAAAGCTGACACCCTTTCCTAGCTAGGATATGAGATTGAGGAAACATCCTGCATTCATCTCCCTATCATAGCCATGGAATGTATTTTAAAAGTTATGTGGTCAGAAGAAAAGTTTGTAACAGAAGCATTACAAGCTCAGAATTTCCAGGAAGTAGAGGAATTGGATAAAAAACATAAGGGTGTCAGAGTGCACAACTTCCTTTTACATTCAGTCAGGCTTGGTTATTCCCAAATTAGCCTTACAAACAACAAGCTTTAGAATGGTGCCATGTAGGTCTGCTCACAGGACATCCAGTATACAAAAAGCCACTAGAGTTGCTAAAGCATCAATTTTGGTCGCCCAATATGGCAACAGACACTAAGCAATATATTCAGAAATGCCTCCCATTCCTTCACCCCTGGTCCATAGCATTCAAATTCCTTTTTTTGTCTTTTCCAAGTCTTTATTGGCATCGACCCAGGTTACAGCACACAGCATATCAACACGTCTTGTCCAGGTTTTCTAATCTTCCCAACTGCTCCTAGTTCTCCAGGATTCCCCAGGATTCCACACCTTGTCAATATTTCTTTGAGAACATTAAAGGAACGGTGTACCTACATTACAACAAATTGTCTCCATTTTCAAATGATTGTAAATTATAAAGTTGTTGAAGGATTTTAGGTTTATAATAGAATGACAATGTTTGATTTTCTTTTGTAGTAGGACAATTATGCTTTAAAACCTCAACGGATTTTAGTTGATACCCTCTAGTGCTTCTTTTGCAGCAGAGCCTGATCCTCTGGAGAAAAGAAATTAGGGGCATATTATCAAGGGGGTTTTATCTTCGCATTTTTGGCTTTAAAAGCCAAGAAAGCGGAGATAAAATTATCTCCCTATTACCTAGCTGTCGCTAACACCAGTTAGCGACAGCTAGTAGGAGATAGCGACCATCTTGGGCCCCACTTTGCATGTCAGTGATATTTATCACTAATGACATGCAATGTGGGTGTGCCAAGATGTTAGCGACTGGAAACAGTTGCTAACATCGCTATCTCCTATTACCAAATTTTGGAGATATTTGCGCTAAGCGCGAATATCTCCAAAAGCTAACACCTGCCCTGAGCAGTTCTTAGCCATGTTATCCAATGGGAGGTGGATAACATGGCTAAGAGCATTAGCTCGGTAATGCATGAATATCGCTGACTTTTCAGCGATATTCATGCATTGCGGCCGATTTTTATCGCATTTGCGATAAACCTTGGTAATACCAAGGTTTATTTGCAATAAAAATCGCCGCAGGTCAGCGGTAAATTTTTGGGGCATATTACCAAGCAATAGCGATAAGTATCGCTATTGCTTGGTTAGAGACAAAAATTTACCGCTGAGCTGCGGCTATTTTTACTGCAAATAAACCTTGGTATTACCAAGGTTTATCGCAAATGCAATAAAAATCGCCGCAATGCATGAATATCGCTGAAAAGTCCGCGATATTCATGCATTACCGAGCTAATGCTCTTAGCCATGTTATCCACCTCCCATTGGATAACATGGCTTAAGAACTGCTCAGGGCAGGTGTTAGCTTTTGGAGATATTCGCGCTTAGCGCGAATATCTCCAAAAGTTGGTAATAGGAGATAGCGATATTAGCGACTGTTTTCAGTCGCTAACATCTTGGCACGCCCACTTTGCATGTCATTAGTGATAAATATCACTGACATGCAAGTAGGGCCCAAGATGGTTGCTATCTCCTACTAGCTGTCGCTAACTGGTGTTAGCGACAGCTAGGTAATAGGGAGATAATTTTATCTCCACTTTACTGGCTTTTAAAGCCTAAAAAGTGGAGATAAACCCCCTTGATAATATTCCCCTTTGTCTCTAACCAAGCAATAGCGATAATTATCGCTATTGCTTGGTAATATGCCCCTTAGTGTTTTATTAATAAAAATGAGGGGATGTGAAATATTGAGTTGACAGAGGTCTATGCAAAATGTTCGAGGAACCCAAGGGTCTAAAGGGATTTTTTTCCATGCTAGGAGAGAAAGTGTTAATTGACCCCTTATAAGATGAAGGCCAGAATGTAAACATGTTACCTGTTTTTGGGCTTCTCTGTTATGATAACCCCTATTCTGGAAAACTTCTCCTAATTGAGGGTAGAATTGGAGTTTGAATTCCTGGTCATAGCCAAAGGCGCCTCAATAATGTCGACCTTCTCATAAGAGGTAATAGCCAGAATAGTAAATACTAATTTTGCTGGTCCTGCAAAAAAACTATAGGATCAAAGATCTGCTTTAAGGGGGCGTGGCTAGCAGCTGACGATGGCGGCAGCAAACTAGAGAGGCTCCCGTAGCAAGGCGGCTTCCCGCATCAATCCGCATGCCTATCCGTTCAAAAACGAACCCAGAAGGGGTGCCCCGTGTCCGGTGACCGAACGACATTCGGTGGAAAAGTTTGGGAGCATCGACGCCCCGGGAACGGGAAGAAACGACAACCTCAGTGTGCGGCCTGGTGGCGTGAGTGCAGCCGCGGTGGCTGTGTTGGGACCTGCCCAGGCGGAAGTGCAGCCTTGTCGGCGCTGTAAACCGGAATTGCCCGCAGCGAGCACAGACCCACGACAACGGCGTGTGAACCCTGCAGATCCTTCCAGATTGAATAAGGATTTGCATTATCGCTCCAACGGCAAGACATTACAGTGGACGACGGCGGCACTACGTGCAACTGAAGTCGGGAAAGTAAGTGCGTAGTCACCGCCATTTTACATCCCGTCCCCCATTGTACGCACAAACTTTCTCGCCGAAGGGACCGGACGCCCTCTTTGGAGCCAATTTCTGAATACTAGTGCGTCTGTTGTACAGAGTGTGGGCCTGACGGTGGGAAGTTCAAAACTGAGAAGACTGGGCACCGCTGAAGCTCGGGCGGCCTGAAAGACCATCCGCGGTGAACAATTCACGACAGCCGCGGCTGGCTGAACGCACCAGCGTGTCACTATGGCTGGGAAAGGACTCCGAAATACCACCACCCAAGCTAAGCTTGATAAATTCGCTTATGATAGACAATCACTCTCCCAGCCGGAGCAGCGCAAATCTATGGGCAAAGGCACGGAAGGAGACGGTGCGAGGAAAGCTACCCTGGAGGACGTCTTACACGCCTTGGCCCAGGTACAGGCAACGGTGGGAGCGACGCAACAGAAGTGACCCTGATACGGGCGGACCTCCAGAAGATGAGTGAAAGAGTGAAGCAGGTGGAGGTAGTAGCTAAATCATTGGTGGAGGATGTCTCAGATCTACAGGTCGCAATGGAGAAATTGCAGGCCGACAATAAGCTGCTCAAAGAAAAGTTGGACGATCATGAAGGTCGTTCCCGGCGGAACAACGTCCGCATTTTGGGGGTCCCGGAATCTGAAACCACAGGAGCCATGGACTTATATGTGGAAGACTTGATAAAGAACCAACTAGCCCCCAAGGGCCTTTCAAACTTCTTCACCATGGAACGGGCCCATAGGGTACCTGGGGGAACGCCTAAGCCAGGGGCCTCACCGCGTCCGATCCTAGCGAGACTTTTTAACTTCAGAGATCGTGACACCATCCTCCAGGCGGCCAGAGTGGCACCAGCCATTCAAATTCAAAACTCGCGAATATCCTTTTTCCCAGACTATACAGCGGAGGTAACAAGACGGAGGAAGACCTTTTTGGAAGTGAAAAAGACACTGCACGAACAGGAACTGCCATACTCTATGTTGTTCCCAGCCAGGCTACGGGTGGTCGCCGATAAGAAAGTTTGTTTTTTTGACTCCCCTGAGGCAGCCAGAGACTGGCTTGAAGGATGGCGCACAGTGGAACGCAAATCTGATAGACTGCGCAATAGACACCAGAACGATAGCCGGCCTGGCTCACAGACTTCAGTGCATCACCGACGCTGGAACAGTCTGGGGCTGCCGGGGGCAAATAATGTCATCAGACCATGAATTATTTAGACACTGCCCCCTGACTCCCTGACACACTATTTGCTCAAGCAGGTCGTTATTGGACGCCGGCCTGGGTACTCCGAGGGCAGCAAGGGAGCCGCCTGCTTGGAGAGACACTCTCCCCCAACGTGCAAGTACTCTGTTTGTGGGATGGGTCAAGCGCTCTGCTCAGTTGGGGTGGCGGGCAGTTGAAGGTCCATTAAGCCGGGAGGCAGGGAGGGAAGGGGTGGGGGGGGGTTGTTATTTTTTCGTTGGAAATCCACTAAGTCGGTCAGTAACTGGTGCTTACAATGGGTGTGGTGTAACTAGAAAGGTAAACCTACAGGTACGATTGATCCTTTTTGGACGGTTTGTATGTGGCTGCGCGATTGAAAATGGCGGATGAACAACTAGTTGACACGGGGAACGCTGAGTCACGATCGAATGGCTCCTCCCTTAGAATACTTTCATGGAATGTGAGGGGACAAGGGGATAAGGTGAAACGCGGCCTGGTACTAAACGAGCTGAGAAGGCACAAACCCCAATTGGCGCTCTTACAGGAGACACACTTGACAGGAGGGGCCACTAAGGCCTTGGATAGGAAAGGGTACAAGATGATGGTGCATGCGGAGTTCTCATCAGGCTCCCGGGGAACGGGTATTTTGATTAAAAAATCTTCACACTTCATTCCAATAAGCACAAAAACTGATAGTCAGGTCTGCTTCACAGCATTGCAGGGGCAATGGGATGGTCGCCCTCTAACAGTGGTTTCAGTATATATTCCGCCATCCCTTCACTCGATAATGCTTCCAGCCCTGGGTGATTTCTTGTTATCTCTCCCCGAGAGTGATGTTATTTTGGGTGGGGATTTTAATGCAGCGGTAGATTTACAGCTTGATAGATTTCCAGCGACAGCTTCATGTGGGGGACCCTCTCGGTTTCAGTGATTCCTAGCAGCAATGGGGTTAGTAGACATTTGGCGTCACGCCCATCCTCAGGACAAACAGTACACGTTCCATTCCACAGTCCATAACAGTCTTTCCCGGATAGATTACTTTCTGGCTTTAGGAGAAGGAATACAGCGCGTAGATACTGCAGACATACACCCCCGAGGCATTTCAGACCACTCCCTGATAACTCTAACCATTTCCTCTCAGACAAAATCGCGTATCCGCATATACCCCATTCAAGCACCATATTTCAAAGTCCCGAAAATCAGGAAAGCTCTCCAAAAGGCTACAACGCACTATTTTGATGAAAATGTGGCAACTGTGACCTCCTCCGAGGTGCTATGGGAGGCCTACAAGACAGTACTAAGGGGGCAGGCTAGAAGCTCTATTGCGGCCCATAAAAAGGAACAGGCGGCTGAACAGTCTACACTTGAGCTAAAACTACGTGAAGTAACATCTTTACACAAGGCTACCCCTACGGATGACACGGCGCATACCCTTGCACTCCATCAGCGATTATACACAGAACATGCTCGTCTCACGGTGCAGGGGCACATTACTGATACACAGATTCGGATATATGACGTGGGCGATAAGGCGGGAAAGATGTTGGCCTGGCTCGATAAAAGGGGGGGTAGCTCCAGAGGGATTCAACAGGTGAAAGATAGAAATGGCGTGACGCACACCAACCCTGAGCAGATAGTAGAAGCACTGGCGGCACATTTCGAACAGGTGTATACTCCTGAGAGGGAGGTGACCGCGGTCATGGCCCAGGATGCATTGAGTAGAATGGACATCCCAGTATTACAACCGGAGGCAGTAGCCGACCTGGATGCGGCCATAACCAGTGATGAACTACAGCTGGCCATACGAGCGCTCAAACCTGGAAAAGCTCTCGGTCCAAACGGCATTCCAGTGGAATGGTACCAGTCCCAGTCCGAAGACCTAAGTCCGTACTTGCTCGATATGTATGAAGAATGCCGAGAGAAAGGTGCCCTTCCACTAGACCAGAGGACGGCCACTATAGTAGCAATACCCAAGCCCGGTAAGCCACAGGAAGAGTGTTCCTCATACCGCCCCATCTCCTTATTAAATGCAGAAAGCAAAATCCTGGCTAAACTCCTGGCTAACCGGTTGATGGCTCATCTGCCTGATCTTATCCATCCAGATCAGTCAGGATTTATGCCTCATAGGAACACGGCACTAAATCTTTGTAGGGTTCATGGGGTGCTGGTGAGGGCGGACCAGATTCATGACAGCGCAGTTATACTGGCCCTGGATGCGAAAATGGCTTTCGACCTGGTGGAATGGAACTACCTTTTTGAGGTGTTGTCCTGTATGGGCTTCGGCCTGAACTTTATATCGTGGATTAGGCTGTTATATGCGGAACCGATGGCACACGTGGTGGCGAATGGCCACATTTCACGTACATTTTTGCTGGGAAGAGGCACCCGACAAGGCTGCCCCCTATCTCCTTTGCTTTTCGCGCTAGCCCTAGAACCACTGGCTAACCTAATAAGACAAACACCTTTGCTTAAAGGGATACAATGGAAGGAGGGGTGGGAAGACCGGCTATCCCTCTATGCAGATGACATGCTGGTGTACTTAACAGATCCCGAACAAGGCGTGCCGGCTCTTTTGAACCTGTGTAACGAGCAAGGCAGAATTTCGGGATACACAATTAATTGGAACAAATCGGAGTTATATGTACTGAGAGGCCAGGTCCCGACGCTCGGGCCGGACTGTCACCCTGAGATTAGCTGGTTCCTCTTTTAAGTATTTAGGGATCCATGTCACGCGGGATCCACCGGAATACATGAAGTTAAATCTGGCACCACCATTGGAACGTCTTATGCAAGGCGTCAAATTCTGGGCGGGGTTACCATTGAACATGCTGGGAAAAGCAGCATTGTATAAAATGATGTTGTTGTCCCGCTTTCTGTATATCCTAGATAACACGCCCTTTTTCGGTGGCGCCGGGATACTTTAAAAAGGTAGCCGCAGATGTTACTGAGCTGCTGTGGGGCAATCGTCCGGCACGCATAGCACAGGCCAAACTACACAGAGGCTGGTACGATGGAGGCATTGCATTGCCGAACCTGCAACTATATTACTGGGCGGCGCAGCTCAAGCCCATTAATCAATGGATACATGCCTCACAATCTGATCCAGCTTTTCAAACAGACAGGGCGCAGCTGGGCACCAACAACATGCTCGCCCCACTCTATGACCGACGTAAAATAAGACACTTAACAGGACCTACAAAACTCACTGTGGAACTATGGCATGTGGCGACGGCCGCATTGGGCTGGAAGGGGAAAATTACCAAACTCGCCCTGCTATGGGACACACGTGCCTTGGAAAACCTGAGATACAGCAAAGGCTTCTCTCACTGGGATTCCATTGGAATATCCACGGTGGGCGACATTTGGGAGTGGGGCGAAGTCATCTCATTCACCCGCCTGAGGGAGTTGTATGACCTGGGGCCACTTGAGTCATATTGTTATGTACAAATACGCCATGCTTTGCTTGCAGCCATCCCCTCTGGGTCGACTCTACCAGAGTCATCCCCGTTGGAGGATCGCCTCCTAACTGACTTTATGATAGAAAGAGCGACATCACTGATTTATTGCAAACTCCTGAACAACTTGCCTGACCCACTGGTTCCCCTGAAGGAGAGATGGGAAAGGGAAGTAGACGCCCTAGATGAACACGAATGGAACGAGGCATTGGCGTCACCAAAAGAGGTAGACATCTCAGCTAGGCTGAGACTCGTCCAACTCAAGGTCCTACACAGAGTATACTATACAAGAACACTCCTACATCGCATCCATAGAATACAGCACCCTTTCTGTCTACGTGGCTGTGGGGAGGAGGGTTCCTTTTTTCACACGCTTTGGGACTGCCCATGCATACAAAACTACTGGCGGCAAATCTTGCGCACTGTGTCACAGACCTTAGAGACCTCGCTCCTCCCAGAACCAAGGCGATGTCTCTTAAACGTGTGGGAACCAACAGACTTATCCAGACATAGCCAACTCTGGGTGACACTAGGCATGATTGTGGCGAAGAGAGATATTGCTCAGCGTTGGGGGGCGGCAGAACTACCAACAAAGTCGCAGTGGTGCATGAATATGGACAAGATAATGATAACTGAGAGGGCGGTATATTTAAGCCGTGCGTGCCCAGGCAAATGGAATAAGGTATGGTCCCCAGGGAATGTGTACCGAGGTGACATATGTGACCCTCTGCCAGAAGATGACCAGTTAGAATCGGATGATGAGGGGGGGGGTAGATTGAGGGGAGAGGGGAGGGATAGGAAATACCACACGGATGAACATAGGGGTGGGGGTGCTGTCCTCCCTCACTTCAGGTAAGGTCTCCAGACAATAAATAGCAACATATACTACCATATGAATCTTCCGTACACCTAAACTGCACTATTACTTTTCTTTGACCGCATTGTGATTTCCTGATTGTTATTTTTGTTATTTTCATAAAAATCAAAAAACAAAACCTTACTTAATTTGCAATGTGATATTGGCTAAATACCTTTCACCCGATTTCGTGAAATGCCCTTTTACAGTAGCAATGTGACTACAGTGCAGATGCATGGCTATCACTGCTCCTTATTAGCGGCCGGCCCCTCGGGGTTGTAGGCGAACTGCTGTGTAACTATGTGAAGGTAAAATAAAGGTTTAAAAAAAAAAAAAAAAGATCTGCTTTAAAGAAAACTTAACTTTATCAATAGAAGCAAAAGTTGCCACATATTTACTTATTTATTTGATGAAATAGGCACCAATTAATAGGCCTTTTGCTTGTTGATCATCTTCCTTTCAGGAAAGATGCCAAGTTTTGAGTTGATTATTTAAATATGAGCCTTTCACTGCCTCCTTTATTGCAAGGTGGCTGTATTTGCATTTCCTAACATGCAGATTGCGATTTGTGTCCAATTTGATAGTATTTCTGGGCCTTGCCTCTTCAACCAAATCAAGGATTTTAGTTGTGGGCCCTTAAATGTAGAACCCTCTACTGGCAATTAGACCATGCTCCGACAAACCACTTTTTTAGTGCCCATAACAAATTGAGTGAACATGAGGATCATATTAAAGTAAATGGCTGGAGTAGTTGTGATGTTGGCTGGCTAGAGAGGGGCAAGACAATTCAGGGTATACTCAATTTCATGGAGCACTCACTCAAAACACTAGGCACATTTTTCCCCTTATCCGGAGGCCATTGCAGTCTTTATCATCATTACTCCAATTATCAAAACAATTCTGATCTAAATCATCATCTTTAACCCCTTCAGTGCTGATGACTGCCCCCGTCCGTCATGCACTGCGGTGGGCATGTACTGATGATGGCTGGGGGCCGTCATGAACCCGCCCACTACGGAAACCACCACACAGGTGCAGAATCGCGGCCCCGCCCAAGGGGTTAAACCTCACATTTTTTACATCGATTGGGAAGGATGATATATATTAATTAATTTAGGAATGTCTTGAGGTGGGGGACTAGAAGATTGAAAAGTGACATTTCTGTTTAGCATGGATTTACAGCCTTTTGCCCCTTTGAGAGCCATATTTATCCCCCGGCAAAGCATTGTTTGCTTCAGGTTTCAAGAGTTTTAGTAATATCTACCATAGTCTCAAATACAGCTTATTAGACTGAGCTTTTAAATAAATAATTTAGATTGTCCCTAAAATATTGTGCCTCCACATCCTTATTCAAATGCTAATTTTGGGACATATTCTACCAATGAAAGTTATTATAAAATAACAAATAATGAAATTAAGAATGGCTAGCTAATAAATAATAGGTTACTGGCAAAACATATAATTCAACAAATATTTTTAAATGCTGTGAAACTGAAAGAATTTGTAGATAAAACATATTTAAATGGTTAATTCTTTTGTTATAAATGTAGTAGTCAACTGTAAAATTATATCAGTTAAATATAATTAATCGACACAAAGAAATGAAAAGTCAAATTTCACTGCTGAGTGGTTCATATAAATAAAATACTGCCTGTTAGGGGCATCTAAAGCAAAACACAGGAGGTCGTTAGAGAAGGCAGTATGCAATAGTGTGAGGGTAGATATCAAAAAGATGGTTTTCCTCAGATCCAACTCTCCATAACTGTGTGTTGGACCACAGTAAGAATAGAAGACAGAGAGGAGTGTGAAAGCCTTGAGTTTTGCACATTTTTCAGGCAATAAAAGCCAAAGGGGCATGACCAATATAATATAAGGAAGGCCGAAAGAGTGGCTGAGGTAAACAATCTGGGGGAAATGAGGTGGGACAAAAGGCAGAAATAAATTACAACACATGGACAGTGAAAAATGATTGTTGTCATAGAACAATGAAACATTGTAAAATTAACATTAAGAACAACATTTAATTAAGGCCTAAGAAGTAAGAGAAAAATGATGAAAAGTACGTATCTTGACTGCGAGCAGCAAGAAAAGAAGGCTTGTTGTCAAGTCCATTATTACTATAGGTCATGGTTCTTTGATTATTTATTTTTATTTATAAAATTAAGTTCATATTGCAAATCTGAATATACACAGCAGAATTTAAAAAACAAAAAATATTTGCATTCTTAATCTTACAGTGTCAATACTGTATAACACAATAGCAGATAAACATAGCAGCATGACATTTCAATAAATCGCAGATATATTTAAATCAGCAGCATTGATTAATAAGACAAAATAGGCTCTCCTAAGTTGTTCAATACTTAGGGGGTTTTAAGCCTGCATAAAATCACCGAAACACATCCCCAAAAACTATCATATCTCTACAGCTTTATCCCCCTGTTTCCTCCATCCAAGTGGTGATCGGAGCCCAGATCCTACGACCTAAACTGTTTTTTCTATCCTCTTTGAGATCATACAAATAACCTTCTATGTTATAGATTAGCAACAACCAGATTTCCACTCTGCATTGTAGGGGGATCCAGGCTTAACCATTGAGAAGTAATACATAACAGGGCAATTGACATTGTCAAAAATATAAAATACCCCCCCACATCTCTAAATCCTTGTTAAATGTATCATTGTTAACCCCCAAGATCATCAGCACAGGTGTTATTTGAATCTGTTTACCTGAAACTACTTTCAAAAACCTGTCAATCTCCTGTAAAACATATCCAATTTGGGGCATAGAAAGAACATATAGAGACTACCAGCCAATTGCACCCCACACCTATTACATTTCCCCCTGCAACTACCTCCCCATTTTTCAACTTTTACAAGTGTAAAGTATGAGTTAAAATCTGTTATAAAGTGTTGGCTTTTCAAACTGGAAGTTAGAAAAAACTTGTTCCCAAGCTCTAATGATTTGTAAATATATAGCCCCTCCATCTCAAATCCTACCTCCCAATTACAATGTTGTTTCTCCAGATCATCAGGTATTTCCTGTAGCAATAACTGATATATTGAGCTGATCTTAGCTTTTTGTTCTATAGCTTCCACCAGAGGGATCTGAGTTGCTGGATTTGAATCCCTCATAGTTTTCAGGAGAAAGTCCTGAAGATGTAGATGCTTAAAGAAATCACCCCTTGCCAAGCCAAATTGTTCTTGTAATTCAGCAAAGAATCATAGATGTCTATGTATATACAAATTCCCCAAGTATGTCACTCCCTTATCTACCCATCTAGATATTACTTGATCTTGAAACACTACTGTAGGAATTGCTGAAGCCGTTATAGGAGTTTTTATTGTTACTTTGGGGATACCGACGGCCCGTTTAACCTGTAGCCAAACCTGGAATGGAAGGGGTCTCTGCAGGATTCATCTCTCTGGGGTTATTAGTAAGTAAAATACCAATATGTTGTACCATACAAGCCCATTAATAATAAATGCAACTGGGAACTGGCCATTCCCCATGTTCTGGCATTCAATTTCCAGGGATTTTGTAGTGGAACTACCAGACACCACACAAGGGTTATAGTTATAATAGTGGTGGTGGACATGCTGGCTAAAATGTTCCACTTCATCCAGATGAAAATACTTCTTACATCTAAAGAGATGACCTCTGTATTTGTACAACACATAATGTGATGTTTCAGATCAGGGTCCCCAGTTTATTTTATTTTGGAATGGGCTGTGCAATCTATTACAAATAGATATTTGTTTTTCCTTGGGCCACCATCCTCAAACTGATGGTCAGAGTAAGAGAGTTAACCACTGCCTTGAGCAATATTTAAGGTGTCAGTAACTGCATACCTGACTAGATTGGGTCTCATTTTTATTGACTGCTGAATTCGCTTTTTGCTTTCACCACCTCCTGTTTCTACCCCTACTCCTGCTGCTCTGGAGTTTGTTAGCCACATACATGATATACACGGGATAGCTCTGATGAACCTAGAGAAAGCCAAGGGGAATGCGAATCTCCATCAGTGCTCAGTCCTGATTATGTGTTTGGGGACCATGTTTGGTTGCCCACTCATAACATCACTCACTTTGAAGGGGACGTATACATTTAAATCTTCAGTTGCCCTTATAAAATAATTAAGATTGTCAATTCGGTAGCCATAAAAGTAGAGCTTCCTTCTGCCTTGAAAGTACATCCAGTATTTCATGTGACCCTACTGAAACCTGTGGTGGCTGGGACACAGTTGCGAGTTCAACCTGCCTCAGTGGTAGTGGATGATGAGCATAAATATGAAGTGGGGGCCTTTGTGGACTCCAGGAGGGTGAGGCGTAGATTGCAATACCTGATCCAATGGAAAAACTCTGGTCTTGAAGATCGTGCCTGGGAGCCTGCTGGCCATGTACAAGCCCCTCATCTGTTGTGTCTTTTTCACAGACGTTACCCTTGGAAGTCAAAACTAGCTGGGGGGCACGTAGAGGGTGTACCGTCAGGAATGCTCTGCCTCCGCTGAACTCTGCAGCAGGGGTGAAGTGATGCAGGCATAAGATGGCCCTGTTACCATGGAAGAGTGCTTCCTGTTCTAGTAATCATGTGCTGCTCATTCTCACTTGGTTCACTCACCATGGGCCAGATGTAGGTCGCCAATTACCGGTCGGTAACGGCCGAATTCAGCCGTTACTGACCGGTAATTGGTGATTGAGATGTAGGGGCCATTATTTTACGGAATCAGTAATTTACCGAATCAGTAAATTTACTGATTCTGTAAAATACCGAATCGGTAATTTTATTGAATTCGGTAAATCAAGATGTAGGTGGCACTCCACAGAGTGCCACAGGCCCTTAAGAGTCGGTATTTTACCACCCAATTATATTGGGTGGTAAAATACCAAATGCAGGTGTGCATGCACACCTGTGCCTGCACACCTGTGCCATGTGACACACAGACATGCCCTTAGGGCATGTATGTGTGCCACATGGCACACAATCCTGCACTTGGGGTGCTAGAGGGTGTCAAAGTGACACCCCCTGCACCCCTCCTGGATTCGGTATTTACCGATTCGGTAAATACTGAATCGGTATTTCCCATTGATTCCTATGGGCTCCAAAGCCATAGGAATCAATGGGGAATACTGATTCCGTATTTACCGACTCGGTAAATACCGAATCTTACAGATTCGGTAATTCAAAATAAAAAATTACCTACATCTCCCTCCTTCTAATTTACCGATTCATAAATACCGATTCGGTATGATTCGGTATTTATGAGTCGGTAAATTAGATTTACCGACATCTGGCCCCAAGTCTCTTACGGGTCATCGGGTCCACACTGCAGTCGACATTCTTTCATTGGTCTGGTGTGGCGGCTCTCTCAGGCTCCTGTTTTCGTCCTCCTCATTAGTGTTTCTATAACCAGCACTGGAAATTGCTGCAAAGAAAAAAAGAAAGAAAGAAGAAAACTTCTTAAGTACCACGCCGCTTTTGAATCACGGTAAAAGCGCTCCGGCTGGCAAATGAAATATATGTATGAATTACTTATCTGATTGTTGTCCCTAAAGCCTGGGAGATTCCATATTTTCTCTATGTATGCTGAGTAAAGCTTTACAATAGAAATAGCACATTAGTGCTTCCTGAAGTCAAGGAGACATATCATATAGCCTGCATATTTTTATTTTTTGTTTTATTTTTTAAGAGAACAGTACATGCTGTTAAATACTTCCTTATCAGTTCTCTTATGAATAGATGAAGTTGGAATATACTTAACTCACTGCTACATCCTAATTGCAAGTGGGTGTTTCATGGTCCTCTGTGTTTATATTTTCATGTTTGCTATAACGAACTGGTATTACAAAATACATCTTTAGTCTCTCTCCTATAGATTGCAAAAATGTTCATGCATGTTCTAGGATTGATTCATAAGTGGAGGGGGGAATTTAGCGGGTAGCTAAGGCCATTATAAAACATTTACACTTAAATAGAATTATAAAGTACAAGTACATACACTAAACCTCTTTACGGACAGGGAACACGCATGACTGTATTGAACCTTACCTTCTTCACTGGTTATACTGCGGGGAATTACTTTATTTCTCTTCCCTTGTTTCCCCTCTTCCCCCATTACACCAGTTTTGCTTTGACACTGTTGGATATTCTTGGTAGGTAAGGGAAGTTGAGACCTTTTCTTCTGAACTTGTATATCCCTGCTGTGGAAACAAGTGGTGAGAGTTAACACTTGCATTCAGTTTGTTTGCCTCAATAGGATTTTGCCTGAACAAAGCTTCAATTATGCAACATGATTTAATGCCTTGATTTCAGGCATTCGCATAGCAATCATAATGCAAATTGACAAAAATGATGTGACATTACTCCGGAGTAAATGACATTTCACCATGGCTGATTGTATATGGGCCCGATGTAGGTAATCCCAGATTATCGATTCTTAAATACCGAATCATACCGATTCGGTATTTAAGTACTGGCAATCGGGATGTAGGTATATTTACCGAATTATTTACCGAATCGGAATGATTCGGTAATTACCGAATTGGTAAATACCGATTCGGTAATGAATGCCAATTACTGTATCAGTATTTACCGATTCGGTAATTTAAGGAAACATTGAAGGGTGGCAGGGTGTCACGTTGACACCCTGTTGCACCCCTCAATTATGTATAGGTGCACATGTTGCAGCCATACATGCCCTAAGGGCATGTATGTCTGCAACATGGCTCCGTTTAAAAAGCAAAAAAAATGCTTTTTAGAGGATTTTCATTATTTACCACCAATTTCTAGTTGGTGGTAAATTATGAATTCTTACACCCCTGTAGCACTGATTTCAGTGCTACCTACATTTCAAAATACAGAATCAGTATTTTTACCGATTCGGTATTTTACAGAATCGGTAAAATTACCGATTCTGTATTTTGAAATGCCCCTACATATCAATATCCAAATACCGGTCGGAAACGGCTGAAAATCGTTATTTTCGGCCGTTTCCGACCGGTATTTCGATACCTACATCTCTATTAACTTGATATATACTTCATAACTAACTTTCATTTCTTTGTCAAAAAAGGCTATCTTCTTTCTAAACCACCCATTTTAAGGATCAATAATACCAGCTGGGTAAGACTGTGAAATAAACAACTTAATCTCTTCATAATATTATAGAATTAGTTTTTGGGGCACAAAAAAAGACAGATTTCAGGGCCCCTGTATGAAAAACTTTGGATTTTGTTATCCCTTTTCTGCTTTTGCAAGGCAGCAGGATGCCACTCAGAATTCAATATAATGTGAAATGGTTCGACAATAGGGACTCATAAATGCACCAGAAATATGTCTTGCCTGAGCCCCAAGAATTCCTACAGTGACACAAGAATCAGAGAGACAGAGACATAGGTAGAGTGAAGTTCAGAGACTTAAATAGACGAAAAGACAACGTGAGATATAGAGAGAGATTACTTTCCTTAGGGGAGCAGGTGGGGTAAAATATTTGTGACTAATGCAATTGTCCACTTTACCCGTCTAAAAACATCTCGCTGCCTCTTCGAGCTTCCAAGATTGTTGGTCTAGCACTTTTAAAAATCATTTCCTTTGTTTTGTTGCCACAGACGTTATTTGCCTGAAAACTATGCTCCGGCTTCCTAGATTTTCTTCAATCCGCAGATCTACTTTCTTTATCTTGACTTGTGTCTTTTTCTGCCTTCTGTGCGTAAAGTGCAGGGTAAAAGCTGTGTACCCATGAGTGGTGTGCTTCTGTGAGTGCAGGGTGAGCAGTTTGTACAGAGTGCAGATAAGAGTTGTGTCCATATGAGTGCAGGATGAGAGGTTTATAAAGAGTCAGTAGTGTCTATAGAGGATCAGTATGCCGGCTATAGGTGTACAAAAGGGGGTGGTGGGGGGATGGTGATGGACGGAGCATCTGAATCAATCAAACACTCACACCCAGTCAAAAGATCTGGGTTTAATCTATCACCGTTCTTTAGCCCACTCTGCCACCCCAGTTCTGACATGGGTATATGCAAATCAGTCTGACCCTGTGCCTCATGGGAACATTCCAGCCCGAACTGCCAAGCCATGTCTTCCCTGGACCGGAAACAAGATTCTGAGGACCGGTTTCTGGCATTCCGGCCGTCTTCAGACCGGCTTGCTTGAATCCAGTGGCAAAGTGAGCAAGGGACTCACGTCTAAGCATACCCTGCCACACTTATGGCGGCCAAAAGCGGTACAAAAGAGGGTGGTGATGGACGGAGCATCTGAATCAATCAAACACTCACACCCAGTCAAAAGATCTGGGTTTGATCTATCACCGTTCTTTAGCCCACTCTGCCACCCGAGTTCAGACATGGCTATATGCAAATCAGTCTGACCCTGTGCCTCATGGGAACAGTCCAGCCCGAACTGCCAAGCCATGTCTTCCCTGGACCGGAAACAAGCTTCCGAGGACCAGTTTCTGGCATTCCAGCCGTCTTCAGCCCGGCTTGCTTGAATTCAGTGGCAAAGTGAGCAAGGGACTCACGTCTGAGCATACCCTGCCACACTTATGGCGGCCAAAAGCGGTACAAAAGGGGGTGGTGATGGACGGAGCATCTGAATCAATCAAACACTCACACCGAGTCAAAAGATATGGGTTTAATCCATCACCGTTCTTTAGCCCACTCTGCCACCCCAGTTCAGACATGGCTATATGCAAATCAATCTGACCCTGTGCCTCATGGGAACAGTCCAGCCCGCACTGCCAAGCCATGTCTTCCCTGGACTGGAAACAAGCTTCCGAGGACCGGTTTCTTGCATTCCAGCCGTCTTCAGCCCGGCTTGCTTGAATCCAGTGGCAAAGTGAGCAAGGGACTCACGTCTGAGCATACCCTGCCACACTTATGGCGACCAAAAGCGGTACAAAAGGGGGTGGTGATGGACGGAGCATCTGAATCAATCAAACACTCACACCCAGTCAAAAGATCTGGGTTTAATCCTTCACCGTTCTTTAGCCGACTCTGCCACCCCAGTTCAGACATGGCTATATGGAAATCAGTCTGACCCTGTGCCTCATGGGAACAGTCCAGCCCAAACTGCCAAGCCATGTCTTCCCTGGACCGGAAACAAGCTTCCGAGGACCGGTTTCTGGCATTCCAGCCGTCTTCAGCCCAGCTTGCTTAAATCCAGTGGCAAAGTGAGCAAGGGACTCACGTCTAAGCATACCCTGCCACAATTATGGCGGCCAAAAGCGGTTCAAAAGGGGGTGGTGATGGACGGAGCATCTGAATCAATCAAACACTCACACCCAGTCAAAAGATCTGGGTTGAATCCATCACCGTTCTTTAGCCCACTCTGCCACCCCAGTTCAGTCATGGCTATATGCAAATCAGTCTGACCCTGTGCCTCATGGGAACAGTCCAGCCCGAACTGCCAAGCCATGTCTTCCCTGGACCAGAAACAAGCTTCCGATGACCGGTTTCTGGCATTCCAGCCATCTTCAGCCCGGCTTGCTTGAATCCAGTGGCAAAGTGAGCAAGGGACTCACGTCTGAGCATACCCTGCCACACTTATGGCAGCCAAAAACAGTACAAAAGGGGGTGGTGATGGATGGAGCATCTGAATAAATCAAACACTCACACCCAGTCAAAAGATCTGGGTTTAATCCTTCACCGTTCTTTAGCCCACTCTGCCACCCAAGTTCAGACATGGCTATATGCAAATCAGTCTGACCCTGTGCCTCAAGGGAACAGTCCAGCCCGAACTGCCAAGCCATGTCTTCCCTGGACCAGAAACAAGCTTCCGAGGACCCGTTTCTGGCATTCCAGCAGTCTTCAGCCCGGCTGAACCAGCACCAGAAATATGTCTTGCCTGAGCCCCAAGAATTCCTACAGTGACACAAGAATCAGAGAGACAGAGACATAGGTAGAGTGAAGTTCAGAGACTTAAATAGACGAAAAGACAACGTGAGATATAGAGAGAGATTACTTTCCTTAGGGGAGCAGGTGGGGTAAAATATTTGTGACTAATGCAATTGTCCACTTTACCCGTCTAAAAACATCTCGCTGCCTCTTCGAGCTTCCAAGATTGTTGGTCTAGCACTTTTAAAAATCATTTCCTTTGTTTTGTTGCCACAGACGTTATTTGCCTGAAAACTATGCTCCGGCTTCCTAGATTTTCTTCAATCCGCAGATCTACTTTCTTTATCTTGACTTGTGTCTTTTTCTGCCTTCTGTGCGTAAAGTGCAGGGTAAAAGCTGTGTACCCATGAGTGGTGTGCTTCTGTGAGTGCAGGGTGAGCAGCTTGTACAGAGTGCAGATAAGAGTTGTGTCCATATGAGTGCAGGATGAGAGGTTTATAAAGAGTCAGTAGTGTCTATAGAGGATCAGTATGCCGGCTATAGGTGTACAAAAGGGGGTGGTGGGGGGATGGAGATGGACGGAGCATCTGAATCAATCAAACACTCACACCCAGTCAAAAGATCTGGGGTACATGGGAACAGTCCAGCCCGAACTGCCAAGCCATGTCTTCCCTGGACCGGAAACAAGCTTCCGAGGACCAGTTTCTGGCATTCAAGCCGTCTTCAGCCCGGCTTGCTTGAATTCAGTGGCAAAGTGAGCAAGGGACTCACGTCTGAGCATACCCTGCCACACTTATGGCGGCCAAAAGCGGTACAAAAGGGGGCGGTGATGGACGGAGCATCTGAATCAATCAAACACTCACACCGAGTCAAAAGATATGGGTTTAATCCATCACCGTTCTTTAGCCCACTCTGCCACCCCAGTTCAGACATGGCTATATGCAAATCAATCTGACCCTGTGCCTCATGGGAACAGTCCAGCCCGCACTGCCAAGCCATATCTTCCCTGGACCGAAAACAAGCTTCCGAGGTCCGGTTTCTGGCATTCCAGCCGTCTTCAGCCCAGCTTGCTTAAATCCAGTGGCAAAGTGAGCAAGGGACTCACGTCTAAGCATACCCTGCCACAATTATGGCGGCCAAAAGAGGTTCAAAAGGGGGTGGTGATGGACGGAGCATCTGAATCAATCAAACACTCACACCCAGTCAAAAGATCTGGGTTGAATCCATTACCGTTCTTTAGCCCACTCTGCCGCCCCAGTTCAGTCATGGCTATATGCAAATCAGTCTAACCCTGTGCCTCATGGGAACAGTCCAGCCCGAACTTCCAAGCCATGTCTTCCCTGGACCAGAAACAAGCTTCCGATGACCGGTTTCTGGCATTCCAGCCATCTTCAGCCCGGCTTGCTTGAATCCAGTGGCAAAGTGAGCAAGGGACTCACGTCTGAGCATACCCTGCCACACTTATGGCAGCCAAAAACAGTACAAAAGGGGGTGGTGATGGATGGAGCATCTGAATAAATCAAACACTCACACCCAGTCAAAAGATCTGGGTTTAATCCTTCACCGTTCTTTAGCCCACTCTGCCACCCAAGTTCAGACATGGCTATATGCAAATCAGTCTGACCCTGTGCCTCAAGAGAACAGTCCAGCCCGAACTGCCAAGCCATGTCTTCCCTGGACCAGAAACAAGCTTCCGAGGACCCGTTTCTGGCATTCCAGCAGTCTTCAGCCCGGCTTGCTTGAATCCAGTGGCAAAGTGAGCAAGGGACTCATGTCTGAGCATACCCTGCCACACTTATGGAGGCCAAAAGCGGTACAAAAGGGGGAGGTGATGGACGGAGCATCTGAATCAATTAAACACTCACACCCAGTCAAAAGATCTGGGTTTAATCCATCACCGTTCTTTAGCCCACTCTGCCACCCCAGTTCAGACATGGCTATATGCAAATCAGTCTGACCCTGTGCCTCATGGGAACAGTCCAGCCCGAACTGCCAAGCCATGTCTTCCCTGGACGGGAAACAAGCTTCCGAGGACCGGTTTCTGGCATTCCAGCCGTCTTCAGCCCGGCTTGCTTGAATCCAGTGGCAAAGTGAGCAAGGGACTCACGTCTAAGGATACCCTGCCA
Source organism: Lissotriton vulgaris (assembly GCF_964263255.1). Taxonomy (NCBI): domain Eukaryota; kingdom Metazoa; phylum Chordata; class Amphibia; order Caudata; family Salamandridae; genus Lissotriton; species Lissotriton vulgaris. The sequence continues at coordinate 529,172,541 of NC_141694.1, forward strand.
CACTTATGGCGGCCAAAAGCGGTACAAAAGGGGGTGGTGATGGACGGAGCATCTGAATCAATCAAACACTCACACCCAGTCAAAAGATCTGGGTTTAATCCATCACTGTTCTTTAGCCCACTCTGCCACCCCAGTTCAGACATGGCTATATGCAAATCAGTCTGACCCTGTGCCTCATGGGAACAGTCCTGCCCGAAATGCCAAGCCATGTCTTCCCTGGACCGGAAACAAGCTTCCGAGGACCAGTTTCTGGCATTCCAGCCGTCTTCAGCCCGGCTTGCTTGAATCCAGTGGCAAAGTGAGCAAGGGACTCACGTCTGAGCATACCCTGCCACACTTACGGCGGCCAAAAGCGGTACAAAAGGGGGTGGTGATGGACGGAGCATCTGAATCAATCAAACACTCACACCCAGTCAAAAAGATCTGGGTTTAATCCCTCACCGTTCTTTAGCCCACTCTGCCACCCCAGTTCAGACATGGCTATATGCAAATTAGTCTGACCCTGTGCCTCATGGGAACAGTCCAGCCCAAACTGCCAAGCCATGTCTTCCCTGGACCGGAAACAAGCTTCCGAGGACTAGTTTCTGGCATTCCAGCCGTCTTATGCCCGGCTTGCTTGAATCCAGTGGCAAAGTGAGCTGGGACTCACGTCTGAGCATACCCTGCCACACTTATGGCGGCCAAAAGCGGTACAAAAGGGGGTGGTGACGGACAGAGCATCTGAATCAATCAAACACTCACACCCAGTCAAAATATCTGGGTATAATCCATCACGTTCTTTAGCCCACTCTGCCACCCCAGTTCAGACATGGCTATATGCAAATCACTCTGACTCTGTGCCTCATCAGAACAGTCTAGCCCACACTGCCAAGCCATGTCTTCCTTGGACTGGAAACAAGCTTCCGAGGACCAGTTTCTGGCATTCCAGCCGTCTTCAGCCCGGCTTGCTTGAATCCAGTGGCAATGTGAGCAAGTGACTCACGTCTGAGCATACCCTGCCACACTTATGGCGGCCAAAAGCAGTACAAAAGGGGGTGGTGATGGACGGAGCATCTGAATCAATCAAACACTCACACCCATTCAAAAGATCTGGGTTTAATCCATCACCGTTCTTTAGCCCACTCTGCCACCCCAGTTCAGACATGGCTATATTCAAATCACTCTTACCCTGTGCCTCATGGGAACAGTCCAGCCCGAACTGCCAAGCCATGTCTTCCCTTGACCGGAAACAAGCTTCCGAGGACCAGTTTCTGGCATTCCAGCCGTCTTCAGCCCGGCTTGCTTGAATCCAGTGGCAAAGTGAGCAAGGGACTCACGTCTGAGCATACCCTGCCACATGTATGGCGGCCAAATGCGGTACAAAAGGGGGTGGTGATGGATGGAGCATCTGAATCAATCAAACACTCACACCCAGTCAAAAGATATGGGTTTAATCCATCACCGTTCTTTAGCCCACTTCACCACCCCAGTTCAGACATGGCTATATGCAAGTCAGTCCGGCCCTGTGCCTCATGGGAACAGTCCAGCCCGAACTGCCAAGCCATGACTTCCCTGGACCGGAAACAAGCTTCCGAGGACCGGTTTCTGGCATTCCAGCCGTCTTCAGCCCGGCTTGCTTGAATCCAGTGGCAAAGTGAGCAAGGGACTCACGTCTGAGCATACCCTGCCACACTTATGGCGGCCAAAAGCGGTACAAAAGGGGGTGGTGATGGACAGAGCATCTGAATCAATCAAAAACTCCCACCCAGTCAAAAGATCTGGGTTTAATCCATCACCGTTCTTTAACCCACTCTGCCACCCCAGTTCAGACATGGCTATATGCAAATCAGTCTGACCCTGTGCCTCATGGGAACAGTCCAGCCCGAACTGCCAAGCCATTTCTTCCCTGGACCGGAAACAAGCTTCCGAGGACCGGTTTCTGGCATTCCAGCCGTCTTCAGCCCGGCTTGCTTGAATCCAGTGGCAAAGTGAGCAAGGGACTCACATCTGAGCTTACCCTGCCACACTTATGGCTGCCAAAAGCGGTACAAAAGGGGGTGGTGATGGACGGAGCATCGGAATCAATCAAACACTCAAACCCAGTCAATAGATCTGGGTTTAATCCACCACCGTTCTTTAGCCCACTCTGCCACCCCAGTTCAGACATGGCTATATGCAAATCAGTCTGGCCCTGTGCCTCATGGGAACAGTCCAGGCCGAACTGCCAAGCCATGTCTTCCCTGGACCGGAAACAAGCTTCCGATGACCGGTTTCAGGCATTCCAGCCATCTTCAGCCCGGCTTGCTTGAATCCAGTGGCAAAGTGAGCAAGGGACTCACGTCTGAGCATACCCTGCCACACTTATGGCGGCCAAAAACAGTACAAAAGGGGGTGGTGATGGTCGGAGCATCTGAATAAATCAAACACTCACACCCAGTCAAAAGATCTGGGTTTAATCCTTCACCGTTCTTTAGCCCACTCTGCCACCCAAGTTCAGACATGGCTATATGCAAATCAGTCTGACCCTGTGCCTCAAGGGAACAGTCCAGCCCGAACTGCCAAGCCATGTCTTCCCTGGACCAGAAACAAGCTTCCGAGGACCCGTTTCTGGCATTCCAGCAGTCTTCAGCCCGGCATGCTTGAATCCAGTGGCAAAGTGAGCAAGGGACTCTAGTCTGAGCATACCCTGCCACACTTATGGCTGCCAAAAGCGGTACAAAAGGGGGTGGTGATGGACGGAGCATCTGAATCAATCAAACACTCAAACCCAGTCAATAGATCAGGGTTTAATCCACCACCGTTCTTTAGCCCACTCTGCCACCCCAGTTCAGACATGGCTATATGCAAATCAGTCTGACCCTGTGCCTCATGGGAACAGTCCAGGCCGAACTGCCAAGCCATGTCTTCCCTGGACCGGAAACAAGCTTCCGATGACCGGTTTCTGGCATTCCAGCCATCTTCAGCCCGGCTTGCTTGAATCCAGTGGCAAAGTGAGCAAGGGACTCACGTCTGAGCATACCCTGCCACACTTATGGCGGCCAAAAACAGTACAAAAGGGGGTGGTGATGGTCGGAGCATCTGAATAAATCAAACACTCACACCCAGTCAAAAGATCTGGGTTTAATCCTTCACCGTTCTTTAGCCCACTCTGCCACCCAAGTTCAGACATGGCTATATGCAAATCAGTCTGACCCTGTGCCTCACGGGAACAGTCCAGCCCGAACTGCCAAGCCATGTCTTCCCTGGACCAGAAACAAGCTTCCGAGGACCCGTTTCTGGCATTCCAGCAGTCTTCAGCCCGGCTTGCTTGAATCCAGTGGCAAAGTGAGCAAGGGACTCTAGTCTGAGCATACCCTGCCACACTTATGGAGGCCAAAAGCGGTACAAAAGGGGGTGGTGATGGACGGAGCATCTGAATCAATTAAACACTCACACCCAGTCAAAAGATCTGGGTTTAATCCATCACCGTTCTTTAGCCCACTCTGCCACCCCAGTTCAGACATGGCTATATGCAAATCAGTCTGACCCTGTGCCTCATGGGAACAGTCCAGCCCAAACTGCCAAGCCATGTCTTCCCTGGACGGGAAACAAGCTTCCGAGGACCGGTTTCTGGCATTCCAGCCGTCTTCAGCCCGGCTTGCTTGAATCCAGTGGCAAAGTGAGCTGGGACTCACGTCTGAGCATACCCTGCCACACTTATGGCGGCCAAAAGCGGTACAAAAGGGGGTGGTGACGGACAGAGCATCTGAATCAATCAAACACTCACACCCAGTCAAAATATCTGGGTATAATCCATCACGTTCTTTAGCCCACTCTGCCACCCCAGTTCAGACATGGCTATATGCAAATCACTCTGACCCTGTGCCTCATCAGAACAGTCTAGCCCACACTGCCAAGCCATGTCTTCCTTGGACCGGAAACAAGCTTCCGAGGACCGGTTTCTGGCATTCCAGCCGTCTTCAGCCCGGCTTGCTTGAATCCAGTGGCAATGTGAGCAAGGGACTCATGTCTGAGCATACCCTGCCACACTTATGGTGGCCAAAAGCAGTACAAAAGGGGGTGGTGATGGACGGAGGATCTGAATCAATCAAACACTCACACCCTTTCAAAAGATCTGGGTTTAATCCATCACCGTTCTTTAGCCCACTCTGCCACCCCAGTTCAGACATGGCTATATTCAAATCACTCTTACCCTGTGCCTCATGGGAACAGTCCAGCCCGAACTGCCAAGCCATGTCTTCCCTTGACCGGAAACAAGCTTCCGAGGACCAGTTTCTGGCATTCCAGCCGTCTTCAGCCCGGCTTGCTTGAATCCAGTGGCAAAGTGAGCAAGGGACTCACGTTTGAGCATACCCTGCCACATGTATGGCGGCCAAATGCGGTACAAAAGGGGGTGGTGATGGATGGAGCATCTAAATCAATCAAACACTCACACCCAGTCAAAAGATATGGGTTTAATCCATCACCGTTCTTTAGCCCACTCTGCCACCCCAGTTCAGACATGGCTATATGCAAATCAGTCTGGCCCTGTGCCTCATGGGAACAGTCCAGCCCGAACTGCCAAGCCATGACTTCCCTGGACCGGAAACAAGCTTCCGAGGACCGGTTTCTGGCATTCCAGCCGTCTTCAGCCCGGCTTGCTTGAATCCAGTGGCAAAGTGAGCAAGGGACTCACGTCTGAGCGTACCCTGCCACACTTATGGTGGCCAAAAGCGGTACAAAAGGGGGTGGTGATGGACAGAGCATCTGAATCAATCAAAAACTCCCACCCAGTCAAAAGATCTGGGTTTAATCCATCACCGTTCTTTAACCCACTCTGCCACCCCAGTTCAGACATGGCTATATGCAAATCAGTCTGACCCCGCGCCTCATGGGAACAGTCCAGCCCGAACTGCCAAGCCATTTCTTCCCTGGACCGGAAACAAGCTTCCGAGGACCGGTTTCTGGCATTCCAGCCGTCTTCAGCCCGGCTTGCTTGAATCCAGTGGCAAAGTGAGCAAGGGACTCACATCTGAGCTTACCCTGCCACACTTATGGCTGCCAAAAGCGGTACAAAAGGGGGTGGTGATGGACGGAGCATCTGAATCAATCAAACACTCAAACCCAGTCAATAGATCTGGGTTTAATCCACCACCTTTCTTTAGCCCACTCTGCCACCCCAGTTCAGACATGGCTATATGCAAATCAGTCTGACCCTGTGCCTCATGGGAACAGTCCAGGCCGAACTGCCAAGCCATTTCTTCCCTGGACCGGAAACAAGCTTCCGAGGACCGGTTTCTGGCATTCCAGCCGTCTTCAGCCTGGCTTGCTTGAATCCAGTGGCAAAGTGAGCAAGGGACTCACATCTGAGCTTACCCTGCCACACTTATGGCTGCCAAAAGCGGTACAAAAGGGGGTGGTGATGGACGGAGCATCTGAATCAATCAAACACTCAAACCCAGTCAATAGATCTGGGTTTAATCCACCACCGTTCTTTAGCCCACTCTGCCACCCCAGTTCAGACATGGCTATATGCAAATCAGTCTGACCCTGTGCCTCATGGGAACAGTCCAGGCCGAACTGCCAAGCCATGTCTTCCCTGGACCGGAAACAAGCTTCCGATGACCGGTTTCTGGCATTCCAGCCATCTTCAGCCCGGCTTGCTTGAATCCAGTGGCAAAGTGAGCAAGGGACTCACGTCTGAGCATACCCTGCCACACTTATGGCGGCCAAAAACAGTACAAAAGGGGGTGGTGATGGTCGGAGCATCTGAATAAATCAAACACTCACACCCAGTCAAAAGATCTGGGTTTAATCCTTCACCGTTCTTTAGCCCACTCTGCCACCCAAGTTCAGACATGGCTATATGCAAATCAGTCTGACCCTGTGCCTCACGGGAACAGTCCAGCCCGAACTGCCAAGCCATGTCTTCCCTGGACCAGAAACAAGCTTCCGAGGACCCGTTTCTGGCATTCCAGCAGTCTTCAGCCCGGCTTGCTTGAATCCAGTGGCAAAGTGAGCAAGGGACTCTAGTCTGAGCATACCCTGCCACACTTATGGATGCCAAAAGCGGTACAAAAGGGGGTGGTGATGGACGGAGCATCTGAATCAATTAAACACTCACACCCAGTCAAAAGATCTGGGTTTAATCCATCACCGTTCTTTAGCCCACTCTGCCACCCCAGTTCAGACATGGCTATATGCAAATCAGTCTGACCCTGTGCCTCATGGGAACAGTCCAGCCCAAACTGCCAAGCCATGTCTTCCCTGGACGGGAAACAAGCTTCCGAGGACCGGTTTCTGGCATTCCAGCCGTCTTCAGCCCGGCTTGCTTGAATCCAGTGGCAAAGTGAGCTGGGACTCACGTCTGAGCATACCCTGCCACACTTATGGCGGCCAAAAGCGGTACAAAAGGGGGTGGTGACCGACAGAGCATCTGAATCAATCAAACACTCACACCCAGTCAAAATATCTGGGTATAATCCATCACGTTCTTTAGCCCACTCTGCCACCCCAGTTCAGACATGGCTATATGCAAATCACTCTGACCCTGTGCCTCATCAGAACAGTCTAGCCCACACTGCCAAGCCATGTCTTCCTTGGACCGGAAACAAGCTTCCGAGGACTGGTTTCTGGCATTCCAGCCGTCTTATGCCCGGCTTGCTTGAATCCAGTGGCAAAGTGAGCTGGGACTCACGTCTGAGCATACCCTGCCACACTTATGGCGGCCAAAAGCGGTACAAAAGGGGGTGGTGATGGACAGAGCATCTGAATCAATCAAACACTCACACCCAGTCAAAAGATCTGGGTATAATCCATCACCGTTCTTTAGCCCACTCTGCCACCCCAGTTCAGACATGGCTATATTCAAATCACTCTTACCCTGTGCCTCATGGGAACAGTCCAGCCCGAACTGCCAAGCCATGTCTTCCCTTGACCAGAAACAAGCTTCCGAGGACCAGTTTCTGGCATTCCAGCCGTCTTCAGCCCGGCTTGCTTGAATCCAGTGGCAAAGTGAGCAAGGGACTCACGTCTGAGCATACCCTGCCACATGTATGGCGGCCAAAAGCGGTACAAAAGGGGGTGGTGATGGATGGAGCATCTGAATCAATCAAACACTCACACCGAGCCAAAAGATATGGGTTTAATCCATCACCATTCTTTAGCCCACTCTGCCACCCCAGTTCAGACATGGCTATATGCAAATCCGTCTGGCCCTGTGCCTCATGGGAACAGTCTAGCCCGAACTGCCAAGCCATGACTTCCCTGGACCGGAAACAAGCTTCCGAGGACCGGTTTCTTGCATTCCAGCCATCTTCAGCCCGACTTGCTTGAATCCAGTGGCAAAGTGAGCAAGGGACTCACGTCTCAGCATACCCTGCCACACTTATGGCGGCCAAAAGCGGTACAAAAGGGGGTGGTGATGGACGGAGCATCTGAATCAATCAAAAACTCCCACCCAGTCAAAAGATCTGGGTTTAATCCATCAACGTTCTTTAGCCCACTCTGCCACCCCAGTTCAGACATGGCTATATGCAAATCAGTCTGACCCTGTGCCTCATGGGAACAGTCCAGCCCGAACTGCCAAGCCATGTCTTCCCTGGACTGGAAACAAGCTTCCGAGGACCGGTTTCTGGCATTCCAGCCGTCTTCAGCCCGGCTTGCTTGAATCCAGTGGCAAAGTGAGCAAGGGACTCACGTCTGAGCTTACCCTGCCACACTTATGGCTGCCAAAAGCGGTACAAAAGGGGGTGGTGATGGACGGAGCATCTGAATCAATCAAACACTCACACCCAGTCAATAGATCTGGGTTTAATCCACCACCGTTCTGTAGCCCACTCTGCCACCCCAGTTCAGACATGGCTATATGCAAATCAGTCTGACCCTGTGCCTCATGGGAACAGTCCAGCCCAAACTGCCAAGCCATGTCTTCCATGGACGGGAAACAAGCTTCCGAGGACCGGTTTCTGGCATTCCAGCCGTCTTCAGCCCGGCTTGCTTGAATCCAGTGGCAAAGTGAGCAAGGGACTCACGTCTAAGGATACCCTGCCACACTTATGGCGGCCAAAAGCGGCACAAAAGGGGGTGGTGATGGACGGAGCATCTGAATCAATCAAACACTCACACCCAGTCAAAAGATCTGGGTTTAATAAATCACTGTTCTTTAGCCCACTCTGCCACCCCAGTTCAGACATGGCTATAAGCAAATCAGTCTGACCCTGTGCCTCATGGGAACAGTCCTGCCCGAAATGCCAAGCCATGTCTTCCCTGGACTGGAAACAAGCTTCCGAGGACCAGTTTCTGGCATTCCAGCCGTCTTCAGCCCGGCTTGCTTGAATCCAGTGTCAAAGTGAGCAAGGGACTCACGTCTGAGCATACCCTGCCACACTTATGGCGGCCAAAAGCGGTACAAAAGGGGGTGGTGATGGATGGAGCATCTGAATCAATCAAACACTCACACCCAGTCAAAAGATATGGGTTTAATCCATCACCGTTCTTTAGCCCACTCTGCCACCCCAGTTCAGACATGGCTATATGCAAATCAGTCTGGCCCTGTGCCTCATGGGAACAGTCCAGTCCGAACTGCCAAGCCATGACTTCCCTGGACCGGAAACAAGCTTCCGAGGACCGGTTTCTGGCATTCCAGCCGTCTTCAGCCCGGCTTGCTTGAATCCAGTGGCAAAGTGAGCAAGGGACTCACGTCTGAGCATACCCTCCCACACTTATGGTGGCCAAAAGCGGTACAAAAGGGGGTGGTGATGGACAGAGCATCTGAATCAATCAAAAACTCCCACCCAGTCAAAAGATCTGGGTTTAATCCATCACCGTTCTTTAACCCACTCTGCCACCCCAGTTCAGACATGGCTATATGCAAATCAGTCTGACCCCGTGCCTCATGGGAACAGTCCAGCCCGAACTGCCAAGCCATTTCTTCCCTGGACCGGAAACAAGCTTCCGAGGACCGGTTTCTGGCATTCCAGCCGTCTTCAGCCCGGCTTGCTTGAATCCAGTGGCAAAGTGAGCAAGGGACTCACATCTGAGCTTACCCTGCCACACTTATGGCTGCCAAAAGCGGTACAAAAGGGGGTGGTGATGGACGGAGCATCTGAATCAATCAAACACTCAAACCCAGTCAATAGATCTGGGTTTAATCCACCACCGTTCTTTAGCCCACTCTGCCACCCCAGTTCAGACATGGCTATATGCAAATCAGTCTGACCCTGTGCCTCATGGGAACAGTCCAGGCCGAACTGCCAAGCCATTTCTTCCCTGGACCGGAAACAAGCTTCAGAGGACCGGTTTCTGGCATTCCAGCCGTCTTCAGCCCGGCTTGCTTGAATCCAGTGGCAAAGTGAGCAAGGGACTCACATCTGAGCTTACCCTGCCACACTTATGGCTGCCAAAAGCGGTACAAAAGGGGGTGGTGATGGACGGAGCATCTGAATCAATCAAACACTCAAACCCAGTCAATAGATCTGGGTTTAATCCACCACCGTTCTTTAGCCCACTCTGCCACCCCAGTTCAGACATGGCTATATGCAAATCAGTCTGAACCTGTGCCTCATGGGAACAGTCCAGGCCGAACTGCCAAGCCATGTCTTCCCTGGACCGGAAACAAGCTTCCGATGACCGGTTTCAGGCATTCCAGCCATCTTCAGCCCGGCTTGCTTGAATCCAGTGGCAAAGTGAGCAAGGGACTCACGTCTGAGCATACCCTGCCACACTTATGGGGGCCAAAAACAGTACAAAAGGGGGTGGTGATGGTCGGAGCATCTGAATAAATCAAACACTCACACCCAGTCAAAAGATCTGGGTTTAATCCTTCACCGTTCTTTAGCCCACTCTGCCACCCAAGTTCAGACATGGCTATATGCAAATCAGTCTGACCCTGTGCCTCAAGGGAACAGTCCAGCCCGAACTGCCAAGCCATATCTTCCCTGGACCAGAAACAAACTTCCGAGGACCCGTTTCTGGCATTCCAGCAGTCTTCAGCCCGGCTTGCTTGAATCCAGTGGCAAAGTGAGCAAGGGACTCTAGTCTGAGCATACCCTGCCACACTTATGGCTGCCAAAAGCGGTACAAAAGGGGGTGGTGATGGACGGAGCATCTGAATCAATCAAACACTCAAACCCAGTCAATAGATCAGGGTTTAATCCACCACCGTTCTTTAGCCCACTCTGCCACCCCAGTTCAGACATGGCTATATGCAAATCAGTCTGACCCTGTGCCTCAAGGGAACAGTCCAGCCCGAACTGCCAAGCCATGTCTTCCCTGGACGGGAAACAAGCTTCCGAGGACCGGTTTCTGGCATTCCAGCCATCTTCAGCCCGGCTTGCTTGAATCCAGTGGCAAAGTGAGCTGGGACTCACGTCTGAGCATACCCTGCCACACTTATGGCGGCCAAAAGCGGTACAAAAGGGGGCGGTGACGGACAGAGCATCTGAATCAATCAAACACTCAAACCCAGTCAAAATATCTGGGTATAATCCATCACGTTCTTTAGCCCACTCTGCCACCCCAGTTCAGACATGGCTATATGCAAATCACTCTGACCCTGTGCCTCATCAGAACAGTCTAGCCCACACTGCCAAGCCATGTCTTCCTTGGACCGGAAACAAGCTTCCGAGGACCGGTTTCTGGCATTCCAGCCGTCTTCAGCCCGGCTTGCTTGAATCCAGTGGCAATGTGAGCAAGGGACTCACGTCTGAGCATACCCTGCCACACTTATGGTGGCCAAAAGCAGTACAAAAGGGGGTGGTGATGGACGGAGGATCTGAATCAATCAAACACTCACACCCATTCAAAAGATCTGGGTTTAATCCATCACCGTTCTTTAGCCCACTCTGCCACCCCAGTTCAGACATGGCTATATTCAAATCACTCTTACCCTGTGCCTCATGGGAACAGTCCAGCCCGAACTGCCAAGCCATGTCTTCCCTTGACCGGAAACAAGCTTCCGAGGACCAGTTTCTGGCATTCCAGCCGTCTTCAGCCCGGCTTGCTTGAATCCAGTGGCAAAGTGAGCAAGGGACTCACGTCTGAGCATACCCTGCCACATGTATGGCGGCCAAATGCGGTACAAAAGGGGGTGGTGATGGATGGAGCATCTGAATCAATCAAACACTCACACCCAGTCAAAAGATATGGGTTTAATCCATCACCGTTCTTTAGCCCACTCTGCCACCCCAGTTCAGACATGGCTATATGCAAATCAGTCTGGCCCTGTGCCTCATGGGAACAGTCCAGCCCGAACTGCCAAGCCATGACTTCCCTGGACCGGAAACAAGCTTCCGAGGACCGGTTTCTGGCATTCCAGCCGTCTTCAGCCCGGCTTGCTTGAATCCAGTGGCAAAGTGAGCAAGGGACTCACGTCTGAGCATACCCTGCCACACTTATGGCGGCCAAAAGCGGTACAAAAGGGGGTGGTGATGGACAGAGCATCTGAATCAATCAAAAACTCCCACCCAGTCAAAAGATCTGGGTTTAATCCATCACCGTTCTTTAACCCACTCTGCCACCCCAGTTCAGACATGGCTACATGCAAATCAGTCTGACCCCGTGCCTCATGGGAACAGTCCAGCCCGAACTGCCAAGCCATTTCTTCCCTGGACCGGAAACAAGCTTCCGAGGACCGGTTTCTGGCATTCCAGCCGTCTTCAGCCCGGCTTGCTTGAATCCAGTGGCAAAGTGAGCAAGGGACTCACATCTGAGCTTACCCTGCCACACTTATGGCTGCCAAATGCGGTACAAAAGGGGGTGGTGATGGACGGAGTATCTGAATCAATCAAACACTCAAACCCAATCAATAGATCTGGGTTTAATCCACCACCGTTCTTTAGCCCACTCTGCCACCCCAGTTCAGACATGGCTATATGCAAATCAGTCTGACCCTGTGCCTCATGGGAACAGTCCAGGCCGAACTGCCAAGCCATGTCTTCCCTGGACCGGAAACAAGCTTCCGATGACCGGTTTCTGGCATTCCAGCCATCTTCAGCCCGGCTTGCTTGAATCCAGTGGCAAAGTGAGCAAGGGACTCATGTCTGAGCATACCCTGCCACACTTATGGCGGCCAAAAACAGTACAAAAGGGGGTGGTGATGGTCGGAGCATCTGAATAAATCAAACACTCACACCCAGTCAAAAGATCTGGGTTTAATCCTTCACCGTTCTTTAGCCCACTCTGCCACCCAAGTTCAGACATGGCTATATGCAAATCAGTCTGACCCTGTGCCTCACGGGAACAGTCCAGCCCGAACTGCCAAGCCATGTCTTCCCTGGACCAGAAACAAGCTTCCGAGGACCCGTTTCTGGCATTCCAGCAGTCTTCAGCCCGGCTTGCTTGAATCCAGTGGCAAAGTGAGCAAGGGACTCTAGTCTGAGCATACCCTGCCACACTTATGGAGGCCAAAAGCGGTACAAAAGGGGGTGGTGATGGACGGAGCATCTGAATCAATTAAACACTCACACCCAGTCAAAAGATCTGGGTTTAATCCATCACCGTTCTTTAGCCCACTCTGCCACCCCAGTTCAGACATGGCTATATGCAAATCAGTCTGACCCTGTGCCTCATGGGAACAGTCCAGCCCAAACTGCCAAGCCATGTCTTCCCTGGACGGGAAACAAGCTTCCGAGGACCGGTTTCTGGCATTCCAGCCGTCTTCAGCCCGGCTTGCTTGAATCCAGTGGCAAAGTGAGCTGGGACTCACGTCTGAGCATACCCTGCCACACTTATGGCGACCAAAAGCGGTACAAAAGGGGGTGGTGACGGACAGAGCATCTGAATCAATCAAACACTCACACCCAGTCAAAATATCTGGGTATAATCCATCACGTTCTTTAGCCCACTCTGCCACCCCAGTTCAGACATGGCTATATGCAAATCACTCTGACCCTGTGCCTCATCAGAACAGTCTAGCCCACACTGCCAAGCAATGTCTTCCTTGGACCGGAAACAAGCTTCCGAGGACCGGTTTCTGGCATTCCAGCAGTCTTCAGCCCGGCTTGCTTGAATCCAGTGGCAATGTGAGCAAGGGACTCACGTCTGAGCATACCCTGCCACACTTATGGTGGCCAAAAGCAGTACAAAAGGGGGTGGTGATGGACGGAGGATCTGAATCAATCAAACACTCACACCCAGTCAAAGGATCTGGGTTTAATCCCTCACCGTTCTTTAGCCCACTCTGCCAACCCAGTTCAGACATGGCTATATGCAAATCAGTCTGACCCTGTGCCTCATGGGAACATTCCAGCCCAAACTGCCAAGCCATGTCTTCCCTGGACCGGAAACAAGCTTCCGAGGACTGGTTTCTGGCATTCCAGCCGTCTTATGCCCGGCTTGCTTGAATCCAGTGGCAAAGTGAGCTGGGACTCACGTCTGAGCATACCCTGCCACACTTATGGCGGCCAAAAGCAGTACAAAAGGGGGTGGTGATGGACAGAGCATCTGAATCAATCAAACACTCACACCCAGTCAAAAGATCTGGGTATAATTCATCACGTTCCTTAGCCCACTCTGCCACCCCAGTTCAGACATGGCTATATGCAAATCACTCTGACCCTGTGCCTCATGGGAACAGTCCAGCCCACACTGCCAAGCCATGTCTTCCTTGGACCGGAAACAAGCTTCCGAGGACCGGTTTCTGGCATTCCAGCCGTCTTCAGCCCGGCTTGCTTGAATCCAGTGGCAATGTGAGCAAGGGACTCACGTCTGAGCATACCCTGCCACACTTATGGCGGCCAAAAGCAGTACAAAAGGGGGTGGTGATGGACGGAGCATCTGAATCAATCAAACACTCACACCCAGTCAAAAGATCTGGGTTTAATCCCTCACCGTTCTTTAGCCCACTCTGCCACCCCAGTTCAGACATGGCTATATGCAAATCAGTCTGACCCTGTGCCTCATGGGAACATTCCAGCCCAAACTGCCAAGCCATGTCTTCCCTGGACCGGAAACAAGCTTCCGAGGACTGGTTTCTGGCATTCCAGCCGTCTTATGCCCGGCTTGCTTGAATCCAGTGGCAAAGTGAGCTGGGACTCACGTCTGAGCATACCCTGCCACACTTATGGCGGCCAAAAGCGGTACAAAAGGGGGTGGTGATGGACAGAGCATCTGAATCAATCAAACACTCACACCCAGTCAAAAGATCTGGGTATAATCCATCACGTTCCTTAGCCCACTCTGCCACCCCAGTTCAGACATGGCTATATGCAAATCACTCTGACCCTGTGCCTCATGGGAACAGTCCAGCCCACACTGCCAAGCCATGTCTTCCTTGGACCGGAAACAAGCTTCCGAGGACCGGTTTTTGGCATTCCAGCCGTCTTCAGCCCGGCTTGCTTGAATCCAGTGGCAATGTGAGCAAGGGACTCACGTCTGAGCATACCCTGCCACACTTATGGCGGCCAAAAGCAGTACAAAAGGGGGTGGTGATGGACGGAGCATCTGAATCAATCAAACACTCACACCCATTCAAAAGATCTGGGTTTAATCCATCACCGTTCTTTAGCCCACTCTGCCACCCCAGTTCAGACATGGCTATATTCAAATCACTCTTACCCTGTGCCTCATGGGAACAGTCCAGCCCGAACTGCCAAGCCATGTCTTCCCTTGACCGGAAACAAGCTTCCGAGGACCAGTTTCTGGCATTCCAGCCGTCTTCAGCCCGGCTTGCTTGAATCCAGTGGCAAAGTGAGCAAGGGACTCACGTCTGAGCATACCCTGCCACATGTATGGCGGCCAAAAGCGGTACAAAAGGGGGTGGTGATGGATGGAGCATCTGAATCAATCAAACACTCACACCGAGCCAAAAGATATGGGTTTAATCCATCACCATTCTTTAGCCCACTCTGCCACCCCAGTTCAGACATGGCTATATGCAAATCTGTCTGGCCCTGTGCCTCATGGGAACAGTCTAGCCCGAACTGCCAAGCCATGACTTCCCTGGACCGGAAACAAGCTTCCGAGGACAGGTTTCTTGCATTCCAGCCATCTTCAGCCCGACTTGCTTGAATCCAGTGGCAAAGTGAGCAAGGGACTCACGTCTCAGCATACCCTGCCACACTTATGGCGGCCAAAAGCGGTACAAAAGGGGGTGGTGATGGACGGAGCATCTGAATCAATCAAAAACTCCCACCCAGTCAAAAGATCTGGGTTTAATCCATCAACGTTCTTTAGCCCACTCTGCCACCCCAGTTCAGACATGGCTATATGCAAATCAGTCTGACCCTGTGCCTCATGGGAACAGTCCAGCCCGAACTGCCAAGCCATGTCTTCCCTGGACTAGAAACAAGCTTCCGAGGACCGGTTTCTGGCATTCCAGCCGTCTTCAGCCCGGCTTGCTTGAATCCAGTGGCAAAGTGAGCAAGGGACTCACGTCTGAGCTTACTCTGCCACACTTATGGCTGCCAAAAGCGGTACAAAAGGGGGTGGTGATGGACGGAGCATCTTAATCAATCAAACACTCACACCCAGTCAATAGATCTGGGTTTAATCCACCACCGTTCTGTAGCCCACTCTGCCACCCCAGTTCAGACATGGCTATATGCAAATCAGTCTCACCCTGTGCCTCATGGGAACAGTCCAGCCCGAACTGCCAAGCCATGTCTTCCCTGGACCGGAAACAAGCTTCCGAGGACCGGTTTCTGGCATTCCAGCCGTCTTCAGCCCGGCTTGCTTGAATCCAGTGGCAAAGTGAGCAAGGGACTCACGTCTGAGCATACCCTGCCACATGTATGGCAGCCAAAAGCGGTACAAAAGGGGGTGGTGATGGACGGAGCATCTGAATCAATCAAACACTCACACCCAGTCAAAAGATCTGGGTTTAATCCATCACCGTTCTTTAGCCCACTCTGCCACCCCAGTTCAGACATGGCTATATGCAAATCAGTCTGACCCTGTGCCTCATGGGAACAGTCCAGCCCAAACTGCCAAGCCATGTCTTCCCTGGACGGGAAACAAGCTTCCGAGGACCGGTTTCTGGCATTCCAGCCGTCTTCAGCCCGGCTTGCTTGAATCCAGTGGCAAAGTGAGCAAGGGACTCACGTCTAAGGATACCCTGCCACACTTATGGCGGCCAAAAGCGGTACAAAAGGGGGTGGTGATGGACCGAGCATCTGAATCAATCAAACACTCACACCCAGTCAAAAGATCTGGGTTTAATAAATCACTGTTCTTTAGCCCACTCTGCCACCCCAGTTCAGACATGGCTATAAGCAAATCAGTCTGACCCTGTGCCTCATGGGAACAGTCCTGCCCGAAATGCCAAGCCATGTCTTCCCTGGACTGGAAACAAGCTTCCGAGGACCAGTTTCTGGCATTCCAGCCGTCTTCAGCCCGGCTTGCTTGAATCCAGTGTCAAAGTGAGCAAGGGACTCACGTCTGAGCATACCCTGCCACACTTATGGCGGCCAAAAGCGGTACAAAAGTGGGTGGTGATGGACGGAGCATCTGAATCAATCAAACACTCACACCCAGTCAAAAGATCTGGGTTTAATCCCTCACCGTTCTTTAGCCCACTCTGCCACCCTAGTTCAGACATGGCTATATGCAAATCAGTCTGACCCTGTGCCTCATGGGAACATTCCAGCCCAAACTGCCAAGCCATGTCTTCCCTGGACCGGAAACAAGCTTCCGAGGACTGGTTTCTGGCATTCCAGCCGTCTTATGCCTGGCTTGCTTGAATCCAGTGGCAAAGTGAGCTGGGACTCACGTCTGAGCATACCCTGCCACACTTATGGCGGCCAAAAGCGGTACAAAAGGGGGTGGTGATGGACAGAGCATCTGAATCAATCAAACACTCACACCCAGTCAAAAGATCTGGGTATAATCCATCACGTTCCTTAGCCCACTCTGCCACCCCAGTTCAGACATGGCTATATGCAAATCACTCTGACCCTGTGCCTCATGGGAACAGTCCAGCCCACACTGCCAAGCCATGTCTTCCTTGGACCGGAAACAAGCTTCCGAGGACCGGTTTCTGGCATTCCAGCCGTCTTCAGCCCGGCTTGCTTGAATCCAGTGGCAATGTGAGCAAGGGACTCACGTCTGAGCATACCCTGCCACACTTATGGCGGCCAAAAGCAGTACAAAAGGGGGTGGTGATGGACGGAGCATCTGAATCAATCAAACACTCACACCCATTCAAAAGATCTGGGTTTAATCCATCACCGTTCTTTAGCCCACTCTGCCACCCCAGTTCAGACATGGCTATATTCAAATCACTCTTACCCTGTGCCTCATGGGAACAGTCCAGCCCGAACTGCCAAGCCATGTCTTCCCTTGACCGGAAACAAGCTTCCGAGGACCAGTTTCTGGCATTCCAGCCGTCTTCAGCCCGGCTTGCTTGAATCCAGTGGCAAAGTGAGCAAGGGACTCACGTCTGAGCATACCCTGCCACATGTATGGCGGCCAAAAGCGGTACAAAAGGGGGTGGTGATGGATGGAGCATCTGAATCAATCAAACACTCACACCCAGCCAAAAGATATGGGTTTAATCCATCACCATTCTTTAGCCCACTCTGCCACCCCAGTTCAGACATGGCTATATGCAAATCCGTCTGGCCCTGTGCCTCATGGGAACAGTCCAGCCCGAACTGCCAAGCCATGACTTCCCTGGACCGGAAACAAGCTTCCGAGGACCGGTTTCTTGCATTCCAGCCGTCTTCAGCCCGACTTGCTTGAATCCAGTGGCAAAGTGAGCAAGGGACTCACGTCTCAGCATACCCTGCCACACTTATGGCGGCCAAAAGCGGTACAAAAGGGGGTGGTGATGGACGGAGCATCTGAATCAATCAAAAACTCCCACCCAGTCAAAAGATCTGGGTTTAATCCATCAACGTTCTTTAGCCCACTCTGCCACCCCAGTTCAGACATGGCTATATGCAAATCAGTCTGACCCTGTGCCTCATGGGAACAGTCCAGCCCGAACTGCCAAGCCATGTCTTCCCTGGACTGGAAACAAGCTTCCGAGGACCGGTTTCTGGCATTCCAGCCGTCTTCAGCCCGGCTTGCTTGAATCCAGTGGCAAAGTGAGCAAGGGACTCACGTCTGAGCTTACCCTGCCACACTTATGGCTGCCAAAAGCGGTACAAAAGGGGGTGGTGATGGACGGAGCATCTGAATCAATCAAACACTCACACCCAGTCAATAGATCTGGGTTTAATCCACCACCGTTCTGTAGCCCACTCTGCCACCCCAGTTCAGACATGGCTATATGCAAATCAGTCTGACCCTGTGCCTCATGGGAACAGTCCAGCCCGAACTGCCAAGCCATGTCTTCCCTGGACCGGAAACAAGCTTCCGAGGACCGGTTTCTGGCATTCCAGCCGTCTTCAGCCCGGCTTGCTTGAATCCAGTGGCAAAGTGAGCAAGGGACTCACGTCTGAGCATACCCTGCCACATGTATGGCAGCCAAAAGCGGTACAAAAGGGGGTGTTGATGGACGGAGCATCTGAATCAATCAAACACTCACACCCAGTCAAAAGATCTGGGTTTAATCCATCACCGTTCTTTAGCCCACTCTGCCACCCCAGTTCAGACATAGCTATATGCAAATCAGTCTGGCCCTGTGCCTCATGGGAACAGTCCAGCCCGAACGGCCAAGCCATGTCTTCCTTGGACCGGAAACAAGCTTCCGAGGACCAGTTTCTGGCATTCCAGCCGTCTTCAGCCCGGCTTGCTTGAATCCAGTGGCAAAGTGAGCAAGGGACTCACGTCTGAGCATACCCTGCTACACTTATGGCGGCCAAAAGCGGTACAAAAGGGGGTGGTGATGGACGGAGCATCTGAATCAATCAAACACTCACACCCAGTCAAAAGATCTGGGTTTAATCCATCACCGTTCTTTAGCCCACTCAGCCACCCCAGTTCAGACATGGCTATATGCAAATCAGTCGGACCCTGTGCCTCATGGGAACAGTCCAGCCCGAACTGCCAAGCCATGTCTTCCTTGGACCGGAAACAAGCTTCCGAAACCGGTTTCTGGCATTCCAGCCGTCTTCAGCCTGGCTTGCTTGAATCCAGTGGCAAAGTGAGCAAGGGACTCACGTCTGAGCATACCCTGCCACACTTATGGCGGCCAAAAGCAGTACAAAAGGGGGTCGTGATGGACGGAGCATCTGAATCAATCAAACACTCACACCCAGTCAAAAGATCTGGGTTTAATCCATCACTGTCCTTTAAGTGTAGGCTGAAAGTTGTACGTGTGAGTTTAAAGTGAGCTTTGTGTTTGCACATGTGTAGGGTGAGCAGTGTTTATAGCGTGTAGGATGAGTGACGTGCCCACACAGGTACATAGGGGGTGCCCGCATGAAAGTAATAGCGTGCCTGCCTGAGTGAAGGGGAGATGTGTGCCTATGTGAGTATAGGATGCGGTATATTAAAGCAAGACATATTGGCAATATTTGTTTATGATTTAGATGAGATCTACGTCCCTAAGGTTTTGCAAACTACGTGTAAAGGAATAAACAAAAAAAACTCAGGTTTGCAGTACAGGTTGGGGTGGCGCTTTCTTCTGAGCACCTGTTAGGGAGCATATCTTTGGATCCCCACTTTCTTATGGCAATCACCAAGATATGCACTAGCTGTGATTTATAGTAGCACAATACTAGAATGAAATTTAGAGGCTGGGGTCTTCAATCAAGACAGATTTTTCATCAAATGGTGGAAACTTGCATCACTGCTTTATGCCCTTAAGCAGTCCCCCATCCTATCGTCAGTCTAAGTATATAAGGGGCATATTATCAAGCAGGGCGTTAAAAATGATTGCTGTTTTAGTGGCAGAAAACTGCTGCTAAAGCGCCGATAATGGGCATGATAATATGGCTTTGTGAATTCCAATAGAAACCCATGTTCTGGTGTGAGCATGGGCTTCTATTGGAATTCTCCAGGGCATATTATCAAGCCCATTATCACCACTTTAGCAGCAGATTTCTGCCGCTAAAACAGCGATAATTTTAACGCCCTGCTTGATAATATGCCCCTTAGTCACTAAATGGTAAATGATCTCATGACAAGGATAACGTGATTGGCAGTTGGAGGTCTGGGTTCGCCTGAGTCTGAGCATGACTTCTCTTTGAAGAAGGGACAATGGCACTACATATTTCGTGAATATTGGGCTTTTGCATTGAGGATCCATTTGGTACGTTAGGTAGTTTAGCGAACGCTCGGTGGTAAAAAATTAAGCAAAAAGTACATCCATGTTACAGAGCAATCACAGAGACTGTAGTTATGGTCAAGACGGGACTTTCATAGGAAATAGTATTTTTTATTCCCTAAGACATTTCGTGAAATTTGATGAATCTGCTCAAAGTTTAGCTGACACTTGACCTGTTCAGTGTAGGCTTTTTATCCTCAAATTGCAAATATTTGAAGTAATATGTCAAGTCATTTTTCGTTTTCTGCCATTTTGAATGGGATTGCATTAAACATGGCATGAAGATAGAGCTTTACTCAGTATCACCCTTTTTGATGCCTGTTGTAAATTTAATCAGTTTTGTTGGAGCACTTGTAGTACAGAAAAATGTCAGGCAAGCTGTCATGGCTCAGTTTTTTATGTTTGTGAATTTGGATTCATAGCGGATCGAGGGTAAACTTTAAAAAATGTTATCATCGGGTTGATCAAGGGAGAATGTTTTCATTTTTTTACCAGACTTGTCAGCAATATGACTGGTCGGCAATGACAGGAAAATGTTGTGTTTTCAATTACACAGTATGATGAATCAGCAGCTACTTGCATGATCCTGTGTCAAAGAAGGAATATTTACAAGGTGAAATGAGTCGGAGGAACATTCCTTTCCCTGTGATGATTTGTTGTGGGTCACAGAAAGGCTGCTCCTGCTCTCATATGTTTAAAATATCATTTTGTATCAAGTGATTCATGGATCAAAATGCAAAAACACAGATCCCAATAATTCATGTCGGTGTAGTAGATTACAGACGGCATGTAAGGCACCGATTTGGTTTGCATAGCTTATTTCAGTGCCACTAACTAAAATACATTAATAAAAATAGCTCTGTACTAAAGTGGGCAATCCATAAACCACCTACTGTGCCCAAAAAAACTCTCTTGAAGGGTTGTTACAGTAAAGATACAAAACCTAAACTCACCAAATCCCTCTAGCTAAAGTGTATTGGATGTGGACTACTGGTAGAGCAAAGCTTTACAAAAATATTAGTAAGGAATGTCAAGGGGTTGGCACTATTAAACTTGGCATAGCCAAATTAACCCAAACTATGCCCATGTGTCCATCATAGGTCAAGCGGAGAGAAATTACATCATGGCACACGGTTCTGCTCACTAACTGATCAGTGATAACTGTAGATCCTGTGAGCGATGTGGATTACAACGCCCTCCCTTACCAAATGTCAGCACTGTGATGGATACCCATTTGTGAACTACATAAGCAAGGGGACTGAGAGTGTGAGGGAAAGAAATATTGGAGATCAGTGAATCCCAAGCTGCCTGCAATGAGCACCTTCTCTCTCTTTGTATAAGTCTAGCACACCAATAAACTAACCAATAAAATGTATAAATGTTTATTTATGTACAAAAAGTCCAGTTAGGACATCCCAATTTACTGCGCTCTTGGTAGTAGTCAAAATCCTAAATTATCAATTTCCAGCCAATATGTTAATCATTTCAGGAGACTTTAACGTGCATTTGCTATCCAAAAACCGAGCTGACAAACCAAGCAGAGCATTCAGATGTGCCATTCTTACTTAGCCTAATATATATAATCTTACGCTATTACAGGAAGACGTACAAAATACTACTGAGAGCATTCCAACATTTAAAATGTCACGGCAACATTCTATTATTGAGTTTACTATCATCTCAAAGGGATCTTGCATCCTCTCTCCATGATTATCAAGTGATCCCCAGAATAGAAAGCGACCATAAATAATGTCACTGGTACCATTGGTTCATCATTTGCCTGAGTCAAGGTCTATGGTAACCGGGTCAAAGGATTGTAACATGAAAAGGTTAGTGTGGGACTCGACAAATCAGATGTAACTATGGGCATTTATAGAACTTGGATTTGCTACAGCACTAACCGAGAAAAGACAAGGGAAGTTAATGGTTAAAATCTGGTGCTGTTTTTCTGCTTCCCTGTTCGATCACTTTCCTTCTACAACAGCATCAAGAGGGTACACACAAGGCCAAAAAGATCAGGATGTCATTCATCTGGGTTTCACCAGCCAAAAAGGGAACCCAATAAATCAACACAGGCCATCTTCAGGCAATTAATTGTGCTCTAAAATCTTTGAAATTGTGCAATTTAACAAGATTGAGAAGAACATACAAAACCGAAATATGGAAAGCCAAACAAACATATCATGGAGGTATATGGACTAAGTTGCACAATGCCTGCATAACAAAAAATCTTAAAGCATTCTGGGGTCTTCTAAATAATCTTGAATATGGTAGTAGAAGAACGAACAGTGCTAACATTCCTGAACCATGCTGGGCATCCTTCGTTCTCAACTTATACAGGGCCTCTTCAGACACAGCTTTGAGTAGTAACATCAATCATCATATTTCAAGTCCACTGAGTAATGGAAATAGTGGAAATAACAAAAATTATCAATATCGTAATGAAGCTAAATTACTAGCTATGGAGATATGGCAAGCAGATCAAGTCAAAGCGGCAATAAGCAGGATTAGATCAAATGGTGCACCAGGACCCGACGGGACCCCGAACATTGGGGCATATTATCAAGGGGGTTTATCTCCGCTTTTTTGGCTTTAAAAGCCAAGAAAGCGGAGATAAAATTATCTCTCTATTACCTAGCTGTAGCTAACACCAGTTAGCGACAGCTAGTAGGAGATAGCGACCATCTTGGGCCCCGCTTTGCATGTCAGTGAAACTTATCACTAATGACATGCAAAGTGGGCGTGCCAAGATGTTAGCGACTGGAAACAGTCGCTAACATCGCTATCTCCTATTACCAACTTTTGGAGATATTCGTGATAAGCGCGAATATCTCCAAAAGTTAACACCTGCCCCTGAGCAGTTCTTAGCCATGTTATCCAATGGTAGATGGATAACATGGCTACGAGCATTTCCTCTGTAATGCATGAATATCGCTGACTTTTCAGCGATATTCATGCATTTCGGCCGATTTTTATCGCTTAGGAGATAAACCTTGATAATAGCAAGGTTCCTAAGCGATAAAAATCGCCGCAGCTCGGCGATAAAAATATTGCCGCTAAGCCAACATAGCGATAATTATCGCTAGTTGTTGGTTCTGTCTTCAAGGCAAAGATAGATCTCTGGTCAGAAATCCTGATGCCTTTGTTCAATGACGTTTTAAAATCTAAAATGGTTCTTGAATCATGGCAGGGAAGTATAATCCTGCCAACTTATTAAAGTGGCCCACAAGACAATAAAGCTAATTATAGGCTGATTTCCCTATCAGATGTGGAGATAAAAGTCTTCTCAAGTTGTCTGCTCAATGATTTGGAAGAATGGGCCACTAAAGAAAAAATTATACCAATATTCCAAACTGGTTTTTAAAGGGGTGAGTCAACAACTACGAACTTGACCTTAATGGCTTTATTGGCCGAAAAAGCAAAGTATAAAAGGTAAAAGTTCTATATTTGTTTTGTTAATCAAATGGCCGCTTTTGATTTCGTCCCCCGTAATTTAATTTGGGCAAAGTTATCTACATGGAGCATCCCAAACCAACTGTTTGACATGTTTATATTTCTATACTCCAATACGTGGGTCCAAGTTAAAGTGGTGGATGGTAGTTGCATAACTCGCCGATTTGAAACACATAGTGGTCTTAAACAAGGTTGTGTCTTACCCCCATGTCTTTTTAATCTTGTTACGGCCGATTTACTGTCACATTTTAAAAATGTTAATGCTCATATGGGCCGGGATGCCCGCCTCCCCCTCCCAACACCAATTCCCCATGGGAGGAGACAGACACAAGTTTGAACTTTTGGAAGGCGGGGGGAGTTACCCCCCCCCCCGGCCGTATTTATTAAAATATGAAACAAAATTTAAAACTTTAAATTAAAAACGTTTCATGAATCATGTACAATTTTACTTCCATTACATTTTGATGAAGACAAGTTCTTTGGCTAACCTTAACAAATCTCTAATACATAGGTTTCCTAGCCGAGTCTAGCATCCTGAAAATGCATAACATTCTAAAATAAAATTGTACATCCTAGCATTAAGGGCCAACGGCAAGGTCTTAACCGGTGTCAAATCCCTACTACCAAATTCCCGCCCTCACGGTGTGAGTGGCGCATGCGCAGAGGACTTTACCCTGCTGCCAACTGTAACTTCCCTTGTCGTGGGGGCCCCCTTTCACTCGACGCCATCTTAAAGGTCGTCCGAGTTCTCGTGCGAGGTATCCGTAAGAAGGACAGCGTGGACTCCCCCCCTTCCCCACACTCTCTTCCGCCAGAGCGGATATCCGGCCCCCGGGAAATTCGTAGGAGGGGCATATAGCCGTCTCCCCCTGGGAGGGGCCTATGGCCGTCTCCCTCTAGGCGACCCATCCGTAGTGGGTGCCGCCTCCCCGTGGGAGGAGCCAATGGCCGCCTCCCCCAGGGCGCTCCCATCCGTACTGGGTGGCGCCCCCCCTAGGGACCTTGAAATCACTGCTCACCGATCATGACCTTACCGCCACAGGCCGGATAGTTGACCGACTATCCGGCCCCCCACATCTCCTAAAGGTCATGTCTCCTCAATGCCACTAGCCATGCTGTGAAGTCTCCTATGAGTAAATCATTCCCGGCCCTGGACAGGTGAACCCCATCATTCAAATAACAGTGATCGCCCCGAATACACCCATGGGGAATGCTTTGTAATGCGCGGAGCGAAACAATTTCTCAATTTTGTTGTTGACCCTCTTTACCGAGTGGTTCAACGCCGACACAGAGATACCCCCCGCCAGATTCTTCTGGGGATCATGTGGGACCAGGCAATCGTACACCCCGGGAGCCTCTTAGCCAACCAGCTGACTGCCGACAATATGTGTTCTACTAACACCCGTCTTCCCAGTCTTACCAAGTCATTGCCTCCCAGATGTACTATGATTACAGATGGCGGTGACCTTTGCCGCCCTAAGAGTTCCTCCACAAAGGTTTGAAATTGGTCAAAACAGAGGCCTCCCTTCCCATGGAAGGTCACTCTGAACCCGTATTCCCCAGATGCGTGAGTCGCGTCACCTGCCTTGAATACGTCCCCAGCACACCTCACGTATGAGTGGCCCACGACCCATACCACTTGATCTCCAGTCGGTGATCCTTGACCGCTGGCCCTCTGGTGTTGGGCCGATCCCAATTTTCGCCCCGCGTCACAGGCTTGCGAAACTGTAATCCAAACAAAAGACAACAGGCGTGAGAGCATTTCATCAGTCTTTTACAACATGTGCAATCGCACATACCTCTTGAAATAGTTCGAGGACCAATGGCCTAACTGTTTCACTTCTGCCGTACCCAGACCCCGAGCGGTAGCCTCAGTAGCGGCCCCTATTCTGAATGAGTGGGTCCTAAAATCGCACGGGTTCAAGCCCGCTGCAGCAATCGTAATTGCCAGCACCCTCCGAAACTGAAATCTCGTCAACGGGGTGCCGTCCTTGTGTCTAAGCAGGGCCCCCCCCCCCATGTTGTCGACCTCTGTGCCAGGTAGTCCTCTAAATACCTTATGGGACAACTGGGGCTCCCTCGGGCGCGCGGCAAAACCACACTAATCCCCAAAGCTTCCTGGTCTGTCTTGGACCTGGCTCTCGAGATCAACAGAGAATCACCCCGTAATTGAACATGATCCCTGCATAGACCTCCCTCCACATCCTTCTTGTTCCTTGCTATGAGTTCACTTACCCGCATGGCCCCATGGAATGCCAATGCGAAAGCCGCTCGGAACAGAATTACCTCGCTGGGCGAGGAGCATGTCTCATCCAGTTTTGCTAGTAGCAAGGACAATCTGTCTAGCCCAATCGGGTGCCTTGTATCTTGTCCGCGACCTTCCAGGCGCTGCCAACCGCGGAGTGCCTTCCTGACTAAGAAGGAACCCGTCGGGTCCCGTATCCCATGGAGCTGTGCCATGAATGATATGGCTGCCCTATATCTGTTGGCGGTTGCCGCCGATCGGCCTTCCTTATGAAGTGCCACCAAAAACCCGAGGAAGGATTCTTCCTGCCCCCAGCCATGTCCCCCTACCGGCCCTAAGAAGGCGCAGTATGAACGAAACGCTCCCTCATAAGCTTTTCTCGTCCTGGGCGCTAAACTGGCTGCCACAAGGTCTTGTAATCCGGGGCACCGATCTGCCATAGTGCTTCGGGGAACGGTGCCGCCACTAGTTCCGCTGTGGGTAGATAAACCCTGAAAGCCAGCATGTGTGAACGAGAGAGTGCATCAGCTGCATTATTCAGTACACCTGGCACATGTTTTGCCCTGAATTGTACATTCAATCTCATGCATCGCAATACAATTTCTTTCAACAGTCTCAAGATCCACTTGCAGCGTGCAGCCTGGTGGTTAATACACTCGACCACCGTCATGTTGTCTGACCAAAACACCACTGAGCGGTTTCTAAAATCTTCCGGCCATGCCAACAGAGCCACCCAAATGGGGAATAGCTCCAAGAACTCAATGTTACCTGTTAGGCCACTTGAGTGCCACCACGCCGGCCATGTTTGCGCCGACCATCGGTTACCAAAGATCGCGCCAAATCCCACACTCCCAGCCGAGTCGGTCCACAAGCCCAGTTCGTCCGACGATGCTGGGGGTTTGTTCCACGCCACTTGACCGTTGAAATCCGCCAGGAATGCTAACCAAATGCGCATGTCCTGGCGAACCTCTGCCGACAGTCTAGTGCGGTGGTGACCTTCCCTCAGGCCCACCATAGCTTGTGCTATGGAACGTGAGAAAGGGCGAGCCATCGGTATTACTTTTAAGGCAAAATTAAGCTGACCCACTGTCTGTTGTAACTGATGTAGGGTCACCTTGTCTTTACGGAGACATTGTATCAAGGAAGCCCTGAACTTGGCCACCTTTTCAATTGGCAGACGGAAACACCCTTCCATTGAGTCCAGCTCAATCCCCAGAAACTCCAGTGAGGTCGATGGCCCCACCATCTTACCTGGCGCCAATGGGACCCCAAACTCCCGCATGAGTGTGCAGAACTCCTGCAGTGTTTGCGCACATTCCGGAGTGCCCGCCGGACCTAGAAAAAGGAAATCATCCAAATAATGCATTACCTGTCTATGCCCTGTGGCCTCGGTGAACGCCCATTCCAAAAAGGAGCTAAACATTTCAAAATAGTCACATGAAATTGAACAACCCATGGGCATACATTTATCCATGTAATATTTCCCTTGGAACGTGAATCCCAGCAAGCGCTGGTCCTGAGGGTGTACCGGGAGCAACCTGAATGCAGATTCGATGTCTGATTTTGCCAACAGTGCACCGGGGCCCAGGCGATTCAACAGAACTACTGCATCATCAAACGATGTGTATCTAACTGAGCAAACCTCAGGGTCAATAGCCCCATTTACCGAGGCCCCCTTAGGGGCCGATAGATTGTGGATTAGTCTATACTCCCCCGGATCTTTCTTTAGAACCATTCCTAAAGGTGAACATACACATTCCGGAACTGGCGGGCAGGCAAATGGCCCCGTTACCCACCCCAAGCTGACTTCCTTCGCTATTTTCCTGACGGCCACCGCCGGGTTGTGCTGGATAGACAGTTGGTTCTTACAGAAGGGGCTCCCCCGAAAATTTCCCGCCGGGATTCTGAAGCCATACAGAAAGCCATTTCTCAAAATCCCGGTGGATACATGATCCGGGTATCAGCCAGGGGGTCAAAGCCAAGATATCAATGGGCAAAGATGTTTGCTTCCAAGGCACCACTCAATCCTGCTTGGATCCCCCTTTTCCTCCCGCACCATTGGACTTGGATCGACAGCTAGTTTCTGGGTGTGAGGAATTCCCACAGCCCGAACAAGCATGCCGGAACCTACACGTTCCTTGAGGTCTGTTACAGGTTCCTTTGTTGAATCCCCAACAAACCCCCGCTTGCCTCCATTCCCGCCGGACCTGGGGTGCGGCTCCCCTCCGGCGTTCGCCCGAAAGGGCTGTGCCGGCTTATGTTGGAATGTCCCAGAGACGCTCGTGCTTGGTACCGACGCACCCACCGGTCCAGGCAAAAGCTGGTTATGCCACGACACCGTGTCCAGACAATCCCATGTCAAAGCCTCGTTAAACTCTTTTGCTTTTCTAAAGGTGACGTCATAACCCTTCCATTCATTTCCCCCGTACATTGCATAGAAATTCATGATCCTGTTCTGATAACATGATAAATCGGGCAACACTTCTGGTTTACGCTCACCCATAACTGCCCTAAAAATAGAAAAGGCCCTGACCCAGTTCACCATGGTCTCATCGACCCTGAATTCCGCCATCTTGGCTCGCCATACGCTGGGGTGCCACAAATCTTTCTGGGTTTTTACATATTCTACCTCACGATGGTCAGTCAAAAGTGAAAACATGTTGATGTATTTATCTCCCCATATCATCTCTTTCGTAGCCATGGGAATGTGCTGTGATAAACGTTCCCGCCTCGAAGGCACTGAACTCTCCCCCACCAATGGCAATGGTCTCTTACCGGGTTCAGCCGTCTTCCCAGCCGTGTCCACTGCCTTCGCTCGACCGTCCGTCGTGACCCCCGTCGCTACCTGTGGTGGAATAAAAGGTACATTCGCCGTCTCGGCATCCCTTGACTGCCGCAACTGCTCAATAATTAATCTGGCTTCTTCAGCCGAATCGCCCGCCGTCACTGATCCCCCAGCTCCTTTCTTTAGCCAATTTAATACTGCTGCTAACTGAAGCGCTAGTTCCGGGGGCATGTGGTCATCCCCTATTGGCGTTATCACTACGGGGATTGGTAAACCCCCATCCGGACCTGGTACCAGGCTATCTACCGGCGCGACTGGATTGTCTATGCCTGGGCTCGATGGAGGCCCTTCTGGGACTGGGACCTCCCTGGAACCCGCCCTCCCCTTATTCCTCTTACCCTTACCCCCTGGGGCGACATTCGGCAAGGCCGGTTCCAAGACTTTTTTAGGCCGCCCCGAGGGGGTGTTCTGGGCCGCCATCTGCTTCTTGATGGCCGCTAAGCCCTGATCGATGTCATCCACTTTACCCATCTTCCGGTCCATCACCGCTACTCGGTTCACCAAGGTGCGTAGCATCCTCTCCATCTCGGAGCTCTTTCCCGCCTTCTTGCCAGACATGACATCGGTTACTCCGTCCGACTTGATCCACAAGGGTGACTCGATCTTCCACACGCCTGACACTGAAAGAGAAATAACAAAGATTACAAGTTCTCAAAATTGCCGCGTGTTCCTTCGAGGGCTCACGAGCGACGAGTGGTGCAGCCTTCAGAGCACTGGAACAAGAGGAAGCTTCGTTGGATTCCCTCTCTATTTATCCATCAGCGGGAGGGCGGGGGCCCGCCTCAGGTACGCCCATCCGTGCGCGGACTTCCGGGAGGGTGTTTAGGACACCCCCTTCTGGGCGGGAAGGGCGTGCTCCGGCTACGCCGCTTTGGGCATACCAGCCGAGACACGCCCCCCGCCCACAACGGTTTCCCGGGGGGATCGGGGCACCCATCCATACGTTCGGGGGACCGAGTGGTCTTCCCTTTCCATTCGCCTATCTTTGCAGGACACAATGTAAAATATTTACAGTATGGAAACAATGTCATACTGTTAAATCACACTGCTATACGTCTACGTAGACTTATAGATTAATTTAATAACTATATATTAGCCAATGGTTTATTGATGAACACCAAAAATAATGACGATTGGTTCAATCAAATCAGACATGAGAGTATGGAATATTATTGATGGGCTAAATATTGAAACTGTAACATTTTATAAATATTTGGGTATTGCATTTGATGGCAGACTGTCTTTTAAACAGCATTTTCTTAACTTAAAAGCAAAAGCTACAGTGTTGTCTTTTGCATTTAAAAAGCAGAGAGACACGTTGGCATGTCCGAACCACAAGCATTTACTCAAGGTAATTAAAGCAAAGTTGATTCCCTCCCTGGCCTATAGGTCAGTGATGTTTCAAGGTAAAGATTCAAAAATTCTTGATTTTATTTATTTTAAAAAAATGTATTAAAAAATTCTTTATAATCTACAAATAAAAGTTTTTAAATCGCTCTTCAGGGTTCAAAAGAATATCTGGAATGCCAATGTCAGATTGGAATTTTAGTTTGAAAAGACAAACTTTAATAAGACAATCTGCATTTTTCAAATCGTTATATCCATTCTTTTGTTCTGACCAAGGCACACTATCAAACCATTGCCAGCAGGAAATAATTAAACCAGGGCGTAGCTCGCGAAGTAGCGATACGCGTAGCTATGTGAAGTGCACTTCGCACTACGCAAACTACACATAGCTCTAGGCAAACTGCGTAGTACCCTTTTCGCACTTTGCAAGATGCCGTTTTCAATGATTGAACAGTGCGTACAAGCATCCATCACTGTGCAATCATTGAAAATGGCATCTTGCACAGTGCGAGCTGTAGTTTTCTGCCGCTAGAGGAGATTTTTACTCGAGCGGCAGCTTTCTCAACGCGGACTAGGATTTTCTCATTTCGAGAGATTGCGAGCATACGCGACCACGCGCAATGAGAAACCTGACCTCCTCGCGTTGAGAATCTCGCCGGGAGGTTTATTTTCCACGCTCGCGATAGGCAACTTGATGTTGCTGATCACGAACGAGGAAAAAGTTTCACCAGGATGTCATTTCGCTTGCTCGCGTTCGCCAACTTCATGTTGAAGAGTGCTAGCAAGCAAAAAATGGCCGCTGCTCTACGCTACGCGTGTTCGCACTGTGCTACGTGCAGTTTGCGTACTGCGAAGTTGAGCAAACTTCGCAAACTACACGAGTGTAGCGTAGTGCTTTGGCCAGGCCTAGAAATAATGTGGTATGAGCACACTAAGGGTTGAAGATCTTATTTAACGGAGAGCCTAAACCATTTTAAGTCTCAGCCCATTGAAAATGTAGCTAGAAATAAATCGGTGTTCACAAAGACACTAAATCAATCAGCTAACTTCTTATTGACTTTATTGGACAAGGATGAGTTCGCTAAAAAAAGCCATGCTTGGTCAGTTATCAACTCATTTACAAAATTGGAGCCACAATTCTACCTTATTTCCCATTTAAATCCGTTTTTAAGAGATAACTTTTTGCTGCTACGATTTGGGAAATCTCCTACAAAGGATGGAACTCCCTCATTGGTACAAAATTGGCCCACAATCAGCTGTAGGTAATGTCGTTTTTATAATGAATCTCTATTGCATATAGTATCCATTTGTCGTCAACTGTTAGAAGAGAGGAAAGCCCTATTAAAATCCATTCTTAAAGGAATCGGGGTGAGAACATGTCGCCAAGCAATTAGAACTTGTCTTTCTGGGAGATCGGCTTGTTTTACTACACAGTTTGTAAAGATTATTCTTATTGCAGAAAGAAAGTTAACCTCAGAGTGTGCCATCTGATATTAGGGGTAGTATGTGATAACTTATAATCTGTTTTTTTTTTCAATTATGCTGTCAGTCCCAAAGATGCTGATTGTCAACAGTATTTCCATAATTGTATCTTGAAGTTGCACGTATGGCTCATATATTAAAATCTTACAACTTTTAATCACCTGAAGTAACTGGGTATAATCCTAATCATTAATTACTTACTTGTTCGGTGTAGGTTCTTTTGTGAGCAAGATGTTACCCTTTTAATTTAACTAGATAGAATGTTGTTTGAATCAAGAAATGCTTCTTTGGGGGGAACTGCACAGTGGCACTTTAACAACTGCACTTTAACTATGTCACTTTAATCTATGAATCTTAAGAAAGGGGTAGTGCATGCAGTTCCCTTAAGAAAATGTTATTATTTGTATATATAATGTAGTATTGTCTCTTGTGATCCGTATGAAACATCTGATTTTTAATACTAGAAAAAGAATGTCAACCTTGAGAAGATTGCCATTTTTACAATGATTACATATAAGGCACTTTAGTATTGGCACTTTAACCTTAGGTTCAAAAAAATAAATACATTATTATAGAATTGATGGTTTTATGAATTAATGCTCAAAAAGGTTGTTACAACGTAGTGTGACCACAGAATTGAAATATAATGTATCTCCGATATTATTTGACACTTTGCAATGTACTGTGTGTTTTTGCCACTGGAAGATAATACAATTGACTGACCAAATTGATACAAGTATGCCCCATGCATAATTTAGTGTATTTTAAACTACCTGTTTCTAAAGAATTTTATTAATCAACAATAAAGCATAACAATAAATAACACTGCTTTAATACTCACAGCCAAAGGCTATAATGGGTATGAGGCTATTGTTTCTATTGTATAGTTATTGGTGCGTCACTATGGATTAGGAGCATGATTTTATAGTATCAGTTCCTTATCACACCCCTATCACATTAGTCCAAGGCATGCCTTGTTTACTCCCTCTACCCCCTGGACTTAATATTCAATTTGTACAGTTGAGCAATGCTACTCATTTGACGGATTGCACTGATAGTCTAAATACAATTATGTTTGATATCTAAATGACTGATTGAAAGGTATCCATGATATATACATGGCTGATTAAAAGATTCTGGGCCATATGTATCATTCAAAATTGCGATCGCAAACACCGAAATTCGTAGAATTTCGGAGTTTGCGATCGCGATTAGGCTTAATGGTATGTATAAAAGAAAAACTGCCTCGCAAAATAAGGAATCGCAAAATTTGTGTTTCCTTATTTTGTGAATGCATTCAAGAAATCGCAATTTGCGATTCCTTAAATGGAATGTATGAGGCACCCAAGTTTTGCGAATATTGCAAAAGGAATCACAAACTACCACCAACTACAGTTTGGTGGTAATTTGCGATTTCTTTAAAAAATGCATATTTTTGGCATTTTCCAATGTGGCAAGTGACGCACACACATGCCCTTAGGTCAAGTATGTGCGTGACATGTGCACTCATGCTCATTTCAGGGGTGCAACAAGGTGTCCTTTTGACACCCTGGCACACATGAAATTGCATTCTCAATTTGCGATTCTCTAATTGAGAATCTCAAATTGAGAATGTCTTCCTATTCATTCCTATGGGCCTCTAGGCACATAGGAATAAATGTGGAGGTATTCCTTAATTGCAAATGGAAATTTGCGCTTCGCAATTAAGGAAAATGTAGGATTTGCAAAATTTTCCAGGCACGTACAGCAGTTTTCAGGAAAGTGCGAACTCGTAAAACCAGTTCATCATGCTCCAAGTTGAGGATATTCCTATATGCTATTTCAAGGTGGACAGGCGAATACAAAAAAACGGTGTTAAAAGCCATTTGGCATACTTTATGTAAAACGTATAGAAGAATGAAAAGTGGAATGTTGTTGCCCACTCCGGCCATCACACGGGCATGGCAAGGAGTCTAGTTTGGCATGGTATCCAAGGGGAAAGCAGAGCAAAAATGTCACAGTGCCAGCCCTGATGGTGAAAAAGAAGTCCCCTCTCCCAGTGGCCTATAGGTTTTGTAAGATAACTGGCCAGCTGAAAAAAGGGGTTCTCGGTAAACATGAAAAGGGACTACAGTGGTTTTTTTGGACTCTCTTTCAATTCTTGCCTTACTATAATGTGTATATAATACCGTTCGGAGAACTTTTTTGCATACAGTACCTATCTCATTTGGACCTAAAAAGATCTGTTCATGGTTAACCCTACTTAAACTCGATCTCACTGTGGCTAGCCACAGGATATCCATTGCCCTTTGACATTAAGGCAATCTCCTAATATATCTCTTGTCAGAGACACAGCTGGGTTTTTCCAGATTGCTAGCCAAAATAAAGCATTGCAGGCCTCTATATAATCTTCAATGTAGTGTAGCTTTAATTCACTATGGCGAACATATTAAGATGTGGAGATCGGGGCACCCAGATTTTTCCAGCAGAATCTATGTTCCTCGCACTGAATGCTACAACTCTTAGAGAAGCCCCATACCCCTGATTCATAAGTTGCTGGAGGTATACACTGAGATAAAAAAAAATGGCTACGATGGTCCCCGTCCTTTCAGGTTGGGGACGACTAATAACTGATTAAATAACTTTACAAAACTTGTTCCAACAGTACACCATATGGTCAGACCAAGAACCATTAGCATCAAAAATCAACCCTAAATAGGGAATAGTGCTAGTGCATTGTAAACTTCGATTTCCAATGGAAATAGAGTTTAAAAGGTGCTTCCCCGGCTTGCAGGCCATTATAAAAGATTTTTTAAATTAGGGCATAGGTCTAAACTGCCCATAAAATCAACAAAACCCTGCACTAAAATACAAAGGGCATTTGGTGTATGGCCCACTAATACTGCATCATCAGCATATAGTAATGTTACAATGACGCCTTTAGTAAGCACTATCAATGATTTGTGTAAATTATTAAATAAATGATAAAAAAGAGAGAGGCCAGGATGCATCCCTGCCTGACCCCTCTGCAAACTCTGATGTCATTAGAGACCTCACCATCATAGTTAATCCTAACCCGGGCTTTCAATTCTTTATGTAAATATGCTAAAAACTGTACAAAAACTTCGTCTAGACCATATTCCAAAAGGATGAGCCATAATCGTGACCGGTGGCCGAAATCAACAGCTGAGGTCAGGTCCATAAAAGCCAAGTATATTGGTGAATTTCTGTGCAATAGTATACTTTCCCGATTATTAGGTTAAGATTTAGGCATTGTTCAATTGTGCCTATTTTACTCCTAAATACTAGTTGCTATGGCTGTAAGACAGAGGTCTTCAAACTTTTTGATGCCGGGACCCCCTTGTAAAACCTTTTTAGGCGTAAGGCCCCCCTTCCGACAAAAGTTTCTAGAAACTGGTACTCCTCATCATCAACTTTTGACAACCATAAATGCGCCTGTTAGACCTCATCACATCCCTCCATCATTCATCCACCCACACTTTCACACATCCATCCATCCACCCTTTCATCCTTCCATCCATACATCCATCCTTCATCCATCCACCCCTTCATCCTTCCATCCACACATCCATCCTTTACCCATCCACCCTTCCTTCCATCCACCCATCATTCATCCACCCACCTTTTCACACATCCATCCATCATTCATTCATGCAACCTTTTATCCATTCATACATCCATCCACCCTTTCATCTTCCCATCCTTCATCCACCCCCCCTTTCATCCTCTCATCCATACATCCATCCTTCACCTATCCACCCTTTCATCCATCCATCCACCCACCCTTTCATCCATCCATCTACCCATCATTCATCCCCCCACCTTTTCACACATCCATCCATCATTCATCCATCCACCCTTTCATCCATCCATCCTTCTTCTGTCCACCCTTTCATTCTTCCATCCATACATCTATCCTTCACCAATCTATCCTTCATCCATCCACCTTTTCATACTTCCATCCATACATCCATCATTCATCCATCCACCCTTTCATTCATCCATCCACTCATCATGCATCCACCCACCTTTTCACACATCCATCCATCCATACATCCATCATCCATCCATTCACCCATCCTTTACCCATCCACCCTTCCTTCCATCCACCCATCATTCATCCACCCACCTTTTCACACATCCATCCATCATTCATCCATGCAACCTTTTATCCATTCATACATCCATCCACCCTTTCATCCTCCCATCCATACATCCATCCTTCATCCATCCACCCTTTCATCCTCCCATCCATCCATCCATCCACCCTTTCATCCATACATCCATCCACCCACCCTTTCATCCATCCACCCATCATTCATCCCCCACCTTTTCACACATCCATCCATGCATCATTCATCCATGCAGCCTTTTATCCATCCATACATCCATCCACCCTTTCATCCTCCCATCCATACATACATCCATCCACCCTTTCATCCTCCCATCCATACATCCATCCTTCATCCATCCACCCTTTCATCCTTCCATCCATACATCCATCATTCATCCATCCACCCTTTCATCCATACATTCACCCATCATTCATCCACCCATCTTTTTACATATCCATCCATCATTCATCCATCCACCCTTTCATCCATCCATCCTTCATCCGTCCACCCTTTCATTCTTCCATCCATACATCTATCCTTCACCAATCTATCCTTCATCCATCCACCCTTTCATCCTTCCATCCATACATCCATCATTCATCCATCCACCCTTTCATTCATCCATCCACTCATCATTCATCCACCCACCTACCTTTTCACACATCCATCCATCCTTCAGCCTTTCATCCATCCATGCACCCATCATTCATCCACCCACCTTTTCTGTGCCTCTCTCATGATGGGGGGGGGGGGGGGGATCAGTATCTCTCTGCGTCGTCTTCTTTCTTCTTTCCCACTCATGGGAGGGCATCTCTGTGCCTCCCTGCTGGGGAAAGGGGGACGTGTCACGGGACCCACAGCTCCAGGTGCGCAACATCCATTGAACTCAAAGGGCTACACTACAGCCACTCCCCCCCCCCCATCTCCCCCCAGCTCGTGTATGTGAGCCCGGCTGTAACAGCTTCAGGGACACACACACAGACACACCCAAGTACTTGACAGGTCTTTAAAAGACCTTTTACTTGTTAATGAGGCGTTGATGTTTTTCACACCTCAGTGTTAATTAGGCCTCCGCCGGGAGCACCCTCAGCCCAATGCCAGGAACTGCACTCTGCAGAATCTGCGACCCCCTTCCCAGGACTCCACGGCCCCCCTGGGGGTCGCGCCCCACAGATTGAAGACCGCTGCTGTAAGATGTAATTTTCCTTGGTCCATGTTTTAATCTTGTTATATAAAACCCTTAATAGAATTTTCAAAGTGTTATCTATCAGGGAGATGGTTGTATAGCAGCTAGGTTATGAGCGATCAACCTTTTAAAAAATTCAGGACAATAGTACTATTAATTGGTAACGGGCATTAGTTCATTTATTAAAAACATTTAGCAAAAGCGGCACCCAAAAATCATGTTTATACTTAATAAGATCAATGGGTAACCCATCAGGGCCTCAGGCTTTATTGCCCAGGCTCAAATATGTGACGTTATTTCGCATGTTATGTGTCCCCATACGATCACAACGCATTTATAATTCCGCAAATACCATTACTCCGCATTTTTTTTAAACGAAGCAATCACAACGAAAAATTTATTTTAATATGTAAATCTACATTTATCAAGCATTTCTTAACAACGAATGCTTTAACAACGAAAGTAAAAGTCCCTTTCATCAAAACTATTTATAAACATAAAAGAGAGACAATTTTATTCAACATTACACGACACATACCTTTTTAACAGCTTCACCATCTGTAATATTCTTTATCCACTCCACAACATTTTTCACTATCTCCGTCCATTTTTATTCAAGTAATAAGTTTCGTCATTTTTTTTTCACTATTAAAATACATAACGAAGGATGTGCACCGATTCTAGGAACAGATAGAAACTACATTTATTCAGTGAGTAACTTTATTTTTAATTTTATTTGCTAAATGACTACGAGAGTAGGATTATTCACTGATGATTTCTTATCTCTTTATGCCCGTAGAATTAATATTCTGCTTGGTTTATCGGGTCAATAGTTTTTGTTAGGGCATTTATCAAGAGCAGAAGATGTGATAGCTCATGAGGTTCAAATCAAAGAGCCTGCCGATGAGACAAATCACAAGGACAGTGGGGAACAACCTGAAAGCACATCTCTGAGATGCGAACACTAAACCATATTGTCAAATCGTCAAAGCACAACTAAGAAATGCATGTGGATTAAAAATAAGATAGAGAATCTGTTTTAGAGTTATTCTGCACATTCGCACCTAACCCAACATCAAGGCAGTAAGCGCTAGTTCTGCACCGTTATATATTACTTATTTAGCTTTATTTCATAAACAGTTCATAACCCTTGTAATTCATGTCCCTATCTAACCTCTATTCCGGCTTGGAATGTAGCTTGCGGAATAATAGTATTTCGGAGTTAAAGTATTGGGTGTGAATGTATTTGCGGAGTGAAAGTATTCTGTATGAATGCATTTGTGGAGTGAAAGTATGCGTGATAATTGAATTCAGACTAAAACACGGTAGCAAAGTTGTTTACCCCCAGGCTCTGTTATATTGCTTCCTCAACTTCAGATAGGAATATTAATATCCCAGTAGGGGCCCAATGCTCAAACAGGTCTTCATCGTATACTGAAGCTGTACGAATCAGTGGGGCTCGCAGAGGGAGTGCTGCGGGGCGGCAGGGTGGGGTAGTGACAGGGTGTGGTGGTAGTTGAGTCGGACATACGATGGCCAGGAGTAAAGTAAGTAAATAAATAAATACAACTATTTACCTTGCTCTCCCTGCATTGCCAACTCAACAATGCAGCGAGGGCAAGGTAAATCGTTTTATTTATTTATTTACTTACTTTAGTCCAGCCAACGTATTTCCAACTCCACTACCACCCCACCCCGCCCTACCACCCGCAGCACTCCCTCTGCAAGCCGCCACTGGCATAAATCATGGAGAAATGGGGCTCACTGGTTATATTACAACTGATCGGGGTAAGTGACTGTCCCATTGATCTCATATCCTTGACAGCAGCCCGGAAAGTGTTTCCATTCTTTAGACTAGCAGCACTGGTGAAGGCATCCCATCGTTCATTTAATAATTCTTCCTTCCTTTGGAAGACAGCTGGCTTATACTTCTGTCTTAATGACTTAATTAGTGGATGACACCTCAGATTAGTTGAGAGGGCCTTACTTAGCTGTCTATTAATCGCTGAGCACTTACTATTAAACCATCTGTGTCCATACTGTGTGGTGGAGGTGGGTTTTAACAGCACAGATTTTATTGCCTCACAGAGTTTAGTGAATGTGCTGATTACCACACAATACCAATCTTAAATCATTCAATTTTATATATTGGCCTGGGGGACAATCTCAAACACTATTTTAATCGGGTTGTGATTGCCGTGAACAGTGAGAACGCCTTCAACTCTCAATAAACAGTCTTTAAAGTCAGGAGAGATAATCAATAGTGGTGGCTCTACCCCTTTCACAAAATGTCGGATCAGGTAAGTAATTATTATTAGTTATAGCAGCAATATGCATAACATTGCTGAAATCATGGTTACCGAGATGTTCTATTAATTCCTCACCCCTGTGGTAAATTTGCCCTCTACTGCTAGGCCTTAAAACAGCAGTCTCTTTAGTAGGGAGCTTAGCATTAAAATCGCCCCCCAGACAGATGCCAGCTATTTTATTGAAACCATTTCAAAGCTTTAGGGTGATGACAAAATCAAATAAATTGATAAAAATTGTGTTGGGTGTGCTGTGGAAATTGTTATTATAAGAATTACGTAGGTATACAGATACCCTCTTTTTATATATTAGAGCTTGAAATGTATCACTTTTAGTTTGTAAAACCTTAACACTACCTCCTGCGTCAATATTCACCCAAATCGAAAGGGCACCCGACGTTCGACCAGATTTGGGAATTGGGGCTACAATATTAAAACATCCAAACCGTTCAATATGTATATCTTTGGTGGCCCAGGTTACTTGGAACATAAGGATGTCCTGTTGTCTGACCAATTCTAACCAGTCTGCTAGATATATTTTTTATTGTAAACTAGCAACGTTCCAGCTAAGTATATTCAATTCTAGGTTATCATAAGCCTTAATTTTGATAGCATGATCATCTATCTCAGTTGTATGTAAGGGGCATATAAATATATGATCAACACCATTAGTCTCAGGGGGCACCATTAGTCAGTCCTGGGTGTCAAAATTGGACAATGATGAGAATCCATTTTGGGGAACCGGAAAAACTGACTCATTTGTGGGGGGTATAAAAGTTGGTTTGTAAGAAAAGCCCAGTGGTAGAGAACACATTTGTGATGGGTTGGTAGTTGTAGTCTCCTGTCTTCTCAACAATGATCTTACCATAGATGGTCCACGGAAATTGATGACAATCCTGACAATTCCCTTCTATGTTCCTTGGTGAGTAACCTACCCACCCCGCTCTTTGTACCATAATAATCTCCATAGTATGAGACACACTGAGCCTCCCATTCTTAGATAACCAATCCACACATTTGTTACACAGGTGGTCCTAAGTATCCCTCTGTTCCTTCTTAAGAGTTTGTACCCCTGCCAGCACTGGAACATAAGGGCAGGCTGCCGGCAGTAGTCCCAGTACATCAGTGATACACCCAAGAAGATTCCTGCTAGGGCTGTCAGGCATATTACTGCTCGATCTACCCAGATTTGGTCGATTACCAACAAATCGACTAGTGGGTTCCGACATAAGAATATGGGGCGCAGTTTGGTCGGTCACAACTGCAGGTGATAGGCCATTGTTAAAAGAAAGGGGTGAGGTGCTGTGATAGCCTTTGTGAGTAGACACTCCCTAAGTTGGATGCAAGTGTTACAAGAGGTTCTAACTAAGGGGTCAGTTAACAGGCATGTGATAGTAAGGGGTGGTGCAAGGTGAGCTGATATGGGGGGGCTTTTTCCTTTTAGTATAGATAGGCTTCCCAAGCTTCCTTTTGCGTTTTACGGCTGGTACTGCTGCAGTTGTTGAAGTACCCACAGTTGGCTGTGTCATTGGCGTATTGCGCCCTTTTGAGCTCCCATTAGAGGGCAACATGTTATTGGAGCCATCTCTCTGATATAGAGGGACACAAGGTGCGGTGGTAGTGCAGATGCAAGATCAACTGAGACCCCTCCAAATGCAGGGCCAATCTGTAACGCCTCATTTCCCAGGGACAATCGTCGCTCTGTTAACTCAATCTTACT
Organism: Lissotriton vulgaris; assembly: GCF_964263255.1. Lineage (NCBI taxonomy): Eukaryota > Metazoa > Chordata > Amphibia > Caudata > Salamandridae > Lissotriton > Lissotriton vulgaris. The sequence continues at coordinate 529,213,350 of NC_141694.1, forward strand.
TGACACAATGCTAACTACCCTTTCAAACATACAGTCAATGGTAGTGGTAGTGGGACACGCAGGTGGTAACCCAGTGCGTTTCCCTATCATGGGTGTTTAGTCTGACTGTTATCAATCCAGATATTATAGGTGAGCACTCACCTCAAACCTTTTAGCCGATGTTGCTTGAAAGCTGGGGGGCCCAGCCCAGCCCAGCCTCTACTGTCTGCTGATGGGTGCAGACGGGGCTGCACTTGGCCCGGGGTATGCAGCGCTCGTCCTGAGCTGCAGGAGGCCCTTGCTCCTGAAAAGCTCCTCCAGTCACAGGTGATGCGGCATATTCGTGGCACTCAGGCCGCAAGGAATGATGGGGGCCAGAGTCCCCTCCTGCTCAAAATGGTCTCCTGTGCTGTGGGATGCCCTAGCTCAAGATAAGCGCCTGGAAGGTGTGGAGATGCGCCATGTTGGTGGCAATCAGACCGCAAGAAATGCTGGGGGCTGGAGTCTCTTCCTGCTCAGAATGGTCTTGCAAGCTGTGGGAGCCCCCGGCTCTTTATAATCATCTCCAGGCGTGGGTGATGCAGCACGTTGGTGGCACTCTGGCCGCAAGGAATGCTGGGGCAAAGTTCCTGCTCAGGAAGGTCTCCTGCACTGCGGGAGGCCCTGGCTCCTGATAAGCACCTCCAGGCATGGATGATGCGGCACGTTGGCGGCACTCGGGCCACAAGCAAGGGTTCGAATCCCCTCCTGCTCAGAAGGGTCTTCTGCTCTGCGGGAGCCCCTGTCTCCTGATAAGCGCCCCCAGGCACAGTGATGCCACACGTTGGCGGCACTCGGGCTGCAAGGAATGCTGGGAGCTCGAGTCCCCTCCTGCTCAGAACGGTCTCCCATACTGTGGGTGACCATACCTCCTGATAAGCGCCTCCAGGCGCGGTTGATGCAGCATGTTGACGGCACTCGGGACACAAGGAATGCTGGGGGAAGGAGTCCTCTCTTGCTTGGAATGGCCTTCTTTCTTTATTGGACCAATTGTTGTGTCTCTTTATACAGCAAATACAGCCTACAGCCAACACGGGTTTCAAGCCCACTGCGCTTCGTCAGGGCTGTTACAAAATATTTCTTACACTTAATAACCAATAATAAGTTTTACTAGAAAGAAAAAAAAAATGACAGGCTTATTACTAAATATTTTTACATAATCCAAAATTTGAACAAACTTACCGTAAGAAATAAATATGGTCTACTGCTCCATCCTGTAGACACATTGGAATTCTGTATTCTTCACCATATCTGTTAATGATTTAAGGTATTCCAAATAATTATCAGTTTTTCCAATCCCGCTGTGGTATTTATCATATGTGCCAAATCTCACCTTATCAAATCAACTGGATTCAAAAGTGTTGCATCACAGCATGCATCTGAATTCATGTTCACTCCTTGCCTCCCACATGCATGCTGTGCAGATTTATAGAAAAACTAAGGACAGCACTTAAATAAAGTTCCTTCTTTCTTAAAAACTATCCAGGGCCTTTGCTGTGAATCACATTTCCATGTAAGTAATTGTCCATGTTACACACTGTATACCACTTTGTTCCTCCTCACAGACTATAAAGGCTGGTTTCAAAAGACTGTCTCTAATAAAGTAACACATGATCAGGCACTTCGATGCTCACTCTATGCAAACTCCACTATTGACTAAATGAAGCTGTTTATAACTACTCACAGGCTTCCGTTTGTAAGTGCAGATCTTTTCTAAAAACTGTGAGTTGCTCATAAAAAGGAACTTTTACGCACTGCTCCTTGCTTTGCTGCAGAATGTTGTGTTAGCTTCTTACTAAAACAGTTAAGCTTTAATACCTTGCTCACAGGGAATTACATCACTCGAAAGTAATTAATCCTGCACTACTCCAAGCTATCCCTACCTAGTTATAAGTGTTAGCCCTGAGTCTCAGTGTTATTGCAAGAGTAGACAAATAACAGTACAATTTACATTATTTGGACAGCATGGCTTCCTAATGTCTATCAACCATTCAGAATGTGGTTGACTGATCACCTCAGTAATGGGCCTTTAAAACAAGGGACCTATTGCCTGTAATCATGCATCTAAAGACTTCCTTACTAAGCAATCAGGTCTTGGTAGCAGCGGAAATTATACAAATGCTCAAGGCTGTTAAAGGGGGCTGGATCTTAATAAAAGCTTTCAGTGCTCTCTTGAAGTGAAACACATGGACTTAACTGTCGGGAAGAACCTACCTCTCTTTTTCTGGATAATGATAGAGCGTGTGTATTTCTACTCTCTTTGGAAGAGGAGCAAGGCTGATTTGCATGTGACTATTTAATTCCCTAAGTGTGAAAGGTGTGCAAAGACGTTGATCGTGTGCTCACTGTGCCTTAGGAATTAAGTTGCATCGTACAAAAAGGCCAGAAATGATCTGAGGTAGCTGGTTTTTCCATTCAGAAAGTACCAGTCCTGGTGGTTCACAGTAAACTGTTCCTTATGAAGTAGGTCCAAGGCTCATTTGAAAATGGTTAGTTCTTTTCCGAGGTGGATTAGTGAGCAAAAACATGATAGGCTGGGTTGAGTTCCTGATTAATTACCAGTACATGGAATTGATTCAAATGATCCACCGATAACATTTTGTTTTTTTACTTTGGAGAGTGGGATGGGCTGTATGGCCCACTAAGGGGAAGAGACTTTCCACTTTCTTCAATATAGCACCGAAGGCAGCAACTGGTCGAATTATAAAACACAGAGATCAAAAGTACCATGTTTGTGGTGGTTTGGGTTAGCTGGCTATAGTGAAAGGAAAGTCTTCTTTCCTCTTGAGTAGATTGAAACCTCAGTATTGGAGTGGTTGAAAATGATGCTGCCCTCGAAAAGACATTGAGATTGTGTGGCCTCAGATGTTGGGTGATAAATAGGCTTGAGTTTTCATGTGAAACTCTGTCTCTGAGAATGAGAGGTCGAGGTAATTGAGGAAGCTAACGCTGCTTTTAAGATTTAGAACACAGGTTCTCTCTAGGTGGCTGGAAGGAGGTTTAGTTTCCAACTGCATGGAACTCTGTGAGATTTTCTTCACATTTTTGGTGAATTTCTCCCCGATTCCTGGAGGAGCAGGAGCCACACCACACTGCTGCTGCTCTGCTCGCGGCTTGACTCGCGGCCCGACTGCTTGATCTGCAGCCTGCATCCCGCTGCGACCTGCTGTTGTTGGTCTGCTGCCCAAGAGCCCGTGACCGGCTTGAACGCCCGACCCGCCTGAGACCCACCGCTCCTGCCCCTACCTGGTGCTTCTTCCCCCTGTAGTCTGGACCGCACCGTGGGGTATTGGCCCCCCCGCGGCAGGAGTGCTGGCAGCGGAGGACGGCGGCGGAGTCCAGCCATGGGAGCTGTGGGAGCTGTGGAGGTGAGAGGTGCGGGGGGTTTTGAGAACAGCAGTGGTCACGAAGCGGCTGTGTGCCTGTGTGCTTGGCTCCCGCAAACAAACGGCAGGATCTACTCTACTCTACTGGATTGATTGAATTAAAGCCTGAGGCCTGAAATCAGAGACCTGAAGCCTGAACCTGCCAAACTCATGTGAGCTACGTGCTACGTGCTGTGCTGTGTTCAGTGAGGGGAGCACAAGCTGAGGTGCACTGCAGTTACAGAGGGGACTAGAGGCACCGAGGAAGAGCTGTGTGGAGGGGCTTCACCAGTCACCAGGGAGGTTCTCTAAGCTCGGACGAGCTGCGGGACAGTGGGGTGCCAACGGGGCCAGGGCTCTAAGTGCGGTAAAGACACGATCCTGTGCCGGCCCCGTGCTGACAGAGCACGCACCCTGCATCTGCACCCTGCATCCGGCAACTCCCAACCCTGAACGCAGGGGAGCATAGGGGAACTCACAGACATCGAGGATACTGAGGACACCAAGGCCAGGTGGAGGAAAGGTGAGCCTCACAAAAGACTTTCTGGTGGCACAACATCGCAACAGGATTCTGGTTGGGGCATTTACAGGTTGTTCCAGGTCTGGTTTTGCGCTTTACCGTCAACGCGGGTGGCAGCGGTGAGAATGTGGCATGCGGCAGTGGTGAGCATGTACCAGTGTGGCTCACCTTTAGAGTACATCCTAGCATCCAGCGCCAAGCACCCAGCAAAGACCTGGTGAGCTGACTCAACAGCAAACCGGCACTACTGTAAACTAATAACTGGGCTGAGGGGAAACTACAGGGAAAGCCTCTGCTGATTGGAACCATTAGAGTCCAAAGAGAGGACTCATAAAGACACAGCACCAGGTCGGAAGTGTTGCCAGCTGCAGCTGTTGCTGGTTGCCTCCCACCCCTGAAGACCTCCAGAAGACCCCCAACAGACCTCTATCAACCCCCACCAGCTCCCTACCTGCTACCACCAACCTGAGACAGACTGAGGCTGGACTAAGGAGTAAGGAACGAGGAATAAGATTGGAATTGAAATATAAGACAGACTCCTCACTAGAGCTTATACATCTGGGGAAATGATATCAGGGCGGGTTCGCGGGATGCTCAAATCTGCAACCAAAACTGGAAATGACAACCCCCCCGTGACGACATATAGTTCAACAAAAACAAGCTCGATATTGGACTATACCTTTACCTCCCTGAGTCTTTATCACCAAATTGCATCGTTCCAGCTGGGCAACAAAGGAGACAGTGATCATCGGCCGCAAGAAATAGAATTGAGAACAGTTACTCCAATATTTCAACGCTGCCGGGAACCTCAAGGAATAATTACCACCTTAAACCTAAGAAGAATCAAATTTAAGAAAGCTGCAGGAAACGAGATGCTGGAAATAGAAAAATAACTTCATGCCACAAGGACTGGTGAGGGTGAAGTGGAGAAATGGAGACATTTCTTATCAGCAATGGAGGGATATGCGACCAACATCAAACCACCTAATCTCCATAGATTCAGCGGCATCCTACCAATATTGTGTACCGCCAAGCAAGATATTAAGCATGCAAAAAAAACAATCAAAAAACGAATGAGATATCTGCGACACAAGCCCAGCGACGCACCACACTTGCACGAACTATGGAAACAAAGGGAAGCCCTCAAAAAATTAAAAAGGGATGCGAATAGAGCGACAGAGGAGGATTTGTGGGTCAAACTACATGCCAATGTTAAACATAAGAACAGCACCAGATTCTGGGGTACCATAAATCAATTCATTTACCACAATCATGATGGTGTTTCCGCAAACATCACAGAGGAAGTCTGGGCACAATATCTCAGGTCCCACTTTCAACAAGGCACCAAACATAGCAAAAAGCACAAAACCTGCCAAAGTGAATTCGATCTTCAATTGAACCTCAAGGCCTGTGTTGAAATTGATCCCGCCGATTTTGGGAAAAGAGATCAAGATCAACCAAATAAAGAGCATCAAATGGCTCAATTTGATGCCTTCAAAAGACAGATAAGAAGGGGGAGGAAAGAAGGTGCTCCCGGCCCAAATGGAATCCCGCCAGTACTTTATAAGCAGGAATTATTATTCTGGACAGAAGCACTGGACCCACTCTTCAGAGAAATCAGATCACTGGATGTCATGGCCAGCTCATGGAAAGGCTCAATTATTTCCCCAGTACACAAATGAGGCGACAAAATGAATCCTCAAAATTACAGTTTAGTGGCTCTTCTGGACATCGAAGCAAAATGTTTTGCATACTTGATATTGGAGGACCTGCAGGCCTGGGTGAAAGAAAAATCAGCAATTCCTCTCTAACAGACAGGTTTCACAAAATCATTTGGGACACCAACTAATATATTAAGCATGGCAATGCTTATGGACAAGGCAGCAGCAACAAGATCATCATTATACCTCTGCTTTATTGACTACAAGGCTGCATTTGATCATGTCAATCGCATAAAACTGTGGGCCAAAATACATCATTGGGGACTGCCTCAACCCCTACTCAACTTGATCATAAACCTGCACACGGACATGTAGCTACATGTAAAGCTGGGAAACGGGACTTTTCTGTCAAAACGCATCACCACTGAAAATGGTATGAAACAGGGCTGTGTTTTGGCACCCACTCTCTTCAATCTGTATACAGCCGACCTAGTTAAGCTGCTAACAACTTGCAACTCACCCGCTCCGAACTTAGGAGACACGCCCTCCCCTGTCTTCTTTACGCTGTCGACATAGTCCTGATTAGCAAAACCAGTGTAGGGCTGCAACATCTCCTAAATACAACGCAGGATTACTCACAAGCAAATGATCTCACAATCAATTTGGACAAAACTAGAACAATGATAATTGGTAAACAAGGGGGAAAATTTGCAATCTGGTTTTGGGGGGAGACCAGAATATAAATACCTTTGTGTGAAGCTGGACCCTGGGGGACAATTCCTGGCGTGGAGGAATAGCATAATAGCAACAACCCTAAAAACCCTAAACTCCAAATTATCAGGCCCCTTTATACTGCACTCGCAGAGGTGTTTTGCTCAAAACTTTTACCATCAATCACCTATGGCAGCGAGGCACATAAAGGCAAGGACGCGAAAATACTCGACGCCAAAGTAACTGCTGCATACAGGGTTATCTTTGGGCTTCCGAAATACACCTCACCTGCTCAAATCAGACTTGAGTTTGGCATCTCAAAGCAAAAAATTGCTAGACAAGGGGCCTTTGTTATCGCATGGGATAAAGTCCGAAAAACGCCTCGGGAATGTTAAACGATCACCTGTGAAAGAGTTACAAACGCACACCACATTACCAGCTGCAAAATATCTGCATAGTAGCCTATTTACATTAGGGCTAAACCAACTTTGGGAAACATCGACAACCACAGTAATTTAAAAAAAAAACTGTGTGGAAGACAGTGAAACTACTGTCATGGTTGGAGGACAAGGCGGCACTTTCACAGAGAGGTCATGGATGGATTACTTTGAATACATACTCGAAGATAGGAATGCAACCCTACTTTAATCTGGGATATGACAAAAATCTAAAAATTTCATTTATGAAATACGGATTCGGCCTGCTTCCTTGTATCCAGCACCTTCCACCATGGCAACGGAAAAAAGCAGGTCTGATGAGCCGATTATGCGGAACAGCTCAGGAAGATCTACAGCATCTACTATGTTACTGTAAAGAACTTCTCAAAGAAAGAAAGAACTTGTTGAAACAGCTATTTGATCAACGAGGAAATCGAACAAGGAGGCAAGCCCTGATGGCATCCTTTGCACTGAGCGACCCGCAATTGAACTGCAGAGCAGTAACATTTTTGAGACTGTGCAAAAGCAAAATGCCAGAAATAGAAACCTCAGGAACCCCGTCCCAAATTACAAGCTAACATTAAGATGGCCCTGCTTTGACATTTTGAATTTTTATTTCGGAAGACAAAAGAAACCGAAAAGTTTTTATACTGCTAAAGCCCAAGACCAGCAAATTTATTAAACATGGTTTTAAGATTTTTAAAGTATTCTTAAGGAATAAGTTTTATGCATGTATGTGACAGTTTTATTAAATATATATGTTTGTATTGCAATGGTTTTAATTAACTATGCAAATAAAGATTTGCTTACTTACTTACTGTGAGATGGCTATGACTAGGACTTTTCAATTCTGCTGCATCACTTTATCCATCGAGAGGTTAAACAGATGCTTTCCATTGCAGGACACCAAACTCTTTAAAATGTTCCTACTATTTATTTTACGCTTTAAATATCTATTCTTTTTCCTCCGAACAGTTGGGGCCTTTTTATTGATCCCAAGTAAATGCCCACTTCACTAAAAATTTGAATAAGTTTTGCATTTTGAATTGGCCTATTTTGCCCTTTAGTAATCAGCTGTATTGTGCATGTAAGTATTAAAAAAAAACAAGAGTCAATTTATTTATATAAGGCAGGCAAATAATAATTTGACCCCGTTACATTTGTAGGAAAACAAATATCATATGGGCCTAAAAACAGCAACATGCTGCACAAGATTCGGAGTATCTAAAAAACAGTTTTTAGCTTTGTAAGTCAGCTCAACATATCCATTAAAAAAATATTTACGATTGGTTTGTTCAATAAATGTATTTTGGCCACTAGGGCCATCAAAGTACAGGTAGCAATAAAACAAATAATATACATTTATAGTTAAAAAATGTAGATTTCCCAACTTCATATGTTAGAACAACGATAATCCGCTGGACACACAGGAGTTAAAAATCTAACAGAGAAGTAAAAAACTTCATGATACAATCTTCAGCCCATTAAAATAAAATAAAAGCAGCTACCTGAAGGAGGGCTGCACTCTAAAATTATTACAAAACTAGAAATATAAAACTAGAACAGTGAACCCAAAGCATGGATAGAGTTAATGAACCTGTATAATGTCAGTGCATTTCTACTTTGGAGGGTCCCTAGTCTAAATTGCACATACAATTTCCTGGCCAATGGCCAGAAAATGTTCCTTGCTGTATGTGTTTTTAACTAATAAAAACTCTGCTGTCAGACGACCACATGTGGCACTTTCTTCGAAAGACATTAAAGTAAATTGTCTGTAGCATTTAACTAGTTCTAGCCTAGAAATCATAGCACATGATAATTCTAGAGTTCTCCAGAGGCCCATCTTGCCTAACTTAAAGGCAGGATCCCTTATATGGCAAAGCCAAGGGATTTTTGTGGTGGAACAGATGGTCAGGAGCTGATTGAACTCAGCCCTATAGATGGACAACTCTAGGGTCACCCATAGCCTTCTCCAAAATGTTACAGGTCTCAGGGCAATCTCCTCGTCAAGGGGCCTGATCCCCATGACCATGGGGAGGGGAATAAGGGGGGCACTATGAGGTAGGCCAACAAGCTGTCGCATAAACTTTCGTCATGTTGGTGGTAGAGCAATGCCCCCACAACTCCACCCCGACAATTGGTGAATGTATAAATCTGAAATGTCAAGGGGCAAGTTTAAAAAGGTAAAACAAACAGACCTAACTGTCATCCCTTCCTCTTGGCAGCACCTAATAAACAATATAACCCTATTTGTATTTCTGGTTCTCCCTAAATATTGGAAAGGGGGTCGTGTGCACACTGAATGGCATCCAACGTAATGGTGCCTATTCCATAAGGAATTCAAAATAGTTTTTACAACAGCAAAGGTGCACCGCAAAGAATAATGAGTCAATGTGTATTTTTTGTGTATTTTACGATGAGTCGCGTACAATGATTTTCCTTTAGATTTCAAATATTTATTACAAATGTATAAATGGAGCACCACACAGCCGACGCGTTTTGTCCCACGCAGGGGACTTCTTCAGGGCTGTTAAATCAAAACCAAAAATAAACAGAGTATGGGAAAAAAACACTCATTTACTTTTCTAAATGTATCACAACTATTTACATAATTAGTGCAACTACTTTAATCGTGGAAAATCTAATCTAAGGCTAAAATATGCCTTTAAAGAAGACATAAAGGTGTTGACATATACAGTACAAACTAAACATAAATTATATAAAACTTACAGTTTCCAAAAGAAGGGGTTTGGAACTGAAAGACAGACAGCTTAAAAATGGAGATTGATTGTGACGCATATACCACATACACACCCCAATCAACCGTTCAACATCTACATTTCATATCGTCTTTATTTAAAAAAAGAGATGCAGAGGGTAACAGAATTTATGATTACTTCAAATTCCAACATAGGCAATTGAAAAGTGAAAAAGGACATATCAGACACAGGGTGTAGGGTTGGTAAAGAGAGTGGTCTATAAGACAGTCAATGAACTTAATAGTTGACACAACGAGGGGAGATTAAACTTTAGGTATAGTAAAGCTGAGGAAGGCAGAAGGAAGAATATGTAGAGGAAGAAAGATTGTTGTTGGCAGAGAGAACACACATGCTAATGTGCAAGGGAAGCATATGATGGAAGAACATGGTGTGAATCCAAGAACATGTACCTTTGAATTGTTTGTAATGACTTCAAAATGTGGATGACTGCATTTAAATGCAAGGTAGAATCACTAATAATATAGATACACAAGGAGGAGATCAATACCTTATTCAGCCAAGTCAGTTCCGTAGGGAAACTGGTGCTCCATTCATACATTTGTAATAAAGATTTGAAATCTAAAGGAAAATCATTGTACGCGACTCATTGTAAAATACACAAAAAAACCACATTCTTATTCTTTGTGGTGCACCTTTGCTGTTGTAAAAAACAATTCAAAAAGGTAATTTACATGTGTGACTAAGCTACACATCTGAATTTACTCTTACACTTTTGAATAACTTTACTATTTTTGGCTATTAACAAAATCATGTTAAGAATAAATTACACACCTCTACATCCTAAAAAGATGGTGGATACTTATTTACAAGGTGTAAGTTACTTCTAAAACCAACTCTGGTATGTCTAGCACCATAAATGGCCAAACCATCATACTACAACTCCCCATGAAAAGAATTACATTCAATAACATTATTTAAAATGGTTAAACAGATACACAAATAACATCTGGGTCCTCATTATGATGTGACTCGGAAAGCCACCGACCAGAGGTAGGAGGCTTTCCGAGTCACATCATATGTTTCACTTCCGACCGCCACTTTACAATGCAGGTGGCCGAAAGTGAAACCTGCCAGTCAATCCGTCTGGTTTCTGACAGGCTCAAGGACCCCTTCCGGCAGTCGCAGGCCTCACCGTAATCCTTAATGATGGCATTTCCACTGTCAGAATTACAATATCAGTTTCGGACAAGCTTTCTATGTCAGACTTTCCGACATGGAAAGCCTGTCAGAGAGTGAATTTAGGGACCAAAACCAGGGCCCCATTCTCACTGCAGCCTCTGGTTGGGGGCAGAGGGAGCACTTATGGTGCCTCATATTAATTCCTGCACAGTGTAGCAATGATTAACAGAAACTCCCATTTCTTTATGGGAGCTTGTGCTACAGCCAGGTTACAGCTGCAGCACAAGCTCCCATAGAGAAATAGGATTTTGCGCCACACCAGAGGTCAGTCGGTTCTGAGACCGCAAAAGTCTGCCTGACATTTTAATACAGGCTCTTAATGTTAAAAATGTGCAAAAATAGTAAATATTTTAAAAATGTATATAAAAATTGTTCAACAATCACTTTTGAATCTATAACTTAATGTAACACATGCTATTGAATAAAATTACATTACATTAAGTTAAGTTAATCATATACATCACTGCTAATAATGTTTAATGATTAATAAAAAAGTATTTGTTTTACATTAGGTGGACATTTAATAACTTAACCTTGAGAAATTTAAGTTTAATGTATTTTAAAAAGATTTTATCTAATATATTTAAAATATTTACATTCCTATTTTAAAATGTATTTACTAGTGCTGCATCATTTATTTGTTTAGTTAGTTAATTTACAGTAACATTTAGCAAAGGAATATTTTAACAAACTTTTTTTAAGTTAACTACCCTTTCTACTTTCATTTAAGTTTACCATGTGAATATCTTTCCTTGATTGTGGGGATCTCGTTATGGTAAGGTATACAGAACATTTTCCTATACTTCATTTCATTTCATAAATCTTTATTCGAATTTCAAGAATTCATAAAAGCATGTCACATACATACAATGGTATTCTAAAATCCTTATTAAAACTTTACAAAATAGACATCAGATGATTGTAAAAATTAATATAAAAACAGAGTATTGAAGGTTGTCCATCATTTTACAGGCTCGGAAACCATTCTCAAGAAAGTGCTGATGCGCAAAACTATTCATTGTCCAAGGAAAGCAGCATCTGATAAGATTTCCCCAAAGAAAGGGGTCTATGTTTTATGAAGAAAGGAGTTAAGAACCATTTTACATATTTTAAATAATATTTACAAAAAAAGAAGAAGTGCAAATCATTTTGTGTGCTCACTCCGTCACAGGTGCATGGTATATATCCTAGATTTTGGCAATTTCCTAAAGGAAAACTCAACAGGCATCTTACAGTTCCCGCCGTTAATTGAAATAAGAGGCTCCTTTCCCAGTTTGCCATCGGCAATGTGAGATATATTGGTAAGGGATACCTGTACAGCTCCTTCCCCATTCAGGTAGAGACTGTAGATTTCTTAGATTCCTTGCTGATCCTATCTGAGTTTTAAAGTGCGTAAAGTGCTTTTTTAAGTCATTCCTATGGGATAGGTCAACTCTAGTTGGTTCTAAAAAGAGGTTACCTTTATCCACAGTACATACGCTCTCATAGACTCCGGAGAGCCAAGGAATATCCATTCCTTGCTCGCACTTAACTCAATCACTTATGATTTCTTGCATCAGAGTGGCTGATTTATTCCTCCAAACTGAGAGCCAAAATAACGCTGGTCTTGCCCTGATGAAATCACAAATGAAATGCAAGTTTAATTCCTTATGGCAAATATACTCAGAGGTGGAGATCGGTACACCCAGCAGCTTCCTACAAAAGCAATTTTCTTCCTGTTGGATACACCGATTTCTCGCCAAACCCCATATCTCAGCCCCATGCGTGGCCACTGGAACGCATTCCAGCTTACATTTTTTTAAAATAACTTCAATAGCACCTGTTTGCCTGGGACGGGGAGACTAAGAATTGAATTGAGGCCTTTGAGAACTTGCTCGTGGTGTGGGCCACATGCCCAGTCCACGAGCCGTTCGCAGCGAAGACCATCCCTAAATATGGGAATGTACGGGTGGAAATTAATATGTCATTCCCCACTAATATAGAATTGAGCTGGCGTTTCCCTAGCCCGCATGACATGATTAACGATTTTTTAAAGTTCGCGTGTAAGTCCAGACTGTCCATGCACTATCAACATTTTTAACCAAGATACGCAGAGAATATGGGGTGCGGCCCATAAGGATCGCATCATCTGCGTGAAGGAGTACTGGTAATGATTTTCTATTAATTTTCGGGACGTCTGGAGTCGACTGTTTCAGGAAATTGCTCAGCCCATTAATATCAATAATGAAAAGCAGGGGTGCTAAAACACACCCCTGTCTAACTCCCCTTCCCACCCTAATAGCACCAGAAACCTCCCCACCCATGCCGATCCTGACTTGTGCTTTTAGATCTGAATGTAAAAATGGCCATATGCAAATCAGTCTGACCCTGTGCCTCATGGGAACAGTCCAGCCCGAACTGCTAAGTCATGTCTTCCCTGGACCGGAATCAAGCTTCCCAGGACCGGTTTCTGGCATTACAGCTGTCTTCAGCCGGGCTTGCTTAACTCCAGTGGCAAAGTGAGCAAGGGACTCACGCCTGAGCATACCCTGCCAACTTAGGGCGAACAAAGAAAAACCAAAGGTGGCGATGGACGGAGTCTTGACAATACAAACACTCACCCCCAGTCAACTGATCTAGGTTTATTCCATCACCATTCTTTAGCTCACTCCGCCACCCCAGTTCAGACATGGCCATATGCAAATCAGTCTGACCCTGTGCCTCTTTTTTTCTTTATTCCAAGACAGGGCCATGGCTGGGATACCGCTCTGGAAGATTCCGTTTTTGGCACAAACAGATAGACCAGCATACATTAAAAAGTCACCCATCACCAAGACGCTTCTACAAGTCTGGGATGCGGTAGCGGTAACCAAAGACCTCACGTCCTTTCCCTCGCGAATGACGCCACTATTTGAAAATCCGGCGTTCCCACCGGGAATGGTCCTGGGCTCCTTCGCGCAATGGAAATAGACCGAGTGCAACTCGGCAGGTCACCTATTTGACACACAAGGCTTTATGACACTGAAAGCTATACAAGATGGGTACTCCATCAATAAACCGCAAAACTTTCAATATTTCCAGCTGCGGCACTGGCTCACCAGTAAGGACGTCATACCACACACAGGCCGCGCTCTTAAGCCAAACCCTCGGATCAACGGGTGATTACAGAACTGTACAAGATATTAACTCCCCCCCAGCCAACAGCTAAATCCGCAGGACAGCAGCGGTGGGAGCGGGAGCTGGGCCGCGCGCTCTCACACAAGGAATGGCAGGACGTCTACTACCGGGCACATCACATGGCCCGTAATGTAGCCAGTCGGGAGGCGGCGGTTAAGGTGGCATATTACTGGCACTTAACGCCGAAGCGGCTACACAAAAGCGATCCTCGCCGGGATCCCCTGTGCTGGAGGGGCTGCGGACACATAGGGACCATGCTCCATCTGCTCTGGGAATGCCCGACGGTGCTGGAGTACTGGGAGGAGGTCCTTCGGGATGTAGACAACTGTTTCTAAACGGAGATTCCCCGTTTCCCCGCATACGCGATCCTAGGCCTGCCCAACAAGCTCACCTTTCCACTCAAGTCCATTCGGGGGCGCCAAATGGGGCTGGCAATAGGGGCAGCGACGCAACATATTCTCTCACTCTGGGGCACCCCAAGGAAACTCACACACACAGGGTGGCACCACAGACTATGGTATATACTGGGAATTGAGCAGATACAGGCGTCCCTAACACAGACTTCCGACATCTTTAAGGAAACATGGGCACCCTTAATCTCCCTGCTGTCACAAGAATTCCGCGAGCTCACTTGCCCAAAGTATCTCAAAGTCCTTAGACTAGTTGATGAATTCCATAAGCCACCAGAAGACGGGACATGAAAGGTCAACGGAGGATACACTCGTATGCCACACACCTACACAGCAGAACACACCGGACAAAAAGGGGGAGGGAGGGAGGGGGTTAGTTCCGGGGACAGAGTGGTTGGGGTTAGGGAGGGTCTAGTTGGGAGGCGGGGTACGGGGTTTTGAAAGACAGTTGATTACTGGGTGGGACTCGTGCCCTCTTGCATGGACTCATGGCACTTTGCTCCAGAGAACAGCCTCCTGATGCTTATCGCGGACTTGGGGCGACAGACGCACTGGGGGTTATGTCTATCTGATTGCTGTAATGTTGTACTTAAATGCAAATGAAAATAAAATAAATTTGATCTAAAAAAAATTGTCCTTAGTTTTTCAATTGGTTATTTTTCCCCAATTCTAAAATTAAGCAACCTAACTTCCTTTTTGTACCATGGGTGTGGATGCCTACAACTTTGAGACCCTCGGCAGGTCTGAGATGCTGAAACTCTGCGAGCAAAAATTATTGAAAGTTGACAAAAAGACTACCAAGCTGGATTTCCAGGTAGGCTTGAGAGATTATGAGGAAGTGAAGAGGTGACAGGCTACCTCAGAGGAGGATGCAATGGATGACAATGAAAAGGAGGAGGGAGCAGAAAAGGAGTCGGAGGACCCAGACCCGGGTTGTGAGCACCCAGGAGAGCCCAACTTGAACTCAGCAGACAATATGGACGCCCCAGATTATCATGTTGGAGCAGGAAGAAGTGTGTCTGACAGAGGCCTGTCCCCACAGGGGCTAGAGGACAGGAAGGAGGAAAGGAAACTCAAACTGAAGCTGGCTAAACTAAAGGTGGAGGGGAAAAAGTTTGCACATGAACTTGAACTCAAGGAGTGGGACATTAAAACCAAAATTGTGGAGTACAACAGTAGTGGTAGCATCATAACTGCAGTATCCAATGGAGAAGGGTGGGTTCGCATACCCAAAGATTTAGTGCCCAGTTTTGTGATGAGAGATGATATTGATCAGTAATTCTCAACATATAAAGTGGCTTAAAGGGTACATACAGTTCCTAAGGAGTACTGCCTGTAGAGGTACATGCCAGCAGTGGGGAAAGACACACTCTTAAACCTAAATGTAGAAGACCAAACACTATACACTTCGATGATGGCTATTCTTGCTAATAAAGTTAGGTTGACTCAATGAGAGATACAGGCAGAAGTTCAGGGGCAGCCACAATCTTCCCACTGAGACATGGATCAACTTTCTAGATTATTCCAGAAAGGCACTGAAAGGATGGGTGAGGGGCAGCAAAGTAGAAGATTATACTGTGCTGTGCAACCTAATTCTGAGAGAGCTCATGTTTGATATTTGTTTTACAGAGCTGTGTCAACACCTGGTTGATAGCAAGCTGACTGACTGACCCCAGGAAACTTGCTGATGAGGCAGACTTTGATCCAGTACCAAGATGTCCAAGAAGGCATCTGGAGGGACTTATTAAAGGGTGGTCTGGGTTACAACCAGAAGTTGAAGGGAGTTAATAAATAATGAGTTTTTTCAAGGCGCCAAAATTGGTTCTCAAGATAAAGGGTGCCAGTCCCAATATGACCACCAGAGGAAAAGATTCCCAGATAAAAATCAAAACAAAAATCTCTACTGCTAGGAGTGCTATAAGAAAGAGTATGACAAGGGTGATCCCAAGTGTTCTAAGAGGGCACAGCCTCCCACTGAATAAAAAACTCAGGGTTGGCTGATGTAGTGCTTGGGAAGGACTTTGTTCCAGTCAGTGGAAGAGAAGTTTGTGAGGTTGCCATGATGTCCCTGGGTGACATGTAGATGGTGCCCAAAGCCCACATGCCTTCCAATACTGCAAAGTAAAGGCAGTGTGTCACCATCAATGAACAAGGAGTGGAAGCTCTGACGGACACATGAGCCAGTATGATTATGGTAAAGAGTCAGCAGGTAGCTGCAGTGCAGATTATACCCAAAACATTCCACCAGGTTGTACTAGCAGATAACTGGGATGGTCACTACCCATTGATTCATGTTCCATTTGAATGTCTGACTCCGCCATCGTCAGACAGCATGGCCTCAGCATAGTATCCTGCACTGATGACACCCAACTCATCCTCTCCCTCACCAAGGAACCCATCACCACCAGACTCAACTTCCAGGAAGAAATGCAGGATGTCATTTCCTGGATGAGCAACAACTGCCTGAAGCTCAACTCAGAAAAGACAGAAGTCTTCATCCTCGGAAACACCCCGTCAGCATGGAACAACACCTGGTGGCCCTCCACCCTCGGCAGCTCTCCGACCCCTACGTGCCACACCAGAAATCTCAGCATCATACTCAACTCCTCCCTCTCCATGAACTGACAGATCAACGCTGTCATTTCCAGCTGCTTCAAAACTTTCTGCATCTTCTGTAAGACTTCAAATGGATCCCCCCTGTCAAGGAAGACAGTGACCCATGCACTTATAGCCAGCAGACTTGATCACGTAAACACTCTCTACGCTGGCATCAACAAGTCTCTACTCCACAAGCTCCAGATGATACAGAACACCGCCTTCAGACTCATCCTCAGCATCCCTCAACACGAGCATATCTGCCAAAACCTATGGAGTCTCCACTGGCTCCTAGTCGAGAAGAGAGTCGAGAAAAGTGCAACTTTCAAGATACTCATCCACACTTACAAATGCCTTCACAACACCGGACCCCAATACCTCAATAAATTACCTTCCACTCACCCAAAAGAAACCTCCAATACACCAATCTCGCCCTCACCAAAACCCCACACATTTACAAAGCCAGAACAGGGAGAAGAGCTTCCTCCTACATTGCGGCCAGGACCTGGAATAAACTCCCAATTGACACCAGACGCACCTCCTCCCAGAACACCTTCAGAAAGTCTCTCAATACCAGGCTCTTTGACTGGACAGACCCACCGAGCACCTTGAGACCCACTTAGGTCAGTAGTCTGCCTACAATTCCCTGATTGATTGATTAATTGATGGAATGGTTGGGTGTCTCACGTCTTCAGAAAGTTCCTATGATCCTGACCATGCTTGTGGATTGTTTGCGATTGAATAATATTAAACAAACTACCTGGAAGGAAGTGGAGTTGCCTGACCAGGTCCATGGCTGCCCAGGAAGGGAGTCAAGGGAGTCCGGAGCCTGGGACAATGGCCCAGACAGCTACCAAAAGAGGGAAGGGAAAGGGACATGGGAAGCCAGCCCCTGAATGTCTTCCAGCAGATGTGGATGGGGCACCAGAGGATGTTGCTCTGGAGACCACTGGAGAGGATATTATCTCCCTTGGTGACCTGCCTGAAGTTGTTGTAAGACAAGCAGTAGGAGGAACCACCAGGGAGGAGTTCTATAAGTTACAGATGGAATGGCCAACCCTGGAGAGCATGAGGCAACAGGCTAAAGCCCAGGCAGGTGGTGATGCATCTGGAAAGCACAGCATCTATTTAGAGGATGGCCTTGTTGATAGTGAGCCAAAGACACATGTTTATGGGGCACCAAGGACACGGGTAGTTTCTCAAAGCTACAGGGCCTTCCTATTCGAACTGGCTCATGAAATACCTTGGCAGGACACCAGGAGCAGGACAAAACCTTTGCCAGGCTTGTCCCACATTTCTACTTGACCCGGATGTACATTTTCTCACATACTTTCTGTAGGACTTGCCTGACCTGCCAGGCCAACAGAAAGATAGGGCAGAAACTGAAAGCTGCCCTGAATCATTTGCCTGACATTGGCAGAAGTTACGCATCGCCTCTGCTGCATAGATCAACCTGAAGTATTGACTTTGGCACCACCATTGAGCGACGCTCCCCCCCTGCTCAAGGTATTCACGTCTCTGTCAGAGGCAGCCTCGACAACGACACAGAGAACTCCACATCACAGCTCCTATGCTCATTGGAGTCGATGCAGCGAGCTGTTTCATGGACAGGCCCTGCGTATCTCTGCCATCATGAGGATTGACACTGATGCATCACTTTGACATTGATGCATCGCTTTGCTGTATTTTGCATCGTCCTTGTCAACTTCGAAGTCGACGCAACCTTGACTAAAGTACTTTTACTCAGTAGGCCAAGCCTGGTCATTGTAGCTGGCCTGCGCTCCATCACAGTCAGACTGAACTTTCAAATGTATCTGTGTCTAGCGCAACCAGATATCCCTTGTTGAAATGCTGTGCTTTTTGGCGCTATTTTCACTTAATACAATAAAAATCAATCTCTCTGGTTTTACTCATTGGATTTTTGTCATTTGGGTGTCAAATACTTTATTAAAATATAATCTATTTTTCTAAGTTGATTTGGGATTTTTCTTGTGTTATGTGTTCACTTTATTACTATGTTGGAAGGTGGGTTATTACTTAGCAGAGGTAAGTTTGCACCTTTCACAAGCCACATGGCCACCAACGCAATAAAAGGTTCTCAAGAAATTATTCCTTTCCTTAGCCCTTGGTAGCTTGCAACAAGCAGTCAGTCTTTACTTAGGAGACAGGTGTGTGAGCATTTAACACATATGATTTTTTAACCAATCATCACTTTCTTGTGCTTAAAAATATATAGTGCCTACGTAGAGGCCGCCCACAATGGAGTCCTGGTCGGATACACTAAGCGGGAGGCTCTGGTCAAAATGTTACCTTTGCACTTCTGAAAAGTTTCCCCTTGTCGTCAAGCGGGGCTCCTCTTCAGGCAGGGATTCGAGTAGACGACGGTGGCTTGACTCAGTGTGAGGTTGCAGTGAAATCCTGGCAGTCTTGAGCCCTTTATCTTTCAGCGGATTAATCTGAAATCCAGGCAGGGTCATGGTGTGATGTCGGCAGCATTAATCTTGCCAACAGGTCGGTCACCTAACTGAGCTTTTTCCACAAGTTGCCCAAACTTCTGGAACTTCTTGCTGAACTTCCTTTTGAGGGTTCAAAGTGCCTAAAACACAAATCCAAGGGTCTAGAAGTTCTGAGATGGATCTTGGAAGTTTAGAACTACACTTCACTCAATGCGCCTAGCCAAATCCTTAAAAGTCCAGTGGATGCACTGCAGGCTGGGGACTTCTTGGGGGGGATGGTGCAGGCGGGCTCTGTTAACCTGTTGCTTTCAGGGAGTCAAATCCCTAATCTTTTTTTGAAGAAAGGCAAAGTCCTCAGGGCTGTAGTTCCCAGTGTGCAGCAGGGACAGTCCTTCAGAGTGCAATCCTTTGGGTGTGCTGACCAGGGTTCCAGCAGGGTAGTCCTTCTTCTCCTTGTAGTTTCAGGCAAACAATCTGATATTTATTCAATGTTCTGAGGTGACAAGCAGGTGTGCACCCCTGACCAATGGAGTACAGAGTCCCACCCATACGCATGATAGCTTCCTCTGATATGTGTCATTTTCTTGCCCCACAAAGCATTGCATTTTAACTTTCGAGATCAAGAATTTCTCTCCTTGGGAGTAAACCAGTGTGGCTCATCTCCTTAACACTCCCTTTTCAGACCTCCTGCAAATTCCATTCCTGGTTCTGCCGTCTGCCTAGGGGGGGAACAGGAAGAGGGAGTTGGCATGACTGGCATTCCTTACTATCCTGCTCTCATTGAAGACCAGTTTGATTTACGCAGCCCCCATCCTGGCCTGTTCTCTTCAGCTGCACAGCTCCCCCATCAGATAAATTCTGTCTCTGTGCAGGCCACTTATCACCTCCTCAAAGCAGTTTGGCTAAGTCTGTTAAGGAAAGGAAGTTCTACACATTCCTTTCTGTATTAGTTATGATCCATTTAACAGTGGCAAGCTGTTGGGTTTATCATTACCAATCTTTCAATTCCTTGAAATATTATTTTATCTCACACCAGTCAATAGTTACACTGTTGAAGTATTCCTACGTTAGCCTATCAAGGAAAAGGTGATACAATGAGGAAAACCAAATTGGTAGTGTTTCCCTCACCAGGGCATATAAAGCATCTTTTAAAATGTGCCTGCTTATTTTGACATGGCACCATACACTGGGGGCACCTAGTGTAGACCTTAAGGGCGACCTATATGTAAACATTGAGTAGTTTAATACTTTGTAAGTACCTTTAAATCCAATGTCAATTGTGCATGTAATCTCAATTTAAAAGCAGTTTGCAAAGAAGGGCTGACTTTTAAAACGCCAGCAGGCAACACATCAATGCACACTTAACTTCTTCAAAGCTGCTGGGCCTCTAAACCTAAATGCCCTACCATATACTATGGATTTACAGGTACGTTGTCAGTGCCACTTGTAATTACACCTAATTATCATATACATGTCTAAAAAGAGCACTGGCCCTGGGCCTGGCTAGGAGAGCCCAGAGCACAGACAAAGTTGTTTACCACCAGTATCAGTCAAAACAATGGGGGCGATCAGGGCAAACAGAATGACTTTCTCAAATACTGTTGGGGTGCTGCATATATGTTTACACATTGCCTCTGAGTTAAACATGACAGCAATCTACCTAGGCTTAATCACAGACCTATTTAGTTACTTTTTGTGGTTTACACTGCAAGGTATTGTGGCAGTTGCTTGATTAGGGCTTACACCCCGTTCTACCAACAACCCAATTTCTCAGATGGTGTGGCAGGATTGTATTTAGCAAATGAAGTGAACATAGTGTAATGCTGTCATTCCATGCAATTGAAAGGTCTGAGAGTTGGGAATCATGAACTATGTCTGCACTTCTCTTACTTTTGTTACCTATTGTCCTGCTAGTCACTTTGTTCTCCTTTAGTGTTTTTCTGATATTCCTAATGTGAGGAACACCAGTCCCAAGGCAAACTGAAATTAGAAAAGCTAAACAATCAGCAAGTCAAAAGCCAGATTTGGTTGCACTTAAACAGCTAATAAAGTTTTTAACAAGAGGAGACTGTGTTAATTACACATTTCTTCAAGTTACCCCTCATTTTGCCTGGGACAAATAGGGTATTTATTAATGCTTCTGACTGTATAATAAAATTAGACCCTTCATTGATAAAATTGCTACTCGTGCTTTAAGCTCCACCTATCTTTGGAGAAGTTAGGATATTGCATTTTATAGTGGATACTGAGGTTCTTGTGACAAGTGCTGAGCAACCAAGTTTAATATCTTCAGTGTTAACTCATGGCACCTATAGTAGAATACAGAAAGGACGTGAGACTACCGTTTTAAAACCTCTCTGACTATGTAAGTATGCATGTATACATACATATATGTCGTATTTGGAGATCGGGGAACTAGAAAAGAGACAGCGAATTGCTATACATGATCAAAAGCAAATATATATTCAAATATATGATCACCTACTATAAGGATTATGTGTAGCACCTTAGATGCCACAGAGTCTGCACTGAATTGACAAATGGTTAAAAGCATTAGAGGCATACATGTGAGTGTCCCTTTTGAAATGTGTAGCAGCTTTGGTTGCTTCACCTGCTCAAGAGCTTCACAAACAACTTTCCAATTGAGAAAAGACATACAGTAGTTAAATCCTAATTGACAGATTAGATAATATCACTGCAATCTTGCAGTCATTGCTGGACAAAAGGAGGAAACTATGTGAGGAAAGGGAGTGTACTAAAGGCGGGAAGGTCATAATTAGGTAAATGTTTTGATTTGATAGACTCCCAGACTAGACTAAAGGAAGGCAGTGTGAAAGACAACCCACTGACTCATGGTTTGCCACATCAAATATTTCAGTAAGCAAAAGGTAACTAGAACTGAAAATAACAAATTTCTTTAAAAACCCCAAACGATCTACTTTTTAAAATAAATTATTCTATTGTGTCCAAATTGGTAATGCCCTTATTGCACACCAAGCCTGTTGTTCCACATTCTCCCTAGATAGAAATGTAACTCTACTAGTAGGAGGGTTTTTCACACAAATTATTATTTTTGTTTTTATTTGTAGCCTTGAGAAAGTACTAGGTAAAGTGTCCCATAAGGAAAGAACACATGATGACTATTTGAATGTTATTGAGGGATCATGTAAAATAAACCAACATTTGTTTGGAAATTTGAAATGACAATAATGGATGCATCATATAATCAGAAGATGAGAGGAAAATATAAATGAGGAAAGTAACCCTGGTCTAGAAGATGCACCTGTTTTCCTTGTGTGATCAGGCACTAGGGAAAGGACCCTGTATGGCCATGTCCCATTAGTCCTCATTGGTAGTTCTAGCCCTGTTCCTGGTCCTCCTTATCCTGATCCTAATCCTGCTGGCCCACCTAATCCTCTCCATATAGTCCCTATTCATAAAGACCTTAGTCCATCACCTCCTGATCTGATTAGTTCTCCTGGTCCTCCTGCCACTCTCCATCTTGTTCCAGCATTAACTCATTCACTTAGTCCCGATCCTCCTTGTTCAAGCCATCCTTTTCTTAGATACCCAGCTTGGTCATCTTTGTTCCTGTCATCCCGGCCCTTGTCCTGGTCCTCCTTTCCCTCCTTATGTTGGTCCTCCTTTTCCTGATATGCCAGGTCATGATACTCCTGATCCTCTGTGACTTAAGCTTACTTTTTCCATTGGTTGTTGTCCTACAGCTCTACCTTGACTTGGACATATTATTTCTTGTCCTTTTGGCTCTGGTTGCCATGCCATCTCCTCCTGATTCTCAAAATCATGTTCTAGTAGTCTTCATCACTCTCCTTCTGATTTGTCCAGCATTGGTCTTCCTACTCCTGGACCGAAGATTCTCTGTTCCCTTCTTGGCACCGTGATCATTAAACTTGATCATTTGGTTTCTGGTCCTTCTTGATGGCATTGTTGTATGCATAATCCTCTTGATTCTGGTCTTCGTGGCCATCAGGGTCCTTCCAGGCCCACTTTTCCTAGCTCAAACTGTTCCTTCTGGTTCTCTTGACCCTTGTCTCATTTGCCTGGTCCTTATGATCCCTCTCACCCTACTCACACCCACTCCTAGTTTATCAAACCCTGGTACTGATAGTCCTTACAGCCCGCCTGACCTCATATTTTCTAGTTTTCTTAGGCCTTGCCCTCTTAACCCTTGTCCTCCTGGTGTGGATTGCCCTCTGGAATTGCACCTAACAATCTGGGCCCTCTTGGATCTGGTTTCTTCTGTTTCGGTCTGAGCCTCTTCATTTTGGTCTTGGACCTCCTGGTCATCCAGGCCCAGACCCCTTGAGCCTCTTGGCTCTGGTTGTTCTGAGCCTCCTGATCATTCATACCCTTGACCTGCTAACCCCAAGTCCTGGTCTTTTTGCTCCACTTGGTACTCCGGCCCTGTTTCTAAGGCCATGGTCCGCTTAGTCCAATTGGTTTTAATCATCCTTGCTTTGATTCAGGTCCTCCTGGCACTCTTTCTACTGATATCCTTGGTGCTAGGACCCTTGTGTACCTTACTTATTGTGGTCCCTTGATCCTTTTGACCATGACCCTAATGCTCCTAATCTGCCTTGTCCTCCTGGCCCTGGTCTTCATGCTCCTTTTCTGTGTGTTCTTACCCCAACTAAGCAAACACAAGGAAATGATGGACGGAGCACTGAAACCTTTCAGACACTCACCCCCAGTCACAGATCTGGGTTGAATCCATAATCGTTCTTTAGCTCCCTCCGCCACCCCAGTTCAGACAGAGCTAAATGCAAATCAGTCTTGACCCTGTGCCTCATCGGAACAGTCCAGCCTGAACTGTCAAGCTATGTCTTCCCTGGACCGGAAACAAGCATCCTGGGACCGGATGTTTCCACGCTCCATCCATCATCTCCTTGTATTTGCACTTTACCAAGTAACCATTATCCTCCATGCTCTGGTCCTTCTGGGCTTGTCCATCTTATTCCTCATCCTCCTGGCCATCATGTTCGTAGACCTGGAGCCTGGTCCTCCTGGCTGTGGTCATCCTGGTCCAGGTATCTCCGTTCCTAATCCTCATTTCCTCCTCAACCTGGTCTTCCTGGTCTTGGTACTCATGGTCCTGATCTTCTTTAGCCCTGATCTTCCTGGTACCCCTGGTCATTAAATTCCTGGTCTATTCAACACTTTTCTTTCTAAATCTGGTTTCCTTGGTCCATGTTTTTTCCTTTCTGGCCCTCTTGGCAAAGGCTGTGCTAATCTTATTTTTCTTACTTCTTGTTCTTCTCGAGATTCTGTGCTCATTAGCCCTGATCCTCTTGGTCCTGTTCCTTACAGTTTAGATTCTTCTAGACCTGGTTCTGATGGACCTGGTCCACCAGCAATTCTATTTTTGATATTGTCAGTCCTGGCTATCCTGGCTATCCTGGTCCTTCCTGTTCTATTGTACTCGTTCTTGGTTAACCCAATCTTGGCCCATCTGACCCTCTTCCTTTCTGGTCCTCTTGACAATGGTCACCTGGTTAGGTTCTCCTCACCCATGCCTTCTTAGTCTTTGTCCCCATGGTTTGATTGCCCTGGTCCTCCTGGATCTATTAATCCTCCTAGTACTATTGATACTTCATCCTGTTATCCAGCCTCTCCTTGAACCAGCGTTCTCCTTGTTCGGGTCTTTCTGAAATTGGTCATTTTGGTTCTGGCCCATCTGGCCATCACTGTCATGTCCCTTTGGTTTTGCTGATTCTGTTTGGCTTCGTACATTTGTTCCTTCTCATTCTGGTCCTGCTACCTGTGAAGACTGTTCTGCCCCAGTTGGTTATTCAAGCTCTGGCCCCCTAGTTTCTGATGGTCCTATTTCCAGTCCTACTGCTCACTATCCTTTTAGTTCTCCTAGTCCTCCTTGGTCTATTTTACTGGGTACTTTTGATACTTGTCTCCTTGGTCTTCCTAGTCCTTGTCCTGCTTATCCTGGTTTCCTGGTCCTTATGGCCAATGCCCTGCAGGTCCTGATATTCATAGTCATCTTCCATTTTGTTGCAACTGGATTTCACCCATTCAGTATACCTGGATTTGTTTGATCTTTTTATCACCTAGTTTTGAACTTTTTACTGTTAGTGAGCCTCACGACATGTGTCTTACCAACAGTAATCACATGGCAAACAGACTGCATGTGTTTGCCGCCAGTGCCCGCCTTTTAAGATAAGACCACTGTGACATAGCAAGGGTAAGAGGCACTTGGCTAGTTGCACATGAACACATGTGCATGAGTGCTGGCTGCACATGGGAGACTACTCATGTGCCAAGACCAGAAACTGAGCATAGCTAGCCTCACACAATAGGAATTCTGCAGGATTAGATTTTGACCTGGTATAGGCCACATAATGTAAGTGTACAGTAACAGGGAAAGGCAGAGAGGTTTTCTGTTTCGTCTATAGTGACATTTTATTACACACATAGTGAACAACTGCCTTAGAGTGTAATTTCTCTTCCCGTTGGCCTCCAGAGATCATTGACATATAGAATTAGGGTGTAACCTGTGCAGGAAAATCAATTCTGCTATTTTCAAAAAATATCTGTACACTTTATGGGTCACCCGGAAGTGTGCATGCCATTTGTCACTTAGCTGTGCCTAGTTAATTGAATTTCTCTCCAGGCGCAGGAACAAAGGCTTCCCAACACAAAGGGAACAATTACCAGTACTTCACCCAACTCCTCAGGGGGAAAGGGGTGGGTAGAATGATCTGCATCAATCAATCAGCTGCCACACTGTACAAGGGATAGGCCTGCCTAAGGCCACTAAACAAAGGAAAAAGCCCAGAAAAATAAAGCCAACCCAGGAGGGGGCTCTCTTTGAACTTTTGGTATGCAAGACACTTGCAGTGATATCAATGAGGGGCAGAGCTAAGATGTGATTAGTGACTCCTGGGTGATGCCATTTTGTACTGTCCCAACACTCTATGCAGGAGGGTTGGGAGAGGGGTGGAATAGTAATGTAGCACCCTAAGAATGGCCAGGGGTACCTAACTTCTAAAACCTTCTTCTCCCTTTCACCAACTCTGGCACAAGGGGGAGACTCTCTTTTGCCTGATGATTTTTCTGCTCTTTACTGCTAGATCCTGAAACAACCATGGAGAACTGGAAGGAGTAACCCCTCTGATGCCCAGAAAGGACTAAGGACTCTGCCCAGTTAACCAAAGGGCCAGTGGATCTCCCCAAGGGCCAACAAGGCTGGTCTGCTTACACCTCCTGAGGACCAGTTTTGGGAAGACATGGACTTCTGCACCCAGAAACCAAGACAAGGAGGAAGGCCAGTGAAGAAAGTCAGGAGAAACAGCTTCCTGGGAACTGCACTGCCTTGGAGGTAAGGAGGTCTGCCGCAACTGTCCATGGTGGCTAGAACTCACCACCAGCAGTAAAATTAGCCCAAGATCGTCAAAATTAGCCCAATTAGGCCCGAGTTATGGCATATAAAAGTTTGGCGAACTTTGACCTTTCTCCTTTGATAAAGCGCAGAGTAATCCGCTGTCTTTTCTTGAAATACCCCCGGAGTGCGCCAGGGCCTCGGCGCACAATTAACTTTCTTTATGCCAGGGACGAGGTGTGTGTAGAGCCCTCTCCCTATCTTTTGCTCCCAAGGGAACCCATCTCCCTGACGTCAATGCAGTAGTACTGGGGGAGCACCATGGCACCCCTCCAATGGTGGTGGCCTTGCCCCCACTCACATGTCCATGTCTAGGGCAAGCGGGCATTCACCACAGGAAACAGCACCCGGTCCTTAGGAGCAGGCTGGGAGAACAAAGCTGATGGCTCCTTCAGCCTCACACAGAAATGTGGGCCACATGGGAGCTGTCGGGGTAGCCAGGGGGGCTAACCGAGCTTCCCCTAATGTTGGGAGCATGTGGGGTACCCAAGTAGGACTCGGCATCCCCCAAAAAAGAAAAACAAAGAGGTGCATGCTGCAAGGCCGCCCCCCATACAAAGAAAAGGCAAGCTCTGTGGCTTTCCCTACACAGGGGAAGAGCTGCTATAGTAATACTGCTTTAGCAGGAGAGACCCATAATCCAAGTTTTTCATTTTTTCTCTCCTCGTGGTGACCCTAGCATGTCAAGGGCACCACCAATACATTGCAGGTGGTGTGCGGGGCTCCAGGAGTGCAGCAGCTCATCCCAAAACAATGTTTTAAAAGTGCTGACCCAACGTTTGCAGGGTCAATGTATCCATTATCCAGTGAGGATTTACTTATTGTTTCTAAGCACTCCCAAGGCCAAACTAGCCTTAGAGAGTCAAGCGCTGCAATGGGGCACTTGGTACCCCTGGGCGTAGTTTGCTTAATAGCACTACGCGTAGCTACGCGAAGTGCACATCGCACTACCCAAACTGTGTAGTGCAGTAGGGAAAATGCTGTACGCACCGATTGCACAGTGTCGGATGCTTGTCCCCACTGTGCAATCATTGCAAATGGCATCTTGCACAGTGTGAACGGTCGTTTTCTGCCCCTCAAGTAGATTTGTACTTGAGTGGCAGCTTTCTCAACGCGGACTGGTAGTTTCTTATCGCGAGCAGTCGCGAGCATACGCAACCACTCCAATGAGAAACCTGACCTCCCTGCATTGAGAATCTCGCCAGGAGGTTTATTTTCCACGCTCGCTATCGGCAACTTGATGTTGCTGACCGCGAACAAGGATAAAGTCTTGCCGGGATTTTGATTTTGCTCGCTCGCGGTCACCAACTTGACATTGAGGACCATGAGCAAGCAAAAAATGCCTTCTACGCAACGTGTTTTGCACTGTGCTATGTGCAATTTGCGTAGCGCGTAGTAGCACAAACTACGCATGCTCTGCGAGTGTAGTATGGTGCTACACCCAGGGTTACTACTTGGTTCCCAATAAGTACAATTGAGAACCTATTACTTGTGCAGACCACACAACTAATAACCCTATTTCCTACCCGTTTGATCTTTATCCACCTGCCCCTTGTCCTCCTGCTCTGTGTTCTAATTTTTCTGCAATAACTGGCCCACCCCACATCAGTCCTATCTTAGTTCTAATGTTCTTTGATCTCCATTTCAAGCTAGCCTTAGTACTTCCTGACCGCATTCTTCCTTGCTATCGACTTGTCATTCCTATCTATTACTGCCCCATGTCATTTGGTTCCTGGGTCTCTTTTATAACAGGCTCTGAGTCCTGGACCTTTCATCCTCCTCACCCTAATTTGTAACCATTAGTCCTCCTGGTCCTTCTCCCCAAGTTTATCTAGTCTTCCTGTTTGCATGTTCCTAATCCTTTGTTCCTGGTCTCCCTAGTCCATGCAGTCTTGGTGTTAGTTTTGGTACTCCCTTTTCTGGCCTTAGAAAATCGGATCATCCTTGCTGCTCCCACCGGCCTTGGCTTCCCTATCCCTCCTTGCCCCCAGTCCTTCTGCCTAATCCTAGTCCTACTAGTCCCCCTAGTCTCTTGGTTTGTGTCTTCCACCTTTGACCCTAGTTTCCTCTATAATGGTCCCCTAGTAATGGGCCTCTTGAATATGGTTTTCCTCTTTCCTGTAACTCTGGTATTTCTAGTCCCCATGTTTCTGGCATCGTGGTTCATGTCCTTGACATCTTGTTTTAGGATCCCACTGAGTCTGATTCTCATGGAGCTTCTGAACCTGGTCCCACTTGGCCTAGACTTCTTGTTCTTTTATATTCATGCTTGTCCTTCTGATCTAAGCTATCCAGGTCCTGTTAGCCCTCGTCCTTTTCGGTTGTGGTCTTCTGGGTCCTGGTCCATTTGCTTCTGGCACCTTTGTCTTGCCTTATGTTATTTCTGTGGTCCTTCTACCTCTGTTCCTCCTTCCCATTGCTATCCTGATCCTCTTTTGTCTGTATACCTGGGTCCACTGCTCCTGGTCCTGGTCGTCATTGTCCATAAGTTCCTGGTCAGTTCTAGCCCTCCTCCTTTCATTAGTCCAAGACCTTCTGTTCTTTCTACCCCTGGGCCTTCTGTCCTTTTGTGCCCTTGTTCACTGAGTCCTGCTCTCCCTGTTTTACGTTCTCTGGGTGTCCTGATCCTTCTTGTCCTGGTCCGGGTACCCCTAGTTGTGTTTTTCCTTGTCCTGTCACTCTATTTGTTCCTGGCCCTCTCTGGCATTGATAAACCTGGTCCTCATGTATTATGTTTTCCTGGGCCTGGCTCTTCTTGTTTTGGCCCTTCTGGTGGTCTGGTCTTCCTAGCCCTCCCAATGGTCTACCTTCTTCTACTTGGTCTTTATCCACCTCCTTCTGGTTCTACTCCTTTCTTCCCCTGTCCCCCTCTACAATAATTTTAGACAGGTACAGCTTACAAGGTGGTGAATCAGCTTTTTAAGTTTGTGTGGGCTTCCAGATGTTTTTTGCTGAGACAGCACTGTCAAGGACAGCAATGGGAGCTAAGTAGAGACATGACTTGGCTCACTTAAAACAGTGCTTAGCATGATATAAAGGTACCACTACCATTCCAAAGATGCGGGTGACAAAATGTCAGTGTGGCTGAAAGGTCCACTCATGACATGGGAAAAATTAACATCTTTGCCTGGAACTCACTCTGCTGGGTGAGTAGTATGAAAATGTGTATTTATTCATTAGGCAGCTGAGGGAATTCTTGCTGTGAATTATACAGATTGATTTTCTTACTTGTCTCCTACTTTCACTTCCACATTTCACAAAAGCCCCACAACTGTCTCATTTAGTTTACCTCCTGCAAGTATCCCAATGCACTGAGCCCCAAACAACAAATTCCTACTGTAAGTGTACATCTTTCTTTGACCTAGATACCACCTATCTCTCTGTCCTGGTTTTCAGGTGCTTGTTGACTGCTGCTGCGTTGCCAGGTCTGAAATACTACGCAAGCACAATCCTCATCAAAAATAAGCATAAATCTAGCACTAGGCCCTAGAAAAGCCCAGCCCTCAATAATCATCAAAGGGTGAACAATGAATATAAAAAATATTTCCATGAGTGAAATAAACATGGTAAAATATAAAGAGTGGAAAATAAGTAACAAGGAAACATATGCATTTCTGAAAAAGGAACAGAATATGTAGTTTAGAAGCAGTGGTGATTTGCACATTTCCAAATTTGCGGGTATTCATAATAGCATGTGAAGTAGAGGGCATTTTTCAAAATGACTTTTTTTTTATACATTGTCTTCCATTTGGAAGGCAGAAATGCATAGAAAGTCAATTGGTAATAACACTTTCTCTACTATTCTGTAAAGGAACAGAATAAGGAGCTTAGAAGCAGTGGTGATTTGCAAATTTCCAAATTTGTGGGTATTCATAATAGCATGTAAAGTAGAGGGCATTTTTAAAAAAGACTTTTTTTTTACATTGTCTTCTAGTTTGAAGGCAGAAATGCATAGAAAGTCAATTGATAATAACACTTCCTCTACTATTCTGTATTCCCCCAAGTCTCCTTACAAAAATGATGTGTGTTGGTAGGCCTAGTGCCCGCAACAGGAAACAGCCCAAAATGCAGCATGGACACATCACATTTTTCCAGTTAAAACGGACCCTTTTTCACGCAATGTGTCTAGATGGGATTTGAGACCGTTGCTCAGCCAGCACCTTGGGAATCCTGTCATTTTTTCAAACCTAGAGACTAAGGGTAGTCCATGATGAGGAGACTTGTGTGGCTCTCACCAGGTTCTGTTACCCAGAATCCGTTGCAAACCTCACACTTTGTTAAAAATAAACACATTTATTTTCCTCACATATCTGTGATTTATTTATTTATTTGAAAAGTTTTATAAAACGCGAACATGACCCTTGCGGGTATCAGAGCGCTGTACAAGGTGGTGAAAGGACCAATACACTCAGTACAATGGAACACGTGAGGTAAATAAGTTAACAGAGTGTCAAACAAAATGGAGTAATTAATCCAGTTCAGAAGCCAGGTAGTCGGCCCAGTTAAACCAGTTTCAGCCGGGCACTAGAGTGTTATAAAAATTTAACAGACATACATAAAATAAATCAAAACAACATAGTAAAATTAATGTCAAATCTGTTGTCGGCCCAGCTAGCACTGCTTCAGAGTCCAGCTATAGCCAGGTCCTAGAGTAAAATAACAATTTAACACAAGCATAACCTAAATCAAATCTTTGATGGAATGTTCTGGAATTTGCGGGGAGCCACACACTTCCACCCAGTTAGCACTTTTCCTGAGTCGCCGGATAAAAAGGGTAACTTACTTCTCTGGGTTGGCCTAGTGCCTGCGACAGTTACCGGCACGAAAGGCAACGTTGACACATCACATTTTTCGAGTGAAATCTGAACCTTTTTTGCAATGTGCCTAGCTGTGGATTTAGGACTCTAGCTCAGCCGGCACCTAGGGAAACCTAGCAAGCCTGTACATTTTTAAAACTGGACACCCTGGGAAATCCAGGATGGGTTGACTTGGGTCTCTTCCACCAGGTTCTGTTACATGAAATCCCTTGCAAACCTGAAGCTTTATTAAGAAAAACATTTCTTAGCATTTCTGTGATGGAAATTATCAATCAGAAAAAAAACTTGGTTTTGCGAGGGATTCACCTGTGTTTTAGATACCGGGCTTGACAGGCATCTAGGGAACCCTACCAAACTCAGACATTACTGAAAACTAGGCACCCGAGGGAGCCCAGGCGAGGTGTGGCTTGCGTGGATCTCTCAATGTTTTCCTACACAAAATCCCCTGAAAACCTCGAATTTAGCTAAGAAAAAACACATTTTCCTCACAATTCTGTGTGGTAAAGCTGTAGGATCACTGGATTGACCAAATTTCCTACCACCTAGCATTCCCGCAGGTCTCCCGATAAAAATACTACCTTACTTGTATAGGTGGACCAAGTAGCTGCGACAGGAAGGGCCCTAAGTGTTTTGTGGCAACATCAGAATTATCTATCAGAAAAAACCTGGTTTTGCAAGGGGGGCACCTGCGTTTTTGGTCCCGGGTCTCGGCGTCCATCTAGGGAAACCTACCAAATCCAGACATATCTAAAAACTAGACACCTGTGTGAGTCCAAGGAGGTGTGGCCTGTCTGTATCTCCCAACATTTTCCTACCCAGAATTGCCTGCAAACCACAACTTTAGCTAAAAAAAACACATTTTCCTCACATTTCTGATTTGGAAAGTTGTGGGATCACAGGACAGACACAACATTTCTACCACCCAGCATCCCCCCAGATCTCCCTATAAAAATCGCTACCTCATTTGTATAGGTGGGCCCAGTACCTATGACAGGGAAGGGCCCAAATCGTATTGTGGAGACATCAGAATTATCTACCACAAATAACCTGATTTTCCAAGGAGGTCACCTGCGTTTTTGGTCCCTGGCTACGTGGCCATTGAGTGAAAAATACCAAACCCGGATTATTCTGAAAACTAGACACCAGGGGAACTCCATGGAGGTGTGGTTTGCGTGGAACCCCTAAAGTTTGGGTACCCAGAGTCTCCTGCAAACCTCAAATGTAGCTTTTTTTAATTTTAATTTTCCTTACATTTAAGGCTGAGATCACATTGCTGGCACAAATTGTCTGCCACTCAGCATTCTTCTTGGTCTCCTGATAAAAATTATACTTCACTTGTTTGGGTGTCCAATGCAGACAAGTATATGAAAAAAATATAGTGCTTAGATCTCGCTTTGCTATCACTTCAATCTCCCCATTTTCGGCCCTTACCAGTCACATGGCCCTTGGCCCACCCACACAATTCATTTTAATCATGAGAGCAAGCGGAATCCAGGATGGTCTCCACACAGTGTCCCTATATGCGGATGACCTGCTACTGTATATAAGAGACCTGCATGGTGTGTCGCCATCCGTATCCGCACTGTTCTGTAACTTCGAGGAGGTGTCGGGCCTCAAGGTGAACTGGGTTAAATCAGACGCTTACTCTTTCCGCGAGGATGTGGCCATGACGGATATAGAATTCAACAGGACTGCGCTTACTTGGTTCCCGACCACGTTCAGGTATCTGGGCGTATATATCTACCCCTTCCCTGCGGACATATTAGAGGGTAACCTGGTGTGCGCCATCTCCTCCATAAGAGCACAGATGCAATTTTGAAAGACCCTACCGCTCAATTTACTGAGCCAAGTCACTTTAACCAAAATGATAGTATTGCCACGACTATGGTATTATTTTGCAAACCTTCCGGTATATGTCCCGGTACGATTATTTAGGGAACTGGAGGGATTAACCCGAGGCCTGATCTGGAATGTAGGGGGACCCAGGATAGCATTGCAGAAATTATACTCATCGCTGGAGTGTGGAGGCTTGGCAGTTCCTCATTTGGAGTAATGCGCAATGGCATTGGGTTGCGAGGTGGCTGAGCGGGAAAAATCTGACAGACATGGCGACCGAGGCTTCGATGTGGACACAAACAGAGATGTATATCTTGTTTCACCCATTGGCGAAACTTTCCCGCCCGACGCAGATACACATTGAGATAGCATATAGATGCTACAGGAGAAGACTTCAACTCACGAAAGACATGGTTCCATATGCCCCAATATTGCCACTTATTGGGACACCCAGAGGCCGACACCCTATAACTGACGCAACATTAACACTCTGGACTAACTCAGGAATAGAGACGCTGAGGGACCTATATGCAGACGGTACCCTGCTGCCTTTCGCAACCCTGTCGGTGAACAATGACTTGCCGGCAGGCCAGTACCTTCTGCATGCAGCAATCATACGGACACTGACACAAGCATGGGGAGATCTGACAAATGAGCTGTTGATGCACCAGCTGTTGCAGTATCTACATGTAATGGGGGAGGGGTCGCACATGATCCATTGGTTGGTACAGGCCCTGCTCACTCATGTGTTAAAACCACTACAAAGACTCCGCACACATTGGGCTGAGGACAGGGCTGAGGACAGGGGTCGTCCCTGGACCAACAAGGAATGGGAGTGTGTCCTGGCCAGTGCCACACATGTGCTGCGTAATTCAAGATTTAAACTTAAACAAACATATATCCTATATAGAGCATATTTCTCACCAGATAAGATCAATAAATACTTCAATATTAATACCGCTGAATGTCCAAGATATCATCTCTCTGGCGCCGACCTACTGCATATGCTGTGGTCCTGCCCCCTGCTTCTGCCCTACTGGCGCACAATAACAGAGACACTTACAAACTGCACCAGCACTGAGGTGCCTGCCACATGGAAAGTCTGTACCCTGGGGCTTTACAAACGGGCTAAGGCCAACAAAGTAAGCTTTATATTCAGAGACCTAGGCCAAATAACCGCAAAATGACTGATAACTAAGAGATGGAAACGCACAGACCCCTTCCGGAGGTACCTCACTGGCTAAAATCCATAGAGGTTTGGGCGCAGGCAGAAAGCACTATCCTACACAGGGAGGAAACGGAGGGGCTGCCAAAGTACCCTATTGCACAATTCTGAGATGATGTCCTCAAAGCCCTCACACAATCCAATGCCATACCGCGTGCACCACCCACACAACAAACAGGGGACGATACCTAATGGGTTACTTGGGTGTAGCAGACACGCTGCAATCCAGGGAACCCTCGGACAAAGCTGTTGGGCTAGGAAACACCCTCACGCTCCTTAGGTGGCAACCTGTGGACCTGATTTCTGCCATAAGACACTCTAATGCCCAAAGGACAGTGCATGGTACATACATCACAGATCACTTTAAATACAACCGCGCAGACCTAAACGCGACCACACTCAAACAGCATACTATGTATCAGCCACATATATCTTTAAACATTTGCTGTCTCCTTTTCTTTTGATTCAATTTTGTTTTACCAGTTCTGGTTTAATGTTGAAATAAAAGCTATGATTATAAGCAGGAATTTGCTTGATTATTATGTATAATGCTTCAGCACTGTAAATTTTGTTATACGTGCACCATATGCCGATGTTTTTACTGTGTGTAACAGGACAAAATTAAAATGGAATAAAGATATTTGAAGAAAAAAAATGAGAGCAAGGGGAATGCTGCTTGGTAGGAAATTCATGCTGG
The DNA here is from genome assembly GCF_964263255.1 of Lissotriton vulgaris. Classification (NCBI taxonomy): domain Eukaryota; kingdom Metazoa; phylum Chordata; class Amphibia; order Caudata; family Salamandridae; genus Lissotriton; species Lissotriton vulgaris. The sequence goes on from NC_141694.1 coordinate 529,248,624, forward strand.
CTCAGTGATCCTACACAGAAATGTGGGAAAAAGTAGATTTTTCAGCAACACTTTAAGTTTGCAGGGGATTCTAGCCAAACAAACATTGGAGCATCCCCACAAGTCACATATCCATGGACTTTTCAGGGGGGCAGAAAGAGTATGCCCATTTGTTGGAGGGGTGGGGCATTGGTATGCCCATTTTGGGCAGCACCACCCCTCTTTTATAATAAAACAAATCCATAGTGTATAGAGGGCTACCTGCCCCGTAAAGGGGTGGCAGATTGGGGTTAATAACCCCCTCCTGGGGCAGAAAGACTGTCCCTGTGTGTTTGGGGAGGTTGGAGCATTGGCATGCAATTTTGGGCAGCCCATACCTCTACGCATTAAAAAGAACAATCTTTGGTTCTTAGTGGCAGGAGGGGCAGACAAACTGTTATTATTAGGGGCTGGGGGTGGGGCATTGGTATGCCCATTGTGGGCAGCCCCTATCCCTCTTTTTATTGAAAAGCAATTATCCCTGGTGCCTAGTGGACTTTCCGGACCCTAAGGTATAGATGGGGGGGGGGGCTATTGGCCCCATCTGCACCCTAGTTGGGCAATAAGACTGTAGCAATTTTTTGGGATGGGTGGGGCATTATAATTCCCATTTAGTGCAGCTCCCACCCGAAAGTATTAGAAATATTCTAGGTGTTTGATGTGCTTTCTGCCAACCAGCTGCCACTCAGGAGGGGGGGAGAAAGATTGAATATGACCAAGGTATTAACGCAGCCCCCGGTGCATACTGGAGGTTCCTGGTGGGGACTTAATCTCCCCTCTGCAAATGCGACAGGGGGCATGTTTGCAGAGTGGTGTATTGAGGGGGCGTGGTCTCCTCCTGATCCCATTTCTTTTTTTAAATTTATTTTTTAGGAAGGGGAACTGTGTAGCCCCATTCTTTTTCTTTTTTTTGATCCTGGGGACTAATATTGCAATTTGAGGACACGAGTGACATGAACATTTACAGAGACAATGGCTATATTCAATTTTGCTGATGTCGCGGAAGCTGAGATGAGGTTATGCTCATCCACCCCTTGAAAGGACCAATGAGACCCCAAATGTTTCAGAAAATTAGTTTAGCTAGTAAAAAGGGTATAAAAGAGGGCGTTCCGATGAAGTAAAAAACCTTTTTGCCTGATGTATCTTGACATGATGCCGGAATGCTGATTGAATCCTGATGCGTAAGAACTTTGCTGTTTTTCTTGAAATGTTGAACTTAGCCTGAATTGGAATGGAGTCTTTAGGTGAGGTTGATAGCTAGGGAAATAGAATGATGAGTTTGGGAACTAGCATGTTTTTTCCTTAAATAACAGTGTCCTTTGAATTTAAATAAATATCAATTTCTGAGCATTTATTAATACATTTAAAGGTTTGAGACGTACAATTAAAAAACCTGAATTCACTATTATTTAAATTGTGTGAATAATAATGATTCATGACTAAGAAATCTTTGCTAAATAAAAATTAGATAAATGAAGAATTAAGCTGGTCTTGTTCATCCTTAGCCTAATTTTTACTAGCATGATCCATCAAAAATAATGGTGGTTTGCCTGAATAAATTGATTAAATATCAGAGCCACGGTAAAAGAATTTAAACTGCAGATGTATATTTTGTAAATAGGATAGTTTAATTTAGACACTCTGCTTTGATCCAGCCGCTCTCCTTTGAATCTCACCAATCCATGGAGTAGAGAGAAAGTGCGTAAGTAAAGTCAGTGTTATGGGCCCCAATGACAAGTAAATGTAATATTTGTGACTTTAGGGAAAGGTGATGAGGATTTTAGAAATTATTTCTGGAGAGTCACTGCATCACCACCCTTGGGCATCCTTTATCAAACATGTATCAATGAATATATCTGTATTATTCGCTTTGTGTCAGGTCAACGGCATGTTACTACTCTAAAGTATCATATGAGATGTGCTCTGCATTCTGTGGTGAGTTCACCTATATATCGTCTAGTGTTTGTGTTGCCAAGTATGTCGGCAGGGGGCCCAGGTATCCCAGGATCAGGAGCTGGGGGTAGCAGCTTGGGTATGTGGTCAGTTGATCCTGATAATAGGTGAGATCTTGTAGCATTACTACTCCTAAACTGAGAGAAATCCTAACTTTAGGACTTTCGCTATTCACAGAAGGCATTTAGGAGTCATAAAGTTAGGACTCCTAACTTCTGTGAATACCGAAATGAGTAAGTGTCTTCTGTGAATACCAAAATGAGTAAGTGCCTTCTGTGGTAGTAAGTTTAGGATTTTGTCTTAAGTTAGCTCTGTGAATCGGGCCCTCTATTTGCTCTATGCGGAACCTACCTTAAATTATCAGACATTACAAATGTGGTTGCTGCAAAGCTTGGAACCTCCCTATTGGGAATACACAATTCATAACAAACACATCTTTGAACTTAAGAGTCACACCAATTGTAATAGTATCGATGTAATCTATGCAACCCTTTGCCTGTGCGAATTACTTTATATTGGGCAGACACGTCAGAAAGTGAAAACATGCATACTGCAACATTGTAGTCAAGTGAGAAGTAATGTTCCAGGGGCACCTTCAGTAGAACATTTTCAAAAGCTTAACCAACCTGTAGATAGCCTTAAATGGGTAGTTCTGGTAAATGTTACACTGGGTCCAAGAGATGGGAGTATGGCACTTAATCTCAATTTGCGTGAGTGTAAGTGGTTGCACACTTTGGACATTGTCCATCATAGTTTGAATTAACAGGAGGAGATTATAAGGCAGACACCTTTTCTCAATACAGGTTGAATATCCCATTGTTTGAATCTGATTTACTACTCATGGTTTTATTCCACAAGGCCTTCCAATTAAGCATACCACCACATGTACATGTACAGAAACCCCACTATCCTATTAACTGACTTAACTGACCCATCACTGAATGACTGAACTGTTCATTAAGGTTAGCACAACACTAGTGACCCGGTCTTGTTACACTGGGCCGCGTTTTTCACTTATCATCTATAGAACTGTAACTGTTGCATATAATACATTGCAATTTGCAACTTTGTGTGCAATATGATGATTCTTTCGGCGCAAAACTCATAATCGATCCTTTTACAATTTTCTGTATCCTATTTTATTTTAATGTAATATAACGCATTTAAATTCATGTATCATAATCCTTGATCTAGTGACTCTCTTGCGGTTATGTTCTCGTGTAAATATGTGGATTAATGTTGCTGAATTAGTTCGTTGTGAGTACGTAATATAGGGCATGTTTCCCCTTACCATTTTTACCACCACTGCTGAGCACTGTCTGGTGACGCAAGCCCACGTCCAGATAGCCAGCAGCTAGCGACTGTGCTCTCAACGTCAGCACAGCTGCATACACACTGACCTATCTGTGTCTATTTTCAGAAACTGTCTGCGGAAGGCTCGCAGAGACGAGGCGCTTATGGAGCTATTTCATGATATGAGGTAACGTTAATGACCGTAGCCCTGCTGAGTCTTGTATTCATCTAACTTTGATTAACATACTCCATGAACAAAGAAATGTTTTGAATACCATGGCTTCATGTACTTTGTAGCAATTGATGTAAGTATGGAGAATTTCAAAGCCTTCCATAGCTTAATATACACTATTTTCTTGGTGTTGATGTGCGACTTTACTTCCATTTCAGCACAACAACTGCCTTCTGGATCTGACAGGGGATATTGTGGATGTTTCTCATTTGTCCTTTTTCTAACTAAGAGCTTACGGGCCCAATTTTCAAAGTCCCCCACCATTTTGATTACAGTGGGTTTGAGGTTGGCCACTGTGCCACTTTTTAAGTGCACCTATTCTGTGTTCTACCTAGTTAAAAATCCATGGTATTTCCTTACCAATTTTGTCCTGATGAAGACCCCCTTCTAAGGAACTATCAGCCCTTATACTTTCCCTGGGGTCGAAACGTCAACTTTTCTCAACTACTAACCTGTACTTAAAACTTTTATCAACATGCAAATAATGGAAATTCATAGTTTGTATCTTGCAACTGTGGATTATATTAGATAATACGTACTATATTGTTAGGCAGGTTCAATTATAATTTCTTTGTAAATATTGTAATTAATTGCACTTTTACCTTTGTCCCCATCCTTTCATAAGCACTCCATTGAGAACTCGATTTCCTTCACTTGTTTTGGAGCAACTGTTCTATTAAGTTGTTGTCCAAATTGATTGTGGTTTAAACAATATACTATAAATTGTAGAATTGAATTCCATTTTTAAGAACATGTGTTTATTTTGGGTACCAATGATGTTTATTTTGGATCACTGAAATATTATCGACGGACACATTATCGACTTACCAAAATATCGTTGACAAATTATCGACGACAAAAATATCGACTTACTATACCTATTACACAAACTACAAAAATATCGAGTAAAAAATATCGAGTACTAACTATATCGAATACATAAATATCGCTTAAAAAAATATCGACTACAATTATATCGTTGGACATGAAATTAGCCCTAACACTACAAAAATATCGACTACAAAAATATAGACTACCACAATATCGTTAAAAAAAAAATATCGAGTTCATGTTTGCACACTTTTCTTTCTAAAATACCATCTTTATCATCAATAAAAGTCATTTCTCACTAAAAAAAACGTTTCACATATAATACCTGTTTCTTACATAAAATTACTATTAAACCACATTTACTATACATTCTATTACATGCATTTTATCATTTTCTATTATTCTTTGCATTTAACTAACATTTTCATTACTTATTTTGACATATAAATATATTTCATTTAAACACGAACCTGCTTTAATGCGGGAACAACCACATACCACCATTCTCACATCAACAAACACTCCAATTAACTTAAAAGAATTCAAACTAGCCTATACTATGCTTCCTTACATCCTACAACCAATCAAATCAAAGCACACATAACACATATACTATAAAAGGGCTACATGCATTCTACCATTTGTTGCTGCTACCTCTCTGGAAAGTAGATGCCAACACTTTGAAGATTTTGTTGCAGAATAAACATCTTTAAAGATCCAGCTTACTAGCTAATTAATCAAGTAAGTAACACAGCATTTTTGTAGAAAACTAAATTAGAAGTGCACTATTTTCCTTACATCTCTTAAGTCTTACACTTATTTTATTTTCATGTCTTCCTACTTTTCTGATAGAAACTACTCCAACACAATTCCTATTACATGGTCATATTTCTTCATGTACAAAATCAGATAGTAAGTATATAATAATTCTCTGTTACACAGCAACTGCTTTTTTTAAACACTAATTTACAAAAGTATTTATTTTTCATTAACATTATATTTACAGATATACAGAAATTGTGCTATTTCTACAGCAAAAACGATAAAACTACACTAATTACACATGTAAGTATAGATGTGTTTGTTATAAAACGGCAAATTTCATTAATGCACATTTTTAAACAACATATCTTGCTTTTTACATCTTCCCTATAGATCATTTGAAAGATCCAAGATCAACTATAGCAAAACACAAGAATACCCTTCAGAAAAATGTAAGTATAATTGTTATTTGCTAAAATGTGGGCACAAAAAACGCTAACTATATTCTTAACACCATGTTATTTATTTTGAATTGCCTCTACAGATATTCAGAAAACATCATACATCTATTCTACATATCATATGAAAACATCCTACACAAAATATACCAATATAGAAGAATAGCCTTGTAAAAAATGTAAGTATATTTATCATTTCTCTAAAACTGCCGAAAATAACACAGTCTATGTTCTTAACAACATCTTATCTATTTTATATTTCCTCTACAGATATTCTGAATACATCATACAGCTATTCTACCTACAACAAATAAAACGACATATGTAGAAGTTAGTATACGTTTAAATCTGTTACATTTCCAAACGGTTCAGTATTAAAATTATAATATTTTGCTTTTATTTCTTCTATCTACTCTACAGATCATACCTGTACTAAATTGATGAACTCCACCAATTACTACTATTCTACTATTTAAACAAGTAAGTATATGTAATGCTTACATCAAATGCACTAGTAGACAAAAATGACAACTGCTTTTGAGTAGGAAATACGTTTGTTATATATAAACATTAACGTTGTTTTTCTATATTTTCATACCAACAGCAAATAAAGACATACATACAAGACCATCATTCAAACGACATTTCTGCTTCTGTGACTACTACTTTGATTAACTGTAAGTATAAATGCATCACTAATGATGTTAGCACCACATAAGTAAAAAAATGTGTACTGATTTTGTTTCTTTCTACTCTTTCCTAGAACAAGTAAATCAAAATGACTGAAGGTGCAGAATTTGTCATGTCTCAGAAAAATAAATTGCTATTATGCTACATGGGTTATGTGTATAATCAGGAGAGACAAAGTGGTAGAAAGGTTTTTTGGAAGTGTACAAAATACTACTCCAACAAATGTTATGGGAGGGCCACTACCGAGGAAACTAATGTGCTATTTACTAGAGAACATAATCATCCCCCAAATGTCACCGAAATTGAAATTAGAGATGCCTTAGAAAGTATTAAAAGTGCTAGCACACAAAGTGACAAACCCACCACCCAAATACTTAAAGAAGAACTGGTAAAAATCCCTGCCCATGCTTCAGGGCAACTACCCTCTATTGACTCCCTGAAACGCACTATTGCACGCACCAAACGACTCACTAGCACAACCCAACCCAACCCAACTTGTTTTGAAGAAATTATTATTTCCCCCGAAATGGCCATCACACACAATAAAGATAAATTTATTCTTTTTGATAATGAAAGCAGTACAAACAGAATAATTATGTTTGCAACTGCAAGTAATTTACGAAAAATCCAACAGTGTCCCCAATGGATGATGGATGGAACATTTAAACCCTGCCCAAAACCTTTTTACCAACTGTATTCCATCCACGGTTTATACCATCATTCTAACATACCTTTCATTTACTGTTTGCTACCCAACAAACAGCAAACAACCTACACCGAAATTTTAAATGTTCTCAAAACGGAAATCAATAATTATTTTCCCGAAAAAATAATTATTGATTTCGAATTAGCTATGATAAATAGCATTTTGAGAACATTTCCACACACAGCAATCCAGGGTTGCTATTATCATTTTAATCAGAGTATATGGAGGCATCTCCAAAAATCTACTTTAAGTGTACTATACTCTACAGATAGCACCTTTGCCTATCAAGTTAAAAAGTTAATAGCCCTGGCCTACGTCCCTGTTACAGATGTTGCTGAACATTACAATTTATTAATTGACAGCGCATATTATAAGAGGAATGAGGATAAGCTAACACCATTGCTAGACTATTTTGAAGACACTTGGGTGGGAAGGTTGCACAGATCAGGACATCGACGCCAGCCCAAATTCCAAATCCCTTGGTGGAATGTCTATCTCAGTACTTTAAACCAAGAGGCGAAAACCAACAATAGTGTTGAAGGGTGGCATAATGCTTTCCAAGCAACTACAAACAGAGGCAAAGCCACTTTCCACAACCTTCTTGAAGCTTTGAAAAAAGAACAAAGCTATCAGGAACTAAGAATGGAACAATCAGTGTCACAAATAGGGCCCAAACTCACTAAACAAACCCAACAAATGTTCCGACTACTTCAAAGTCAAGTCACATTATACCCTACAACTAGAGGTTTAGAATACCTGGCAATAATAGCAAAAAGTCTTCTATAAAAATGTCAAGTAAATATACGAATGTCTTCTTACAATACTAATAAAATTCACATGTCATAAACATATATAATGAATTATAAATAAAACATATTTGTTTGACAAACTTTTAAAAGTTATGTAAAAAAATTTGTAACAAATATGCAATGTTTATAATTTTTTATAACATACACATAACATTAGAAATCGACATTTCCCACCCAATCAAAATTGTAAAATAAATACTTACAATTTTTGGACTTGAGAGACGCAATCAAGGAAAAATCAATCCATACAATCCAATCCAATATCTTACTATTCCAATATGGGATAACCCTCAAAAACCCGAAAATAAATTGTAAAACGTAAAAAAACGCTCCAGGAAATCCCGAAAACAGTAGTGTGTACACGTTAGGATTTAAAGTTATATACACACTATTTAAAAAAAACGGTCACGCATATCAATGTATCAATCCGATTCGAAACCCTCCAAAAAACCCGAAAAAGGTTTAAAAAGTTAAAAAACCGGTCCTGGCAAACCCGAAAAATAGGAGATAAAATTCAAAATATAAGCATAATAACTTAAACATTTGTTTCTCCGTTACAAAACACGCTTCCTTCCATGTAGTTTTCATGCGAGGAACCGAAACCTGTAAAATAACATACATAACGAAAGCCACCCACAAATACCCCCTTCACATTTGTAAATATACTAACAATTAACATTAACCATGTAAGAAGACATTTCCGAACACTTAAAATTAGACTTGAAGGAAAAAAAGCACGACACATCTATAACGGAGACTTTTCACCCAAACGCTACTTAAACTAATAATACATACACCAAAAAACACTACAGAGTTTGATTACACCCTCAAACATGACCACTTACTTATAATTTGTAGTTAAAAATAACCTTACCTCTCTCCACGCGAAGCAACTCCCAACCGCGAGCTTCTCCAGTCCTGAATGGAGCGCAATAACCTTACGCGGTAAAAAAGTAGTCCCCTTAACCCATTTGTGTAAAGGGATAATAGAATAAACAATGTGAAATATAAAATATATAATACATACACATGTATAATGTAACAAATTAATACACTATACTCATGACAATTTTCCTTTATTTAAAAAAAATAATATATTTAATATAAATTAATATATAATATGTATTATATATTAATAATATTAAATAATTATGTAAAACTTTGAATAAAAGATGTAAATATTTAGTTATTCTGTATATTTATATGAATAATTTTGTGTATAATTTTAATAAAACATTATAAATGTTTATGGGAATAATTAATAATGATAAATAATATAACTTATTTATTGTTATTAATATAACAAGTAGAACCATTTAGTATATAAAGAATGGCCTGAAAAAAGTCTCTATTTTATCTGTGAATGTATATATTTTTGTTAATAATAAATGAATGTTTATGTTTATTAATTAATAATAATAATAATTAATAAAATAATTATTATTTTTATTAATTAGTAAAAAAAGATTATATAATTATTTCTTATTATAACAAAATTATATAATTGCTTTACTACAATTTGATAAATACAAGATATTATAATTAAACATATTGTTTCCCTATACAATTATAAACTTTACAACCAAAGCGATTTATATGTTTTATGTAAAAACAACATTGTGTGAATTATACACCAAGTAAATTGGTTCGTTGTGAGTACGTAATATAGGGCATGTTTCCCCTTACCATTTTTACCACCACTGCTGAGCACTGTCTGGTGACGCAAGCCCACGTCCAGATAGCCAGCAGCTAGCGACTGTGCTCTCAACGTCAGCACAGCTGCATACACACTGACCTATCTGTGTCTATTTTCAGAAACTGTCTGCGGAAGGCTCGCAGAGACGAGGCGCTTATGGAGCTATTTCATGATATGAGGTAACGTTAATGACCGTAGCCCTGCTGAGTCTTGTATTCATCTAACTTTGATTAACATACTCCATGAACAAAGAAATGTTTTGAATACCATGGCTTCATGTACTTTGTAGCAATTGATGTAAGTATGGAGAATTTCAAAGCCTTCCATAGCTTAATATACACTATTTTCTTGGTGTTGATGTGCGACTTTACTTCCATTTCAGCACAACAACTGCCTTCTGGATCTGACAGGGGATATTGTGGATGTTTCTCATTTGTCCTTTTTCTAACTAAGAGCTTACGGGCCCAATTTTCAAAGTCCCCCACCATTTTGATTACAGTGGGTTTGAGGTTGGCCACTGTGCCACTTTTTAAGTGCACCTATTCTGTGTTCTACCTAGTTAAAAATCCATGGTATTTCCTTACCAATTTTGTCCTGATGAAGACCCCCTTCTAAGGAACTATCAGCCCTTATACTTTCCCTGGGGTCGAAACGTCAACTTTTCTCAACTACTAACCTGTACTTAAAACTTTTATCAACATGCAAATAATGGAAATTCATAGTTTGTATCTTGCAACTGTGGATTATATTAGATAATACGTACTATATTGTTAGGCAGGTTCAATTATAATTTCTTTGTAAATATTGTAATTAATTGCACTTTTACCTTTGTCCCCATCCTTTCATAAGCACTCCATTGAGAACTCGATTTCCTTCACTTGTTTTGGAGCAACTGTTCTATTAAGTTGTTGTCCAAATTGATTGTGGTTTAAACAATATACTATAAATTGTAGAATTGAATTCCATTTTTAAGAACATGTGTTTATTTTGGGTACCAATGATGTTTATTTTGGATCACTGAAATATTATCGACGGACACATTATCGACTTACCAAAATATCGTTGACAAATTATCGACGACAAAAATATCGACTTACTATACCTATTACACAAACTACAAAAATATCGAGTAAAAAATATCGAGTACTAACTATATCGAATACATAAATATCGCTTAAAAAAATATCGACTACAATTATATCGTTGGACATGAAATTAGCCCTAACACTACAAAAATATCGACTACAAAAATATAGACTACCACAATATCGTTAAAAAAAAAATATCGAGTTCATGTTTGCACACTTTTCTTTCTAAAATACCATCTTTATCATCAATAAAAGTCATTTCTCACTAAAAAAAACGTTTCACATATAATACCTGTTTCTTACATAAAATTACTATTAAACCACATTTACTATACATTCTATTACATGCATTTTATCATTTTCTATTATTCTTTGCATTTAACTAACATTTTCATTACTTATTTTGACATATAAATATATTTCATTTAAACACGAACCTGCTTTAATGCGGGAACAACCACATACCACCATTCTCACATCAACAAACACTCCAATTAACTTAAAAGAATTCAAACTAGCCTATACTATGCTTCCTTACATCCTACAACCAATCAAATCAAAGCACACATAACACATATACTATAAAAGGGCTACATGCATTCTACCATTTGTTGCTGCTACCTCTCTGGAAAGTAGATGCCAACACTTTGAAGATTTTGTTGCAGAATAAACATCTTTAAAGATCCAGCTTACTAGCTAATTAATCAAGTAAGTAACACAGCATTTTTGTAGAAAACTAAATTAGAAGTGCACTATTTTCCTTACATCTCTTAAGTCTTACACTTATTTTATTTTCATGTCTTCCTACTTTTCTGATAGAAACTACTCCAACACAATTCCTATTACATGGTCATATTTCTTCATGTACAAAATCAGATAGTAAGTATATAATAATTCTCTGTTACACAGCAACTGCTTTTTTTAAACACTAATTTACAAAAGTATTTATTTTTCATTAACATTATATTTACAGATATACAGAAATTGTGCTATTTCTACAGCAAAAACGATAAAACTACACTAATTACACATGTAAGTATAGATGTGTTTGTTATAAAACGGCAAATTTCATTAATGCACATTTTTAAACAACATATCTTGCTTTTTACATCTTCCCTATAGATCATTTGAAAGATCCAAGATCAACTATAGCAAAACACAAGAATACCCTTCAGAAAAATGTAAGTATAATTGTTATTTGCTAAAATGTGGGCACAAAAAACGCTAACTATATTCTTAACACCATGTTATTTATTTTGAATTGCCTCTACAGATATTCAGAAAACATCATACATCTATTCTACATATCATATGAAAACATCCTACACAAAATATACCAATATAGAAGAATAGCCTTGTAAAAAATGTAAGTATATTTATCATTTCTCTAAAACTGCCGAAAATAACACAGTCTATGTTCTTAACAACATCTTATCTATTTTATATTTCCTCTACAGATATTCTGAATACATCATACAGCTATTCTACCTACAACAAATAAAACGACATATGTAGAAGTTAGTATACGTTTAAATCTGTTACATTTCCAAACGGTTCAGTATTAAAATTATAATATTTTGCTTTTATTTCTTCTATCTACTCTACAGATCATACCTGTACTAAATTGATGAACTCCACCAATTACTACTATTCTACTATTTAAACAAGTAAGTATATGTAATGCTTACATCAAATGCACTAGTAGACAAAAATGACAACTGCTTTTGAGTAGGAAATACGTTTGTTATATATAAACATTAACGTTGTTTTTCTATATTTTCATACCAACAGCAAATAAAGACATACATACAAGACCATCATTCAAAAGACATTTCTGCTTCTGTGACTACTACTTTGATTAACTGTAAGTATAAATGCATCACTAATGATGTTAGCACCACATAAGTAAAAAAATGTGTACTGATTTTGTTTCTTTCTACTCTTTCCTAGAACAAGTAAATCAAAATGACTGAAGGTGCAGAATTTGTCATGTCTCAGAAAAATAAATTGCTATTATGCTACATGGGTTATGTGTATAATCAGGAGAGACAAAGTGGTAGAAAGGTTTTTTGGAAGTGTACAAAATACTACTCCAACAAATGTTATGGGAGGGCCACTACCGAGGAAACTAATGTGCTATTTACTAGAGAACATAATCATCCCCCAAATGTCACCGAAATTGAAATTAGAGATGCCTTAGAAAGTATTAAAAGTGCTAGCACACAAAGTGACAAACCCACCACCCAAATACTTAAAGAAGAACTGGTAAAAATCCCTGCCCATGCTTCAGGGCAACTACCCTCTATTGACTCCCTGAAACGCACTATTGCACGCACCAAACGACTCACTAGCACAACCCAACCCAACCCAACTTGTTTTGAAGAAATTATTATTTCCCCCGAAATGGCCATCACACACAATAAAGATAAATTTATTCTTTTTGATAATGAAAGCAGTACAAACAGAATAATTATGTTTGCAACTGCAAGTAATTTACGAAAAATCCAACAGTGTCCCCAATGGATGATGGATGGAACATTTAAACCCTGCCCAAAACCTTTTTACCAACTGTATTCCATCCACGGTTTATACCATCATTCTAACATACCTTTCATTTACTGTTTGCTACCCAACAAACAGCAAACAACCTACACCGAAATTTTAAATGTTCTCAAAACGGAAATCAATAATTATTTTCCCGAAAAAATAATTATTGATTTTGAATTAGCTATGATAAATAGCATTTTGAGAACATTTCCACACACAGCAATCCAGGGTTGCTATTATCATTTTAATCAGAGTATATGGAGGCATCTCCAAAAATCTACTTTAAGTGTACTATACTCTACAGATAGCACCTTTGCCTATCAAGTTAAAAAGTTAATAGCCCTGGCCTACGTCCCTGTTACAGATGTTGCTGAACATTACAATTTATTAATTGACAGCGCATATTATAAGAGGAATGAGGATAAGCTAACACCATTGCTAGACTATTTTGAAGACACTTGGGTGGGAAGGTTGCACAGATCAGGACATCGACGCCAGCCCAAATTCCAAATCCCTTGGTGGAATGTCTATCTCAGTACTTTAAACCAAGAGGCGAAAACCAACAATAGTGTTGAAGGGTGGCATAATGCTTTCCAAGCAACTACAAACAGAGGCAAACCCACTTTCCACAACCTTCTTGAAGCTTTGAAAAAAGAACAAAGCTATCAGGAACTAAGAATGGAACAATCAGTGTCACAAATAGGGCCCAAACTCACTAAACAAACCCAACAAATGTTCCGACTACTTCAAAGTCAAGTCACATTATACCCTACAACTAGAGGTTTAGAATACCTGGCAATAATAGCAAAAAGTCTTCTATAAAAATGTCAAGTAAATATACGAATGTCTTCTTACAATACTAATAAAATTCACATGTCATAAACATATATAATGAATTATAAATAAAACATATTTGTTTGACAAACTTTTAAAAGTTATGTAAAAAAATTTGTAACAAATATGCAATGTTTATAATTTTTTATAACATACACATAACATTAGAAATCGACATTTCCCACCCAATCAAAATTGTAAAATAAATACTTACAATTTTTGGACTTGAGAGACGCAATCAAGGAAAAATCAATCCATACAATCCAATCCAATATCTTACTATTCCAATATGGGATAACCCTCAAAAACCCGAAAATAAATTGTAAAACGTAAAAAAACGCTCCAGGAAATCCCGAAAACAGTAGTGTGTACACGTTAGGATTTAAAGTTATATACACACTATTTAAAAAAAACGGTCACGCATATCAATGTATCAATCCGATTCGAAACCCTCCAAAAAACCCGAAAAAGGTTTAAAAAGTTAAAAAACCGGTCCTGGCAAACCCGAAAAATAGGAGATAAAATTCAAAATATAAGCATAATAACTTAAACATTTGTTTCTCCGTTACAAAACACGCTTCCTTCCATGTAGTTTTCATGCGAGGAACCGAAACCTGTAAAATAACATACATAACGAAAGCCACCCACAAATACCCCCTTCACATTTGTAAATATACTAACAATTAACATTAACCATGTAAGAAGACATTTCCGAACACTTAAAATTAGACTTGAAGGAAAAAAAGCACGACACATCTATAACGGAGACTTTTCACCCAAACGCTACTTAAACTAATAATACATACACCAAAAAACACTACAGAGTTTGATTACACCCTCAAACATGACCACTTACTTATAATTTGTAGTTAAAAATAACCTTACCTCTCTCCACGCGAAGCAACTCCCAACCGCGAGCTTCTCCAGTCCTGAATGGAGCGCAATAACCTTACGCGGTAAAAAAGTAGTCCCCTTAACCCATTTGTGTAAAGGGATAATAGAATAAACAATGTGAAATATAAAATATATAATACATACACATGTATAATGTAACAAATTAATACACTATACTCATGACAATTTTCCTTTATTTAAAAAAAATAATATATTTAATATAAATTAATATATAATATGTATTATATATTAATAATATTAAATTATGTAAAACTTTGAATAAAAGATGTAAATATTTAGTTATTCTGTATATTTATATGAATAATTTTGTGTATAATTTTAATAAAACATTATAAATGTTTATGGGAATAATTAATAATGATAAATAATATAACTTATTTATTGTTATTAATATAACAAGTAGAACCATTTAGTATATAAAGAATGGCCTGAAAAAAGTCTCTATTTTATCTGTGAATGTATATATTTTTGTTAATAATAAATGAATGTTTATGTTTATTAATTAATAATAATAATAATTAATAAAATAATTATTATTTTTATTAATTAGTAAAAAAAGATTATATAATTATTTCTAATTATAACAAAATTATATAATTGCTTTACTACAATTTGATAAATACAAGATATTATAATTAAACATATTGTTTCCCTATACAATTATAAACTTTACAACCAAAGCGATTTATATGTTTTATGTAAAAACAACATTGTGTGAATTATACACCAAGTAAATTGGTTCGTTGTGAGTACGTAATATAGGGCATGTTTCCCCTTACCATTTTTACCACCACTGCTGAGCACTGTCTGGTGACGCAAGCCCACGTCCAGATAGCCAGCAGCTAGCGACTGTGCTCTCAACGTCAGCACAGCTGCATACACACTGACCTATCTGTGTCTATTTTCAGAAACTGTCTGCGGAAGGCTCGCAGAGACGAGGCGCTTATGGAGCTATTTCATGATATGAGGTAACGTTAATGACCGTAGCCCTGCTGAGTCTTGTATTCATCTAACTTTGATTAACATACTCCATGAACAAAGAAATGTTTTGAATACCATGGCTTCATGTACTTTGTAGCAATTGATGTAAGTATGGAGAATTTCAAAGCCTTCCATAGCTTAATATACACTATTTTCTTGGTGTTGATGTGCGACTTTACTTCCATTTCAGCACAACAACTGCCTTCTGGATCTGACAGGGGATATTGTGGATGTTTCTCATTTGTCCTTTTTCTAACTAAGAGCTTACGGGCCCAATTTTCAAAGTCCCCCACCATTTTGATTACAGTGGGTTTGAGGTTGGCCACTGTGCCACTTTTTAAGTGCACCTATTCTGTGTTCTACCTAGTTAAAAATCCATGGTATTTCCTTACCAATTTTGTCCTGATGAAGACCCCCTTCTAAGGAACTATCAGCCCTTATACTTTCCCTGGGGTCGAAACGTCAACTTTTCTCAACTACTAACCTGTACTTAAAACTTTTATCAACATGCAAATAATGGAAATTCATAGTTTGTATCTTGCAACTGTGGATTATATTAGATAATACGTACTATATTGTTAGGCAGGTTCAATTATAATTTCTTTGTAAATATTGTAATTAATTGCACTTTTACCTTTGTCCCCATCCTTTCATAAGCACTCCATTGAGAACTCGATTTCCTTCACTTGTTTTGGAGCAACTGTTCTATTAAGTTGTTGTCCAAATTGATTGTGGTTTAAACAATATACTATAAATTGTAGAATTGAATTCCATTTTTAAGAACATGTGTTTATTTTGGGTACCAATGATGTTTATTTTGGATCACTGAAATATTATCGACGGACACATTATCGACTTACCAAAATATCGTTGACAAATTATCGACGACAAAAATATCGACTTACTATACCTATTACACAAACTACAAAAATATCGAGTAAAAAATATCGAGTACTAACTATATCGAATACATAAATATCGCTTAAAAAAATATCGACTACAATTATATCGTTGGACATGAAATTAGCCCTAACACTACAAAAATATCGACTACAAAAATATAGACTACCACAATATCGTTAAAAAAAAAATATCGAGTTCATGTTTGCACACTTTTCTTTCTAAAATACCATCTTTATCATCAATAAAAGTCATTTCTCACTAAAAAAAACGTTTCACATATAATACCTGTTTCTTACATAAAATTACTATTAAACCACATTTACTATACATTCTATTACATGCATTTTATCATTTTCTATTATTCTTTGCATTTAACTAACATTTTCATTACTTATTTTGACATATAAATATATTTCATTTAAACACGAACCTGCTTTAATGCGGGAACAACCACATACCACCATTCTCACATCAACAAACACTCCAATTAACTTAAAAGAATTCAAACTAGCCTATACTATGCTTCCTTACATCCTACAACCAATCAAATCAAAGCACACATAACACATATACTATAAAAGGGCTACATGCATTCTACCATTTGTTGCTGCTACCTCTCTGGAAAGTAGATGCCAACACTTTGAAGATTTTGTTGCAGAATAAACATCTTTAAAGATCCAGCTTACTAGCTAATTAATCAAGTAAGTAACACAGCATTTTTGTAGAAAACTCAATTAGAAGTGCACTATTTTCCTTACATCTCTTAAGTCTTACACTTATTTTATTTTCATGTCTTCCTACTTTTCTGATAGAAACTACTCCAACACAATTCCTATTACATGGTCATATTTCTTCATGTACAAAATCAGATAGTAAGTATATAATAATTCTCTGTTACACAGCAACTGCTTTTTTTAAACACTAATTTACAAAAGTATTTATTTTTCATTAACATTATATTTACAGATATACAGAAATTGTGCTATTTCTACAGCAAAAACGATAAAACTACACTAATTACACATGTAAGTATAGATGTGTTTGTTATAAAACGGCAAATTTCATTAATGCACATTTTTAAACAACATATCTTGCTTTTTACATCTTCCCTATAGATCATTTGAAAGATCCAAGATCAACTATAGCAAAACACAAGAATACCCTTCAGAAAAATGTAAGTATAATTGTTATTTGCTAAAATGTGGGCACAAAAAACGCTAACTATATTCTTAACACCATGTTATTTATTTTGAATTGCCTCTACAGATATTCAGAAAACATCATACATCTATTCTACATATCATATGAAAACATCCTACACAAAATATACCAATATAGAAGAATAGCCTTGTAAAAAATGTAAGTATATTTATCATTTCTCTAAAACTGCCGAAAATAACACAGTCTATGTTCTTAACAACATCTTATCTATTTTATATTTCCTCTACAGATATTCTGAATACATCATACAGCTATTCTACCTACAACAAATAAAACGACATATGTAGAAGTTAGTATACGTTTAAATCTGTTACATTTCCAAACGGTTCAGTATTAAAATTATAATATTTTGCTTTTATTTCTTCTATCTACTCTACAGATCATACCTGTACTAAATTGATGAACTCCACCAATTACTACTATTCTACTATTTAAACAAGTAAGTATATGTAATGCTTACATCAAATGCACTAGTAGACAAAAATGACAACTGCTTTTGAGTAGGAAATACGTTTGTTATATATAAACATTAACGTTGTTTTTCTATATTTTCATACCAACAGCAAATAAAGACATACATACAAGACCATCATTCAAAAGACATTTCTGCTTCTGTGACTACTACTTTGATTAACTGTAAGTATAAATGCATCACTAATGATGTTAGCACCACATAAGTAAAAAAATGTGTACTGATTTTGTTTCTTTCTACTCTTTCCTAGAACAAGTAAATCAAAATGACTGAAGGTGCAGAATTTGTCATGTCTCAGAAAAATAAATTGCTATTATGCTACATGGGTTATGTGTATAATCAGGAGAGACAAAGTGGTAGAAAGGTTTTTTGGAAGTGTACAAAATACTACTCCAACAAATGTTATGGGAGGGCCACTACCGAGGAAACTAATGTGCTATTTACTAGAGAACATAATCATCCCCCAAATGTCACCGAAATTGAAATTAGAGATGCCTTAGAAAGTATTAAAAGTGCTAGCACACAAAGTGACAAACCCACCACCCAAATACTTAAAGAAGAACTGGTAAAAATCCCTGCCCATGCTTCAGGGCAACTACCCTCTATTGACTCCCTGAAACGCACTATTGCACGCACCAAACGACTCACTAGCACAACCCAACCCAACCCAACTTGTTTTGAAGAAATTATTATTTCCCCCGAAATGGCCATCACACACAATAAAGATAAATTTATTCTTTTTGATAATGAAAGCAGTACAAACAGAATAATTATGTTTGCAACTGCAAGTAATTTACGAAAAATCCAACAGTGTCCCCAATGGATGATGGATGGAACATTTAAACCCTGCCCAAAACCTTTTTACCAACTGTATTCCATCCACGGTTTATACCATCATTCTAACATACCTTTCATTTACTGTTTGCTACCCAACAAACAGCAAACAACCTACACCGAAATTTTAAATGTTCTCAAAACGGAAATCAATAATTATTTTCCCGAAAAAATAATTATTGATTTCGAATTAGCTATGATAAATAGCATTTTGAGAACATTTCCACACACAGCAATCCAGGGTTGCTATTATCATTTTAATCAGAGTATATGGAGGCATCTCCAAAAATCTACTTTAAGTGTACTATACTCTACAGATAGCACCTTTGCCTATCAAGTTAAAAAGTTAATAGCCCTGGCCTACGTCCCTGTTACAGATGTTGCTGAACATTACAATTTATTAATTGACAGCGCATATTATAAGAGGAATGAGGATAAGCTAACACCATTGCTAGACTATTTTGAAGACACTTGGGTGGGAAGGTTGCACAGATCAGGACATCGACGCCAGCCCAAATTCCAAATCCCTTGGTGGAATGTCTATCTCAGTACTTTAAACCAAGAGGCGAAAACCAACAATAGTGTTGAAGGGTGGCATAATGCTTTCCAAGCAACTACAAACAGAGGCAAACCCACTTTCCACAACCTTCTTGAAGCTTTGAAAAAAGAACAAAGCTATCAGGAACTAAGAATGGAACAATCAGTGTCACAAATAGGGCCCAAACTCACTAAACAAACCCAACAAATGTTCCGACTACTTCAAAGTCAAGTCACATTATACCCTACAACTAGAGGTTTAGAATACCTGGCAATAATAGCAAAAAGTCTTCTATAAAAATGTCAAGTAAATATACGAATGTCTTCTTACAATACTAATAAAATTCACATGTCATAAACATATATAATGAATTATAAATAAAACATATTTGTTTGACAAACTTTTAAAAGTTATGTAAAAAAATTTGTAACAAATATGCAATGTTTATAATTTTTTATAACATACACATAACATTAGAAATCGACATTTCCCACCCAATCAAAATTGTAAAATAAATACTTACAATTTTTGGACTTGAGAGACGCAATCAAGGAAAAATCAATCCATACAATCCAATCCAATATCTTACTATTCCAATATGGGATAACCCTCAAAAACCCGAAAATAAATTGTAAAACGTAAAAAAACGCTCCAGGAAATCCCGAAAACAGTAGTGTGTACACGTTAGGATTTAAAGTTATATACACACTATTTAAAAAAAACGGTCACGCATATCAATGTATCAATCCGATTCGAAACCCTCCAAAAAACCCGAAAAAGGTTTAAAAAGTTAAAAAACCGGTCCTGGCAAACCCGAAAAATAGGAGATAAAATTCAAAATATAAGCATAATAACTTAAACATTTGTTTCTCCGTTACAAAACACGCTTCCTTCCATGTAGTTTTCATGCGAGGAACCGAAACCTGTAAAATAACATACATAACGAAAGCCACCCACAAATACCCCCTTCACATTTGTAAATATACTAACAATTAACATTAACCATGTAAGAAGACATTTCCGAACACTTAAAATTAGACTTGAAGGAAAAAAAGCACGACACATCTATAACGGAGACTTTTCACCCAAACGCTACTTAAACTAATAATACATACACCAAAAAACACTACAGAGTTTGATTACACCCTCAAACATGACCACTTACTTATAATTTGTAGTTAAAAATAACCTTACCTCTCTCCACGCGAAGCAACTCCCAACCGCGAGCTTCTCCAGTCCTGAATGGAGCGCAATAACCTTACGCGGTAAAAAAGTAGTGCCCTTAACCCATTTGTGTAAAGGGATGATAGAATAAACAATGTGAAATATAAAATATATAATACATACACATGTATAATGTAACAAATTAATACACTATACTCATGACAATTTTCCTTTATTTAAAAAAAATAATATATTTAATATAAATTAATATATAATATGTATTATATATTAATAATATTAAATAATTATGTAAAACTTTGAATAAAAGATGTAAATATTTAGTTATTCTGTATATTTATATGAATAATTTTGTGTATAATTTTAATAAAACATTATAAATGTTTATGGGAATAATTAATAATGATAAATAATATAACTTATTTATTGTTATTAATATAACAAGTAGAACCATTTAGTATATAAAGAATGGCCTGAAAAAAGTCTCTATTTTATCTGTGAATGTATATATTTTTGTTAATAATAAATGAATGTTTATGTTTATTAATTAATAATAATAATAATTAATAAAATAATTATTATTTTTATTAATTAGTAAAAAAAGATTATATAATTATTTCTAATTATAACAAAATTATATAATTGCTTTACTACAATTTGATAAATACAAGATATTATAATTAAACATATTGTTTCCCTATACAATTATAAACTTTACAACCAAAGCGATTTATATGTTTTATGTAAAAACAACATTGTGTGAATTATACACCAAGTAAATTTATTTTTGTATTTCAATTTATCCTAAGAAATGTAATAATAGTCATGTTACTTGTTAAAAAGAAATATGTATTATATATTTTATTATATTAATATTTATTATTAACATTATTAAATATTAATGTAAGAAATATATAACAAATCATTGTTTAATGTATTTCTATATAAATACTTTAAATTGTAAATGACTGATGGGAATATGTAAAATTTACTGAAAGAATCTAGTAATCCAAATAATTTTTTACATTGACCACATGTATATAAATGTAAAGATGTTATTGTGTGAATAATAAAAGTTAAAAAAAAATGTGATGTTATATTTGTTTTTGATTTTATTGTAGTACACAATAAAAAAATTAAAAATTGTTTAATAAACTAATTTGAAAACATCTATGTTGCATTATTTTTTATTATTAAAATACAGTAATGAACAAATGTATACAAATGTGCTGCACACTGACCAATTTTATATGTATTGTTACTACTCCAGTCAATCTAAAATGATAGAAGCTGCAGGACAGTAGCAAAAATTATTTTACTATTCCTACTACACTCAAGGTAATACCATAAAATGTGGTGGAGACTAACCAATGTATTTTTATTAATCCAACTCCAGTGTTGATAATATTACTGATGGTGCTGGACACCAACCAATTAATAATTAGAATTCCAACTCCACTATAGCTACTGTCTGGAAACATGCTAATACATAAATTGTTTTTATCTAAATAAAGGGTACTAATGTAAAGTTATAATAATAGCTATTTTCGTGTAATAAATTTAATGTATCACTGTTAAGTTGAACTATACATCAGCACTCTAAAATACCCAAAACTGTCCCAAAACACTAAAAAGACCCCTTCACCCTAAAGGCCAAAACTGACCCAGAACCCTACAAATACCCCTTTATCAACAAACTGAAAACTGACCCTGAACCCTACAAATACCCCTTACCCACAAACTGAAAACTGACCCTGAACCCTACAAATACCCCTTTACCCACAAACTGAAAACTGACCCTGAACCCTACAAATACCCCTTTACCCACAAACTGAAAACTGACCCTGAACCCTACAAATACCCCTTTACCAACAAACTAAAAACTGACCCAGAACCCTACAAATACTCCTTTACCCACAAACTGAAAACTGACCCTGAACCCTACAAATACCCCTTTACCCACAAACTGAAAACTGACCCTGAACCCTACAAATACTCCTTTCCCAACAAACTGAAAACTGACCCTGAACCTTACAAATACTCCTTTCCCAACAAACTAAAAACTGACCCTGAACCCTACAAATACCCCTTTACCCACAAACTGAAAACTGACCCTTAACCCTACAAATACCCCTACACCCACAAACTGAAAACTGACCCTGAACCCTACAAATACTCCTTTCCCAACAACAGAAAACTGACCCTGAACCCTACAAATACCCCTTTACCCACAAACTGAAAACTGACCCTGAACCCTACAAATACCCCTACACCCACAACCTGAAAACTGACCCTGAACCCTACAAATACTCCTTTCCCAACAAACTGAAAACTGACCCTGAACCCTACAAATACCCCTACACCCACAAACTGAAAACTGACCCTGAACCCTACAAATACTCCTTTCCCAACAAACTGAAAACTGACCCTGAACTCTACAAATACCCCTTTACCCACAAACTGAAAACTGACCCTGAACCCTACAAATACCCCTTTACCCACAAACTGACAACTGACCCTGAACCCTACAAATAGCCCTTCACCCACAAACTGAAAACTGACCCTGAACCCTACAAATACTCCTTTTCCCACAAACTGAAAACTGACCCTGAACCCTACAAATACCCCTTTACCCACAAACTGAAAACTGACCCTGAACCCTACAAATACCCCTACACCCACAACCTGAAAACTAACCCTGAACCTCCCAAAAACTCCTTTACCCACAAACTGAAAACTGACCCTGACCCCTACAAATACCCCTTTACCCACAAACTGAAAACTGACCCTGAACTCTACAAATAGCCCTTTACACAAGAACTGAAAACTGACCCTCAACCTAAAAAATACCCATTTACCCACAAACGTAAAAATTTTCCAAATCCCACTAAATACACCTTTACTCACGACTAGAAAAATGACCCAGAACCCTAAAAAATTAACCTATAACAAAAACTATGAAACAAAGCCAGAACACTATAAATAATAATGAACAAAACATTAAACATAAATATATAAAAAAAACAAATATTTTTAAAAAAACTATTATAAAATATATTATCACATTAGCTATAATAATAATTTAGATTAATTAATATTGTTTAATTCCAATTAATTAATTAACATCAACATTAATTAACACATTACATTTAAATGTATACAATTAATGTAATTAAGTCATTATTATAAATTAATTACCAATTAATTTATTTAAATGATATGCAATATATTAATTACATCATTAACTAATTATAATTAATGTGTTAGCAATTAATAAATGTAAATAATATACTAATTCTTAATACAATAAATCACTAATTATTATTAATTAATAACCAATGTATCAATTAAAATCATATACAAATTAATTTTTAAAAATATTGATTATTAATAATCAATTAATCAATTAAATTATATTCTAATTAATCAATTAAACAATTAACTAATTAATATTAATTAATTACCAATTAAAATCTAATTAAAACAATTACCAAACATATATTAACTAATTAATTATTATTAAATTACTTCCCACCCTATTCCCCTATAAACCCACAACCCGCTCCTAAACATTAGGTACTATTTATTTATATAATATATATATATTATTTTATAAAATTAATATTTTCTAACATTTTCTCGATATTTTTTACTTTCACTATATTTCGATATTTTGTCTAGTCGATATTTTTGAGTCGATATTTTTGTATTCGATATTTTTGGGTCATTTTTGCAGTCGATATTTTTTTCAACGATATTCCTATAGTCGATATTTTGTTAATGTCGATATTTTTCCGTCGATATTTTGTCCATTCGATATTATGTAGTCGATATTATGTCCAGTTACCGTTTATTTTCTTAGCACCCTATCACTCCTGACGGTATTGTGGCTCTTTGCAGGTATGCTGAGCTTGCCTTGAAATGCCTTACACGAGAGCCAGACCTTCAGATTTTTGAAGCATTCAGGAAGAAACAAGGAGGCTCTAATGGGGCGTGGGAGTTCTTTTCAAGCTTAAGGACCGACACTTGAAAAGGCACGACCTCCTGATCTGCTTTTTTGCACGTGTGGAATGTCCATTAGTGACAGTCCAACTGAGTGTAGGTGTTTATTGAGTTGGTGGAATGGAACGCGACTGTTCAGGTGAGCATGACCCATTTTGTGTAGTGCTTTGTATGTGGAGGTGAGTAGCTTGAACTATGCATGCTATCATAAAGGGAGCCAGTGTAATTTCCTTAGGTGTGCTGTGAAATTTGGACCAATGTGGGAGGTTGAGGACCAGTCTGGCAGCTGCGTTCTAGATAGTCTGAAGGCTTTTTGTGAGCGTTTTGGTGATTCCTATGTGTAGGGGTAAAAATTACTATTCCCACTCCAGTGAGTGAAAAAGTAGGGAAAGCACTGGATAGGGTAGGGGTAAAAATTACTATTCCCACTCCAGTGATTGCAACAGTAGGGAAAGCGCTGGATAGCGTAGGGGTAAAATGTACTCTTCCCACTCTAGAGAGAGCAACAGTAGGGAAAGCGCTGGATATCGTAGGGGTAAAAATTACTATTCCCACTCCAGTGAGTGCAACAGTAAGGAAAGCGCTGGATAGTGTAGGGGTAAAATGTACTATTCCCACTCCAGTGAGTGCAACAGTAGGGAAGGCGCTGGATAGCGTAGGGGTAAAAATTACTAATCCCTATCCACTGAGTGCAACAGTAGGGATAGCGCAGGATCCCAAAACAATAACAAATTAAAATATCAACATTTTCAACAAATGTAATTTCTAATTTTAACATATTTAATATATAAATATACATATATTATTATTAACAAAGATAAACAAAATACTTATTTAGCATTATAAAATCCACAACAAATACCTAAAATTAATTACACAATTACATTTGATATGTACTAATCAATTATTGAAAATTAATTATTTATTATTTGATAATTAAACAATTAATTACTTACCAGCTTTCACACCATTTACACATATAAATACCACAACACAAACCTAAAATTAATTACACAATTACAATTAATATTTACTAATTAATTATTTAAAATTACTTTAATATTTATTAATTAAACAATTAATTACTTACTAGCTTTCTCACCATTTACACATATATACACCACAACACACACCTAAAATTAATTACACAATTACAGTTAATAATTACTAAATAATTGATAGAAATTAATTTTAAACTATTTAATAATTAATCAATAAAAAATTAATTACTTACCACCCTACACACATTTACATATATAAACACTACAACACACACCTAAAATAAATTAAACAATTAACATACTTAATAATTAATTAACTAATTGAAATTAATTAACAACGAAATATTAAACTATGATTAATTAATAAATTATTACATTAATTTATACAATATATTTTACATAATTAAATTACTTCCCACCCTATTCCCCTATAAACCCACAACCCGCTACAGAACTAATAATGCAAAAATAAACTTAAAGTAAATTAAAAAGTAGAAAAATTCTAAAACATATAATAGAATGACAAGCAATTCTTATTAAAAACACTAAAATACATAACATTATTAAAAAATCGTTATTTTAGTAAACTATATTTTTGTAAACGATATTTCTTACAATGATATTTTTGTAATCAATATTACTTACCTGTCAGTCGATATTCTTTTCATCTATATTTTTGTGGTCGATATTTCTTCCAAACGATATTTCTGCGGCAATATTTTTGTTCCACGATATTTCCCCATCGATAATCCTGCTCTGTACCACCTGGATGGCCATGTCCAGCTTGCTGTCAGTAATAAGGATGAGGTTAATTGCATATGTCCTTGAAGTGGGTCCTAGGTGAATAGGCCATGACGAGCAGTCCCAGGATAAGGCATCCTTTCTGAAGATTACTACTTCGCTCTCGTCCGTGTTAAGATTGAGACAGTTGGACTGCATCCAGGTAGCCACGTCAGTGATGCACAAGTTGAACTTGTCCCTGGTGGTGTGTGTTTTGTCCAAGAGAGAAGGTATTAGCTCTGTGTCATCAGCATACGTAAGTATGTCAATGTTGTAACCCGGATGATGTCAGCCGCTGGTGTCATGTAGATGTTGGAAAGGGTTAGATTGGGCTGAGCAAAGAATTCTGCGCAACTCTGCAAATGAGCTTCCGGGCTTGTGCGGAGTAAGATCGCATGTTGACTGTTCATGTTTCTCCAGTAAGATAGTCGTATATTTATTGAAGGGTGGGCTCTCGGATGCAAGCCTTGTGAAGTGATCTGATTATGATAGGATGGGAGACTGTGTTGAAAGCTGTGGAGAGGTCAATTCGAAAACTGTGGAGTGGTCAAGTAGGATGAGGGCTGAAGTTTCTTCTTTGTCAAGCATCATTTGTATGTTGTCTGTTGCTGCTATAAGAGTTGTCTCTGTACAATGCTTAGATAGGAAACCTGATTGTGTTGCATCGAGGAGCTGTTGGTCATTAAGGTGCTTGGAGAAGTGTCTATTGGTGACTTTCTCTGGGATCTTAACCAAGGAAGTATGTTTGTGAGTTTGGCTGGTCCTACTGAGAGCTTCTTCAGGGGGGGGGGTGTTGAAGGCTACATACTTCCAGGCTTTTGTGAAGGTGGCTGAGTCATTGTTGGTACTGAGCAAGGGATGAGGGCTTTGTTGATTGGGGCTGTAGCTTTGCTGGATCTAAGGTGGGGGCAAGGGTCTGACAGAGCTCTGGAGTGGATGCTCTTCTTTATATTCATGATTTCCCCTGTGGTGATGGGTTGTATGTTGTCAAGATGTCACTTTTGTTGGATACCAGAAGACTTATTGCAAGGTTGATGGGGTGTAGTTGTTGGTTGAAGTTGGTGTAGACGACTGTGATGTTGCTGCAGAAAAAGTCTTAGAGGTCATTGCACAGTTCTTGGGTGATGTTGCTGTTGGTTGCTGCTAGTGTGGTGAATCCTCGATGATAACAAAAATGTCCTTGCTGTTGTTAAACCTGTTGCTGATGCACTTGGCTAGAGCCTGCTCTTTGTCATTCTGGATTTGCTGATGGTGCATCTCTAAGCAGATTGTAATGCTTCCTTATCTGATTCTTCCTGGTTCACTCTCAATCTCATTCCAGTTGTTTGCTGTGCTGTTTGGTCAGTATGAGTACTTCTGTGTATCAGCTGGCTGGATTCTTGTTATCTGGTTTATTTTCCAAGGGTCTAAGATGTTAGGACAGGCATGATCCAGTTGTTAAAGCTATTGATGTTGCTTGATAGGGTGCCTCTTGCTTATTTTTGTGAAACCAATTCGTAGAAGGTGTTGGACAGTAAAGAAGTGACATTTTATACCCACTCCGAACTAACTCAATTTGGGGAATTGTTGGATAGTAAAGGAGTGACATTAACTATTGCCACTCCACTCTAACCCAGTTTGGAGTTGTAGTTGAACACTTAAAGGTTGACCTTTACTATTCCCACTCCAACCCACACCAATTTTGGGAAGGTGTTGGACACTAATGGGTTGACATTTGCTATTCCTAATCCAATCAAACCATATTGGTGGAAGGCATTGGACACATAGGGGGTCATTAGGATGACGGGCGGACATAGTCCGCATGCCATCCGATTGGAATTCGGGACCGCCCGCCAAAAGGGCGGGGGTCCCATGGGGGGTATTAGGATGCGCCCGCCACAGTGGCGGGCGCATCCTGCATTTTTAACATTGTGGCGGGCGGTGCTCTCTGCACCGCCCGCCACAATGATAAAAATGAATGTATGCATTTACATACACAAAGCAGCAGGCACCGCGTGGTGGGGGCAATCCGCCCGCCCTCCTAATGGGCCCCTAAGGGTGGGACATTTGCCATTCTCACTCCAATCTAATTGTATTGAGGAAAGGTGTTGGTCACTAAATGGGTGATATTTACTATTCCTACTCTAATGTTAACAATTTGTGGAAGGTGTTGTACACTAAAGGAGTGCCATTTACCATCCCCACTCCAATCTAAACGTATTTGGGAGAAGATGTTGGACAGAAATAATACAGATGTCAACAATTTATATTTAATAAATTATTATTAAACCTTTGGAGTAAACTACACTATAATAAATGGCATGCTAATTATAACTTACAAACAGTATTACTTACAACACTATTTTCTAAATCAATTTTTTTCACAGAAATCCCATAAAACAACACTTAAAATTATGTTTTTACCTTTGATATTCCTGTTGGCAATATTTTTGACATCCCAATATTCTTGACAGGATATTTTTGCAACACAACTTTTTTTCTGATATTTTGTAAGAAAATGCCGTTAAAATCACTTCATAAAATGTCTTAACAGTGAAAAGGTTGTCGCATATTTGCAATTTGATTAAATATTTAAATACAGATTAAGCTTTGTTTTTCAAAGGCAATATTAGTGAAACAATTGTTGAAATAAAAATCATATTGGTTTTCAATCTGGGAAATTTATTGTCCTCACTTTATTTAACATATTATCGGTCCATTACTTAGTGACACATTTAAGATGGCAAAGAATTCACCTCTGGATTTGGAGGCTTCATTCCATTTCTGAAGAGATTGCTTTACTCAGTGATTCACTGGGAGAAAATAATTTGAATCTGAATATATTTGAAAAAGTAAAATAACAAGTACCTTAAAGTTGAATCAAAAACTTGGTTCTGTATTTGCAGCTATGGAGGTAAAGAAGTAAATACTGCCAGCCATGGATCAATGATAAACACAACATTGAACATGTTCAATCCAGTTGTAGAAGTCTAAAGCGAAGAAAAAAAACACAAGACAGTGAGATTTCTAATGCATCTTGTTATTCAATAGCTGCTGAGGAGCCAGGTGCCAGTGTGGACCCTCTCCAAAATAAACGACATTAACATGTGTTGTTGTAGATTACAATACATATTGCATATATTGCACAAATGATACACAGTCAATGAGAGTCAGTTGCTTGGTGAAACAGTAGGGCTACTTTTCACACCTTTATCTTATCATTAATCCGAATATGGTCCTTAGCTATACATGGACATTAATTTATTAAATAGGCAAGAGAAGCACAGCAACAGCTTGTTGTGTACACTTGTGGCTTGGTAATTTCTCAAGTCCTTGGGGTTACAACAAAAGTTTAGACAGTTCAAGTTCACTTGTGCACCATCTGCAGGCTTTCTCCTATTGAGTGTCACAACATATAACCTGAAATAAAATGGATTACACACATACAGTGACAGTAAACAATACCTTGTATGATATTGGATCCACATGGTGGCCATAGAAAGAACAAGAAAAATGATGTAATATCTTCTTGAACTGGGAATCCCATTTAAAATACATTCTATAAAATCCCATCTGTGAATCTTTTTATCCTGGTGCATACTCAAATTATAGTCCATGGAAATAGTGAGAGAGCAACAACAAAGAACCCCAACATTAGCAATCCAACTTCAAAATTGTCATTTAAGATAACTCCTCAGCCTTCTATTTCAGATTATGCATATATATGATCCCATGTGCCACTAGCACAAGGAGGAAAGAAAATATATATAATGTGGAAAACTCAACTAAGGGAAAGAATATGAATCTCCATATACCCATACATACCAGAGGGATAATATTCACCTACATGTCTTCACTTAAATAAAGACTTTCCTTTACTATATTTGCTAGGAAAATCTGCATTGGATGGCAAGACCAGAGGCTCCATTATTCTAGGTAAAAGCCAATTTACTACCACCTTGAAGGCATGAGCTCCCAACATCTAATACAAAAGGTCTTAAAAGTAGAAATTCTGGATACATTACAAGATAGAGTATTTTCCTTCTTTCTAGCTTCAGCCCAAAATGCTTTAAAGCTATTGCACAACCAGTAACAACAGATACTCCACTATCATATACTCACCTGGGCCAATAAACTCACAGTGCGTAAAACCGCTGGGGTCAAGTTTGTAATTTTCCACAGTGTTAAGGATTACTTATTTAATATTCCTAACTAACCTTTCACTGATCAAAAAGTTATTTTCTCTGGTCAATGGACCATTAGTTGAATTAGTTGATGGTGAAAAATAACATAAAACTGACTGTTCTTTTATTTAAAGTAAATAACTACAGACTCAGAAAGTTTTAAATCTTTATCTAAATTAATGCATGTGAACTATTCAAAAATACAGTGCAGTCACCGTCATTCAAAGGAGCGAAAATTCAATTCATAAACACAAAATATATATTTCGGACTCATACAATAATCAATGCTCAGAAAGGGAGATGACAGGGAGAAAAGGACATCAACAAAGAAAAAGGAAATATAGTTACCACGGATGTGTAAAAGACCAATCCCCTGGCCAAAGGGCTGGTAAGGGTCCCCCCTGATAGGACAGGAGCTATAAGCCTGTAGTTGGTAGGGTCTGAGCAGGTGCCCAACTTATAGATTGGATTTAGGTTGCTACTTCGCCAGGAGTCGGGAAGCATACCCGACACCAGGGCGTGGGTGAAGAGAAGGGTCAGGAGACTAGACCAAAATGATGGATCGTGACCAAACAGGGCATTTGGCAAGCCATTAGGCCCTGGTGCTCCCTCCATTCTCAACTTGTTGATAGTTTTAAGGACTTGCTCTTGTGATATCTGCGGGGAGAAGTCAGATGTATTTAGACTTGGGGTATCATTGACTGGTTCA
Organism: Lissotriton vulgaris; assembly: GCF_964263255.1. Classification (NCBI taxonomy): domain Eukaryota; kingdom Metazoa; phylum Chordata; class Amphibia; order Caudata; family Salamandridae; genus Lissotriton; species Lissotriton vulgaris. The sequence continues at coordinate 529,280,242 of NC_141694.1, forward strand.
GCATTAAAATCCCCTGTTAGTATTCCTTGGGTTGGAATGCCTGGGGATGGAATTTCATTATACAAAAGTTCGATGTGGCCTCTACAGGTGTCCTCCATTATTTCCGAGTTGTGTTGGTGCCTGCCATTTATTAGTTGGTTGATGGTTTTCCAAAAGAGTTTTGAATCTCTTTGTTTGCTGGTGTGGAGGAGTTTCGCCCAGGTGTGTTCATTGTACATTTTCTTGGCTCCCCTGATGTCCCGTTTTAAGTATTTTCTTGTTCTAGATATAAGTAACAGAATTTCTTGGGAAGATTCTGGATTCTTGTTTCTTAACTGTCTTATATATTTATTCAAATGTTGCTTTTGTTTCCTCAGGTTGTTGGTAAACCAAGCTGCCCCTGTTTGTCTTTCGGTTTTGTGGCCATTAGTCGGGTTCGGGAATTTGGTGTGTAATTCGTAAATAAAAGACTCCCAGGCCCTTGGGCACAATGGTTCTGATATGATGCTCTTTGTGAGGCTGTTCATGTGCACATGATACCGTCGATGCATTCACATTTCCAGATTCGCCGTATAAGGTTGTAACTTCGGGTTAATTGGGACATCGTGTTTTTTTTAACTGGAGTTGCAGTGTTTCTATGCAGCGTGAAGGTTTGTGGTAGGTGATCGCTTTCCGTTCTGTCAATTATTTGAAAATTCGTGATGTTTGAAATCAGTTCCTTGTCTACAAATTTGTAATCTATAGTAGATCTTGATTTTTTAGTTACCCTAGTGAAAGCAGCAGGGCCTTGTCCATTAAGCCTGTACATTGAGAGTTCCTCTAGATGGACTGAGCATCTCTTGCCATGTCTAGCGCTTCAGTTTGGGGTTGATAAATTGCCTACTGTACTTTCTTTGGTGTTGTGAAGTTGGTTCATTTTAAAATATCCAGATAGTAATTTAATGTAATGTAATGTAAATGTAAATGTAATTTGTACTTGTAAAGCGCACTAATACCCCAACTGGGGTGTCCTGGCGCTGTAACGCATACCGCTGTGGAACCCTTCCTGGCTTTTCCCTGTGAAATGTCCAATCCTGGGCACCTCCAAGGTGAAGCCAGGCATCCCAGTGCTGTTGGCGCTGTTGTGTAGATTAAGCAAGCTATTGCTCAGAGTTTCAGAGCGGGACCCATGAATAGAATAGGCACCAAGGCGAGAATTATCAGGTCCGAGGAAATTGAGCCCAAGACGCACTGAGGCGGGAATTAAACCCTGGTCCCGGGCCATACCTCTGCATCAGGGTCTGCCGCTCTAACCATTGAGCCACACTTCTTCACTAGTATAATGTTGGCATCTGAGTAAGCAAATTGGAGTGTTTCTAATGTAGATGTTAATTTTTCAATTCTTGACCTCTTTTGATTGGAGGCTGGATGCATGTAGATGCTCAGTATTAGCAGGCTATTGCTGTACAGATACACACATTTTGTATATTGCATCCATGACGATTCAAGGTCCATTGGTGAGGCCTGCCATGGAATGTCGATAGAAATGAAAGTAGAAAGGCCACCTTTTGCTCTCACCTATATTGTTGATCGATTAGCTGGAATAAAAAATTCTTTATCACCTACGATCAGAGAAGGATTTATCTGCCATGTTTCCTGGAAGAGAAGGATGTTATACTTGGTGGTGAATTCCATGAAATCTGTTTCTTCTAATTTCGTGCTGAGGCCATGCACGTTCCAAGAGCAGATGTTACTGCCCCAATATAATTTGGGGGCTGATGATAGGAGTCTTTATGATGCTGAGAGGGCAGCACCGTCTATATTCAACTGTCGAGAACCCGGAGGCTTGATTGCCTCTGAATGAGCAATGGTAATAGTGATTTTCCTTGTTGTGTAGTCAATGCCCTTTGCTGAACTAAGGTGCTCCGGGCCTTTGGCTCCCTTTAATAGGCACTCTGGGTGGTTTGACGGTTGCAGTGAATTGGGATGGGGGGAGTGACCCTTTTTAACTCAATACCCCAATTAGCAAATGAGTCCTTTTGTTGCCAGATCTGGCCTATGAGAAAGGAGTCAAAAAATGTAACTGTGGTGATTACTTGATCCCCCTGTTATGGGTTTTGTTTGAACTTTATGCTATCTAGGTTGTTTCAGTTGATGTGGCTCAGAGGAGGAAGGGCACTGAGTAGTTTGAGTAACACACTTCTGTTAAGAATGTCTTGGGGTCCACTTGAGGTATAATGGGGAATGAACACCAATTTGTTGTTATTTTTGGTGAGATCATACTGCGGTGTGTGGATTAAGCTTTTTCCGGTGGCTGAATCCCTGAATGTGCGCTCCGGGTTTATCGTTGGTGGATTCCAGAGAACCTTGTAAATTGATATGTACCTTTAGTTCATTGTTCCCTACTTGTGGGACTTCATTGCATCCTGCTCCGTAACAGTGAGCTGATTCTGGCTTGCATCTTTCCTCGAGGTCATTTATCATTGCCAAAATGGCCTCTGGTGGGCAAATGGTGCTGGTTACTTCAATGGGGCGCCCTGGTCATGGTATCTGCGTCACGGTTTGTGTGACCTGAGTTTTTGAGCTGTTTTTCCTTTTTCTTGTGGATGGTTTAAAAAGGCTTTAAACCTTTGCTGATGGCAATTGCCCCCTTTTGTTCTATTTCAGGCTACTTGAGATGGTGTCCAAATTAGTTAGTGAGAATTGAAGGTCATTGTTACTTGTTGTTTCAACTGTGATTTGCATTATATTGTCCTCATTTTGGGTTGCGTTATCCTCATTTTTAATCCTGTCCTGCTCGGTTGTGGCAATAGTTGGGTTAGTTACCTGTATTATTTGTTTACTTTTTCTAGCCTTTGATGTTTTCTTTCCCATTTTGTTAATGGCTTTGGTACTTTATGCTACCTTGCCGGTGATGTCATGTTTTGGTTGGTGGGAGGTGTGTCTGGAGCTCTGTGAGTATGGGGAGAATGAACTTGCCGGTGCCAGAGCTGGATTTGCCCCAGTTTCACTTGTGTTTTTACCCCTGAGTGAGCTGGGGCATGCCTTATCTACTGTACTGGATGCTTCATTGGCTTTCTCAGCTAGTGTTATGGGCTTGAGTTGTCCCTGGTGGATTCCAGTATTTGAGTTAGTAAAGTTGGTACTGAGGCTAATTTGTCAATTATTTGAGTACAATGGCAGGTTTGGTATGTTGTTTCCCGATCTCCATGTACCTTCATGATCATCCCGTTAAAGTTTTGCAACTTTTGTTCAATCCCTGAACATGGATTGCTAAGATGTTTAGTAGATCGACTTGCATGTCTAACTTATCTGCGTAAAAGACATTGCTTTTCCACTAGTGTCCATGGTGTTTAACAATTGCTGCCAAACCTAAGATGTTGGGGAGGTGCAGGGTTCTGCTGAGGGCAAGCAAAAGGATTGGTTCTGATGGGATGGAAACCCCGATGGTGAGTCGCTCAAGGAACACTGAGTAGTGCTGAATTGCCTTTGATTTTGTGAGGATAACATCTTAGTTTCCAATATGTTGTTATAGATATGGGCTTGTGTATTCAGCTGAAAAAGTCCCTTACCAAGTTGGTGATCCGTTTCTGAGAAGACAAATGTTGAATCGAGCTTGTCGTGGTTGTTGATGCATAGGTTGGCGGACTCCTGAACACAAAAAGGGCTCAATAAGTTTATGTTCTTCTGTTGTGATGAATTTTCTTCACAGTTCTTATTGTTATCGCTTTCTCTTTTGTGTCTGTTAGTTCAAGGTGAAGTTTGTTGTTCCAGCCGGAATTGGGGGACTAGAAGGGGTGAGTGGCAATAGATTAATGCTTCTGTAACTTCGGGTTTAGAACTTTGACGGGTTTCATGAGGGTGAGGGACTTCCATTGTTAGAAGTTGCAGGCTTGGGACTACTCTGTTTATGTTTAGTGGAGCTTCTGATCCTGTGACCGATTGAGCTTTCCTATTGTTTTCACAGTTTTCACAGATATTAGATCTGGTATTTGATCTGGTATTGCTATCTTCAAAAGGTAACATGTCTGCTTCACTTTGGGAGTCTGTAGTGTTATAGGTTGAGTTGTTGTTTTTTAAAGACTTTGGAGGGTGCTGCCCTGATTTTCCTCAGTGGTCTTGATGGCTTCTTTTAAAAAGTCTGTGATCAATGCCCGTTTGCTGCTGTTTGGGCATGAGTTGTGCCTTATTGGAGCAAGAAGGATAGCTGCTTTGCTGCCCTTGATGCTGTCATGTGGAGCAGAGTCTATTCCTCTTTTAAAGGCGGTAACACTTGCTGTTGCTAATGGTGCTTCTATTACCTCTATCCGTGATCTATTGTCTTTTTTTGCTTAGTACACCATGGTCTGGGCGATTCACTACAGGTAAGTTAGTGGTGCAATCCATGCGGGTGGGTGAGTGGCCCTACTTTGCACTTTTGGGCATTGTTTGGGGTTTCTTTTTTTTTCTCCCCTCCTCTGATTCTTCCTGACCGCATGCCCTGTTGGTGCTTGCTAACCTGGAGGTTGGACTCATGGGTGGCACCTGGTGGGGATCTACAATCCTTTGTAGTGTAGTTCCTATTTTCCCAATAGGCTATGCGCATTGGAATAACATAAACAGCAGTGTAGACGTAGGACTGAGGTCATATAGGTCTCTACTGACTATGTTAAACTTAATTTAGGTTTGCGCCAGCTAGCTAAGAGGTCACTAGAAACTTTCTTGAATGAATAGGGAGGGCTAAACTTCCCTGATTCAGACAAGAAGAGATTCAGTTACTGCCAACCGCTTAAACATGACAACTTTGCTCCCTCAGAATAAGAGTGTATCTCTAGAGTCGTGTGAAAACAATAGGCAGCTATTTCACTCAGTCAACCATGCATACTTAGTTTCACCAGAGTGCAGAGATATAAAGAGACGGGCGTTTTCAATAAAAGGTGTTATTTATTGAGCAGTCTTCTTTCTAATGCAAGAGAAATGAATTGCCACAATTGCAATACTTATCATAAAGTAAAGTGCATACAGTAAAAGTAGTATTATAAAATAATACTGTAAACGCATTGATATGGTTTATTAGCCATTGATACTTTAAAATGGATAATATATATATATATACATAAAAACATTTGACTAACGTACTCAACTGGTGCTTCTAACTACGACTACCCTGGTGTACCTGACCTAAGCCTAATACTTTGGAAGGAGCGAGTAAGTAGCAGTTTAAGTTAAGTTGGTTATGATTGTTTTGAAAAGAATCTGCATCAAGAATTCTCTTAAGGGTTTAGTCAGCTCCGTACCTTGGTAATAGAATGTGGGAGGTCTGGTATCTCTTTCCTCAGGACTCGATCTCCCAGCAACCCGCAAGGGTAGGCTGGAAACACCGGAGCTGGATTTTCTCAGCTGGAGAAAAAGACAGCGTCTCTCCCACTGCGTCAAACGGGAGGGGCGGCTTCCGTGGGCTCTTGCATCAGCTGGGTTCTCGGGCAAGTAGATGGCCACTCTGCTCCAAACCACCGTGTGTTTGCTTAAGGCAACCATTGGTATATTTATACCTGAAAGGTGCCGGGTTTGACGTAAGACGTCACTAAGAACTAACAGTTCTTTCTGGACTCCAGAAGTTCTTGTTGAAATCAAAACAAAAGAAGGGGGGATTTTCCAGGCTGCTGGAGGCTTGGTTTGTTTTAAGAATGCAATGTGCTTTCTAGGAGTTGATGGGAGTAGCCGTGCTGTGCTTTGGACTGCCTGGGCTATTACTGAATATGGATCTGATTCTTATGCCTTTATCAGGACATTATTGATTATAACCTCACAAGGGCATGAATCGGGATTATCGAATTAGGGTCCTAGATAGAAACACAACACCCACTTCACCGATTAATGTCCATCATTACTAAAAAACTAAGCAATAGTAAACATTTAACGATGCATGTGTGTTTTCCAACCCACCCCAAAATACATATTTTGCATTTGAAATGGTATATGGTAAATACACGAAAATGAGTGTTGGTACTGTACGCTTTTCAAGCAGTGTCATCATTCAGATAAATGCATATATATATCAGCTGAATGAATTGTGAAAATTACACATGAAATGGCTCTGAATACAGAAAAGAAGGTCGAGACTATTGCATCACATATTTATACAAAATGCTGTATATGTGCTAGAGGCTGAGGTAAAATATTGTCTCTAGTATCCTAAAATTAGAAGCTCTGTTCTCTAAGAATAGTTCTACTTGAAGCAGAGTACCAGGTGCCAAAAAAAAGGTAAATATTTTGGAGAATGGACAAAAATAATTTCGCTTTCAGGGGAAAAATATTTCCAAATATTTTCTGTAGCTTTGTTTATCAAAAACTGAAGGCCAAATTCAAAGTTCAGGGAACGCTGTGTGCTCATTGTTTTTTTAAGAGTTATTCTTGTTGACTGGAGAGAACATCATTTCAGACAGACTCGCAAAAAATTGGTCTACAACATCAGGTGAAAGTTCGACCAAGTTCGAAAATGCTGCAACTGTGCAGTTCTCTGCGTGATTGCTATCATTGATGTTTGGATCAGCAATCCTCACAGAAGGTTGTACCTGTTTGGTGCTGCTTCCCTCTCGCACCTCACCGCCACCTACTCGTAGTGGTGAAGTCTCAATGAATGCCATCATCAGAATGGGTAGCCGCTGGGGACAACACGATGCATGAGTCGTTACAGGACCTAGCAAAGTATCGATATCCTTTGGTACTGCTGATGTTAGTGTAAGACAGACGTCCAACACGCATTCTTCTCCGCATAGCAGACATTGAAGCACAGGTAAAATGCAATTCTGCCAGATTGGTCTGAATGAAAGAAACCAGGTTTTATTCAGATCTCTTAGCTGGGCCAATCTGAGGACCTTAGTGATACGGTCTCGGTATCGTATTGCTAGGATCGTTTCTTCCATTGTTTCTGGAGTCTTGTCTGTGGATTGGCTTGCCATATCGGTGCAGAAGGAGCAAAAACAAAATTCCTGCCACGAGTCCCAATATTAAGGGTAGGCCGCCAAACACAGAATGGACAAAATTCGGAAAGATGCCCAGAACTGTTTCAAAGGGTGCTAACAGTCCCGAAAAAACTGTCTTAAATACATGTGCGATGCCACTGGTATCAGACATGTTTAAGATTTGGCTTAGTATTTCTACAAAATGCACGGGGCAATTTGCCGATAAAAGGGAATGTATCTCTGCCGATGTCCTTGCTACTTGTAGATCATACATTTCTTTGGATGACGTTAAAAGCACAGTTATCTGTAAAAGAATAGACTTCATTCTGCTTAAAGTAACAATTCGAATAGAAGAGATATTCAACGAAGGCCATAACGCAGCCCCCATATCTGGATTGCTGTGTGGATACAATACTTGCATACAGCAAACGGCCCTGGAAGATACAGTTGTCAGATAGGCTTTTCCTGGCAGCATGCCACAACAGCTGTGGTCACCTATTAAAACATAACTGCCATTAGAAAGTGGTTTAAAAAATGGCTCTATCCGTTTTGCAGGCATGCCATGCAGGTGACATGAAAGGTTATTCGAAGATCCTTCGCAGGCTCCATGCAAATTGATACCTTGACACAGAAGTGTACCGCTTAGTGATTTTTTACAATTTTTACCACTAAGGAATACCTCCTTGTTCCCTTCACTATAACATCTGTGTGTATAAGGTAAATCCCAGGTTGATTTGATGTATTCTTTACCCAACCTTTCATACTGGCCTGTAGGTATATATTCTTGGCAGTATCTAAACTGGAAAGTTGTTATCGGAATTGTAATCGTTCCGTGTATTATCCATTCAATGACAGGTCTCTCTGACATTGTCAATGTTAATCTCTCAAGTTTTTCAATGCTCAGAAGCGTATAGTCTGATCCTTTTTGTGCCAAACTGATTTGTTTATCAGTAAGGTTAAAGATACCGAATAATGACGTTGTGTTGATTAAACGCCATGGTACATAGCCTGAACGCAGATTTTGCAACGTCTAACCAAGCTGTACAATAGAACGTAATTGAGACTGACCATGTTGTTAATGTTAATGTTAATGTTAAAGGGGGTGCTTCTATAGCGCACGGCTACTCCGAGGAGTGTCCCGGCGCTGTCGGAGCCTCAACAAGTCCAAAGTGGAGAAAGACAGATGAAATGAAGGGCGCATAGCTCAGCAAGGCAGTGTTATTGCAGGAAAAGGAAGGTTTTCAAGTCTTTCCTGAAAGCCACAAGATTGGGGCTGGATCTGAGAGAGAGAGGAAGATCATTCCACAGCCGAGGGACGAGATGTTTAAAAGAGCGCCCACCACAGCGAGCACGACGGATCAAGGGAGTGACTGCCTTGGCCTGGGTTGAAGAGCGCAAGGATCTGGATGGAGAGTAGAAGCTGACCCATTTCTGGAGGTAGCAGGCACCTGTGCCATGAAGAGCTTTAAAAGCGATGGTCAGGGCCTTAAAGGTGATCCGCTTCTTCATGGGAAGCCAGTGGAGAGTTTTGAGAAGCTCACTGGCCCTTGCTCTCCTGGGGAGGCCAAAGATGGCGCGGGCCACCGAATTCTGCACCACCTGAAGACGCGACAGGAGGTAGTCAGGCAGTCCAAGGTAAAGGATGTTAGAGTAGTCCAGCCTAGAGCCAATCAGGGCCTGGACAGTGATCTTTCTGTGTTCCAAAGATAGAAGCGGCAGGAACTTTCTCAGCATCTTCAGGATGGCAAAGCATTTGCCGGCTAGGCCCGACACCTGAGCCCTGAAGGAGAGACTGTTATCGACCTGAATGCCCAGGTTTTTTGCAGCCTTTGAGTCACCTGTGGGAGGGAACATGGCTGCCGGCCACCACTCTTTCCATTTGGGGTCGGCGGGGCAGCCGAAGAAGAGTTTCTCGGATTTGTCGGAGTTGCACTTGAGGCTGTGCTGACTAAACCAGTCGAACACAGCCCCAAGGCAGCCCCGAATAGATGCCCCGTCGAAGTCCTGTCCCCTGTCGCAGGTAAACAGGAGTTGAGTGTCGTCATCGTACGACACGATCTGGGCCCCAAAGTCCTCCACAAGTGCCGCCAGAGGGGTCATATAAATGTTAAAGAGTGAGGGGCTCAAAATTGAGCCCTGCGGCACTCCGACCTCCAGAGGTGGCATCGCAGCGGAAAAAGGTGGAGCCCAGATCGTTTGCTGGCGGCCAGTGAGGAATGACCTGAACCATCTAAACACTGTCCCCCTTGGACCTATCTCCCAGAGTCTAGATAGGAGGCGGTAATGGGGGACGGTATCGAAGGCTGCAGAGAGGTCAAGCATCACCAGCATAGCTTTTCCTCCCCTGTCCAGGGTTTCCTTAATCACTTCAGTGACTTCAAGCAGAGCTGTTTCAGTGCTCAAATTAGAGCGGAAGCCAGATTGGGATTTGTGCAAAATATCATTTGATTCTAAAAAGTGGGACAGAGTGGTATGGACATGTTTTTCAGCCACTTTCGCCAGAGCTGGCAGAAGGGAAATAGGTCTGTAATTGACATGTGATTCAGGGTTCAGGTTAGCTTTTTTCAATAGGGGCAAAATGAGGGCCTGCTTCCAAGCTTGTGGTACTTCACCTGTGTTGAGCGAGAGGCTGAGGATGGGGTTGATGAGATGATTAAGTGTGGGAGCCATTTGTGCCAGGAATTTAGCAGGGCACAGGTCAAGAGGGGAGCCTGATTTTAGTTTGGAAAGCAGTCTAGGGAGGACTGGAGAGATAATGGAGGAAAGTTCCAGAGGGAGGGAGTGGTCAAGGTCTGGGGAGGATCGAGAGATCCTGAGAGGAGAGGGGGACTCAGAATGGCAGTCCCAAAAGAGGTCTGGATGGTCCTGATTTTGTTGGTAAAAAAGTCTGCCAATTTGGAGATCCAGGACTCTGAATGAGTCAGTTTGGGGGTGGACCAGGGTGGGGAGATGAAATCTTTAACTATCCTGAAGATTTCTTCACAGGAGTTGGAGGCACCTTCAATTCTGCTGGCCAAATACGATTTTTTACAGGCCGCGATGTCATGATGATAGTCCCTGGTCATTGCCCTATAGGTTTCCTTGGCGCTGGCGTCATAAAGTTTGCGCCAGGTCCGTTCGGCTTGTTTGCATTGTCGTCGTTTGGCAGCGAGAGCCGGGGAGAACCAAGGGGCAGAGGACCTGACTGAGCGTGACTTCGGCGGGATGGGGGGGGCAAGGACGGCCAGTTGTTGTGTCAGCCAGTCCTGGAGAAGGTTGAGGTCGGTTTCGAGCGATCCTGTTAGTAAGCAGGGGTGATTATCTAAAGCCTTGGACAGCATGGCTGGGGAGATATGCTGAAAAGCTCTGGAAGGAAGCGCATCGCGCCATTGTCCATTAGCTACTTTCTTTATTATAAGAGGGATCGCAAAATCCGCTAGAAAGTGGCCTGACCATAAGACAGGGGCAAGGGAGGTCAGGACGATAGGGACAGTGGAGAAAATTTTATCTAAAGTATGTCCTTTACAGTGTGTGGGGGAGCAAAGGTACGGCAGAAACTGTAAGGAGGAGGTGATGTCGTTGAGCTTAATACTGTCCGGGTCGCCCTCCTTATCCATATGGATATTAAAATCGCCCAGTAACAAGCAATGGTCAGACCTAAGACATAATATAGAGATCAACGAGTGGAGTTCTTCAAAGAAAGTGCCAATAGGACCAGGGGGCCTGTAGACCAGCAGCCCGGTACAGGATTGATGGGGTGAGAGAGAGAGGGAGAAGGCAAGAACTTCACAACCTGTGATGTTGTCCGATGGAATAATAGAGCAAGTAATGCTCCTATCGATAACCAGGGTGACACCACCCCCCTTCCCTTTGACTCTGTCTTTCCTGTAGATGACATGGCTCGGGGGGATCGCATTGGCAATGTCAGGTCCAGCGCCCTCACCCAACCAGGTTTCTGTCAGGAACAGACAGTCAGATCTAGAGTCTATCAGGAGATTATAGATGTCAAGCGCATGCTTGCTTAGAGATCTAGTAGTAAGCAGTAGACAGCTGGTGCTAAGAGATGGAGGGGTCAGAGAGGCGATACGACGATCGCCAGGTTGCCAGCCACAAGCCGCACACCTATTGTTTGACCGAAGCGACATAGGAAAGACCTTGGAACAAATATCGTTCGTGTGTCGAAGAGCAAGGAGCTCGTCCCTTGTGAAAGTAATCATCCTGAGGGGTGCCCTACAAGCCGGGCCCGCGCCCGGCCGCCTCCTGGACGCTGACGGGCGCAGACGGGCTTTCCTTCGGCGCTCCTTAGGCGCCTCCTTAGGCGCCTCCGCAGCGCGCGTCCGCTGCGCGGAGGGGAGTGCACTTAGTTTTAAGGCGTCGCTGGCCGTCCGGTGCGAAGCTGCACCACTAGACTGCCGCCCGTGCAACTGCCTACCCCCAAGATGGCCACCACCAAATGCACATCAGCAGGTCCCAGGGACTCCCTAAGCACCTCTATGTGCCGTCAGGAAGGCTGGGAAGGCTGCAGGCAGGGCAGCGTGGCGCAAAAATGAAGAGATGCAAGGTAGGGGAAAGGAGTTTTAAAAGTACAGAAAGATCTAAGGTCACCCGGCTTCCGCCTCAGGTGCCTAAAAGTGCAAAGTGCGGAGCAAATAGCAAGTTAAACACAGAAGCTAGTAGTCAGCTTTTAAGACTGTGCAAAATAGCAACACAACACAACATGAGAAAATAAGTTAAAAACCAGTGCAACTGTTGTATAAAAACCGCTAGTATGTCAGCGCTATGCGTGTAACTCGCCCACAACTCGGCTTCCGCCTCAGGTGAAATGAACAAGCGAGGGTCTTTTGTAACATTAGTAAGTCCTGCTCTATTATATCAAAAGTAGATGATACAATGCTGTCCAGTGAGAATATATTCAGGAGGACAGTCATTAACCCATTGTCAACTACAGAAAGTGATTTTTCCAAATTTATACGATTGAGTTCTTGTATTTTTTCTGCTGTTTCAATTTACATTACTTTCCAAGCTTCTTTATACGCAGCATATATACTGGCCACTATGAAACGTTTTTGAAGCTGTTTGCGTGGTCCCAATATGAAATCACGCAAGTCAGCACCGTCTTTAAGTAAAGTCAAGTGTTGCTTAATTTTAGCCAGTGTGGCTCAATGGTTAGAGCGGCAGACCCTGATGCAGAGGTCTAGCCCGGGACCAGGGTTCAATTCCCTGCCTCGGCGGGTCTTGGGCTCAAAAATTCCACGGACCTGATAATTCTCGCCTCGGTGCCTATTCCAATCATGGAGTCCCACTCTGCAACTCTGGGCAATAGCTTGCTTAATCTCCACAACGGCCCCCACAACGCTAAGGATGCTTGGCCTCTACCTTGGGGGTGCCCAGGAGTAGATGCCTCACAGGGAAAGCCAGGATGGGTTCCACAGCGGTATTCGTACAAGCGCCTTGAGACCCTTGCGGGTGAGTAGTGCGCTATACAAGTATCAATTTACATTTACATTTACGGGTGGGCCCAAGGCCAGTAGAGACATGCGGCACACTCTAAATTGCCATTTTTCTGGGTGTTGAGTTGAGTTGTTCAACAGTTAGGCTGTAATCATATTATTAATGTTTTCGAAGTCCCTAACATCAGAGAAGGTACTTGGTGTCACAAAGTCACTTAATGAAACCTTAAACTGGTGTGGATATTTCAAGAGCTCAACCGGGCCAAAAATGTCATAATCAGTTCTGTCCCATGCTACCCCACCGGGTATTGGATTGGCTGAGATGTTTACTGATGACAGTTCTCTTTTCTCGATGTGGGAGAATGTGTGAGGCTTTAGGACCAAGTTGATGTTCTGACTTGCTGTGTCCATTGTACTATATTTTCCATCAATGAATTTTCCCAAACATAGAACCATGATGAGCCAAAGCAGGAGAGTAAGTACACCTAACACAATCCAAAATTCAATCCATGGTGAAATCAGATATGTTTCTTTTAGTTGGTGAAAAAGTTCAATTACTTTGTCTTTGAAAGTTTTTGTTGAAGGCGTTTCTTCATGCTCGCTTGGATCTTCAGAGAAGTCGTCGAAGTTGATGAAGTAGCCAGATGCAGTTCTGTCAATTGTTGGATTTTTTTCCGGATTTTTATTTGCTTTTGCATTTTTCTTTGTTTCATTAGCATAGTCAGAGGCTACATCATTGTAGACTGGTGTTTGTTGACGAACTGTTGCAATTTGGGTTTCAAGAGGCACTAGTTCCATGGCATTATTGCATAGTCCTTTGTTATTCACTGCAGGTTTATCAAATGTGATTAGTCTCTCAGTATGAGCCTCTTGGATTGTAGCAAATTTCGGTATTCTGCTATTTCTTGGGAGTCCACTTGGCCTACTACTTATTATTGGCCACATCATTGTAGTTTTACCAGGTTGATGGATACAACTCTGTTCTCCTTTTTACCAGCAAGGGGCGGTAGTACAACTGATCTTGTTCTGCTGATAGCTAAGACAGGTACTGCTTTTCTGTAAGAAGGCCAAAATTCCTTCTTTACCACGATCTTCTCTCTGACCAGATCCCATATCTTTGGAATCCAGACAGGTCTTGCTGGGAAAGGTGGTTTTCCTTCAGTGGCTGTCGGCTGTTGTTTCAACTTTATGTTACTCAGGTATTTTCTTGTTTCATTTAAATCCTGTAAAACAGCCAAACGATCTTTGATATCAAAGGATTTTTCTTCTACCACTGAAGTGTGACAATCAAGATCCTGAATGAGCATTCTAGTTCCGAACAATAGTTTGTATGGAGTGAGACCTTTTAGAGAATTTCATGGCAGATTATTAAGACTACGTTGGACACTTGTTAAATGTTTGACCCACCCATCACCCGAACCTAATACCCTTGCCGCTATAGATTGCTTTATGTCCCGGTTTTTTCTTTCCACTACCGCATTTCCCTCAGGATGGAAGGGAAAAGAGTAACGCAATGCAATGCCCATGCTGTTCATGACCTCTTTGTAAGCTCGAGAGCTAAACGCAGGACCCTGATCAGAATGTAGCATGCCAATTGCGTATGTGCCGATAAGGACTCGCAAATCTGTTATAACAGTTCTGGCGTCAGCCGAGCGCTGGGGTCTACATTTTTAAGTGAATTCAGCCTTAATAATTATGGGGACGCATTTCTCCGGCTGGATTTCTGCGCTATAGATAGCCTGATGCTATCTAATAGTGGTATCTGGGGTATTGGCTGGTCCAGTTCACAACTCCGATCTCTGTTGCAGTCCTCACAATTTTTTGCAAAATTGTAGATATCTACGCTCATTCCCGGCCACCAGAAATTTGATTGTAATTCCATCAGAGATTTCAGGATCTCTTGGTGCCTCAGACCCAATCCCATGTGTGCTTCTTGTAGCAAGAAGATTCTCCAGTTTGCGTTTGGATTTACTCTATCCCCCACTCCAGGGATTTGAGCAAAATGAACGGAGTTTGCATCAATTATGTATGTATTACTGAGTGGATAGTTGAGAGGTAATGCTGCATAATCGCCTTTTAAGGAGGCTTTTTCCGCCAGCATGGTTTCCCAATCTATTTGTTTTTCTGAACAATTTTTAGTGGCTACGGAAGCCGGTTGAACCACTTCCGCTATGGCAGTGTTAGCCAATTAATTCCCTGCAACGTGAACGCCATCACGTCGATGACTCAGTGCGTGTATCACGTGAGTTTTTCGTAGTTCTTTTCTTAAAAGAACTACTTGTTCCCAAAGCGTTTTATGCTTTATTGTGGCACCTGTGTCATCTTTGTAACCATTTTTACTCCATGTCTGCATGTCACTGTTGTATGATTTGACGCAGAAATACAAATCACACACTATTAGTCAGACCCCCCAGGATATAGCGGCATGGATTGGCAAATTTAGCGGCACAAAAATGGAAATTTAGCGGCACAAAAATGGAATTTTAGCGGCAATTTTGCGGCATTTTATTTGGCCATTTTTCCTACAACAAACACAGATATCTTAGTTTTTTTTAATTATTTAACAACATGAAGCTATGTATATTTGCTTTATTCACAATGTAGACACTCTGTTTCCCTCAAAAAGCAAAAGACTGCCCATCAGCAGCCCAGGGCAGCAAAACATTCTCTCAAATGTTACACTTCTGGGCCTTTTAAACATGAGATAGCTGTAAAGTAAAAGGTCATACTTGTGTTTCTGAAAAAAGGAAAATACCACTTGTCTAGGGGCCCCAACAAGGTGAATATCATGGTAAATACTAATATGTCTATTCATTTTATAGACTTGAACGAGATATGTATGGCAAGAGAGATAAGAGCAGAACCAAGAGGTCACTGCCAGAGGTCCTAAGTGAAGTGTCAGAGCAGATATAGGCTAAGACAGAATGGTCACGTGTGTTTAGCCTCTTGAATGCAGTGGATGACCTGTTGACAGCCACTACTATCGTCACTACTTTTAATGTGACTTCAAAGAAACTCTTTTTTCAGTTTTAATCAGTTCATGCTTGGAGCGCTGTACATGAGCACCAGTTGCATAACACAAGCAGTGCTTGAAATAGAAAAATAAAAGTGCAGGTACCCTGTACCATAGTACCTGCTTGTTTCTGAGAAGTGCCAGTACTCTCCAGGGCTCGCGTTGGGGGTACGCGCAGGAACACGGCATCCCCCCCCATCCCCCCCACCCACTTTTTTCACAGGGTGGACGCCATCCCCCCTGCCTAGAAGCTGGGCCCCACAGAAATATGCTGAACATGTCCTGGTGTGATTTTCAGACACCGGGACACATTCAGCATGTAACGTCTCCCTCTCAAAATAAAACCATACTGGACAGTACAGGCCCATTTAAAGCACTGAACACAAGGACATATTAATTTGTTGAATCACATGATGAGCCGACGTGAGGCTAAAGCCTGCTTTCTGAGCTCGAAAGTCGGTAGCTCTAGACTTGGCACAACCTCACCCACAAGAATAGACACATGTTCAGTATTATATACACAACGGAGCCGTAATTACATCGGCCACACTCCTAATGAGAGACAGCCCCCCCCCCCACCGTTTTATCATCTATTTAAAGCCCTAGGCATTCCTTATTGGAGTTATTGCTCATTTTTGGTCCCAACCTTGTTTAATTTATACACCGCCTCTTTGACTTCCAGAGTCCGATTTTTCAGATTCTCCTGGCGTAGGGAGATGACCTCACATAATTCTAAAACTGGATAGTAAACTTCAACCTATACAGATTAGCATGCCACATCAAATATCTGCAGCGAACGTCAGGGTGAGTAAACACAGGTCAAACCAATGTAGCTAAGACTAGATTTTATTTTTAGCGTACGGTACCTCCTACTGCTTAATCAAGTGACCGTGGGGTCTAGGTACCTCTCCAATCCCTGTAACTGCTGCTAGCACTTTACGATATTAATCCTAAGCAGTCTTTGACACACTCGCATAAGCTTAATAAGACCTCTGCCATATGTTTTTCTTTCTTCGTATTCTTCGGGAAATACTCCATTTACGGACTTGTTTACCTAGTTCACAGTGGACCACGCAACAATAGCTTCCAGTCTAGATGATTGATGCATCTGGTTGAGGAATCTGCCAACATGTCAACCACCGCATATTTTAGCACCGAGGGGCCGAAGATTTACATAACACAGGCTTCTAACCTATTTAACTTTTCGGTTGCAACTAATGCAAAATACTGCGGAACTGGTCATATAACTCCTGTTACCTGGCTTTGCGGACCTTAGTAGATGCTCTTTTACTTGACTCTAGTCGCTGTAGCACGTGGAGTTCTGTGCCCCCCCCCCCTTCTGACTACAACTTCAACACAAACGACGAGACCTGTTTCTTCCTGAAAACTGAAGCTGCAAAATTCAGCCACTGCAGCAACTTTGGAAATGACAGCCCACGGCAACCTGGAAGCGATGGACCTTCCACGCGCAAATTCGACTCAGTGTTGCTTTCTCAGACAGTGCATGAAAATTAGCACAGGGAAGAATTGCCAGCTGCCGGTGAACTAAGGGTAATTACTAGGCGACTGTGTCGCACTTCCTGGACACAGCTTTCTCTTTCCAACCAATTGCAGCTTTCGCCGAGGCTGCCAAGCCTATAGATTGGTCATTTTCGTTGTCAGTAAACGAAAACTAGCTTTCCGATTGGCTGTCCCATTTTACCTGTTGACAACCACTGCACCACTGCTCAGACGGGACCCCCAGGATATAGCGGCATGCAGTAGCTTCTGTAAAATTGCCGCGATTTCTAAAAAAGTGCCGATTTCGCGGGCACTTTAGTAAAAATCGCGGCATTTTTACAAAAGTGCCGATTTCGCGATTTTTTTGCAAATCGCGAAATCGCGATATCCTGGAGGGTCTGATTAGTGCGGGGAATTCGTGATCAGCATTTTCAAGCACCATCTTTAAAGATCTTATTTTAGCTCGCTGAGCTGAACAGTTTCTGAGTGATTCAGTTTTGGCGATCATCGGTTTGAATTTACCAGAGCACCAGCGACCTTTAACAATCGCGCACGCTGCATTGTAGGATTTTTTATCTACATCGTAATGTTGTGCAAATATGTCCATATAGATTACGCAGGTGTATTGCTCCAGAGGCAGAATTTCGATTGGCAGAGGATATTCTCGTTCATATTCTAGATCATCTACTTTTTTCAGTTTCGGGTCAAAATAGTATTTTACGTCTTCTGTAGCAAAATAATTTTACCATTCTATCCATTTTGGATCTAAGGCCACTGTAATCAGATTACATGGACTTGTTAATGCCTCCAGGGCTGATTCTGCTGTAAAAACAGATATTCTCTTGCCTTGGGCTAGGGCTCTTTCTTTTGCTACAGCAGTTTGAACCGCTGTCAGAATTTTTTCTGTAGAGTTGAATTTCATTTCAGCTTGAGTGTACACATGTGATTTGTAAGCTATAGGTACCGTTTCTCCCTCATTAGAGGTCAGGTATGTGAATCCGCATCTTCCTGGGATGACTCGGATTACAAGGTTGCATATGTTTTCGAGAGTTTGTTATTTTGTTTTGACTAACATGTCTGTTTGCAATGATCTCAAAATCTCTGTGTGTTTCTGAGTCCAATTGATCTGTTTGAAATCAGGTCTTATTAATTCATAGAGAGGTTTAACCCTCTCTGCATAATTTAGAAAGTATGTTCTTCCGAAATTCAGGAAACCTAGGGGCACATTATGAAGGAGGATTTTCCGCATCCTCCGGGCCGGTGGAAGCCACCGCCGGCCCGGCGGATGCGGAAAATCCTCTGCGGACCCACCAAAGACCCACCGCCACATTAGGATGGCTGGTGGGTCCTGGTTTAGGTCCGCTGCTTTTCCGCCGTGGTTGGCTTACAACCGCGGCGGAAAAGGCCTAATATGGTGGCGGTGTCTCTCAGACACCGCCAGCCATATTGGGATGTCTGAATTTCAATGCCTTTACACGGCGGCATGTCCGCCGTGCAAAGGCATACGGATTCGTTTGGGGGCCCGTTACAGGCCCCCAGGGGTGACGGGGGGGGCGGGGGGTGCACATGCGTGCACAGAGCGGCAGGCACCGCGCGGTGTCTGCCGCTTTGTGCATGCAAATACACAGCTTTCATTTTTAACATTGTGGCGGGTGCTTTTTGAAGTAGCACCCGCCGCAATGTTAAAAATAGAGGATGTGATCGCCAGGGTGTCGGTCACATCCTAATTGCACAGGAGGGAACTCCGCAGGCCATGCGGAGGTTCCCTCCTCCTCTATGGTCGCGGACGGACTCAAGTCCGTCCCGATCATAATGACCCCCCTAGTATTGATTGTAAATTCTTCAGCGTTTTTGGTGCCTGGGGTACAGCACATTTCTCTAAGAAATTGTCTGCCAGGCTCTTGCCTTCACTTAATAATTCATATCCTAAAAATAGAACAGTTAGATGGGCAATTCGTGATTTTTTAAAGTTGAATTTGTAACCCTTTGATGCGAACCCAAGTATTATGGTGTTCACTCTTTTTAAGTGAGTCTCCAAGTCATCATCTGTGAGATAGATGTCATTGACATAGGATAATGGCTCATCATCATATATTTGTAGTAACTCTGTTACTCTTGCTGAGAATAATCCTAGGCTATTCTTGAATACCTGTGGGAGTCGGCAAAATTGTTTTTGCGATCCCATTATTGAGAAAGCGGTCAAATACCTGCTTTCAGGTGCTATGTTTTGACAGAAGAATCCATTAGAGATATCTAATGTCGTTTTATATTTTTTGCGCACAATGTTATTCATTAGTGCTGCACTATGTGAGTTTTGTACTGCAAATGTTTTACAACAGGAGTTAAGGTGTCTGTAGTCCAAAACTAGACGATATGAATCGTCTGGCTTGGAGACAGGAAACAAAGGATTGTTCATTTGAGAGGTCCATGTTTCGATCACCCCTTGATATTCAAGTTGATCTAAGATCTCCCTGACTTGCTTTTTAGCTTCTTGTTTAACTGGGTACTGCCTTTGTGCAGTGGGCTGATTTTTTAACTGGATTTTGTGGTGAGGCGAATCCTCATCCCATCCTACATGGTTTTTGTATAAAACAGAAGCTTGGGCCACTGCCCTTTTTCTTGTCAATGTGTATTTTTTATGAATCAGAATATGATTTGAGAAGGCAGGCATACTCATTTCTTTGCCATGAGGGCACTCCCTGACAAACTCTGGTCGCCAGTCTTTCTCAGCTAACAGGATGTCATAGCCTTTAGAAAGTTTTTCCCAAAACAGACCCTTTATTTTCCTAGTTCTATCTCCCTCTATACGTAATGTTATTTCATATAGTTTATGGGGCATACTAACTCGTGTGTCTGCAGTTTCCACCTAAATGTATTCATTTGTGTCCACTGTCTCCAGCAGATTCATCAGGATCTTGCGAGCTATTGTCACTTCTGCTGCGTTGTCTAGCATTGTCTGTGCCCACTCTCCGTTTTTCAGTTGTGTCCTCAGAATTCTCAGCATGTTTAATTTTAATACTTGCTACCTTCTTTCTAAGAAATTGTAATTTTTTACTTTGATGAGCAGGTTCCTTGTCTTTGGACTTGACGTGCTCTTCTCTGTGTTCTGACCGTCCTCTTCTTTCCGATTTCTGTGAGGAAGATCGAGAAAGATTGAGTGAGAAGGATCAAGAGGGACGTGTATCAACATCTTGATATCTGTCAGGTTTTCTTATTTGATCCCCATCTCTAAAGTTATATCTTCTTTCAGAGGGTTCCCTTAGGGGAGACTTGTCTTTTCGGCCTGGAGATCTCTCTCTCCGCTGAGGAGACCTTCCTCTGGACTGGAAATGTTTTTCACTGGGAGTGGATTGTTTATTACCATCCCAACTATTTTTTGGAGTTTTAAAATTATTTTTAATAAATGTTTTTTCAGGATTTTCAGTTAGTTGGGGTTTTACCGGTTTAGCACCCAAACTATCTCTTCCTAGCTCTTCATAGGATTTACTGATTCTGGTGAGTTCAAATGGTTGGTCTGCTATATCTTTTTCCTTCAATTTCTGGAGGTACTTTATATCGTCCCTTGCCAATTGAACTAATTCTCTATATGCCTTTGTTAATTCTTTTAATTTAACTAGGAGTTCTTCCCTTGACATTGTTTCGATGTCTGGGTGTGTTACGTAGCTGCATAGGACCTGCCCCGTTGCTTCTGGTCTACCTAGTGGACCGAGCCTGGTGATTTGATTAATATGTTTTAGGGCACCATTAAACCAGAGCAGGTGCTCTTGGTAATTTAGTGGGATTTCGATCTCCTCGAAAGGAGTGTATTCTCCTGGAGGTTCCTCTATTTTGTAATAGTGGAAGTCTTTTGTCACAGCATGTGCTGCTGGAAAATGTATCCATGAATAGAATACCTCTGTCTGCCGATATTCATGTGCCCCTACCACGAATATGACTGTACCCCCTCGTGGTGTCAGTCCATTTTCTATAAAGTTATTGGTTATAGTTCTTCTTGCATTTACCAGGATGATAATTGCACCCAGTTAATTTTCATTAAACCCTGTAACATTGAAACCTGGTTGATTCGCATCTACTGCAGCTCCACCCGTTTCGTTGCTGTCGCCGATAGTCAACATTATTTTAATGAAAGTTTGCAGAGTAGGTTTCCAAGGAAATAAAGATTAGGTGCACAATATTTTGGAACACTGTATCCTTCAACGTTGATCAAACCAAAAACTAATATATAGGATTCTCATCCTACTAAGTTCCGGCGGATATTAACCTTTGGCCCACTCCAGATGTCTTTTGGAGTTTTTACGGGGAAAGGGTTCTGTGTGAAAAAGCGCGACTGAGTTACTCTAGTGTCTTGCGTTAGATTATCGCCTTACCAAACGTTGGGCGCCATGTAGTGTAGTTCCTATTTTCCCAATAGGCTCTGCGCATTGGAATAACATAAACAGCAGTGTAGACGTAGGACGGAGGTCATCTTGGTCTCTACTGACTATGTTAAACTTAATTTAGCTTTGCGCTAGCTAGCTCAGAGGTCACTAGAATCTTTCTTGAATGAATAGGGAGGGCTGAACTTCCCTGATTCAGACAAGAAGGGATTCAGTTTCTGACAACCGCATAAACATGACAACTTTGATCCCTCAGAATAAGAGTGTATCTCTAGAGTCGTGTGAAAACAATAGGCAGCTATTTCACTCAGTCAACCATGCATACTTAGTTTTACCAGAGTGCAGAGAAATAGAGAGACTGGCGTTTTCAATAAAAGGTGTTATTTATTGAGCAGTCTTCTTTCTCATGCAAGAGAAATGAATTGCCACAATTGCAATACTTATCATAAAGTAAAGTGCGTACAGTAAAAGTAGTATTATAAAATAATACTGTAAAAGCATTGATATGGTTTCTTAGCCATATGATACTTTAAAATGGATAAAATATATACATACATAAAAACATTTGACTAACGTACTCAACGGGTGCTTCTAACTACGCCTACCCCGGTGTACCTGACCTAAGCCTAATACTTGGGAAGGAGTGAGTAAGTAGCAGTTTAAGTTAAGTTAGTTATGATTGTTTTGCCAAGAGTCTGCATCAAGAATTCTCTTAAGGGTTTAGTCAGCTCCGTACCTTGGTAATAGAATGTGGGAGGTCTGGTATCTCTTTCCTCAGGACTCGATCTCCCAGCAACCTGCAAGGGTAGGCTGGAAACACCGGAGCTGGATTTTCTCGGCTGGAAAAAAAAAGACAGCGTCTCTCTTAGTGCGTCAAACGGGAGGGACGGCTTCTGTGGGCTCTCGCATCAGCTGGGCTCTCGGGCAAGTAGATGGCCGCTCTGCTCTAAACCACCGTGTGTTTGCTTAAGGCAACCGGTGGTATGTTTTTACCTGAAAGGTCCCGGGTTTGACGTAAGGTTGGACATAAGACATCACTAAGAACTAACAGTTGTTTCTGGACTCCAGGAGTTCTTGTTCAAATCAAAACAAAAGCAGGGGGGATTTCCCGGGCTGCTGGAGTCTTGGTTTGTTTAAAGAACTCGTTGTGCTTTCTAGGAGTCGATGGGAGTAGCCGTGCTGTGCTTTGGACTGCCTGGGCTATTACTGAATATGGATCTGATCCTTATGCCTTTATCAGGACATTATTGATTATAACCTCACAAGGGCATGATTCAGGAATATCGAATTAGGGTCCTAGATGGAAACACAACACCTTCGTTGAGATGTTCATACTGGGGGATGCTTTTGGCTAGGAGTGGGTTCTCTTCAGTGTGTCAATGATGTCAATGATGTGTGAGGCAGTGATAGCTGTGACAGAGACAGTGGCGTGTAGTGATCAAAGCTAGAATGGCACAGTGTGGGTACGGGGCACAGGAGCAGGCCAGGGCGGGGCGGAGGAAGAAGCAAACAAGCAGGGCAATGTAGGATGTTGCAAACTGCACCCAATTTAGTTGGGGCACCTCCGCGTACACGCCCTGGCACCACACTTTGCAGCTGCCACTAAGGGCTACCGCTCTCGCGCACAGGGGTACTCCCTCTTGCCACCTATTGCCACCAATGCACCATGACACTTGCCTGATGCCTTGCCCTGCTCCGAGTCTCTTTTTCCTGAAGGTCTCATGCAAATCTGGTGCCGGAAAAGAACCCATGCCTGAAAATTCAATTTTCTGGCACTGGCACCGGCACCTGCACTGGCATGAGAAATAAAGAAGATTGAGGAGAGCTGAGGCTGATTGCACCTGTCCCAGGCAGGGTCCAGTTCCAATTCCAATTCTGGTCCAGTCCTGGCTGAGAGGCTAAGGCTGGGAGGCTGAGAGGCTTGTAGGCTGAGTTCTCCGCTGGCCCCCTCCTGGCCTCACCGAGTCTTTCCTTCTCTGCACTTGGCAATAACCACTTTCCCCCACTTTCCTGCTTCCCGCTGCTGCATGCTATCCACAGGGGCTGCGAATGCTGCCGGAGCGGGGGCTGCGGGCAGAATCACCGGGGCTTGGTGGGCGGTGGGCTGTGCTGTGCTCGGCCCCACCCTGCTGCCTGTTTTCCGCGGGTGAGGTGGCTGCAGCCACGGGACTCGGCAGGGACTCCGCGGGGCAAAAGCTGGCTCATAGTCGGTCGAGGTAGTCGGTGCAGGCTACTGGCTGTTTGGAGACCCAGGGAGATCCAGAGAGTGAGATGTGGCAGCGCACTGCAACAGTAACAGCGGCAACAGTGACGACGGACAGGCTCTATCTACCGCAGTTCGGAGTAAATGGGCCCTTCCGCGTTTGTGAAGAGCTCAAAAGGTTGACTTTAAGAGCCTAAAAACCCCTTCCAAGGACCAGGGACCTGAGAGGCACCTCTTGGAGGTAAGGAGCTCATTGAAGATGGGTTCAGGAGCTGTCCCTGAGGTTCAGATCAGAAGGCCATAAGACTAGCCCTCTGAGTCTCTCTGGAGTCCTGGGTTCAAGATGGATTCTAGGTCCAGTTCTTCCTCTCCAGGCAAGAGGGTAGACGACATCAGCTCAGTACAGCAAGGCAGCAGATCCTTTAGAATGGCAGTCCATATAACTTATATTCAGTGGTGCCTTTGAACTGGGGGAGACTTTAAAGACAGGCATTTGAAGTGCACATAGGTCATTCTCTTCCTGTCCTGGCTATAGACTCCCTACAGGGGGGTATGCAACCCTTTGTGTGTGGACAGGACCAATCCTGTTCCAATGTAAGTGAGGTTGTGACCAGCTCCTCTCTCCCACACTGTCAGGATGCTCATCAAGTCACACCTAAGCTCTTTTTGTGTATGGTTGTCTAGGTGGAATACACAAAGGCCAGCTGTTACCCACTCCAGACAAGTGATCACAGACAGGCAACGGGTACCAAATGCCTAAGGTAGGAAAATGATTAGGCAAGGGGTTTTCCTGCACTCCAGAATGATCCTAGTTCATCATTAATCTAAGTACGTGTGCTGCTTTGGTATGGAGCCTGTTCGTCTCTGTTACTGTCTGGACTACAAAAGTGTACATTTAATAGTATACATTGAATTTTGATGAATTTCATTTTCTTCCCTTTAAAACATAAACATGGGGGGGCGTGGCCAAGATGGCGGGCTGAGAGGACGCTCTTGCCGTGAGCTCCCGAGCCCCTGGAAACCCTGCACCGTTTTCCACCTCTGATCTCCCCGGGATCGAGCGGAAAACACGCCCAGTGCACCCCGCGGGTGTGTGGAGCAGTCCGCAGCCCCCAATTTCCCTGTTACGGCGGCGGTGCCGCGCTGGGGCCGGCTCACGGCGAGAACAGTCTGAAGAACCACCGAGAAGCCGGAGGCCCACCGACCACGGACCTCCGGGGATCCAGAGAGGAGGCCTAGGAGCACGAGGAGGACTAGCAGCTTGCGGGTGCTCCGGCGGAGAGATCCCGATGTGGTCTAGACGCGGCCATCCCCTGCGGAGCGGAGCCGAGTTAGCGGAGAACCGAAAGGCGGGGCCGACCGCAAGCAGCTACGCAAACCCGGGGATCAGGTAGGCCGCGAGGCCTACGCCGCTGGGCCTGGCCTCGGGCCCCCCCTGCGCCCCTGCCAGGTGCTTCCAGACTATCACCCGCCCAGAGACACCCTCGCTGCCTATGGGGCCTGACCCCTCCTCGGCCCTTGCCACAGAACGATCTACTTGGCCGACCTAGGAACAGTCGGAACTGAGCGGGCTGGACTCCGGCTACCGAACTGAAATAGGCCCCGCGTCATCCCCCCTTCTCCACGTGGAACCTTGGCTTGCCTATACTCAGACATGAGTCCCTTTCTCACTGCTCCATCAGGATTCAAGCAAGCCGGGCCGAAGACGGCTGAAATGCCAGAAACCGGTCCCCGGTAGCTTGTCTCCTTTCTGGTGAAGAATTGGCTTGGTAGTTTAGTCTGCCCTGTTCCCATGATGCACTGGGCCAGGGACAGACTGATTTGCATATAGCCAGGTTCTGAGCTGGGATGGGGCAGTGAGATAAATAACGGTGATGGATCAAGCCCTGATCTTTGGACTGGGTAAGAGTGGTCTGCTTAATTCAGACACTCTGTTCATCACCACCCCCATTTCTGAATCGTTTTTGGCCACTATAGGTGTGGCAGGGTATACTCAGACATGAGTCCCTTTCTCACTGCTCCATCAGGATTCAAGCAAGCCGGGCCGAAGACGGCTGAAATGCCAGAAACCGGTCCCCGGTAGCTTGTCTCCTTTCTGGTGAAGAATTGGCTTGGTAGTTTAGTCTGCCCTGTTCCCATGATGCACTGGGCCAGGGACAGACTGATTTGCATATAGCCAGGTTCTGAGCTGGGATGGGGCAGTGAGATAAATAACGGTGATGGATCAAGCCCTGATCTTTGGACTGGGTAAGAGTGGTCTGCTTAATTCAGACACTCTGTTCATCACCACCCCCATTTCTGAATCGTTTTTGGCCTGGGTGGCGGCAGATAATTACAGCGAGCCCCGGGAGAAGCGAACTATCCATAGCCGCGACCCAGACGGGGTCGCTGGCGGTGGTGTGGAGCGACGACCAGAGAGGGAGCCGTCCTGTGACGCCTCTCCCTGTAACGGAAGATCTCGTCTTCGACCCAGGCCGAAGAGGAGCAGCACACATTCAGCCCAAGAGACGAGGCTGCGCCACATCTGCGCTGATCCTCAGAAGCGGATTGCCACCTGGGGCGGATCGGTCACACTGGCCCTGCGAAGTAGCCATCGCCCCGGGCACTTGGAGGCGCCCAGCAGTGCTCCAGTTCGACATCGGTGCTCCGGAGGCCGGAGATTCCGCGGGTGGTGGGGGTTGCCGCCCTGGGACGGACAACTAAACGGGCCCTGACCCCTTCCTCGCCATAGCACGTGGGCCTCGGTGACTCCCCCAACCCCGCGATGTCGAATGCAAGAGGGTCGAGAAAAGGAGACCGTACCTTGCCAGAAATGTTGGGCAGAGGTGCCCCGAGACAAGACAGGAACCAGCCGGCCCTGAGCCCCCCGACCAGCTCTCGGGGTGCGGAAGGCGGGGAACCTCCGGTGACTAGATCTTTTCTGGAGTCGCTGTTCAGTTCTCTGAGGGAAGACTTTCAAGCCCTAAAACAGGAGGTGGCCGGAGAGGTCCGAGAGGTTCGGAGAGAGGTTGACTCCCTGGGGGAGAGAGTGAACACGGTGGAGGCGGCTGGCCACTCCAGGGATGAGGAAATCACACATTTACAGCAGGAGGTCCTGAGACTACGCGATCAACAGATCGACCTACAGGCCCATGCCGAGGACCTTGAAAACAGATCAAGGCGCAACAACATCCGGGTCCGAGGCGTTCCGTCCAGTGAGGAGGGGGAGGACGTGGCCGCCTACCTGGGGGCCCTGTTCCGTGACATCCTGGGAGAATCGGAAGACTTCCCGATTCGAATTGACAGGGCGCATAGAGTGGGTCGAGCCCGAAGGACCTCGGCACCTCCTCCAGACATTTTAGCTTTCCTGCCGGACTTCCCTCTGAAGGAGCGGATTCTCCGTGAGGCCAGGCGACAGCAGCCATTGAGTTTTCGAGACCACCATGTTGCTCTGTATCAGGACTTGTCCGCAATAACGTTGCAGAAACGGAAAGCCTTTAAAATTGCTACGGATTTTTTGAGGGAACATGGCACACAGTACTCATGGGGTCATCCCTTTTGACTCATCTTTCGCTGGAATGGGGCTCTGCACCAGCTCCGATCCCTCCAAGACGTCTGCGGAGTACTGGGAATCACAGCAACGGACACAGACACTCCAGCGCCTCGTCGTAGGCGAAGCACACGAGACGGCTGGCTGCTAGCTGGGGGACGGCGATCCCCACCGCCGCCCACGAGACCTGACTTGCCTACAATTTGAGCGGAAATGACCAGCGCCATACAGGAGGCCTCCAGAACCACGGCGGCTGGTGATGTAGCCTTGACGGCTTGAACATGCTCCGGGTGGACATCGCAGTAGCCTTATCTTCATTGCAGGTGCGGGGGTTCCGGGGGTGGGGGGATGGCGGGAGCGTTGGAGGTTGTGGCTGGACGTCCACTTGACTGACTTTCCACGGCCTTGTCCGTTACGGACCGGACTGGGACAATGGAGTGCTATGCATGGTTGGGGATGAGGGGGGTGGGCGAGGGAGTTGGCAGGGGAAGTTTGCGGTTTGGGGAGTTCACTGGGTGATGGGGGGAGGGGGGTGGAGTTGGGCTCTGGGGTGGGGGTTTTTGCTGTTGGGGGGGGATACAGGGACTGTACTGTGCTATGATGTAATTTGCTCTCGCTGCGTGCTGTGGCTGCGTTCTGTTGCCTTTGAGTTTAGCCCTGCGGACTGTGCCCGACTTGCTGAGCGCTCCTGGGACACCCCTCCCTGATGGCCCTTACGATTGTCACCTTGAATGTGAAGGGGCTGAATAATCCGGTCAAACGAAAAGATGTACTGTCCCTCCTTGAAGACACGCAGGCAGACATTTGTCTTCTGCAGGAAACCCACCTTTTAGCTAAAGACTGCCACAGATTGCGTTCCCCGAAGTTCCCCACACAGCTTTTCTCTTCCTGCACTTCCAAAACAGCGGGGGTGGCGATCATGGTGTTTAGAAAGTTCAAGGGGGAGATCCTACAAAAGGTAGCGGAACAAAAGGGGAGGCTGCTAGCTTATAGAGTCAAGGTGGGAGGTCTGGTGTTCACTATAGGCTCGATATATAGCCCCAACGACCATCAGGAACAGTTTTTGACCAGGGCACTGGAAGACGTGACAACCACCCCTGACAGACACATTGTTATGGGAGGGGACCTGAACATGGTCTTTGACGCGTCCCTAGACAGGTCAGTGCAAAGACGCCTGCAATCAGGGGAACTCTCGCGCTCGTTTAGGTCCCGCCTGGACGATCTCGACCTACATGATATGTGGCGCCGCTTCCACCCTGCGACCCGTGCCTACTCATACTACTCTCACACCCACAAATCCTATGCGAGACTGGACCATCTCCTGGTGACGGGTCCGATGTGTGAGCTGGCCTCGGCCGCTGACATAGGAGTCCTGTCTCTCTCCGATCATGCCCCGGTGGAAGGCTCCTTTCAACTACCCCCTGTGTCTCCCTCACGAGGGGTCTGGCGTCTCAGGGATACTCTGCTGCACAGACAAACAGTAGTAAAACATATCCGCGAGTCAATCGGGGAATACAAGTGCCACAACGATAATGATGACACCAACCGCGCGACACAATGGGCCGCCTTGAAGGCGGTGCTCCGCGGCGAGTTTATTGCAGTCTCCTCAGCGGAGAATAGAGACCGACAGCTAAAAAAAGACGAACTTACGCGCCAGGTGAGGGAGCTGGAACAGGTGCATCAGCGGACAGGAGCCCCTCGAGTCTGGAGGCAACTTAAAGCCGCCAGGAAGCTCCTGTCCGCGCTCGACATGGACAGGGCGGAATACGCGGTATTACGCCTGAAGCACAAATACTACACTGGTGGAGACCGGTGTGGCCGACTCCTTGCGCATAAGCTCTGCATACAACACCAGCAGCACCGGGTGAAAGAACTGTTGATTCCTGACGGAGGGACGGTCACAGAAGATGACCAGATTGCGGAGGGCTTTCGTGGATATTACGCCAATCTCTACGCAGGTGTCCCCCCTTCACCGCAAGCCGAGACTGATTATCGGGAGTCGGTAACTCTCCCCTCCCTCACGCCAGATCAGGCCCAGTATCTTGAACGAGAGATCCGTATTGAGGCGGTGGTCACGGCCATTTCCCGACTTAAGCACGGGAAAGCCCCGGGACCCGATGGCTTTATACCTCTCTTCTACAAGACTTTCTGCCACGACCTGGCACCACTGCTGACGCGCCTGTTTAACTCGTTCTCTGAACCGGGTGCTATCCCTCCGGAGTTCCTCCAGGCGACAGTGTCAGTGATCCCTAAACCGGGCAAGGACCGGACCGAGTGCGGCTCCTACCGCCCGATCTCGCTCCTGAATGTGGATTTGAAGATATACACCAGTATCCTTGCGGCGCGTCTAGCACTCCACCTACCGGGTATGGTTGACCCAGACCAGGCCGGGTTTGTCCCAGGCAGGCAGACAGTTGATAATACTAAACGAGTGACTCACATACTGGAGAAGGCCTCACGGATCCCGGGGGAACGTATGCTCCTCTCTATAGATTCAGAGAAGGCGTTCAATAGAGTGCACTGGCCCTACCTAGAGAAAGTGTTGTGTAAACTAGGCATAGCGGAGAAGTTTAGACACTTGATCTTCAACTGCTATAGATTCCCATCCGCAGTAGTGAGAGTGAACAGTTGCAGCTCCCAGAAATTCGCGATCGAGAGGGGCACCAGGCAAGGGTGCCCGTTATCACCACTACTCTTTGCCCTTTATATGGAGCCGTTCGCTCAGAGGGTTCGCCAGAACCCTGATGTGACGGGCGTCTGCATGGGGGAGTTCGTCCACACCCTTAGTCTCTACGCGGACGACGTGATCTTGACACTAGATGATCCTAGGAGGTCGCTGCCTGCCTGTATTGATGAGCTGGAAACCTTTATGGCTGTGGCAGGCTTTAAGGTGAACTTTGGGAAATCAGCAGCCCTCGACATCTCGCTGTCTGACACCACTATAGCTGACTTACAGAGGCTTTTCCCTCTGAGCTGGTCTAAGGACCAAGTACCCTACCTGGGAATTCTTTTAGCGCCCTCTCTTCCTGCCATGGTCACAGCCAACTAAACGGCCTTAAGCAGGAAAATTAAGGAGGAACTGGCCCGCTGGGACAAAGGCACACTGTCATTATTGGGCAGAATAGCTGCGGTGAAAATGACCTTTCTACCGCAGGTCCTGTATCTCTTTCGGGCCCTCCCATTACAACCCTCTACTGGATGGCTCAGACAGACCCAGTCTGATATCGCACGCTTTGTATGGCAAGGCTGTAAACCCAGGCTCAAAGGTACCTTATCCACGCTGGCGCCTGAGTCCGGAGGACTGGGCATACCGGACCTGCAAAAATATTTCCAGGCCACACAACTACGTTACCTGGTAGAGTGGAGTCGATGGGAATCTGATAAACACTGGTTCTTTCAGGATCAAGCGGTGGCGGGCAGGACACTGCAGGAAGTACCCTTCCTACGCAGAGTCCATCGTCCTCCCAACCTTTATGCGTCTTTAGTCACGCGGGTTCCACTCTAAATTTGGGATTCCGTGTCTTCCAAACATGAACTTACCACCTTTCCTTCCCCGTTCACGCCGCTGATCGGGAACCCGGACTTTAGCCCTGGTATGGAACCTGGAGCCTTCGAACTCTGGCGAGCGGCCCGGTGTTCTGCCCTATTCCATATGTACGGCCCGGAGGGTATTGTTTCCCTCCAGGACTTTCGGCGGGACTTCGCCCTGCTCGAGACAGAGCGCATGCAATACATGCAGGCTCGTCACTGGGCGCTCCAGCCGCAGGTTCACACCTTGGCGGACCGGAAGCTCACGCCTTATGAAAGATGGCTAGTTACACGCTCCTCAGACGCCAAGCTTATCTCGGATCTCTACAAGTTTTTGCAGCCCCCCCCCTTTCACATCTACAATCCTGGACGGGAACGCTGGGAACGGGAGTTAGGAAGATCACTGAGCCACACTGATTGGGACCACATTTCCTACCGGGCACGACACTCTGCTTACCACATTGGACTCACAGAAACACTCACCAAAATATCCACTTACTGGTATCGTACCCCGAGAAACTTCATGAAATGACCCACACCATTCCCCGGACCTGTTGGCGAGACTGTGGGCAGACTGGCACACTCACTCATATACTATGGGAATGCCCCCTACTGAATCCCTACTGGGATGAAGTCTTGAATGAGATAGACCGATGCTTTGAGATTGAATTACCCCGCTTCCCTGCCTATGTTCTGCTGGGTTTGCCAAACGGCTTAATGTACCCCCTAAAATCTAAGAAGGGTAGGCAGATAGCGATTGCCTTGGGCTCGGCGATTCAGTACATACTCATTCACTGGCGCACTACCACGCTCCCTACTGTTGTTGGTTGGCTACATAGATTGTGGCATGTCCTAGGCATGGAGAAGATGTCCCTGGTGGTGGCGGGGGATGTAGACACATTCGAAGAGCTGTGGTTGCCATTCCATACGTTGTTACAGTCCGAGTTCCGGGAAATTACTGGTCCTAGGTACCTCAGATTGCTGCGGCTGACGTCCCAGTCGGCCCCGTCCACCTGAACTGCCTGATATGATAATTGGGAGGAGGGATGGTTGGCCACGCTGCTGCGGGAGAGAGGGGGACAGATTGTTAGCACAGTACAGGGGTGGGGGGAGGGACTCGGGGGGGATGGGAGACGGGTAGTTGGTTGGGAGGGTGTTGTTTTTCTTTTTAGTTTGCCCCACCCGCAGATGCATTCGCCCTGAAGACCTGGAGCAGGATGTGCCCAACACACTGTATGTGCGGGCTGCACATATATAACAAACTGTTTGCATTGTCTAACGCGGGGCACCTGTGGTTCTTTGTTTGTATTGTTTCCTTTTTCTCTCAATGCTGCAATAACATGCTTTAAACCTAAAACATAAACATGTATTTCATATATTTGTCAATGCATATCCACTCTCTGAGTTTGAACGGTTGGAAAATAGCAACTTTCTAGAAGTGCCATTTTTAGAATAGCAATTTAAAATCCTAAATTGTGATTAGATCCAGAGACCAAAATTGGATGAAGTATATCTTCCCATGTGGGAATTATACTTATACAATATAATAAGGTAATCCCAGTGTTATCCAATGTGAGCTGTAAACCTTGCTGTAGTGAAAAAAAAACAAATAAGTACATGCCCTGCTTTTTAAATACATTGCCCCCTGCCCTCTGGGTTGCCCTGGGCTTACCCTAGTTGTTACTTATATGTATTAAAATATAAGGTTTGGTTGTGGCAGAAGTTTTGCCAGGCCATAATGACAGTATAAACTACACACACAGGCTCTGCAATAGTAGCCCTGAGACATGGTTAGAGGTCTACTTAAGTGGGCCATACAAGCAGTGCGCAGGCACACCTATATCATTTTATTTACAAGCCCTGGGCACATGTAGTGCACTATACTAGGGAACATTACACATGCTAATTGGGTATGAGCAACATATTACCATTTTGGGTTGAGAGAGCACAAGCATCTTAGTACTGGTTAAAGAGCTAAAATGCTCAGAGTCCTTAGACCAAAAAAATGAGGCCAGAAAAAGTGAAGGAGGAAAACAACAGGTTTGAGTCCGACCATGCATAAAGGACCATTTTCCAGCAAGTTACCTTACACTAAGGCATTTATGTAAGGCTGAATCTGGGTAATGTTGTAATAAAGCTTGGAGGAAATGTGTGAGAGCTCATCTTGATAGTAGTAGTAACACAATCACAACTGACTTAACCTTTTTAAAATTGTTGCTAAGCATGCTGAAGAGAAAGAACTGATGAGACCAGAGAAGGAAAAACTGCTGAGCAAGATGATCCCACATAATGGGCTTGAATGATAGGAGAAGTCAAACTGACAAGTGGAGGTCCTATATCTTTATTAAGCTTCCCTGTTGCATAAAACAAATGAATACCATCAGATGACTCAGGTGTCAAATAACCACGAGAGATGTTTGTAAATGTCACCATTATGGCCCACAGTACGATTAGCACTGTGGAGATGTGATAACTCTGCACCCATGAACACCACCACAGTGCCTTATTATCCCTCCTGTACCAAGCAATTACAAGTTAGTTCCCACAAAATTGAGAATACAACTTTGGGACTGTTTTTACCATGCATATTAGGCACTGTAGTTACTTTTCTTGGGGATGAATGCTTTTGTTTACCACCTTCTCTAAGCAGGTGTTAAATGTGAGCGTGGGCTAGTGCGGGTCGGATGGCAGTTGAGAGTGATGATGAGAGTAGGAGATTGGAGGTGAGGACATAATTGGTGAGGAATGCTTCATATAAGGACCAGTGAATGGGGCTAGGCTTCATCGCAGCCAATTCCCAAGGCAATTTTGCTGGCAAATTTTCTGCCTGCAAAATAGCTCTGTTGTTCCCACACCTGTTAAAGGCTGGTGCACGAACAATGACCCTTTTATGATTAAGTGAGTGGAATTCACGAGGAAATTCTACTAGCCTTAAGTTGTAATCAAAGCCTAAGTATTTTCTGTATTACTTATTAAGTATTATGGGGGAGCCATGAAAACAACAGTTTTTTACTGACAGGGTTTTTTTTAGTAGTTAAATATGGACTATAATGTGTGTTTTCTGCAGTAAAAGGAAAATAACATGCTTATGTATGTTATTAGAAATTGAAGTATCAGTGAAGGCATGATTTGCTGTCTTTGGATGCACACGTTGTCCGTGGGCTTAAGATGAGTTATGAGGCTTATGCCTGCATGATTTAGCTCGCACAGGGTCCACCTTGCAAAGCAAATGTTGAGATTTTATTTCTCTTTCTTGAAAGTAATGCTAATTAGCAAAGGTCACTACCAAAGCTAGCATTGTAGTTGTATACTGTGATTACCTAAAAGCACTGTGGGTAATACGTGGTAATTATCTGGGAAGAATGTAATCAGACCTGACAAGCCCTCCCACTGAATGCAACCCATAATTCTTAGGAATTATGTTATTTCCATTAATTATGGAGAAGTAAATAAATCATCCATGGTTTCATCTCTTTTTCTTCTGTGTGAAATATTGGTTTAATAACCATATGCAAATGCAAGGAGGAAACCAAGTGCCTTTAAAGTGGAATGCAACCACTTGGTGAATTTCAATTACGTACAGTTGGGGTCAGTTATTCCATACAGTATATGGTCCCTGTTTCGTGTGGCCTTCCAATGGGCATTCTTTTCCTTTTTTTCAGGATGTGTGGCTGGGGTGCTGTCATTTTCCCCATGATGCCCAATGGTGTGTGTTGCCTCTCTGGTGACAGACAAGACCAAGTGGCTGTCTAGCCTCTGTGGTCACAGACAGGGTAGGTAGCCGGTCTACCATAAGTGAAAGATTAGGAGAGGTGATGGGCCTACGTGCACTGCCTCTCCTCTCTGACGCTATGTCAGTTGGCTTGGTTTATGGCAAAATGCATGGTGGCTACAGTCACAGACTGACACTTGCACTTTGCAAAGAGTTTTGTCCTCACATGGGTGATGTCACAGAACATGATGGATAGACCCAATGGAGCTGGCAGTTAGAGACGCACATGTTTGCGGACATCAAATTGTGCTCAAGAATTTAGTATGATTATTTACATTTCACCTACACATCGCATGCGATGTGCTGCTAGACATATTGTGTGCAAAACAGTGGGCTAACAATCCACCACAGCATACCATTAGTTGTTTCTAGCGACACTTTTTTGTGCAATCTTTAGATTGATGAGCTCACCTAGGCTTCCGTTTCTCACATGTGTTAGATCCTCTCTGCAATACGGACCATGTGCATGTGTTCTTCTTCATCTTTGTTCCTCCATGTGATTTTGCAAAGCACTATTATTTTATTCAATAAGCATTTCAGTTGGATTTATTGATAATCAATGTGCCTTTCTACTTTGAACATAGGTATATAGCTTCTTGTTTATGTTGCTTTAATCCTATCTGTCATCTTTAGTGGCACTTAAGCTACTTATGCCCACTACTGTACTCTTACATGGAACTCTACTCTGTGCTATTCGACTCTACACACTCCCCTCTATGCCACTCTACTACCCTCAACTTTACACCACTCAGCTGTATACCACTCAACTCCACTCTACATAATTCCACTGTGCTCTGAAACACTCTATGTCACTCTAGGTCACTCCACTCGATGCCACTCTATGTCACTTCACTATACGCCACTTCACTATTATCTATGCTACTCTACAACACTTCAATCTACTCTACTCCACTTCACTCCACTCTATGCCACTCCGATCCACTACCCACCATTCCATTCTGTCACTCTACTCTACACCACTTTCTGTCATTTTACTCTACACCTCTCTACTCTACTTCATTGCACTTCACCCTACGCCATTCTACTCTACAACGCTCTACTGTATGCCACTCCACTCTAAGCCTCTCTACATCACGTCACTCCACAAACTCCCTTTTTAAAAAAAAAAAAAATTATTGTTGAAAGGCTGACGAGGAAAAAGTACATTAAAGCATGAATACATAAGTTTAACATATATAAATCATATAAAGCATATAATAGAACGAGTAGGCCATAGGGTATTATTGAAAAGAAAAAAGAGAAGAGAGGATAAGCAACCAGAAAAAGAGAAAGTTATGGCGGTTTCTTTTCAGCAGTCATACAAATTATATTATCCCAAAAAATATCCAAAATCAGTTCTTAATGAATTTTCCCCTACATCCAGAAGAAAATAAAATATAACATTATCGCTCTACAAAAGTTCCTGATGTTTGCTAAAGCTAATTCCATAGAATGTATCTCGGTTACCAATGCCCACCAGTCCCAAACCTTAGGTGTTTCTGAGCTGGTCCAAGCTCTAGCCAGAGTTAGGTTGGCGCAAGACATAAGTATTGTGGCCAGGGCAGCCTGTGGAAAAGAGACAGGGTAGGTGTCTAACAGAACCGAGGTAGCCGTAAACGTAGGCAACTGAATCTGTTTCATTTTCAAGACATTTTCAATGTCGCACCAGAAAGTCTTAAGATTGGGACACGAGAATAGCATGTGTACCAAATCGGCTGCTTCAGTAGAACATTTGGGGCATTTTGTGCGGTCACAGTAGGTGCTATTGGAAGACCATTTAGAAATTCTTTCCGGGGTATAATATAGCATACAGGTTGTTCTTAATTGTTGGAGTCTTAGACTAGATGATCGTATCGTTTATTGATGTTTGTTAGGGAACTCTCTATCTGTTTAGATGTTATATTTGAGCCCAATATTCTACTCCATTTGCCAGCCAGCGTGATACAATCGTTTGATTTGTAGTCGGTAAGAGATCTATATGCTTCGCTTATTACAGATTTGTTTTTTAGTGAATATAGACAGGTCCATATATCACATTCAGTGGCCTCCAAGATTTGTTTTTTGTTAATCAAATAGTCATGTATCTGTAAATATTTGTACCTCATGTTTTCAGGCAGGTCATATAGTAATTTGAGAGTGTTAAATTCTAAAAATCCTTGTGTGCCATAAAAGTCCCCTAAAACAGCAATTCCTGATCTAAGCCAACCACGTGTAGTGTTATCATTAGAAATGCTTGGAAGGCCCGGATTACCCCATCATGGAAGCTTTGAGTGGAAAAAGCTAGTGTTACAAAATAAGAGTATATTGCCCCAGATCTTTGTTATGTCTCTTGCGGTCTTAAATGTAACCCTTTTATAGTAATTAGGATCGTTAGTTCTAAACAAAAACATATTCGAGTCAGACTTTAGCATAAAAGAGTGGAAGAACAAAGCCCTTCCTTCATTGAGTAAAGAGCGAAGGCGGATGAAAAAAGCGGACCAAAAATATAGTTTAAAGTCAGGAAAATTAAGCCCTCCTTCATTCGTGTTGTTTTTCATGAATTTCAATGATCTTCTTGCTTTTTTATGCCCCCAAATAAAGCTACTCAGTACTCCATCAAGTTTCTTACAAAAATTGGTTATTTAACGCGAGTGGTATAGATCGAAATAAATACACATATTTGGGCAATACATTCATCTTGATCAAATTAATTCTGCCGATTAAATTCAAGGGTAGTCTATGCCATTTTTTTAATAGTAAGCTGGTAGATTTGGTTAGTTCATTATAATTTATATTGTTAATTTCCTGTAGTTTGGCCGTTATTTTAACCCCGAGATAAGTAGCAATATGGCAGATCTCAGGCACTATCACAGTTGGAGTGTAGTTAGCTATTACTTGTGTTTTTTGTAGATTTAGTTTATAACCCGCCACATTCCCATATTTTCTGGCCTCTAAAGCTATTCCCTTTAATGCCTCGACTATGTCTTCTGTATAAACGGCAATGTCGTCGGCATATGCAGTTATTTTTAATTCTTGTAGTCCTGATCTAAACGGTACAATCTGAGTTTGTGATTGAAGGGCAAACAAAAAAGGTTCCAGTGAAAGGGCAAATAAAAGAGGTGATAAAGGGCAACCCTGGCGGGTTCCTCGTTGGATCAAAAAGTCTGAGGATACCAGCCCCCTATAGCTGTTTTATGCTGTTGGGTTATCATACAGTGCTTGTATGCACCTCAGAAATTGTCCCCCGAACCCGATTTTGGACAATACGCACCAGAGAAAGTCCCACCCCACTCGGTCGCAAGCTTTTTCGGCGTCTAATAAAATCATACCGAGTGGGGTGGATTCAGTTTCTGCAACATCAAATGCTGTAATAGCCATATTAACGTGTATGGTGGTATCTCTCCCAGTTATAAAGCCATGTTGTTGTGGGTTGATAATCTGGGGCATGATAGGAGCGAGTCTTAGTGCTAAAATTTTGGCAAATATTTTTGCGTCCGTATTTATTAAAGAGATAGGGCGGTATGACCTTCTCTCTTCCTTTGGTTTGCCTTTCTTCAAAAAAAATATTATTTTTGCCCTATTCCAAGATTTAGGTGTTTTTCCATCTGAGCCTACAGACTGAATAACTTTCA
Organism: Lissotriton vulgaris; assembly: GCF_964263255.1. NCBI lineage: Eukaryota > Metazoa > Chordata > Amphibia > Caudata > Salamandridae > Lissotriton > Lissotriton vulgaris. The sequence goes on from NC_141694.1 coordinate 529,318,105, forward strand.
ATAGTAATTGTTCAAGCTCGTTTAGACATAGTTTGTATATTTCTAAAGGTATGGTTTCTTCCCCTGCCGCTTTTCCTGAAGGTAATGAGGCAATAGCTTGATGTAGTTCAGCCATTGTTGTATCATCAGAGAGTGAATCTATCTCTGGACTGTGCTGTGTATCTGTAGTGTGGTCTTCAATATATTTCTGTATGTCATCTGGATTAGGCACCGCTTCAGGGTTATATAAAGTTCTATAAAAATCGGCGAATTGTTCTAGGATATCTTGTGGTTGGGTATAAATTTTATTACCTGCCCCCCGTATGTTTGTAATTATGGAGTTTGCCCTGTTCTCAGCGGCTTATAAGCTAGAATTTTCCCGATTTTGTCCCCCCCCCCTCATATTGTGTTATTTTGAATTTGTGTAAGTTGTTTGTGCTTTTATGTATGTTTAGTCTTGGTTTCATTTTTGAGTGAACAAAGTTTAAGACCAATTTCTGTGCTCGTTGATAGATTAGACCGGAGTGCTGACGATAATAGTTCTTCTTGAATAGTTATTTTTGACATCATTAAATCGTTATTTTTTTTGCGTTCTCGATTTAGTCTGATCACATAAGCCTGAGTGAAACCCCTGATGCTTGCTTTACAGGCATCCCATACCATAGCGGGTGAAGCTGAATTTGTGTTTATATCTATAAATTCAGTAAGATGTAGCTTTAGTTGCGTCATATAGCGTATATCTGAAATCAGATGTCTGGGAAAAGAAAACGGCCGGGAGTAGCTCTAATATTTGTTGTTTTAAAAATCAGTATTATAGCATTGTGATCAGAAGAAATTCGAGGACATAGAACCATGGAACTATTTTTCAATAAATTGTCGCTTATTAATGCCATGTCTAACCTTGAGCATAATTTGTGAGGTGCGGAATAATAAGTATACCCCGGTTTATTTGCGTATAGTTGTCGCCAGGCATCTTTAATATTGTGTATGCGACATAGATCAAGAATAGATGACCTGGTTTTGTGCATCCTTTGATGGCTACCAGATCTAGTTGTATCTATTCTGTAGTTCATAATACAATTAAAATTCCCCATGATAATAAGTTCTCCCTCCCAATCCAAAAGTTTAATATTCAGTTGGTCGAAAAGAGTGGGATTATCTGTATTGCAACCGTAAACCACACATAGAACATACTTAATATTCTCAAAACTAATCTGCGCTATTGCCCATCTGCCATCTTTGCCACAAGAGGTTTGTATTGTTTCAGCCCTAAATCGTCTATCCTTAAGAATAGCAATTCCTCTTATAGATTGCCCAAAAGTAGAGCAAGCTATAATATCGTATCCCAGTTGGTTGAGTAGTTTCTTATCCTTCCCTGCAATATGTGTTTCAGATAAAAGGGCAACATGGGGGTTATGCATTTTCAGTTCTTCTTTTATCAAACACCTTTTATTCTTACTATTTAGCCCTGCTACATTCCAAGCTAAGTATTTTATTTCATACATCTAAAAAGTAAAAGGAAGAAAAAAGTATAGGCCTTAAGTTTTAAGCTTGTGTCAAATTGTCCAAAGTATTGTTCGTAACCACATATCCTCATACATTGCCTACTTCTAGTGCCGTTAGTAAGCAAAAAAATTCTGAGATCATTTTGTAAATTCACCCCTCAGCCTGTGAACGATTTTTCCTGATTTTTCCCTCCCCCCTCCACCCCGCCATTGTGCGGAGAAATCCCCCCCACCCCCCTCCCCCCTAGCTCTTACCCCAGCCGGGGAAGAGCCGTCCCTCTGCAGCTGCTGCCGCTGAAATGGCAGCCTACGTAACAGGTCGCCTTAAGAGGCCCCCACCCTCCCTTTACTTATTATTTAAGCAGTTTATAAGTAAGTGCATAAAAGTAAGCTAAACATTTGCTAGTACACAGTGCTACATATAGCATAAGGCTGGAGCAAAATTGGATGGACCCCCAGTATAGCCAGTGTTGCTTGAGTATAAAGAGTTCTGATAAGAGTTGGTCCTCCAGTGAAGCTAGTATTTTGAGTTAAACTAAATCTTAGTCTTGCTCTTGCCCACGCCGATATCAGCTAAGTATGCTTCTGCTTCTTTTACATCTGTAAAAAAATGAGTACGTCCATCTTTGATAACCTTAAGATGTGCTGGCTCTTGAAGAAACGCCTGACCTCCACTAGTTTTAATTGGGTCTATTAATTTGCGTAACATCCATCGTCTGTCCATTGTTTCTTTACTAAGGTCTGAGCGAGAGAACGTTGAAATCTCACCAATAGCTACAGGGGTGTTGGGACGAGCTCTCTGCCAAATAGCCTGTCGCAGTAAAAAGTTTCCAAAGAAGATTAGAAAGGGGCATGGGAATTGATTCTCCCTGTTTCTCTGTATCAACGGAAGACGATGAGCTCGTTGAATTTGTGAGTCCCAATCCCAGTCAGCTAAGTCAGGGAAAGCTTTCTGAAACAGACCCATAAGTAGGCCCTTGGGTCAGATCCTTCTGCTCCCTCCGGTATGCCAAAAAGTCTTAGATTTGATCGTCTCTGACGATTCTCCAAGTCTTCAATCTTTTGTTGAAGTGTCACGAGTTGGATCTCATGTTTGTCGGTTACAAATGCTGTTTTTGTGCTTGTTTCTTCCAGCATAACCACCCGTTGCTGCAGTTCCACAATGTCCTGTGAAACACCTCAAATTTAGTAGTAAGCTCTTGTAAGGATGATTGTACTTTGCTATTATCCTCCCTTAATTGTAAGTAATGTTCCTGCGCTTCAGCCCGTTGGTTACCCAATAGTTGCAATATTATATCTAATGAGGAGGGATCATCTGTCTCTTGTCTTCGATTTAGTCTCTCTTTAGAAACAATTATTTGTTTGTTTGTCTCCAGACTGGTATAGGAGGGTGAGGGTTCAGAAGGGGGGCCTCCAAGAGAAGGGGAAGTGATGGTAATCGCTGTTGTTCCGGCGGTAGAAAGTGCGTGAGATTGTAACATGTCAACTTCTGTTCTAGGTGAGTCTGCTATAGACGATGGTGCGTGGTCTGGTGGCCTGTCAGTTGATGTGTTAGGTGATAAATTGGGTGAAATAATTAGGGAGCAGCTTTCTAGATTGGCAGAGCTAGTGATGTTACATAAGACTTCTTTGTTAGATATTGATTCTATGGGACTTGCCCCTGATAGTCTCTGTGTCATATTTTTTACTAAACCTTTCGCTTCAATCCATCTTCTTAGTGGACTTTTGTCCTGTAAGGCTTTTATCGATATTTGGCTGTTGCTTACAATAGATCTATTTAGTGAAGTACCAGCCTTGCCACATTTCTTTATCCTAGATTTATTCTTCTGTTTGCGCCCTTTTTTAGCTCGTGTTTTTGTTGCATAGCCGGAGCAGTCATCCTTTTCCCCCTTCTCTCCCAGTTCATCCTCTGTTTCAGCTTCAAGATCTTCGTTGGAGCCTTGCTCTGTCGGGTCCATGTGTTCCACCACTAGCCCATCAGCCTCTGCCTCAACCATTGAGGCAGTAATATCTAGTTCGATAGGGGCGGGTGAGCCCGTATTATCAGTGCACATAGTCTGTTTATCTGAGCTCAAGTTAGGACAAAGTCTGTCTGGCGCTTCGACCTCTTCCAAAGCGGCTAATTCCCTGGTCATTAGTTGCTCAGGGCTACTGGTAGATCCTTCAGGGGTCGTAAGTGTAGGGGTATTGCCATCCTGCCCCCCAGCATTAGTTGCAGCATTTATTTTTCCGATCGCTGTGGCTTGGTCTGCGCTTATTAGGTCGCCCCCAGCTGCCCCCCCCCCCTTTGCTGCTATTGATTTAATTTTGGCTGCAGTCTTGACAACACTCTGGCCAGTTTTTTTAAAATGCACGTTTGGGGGTAAATTAGGAGGTCTCTGTACCTGTTTTTCGGTGTCTCCGCTCTCCTGTCGCTGGCCTCGCTGACCTCCCAGCGTGTTAGGGGCAATTGTAGTCTCCATGGTCTCCAAGGTCTCCATAGAATCTCCATAAAAAACGGGTTTTGCTTTTTCTTTTTCCTTTTTTTCCCCTCCCTCCTTGTCGACAGCAGGGGCATTCTCCCATGAAGTGTGCCCTGGAATAGCCGAGGTCGCTAAGGCCAAAGGTGCTGCTACTGCTGCCGTGGATGTTAACGCCGGCGTTTGTGTCATATTTTGTAGCGCTTGTGTGGCCGGAGGAGAGTGAGGAGCCACAGTCCCGGCAGCTCCCGCTGGCTGCTTGCTGTTTCGCGTGGTTCGCGGAGGATTTATCGGACACATCCTCTTCAGCCGCCAGGTGTGTGGGATTCGATGGTTTAGGCCAGACCAGCCAAGCCCAGAGTTTCTGAATAGACCGTGAATCGTCCGCCGGAAAAGAACAGCTGTGGCAGTGAACAGGAACATCGGTAGCATCGGTAACACGCCTCATATAGATATTGTCAGAATGGCGTTTGCGAGTGTTTCTTTTCCTGTAAGTAATGCCCGCTCCTTTTTTCGCATGCGAGCGCAATAGTTTCAGTGAAACCGCTGTGTCATTGAAGTTGCACTGTGTTGCTCCGTAAAGGTAGGGAGAGGAACCTCTGGGCGAGTTGCTCGGTGCAGATCCTCACTCCGCCATCTTGTATCCATCCGACAAACCACCGTCAATCCACAAACTACCAATCCATGAAACTCTACACTATTCCACTCTATGCCACACTATTGAACATAACTCAATGCTAAACAATGTCATTCTACTCTATGCTATTGTACTCTACATCACTCTACTCTATGCCACTCTACTCTATACCACACTATGCCACTCTACTCTACCCTACACCATTCTAATTCACTTCTCTCTATACCACTCTACTGTTCCCAACTCCATTCTATGCCACTCCACTCTATGCCACTCCACTCTATGCCACCCGCACCACTCTACTCTATGCCATGCCACTCTATGCCACTTCACTCTATTCATCGCCACTCTACTCCATGGCCCTCTACTCCACTCCAACCCAGTCAATACAACTCTACACCACTTCTACTCTAAATCTTCCTACTCTACACAACTTTACTCTATGCCACCCCACTCTGAGCCATTCCACCCCATGTCACTCCACACAATGCCACTATATGCCACTCTTAGCTACTCCACTCTATGCCATACAACACAAATATACTTTAAGCTACTCCAAACTATGCCTCTCAGTACCACTCAATGCAGCTCCACTCTATGCCACTCTACTCTTCTTAAAATTAATGTAGTTATATTTTAATACAAAATAGTGTTATTATGTTTTACATTTAAGATAAGGTAATAACATATTTTATACTTGTGATAAAAAATGTGTATGTATTGTTTTAACATTAAATTATATGGGCCTTATTTATGAAGGCCTTGCGCCACTGGTGCGTCACTTTTTCCCATTTTAAAAGTGACGCAAAAGTGGCGCAAGACCTTCATAAATAAGGCCCTATGTATTTGTACATTTTTAAGTATTTTAATTAATTCAATTTAACTTATCATTTATTTGAGTTACCTGTCTTTACTTTCTACAGCAATGGTTTGCAGTGCCAGTGGTTAGCCATGTGTGATGTTTGATTTACTAGTATTTTTTTGCTTGGATTTTGTGAATAAGCAGAAAGAAGTAAACTTACTCAAAAGTGTAAATCGCTCAAAAGTATAAGTTACCTTTGTGAATCAGGGCCTGAAGGTGTATGACTTCAAACAGTTGATGATATGATATTGGTAAGAGAAGTGTTTGCTTCTTGTGAATCCTGCCATCTAATATCCTTGCAGGATGAAAGTCCTGTCACACAAGTCTATCAGTCATAAGTCAACACAGTAATTATCTTTAAATTAGGTCCTGTTAATAGCCTTAAAAGATCTTGCATATAATATGGTGGACACGTTGAGCGACAATCTCCTTTATCAATTGTATCTATTCCCTAAAGTCCTTTCCCTAACGCTCTCTCCCCCACTTTGAGGCATCTAACTGGAGGAAATCTCTTATTGGCTGCTACCCCAAAGAGAGGGTGGTTTGTGGTTTTGTTGTGTTCCTCTGTAATTGCTGGTGCTTGACAGTTACTTATTCCCAAGAACGTGTGATAATTATCGCAAAATAAACTTAACACAACTTTCCACATCGCAGTCTATCATGGAAAAATAATGCCATGTTAACGTGGTATTCTCAACATGGCGGAACCATGCAATAGTCTCGCAATAAAGTGTCAAATGACCGTGTTAAAATTAACGCAACGCCTAAAAAATGCGAAACACAAATGTGAAAAAAAGCAATGGTGTCCCTAACCGCGATACAAAAATCAGCGATAACCAGCGACAGGCCTGCATTTCCCAGGCATCATACAGGACAATGCACCAGAAAAGCAGAGAAAAAAAACTGTGAGATGACAATGTACGAGTACAACCTCACATCCGTGATGTGGAACACATGTCCACTGTCCGGCATCAAATAGGCAACTCCTCACAAGCAGTCCCAATGTACATTGTCTTGCAGTCTGTATGTAAACTTTGCCAATGCGTCAACGTACATGGAACACACTGTGAAACTGCATCTCACCTTTACATTGCAGAGGGACAATCAACACCCCCTGCAGAGCAGACCCATCAGTGATGATGGAGATGACCCCCAGGACAACAACTACAACAAAATCCAATGGTTCATGGACAACCTCTGCCCCCACCTCCAGTAGCAGGGCAGCCCAGCACCATCGAGGTGAACCCACCCCCTGCACAAACCACACAGCAGGAAGCACCCACCACCACAGCTTTCTCCCAGGACACCCATAACCAACACATGGCATTCCAACACACTGTGTTATGGTGCCAGGAGAAGATGGCTGATCAGCTGCGGGTGGGGGTTCGACCTCATGGCAGCCAATCTAGATGCCTTACTTGGGTGTCTAAGTCCCATCAGGGACCACTTATACTCCCTAACGGACACCCAAAGTCTGCCCCATGCCCTCCAATAATCCTTGGCAGGCATCGCTGGAGTTATGACTCAGAGACAACAACAACTGTCTAGTCAGAGTGGCTACAGCGATGTCATCCGTTATTTGGGAAACATAAGGAGGCTCATGGAGGACATGGAACGGATGCAGGCACAAAGAATGGCTACCACTGCTGCACATGAGAAAGCTGTAGATGGTATCTTCCATGCCCTGCATATCCTCATCATAGGAGTAATGCCAAAATACATTGTGAAGATGAATGCTGCTGCTACTTCTACCTCCACCCCTAATGTGTCAGTGTCACACAGTGCAGCAGACCAAACACCATCACCCACATGTGAGGCACACGAAATGTCAGAGGACAAAGATGAGGATGAATCTGCCTTAGTGGTAAGAAGGAAGCAGTAGCACTCATCTCCGCCATATGGCTTGTTTCTGCTTGGTTCTGCCCTCTCCATCATGCCCTGGAATAACACCTTCCACCGTCCCCTGATACACTCTGGACCTCGATATGGACTGCCATATTTGTTAACAATGACACAGCAATCAGCCTGCGGACTGGACTCTTCCCCTTCCGAGTAACTTGTCAGTTTCTAAAGGACACTGGCTGGCCCTCCGCGGGGCAACATTGTAATGTGTTATCTGCATGGCCCAGTACTAAGACAGCTTCAACACTCCAATGAATGTGATTTATACATACAAATACACACAGACGTGTCATGTCTATGAATAATTAGGAAAGAAAGCATGGATGAATGTAGGGGCAGTTATTCCTCCTTAAGTCCATGTTGCTCATGTTGTAGGACTTGATTCACAGGGTGCATCCCTGCATCATGGTGGTAGTTATCTGACCCCAAAAGAAGGGCTGTTTTCAATTGAAGGACACAAATGACAACCAATATGTAATGAGTAGGGACACATGTGAAATGCTCATGAGTGATATTCCGTACTATCTTTGACATACAGAAATGGCATTTCGAATACGTGACACCTTAATCACTCTCTCTGTACAGAGTGTGACACACACACTATCTGTTATCAAATTAAAAGATTGTTAGCACTACATGTTGCACTTATGCTTGTCAGTGTGATGCGCTTGTACAGAGGAGTGAGATGTACTCAGGGAATGTGTGTTGCAATGGATTTATTTTCACATGCTGTGCCTGTGGTCATTTTGTACTGTCCCATGATTGTTAAGGACTGTCACAATGTGACACACTAATGTGCAGAAATTGTCAATGATTTAGTCCCTATAAGCTATTCCTGCTGCAGCTGCAGTGGGGTGTGGTCCACCTGCCTCATCTTCCTCATCATCGTCTGGTGCATGTGGCACTTGTATCCATGGGGCATTGGTGCGTACACATATGTTGTGCAACACACAACATGCAACGATCATCTTGCACACGATGTCTGGGCTGTACAGGAGCCTTCCACCTGTGATGTCCAGGCCCCTGAAACGTGAATTCAACATGCCAAATATGTGTTCCACGATGCCCCTGGTGTGTTTATGTGCTGCATTGTACTGCCTCTGGGCCTGAGTGTTCGGGCCTCAGAGGACTGTCATCATCCAAGGGCAGAGTACATATCCTTGATCACCTGTGACAGTACAGAGAGACATGAGTCAATAGTTGGTTGTTCATGATGTGTTGGCTGGCTCACTGGTTTACTGGCGTGTGATTTGTGTGACTTTGTGATTCTAGTGTGACATGTACTGTGTTAGAAGTCGGCGTTCCCGATTGCACCGTTGTTGTCAAGTGCGTGACCAGGAAAACCCTTCTCCCACGTTAGGCCAAGAAAGGAGACCGTCCGATACAGTCCTGCTGGCCTCCTTAGTAGCTTGTCCCGAGCAGCCAGGCTTATCTCCAAAGCACGACTGTTCAGTATGTGCAACCACGCCCACAGCAATCCCAATGTCACCACAAATGGACTCCACACGAGTTTTTATAAATCAAGTATATTTTATAAAAAATGATATACAAAATGACCACACAATACAACTCCCACATAAATACACTGGGTAATACTGTTTCTGGTGGGTTGGGCGGTCCTAATCCTCAACCAACGCGTCTAACCAACTGTTACGCTGAATTTTAACCGTTCTCAACAGGTTAGGTACGTCATACCACTAGATTCAGACATGTTGCAGAATACAAGGAATACTGCCCTACTTAATGATGGGTTCCTGTACAGTGCCACAGTAAAACAATGCAATGCGTAGCACCTTGATCATGTACTGAGTCAACACAAGATAATGCAACTCGGTTCACTACAAGCATGCCCTGTTCAAGGAAGGAATACAGCAATGCGTCAAGCTGCAATTACGTACAGTACGATAGGAAAACAATGCAATGTGTATTAGCACCAGCATGCCCTGTGCTAGGAAGGAATAAGGTAATGCGTCACTGTACAATTCAGTACAGTGCATTAAATAACCAATGAAGTGCGCTATGCTAGGATCCTGTATCCTGCAAGAGAAACATAATGCAGTGCGTAGCGCACTAACCGCTGAGTTTGTTAAGCACCTCTAGTGTCAGACGTTGTCCAATAGTTCGATAGTTCGTTAGCAGGAAATATGCAAAGTGTTATGCGACTGTTTTTGGAAGTTGTGCGACCGGTTGCCCCCATCACAGATCAATGAAGACACACAAGTTCCACTGCGAGTTTTGGCCCCTGTACTGCCCCATCCGGGACCAGCACGGACCGAGAGCTGGGCTGAAGCAACAGGCACCCAGAGCTGTCAGCAGTGAGAGGCTAAGAGAGTGTCCCTCTGGGCCCCCACCCCACCCCAGGCGATTATCCACTTTACCTGGGGGTGCAACCCCATTCTCCCCTCCTGCCAAAATGGCTTGGCCTTACTCCAGAACCTTGTCACCTTGGGCAAGGCACGCTCGGGCCAGTAGTTCAGCTCCTGTGGGGCTGTGGGTCCGGGCCGCCAATGTTCAGAACAAACTCCTTCCATGAAGCCTTTCCCACAATGTCGAGGCTACCCCACGTTGCCTTCAAGGGCCCGATCACTTGGCCCCCTTCTCCAGTGCTGTCAGGACTTTTCCGTCTCCTGATGCACACGGTCTTCGGGCGCTCTCCACTAATGCCTGACCCGCAAAACAACATGAACACTTGCCGTCTGAATCTCACCTCTCCTCCTGGTGCACACAAGGTACCAGGCGCTCTCCACTAATGCCCTGGCTGCACCTCCACACACCGGCCTGCGTGTTGGAGACTCACTCTCACTTAGTGCCCACGAGGTCCCGGCACGCTTCACTAGTGTCCGGACTGCACTGTGACACGCTCCCAATGAGCATCCTGAATCTCGTCTCTCTTCCACGATGCCCACAATCCACAACTGCTCCAACACCTGAAGCCGCACCAAGACACGCACCCTGCGCATCAGAGTCTTGATTCGCTCTGGGTGTCCATGATCACCTTAGGCACCCCTTCGAAGGTCGCAGACTGCCATGACATGGTCCACCAACGCGCCACTTGAGACGTGTATGTTCCTATGTTTCAAAAGAGGGAGCCAGCTTACCTCGGGCCCTTGGGGTTCAGGACACAGCATACAGCAAAGTCCTGCTCAGGAAGAAGGGGGTGCATGACCCACTGCAGTGCCCCTTCAGTCTCTCCTCGGTCAATAGCTACAAACTGTCCACAAGCCCCAGATCATGGAGAAAGGGTCAAGTGTCGCAGTGGTCCTGTTCAGCAACCCTTCCTGAGGCACAGGTTTTTTTCCCGATCGTGGACAGGTCAAAGCCGCCAGAGACACGACCAGTCTACGGCGTCCTCAAAGTGCTCCCAGCACTTCTCTGAACGATACTGAGACAGATTTCGTCAACATCGTCACCATGACAAAAACCTAACATTACCAAAGTCTTGGGGTTACAGTTCTTTTAGTTATACCCCTCATTGTCTTTAAAGTTTTCCTGTGTTCAGGGGTCCCCAACCCTTCCCTAAATCAGTCTTGCGTATCTCCCCCCCCCCCCAATGTCACCGTTCTCACTTTGATACTGGGGTCCTGGATCTTTAAACACTCAGAGGGAAATGGGTCTATTTTTTTATGGCTCTGAACCAGGCCTCTTCACCTAGCAAAGCCTCTCCTTCTCCCCGTTCCAGGTGCAGGGCAGCCTGGTGCCATCTCCACCCCTCCCCGGGGTACGACCTCCCTCAGCCTTTCTCACCTCTCTCAGATCCAGGCAGGCAATTCACACTTAGCTGAGATGCGCAAAAAGGTCTACAGCACAAACTCTGTCATTTTCTCAAACTGCCGTTTCTGGACACACAGAGACAAAACTATCTATCTAAAAAGATGTGTTATGATGCTGTGAGTTCAGACATACCAAACTTCACTATTCTATTTCCAATTATTGGGAAACTAGGCTAACAATACTACACCCAGGATCCCCTAGTCTGTCCCATGGGAAGGATGGAATTTCACCAGGGAACATGAAATAGAACCTTTTCCACTGTTAAGGCCTAGCATCCCCACTGGCACAGGTCCTGCCTTTTACCTACACGGCATCCTGCCTAGGGGTTACCCAGGACGTCATACAGGGGTACTTCATGCGTATGCAAAAGGGAAAGAAAGGCCTGACAAGTGGTAGCACTTGTCAATACAACATGCTAAGTTAGCATAATGCGCGCAAGCCCTACATTGAAGAACTATGTTCCCTCTCTGAACATTTCTTTAGTACTAGCTCTGACACACAAAGTGTACATCACCTAGGGATCCTGCTAATAAGGCAAACATACCAATCAGAGATAACCAAACACCACTATAATTTATACAAGGAACATCAGTACATGCACACTGATTAGCAGTGGCAAGTACCTACAGCATCTAACTTTACAGCTCTCTGTCAGGAAACGGTCTAGGAGAAAAGCAAAAAGTTTACGTGAACTTTAGCCAACAAGGCCAAGTCCAACATACTGCTTGTAGCAAATGAGCGGGGTTAATGTGCAATAAGTAGCCTCACTGCTGCTCCTCCCTCCCCCGAGCCAATGTACTAGTGTGCGCAGCACGGTTGCATCACTTGCACTCCCACGGCACACCACTGTCATGCCTATCTGCGCATGTCCACAAGCCTACCAACAACACTGTGATGTTGTGCGTTGAAAGTGGGTGGCCACATGTGTGTAGGCCTATGGTAAGGATAGGGCGGACACAGATGTAGAGTTCTTTGCTGGCTGAACTCGCAATGCGGTTGAGGGTAGATCTTTGGCTTATGCTGCGGTAATAGCAACACACACAACAGTTGGCATGTATGATCTCAGACCCTGTGCGGGCTTGCGCTCCCTCATTTACCCCTTCGGCCGAGCCTGCACTCTAGGGGCATGCCACATTGCAACATTGTCCATTGCGGGATAGGTGGCACCGACACTACAACAGAAACACACGCATTAGTTACTTCCTTGGCAAGGCCAAATCTTAACCATGCCCAGAGCCCCGGGTTGATGAATCACACCCCTACACTGGACTGTCGTACGCCAGTGCACTCTGCTTATGCTTACAGGGGGGTATGACACAGCTACATGTCCCAGGTCTACCCCACTGCTTGAGGTGACATTTGTGCGTCCGCTGTACACAGCACAATGTTATGTGGTAAGCCCCATGGCTCGCATGCATACATAATGACCACACAGACACACTTAGATAGTTTGTGGAACTGGCTAAGGACACGTGCGCCTGGCCCCTTTTTTTTGTCAGGGTCACATATCCAGTGACGCCTGCGCTGGATGGGTGTGGGGTGAGTCTAAGGCAGCCCTCAGGGAGTGGTTGGTGCTGGCAAAACCTATAACAGTGATCCGACAATCAGAAGTTCAAAATTTAAACAGCAAGGGTCCACGACTTGAGCTGTACAGAGTTATTGGCCCCGGGTGCAATGCAGACGGCACAGGCACACCGCCACATGACGGTGACTTGCGGTGCACTGAGGTAGGCCCATGAGAGCTAAGCGAGTCCTCATTGATGTCCAAGGTGAATGTCGCGGAGTCTTTCAGGGAGCAGTAGAAGGTGTTCTTCCAGGGCATTATGCAGAGGGCAGAACCAAGCAGAAACAGGCAATATGGAGGAGAAGAATGCTACAGACTCATTCTTAACACCAAGTCAGATCAGCTACATGATGATGAAGACAACCCCCAGGCCATATACTCAAACGCCACCAAAGTTCAACCAGAGAGTGTCCATGAATTTCGGGGCACAGAGTTAGTGGCACCAGAGATGAAAGTGGATACAGTCTGCGATGAGGCCTGTACAATGATATAAACTGTGCCATAATTAAATCAGGCTCAGTTCCAAATGTGTGTCCTACTCGACCACAGTGTAGGCCGAAGACAGTAGTCAGCAAGGGCCCACTGCCACATGTTGTTGGCTTGTGATGCACAGAGTTAGTGGCACCAGAGCAGTTGTTGGTAGTGTTTTATCACCTCTGTAATGATGATCCTTTTCTCCTCTGGACTGAACCGCGTCTTTCTCTTACTCCTCTCCTTGCGTACAATGATATGTACTCTGCCATGAATATATCAAGACTCAGTTCCAAATGTGTGACCTACTTGACTGCAGTGTAGGCCGAAGGCAGTAGTCAGCAAGGGACCACAGACAGGTGTCGCTGGAATGCTATGCACAGAGTTGGTGACACCACATTGAAGGTAGTACAGTGATATCAAACGTCTCATTAACATATGAACTCTGCCATAAAGAAATCAAGACTAAGTTCCAAATGCATGACCTACTAGACAGCAACGTAGACCGCAGTGTAGGCCGGAGACAGAGGTGGAGTATGTCAACGAAAAAGGAATTCTGGGGGCCTGTGCCGCGGAGGCCGTGATGGTCTAAGAACGCTACCAAGGTCGCGGGCCTCGGGCTTGGAGCTTGCACCGGCACCTGGTGGGCCTTCTTTGACAAACACCGGTGTCGGCAGGTGTGCAGTGAGGCCTGGGTGTCAGGGGCAGGCAAGATGGGATTGGGGACCAGTGGCCTGGGGTGCAGCAGGTGCACAGGAGCGCAGGCAACACCGCTCATGGCATCTGCCTTGTGGCGGGGGAGAGGTGCCGCCCTAGCAGATACCTTGGCCATTCTAGAAGAGAACAACACCCAGAGCAACTGGCTTTTTATGTAACTCCTATGCTAACCTGGCATACGTCGGGCAAGCCCATTCCAATCACGCTTACAAGGGGGACATAACAAGCTACATTTCCGCAATCTTCCCCACTGGCTGAGGTAACTTGGTGTGTCCACTGTCCACTACGCTCCAAACACCAGCAGTGTATGTCGACATTGATATGTCTGTGGTCTGAATACTGCAGTCTGTCTAGCACATCCACGGCACACTTGGCGTTGTGTACATTCTAATTCATGGGTCACTTGCCTCCTTCCCACATGCCTTGTTCCCACCTCTCCCCACAATCTGCTGTTGTGCGGCTGAGGTGTCATGCCATCGATGCCATATGTACATGGCTAGCCCAGGGTAGCACAGAAAGTTGTGCTGTTGTGTCTTGTGGGTGGGCATGTTGTTTGGCATGTTGTATGTCAGTTTGTGCATCCCGAGTTGTGAGTTGCATGATTGTGGAGTTGAGGTGTGTGGAGTGTTCATTTGGTAATTACCAACGAGCAGTGCATTCCCATAGGTGCCATCCTGGCAGAGCTGGTTGATGATGGACTGTCGTAAGATGTAGGAATCATGCACACTGCCTGGGTAGTTGGCGACAACATTGGTGAAGAGTCCCCGGTGGTTCACTATTGCCTGCACAGTGATGGAATGCATGTGCTTTCTGTTGCGGTAACTGTGTGCAGTGTCGGTAGGGGCACAAGTAGGACATAAGTGCAGTCAATTGCCCCCAACATGTGCAGGAAGCCAGGTATGAAGTAGAAGCCTTGCTTGGTCTCCAGCTGTTCTTGCGCAGTGTGGGGGAAGTGAATGTGCTGGGGTCTCAAGCTGATGATGGCATCCTAGACAGTTGTGATGAACTTTGATAGGGCTGGCTTTAAGACTCCTCCGACTCTGGTGGTTGTTGTTTGGAAGGTACCAGAGGCCAACAAGTGCAGCACAGCCAGCAGTTTTGTCTGCGGAGGGATGTTGGTTGTCTGCTGTACTGGTACCATCAGCCTGTGGGCAATGATGGTCAGGATGCAGAGGATGGTTGTCCTTTTGAGCCTGTAGTGGGCAATGACATTCTCTGGTGTTGAGTCTGTAAGGCTGGTGCATTTTCTGTAAGTCCGCTGTCTTTGTCTGCGCTGCCTCAGTGTTAGTTCAGGGGGGTCCAGGGGAGGGTGTTGAGCTTGGGTGTGGTGGCTGTGGGTGCTGTGGGCCTCTTGGGGCTCCGAGCTGCATTGTCAGTAGCTCCATGGCATTTGCTGTTCTTCAGGTGTGGTTCTGGGCTGGGCTCCCTTTTATGGTGCAGGTTGTCGTCCGACTTTACACCAGGTAAGAGCAGGTGTTAAATCACTGTTGCTAACGCGCCTTATCGCCTGTTTTGGGATCTTATCGCTGATCTGGCTGGCCGTTGAGAATGTTGTGAAGTGGTGTTGTTGTTGCTTTTTGCACAGGCACGCCTACTCTGCATCTCATTAGTGGTAGTTGCTGGTGTCATCTGTGGCGATGCTCTTTGCGGCTGCTATCGCAGGAAAACTGGTGATATCGTGTTGGCACCAGCTTGTGAATAGGGCGATAACGTTATCGCCACTTTGGCTGCAATAAAGTGCCAACAACTAGGCAATAAGTCCTTGAAAATATGCCCCTCAGTCTCTCTGTTGTTGTAACAATACCAAAAGGTGTTACAAAGCGCTTGTAGTAATTCTCGTTCCATATCATAAAAACAGACAACATTTTTCCCTTTGAAACTTCAGTGAAAATTGAGTTCATGTACAATATTAATAGTAGAATAATAATATATTTTGGTACCAAATAAAGCATATGAAAACTTAATACCTAATTGTGTGTATAATTTTTTATTTAATAAAAACATAAATTGCTATAAACCATAATTTTAATTTTACCACTCCACAGAGCATGTTTTTATATGAATATACAAAATAAGTACTGAGCAATGCTCTACTGAAGGAAATAACACCAATGCTTAATTTGTGCTCGGCGCTGGCATTGTTTTCAACACACTGTCACATAATCATCCACCACATGGTGGTGCTCTGTGTATATATTTGTAGCAGAAATTTTCAATGGTGATTTAATATACATAAGTACTTCTGTGACTGGCATTTGTCAGTAGTGGTTGGAGCTGGGCAGCTTCAGCTGCAGTGAACTCCTGAAAAGTACTGTGCGCCCCTGCACTTTACTTTTTTTACACATTAAGCAGGGACTAACACCCTTATTTATACAGTGGACTATACATGAAATCCTCAGCTTTCAAGCATATGAGTGATATTTCCTGCAGAATAAGCCACGTGTAATTACAACTAAAACACAATTACTGTCAAAATTCTTTGAACAATAGCAAAAAAATAGGTGGACATAACAGTTTAGGTAGCTAACTAAAGGAAAACAACAAAACTGATGTATGGAGTAGAGTGATTAAAAAAAGTCTTTAAACACAATCTACCAATTCTAGCTCTTAATTTAATATCCCCAGCGGAATAGTGAAAGAGCAGTACATTTAATGGATTTCACTGCTTTATCTGCTTCATTGGATGTGACCAACAGCTACGTTTTTAGGCAAAATTGTTAAAAGAATTTATAGCACAACTTCTTGAACGTCTTTTTAGGGCTTATTATCTAGGCTATCGCTGAAATATCTCGCCAAGCTAGCGCTGTATAACCAACGTTCAGCGCTATGGCCATCAATATTCCAGCGATAGTTGGCAAATGGCCAAACATCGCCTAAAAAATCAATCAATCAATCAATTAATCACAAGAATTTGTATGGCGCGCTACTCACCCGTACGGGTCTCAAGGCGCTGAGGGGGGAGGGGGGGGGGGGGTCGCTACTGCTCAAACAGCCAGGTCTTGAGTTATTTCCTGAAGGAGAGGTGATCCCGGGTCAGCCATAGGTGAGTGGGAAGAGGGTTCCAAGTCTTGGCTGGCAGGTAGGAGAAGGATCTTCCTCCGACGGTGGATTTCTGAATTTGTGGGATGGAGGCGAGGGCGAGGCTGGTGGATCAGAGCTGGCGGGTGGGTGTGTAGAAAGTGAGGCGGTTGTTGAGGTACTTCGGGCCCATGTCGTGGAGAGCCTTATGTGCGTGGGTGAGGAGTCTGAACGTGATCCTCTTGTTGACAGAGAGCCAGTGCTGGTCTTTCCGGTGGGCAGAGATGTGGCTGCGGCGAGGGATGTCCAGGATGAGTCGTGCTGAGGCGTTCTGAATGCGCTGGAGTCTTTTCTGGAGTTTGGCTGTGGTTCCAGCGTAGAGGGTGTTCCCGTAGTCCAGACGGCTGGTGACGAGGGCCTGGGTGACCGTCTTCCTGGTTTCTGTGGGGATCCATCTGAAGATCTTTCGGAGCATGCGCAGGGTGTTGAAGCAGGATGATGAGACTGCATTCACTTGCTTGGTCATCGTGAGGGAGGAGTCCAGGATGAAGCCCAGTTTGCGTGCGTGGTCCGTTGATATGGGTGCGTTGCCCAGGGCAGGGGGCCACCAGGAGTCGTCCCACATGGAGGGAGATGGTCCGAGGATGAGGACTTCCGTCTTGTCTGAGTTCAGTTTCAGATGGCTGATCTTCATCCATTCTGCGACGTCTCTCATTCCTTCCTGGAGGTTGGCTTTGGCGGTGGCGGGGTGGTTGGTGAGGGAGAGGATCAGCCGGGTATCGTCAGTGTAGGAGATGATGTTGAGGTTGTGTTGGTAGGCGATGGCTGTGAGTGGGCTCATGTCGACGTTGAAGAGGGTGGGGCTGAGTGAGGATCCTTGCGGGACGCCGCAGATGACTTCGGTGGCCGCGGATAGGAATGGGGGGAGGTGGACTCTCTGAGTTCTTCCGGTGTGGAATGAGATGATCCACTCCAGGGCCGCTCCTTGGATTCCGGTGTTGCTGAGGCGCTGTAAGGGGGTGCGGTGGCAGACGGTGTCGAAGGCTGCTGAGAGCTCCAGGAGGATGAGGGCAGCTGTTTCCCCGTTGTCGAGCAGGGACCTGATGTCGTCGGTGGCTGCGATGAGGGCGGTCTCGGTGCAGTGGTTTGCTGGGAAGACGAACTGTGAGGGGTCGAGGGATCCGTTGATCTCGAGGAAGGCGGAGAGTTGTCTGTTGACTGTCTTCTCGATGACCCTCCCAAAATGACAATGATCTTGGTGATAAGGACCTGTGGCTTTAAACCCATAATCCACCTCCCATGTTAGGTATGCCTAACACAGGAATTTGCAAAAAGGGAATTTACCTATGCCTCTAATGTTGATGCAGACAATTAATGCATGAATAGGGATAAACCAAACTTTATTAGTTTATCCTGACACTTGATTTATGTCGTTTTTCTTTTTAAATAATTATAGAACTTATTTTGTACTTAGCCAGAGAAAGAACATCATCAACTTCACATCTTGCCATACAATTTACAAAATGGTGAAACACAAAACATTAATATTTGCAGTGAAAAACACGTAGAAATCAACAAATATATTCAAATACAAAACAATTGTGCTCACAAGTTTCTACACAAATCAATATACAGTTACCAAGAAACAATAAAAAGCAATGCAATTATCAAGTTAATTCCCAGGGGGTGAGGAAAACTTTTTGGTTACCACCCCTGACCCTGTTGAAGTATCACTATACTCTCATTATTTTAACCAGGGGATGAATGCCTCATGACAAACAGCAAGTCTCTGCATGTTATAACCCATAATTATAATTCAGTACTATTTATCGCACTTGATAAATTCCAGTGGCATGCAAACTGTGATTAACAACAGTCTATAGGTGAAGACGCTATGTTAGAACAAATGCAAAAAAGCTATGAGGAGTAGAGGCGTCTGGAATTTTCTTTTGTGTAGCACGCTAAATTTCTGCAAAAATATGCATAATTTCGCTACTTGCAAATCTGTCAATTATCACTGTCAATTATCACTATATTTTAGCACCAAATGCATCTTACGTTTTTTGATGCAACAACAGGTTTCTCTCTCAAAGTAGAAGCCCCACAAACAACAGCCGCTCAAGTACACATGTGTTGTATATTTTTAAGGTGAACTGAGCATAATTCCACAAAGTGATAGAATGGAGGGGCATATTATCAAGGGGCTTTATCTCCGCTTTTTTGGCTTTAAAAGCCAAGAAAGCGGAGATAAAATTATCTCCCTATTACCTAGCTGTCGGTAACACCAGTTAGGGGATAGCGACCATCTTGGGCCCCACTTTGCTTGTCAGTGATATTTATCACTAATGACATGCAAAGTGGGCGTGCCAAGATGTTAGCGACTGGAAACAGTCGCTAACATCGCTATCTCCTATTACCAAGTTTTGGAGATATTCGCGCTAAGCGCGAATATCTCCAAAAGCTAACACCTGCTCTGAGCAGTTCTTAGCCATGTTATCCAATGGGAGGTGGATAACATGGCTAAGAGCATTAGCTCGCTAATGCATGAATATCGCTGACTTTTCAGCGATATTCATGCATTGCGGCCAATTTTTATCGTATTTGCGATAAACCTTGGTAATACCAAGGTTTATCTGCGATAAAAATCGCCGCAGCGCAGCGATAATTTTTTCACGCTAACCAAGCAATAGCGATAATTATCGCTATTGCTTGGTAATATGCCCCGGTGTTATTTTGAGGATTTTGCGTAACAAGCATAACGCTAAATTCCCAAAATGAAATCAAATACGTGGGTATAATTTACATTTCGCCAAAGGGGAGTTTGGATTTTCAGACCTGATTAAATGATACCCAAGTTAGGTAAATTTTAGGCCTTATATTTCCAATACTATATTAAAAGAATAAACATTTTTTTAAATCAATGAGATATACTTATAATTGGTATTATTTGCATTCCCCCAGTGCACGGAAACACATCCTAACAATGCTTGTTTTTTGATGAAGTGTTTTCGAATGCGTACACTTTCTGATACATATAACCTGACTGATACAAAAGCATCGAACCATGGGAACAATTATTTTTCTCTTCTAAGATCTTCAGTAACATGTCCTAAGAGGCTTCAGTAGGTACTCCAATTTCATGGTACCTTGGTAGCTTCCGGCTATAGAAAATAATCAGGTAGTTTCATTGGTTGCAGTGCAATAATTTGTCTAAATCTCCAAATAAAATATTAGAAGTCAGCCTGGCTTTAGAAAGCTAAATCACTGTAGGAACCCATTTGAGGAACAGAAAGCGAAACAATACTAATCTGTGTGACAGAAATTAGACCACTTTATAATAAAAGAAAGAAATATGCATACATACGTGCTTCCTTCTCCGTTTGCAATCTTAAATATCTGCCATGACAATAATACTTGAAGGCACATTTGGAAACAGGCGCTTTTGATGTCATTGGAATATTATATTTCAAACGCAGGTTGTTTTTCTAGAAACAGGTGATCTATTCAGTAAATTATCATGGTTTAACAAGAGTCTCATCTTAGACTATTTGCTGTACAGCAGAACAAGATTTCACGACTGTAGTGAAGTGAAAGAAAGAAATGTATGTGTATACTGTTGGTGCATGGTGCGCGTGTGGTCTCTATTTTAGATTTCACTCCTTAGGTTGATTGAGCCACGTGTCACACTTTTCTGCTAACACGTGAATGTGCTGTACGTGCCTCCGTGATAGGCACTGACGACCGGTAGTCTGTTCAGTTAGTTCCAGGGTCGTACAAGGAGGATACAATGCCATTGTTTTCCTTACTTTCAGTGCTCGTTAAGAGACAATTCATTTTAGCTAGACAAAACGAAAGGAGCTGCTCTGTGCCTCTGCCACAGATAAGAGCAATATGTTATTATATAGACTATTTCCATGCTAAAGGTCTTGTAAAAGGATCATCATGGAACTGCTGCAGACTGTGGATGAGATAAGATGCAGCCCTGCTGACTTTGACCTCCATCCTGGTAAGGAAGATAACCTGTGCCCAGCGACCGCCATCCTAACAACTAAGACCAAGGTATGGGGGCTAGGCTATCCCAATTAATCTGGCAGAATGGGGCTCTCGTTATACTTTCTTTAGTATAGTGTTAAATACAGATAGGATTATGAAAACATTGGTATCAATTAACATGGTTGAATTGTTCATATTGTTTACCATTCTAACAATGGTCATTACAGTAACATGTCTAAGCTTTCTAATAATCACAGCTCATGCGTTCTTATGCAAGGAAATGATCATTTCAATAAATGTTTGAAAATGCACTGTCACATCTTTCTTTTGTTGTCCTTGGGCTTGCAAGAATGACCAAATTAAAGGCTTAGATCTGTTTCCACATAATCCTTGAGAATCAGATGGGCATATTTACAAAAATATAATGCAACTTTAGCATCATTTTTCTTTTTTACGCTAAGGCAGCTTTTTATTCTTGCCCTATTTACAAATTGTTGCAAAGCCCCTTAAGAGACATTTTCAGACAGTTATCGGCAATTTCTCACAGCGTCAACTCGGTTACCCTGACTTACTGAAATGAGATGCAAGGAAGGCGTTCGCACTGTAAAAGTCCCGCAAAACACACAACTCAATATTTACAAGGCTTTCCTTTTATGTCGCTAAAATAGAAAAACTGCTGTTGAGTGTCATTATCAGCAGTTTGTTCCTGCTAGGAATTACCTGGTCTTAAAAAGGATGCTAACACACTTGGATAAAATTAGAACTTTCCTAATTCATCGTTGGGAAGTTCGGCTACGCCATGAATCTTCTGCTTTTGCAGCTAGGAGCACCAAGGAGACCACCACCACCACCGTGGCAGTGCCAGAGAAGGGAACGGATCGACTGCCTGAGAATCACCCTCATTCACTTCCGGGAAGAGAAGGTCGTAGCCCATTACAGGATTAACAGGGGGTCCATTGTCCGCCTCATTAACCTGAGAACACCAAGGCTGCAGCCCACATCCCATTGCAGCACCAAGATCCCGCCTCAGACCATGCTACTTGCTGTCCTCTACATTCTCATCAGTTATAATGGGGTAACCCAGTGACCCTCAGAACCTGGGTCCTAAAGCTAAACAGAAAATAGTGGTTCTGTCGGGTATAGAACAATTTCTCTGCTTTACTGTACCTACTAGTATTTTGTCAAGTATTTTATAAACCAACATGTACAAGGAACACACAACACCAATCTTAGTTTAAAAAATTGCTCTTATTATAATTACCTTGCATGTATTATTAAACAGACAAATGGCTGTCCAAGACAAAATGACGTAAAAACACATACAAAATAGAATGCTATTAATTATATGTCTAGGGTTTGTGCTGTGGGCATGCAGGATGGAATTCCCAGCAGTGGACTTACAATGTAACATTGGCTGTAAAACTCCCTGATCTACATACAGCAATACATCTAGGAACTCAACCTTAGATTTATCAATAGTGGCAGTGAATCTAAGATTCAAATCATTGATGTTAACGTCTTCAACAAACTGCATGGCTTCATCCCTAGTCCCTTTCCATATGAGACAAATGTCGTCAATATATCTCCAATAATATGCTTTGAGATTCCACCAGCCCAGGTTGGCGGGTCTGAGAACATGCTTCTCCCACCAGCCAACATGTAGGCATGAGTAGCTGGGGGAGAACCCATTATGACACCACTCATCTGCTGGTAAATCTCATTGTTAAGTTGAAAAAGTTAGTGGTCAAACACAGTTCAATGATTTGTAACAACATATCAATATGTTTTCTCATAGAGATGTTACGGTCATCTAAAAAATGTTTAGTGGCCCTTACGCCCTGAAAATGATTAATGCTGGTATAAAGGGACTCTATGTCCATCACAACAAGATAAAAATCAGAACTCCAGACAACATCATTAATTTTGTTGAGAAAGTCCAAATTGTTTTAAGAAAAGAAGGCAAACTATTCCCAAATGGCTGCAGAAAGTAATCCACGTATTTGGACAGATTTTCATTCATGCTACCCAGGGCAGAAATGATCGGTCGCCCTGGCACAGGTTGAGTTAGCTTATGGACTTTAGGAAACAGATAGAGGACAGGTGTAATGGGATGTTCATTAGGTAAAAAATTAATTTCCTCTTTAGTAATAAGTCCCATCCGCCGCCACTGATGGATTTTTTTGCGGGTAGATCTTCAGTTTTTCTCATTTCTGATTTGGATGACTTCTTGTAGAATGATTGATCATTGAGATGATGATCTGCCTCAATAAGATAGTCTTTCTTAGACCACAACACAATGTTCCTGCCTTTGTCGGATTTGTTGATAATCACATCTGATTTAGCTTGAAGTTTTTGAATAAGTAAATTGTACTGTTTGTTCCGATAATCTCTTTTGCGGGATTGCGACATAACTTTTCTATTCAGAGTTTTAAGTTCAGTGATAACTCTGTCGCTGAAGACATCGATCCAGTCTTTTTGCATTAGAGGTAAAAATGAAGATTTAGGACGAAAAGAACTTGATACTGATTTATATACATTGATCACTTGGCTGACAGTTGGAGCTTCCTCAACATCGTT
This sequence comes from Lissotriton vulgaris, assembly GCF_964263255.1. NCBI lineage: Eukaryota > Metazoa > Chordata > Amphibia > Caudata > Salamandridae > Lissotriton > Lissotriton vulgaris. The sequence continues at coordinate 529,341,560 of NC_141694.1, forward strand.
TTCATAAGCTAGATCATAAAGTGCTTGCAGGTTGGAATTATCTTTGACCTCTATTTCTTCATCATTTTTGGAACCATCCGATATGGGTAGAGTTGTTATACCCTGAAATGTATTAAGTTGAAAATGTTTGATGAGTTTAATTTTCCTTATAAACTTGAATAGATCAATCCGTGTTTGATTACAGGAAAAAAAGATTTTGGGACAAAATGATAATCCCAAAGAAAGAAGTTGTTCTTCTGCCGGGAGTGGCGGTCCCCGGGGCTGGGGTGCCCCTTTGGGCCTCCCATTATTATTAAAAATAAGAAGCCCCAGGGGTGGTGGTCCACGGGGCTGGGGGGCCCTCTGGGCCCCCATTATAATTAAATACATTGCCCCCGGGATTTGGCTTCCTGGGGGCTAATTTCAAATAAAACAGGCTTCGCTTTTTTTTTTTTAACGGATACGCGTATCCTATGTGCATCCCCCGATTTAAAAAAAATATTAATAATTTGGGGGGCCTTGTGGGTCCTTGTGGGACCCCCTGAGCAGGCCTAGGGGTCAGGGTGTTTCTACCCTGCGCCCTTTGCGTCTTTTGCGCACTCGTTATTCAGTTTTCTTGTGCCTCGGTTCTACCGAGACACAAGATGGCTGCCAACACTTCCTGGAGTGTTGACAGACAGTTGACAGCCAATTAGCATGCAGCTCGTGCTCGTAAGGGTATGCGCATGATCCTCAGAGGATACGTGTACCCTATTCCGTCCATAGATATATCTATGATTTTACTTTAGATTTTCTCAGGAATTACTGCACGGATCTACACCATTTAACAAAAAGTGTGATCTGTGAACCAAACTCTACCTTTTTGCCAAATCTGGTGTAATTCCGTTCAGCAGTTTGGCTGTAGCCATGCCTGTAGGTCCCTATGGCAAATTGCATGGGGAAAACATGTTTTGGTACCCCCCTTTTTTCTTGGCCTCCACTTCACGAATCACCCCAAAATTTTCAGGATAGGAGCGGAGCGCCCCATCTTCTTGGAGATTTTCGCGAAGATTCGTCAAGCAGCGCCAAAGTTACAAAGTTATTCCAAATAGAATGTTGCGGATTTCCTATGGAAACTAGGTCCCAACTATAACTACCTACTGGCGACCACCAGTAGGTAATATATATATATATATATATATATATATATATATATATATATATATATATATATATATATATATATATATATATATATATTACCTACTGGCGTCTCGCCAGTAGGTATATATAGTTAGGATTTTTTGTCTATGGGACTTTTGAAAATTCTATGTCTAATAACTTTGGCGTTTGTGGACGGAATCGGCTGAAATTGTCAGGAAAATGGCACATTTTGTTTCTGAGCAGCCACTGAAAATTTGGGGGGGTTTCGTCAAGGGGGGGCAGAGAAAAAAGGGGGGTCCCAAAACGAGTTTTTCCCATGTTAATTTCCATAGGGCCTTTGGCCTCACTTTTAGCTCGAACGGCTGAATGGATTTGCACGAAACTTGGCAAAATTGTAGGGACTGTTAGCCCGATGTGCCTTTGCTAGGTCTCAATATATGTGCTCCAGTGGATTTTGAGAAATTAACGTTCAAAACAAGATATATATCTGTAACAGCGCTCCGGGCTGCGCTCCGGTCCGCTTGCTTTTCGCGAAACGGAACTTTGCGATGCAAAGCTGATTGGCTCCCCGGTGTCTGTCAACATTCTAAACAGTCCTGAGCGGCCGCCATCTTATCTCTCGGTAGGATCGAGAGAGAAGAAGAGGTGAAAAACGAAGGGGGAATTTAATGAAAGGGGGCAAGGTATACCCCTCTTGACCCCCTAGGAATGTTGTTGGGGTTATTAAAGGGTCCCGTGGGGAAAAAAAAAAATAAAAAAATTTTCACGCTAGAAGCGCTTCACGGGCCGCGAACTGGGCCGCAAACTGGTAGCGAAACGGGAATTCGCCATTTTGTGCTTCGTTTTAATTAAATTACTAGGTATAAGGGGGTGCGGGAGACGTATCCTAATCCCTTATGTTTTCTGAGGGTGGCCGAGGAGGCTCATATATGTTGATACATGTCTTCCAGCGGCAGTGCGTGTTTTTTTTTTTTTTTTGCTGCGTGACGTCTGTTAACGTTCGATTCGATGGAAATCAGGAAGTGTTGACCGCCAATTTGTCACTGCGATAAAATATTTTGTTATAAATGAATCCTTATTGATAAACATTGTCTGCGCCATCTTGCCTTTTTTCCAATGCCACAATTTTGTCGTGCACGGCAGCCATTTTAGATGCCAGGCCGGTCCCAGGCTATCACCTAGCCCTGCGGATGGAGTTTATGGCCCCAGCTGTAGAGAATCCAGACATGCCAACCCTCCCGATTCAGGCGTGAGACTACTGATTTCAGTGCTAGTCTCCCGCCTCCCGATTTCTGCAAGCAAAAACCCGGGGGCATATTACCAACAACTAGCGATAATTTTTGTCTCTAACTTGTTTAGAGACAAAAATTATCGCCGCACATCGGCGATTTTTATCGCAGATAAACCTTGCTATTAGCAAGGTTTATCGCAAATGCGATAAAAAACAGCCGCAATGCATGAATATCGCTGAAAAGTCAGCGATATTCATGCATTATCGAGCAAATGCTCTTAGCCATGTTATCCACCTCCCATTGGATAACATGGCTAAGAACTGCTCAGGGCAGGTGTTAGCTTTTTGAGATATTCGCGCTTAGCGCGAATATCTCCAAAAGTTGGTAATAGGAGATAGCGATGTTAGGGACTGTTTCCAGTCGCTAACATCTTGGCACGCCCACTTTGCATGTCATTAGTGATAAATATCACTGACATGCAAAGCGGGGCCCAAGATGGTCGCTATCTCCTTTTAGCTGTCACTAACTGGTGTTAGCGACAGCTTGGTAATAGGGAGATAATTTTATCTCCGCTTTCTTGGCTTTTAAAGCCAAAAAAGCGGAGATAAACCCCCTTGATAATATGCCCCACGATTCCTCGGGGGTTTCAGGTGACAGGGCTTGGTATTGTGTTACGTGGTAATTCTTCCAGGAAACGTCAGAGGGTCGATGCAGGGGTTCTAGAAGGGGTGATAAACCATTTAAGCCTCATGAACAAGCGCATGGTCTTTTAAAGATCTGTGAAGTACTCGGGGCGGCGGTGTGTGTGTGTCCTCTTTCAGGAGCGGGCGGGGGGGGGGGGGGGGCACTGCCAGCAACTTGCCAGGCCAGGCAGTGTTCAACACTTGCATCACCCTTTCTCTGCCTGCTATTGCGCTCCATGCTTCGGAAAGGTAAGAAAAAGAACGTGCATTTGAGTTTGAAATGTCCGATCCTGTAGCAGTACACTTGCAAAGCCCACACATGACAATAACCCGATTCAAGGCCCCATTCACCCGATTTTTTAAAAATATATAGCACTCCAACAAAGTAGGATTATAAAACTTTATTAACTTTTAAATATAACGAACGGAACAAAAACTGTAACAAACATTTAAACATTTTTGACAAAAAAAAGCAACAATGGTCAGAAGCTGTCTTTTGTGCGAATAGTCCCAAGGCAGCACAACGTGCTGAGTTCTGGACGGCACCCAGGTGATGTCACCTGGGTGCCGCACTGGTTTTTGGGATCCTACAATGCAGCTCAGAAAAACAGCGCGGGGCGTCCCGGGTGGTGCGGGGGGAGGCCTCGTCAGTAGCGGTCTGTTGTGCGAATAGTCCCAAGGCAGCAGAACGCGCTGAGATGTGGATGGCACCCAGGTGATGTCCAGTAAACTGCCGCACTGGTTTTGGTATCCTACAATGCTGCTCCGAAAATTGGCGTGGGGCGGCCCGGGGGGGGCGTGGGGGAGGCGGCGTGAACTGGCCTCCCCAGGTGGCGGCCATCCAGCTGAGTTGCGCCCGCTCTTGCGGCTACAGCGTCTCGCTCACCAGGTAGTTGAGTTGCTCCCACTCTTGCAGTGCAGCGATAGGCGGCTGCCACAGGACTCTTAAAATGGCGGCCGGCTCTTCGGTTTTGGGCCTGGTCCACTAAAATGGCCCTGGGACACCTTGGAACTCGGACGCTTGCCTGCTAGGGCTTGGGCTCCATTCTCGAAAGCGTCCCCTCAGCCGTGAAGATTCTACAAAAGTCTTGGGGGCCCTCGACTCCTGCAGGCTTCCGGTGGGGAGCGGCTGCCATGATTGCTCGCGGAATGACCACGACGGAGCCACGAGATGGTGGTGCTCTCATGCTGACGCCAGCTTCAGTCTGAATCATCCAGAAACAAGGTGGGGCTTTCATCGTTTGGGAAAAAAAAATGTTCTAAACCAATGAAAAGTGTTATTTTTAGGTCATATGACCAAGCCTTCCATCTTTAGGAAACCAAAAGTAAAATGAACCAATGAAATGTTTTATAAACAAGTCACATGACCTGTTATGCGGCATAGGGCTACAAAAAGCGTAGAAAATCCGTTGGCACGTGAGGCGGCGTCAGTAGCGGACCGGTGTGCGAATAGGCCGAAGGCAGCACAACGCGCCGAGATCCGGATGGCACCGAGTTAGTGTCCAGCAAGTTGCTGCACTGGTGTGGCTATCCTACAATGCTGCGCCGAAAGACGGCGTGTCCAGCTGAGTTCCGGTCACTCTTGCGGTACAGTGACTCGAACGCGCCGAGATCCGGATGGCACCGAGGTGGTGTCCAGCAAGTTGCCGCACTGGTGTGGCCATCCTACAATGCTGTGCCGAAAGTCGGCGTGGGGTGCCCCGTTGGCTTATGAGGTGATGTCAGTAGTGGACCGATGTGTGAATAGGTCGGAACCAACACAAGGCGCCCTGCACTGTTGAGCCTTTATCAATGCCTGTTTTTGGTTGTTTCCCCTCCATCAAAAACAAAAAAAAAATATAAAACTGTGTAAAAATACAAAAAAATCAAAAAATGTTTAGAAAAGCAGTGCTTGTAAGACTGCCTGAAGCTTATTTGCACCTGCTGCAGCTTCACTATTGCCCTGGTGTGGCCAAAGATCGCCCATGACATAGGCGGCCGGCTCCCGAGGTCCGGCGGAACTTTTTTCCTTTTCCTTTCTGCTTCTTGTCCCACAATCCGTTTCACCTGAAGACACGACCAGGTCCCTGAATGTGTGCAGGGGGACGCTATTGATTGAATGAAAATGGCGGCTTGACACAAAGCTGACTCAAGCGTTGCTGTTGATGCTATACAGACAAAAATTGGTTTTCAGTTTGTACATTCTTCAGGATTTTTTTTTCCATCCAAGGCTATTTGAGAGTTTGTAGAAAAATGGCTTCAGATTTTCCACATATTACTCTTCAACATTCTTCCTAAATGTAACAATGTGAGACTCACTAGGAGAACGGCTGTTTATCTTTCCTTTCAAAATGCTGCCAACAATATTTTCTGAATGGAAGACACCATCTTGTAGCATAAAGGGCCGAAAGGGGTTCTGGTCTGGCCGATGGTTGGTGGAGACATTTTGACTATATCTTGGACCTGCCCGGCCTCGCCCAAAATGGCGCCGGTATAAATGGGACTCGTAACTCCTTGTTGTGTACTGGTTGAACAACCTTGATATCACGAGATATGAATGCAGTTTTGATGCTCATGGCGGGCGGGGACGAGAATTGATTGAATATTTCGACATCCCTATTGATATTAAGTTCTGATGTGTTATTTATTACTGTACTATTGAAAGTTCGAATTAACGTCACCCATGGTACTTGCACGCAAATGTATATTTAGATAACTTTTTTGTAAGTGGCCCTGTCGTATTTTAATTACAAAATGTACGTCCACCGATTCCGCAACTGTTAGACATCTTAGTTCTTGCAACCTAATGGCTCGCTCGTTACGTTCCTCTATAATGTAAATGTCTCCTCATCATATACGATTTCAGTTTGCTCCGTGGCCGGCCCACGTGGTTATAGGCCCGTATTTGTATACTGACATTTTCACAATAAAGGTTTTTAAAACAAAACATGGTAGTAGTATTTACATTGGTAAAGTTTTTACTTTTAGACACTGTTTTCGAATCAGTAAAAGGCAAGTGAAATAAAGCAGTCCAATTACATGACGGATAAAAGGTATAATATGTAGGAACGCAGTAAAGATAAATGGTCAAGGGCAGTTGTGTTTTCTACTCCTGCAACATAAAGTGATCGATAAGAATCTGATAATCAGGCGTATCGGCAACTAAGACAGCAGGCCGAGTCTCTTTTACTCAACGGCTCCGTCATGGAACGAAGAAACGCCCTTTTTCTCGAAAAAGGAATATATTTTACTTGCAGGACAGTTGTAAATTTTCCGGGAAAGTACATTAGCCTGGAATATTATAACATATATGTTTTTAAAAAAATAATGTTCGAAACCAATAAAAAGCGTAATTTTTAGGTCATATGACCAAGCTTTTCATCATTAAAATAACAAAAGTAAAATGAACCAATGAAAAGTTTTATTAACAAGCCACATGACCTGTTATGCTTACGTTACGCGCTGCGCGCCGCGCCCCGGATCACTTCCGGGTGCGCTAACGCGGCGTGTCATATAACGCATTACGCGACAACGTAGGTCAAGAATATAGTCAAAATGTCTCCACCAACCAGCGTTCGGAACACAACCCCTTTCAGCAGTCCAAAAAGTTCTGTTAAATGACAACAGAGGGGACAGGCAACAAGAACCATCAGTCAAAGAGGGGAGGGCAAGTTCTTCTCTACCGGGTCATGTTGGGGCGCTACCGGAACTGATCGAATTGGTAGTCTACAGTGTTTCTGGATGTTTCAGACTAAAGCTGGCGTCAGCATGAGAGCACTACCATCTCGTAGCTCCGTCGTGGCCATTCCACGAGCAGACATGGCAGCCGCTCCCCACCAGAAGCCTGCGGGAGTCGGGGGCCCCCAAGACTTTTGTAGAATCTTCACGGCTGAGGGGACGCTTTCGAGAATGGGACCCAAGCCCTATCAGGGAAGCGTCCGAGTTCCAAGGTGTCCCAGGGCCATTTTAGTGGACCAGGCCCAAAACCGAAGAGTCGGCCGCCATTTTGAGAGTCCTGTGGCAGTCGCCTATCGCTGCACCGCAAGAGCGGGAGCAACTCAACTACATGGTGAGCGAGACGCTGTAGTCGCAAGAGCGGGCGGTAAACAGCTGAATGGCGGAAGAGGCACAGTGTAGCAAAAGCGGGCGGAATGGCAACTAAAACGGTAAAGGGGCGCCCAACTACAGCGTGTCTTCAGGTCAAACGGATTGTGGGACAAAGTCCAGAATAGAAGAGTCATCAAAAGGCAAAAAGTTCCGCCGGACCCCGGGAGCCGGCCGCCTATGTCGGGGGCGATCTCAGGCTACACCAGTGCTATAAGACTTGGGGAGGGGGTCGGAGCCAAGCGTCTTCTCCGAGTCCGTGCCATCACACCGCCACTCGGGGGCCTCCGTCAAGCGGTTTAGGGAGGTACCATATAACATTGTTTTCAAATGCAGTCAGGTCCACAAACGACCCTCACTTACTTTGAGAATAGTGAAGCTGCAGTAGGCGGAAATAAGCTTCAGACAGTCTTACAAGCACTGCTTTTCTAAACATTTTTTGATTTTTTTGTATTTTTGCACAGTTTTATATATTTTTTTTTTGTTTTGGATGGAGGGGAAACAACAAAAAACAGGCATTGAAAAAGGCTCAAACTCAGAACTCTGAACTATGGCACCCAACATCCAGGACTTGCCATCCGGATCTTGGCGCCTTGTGCTGCTTCCGACCTATTCACACATCGGTCCATTACTGACATCATCTCATAAACAAACGTAATGTAAATAGTTATTTAATAAAATGTTTTACCCTGTTACTTTGCTGGTGTGTTGTCTATATTTTTAATATTTGCATAGGGTTTGTCGTTATTTTGGGCGGGGTGGGTGACGGAGCCGAGCTGTCTTGCAGCCCTCATGGTGTGGAGCTCAGTTCATCTCACTATTTTCGTATTTCTCATGAAGGGTTGTTCCTAATGTTTCTATTTTAGCGAGGTCAAAAAGAGATCCAATTAGTGGCCTACTGATTTTGCTCGATTACTTTTATTTTTTTACACGATTTTTCACGATTTTTCACTATCTGCAAAGACTAAACAGAGTATTGCGACTTTGTGCTTGTTTGTAAATAGAGAATGAACCAAAGAGAATCAATTGTAAAACAGTAAATGCTTGGATAACAATCAATCAAATGGAGAGACAAGCAGGCACGACGGATTACAACGGGGGTAAAGGCCTGCGTTAACTACTCTTCACTATCTGCAAAGAGAGAGTACTACTAAGAGAAAAGAGGGGGGGGGGCAGCGTTCAAAGCACATCAGCGTGCATAAACACGAAAAAGTTTTTACCTATCACGTACTTGACATTTGACAGCTTTTGATATTTGCTATTAAAAAACCATTGAAATTCACTGAAAAAACCATAGGTTATAGGCCATATATAGTTAGGAATTTGCATTTACAAAACCTTGAAAATTCACTGAAAAAACCATTGGTTATAGACCATATATAGTTAGGGATTAGCCTTTTCAAAACCTTATTTTACTCGCACAAAACCATTGAAATTTCATATATAGTTAGTTCCACTAACTATATATCGCGCACCCGCAATCCACTGCTGATGATGTCACATATTACATCATTCATGACATGGTTAGTGACATCACTGATGACATCACTGATGACATCTCAAATGACATCACTGATGACATCTCAAATGACATCACTGATGACATCTCAAATGACATCACTGATAAAATCACTGATAACATCTCATTTGACATGACTGATCACATCACTGATGATATCATTCATGTGATAATACCATGAACCTCTTCAGACTCTAATATAACCTTAGATACAATCAGTGTAAACAGACAGTCACAGACTGTCACTCATCTATGGAGTTACTCACACACCTAGTCAGTTATGCAAAAAATCAATCACACCTCCATTTTCTCAACTATACAGTTATACACACCTTACTTATTCAAACATATACTAACACATATTTACTTTACTCTCTTATACAATCCCTGATACATGTTCACAATGATCCATACAGCCACTCACACATTCACTGGCTCTTATGCACAGTTATTTATATATGTCAACTCTCACATGCACTGTGTTTTACATATGTACTTACTTTGACATGTAGCACTGAGATATCCATTCACTCACTAATACACTCATGCACAGTCAACCGCCCATACAGCTGTTTCCACATGCACTTTTGAACCCATACATATAGTGAATCAACTACTCACACATCTATGTACAGAGTCACACACCTCCCAGCCACCCATACACACACACTCAGTTTCCCATACAAATACTTGGACAACCAATGAATAACCCATACAGTTACTCATATAGCTACTGATCAACATATGCAGCAGTTTGTAGAACAACAGATATAATGATGCACAAATTAAAACTGTTTAGTCACTAACCCATGCACTCAGTGAGACACATTTAATCACTCACTCATACAGTCAGTCATGCACCTACTAAATCCTTCATCCAGACACTTATACATCCACTCATTCTTCAATATGTAAGACATATTTTAACTTTACAGAAACATACAGTCACTGGATGTTGTCATCAGTGATGTCATCAGTGATGTCATTTGAGATGTCATCAGTGATGTCACTAACCATGTCATGAATGATGTAATATGTGACATCATCAGCAGTGGATTGCGGGTGCGCGATATATAGTTAGTGGAACTAACTATATATGAAATTTCAATGGTTTTGTGCGAGTAAAATAAGGTTTTGAAAAGGCTAATCCCTAACTATATATGGTCTATAACCAATGGTTTTTTCAGTGAATTTTCAAGGTTTTGTAAATGCAAATTCCTAACTATATATGGCCTATAACCTATGTTTTTTTCAGTGAATATATATATATATATATATATATATATATATATATATATATATATATATATATATATATATATATATATATAAAACAAGGGCACTTGATGCTCGAAACTTCAACGTGAAAGGTCAAAATTAAATAAAGAGATCGACTTGCCTGAAGCTGTCTGGGTCAGCTTCTTTATTTTGCCCTCAAGGAGGTTATGAGGATTATCATGCTGATATATATACATATATATATATATACTATGTATATATATATATAGGCGTAGGGTACGCGTACCGTGCGCGTACCCCGCGATTTAAAAAAAAAGATTTTTTTTTTTGCACTTGGTGGTCCTTCTGGGACCCCCTGAGAAGGGCTAGGGGGTCAGGTGGTCTCAACCCTGCCCCCTTTTCGCGTTTTCCACTCTTGTTTTGTGCTCTCTTGTGCCTCAGCAGCTTACACAACAACAGACATACTGATGCACACATTCAGACAGTTTAGTCAATAACCCATGCATTTAGTAAGACACATTTAATCACTCACTCATACAGTCAGTCACGCACCTACTAAATCCTTCATCAAGACACTTATACATCCACTCATTCTTCAATATGTAAAACGTATTTAAACTTTACAGAAACACACAGTCACTGGATGATGTCATCAGTGATGTCATCAGTGATGTCAAATGAGATGTCATCAGTGATGTCATCAGTGATGTCATTTGAGATTTCGTCAGTGATGTCACTGACCATGTCATGATTGATGTAATATGTGACATCATCAGCAGTGGATTGCGGGTGCGCGAAATATAGTTAGTACAACTAACTATATAGGAGCAATTTCAATGGTTTTTTAAATGCTAATTCCTAACTATATAAGGCCTGAAACCTATGGTTTTTTAAGTGAATTTGCAGGGTTTTTAAAATGCCATTTTCTAACTAGTAGTACAAGCTTTATTCGAGATAACTTCTCATAAAAGCACAACATATAATCAAATACAATACAGATAAAAACAATTCATTATACATATACATGTTCTTAAAAACAGTTGTGCGGGCTCATACAATACCAAACAATTAAAAATTACACACAAATATAAAACCAAATTACATTAGAATTACATTAAAAAATACATTGGATTAACTAGACCTACCCATCAGCCTCCGCCTGATTGCCCAAGCCCACCCCAGATATTTGGCCACTCCAAGAACAATCGACTCGCGAGTAGATGTACATAAGATTCTCATAGCCACTACACTGTGTCGTGTCCCAAGATTTTTACAAACTGGAGTTAGCCATACCCTCCTTGGTGACGAATAAGCTTCGCAGACAAATAAAAAATGGCCTAGGCTTTCTGTAGCAGCTTCACACGCTGGACAACACATAGAGGTCAAACTCTGCCATCCTGCAGTTAATATTTTTAGCGGGAGGGATCCAGACCTTAACTGGAAGACTAACTTCCTGTCCAATGGGGCTGTAATACTGTCCCAATAGTTTTCTAAAATGGGACAGATTTTGACTTCCAGGAAACGGCCAGCCATAGAATCAGATCTCGTGCTTCTCAGAAGGCTGCTATCTACCCATTCCCAATATTGAGACTTGAGGGCTTCTTTGCTTGGAAAGACTTCCCCCTGCAGGTTGGTCCAAAGATTTGAAAGGCCCAGTTTAATTAACATGGCCCTTAGAATTTTTAGCCAGTTAATCTTGTGAAGATTATCTTCCTTAAATATTGCCAGGAAACCATCTGCGTAATGCTTAATCTCTGGAGTTGTCCAAAGGCGTCTCCAGTAGAGAATGGGGTGCAGTCGCGCTCTATCACTAATTGATCGTCTACCTAGGTCAAGAAACAGTGGAATTAGGGGGGTGCTCTGGGGAAGACCTGTGATTCCTCTAAGAAACCTGTTCTCTGATATCTGTAAGGTCGATAGCGTTTCCCATGCCCATAACTCTGCAACATATAGGGCCACACCTAGAACCTTCGCATCATACACTATGAGGACAGGCTTAATGGGTTTAGTCTTAGATTTTCTATGTTCCCCCCGCAATGCCCCTGAGATTTGCTGGTGTTTTAATGCCGTTTTTTCCAAATGATGTGACCAACCCAGGCCCTCTGCTATTTGGACCCCTAGGTATGTGAACTCCCTAACCACCTCTAACTTGGTGTTGTTCAAGAATACCCTAGGGTGGATTTTGCGGCGCGGGGAAAAGACCATTAGCTTCGTCTTGCCCACGTTTACTTCAAGGCCGTGCTCTTTACAAAAAACATCAAATATGTTTAGTGCACGCTGTAAACCTACAGGAGTCTTTGACATGATTAGGGTATCGTCCGCGAACATCAGGATCGGGACCCTGACGCCCGCTAACGAAGGTGCATCTACACCCACCCTAACATCCTCTCCACAATCCCATTGATAAATAATGAGAAAAGTAGGGGTGCCATTGCACAGCCTTGTCGGACCCCCCTTTCTACCGTGAAATCCGAATATGACTCGCCATTCCCTCCCCACTGGACTCTTGCAAAATTGCATTCATGCAATCGCATGATTAGGGTGAGCAGTTCAGCCGGAATGCCTAGTTTGTGCAAGACCAGCCATAACTTGTACCTAGGAACTAAATCAAAGGCTGCCCGTAAGTCGACAAATGCAACATACAGGCAGCCTTTGCCAAGCAATACCGTCCTCCACCGCAATATGGTGAAGCAGAAAACCTGGTCAATTGTGCTGGTAGCCCGCCTAAATCCTGCCTGATAGGGGGAAAGAGCATTATTGTCATCCACCCAGTCCATAAGCTGATTTACAACCATTTTCCCCATGACTTTTTGTATGGTTGCTATCAAGCTTATTGGCCTGTAATTAGCTGGGAGAGACCGATCTCCTTTTTTGTAGATGGGTATGATAATGGCACCTTGCCAAAGCTCAGGGACCACCCCTCCCTTTGCGATGGCATTACCCAACAGAAAAATATACCTCGCCCATCTCTTCATGTCGTGTTTAAAGACATCCGAAGGTATCCCGTCTAACCCTGGTGCCCTCCCACCTTGGACAGAGCAAATTGCTATTTCGACTTCCTTAAGGGAAAACAGATTGTCAGTAGCAAAAACTGGCGATGTCACCTCCCCCATCCCAGCATTCTTTACTTCTGCATATTGTGGTCTGAAGTACTCAACCCAGGCTTCTTCAGCTACATTGTTATCAGGCCTTGCAGGTGTTCCGCCTCTACCCCACTTTATATTCTTCCAAAAAAGCCTGGAGTCCTTACTACTGGAAGCCTCCTTTAACTCTGCCCAATGATCTTCATCCCATTTCCTCTTTGCCTGGGAAATGCTTGTTTTATACAATTTCCTGGCTGCACTAATTGCAGCCCTGTCTCTTTCTCTAATAGCATGACCCAGTGCCAATCGGGCTGACCTACACTGGCAATTAAACCACCTGGCAACTTTCGTTTTTTTTTTTCCTTTGGTGCTTTGTGATTGCATAAAGTATGGTTTTAGGAGGGAAAAAAACTTGTTGTGGATATCTGTAATATCCCTTGAACCAGGGATTGTAGATTTTGCCGCTTCCATAGAGGTAAGAGCCTTATCCACCTCAACATTAACAAAGGTCATTGTTTCTTCATTTGCTAGTACCCTTGGCCATTTTAGCCTTCGCATATCATTGGCCATTACTGGGATGTGGTCATTTCTTATGTGCATGTTTTGTGGTCCAACATTCCACCATTTGTGGGTCACACATAGGGGATTGTGATCGCTTTCCAATCTACCCTTGATGACCATATCAAGAACCCCCTGCCAGAGTGGAAGACTACATATTACATAATCTATTCTGCTCCTACTATGGCCATTGTCAAAGGTACAACCACCCTCCTTGTCCCCTGGTGTCCTCCCATTTAGGGCTCTTAGCCCATGCTCCATACACATGGCATTTAGTAGCAGTATATCCTTCGTCCACCGCTGGACAGGATTTATACACAAAGATGGTACTCCCCAGAGAGTGTCCTCATCCTGACCTAGTGGGTCATTTGTACTGTCAAGTGGTTCGAAGGTCCTATTTAAATCCCCAGCTACTACTACCCTGTTGCCTTGGGACTTAGTTTCTAGGAAGGCGGACAACGCCTCTAGGGTGGAAGAACTCGCTGAATTAGTACCTCTTGCGTAGATGTTATACAGATCAATCACATCCCCCTTTTTTGAGGACAATCTTAACATTTGTAAATCACTAATATCCAAATCCAACACTTTAATAGAAATTTCCAGGTCCTGCTTTATCCATACAGTAAGCCCTCCCATTGGCCGACCCCTAACCCCTCTAGAGGCTGGGATTGAAAAATTTAAGTAGCCACGGAGGAAAACAGGGTCACAGGCCCATGTTTCTTGAAAGCAACACACGTCAAACCCATTGATGAAATCTAACCAAATTTGTGATTCTAACTTGCTTCCCAGCCCAGCAATATTCCAGGATAAAAACTTCCCAGAGCTAAGCCCATCCCCACATGCTGCATTTGTTTTAGAACATGGTTGGTGGATCATTGAGCTTGCATCATTCCCAACAAGACTCTCGGTTTTCCTCATACTACCACCATCCGTGTCATTATCATCGTTTGCAGTTAATGTGGGTAATTCCCCCGCTCCATCGTTGGCACTTACTTCACCACATCCTTCCACCATAATCACACTCTCGTTGCCAATATTCCTGACATTTAGAGTTGGACCAGCATTTAAATCGAATTCATCACAATCCCCTTGTTGATTCCTACTATTTCCTCCCCTACTAGTAAACATATGATGAAGGGTTTCTCAACATCCCCACCCTAGATCTTGCCATCCAACCGGGGGATTATAATTCGGGCCAGTAATATAGTTTTGGCACTGTGGCAGTGGAGCCGGTGTGGGAATCCTTAGCCATGGGAGGTTGGAAGGACCATTATGCTCATTAAGCAGGCTAGTCGAAACACTAGTAGGACGTGGGTAGAAGAAAGTAAGGTCAACAATGCCAATTCCTCCGTTATTTATGCCCCATCCCTGTCTAGTTATCCATCCTGTCACCCTTGGATCTTGAAAATTAACCACAATACAATCCCCCCCCAGGATTTTGGTAGTACAGCCTATCCAATCTATTCTCCTTACCCCCAAAATTAATCCATCAACTTCCCCTGGTAGAGGCCGGTTCACCCTTAGCCAAGTGCATAACCTTATTTTTAAACATCTGGAAGGTTTCTCTCTGTCCCGCTGTAAGTGATGGGACATTTATGAGGACTGCTACAAAGGGGAAGGAATCTCGGGTAAGGTTCATGGGGGGTTTCTTTTGATGGTGGTAGGATCGGTCTGGAAACTATAGGAGCAGGGCGGGTTGCAGGTTTATTTGCTGTAGTCTGATTACTAGTTAGTGGGGCAGGTGTTGAGGCAGTACCTACTGTAGGACACACATTACCCACTGTTCCCACAGTAATCAAAGGATTTAAACTAGGCGGCGGTTGTTGCGCCGCAATCAGAGCTGGGGTTACAATATTAGTGGAATTTTTAGCAGGTCCCGGTGGTGCTAAATCAGCAGGCTTGGATGGTCTCTTCACGGCCGCACTACCTGACTTGGGTGGCAATGGAGAATTAGTTTGTTGCCTTCGTTCTTGTCCTGTGTTACACAGTGAGTGTTATTCTGGGGCTTACTACTTCCGTCCAACCTTACTTGAGTTTTTATCAGCGCTTTTGTTGAGAAAAAATGATCTAGTGTTACCTGCTCAAAATGGTCTAGCCGGTCAGAGAGCTTGCTAATTCGTTCCTCTATTGGGGACAGAATTGATCGAAGCAACCTTTCTAAGTCGGGAAACAGATTACAGAGAGGTGGTAGTTTGCCGTCCATTGGCAAACCAGTCTCTGAAGAATTAATAGTACTAGGATCTGGGCTGTCTAAAAGCACAACATCCCCCTCTTGTATAGTCTCCATGCTACGGCTTACTTCAGTGACAGCCTTCCTGGGGCACGTACTTTTACTTACTTTTCTAAGTTTGTGTGGGGGTTTAGCAGAGTAACATTTTCTAGATGCAGTAATCCTTTTTCTTTTTAATCCAAGTTTGGATTGGGGCAAGGAAACCTGGGCACATGATTCTGCTGTGCATGTCATAGAGTCAGTATGGCTCACACAAGAAGAAATTATTTCAGCTACAGTACCCTTGTTTACCTCGTTGATGGTTACATCATGAGTTGTTTCAGCTACAACAGGCAGATTTACTGAAGATAAAGGCGTTACCAGTGCAGGATAAATTTGTACAGAGCGCTTGTCTACAGGATTTTTAAGAAGTTCAATAGACAGTCTACGCTCAGCACGCCTCTCTGCAAGTGTTATCTCTTTATCAATATTTTGGGTCGGCCGGTTAAAAAAGAATTTATCTAAAGGTCCAATTACTAGTGGGCCAACTTCAGCCGGTGGGGTCGTCGGAATAATACTACTTGGGGATACAGGCATAGTTGTGATCACCAACCTTATTACAAAACACAATGTTAGGCACTTATCTGTCACGCAATTCGCTTGGTACTATATGTTCCGTTGAGGGCAATGTCAGAGGGCTGGCCCAGCCCGGCCTCCCTCGGCCCCTGACGGCCACAGACGGTCCCGCCCTTGTCCCGGGCTTCTCCCGGCGCACTCCCGCGCGCTCCCGCGCAGCGGTGGTGTGGCCCACTTAAGAAGTTATTAGGACAAATAGAAATGGGTCTTTCAATCACCCGGTGCTCAGGTGGGCGGGGCTAGCAGGGAGAGCGGGCCAGGTGTGCTCAATCGGCCGGCAGGGACTCCTGGGACATTGAGTCCCTGCACTTGCTCGCAGCCCTGCTCGGCCCTTTCTGCGCCCTGGGTAGTCCTTGGCACTTCACAAGTCTTGGCAGCGAAGCGGGTCCCGCGAAGCGGGAACCACGAGGTGTTGAAGGAAGAAATCCGGAGTTTGGTGAGCAGAGCACACAGAGCAGTCCAGCGGCAACAAACAGCTCAAAATAACAGAGGGTCCCGCTGTACGAAGGATGAGGTGGGTCTTTTGATCACCCGGTGCTCAGGTGGGCGGGCTAGCAGGGAGAGCGGGCCAGGTGTGCTCAATCGGCCGGCAGGGACTCCTGGGACATTGAGTCCCTGCACTTGCTCCCAGTCCTGCTCGGCCCTTTCTGCGCCCTGGGTAGTCCTTGGCACTTCACAAGTCTTGGCAGCGAAGCGGGTCCAGCGAAGCGGGAAAGGCAAGGTGTTGAAGGAAGAAATCCGGAGTTTGGTGAGCAGAGCACACAGAGCAGTCCAGCGGCAACAAACAGCTCAAAAAAACAGAGGGTCCCGCTGTACGAAGGATGAGGTGGGTCTTTTGATCACCCGGTGCTCAGGTGGACGGGGCTAGCAGGGAGAGCGGGCCAGGTGTGCTCAATCGGCCGGCAGGGACTCCTGGGACATTGAGTCCCTGCACTTGCTCGCAGCCCTGCTCGGCCCTTTCTGCGCCCTGGGTAGTCCTTGGCACTTCACAAGTCTTGGCAGCGAAGCGGGTCCCGCGAAGCGGGAACCGCGAGGTGTTGAAGGAAGAAATCCGGAGTTTGGTGAGCAGAGCACACAGAGCAGTCCAGCGGCAACAAACAGCTCAAAAAAAACCAGAGGGTAACTATATAAGGCCTGAAACCTATGATTTTCTAAATGAATATATATATATATATAACCCAAATCCTTCGTCAATAAAAACGTCATCAATGTACCTTACCCAATACAACACATGTTCATTAAAAGTGGTAGCATATATCACCTTGAGGACCTGCTCCTCCCACCAGCCAACATACAAGCATGCATAGCTGGGGGAGAAGCAAGCCCCCATAACAACACCACGTTTCTGCAAATAAATATCATTGCCAAATAAAAATTAATTCTTATGCAGACACCATGAGATTAGACATAAAAGCATCTTATTATGCTGGTAAAATTCAATTGGTCTAAAATCTAAAAAGTAATGTATAGCCTTTAAACCCGTTGAATGCTCTATACCTGTGTATAAGGATTAAATGTCCAACGCAGTAAAAAGTAAATTGTCTGACCATTCAATCCCTTGTACCTTTCTTAAAAAAACACCAGTGTCCTTCACATAACTGGGCAATCTTTTGACAAAACCTGAAAGGAAAAAGTCCACATATTGTGTGATGGTTTTACCTAGAGTAGACTGTTTATGGCCGATATAATGGGCCTGCCTGGAACCGGTGTAGTCTTTTTATGAACTTTAGGGATGAAATAGATTTTGGCTTTTACCAGATGTTCTATATTCATAAATTTAAATTCTTCCATTGAAATCACCCCTTCTCTCTTCCAGGCCATAAGTTCCTTTTTTAGAATCTGTCTTGCCACATTATGAGGCTCATTAGGATGGCGGACGGAAGTGCGACCGCCGTCCTGGATTAGGCAGAAAATGCCTTTTCAGTGTCCGCCTGCCGCCGTCACTCCGTCCGCCATATTAGGATTGTAAACACTGTCAAAAATCCGTGCGCGACGGAAGAGGACACACCGCTGCGGAACTACACCCGACCCCGCGGAGGACGTAAGCAATCCAGAGACACCGCCGTACGGACTGACGTCACCGACCGTCCTCCAAATCACGATCGTAGAAAACACACATCAAACCGCTGCGGAAAAACAACCTGCCTGAACACGGCGGATTCCCCACAGCGAAGAAACCACACATTGCAGAGATACCCACCACAAGCAGCTCGCCCACATGGATCCAGCGCTACGTGCATTTCCGATACTCTTCGTGCTCCACCACCAGCAAGTCATGGACCATCATTGACGATGACGAAGGTACGCAACACACCATTTGCTGTCGGAAGGGGAGTACCTGCCAGGGCTGTGACGTTGGGAGGGGGAGTGATCGCACAAATATATCCTCAATTGAAGTACACAAGCAGGAATGACAACGACAAACCACTACACATGAGTGACTTGCTTTAATAAACATAATAGGGGTATAATCTCTGAGTATGCAAGAGAATAGGCACTGGGTACAACAGAGCAGGTACATCAGAGGCAGTACATGAGAGGGGCTAGGTGCATCAACAGTCCATTGCACAGAGCAGGTACATCAGAGGCAGAACATGAGAGGGGCTAGGTGCATCAACAGTCCATTGCACAGAGCAGGTACATCAGAGGCAGCACATGAGAGGGCAGAATGCAGTATCAGAACAGCAACATGGCATTGTGGCCAACAGAGCAGGTACATCAGAGGCAGCACATGAGAGGGGCTAGGTGCATCAACAGTCCATTGCACAGAGCAGGTGCATCAGAGGCAGCACACGAGAGAGCAGAATGCAGTATCAGAACAGCAACAGGGCATTGTGGCCAACAGAGTAGGTACATCAGAGTCAGCACATGAGAGGGGCTAGGTGCATCAACAGTCCATTGCACAGAACAGGTACATCAGAGGCAGCACATGAGAGGGCAGAATGCAGTATCAGAACAGCAACAGGGCATTGTGGCCAACAGAGCAGGTACATCAGAGGCAGCATATGAGAGGGGCTAGGTGCATCAACAGTTCATTGCACAGAGCAGGTACATCAGAGGCAGCACATGAGAGGGGCTAAGTGCATCAACAATCCATTGCACAGAGCATGTACATCAGCGGCAGCACATGAGAGGGGCTAGGTGCATCAGCAGTCCATTGCACAGAACAGGTACATCAGAGGCACCACAAGTACGTGGTTCAAGCTACCCGTCCCAAGGACAACAACAATGCAAGGCTGGTTACAATGGACAATCTACACACCAAGTCAAATGACATGTGAGTGAAGGGAAATGCACCTCACATCACGGAAGCTGGTGGACTGCCTGAACTACTCGCCTCTGACACACTGCTAGCACCAGAAACAGGAGTGTGAGACACAGCCACAGCTCTAGTGACTGACACATGAGCCATCGACCCAGACACACTGCCAGCACCAGAAACAGGAGTGTGAGACACAGCCACAGCTCTAGTGACTGACACATGAGCCATCGACCCAGACACACTGTCAGCATCAGAAACAGGAGTGTGGGACACAGCCACAGCTCTAGTGACTGACACATGAGTCATCGATCTAGACACACTGCTAGCACCAGAAATAGGAGTGTGAGACACAGCCACAGCTCTAGTGACTGACACATGAGCCATCGACCCAGACACACTGCCAGCACCAGAAACAGGAGTGTGAGACACAGCCACAGCTCCAGTTATTGACACATGAGCCATAGACCCAGACACACTGCCAGCACCAGAAACAGGAGAGGGCACAACTGAGACAGTGCCACTACATGATGCATGACAGCAAACAACAGACACAGTGCCACTATCTGACAACTGAGAGTGAACTTCTGCTGCGCCACTGGGAACACCGAAATGATGAGCCACAGGGCTGTATGGGCCCGGAGGCAGGGTGGCTCTGGGAGCTGGGGATAGCTGAACTGGAGCGACATCGGGGTGGTCAGGTGTCAATGGTGTGTGTCTACATTTCTTAGGGATATGTGAGGGCACCCTGGACATGACAGGACTGGCAAGCGGTGCGGACTCAAATGAAATATCACCCACCAAAGGTGGAGCATCTGCTGGTGGGGGTCTGCTCTCTGGGGACGTGCTGTACCCTGCTTGTCGTTTGCTGTGTGCCTGTCTTCTGGCCTCTGCATCATGTGTAATGGGGGATGCAACAACAGGGTGCTCCTTCCTCTGCTTCTGACGGGCGTGGATGGGAGTTGAGATATGGGGGGACTCCACCGCGGAGACATCTGTTTTTCGTTCCTTCGACAACATCAGCCTCAGTGCAGCCAGGGGTTATGTATGCCTGTCCTTGATGGAGCTAGTGTGTATGGGAGAAGCCTTGTCCCTTGGATGTGCCTTGGCCGTAGGAAGAGTCTTGTCTCTGGACTTTCCCTGATCCCTGGACGGTGCCCTGTCCCTGGGTGCAGACTTGTCCTTTGTAGTGTACCTGTCTCTAGAAGCGACCTTGTCCGTGGGAGTGTCCCTGCTCTTGGGAGATGCCCCTTCCTTTGTAGTGTGCCTGTCCCTGGGAGTGTCCCTGCTCTTTGGAGGTAGCCTTGCCTTTGTAGTGTCCTTGTCCTTGGGAGTGTCCCTGCTCTTTGGAGTCACCCCTTCATTAGTAGTGTCCTTGTCCTTGGGAGTGTCCCTGCTCTTTTGAGGTGTCTTTGCCTTTGTAGTGTCCTTGTCCCTGCTCTTGGGAGTAGCCCCTTCCTTAGTAGTGTCCTTGTCCTTGGGAGTGTCCCTGCTCTTTTGAGGTGGCTCTGCCTTTGTAGTGTCCTTGTCCAAGGGAGTGTCCCTGGACTTGGGAGGTTCCCTTGCATTGGAAGTACCTTTTGAGTGGGATGCCTGTGTAGCATGTGAAGCCATTTCCCCCAACACACCTTGGGGATCCTGTGTGTGAACTCCAGTGTAGCTCACGTAACACATTCTCCTGTCCTAGGGGATGGTGTCTATGCCCTCCGTGCCCTGCCGTGCTGCCTGTGGCTGCTTCTAGTGCAATAACCTGTAAAAGAGTCCTGGTCAGAAAATTCACTCCCCCCTGAGACATCAAGTGGTGTAGATGGGGGAACAGAAGTAGCACCCTGTCTATGCGACTGTACAATGGCAGAAGACACAGTGTTTGCCAATGACTGAACTGTTCTGTGTAGACCATCAACATCACCATGCATCCCCTCCATGAATGCCACCACCTGCCCCAACTTCCTATCCTGGTCTTGGAATGCATTGATCATGTTGGTCTGCCCTACACACAGCTGTCGCAGCAGATCAACAGCCTCAGCACAAAGTGCACTTTGTGTCACCGGGGCAGGGGCAGCGGTGCCTGCACCGAAGGCCACTCTGCTCCCCCTACTCTGGCGAGCACGAGCAGTACTTGGTGCAGTTGGCGGCAGTGTGGGACCTGTGTGCTGTGTCCCAACCAAAGGTGTTGATTGCCCACTCCCTGTCTGTGACAACAGTGCTGACTCACCAACACTGTCGGAAGATGAGGACGATGGTGTTTCCACATGTGAGTCCTCAAGAACGGTCCTGTCCCCCTCTCCGGGGCTGCCCTCTTCTGTGATCTCTGATCCGGATGCATTGCCACCACTCATCTCCGTTGTCTGTGGGTCAGTGCCCTCTGCCAAAGCTGAAATAGAGAGAAAAGAGGTGTAAGTAAGTGCCACACTCACATACTGAAGGTCAACAAATCTCTAATTCCATTACAGACAAAGACCATGTAGCACCCATAATGCACATGTCCCATCCCTACCAGTCATCATCCCATCAAAGAACCGGTGGTGGCTGTGAAACATGTACATCATACGAACAGGGCATGTGCCTGTAGATCTGCACACATGTCATGCCATGGGACCACAGACCTCAACGGCATGTCCTGAAACCCTCAACTACTAAGCAAGTGGCCTGTCCACCTGGCGGACATGGATGCCAACGCTCACTCCGCTAATGGCACCAACATGGTATTTCAGCAAAACATATGCACCACGGAAGTCACTACTGTGTCTGAGCACCAATACATGCATTGCACTCACAAGTAACATACACATACAGTCTGCTTACCGCTAGTTTTCTGTTGATCCCCACTCAGCCGGGCGGACAGGTCAGGATGCGTCACAGCAATGATACGGTGCATAAGAGGGGTCATGGTGCGTCGGGCCAGACGTGAAGATATTGGAATCATCCCCAGTGTCATCTCCGCAACATTCTTGCTAAGCCTGGATATGTCGTCTCAGCGCTTGTGGCAGTGTGTGTGTCGTCTATTGCATACCCCCACTGCAGGTACATCACATGCTATGGTCCTCCACACGGCCTTGCGAAGGTGCAGCTTTACCTACCATGATGGGAGACAAGAGGGTAACGTAAGTGGACAGTATGACATGCACAAACATCTTAGAAACACGTATCTACATGCAGCAATGCTCTGCACAACACATGTGAAGGTCCCACAGCACACCGCCAGGCTTGCAGAAGACAGGAGCCACTGACCACCTCATGGCCAACAACATGTACACCACTGCACTTACCACATGTCGGGGTGCTCCGTACAGCCGTTTATACTGGCTGAGCACACCGGCTACAAGAACATCTAGTTCCGCTGCGGTGAAGGGACGAGACCGGATCTCTCGCACTCTCTGCATGGCAAGGTCCTGGACTGTGGCACTACAGCAGCAGTTGTTGGTCAGCTCAGCAGCAGCAGGTCGAGGTGATGGTCAAAGGCAGCAGTCGTTGGTCAGCTCAGCAGCAGCAGATCGAGGTTATGGTCAAAGGCAGCACGGCACGGCGGTGGGTGACCGGCCTGGACCGGCAGTGGGTGACAGGCCTGGCACGGCGGTAGGTGACCGGCCTGGCATGGCGGTGGGTGACTGGCTTGGGACAGCGGTGGGTGTCCGGCCTGGGCCGGCTGGCCTATGGTGGATTATGCAATGTGACTGTAAGGGGGGTCATGAACTGCCATTTGGAATTTCATAATCACAAGTATGTGTTGGCCGGCACCTCCCCCGCGGAATGCGTGCACCGCCATGGCGGCGCCACTGATTGTATATTTTCAAAAGATGCACCGTCGCAGAAGCGCGCGCATGCGGTTGCCGATGTGTGACCGTGACGGTCCGTGCACATGTAACCAATGGGAAGAGGTAACGCAGGGCGCATATGCGCAATCGAAAATAGCGGAAGCCGTGCACCGCCATAGCGACGGCACTGATTGTATATTTTCAAATGATTCACCGTCGCGGTAGTCCGCACATGCGTTATGAGGGGTGTGACCGAGATGGTACTTGGCCAAACAGCATATGTCATGCACTATATCATGGTCAACGTTCATCTACTGTGTAGGTGGAAGCCGTCCACACATGGCATATGTACACACACTACATGTCTCCGCACACATGTAATGCTGATAGTTGTACATGTGTGTTAGGACATGTACCGAATGCTGCAAGAATTAGGATGTGCACTGCAAGAATTAGGATGTGCAGTCAATGGCCTCCAGGCTGGTGTGGAGTGCAAAAAAACGATGGATTTGGGCCCAGATCTTTTGACTGGGTTGAATGTGTGACATTGATCCACATTCGGTCCATCACCTGTTTTGTTTGCAATTGCCGCCATAAGTGCGCTGGGGATGCCCAGACATGGGTAACAGGCACTCCACACCACTGGAGTCAAGCTAGCCGGGCTGATGAGAGGTGTTACCTCGAAACCGGTCCGGTCCTCGGATGCTTGATTCCGTTCTGGGAAGGACATGGCTTTTGTAGTTCGGACTGGACTGTTCCCATGGGGCACAGGGTCAGAGCTGATTTGCATATCGCCATTGTCTAACCCAGGGTGGTGTGGAGTGCAAAAAAATGATGGATTTGGGCCCAGATCTTTTGACTGGGTTGAATGTGTGACATTGATCCACATTCGGTCCATCACCTGTTTTGTTTGCAATTGCCGCCATAAGTGCGCTGGGGATGCCCAGACGTGGGTCCCAGGCACTCCACACCACTGGAGTCAAGCTAGCCGGGCTGATGAGAGGTGTTACCTCGAAACCGGTCCGGTCCTCGGATGCTTGATTCCGTTCTGGGAAGGACATGGCTTTTGTAGTTCGGACTGGACTGTTCCCATGGGGCACAGGGTCAGAGCTGATTTGCATATCGCCATTGTCTAACCCAGGGTGGTGTGGAGTGCAAAAAAACGATGGATTTGGGCCCAGATCTTTTGACTGGGTTGAATGTGTGACATTGATCCACATTCGGTCCATCACCTGTTTTGTTTGCAATTGCCGCCATAAGTGCGCTGGGGATGCCCAGACGTGGGTCCCAGGCACTCCACACCACTGGAGTCAAGCTAGCCGGGCTGATGAGAGGTGTTACCTCGAAACCGGTCCGGTCCTCGGATGCTTGATTCCATTCTGGGAAGGACAAGGCTTTTGTAGCTCGGACTGGACTGTTCCCATGGGGCACAGGGTCAGAGCTGATTTGCATATCGCCATTGTCTAACCCAGGGTGGTGTGGAGTGCAAAAAAACGGTGGATTTGGGCCCAGATCTTTTGACTGGGTTGAATGTGTGACATTGATCCACATTCGGTCCATCACCTGTTTTGTTTGCAATTGCCGCCATAAGTGCGCTGGGGATGCCCAGACGTGGGTCCCAGGCACTCCACACCACTGGAGTCAAGCTAGCCAGGCTGATGAGAGGTGTTACCTCGAAAGCGGTCCGGTCCTCGGATGCTTGATCCCGTTCTGGGAAGGACATGGCTTTTGTAGTTCGGACTGGACTGTTCCCATGGGGCACAGGGTCAGAGCTGATTTGCATATCGCCATTGTCTAACCCAGGGTGGTGTGGAGTGCAAAAAAACGATGGATTTGGGCCCAGATCTTTTGACTGGGTTGAATGTGTGACATTGATCCACATTCGGTCCATCACCTGTTTTGTTTGCAATGTGTGTTTTTCGCATCCTCTTTTTTTCATGTGTGTTCATACTGTTGAACTTGCCAGTGGTTAACTATGGCCATTGATGTGCACCCAATTTGCAACACATATGCATGTCGACGTGTTGACGTCTTGTTTTTCCGTACACACGTTTCAACTTATACACATCTACACAGTACATCAAGGCTGTCTGACCACATTCAGAATCTGTTGTCAGTGTGTGGTTTGTGTGTGCAAGTAACAATGGTGGGGGTACACATGCATTCTGTGTATGCGTATGTGTGTTGCCTCTTGTGTGACCATGCATGTCATGTGAGGATGCTCACCATTGTAGGTGTGGCAATTGGTGCATGAAGACAAGGAGTGTGTGTTCCATTATCATATTGTGTGTGCACGTGCATGTGTGTCTGTGGTGACGCTTGACCACATTTGGGTCCTTAGGCATATCTTGTTGGCAGTTCTTTTGACATGTGTGTGCGTTACATTGGACATGTTTGCACACATCATGTTGTTAGTGGCTGCACATTGTTTTTATACTAATCTGTATTGTATGTCATTTTAGACATGTCACACATATGATAATTGTCGGCAACATTTCTCAATTTAATTGTTTTGGTCTACATGTGATAGAGTTGCACAGCTATGCGTTGTTGGTAAATTGACATCTACTACCATCTACTCCCACACAGGAGGGCTCCAAATGTGCATCGCCCATACACTGTGCTGGAGGACATGGTTGACGAGGAGGTGATCAGAAAATTCTGGCTTGATCGACGTAGATTGCTGGAGCTTGTAAACCAATTGTCTCCTCATCTGCAGCCACGAAGAACATATCCTGGTTCCATTACACCCACAGCAAAGGTGATGGCGGCACTTCACTTCTTTGCAACTGGCACCTTCCAGTACACAGTTGGACATGCCGGGGGGATGTCACAATCCATGTTCAGCATGGTACTGCGGGATGTTCTGAAAGCCATGATGATTTACAAGGATGATTACATCCATTTTCCACGGGCGGCAGAGTTGGCAGCAGTCAAAGCAGACTTCTATGCACTGGCACAGATACCACACATAGTGGGTTCCATTGATGGCACCCATATCGGTCTCATTCCACCCCAGGCACGTGAGCCTGTATATCGCAATCAGAAGCACTATCATTCGATCAACCTGCAGGTGGTGTGCCTGGCTGACAACATCATATCCCATGTGTGTGCCAGATTTCCAGGCTCCGCACATGACTCCCACATCCTGCGGAGCAGCATTGTCCCCCAACTGATGGCTAATCTGCGTCCAGAACGTGCATGGCTTGTTGGTGAGTATGCTGTGGGGACAGTTGTGTTTTCTGTGTGGCATGGGGTACCCACCAATCCTGGTTGTGATATTTGTGTCCGTCATCCCCCCACATAGGCGACTCTGCGTACCCAAACCGACTGTGGCTGCTGAGTCCCATACGTAATCCAACTACAGCTGGTGAAATGTAATACAATGATGCCCATGGAAGCACGTAGAGTGATGGAACGTACTTTTGGACTGCTAAAGTCTAGGTTTCGCTGCCTGGATAAAACTGGAGGGGCCCTGCCTTACTCACCAGGCAAAGTATGCAAGATCGTGATTGCCTGCTGCAGGAGGATGTTGGCTCTGCTCGGCAATAAATTACACTACAGAAAATCGAGCAGGGAAGAGTGGAATAAACTTAAAAAGAAAGTAAGGGATCTAGTGACATATGCAAAAGAGGACAGCATAATTTGTGAAGATGAGTATAGATTCTTGATTAATGAATGTCCAAGGGTCCCGGCCCTTTACGGTTTACCCAAGGTACATAAGAGCATGGATGACCCTCCCATGCGTCCCACAGTTTCGGGAATAGACTCATTGACAGAACCTTTGAGCAAGTATGTAGACCATTTTATACGCCCTCTAGTTGAACAACTACCGTCTTATGTCAAAGACACTATGGATATGATATCAAAAGTGGAGGGAGTCAGCTTTAATGAAAACTGTCAATGGTTAGTGTGCTTAGATGTGGAATCTCTGTACACTAATATACCCCAGCAGGATACTGTGACAATGATGACGGAGATTCTTAGTGATGGGGAAGGAGACCTTTCTGCGCAGAATAAATTCATTATTGAATGTATTGAAATAATCCTAAAGAATAATCTGTTTCTCTTTAAGCAAGATTGGTTTTGCCAGACTAAGGGTACCAGCATGGGAGCCACATGTGCTCCCAGTCTGGCTTGCCTTTATGTAGGCAAATTTGAGGAGCGGCACATTTATAATGAACTAAGTCCCTTCTATGAGAACATAAAGCGATGGTCTAGATTCATAGATGATGTGTTCTTCATTTGGGAGGGAGACAAAGAAGACCTCAACAGTTTCCTACTGTGGTTGAACTGTGGAGATCCCAACCTAAAATTTACAGCTAGCAGAAGTCAAGTGGCAGTTGACTTTCTTGACATTAAGATAATAGCTAAAGAAGGGAAACTATGTGTGGATTTATATGTTAAACCATCTGACAGAAACACACTTCTGCACCACACTAGTTATCACCCCAAATGTCAGAAAGATGGGGTCCCGTTTAGTCAGTTCCTAAGAATAAGACGGAATTGTAGTGATAGACGCAGCTTCGAAATCCATGCAGAAGGGTTGAGACAAAAACTAATACAACATGGATATCCTAATAGATTAATTAAAGAGGCATACAAAAGGGCAAAATACTTTAATAGAGACAGCCTTTTTGAACCAAAGAATAAAAACACTCAAATAGCACAGGGTATTGTTATGGTGTCCAACTACAATGGAATGAGTTTTAAACTAAAAAATCTGATCAACAAACATTGGTCTATACTTAACAAATCTGGCAACATACCCAAAAAAAACCTACTTACGCATATAGGCGAAACAAAACGATCAGAAACCATTTAGTGCATACATATAAAGAACCTAGGATTGGCCACCAAATGAGTATAACGAGTGGAAGCACAATAAAAGGTAATCTACCATGTGGAAACTGTACTCATTGTAACAGTATGTTTAAATCTGAGAAGATAGAACTTAATGGGATCATACACTACATGAATGAGCACGTGAATTGCAGGAATGCAAATGGAGTGTACTTGATCATTTGTCCTTGCTCCAAGGGATACATTGGAGAAACAGGACGCGAAATGCGTTTGCGACAGACAGAACATAGATCAGCCCTAAAAAATCACAAAAAGAATGCGCCCCTGGTAGAACATTGGATTAATAGCAAACATGGATTAGAGGACTTAAATTGGTTCATTCTAGAAAAAATTAAACCTTCATTTAGAGGTGGCGACATGGAAAAGAAACGGAAACAAAGAGAGCAATTTTTTATGTCAAAATTTAAAAACTATCACCAAGGTCTAAATAGTAGGGAAGAGTGGGAAAGGATGATCAGATAACAATTAGCTAAGTGCTTAAAGTAATAATATTTGTATGTATCTGGATTAAGGCTCTGCAGTCCCACTAGATTTTTTTTTAAAAATGTGTTTCTTATAACAATAAGGTTTTGAGATTTCGATGTCTGTCGACATTTTGAACATTGTATATGTAGTAATGGAAGCAATGTAAATAGTATGAACAATGTTAATATAATTGATGTATCGTTTGTAAATATGATTTATGGCATAGCACTGATTTTGCATTATCGATACATAGACACTAAATATGCCCTTTGACTTATGAAAATCGCTGTATCTATGCATTACCATTCTTTTTATGTAGAACAATGTTAGACTATACAATCTATGTATAAGGTTCTTGATGCGTGGTAATATAGAGAATTCTGAAATGGTTAATTAGTATACTGTGGTATGGAAAAATAACTTCATATGTAGAAAATTGTTTTTGTATTGTATACACATGTTTGAAAAAGTTCACTAGTGAAGATCATGTGAATTGAATACACAGGGAACTGTGCTTGTCATTTATGAGACGTTATTGATCGTGCATTGCAAACCCGAAATTGAATCGAATAGTCTAAATATCACTGGCTGAGTCCAGAATGTGAGTGATTGAATTATTAACAACACTATCGTGCACTTTTGGGGTGCCTTGATTATTATAATACAACAATACCATCATTAAATGAATCTAGAACTAATAAAATGGCGGGCGGAAGTTAAAAATACATAAACATCCGGTGATGCGCACGCACGCTGGTGATTCACGTGATGCGGAAGCGCGATTACGAATATGAGAACGACAACCGATTATACAATCAATCAGTATAATTATTCAATTAAACAACTAGGCGGGGTATATACATAGGCGTGGTGAGGATCCCACAGTCATGCCATTAAGGAACCCAGGAGGTGGCCGTCGCGGACGATCACTCTTAAACGCCAGGTAAGGAATACGCCAACATGCTCAGGAGTACGATAATCAGTTTAGGCATGTATGAGCTTTTAGTTAGATATACAACCAGAACTATCTGCTTCGGAGCCTGTTATTAGAAAATGGTTTCAACGGTTCTTAAGTGTTAGACTTCGGAAATCTACCCCTAAATTATTATGGGCGGCAAGAAGCTTGTTTCTAATGAGTTGAGAAACTCTAGACGATCTAAATCCTATCCTTTAGTAATATGGGTATAGAGGGAGTAATAAGCCTGTCAATACACCCGGACTTTAAACTAAAAGTGAAGAGAGTTAGGGTGTAAAAACAGAAAGGGTTTATGAACACCGAGTTAGGATGTTTAGTTTTTTAAACAATAACGAAATGACGGATATATGTAGAAGGATTGATGAAACCTTTCTTTAACTGTAGGTGCATTTTTATTCATATACACCGAGGATTGAAAGGTGGCACCATAAAGATAAGGGCAAATGCGATATAATAGCCAAGGAGGAATCGTTTCCCCTCAGGAGCAAAAGTATCAAAGAACATGCCCCTGCATTAGAAAAATATCATTTGATGAAAATACTGATACAAACGTAAGTAGTCTAATAAGTTACCGTAATTGTAAATAAGAGTAACAGGGATGAGTATTTTTATCAATAGATGGCCAATATTTAAGAGCCTATCTATGCTGTTTTTAAATATAGGAGGATGTCCCGCTGAACCCCTGGAAGAAGGACCAAAAGTTTATTACTGGTCAACTTCGAATGATAACTTGAAAAATTTGAGATATACATTTTAAAGTAAAACTCACTTGATCTTGTCATGATACTTATAAAATCTAGATGAAGTATAGGTAAATCCGCATAGATCTTCCAAACATTAATTGTATGTATTTGTTTTCAGATTTGATGTTGTTTTAAATGTTGACCTGTCTTGAGGAAGGTGTTTACAAAATAAGAACAAGACACCGAAACAAGTCGACAAAATGACTTCTTTTTAAGTGTAACTTGTTTTTAATTTAACCCCTTTGATGCTCATGACGAGCTCAGCTCGTCATGAGGCACAGTTGAGCTGTGCTGATGACGAGCTGAGCTCGTCATGAAACCATAGTATTCAAGCAGGTTCAGCACAGGAGGGGAAAACACCTAGCAGCCAAAGTGATAATGGACATTGTGTGTTTTGTTAAATTCTGACAATTTTGGATATATCATGAATATTGTATTAATTGTATGAAAAATTATAAACGTAGGCGCTAAATGCCAGTTTTTTAAATAAAATCAAGGTAACATATGAAAATTTGTGTGTGGAGGTATATGCTTTAATGGTTTATGTAAACTGTATGAAAAGGTCTAGAGTCTATCTATAGTGAATAACACAGAAAGGAAAACTTTTTTGTTTATACTGTTTGTATTTCCCGGTCCTTTCTGGCATATGGGAAACTCTCTTCTTTGAAAAGATACCTGCTGCATGCTCCACAACCTGGCCTTGCGCAATGACATTGAACTGATAATGGACCCTGAAGACCAACAAGTTGCTTGGACTCCCATCTCACCCATGTCGACTGATGAGGATAGTGGTGAGGACGAAGGTGTGGACCAGAGGCGTCAGCTCATTGATTGCTATTTTCCTTGAATGTGAGTAACTACCTCTTGTGCAGGTTGACAATGCGTGATGTATGTTTGCTGGTGGAGTGTGGATGTGGTGTTTCTATGCTGCCTGTTCTGGTATGTTATGTTTGTATATGTGTGTGGTATATTGTGTACATGCAAAGCTCCATGATGTGTGTCCTTTGATACACAGAATTGGTGATGAGTGTTGTTTGTGGGATGTTGCAGTACAGTGTGTTGTTACGGGTGTGAATCAGTTTCCTGACGTGTGTTTGTTGTCTCTCATTATCCCTAGGTCACTCCCACAGAGTCATGATTCTCAACAACATAGATTCCTGCACCTGGTAACGTCTGAATCTAAGACAATCATGTGATTAAAACATGGAGACAACACATCATTGAGTGTTTACGTGAAATTTATTTACAGGTTGTGAATTGATGTTGGTGGATATTTACAAGTAAGTGTTGGGTGGGGGAGTGTGAGTTGAAGGTCATGGCAGATGTAAACACCATGGGGACACCACATTGGGAGATGTCCAGCTAGTCCAACAGACGTGTGCCAATACTTGGCATTGTGGGACAGGATAGTTGGCGGGTGAATGGCAGGCTCAGGCAAGGTTAAAGTCATTGGCAGCCCCTCTTGGAGCGGGTAGATGGTGCATTCCCACTGCTCTCACCTAGTTCCAGCCTTGGACAGCCCCTCCGTCTTGGAGCCGGAGCAGAGACAGCTGGGGGGGCAGGATGGTCAGGGGCCACATCCGTGTCCATGGGCATGGGTGGCGGTGGCGTTGGTGTTGGTGACCGTGGCCGCTGGGCACTTGGGTGAGGGGGGTGGTGGTGTGGTGCGGGATAACCAGTCCCTCCACAGTGCTGTTCGCTGGCCCATGAGTCCACTATTTGCCCTATGCTGGTATCAATGGACCGCAACATATTACTGTTCTCTTCTGAGTCTTGGTGGGCACGATCAGCCTGTGCCTGCGCCCGCTCATAGGAGGCCTGGACTCTGGCTAGGGATTCCAGTGTTTCTGCGCCAGGATGGGGTGGGTGTCCTTCTCCACCTCGCCGGTGAGAAGCACTCCTGGTTGTGAGCTGTGCCCTCACCTCTGTCCTTTTCCGTCCACTCTCCCTGCTTGGCTGGGATGTAGATGGCCCAGTGTCGTGCGATGGGTCAGGCAGGGTGGCAGAGGCAGGAGTGGTGGTGCTGGTGGTGGTGGTGGTGGCTGCACAGATCACTATGGCAGGTGTTGCTGGAGTGACACAGGCCAAGGTTGTGGGGGCAGGGATGTCCTGTGAGCCTGATGACCCTGGGAGTCTGCTTGGGCCCGCTTCGTCCTCTGCAATGGGATCGTCCCCAGAGAGTCCGTGCTGTGAGTGGGGCGACTGTTGCTGGCGGTTGCTGGTTTCACCAGTCAAGTTGCGATGGGACAGGATTTTTATGAACAATGCTGTGGACATGGCATTTTTTGTGCCAACATTACATATCACTAACCTCTCACACACCCCACCCACCACCACCCTCCCTGTGGACATGGGGGCCTGTTGGGAGTTGTATTGCTGGTCTCTCACACACCCCACCCACCACCACCCTCCCTGTGGACATGGTGGCCTGTTGGGAGTTATAGTACTAATCTCTCACACACCCCACCCACCACCACCCTGACTGTGGACATGGGGGCCTGTTGGGAGTTGTAGTGCTGTTCTCTCACACACCCCACCCACCACCACCCTCCCTGTGGAAATGGTGGCCTGTTGGGAGTTGTAGTACTAACCTCTCACACACCCCTCCCACCACCACCCTCCCTGTGGACATGGGGTCCTGGTGGGAGTCGTAGTGCTGGGTGCTTTCACAACATGCATGGCTGGAAAGGTATCAGGCAACATTTGTGTTTCGTCATGGTGGGTGCATTTGGGCACAGGCCTTCACATTTTGGTGACTATGTGGCCCACATGCATGGATTGGGGCCTAGGAGATGTGTCTTCTCAGTTGTGTAAGGCAGACCATGTCGGTGTGATAGTGGTGCTTGGTTTGTACTTACCAGCCTCTGCTCCCTCTTCGATTCCTTCCAGGCTCTCAGGGTGCAGTATGCCCAGCACCTTCTCCTCCCATTCTGCATACGGTAGGGGCTCCGGGGGTGTGCCACCGCCAGTGTGGTGTGCCCGCAGGTGGTTTTTTGCCCGGATGCCTTTGACCCTTGTCTTGAGGTCGTGCCACCGCCTCTGGATGTCGTGCTTTGTTCGTGGCACAGTCCCTGACGCATTCACTCGGTTGACTATCCTGTCCCACATGTGGTTTTTGGTTGCCAAGGTGGTCTGCTGGACTAGTGTGCCGAAAAGGTGTGGTTCGACACGGATGACTTCATCCACCATGACCTTCAACTTTGTGTCAGTGAATTTTGGATTTTTCTTTGGTGCCATGGTGTGTGATGTGCAAGGTGTGAGTGGAATGGGTTGGGATGTGCAGGTGTGTGGTGTGTAGGGATGGTGTGGTGGGTGTTTGTGTGGTGGGTGTGTTTGTGTGCAGGTTGTATGTGTAATTTTTGTGTGTCTGCTGTTCGTGGTGTTCAGCCTCTTGCTTACAGCTATGGTGTGATGCAAAGGATTGTGGTAGTGGGTGGGATCCATTTTATACTCTGTGTCGTGGTTGTGTCCCAATGGTTGTTGCCAGTCAGGTGCTAGGTGGGTGTGTTGACTTGAGTGGATTTTTAGATGCTTGGGGGGGTGTCATTCTGGCGTGTAATTGCTGTGGGTGTTTCAGGTGGGTGGGTGTCCTGTTTAGTGTGTTTTGTATTTACTTCCGTCAGCCATTTTGTAATCGGTTTGACTGAAGGGATGGTGTTCGTGTGGTCCTTCCGCTGGCATACTCTGTTTATCGTTGCATTGTTTCCGCTGCGGTCGTGGATGGAGGTAAGTTCCGTAGGACTGGCGGCGTTATCCTAATCGCGGGGCCAGACCCTCCGCAGGTATTGCGGTGTCTGTGCCTGTTCCCGCTGTCATGTTCGTCCGCGGCGGACGGTGTTTCTTTGGTTCCATCCGCTTGCGGCGGTCTCTGGTGTACTCCGTCCGCCATGGACGGTGTTTGATGTGGTCCGTCCGCCGCGGTCGGAGTTTCGTGACATTATTATCCTAATCGCACAGGCGGTTTATCCGCGGAACGGTCGGGAGTATTTTGGCCGCGTCCTTGGCGGACGGAACCCGTTTCCATCCACGATCCTAATCGGCTCCTTTGGTATGTGTGGACTTCTCATAGCATTCGCTGTCTTGCAAGTGTCTATTGGCTTCCACAATGTAATCCTTTTGGGGCCAGATGACTATATTTCCCCCTTTGTCCGATTTTGTTACAATAATCTCATGTTAGCTGCTCACCTTTTTTGTCAGCTTGGCATATTCAATTGCTTTCTTACTCTTATGCTGCTTTTTATGCCTTGCACGGTGGTACAGTTTGTTAATGTCTTCAATTAACCTCATGATAAATGTCTATTGCATCTTTTGGCATAATGGGTACGAATTTGGATGTGAAAGGACTGACCCCAGCTCCCAGCTCCCAGCTCCCAGCTGGGTGATATTCTCAGTCCGCAGCCCTTCCTGCATGGAGCACAGCTCTCTTTCCAAATCCATCCCCATAGTGGTTTCCTTATTCATGTGTTGTAAGTCATTATTATTATTATTATTATTATGTTTCTTATATAGCGCCTGAATCAACCCCCGAAGGGGTATCTCCGCGCTTGCCTTGGGAACCCGTCCTGGCTTTTCCCTGTGAGATAGCCCCTACAGGGCATCCCCAAGGTGAAAGCCAGGCATCCCGCCGCGGGGGGCCGTTGTGGAGATTAAGCAAGCTTAATGCCCAGAGTTGCAGAGTGTGAACCCATGATTAGGTCAGGCACCGAAGCGAGAATTATCGAGTCCATGGACATTGAAGGCTAATAAAAATGGGGGGTCCTAAAACATACTTTCCCCATTCATTTTCCCACTTGGAATTTATATACAGCTACAGCACAAACCAAAGACCACAAAACAGATTAAAATCCAATTTGTCAGAAAGCTATATCTTGGTCTTTTGGCACGGTGGCAAAGTTAAAGGGAAACATGGTCAGTGGAGCCAAATCTCCTGGCCCTTTACGCAGCTGCAGTGTAGGAAAAGCACTATACATTTACTCAACGAGGTAGCACTTACTGATTAGCCAGTACTCCAGTTGAGTAGAGGTATTACACAAAACGGTGGCATCTTTGTGGATAACTATGCAGGGCAGGATTCATTCTGGCATGAGGCTCCGGTCACAAAAATTAAACCTCAACAGGAAGCACTTACAGATATAGCTGGTGCCCGAGTTGAAGTTCAAATTCAGTAACGTTTTTAATCAACCCAAAACATTAGTGAGCACGGTCGAGGCTGGGCAAGTGTGCTTTAACCCCATATCTGCAGTCGAAAATTAGCTGTAATACTCGAGGGAGGTCTTTGCATCCATGAGTTTCTCAAGCACGATCCCCTTGTAGTTCCTATTGCCAGGAGGCTGCTTTCTCCTCACCTGCTGCCCTGCTCACTCTCTGACCCTTTACACAAAAGCCATGTGCACACGCATAGAAGCCCTGCACCACACACTAGCAGTATCAAACGTTTTTCCCGCCCTTTGCCAACTATGATGGACAGCTCACTCAAGGGACCTCGGCGCCTTTTGGCGCGGTGGCAAAGTTACAGGCACACATGGTCAGTGGAGACAAATCTTCTGGCCCTTTACGCAGCTGCAGTGTAGGAAAAGCACTATACATTTACACAATGAGGTAACACTTACTGATTAGCCAGTACTCCAGTTGAGAAGAGGTATTGCACAAAACGGTGGCATCTTCGTGGATAACTATGCAGGGCAGGATTCATTCTGGCACGAGGCTCCTGTCACAAAAATTAAACCTTAACGGGAAGCACTTAGAGATATAGCTGGTGCCCGAGTTGAAGTTCAAATTCAGTAACGTTTTAATTCAGCCCAAAGCATTAGTGAGCACGGTTGAGGCTGGGCAAGTGGGCTTTAACCCCATATCTGCCATTGTAAATTAGCTGCAATACTCGAGGGAGGTCTTTGCATCCATGAGTTTCTCGAGTGAGATCCCCTTGTAGTCCCTGTGGCCAGGAGGCTGCTTGCTCCTCATCTGCTGCCCTGCTCGCTCTCTGACCCTTTATACACAAGAGGCATGTTGACACGGATAGAAGCCCCGCACTACACACTAGCGGTATCAAACGTCTTCCAGCCCTTTCCCAACTATGATGGACATCTCACTCAAGGGACCTCGGCGCCTTTTGGCACGGTGGCAAATTTACAGGCACACATGGTCACTGGGGACAAATCATCTGGCCCTTTACGCAGCTGCAGTGTAGGAAAAGCACTATACATTTACCCAACGAGGTAGCACTTACTGATTAGGTAGTAGAAAGAACTCCAGTTAATTAGGTGCAAATCGCAAAAAAATCTGCGATTTCGCAGGAAAATCCGTGAATTCGCAGATTTGTTTGCGAATTCGCGGACCGCAGATACGCAAAATTCGCCCATAGCTGGTAATTAACGTTTCCTAAATGCACAGTCGCATTTAGGAAATGCTACATGCATCTCAAATAGAGAATCAAAATTTGTGATTCCCTAATTGCATTTGCAATTTAGGTAATTGCAACAAATTGCAATTACCTATATTGGGAATGCAAAAAGGTACATGCATCGGAAAAGGCATTTCTGCGAATCAGCCCATTTGCGACCGGTAAAATGCTTGATGCATGTGCCCCTAAATGCTTTATACGGATGAAGAGCTGATGCAGGGGAACTTGATCTTTTGCTTCCTCATTTCTTGCATAATCATCATAGAATGACATGGGTGTTGCTATGAGTGTTCCACGCAACACCCATGTCCACTGATGCGTTTCCAGATTTAAGAGCAATTATGAATCTGGAAGTACGTCAGAATACTATGCCACCCTAGGGGTGGCGTAGCTAGGTGCAACAAGGAGAACGTTTTTTATTTCTCCCCGTTTTTTGCCTCTTTCAAGGCATGCTGCATTTTAAAGCATGCATTAGAAGAGAAAATCACCTAAATTGATTGTTTTTGTGCAGGAAGGTGCCGTTCCTCCAAAAAAACAATCTCTCCTGCACCGGCGCATGGCAGCAGTGTGAGCACCAGCGCAGGGGGAAGCACAAAGATGAGACATATTGTTGTACATATGTCGCATCCCTGTGTATTTGTAAATGTAAATGAAATGTGTTATTGCAATAGCTTTTCGACTTTTGAAAATACAGCTTTATATATATAATTTGGCCTTCCATGTTTTCGCTAATCTATTTTCGTATAAAAATAATAATGTTTTGATGTTATTTCCGCAGTATTTTATTTAATGATACTATCAACTCATTTGTTCCAATAGGCCAGCTCACCTTCTCACGAGCAGTTGCTTTCAGGTCCTGTGTATTAATGAGGTCAAAACGATTACACTTGTGAGATTATACTCATTAAGCCTCGTCTGCAAATGTTCTGTCCATCATTCAAGGGTGCCTCCGTCACTGTTCAAAAGAACACATTCATAATTTGAAGAAACTGCCACACTCAGTTTTGTACCAACTGAAAAATTTAACATAATACTTCTCACTTTCATCTCTAAATAGTTTGATATAAATCACATGCTTAGCTCTCAATATTCAACGCGCAGCTGGTCCCCCAGAATGTGAAACTCCTGTTGGCCAAACGTGAAAATCAACAGTCTGAATTCTCTATCCAAAAATGCAGAACAGAGATGAGCAGTGAGTACGTTGGCTCATCTGTTTGTAAATTCGCCCATATGCATCTACTTCTGTCCTCATAGCTTGCCATATGGAACATGTATTCACTTACTAATCACGCTAGAGCGCGACAGTGATTTTAAGCAGTGTGAGGCCATGCTGTTCATAATATGAAAAGGTTATTATAACATTTACAAGGCTGTGTCATGCCCTTTGTGATTAATTTTATCTCAAGCAAAGGGTTAGGCAACACACCTCTATTTCGGTCACCAAAGTTCACTGTTTTACAGAAAGCAAAATTAGTGCATTGAAATAATCTCTCATTAGATAGATGCTCCTGTACATTTGTAAATGGAGTAATGAGATTAACCAGTTCATTTTGGCTATTCATGACACATACAGATCTGTTACATTTCACCACCTCTTATAGATACTGGGATTTCAAACTCTTTGTTGAGGTTTGGGTGGTGTCTAACAGACCAACCAGAGGAGGTGAGGTTTACACTCCAAATTATAGTGCAGAGACACCCTTAGAGCCAACGCAAGAACATAAAACTATGAAATATGCATTTTAAACCCTAAACCCTATAGGATTGCAAAGAAATCATGTTTTACTGGATTTGACGATAATGGTTATAGGTAAGTATGGGCGGAAAATCCGTTCCGCTCGCGGATTTTGCGGATTCTCGGTAAAT
The DNA here is from genome assembly GCF_964263255.1 of Lissotriton vulgaris. Taxonomy (NCBI): domain Eukaryota; kingdom Metazoa; phylum Chordata; class Amphibia; order Caudata; family Salamandridae; genus Lissotriton; species Lissotriton vulgaris. The sequence goes on from NC_141694.1 coordinate 529,380,251, forward strand.
TCGCAATCCGCGAGATTCGCAAATTTCCCGCAAAATCCGCAAATCCGCGAGCAGCGGATTTTATGGCTTGCTCGCACTGTTCGTGTGAGTTCGCGGCTTCCCAGTTCAACTTCGCGCCCCGCGAATAAGCGCTAAATTGCAGAAATACGATCTTAGCAAAACTGAAACTACTTACCAGGTTCAAAAGTTCAAGCTCATCATTAGTAGCCATTTCCTGTAGTGCTTCCTGAGGGGCCCCTCCAGAGTTCAGTTACCTACTTGCAACTATTATGTGACCCTGCTCTGACCCTCAGAATAGTTACACATATGCCACAAAGGTCCTGAATTACAGCTAAGGGAGACAAGCAGGAGCCAGGCTGGAAGTTCAAATCCAGTGACACATTAATCAGCCCCTAATTCATTATTGTCAGTTTGGGCAGGGCAGGTGTTGTAACTAATTTTGCAACAATGAAAGCACTTAGCAAGTGCAAAAGATCACTAATCAGGAAGCACTAAGGAAGCAGGTGCCAGCTAAAAAAATATTCTGTGACACATTAATCAGCCCCAAATTAATTCAGGTCACTTGAGGCAGGGAAGGTGTGCTTTGCTTTGCCACAATAATGTACACTGGACAACCAGAGGGTGCTGTGATGAAACAGAGGGTGGCATGGGTGGGCCAGAGGGTGGCATGAGTAGTCAGAGAGTGGCAGTGGTGACAGAGAGTGGCAGTGATGAAGAAGAGTGTCCCAAACAGGCTGGACACGTAGAAACAACAAGTTCGCAAAACTTGCGACCCGACAGGTAAGTTTGCGTTTGCGAAATTGTACAAAACCCTCGCGAACTGGCAGAAACCCGCGCGAACACAAAAAAAAATCTGCAAATTCGCGAGAATTCGCGGATTTTGCGGATTGCGAGTTCGCAAATCCGCAAAATTCGCGAACGCGAGATTCGCAAAATTCGCCCATGCTTAGTTATAGGTCACTGACAGAGATCTTTAAAAAGGAGAATGAGTGATTCATTAACCAATACCAATACCAATACCAATATTTCTTTATTTCGGTATTTCACCATAAAAGAACAGCAACAAGTATATACACGCAGATAAAAATGTAAGAGGAATAAAAACAATTCATCAAAGATAATATATAAGAATCTGTGTTGTATTTTAAGTTTCTAAATGCTTTCCTGCAATGTGTAGTGCCCAGGTTTTTGCACAACTGAAGCAGCCATCTACGTCTTGATGTTAGATAGCCCGTGAAAAAAGGACTTCACTCATCACACAAACTACATGCCGGAAACCCACTCGTACTTCCACCCCACTATTTATCTGTGAACGCACGCAGAAGGAGGCAGCCATGGCGAAATTGGGCATATAGTTTCCTTTCTAGTGCCGGGCGGATTTCATAAAGACATGCCTCCAGCCTACAGTTGTCTTTTACTTCCCAGAAAGAGTGAAGTAATAACTAAAAAGAAGCTTCTACTGAATTCAGGACACAACTGTTTATAGCCAGTCTTCAGAATGTTTGTTTAAGATGACAACCCTTTCTTGAAAGTGTTCTATGAAAAGACAAAAAGCTCAAGAAGTAAGTTTATTTAAATCTTCGGAAAGATGTTCCCGCTTGACTGTTGACCAAGGGGTCATTTTAAGTTTGCTCACCAACACACTGAGGGCCCGATTCACAGAACTAACTTAAGACAAAATCCTAAAGTTACTTCATTTTGGTATTCACGGAAGGCACTTACTCATCAAATACTTCATTTTAGTATTCACGGAAGGCACTTACACATCAATGAGTAAGTGCCTTCTGTGAATACCAAAATGAGTAAGTGTCTTTTGTGAATACCAAAATGGTAGTAAGTTTTACGATTTTGTCTTAAGTTAGTTCTGTGAATCGGGTCCACTCTTTTGAGATGAATGGTGTAGTCTAGCATGCAAAAGATACCAATATTCTTTCACACTCAAAAACATGTAGAATATGTGGCTGAAGGCCAATGTCCTGAAACAATGTCAATAAAACAAAAACAGAAATAGATCCTTTTAATAGCGTACTGTGAGAAAGTAAGTCTTTGGTTGACAGCGGTGTGAGCCTTGTTCAAGCAACAGCCACAGTTCCTTCCAGGATAAACACAAAAAGTCAATAGATTAACCAATGCTTAACTCTTGGTAGATTGGCACAAAAAGCAGTCAGGCTTTACTTAGAGGCAACGCATAAAATATTTATACAGCGCACAAACAGTAATAAAGAAAAACACAGCCTAATAAACATTCCACACCAATTTAAATTCAAGCATATAATTTGACACCAAGGTGACAAAAACACCAATCAAAAGAACTGAAGTTATGAATTTGTACATGTTTTCCTAAAATCTAGTGCCTAAAAGATCGCAGCAAATATCTTTTCTGCGCAAGACTGGATCAGAGTTGAAAAATATAGACAACCATGATGGAGTGAGGGTTGGATATAAGAAGTGGGTTGTGCCCGGTCAGAACTTACCTTCAGACTTGTAAGAAATGTTGAGAAAAATATTCTGAGAAGGTAAAGTTCAGCTGGGCAATGGTGCAGATGGTGTCTGAGGAGGGAGCATCATCTTCGGGGAGCCTGGGGTCAAATCCACAGTGTAGATTTCAATGTTCGGACTCAATCTATTTTTTGGAAGTTAAAAATCTCCAGTGGGATGAAACAGAGGTCTGTAGCCGAAGACAATTCCAAGGCTCAAATACCCCTTTAGCGAAGGACCACTGAACAGGATTTACTGCTACAGAGAAGAAGGTAGTGGTAGCAGTCGCGATGTAAGGCTGATCGTGATGCACCTTGTGTGGATGGATAATCAGATTGGTCTCTGTCTCCCCTCAGTTCTTAGAGCAGTTTTTAACCAGAAAAGCTCTAAGTCCTCCGTTTTGGAGTTTGACTATCTGGGCTCTTTTAGCACCACAATCATGGGTCCAGGACTGGTGGAACACCACTTCGGGATTCAGGACTCACTATATTTGGGTCCATGTGCAGATTCAAGAAGATGAGAGCTTTTTGTGTCCGTCTGGCTATGAACAAGAGGCCAACAAACTAGCCCTTGGAGTTACTCTGGTAGTCCTGGGTTCAGGGTAAACTCCGGAGTTCAACAGCAAAGATGGCCTCTGAGGGTTCCATGCAGAAAAGCAGCCCTTCTAGGTACAACAAAGCAGGTTTGCAGAGTGGACAGCAGGTCAGAGCAGCAGGGAATGCTATGATAGTCCTTCTGCTGGTTCCATGAGTGAAGTGACAAGGTGGAGAGATGTCCAATATTTATTCCTGGTGCTCTTTCTCTGGAAGGTGGGAGAAGCTTCTAGAAAGTCTCCTTGAAGTGATGAAATTTCCTGGCTCCAAGCTGGCTACAGTGACAATGTAAAGGTGATAGGACTTTTGTGTAAAGGCCGAGCACAGCCTATTAAGATGCAACTGGGGCTGTGCTCAGTTTCATCCCGCATCCTGCAACCATATGACCCATTCAGGCACTCCTAATCCCTGTTTTGTTTAACTGCATGGGAGGAATTCACAAAGTTTAACTGTCAGTTACACACAGTCATGAGACCCAAGACACAATGAAGGCACAAAGGTTCGAAGGGCAGGAAAATACCAACTTTCCAAAAGTCCCATTATCACAATTGAAATTAATCATTTGACTTTACCATTAAAGAGAATTTTTCATTACAATTTCATGGATACCAACATGAACTGGCTACCTGGTCCAAATCAAAAGTTATACCTATGAAATGTAATAAGACAAAAAAATGTTATCTCATGGGACAGGTAAGCCTAAAATACTTAAATGTACATGTCCAAACGTTTAATTACAATGCATTCTGACCTACTTGCATGTAAAAAAAGGTGTAATTGGCAGTTTAAAACTGCTTTCCACCTGCAATAACAGGCCTGGGACATGGTTTTAATGTGCTGCTTAAGTGTGTGGCACAAAAAGCGTTGCTGGGCCACTAGTAAAATTTACTTTACAGGCCCAGGGTGTAAGGTATACCACACTACAAGGGACTTACAAGTAAATTAAATATGCCAAACAGGTGTTAGACAATTCTACCATGTTTAGGGTAGTGAGCCCAATCACACTAACACTGGTTAGCAGTAGTACAGTGCACAGGGTAAGGTCAACAAACATTAATTCCAGTAATAAATTGGAGGTAAGCAGGCAAAACGTTCAGGGGAAGACTGACAATAAGGTTGACAGGACTAACACATATGTTACAATAGAAACCATACTTTGAATTCTGGTCTGAAGCGCCTAGCAAATGCAGTGCCAAACCCACTAACATATCAATGTTGCTTTTAAATAATGCAAGGGTAATGCACATTATGAAATGCAACATTTGTTACAAATTCTTTGCAAATTCCTATGAGAAGAACTACCATATTCAGTAGATTGACTGTTCTAAAATGTCTATACTAATTATAACAATTAACCAGGAAAGAGAAAGGGATTTCCTTGACTTGCGTACATGAGAGACACTGGCTAAAAACATGGTTATCAATAGTGCAGCAAGTTGTGCACAAAGTAGTGTTTTCACTGTACAGTGCTTTTGCATTAGAAACCAATATTAGACACTATTAGCTAAGCTGCTTTTCAGTTACCCAGTCCAGCTTGGCATCACAATAATGGTTCACAAGGATTGCTCTGTCAAATGTCTCTAGTTCAAAGGTATAGGACACTGCGATGCAGTGCATACATAAAGGTAGTGCCTGTATATTGCCTCTGTATAGACACTATTACAATAACAAACTACGTAAGGCATATGTTAAAGACAATTATTCATCTGTTTTACAATGTACTGTGAGATACTGATCATAGAGGCGTTTGCTTTAGGTGGCAGAGATATGCCTGTGGTTAATTGCAAATTATCTGTGCAGTCCTCACATAGATGTGCTATCTCTCAATCTATTCATTGTTCAGACATCAGGCTCCTAATCTAGGCCCTAAAGTGACATCACTGCAGTACAAGAGCTACAAGTAATCCTCTTTTAAAATTGCCACCAACCCTGTGTTTAGTGCCTGAGCCCACACATGAAATAAATTGAAAATCTCTTCATGCAATATATGAGTCGAATGTTACTTAAAAGTTCAATGAATGTCCTAAGTCATTTTGGCACTGAAAAACATCCGAAAGCATATGTAGGTAATTGATCAAATTAACTAATTTTAAGAGCTTCCCTCTATTTTGTGCAGGCCAAGATAAACTGCAGTTCAGACAGAGGAAGTACAGACTGGGTGTGAGTGTTTGATTGGTTCAGATTCTCCGTCCATCACACCCCCATTTGTACCGCTTTGTTCGCCATAAGTTGGTAGGGTATGCTCAGACGTGAGTCCCTTGTTCACTTTGCCACTGGATTCAAGCAAGCATGAGTGAAGACGGCTGTAATGCCAGAAACCGGTCCTAGGAAGCTTGAATCCGGTCCAGGGAAGACATGGCTTGGCAGTTCGGGCTGGACTGTTCCCATGAGGCACAGGGTCAGACTGATTTGCATATGGCCATGTCTGAGCTGGAGTGGCAGAGTGGGCTAAAGAACGGTGATGGATTAAACCCAGATCTGTTTACTGGGTGTGAGTGTTTGATTGGTTCAGATGATGCTCCGTCAATCACCACCCCCTTTTGTACCACTTTGTTCGCCATAAGTTGACAGGGTATGCTCAGACGTGAGTCCCTTGCTCACTTTGCCACTGGATTCAAGCAAGCCTGGCTGAAGACGGCTGTAATGCCAGAAACCGGTCCTAGTAAGCTTGAATCCGGTCCAGGGAAGGCATGGCTTGGCAGTTCGGGTTTGGACAGTTCCCATGAGGCACAGGGTAAGACTGATTTGCATATGGCCATGTCTGAACTGGGATGGCAGAGTAGGCTAAAGAACGGTGATGGATTAAACCCAGATCTGTTGACTTGGTGTGAGTGTTTGACTGGTTCAGATGCTCTGTCCATCACCACCCCCTTTTGTACCGAGTACTCCATACACAGCAGAGTAAAATGTGCAAACCAGTGACACCAATGTGTATATTATTTCCATGAAGGAACAGAAGTCATTCAAGGTATTCACCTTAGCCCATATTATACAGTAGATCAGAAGTGACAACTTACCTAATAGGCCCATATCTAACAATGCATTGAATTCCCATGTCTCTCCCTATGCTAGGCATGGCAAAGTACTTGGACTGGGTACTTGGGACAATGATATGGGATGATGTATGTTTCTGTTTAGCATTGCATGTTCTCCTATTGTGAGAAATGGGGTTATTAGCTGATGGGCGTGAATGCTGACCTCAAATAATAATCACAATCCTTGTCAGGGGACCAAAGTCATTTTGGTAAATGTAACTTCAACTCCCTGGTAGCTGTGGTACAGAGCATATAAGGTTAACTTAGAGGGAACGTGAAAGGTATTTTAATAAATAAAAGTACACCAAAGCATCAAATAGTGAATAAGTAGAAACGGAGCAGAGTCATTAAGTTTTTTTAAGTTTAAAGTTCTAAACAATGTAAAAGTAATTAAGGGCCAAATGCAGTCATCAGGTTGGACTTGACTGGGACAAGGATACACTTTAAGGGTAACTGTGATGGGGAGTGGGTTGGAAACAGGGCCCAGGTTGTCCTAGTGAAAGGTTTTACCTGTGGACTTAGTCCCTGGAATGGAAGTTAACATATCCTTCCTAAGTAGGGCAAGGTAGCTGGCTGTGGCCGAAGAGGAGCCCATGTCATGGACCGACGCTTCAGGACGTCTCTCAGAAAAGATGCTGGGGTTTGGCAGGAAAACTCACAGAGGAAGACATTTGAATTTAATGTCTGACAGGATACTATTCCCTCCTTTGCCAAATGAAGATTTCTAATTTCAGACTTAATGGCTGAATTGATTAAACAGTTGCACTCCCTTTTTTCTTTGTTGTAAAGAACAATACTTTTCTGAAAAACTAAACAGTTAATTCCGAGGTTTGGGTCTTGAGGATTATCACCTTCTGTCCTTGAGGTGATTAGCTGAATAACTATGTAAATGTAAATGTGTTTGAATTTATATAGCGCCTCCTACCCAGAGGCCTCGTAGCGCTGTATTGATGCTGCTGTGGAACCCTTCCTGGCTTTCCTGTGAGATGTCCACTCCTGGGCACCCCCAAGGTGAAGCCAGGCATCCAAGAGCTGCTGGGGCCATTGTGGAGATTAAGCAAGCTGTTGCCCAGAGTGACAGAGTGGGACTCATGATTAGACTAGGTACCGAGGTGAGAATTATCAGGTCCGGGGAGAATTAGTCCAAGAGCCGCCGAGGCGGGAATTAAACCCTGGTCCTGGGCCAGACCTCTGCATCAGGGTCTGCTGCTCTAACCATTGAGCCACGCTAAGGAGTGCACTTCACTCGGGAAGAGCCAGATCAAAAGCACTGTGGGGCGAGCGTTTCGCTTTAATAATGAGTTCACATAGTAAATGAATTTCAACAATGCGTTTATTTACCTGATATTTCAATTGTGCAGTATCCGTTTTTTTCTTCATTGTAATCTTGTTCATATCGCGATTATATGTTAATACATCTTTAGTGCATGTGTATAACAACTGTTGCTTCACAGATATTTCACATAGCCCCAATGCATTTCGGGACCAGTCCTCCGTCAGGGGGTAATCCCTGCAATAGAAACGAGGTGTGTGTAAATCCAAAAGCTTGTCGAATGCGCAAGAAAACGTAAAGAAAAATGTTCAAGAATAGTGGTGAAAAAAATATGACACTGAAAAGGTGTTCTACACCCCTTCAGTGTTGAAAATTAATAATAGACATGTGCAAAAGAATGTGAGATTAAACGGTCCAAAGAAGTTGTGGTGAAGTGTAAAGCTGATTAGGGAGAAAGAGCATGTTAAAAAGGGTGCATAAAATTATAAAAATAATAGAAAAACTGGTTTAGTGCTGATGTTACGCATTTAACTAGTTGCAAAGCTTAGAAGGGAGCATGAAGTGTCTGAAACCTGTGAAATATAGACACAGGTACAAATGAAGTAACCCAGATAAATCGTGAGTACGCCGACTACAAGTAACTATAATGTGCACGTGGAGTAATGCCAAAGTGACTGAATAAAATGTGTGATGTTAATGTGGCTAAACACCGGTAATAGCCTCCCAACTAGTTAAAGCTAATACTCAAACTATAAACATTGTGCGTCTAAATATATCGGAACCTGTAAAGCTGGTACAGTTGAACGCCGTGGTAGATTCGCTTTGTGAATGCAGAGCCTAACGTGCCCCAGAACTAAGGGGCCGATCAGGATAGCGGTTTTTCCGCATCCTCGGGGCCGGCGGAAGCCACCGCCGGCCCCGAGGATGCGGAAAAACCGCAGCGGACTGACCAAGGACCCACCGCCACATTAGGATGGCTGGTGGGTCCTGGTTTCCGTCCGCAGCTTTTCCGCCGCGGTTGGCTTACAACCGCGGCGGAAAAGCTCTAATATGGTGACGGTGTCTCTCAGACACCGTCCACCATATTAGGATGGCCAGTGAATTATGCTTTTCCGCGGCGCGTTTCCCGCCGTGGAAAAGCATACGGAACTTCACTGCGGGGGCCCGTTGCGGGCCCCCTAGGTGAAGGGGGGGTGGGGGGTGCACATGGGGGGTACCTATGGTACCCCCCTGCATTTGCATGCAGAAAGCGGCAGGCACCGCACGGTGCCTGCCTCTTTCTGCATGCAAAAGCAATGCGTGCATTTTTAACATTGCCGCGGGTGCAGCTTGAAGCTGCACCCGCCGCAATGTTAAAAATAGAGGATGTGACCGCCAGGGTGGCGGTCACATCCTAATTGCACAGGAGGGAACTCCGCATGCCATGCGGAGGTTCCCTCCTGCTCTGGGGTCGCGGACGGACGCAAGTCCGTCCGCGATCCTGATCGGCCCCTAAATGTGGTTAGTTTCCGGTAGTGAGCTGATGTTAGTGGAAAAGGGACTGAAAGACAATACCTAGGCAACCTAATGGACCGGGAAGAGTAAACTAATGGCTCCGAGCGAGTGCAAGAGAATTCTGACTCTTAGCGAGCAACATCAATTTTCACAAAAACGTGCATCGTAAAAAAGACGTACCCAGAAAATCTTAACATATCAAATAAAAACTGGGAAGGCAAGCTCTATGAATGTGAAGACAAAGGTGGCAATTATGGAAAATGTGAATGGTACTATGGATAGGCAAATAAAGTTCTAAAATGGTAAAGACTGTCTCACAATCACACAAAAAATAGCTCAGTATCAGTCTTTCATAGTGTGTAATCACCAAGAGATTTGAAATGCAGCAAATGGTAGGGATGGTCATTATACAAGTTATAAACCATAACTAATTATCAAAGTAAATACCGAAATGAAGTTCAGAAGTGCTAAAGACAGTGTTACAGTCATAAAAACAACTACATTCCAGTCATTCCAGTCTTTCGTTTAACCTCTTTGAGTGCAGTGAATCCAGTCTATGTATCCAATATATTTCTCGCTGCAGCAAGAATTTTTTATTGTCTCTTCCTTCACGCTCTGTTATCTCTTCTAATACTGTATATCGTAGTGGACTGATATTATGATTCATCTCTGAAAAGTGAATGGCTACGGTTGATTTGAGATTCCTTGTCCGTATATTACTTTTGTGTTCTGTCAGACAAGTTTTAATCTTTCGTTCTATTTTACCCACATAGACCAACCTGCATGGGCATTTGAGCAGGTATATTAAGTTGCTCATGCTGCATGTCGGGTTGACTTTTAATTTAATGGGGGTCCCTTGAGTTGGATGTGTCAATGTGGTGCCTTTGATAACACTGTTGTAATTTCCACAATTAGGACATGGGACTATACCCTTGATTGTTGAGTTTGGTATGTTAGATTTTTCATTGAGTAGGTGTTTCAAATTTCTGGTACGTTGGTAAGCAGAAATTGGAACACTCCCTTAAAATCACTTTCTGACTGCAGTAATGGCCAGAACTTGAGAATGGTGTTTTTAATTTTGGTACTCCAAATGGAGAATTTAGACACAAATACTGGTCTTTCCTCGTTAGTGCCTGTCAGTGTTTTGGTTTTTAATTGCTGTGCTCTCTCTTTCAACGCCACTCTATTTTCTGCTTCCTGTAAGATGGATGTGGAAAATCCTTTTTTTTCGAATTTTGCTTTGATCTTTTCACTGTTTTCCTTGTTTAATGCGTCAGTTGACAAAATACGTTTAGCTTTGAGAAGTTGTGAGTAAGGAAGATGCTTTTTTAAACTAATTTGATGGAAACTTTAGAAATGTAGATCATTATTTCGGTTGGTTGGCTTGATGCACACTGAGGTAACTAGTTCATTGTGTAGTAACTGAATGTCAACGTCCAGGTAAGCAATTGTTTCTCTGTTGATGGTGTGGGTAAATTGAATTCTTTCATCAATGGTGTTAAGGTGACTCTATATATACTGTAGTATGTCACCAAGTTGTCTTTCCAGATGGTTTCAGATAAAATGTTTTCCAGGTCAAAACGGTGCTTAAAGGGGTTCACATATGCTGGTGCTGCACGGTTGCCCATGGCAACTCCAGATAGTTGAGTGTAATATCTTCCCTTCCATACGAAATAACTGTGATAGACAGTGAATTGCATGAGCTCCATAAGGAACACTTGTAAATCTGTGTTTTTGTTGCTGTTGACTGGAAAAGATTCCAAAGCTTGCTGTCCCAACTTCAGATTTAGTCATTTTTTGAAGCTCAGATTCTTCTAGTGGGACAACACTTCAATTTGCAGCTGATGAGGGCTACACGAGGCCAGATACATTCTCTATGAGGTGGTGCTGAATCAGATTTTCTGCTGCAGAAAAGAGCATATTGGGAGCAATGAGAATTCTTGGCAAATCAGCAACCCATGTTGGATAGACTTGGCAGGTTAGTCATAAGAAAGGACTCTTGCAGCTTGTTATGTCCCGGTATCCCAAACCTGAGGTCCATCTTATGACCACTAGATTCCACCTCTTTTCTATGATACGAAGGGTAGCTCTGCTATTTTATACGGAGCTGATTTATGGGGGTATATGGACCTATCATCTTTGGTAAAAGTCCAAAACAAATTTATGCGTAAACTGGTAGGACTTCCCCAATCCGCCCTGACCAAACCATTCTGTCTGGACTTGGGTTGTAAACCTATCAATGAGATGGCTCAATATCGGCTAGTAGCTCTGTGGAGACACATTTGGACGTCCCCAGATTTAAGCCTCTTTGCCAGGGAATTAGAGGAAGTAAGATCAGCTTGGGGGTCCAGTAGTATACCCTGGCTGCGTGAAGTTAAACTAATCTTGGAAGACATGGGTTTTAACCAGCTGTGGGCCTTCCCAGGGTCCACTATCTTTCCCTCCAAGAAAGACTACAAAGCACTATATTGGGCCTTTGTTTGATGAGAGTCTGTTATTAGCTCAGATGCTACTAGCCTAACAGGTAGATTCCTGTCTCACAAACTGGATCCCTCCTATGAGATTTACTGGGACGTCATTACTAAGTCACTTGATAAAAAACGGTACCATCAGTTTCGAGTTGGGTCTCTGCCTTTAAGGTCTTTTACCAAGAAGTGGTCCCCCCTTCAACTGATTCCTGCCCTTGGTGTAATCTCCACAAGGAGAGTGCTGGTCATTTTTTATTTGCATGCCCTGCCTATCACGCACCAAGAAACAAATGGATTAGGCCTATTTGCCGCCATCTTAAAGTTCGAGGGAGTGCTGAGGCCTTGTGGGCGTTACGTACTACCACCTCAGAAGTGGTAGTCGTAGGTGTGGCCAAATACCTGTGGTGGGCATGGGCGTGGGTTATAATAGCCAGACATTTGCAGGCATCTTGATCTTATTTTTTTTTAATGGTTTTAAAATATGAGGTCTTTATTATACTGTTTAATTCTTTATTAACGATGAAATGTTCTATGTAATTATGATGATCTTAACATATTTCTTTCTATTGTATGTTTAATACTCCTTTGCTATATTATGTATTTTATGATGTAAAAATCGCAATAAAGACTTTAAAACCTGAGTACAAAAGGGAGAGCAGGTCCAATAATGAGGGTTCTTCTCAGGTCATTGACAGTGTAGGAAAGTAGATCTGCTTCTATGGTTACCTCCACTTTTTGCTTAATATAATGCTGTGTATGAGTAGTCGGACTGGAATCCTGATAATTAGGTCCCCAGTCTCTCTGATTTCTCCTGTAAATTGTTATGAAAGTACTTAGGTACATCTCAGATTAGATACTGGGGTACCCTTATCAGTCACTAGTATATGGTACTAAGGTACCCATGGCACCCAGAGGTCACCCATAGGCTGAAGGATGTATTATGCCACCTGTGAGAGACCATTCACACTATCTCTACAGGCCCACCATTGCAGCTTGTGTAAGCTGGTGCTAGCACCACGTACACAAGATATAGGCTTTCTATATCTAAGATCCTGCTAATCTGGACCCCAGTCTCTCTGCTTTCACCCCTAAATCGTTAAGGTAAGCACTTAGGTACATCCTAGATTGCATACTGGGGTACCCTTATCAGTCCATAGTATATGTTACTAAGGTAATAAGTACCCCAGAGGTCTACCATTGGCTGAAGCATGTATTATGCTACCATGAGAGACCATTCAAACTATCTCTACAGCCCTGTCATTGCATCCTGTGTAAGCTGGTGCTAGCACCACTTACAAAAGATACATGTTTCCTATATCTAAGGTCACTGCACTTTAAACCTATAAGTCACCCATACAGCAAGCCTTTTCTATCCTGAAGGCAGGGTGCTTGGGTCTAAGTGTGAGGGTGCCCCTGCATGAGCAGGACACCCCTACAGCTTCAGAGTCCATTCTCTCGGGTTGTAAGTGAGACAGTCATATAATATATAGAGGGGCACTGTGACATTGTGGGATGACCATCTCGAAACTGGCTGTAACGATCCCTGTTGTGTTTGGTGGAGAAGTGTGGCTCAGGGGTTAGAGGTGGCAGACCCGGAAGCTGAGATCGGCCCTGGACCAGGGTTCAATTCCCCGCCTCGACGGGGCTTGGGCTCAATAATTCCACAGACTCGATAATTCTCGCTCCGGTGCCTACTCGACTCACGGGTTCACACTCTGTGACTCTGGGCAATAGCTTGCTTAATCTCCACAACGGCCCCTCGCGGCGGGATGCCTGGCTTTCACCTTGTGGATACCCTGCCGGGGTTATCTCACAGGGGAATACCAGGACAGGTTCCCTAAGCAAGCGCTTAGATGCCTGCGATGTGGGTGGTTTGTGCTATATAAATACCTGTACATTTACATTTACATTTACATTTGGTATCAAACATGTTGGAATCATACCCCCACACCGTACACTGTGTGGGAGGTATGATTCCAAGCACTATGAAGGCCCTATATTAGGCCATCAGTGATCCCCGTACCAGTCTTCTAGACCCAGACATCAAAACATGGCTGCTGTGACCTAAGACACAATTCTTTCCCCCTGCTGCTGATCCAAGCACGAGCAGGAGAAGGCAGAACAATGGGCATCCTGTCACAGGGAGGTATGATCACCTTCCAGACAGGGTTTAGTGTATTGGGGCAGGGTGGGAGTGCTTGCAGGTGCCACATAGTCTTTGTGCAGGGCACATTTGTTGCCCTCCATACATAGTCCTATTATCAATGGACAGAGGCTCCTGTGGGCACTTAATGAAGTAATCTCAATCTATATGAGCACAATGGCCATATATTGCGTTATAGTGATATTGGAGAGAGAAGGAAGCAAATACAACTCCGATTTGTTTCTGAATCAAAAATATTTAACTCATCTTTGAAATGAAATACTGTTACAAAGTAATACATTTGAACATATAGTTCTGAGTTAAAGCAGTCCCAGTGAAAAACGGATCCTAGAAAATTAGTGACATATATGTGAAATATATACAAGGTTTCCAATGCTTCATATAAACGACCATTGACATATATATGTACAGTGTACAGCTCTAGATACAGTGATCAGTGCTGGTAAACAATGGTTCGTTTTAGCAACTTGTCAAACAGACAAGCAATGGAAACCTTGTATATATTTCACATATATGTCACTAATTTTCAAATGTATTACTTTGTAACAGTATTTCATTTCAAGGATTATATAAATATTTTTTATTCAAAAACAAATCAGAGGTGTATTTGCTTCCAGCTTTCTCCAATATCACTATAACCCAATATATTGCCATTGTGCTCATATACATTGAGATTACTTCATTAGGTGTCCACAGGAGCCTCTGTCTTTTGATAATAAGTTTATTACCTTGGTTCCGCGTGAGTAGGGTTCCCTTGTTCCGGTCCTACTCCATACATAGTCCAGCTCAAACCAGTTTAGGGAGCTGCTGGCTCCTGCTCTGGCGCATAACGGGACACATGACAGGGGAGTATCCTCCTCCTTGCCCAGACCCTCCTGAGGGAGGGACCCCTGCATCATTCCAATTCTTTCCTTAGGGTACTTAAGGGCTTACCTAAGGGTGGGTCCCGAGATTCGGTGTGGGACACAATATAATTGAGACACCACTTAAACTTCGACAGTCTGGGCACTCTGGACAATGCTGGACTTCACTCTGGGCATCAAGGCAGCAACTGGGAAAACTCCTGCTGCTCCTGATCTCTTTGCCCTGCTTGTCTGCTGCAATATCAATGGCAGTGCTCCATACATCAACCTGTCCAGGGCCTGTGGACATCGAAGACACCAGAAGGAATCTCCTTTGAAGTGAAGGAGTAACTTCCCTGCATCTACAGGCACCGCAACTAAGCAGACCGGTCTGCTGATCCTGGGCTCCTACAGACTCCGGAAGGCTCAGAAGCACAGGTGGTGGTGTTTCATATCCCTCAATGCCTTCTGTGTCCTCTCACCAACTTTGAGGCCAGTATCCCTGATCAGAGCTGAAGGAACCGAACCCCTGTACACTGTGTTGACTTGCAGTTGCAAAGACTTGTTGGATTCCTTCCACCAAGATCTTTGGGCTCCAGTTAGCCCCAACCTCAAGCATATCCAGTGACAGAATCTTTGATCACACTGCATTGCTTGCACTGTGGGACTGCTTCTTTATTAGCTGCTCGAGGTCCTCTTGTGACTCCAGTGCCTCTGGCCTGTGAGTCCTGTCATTTGAATTATTTTGGGCTCCCCTGGTTGCTTGGGGCTCACCCTGACCCACCTGCTTGTGGTGAGTCTCCTGGACCTTGCTGGTCCTGACATTGCTCTGTCTTCTATTTCCACGTTGTTTACAGTTGCCTAGGCTTGTCGATGCTCACGCCAGACACCCACCACATAACTCTCGACATCCAACTTGGGATAGCTCATGTACATCTTCCACAGCACCACATGGTCCACACAGCTGCATTTCCAAGGTCACAGTCAACTCTTTTACAGCACGCGACATCGGTGAGCATTCATCTTCCGTGCCTCCTGGTCACTTACAAGTGGCATGGATTCTGTCCTCTCTGCTTTCAGGTACTTCTTGACTTGAATCCACTTTTGGGATCCACCGGACACTTTCACCTTCTCCAGCAGCTGCCCTTTCCTGTAGTCCTCCAATGGATTCGATTGTGGTTTCTGACACTACTTCACAGATATGCACCCGGCTCCCCTGGGCAGGTATCCTGGTTCCTAAGGTATCAAAAGTGGGAGTGTCTCTCAAACTTTTTTTTCCACAGGGTTTCTTCAGGGTCCACTCAGAATGGTCCTTCCTATTTAAAATTGTAACCAGACTTACACGTTGATTTGTACATAGAACGTAATCGTGTTCCTACACTGCACACAACTTCTGTATGGCTCCTAGATACTCACCTTGGGTGGTTCCTTGGGTCCCCGCACTTCTACGTCCTCTGATTATTGTCTTGACTTGAGTCGTAGTACACATACCACTATTTTAGTATATGGTTTTGTCTCCCCATGGCGACCATTGTGTATTCTGTGCTACTTACCTGTTTTTATTAAAAAGTATTGTGTGCATTGTGTTTATTTTCGGCTAGGAGATATCTGTATGTATTAGTGAGTGTTTTATAATAAATACATATTTTTATAAATACAATATTCTTTTTTACTTAATCTATACCTATGAGATTGAGTTCTAGTAAAACAGGCTGCTTCAAACTCTTTCTGGACTAAGCCTGAAGGCTGCTTTCCATAGCTACCACTTAGAAAGCGTTCTAAGTCAAGGCCATGCCCGCAGACACTGCATGCAGTATTGGCAATTCACCCCTACCGCAGGCCTTACAGCCCTCAGGTAGGTTGAGCTATACTACATGTGAAGACATATCTGCATGAGCGGTTATGCCCCTGCACTAGTCAGCTCTATGGTTGCCAGAACAAGTGCACAGGGAAGGCATTTTAAGTACATGTGCTGGACACGGGTGAAATTGAGTTCCCCAGCTACATGATGTCTTCACTGAAAATAGGTATATTTAGCATCAAACAACTCATATTAATAAATCCATACTGATGCCAGTGTTAGATTTATTAATACGTGAACACAGAGGGCACCTTAGAGGTGCACCCTGAAAACCTACCAGCTACTGGTGTGCTGACTGCCTGGTTTATGCCAGCCTGCCACCAGAGGCAAGTTTCTACCCAGAGGGTGAGGGCATTTCTTCTGAGCAGGTTAGAAACAAAGCCTACTCAGGCGAAGTGTGCTTACACCCCACCAAAGGATGACCTGGAGATTAGCATTTCAATCAGGGAAGCTTCAAAGATCCCACTGCTTTTGTTATGCAAATCTTTCTTCCCTTACAGGAGAGGAAGCTGACCCCCTTTGTCCAAAGCCCATTGGCATGTGGACAGGTGGGGAAATTTGCTAGTCAGATAGGCATCTCTATCCTCAGGCTAGTACCACCCCTATGGTGGGCTACCTGAAGTGGAGGTGACTTTTCAAAGTTAGCCATCTTATTGATGGTAACCTTAGGAACTCAGGGACCGGAAGTGGTTATATAGGTGGCGTAGTGACTCTCAGGGTTGGTAGCCCATTGGCTGGTACACTACAATCCCCTAAAGCCCCATAGGTCAATATTTAAGGGAGCCCCTGGTACTGTGGTAAATAGTTTACCGTATACTCTTTTTGCCATATAATCTACAGAAGAATAGCTCAATAAAATGAGAGGCAGAGTCCGGGGTGTCTGAGTCTTACGGGCTTTTAATCATAAAGAATGACTAAATGACTCGAGTCAATGGAGATCTTGTCCATCAATACAAGGGTTCGGGTATGCAATGATGGCAGGAAAAGATGTCAACGATTTATTCACAGTACATGACATATATAGTAAAATGACACAATAGTATTGAATACAGTAGGCGTGACAAGTGAAATGTATATGATAAGAACACATGTGCGTAGCAAAAAGGCGTGAATATGGGTGTGCACAGAGGCGTGAACTAGAAACGTCACAGAAAAGCGTCATAAGTGGGTGGATGCTTGGAGAATTCTTGCAGAGTCAGCTGAAACCTATGGCCTGGATGCGCGCGCAGCTAATATGACGTATGATTGACGTGCAACGGGAGGAAGCTAAGAGTCTGACTTTTAACACTATTAGAAGAGACAGTAGTCTGGCATGTCAGATCGACCTGTCCCTAAACATATCTGATATCTAGTATTTGGAGGATGTTTAATCTAGAGGAAAAGGTCTCTTGGGCAGAGGCTACTCTATACTGAATGTTGAGTGCGTGCATAGGTGTCTGCGTGTCTACGTGCGGAGCCATGGGCCTACCATGGTAACGGGAACTGTAAATTACTTGCACGGAGACAGGGTGACTTGCTCTTTGCTCTGCAGCCGGGGATATGTTTTCGTATTTCACTAGACAGGAATGTGTTTTCGAGGAGCTGAGCTGGCTATGCTGATAACTTGAAGGCAAAATACTGTTTTTGGCAGGCAGGCCAGGCCGAGCCGGGCACCGCTCGGTTGGCAGGAAGTAAGGTAGAGGTCAGGGATGCGTCTCCATGCTGCAGCTTTCAGAGGCAGAGGCAGAAGTGACTTAAAGACAGAAATCAGGGCCTAGCTCGACAGAGCCAGGAAAACGTGAAAAGTGCACCACATAAAGACGGTGGCACAGCATACTTAGGAACAGAATTATCGATCCATTCATGGTGGATCTGATAGAGGACATGTTAACGTTGGACGCAAATGTATTTGCGTCTTCAGATTCGGTTGTGGAGGGAAATTACATGTACTTGAAGTGTGTACATGGAGCCGTTGGGGTCTACGTTAGGGGACACAATTGACCATAAAAATTCCAATTACCTCATTCCCTCCTTGTCCCCTACGGACCCTTCATGATATGTCGATGTTCATGAGACCATCAATCTGTTCGTATAACATCATTTGATCTTCTTTCTTTTTTCTGGAATGGGAACGTGCACTTGAATGGGGAACACAAGCTGTGGCGCACAAGCCGCAAATCGCTGGCCCACATTGCAG
This sequence comes from Lissotriton vulgaris, assembly GCF_964263255.1. Classification (NCBI taxonomy): domain Eukaryota; kingdom Metazoa; phylum Chordata; class Amphibia; order Caudata; family Salamandridae; genus Lissotriton; species Lissotriton vulgaris. The sequence continues at coordinate 529,398,635 of NC_141694.1, forward strand.
ACATAGACAACAACTGAATACTATGGCCAATATGATTCCTAGGAATGACAGTAGCTTCCATCCCCAGGCTGTTACTACACTCCAGAGCCAACCGGACCAAGTCCAGGAGCCTGGATTCTGGTGTATCAGATGGGCTATTTCATGAAGTCGGGTGATGGCTTTATAGACTGATGGCGCATTATTTGGAATAAATACGCAGCAACTGGATCCGATGACTCTACAAGCCCCGCCCCTATCGGCCAGGATGACGTCAAGGACAAGGCGGTTCTGAAGAACAACAAGTCTCATAGCAGACTGCTCCTCTGTTAAGTTGCCCAAAGCTGAAGTAGTCTCATTCACTACTGCTTCTAATATTCTGGTTAATTTGCGTATCAGTTTACTATTGGAGACAGTTCCTAGATAGGGAAAGAATCCTTTATTAAAATCGGTATATTGTTCCCATGCAGTTTCAGTCTGATCAACTATGGGGAGGTCTCTTTTGTGCCTAACAATATTAAGGCGGGAATTCCTGTGATAGTCAGATGGGGCTAGAAATACTGGTGGTAATAAGAATGCAATGAAACAGGTACCATCCCAGTCTGGAGGTAAACGGACATAAGCTGTCTGGCCACAAATAAAATAGGAGTGTCGGGAAGCTTTGAATGTAGACTTGCCTTGATCACTGAATTCGACCACAGTAGTACAGTCACTGTGACCTAGATGTACTGAACCATTCTTTCTGACAAATAATACACCTTTTGCTGGTAGGACTGATATGGATGGCAAGTCTGGACTGGTTTCTGACTGAACATTTAGAATCATGAGGTTAAGTGTAAAATTGCCTAATCCATATACTTCGTTTTCTAGATCTGTCCCTGTCATTTGTGGAAGACCTTCTTCGTTCGGGAAACATGCTTTGTTCATGACTGTGTTCAGATTTCCCCATATCCAATTGCCTTGGGAAACCTTAGAGTCAGTGTCTACAGAAGATATTAAACTAAACCAGGCACCACAGGAACCATTATGTGTAAACGGGTAAGGAAAAAGAGGCAGAGCTCCCTTGTAGTTCTGGTAGGGAGGGAGTCGGCCACATATCCAACAATTAGTGGCATTGTTGATCTGGTGAGAATGGTGTAACATACGAATGAATGTATTGTTGCGCAGCGCAAGTCAATAAGATAACTCGTGTGGGGGTAGAGCACTAAACGTGTGCTCGACAGTGTTATTTGAAAAGAAATGTGCAAGAGGAAAATACATATAAAGCATCCAACTTATAGCAACAACCGTAAGACTCAGAAAAAACATAATAAGTAATGTGCAGACGCATCTGCTCCGGAGACCTTTACAATATTTTCGTTTCTTGATCTCCTGACTATCTCTCTCTCTATTTGGGTCTAACTTGTACATTGTCAGAACTGCCTAACCGCTTCACCCAGGGGGGGACTTAAACAATTAAACTGTCTGACTTACTAGACCTCAACTTTAGCCTGTACTCCTCTTGGAGAGTTTTCTCTCGAAAGGGAAGTTTGGTATCAGTCACTGGGACGTGGGAGTCCTGGGATTCAGATTTTGGCGGAAGTCCATAATGTCTTTTCACGTGACTTGAGTGGAGCCAGCCCTTACGGCCCTCCACCTTAACGGCAGTCCTTGTAGTCAGTAGAACAAGCTTCGGCTCCTTCCAGCGGGGCTCCAACGGACTCTTCCGATCAAAGTTGCGGATGTAGACAAGGTCCCCAGGGACGATCTCGTGTGGCTTCACCTCGGTATTGTCTGGGAAGGCTGCCGCGACCTGTGAACGACATGATTGTAGTGCAGACATCAAGGAAGCAAGGTAATCTGTCAGCATAGTACTATCAACATCTGTAATCTTTCGCGGCAGAGGCGTCTCCCACATATTAGGAGGTCTACCGAAGACCACCTCATACGGAGATAGCCCTGTCCTAGAGTGAGCTACCATTCTCATATAAAAGAGTGCAACTGGCAATGCTACTATCCAATCTACTCCCTTCTCTTTACACACTTTTGCAAGGCGAGTTTTCAGAGTCTGATTGTGCCGCTCCACGAGACCTGCTGCCTCAGGATGCCGGACACAGTGAAACTTCCACTGGTACCCCAATAGAAGAGAGACCTGCTTCATAAGTTCGGACGAGAATGGCTGACCGTTATCTGAATACACGACACGGGGCAAACCGTATCGAGGGAAAAATTCACGAACCAACTGCTTGGCAGTGGTCGGGGCAGCGTAATCTGGGACGGGATATGCTTCTGTCCATCGGGATAGGGCACAAACAACTACGAGGACATACTTAAATCCTCGGCATCTGTCCATCTGGATATAATCCATCTGGAGGACTTCAAAAGCATAGTCGGGAGGATGGAATCCACCTTGCTCTACGGGAATCCCTTTTCCTGGATTGAACTGACAACAGATCATGCAGGTACGCACTTTCTGTTTCGCTGCTGCTCGTAAATGCTTGTTGAACCAAAGGTTCTGTACACTGTCTAACATGGCTTTTTCTCCTAGATGTGCTGGACTATGTGCTGTGTTAATGATAACTTGAACCATAGAGTCGGGGAGGAACCATGTGGTCTTTCCTCTCGTCATCCATCCTTGGTCTGTCTGGACCCCTCCTTGTTCAGTCCATTTCTTTATTTCGTCTGGAGTGGCATGTGTCTGTATGTCAATGACATCTTGTGTGGGGTCCCTGACTGTCATACTATGTGTCAGTGAGGATACATCAGTCTTTGTCATGTCAGTCGTTTGGGTTTCAGTCAGTGCTGTATGTTTCGCTATTCGGTCTGCAAAGTCATTACCCTGAGAAATCTTGTCTGTGACTTTTGTATGTGCCTTGCACTTCATGATAGCTATAGCTGTAGGAAGATGTATTGCTTCTAACAGAGCTTGAATGAAGGGGCCATGTTGTATCTTAGCTCCGTGAGAGGTCAAGAAACCTCTTTCTTGCCAGAGTACACCGAAGTCGTGAACGACTCCGAATGCATAACGGGAATCTGTGTATATGTTTACTTTCTGGTTCTTGGCTCGTATACAGGCTTGGGTCAGAGCAATGAGCTCTGCTGCTTGGGCTGACAGGGTGCCAATACGATGTGTTTCAATGACTCCAGTTTCAGTGGTCACTGCATACGCGGCCACTAACTCTCCTGTACTTGTTCTTAAACATGAACCATCCACATAAAGTGTCAGGTCTGGATCTGGTAACGCGACATCTGTCAAGTCTTGTCTGGGTTTGGTAACTGTGTCAACTACCTCTACGCAGTCATGTGGAGTAGGATCTGCAGTGCTCGATGGTAAAAGTGTAGCAGGATTCAGTGTATTACAGCGTCTGATTTCTATGTGTGGCTGGAATAACGTCAATTCATAACCTGTCAGTCGTGCTATAGTCAAGTGTTGAGTCTGTGTTCTGTTTAAAAGAACCTCTACAGAATGTGGAACTTGTACTGTCAGTTGATGTCCTAATACAATGGAGTCGCTTTGTCTGATTGCTAGAGCTGTAGCTGCAACTGACTTTAAGCACGCAGGCAGGGCCTGTGCTACTGGGTCCAATGTACTTGAAAAATAGGCACACGGTTTGTGTTTGTCTGCTTGTACCTGTGTGAGAACCGACAACGCTGTGCCATCGCGTTCTGTAATGAAAAGTGTAAAAGGTTTGGTGTAACAAGGTGTCGCTAAAACTGGTGCTTGACATAAGGCTTTCTTTAATTCGTCAAAAGCTTGTGTATGTTCCTGAGTCCAAGGGAGAACAGTCGAAGACGCTGCCTCCTGTGTTGTCAACTGTATGAGTGGTTTAGCTAGAAATGCATATTGTGGAATCCATTGTCTGCAATAAGAAGTGAGTCCAATAAAGGCTCGTACTTCTTTCTGTGTCTTGGGTTGCGGAAGATGTGCAATTAACTGAATTCGTTCAGGTGTCAGCTGCCTACCCCACTTGGTCAGTAAGTGCCCAAGGTACACCACTTGCTGAGCACAGAATTGTAGCTTCGAAGGAGACACCTTGTGTCCCTTGTCCGCCAAGAATAGTAAAACTGTCAGTGAGGCTCGTTCACATTCTGGTTCACTACGGGCGGTGATCAATAGATCATCGACGTACTGGAGTAGGGCAGTGTTAACAGGCATGTGAATACTGTCAAGTTGTCTTTTCAATGCTTGGCTGTAGATGCTGGGGCTTTCTGTAAATCCTTGAGGTGCGCGTGCAAATTTGAAACTTCGGCCATTTAAACAGAATCCGAAAAGATATTGGCTTTCCGGGTCAATAGGAACACTAAAGAAGGCGTTCTTGAGGTCAATTACAGTAAAGAACGTCGCTTCAGAATCAATAGCTGTCAATAGGGATGAAATGTCTGGGACCACGGGATATTGTGGTATAATGCATTTATTCAATTCTCGTAAATCGATAACTAATCGATAAACTGGAGGTGCATTTGGATCAGTTCGTTTAAGAATTGGGATGATAGGGGAATTACAAACATTTGAGTCGGTTTCTACAACCACTCCTTGTGCAATGAGCTCGTCAATGATTTTCAGTAAAGCCACTACAGCATCTTGTGGTAACTTGTATTGTCGGATACGTGGTAGTACTACTCCTGGCTTGAGTGTGACACGGTATGGAGTAATGTGCATACAACCTACATCAGTGGGGCCTTGTGCCCATAAATGTGCAGGAACATTCTGTAACCTGGGATCAAAATCTCTCAATACATAATGGCCTTTAAAATCACGAAGGAACAACCTTACTCCTTCCGGAGAACAACAAATTACAGCTCCTAGAGCCTTCAGGGTCTTTATACCAAGCAAGTTTTCTGGGCATGATTTCGTGAGTAGTAAGTCTGTAGTGCGGGATAATGGACCAACTGCTAGGGGAACAGGTTTCGATACTTCATTAACAATAGGCTTTCCTGAAAACCCAAGGGAAACATTCTGTGAGCCTGAGAGGGGTGCCCCTGGAACCTCGTCGTGACTGATTGTTGTTCTGCTTGCCCCTGTGTCAATTAAAAATTTTCTGTCCTTCCCTAATACCTGACTGTGTACATAAGGGCCTTCTTGATCTACAGGAACCTCGATAAGGGGCAAGCCAACCTCCCTCTCTAGGCTGTTTCATGTGTATTGCTGGTAATCGGGATAGTCAGATTGTGCATACTGGTACATCTGCTGTGTGACATGTTGTGTTGCGGCAATGGGCTGTGGCTGTGGTACTGCTACGGTCTGTTGTGGAACCTGCATAGGCTGGACATTCTGTGGAACGTGTTGTTGGACCTGGTCCTGTCTAGGAGGATGTGGTCTCTCTTTAGTTTTACCTGTAGCTATGTTGTGTTTCAAAACTGCACAATCGTTTACATAGTGACCTGGCTGTTTACAATAGTTGCATATCCCTTTAACAGGAGCTGCTGAATTTGAATTATTGGATTGCGTCGTACCCCGTTTATGACCGTCAGCTGGAACTGACTGGGCAACTAGTACTTTCATTTTCGTGTCTTTCATACGTCTCTGTTCGTGATCATGTTCTTCTCTAATTCTGTTCTGGTGATACTGTAACATTTGTAACATTTGGGAAGGCGTATTAGCTTGCCATGTGCTTTCGACTTTCAGTACACGGTTCTTAACCTGGGGCAGTGAATTCTCAACTAGTTTGGATACAAAAAGGTGTGGGTATGACTCGCTACTTGTTTTCAGGCCACTGTTAATAATAAAACATTTCTCAAATCGGGAATAAAAATCACTAGTGTCTTCATCGGGTTTCTGTTTGCAGGCTGAAATCGCATCCCAGTCCTCCTTTTTAGTTGCTAACAGTCTTGGCAAAACCTGTACTAACAATCCTGGTAATGCTTTAGTCTTATCCCCAAGTCCTACACCTGGGGTTCGAGTCGATTCTTCGGTTTCTAATGCAGCCCAATCTATCTTTTTGTCTCCCACCTCCCATTCTTTTTCTTTGAGTTTCTCGTAAATACCGGCAGGCAATAACACTTTCAATATTTTCATAATGTCAGGATAAGTATAATCTCCCATGAGTAATATGTCTTTTATTTCACGGTGGAAACCTGCAGGGTCTTTATCGTGACTGGGCACTATTTTCTTCATTTCTAATAATTCCATTTTAGTTATAGGCGTGTATACATACACACGTGTAAGGGTATCATCAGCATTCCTGACTGGATGTACTTCTCGTAAAGGATTCTGTTTGTCAAAGTGATATGGTTGCCTGACTGGGGGTGGAACGGAAACAAGATGCGGAGTCAAGAAAGTTCTATATTTGTGACGTTGTTCTAAAATCGTTTCAATTAGATCGGTTCCTAGACCTCTCCATCTTCTCAGGAGTAAGTCCTGCAATAAACTATATAACGGACCTGGATCAGATGCTTGATTTTCATACTGTATAATGAGGTGTTGGGTCATGTATATACCAGCTAGTCGCTGTTCTTCTGGAGTAAGACTTAAAAATGTGTGCACTACTGAATCATCTTTATATATGCTGTCATCTCCGGCCCACTGTACTGCGGACCGGGCTAGTTCCTGATCACGTAGGGTGTTGAGTTCGTGATAACCTACTCTTTCTTTCAGTACTTTATCAGTCATTTGGAATACATGTTCAAGGGTACATCGCTCTGGTATCGGGCAAAGGTAACGTTTCTTGTTTTCTAAACGAATGGGTCTGTCGAAGGGCCTATCAAGAGGATACTGTCTAGGGAGTTTCTCTCTACCTACATATGCTATCATGTCTCTATTAGACTGTTGTGAGGTTTCAGCTGGAGTCTCTGGTTCTTCCTCCTCTGAGGAGTCTTTTTCTTCTGACCCAGAATGTCTTTCAGATTCTCGACGGGCATGTATCGCTATTATTTCTTTACGGATCTTTCTAACCATAGCATGTACACAGTTCTCTCTATCATGTTTACCCTCCGAAATATTCTGGCTCCACCTGATCAATCTATCCATCTCGTCTTGTGGGAAGCCTATCTGATCTTGTTCCCTTATCAAACAATTAACCATAAATCGCATAATTAAACCTTTGTTCTCAACTTTCTGACGTGACATGGCTTCACCAACACACTCTGGTCTTTCTCCTGTTCTAATAAAATGATACAAATTGTCTAAATGACCTGGCATTTCTGGTAGCAATTGCAAATAATCTGTAACACGTCTTAAACGTATGGATGCTAACAACATGGGCCCTTCTGTACCAGGCACTGTGTCATATCTGCAATCCGTAAGCTGTTCTCTGAGTTTTTCGGCTGGGGCACCTTTAGGTGTCCGCGACATTGCGAATTCTCTCAATGTCACTCGATGTAACTGGGGCGGGGTGCGATAACCTCCTGTAGCACCTCCTGAGGCGGAGGCTTGGGCATAACCTGGCTGTAGGGTCGGTATCTGTTGTAACGTAGTTGGAACCTGGACCGTGCCAGTCCCAAAAGGATTATGTGGATGTAGTTGTTGAATACCAGGGGGAACAACGGGTACGGGTGCAGGAGGTGGTGCAGGAGGGGTCTGCTGTTGCGGACCCGGGGGCAGATGATCATGGGGTAGGTTATTGTCAATAGGTGGTACATGGGCAGGTACATTGGTATATGCGGGAGCTACATCGTCTAAATAGGAAGAAAGAAAAATATCTGCTGCTGTCTTGTGACGTAATTTAGTCGGAACCAATGGAGGGGGCAGATTCTTCGGTGTTTCCGGGGTCGCCTTGGGCAGGCCCTCGGCCAGGACTGGATACAGTCCTTTCAATATAGCATTACTCTGTCTGTCGTGTTGTTCCATTCTAACTCGTTCTCCTTCTTCTAGCAGTTCTTTTTCTTTGGCTTTGTCAGAATCCTCTCTACTTTTCTCTGCCTTTCTGAGTGCTTTCTCTGTCCGTCTATGTGATTCTTTACGCCATAATTCAATGGCATCTTTCTGTGACTGTCTGGCTTTCTTTTTCCACAACGCTTCTTCTACTCTCATGATGCACTCGGCATCCCATGTCCCTGTAACGGGCCATCTCTGATTCTCTGCTAAGTCTTTAGTGTATTCCACCCATAAGTCGAGAAATAATATGGCATCTAAGCCGTGCTTGTGGTACATAAAATATGCGGGAGTGTCCCTGGGTGGGATGGGAACAGCTTCCTCAAGTATCCCTTTCCTAGTTCCTATCTGTCTCAGTTTGGAGAATAAAGGCATGACTACCTCGATCTAGACACTATACACAATAAACACAATAAAGAAAAATGCGAACAATCACTCATACCACGACATCAAAACACATTGAAACATTTCTAAATGAATAAAATAACTAGATATCTCGATACTAGATGTACTGCTAAACAGTACAGATACACTGCTAAAACAGTGCAGACCGGGTCTGCGTACCCAAACCCGTCTTGACCGGACACAAATTAATGCACCCGTCTTGATGCGTCCCCAGCAACGGTACTCACCGGGAAGCACAGAACAGAAAGCCTCGGAAACTCGACTGGACTGGACTGACGTCACTGCTGCTGCTGCGCACTACGCATGCGCCTCAACACTACTGGTGGGCCTCTCGATACCTTGGACACTGCTCTCTCGGCTGGGCTCTGGTCGGGATCCTCCGCACTCCTCACCGCCTCGTCTGGATGTCGGCCGCAGTCTCCGTCGCCTCCGTAGGCCTGAGGGAGATACAGGAAATCCTGCAGATGCGCATGGGGTCCGTCACGGCTGTCGTCGGGGGCAGAACCTACGACGCATCGCCGGCGCGTGGGGTGGGGGAGGGGACCCTGTTCGGGCGCCAAATTATGTGGTAAATAGTTTACCGTATACTCTTTTTGCCATATAATCTACAGAAGAATAGCTCAATAAAATGAGAGGCAGAGTCCGGGGTGTCTGAGTCTTAAGGGCTTTTAATCATAAAGAATGACTAAATGACTCGAGTCAATGGAGATCTTGTCCATCAATACAAGGGTTCGGGTATGCAATGATGGCAGGAAAAGATGTCAACGATTTATTCACAGTACATGACATATATAGTAAAATGACATAATAGTATTGAATACAGTAGGCGTGACAAGTGAAATGTATATGATAAGAACACACGTGCGTAGCAAAAAGGCGTGAATATGGGTGTGCACAGAGGCGTGAAATAGAAACGTCACAGAAAAGCGTCATAAGTGGGTGGATGCTTGGAGAATTCTTGCAGAGTCAGCTGAAACCTATGGCCTGGATGCGCGCGCAGCTAATATGACGTATGATTGACGTGCAACGGGAGGAAGCTAAGAGTCTGACTTTTAACACTATTAGAAGAGACAGTAGTCTGGCATGTCAGATCGACCTGTCCCTAAACATATCTGATATCTAGTATTTGGAGGATGTTTAATCTAGAGGAAAAGGTCTCTTGGGCAGAGGCTACTCTATACTGAATGTTGAGTGCGTGCATAGGTGTCTGCGTGTCTACGTGCGGAGCCATGGGCCTACCATGGTAACGGGAACTGTAAATTACTTGCACGGAGACAGGGTGACTTGCTCTTTGCTCTGCAGCCGGGGATATGTTTTCGTATTTCACTAGACAGGAATGTGTTTTCGAGGAGCTGAGCTGGCTATGCTGATAACTTGAAGGCAAAATACTGTTTTTGGCAGGCAGGCCAGGCCGAGCCGGGCACCGCTCGGTTGGCAGGAAGTAAGGTAGAGGTCAGGGATGCGTCTCCATGCTGCAGCTTTCAGAGGCAGAGGCAGAAGTGACTTAAAGACAGAAATCAGGGCCTAGCTCGACAGAGCCAGGAAAACGTGAAAAGTGCACCACATAAAGACGGTGGCACGGCATACTTAGGAACAGAATTATCGATCCATTCATGGTGGATCTAATAGAGGACATGTTAACGTTGGACGCAAATGTATTTGCGTCTTCAGATTCGGTTGTGGAGGGAAATTACATGTACTTGAAGTGTGTACATGGAGCCGTTGGGGTCTACGTTAGGGGACACAATTGACCATAAAAATTCCAATTACCTCAGTACCAGGAAATCAGCTCCTGTAAACTGAAAGAAGAAGACAGATGTGAAGAGTCACAAGAACAGAAGCCCCAGTATCTGATTTGACACCAAACCTGCCGGCCTGCATGCTGACTTTGACAATTGCACCAAAATACGACTTCGCCTGCAGCTGCTGTAATACTAAAGCCTGTGAGAATTGCCAGCCCTTCATCCAAGAACCAGGAACTCTCATGGAATGGCAGAGCTGTTCCTCTGCATTGTACAGGTACCAAAGACTAAGAAGGAGGCTCCAAGCCCAGATGCTAGAAAGCACCACTTCATCCGAGCCATCTGGCCCGAGCTGAAGTGGGCTAACAGTGTCAACATGGTCCCCAGATTTTCCAGACGCTAACGCCACCTTGATTTTCCCTGCTGTGGACTTCTCAACACAGCTTACAGCCTTTTTTTGCAGGCCCACTCAACTGCGAACTGTCCAGTGAGGAAAACCTCACACCCAGGGTCAACTCTGCACCTGTCACCTCTGACCTGTGGAGAAGAGGACTAAAGGTGTCCCCGGGGATTGTGAAACCTGTACCCCCTAGTCAAAATCTGCAACATCTTTTCACGAAGACCGTTCCCCATAGACAACCATTAAGCACCCAATGTGTATTGCACCACTGCACCCTTCCGCCCTTGTGCTGTTGGAGGTGACCTGCTGATGCTGCCTTAGACTTTGACCCATACTCACCTTAATTCCAGGAGACTGTTCTCGTAAATTGACGTATTCTACCTGAATGCCAAATTTGTTTTCCTCCTATAGGATAAAATTGCAGCCTCTGAACATGCACTATGTATCCACTTTTAAAAATGTAAATTATTTCTCTTGCAAAACATACTTACCTGATTGTTTTGTTTCTGGTGCCTAAACATATACAAAGATATGTGTTATTTTTATAAATTGGTGGAGATTTCTTTATTGATATGTGAGCATAATTTCTCGACTATTGTTTGTATTTGCAGATGTCTAACACTCCTCTGGATACACCGGAGGCTGCTCGACCACACTACTCCCTAGAAGAGCAACTTGGGATTGTAAGAGCAAGCCCCTGTCCACTAGTAAGGGATACCAGTGAAGAAAACAACAAACCTTCTAAGAGGTCCCACTGATACTTGGTCCTTTTAAACAAACAAAGAAGGAATTGGCACAGAAGCTGTATTATAAAATACATATTTATTAAACCTCAGATGAGAGAGACTACGTCACACAGAAGCCTTAGCAAATGAATGAGGCAGGCTAAGGAGTACAGAAAACTGGGGCCTTATATATGCTTAGGGTTACATAGTCAGCATAAGACAAAGGGGCAGTCCTGGCTCATGTAAGCATGCACAATGACTAATATGGACATGCAAGATCTGCTTGCTCAACAAAGTGGGGGGAGCTAACAGTGGCTCTTTTTGGCAGACACATCCTGACATTTACATACTAGGAACAGTTGCAACGACAGCTACAAGCTCAACTGAGCATGCGCGAAGGTGGAAGATGCTGAATATAGTTTGTTTCTAGGCAGATTACAAGAGCAGTCAACACTGAGGGAGGACGGAGCACATGGTGAGCAAGTGGCAGCACATGGCTAACTAAAATGGCTGCCAGAAATACAAAATGGTTTTCAGCTCATGCTAACAAATCCGTCCAATAGTTAACACCAGGATTCTTTACACAGTATACCTCTTTTTGGTATATCATATAATAAGCCAGCTTCCTGCAGTCCTTTCCCCCTTCTGAATGTTGACAAAAATTGTCCCCTCCCTTCTCTTGAAAAAATTTCACTTGAACTTTTTCTTTTTTAACGCCTCTCATTTACCTTTAAGTTAAATGGGCTACATTAAAAAAGACAATGATTGTTTGATTTATAAACAATCACAGACCTGATGATCTGCTGACCCCAGCAGGCAACTATCAACATGATGTCTGGGGAATAATAAGGGGTTGTATTGTGTGACCTACCATATTAGTATTCATGAGGTCGGTTGAATTACGATGCATTATGATTTGGCATTTTGCTAACTGACCTATATTACATAGGTCAGTTCACAAAAATCCACACTACTTGCAAAAATGCTGGTAGCAAAGTGTAACCAGTATTTTGCGACCAGTGCTATGTATGTTTTGGGCAAGACCTTTACTAAAAGTACTTTTTGGGTGTTTTTTCACTACCATCTATTGTGCCTAGTGCAGTGCTTCCAAAACATTTTAAAACCACAACCTACTTTTCAGAACGACAAGTTTTCGCTGCTAAACTACCTTTATTGGATTGAGGTGGACAATTTTTTAATGTAGCCAAAGCATGATGCGTTAGAGCATTGTCATTTACAGCCAGCACATTTCCAGTGAAATGGTCACTGTTTTTACACAGACATGCAGTTTTGAACTACATAGCACACAAATGATAATGTGTAGAAAATCAGGTTTCAGTCAATATTTACTATTCGTGTATCACTGGTAAAGGGTCTTGATTTGTTCTGATGATATAGAAATCGTTAGTTTAACCACACTTCAGAATTATACAGAAATGTGCTTCATTTTTGATTTATTGACTGCATCATTTATACAGGTTATTTACAGGTATTAACATTTTGTTGTGTGTTATGAAAAAATGACATCCTTACAGACTTTCCTTTTTTCCAAATGCATGCACATCAGCATGACTGGCACATAACTCACTTTACTTTTCTTTCTCCAACTGCAAAGTGAGTGGAGTTTGTAAAGAACAATCTTGTGCTAAAAATTAATAAGCAAAAACAACAAGTGATGGACTGAATGTGGATCAATGTCACACACTCCCCCAGTCAAAAGATCTGGGCCCAAATCCATCGTTTTTTTGCACTCCACACCACCCTGGGTTAGACAATGGCGATATGCAAATCAGCTCTGACCCTGTTGCCCCATGGGAACAGTCCTGTCCGAACTACAAAAGCCATGTCCTTCCCAGAACGGAATCAAGCATCCGAGGACCGGACCGGTTTCGAGGTAACACCTCTCATCAGCCCGGCTAGCTTGACTCCAAGTGGTGTGGAGTGCCTGGGACCCACGTCTGGGCATCCCCAGCGCACTTAGGGCGGCAATTGCAAAAACAACAAGTGATGGACTGAATGTGGATCAATGTCACACACTCCCCCAGTCAAAAGATCTGGGCCCAAATCCATCGTTTTTTTGCACTCCACACCACCCTGGGTTAGACAATGGCGATATGCAAATCAGCTCTGACCCTGTTGCCCCATGGGAACAGTCCTGTCCGAACTACAAAAGCCATGTCCTTCCCAGAACGGAATCAAGCATCCGAGGACCGGACCGGTTTCGAGGTAACACCTCTCATCAGCCCGGCTAGCTTGACTCCAAGTGGTGTGGAGTGCCTGGGACCCACGTCTGGGCATCCCCAGCGCACTTAGGGCGGCAATTGCAAAAACAACAAGTGATGGACTGAATGTGGATCAATGTCACACACTCCCCCAGTCAAAAGATCGGGGCCCAAATCCATCGTTTTTTTGCACTCCACACCACCCTGGGTTAGACAATGACCGGTCCGGTCCTCGGATGCTTGATTCCGTTCTGGGAAGGACATGGCTTTTGTAGTTCGGACTGGACTGTTCCCATGGGGCACAGGGTCAGAGCTGATTTGCATATCGCCATTGTCTAACCCAGGGTGGTGTGGAGTGCAAAAAAACGATGGATTTGGGCCCAGATCTTTGGACTGGGGTGAATGTGTGACATTGATCCACATTCGGTCCATCACCTGTTTTGTTTGCAAAAATTAATAAGCAGCAGAAGACATAGCCTGACATTGGACCTTTGTGTTGTAAGCTGCTGCAAATGTGACAAGATAAATACAAAATTTAAAAGCATCTAAGTTATCGCTTGGACATACCATCATAAAAGAAGGTTTGAGAAAACATGTCCCAGAGCTAAAATAAAAATATGGCAATAAAGGATAAAATGTAAAAAAGAAGAAACAGAATATAGTCTATGCTGAAAAAGAAAAAAAGTCCCTCTTTGTAATGTGTTTATACTTTAGATTTACAGTGCTTTGCTTATTTAATTCCAGTTTCATCTGTAGCACAACAGACACATGCCACAACAGTAGCACCCCACAGTAATGCCTTGAAACTGGTCAAATATGGTAAATTCTGCTGTGCTTTAACTAAAGAGCTCCTGTTACCCCGGACCTTTATTGTACTTGTTAATGATGGTGCCCCTTTGTTTGTTGGTTTTCAAATGCTGATTCCGGTAAAATGATCAGCAGAACGTCCCTTTGTAATGCGGGCTCTAGAGGGCAACTTGTGCGGTGATAAATGATAATGTGCGTATTTGCCCCGGCATGCACTCTAAAGGGAGCAGTGTACTACAGCCCTTCTGGGTAACTTAAATATGCCAATTAGAACATTAGTTATACCAATTTTATCATGCTGAAAGGGAGTTTACAGGCACACATCCCATGCATTCCGTTAAGAATCAGTAATGCTATGAGATTGACACCCATCCCACTAGCTACGACCACAAACTGTACACAGTGGCACCTGTAATTGCATTCATTTTGTTAATTTGTTTATCAGCAAAATATGTATTGTCTAAGTATGCATAAATATTTTAATACCTTAGTGGAAAGAGTTCTCAACTGAAAACGGATATGCAAACATGTTCCTTACTATTTTACTGAAACTATGTAAATATGTGACAACATTTTCTCACAAATGTACTTTAAAAAAAATTTTATTTGCTAAAATTCTTATTGGAATAATGGCCACAGCATTTTGGCAATCATGCAATCAAGTTTTATAAATGTTGACGCAAAATTCAAAAGAAACAATGAAAGAAGAAGTAATGCACCTTACAGACTATAGCTTTTAGAGCCAATTGGAAGTCATCTGTTTAATTCTATAGGAAACATACCTAAAGAAGCAGCACATTCAGACTGGTGATTCAATCTCTTCTGATATCTATTATCTATGGAGAGAGGAGGGAATGAGGATGAAAAAGCTAATAACAAATGTCCAAATTTGAGGATAACAAGCCCTTTCTCTAGTGTGTGATCATCGTCAAACTTCCTCTGTCATGTCACCTCTGCCCTTTCGTGCTCATGATTAGTGGATGATACAAACAGTGCTTATTTATATCAAATATAAAGAAGTGACAGCTAACTATGTGATATCAAGACAAAAACAAAATGTCACTAAAACCATTGAATGGCCCATTTACACAACAGGACCCAAAGGCTGGCAATTGACCCCTGTCCTTCTTCTTTGGTGGAGGCAATGGCATTACTAGAGCTAATAGTAGCCATTTGTCCAAAATGGTCTGTCCTGAACCAACTATGTTTTAACTGTCATTGTACCAGACCCATGGATCAATGTAAAGTATTTAGACTGGAAGTGCATCACTGCCTATTGAGGTATTTACAAGACATTTGACTCCAAGCCACCCAGTTATATCTTGCAAAACATTCATCATCATACAAGGTTCATCCAAACAATGTTCAGCATGGGAAAATATTACACAACTGTCAGTTTCTTTGCATCTTTGAAATCCAAAGCTTTTGGATGGCTTCACCAGTTTTAATGTTAGGTTTTTTACCAATGACAACAACAATAATATTTTCTATGTCATGACAGATGGTGAATACATCTTCATAGTCTATTTTGTGGTCTGCCTTAACTTCCTTGTGCATGACATCATAACAAATTAAGCATAATTGGCCTAGGTAGTGGTCATTGTTTACAAAATATATGGAAATTGTCCTTGCTAAAAGCCTGCAATCAGCTAAGTGGCAAAGCTAACGGAGATCACTTTAGTTCATGAGACTTGAAGTTCTGGACCAACAGAGCACCATCCTGTACTTTATGAAATGCCTCTTCCCACAATGCAAGGCATTTGATCATCATATAATGAGAATGATATGCGATGCAAAACCAAAGGAGATGATGGACGGAGTGTTGAACATTGCAAGCACTCTCCCACAGTCAACTGATCTGGGTTCAATCCATCATCATTCTTTAGCTCACTCCGCCACCCCAGTTCAGACATGGCCATATGCAAATCAGTCTGACCTCGTGCCTCGTGGGTACAGTCCAGCCAGAACTGCTGAGCCATGTCTTCCCTGGACTGAAAACAAGCATCCTGGGATCGGTTTCTGGCTAATCATCCATCACCAGCCAGGCTAGCTTGAATCCAGTGGCAAAGTGAGCAAGGGACCCACGTCTGGGCATACCCTGCCAACATCAGCAATGGGGGCAATTCAAGCAGACCCCTGCAAATATTACCCATTTGAACATGCCACAAAGACAATGAGCAGTGGCAATAGTACTGTAAGCCATGTTATCTCTTCGGTTAAGGTGGCAGATGCAGAGGATTGATAAAACTCTTTGTTAAAATTTAACTCTTCCACGTAGGGCCTCATTATGAGTTGGACAGACTTTGCTGTGACGATACTGGAGGGCTGCTGGAATTTAAATGGATGGCTAGTATTTCCATAGCAAAGTCTGGCTATGATTAACTTTTCTCTCAATAGGAGAATATTCACATCAGCACAGTTTTACACAATACTGGAAAACCAAACATAAACATTTTCTGCTCAGAGCAGTTGGAAAATGTTAGAGATACTGCAGTTTGGGTGCCGATAGGGTCCAGGGGAGAAGATCACACTTGCACCTCTCTGGGGGTGTCATTCTCTGCTCCCCCAGATTGCTGCAGGAAGTATACAGGGCTGGGAAATGCTGCCATGTGCACCTCCTGGCCTGCAGTAAATGGAGTAGGCCATTCGTCAGCAGGTCTATAACTAGGGAATCTGGAGTTTTAGGACTCTCTTTTTCTGGATCCATGCAGAATTGTGATTGTTAGAAGGCTATTTTCAACTGGAGATATCACGTCCGGTGAAATAATCCAAATCAGAGTGAAGCCCGAAGTGTCAAATGCTTTTTGACAATGGCAGATTGACTCATAAGAAATGTTTCATTGTCTTTGTGGCTCTTATCTTAAGGTGTGATTTAGAGTTTAGGAGCAATGGCAAAAAAGTACAGATAGAAATTTGTTAAAGTAAGAAAAGACAAATGGAAAACATTTAATGGGACCACAAAAAAGCATTGATTCTTTACAAAAACTTCTAGTTCATAACATTTTATAGTAATAAGACAAAAAATATAAAAAAGGAACTCTAAAAGAGAGAAAGAGATTGAGAGGTGAGTTTTAAGTTTTCGCTACAGTTGTCAAGTGAAACAGATACAGGGCATGCACCTCAGATTCCCATGCATAAGATTTCGTAAAAACCTCTAATCCTGAATATTCATAAGTATATGATGAAGGAACGATGATAAACGCAAAAATCAGCTGTGCTTTCAGTCAAAGAAGGTTGAAAAAGGAATTGAAAAAGCTTCAAACCACATAATGTTTAGTGTTCATACAGTGCACTTCGCTGTTTGGTTTAGTCAGCTATTGATTATAAGAAATGCTCTTGCGAACGGATGCTGGTTGCCTATTGTTTTTTATCGCTGTCACTGTGGTGAAATCATATCTTATGCTTCAATTTACACATTCTATAATTTTATAACTATCAAGTGGCATATTGTACTTAGTATATCCTTCATTTTTATCATTTCTAATTGCAACTTGTGTAGTCTCAACCTTCACAAAATGTGAATTTATAAACATCAATGCTGCACCGATATGTACTGTTGAGCTATCTTAATCATTTAGTATGTATAAAGTACACACATTTCATTTGTGCTTGTTTGTTATTCATTGATTTGTTGTTACCACTCGTATCTATATGTTCACACATGCATCTTTCTGAAACTTCCATTTGCATGCATGTTCAACAAAGAGGTTCAGAAGCATTTGAATTAAATTATTCCACTTTGTATTTTCTTCCTCTTGTTAATTTTATTGTAGGTAAACTTCAGAACATGTTTTAGAACCCCGGTCTGTGATTTTGTCTCTAGCAGAATCTGTAATGTAATTTCTAAAAGTGTTTTCATTTTTGTTTCAGTAATATTGAATTTAAGTTTGGTGTACAGAACACACTTTAAATTATCTCACATCTTCATTTTCTTGCTATGTGAGTATTTGTTTTAAAAGGCTTTATTGTTACTAAATATAAATACTTAAATTTTTTCTGAAGACATGTTAAAATATATGTTTTACATTGTATATTCAGATTATCACTGGAATCACAAAACTTGTTTTTAAAAGTACACATTAGTGTTGATATTGCATATGTTATCTGGGTATGATAATTATTCAATCTTTATGACTTTCGTTTTTTACTCACGGGGTTTGGATCTTTTTCAATCTCTCTTTTAACCTTCTTTGACTCAATGCACAGCTGATTTTTGTTTGTGTCTTTTATAGTTCCTTCATCATATATTTATGATATTCATGATTAGCACTTTTTACGAAATCTTATGCGCAGGCATCTTGGGTGCATGCAAGGTATCTGCTTCACTTGACAAGTATAACATATTTCACCTCTCTATCTCGTTCTCCATTTTTCGAGTTCTTGTATATTTATTGCCTCATTACTTGAAAATTGGATTAAATAGAAGTTTTTATACTGAATTAATCAATTAATTTGTGGTCCAAATTTCTTTTTTCCATTTGTTTCATCCTACTCCACCAAATTTCTTTCTGTTCTTTTTTATTACACAAATTGCGTAGACTATTTGATCATGAACTGGCCCTGATGAAGTGACATGTGTCGTGAAGCAAATTAGCACTTTTTGTCCATTTTGCATGAAGAAAATTAAAATTCTATTTAAATCTACTTTACGACCTACTAATGAATATTTATTGATTCAGAAGACCTCAAAATATTGGGGGTCATTACGATGGCAGTGAAACCGCCACTGGGAGCCTGTCGGTGGCGTTTTCACCGCCATCGTAAAGCACTCTCCTTCCCCCAAAGTACAATGGCGATGCAGAGTCCGTGCGTCACGGGTCCGCCACAGGCAATCATTACGATTGCCTGGCTGACTCACCCAGCATCAACAATATGGTGGCATGTTATTATCAGGCACCGTCCACCATATTACGACGCTGCATCCCCACCAACCTGTGTATGGCAGTGAAACCTCAATCCACTGCAGCCAACAGCCACAGTGGGGGTCGGATCGTAAGTTTGTGTGCAGGACTGCCGCAATCTAGGTGGACGGTCTCAAGCACCGGCACCATAGAGGACAGACAAAAGTCCGTCCACCATCGTAATGACCCTCTTTGGCTCTTTATTGATGACTTTGTGTCTGATTATGATTCCACGTCTCCTGTGTCGATCCCTGACATTTCGACTGCCAGATCCCGGTTTCCTGTGACCCGATCAGGACATGTGATTTAGGCACCATGACGATTAATTGAAGAATTATAATTGCCAGTATATCTATGTATTGATAGTAATTTATTTATTTTGAAAAAGTTGCACATTTTTATTTAACAAAGTACGATATGTAGTGTCTTGTAAATAAAAGAATGCTGGAACTCTTGGTTCCCGCTGTACAATGTAGGTCATTGACTTAAGTATAGGAGAGATGAGTTGAAGGCAGGCTTAGAATATTGAGTTCTGACTTATAAGCTGTTTAATAAAGATGGGTAACATTACTCTCCAAGTGCGGTATGCTTATTGAAGAGTACCTGGGTTTGTAGGACGCTACACATAACAGCACGAAAAAACTACAGCAGTGCTCCTTTTAAACATGCTGCCAGTTTTCTCTCTAATGCTCAACCATATCACAGACAACCCAAACCACTTTGGTTACCTTCAACAATTCATATAACTCTTTTCACATTAATCCACAGAAATACTGTGAGCAAATACCCAACCTCCTTCTCATCAAATTCCACATCAACAGTGCACAAATGAAAAGTCCTCCTGCTTACTCATCTGCCACTCATTCATTCATTCATTCATGATTTTATTGTATGATCAATTAAAATCTTTACAATGTTTACAAACGATAAAAACAATGCAACAACAAATTTAAAATGCAAGTAAAAAATTGACATGGAGTCCGATTATTGTGTGTCAAAAGTCATTACAGTTATCATGTTACTTGGACAAAGCGCTCTAAGTCCATTAGTTTCAGTTTAGTCATTATATCATCATTATGTCTGTTCCTTTACTAGTAACTGCTTGTTGCCATAGACATGAATTTGATTCCCCGACATGAGAGGATGGGAGAGACGCCACTTAGCCACCGTATGACCACTTGCCTGCAGGTGCGGATTTTCAATGTGTTGAAGATTGCCCGAAGATATCTTCTTCTTAAGGCTTGCAGCGCAGGGCATACACATAGTATGTGTGACACTGTTTCGTTCTTGTATCCGCATAGTCTGCAGTTAGCACTTTCTGATTTTTGTTTCCAGGAAGGCATTAGATCTTCTGTAAAATGCATGCCTAGACGGTACGCTATTTTTTTTTTAGGTATTGACAGTAGTGTTGGGCTAGAAAAACGTGCGATTTTTGGGTGGGGTAAGTGTTAACTACTTTCCAAGCGTCTCTCCCTTTACTTAGGATTTTTTTGTCTTTGAGCAAGGAGATCTTTTTTGCCGAACCGTTTGCTATTTTGCAAAACTGCTTGTGATCTATGTTTTGTTTTCTTCACACTTCGTGGAGTCCAAGGGTTGTTAAACTCTGGTTAAGAAAATCTCCCCAATGGGTGGTGTTCGGCCTGTCTACTAAAAAGTTTATTTCCTCCCAGCACATGTTGTCCAGAGAGTCACTAGGTGCAATTCGGATCTTGTGGCAAAAGTTTACAAATGTGGAATTTGACCTAATGTCTTGATTTTGTAAACCAAATTCTAGTCGAACTTGGGCTGGCGATGCTGCTTTTGGCAACCCAAACACCACTTTATATATTTTGTTTTGTAGGTTGTTTAAGATTGCTGATTTGCTCCCAAGCCATCCGATTAGTCCATAAGACAAGGTTGGAATAATTTGGGCAGCCATGACTTTGAGTAAATGGGTGTAGTTTGGACCACCCTCTGTCTTTTGCAGTTGCCTATATGCGTATATTAGTGATTGCGCCTTCCCTCTTAGTACCTGAATGTGCCTTTTTTTTGTATTACCGCGCTCAATGGTCATCCTGAGGTATTTGTACGAGTCCTGTTCTTCGAGGAGAGATTTATTGATTGACCATGTATATTTCAGTTTCTTACACTCCGAGATTCGGAGCACATCTGCCACTCATTGCCACCCTTCTACCATGGCCGGTGGCAGTGAGCCACCCACCTGAATATTTCAGCCCTATTGCCTTTTCTGAAGTACAAATCTACATACTGCCTCCTTACGCACAACTTTCTGATCACTTTGCTGCATTAATTCTTGAGCGATTCTGTGAAAAGTATTGATTTTTTAGTGTTTAGGTATAAGAAACATTATCCAAACATTATATCCAGAAAGGGCTTATTGCACAGGATTGTGTTCAAGTCCTCAAAAGAAATTTCACGCTAATGTGACCATGCCAATAGGTGGTTCACCTCCTTTCACGAGAAAAGCGCACTTTCTCAACATGGAGCTTTCAATTCATCTGGTATCACATAAGGGTACTCTAAGGTCCCCTTTAATTCTGTGTCAATGTAATACTTACCTTAAATAATTTGTGACCATCATTATGGAATATATGTTTTTAGAGGAGTCTTAAGTCAGTGTAACACAGATACTGTTACGGTTAGGTAACAAAGCTGAATCAGAAACACTTCCACTGTATTTGCAAGTGGTTAAATCACTGATAAAGCAACACTCTCCACCTCAATTGAGGTCAAACAGAAACTCTGCTTAAACATCAGTGTGTTTATCCTTGTCAGTGATACCCTGGCTATTTGCAGAGTTTGTCTATCCAAAAGACAAGGAAAGAAAAACAGTGTTTTGTATATATGACAACTGATCTATCCATATCAGGTGAAACATACAGTTAAAACATTGCTTTCCACCTCTTGTATCTATATAAATGTTGACTTAAATTCCACCCATATACAGACGTATTATGATTAGGTCAAGGGTTCGTTTTGGACTGCCTTCCGGGAATACCTTCTGTTTGGACATCTCTGTAAACAGGCTCACCCTCTTACAGAAAGCCCAAAATCTTTTGGTATGGACTTGCAGTTAGTGCTTTATTTGTAAAAAGAAGTGCCAATGCCTTATCAGGGAGCCCTTGCAGGTTGCACTACCCATTGCCTCAGACAGCACTGTTGATGATAGTACACATCTACTAACCATACACACCTACAACTGTGACCCTTCGGACTATTCCCAGCCCCCAAATCTATAAGAATGCCTTGGGTGGCAGGTCTTAGTTATTTTTAAAGTATAATGACCGTTGTAATACTCATCTCATCTCTGAATAAAACAAACAGCACTGTCATGTGAAGAGTGTCATAAGTGCCAGTGATAGCAATTGAGTGCAGTTCAAATGCACTGAAAACCACTGGCTCAAGTAAAGCACTGCTTACAGTCAGCTACAGGAGGAACGACTGTGTCCATACATTAACTACCGTCAGAAGGATACTGCATTAGTCAGGGAAAAGATTAAATCACATTGCATATAATTCAAACATCTGGTCCAAGGCTACTGAGGGGAAAAGGTAATCCCAAAGCCGGCCTTCCTTTTGTCTGAAGGAATATTTCTGCCCCAAGAAACCTGTGATCTCTGGGCTGCAGGCAGATAGGGCTTAAGGCCTTTTGTATTGTTTTGGAAGTCGTTAGGTAAGCATCAGTTCCGATGAAATTCAGAAGCAAACTAAAAACTTTATCTTTCCATATCCCCTAAGTTTAATAGCCAATGAGATGTTTGTTTGTTTATGTTTATATGCTTATATAGAACGTGAATCTCGGCGCTTGCAGATTTGCAGAAGAAGTTGTGACGATGGGCTGATCTAAAAAAGGGTGGTTTTCATAGCCTTTCTAAATTTCAAGTGATCAGGGCATCGCCTTAAAGCCAATGGGAGCTGATTCCATATTAAAGGTGCCTGGTATGAATAGGCTTTTCCTGCTGTTCGTGTTTTTTTAATCCTAAGGATTTTGAGCTGGGAATTCGACCATGATCGCAGGTCCCTTGGGGGATATATTTATGAAGCATCTCCACCAAGTAGGAGGGTCCATTTTCCCATATTTCCTTGTGTGTAAGGCAACTAATCTCAAACTTCACCCGTTTCTGTACAGGTAACCAGTGTAGTTGCTGTAGGAGAGGGAGCGAAGCTGACATGTAGGGTACGTTTACAACTAACCCTGCTGCAGTGTTTTGTACCACTTGAAGGTGATTTAGAGCAGATTGTTGGCCGAGATCAGTAGAGCATTACAATAATCTAGTTTACTCAGTACCAGGGCTTGAATAAGAATCTTTCATAGGGGGTCTGTGAGATAGGGGAAAGCTCTTCTAAGCAGGCCCAACACATGGAAGCATGCACCAACAGTGTGGGCAACATGTTCTTTCATTGTTAGAGTCTGATTAAGACTCTAATTAGATTTTTTGCTGTAGTTTTTGGGGGTAGGAACAGTTCCCAAATCTTTAGGCCACCAGCTTGGTGCCCATAATAGCGGGGCCTCTCTAAAAAGCATGATTTCTGTCTTTCCGGCATTCAGTTGTAAAAAGTTATTACTCATTCATTGTGAGATGGCCAGTATGCCAAAAGAGAAGGAGGCTTGGGCTGTCTGGGATGACTTTTTAAAGAAGAAGGTGAGTTGGGTGTTGTCTGCATAGGATATTGGGACAAACCCATGGTTCCTTAAAAGTGTGGCCAAGGAGGCAACGTAGATGTTGAACATAGTTTAGCTCAGACAGGAGACCTGAGGCACTCCCTTGGTCAGTTTTTCCGTATTGGACCAATATGGGCCCAGAGTAAAAGTCTGGGTGCGATTAGAAAGAAAGCTAGTCATCCGTTGCAGTGCCACTCCCCCAATCCCTGCCTCACTCATTCTTCTGAGCAGAGTCTGGTGGTTGACCGTATCAAATGCGGCAGAGAGATCCAAAAGCACCAGGAGGGTTGATTGGCCCTGATCTAATGCAAGCCTGATGTTGTCTGCCATAGCCACTAATTCAGTTTCCGTACAATAATTGGAACGGAACCCTGATTGAGATGGATCTAGGTAGCCAGCCGATTCAATATGGTCAGATAGATGTTTATCACTTACTGAGGCTTATAGTAAATTTAATTGTAGGGACTACTTTATAAATGTAACTAAACTAACAACAAGAAAAATTGCATAAAATAATTAACGTAATTAATAGTAGTAATAATAATGTTATTCATTTAGGTGCTGTAATCATACAAGTAGAATCAGCAATACAATAAGCTAAAAGGTTATAAAACCCTCGTGTTACAACATTACATAACCAATTTTAAAAGGAACCAACTGCAAAACATTCACCATCCCCTTTCAAAATCTGTAAAAAACATAGTGCAGGTCTGCATTGTTTAAAGTTATATGGTTTCAATTGGGGAAATATAAACCGTTTTGAATAAGAAAGATAACATTTACAACAAAAAAAAAAAAGTGAAATCTTCATTGGGGATCTGAACAGAAGCAAATACCGCCATTGATGCCATCATATTCATCCAAATGAAAACACAGCTGAGAGTGTGTCACCCTAGCCCGAAAACGAGCCAAACAATCTCTCTTCCAGGGCACAGCCACTCTAAACAAGCATGGCTCAATACGCGGGGAAGTATTCGCCAGGTTATAATGCCTAACAGATGATTTCAACAATTCAACTTCCTCCTAGCTTAACAGTATCCTGCAATCTAAAAATAATTGTTTCACTTACATTTCATACTTCTTTACAACACTAGAATACTAACAACCTCATCAAAAAGTGTTGACATCCCTAGAACCACCAAGTTCATCTTCACATACAAGATCCTTGGCATACTTAAAACCTTGACACAGTTTAGATAATCATTATTGATGACACGATTAAAACGCACAAGGGTTAGACCACACTGAAAGCCAAACTATATGGTAGCCATCAAAATGAGGTCATCTATATATATATATTGGAGGCCCAGCTCCTTCATGACAAATAAAAATGGGGCATGGAGGGGAGGGGGTAAAAGAGGGTGGAGACTGCGATTCTCAAACTCTGGCTCATTACAGTGCTACTGGAACACACTGCCTTTTATATAGTTCTAATAAAAGAGCCAGTGGCTTCACTCAAATAGGCTTTGGGGGATGTAATAGAGCAACCACAGGTTGTCTGACCCCTGACCCTGCTTGCAGGCCAGGTCACCCCCCTGCTATCGAACAGCTCCACCGGCTACCTGTCCGCTCCTGCTTGAGCGAGAGTTTGCGCCCGCTGTGTCCTCTCTGCCACTGCTCACCACCTTGACCTTCTGCGTTTGTACTCCTCCTTTGTTTTTTTGTCTCCTTTGAATTTCTTATGCCCCCTGTATTTTTTGTACCTTTTTGCCTTTCTGACCAGCTCATCTCCCCCCACCCCCTTCTCTCATTTCTGTACCCCGCTCTTTCCCAAAGGCGCGCCAAAGGCAAGCACGTCTGCGCCCATCCACTCCTGGACCACGCCCAGCACCAGAACCCCTGGACCCCGCGCACGCCACGACGCCAGACTCCGATACGACGCCAACATCATCCACACTCTAAACACCGGCCGAGATGACCACTGCTTCCAGGCTGCCCTGAAACGCACCCACGGACTCTTCTCCTGAAACACCTGCAACTTCACATGCGACAGAACCACCAAATCTCCTAGGACCGGACCCAACCACCTCCGCTGCATACTCCTCAACACCCGCTCTGCATGCAAACACGCCATCGAGCTCTGGGACCTGCTCGACACCTCCGCTCCAGACGTCGCCTTCCTAACGGAAACCTGATGGAACAACTACCCGGCACCTGACATCGCCATAGCCATCCCAGACGGCTACAGGATCTCCCACAGAGACCGCACCAACGGAACTGGAGGAGGAATAGTCATCATCCACAAGGCCACCCTCCAGGTCTACACCCTCGCAGAAGACTCCCTCAACACCGCCAAACACCTTCACTCCGGATCCACACCGACCCCAACACCACCCTCAGAGGAACACTTGTCTACAGACCTCCCAGATCCCGGGCTCTCTTCAGCGACTCAATCGCCGACCTCGACAGCA
This sequence comes from Lissotriton vulgaris, assembly GCF_964263255.1. Lineage (NCBI taxonomy): Eukaryota > Metazoa > Chordata > Amphibia > Caudata > Salamandridae > Lissotriton > Lissotriton vulgaris. Next base: position 529,424,676 of record NC_141694.1, read on the forward strand.
CCCACTCACTCCCCTCCACAGACTACATCCTCATCGGGGACCTGAACTTCCACCTCGAGAACAACAATGACACCAACTCCGCCACCCTGATCGCCAACCTCGCAAACCTCGGCCTCCGACAGCTCATCACCGAACCCACCCACACCGCCAGCCACATGCTCAACCCCGTCTTCTCCACAAGCACCCACATCGCTTTCAACCACACCACCGAACTCCCCTGGACTGACCACCGCTGCATCCACTTCACCTTCAAAACACCAACCACACACCACCACACCCAGCAGCTCCCTAGCAGGAGCTGGAGCAAAGTCACTGCAGACCAGCTGACCTCCACCCTCGTCCAGAACCCACCCACCGCCCCCACCGACACAGACGCTGCCGCCCTGAACTTCAGACAGTGGATTGACGACTGCACCAACACCCTCGCCCCCCCCCAAGAAACCCTTCATCAACCACTCCAGCAAGAAAGCCGCATGGTTCACCGAAGAACTCCAAACCTCCAAACGTACATGTTGGAAGTTGGAGAATACATGGCTCCAGGACCGCACACCAGAAAGCCACGCAGCCCACAAGGATGCCATCTGCAGACATCACCACCTCATCAGAACAGCCAAGAGATCTTCCTTCAAAGCCCACCTGGACAAGAACGCACACAACAGTAAAGAGCTTTTTAACATAGTGAAGGAACTCTCTAACCCCAGCGCCAAAGCCAACGACATCCCACCCTTGCAAGACCTGTGCGACTCACTGGCCACCTTCTACCATCGCAAGATCGCTGACATCCACAACAGCTTCAACAGCTCAACCACCCCAACTACGGCAGACCCCACCTCGAACACCACCTACAACAACCAGCTGATCTCCTGGTCCTGCATCAACGACGACAAGACACGGAAGATCATGAACTCCACCCACTCAGGATCACCGTCAGACACCTGCCGACACCAGGTATTCAACAAAGCAGACGCAACCATCGCTCCCCAACTACGGAAGTTCATCAACATTTCCTTTGACACAGCGACATTCCCGGATAGCTGGAAGCACGCCAAAATCAACGCCCTCCTCAAGAAGCCAAAGGTGGACCCCAAAGACCTCAAGAACTTCCGGCACATCTCCTTGCTCCCCTTCCCGGTGAAGGTCATCGAGAAAATCTCCAACATACAGCTGACTCGCCACCTTGAGGACAACACCATCCTAGACCCATCCCAGTCCGGATCCAGACAAAACCACAGCACCGAGACAGCCCTCATCGGCACCACAGATGACTTCAGGCGCCAACTAGACATAGGCGATACTTCTGCCCTCATACTGCTGAACCTGTCAGCCGCCTTCTACGCGGTCTGACACCGCACACTAAGAACACGCCTCCAAGAAGCCGGAGTCCAGAAGAAGGTCCTGGACTGGACCACGTCCTTCCTCTCTGGCAGAACCCAGCAAGTCCGCCTCCCACCCTTCCGCTCCGAAGCCACTGACATCATCTGCGGCGTACCCCAGGGCTCATCCCTCAACCCGACCCTGTTCAACATCTACATGGCCCCCCTCGCACAAGTGGCCTGCCAACACAACCTGAACATCATCTTATACGCCGACAATACCCAGCTCATCCTCTCCCTCACCAAGGACACCCACACCGCCAAAACCAACCTCCACGAGGGAATGAAGGCCATCGCAGAGTGGATGAGAAACAGCTGCCTGAAGCTGAACTCAGAAAAGACGGAAGTCCTCATCCTCTGCCCCACCCCTTCTGCGTGGGACGATTCCTGGTGGCCATCCACTCTGGGAACAGCTCCAACACCCACGGACCACGCACACAACCTAGGATTCATCCTCGACTCCTCACTCTCCATGTCAAAACAGGTCAAAGCCATCTCCTCCTCCTGCTACAACACCCTCTGCATGCTTCGCAGGATCTACAAGTGGATCCTGACCGAAACCAGAAGAACAGTGATCCAAGCACTCGTCAGCAGCAGGCTGGACTATGGCAACGCACTCTACGCAGGATTCCCGGCCAAGCACCTGCGACGACTACAACGCATCCAAAACGCCTCCGCCCAGCTGATCCTCAACATCCCCCGCCGCAGCCACACCTCCTCCCACCTGAGAGACCTGCACTGGCTCCCCGTCAACAAGAGGTTCACCTTCAAGCTCCTCACCCATGCACACAAAGCTCTCCACAGCACCGGACCAGCCTACCTGAACAACAGACTCAACTTCTACACCCCTGCCCTCCAGCTCCGCTCCGCCAGCCTCTCCCTTGCTGCCGTCCTGCGCATCCAACAAACAACCTCCGGCGACAGATGTTTCTCCTTCCTCTCCACCAAGACCTGATACACCCTCCCCACCCATCTGTGGCAGACCCAAGACCTGCTCACCTTCAGGAGACTCCTCAAGACCTGGCTCTTCCAGAAGTAGCAGAATCCCCTCCACCCACCCCCCCTCATCGCCTTAAGACCCTCATGGGTAAGTAGTGCGATTTACAAGTTCTTTGATTGATTGATTGATTAATCTGAGCTTTTGACTTCTAGCAGGCAAGTTTGGACTCTAATCGTTCATTGGTTCAAAGACCGCAGATCGGGAAATTGTGAAATGTTCTCCAACTTGTTTCCATCTATGGGGACGGTTCGCAACCCAAAACAACATTGACCACATGGCATCAATTTGGATTAGTGAAACTGGTTTTGAGATCTACTCCTAACAAAATTTAGAAAAGCTCCAACCAACTTTTCCAAACTTTTCGGAGTACAATCTAATTAAACCACATCAGCTGCATAAAGTAGCACTAGAACCAACTAAGATTTCATTTGTGCCACATCCAGTTCACGTTTGTTTAATTAGTTACTCAGATTATTAATAAATAAAAGTAACATAATGGGCACCAATATGCAGCCGTGCCATAACATTTGCCCCAGTTTAATAGGAGCCAAATGCTGATCATTGGGCCCAAAATATATACTCGAGCCTCAAGTTCAGAGTGTAAGTCAGAGAGGAAGTACACCAAAGTCCGTCTATTGACTTGGCTGAATGCACAAAAAAGGTCCATGAAGGCCAGACACATGGGACAGTACTTAGCAACAATATATTTACTCAAAATCAAATGAAGACTCAAGCACTGTCATATGGTTCCCTAAGCTCTTACGACACCCATACTGGCAAGGGTTGATAATCTCCTTTTCCTCATTCCACTTACTAACTCTGATATACCTATGATCCTACCAGAGCTTTACTTGTTGATACAATAAAAGAGACCTTTTTAAAAACTGTTAGGATGGCAGGTGAGACCAGCACCGGGGCAAGTGTTTAAAAGAAGTGTTATGAAAAAAATTGTTAAGCAAGGGTGCCCATAAATCGATGCTCCTGATAAATACGTCCATGGGCTCCCCGTCAGGACCTAGGGCCATATGTATCAAGCAAATTAGCATTCGCAAAGGCCTTTGCGAATGTTAATTTGCTAAATGGTATGTAGGACACATTTTAGCAGCAAAATAAGGAATTGCAAAATTTGCTATTCCTTATTTTGCGATTGCACTTAAGGAATCGCAAATTGTGCGATTCCTTAAATGCAATGTATCAACGGAAAATTAATGTAAAAATGCCTATAAGGATTCGCAAATTACCACCAACTTCTAGTTGGTGGTAAGTTGCGAATTCTTTTAATAAAGCAATTTATTTAAAATCTAAAGGTGCCATATGACGCTCATACATGCCCTTAGGGCATGTATGGTCGCCATATGCCAACACATGTCATTTTCAGGGGTGCAGCAGGGTGTTCTTGTGACACCCCTGCACCCTTGAAAATATTCCTAAATTGCGATTAGCAAATTGCTAATCGCAAATTTCCCCTTCATTCCTATGGGCCTCCTGGCAATTTGCTAATCGCAATTTAGGAATGTTAAGGAATCGCTAAAAAGAAGCAATTTCCTACATACATACCATTTTGCGATTTCTAAATAGCGATTCCTTAAAAATCGCTATTTAGAAATCGCAAATGGTCAGGATGATACATATGGCCCCTAGGGCCGTACCTGAGAGACGCAACTTGAAGCACAAATAACCTCTTGTATTTTGATAGATAGACTTTCTCCAGAGACAGAAAATAAAGTATCCATCAAGTTAATATCTATGTTAGCAGTGGTTCTATACATATTTGAAAAATGACTAACATACTGTGCCAGCGAAATATGAGCACTTAAACTAGAAAGGTTACTATGTTTTGTTCTAGTAGCTCTTACTACACTCCAGAATGCCTTCTTATTCTTGAATTTAAAGGCTGAGGTTAATTGCTTTCTTTATGTTTTTGAATCCCTAGTTTCCTAATCATCAAGGATTTCCTTTAAACCGCACACACGATATGCTGAGATCCTGAGTACAGATTTCAGGCAGCCCCATATCACATGCTTGCGGCCGAACAACTATATTTAAACCACCTACCTGTTTGGAGGTCTGACTTATGAACTGGTTTTAATAAAAGGGAGTTCGCTCCACAGCATTAGTCTACATAAATTGCTACTATAAAATTGTCAGTGGCAATTACAGACAGGCATCGATCAAATAAGTTGATCACTTAAATAATTAGAGAGTTGGGGAAGATCCTCAAACATTTTGCGCTGGGTTACGCTAGCTAACACAACATGCTTTTTTTTCGGATTCACTTTCTCGTGGAAAACTTGTTTTGCACTAGAAAGTACCCAGAAATAACGCAAACTAGCGTAAAATGCTGCTTTGCATCAAGGGGCATTACATGGCTGGTACAGGGGCATCCCCATGAAACCCACCCATGTTTTTTTTATGCTAAACACTATCTACTAACAATAGTAGACAGGGTTTAGCACCATAAATGTCCTACTCCGCTGACAAGTTTTCATTTCTCCACTCTTTTCCAACTTTGCATGTGTGCTGCACTGTTCAGCACACTTACAAAGTAGAAAAAGGTTTTTCACTTGTCTAGTCATAGTACTTTGTAAAGGAAGGCTAGCCTTCGTGTACAATCTCTATGGTAGACTCTTGCACACGTCCTATCACTGTGACACTAAGGTGTGTGCCTAATGCATGGCAGCTGAAATCAGCGCCTGCGCTCACCAGAGGGGAGGAGAGTGCCATAGTTTGGTGAATATGGTGCCTTGGAGAGCTCTGGAATCACCAGCATCTAGGAATGAGCCGGAAATAATGGGCCCGATTCACAGAATGAATTTAAGACTAAATCCTAAACTTACTACTATTTGGTATTCACAGAATAAAATTACTACTTTCGGGATTCACAAAGTGAACTTACTACTTTCGGGATTCACAGAATGAACTTACTACTTTCGGTATTCACAGAATAGATTTAAGACTACTAACTTTACGGCCGCACTCGGGCCGTAAATTCTGGCCCGGAGGCGGAGTTTCTGGCTTGGGGGCGGAGCTTGTGGCTTGGAGGCGGAGCTTCTGGCCCAGAGGTGGAGATTTCAGCCATGGCTAAATACCCACCTCCGAGCCGGAAGTTCTGCCTCCAAGCCGCAAGCTCCGCCTCCAGAGCCGGAAGCTCCTCCTCCGGGCCGTAAGCCCCGCCCCCAAGCTGGAAACTCCGCCTCCGGGCCTGAATTTATGGCCCGAGTGCGGACGTAAAGTTTATTTATTTATTTTATTTTTTCCATTTGTAAGGCGCTACAGCTACCCAGAAAGGGTTTCCCAGCGCTGAGACACAGCAAAAGGATGTCAGGATAAATTTCTGGCTATTCTTGTTATTGTTCGAATAGCCAGGTCTTAACGTGCTTTCTGAACTTGACATGATTTTCCTCCTTTCGAATGAAGGGAGGGAGTGCGTTCCAGAGGGATGGTCCAAGGTGGGCGAAGGATCTACCTCCCATTTTTGTCAGTTTAAATCTTGGTACGCAGAAGTTGGCAGCAGATTGCGAGCGAAGATTTCGCTTGGGAGTATAGGGGTGAGCCAGAGCTAGAAGGTATTTGGGGGCAGTGCCTGCCTTGATTCTGAACATGTAGTTCAGGGCTTTGAAAACGGATTCTGCTTTCAATCCTGAGCCAGTGGAGTTCTCGATGGTAGCTCGAGACTCCGGAATTTTTTGGGATTCTGTGCAGTAGTCGAACTGCCGCATTCTGGGCCAGTTGTAGTCGACTGACTACCGCTTTGTTTGAGCCAAGGTACAGAATGTTGCCGTAGTCAAGCCGTGATGTAATGAGGGCATTGACTACGGTCTTTTGAGTGGAAGAGGGCAACATCCAAATAATTTTCCTCAGCCATTTGATGATGGTAAGGCAAAGGCCAACAACTTTGTTGGCCTGTTGGCTCATGGAGAGGGAGCTATCCAAGATGACTCCTAGATTTCGAACTTGGGTCACTGGGGTGGGAAGATTGCCCATCTGGTTAGGCCAGTGTGAAGGATTCCAAAGATCTTGACGTTTTCCTAAGAGAAGAATCTCTGTCTTGTCTCCATTGAGCTTTAATTGGTTTCTAGTCATCCAGTTAAGGATGTTTTGCAGCCCTGATTGGAGGAGAGAAGGGGATGTCGGACAGGATTCAGATAGGGAGAAAATAATTTGGGAATCGTCGGCGTAGGTCATGAGTGTAAGTCCAGACTTTTCGGCCAAGTCCGCTAGGGGTCGGAGGTAAAGATTAAAAAATAGGGGACTCAGCATAGATCCCTGTGGCACGCCGTGGGGGGCCTTGAAGGTGTCGGAACAGGCCAGTAGGGATGTTATTTGGAAGGTCCGTTCCGCCAGGATGGATCGGATCCAGTCAAGTGCTTTTCCATGGACACCATTTCTGTGTAACACCTTGATGAGGATTTCGTGGGATATGGTGTCAAAGGCCGCGCTCAGATCTAAAAGTACGAGCGCGACTGTCTGACCTTTGTCGAGGAGGTTCCGGATGTGCTCCGTAACTCCTAGGAGAGTGGTTTCTGTCGAGAAACCTGCCCGAAAACCCGATTGTGAGGGGTGTAAGAGCGAGTTTTCTTCGGCAAAGATGGATAGGACCGAGTGGACGTGTCTCTCCAAGCATTTAGAGAAGGCAGGGAGCAAGGATATGGGCCTGTAGTTGGCTGGACTTTCCGGATTTGCTGTGGGCTTTTTTAGCAGTGGCGTTATCATGGCATGTTTCCAGAGGTTCGGAACTATAGAAAGTTCAAATGAGGAGTTAAGCGTTTGTACGATGGTTTCCAAGGAGCGATCTTCCAGTTGTTTAATAATTTTAATCGGAATCGGATCCCTGGGGGAGCCGGACTTGATGTTTTTGAGAATGGTTTTCAGTATATCGACCGATATGGGGGGCCAAGCTTCCAGGGTGTTTTTACAGGCGGGGGTATGTTCCCGGTCGGGAGAGGAGGGTGGTTCATTATTGTTGATGTTAATGTCCGTGATGATTTTCTCAACTTTTTCAGTAAAGAAACTAGCTAGATCTTGGCATTGTTCAGTGTTCAGTGGGGGAGCCGAGGCTGAGGTTTGTGCACCTGCTTGTTCTTTGACTATATTAAACAAAGTTTTTGGTTTATTAGTTGTTTCCGTGATAGTATTAGAAACAAATGAGGCTCGTGCTTTTGCGCAGGCAGTATGGTATAGATTCCTGGCTTCATGGTAGATCTTTTTTGTGTCAGGGGCGAAGTCTTTTCGCCATTGACGCTCAAGTGCTTTGCATTTTGATTTTTCAGTTTTTAAAAAGTCATTGAACCAGGGGGCAGGGTGGCGGTGTCTGTTACCTTTGATATGGGGGGTGGGTAAACAGTGGTCGGCGGCGTCGCTGAGCCAATTTTGAGTGGCTTCCGCTAGACTGTCCATGTCGTGACCATTTGTGGGAGGGTTTTCTTGAAGTGCTACATTTATTTTTGCCAAGTCCAGTAACTTCCACTTTTTCCTGGATGTAGCTGGAAAAGCAGATTGCATAGTAGAGGTGGATGGGAGATTTATACTGAATTTTATTAAGTGGTGGTCAGACCAACAAATGGGAGTGGTGTTTTGCCATTTTAGCTCATTGATGTTGGAGATAATGGGATCGAGCAGATGGCCCGCTTTGTTTGTCGGTCCAGTATTGACTAAGGTCAAATTTAGGGCTAACAGATCGTCCAACAAATTAGAGCAAAAGGGAATGGAAGGGTCCTCAAGGTGTAAGTTTAGATCGCCTATAAGTGAAAATTGTTTTGAGGCGATGAAGTAAGGAGTGATATAGTTGGCTAAATTTGATGCCCATTGGGAAGAATTCCCTGGGGGCCTGTATATCAATATGCCTGACATCGTGTAGTTCGGGTTCAAAGAAATTTTGAAGAAGCCGGCTTCGCAATCAGGGATGTCTACTTGTTCTAACGTACATTTCAAGTCTCTGTTAAAAAGAATTGCTATTCCACCTCCTAACTGTTTGTTGCGATCTATCCTAGTGATTGCATAATTTGCTGGGAGGGCGGTAGCGACGTCTGGGCCGGCGCTCTCGTGCAGCCATGTCTCAGTCAGGAAGAGGACGTTAGGGTTTTCATCCAATAAGAGATTGAAGATGTCCAATTTATGTTTTGGTAGTGAGCGGCAGTTAGTGCTGTAAAACACGTATTTTAGTGCCTCAGTGTTGCAAGGCTGTTTGCGTTTCTTGTGCCTTCTAGCAGTGTCGGGATAGGGTTGGCGGATAGTAGTAGTAAGTTTGCAGATATTGCAGGAGGTAACTCCTGTTTTGTGGAGATTGAGAGTTGTGCACCTCGTGTTATTAGGTGGGCGGAGCGCTCTAAGTTCAGTAGGGGATCTTACCAGCCTTTATTGGGCGGGGGAGCATAGTCTTCTGCCCCATGCCCCGTACTGCCCCGTACTGGCCCGGACGGGCACAGACGGGCTAGTCTTTGGCGTGTCTTCGGCGTGCTGAGGGGGCGCCCGCTGCGCTCGTCCGCAGAGCCTCCGAGGAGTGAGCATAGTTATGGGGAGGAGGGGGGCGTGGCTAGTTCTAAGGGGCGTGGCCTCGAGTCTCGTGGGTGGTGATGGCGGCTAAGAAATCTCCCTTCCTACAGCAGCGCTGTGAAGGAAATTGTCATCAGAAGCCCAGAAACAACAGGTTTGCAAGAGCAGTAAAAATGAAACACACAGTGTTTGTGATGTCAACAAAGTGTAAAATTACGCAGTTTTTTAAAAAAAAGTTAAGGAGCGACACCCCCGGCTTCCGCCTCAAGGGTAGCTGTTAGTCAACACCGGCTTGTGGTTCAGTGCTGCGTTTTAAGCGTCTGGGAGGGGGCGTGGCTAGTTCTAAGGGGCGTGGCCTCGAGTCTCGTGGGTGGTGATGGCGGCTAGGAAATCTCCCTTCCTACAGCAGCGCTGTGAAGGAAATTGTCATCAGAAGCCCAGAAACAACAGGTTTGCAAGAGCAGTAAAAACGAAACACACAGTGTTTGTGATGTCAACAAAGTGTTAAATTACGCTGTTTTTTTAAAAAAAGTTAAGGAGCGACACCCCCGGCTTCCGCCTCAAGGGTAGCTGTTAGTCAACACCGGCTTGTGGTTCAGCGTGGCGGTTTAAGTGTCTGGGAGGGGGCGTGGCTAGTTCTAAGGGGCGTGGCCTCGAGTCTCGTGGATGGTGATGGCGGCTGAGAAATCTCCCTTCCTACAGCAGCGCTGTGTAGGAAATTGTCATCAGAAGCACAGAAACAACAGGTTTGCAAGAGCAGTAAAAACAAAACACACAGTGTTTGTGATGTCAACAAAGTGTACAATTACACTGTTTTTTTAAAAAAAGTTAAGGAGCGACACCCCCGGTTTCCGCCTCAAGGGTAGCTGTTAGTCAACACCGGCTTGTGGTTCAGCGTGGCGTTTTAAGCGTCTGGGAAGGGGCGTGGCTAGTTCTAAGGGGCGTGGCCTCGAGTCTCGTGGGTGGTGATGGCGGCTAAGAAATCTCCCTTCCTACAGCAGCGCTGTGAAGGAAATTTAGGAAAGTTAGTAGTCTTAAATCTATTCTGTGAATACCGAAAGTAGTAAGTTCATTCTGTGAATCCCGAAAGTAGTAAGTTCACTTTGTGAATCCCGAAAGTAGTAAGTGCATTCTGTGAATACCAAGTAGTAGTAAGTTTAGGATTTAGTCTTAAGTTCATTCTGTGAATCGGGCCCATAGTGAATGCCCTTCTGATCAAAAATAGAGTTCCCAGTGCATAACTTAGCAAGAACATCTCCACAAAATACGAAATGCTGCTTTATAGTACATAGAAAATCTGAGTTAAATATTTCAGCCTCAAAATTAAACAAGAATTGATCATTCTTGATATTGGAATAAGAGAAATCATCATTTAGAAAGAAACTACAGTCCGCAGTAAATTTTACCAAAACCCCGTGAAGGTACCTACAGGTAGTGTCAAGAACCGTAATTGACGCCTTCAATGTTAAGTTAAACAATGTAACCAAGCCTCTCTTTGCTCTCCCAGAATTAAAGGGAATGGCGGGGAAGAATAGCATTCCAAGCCTTTACATTATAAATTGGAAACTGCTTCAAACAATATGATGTTGTAAGAGTTAATAACATTACGCCACTCAGAAATGTTCAATTTAGCCTTCAGTCTGAAATGTTGCAACTTAATTAACAGACAAAGTGGTAAGTCCACTTATCGATGTGGATTCCCCCCGTTTTTGTATAAGGAATTTAGGGGTAAGGAGTGGGGCACCCTGTGAAGGTTCAAACACTGGTCAATCTAGATTGTCTAGAATTTGATGGGGGGGCAAGTCTATTTTGTAGGTTAGTAGTAGTTCTGTCACAATTTATTGTCTCTCAGGAGATTGAACTCTTGATACTTGATAATACTTTGCCCAATATTTGGTGGCCTTTTCATATAGCCCAGTAGTAAGGCCATAATTCGGTGGTGACTCTTATTATGATATCTAAGATGAGCCAGTGCATTTCTTACAAAAGATCTTCTATGGAAAATAATGACCACACTGTCACCCTCCATTCATTTACATGGAGTGCCCACCCAGAAAACTGTTCTGACAAACAATAACTCATCAGGATCAAACACGTTAATTCTCAAATTGTTGGACCTGTGTACAACTTTATTCTTTCGGTGGTCCTCCTTTTTCTCTTCATTGGGTGACAAAGTAGGAACATCACCCAAAATGGGAACATACTGACACGACTCGGAAAGGAGGTTTAAAACAGGCATTTGACAGTCAAAAGTAATGCCTTTCGGAGAAATATGATCTAAAACTCCACCATGAACAGGCATATATATGCACATTAGCATTTATATTTAATGGACCTGAGATAGTAGAGTTAGGACATAAACTGACAGAATCGGCCATAGCCACAGATTGAACAATTCTTTCACAAAGGGGAGGCATTTTAGACCTCAGATTAACACCATGGGAGAACAATGGTTCTCGAGAATGCTCCTTTGATAGAGTTTTCTCATAATTTCCAAGACTCTGCAATTTTTTGGTTCAATCCTTTCCAGTCTTTCAGTAAAGTACAGCAAAAGCTCTTTTCAGACCAAGCCCACCATATTACAAACTCTATCTGCCATGCGCTTCTCAGATATGGGTTGACAGTCTGGTCATTACAAGTGCTTACTCCCCAATCTTAATATTTAGGCAGGCAGACTTTTTCCTTCCTGCACTTAACTACAGGTTTAACTTAACTACATGTTTAAAGCATGGTGACCCAGAGATGGTAAGCTGCTTCTGAAGCATATTGGACTGACCAGGAGTATCTGAAAGTATGGTGATGCTTTCAGCATGCAATGAAAGCACTCATATATTTTGACTGTCTGTAAAAAGTCTCCTTTCCGCTAGCTTGATCTTCAAATGCACTTGCAAGAAAATTATCAGTCATAGAACCCTTAACAGGAACGCAGGCGTTGCCTGTAGATTTCTGCTGGCCCATGTACCAAAACCAGGATGAGTTGTTAAAAGGAGATGTCCCAGTATTGTACAGACTCAGAAGGCCACAGATGGACCTGCTCTTAGAATGGTCTTCGCCCAGGAACAGCCCTTGTATGTCCTGCTCAGTAGGAAAATGAAGAGCATTATAACCACAGAGAGCCTGCCTCCATCAGGCTCCTCCTCACAGGTGGAAGGGACTCTGGACCTTGAAGGACTGCCCAGATTCTCTAAGATTGGCCTCGCATCACACTCAGTGGAGAAATGAAGTGAGCTATAAGCAGAGCAAGCCCACCTCCACCAGGCTCCTCCTATCAGGTTAGGGGGTCTCAGGGCTGAGAATCCTTACCCAGACCCTTCAAGGTTTTCCTAGCATCCTGCACTGTGGCAAAATAAAGTGTCTGATAAGTAAAGGAAGCCTGCCTCCACCAGGCTCCTTCTCTAAGCTGGAATTGTCTTTGGGCTTAGAAGTTCTGCCAGACCCTCTGAGACTGTCCTTGTGTCCCGTGCAGTGGGGAAATGAAGCAGGCTTTAAGCTCAGAGAGCCCACTTTCACTACGCTCCCCCTTGCAAGTGAAAGTGTTTCTGGGGTTAGAACTCCTGCCCAGAACCTCCAAAATGATCCTCGGGGCCCATGCAATAGGTAAATGCAGTGCGTTATAAGTGCACAGAGCTCGCCTCAACAAGGTTCCTCTTCACTCCTGACAGTGTAACTGGACTTAGAAGTCCTGCACAAACCTTAAAAGATTGTCCTCACGTCTGTGCAATTGGGAAATGAAACATGCTGTAAGTGCAGAGAGCTCACCCCTGCAGCCTTCTTCTTGCATATGAAAGGGCCTCTGAGCTTAGAAGTCCTACCTTGACCCACGAAGATAGGCCCAGTGTTCAATAATTGACATAATTATCCAAAGTACTCGCATTTTAAAATACCAAAAGCATGTCTAACTCAATACATCTTAACAAATATTACTTCCAGAAGAAAAATGTTTCTTAATATATATGAACCAGAGGAAAGTAAACTGTAAAATGCCCTTGACACATCAGATGACTCTAAAACAGAACATCAGAAAAACCAGTCCAGAATTAGTCATGATACTGAAACATTTGAAAACAGGGCACCCTCAGATTTTGTCATACACAGTAATATAACATGAAGTGTTTCATATCATGTCCCTGCCTATCTTGGATTATAAATTCTAACATTACCTCTTGTCATTTGCAAAAAATGTAATTGCTGGAAGTATTTAAATTGCCTAAACATATTGCTATGCATACCTTTCCCAGTTGAGGTTTATGTTTTAACATTAATAATAGTTTTTATTTCAACCCTATGATCATAAATATCTTATAGGAAAATAATTGGATACAAATATTCCTTTTATATCTCTTTAGTCAAAGCATTGGAAATTGTTATGTTATTTTTGTTATGTTCTTTTATTTTGTATAGCGCGCGGATGCCGCAGCCAAGTGGCGTCCCGGCGCTTTGGAGAATTGAGAACACAACACATCAGAGAAGGTAAAAAGAATAGGCCTAAACTGTAGAGAAGAGAAAGGTTTTTAGTGCCTTCCTAAAAGGGAGCAAGTCAGGGATTGAGCGGAGAGGGGCCGGCAGAGAGTTCCAGAGGGCTGCCGCCAGCACTGAGAAAGAACGTCCGCCCATTCTAGTTTTTTTGAAACGTGGCACAATGGCGAGATTAGATCCGGCGGAGCAAAGAGCTCTAGCAGGGACATAGTGCAAAATAGTCTGTGAGAGGATAGGAGGGGAGGCTAATTTAAGAATTTTAAAAGTTAAGCAGAAAGCGTTAAACTTAATTCTTTGCCCCACCGGTAGCCAATGGAGATCCTGGATAGTTCGACGAGCCGAGACAAACTTCGGGAGGCCGACAAGCATCCTAGCCGCCACATTTTGGACCCTCTGAAGGCGGGATAGCTCGGCCTGATTTAAACCCAAAAACAGAGAGCTGGCGTAGTCCAACCTGGTAAGAACCAGAGCTTGGACTATAATCTGTCTGGTCTCCGCATCAAAAAACTTAAAAATTGGTCGAAGGCACTGCAGAGTACCGAAGCATGTGCCAGCCACACGTTTAGTGTGGGAGGTGAAAGAGAGCTTGTCGTCGAACCACACCCCCAGGTTTCTGACTTCAGTCACGGGGGAAGGAACAGGGCCTAATTCAGAAGGCCACCATTGATCTCCCCAAAGCCCACTTTCCCTACCAAAAATAATGACCTCGGTCTTAGAGGCATTAAGTTGAAGTCGATTGTTCGCCATCCAGCCAGCCACAGCTTTTAGAGCTGACTGAAAGGTGGGGGCATCCATGTCGGAGTCACCGTTAAGTGCCACCGCCAGCTGCGTGTCATCGGCGTATGACACCAAGGAGAGACCAAAACTATGGGCTACCTCCGCCAATGGCTGAACATATAAGTTAAATAAGGTAGGGCTAAGGGCCGATCCTTGGGGAACACCCTGAAGTATAGGGCGAGAAGCAGAGACAAAAGGAGGTGTAGATACTTTGAAGGCTCGATCCTTGAGAAAGGAACTAAACCACTCAAGTGCCACCTCTCCAACTCCTGTAAAATTAATTTTACTTTTTTAAAAGCTGAAATTTGTCATTATGCCCTTATATCGGTACAATCCACGTTGCCCTTATATAGACATAGAAATCAAGCCCTTATTTAGGCATAGCCCATACTACCCAAATACAGGCATAGCTACGTCCATCCGTTCATCTATGTCACAATGATTTCTTGGAAAAACAGACTCTTAAGCAGAATGGATTTCCCCTAGCCTGGGCATTGATTTCTCAAAGAAACTCATTATTATGCATGAACAACTATTCCTTAGGGGTTCATCCATGATGTTCATATGCCCGACTTCACGTCAAAGCTGGCACTCCTAAACACCTTCAAGGTATAAATATACCTTCACTTGCTATAGAAAAGCATGATGTGGTTCGGTGCAGTTCGACTACCTACTTGTCCGACGCAGCTCGCTACAGCAAGTGCCGAAGAAAACCGACTCTCCAGCTGATGCACTGATCGGAAGCTGTCCTCCTCTGCTGAGAATCCAGCTCCAGTGTTTCTGACTCCCCTTGCAAGATGTTGGGAAATCGAGTCTGAGACAGAGATACCAACCTCCTTCATTCTAAGGTATGGAGCTGATTAGAACCTAGAGAAACCTTTGGCAATTCTTGGCAGAACTAAAACCTAAGCTAAAGACCACACTTACTTCTTACCGGGTACTAGACCTAGGTTAGGTACATTCGGGTAGGTGTATTTTAGAAGCACCTGTTGAGTATTTTAGTCTGTATTATTTATGTATGTATTTTTATATGTTATAGCACTAGACAATGCTATTACAGTATTATTTTATAATACTATTCTTGCTGTACGCATTATACTTTGCATTCTGTCTAACGATTAGCAGTTCACCTCTCTTGCATGAGAAAGAAGACTGTTCAATAAACCTTTTATTGAAAACGCCCGTCTCACTATTTCTCTGCAACTCTGTAGAAACGAAGCATGCACGATTGACTGAGTGAACTAGTTATCTATTGTTTCCACGACACTGAAGCTATTTGTTCCAGTCCCGGGGAAACAAAGTTGTCATGTTTATGTGGTTGTCAGAAACTAATCCCTTCTTGTGTATTTGAGAAAGTTTATAGTGACCTCTGAGTGAGCTGGCACTCACAATTAAGTTTAGTATATTCGATAGAGACATACTGACCTCTGTCCTATGTCACTTCTATAGGATGTATTATTCCAATGTGCAGAGCCTATTGGGAATATAGGAACTACACTACATTGTGTTGCACAAACCTCTGAAAGATTGAACTATGCGTTAGACACTGTTCAGCACAAACAAAGACCTATTCTAATGCCTGCCACGGGGGTTGTGGTTCTAATCCCAATGCGGTATGCCACATCCTACTTTTTGCAACCTTAGGGCTAGATGTATCAGCATTAGGAATGTCGATTACCTAATTGTGATTTACTTCAAATTGCAATGCTGAAATCGTTATTCATATTGTATGAAACTGACTGAGACTGAATTTTAATGATGTAGGTCGCAAATTTTCGACTCATTAGGATCGCAGCTGTCACTGGAATAATGTCCTGCTGGAAACAGCACACCACTATGTCTGTGATTTCTTCACAATAAAGCATGTTTTTTATAATGCAGCCAGTTTTTATTAAAAGGAAACAGGATGTGTTTAACTCCTTGCATGTGGTGCTGATATTTGTCCAGTGCGGGTGATTTAGGGAGTAGGCAGGATTCGGACGGCCCCGGCCGTCCTCTGCACAAGCCCACTGTGACATATGACGACCGGGGGCAGTCTGAAGCACCGAAGGGGTCAAAAAGAAAAAAAACATTTACATTTCGAAACAACTTTTTAAGAGTGGGCAGTGGTATGTGGGACTATTGCCTGCTCTTAAACCATATTTCTTCAAACATTCTCAAAGGCCAGGGACATGGCTTAGTCAGTAAGATTGGGGGTGGGGGTTGAACTTCAGGTTTCCCAACAATCACACTGGCATATCTTGTGAAAATACATTATGTGGGAAGCAGGGTATGAGGGGGAATTAAGGTGCCGGGGCGTATTTTTAGGAGGGCTTAAAACACAATATTTTTTAAATTGCCCAATGTTGTTTAAGAGTTTAAGACTTTAAAGACGGAGATGGCAGACTGAGGGGGATATGTACAAGGAAGTGGTGGAGTGAGGGGTTAGGGGTCATGGTTTAACTCTTCACTCTGCCTCTTCCGAAACACAAGGCAGCACCATATTTACAATGATATGGTGCAGCCTTGTGAGTCTCCCTGCGATACAGCTACACTTATCAGTGTAGCACCAATGTAGGCAAGCTGGCACCATCGTGCAAGGGAGTCTGTGTGCAGGGGGGGATTGTTTATGTGTAGTAAGGTGTCAGTCCAATCCTGAAATGCCATTCTGTCACTTTCATGTGTGCTGCTTAATGCAGCACATATGAAAGTCACAAAATCACATTTTTTGTAAGATTGTTTATGTACAGGAAAGAGGACCTTCAGGTACATAAACAATCCATGGCATTTTGCTTTTTGCATGTATGCTGCACAAGGCAGCCCACATGGAAAAAGCAAAAATGAGGAGAAATAATGCAGTTCTCCTCCTTTTGCCAACTTAAGACCAGGTTTTACCTGGTCTTAATTTTAGTACTGCCTCCTATGTACGCTGTCCTTGTACATAGAGGGGCAGCGTCAAAATCAATGGGTGTTGGGGTGGAGCGCCCACCGCGACACCCACTGGCCACATCTTTCACGCTAACCATAGCGTGAAAAGGCCTAATTTACAGGGCAGCGTTAAGCAATGCTAAGTGGTTTAACGCTGTCTTGTAAATAAGGCTAAGCCCCTTTTGCCACCATAATGTCACTAACAGTGACCTTGTGGTGGTGATAGGGGCTTGTGCATGTGCCCCTGAGTGTGTGTTTTTTATCTGTTTGTATGTGAATATCTGAGGTGAATTCCGACACAAGTTTGACCGAACTCGACTGAAAGTATTTGTCCCTGAATATTTATTACAAAATACATTTTTTAATAATGGTATAACACCCCAAACATCCCCCCAAAGGTAAGCCCCTGGAAAGGGGAAAAGGTCCTTTGTAGATCCCTTACCATTTGCGAAGGGGTTACCACCAACTTTGAGTTGGTGGTAAAGTGTGAATGTTTTGTGACCATATTTTGGTCACAAGACATTCATACATCCCGTTCTGAATCAGTATTTGGAAGGGATGTCCTAAACATGCCTCTTCCAAATACTGAATCTGTATGTATTGGCAATTCCAAATTGCCATTCTGTAACGTGACTGAGTCGCAATTTGGAATTGGTACAAACTTTGATGCATTTGTACAGTTGCAAACGTTGCGACAGCAAAAATGCTTGGTGCATCTATCCCCACATCTCCTCCTCAAATAACTCCAATTTTCTGTGCTATATAATGATTGTGAAAGTACTTATGCTTCATAAGTCTTTTGCACCAGAACAGAAATACCAACAAAATATTTGACTCCAATTTGCCTCAATAGGTCACCATGGCTTTAGCAACAACAATACCTCAGACTTACTCACCGAAGCATAATATTATCCATGAATGTTTCCGTGAAAGTGTAGGAGTGTGCTACCTCTGCTACACTTTATAAGCTTCCAGACATATGTAACTTTTTTCACTTAAGCACATCATTTGTTTTGTTTATACTTATACACAATACATTATAAATCAAATATTTTTCAAGCACCCTGAAGACATTTTGTGAAACATGATTTGATTAATAATGTCGCACTTTAAATAAATTCATCACAATGGGGGCATATTTTCAGAAGATGAGAGCAAAAGACTTAATGAATCTGAGAGGATACATGTGAATATATTAAGTAACACCGGGAAAATGCATCAAACACTAAGGCCATGATTTCATCTGATAGGTTGTGTTATTGAATACAATTATTGTGCCTCCATTTATATTTAAAACTTCATGCTTACGAAAACACATATTAAGGTATCTAGCTCGATTTTCTGCTGCGTTTCCCGCAACAATCATGAATGCTTAGATGTTTCACAATATGGGGCAGATTTACAACCCCTTTCGCCACTTTTGCGTCACTTTCCCCATGTTAAAAGTGACGCAAAAGTGACGCATGGGGCTTGTAAATCCCCCCCCCTATATGCATGTGCACAAATTAATGCACAACTACAAAAACCTGTATTTGTTACTAGTTATGTCATAGTGGGACAACTACCACAACAAAAACCTATTTGGTTTTCTATCACCCAACCCTCAATTTTATTCATAATATTTTTAATGAATATTTTACCACACGTTTTTCTTAATTGTCTACATTTCTATTCTGTTGTATGGGTCCAGGACGTATCAAATAAAGAGAAAATATGAGTAGGCTGATAATTATCGAATACAGTAAAAATCTGCCCCCAAGGTGTTCGGATTTATTTATTTATTTATTTATTATAAAGTTTTGTATAGCGCGAACAAGACCCGTGGGTATCAGAGCGCTTAACATGAGAGAGGAAAAGGGTTAACATATATATAAACAGTTAGCGAGCAACCGCTGTGAGGTAGATGATATATATATTCGTAACACCTGTGAACGTTAGCGTAAATAAATATGCTATGACTAAATTAATAACAAAAGCATGTATATATCAAAAATATGATTATCGCCTACCACAACTTTTCGGAGAATAACATGTGGATTTGGTGCTTACTGTACCAAAATCCTCTTGTCCCAGTAAGGTAGAGCTGGGAAGCCCTCATTGAGGTTAGCAGCTTAGTTACGCTGAAAAGCATCTTTCTGTACCGGTTGCATTGTCTGATTCGGCAACGAACTTTGCACTGACTGCATTGCTTACACCAACAGCAATTTGCACTAGTACCAAAGTGCCGTTTAACTGTCAGTAATTTAGCTTTAATGCTTATGTTTATGAACATTACAAATGCTTACCTTACATTTTATCATGGCTTTAATTGTAGCTTTTTTATTGCTATCGGTTATAGTAACTATGCATATGAAATAAAATTCAAATTAAAAATTCACTTTTTAAATTTCGGCAGGAATGACGTCCTGAAATTTAGCGACAGGTGTAATTTTTGTCACACCTTTTAATTACATGGTGTGATAAACATTGCACCACCTATAATTGACCACTGTGCAAACAGGTGCTTGCACAGCGATTACAATTAAACGGTCCACTTGTAATCGGGCCACTGCTGAAGGAATTTGTGAAAACTCATTTCAGAAATGGCTTGCTGGGAGTGAAATGTATATTTTGGGTCAGATCATTGAATAACAAACATGGAAAGGAGCAATGTCTTAGCCTCCTGTAGATATTTCTTCGTTCTATTGCATTGCAGTATTTATATAGCACTTACTGCCCCTATATGTGGCGCTGAAGCTCTTTCCTACATTGGTAACATGCTACACTGTGTAGTGTGTGTGATGGAAAGGATGTTGTCTTTGTTTTGATCCTCTGTGAGAAGCGTTTCCATGGTGCTCGTCATGTCCACCAAGATAGGGTTAGCGTGTTCTATGGAGTAGCATTTACCAGTGTGTTGGATTGTGAAGAGTGAGAGATACAGTTTATGGGTTTCATAAGCTGGTAACTTTGAACAGCTGTGCAAGTCCCTTTATGGTATTTCCTATGATGCAGTCTGCTTTGCTGGTTACTGCACTGGGTTGTCCAATCTAAGATTTTATATATTGTTGTGGTTCTGCGCTTGAATGGTTGTGGGGAGAGGGATGTAGAGAGATCAATTGAGATTGGCATTTTTATTATCATCCTATATCTGAGTGTCTTTTTGAAATGTGAAGAAGCGGACAGACTGGCAGTGTATATTAAAGTCCTCAAAATTGTTCAGTTATGTGTGAAAAACCTCTTTGACTAAGAACAGGCTCTGGTGTTCCCCTGTAAGTGAAAGTCCAGTATTGACACTGCGTACATTAGATGGAATTCACCAACCACATGGAATTCTAGAGAATGAAGACCTGGCTTTTTCCTCCTTAATCCAAGGGAGATGGATAGACTGTTATCACAACTATCTCAATGATAGGGTAATAAACTTCATGGTCCTGTTCAGATGAAAATGCAGCTCATATATGGGATTTGTGAAAAGCATAAACATTTGGTAATTTAAGTGTTTGTCATCATGAGTGAGAGGAGCAAAGGAGTTCATCTCCAGCCCCTGCCTCTACCTCTTGCACACTGTCCTTCATGGATATGGGTCAAACCTATAATTTTGGAATGCAGGAACTGGTGCCTCTGCTGCTTCACCCTCTTGGCTGAAGTTGGATTGTATTTTTTTCCTCTTTTGAATCCCTCAGAACATTTAATTCTTCATTAGATAATAGTAATGTGTGCTGTTGATCATTACGTCATTGCTTATTTTCATTGTATATTGTGATGCTTTGATATAGACTGGTTATCAATTAATAGACGATAGTAAGCTTTCAATATTTTCATTTATGAAGTATAATACACTTTAAAAACGAATATATTTCTTTTTCACACCTTACAATAAATATCACTAAGCCTACTTCAATCATGATAATGCTGAGAAATCATATGTAACTAAGATTCACAAGCAACTTGACAGAGAAAATCTTTAGGTTTAAGAGGGAGTATCAAAGGTGCAAACATTCTACTTGGAGGTCACACACTGGCATGGCTGGTGCTATGTGTTTTTTTCTCAAGAAAAGCATGACAAAACGAAAATAGAAACTGACATTTGAGAAACATGAACGACTATGAGTAAAAGGTATGTGTGTAAAAAGTTCATGTTAGAAAGTTGTTCATACAGCATTTTTCTGCATTTAAAAATATCAGCTAGCAGCAAGGAGAGGAGAGGTGTTGATGAATATTGATTCATTGATGATTTTACTTAATAATGAAGGGCCAGGCCTGTACGTTCTGGACCTGTTCTAGAACCACAAGTTGTGAGAAGTTGACCTGGCATATGCTGTCCACTATTCTAGTGGGCACCTTGCACCAGTACAAATGACCCTTATTGATGGTAGGTTAAAAACAACCTTTATAGAAAGCTATCCTAGTGGTAGCTGTGGAAAGCAGCCTTCAAGCTAAGTCTTGGAGGAATGTAAAGCAGCTTGTTTTACCAGTCTATAATCTTGTGAATGGTCAAATGAAAGGAGAACCACACCAGGTATATATAAAATATATTTATTTATTCTAAACACATCCCTCTAGTCTCTTTATGAAGCTAGAGGCAAAAGTACATTCAATAAACTTCATAACACACAGTAAATTAGCACAATATACGTTGAGCCCTAGGGGCGTACCAAACCATATATTGTGACAGTGGTATAAGAACCACAACTTGCATAGAGACAAGGCCTAGAGCCTGTAGAACAGCTGGGGCCACCAGGAACCACCCAAGGTAGTGCACAGGGGACCCACGGGGGACGCGTGCAGTGTCTAAACACAGCTGCAAATCACCTTTAACTTCAATGGGGAAAGTCGCGGTTGGAATTTTAAAGATAAAGGACACTTGGAAGAGGACTTGGAGCAAACCCCTTTAGAACTAGGATGTTCTAGAGTCAACACCAACGGGAGCACTGGAGTACTCAAGTTACCTCACCCAGGGAAGCCTGTGCAAAGGTGTCTTTTCGTGTAGGGTTTCGTCGTCATTTTCAATAGCGATCTGCTGCAAAGTGCTACTGGCATCTAAGGGGAAAGTGTCCAGTGTGATCCAAGCTTGGATCAAACACCTGAAGAAACTGAAAGCATAGGGGACTTGGCAACAGAAACACACGCAGAAAGCAGGGATTTGGTTCAGTGCAGTCCAGCAAGGTCTGAGGAACTCACCACTTGGTAGGGAGTCAGGGCACATCTGGAGCAACCAGTGAAGCCTAAGGAAAAGTAGAGTTACCTTTGAGGGGACCCACCAGTCGACGGACCAGGGATCGTAAAGAGGCCTCAAGCAAAAATGCAAGAAACAGGCTCATGGAACACTCGTGGAGTGTAGGCCCACAATCTTTGGTGCAGATGGTGCTCGGGGCTTGGGTACAAGTAACCCAATGCACAACTTCAGGAAAGCTCGGGAAGTTGATGCACTAGCAAATGTGCACAGTGTCAAGGGGTGCCAGTTCCACATCACTCGTGAGGGCTGTGGGTCTCGGCTTTGCTAGTGACTCGGTCGGCCTTTGAGAAGTCTGGAAATCCTCTTCCTGGGCGGCAATTCCTTCGGAGTCTGGCGGGAGCTTCGGAGATGGAGACCAACACATGCTTCGTTGGTGCCTGTTTGAACATGGGAGTCACTCCTTGACCCCAAGGGAGATTCTTCTGTCCTCTAAACGTTAGTACAGCGTCGAAGTTCCAGGATTCAGTTTCAGAGTTTCATCCAGGTGTAATCTAAAATCCTCTTGCCAGGGGTTCCTTACTTATACTGAAGAAAAGGGTTGGACATACTCTGGGGATCTACCTATGGGAGGGTTTGGAAGGAGGGATGGCTACACCCAATTCCTTTGTCCAGTTTCGCACCAGAGCAGAGGCTGGTAGCCCCTGCAACCGGCTAGAACGGGGCTATGCACAGGGACACCAAATGTGCCCCTAGTGCTGACTTCAAAGCACTCTCAGAGTGCACCCACCCAGACCCAATACACAAAAGCCTGTCTGGGTGATGGTTACACCTCCCTGTGACAGGAAACCTATTGTCCAGGCCTCCCTGCCAGAGTTTCGTCCAGCACCCAGAGGCCAGACTCATGTCTGTGGCTTCAGCATCCATTTTGTGATGCCAGGGCTCTTTTAAACTATTACCAGTTAGACCTGTGTATACATGTCTCTCTGTCTAGAAGGGTGGAATTTTACCCTAGCTGCCAGGACTGGCAAGGGGTAGGATTCCAAAGTGTTTGACACCAAACACAACATGTTTCCATGCAGCCATTCCAAAGTTAGCATTTACCGCTAGGTGCACTTAAGAGTATATGGTCTGGCTGCATCACAGTGTAGCCTCATCCCAGGATGAGGTAGGCCACAGACAGAGCGGAAGACTAGACCGGTAGGCCTTGCACCAGAGCTGAGCAGCAACCAGCCCTGAATCATGGGGGAAAAGAATACCAGGGGCCTTGCAAGGATAGCGTAGTGAAGCTGGCTACTGACACCCTGCCACTGCAACCACGGGGGAGCGTTTTTGAGGATTGAGGAACACCGGGGGCGTGACGAGCAACCCCCACAAGACACAGCATAGGGTGTCGGCCCTGTACAGCTGCACCAGGGAGGCTCACCCGCCTGCCCATGCCCGGGGGAGTTAAAACACGCACGGGCACGGGCGGGACAGGAGGGGTGCACTCCAAAGACAGGATGAGCAAGTCCTCGAAGCAAGGGGAAGCTGACCTAGTGTCGGCCAAGCTGGACACTGTACTGGCGGCGATGGAGAGAATGGAGGAGTCGCTATTGACCACACGTACATCCCTGGAAGCGAAAATAGACGGAGTCACCATCGACCTTACGCACCTCCGCCTTGGAGACCTCTGTGTCGGATATAGGACCTCGAGTCACTCAAACTGAGAAGCACGTGAAGGACCTTCTCAATTGGGTCGAGTTTCTGGAGGACCGAGCGGAAGACGTGGAAGGGCGGGCGAGACGCAACAACATACGGATAGTTGGAGTGCCAGAGAAATGGGAGGGGAGAGACCCCACGGCGACCGTAGAGAACTAGTTATGTGCCCTGCTACCGGAGGGAACGCTGTCGCCCCACTTTGTGATCGAGCGAGCACACCGTGTCCCGACACGACCTCTCACGACGGGCTCGAACCCCCGCCTGCTGCTGATTCGAATTCTGAACTTCAGGGATCGGGACTTAATACTGAGGGAAACACGTAAACTCCAGAACGTCCAAATAGATAAATCTCACGTAATGTTCTTCCCGGACTACACGATTCAGGTGCAGCGCCAGAGGCACTCCTTCCTGGCGGTGAAACGACGCCTACGCCAGTTGGTACTCAAATACTCCCTACTATTCCTGGCTAAACTCCGAGTGGTGGCGCAGGACAAGACGCATTTCTTTTCCAACCCGGAGGAGGTGGGATCTTGGCTGGACAGCGGCATTGATAAACACCACCGAGACTCACAGATACCTTTCATCCGAGGTGTCCCAGGGGCTCCAGACAGAGACGCAGAAACAATCGCCATTGGCGCCTGAGAAACATGCGCAACCGGGCACTGGCGCACCGGAGGGAGAGATACACCGGGAGCAACTCGAAGCACTGCTAGCGGTTGCGGAGATCAGCGGCTCGCTGACCTCCCGGTAACCCCTGGCGACGGACCCCGATGCCCTGCAAAGTGAAGATGAGGCAATATATGGGATACCGGACTCGCAGCAATCATCGGCCCTTCCGGACATCACGCCCCAGACGGCAGACCTGTTTGGCTGAGGAAACAATACATCGCCACCTCCCTCCTGCCTGCCCCGGCTCGCCCCTCCTCCTGCTACTAGGCCGGACACTGATCATTGAGAACGCGGGCACCTGGCTACTGGGGGCCAGCGACCGGGAGACGCAGAGACTTCGTGTCACGATGTACTTGCAAGGGGAGACTGCCACGAACGGTGAGACACAGTGAGTATACCCTTGCCAGAATAACAGAGAGCAGATGAGCAGGCGGCCGACTGCAGTGACAATAATAAATGGCAGAGCCTATCTTGCTGTCCCACTTAGAGTGCCGGGTGCCGACTAGACGCCGGCTTTTCACATGAGAAACAGACATATACTAGGGACGAGATGCCGTGGAACACTTACATCTTACTAATCCCTAACTGGCCCACCACAAGGCCTTCTGGCACTTACAATTATCTCCCCAGAGGGGAACCTGCTCACTCACGTTTACTACCTGATGCCGAATTCTTGATTTGCTAAGCGAATAGCAACCCCCCTAGCCTAGAATGTTGATTATCTCGCTAGAGTGTTTGGACAGCTGCACGGTTGGCAGCCGCCCCTTTTGGTATTCTATCCTGTATTTGCTCCCCAAGTTCCAATGATGTAGATACTCTTACTATAGACATGCTGTACCTTTATTGTCAGACGTTCCACCTCAAGAGTCCAGGTTCTTTCCGTCTTGGAGATGACTAATCCCAATACCTCCAGGAACCAACAAATGTGACAAGGAATTCAACACTTGTCACAAGTGCTGACCCCTAAAGGGACAGGGAAGTGGGGGACGGAAAAGGGTAGTGGAATGGGGGACGGAAAGTGAGAGAGAGAGAAACAAACACAGGATCTCTTCTGGAGATGACTGTCTCTCCCTTTTGAAGCACTCTGGGCTTTCGCTGATCAGTTGTGTTTGGTTAGATGCTGAGCTGTGTTTGGAGACCAACATTAATTAACATCATCTCCTACTATCCTAATACCAAATACTGAATGAGTTATATACATATATACCAACTACTAGAAAAGCCCATTCCTGTACTTCACGTGCAAGATCTTTTAACTTCATTAAACGTACATTTAACTTCGTTGAAGTCTTAGTCACCTTTTGAAAACATAAATATGCCAAGTGTTTACTTATACATGAGTGTCACATTTAACCAAACGATCAAATTACCGGTTAGTAGAACCTGTAACAACACCTTGCATGCAATGTTTTTTTCTTACCTTGCACTTATGAGGTAAGACCTTAGAAGGGGGTTCTGTGAAAATAGGAAACAAGAAAAAACAAGCCCCAAAAGTAACTACTATTCAATGACTCTGTTAATTGAGCTAAGTCCTCAAACATCAGTTATTGCAGTTAAAGTCACTGCTGTACATTGAATATTGAATACAAGACTAGAGTCTCAAGTAATATCTTGAAAACAAATCTACAGATTCGAATAGTTCAAGGAAAGGAGTTCGATTTTTGCCTTTGCCAAGGTTCTATTATAATGTTTACCAAGGTTCGGTTTGTATTTGCCAAGGCTTGTTCTTTAACCAAAAACAACAGAAAGGTCTTACTGTGTTCTCCGATTAAACCGGAAACCCAAGTTCAGGGGCCGGAAGGGAAAAACGAGTCCGGCTGAAAAGTCGCTCCGATGCACAAACCGGAAGTTTGAAGACTCGCTTCTGCCGGGATTCGAGGGTCGTCCCGAAGATCAGCTGGAGAAGAGTTCTGTGAGCGCTGGGTTCCCCTAAGAGGAATCAGGTAGGCTGGAGCTGCCGTGTCCAAGACAAGAGGGTGGGGCTGGGTGCTGAGATCGGGATCCTGGAAACTCCTGAAGTGACGCGCAAGCTGAGAAGCGAAGCGTCTTTCAGGAAACAGGTAAGCCTTTTTATAGGCTGTGTTTCACGTGTGAGGCAGCGTCAGTTGAGCGCACCTGCTCAAGGTGAGATCTTATGAATATTCATAATCCTTCTTAGTTCCTGCTTAATCAACAAGCATTGTACCCAACAAATGTGTGTTCCTTTACAGTATCATTATCGGTGGAGGCTGCACAACAAGCATTGCTACCTCCAAACATCTTTCATGCACATTACATGGTAATAATCCAGGAAAACTGTAGTCATGCTTAGGTTTTTATGACATTTATTTCCTTAAAGCAAGTGAATGTGTTTGTGTTTCAGAGGCGGTAGGCGGAGTGCTTTGGGAATGGGGTTGGGGCACCCCCTCAGCGGTGCAGCAAAAGACACTTAGGCTACCTTAAAGGCAGAATCCAAGATCTGAACGTGGAACGTGCAAGGCATGCATACACCCTCACGTAGGTATCAGATATACGCATACCTGAAAAGACACAAAGTCCAGATAGCGCTCCTGCAGGAGACACACTTGAATGACACTGAGACGCACGTGCTGAGGCGTAGATGGCGAGGGCAGCTTTATGCTATGGGATACTCCTCATACGCCAGGGGAGCGCTCATATAGATCCGACCTGGGACCCCCTTTGAAGTAGACAGTACCCATGTAGACCAAGAGGGAAGATTGGTGGTGATACAGGGCAGATTAGACGGCCGCCCCATTGTGTTGGCATTGATATATGCTCCTAATGTAGACCAGCAAAGGTTTCTTGCGGACCTCTCGGAGGTCCTTTCCCCATGGCATGGCATCCCTTGGATCTTGGGTGGAGACTACAATTGCATATTGGACGCCACACTAGACCGCTCGTTCCCGCCTCTCCCAGGGGCACCTGTAATAGGAGCCATGAAAGCATTCACTTCCTGGGCAACCCAATGAGACCTCCACGACGCTTGGCGCAGTAGACACCCTGGCACCAGCATATATTCCTTTTATTCGAGCGCACACAACCTACATGTACGTCTAGATAGGTTCATGCTCATGACTGACTTACTTCCGCAGGTTACAGACACGTAATACATGGGTCGCACCCATTCGGACCATAATCCGCACACCCTAAGCTTTGCATGGACACGCGTACACTCACCCATCCCCACCTGGAGATTACAGCCGGATTTATTGTTAGACGCCCCGTTTTGGGACTCCTTGTCCGCTCAGATAGGGCATTACTTCGAGGACAATGCGGGCCCGGCATCCACCCCCCCAGATGGAGTGGGATGCCTTTAAGGTGGTGATTCGGGGGCACTGCTTGGGCACGCAGGTAAACCTTAGAAGGCAATTGGAGAGAGACATCACAAAGATAGAGACAGAACTAATGCAACAGGAGCAGATTGCAGCCAAGGGTGGAGAGGATGGCCTACAAGAGCTCAGGGAACAGCATGAGCAGTTACTAGAGAGACTACGATGCCTTAACTATGCAGCTCATTTGGCGCGCACGCACCACAGGGGAGACAAGCCAGGCAAACTGTTAACCTGGCTAATTAGCAGGGAAGATCGGACACGTCCGGTGACGGCAATACAGACGAATGGGGGAGACATGCTTTATACACAGCATGAGATCCACAACGCCTTTACCGCCCATTATAGCGCGCTATATCGTTCCTACCTACAGGCCCCTATTCACGACATTGTGGATTACCTGGTGGCCGTACCGTTACCGGCGCTGAATGATGCGCAGCGCACGGAACTGACGACGCCTATCACGGCAGACGAACTCCGAGAGGTCATAGCCGCACTCTCCAACGGCAAATCCCCAGGCCCAGGTGGTCAGCCAGCGGAGTTTTATAAGGCGTACTCGGCTCTGCTTATCCCTGAACTGATCAAGATGTACAGGACGGCGATAGACAACATATCACTCCCGCCCACTCTCAACGAAGCTACCTTGATCTCCCTCCTCAAACCCGATAGGGATGTAAAGAGGATGGGGTTGTACCCGCCCCTTGCTCTCTTCAGCACAGATTACAAAATCTTGGCGTCCACTCTAGCGCGCAGACTGGCCCCTCTCACGCCGATGCTGGTACATATGGACCAAAATGGTTTTGTGCCCACGCGTAGCACTTCTTACAACATTCGCCGACTATTTAGAGTACAGTCGTATGCCCTGGCCCACTGGCCGAGATCGGTATGCCTGGTACTAGACCTAGAAAAGGCCTTCGTGGAATGGCCTTATCTCAGAGAGGTGATGCTGAAGTTTGGATTGGGAGAAGACTTCACAGACATGGTTAGCCTGTTATATCAGGCGCCGACGGTTCGCGTGCACACCAGTGGTTTACTGTCCGCAGCCTATGGGTGCGAAGGGGCAGGCGACATGGCTGCCCACCATCGCCATTGCTTTTCTCACTAGCGATTGAACCCCTGTCGGCACTACTGAGAAGTCGAGGTGACACATGGGGTATCTCATTAGCAGACGGGACCCATGCAATTTCATTGTACGCCGATGACCTGCTGCTTTATATAAAGGATCTCACGCGGATGCCTCATGGAATTGCGGCCATGCTGCACGACTTGTAGCCCTTTCGGGCCTTAAGGTCAACTGGAGCAAATCCGGCGTGTATCCCTTCAATCCCGACATGCAGGAATGTGAGGTACGGCTCGGCGGGAAACGACTAGCCTGGCACGCTACCACATTCCGCTACCTTGGAATACACATTTACCGCACCCCGGAAGATATACTGGAGGGCAACCTGGTCAGGGCCATTTCCTCTCTACGGGCTAAGATGACCTTTTGGAGAACGCTCCCCCTGAATGTACCAGACCGGATAATCCTAACAAAGATGATCGTGCTACCCCGACTCCTATATTACCACTCCAATTTACCAGTATATGTGCCCAACCGCATTTTCAGGGAACTAGAGTTTATGAAACAGGGACTCATTTGGAATGCAGGATGACCCAGTGTGGCGCTACGAAAGCTCTATGCCCCTACCAAGATGGGAGGCATAAAGGTCCCTAACCAGGAGCTTTATTATCTAGCCACGCAGCTACAATGGGTGCTCGGCTGGCTTGCTGGAAGACATCTGGAGGACACGTCCTCCACTGGCCCGGCTTTGACTCATACACAAGCTCTCGCATTGTTCCACCCCTTGACCAGGGCCCCTCGTCCGGCACAGCTGCATTTAGCAGTCAAGTACAGGTGTTATAAGCGATGCTTGTTGCTCACACGAGCGATACCGCCGTATGCCCCTGCCCTTCCACTATTGGGAACCCCCAGCAATAGAGGGACTGTGTCGGCGCCCATGTTGGAGCCTTGGGTACAGCCCGGGGTTGAAACAATGGCTGACTTGTAGACAGACGACGTCCTTCTTACATTTGAGGGGCTATGTACGGACACAGACATACCAGCAGGGCAGTTGTTGTTAAACGCCTCCATAATGCGCATCTGCCCGGCGACGTGGGGAAACATGACAGAAGAACCGCAGACTCACCTCTTAATTCAATACTTACATGTCATGGGAGGTGGGACACACATAATACACTGGTTGACACAAGCACTGTTGACGCATACTGTCTGTAATCTTTAATCATTGAGAGAGAAGTGGGCAACAGACAGAGGCAGGGACTGGTCAGACAAGGAGTGGGAAAGGATCCTGGAGGGGCCGAGCAACATCCCCCGTAACTCCAGATTCAAGATCATTCAACTTTACATTGTGCATAGGGCGAATCTTTCACCGGATAGAATAAACAAATATTTTGATATTGGCACGTCGGAATGCCCGCGCTGCTCCCTGGTAGGTGCAGATATACTACACATACTCTGGGCCTGCCCCGGATTACATACTTATTGGCTAGCAGTGACAACACTACTGACTAGGGGGGCCGGGGCGGAACTACCACACACGTGGGAGGCCTCTGTACTCGGGTTGTTTAGGAGAACGAAACACAACAAAGTCCACTGCAGATTCTGGGATTTAGGCCTTATCACCGCCAAGCGACTAATCACCAAGCGTTGGAAACACGTGGATCCACCGCAACTCCCACATTGGTACACCTCTTTTCATAACTGGGCGACGGCGGAGGAGGTGACTTTACACAGAGAGGAAACAGCAGGCCTGAGAGCCATACCTATAGCGCAGCTGTGGGGAGACATCCTGCGGACGTTCCGCCAGGCATACACTGACCAGGACGGTGTCCAACCTCCGCCGGGTCCTTCTTGTCCTCACATGACAGTAACGCCATAGAAACGGAGGACTGGAATGTAAGATGCAACGGGGAGGGGAACTGGTGGACTGAATCCACAACATGACTGCTGACCCTTCTATGCTGACACCCCAAGCTAAAAGCCCCCCCCGATGCGCTGCCTGGTGAAACCACCGCACCCTGCCCCCTAACCCGAGGGGAACTGCCCTCCCTGACTGTTAAACATCAACCTATACGAACCCGCCCACACCGTAACACACAGACACAACACTCACACTTACATCATGCCAGACATGTCTTGATAGCGTACCCCCCTTGTTCTAATCCCTTCCTCCTCTTTACTATTTCCCCCTTTTTTTTTTACTTACTTGTTCTCCAGCATGGCAGGGAGCCTCACCCCGAGTCTTCTATGTTGTCCCTCCCATTTCAGTTTGCTCAGTTCTCATTCCTGGTTATTCTCCCGAACCGCCCCAGTTGGACGATAAGCAAAGATTTGATATCAGGACATCATGGTCGCCCTAGTAGACACACAGTGAGACAGATGGGAAATGTCACTGGTAGTGACCATTGGCATACGAGACAGAGGTCACGTGGACATCCCGAATATTGGACTTACAGGACACACTAGGGACAAAACCGCATAATACGATGTGGACGGTCCGAGGCGCCTGTCTGCAGGAGTATACACATAATGCCACACTCCTGTTATAATTGGGAACACAGCCACTGCAACACATCATTGCTGGGTGTGATAGTGCATTGCGTGTAGTGGCATAACTGTATAATAACTGTTGTGAATCAGATAGGATAGACATGTCACCCTTATTAACACTAACACAGCACTCAATGGAGATTATGTGCATGCGCTCATATTGGAAAAATGAGGAGTTACTGCAGCACATCTATGATTCCTTACTTCCAGCACTGACATCTAGGGCATAAGACTGTTACATTATGTACTATGAATGTTATATACAATTTTCGTGATGCCTGATAAGATAATACTTCCAACAGTCTCTTTTGAATGGTTGTAATGTGTGATATTCTTATGCTATGTTCTAAATAAAACATATTCAAACAAAAAGTCACAGAGTAGCCTCAGAGAATAGGCTCTGAAAGCTGCAGAGGGGCCCAGCTCATGCATGGGCACCCATTCACACAAAACTAAGCACTCTGCCTTCAGGATTGATAAGGCCCGACTAGGGAGTGGCTGATAGGCTTATATGTGTCAGTGAATAAAGGTAGATATAGGTAACCTATATCTTAGTAGGGGGTGCATACATCACCTTACCCAGGCTGCAGTAGCAGTCCTGTGGTGCCATTTTATAAGTGGCATTATACATGCTTCAGCCCCTGGTATATTTTCACAAACAAGAGGGACCCAAATAAGTACCTAAGGACCTTGGGCAATCACTTATTACGAAAAACAGTGGTCCGTAGGATTAAGTTATCACAAAGACAGATGCACATATAGACTCCAATCAGTACTATATTGATTCTTGTTTTCAGTACCCAGCCGGGCCTGAAATTTTATTTCAAATATAAACAAGTTCAAAAGACCATCAGAGAGGTCTAATGCAAACGTTGATAGGGTACAAGCCTGTACCTATCCAAAAGTACACTCCAAAAGGATTGAAAAATAGGGAAGAAAGCAAGGAAAAGAGGGTAAAGAATATCAGGCAAAAAGAACATGGGAGCCAATTGTCCCTTGCATCAATAGCATATTCGCATAGCAAGTTCAGACAACAAATTCATGTAACAGTTTCAACACGATGGTAAAGTTACAGAATTTGGAAAAGTGTCGACGACGTTTCGATCCCCGGCTCCTAGTGAACTGGGATCATCATCAGGACATAAACAATGTTTTGCCTGTATGTGCTTTTTTTCAAACTGATAAAAGTAACATTGAACAGAAATGGGAGGAAAAAAGGAAAAAAGAAATACGTTTAAATATGGCACTAAATAAAGTTGTTCTTTACAGGTACAATGCACAAAATATACATTTATATCATGCCATTGTGACGTTGACTTCGAACAAAAAGTCTACCAATGTGCCAATCTCATGCTATACGGAATGGTGAGAACAGTTTGGACTGAACCGATTCGGTATATGGCACCGTGAGTATTTAGGCGCTAACGTGGTTGTGACTACTGGTGTCGCTTTCGACCAGTTGTGCCGTGGTGATGACTCATGTGAGATTCTAGCAATTAAGGGCATGCCGGTAGGTGCGCTTAAAAAACGATTCCGGACAATTAGGGCTGTGGTCAAAGTATCATACGACATCCTATAAGTGTCGAAAACATGCGTTGTGTGGGCGTGGCGAAATTCTCTCTGTGCCTCATGAGATCAAAAATAATGATAATAGGTGGATTGCACACCTCTGCAAACGATCCTCGCGAGTCTCCTGTGATACTAGGAGAGATGGTGGAGTGGAGGCTGATGCCTAGAAGAGAGGGAATCATATGAGTCTCAAGACTTAATATAGTGCGCCTGTGAATTGTGGCGGGTGGGAGCAGAATGTTACCTCGATGTCCTGTTATAATACGTATAACATTGTGGCCATTAGTTCCTTATCCAGCTACTGGGAATCCGCTGGAAAGGGCCAGTATACTTAAGCCAGACCGCTTGAAAGTATGCGTTTTGATATTATTTCTGAAAGTGAACAAGGATAATTAGGATTAAGAGGGAAGGCACTACGGGCTCGTGGCAGGAAGAGAGAGCGATGCCGGGAACCCTTACCCTTACCTTCACGTAGAGTCAGTGCTCCTTCACTCGCGATCCGAGCGAAGAACGGGCGGTGTGCTCAATGGCAGCCCGCCGGCTTCCCGATAATGCGGAAGTAAGCGTCAACGCAGAGACGCGTGAAATAAACATTGTCGGACATCAAGGAGGCAGTGGGAGTGGCAAGAGGCGGGAGTGGGAGTGGCGAGGGGGGTTCCCCGGTGGCGGCCATCTTAGAGTGGTGTCATTTACGTAAGCCGGGTGGTCATGCTGTTTCCCATGCAATTCCATAATACACTCTGATTCACTTGAGAGAACAGTAACATTTGGCACACATTTACATGGCATTTTCAACGCGTGAAATAAACATCGAGGAGGGAATGAAAGTGGCAAGGAGGGTGTCCAGGTAGCGGCCATCTTAGAATGGTGTCATTTACATAAGCCGGGTGATCATGCTGTTTCCCATGCAATTCCTTAGTACACCATGATTTACTTGAGAAGACAATAACATTTGGCACAAATTTACATGATATTTTCAACCAAGTTCAGTTTCTTTCCGTATTGATATTAGAATTCAAAGACGAGCAGTGGCAGATAAGATGTTGATATAACCTATTACATCTGATCAGCAAACAGAATTGACTATTGAACCCATTGATCATTTGGAGCAGTCTCAGGGGTCATTAACAATTCACAGCAATCCTGCCCAGTCCTCAGTCCGATTGAGACCATTCTGTATTGTATCCAGCAATATAATGCATTTTAGTTCCTCCTTATTGAGAAGTTGAGCCATGCATCCTCCTCTAGGTGGTAACTTTAAAGCCTTCAACACTGTCCACTTTAGGTCATTTTCTGTATGCTTGGCACTGATGAAATGTTCCACAAGCGGGGCATTCTGGGTCTGGCAGCGAATGCGGCTCTTGTGCTGGCAGATCCTTGTTTTCACCTTCTGTGAAGTTTGGCCCACATACAATTTCAAACATGGACATTGAACCAAATATATCACATTGCAAGTGTTACAGTTTGACAGTGAAGAGCTAGTAAAAGTGATGTTATTAAATACTCTGGTTTTTCCTTCAATAGTTATGTCACATACACTGCAATTGCCACATTTCACATGTCCTACAATGGGGGACAGACCCCATATAGTTTCAAGTGTAGATGGTTGACTGGTACTTGGCAATGCGGCCCGGACTAAATGATCCTTCAAATTTTTGCTTTTTTTGAAAGCAAATAAGGGACGCTCAATCTCTAGTACGCCTGCATTAATGACAGACCAGTGGCGGAGTATCATTTTTCTCAATTTGTTCGACACTGGGGAGAACGTAGTAACACAAGCTATTCTCTCTTTTGGGGTTTTTTGAGTTGGTGTCAACAACGTTTCTCTCGGTCTGTACCATGCTCTTTTAAGGGCATTTTTGACAATGCGTCTAGGGTAGCCCCTGTTTTTAAGTTTGGCTGCTAGGATGGCACTTTCTTTAAAGTAGTCCAGCCTGCACGAGCAATTTCTCCTAATTCGCAGGAACTGTGAGAATGGTAGTGAATCCCGTAAGGCTCTGGGGTGGCTGCTGGAATAATCTAGTAGTGTATTACGCTCTGTGGTTTTTCTAAACAGGCGTGTCAAGAGAACTCCATCCTGGTGGAAGATGGAGAGATCCAGGAAGTCAATGGAGGTTTTATTTGATGTGAGGGTAAAGTGGAGGCCACAACAATTATTGTTCATCCAGTGTTGGAAATGGCGCAGATCACTGACTTCACATCTCCAAATCATGAAGATGTCGTCAATGTATCTACGCCATAGTCCAATTCCCGAGTGGAAGGGATTAGAAGGCGAGAGTATAACCTCATTTTCAATTTCCTTCATGAAAAGTATAGCCAAGTTTGGAGCAAAAATTGCTCCCATACTTGTCCCCTTAATCTGTTGGTAGAAGAGGCCATTAAAGGTAAAGAAGTTTCTCGTCAAACAGATTTCGAGTAACTGTAAAATGAATGATGTTGGTATTGCGTGAGGGCGTGGGCGTGTGTCTAGGGTTTTTTGAATCACCTTCAGGGCCGCTACCTGGGGAATATTTGTATAAAGGGACTCCACGTCCATGGTGCAGAGAGTGTCTGTTACTGGGTCAAAAGGTAAATTCTCTACCAGTGAAATCATGGACATGGAATCTCTAACATAACAAGGTGTGGAGGGGACAAATTCCTTTATGAAGAAGTCGATGAAGGCTCCCAATGGCTCTAGAATAGACCCACAAGCTGAAACAATGGGACGTCCAGGTGGTGCAGTGAGACTCTTATGGATTTTCGGAAGAGTATATATCACTGGTGTTCTGGGGCTTTTTATATTCAAGTAGTTATACTCTTTTTTAGATAGAAACCCTTCAGTTAATGCGTCCGTAGTGATTTTCTTTATCAATTCTTGAATTTCCTTTGTAGGATTGGACGCTAGCCTTTGATAATGTTCCTTATTATCCAACTGTCTTAGTATTTCTGAAGTGTAAGAGTCTAGATCTTGGAGAACAATTCCCCCACCTTTATCTGCACTCTTTATGATCAGAGAGTTGTTCATTTTGAGTGTGGTAATGGCCTGTTTTTCTTTAAGCGTAATATTGTATGGAATGAAGGCATGGGTGTTTTGTAGTATTGAAAGATCTTTCAATATCAACTTCTCGAAGGTGATTATCTCGGGTGGAATCATCCCTGAAGTGGGAGAAAAGGTCGATGGTGGACGGAAAGGTGTTAGGGCATTACTCTCTTGACCGGGATGTAGTTGAAAGAATGCCTTTAGCCGGATCCGTCTAAAGAACCTCATTAATTCGGTTTGCAGTTCCAAGTAGTTGGGAGGGGTAGTGGGCACAAAAGTAAGTCCTTTTTTGAGAAGGGAAAGTTCATCCTCTCCTAAGGAGTAATTGGAGATGTTAAAAATTTGGATTGTTTCTATGACTGCGGACGGAGAATCTACCACTGATAGAAATTGTTCCTCGTCCGGCGTTCCCCCGGTGGGTTGACCCATCTCTGGGTTTTCTTGACTTTTCCTCTTTGAGGTGTGCCTTGTTGGCCTCTCTGTAAAAAAGGATTTGTGCCACCCGACTGGTGTGACCCACCCCTTCGAGCTGTACTGCTGCCTTCGCCTGCGTCCGAATTGTCGGAGGATTCGGCTGAGGTTTCTGAAAAATTTACCAAATTTCTCCGTCTGTTGTACCTGCCCCAGGGTCTGTACTGTTGAGGGTTAGAATACGTACGGTTAGTATAGAAGTCCTTTTGTAGATAAGGATATGTCACTTCTATATTGTACGATTTTATATCTTTTTTGATTTTGTTTGACTTTTTATTTTGTTCTATTCTCTGATACTCTGCAATGGTTTTATCAACTTGTTCTAGGAGTTTCTTACTATCTTCAGTGGTACCTGAGTCTTGGATCTGTTTTAGAATATCCGAGATCTCAGTTTCAAGTGATTTTAATGTCTCAACAGCGGTATCAATTCCTAGTGCAAGCCAATGACGTGAACAAGTAGTTCCTATGTAGCTAAAGCTAGTTATATACTTGGGATTGTCTGTGAAGATTCCTGGTACGTTGCGGACTTGTAATCCTACAGGAATTACCTCTGCCTTTAGGTAGTCCGTTAGCATCAATATCATTAGTTCAAGATTCAAGATTCAAAGATAGCTTTATTCGGTATTTAACAAACACCATAAAAGCAAACAATACAAAATACAGTCAAAAACGCAACATTAAAAACTTGATAATTAAAAAATCACTGCAACGAATACACTTCATTACACTTATCAATCAGTTAATCTAATCTTAAAAAACCATAAAATCTTTTCATAAAATTCGTTTGGTAGGAAGATAAATTCATTAGGTTAATAAAACGGTTGAGGTAAATATAACATATTTATGTATTATATGGTGTTATTAGGCACAAGATAATACTCATACAAACCCTCACCC
This sequence comes from Lissotriton vulgaris, assembly GCF_964263255.1. Classification (NCBI taxonomy): domain Eukaryota; kingdom Metazoa; phylum Chordata; class Amphibia; order Caudata; family Salamandridae; genus Lissotriton; species Lissotriton vulgaris. The sequence continues at coordinate 529,462,118 of NC_141694.1, forward strand.
TTCTAATCATTTCTCATGGTTCCTCTACATTTTATGATGAACGACAAAAATTTTATCACCACTACAATAGTAAGCTCATCTTGGAGCAAATACAATCTATGGAGGGCAGGTTTACAACTTCTCAAACCCCACAACTTTAATAGTGGTAGCAGGTGTTTTTTCCTCCCCCACTGATAATACTGGCAAAAAAGGATACAATGTATATTAGACTGGGTGGCTACTCCATCACACGGGCATTTTATCAACTTCCCAGACCAGTCATTTGGAACAGGGAACGTTATTAGCCTAAAAAAAGATTCCGTCCTCATTCATGCTAAAAGCATTCTGTGATAACATGAAAAATTTGGCGCCAGATAAGGATGAAGGCCATGATCATGGAGGATCTGGCGATGGGCTACGATGGTAGACTTATTCCCATCTAGATAATATCTCCTCTCCTCCAATAGACCAAGGCATGTCTCTTTTAATGCTTTTTTTGACATTTGGGCACATGAGGTTGGGTTTGAAAAGAATTCTGGTTGGCCGATGGAATTCAAAAATTTCTTAACATAGGCCAGCCATGGCTGCTTAGAGCCCTCGGCTTGCTGCAGGCAATCATAAATTACTTCCCTATTGAAGGTCGTGTCCTCGCATGTCCAAATCTTGTACCACAGCATGACTGGCGCTATCTTTATCAGATCACTAATATGGGATCTGTCAAGTTCATTGTGGCATATGGTAGTAGATGTGGAACGCGGGACTCCTAGAAGATACCTCAGGAAAGCATTTTCCACCCTTTGAATTTGAGAGCTATCTGCAAGTCCCCAGATCCCAGCCCCATAAACAGCTGTAGACACACATTTTGCTGCATAAATCTTAAGTAGTGTGTCTACCGGTTTCCCGCCGAGTCTTTTAGCAAATTGCTTGACCGCCCCTATTGAGCGGGCAAAGGCCAAGTTCCGGGAGGTGACCGCTGAGGACCATGTCCCCCTATTGTTAAAAATAATACCCAGATAAGAAAACGTTGTAGACATAGCTATCTTTGAATCATTGACAAAGGTTTTGCAGTCAGGAACTTTTTTACTGGTGGTACATGACATCGTAAAAGTTTTCCCCACATTTATTTTTAGGCCTCTAGAGCTCATAAAGGTTGCAAAACCCATTAGTGCCTTTTGGAGTCCCCGCTGTGTGCGGGCCATGATCACCGCATCATCGGCGTATAACAATAGTGGGACTGCGAGACCATTTATCTTAGGGTAGTCCGCCTCCAGATCATTCAAAAAAACTGCTACCTCGTTGATATACAAGTTGAATAGAAATGGCGCAAGTATGCAGCCTTGGCGAACACCCTTTGCTATGGGAAATTTTCTAGTTTGCTCGCCATTTTTGCCAAATCTCACCGTGGCGCCTGCATCTCTATACAACTCCTGGATAAAACTTAAGATATTTTTATCTATCCCCATTGTGGTCAGGGTTTTCCACAGCATTCCATGATCCAAACAATCAAACGCCGAAGTTAGATCAACGAATGTTAGGAACAGATTCCCTTTTTTTGTTCCAATATATTTGTTCATTATGAGGGACAGGTTTAGACCCTGCTCTATGGTTCCCAAACCCGACTTAAAACCATATTGGAATTTTGAGAGTATCCCATTGCTCATAGACCAGGTTTGTAATTTGGTTAACAACACCCTGCCTGCTACTTTCATTAGGTTATCTAGCAGGGAGATGGGGCGGTAACATTTTGGGTCTTGTCTGTCCCCTTTTTTAAATATTGGGATGACTATTGCTTCATTCCATGTATTGGGAAAACCTAGTTTAGTGTAAGCATTCAATACATTTGCTAGTAAGGGGGCCCAAAGATCTACGTTCCCTTTAAACAAGTCAATGGGGACTCCATCAGGTCCAGGGGCCTTTAAACTAGCGCTCTGGCAAATCGCTTGTTCCACGTCTACAGGGGTAAACATTACTTTTAGTGGGAAATTTCCCTGAAACGGTGGAAGAACCCCTCGCCCCGCATCCATCTCATCTTGTGGGATCGAAGCAAGTGATTCTTTCTTATAGAGGGAGGTAAAATAATTAACCCAAACATCTTCTGATATGCCTATTTCCAAGGAGTCTACCTTCCTATCCGAAAAGAAGGGGGCATTAATTTCTTTCCAGAACGACGTGTTGTCCCTTAGAGCGCTTGCCTTTATCAGGGCTTCCCAGGCTGCGTTTTTGAGTTCTTTCTGTCTAGTTCGTAGGGTCTGCTTATAAGCTTGTCTAGCCTCCTTAACTCGGCCGCTATCCCTAGGGACGGTCTTTAAGGCCTGTAAAAGGGCTTTGTGTGCTTTAGTACAGGCTCGATTGAACCAGCCATGTAATCTTATGTCTTCCCCTAACTTTTGTTTTTTAATTAACTTGGCGTTTATTGTGGCTTTGATCCCTTCATACGCCTGTATTATTAGCTCGGGGTTGGTACTTGGTTCCAAACAGGTGGCAAATTGTCTAGTTTCTTTCCGTACCAGGTCTTTCAGAAAGTTTGTGGGTTCAATTTTTGCCCATTTAATGGCGTAGCCATTTTTTCTGGCCAGCGCCACTGAGCGACCATGAAGTATATTCATAGTACTTATTTTTTGGGTCCCCGATTTCCCTAGACTAAGGGAAGTGCTGATAGGAAAATGGTCGCTTATTGCTAGATCCTCCGTATCAAAACCCCCCACCCAGCCTTGATTCCTGTTAGAGACTAAAATAAAGTCAATTACAGTGCCTGCCCCACGGCCAAAGAAAGTTGTCTGAAACGCTACGGGTGGCTCACAAAGTTCATTGGCGAAGGCCAAATCCCACTCATGCATGAGTTGATTTAGCAGGTTGCCCCCTATGGAATGTTCGAAGTGCGTAGTAGGATCCCCTCTTAAGTCAAAAATGCCACAATTTTTTGTTTGACTATAGGGGCATAAGTGACAATTAAAATCCCCTGCTATAAGTAAGCAGTCTGCCGCCTGCCCACCTCTCTTTAGCAGTGAGTCCAACTCCGCTATTAAGGTTTTGACCTCAACTTTTGGCGTGTTGTTAGAGATGTTGATCAGGAAAAAGGAGCGCCCGTTTGATTTAATAAACAGACCTTGTAATAAGCTCCCTGCACCTGCTTTCGGTCCGCTTGCCTCATACATACTCTGTTCTATATTACAGAGGTTAGAGGTGAAGATACACAGTCCCCCAGAGCCTCTGCCTCGGTTGCCCTGAATCGAGGGAACATAAAAAGTGCTAAAACCCTCGATGTGGGTCTCATCTAAGTCCCAGCACTCCTGAAGGCAGATTATGTCCTGCCTTTCCATAAAAGTTAGGAATAACTGGTCCCGCACTTTTTTAGCCAGCCCAGCAATATTCCATGATGTTATTTTTAACGAACATTTCCCCTCATTGCGTGGACTGGATTCTTCCTGACTAGTTAGTGGGACAATGCCCACGGGCAGCACTCCAATCTCATTATGAATTTGACTCTTAATCTTATCTACTGTGCTCAGGTGTGAATGCATACAGGTGGTTTCAGCTGTGGACTCAAGTCCACTCTCCTTCAATGGCTTACTAGGTTGTTCTGCTAAATGCTGGCCTGACAAATTTACACCACCCGTATCATAATCTGATATACTCTCTGTCACCACGGGATTAGTGCTTTCTACCTGGGGAAAGACGTCATGGATCTTAAATGGGGGGGCTAAGGTTACTGATACCCCTGTAGTGACCTTTGTTGGTCAATCGACCATATCTAAGCAGTCGTATCTGTTCCTTGTAGTAGCCCCCCTCCAATAGTCAGGATTTGGGTTTCCTCTGCTATGGTACCAGGGGCGAGAATCCCAGCCTCTGTTCCAGTAATTATTGCTGTTCCTGTTTCTACTTCTATTGGTGTACCCCACCTGCGTCCAAGGCCAGTCTTGGACTTCATCCCAACCAGTTGTATCACCATAATTGGGGATGTTTAAAGGTGGATAGAAGAAGGAAAGACGCTGTACGTCAACCCCCCCCCTTTTTTCGAGCGCTGGCCAAGAAGAAATATAGTCAACCATGGCAGGATCGTCGCAGTTGACTATAACACAGTCACCCTGTAAGCTTTTTTTCGTATCCCCAATCCAGTACACTCTTCTCACAGAATTTATTCTGCTGTGATGCAATGACTGTAAAGGTCTGTTTTGACTTAACCATTGCAAAACTTTGTTCCTCAGTGACCACGGGGGCTCGTCCGAACCATCTGGCAATTCTGACACCCCTGTTAGGACGACAGTGTACGGGGTAGCCTCAGGTGGCAGATGAAACGGCCGCCTAAACCTAGTGCCCTTCCTCTGTTTTCCCTGAGATTGGAGAGACTGGGTTTTTTGTGATGTGTGTAAAGTCTCCTTTAGATTAGCTAGCTGGGTATTTAAAGCCACAAGGGCTGGGGTGGGTTGCGCATTATCACTGGTGATATCGGATTGGCCCTTCCCCTCTACAATTAGGGGTTTAGGGGTATTTTGTGAGTTTGGTCTGGCACTCTTATTAGTCTGGGTGTTTGCTTCTTTATCTTGTACAAGGGGCTTTGGACACGCCGCTGGTAAGGTAAGCGGTTGAGCCGGTTTACTTGGCTCTTTGGTTTTCCCCTCCCCCGTATCTAGGGTGCCCAGTGACTTCTGAATAAATGCAGGAGTATTTAATTTTGCAAGTTGTTTTTCAATTATCCTTATGCTTTTTTCCAAGGGTTGCAGATGGTATTTTAACAATTCCCCCATGCTGTTTGTAAGAAAATCATGTAGTGTCACACATGTGGTGCATGGTTTGTGTATACCACCTACAGCACCTATTGCATCTAGGTTCCCCAGTGGCTCAATGTTCTGTGGGGGCATGTTAGAGACCACTCTATTGGTGGATGGGGGGGTTTGCTGTACTACAATAATGTTACTATTCTTATTCAGGTTGCAAGGATTCACGCAGTTAGGTGGAGCAGATGTAATCTCCTGTGTAATCAACCCCTTACTTGACCTCTTAGATATGGCACCCTCCCTTTCACCCGTGGAGTTAGGTTCTAATGCCATGTCTTGGTTGTGTAGGAGTTGTAAGTCCGGTGTTTTTTCCAAGTCCTCCACAGAATCAGACCCTAATGACAATTGTGTTGCTGACAAGTCCACAGTATTTGGAACTGTGTGAACTAGTGCACTTGCTTGATTCAACAAGGGAATGATCGGACCCTTATGAATTGGAGTTTGTGCTAGAGCAACGGGGTCCATTGACGATCTTCTTCTAGCAATCTCCAATTCATGTGACACCCGTCGTTCTATCAATTGGATGGTATTATCGATAACTGCATTGGCCTTGTTTAAAAATAAGTCAATGGGTCCAGTTATGTCAGTAGTTTTATCTGTCTTTTTCCTTCTAGTGGCTCTATTCATGATCGGACGCTATGCGTCTCAGACTACGCAATAATGATAGAGCAAAACAGACTGGTCTCACTATTGACAAAGATATGGATGTAAGTCCCCGCAGTTATTATCAGAACAAGTCTAAGAATGAATAATAAAACACAAATACCGTAGCCCAGTCCAGTCTCACACAGTCTGGAACGGGCTGAAACGGGCCCGCCCTTGGCCCGGGCTTCGCCCGGCGTCCCGCTCGCGTCCCGCGAGGCGGGGCGTATGCTGCCTTTATGCGCCTCCTGGCGCGGGTTGGTGCGTTGCAGCCCGCTTGGGCTGATGGGGCTTGTAGTCTCCTGCCCCGCGCTCCACTCGGCGGCTCGGCTTGACCAGCGAGCGGCGGGAGGCGGGCAGGATAAACGGCTACTTGGCTGTTTGAGGCCTTCTTTCCCCACAGCGTCTCTAGTAAGGCAAAGCTCTGTTTCAATGCAAATCCGCGCTTGTCAGGGCGTAGGCTGCCTTTATGCGCCTCCTGGCGCGGGTTGGTGCGTTGCAGCCCGCTTGGGCTGATGGGGCTTGTAGTCTCCTGCCCCGCGCTCCACTCGGCGGCTCGGCTTGACCAGCGAGCGGCGGGAGGCGGGCAGGATAAACGGCTACTTGGCTGTTTGAGGCCTTCTTTCCCCACAGCGTCTCTGGTAAGGCAAAGCTCTGTTTCAATGCAAATCCGCGCTTGTCAGGGCGTAGGCTGCCTTTATGCGCCTCCTGGCGCGGGTTGGTGCGTTGCAGCCCGCTTGGGCTGATGGGGCTTGTAGTCTCCTGCCCCGCGCTCCACTCGGCGGCTCGGCTTGACCAGCGAGCGGCGGGAGGCGGGCAGGATAAACGGCTACTTGGCTGTTTGAGGCCTTCTTTCCCCACAGCGTCTCTGGTAAGGCAAAGCTCTGTTTCAATGCAAATCCCATTATCAAATATCATTAGTTGCAAACGGACTTGCTTTTTACGGAGTTTTTCTAATTGCTCCGGGATTGTGGTGTTCTCTTGACTGGGGATTTCTGAGTTGTCTGACAGGAGGGATGGACCAGAGCAAAGTTGTTTTAGGTATTCATCTGTATATAGGGGTGCATGACCTGACATAGTGCAGCAGAGTGAAAAGAAGGGAGAGGATAAGAGAATGACAGGGTGAGGGATGGCAAGGTATAAGGAAGGATGGGGTACTAGGGGACCCAAAACCACTAGGGGTTTGGACAATCGAGAGCCCTTGCAAACCAGCGTTTGCGCTCAAGTATATTTTCACAAACAAGGGGGACCCAAATAAGTACCTAAGGACCTTGGGCAATCACTTATTACGAAAAACAGTGATCCGTAGGATTAAGTTATCACAAAGACAGATGCACATATAGACTCCAATCAGTACTATATTGATTCTTGTTTTCAGTACCCAGCCGGGCCTGAAATTTTATTTCAAATATAAACAAGTTTAAAAGACCATCAGAGAGGTCTAATGCAAACGTTGATAGGGTACAAGCCTGTACCTATCCAAAAGTACACTCCAAAAGGATTGAAAAATAGGGAAGAAAGCAAGGAAAAGAGGGTAAAGAATATCAGGCAAAAAGAACATGGGAGCCAATTGTCCCTTGCATCAATAGCATATTCGCATAGCAAGTTCAGACAACAAATTCATGTAACAGTTTCAACACGATGGTAAAGTTACAGAATTTGGAAAAGTGTCGACGACGTTTCGATCCCCGGCTCCTAGTGAACTGGGATCATCATCAGGACATAAACAATGTTTTGCCTGTATGTGCTTTTTTTCAAACTGATAAAAGTAACATTGAACAGAAATGGGAGGAAAAAAGGAAAAAAGAAATACGTTTAAATATGGCACTAAATAAAGTTGTTCTTTACAGGTACAATGCACAAAATATACATTTATATCATGCCATTGTGACGTTGACTTCGAACAAAAAGTCTACCAATGTGCCAATCTCATGCTATACGGAATGGTGCGAACAGTTTGGACTGAACCGATTCGGTTTATGGCACCGTGAGTATTTAGGCGCTAACGTGGTTGTGACTACTGGTGTCGCTTTCGACCAGTTGTGCCGTGGTGATGACTCATGTGAGATTCTAGCAATTAAGGGCATGCCGGTAGGTGCGCTTAAAAAACGATTCCGGACAATTAGGGCTGTGGTCAAAGTATCATACGACATCCTATAAGTGTCGAAAACATGCGTTGTGTGGGCGTGGCGAAATTCTCTCTGTGCCTCATGAGATCAAAAATAATGATAATAGGTGGATTGCACACCTCTGCAAACGATCCTCGCGAGTCTCCTGTGATACTAGGAGAGATGGTGGAGTGGAGGCTGATGCCTAGAAGAGAGGGAATCATATGAGTCTCAAGACTTAATATAGTGCGCCTGTGAATTGTGGCGGGTGGGAGCAGAATGTTACCTCGATGTCCTGTTATAATACGTATAACATTGTGGCCATTAGTTCCTTATCCAGCTACTGGGAATCCGCTGGAAAGGGCCAGTATACTTAAGCCAGACCGCTTGAAAGTATGCGTTTTGATATTATTTCTGAAAGTGAACAAGGATAATTAGGATTAAGAGGGAAGGCACTACGGGCTCGTGGCAGGAAGAGAGAGCGATGCCGGGAACCCTTACCCTTACCTTCACGTAGAGTCAGTGCTCCTTCACTCGCGATCCGAGCGAAGAACGGGCGGTGTGCTCAATGGCAGTCCGCCGGCTTCCCGATAATGCGGAAGTAAGCGTCAACGCAGAGACGCGTGAAATAAACATTGTCGGACATCAAGGAGGCAGTGGGAGTGGCAAGAGGCGGGAGTGGGAGTGGCGAGGGGGGTTCCCCGGTGGCGGCCATCTTAGAGTGGTGTCATTTACGTAACCCGGGTGGTCATGCTGTTTCCCATGCAATTCCATAATACACTCTGATTCACTTGAGAGAACAGTAACATTTGGCACACATTTACATGGCATTTTCAACGCGTGAAATAAACATCGAGGAGGGAATGAAAGTGGCAAGGAGGGTGTCCAGGTAGCGGCCATCTTAGAATGGTGTCATTTACATAAGCCGGGTGATCATGCTGTTTCCCATGCAATTCCTTAGTACACCATGATTTACTTGAGAAGACAATAACATTTGGCACACATTTACATGATATTTTCAACCAAGTTCAGTTTCTTTCCGTATTGATATTAGAATTCAAAGACGAGCAGTGGCAGATAAGATGTTGATATAACCTATAAGGTGAGAAAGAGTTCTCCCTAGTAGGTTTAGGTCCCGAGGGGGGAGAGACAAATTATGCAGAAAATACTGAACCTCAGTAAGGACCTATATTTCTTTTTTACATTGAATCAATCTCATCATTTCTAGAGGATGCCAAAGAGAGAACTGTAAAGTATTATTCAAAATAGATTTATTAGTTTTCTTCACATTTTTATAAAAAGTTTTTTAAACACATTTTATCAACTAAGTCAGTCATTATGTACTCAACCAAAATTTGATCTAGTTTACAAACATACTTTTCATGACATAGAAAACATTACGTTAAGGATGCCCTCTAATAACAACTACACTGAACATACATACAGACATACTTACATACCAGTCATACTGTGATCTATTCTAAAATGACTCCTACAAAAGACTAATTTATACAAGACAATAGACTAATACATTTGACAATTCTGAGGTGTGCTATGCAGAATACACTAGAGGAACAAGATGGTATAGTTCTGCTAGTTATGATGGATTTAACTAGTTCGTATCCGTGACAACTGATGTTAGGCCGATGTACGTTTCGGTGAGAGCCACCTTCCTCAGGGCCAAAGAACATAGACAATAATGTGTTACACAGAGATTATTAAAAAGGGGTATTCGAGGGCGTCAGACAATTCTTCGGTGATGTAGTTTTGGTAGTCACTGAGAAAATATATTGGCACAGATCCTGGACAGTCTATGATTTGAGACAAGAACTATGTTTATGGCGAAGGGTTCACTATGTTAGATAGACCAGTTTTTTCCAAGGGGCGAAGGGCTTCCGCATGGATAGCGTATGTTCTGGTTTTGTATAATTTCGTTTGATGGTATGTCCTCACATTCCGCCTTTGAATTGTGTACTTATATATTTGCTTTTGCCATGCCGCTGCGGTGGGTTTTATAATTTGTAGACCAAGATATGCCGAGCCCTGGTCTTGACTCGGCAATTTGCGCGATCGGGGGTTCTTGTGACTGCTCCCAGGGAGCAGTCAGGCGGCATGGCAAAAGCAAATATATAAGTACACAATTCAAAGGCGGAATGTGAGGACATATCATCAAACGAAATTATACAAAACCAGAACATACGCTATCCATGCGGAAGCCCTTCGCCCCTTGGAAAAAACTGGTCTATCTAACATAGTAAACCCTTCGCCATAAACATAGTTCTTGTCTCAAATCATAGACTGTCCAGGATCTGTGCCAATATATTTTCTCAGTGACTACCAAAACTACATCACCGAAGAATTGTCTGACGCCCTCGAATACCCCTTTTTAATAATCTCTGTGTAAAACATTATTGTCTATGTTCTTTGGCCCTGAGGAAGGTGGCTCTCACCGAAACGTACGTCGGCCTAACATCAGTTGTCACGGATACGAACTAGTTAAATCCATCATAACTAGCAGAACTATACCATCTTGTTCCTCTAGTCTATTCTGCATAGCACACCTCAGAATTGTCAAATGTATTAGTCTATTGTCTTGTATAAATTAGTCTTTTGTATGAGTCATTTTAGAATAGATCACAGTATGACTGGTATGTAAGTATGTCTGTATGTATGTTCAGTGTAGTTGTTATTAGAGGGCATCCTTAACGTAATGTTTTCTATGTCATGAAAAGTATGTTTGTAAACTAGATCAAATTTTGGTTGAGTACATAATGACTGACTTAGTTGATATAACCTATTACATCTGATCAGCAAACAGAATTGACTATTGAACCCATTGATCATTTGGAGCAGTCTCAGGGGTCATTAACAATTCACAGCAATCCTGCCCAGTCCTCAGTCCGATTGAGACCATTCTGTATTGTATCCAGCAATATAATGCATTTTAGTTCCTCCTTATTGAGAAGTTGAGCCATGCATCCTCCTCTAGGTGGTAACTTTAAAGCCTTCAACACTGTCCACTTTAGGTCATTTTCTGTATGCTTGGCACTGATGAAATGTTCCACAAGCGGGGCATTCTGGGTCTGGCAGCGAATGCGGCTCTTGTGCTGGCAGATCCTTGTTTTCACCTTCTGTGAAGTTTGGCCCACATACAATTTCAAACATGGACATTGAACCAAATATATCACATTGCAAGTGTTACAGTTTGACAGTGAAGAGCTAGTAAAAGTGATGTTATTAAATACTCTGGTTTTTCCTTCAATAGTTATGTCACATACACTGCAATTGCCACATTTCACATGTCCTACAATGGGGGACAGACCCCATATAGTTTCAAGTGTAGATGGTTGACTGGTACTTGGCAATGCGGCCCGGACTAAATGATCCTTCAAATTTTTGCTTTTTTTGAAAGCAAATAAGGGACGCTCAATCTCTAGTACGCCTGCATTAATGACAGACCAGTGGCGGAGTATCATTTTTCTCAATTTGTTCGACACTGGGGAGAACGTAGTAACACAAGCTATTCTCTCTTGTGGGGTTTTTTGAGTTGGTGTCAACAACGTTTCTCTCGGTCTGTACCATGCTCTTTTAAGGGCATTTTTGACAATGCGTCTAGGGTAGCCCCTGTTTTTAAGTTTGGCTGCTAGGATGGCACTTTCTTTAAAGTAGTCCAGCCTGCACGAGCAATTTCTCCTAATTCGCAGGAACTGTGAGAATGGTAGTGAATCCCGTAAGGCTCTGGGGTGGCTGCTGGAATAATCTAGTAGTGTATTACGCTCTGTGGTTTTTCTAAACAGGCGTGTCAAGAGAACTCCATCCTGGTGGAAGATGGAGAGATCCAGGAAGTCAATGGAGGTTTTATTTGATGTGAGGGTAAAGTGGAGGCCACAACAATTATTGTTCATCCAGTGTTGGGAATGGCGCAGATCACTGACTTCACATCTCCAAATCATGAAGATGTCGTCAATGTATCTACGCCATAGTCCAATTCCCGAGTGGAAGGGATTAGAAGGCGAGAGTATAACCTCATTTTCAATTTCATTCATGAAAAGTATAGCCAAGTTTGGAGCAAAAATTGCTCCCATACTTGTCCCCTTAATCTGTTGCTAGAAGAGGCCATTAAAGGTAAAGAAGTTTCTCGTCAAACAGATTTCGAGTAACTGTAAAATGAATGATGTTGGTATTGCGTGAGGGCGTAGGCGTGTGTCTAGGGTTTTTTGAATCACCTTCAGGGCCGCTACCTGGGGAATATTTGTATAAAGGGACTCCACGTCCATGGTGCAGAGAGTGTCTGTTACTGGGTCAAAAGGTAAATTCTCTACCAGTGAAATCATGGACATGGAATCTCTAACATAACAAGGTGTGGAGGGGACAAATTCCTTTATGAAGAAGTCGATGAAGGCTCCCAATGGCTCTAGAATAGACCCACAAGCTGAAACAATGGGACGTCCAGGTGGTGCAGTGAGACTCTTATGGATTTTCGGAAGAGTATATATCACTGGTGTTCTGGGGCTTTTTATATTCAAGTAGTTATACTCTTTTTTAGATAGAAACCCTTCAGTTAATGCGTCCGTAGTGATTTTCTTTATCAATTCTTGAATTTCCTTTGTAGGATTGGACGCTAGCCTTTGATAATGTTCCTTATTATCCAACTGTCTTAGTATTTCTGAAGTGTAAGAGTCTAGATCTTGGAGAACAATTCCCCCACCTTTATCTGCACTCTTTATGATCAGAGAGTTGTTCATTTTGAGTGTGGTAATGGCCTGTTTTTCTTTAAGCGTAATATTGTATGGAATGAAGGCATGGGTGTTTTGTAGTATTGAAAGATCTTTCAATATCAACTTCTCGAAGGTGATTATCTCGGGTGGAATCATCCCTGAAGTGGGAGAAAAGGTCGATGGTGGACCGAAAGGTGTTAGGGCATTACTCTCTTGACCGGGATGTAGTTGAAAGAATGCCTTTAGCCGGATCCGTCTAAAGAACCTCATTAATTCGGTTTGCAGTTCCAAGTAGTTGGGAGGGGTAGTGGGCACAAAAGTAAGTCCTTTTTTGAGAAGGGAAAGTTCATCCTCTCCTAAGGAGTAATTGGAGATGTTAAAAATTTGGATTGTTTCTATGACTGCGGACGGAGAATCTACCACTGATAGAAATTGTTCCTCGTCCGGCGTTCCCCCGGTGGGTTGACCCATCTCTGGGTTTTCTTGACTTTTCCTCTTTGAGGTGTGCCTTGTTGGCCTCTCTGTAAAAAAGGATTTGTGCCACCCGACTGGTGTGACCCACCCCTTCGAGCTGTACTGCTGCCTTCGCCTGCGTCCGAATTGTCGGAGGATTCGGCTGAGGTTTCTGAAAAATTTACCAAATTTCTCCGTCTGTTGTACCTGCCCCAGGGTCTGTACTGTTGAGGGTTAGAATACGTACGGTTAGTATAGAAGTCCTTTTGTAGATAAGGATATGTCACTTCGATATTGTACGATTTTATATCTTTTTTGATTTTGTTTGACTTTTTATTTTGTTCTATTCTCTGATACTCTGCAATGGTTTTATCAACTTGTTCTAGGAGTTTCTTACTATCTTCAGTGGTACCTGAGTCTTGGATCTGTTTTAGAATATCCGAGATCTCAGTTTCAAGTGATTTTAATGTCTCAACAGCGGTATCAATTCCTAGTGCAAGCCAATGACGTGAACAAGTAGTTCCTATGTAGCTAAAGCTAGTTATATACTTGGGATTGTCTGTGAAGATTCCTGGTACGTTGCGGACTTGTAATCCTACAGGAATTACCTCTGCCTTTAGGTAGTCCGTTAGCATCAATATCATTAGTTGCAAACGGACTTGCTTTTTACGGAGTTTTTCTAATTGCTCCGGGATTGTGGTGTTCTCTTGACTGGGGATTTCTGAGTTGTCTGACAGGAGGGATGGACCAGAGCAAAGTTGTTTTAGGTATTCATCTGTATATAGGGGTGCATGACCTGACATAGTGCAGCAGAGTGAAAAGAAGGGAGAGGATAAGAGAATGACAGGGTGAGGGATGGCAAGGTATAAGGAAGGATGGGGTACTAGGGGACCCAAAACCACTAGGGGTTTGGACAATCGAGAGCCCTTGCAAACCAGCGTTTGCGCTCAAGTATATTTTCACAAACAAGGGGGACCCAAATAAGTACCTAAGGACCTTGGGCAATCACTTATTACGAAAAACAGTGGTCCGTAGGATTAAGTTATCACAAAGACAGATGCACATATAGACTCCAATCAGTACTATATTGATTCTTGTTTTCAGTACCCAGCCGGGCCTGAAATTTTATTTCAAATATAAACAAGTTTAAAAGACCATCAGAGAGGTCTAATGCAAACGTTGATAGGGTACAAGCCTGTACCTATCCAAAAGTACACTCCAAAAGGATTGAAAAATAGGGAAGAAAGCAAGGAAAAGAGGGTAAAGAATATCAGGCAAAAAGAACATGGGAGCCAATTGTCCCTTGCATCAATAGCATATTCGCATAGCAAGTTCAGACAACAAATTCATGTAACAGTTTCAACACGATGGTAAAGTTACAGAATTTGGAAAAGTGTCGACGACGTTTCGATCCCCGGCTCCTAGTGAACTGGGATCATCATCAGGACATAAACAATGTTTTGCCTGTATGTGCTTTTTTTCAAACTGATAAAAGTAACATTGAACAGAAATGGGAGGAAAAAAGGAAAAAAGAAATACGTTTAAATATGGCACTAAATAAAGTTGTTCTTTACAGGTACAATGCACAAAATATACATTTATATCATGCCATTGTGACGTTGACTTCGAACAAAAAGTCTACCAATGTGCCAATCTCATGCTATACGGAATGGTGAGAACAGTTTGGACTGAACAGATTCGGTTTATGGCACCGTGAGTATTTAGGCGCTAACGTGGTTGTGACTACTGGTGTCGCTTTCGACCAGTTGTGCCGTGGTGATGACTCATGTGAGATTCTAGCAATTAAGGGCATGCCGGTAGGTGCGCTTAAAAAACGATTCCGGACAATTAGGGCTGTGGTCAAAGTATCATACGACATCCTATAAGTGTCGAAAACATGCGTTGTGTGGGCGTGGCGAAATTCTCTCTGTGCCTCATGAGATCAAAAATAATGATAATAGGTGGATTGCACACCTCTGCAAACGATCCTCGCGAGTCTCCTGTGATACTAGGAGAGATGGTGGAGTGGAGGCTGATGCCTAGAAGAGAGGGAATCATATGAGTCTCAAGACTTAATATAGTGCGCCTGTGAATTGTGGCGGGTGGGAGCAGAATGTTACCTCGATGTCCTGTTATAATACGTATAACATTGTGGCCATTAGTTCCTTATCCAGCTACTGGGAATCCGCTGGAAAGGGCCAGTATACTTAAGCCAGACCGCTTGAAAGTATGCGTTTTGATATTATTTTTGAAAGTGAACAAGGATAATTAGGATTAAGAGGGAAGGCACTACGGGCTCGTGGCAGGAAGAGAGAGCGATGCCGGGAACCCTTACCCTTACCTTCACGTAGAGTCAGTGCTCCTTCACTCGCGATCCGAGCGAAGAACGGGCGGTGTGCTCAATGGCAGTCCGCCGGCTTCCCGATAATGCGGAAGTAAGCGTCAACGCAGAGACGCGTGAAATAAACATTGTCGGACATCAAGGAGGCAGTGGGAGTGGCAAGAGGCGGGAGTGGGAGTGGCGAGGGGGGGTTCCCCGGTGGCGGCCATCTTAGAGTGGTGTCATTTACGTAAGCCGGGTGGACTCATATGATTCCCTCTCTTCTAGGCATCAGCCTCCACTCCACCATCTCTCCTAGTATCACAGGAGACTCGCGAGGATCGTTTGCAGAGGTGTGCAATCCACCTATTATCATTATTTTTGATCTCATGAGGCACAGAGAGAATTTCGCCACGCCCACACAACGCATGTTTTCGACACTTATAGGATGTCGTATGATACTTTGACCACAGCCCTAATTGTCCGGAATCGTTTTTTAAGCGCACCTACCGGCATGCCCTTAATTGCTAGAATCTCACATGAGTCATCACCACGGCGCAACTGGTCGAAAGCGACACCAGTAGTCACAACCACGTTAGCGCCTAAATACTCACGGTGCCATAAACCGAATCGGTTCAGTCCAAACTGTTCTCACCATTCCGTATAGCATGAGATTGGCACATTGGTAGACTTTTTGTTCGAAGTCAACGTCACAATGGCATGATATAAATGTATATTTTGTGCATTGTACCTGTAAAGAACAACTTTATTTAGTGCCATATTTAAACGTATTTCTTTTTTCCTTTTTTCCTCCCATTTCTGTTCAATGTTACTTTTATCAGTTTGAAAAAAAGCACATACAGGCAAAACATTGTTTATGTCCTGATGATGATCCCAGTTCACTAGGAGCCGGGGATCGAAACGTCGTCGACACTTTTCCAAATTCTGTAACTTTACCATCGTGTTGAAACTGTTACATGAATTTGTTGTCTGAACTTGCTATGCGAATATGCTATTGATGCAAGGGACAATTGGCTCCCATGTTCTTTTTGCCTGATATTCTTTACCCTCTTTTCCTTGCTTTCTTCCCTATTTTTCAATCCTTTTGGAGTGTACTTTTGGATAGGTACAGGCTTGTACCCTATCAACGTTTGCATTAGACCTCTCTGATGGTCTTTTAAACTTGTTTGTATTTGAAATAAAATTTCAGGCCCGGCTGGGTACTGAAAACAAGAATCAATATAGTACTGATTGGAGTCTATATGTGCATCAGCCCCTGGTAGGCCTCTGGGATACCTATACCCTTAGTACCTAGTGTACCATATACTAGGGACTCACAAAGGTACCCCAGTAACCAAACTAGAGTGTACCTAAAGTACTTGGAATCAATTTAGAGAGGAAAGCAGATAGACTGGGGCCCTGAATAGCAGGATCCCAGCTAAATTATGTCACAAACCATCAAAACACCGGGCAAAAAAAGTGGGGGCAGCCATGTAGTCAGATTCCACCTTCTTACACAAGTCAATGGTACTTTTTCTCTGAATGAAAGCGTGGAGGGGGGAGAAGTTGTTAGCAATGTTAATCAATTCAATTGCAGTTTCTCCAGACCCATAGTAACCACAGACTACTACGTAAGGTTAGTTGATTTATTAAAAAGCCAAAAAAAGCCAAAAATAACTGAACATACAGACACCTCAAGACGAGGTTGTAGAAATACTGTGGATCCAACATAAAGCCAAATCTGCTAATAATGTTGAGTCGGTGCAACATGCACAAAGCAATTCATTCAAGTATTAGAACGCAGAGAATCAGAAAGCACGATTCCAAGTTCCCCTGCAACAAGGGTTGATGAAAATATAGCATTAATCTGTCCCTACACCAGCACTAGTGTGACCTCCCTGGTTAAGCATTCTTCAGGGTAAGATAGGTAAAGGTGTCAGCATGTGGACTCTTCCTTATAAATTTCTCCACTTACATAGGTCAGTTAGCATGAAGCTACAGACTCAGAGGCTGTTCTAAGATGCTCTCGCTCCAAAGTAAAAGAAGACTTGGGGCTCTCTCCCTACTTGCAATATTCCAATATCATAGGTGTCTTCCCAGGATTCCTTTCTGGTCACGCCATCCATCACTATGCCAAACACTACAGGCCCCCTAACAAAAAGGATAAACCCTATTAAGGAAAAAGGCTATTTTAGAAAGACGGGATAGCACCGGGCTCTGCGCTATTGATGCAATCAATCTGTTTGCTAACTGTATACACTTGCTAACTTAATAATCACTGTAACCGTCCAATTGAGAAAATATAATTCATTTTTATTGATATTTGTTTTTTTTGCAGTATAAAAAAATACAAGATATGTAATATATCTCTATTCACTTTGCTGATGTGCACAAAAATAGATACATAATAATACATACATTTTCACATTATATCAAGTTTCACACAATAAGTTCAGACCATATACAGAAAACAACATATTCAAAATTACAATATCTTGTTAACATAAACACAAAAAAGGGCAGAAAGACACTGGTAGTGATATGCAGAATACCACCAACGCGTTTCGGCAAATGCCTTCTTCAGGCTTGTTCTCTTTACCAGTGAGTACTAAGAAGTAAGCAGAAAATAAATAGTTCTATAGTTAAAGCGCACTGATAATATTATAATATCAAGTATGTCAACATGTTGATCAATAATTGATAATTCTGGGTACATGATCTAGCAAGAAAGGCCTGAACACCAGCCTGTGATAAGCTAATAAATAATTACACAAACATACAATCTCAAATACTATCACATGTGATTAGTGCTGTACATTTATATTACAATGAATCTCATCTAAATATATTAAAAAAATTATATACACAAACAATTAATAATATGTCCCCTTTCCTGATTTAAAGTGTCTATGATTTGAAAACGTTCTGGTTTTGTACAAGTCTGGCTTATTTTTTTACCTGCATGTAATTTTCCCAAACTAATTATCTGGATGCTTCTTCCTTTCATACAGGACACAATGTGAGAAAAATTAACCCCTATATTGCTGGCTGAAAAAAGTCAAAATACTGCATGCTGTCATTATTTAAGAGACACCCAAAACCCAGAAAAAACTGGTATCTGAAATAAACTCCTAATTAGGACATAATGTCTATGTCATTGGCTACTAGGCTGTTCTATATTATTATGGTTTTAGTCTATACATAATGATCAAACTCAATATTGAGGATTTTTTAAGATGTTATTGTTAGGGGCCCTCGAAGGTGATAGCTGTCTACAGACAAACATTGCTTAGATTCCCTCCGGTCAGGGACACGCCATCCATCACACCACAGTCTCATAGATAGTTTTCCACAAGATGGTGATACTCCCGAACAGCGACAAGATTACCTTGATTCCCAGGCCTTCTCAGTTGAGAAAATACAACAGTTCTCCTATTCGGCATTACCTTCCTATGTATCCTCCTCTCTTCTTGCCTAAATCCTAAAACAAAGACATTATTCTAACTAACAAGGGTGCTCCTTCCAACTGCAACAATAATGTGAGAATGAACAGAGTCCAATATGCACATGAACTTCAACTATTAATTCAAATGCAAGAACTTTCAGGAAAATGTATTTCAGGCCTACAAGATTTCGATGTAAGTGGAAAGCTATATATATATATATATATATATATATATATAATTCAATTGCAGATTAGCCCCTTGAAGACAAGCCACAAGAAATATTATTTCACTCGCATTTATTCTTTTCATCACTTGCCAGCAGAGGAACTGGAAGGTACAGGTCACATGAAGTCTTGATAATTGCCAGACGCTTTTCAGGATACCAACATCCTTTCTTCAGTGGCTCAGGCAAGGGAAATGAATGCACTCTCGTATTTTGCACTTTTAACTTGTTTCCTCAGTAGGTGTGGCTTCTGTGCAAAGCTCTCTGGTCGTTGTAGTGCTTTTAATAATTGTTCCTCTTGTGGGGAGGCTTTCTGTCCCAATTTCCGCCTATTACAGTATTTTCCCAGTGGAAAAGTGAAAATGTCTCTCCTGTCATCTGCCCTGCTTTACAGTGATGAAAAAACGAGTTCCAAGCAGCGTTGTTCTGCAGCGCGCTGCTCACCTTCTTTCCAAGCTGCAGGCTGTATTCTAGAACCTGCATGGACCAGCCTTCAGGCGATGGGCTTGTCCTCGTGGCTGGGCAAACGCCATAAACATAATTCAATTGCAGATTAGCCCCTTGAAGACAAGCCACAAGAAATTATTTCACTCGCATTTATTATTTTCATCACTTGCCAGCAGACGAACTGGAAGGTACAGGTCACATCAAGTCTTGATAATTGCCAGACGCGTTTCAGGATACCAACATCCTTTCTTCAGTGGCTCAGGCAAGGGGAATGAACGCACTCTCGTATTTTGCACTTTTAACTTGTTACCTCAGTGGGTGCGGCTTCTGTGTGACTAGCTTTCCAAGCAAAACAGTCGGAAATGGATTGCCGTGACATTGTGTGAGGCTGGAAAGAAAGGGAGTGAAGGAGTTTTCTTTTCAAGCACTTAATCATCATGTGGCAGCAAAGTGCACTATGCTTTTGAAAAAACAATTCCCTGAATGCATCGCAGTTTATAAGGTAAACGCTGGACTTTGTCAAAATCAGAAAGCTACTAATGCTTAATATGAAACTATGCCAAAGCCGCTTTTGCAAAAATTTGCATAATGGTGCATTTTGGGATCTGTGGTCAAAAGAAGAGGCCACATGACCACTGGGACTAATAATACAACTCACCTGTGACCAAGGCGCTACTGCGCTGAAACGCGTAAGGTATAAAAAGGGTTGTTGAAACTGCCGCGTGATTCAGACAGAATAAAGATGTCAGTTTGAAAAAAATCACCGAAGCTGTGGGCTCTTCGTCTTTTTTTGTGGTTAAAAAAGCAGGATTCTCCGTTCCTGACTAATTGAGAGCCTGTCCTGCAGAGTTGGAGGCCCCGGTAAAGCGGAGTAACAGTTGTGCATATATATATATATATATATATATATATATATATATATATATATATATTGAAGCCACAACGCAGCGTGTTGATTCATTTAATCCAAGGAGTACATCAGCCTGGTTTCAGCACACAAATATTGCCAAACGCGTTTCGGGCGTCACAGCGCACTTGATCACTGGCATAGGAGACCCCACAACTCGAGCAGGCCACTTGAGCACAATTGAATGTCCCGCCCATGTGGGCGTGTGCTGTGAAAGTTTCTGGTAGTCTGTGGTCTGTTCTTCAATACAACCCCAGTGGGCGATGTGGGTCCCCTGAAAAATAAATAAAAACAGTCTTACCCCAGTGGGTATGTGTTGAAGCAAGGCTTGATATTATTTACATCCTCCTCAGAACGAACACACTGTTCCATGTAGTGCCTCTTAGTATCCTGCACTACGGACCTGCATGTACGCAGTGGGGCCTCACCACGGCCGGGCTGGCCGTTATAGATTCCAAACACGAGTTGCCCACAACAGATGAAGCCACAACGCAGCGTGTTGATTCATTTAATCCAAGGAGTACATCAGCCTGGTTTCAGCACACAAATATTGCCAAACGCGTTTCGGGCATCACAGCGCCCTTGATCACTGGCATAGGAGACCCCACAACTCGAGCAGGCCACTTGAGCACAATTGAATGTCCCGCCCATGTGCAATTATCGGTTCCTGTGTGCTTGTAACCACGAGTGCGCGCAGGACAGAGGAAGCCTCACCCGCTTGGAGACTTGACAGTTGGAAGGCAGTGCTGGCGTTGCTCTCCTACCCTACAGGGATTATTAATTTACGTGAAGTGGGAACAGCATCCACTTGGTCAAAGAACATTGAAGTCCAGTCAGCATTATATGGGACTACCTTTACCAGCATGCCTGTGCGCCCACAAGGGCGGGACTTCTCATTTAAATAAATTTAGCTGTTCTTACACTGCCTGTGTCCTGCTTCATGCCGCCAGTGATCAAGAGCTCGAGGGAGCTCGAAACGCGTATGGCCACAAAGAAGACAAGCAGCCTGCCATCTTGCTGCCGCTTGCGAGGTGATGTGCAGCAACCCCCTCTGTGCGTGGCGTTCTTATCGAGGGCAACTTTGGTTTGGTGTTACAGCGGTTGGTCCGGCCGCAAGAATGCCCTGAATGCAATTATCGGTTCCTGTGTGCTCGTAACCACGAGTGCGCGCAGGACAGAGGAAGCCTCACCCGCTTGGAGACTTGACAGTTGGAAGGCAGTGCTGGCGTTGCTCTCCTACCCTACTGGGATTATTAATTTACGTGAAGTGGGAACAGCATCCACTTGGTCAAAGAACATTGAAGTCCAGTCAGCATTATATGGGACTACCTTTACCAGCATGCCTGTGCGCCCACAAGGGCGGGACTTCTCATTTAAATAAATTTAGCTGTTCCTACACTGCCTGTGTCCTGCTTCATGCCGCCAGTGATCAAGAGCTCGAGGGAGCTCGAAACGCGTATGGCCACAAAGAAGACAAGCAGCCTGCCATCTTGATGCCGCTTGCGAGGTGATGTGCAGCAACCCCCTCTGTGCGTGGCGTTCTTATCGAGGGCAACTTTGGTTTGGTGTTACAGCGGTTGGTCCAGCCGCAAGAATGCCCTGACTGCAATTATCGGTTCCTGTGTGCTCGTAACCACGAGTGCGCGCAGGACAGAGGAAGCCTCACCCGCTTGGAGACTTGACAGTTGGAAGGCAGTGCTGGCGTTGCTCTCCTACCCTACAGGGATTATTAATTTACGTGAAGTGGGAACAGCATCCACTTGGTCAAAGAACATTGAAGTCCAGTCAGCATTATATGGGACTACCTTTAACAGCATGCCTGTGCGCCCACAAGGGCGGGACTTCTCATTTAAATAAATTTGGCTGTTCTTACACTGCCTGTGTCCTGCTTCATGCCGCCAGTGATCAAGAGCTCGAGGGAGCTCGAAACGCGTATGGCCACAAAGAAGACAAGCAGCCTGCCATCTTGCTGCCGCTTGCGAGGTGATGTGCAGCAACCCCCTCTGTGCGTGGCGTTCTTATCGAGGGCAACTTTGGTTTGATATATATATATATATATATATATATATATATATATATATATATATATATATATATATATATATATATATATATATATATATATATATATATATATATATATATATATATATATATAAACAAGGTCCTGCGATGTGGCTCCCCACACGTCCCTCAGGTACAGATCTCCACAACACCAAGTCGTTATATCAAAAAGTGGCTTTATTTTTCCCTCACCATCGGCATGACGCGTTTCGGCCGTCAAGAAACGGCCTTGATCACCATATATATATATATATATATCACAAATTGCAGGCTGCCTCAAACGAAGTTAGACCTCTGACACTCAAATCAGCTTGCTCGTTAAATTGGTGAGGTGCACGCAGGCAGTTACAAAGAAACAAAACATCAGTCTTCAAATCCTGCCAGACGCGTTTCAGGAGCCCTCACTCCCTTCTTCAATGGCGTGTGTTCTTTGTCAGAAAGCAATGTTCACCATGCATCTGCTGAAATTTAAACTACCCTCCCCAGTGGGCGTGGCTGTCCAACAGTCTCCTGTTAGTTGAAGTGCATGGTATTGAAAATCCAGAGTGGGCATGCTTGAGACAAGGGAAATTAAAACCAGTTTTTGCCCAAGTGGGTTGATGCTGAGTCAGATTGACTACCTGCTCCGCTTTGTCCCCGCCAATCCAAGCTCAAAGCCAGCATCATCTTGCGTAAGGCGCCGAGCTTACGTGTCTTCCGAGGCTGTTATCACCAAGATAGCTAACACGGACCCGCAACAGCAGTGGGTCTCCCTCCACGGCTGGGCACCAGCCGTCATCAAATCACAAATTGCAGGCAGCCCCAAACGAAGTTAGACCTCTGACACTCAAATCAGCTTGCTCGTTTAATTGGTGAGGTGCATGCAGGCAGTTACAAAGAAACAAAACATCAGTCTTCAAAAGCCGCCAGACGCGTTTCGGGAGCCTTCGCTCCCTTCTTCAATGGCGTGTGTTCCTTGTCAGAAAGCAATGTAAGCCACGCATCTGCTGAAATTTAAACTACCCGCCCCGGTGGGTGTGGCTGTCCAACAGCCTCCTGGTAGTTGAAGTGCACGGTATTGAAAATCCCGAGTGGGCATGCTTGAGACAAGGGAAATTAAAACCAGTTTTTGCCCAAGTGGGTTGATGCTGAGTCAGATTGACTACCTGCTCCGCTTTGTCCCCGCAAATCCAAGCTCAAAGCCGGCATCATCTTGCGTAAGGCGGCGAGCTTACGTGTCTTCCGAGGCTGTTATCACCAAGATAGCTAACACGGACCCGCAACAGCATTGGGTCTCCCTCCACAGCTGGGCACCAGCCGTCATCAAATCACAAATTGCAGGCAGCCCCAAACGAAGTTAGACCTCTGACACTCAAATCAGCTTGCTCGTTTATTTGGTGAGGTGCACACAAGCAGTTACAAAGAAACAAAACATCAGTCTTCAAAAGCCGCCTGACGCGTTTAGGGAGCCCTCCCTCCCTTCTTCAATGGCGTGTGTTCCTTGTCAGAAAGCAATGTTCACCATGCATCTGCTGAAATTTAAACTACTCGTCCCCGTGGGCGTGGCTGTCCAACAGCCTCCTGGTAGTTGAAGTGCACGGTATTGAAAATACCGAGTGGGCATGCTTGAGACAAGGGAAATTAAAACCAGTTTTTGCCCAAATGGGTTGATGCTGAGTCAGATTGACTACCTGCTCCGCTTTGTCCCCGCCAATCCAAGCTCAAAGCCGGCATCATCCGGCGTATGGCGCCGAGCTTACGTGTCTTCCGAGGCTGTTAGCACCAAGATAGCTAACACGGACCCGCAACAGCAGTGGGTCAACCTCCATGGCTGGGCACCAGCCGTCATCAAATCACAAATTGCAGGCAGCCCCAAACGAAGTTAGACCTCTGACACTCAAATCAGCTTGCTCGTTTAATTGGTGAGGTGAACGCAGGCAGTTACAAAGAAACAAAACATCAGTCTTTAAAAGTCGCCAGACTTCAAAAATAAGTAAGAGTTGCCCCTAGGTGGGATGCACTTACAGGTAGGAATTTATGCTAAAGCAAGGGCACGAGCCGTGAACAAAGTCCTTTTCCTGCCAGATGCGTTTTAGGCCAACGCCCTCTACTGTGGCAGACCATGTGACATGACGGCAAGCGGCAAACACCAGTAAATCCCCAGAATAATTGTGCTCAGGTGTACCACCTGAAGCAATGCTTTCAGGGACTGGTGGTTTAGTCAAACCCAAGTTGGTCGCCGCCACTACTCACATTCAAAAAAAGTTTTTAAAAGGATTACTGATGTTCCCGCAAGCACCCTACAAATAAAGGGCACCTCTTGTTCCACAGTTAGCTGCCCAAATAAGGTAGCTGTGGACCCGCAATTGTTTCGCGGTAGTGCAATCCCGTGACCGGGCTGGCCGCTATCAAAAAGAAGAAATAGTTGCCCCTAGGTGGGATGCACTTACAGGTAGGAATTTATGCCAAAGCAAGGGCACGAGCCGAGAACAAAGTCCTTTTCCTGCGAAACGCGTTTCGGGCCAACGCCGTCTTCAGTGGCAGACCATGTGACATGACGGCAAGCGGCAAACACCAGTAAATCCCCACAATAATTGTGCTCAGGTGTACCACCTGAAGTAATTCTTTCTGGGACTGGTGGTTTAGTCAAACCCAAGTGGGTCGCCGCCCCCACTCTCAATCAAAAACATTTTTTTAAAGGATTTCCGATGTTCCCGCAAGCACCCCACAAATAAAGGGCACCTCCTGTTCCACAGTTAGCTGCTCAAATAAGGTAGCTGTGGACCCTCAATTTTTTCGCGGTAGTGCAATCCCGCGACCGGGTTGGCCGCTATCAAAAAGAAGAAAGAGTTGCTCCTAGGTGAGAATCACTTACAGGTAGGAATTTATGCCAAAGCAAGGGCACGAGCCGTGAACCTGGTCATCGTCATGTCACATGGTCTGCCACTGAAGAGGGCGTTGGCCGGAAACACGTCTGGCAGGAAAAGGACTTTGTTCACGGCTCGTGCCCTTCTTTGGCATAAATTCCTACCTGTAAGTGCATCCCACCTAGGGGCAACTCTTTCTTCTTTTTGATAGCGGCCAGCCCGGTCGTTTATGTCATTTATGTTCTGGAATGCCCATGTCAACTCAGATACGTGGGCAGTACAACACATATGGCAAAAAAACAGCTGCTCGAACACATGCGGGTTATCACTAATAATGACAAACAATACACGATTGCCCGCCATTTTAATAGCCATCACTACTCAGACCATACCAAACTCTCCTATTATGCAATAGAACAAGTAACAGCTAAAATCAGAGGGGTAAACCGTGTTCTGAGATTAAGACAAAGAGAATCCAGACACATAGTGGGGATGTCTACACGTTTTCCCAATGGGC
This sequence comes from Lissotriton vulgaris, assembly GCF_964263255.1. Lineage (NCBI taxonomy): Eukaryota > Metazoa > Chordata > Amphibia > Caudata > Salamandridae > Lissotriton > Lissotriton vulgaris. The sequence goes on from NC_141694.1 coordinate 529,487,563, forward strand.
ATAATATGGATGAGGAAATGGCAATACACCTACAGGAAGAGTAGCATTCAACATAGCTTATCATGCCATATAGATTTCATTAGCACAGTTACAATCTAATTTTCAGATGAAATGTTAATGCCTATAGTCAACAGTGTTTAGTGATTGAATCAGTCTCTGAGGAGATTTTTATCTTCACTGTACATATCTTCTTTCTCTCCTTTAGATCACATCTTTTAAATACTATTACATCATCATTTTTTTCTTTTCTTCATTTCACAGGAGGAAAGGAAGGGGACCGGTTTGAAGCTGATGGCAGCTGAATCCCTACCCTTTCTTCAGACCATCCTCTGTCACACTCAGATATCACAGATAAGAATGCACTTGCACTTAGTATCATGTTCTAGAATGTTGATGTTTATTTTAGTATTTACTAATTTGAGTATGACACACAGTGGGGAATGCACAGCTAGGTACAGGTATCATCTGGAATATACAATTAACAAGCAGGATGAACATTGTTTTCCACACTATACCCACTAAGGAGGGGCGGTACTTTGTTTTGTTTTCTATCAAGTTGGATTCTTCTGACTATTTACCCACTATTTGGGGTAACGCAATATCTGTTGGATGCAGTGATAACTATCAAGTGGAATGACATTGTGGTCAATAACTTTTTTTAAATTCACAATCATACTATATGAAATGAATTAATATAGTTACAAATGGTATTTTGTATGCGCGGCGAAAATGTCAAAACTTTATTTTATTGTATTTACAATGAACATGATGTAACTAGCGCTGCCAATCTATACCTACAATGTGATTGTTGCACTTTTTACCATTTCAAAATGGCGCGCAAAAGTAGATACTGTTTACCGATAGTCCTTCCTTCATGTTTATACAATCATGGCATGTAAAGAGGACGCTGTGTCTTAGACCGCTGTGTGAACAAGCCACTACGGTGGAGAAACGCGTCACAGCTGGTTTATGACTGAATAAACCCCCAAAACTTGCTGCACAGAATCCTGTCTGCTGTGTTTCTATATGCCTGAGAGCGTGAATTGTACTACGTTTTCGAGAATATTAATTACCGGGTGACTCCGCCGGTTGCACGCCACTCCGAAGATTGGGAGCAAAATTTTGGAGTATCTTGGAGGAAAATATATATATATATATTCACTGAAAAAACCATAGGTTATAGACCATATATAGTTAGGAATTCGCATTTACAAAACCTTATTTTACTCACACAAAACCATTGAAATTCCATATATAGTTAGTTGCACTAACTATATATCGCGCACCCGCAATCCACTGCTGATGATGTCACATATTACATCATTCATGACATGGTCAGTGACATCACTGATGACATCACTGATGACATCTCAAATGACATCACTGATGACATCTCAAATGACATCACTGATGACATCACTGATGACATCTCATTTGACATTACTGATCACATCACTGATGATATCATTCATGTGATAATACGATGAACCTCTTCAGACTCTAATATAACCTTAGATACAATCAGTGTAAACAGACACTCACAGACTGTCACTCATCCATGGAGTTACTCACACACCTAGTCAGTCATGCAAAGAATCAATCACACCTCCATTTCCTCAACAATACAGTTATACAAACTTTACTTATTCAAACATATACTAACACATATTTACTCTCTTATACAATCCCTGATACAAGTTCACAATGATCCATACAGCCACTCACACATTCACTGGCTCTTATGCACAGTTATTTATATATGTCAACTCTCACATGTACTGTGTTTTACATATGTACTTACTTTGACATGTAGCACTGAGATATCCATTCACTCACCAATACACTCATGCACACAGTCAACCGCCCATACAGCTGTTTCCACATGCACTTTTGAAACCATACATCTAGTGAATCAACTGCTCACACATCTATGCACAGAGTCATACACCTCCAAGCCACCCACACACACACTCAGTCTCCCATACAAATACTTGGGCAACCAATCAATAACTCATATAGTTACTCATATAGCTACTTATCAACACATGCAACAGTTTACAGAACAACAGACATAATGATGCACAAATTAAGACAGTTTAGTCACTAACCCATGCACTCAGTGAGACACATTTAATCACTCACTCATACAGTCAGTCATGCACCTACTAAATCCTTCATCCAGACACTTATACATCCACTCATTCTTCAATATGTAAGACATATTTTAACTTTACAGAAACATACAGTCACTGGATGTTGTCATCAGTGATGTCATCAGTGATGTCATTTGAGATGTCATCAGTGATGTCATCAGTGATGTCACTGACCATGTCATGAATGATGTAATATGTGACATCATCAGCAGTGGATTGCGGGTGCGCGATATATAGTTAGTGCAACTAACTATATATGGAATTTCAATGGTTTTGTGTGAGTAAAATAAGGTTTTGTAAATGCGAATTCCTAACTATATATGGTCTATAACCTATGGTTTTTTCAGTGAATTTTCAAGGTTTTGTAAATGCTAATTCCTAACTATATATGGTCTATAACCTATGGTTTTTTCAGTGAATTTTCAAGGTTTTGTAAATGCTAATTCCTAACTATATATGGTCTATAGCCTATGGTTTTTTCAGTGAATATATATATATACATACATATATAAACATATATCATCTGTATATCTATATAAATACAAACATAAATGCATGCATACATATACTTATATGCATACAGATGCATGTTATTTACATGAAAGTTGAAAAAACACTAATAAAAGCAAAGCTAAAAAGCCACCTCATTACAAACAGAATGGCTTTAACTTAAACGAGGGCGAGATCTATTGCATTTTCAATGCTTGTTTACTTTGGTTCCATCAAGAAGGCATTCAGATGTGTCACACATTTGCCATAAATTCTGAATGTTAGCACTCTAGTTGCACATTAGATCACTGTAGTAAAGCTACTGCTCACCAGGGACGTCTGCTGCTGGTATTCAAAGTGCATGTTTCAGTCTGCATGTCAGAATTTTTTTAATGAAATAGAAGAGGATTGGAGAAGTCACTCAAAATGATCCCTAATTTTTCTTTCTGAAGCACTAATCATACTTTCTATGGCAAAATTAACCCCCTCATGTTGTTCCTTTTTAAATTGAGTGTTTTCAGACTTACCACCTCATTCCAATCAAGATGGCTTCTGGTGTGCCATACTTTTGTCATAAGTAAGACTGTTAGCGCTCTAGTTGTTCTTTAGAACACTCTGGTACATTCTGTCATTGGGCTATACTTGGGGTACATCTGGGTGATATTTGGGCTACATTTAGGCTCTTTTGTCTCTGGTGGCCATCTTGGGAGACTGTATGTCAGAATTGTTTAATGAAATTGAAGAGGGTTTGAGAAGTCACTCAAAATGTGCCCTAATTTTTCTTTCTGCAGCACTAATCATAATTCATATGGCAAAATATACCCCCTCATTTTGTTCCTTTTTAAATTAAATGTTTTAAGAGTTACCACTTTATTCCAATCAAGATGGCTTCAGGTGTGCCATACCTCTGTATTAAGTAGGACTGTTAGCGCTCTAGTTGTTCTTTAGAACACTCTGGGACATTCTGTCATTGGGCTATACTTGGGCTACATCTGGGTGATATTTGGGCTACATTTGGGCTCTTTTGTCTCTGGTGGCCATTTTGGGAGACTGCATGTCAGAATTTTTTAATGAAATAGAAGAGGATTTGAAAAATCACTCAAAATGTGCCCTAATTTTTCTTTCTGCAGCACTAATAATACCTTCTATTGCATAATATACCCCCTCATTTTGTTCCTTTTTAAATTAAACGTTTTAAGAGTTACCACTTTATTCCCATCACAATGGCTCCAGGTGTGCTATACCTTTGTAATAAGCAGGACTGTTAGCGCTCTAGTTGTTCTTTAGAACACTCTGGGACATTCTGTCATTGGGCTATACTTGGGCTACATCTGGGTGATATTTGGGCTACATTTGGGCTCTTTTGTCTCTGGTGGCCATTTTGGGAGACTGCATGTCAGAATGTTTTAATGAAATAGAAAAGGATTTGAGAAGTCACTCAAAATGTGCCCTAATTTTTCATTCTGCAGCACTAATCATACTTTCTATGGCAAAATATACCCCCTCATGTTGTTTCTTTTTAAATTAAATGTTTTAAGAGTTACCACTTTATTCCAATCAAGATGGCTTCAGGTGTGCCATACCTTTGTAATAAGTAGGACTGTTAGCGCTCTAGTTGTTCTTTAGAACACTCTGGGACATTCTGTCATTGGGCTATACTTGGGCTGCATCTGGGTGATATTTGGGCTACATTTGGGCTCTTTTGTCTCTGGTGGCCATTTTGGGAGACTGCATGTCAGAATGTTTTAATGAAATAGAAAAGGATTTGAGAAGTCACTCAAAATGTGCCCTAATTTATCATTCTGCAGCACTAATCATACTTTCTATGGCAAAATATACCCCCTCATGTTGTTTCTTTTTAAATTAAATGTTTTAAGAGTTACCACTTTATTCCAATCAAGATGGCTTCAGGTGTGCCATACCTTTGTAATAAGTAGGACTGTTAGCGCTCTAGTTGTTCTTTAGAACACTCTAGGAGGCTGCAGTAGAACACAAAGGAATCAACTGACAGTCTCTGTCCTTGTTGGATGTACATGTTTTACTGAGAATGTCAGACTTCATTTTCACATGACTGAGAAAGATAATGTGAATTTACAGAAAATATGCTTTCAGTTTAGCTTATAGATCCCCTTCCAAACCACTGTGGGAAAATCATGAGATATTAGTTTTCTTTCAAACAATATTCATGATATAACAGCAGAAGGTTTTTTCACATGGTAAAATCACCTTAGAACCCACCACAATTCCTAAAACGAGTATGGTACCATCAACAAATGATTTATAATGTAACTAAAGTCCTAAAACCCTCTATTAACTACAATGCTTTTTAATGAGGTGCTATCATGTATATTGGTCCCAAGATGGCTGCCAACACTTCTTGGATGAAGTGCTGACAGCCAATCAGATCAGATGTGTGGTTAGGCTCCGCCCAGATATATATCTTTTTTTGAACCTAAATTACTCAAAATCCACTGGAGCACATATATTGAGACCTAGCAAAGGCACATCGGGCTAACAGTCCCTACAATTTTGCCAAGTTTCGTGCAAATCCATTCAGCCGTTCGAGCTAAAAGTGAGGCCAACCGCCCTATGGAAATTAACATGGGAAAAACGTGTTTTGGGACCCCCCTTTTTTCTCGGCCCCCCCTTGATGAAACCCCCCCAAATTGTCAGGGGCTGCTCAGAAACAAAATGTTCCATTTTCCTGAAAATTTCAGCCAATTCCATCCACAAACGCCAAAGTTATTAGACATAGAATTTTCAAAAATCCCATAGAGAAAAAATCCTAACTATCTATACCTACTGGCGACCGCCAGTAGGTAATATATATATATATATATATATATATATGTATATATATATATATATATATATATATATATATATATATATATATATATATATATATATATATATACATATATATATATATATATATATATATATAAATACATATATATATATATATATATGTATATATATATATATATATATATATATATATACATATATATATATATATATATTCACTGAAAGAAACATAGGTTTCAACCATGTTATAGTTAGGAATTAGCATTTAAAAAACCTTTGAAATTCACTGAAAAATCCATAGGTTTCAGCCAAGTTATAGTTAGGAATTAGCACTTAAAAAACCTTGCAAATTCACTGAAAAAAACATAGGTTTCGCACATGTTGTAGTTAGCTGGACATTTCACTCAGAAATATGAAACAAGAGCAGGAAAACCTGCGCTCGCTTCAATGAAGCACAGCAGGATTGCATTTGAGCAAGGGGAGTTGCTTGTTAGCAGCTCCCCATGATCAAAAGAAAAGCCAGCTCCCACAGGCATTGGGGCTCCCCCCACGGTCCCCAACGGTAAGTGCTGGCCCCGGGGATGAGGTCCCCGGGGCCAGGCGTGGCCCGAGAGGGTGGCCCTCCTCCACGTTCATTTTTTTTTTAAAGGCTGGGCCCCAGGGAATTGGGTCCCCTGGGCCAGAGGGAGAGGGGCCACGCGGCTCTCCTCACCACAAATATATACACACAATTTTAAAAAAACAGGCCAGGCCCCAGGGTATGGGGTGCCCAGGGCCAATAGTGGCTCAGGGAAGGGGGGCCAGGCGGCCCCCTTCCTGTTTGTTTTTTTTATAAAGAAAATGCTCAGGCCCAGGGGGGTGTGGTCCTCGGGGCCAAAAGTGGCCAATGAAAGGGGGGCCACGCAGCCCTCCTCCCATAAAAAAAGAAAAAAGAAAAAGAAACCGGCAACTCGGCGGAGGCCCTGCCGCCTCCCTGCAGCACTCTGCAAACACTCCCTCTTGCAGGTTCTAAGTTGGGGGATTTAGTTGGCCCCCAGGGACCCTCAGGATTGAAGAGGACTTAATCCCCCAAGTTACAATGTGCCAGGGATCACATTTGCATACTTGTTATGTCAGGCCCCACCCCCTCCCTGCTCCACTGTGCAGACGTGCCCCCTGGCATATTGTAAGTTGGGGGATTAAGTCCCCTTGAATAATGATGGTCTCTGGGGGCCAATTAGCACACCAGGTACCTTCAGTAAGTGCCACAGAGCTGCGTTGTAGAGAGGTGGTCTGAGGCCACACCCCTTTTTACACCTTTCTGCAACGCAGATCTGTAGGGCTTACTGGAGGTACCTGGTGGGCTCGTTGGCCCCCAGGGACCCTCTGGATTCAAGGGGACTTAATCCCCCAACTTACAATATGCCAGGGGGCACGTCTGCACAGTAGAGCAGGGAGTGGGTGGGGCCTGACATAACAAGTATGCAAATGTAATCCCTGGCACATTGTAACTTGGGGGATTACGTCCTCTTCAATCTAGAGGGTCCCTGGGGGCCAACTAGCCCACCAGGTACCTCCAGTAAGTGCCACAGAGCTGCGTTGCAGCGAGGTGGTCCGAGGCAAAGCCCCTTTTAATACCTCTCTGCAGTGCAGCTCTGTGGGTCTTACTGGAGCTACTTGGTGAGCTTGTTGGCCCCCAGGGACCCTCAGGATACAAGGGGCCTTACTCCCCCAACTTACAACACCCCAGGGGGCACGTTTGCACAGTGGTGCAGGGAGGGGGCCTGCTTGATATAACAAGTGTGCAAACAAGCCCGCTGGCGTGTTGTAAGTTGGGGGATTAGGTTCTCTTCAATCCTGAGGGTCCCTGGGTACCTTCAGTATGCGCTACAAAGCTGCGTTGCAGAGAGTTGGTCCGAGGCCCTGCCGCCTCCCTGAAGCACTCTGCAAACACTCTCTCTTGCAGGTTCTAAGTTGGGGGATTTAGCCCCCTTGAATAATGATGGTCTCTGGGGGCCAATTAGCACACCAGGTACCTTTAGTAAGTGCCACAGAGCTGCGTTGTAGAGAGGTGGTCTGAGGCCACACCCCTTTTTACACCTTTCTGCAACGCAGCTATGTAGGGCTTACTGGAGGTACCTGGTGGGCTCGTTGGCCCCCAGGGACCCTCTGGATTCAAGGGGACTTAATTCCCCAACTTACAATATGCCAGGGGGCACGTCTGCACAGTGGAGCAGGGAGGGGGTGGTGCCTGACATAACAAGTATGCAAATGTGATCCCTGGCACATTGTAACTTGGGGGATTAAGTCCTCTTCAATCCTGAGGGTCCCTGGGGGCCAACTAGCCCACCAGGTACCTCCAGTAAGTGCCACAGAGCTGCGTTGCAGCGAGGTGGTCCGAGGCAAAGCCCCTTTTAACACCTCTCTGCAGTGCAGCTCTGTGGGTCTTACTGGAGCTACTTGGTGAGCTTGTTGGCCCCCAGGGACCCTCAGGATACAAGGGGACTTACTCCCCCAACTTACAACACGCCAGGGGGCACGTTTGCACAGTGGTGCAGGGAGGGGGCCTGCTTGATATAACAAGTGTGCAAACAAGCCCGCTGGCGTGTTCTAAGTTGGGGGATTAGGTTCCCTTCAATCCTGAGGGTCCCTGGGTACCTTCAGTATGCGCCACAAAGCTGTGTTGCAGAGAGGTGGTCCGAGGCCATGCCCCTTTTATACCACTCTGCAAACGCGGATTCCGGTGCACTGCTGGTGGGCCGATGAGGATATCAGGACACAAGTGGAATTCATACTCCGAGCAGCAGTGTGCCAGAAACCGCGTTTGCAGCGTGGTTTAAAAAAGGGCATAGCCTCGGAACACCTCTCTGCAATGCAGCTCTGTGGCGCTTACTGGAGGTACCTGGTGGGCTAGTAGGCCCCCGGGAACCTTAGGATTCAAGGGGCCTTAATATGGACTTTATAGTTAGAAAATAGCATTTAAAAAACCTTCACAATTTCCTGACAAAACATAGGTTTTAGGGACGTTATAGTTAGAAATTTGCATTTAAAAAACTTTGGAAATTAACTGAAAAAAACATAGGTTTCAGGGACATTATAGTTAGAAATTAGCTTTTAAAAAAACCTTAGAAATTTACTGAAAATACCAGAGGTTTCAGGGACATTATAGTTAGTTGGAAATTTCACTGGTACAAAACCAGAGAAATTCGGCCATTACAGTAATAAGAGATAATTATAACTTGCGTCCCCGCAATGCACTGCTGATGACATCACATATTACATCACTCATGACATGGTCAGTGACATCAGTGATGACATCACCGATGACTTCTCAAATGACATCACCGATTCAGAGTGAGGTTAAGAACAGTCCAATACCAGCGGGACATTCCCTGATCAATTCTGACCCGTGACGGAGGAAAAGTGTTGAGTTTGAAGCAATAAGGTGTGGTCTAGTGGTGGAGCTAACTGATGGCGTGGGGTGCAGCACAGGTGTGGGCAGCACAGGTCTGGGCTGCGATGGGGCCGTGTTGCTGGGTGGCCGGAGGAGAGGGGGCTGACTGGGCGTGTGACCCAATAACAATGGGGAGCCTGGCTGGCTGCACAGAGCATCCTGCTGGCCGGTGTGTCATATGTGTGACCCAAGATAGAGTGAACCGGCGGTAAGGATCCAGGAGAGACAGGCCAGAACTTGGGCCTTGCAGCGGAGAGAAATGCTTGGGCCAGCCCTGAGGCCTGATTGACCTAGTGACCAGTCTAAGACTCCATGCCATTCGGTATATGATATGGTCCGCCTGAGCCCTGTGGTGCAGCCCACGCTGGGCCTGGGTGAGAAAATATCTGCAACTTTACCCCGGACCTGGTGCAGCGCTGACAGTGGCCAAAAAGGCTGGGGGAGAGACACCCCACTCCCTTAAATTGACATATACACCAGACATTGTCCCAGGTTCAGACTGTAATATGAGGGGCAGGAGGAGCACAGCTGAATTGGCGGGGGCACGGAAATGCCTCACAACGGCCTCTGAGACCCAGACTGTGTCCCAGTAAGTGAATTCTCCTTGCCTATGTGCTCTTCTGGCTCCACCAGAGACCCTCAACAAATGCTGGCCACCACTTGGTAACATAGGGATGGGCTGGACCTCAGCGGGTGGTCAAGAGTCCCTGCAACCCCTAGCTGTGATCACTTATGCCACGTTTGAGGAGGTACTCTGGGAGAGTCTGGCTGGAAGTAATATTGGGAATCAATGAATCCCATGTGACACACCAAACTAAGGGCCTCATTAGGATGGCAGATGGAGGGACCGTCCGCAGGGGAAGCGGTGGTCCCTCCATGCGAATTAGGATGTGACCGCCACCCTGGGGGTCACATCCTGTATATTTAACATTGCGGCGGGTGCTGCTTGAAGCAGCACCCGCCGCAAGGTTAAATATGCATTCTTTCCATTTACATGCACAAATCGGCAGGCACTGCGCGGTGCCTGCCGCCGTGAACATGCAAATGCTGGGGGTACCATAGGTATCCCCCATGTGCTCCCCCCTCCCCCGACACCCTGGAGGCCCGCAAGGGCCCACCAGAAGCTATTTTCCACATGCTTTTCCACTGTGGTGAATCCGCCGCAGAAAAGCATGTTTTTACACACATTGTAATTTGGCTGGCGGTGTCTTGCAGACACCGCAACCAAATTGCGGCCAACACCCCGCAGATCAGCGGCGGACGGATCTGCCATCCGCTGCTGATCCCACTGCCATCCTAATCTGGCGGTGGGTGTTTTGAAGGGCCGCAGCGGTGATTCCGCATCCCCCGGGCCAGCGGTGGCTTCCGCCGGCCCGGGAGATGCGGACTCACTGCAATCCTAATCGGCCCCTTAGTTGGATAAGTTTGAGCATCCAAAGCCGGATGCACTGGTTAAGATGGATGAAGGGCAAAAGCAGCTGGCAACCACAGAAGATAGGGCCCTAACACTGCAGGATATTATGGTGGCAACTCAGGGTGTTCAAACAGCCCTAGAGAGTAAAATAGTTGCAGTCACTATAGAAGTCACTCTGATGCATGCAGATCTCCGAAACCTAGATGCTTGGGTCAAAGGTTACTGAAGATTTCATAGCCTCACTCCAGGCCACCACAAAAACGCTTGAGGTACAAGTCAAAGAAGTGCAATCCACTAAACCACAATGACCGCTGTCTTTACTAGTGGCATGAACGCTAGTAAAGACAGCAGTCATTCAGAGGAGCGTTGCCCGGTCCATGCACCTTGATTGAATCTGGCGTCCACATAAATAAATCAGTTGAGACAACCTATATCTGATTGCTAGCTTGGATATTCACTGAGCATGTTGAACAAGTTATTGTTCCGATGTTGAAAACCTGGAATCTTTTATATATACAGTGAATTCTCTGGTTCATGATATATGCCTGACCAGATCTTTGGGTCAAATATAACTCTTCTTCTTCCGTCCTGAGGATGGTCTTACGGACTCATGCCAACAAGACCGAAAAGTCGACAAGCTCATCTATTTTCTTTAATGATTTAATTTGGCTGGAACTGTTTTCTGTTTTGTTAGATTATTTTCTGCCTATATGATTTCTGAAATAGATATCGTCATAAATGACTTGAAGGTCATAATGTTTATGTATAGTGTAATCACCTCTGTCATTGTGTTTTTTTGTTTTTATAATGTATACCCCCCGTTTTTTCACTTTCATAAAATGCACATAAATTGAGAAAAGTGCACCTGTGTTCTCAAAGTGTTCTCGATATACCAAGTTACATTTGAATGAGTGAATTGATGTTTCTGATTTGTCAGAGGATGTGGATTGACAACTACAAGCTAGTGTTATCCGAAAATCAAAAATTAGTGCTGGCCACACAGTCCACCATAGCCTTGGTGATTGGGCACCGGTGGGGGAATTTAAGACAAACGATTCCAGGTCACTAACTAAGGCCTCCCTACAAGTAGCAAAGTCCCCGTCGGTCCATGATAGTACAAGTTTATTGAAGTGTTTGCCTATATATAAAATGGGTGACATTTCGAGCATAGGTACAGCAGATCAGGAGCAAAATGTACAATTGACCAAGACGACACAAATTGAGCCAGCAACATTTGGAAGATATGATAGAAGAGAGCCTGTACTGCGAGATCTAAGAAAGGATGAAGATGGGGTATGGGAGGGACTCAATCTATGTATGTCCAGGGGTGGGTGAGGATAGTCTATTGGAACATCTCTGGGCTACAATCAAAGGTCAACACCCCGATATGGGGAGATTTTATTAAGAATTTTTTATATTCTGTGCCTGCAGGAGACTTGGCTACTGGATAAATTACACCTTGATGGTTTTAAAACGTTCCATATTCCTGCATGTCGTTCGATTCATGAGAGGCACACAGGGGGGATTTGTGTGTATATTTCAAATTTACTGGGGATTGTGTGGATAAAAACAGTAAAATCGTCTAGTTATTACTAAATTGTTGTCATCAATGTGTCATCACTGGTAGAGTTAGTGATTATTAATTTATATAAAAATACAGATAGGGGTACCGAAATTGATATGTTACAAGGCATTAATGAGGATCTCAAGAAGTTAAGTGATGTATCAAGGAAGGATTCCATTATTATATGGGGTGGGGATTTTAATACCAACATTTGTTCACAGTCCTCGTGTGGGTTTGGGGTTTGGAGGATGAGGCCCTGCGCCAAATGGCTCACTTCACTCTCTCAAATAGGGGTGATAGTTTTAATGAAGTCATGGCAACACATGACCTAGGATTCGCTAATAGGTTGTGTTCCTCACCTGTCGAATTTAGCCCCACGTTTGTAGGCCGAGGCTACAGCACATTGATCAATTTTATTATTCTTCCAAATTGTTATGCAACATGGGTGGAGGAATTCACCACACACCCAATTGGGATTAGTGATCACCTTCCACTGAGCATCAATATCATATTCCCCCATAAGAGTGCCTGTTTTGGTTCAGAGTTTAGCCTGGACTCAAGGTTGAGTGCTGAAATGACAGAATTGATATTCACTACGTTGGGCCAAGAGTGACCCGGAGGCCACAAATTTAAAAATAATGATACAGGCAAAAATCCCTACAATTGAGTGCCTGCAGGAAGAAAACTCTCATACTGAGATAGTGTGTGCCTTTTCCCATATCACCGGGATAATTAAAAAAATTCTGAAACGACCATGTAGAGACCAAAAAATTGCTAAAAATGGCTGGTTTGATACCAATTGTACCAAAGCTTATTCCCTTTTAAAAGCGGCCCTTCATAGATCTGTGAAGGACTGCGAGAAAGTTAGGGGGCTGAGGTAGGCTTTTACCTAGCTAGAAGCAAGCGCAAGAAGGACATTAAGGAACAGGCCTGGACTATTTTGTATGAAGCTTCCTTAGAGAGGGACTGCTCCCTTTTTTGGGGGGCAGTGAAGGCCCCTTTTTTCAGGACAAGCGAGGGACCGAGATTAGAGGTGGCAATAAGTGATGATTCCTGGATAGATTTCTTTTCTTCGGTGTACGATTCGGGGGTAAAGATACTGTAAATGGCATGGAGCAAGGTCCACAGGATAATCAAGCAAATTTTTCACCCATTGGTATACATTTTACGCATGAAGAAGTATATGCTGCCATAAAAGAGAGTAAAGGAGGCAAAGCTCCTGGCCCGGATGGGACTCCGATCAATTTATATAAACATACGATCGAGTTTTGGTCTCCATTATTAACACATGTCCTTGTAGCCACTTGTGACAAGGGTTTCATCAAATCCTGGTCCAAGTCTATAATTATCCCTATTTTTAAAAAAAGGGACCGGGAAAATCCTGCTTGTTACCGTCCCATTTCCTTGCTTGACTCTCTCATGAAAGTTGCAAGAAGGGTCATCCTGAATCGACTGCAACAATGGGCAGAAGACAGTAAGGTCTTAAGCCTTGTTCAATATGTGTTTAGGGAGGGGAGGGGCACCGTTGAGCAGGTTTAAAATGTTTCCATTTTACATGGGAAATATACCCAGGCCAAGCGAGGTAATTTATGCGCGGTTTTTGTAGACCTTACTGCGGCTTTCGACAGCGTAGACCACAACCGACTATGGCAGATTTTCGAAGGTTTAAAGGTAGAGCAATCGTTCATTCTTAAGTCTTTATTTCGGTAAAATTAACCATAAAAGACATCACACAATAAAACACACAATTTAAAATACACAATACATTATTAAAATCAGCAAAATACATATTCACATAGTACCAAGTATTATCTTTAGCTATTCAGTTAAGAAATACGGATAACAATAGTAACAAAAGAACCTTCTAACTAACTAATGGTATGCATAAGTTTCATTCTGATTATCCAGGACCAGCCTAAATATTTGGCAACAGATACGGCCACCGGGGGGGATGTTACCGCCCCTAACAACCTTAAAGCTTCCCCAGCCCTTCTCGTTTTTAGTTTTTGACAAATAGGTTTTAGCCATTTTATCCGTGGGCTAACGTATGCAGGGCAGACAAAGAAAAAATGGCTCACGGTTTCCTTTTGACTTTTGCACCAAAGGCAAGAGTCTCCTGTACCCCCTCTCCATTTCTGGGTAAAAGACCTCAGAGGTAACGTTCCTGCTCTAAACTGATGGAACAATTTCCTGTCTCTACTCTTTGTTATGGCGTCCCAATAGTTCTCCAACCGTGTGTCCACTTTATGACTCAAGAATCTACCTGAAAGTGTTATTGAGCTATGAACCGTAATCAGTCTGCTTCTATAAGCAGCCCAAAACAAGTCTTTTAGATCCTTCTTTCCAGGAAACACACTATGCCTAGGATCGGTCCATAGTTGGTTAAGACCCATATCTACCAGGATAGTTCTAACCGCTTTGAACCAAGGGAGATTGCCACAGCCTGTTATACTTCTAAGGTCTTCTATACCCTCAACAAAGGAGGCCAATTCTGGGGTAACCCAGATTCTCCTCTATAATAGAATCATACGCAGTTTGGCTATTTCCTCTATAGGATAGCAACCTAGGTCCAACATAAGAGGAAGCATGGGCGTTGATTGGGGGAGACCCACCAAGTTATGTAAAAAATAAATTGTACTAGCTCAAGTTGTGACAGGTTAGCATAGCCCCATAGGTCCGCACCATAGGTGATTGCTGATCTAATCTTGATGTTGTAAATTTTGAGTGCTGGACTCACTCTTTTGGTAAGCGATGATCTGTGCTCTTTGACCAGTGTCCCACTCAGCTGTGAAAATTTTAATGACAGTATGTCTAGCTGAGCGGTCCATCTTAGCCTGTGGTCCAGAACCACCCCCCAGGTAAGTCATCTCATTTACCTGTTCTAGATTTACACCATTGAGGCTAACATGTCCCTGTCTTGGTCTGTTTTTTGTAAAAACCATGAACTTGGTTTTGCTTGTGTTTACTTGTAGGTCGTTGGTGTCACAGAATTCCATGAATTTGTTGAGTGCTAATTGTAACGCCTTTTGGGTTTTGGAAAGTAGAAGCGTATCATCCGCAAAGATTAAAAGCGGAACCTTCATACCTCCCAAACTTGGTGCGTCTGTAGGGGTATGCAAGAAATGCTCAACCACTCCATTAATAAAGAGAAGAAAGAGGGTATGGGCGAGGACACATCCTTGTCGGACTCCTCGGGTCACTGGAAACTTTTTGGTGACTTGGCCCTGCATGCCCCAACGGACCTGCGCATAATTCCTCTCGTGGAGTCTTATGATTAAGTCCAACAAACCCATGGGTAAACCCATTAGTGACAAAGCCTCCCACAATTTCGTTCTTGGTACTAAGTCGAATGCGGACTTGCGGTCCACAAAAGCCGCATAGATCACCCCTTCATTAAGGACCACCACCTTCCAATAGATTAATAAAAATCTCAAGATCTGGTCTATTGTGCTAACGCACGGCCTGAAGCCCGCTTGCAGTGGTGATAAAATAGATTTTTCGTCCATCCACGCTATTATTTTAAATAGCACCATCCGAGAGATGACTTTTTGGATGGCGTCGATAAGACTGATTGGACGATAATTTGTGGGAAGGGAGCGGTCCCCCTTCTTAAAGATAGGAATAATTTCCGCCCCCTGCCAGGAATCTGGTATCGGAGCGCCATCTCCCACAGCATTAGCAATCTTCAATATATATGGGACCCAGGCTACTTGATCTGATTTGAAGTGGTCGGAGGGGATACAATCTATACCGGGAGCTTTCCCCCCTTTGGTCTGGTTAAACGCCAAGTCCACCTCTGAACGGTCGAAGAGGGGCTCACGACTCGGGGTTCTTGGATAGGCCTCCTGAAAGCACACAGCACAATCAGCTTGAGGGGCAGAATTGCTAATATTGCGCCCCAAAGTGAGCAACCCATCCATCTTCAGCTACATGGTGTGACGGAAGCTGAGGATCATGAGAATTTCCCCATTTGAGGACGTACCAAAACCTCGAATGATCAGAGGATAGGCACGCCTAATAAAGATCCTGCCAATGTTTATCATCCCAATTCGACTTAGCCTCTTTCAGGCACCTTTTGTATTCTAGCCTGGATTTTCGTATGCCGGCACTATCTCGCGATTTTAGTGCAGCAAATAAGTCATTATGGGCTTTACGACAGGATTGGTTATACCATTTGCCCCCTCCCACATTTAAACAGGATTTTTTTCCAGGATTGGTGTTTGTTTTCGTAAAAAGCGATTTCAGAAAGAGGAAAAAGTTATCATGCAGCCCGCAAATATCTGCTATCTCAGTTGTTGAGTCCATGGCATGCAAGACCTCCTCCACTTTTTGTGAGATCAAGCCTAAGGTTAAAGGTTCCTCAGCAACTCTACTCCACTGAACCCTTTTACTTTCGTTCTCCAGAAACACATCTGCTGTAGTACAATTATTGGGGGCACCCAGGAAGCAATTACTATCCAGGAGTAACCTAAGTACTAGCGGATTGTGATCACTCTCTGGACGATCCTCCACCTCCATATACACCATAGAGGACCAGTATTCCATCTTAATGAGTAGATAGTCAATCCTACTCGGCCTACGTCCACTATCAAATGTATGCTTCCCTTGTTTGTCGGACGCAGTTCGCCCATTTGCCGCTCTCAATCCCCGTTCAAGACAAAATCCCAGCCAATGAAGGGCTGCTTCTGTCCCCTTCTTAATAGGAGGTAAGTCCAGGGGCGGAATCTTCCATAGATTGTCCTCGTCTGCCTGGAAGTCCATCTTCTAGCCGTAAAAGGCTCAAACGTACAGTTAAGGTCGCCTGCCAAGATGACAAAAAAATCCCTATCGAATTGATTGAAAATTAGCTCCAGGTCATTGAATATACCAATTGGACTGCGTCCACCTTGGATACCCCTTGCGTATACATTTATAATGACTACCGTCTGTGAGCCAGATTTGGAAAGCTTAAGCACAAGGATATCAAGATTAGAAGTGAATATCTCGGTGATATGATAGCTCAAAGACTGTCTTAACCAGATACACAATCCCCCTGAAGGTCTTCCCACACCACCCCTACAGGCAGGATTGTAAAAGTTTAAAAACCCAGGTAGAAAAATAGGATCGGTTGACCAGGTCTCTTGAAATATCAAGATGTCCTGGTTGTTCGCCAACTCTACCCACTCCTCACTGTGAAGCCTGCTTCGCAGACCAGCTATGTTCCAAGAAATGAGTCTCAGCGAGGATGGATGGTTGGCCAAACCTGATCCTGCAGGGCAAATAGAATCAGATAAAGAAGGGTTTACCCTCCTTGGTCTAAGAAGGGCCTGTGAGGGTACATCGTTTGTCATGGGATGGGAACAGATCTTATCATTTTTATCCACTCCACCACCATCCAACCCATCAGCTTCCCTTATACCAACTTGAAGCCATTTATGGGAACTATGCTCCTTCTTACCACCCTTTATACCCCGCACAGCCTGACTCTCAGCCTCCTCCAGCACTAAACTCTTATCCCGTTTCCCTCCAATAAGGTCAAGCTTCTCATCCCCAATATTATATGACATTACATTTTGTTCGTCTTCTGGAAATGATACTGTAGTTGGAGTATCAGTAAAACCCGTACAAACATGAGTTAGCTCCAATTCAATGGGAAACAAATGAAGTCATTCATTTAAATCTAACCCTGAAATAGGTTCATAAAAGTTATACAGCGGGATATTCCAGTACTCATTAAAGTTCGTATATTTGGTGTGATTTAGCGGTTGGGGAGGGCGACTAGGGGGGTATTGGCATACTGGAAGAGGAAAGGGAAAATTTGGATTATTGTTTTGAAAGGGAATTGGAAAGGATGATATTCTGTGAGCTAAATTATGGGGGTTAGGATATCTATTGGTACTGGGAAGGATAGGGGGTCTAACCAAGGCCTCTGGGTAAAAATAACTCAGATTTCTTGTTGATATACCACCCTCTTTTTTGCCTGGGTACCAATCGCTTATATATGTTACTACCCTATGGTCTTTAAAATTAACGATCACAACGTCGCCTTCTATGTCCTTTGGTCTAGGACCCACCCAGTTGCATCTTCTTACAGAGATTATATCGCCGTTTAGATGTGCAGGAAGAGGCCTGTTGGATCTCAACCAATAAATGATTTTATTTTTCAAGTTGTCGTTGTGTTCAAAATTACCATTATGTAAAAGGGGAACATCGGTTAAGAGAATCATAAAGTTAGCTGACTCTGGAGGTAAGTCAACTATGTGTCTGTGATTTAAGGTGGGTCTTTTGATATTACCTACCCCCAGGGGCTCAGTGGGCTTAGACATTGTATTAGGCTGTTTATTTACAGCCGATAATTTCTTATCCTTAGGAGGCTTATGCACAATCTTCGACTTATTTGGAATATTTGGGACTGGTGTAATATTTTCTAAAGGAGTTCCTTTGGCTTTATTGTCTTTTCTTAGGGTCGAGTTAGAAGAACTTGTCTGGCAATTTTTACGAGTCTGATCTCTGGATTCCACAGGATCAGAAATTATACTCGTGGGGGTAACAGCTAAAAGGCGATCCATTTTTTCCCCCAAGATTCTAACTCGCTCCATTAGGGGAAGAATATAGGCTTTGAGAAGCTGTTCAAATAATTCCACTGGCTCTTTCTTAGACATAGTCAGTGATTCCCCAGGTAGTGATGATAAATGATGGATAGCTGGTAATACATCACTCGTTAAGGGACTGACTATATTAAGATTGGGGCCTGGTGGGGGGGGGGAATATTATTCTGTGGGTTTTCCCCTTTTCTTTTGACTCCACCTTTTTTCCTCTTTTTCCTTGGCGGAGAATGGGGAGTCGTCCGCAGCTTCTTAGAAGTGGTTTTAGCCTTATTAACAATTTGTGGTGAAACAATCTCTGTGGGGGCGGAAATGTCAACTAGATGAGTTGAAAGGGTTGAGTGCAGTTGGGTATCGCAAATCGAGGGAACTGGGGAACTTAAATCAATTAGACTGGTATAAACAATAAGAGGGCTAGTGTTATGACTGGTATTGTCAAACGGGACAGGAGGAGTTCTCTGATCTTGAAAGATACTAGGTATGGGTATAGGGTCGGTGCTGATTAACACAGCATCCGTCTCTATCCTACCAGTACTGGCCAAGTCTTGAGTGATAGTAATATTTTGCGGAATAATCAGGGATTTATTTTTTAGCAATTCTATAGAGCGGCAACGCTCTGCTCGCTTCTCCTCTAACAACAATTCTTTATCAATATCCCTTTTTGCCCTTGCAAAATATTTATCCAGGGGGCCAAGAATGGAGACCCCAACACTGGAGGGCAGAGAGTTTAACAAATCTGACGACATTTTTGAGCACTTAACGTGTCCCTGATAAACAACAAACCTATTACAGAGATGTCCAAACTATAAATGTTAGGGACCAGGCCCAGCCCAGCCTCCTTCGGCCCCTGACGGCCACAGACGGTCCCGCCCTTGTCCCGGGCTTCTCCCGGCGCACTCCTGTGCGCTCTCGCGCAGCGGGAATGATGCTTTCCCTAAATAGGGTAGTGTTAGGTGGGGGGCGTGGTGATCAGGGAGAGCAGCCCAGGTGTTGCAGATTGGGCTCGCTGGGACTCCTGGACAGTGGAGTCCCTGCTTTTGCTCGCAGCCCCGATCTCCTCACGCTTGCTGGTAGTAAGAGCTGCCCCTCCGCTTACAGGACTCCCACGAAGTTCGGTGTGCTGCGGGACCCGCGCAGCGGGTCCGGCGAGTTGTTGCTTTTGGTAAGGGTTGAAGGTCTCCACATGCCCGTCCACATGCAAAGAATGAGTCTCTATCAAACAATGTCCCAGCGAATGGCTCCAAACATCCGCTTTTACCTCCGTCGGCGGGGGCTTGGCGATCAGGGAGAGCAGCCCAGGTGTTGCAGATTGGGCTCGCAGGGACTCCTGGACAGTGGAGTCCCTGCTTTTGCTCGCAGCCCCGATCTCCTCCCGCTTGCTGGTAGTAAGAGCTGCCCCTCCGCTTACAGGACTCCCACGAAGTTCGGTGCGCTGCGGGACCCGCGCAGTGGGTACGGCGAGTTGTTGCTTCTGGTAAGGGTTAAACGTCTCCACAAGCCCGTCCACACGCAAAGAGTGAGTCTCTATCAAACAATGTCCCAGCAAATGGCTCCAAACATCCGTTTTTACCTCCATCGGCAGGGGGGCGTGGCGATCAGGGAGAGCAGCCCAGGTGTTGCAGATTGGGCTCGCAGGGACTCCTGGACAGTGGAGTCCCTGCTTTTGCTCGCAGCCCCGATCTCCTCACGCTTGCTGGTAGTAAGAGCTGCCCCTCCGCTTACAGGACTCCCACGAAGTTCGGTGCGCTGCGGGACCCGTGCAGTGGGTCCGGCGAGTTGTTGTTTCTGGTAAGGGTTAAAGGTCTCCACAAGCCCGTCCACACGCAAAGAGTGAGTCTCTATCAAGCAATTGTAGAGCAATCACTTATATTATTTTTGAGACAATTATATGAGGGGGCCACTGCAAAGGTGAGGTTTGGATCAAAAGGGGAATCCACCAAGCCTTTCCATGTGAGAAAAGGTGTAAGACAAGGCTGTGTTCTTGCTCCATTCCTCTTCACCTTATACACTAATGAATTGGAGGAGGCATTGGTGGCTAGAGTAAGAGACTCACCCCAAGTAAAAAATCACCGGATTGTCTCACTTTTACATGCAGATGATGCTGTTTTAATGGCTAGAACTCAGCTCGGTCTGCAGACGGCGCTAAGCACTTACATTGATTTCATGGATAACAGGGGTTTGAAGCTCAATGTTAAAAAAACGTTATTATGCCCTGTAGAAAGGGTAAGAATAGATCATGTCCCCTAGTAACTTGGATTGATAAAATCGAACCCAATAAAACATTCTCCTACCTCGGCATCTTATAGGAGGAATCAGGTTCTTGGGGACCGGCAACATAAAACAGAGCACTACTATTCAAAAGATCGACGGCGGCAGTAATGATTTTTGCAAAAAAGATGGGTAAAAGGCCGCTGGAGATTTTATTGAAAATATATCAGGTTAAGTGCATTAGTATAGCTATAGATGGAGCAGGCTTCTGGGGTTTTATGACGTTTCGCCCATTCAAGTGGTAGAGAATGCTTTTTTAAGATTCATTTTAGCTATTCCTCAAAGTGCATTCGTTTTTAATTGCCACAGCCAACTGGGGATTCGCTATATCACTGATGGTATTAAAATGCAACCCTTGCTGTTGTGGCACAGAGCCTGGACCTCACCCGATTTAGGATTAAACCGAGAAATAATTGAAGACTCCATGGGTCTGCAGCAGGCTGGAAAGATCCCAGGGTTGAACTACATTTGTAATCTTACTAATGATATGGGTAGGCCTGAGTTATATAACAATCCTGACTCCTTACTTACCATGTATAGAAAAGATCTAAAGGCACTGTGTTTATATCACTTTGAGTTTTTAAGATTAGGGTTGGAGTTAAACAAAAAAAACTGTGATTCAACATCAACTTACCTTGGTCTCAACTTCCATTCAACCTTATTTGGTTTGGTGTTTAGAGGGGTTTGATAGATATATTTTGACCAGGTTTAGGTTTGATTGTTTCTTTCACCTGGTCACTTTTCCTAAAACTAATGACTGGTCCAGACAGCTTAATAAATGTCTGTGTGATAACCTATCAGATCAATCAACAATACACGTGATCTTTTTTTGTAAATTTCATTCTTCAGAAAGGGCTAAATGGATTGTTCCCTTTCTAAAGCAGGGTAATTGGCGGCAATGCCGTCCGGCCCTTTTTTATTTCTACAATTACTAAATTACATGTATTGTGTAGGAACTATGATTGTTTTTTTTTTTAAAGCATTTTGAGGAAAAGGAAATGTTTAATTTGCTCTTAACTTATTTATGTATGTATAATTGTAATGAACTGTAACTTCCACAACTGTATTAATTACTGAATGAATTGCTGCTTTTATGATTTTATCAATTTGTGAACCCAAACAAAGCATTTTCTATCTATCTATCTATATATCTATCTATCTATCTGACTAGGTTTTATAAACAAAATCCCTAGTAGGCACATTTACCTTTGAATTCTTGGAATGAGAGGAGGGTTTGACAACAGACCTCTCTGTCAAGGACTTGATGCTGTAGCACCTACAGCCTTGTGGCTTCTCCTACTACTTCTGGTTGGAATTGGCCCACCAAAGGATAGAGATGTCATACGCAAACAGCCTGGAGTGCCCCACCACCAGTTTTTCCTTGACTTCACTACTAAAGTGCAGAGACAGAGGCACTACTTCCTAGAAGTCAAGAAGGACCTACACACCTGAGTACTAATATATATGATGATGTTCTTGGCTAAACTCTGGATGTCAGCAGAGGATAAGACATGTTTTTTTGAGACTCCGAAGGAGGCCTGGGAGTAGCTAGATGGTTGGTACACCACTAAGTACCAGAGACCGTACACCCGATACCTGAGGAGTAGCAGAGATCGGTGACAGCAGCAAAGCCAGCTGGCAGACAATGCCGCAAAGGAATCATCTGGAACTGCAACGCCTTGGAAGGGCCCAGCACAGACTAGATGGGATTCATGGACAGCAAAAAGAAATTCCACAACGTGCTATTAGTTTTAGAATCCACTAGTGAGATAGAACGGGTGTGCAACTGCATTCTCACCATCCCCCGCTGGATCGTCTACTATGTGATGAACTTCCGGTATCGCCAGCGGACTCACCGCATCCAGACTGATATGCAACAGTGCAGTAAAGACTCAACGTTATTATGTAAGAAGGTGACGTGGGTAGGTACCCTGGTTTGGATATGTTCCCCTGCAATGGGTTGTAAGGGATGGGGTAAACATGTGCTCTGCAATGTTTGGGGGTTCGTTTTGAGTCCACTATGCAGGGAGGGGAGTTGTTATTTTCAGTTATCTGTATGTGTTTTTCTTTAGTATGTGTGTTAATGGCAGTCAAGGCGAAATGTAGCACTTGCAGTATGCAGTTGGGCAACATAGACTATTCCAGACCTCCCTTAGGCCTAGGGGCAAACGCATACATGACCCCCTTAAAGGATTGGACCCCCAGCCAAGGAGACCGTGTACTCAGTAAAGAGCCCTAATGAACACTAAACAGGTGCCTTTAACATTTTAAATCCTTTCCTGGAACCTGAGTGGCTTAGGGGACAACATTAAAAGGAGAGTAGTATTGCAATTTTGAGAAGGCACTCGCCTGATCTCGTCCAGGAAAGATGCCTAGGGGGAAAACTCACTGTGCATTGAATAGGTGGGGTTACAAGGTGGTGGCCCATGTGAGCTGTTTGAGAGGCTCTAGGAGAGTGGGCATCCTGCTCCGCAATTCTTTTCCATTTACTCTACAGCATATTATCCATGACTCACACAGGTGCTTTGTGGCACTCTCAGGGTACTGGGAAGGCCAATTGTTCAACATTATCTCCCTTTATGTTCCCCTGAGGCTCCAGGCCTCAGCAATGACGGACTTGAGCATGTTGGTTGTTTGTCTACAACCGGGACAGTTGTTGATCGGAGGCGACTGCAATGTGGCTATTTGCAAAATGATGGACCGCTGGCCATTGTGTCAGGGAAGGCCCTGGCTTACTTCCTGTCAGCAATGGGCCTGGTGGATGTGTGGCGGGTACTCAGTCCTATTGCCCTTCAATAAACCTCCCACTCTGGTGTGCCTAGAAGCTTATCCCGCATACATTACATATTCGGCTTAGCCACTCAGATACTAGCTGTTTGCGAGAGTGATCTCTGTCCACTTCCCAATCTGTGCAATATGTGCTCAAAAAGTCTCACCTGAGGGAAGTGTGATGCCACTCAATACCTTGTATCTCAAAATGCCACAAATTCGGGTTGGCTTTCAGCTGGCCACCGACTACTACTTCAAAGAAAATGAAGCTACTGTAGATTTGACCCAGGACTTCTAGGAGACCTTTTAGGAAGTCATTAGAGGTCATGGGTTTTCCCTAATTGCGGGTCAAGGAAAGGAGAAAAGGGCATGGCAAGAAACGCTAGAGACAGGGATTCAAGACTTGGAGGCTGAAATGACATTGATTGACCGCACTGAAGTGCAGCATCGACAGCCATCAAATGCCAAGACTATAGAGATATTGTAGAGGAGGCGGCCATGGCTAGATACTGGGTGACCCTACTTCACCTATATGAGGTAGAGAACGGAGAGGGCAAGCTCCTGGCATAGTTATATCGGAGGAAGGCAGCATCAAAATGGGTGTTTGAGGTTATTACTGAGGGTGGGGCTCAGGTAAGTGATAGGCAGGGTATAGCTGAATTCTTTACGGCTTATTATACAAAGTTATACACCCGCTGGTGCAGACCACTGTAGATGAAGCACAGTGAATGTTAGCCACCCTTCTAATGCCATGCCTTGCACCAGCAGGTAGAAATCAACTTGAACTGGATCTCGCTGACAGTGAGGTCAAACAGGCCATTCAGTCATTGAATGCCGGGGAAGCGATGGGCTTGAATGGTCTTCTGATTGAACACTACAAACTCACAACAGACAGAATTGCCCCCTATCTAGTGAAGATGTTTCAGAAGAGCTGAGATGTGGGGAGATTACCATAGGACCAGAGGCTTGCTAAAATTGTTGTGATACCTAAAGCAGGGAAACTGCTAGAACTCTGTACATCTTACAGGCCGATATCCCTACTAAATTCAGAGGTCAAGATCTTGGCCAAACTATTGGCAACTTGACTGAGTCAGGTGATAGGCACATTGATCCACCCCCACCAATCAGGATGTATGCCTGGTAGAAATACTGTACTTAATTTGAGGTGCCTACACGGAGTATTGGGGCTGGTGGCCTACATCTGGCAGGATGCCATGTTGGGGTTATTATATGCTTGGTGATTGATGGGTCTTCAACACAATAGAGTGGCCTTTCCTTTTTATCAGACTTGGAAAAGCAAGGGTTTGGGTTGCAGTCTTAATTGTGGGTTTGACCGTTATATACATAGCCGTTAGCACAAATGAACGGAAGGAAATCAGGGGTCTTCTGGTTACAGCACGGAAAGAGATAGGGCTGCCCCCTTTTTCCGTTGATCGTTGCCTT
This sequence comes from Lissotriton vulgaris, assembly GCF_964263255.1. NCBI lineage: Eukaryota > Metazoa > Chordata > Amphibia > Caudata > Salamandridae > Lissotriton > Lissotriton vulgaris. Next base: position 529,512,491 of record NC_141694.1, read on the forward strand.
GGTTCTTGAACCATTGGCGGTCTGGATAAGGGAGACCTGCTGATCAGGGGACTGAGATAGACTGAAGACTGGGAGGATAAGATCTCCCTTTATGTGGACAATGTCCTCCTTTTTGTGGCAAGTCCGTATCCCACTATACATACGATACTCCATATATCTGATCTCCACCCCCAATATTCAGGGTATACTATAAACTAGGCAAATCAATGAGTTATAAACTGCATGGCAAGGCACCACAACTCCCTAGGTATAGTCCAGGTGGTGTCAGAGAGATTTCAATATTTGAGTGTTATTGTTACCAGAGAACTCAAATGTTTTCCATGAACGTAATTTAGATCCCCCTCTCAGATGCATGAGAGATGATGTGCAGCACAGGAGACCCTAGCCCCTCTCTCTTTTGGGAAAGGTGTCCCTCCATAAAATGATGGCATTAGCTCAGTTTCTATAAAGCCTTCATAATACACCATATTCAGTCCAGCTTTCATATTTTCGAGTGGTTGAGGCTGTGGTGTGGACACTCCTATGGAACAGAGGAGCCCCTAGAATAGCTCTAAAAAACTGACAACTGTTAGAAATTGGGGTCTCTAGTTAGCAGAGGTAGGTACCTTTGTCCAAGTAAGGACCTTTCTTCCTAGTCAGGGTAAGGGGATAAACTTCTAAAATAACTCCTGCTCACCCCTTTGGTAGCTTGGCATGAGCAACCAGGCTTTTCTCAGAAGCAGTGTGTAAAGCATTTGTGAACACATACAGTAGTACAGTGAAAACACTACAAACGGACACTACACCAGTTTAGAAAAAAAAACAATCTTTATCTAAACCAAAACAAGACCAACCAACAAAAATCCACAATACAGTAATAAAAATATGAAATTTTATATGCAACTCTTTTCACACAAAGTACCTTGAATGCGTTGGGTACACAAACACAAATGGCCGCAGGGAAGGTGATGCGTTGGTTTCTTACTGTTTGGGGAGGATGCGTCGGTTTCTTACTGCATCCCGCAACTATGAGACAGACTTGGCGCCCGAGCAATGCAATGATCCAGGACAAAGCGTGGATTCTTGCAGCCACACAGCAGGGCTTGTGTCAGAATCAGTGCGTTGATCTCGGGCTTCATAGATTGTTGCAGTCAAAGCCGCGAGCCGCAGTAGGTGCTGCAACAGTTTCTTCGGAGATGCTTTGGAAACAGGTACAGATGTGTCATGCTTCTCGGTGTTGCGTTGATTTTCCAGCTCCCAGCGGAAAACAGTCTCTAGACGTCCAGCTCATCTTTGTAGGTCAGAGCAAGGAAGTTCAGTGGAGCTTGTGGTAAAGTTGTTGTGTCCCTGAGACTTCAGAACAGGAGGTAAGCTCAGTTTCAAGCCCTTGTAGATCTTCCTCAAGCAGGGGACAGAGCAAAGAGCAAAGTCCTTTTATCTTTTCCTAGCACCAAGTAGCCACTGAAGGCCAACCTCAGACGGCAAAGAGCACATGGACAGTATTCCAAGCTTCTCTGGCTCTTCTCCTTGGCAAAGGTTCCTCTTGATTCCCAGAGGTGATCTAAAGCTCTGGGGTCTGGGCCAAATGGGACAAATCCTTTGTTCTCCAGTGGCAGAGAAGCCCTGTGCTTGGTCAAAACCAGTTCTGTCATCTCAGATGCAGCTTCCTGGCAGGAGGTGGAGACAGCATTGTGGAAGGCGGACCAGGCACATTCAGGTGACAGAACATCTCCTCCCCCTACTCTAAATGCAGGACAGGTGTTCTGAGTTGAGGCATACTAAACTTTATTTTCCTACCTTGTTCCCACGGGTAGTTATGTTTATAAGATGTTATAAGCAAACTTCAAATTCTATCCAATGGGAACAGGCAGCCTTGCAATAGCGAAAAGCGAAATTGGCAGTAATTCACTCTCAGGGCATGTCCAACCTTTTCCATACATTGCACCCTGTCCAGAGGTGTACCTTAGGCCTATCTTAGGAGTAACTAACATGTAAGAAAGGGGAAGGTTAGGGCCTGGCAAGTGGTGCACTTGCCAGGTCGACACCAAACTGCACATAGGCTCTGCAATGGCAGGCTTGAGTTACATTTACAGGCTGCTTATGTGGGTGGCACAGTCAGTGCTGCACCCCACTAGCAGCATTTGATTTACAGACCCTGGGCACACAGGGTGCACTGTACTAGGGACTGACTAGTAAATCAAACACCAATCCATAACAATAATTTACAAAGGGAGCACTTGTACTTTGATACTGAACAGCAATAGCAAAGTGCCCAAGGCATCTAGACCAGGAAAACGAAGTCCAACACACAGCAAAAACACAGGAGGTTAAGGCAAATAATACAGGGCAAACCCACACCAATTATGCCAGGTCTAACAACAACAAACTAGTACGATGGGGAGATTAACACTCACAGGCCTACAGTACTTTTGCTGGGCAGCCCAACTCACAGTAGTAAATCACTGGGTTCATCTCCTGCAGGACAAACCGGAATACAGAATGGACAGGTGAAACATGATTCCAGTGGGATATCTCAGGGGAGAAACAAAGCACTCTCTTGCTTACCTCATTCCCTTCAACCATCTAAATTTGGCACACTGCAACAGCGGCACTGGGATGGCACAGCAAGATCAACCGAGGAACACCTTGTGGGACACAGCACATTTGGGCCTCTTAGTGAAGCCCCAGGGCTTTTATAAATGAGAGCTTACAGGCCTATCACGCATAGGGGACCTGTGAGCAACTGTGCAGGGGAAGTCCTTGGATGATCTACAAAGGAATACCAATTGGCACTCACAGAAACATTTTGCTTCCTCCAGATAAAGCATGTGCAGGGGAGGACAATTCCAAAAGGGGAGGACATCCGTGAATACTCTCAGTTAGATGACAGGCTGCTAAATGATTACATGCAGGAAAAAACAATGGCCTTAAACTAACGAAATATCCTGCATAACTCCCCTGATACCCTGGGGAAGTTGTGTGACAAGTGGATGAGAGATCTAGGGCAATTTGAGGGTGATGAGTGGCAGGAGGTGATCGCGTCCCCTAGAGAAGTAGCCATTTGTTCCCGTTTTAGACTGGTGCAATTAAAGATTTTACACAGAACCTATTACACATGCACAACACTGTTTAAGATGGGCAGGCTTGAGTCAACACAGTGTACCAGGGGCTATCATTGGGAGGGTTCCTTTTTCACATGTGGTGGGACTGCCTAGTAATCCTGGAACAATGGATTGCAGTGATATCCTGTATGATGACATTGTATGATGTCTTTGTGTACAGAAACTATAGCGGCCTAACCTCAGTGGTGCTTACTGAATGTTTGTGAGGCAACTGAATTGACAGCAGGGGAACAACTCTGGGTCACACTCGGCCTCATGTTGGCCAAATGTAATTTTGCCAAGAAGTGGAGAGCTGAATCCGCACCAACATTGAGATACTGGAAGGTGGATATGCAGGCAGAAAGGGTGGTATTTGAGGGCAAAGGGCGCCCACAAAAATGGACAAATATCTGGGGGTGTTGGAATGAAATTAGAGGAATGCTTTGCGCATCTTTTAGTAGAATTGATCCGATGAAATGGAATGAGTTTGGATACAAGACAAATCCTGCCAATATGAACATGCGGAATCGGAGAGGTTTACCACACTGTGTTATATACTAAATGCAACTGCCAAAACTGTCCCATGTTTATCAATTGCAATAAAATGAGTTGTAAAATATATATATATATATATATATATATATATATATATATATATATATATATATATATATATATATTTATATATATGTATATATACATATTCTAAAAAAAGATTTGACTTCAACCAACATTGAACATCTTGATAGCCTATATATCAAACAAATCATCTGACACCATTTATTTCCTCATACAGTGAACAACCCCTTCACCAAAAAGACTTATGTGCCCATAAAGTGGAGGTCAAAGTGATTGGTTGTGTGAGTAAAGTAACAGATAGAATTAAAAAACTGCAAGTAGTGATCAAAAACCTCAATATACTTTTATGCTCTAGCTCTGCTAAATGTGGGCCATCATACACGGAATGTTGGGGGCCTTAAAACAAGGCTACTGCTATGCTATGCTAATCAAAATACCATTTGCAGATACTAACTGGCTAGTATATTTAATTGTATTTGTTATTGCAGGCACATGGCTGTTGAGTTTAGGTGGCAGCATTTTTCTTTTTCCAACTTTTATTTAATCTTGTATCCGTTGTTGAGTATGTTGCATGTGGGTTTTATTGCGATCATGTATGTGGATTAATGCAAACATGAGTCAGTGGGTGGATGAATGAATACTAGTGTAAGGATGAGTGACAGAATACATACATGATGAATTAATGAGCGCCTATTAGGTTCAAGAACAGAAGAAGCAGTCCTTTAGAAGCCAGACCTACTGCTAATGCCAGTATTTGTTTACAATTTTGGGCACAGTAAGCTTGACGGATTTATTCAGAATTATGTAAATTCAGACGAGAGTGGAAGCCAAGATTAAAATCCATGTCCCCATGCTACAACGTAAGAAAAACAACCGCTAGACTAGCTGTCCTTTCTTTTAAAAAGCAAATAAGAACACAGTAGAAACCCACTTTCTTATGTGGCTGTCATCTATCTCTGTTCTACCACACGTTCGTACATAATGTTGTAGCAGTTCATGTATAATATATTTCTGTGTTAAAGCAGCACCAGCTTAATAACACACTTTTATTCTCACAATTCTGCCATTCACTGTTTAATTTATTAAAGAATAAGAGCTGAGGTCCAAAGTTTTGCTTGGGAGCTATCAGTCGGTGCTAGGGTAAATCAGTCATAAGGCTTTGTAGTCTTTATTCAACCTCATTCCTCTTGAATCCATAAATCCTCACTTCCTGAACACAGTGGCGGCTCGCGCAAAGGTAAATAGTTTTAATAATTTAATTACTTACTTTACTCCTGTTTGTTGTATGTCTGGGTCCACTACACCATCACCCTGCCCCTCCCCCACCCCACAACACTCCCTCTGAGAGCCACCACTGACTGAACCTTTTTTTTCACTCTTGCATGCTCTTTTCAACCCTGATTTCTCCCTTATTCACTGTTTTACCATCTTTCTCTTCATTTACCCGTATTGTGGTTTTCTCTTTCTTGCTCTGGACATATGTCTGATGAGCAAAAATAAGTGCTTGGTTCTCAAAAATGAATGCAGATGGGCCCCACGTGCAACCACGGGCTGCACTTAAGACTGCTGCCATTCAAGTAGGCAGATGTTGGACTTGGCCTTCTTGGTCACAGTTCACTTAAACTTTTTGCTTTTCCCCCAGATTGTTTTCCTGGCAGAGAGCTGTGAAGTTAGATGCTGTAGGTACTTGCCACTGCTAATCAGTGTGCAAGTACAGATGTTCCCTGTATAAATTGTAGTGGTATTTGGTTGTCTCTGATTAGTATGTTTGCCTTACTAGCAAGATTCCTAAGTGATGTGTACTGTGTGCGCCTGAGCTAGTACTAAAGAAATGCGAAGAGAGGGATCACAGGTCTTCAGTGTAGGGCCTGCGCACATTGTGCTAAATTAGCATGTTGTCTTGACAAGTGCTACCACTTGTCAGGCCTTACTTTCCTTTTTGCATTCACATGGGGCACTCCGGTAGGACGTCCTGGGTAACCCCTAGGCAGGGTGCAGTGTAGGTAAAAGGCAGGACCAGTGCCAGTGTGGGTGCTAGGCCCTGACAGTGGAGAAAATGCTCTATTTCATTTTCCCTGGTGAAAGGCCATCCTGCCCATAGGACAGAATGGGGGAGGCTGGGTGTAGTATTGTTAACCTAGCTTCCCAAGAATTGGAAATGGAACCGTGAAGTTTGGTATGTCTGAACTCTCGGCGTCCTAACGCATCTTTTTAGGTAGCTGGTTTTGTTGATGTGTGTCCAGAAGCTGCTGTTAGAGAAAATAGCAGAGTTTGTCCTTTAGACCTTTTTGCATGTCTCAGCAGAATGTGAAGTGCCTTCCTGGATCTGGGAGAGGTGAAAAAGGCTGATGGAGGTCCTGCCGCAGGGGAGGGGTGGAGACGGCACCAGGCTGCCCTGCACCTGGAGTGGGGAGAAGGACAGGCTTTGCGAGGAGAAGAAGCCTGGTTCAGAGCCATAAAACAATAGACCCATCTCTCTCTGAGCGATTAAAGATCCAGTCCCCCTATATATCAAAGAGAGAACAGTGACACTGGGGGGGAGATACGCAAGACTGATTTAGGGAGGGGGAGGGGACCCCTGAGCACAAGGAAACTTCAAAGACAATTACGGGTATAACTGGAAGAACCGTAACCTCAAGACTTTGGTTTTGTTTTTGTCATGTTGATGATGTCATCGAGAATGGTCTCGGTATCATTCAGAGAAGTGCTGGGAGCGCTTTGAAGACGCATGGACTGTTCGAGCCTTTGGCGGCTTTGACTTGTCCGCGATTGGGAAGAAAGCCTCTGCCTCAGGAAGAGTTGCTGAGTAGGCTGCGGGAGACACTTGACCCTTACTTCGTGATCTGGGGCTTGTGGGCAGTTTGTGGCTCTTGACCGAGGAGGGACTGAAAGGGTGCTGCTGTGGGTCGTGTCCCCTCTTCTTCCTGAGTGGTGGAGAGGTGAGACTCAGACAAGCAGTGTGCCTGTCGTGGTGCGACCAAGGCGTTAGTGGAGAGCGCTAGAAGACCTGGTGCACCAGGAGACGGAGTGAGTCTCGGACGCACCAGGGGTGTGTGTCGAAGGTGCCACCAAAAGTGCTGGTGAGAAGTACTGAGGAGTGGCAAGCACCAGGGAACAAAGAAGTCCTAACAGCTCTGGAGAGGAGGGTCAAGTGATCGGGCCCCCGAAGGCAACGTGAGGTAGCACCAGCGTCATGTGGAAGGCTTTGTGGAAGGAGTTTGTGCTGAACGTTGGTGGCCCGGACCGGCAGCCCGGCAGGAGCTGAACTACCGGCCCAAGCGCACCTTGTCCGTGGTGACAAGGTTCTGGAGTAAGGACGCTGTGGCAGGAGAGGAGATTGGGGTCACACCTCCCCCAGGTAAAGTGGATCATCACCTAGGGCGGGGTGCTGGCCTGCAGGAACACTCTCTCGCCTCTCACTGCTAGCAGCTGTGTGCGCCTTTGGCTGCGGCCCAGATCTCGGTCCGTGTCGGTCCCGGACGGGGAAGTACAGGGGCCAGGGCCCGGAGTGGTACTTGGACGTCATCGTTGATCCGTGTTGTGGGCAACCGGTCGCACACTTCTAAAAACAGTAATATAACACTTAGCATATTTGCTGCAAATGAACTATCGAACTATTGAACCACGTCTGACACTAGAGGTGCTTAACGAACTTAGGGGTTAGTGCGCTACGCACTACGTTGTGTTTCCCTTGCAGGATACAGGATCATAGTGTAGAGCACTGCATTGACTGTTCATTGCACTGTACTGAATTGCTCTGTGATGCATTACCTTATTCCTAGCGTGCACAGGGCATGCTGGTGGTGATATGCGTTGTATTGTTTTCCTATCGCACTGTACGTAATTGCAGCATGTCGCATTGCTGTATTCCTTCCTTGAACAGGGCATGCTGGTAGCGAACCGGGTTGCATTATCTGGTGTTGACTCAGTACATGATCTTGACGCTACGCATTGCATTGTTTTACTGTGGTACTTTACAGGAACCCATTGTTAAGTAGTGCAGTATTCCTTGTATTTTAAAACATGTGAATCTAGTGATACGACGTACCTAACCTGTTGAGAATTTTTAAAAGTCAGCGTAACTGTTGGTTAGAAGCAGTGGTTGGGGGTTAAGACCGCCCAATCCACCGGAAACTATATTACCCAGTGTCTATGTGTGGGAGTTGTATCGTGTGGTCATTTCATATATCTTTTTATATAAAGTATGCTTGTTTTATACAAACTTGTGTGTAGTCCATTTATGGTGACATCATTGGGATTGTTGTGGGTGTGGGTGCACATACTGAACACTCGTGCCTTGGAGATAAGCCTGGCTGCTCGTGTCAAGCTACTAAGGGGGTGCGCAGGGCTGTCTTGGACGGTGTCCTTTCTTGGCCGAACGTGGGAGCGGGGAGGTCCGGGTCGCGCACTTGACAACAACGGTGCGTGTGGGAATTCCGGCTTCTAACAGCAGACCACTTGTTGCGTGTTTATCTAGGTTCCTGATCGATACTGTGACCTTATGCCCCTATTCGGCTATAAATCCATTTATTCCCTATATTGGCATAACCGTTCAAGTGCGATTTTCTGAAAAGTCATCTCTGGCCTCACACGAACAGAGCCACATTCCAGCATGACTCTCTGCTACTTCCTTTGCGACCAATTAGTGCAATGACAGTGCAGCAGTCCCTATCTGATATTCCTAGATAACACTCCGAGTTCTTCAACAAGATAAAAACTTAGCAAACCTGGAAATCCCCGCTTGCTATGTTTTGATTAGTAATGGAACTCTAATGAGCAACTGATAACTATCACTTCCTAGTGACATCTTTAATTGACGTCTTATGTCCAGCAAACTTGCGTCAAACCCGGCACCTGTCAGGTATAAATATTACCAACGTTGCCTTAAGCAATGTTCGTTGCCTGTTGCTGATGCCAGCTGCCTGCATGACCCTGTGTTGGTAAATCTAGCACTCTGTCGCTGCAGCCGGCTATCCTGTGGTGGTGAAGCTGCTGATACCATTATCGCCGCTAAAGCGCGAACTATGGTGCAGTACGCTTAAGGAGCTGAACAGCCGTCCTCTGCGAAGACATCCAGCAGATTCCAGCTGCCCGCGGACGCTGTCCCCCCTCCTTCCTCGACGCGCTGAAGAGAAGCCGCTGCCTTTCTCGTGCAGAGAAATCCAGTCCCGGCGCTTCCGGTTTACCCTCGCGGGTGACTGGGATATCGAGAGAGACCCCTGAAGGAGATACCAATCCTCCATCATTCTATTCAGAGGTATGGTGTTGACTAAACCCTTAGACGAGAATTCTTGAAACAAACCTTGGCAAAACCAACTTAACTTAAAGCTACTTACTTACTCCCCTTTCACGTGTTAGGCTTAGGTCAGGCACACTGGGATAGGCTTAGTTAGAAGCACCAGTTGAGTATGTTAGCCTAATGTATATATGACTGTATATATGTTTTATTACTTTTAAACCATTGTATGGCTAAGAAACCATATCAATGCTTTTACAGTTCTATTTCGCAATACTTATCTTACTGTACGTACTTTTTATAAAAACAATTATTGCAATTGTGGCAATACATTTCTCTTGTACGAGAAGAAAGACTGTTCAATAAATGTTAACCCTTTATTGGCAAACGCCCGTCTCTCTATTCTCTACATCTCGTGAAAGTAAACTGCACTAGACTGACTGAGTGAAATACATGTCTATTGTTTCACACGACCCTAGAGATTGACTCTTGATCTGAGGAGCAAAGTTGTCATGTTGCACGGTTGTTGGAAAACTGAATCCCTTCTTGTCTGTGCCAAGGAAGCTGATCACTTCCTATGCAGAGAAGAAAGTTTCCAGTGACCTCTGAGCTAGTTGGTAACACAACCCAATTAAGTTTAGCATAGTCAGTGGAGGCCTGGAATATCCGCAGTTCCACGTCGATACTACTGTTTATGTTATTCCAATGCGCAGGGCCTAGTGGGAAACTAGGAACTACACTACATGGCGCCCAACGTTTGGTAAGGCGATAAACTAACGCAAGGCAGTTAGAGTAACTCAGTCGTGCATATTTCACACCCCTTTCTCCCGTAAATACTCCAATAGACGTCTGGAGTGGGTGAAAGGTTAAAATCCGCCCGACCTTAGTAGGAAGAGATTCCTATGTAAAGCTCTGGTTTATTCAACGTTGAAGGATACAGTGTTCCAAAATATTGTGCACCTAATCTTTGTCTCCTTGGAGACCTACTCTGCAAACCTTGCATTTTTACAATGCCAGAAAATAACGGAACCACTGGGGGCGCAGCAGATGCGACTCAGCAAGGTCCCGAATACACAGACCCGGATGCAATAATCATCCCGGCACAGTTAAGAAAATCTATAACTTCAAAACTTATAGTAAACGGACTGACACCTCAAGGTGGTACAGTAATTTTCGTGATAGAGGCTCACGAATATCGTCAGACACAGGTATTCTATTCATGGATAAACTTTCCAGCGGTAAACGCTATAACAAAAGAGTTTCACTATTATAAAATAGAGAAACCCCCGGAAGAGTACGCTCCTTTCGAGGAGATTGAAATTCCACTTAAATTTCAAGAGCACCTGCTCTGGTTTAATGGCGCCCTAAAACACACTGATCACATAACTAGGCTCGGTCCACTAGGTAGACCAGGAGCCACGTGGCCGGTTCTAGCCAGCTACACACCACATCCTGACATTGAAAAAATGTCTAGAGAAGAGCTGTTAGTACAGCTGAACACATTAATAAAAATACATAGGCAATTAGTCCAATATGTAATGCGGACTGCAACAGTCCAGCCAGCTGTTAATACACCACAGCTGACCCCTCATCAGGGGAACACAAATAAAATTACACCACAGAACATACAGTCATGTCTTGGTAAAACACCCGTAAAACGGGAACAAATTCCTTCTGGTTAGCACAGAAAATCACCCAAATAGAGGCAGTATTTCCTGATACTACCCCTATTGAGAAACACAGAATCTTGACCATCTGCCTTCCTATGGGAATCGCACCACACGTGGAGGACTGCGACACTTGGGGTACAGTCTTTGCTTCCATTTACACAAAAACACACGGTGTTCCGTCTATGGCGGTAATACCAGAAGTGCTAAAACAGATTCAAAATGAATTCGGTCCAGAGCCCGCTTTAAATCTAGGTATGAAATTACTGAAAGACTTCAAGCAGGTCACGGCTATATTATTAGCCAACATTAGAGGAGAAGCAGCATCTGTGGCGATTCGCCAGAAGTTGAAGGAAACAGATATAAAAGATCCTGTTGAGCTTGCAAAAATCATAGAAAAATGCTATGAAGAATTAGGTAGAGACAGCTTGGGTGGAAAACCAGTTAAGCCCCAACTGCTCGAAAATCCTGAAAAATTATTTATTAAAAATAATTTAAATACTCCTAAAAAGAGCTGGGATGGAAATAAACAATCCACTCCCAAGGAAAAAGTTTTCCAGTCCAAAGGAAGGTCTCCTCGACGGAGGGAAAGAACTCCGACTCGAGAACGCCAGTCTCCCCAGAGGGAGCCCTCTGAGAAAAGATATAACCTTAGAAATAGGGATAATCTGAAAAAACCTGATAGATATCAAAGTATTGATACACGTCCCTCTCGATCTTTTCCACAGAATTCGGAAAGAAGAGGACGGTCAGACCCAGGAGAGCACACCAAGTCCAAAGACAAGGAACCTGCTCAAAATAAGAAATCTCAATTTCAGAAAAAGAAGGTAGCCAGTATTAGAGTAATCAACCATGCCGAGAATACTGAGGACACAGTTGAAAAACGGGGAGTGGGCATTGACAATGTTGGACAGTGCAGCAGAAATCAGTATAGCGCGCAAGATCTTGATGAGTCATCTGGAGACAGTGGACATGAATGAATACATTCAGGTTGAAACTGCCGACGCCAGACTTAGCAAGCCCCATAAAATATACGAAATAACATTGCGTATAGAGGGTGATAAGACTAGGAAAATTAAGGGTCTATTTTGGGATAAGCTCTCAAAAGGCTATGATATTCTGTTAGCTGAAAAAGATTGGCCCCCAGAGTTTGTCAGGGAGTGCCCTCGTGGCGAAGAAGTGATTATGCCTGCCTTCTCGAATCACATACCGATTCACAAAAAATATGCATATGCAAGGAAATGGGCAGTAGCCCAGGCACCTGCATTATATAAAAATCATGTAGGATGGGATGAGGATTCACCGCCTCACAAAATCCAATTAAAAAGTGAACCAACTGTCCAACGGCAGTATCCCATAAAGCAAGAAGCTAAAAAACAAGTCAGGGAGATCTTAGATCAACTTGAATACCAGGGGGTGATTGAAACATGCACCTCTCAAATGAACAATCCTTTGTTTCCTGTCTCCAAGCCAGACAATTCATATCGTCTAGTTTTGGACTACAGACACCTTAATACATGTTGCAAAACTTTTGCAGTACAAAACTCGCATAGTGCAGCCCTAATGAATAACATAGTTAGGAAAAAATATAAAACGACATTAGACATTTCTAATGGTTTCTTTTGTCAAAACATTGCACCGGAAAGCAGATATTTGACCGCTTTCTCTGCATTTGGGTCACAGAAAAAATTCTGTCGACTCCCACAGGGGTTCAAGAACAGCCCAGGACTATTCTCAGCTAGGGTAACAGAGTTACTACAAATCTATGATGATGAAGCATTATCTTACGTAGATGATATTTATCTCACAGACGACGACTTGGATACTCACTTGAAAAGAGTGAACACCATCATACTTGGGTTCGCAGCAGAGGGTTACAAATTCAACTTTAAAAAGTCCCGAATTGCCCATCTGACAGTACTATTTTTAGGGTACGAATTATCAAGTGAAGGGAAAAGCCTAGCGGACAACTTCTTAGAGAAGTGCGCTGTACTCCAAGCTCCAAAAACACTGAAGAATTTACAATCCATTCTAGGTTTTCTGAATTTCGGAAGAACTTACATACTAAATTACGCAGAGAGGGTTAAACCTCTCTACGAACTAATAAAACCTGATTTTAAACAAATCAATTGGACTCAAAAACACACAGAAATTTTGAGATCACTGCAAACAGACATGTTAGCAAAAACAAAATTAGATACACGTGACAACACGATCGATCTTGTAATCCGAGTCATCCCAGGAAGATGCGGATTCACATACCTAACCTCTAATGAGGGAGAAAAGGTACCAATTTCAATCAAATCTCACTTGTACACACAAGCAGAAGAAGCATTCAGTCACACAGAAAGAACTGCGAAAGCAGTGCAAATCACATTAGCAAATGAACGAGAACTAGCACACGGCAAACGGATTAATATCCTCACAGCGGAATCCGCCTTCGAGGCGCTATTCAGCCCAGTAAACCTGCCTACAGTGTCACTGGATCCGAAATGGATAAAGTGTATAGATTCTCTAGGAGCGGAAGACGTGAAATACTATTTCGCCCCGCAATTCGAAGAACTGAATGATTTAGAATATGAAGAATAATATCCTCTGCCAATCGAAATTCTGCCTCTCTCACAATACGCCTGTATAATCTATACAGATAGCTTTGTACAGCATTTCAACGTAGAGAGAAAATCCTACGATGCAGCATGTGCGATCATTAAAGGTCGTTGGCTGTGCGGTAAATTCAGACCGAAAGTAACAAAAACTGAATCGGTAAGAAACTGTTCGGTTCAGAGAACTGAAATCAGATCTTTAAAGATGGCGCTCGAAAATGCAGAACGTGAATTCCCGACACTTATAGTGTGCGATTCTCATTTTTGCGTCAACTCTTACAACAATAAACTGCAGGGTTGGATCGAAAACGACTACAAAGATGACACAGGTGCCACAATAAAGCATAAATTGCTCTGGAACGAGGTAGCTCTTTTACACAAAGAACTACAAAAGACTCACGTGATTCACGCACAGAGTCTTCAGCGTGATGGCGTTCACGTTGCAGGGAATTCATTGGCTAATACAGCCAAAGCGGAAGCAACTAAACCGGCTTCCGTAGCCACAAAAAAGCGTACAGATAAGTACATAGACGGGGAAACCATGCTGGCAGTAAAAACGACCGTAAAAGGCGACTGTGCAGCATTACCCGTAAACTATCCACTCAATTATGCATACGTAATCGATGCAAACTCCGTTCCTTTTGCTCGAATCCCTGGAGTGGGGGACAGAGTAATTCCAAACAGGAGCAGGAGGGGCTTCCTCTTACTGGAAGCACACATGGGGTTGGGTCTGAGACACCAAACAATAAAAGCCTCTCTGGAAGAATTACAATCAGAGTACTGGTGGCCAGGAATGAGTATAGATATTCAATGTTTTGCTCAAAATTGTGAAAACTGCAACCGAGATCGCAGAAACGAACAGGCCAGTGTAGTTTCAGGATCACTTCTAGACAGCATAAGGCGGTCTATCTGCGCAATCAAAGAAGAGAAGCGCGTCCCAGTGTACACCATTAAGACGAAAAGCACTTAAAAAATGAGGCCTCCAGCGCTCGGCTGACGCTAGAACGGTTATAAAAGATTTGCGAGTCCATATCGGCATATACGCAATTACCACGTTCCATTCTGACCAGGGTCCTGCTTTCAGCTCTCGAGCTTATAAGGAGGCCATGACCAGCATGGGAATTGGGTTGCGGTATTCTTGTCCGTCGCACCCCGAAGGGAATAGTGTGGTAGAAAGAAAAAACCGGGACATAAAGCAATCTATAACAGCGAAGGTATTAGGTTCAGGCGCTGGGTGGGTCAAACATTTAATAAGTGTCCAGACTAGTCTTAACAACATGCCAAGAAATTCTCTAAAAGGTTTCAGCCCATACGAACTATTGTTCGGAATTAGAATGCGAGTTCAGGACCTCGATAGTCAGATGTCAGTGGTACAAGAAGAAACAACGCACTTTGATGTAAAAGATCGTTTGGCTGTTTTACAGGAACTGAATGAAACAAGAAAATCATTAAGCAACATAAAGTTAAAGCAACAGCCAAGTACCACTGACGAGGCACCACCCGCAACAGCCCCAGCAAGGCCTGTCTGGATTCCAAAGATTGGGGATCTAGTCAGAGAAAAGATCGCGGTGAAGAAGGAATTTGGGCCTTCTTACAGAAAAGCAGTACCTGTCTTAGCAGTCACCGGAACAAGATCAGTTGTACTACCGCCCCTTGCTGGTAAAAAGGAGAACAGAGTCGTGTCTATCGATCTGGTAAAACCACAAGCATGTGGCCTATAATCAACAGTAGGCCCAGTGGACTCCCAAGAAACAACAGAATACCCAAACTTGCAACAATCCAAGAGGTTCAAACTGAAAGACTAATCACATTCGATCAGCCTGCAGTGCACAATGAAGGACTATGCAATAATGCCATGGAACTCGTGCCTCTTGAAACACAGATTGAAACAGTTCGTCAAGAAACAACACCAGTCTACAATGATGTGGCATCAGAAAGTGCTACCGAAAGACAGATTGAAAGAACAATCCCATCAATTGACAGAACGGCCTCTGGTTATTTCATCAACTTCGACAACTTCTCTGAAGATTTCAATGACCCCGAAGTGATGCCAGAAACTAAAAAGACTTTTAAAGAAAAAGCAACGGAACTCTTTCATCAACTGAAGGAAATCTACCTAATTTCCCCTTGGCTAGAGTTCTGGTTCGGTCTAGGTGTATTTTTCCTCCTGCTTTGGCTCATCATGGTACTGTGTTTGGGAAAATTCATTGAAGGAAAATATATTACAATGGACACAGCAAGTCAGAACATCAACCTAGTCCTGAAACCACACAGATCATCCCACGTGAAGAAAAGAGAACTGTCAACAGTAAATGTCACAGCAATTCCAATACCTGATGGGGTAGTATGGGAGAAAACAGACTATGAGATCTATGGTCCGGTCGAAATCCTGAAGTATCCTCATCAACTAAAGGTTTCCTTAAGTGACTTTGTGACACCAAGTACATTCTCTGATGATTGGGACTTTAACAGTATTAATGACATGATGTCTGATTTAGTAATGTCAGCTAGATTCACAGATCATGATTATTTACAAGGTTCATCTAGTTATGAGCAGTTATTCTGTTACACCCACTATGGGGATCATTACTTGCATAAATCTGCACAGCCTAGAAATGTTTTTATGTATAATCAATGGGAACATTGTGCTACACCACCTAAAAGCAGTTCTAAAACATTTTTTGAGAAATTCAAATACTTCTCAGGGTTCAACACCAGTGATGCAGAAACGTTTTATTACAAACTGTTAGATAAAACAGGAATGAAAACAATGCTGACAAATTCTAAATTGATATATTCAGAAGCATTTTATGACAAAATGATGACATTTGGTTTTGATTATTGGAAAAATAATATTGAAACGAAAACAATTTGGGGTACAAAAGATTGGTAGGTGCAAGGCATTGAAGCACTATTTAGAACCTGCATGATACCAGAACAAATGTTATTTTTAAATGACACAATACACCAAACATCTTGTCTTGGCCTAGCTAAGATCAAAGACCTTAAAACACCGTCTATACCGAAGCCAATACCTGAGAATACAACCACAGATATTGAGTTAGACGTGTCACAAATTTTACATTTCAACAGAACACATCCTGATTGGAAAAAATGGTTAATCTGGCCTATAGACACAAATAGCTGTCAAGATAGATTCCTGAATAAAACACAGGGGTTAAAAATGACCAGATTAGACCCTAGATACTCCCAGAGACAACATCCAGGGATTATAACAACATACAGTGTAGGGAAACTCTGCCTTGAATGGCTAACAACATCCACACTGGCTGAAATTAAGCAACACTTGTCTTTATTAAAAGATGGTGCTGATTTGCGCGATTTCATTCTTGGACCACGCAAACAGCGTCAAAAGCGTTTCATAGCGACCAGTATCTATGCTGCTTACAACGAGGCTTGGAAAGTAAAGCAAATTGAAACTGCTGAAAAAATACGAGAAATTGATCGTATTAATTTGGAGAAATCACTTTCTGTAGTAGACAATGGGTTAACGACTCTGTCTTCCAGAATATATTCTTTGGACAATATTGTATCCTCTGCCTTTGATGTGATAGACAGAGATTTGCTAATGTTACAACATGGCCAGTCTCAATTACGCTCTATTATAGAATTAGGCTGGACGCTGCAAAATCTTCGTTCAGGCTATGTGCCTTGGCGTTTAATCAACACAACGTCATTATTTTCCAGTTTTAACCTTACTGATAAAAAGATCAGTTTGGCACAGAAAGGAGCAGACTATACAATCCTGAGCATCGAAAAACTCGAGAGATTATCATTGACAATGTCAGAGAGTCCTGTCATTGAATGGATAATACACGGAATTATCACAATTCCGATTACAACTTTCCGATTTAAAAAGTGCCTTGAGTACATACCTGCTGGCCAATATGAACAATTGGGTAAGGGATATGTAAATTCCGAATGGAAATTACCATACACTCATTCTTGCTATAGTGACAGCGACAAAAATGTATTTCTTAGTGGTAACAACTGTAAACACTCACTAAGCGGTATACTTTTGTGTCAGGGTATTAATTTACACGGCGCATGTGATGGAAATTCAAACAACCTTTCATGCCACCAGCTAGTCACACCTGCAACTCAGATAGAGCCCTTCTTTATGCAACTCGCGAACGGGAGTTACATTCTTAGAACGGATCACAGATGTTGTGGCCTGACGCCAGGGAAAAGTTATCTAGTACAAGTAACGTCCATGGTCAAATGTTGTATGCAAGCATTGTTTCCGAGCGGGCCTCCAGACATAGTGACTCCCCTCTGGCCTCGTCTGAATCTCTATTCTATACGAATTGATACATTAAGCAAAATGAAATCTGTACTTTTACAGACAACAGTGCCTATAACGTCATCTAAAGAGACGTATGATCTTCTAGTCGCAAGGACGGCTACTGAGGTTCATGACCTTTTATCAACAAATTGCCCCGTGCATTTCGTAGAAATGTTCAGCCAACTCCTTAACATGTCTAGTGCAACAAGCATCCCAGGCATATTTAAGACAGTCTTTACGGGACTGCTAACACCCTTCCAGGCAATTTTGGGAATCTTTCCTAATTTTGTGCACTCCATTTTTGGCGGCATACCATTATTTTTGGGACTCGTCGCAGGGATTCTATTTTTGACCCTCCTGCTACGTTATGGCAAGCCTCGGCTCAGACATAGCTCCCATGGGAATGGAAGAGACAATCCTAGCAATGCGCTACCGGGACAGGATAACTAACGTCCTTGGATTGGCCAGGCTGAGAGATCTAAACATGACCTGGTTCCTTTCATTCAGACCGATATGGCAAAATTGCATTTTACCTGTGCTACGGTGTATGCTTTGCGGCGATGAATGCGTGTTGGACATCTGTCTTTCACTTCCATCAGCAGTACCAATGGACGTCGATACTTTGCTCAGTCCAATAACGGCTCACGCATTGTGTTGTCCCCAGCGGCTACCAATCCTGATGACGGCATTCGTGGAGACTCCTGTACTACAGCCAAGTGGTAACAGTGGAGCGAGTGACAAAAGCAACATCATCCAGGTACAACGTTCTGTGAGCATTGCTGGTCCCGACTATGATGACAGCAATCATTCTCACACCTGCCAAGTTACAGCGCTATCTAATTTGGTTGAACTATCACCTGATTTTGTAGACCAATTCTTTGAGAGCCTGTCTGATACGATGTTCTCACCCATAGAGAAACAATAACTTTTTGAGAAACTTTCCGACACACAGCGTTCCCATGAACTCTGAATTCGGCCTTCAGTTTTGATCAACAAAAACTGCCAAGAGCTTTGGGAATCTATTTTCTTTGAATTGGACAACATTTTTTTTTAATATTGACCCTTTTTTGGCACGAACAATTCTTTGCTTAACGTAAAAACTATTCTTAGAGAACAGAAGCTTCACACTTGTTATTACAATGCATTTTTATGTGATGATTTATCTCGCCTTTCTTCTGTCAGAGATACTTCATGTGTAATTCCTTTTGCATAATCGTTCATTGATTTCGTATGCAATAATTTTTTGAATGATTACTATGCTTTAAAAAACGTACAGTACCTAAATTCCATGTATTACAAGTACGCCTATTTCGAATGCATTTATGTATTTTGGGGTGGGCAATGTTACACATGCATCTGATTGCTTTAGTTTTAGTAATTTTGATAGACATTAACCCGTGGAGTGGGTGTTGCGTGTTTATCTAGGTTCCTGATCGATACTGTGACCTTATGCCCCTATTCGGCTATAAATCCATTTATTCCCTATATTGGCATAACCGTTCAAGTGCGATTTTCTGAAAAGTCATCTCTGGCCTCACACGAACAGAGCCACATTCCAGCATGACTCTCTGCTACTTCCTTTGCGACCAATTAGTGCAATGACAGTGCAGCAGTCCCTATCTGATATTCCTAGATAACACTCCGAGTTCTTCAACAAGATAAAAACTTAGCAAACCTGGAAATCCCCGCTTGCTATGTTTTGATTAGTAATGGAACTCTAATGAGCAACTGATAACTATCACTTCCTAGTGACATCTTTAATTGACGTCTTATGTCCAGCAAACTTGCGTCAAACCCGGCACCTGTCAGGTATAAATATTACCAACGTTGCCTTAAGCAATGTTCGTTGCCTGTTGCTGATGCCAGCTGCCTGCATGACCCTGTGTTGGTAAATCTAGCACTCTGTCGCTGCAGCCGGCTATCCTGTGGTGGTGAAGCTGCTGATACCATTATCGCCGCTAAAGCGCGAACTATGGTGCAGTACGCTTAAGGAGCTGAACAGCCGTCCTCTGCGAAGACATCCAGCAGATTCCAGCTGCCCGCGGACGCTGTCCCCCCTCCTTCCTCGACGCGCTGAAGAGAAGCCGCTGCCTTTCTCGTGCAGAGAAATCCAGTCCCGGCGCTTCCGGTTTACCCTTGCGGGTGACTGGGATATCGAGAGAGACCCCTGAAGGAGATACCAATCCTCCATCATTCTATTCAGAGGTATGGTGTTGACTAAACCCTTAGACGAGAATTCTTGAAACAAACCTTGGCAAAACCAACTTAACTTAAAGCTACTTACTTACTCCCCTTTCACGTGTTAGGCTTAGGTCAGGCACACTGGGGTAGGCTTAGTTAGAAGCACCAGTTGAGTATGTTAGCCTAATGTATATATGACTGTATATATGTTTTATTACTTTTAAACCATTGTATGGCTAAGAAACCATATCAATGCTTTTACAGTTCTATTTCTCAATACTTATCTTACTGTACGTACTTTTTATAAAAACAATTATTGCAATTGTGGCAATACATTTCTCTTGTACGAGAAGAAAGACTGTTCAATAAATGTTAACCCTTTATTGACAAACGCCCGTCTCTCTATTCTCTACATCTCGTGAAAGTAAACTGCACTAGACTGACTGAGTGAAATACATGTCTATTGTTTCACACGACCCTAGAGATTGACTCTTGATCTGAGGAGCAAAGTTGTCATGTTGCACGGTTGTTGGAAAACTGAATCCCTTCTTGTCTGTGCCAAGGAAGCTGATCACTTCCTATGCAGAGAAGAAAGTTTCCAGTGACCTCTGAGCTAGTTGGTAACACAACCCAATTAAGTTTAGCATAGTCAGTGGAGGCCTGGAATATCCGCAGTTCCACGTCGATACTACTGTTTATGTTATTCCAATGCGCAGGGCCTAGTGGGAAACTAGGAACTACACTACACACTGAGTTGCTGAATTGCTAATAAAGCTTGATGTCTAATAATCCACAACCCACCATTTAGCAACTTTATGATCCTTGTCAGTGGTGTAACGAATCTCAAGGGGGCCCCCCTGCAAAGTACATGGAGCCCCTACTCCCCCCCGCCCCACCACCTACCACTTTACTCCACTGTCAAAAAATCGAGCGTATCAAAAAACAAACTGGCCCCAGACCCAGTCAGTGTACTGTGTTGACGCAGACCCTAGAGGCCCACCCCACACCTCAAGGGACGCAGAGGGTAATGTTACGCCACTTATTCTTGCCTTACTTATCATTGTATGGTGTTTAATTACACTCCTCTTGTACCTCGGTCTCCCGCTCTGAGTGAATATTGCCGTGCTTATATGGACCTAGCGTTAGATTTTAAAACTACATAAATATCTGCATTTCACAGGCAGTGAGTAACACGAATGTATAACTATCCTGGGTAGTAACACCTACAGGGAAACCCAATGGAATTTACACTAACTCAGAATCATGGATGATGGCGTCGCAAATTTCTATCTTCAGTTAACTTCTGATGTCTTTAAGCAATTGGAGGTTAAGAAGATAAGTTTGAAAATTAGGCAGCGATATCTTTTCAGAATATCGCAGATTAGAAATGAATACACAGTGGCAACGCATGTAGTCAAGGACTCCCTTATTTGCTAAGTGTATTTGGTTCAAATTAAAGTTTAATTTGCTAACATCGCTGTTACCTAACCCTATACGTCGCACCTTAAGATACAGATGAGGATGTGTTCTCAAACCCAGAGCCAAACACCTATTTTTATTGTGCATTCCAAGTTTCCCTTTCCTAACTCTTGTTGCTTCACATCGGACGTGATCGCTGGTATAAATAATGTTTTGTATCCTATATTATTTTTCTGATGCTCCAATACTTTAAAATCTAAGCCTCCTTTGATCCTGACAACAGTGTTTCCCTGTTATGTGAACGACCTGCTGGCTGTTTTCAGGGATTACTGGTCTCTCGCGGGGCTAGGATGAACACAGCACTTTTCATCTGTAATTTAATTGACAGACGAGAGGCGTTGCAGCGCACTTTCTTTGTTCTATATCGTTGTTGTGGGGTAACTGAGCAGGTTGTTGAGTCTCTCTTCCTGAAACTTCTGGATTGTCAAAGCCTTGATCTCAGTTAAAAAGTCTGCACTCTGAGCGGTGACAGGGTAGCGTGTTTTGGTGACTGCTCATTAAACCGATTCTTCGCGTTTCATGCTGTCGTGGATGCCGTCATGAGAGATGGCCATTACAATCTCATACTATAAATTTATAATTCTCAAATAATTCTCAAATAATTAATATTTTCCCTGTTTGGTGGTATAATTGTACTCTATGTATCTTTTTGTTCTTAAATAATATTGGTATATCCATCACACAACTTTATTTTACAACTGGACAGAGTTAAGTTATTTTAGCAACCTCTTTGCCGTATTCCCTTTTTGTTTGAAAGTTTTAAAAAGTGTCAAATTCTTTTATGAGCTCAATTCTTTCAATCATTTTTACTTCAATATTGCTCCCCGTAGTTCCTTCTCCTGATGTTTGCTGTCGTACGTGTCTTGAGGCAAATACTATCGAGACAAAAAGTGTGACAATAATAGGGTAACCATTGACCTTTGACCGTCTCTGTTTGGTGAGTGTGTCTGCAGATTTAGACCCTTGTTATATTCTGGATTGTAATTTTAGACAGGTGGCACCTGAATTGTAATTACAATGTATGCCAATTAAATACAATCAATCAATCAATCAATCAGTACATTTGTAGAGCGCACTACTCACCCATGAGGGTCTCAAGGCGCTGAGGAGAAAGGGGGGGGGGTGCTGCTACTGCTCGAGCAGCCAGGTCTTGAGGTGTTTCCTGAAGGTGAGATGGTCCTGGGTCAGTCGTAGGTGTGCGGGGAGGGAATTCAATGTCTTGGCTGCACGGTAGGAGAATGATCTTCATCCGGTGGGGGCTCTGCAAATCCGTGGGACGGTGGCGAGAGCGAGGCTGGAGGAGCGGAGTTGGCGGGTGGGGGTATGGAACGAGATTCGGTTGTTGAGGTATTCGTGGCCCATGTTGTGGAGCGCTTTGTGTGCGTGGGTGAGCAGCCTGAACATGATCCTCTTGCTGACTGGGAGCCAGTGCAGGTTTCTCAGGTGGGCGGATATGTGGCTGAGGGAGGGGATGTCGAGTATGAGTCGTGCGGAGACATTCTGTATGCGCTGAAGGCGTTTCTGAAGTTTGGCTGTGGTTCCTGCATTTAGGACGTTTCCGTAGTCTAGTCGGCTGGTGACGAGGGCCTGGGTGACCGTCTTTCTGGTTTCAGTGGGGATCCACCGGAAGATCTTTCGGAGCATGCGCAGGGTGTTGAAACATGAGGACGAGACTACGTTGACTTGCTTGGTCATTGTGAGAGAGGAGTCGAGGATGAATCCCAGGTTGCGTGCGTGGTCAGTGGGTGTCGGTGGGGTGCCCAGCGACGTGGGCCACCAGGAGTCGTCCCAGGCGGAAGGGGATTGTCCGAGGATGAGGACCTCCATCTTGTCTGAGTTGAGCTTCAGGCGGCTGTGCCTCATCCATTCTGCGACCTCTTTCATTCCGTCCTGGAAGTTGACTTTGGCGGTGAGAGGGTCTTTGGTGAGGGAAAGTATGAGTTGGGTGTCGTCAGCGTAGGAGATGATGTTGATGTTGTGTTTGCGGGTGATGGTGGTGAGGGGGCTCATGTAGATATTGAAGAGAGTTGGGCTGAGTGAGGAGCCCTGGGGTAGGCCGCAGATGATCTTTGTGGCCTCGGAGCGGAAGGAAGGGAGGCGGACTCTCTGGGTTCTGTCGGAGAGGAACGATGTGATCCAGTCCAGGGCCTTTCCTTGGATCCCAGTGTTGTAGAGGCGGGTTATTAGGGTACGGTGGCAGACGGTGTCGAAGGCCGCCGAGAGGTCCAGGAGGATGAGAGCGGCTGTCTCTCTATTGTCCATCAGGGTCCTAATGTCATCGGTGGCTGCGATGAGGGCGGTCTCGGTTCTGTAGTTAGCTCGAAATCCAGACTGGGATTGGTCAAGCGAGCTGTTTTCTTCGAGGAATGCAGTCAGCTGTTTGTTGACGGTCTTCTCGATGACTTTCGCCGGGAAGGGGAGAAGAGAGATGGGGCGGAAGTTCTTGAGGTCTTTGGGGTCCGCTGTTGGTTTTTTCAGAAGGGCGTTGATTTCTGCATGTTTCCAACTTTCCGGGAAGGTGGCTGATGTGAAGGAGCTGTTAATGACGTTCCGGAGGTGGGGTGCGATGATGGTGTCGGCTTTGTTGAAGATATGATGAGGGCATAGGTCGGAGGGGGAGCCGGAGTGGATGGTGTTCATGACGCGGGTGGTGTCTTCAGTGCTGACGGGTGTCCATGCCCTGAGGCTGGTGGTGGGGGTCATTGGTTTGGTGGTTGGAGGCGGAGTCTGGGGTCCGAAGCTGTCATGTATATCTGCGATCTTGCGATGGAAGAATGTGGCGAGGGAGTTGCAGAGGTCTTGCGACGGTGTGATGTCGTTGTTGCTGGCGTTGGGGTTGGAGAGCTCTTTGACGATGCTGAAGAGTTCCTTGCTGTTGTGGGCGTTGTTGTCCAGCCTCTCTTTAAATGATGTCTTTTTGGTAGTGCGGATCATCTGGTGGTATTCGCGGGTGGCGTGCTTGAGGGCTGTCATGTTTTCTGATGTCCGTTTGTGGCGCCATGCTTTTTCGAGGGTTCGGCATGATTTCTTTGCGATTTTGAGGGTGTCTGTGAACCAGGAGGTTTTTCTGTTGCTCGTCTTGCCTGGGGGGTTCTTCAGAGGAGTGAGGTCATCGGCGCAGTTGGTGATCCACTGTGCGAGATTGTGTGCTGCGTCGTTGGCGTCGGGGGTGTTGACAGGTGGGTTCTGGCTCAGCGATCTGGTCAGCTGGTCTGTGGTGACTTTGCTCCAGCATCTGCGGGGGATCTGTAGCGTCTGTTGGAGGGAGGTTGTCTTCTTGAAGGTGAAGTGGATGAAGCTGTGGTCTGTCCAGTGTGGTCTGGTGGAGTGGCTGAAGGAGACATGGTTGCTGGTGGAGAAGATGGGGTCGAGCGTGTGGCCGGCGAAGTGGGTGGGCATGTCCACTAGTTGCTTGAGTCCGAGGTTGGCGAGGTTGTCGGGTATGGTGGTGGTGTTGTTGTCGTTGTTTTTCTCCAGGTGGAAGTTCAGGTCCCCTAAGAGGATGTACTCTGGTGAATCTTTGCCGTCGGGCTGATGAAGTCGGCGATGATTTAGCTGAATTGTGTTTGTGGTCCCGGGGGTCTGTGTTCCTCTGAGGGTGGTTTGGGGGTCGTGTGGATCTGGAAGTGTAGGTGTTTGGCAGCGGTGAGTGTGTCATCGGTGTTGGTCGTGACGCTGATGGTGTTCCTATAGGTGATGGCGATTCCTCCTCCAGGATTGTAGACGCAGTCCTTCCGGGGGATTTTGTAGCCGTCTGGGATCGCTATGGCGATGTCGGGGGCCGAGGAGGCGTTCAGGTTACTGTGAGGAAGGCGACGTCTGGTGCTGTGGTATCAAGGAGTTTCCAGAGTTCAACGGCGTGTTTGTGGACAGAGCGGGTGTTGAGGAGGATGCACTTGAGGTGGTTGTTGTTGTCATTTCTGTGTTCGGTGGGCGGCGTGCAGGTTTGGAGGTAGGTGAATTTGCAGGCCTGGCAGGTGAAGGGTCTGTGGGTGTGCCTCGGGGTGGCTCGTGGCAGGCGGCAAGTCGTCCGGTGTTGAGTGCGATGAGGGTGGCGGTGTCGTATCTCAGTCGGGTGCCCTGGCACCGGCTGGGACCAGGGGTTCTGGCGCTGGGCGCGGTCCAGGCATGGACGGGTGCAGACGGACTTGCCTTAGGCGCGCCCGCTGCGCGCGTCCGCTGCGCGGCTGCGCCGTGGCCGCCATATATGGGTAGCTGGGAAGGAGGGGTCAGCTGGGAGGCGAAGGCGGGAGGTCAGGATGGCGAATAGGCACGGGGGCGGGGCCGCACAGAAGTCAGCGGTGGGAAAAAAACAGGAGGGCAGCGACGAAGGCGAGAAAATTAGGAGAAAGGAGGGAGGGAGGGACACAGGTCAGGATAGCGCACACACACAGGAGTACAAAAAGGAAGAGGCCACGCAGGCACACGGGGGCCCACGGGGGCACAGGCAATCAAGTGAAGGTCCCCCAGGTGAGACCACGACCGGGGCAATGCGAGGCGACAGGAGTCAGCGGCTCAGCAGGAGACAGGCAGGCAGGGCGGACAAAGGCACATGTGGAGCTGCAGCGGTGGGGAAGCGACCTACCCAGGAGGGTCAAGGGTTGCAACCAGTTGTTTTTCCCCACAAATATTTGCATGAGAACGAAATGCAACCTTTTTCACCTCAGAAAACGAGGTACTTCTACGTAATCTCTATTTGTGATATGTGGAACTCAGGTTTTGGAGATAATGCGGCACCCAGCAAATACACAACTGTATGATGTCAGTATTTTGAGGGTTCAGTATTACCTTTTAGATTAACAGAACCATCAAATGATGTTCTAAGTTATATATGTAGCTTTCTTTGATTAATAGGTGGAAGTGAAATTTCAGCCATGCAAGTAGGACATCCCAGTGGTGGTCCAAATTAGGCCTAACACGATTTCTGAATACAAATATGAACATTAACAACTGTTAACAATTCTGATGAGATGCTTGCATTGGCATAATATATAGACATTTCATGCAGTTTTACAACATTACCGCTACTATTGTCTGAGTTATCAAGCTAAACGTTTCATCCCTGAGCTGAGAGAGATCAGAGAGATCAAACCTCATTTTAAAAAGGATTAAATACATTTCCAAAAAGTTTACTCTTTTACCATCTAGGATTTTTATTGTTCTACTTTGAGGACATACCACATCCAAATTCGATTTTCTCAGTGTTTTTTGCCAGAATTGGTACCTTATCGTTCAGCATCCCAAATATATTTTTGAATAGTCTACTATCTTACAAATCCCTCTTGTTGTCAAAAGTTCCATGGTTCCTTCACAGTCTCTCTGCAACGCAGTTTCTCATATTTTCATGCTAAAGCAAGCAGTATGTACCATTCTCTTTTCCATGAACCTTCCCTCTTCTGATAATTCTGCATGTAATTGCACTGATCCTGATTATCCAATCCCATCGTCCTTCTTGCTACATTCTCTTGAGTCCACTATTCAGTTAGAATTTGCGAAACAATCTGGCTCACCTTGTGATCTTTGCCCTGCAAGCATCCACCATCTAGAAGGATAATTGGCAGTACATTACAAGAGCTATGTAATATGTCTGTTTCTTGCTCTACTGTACCTTCAGAATGAAATGTTTCTAGAGTTACCATACTAAAAATCATCTGCTGATCCTGGTGTTCTTAGTGAATGTCACCCCATTGCTTTACTCTATCTACCAATTAAAACCTTTGGACGGGAAATCAAAAGTAGACTTTCTTTGAAACCAAGAATATCCCTGACTCTCATCAGTCTGGCTCATGCTCTGATCATAGCAATAAATCAGCGTCAGTCACCATTCCAAATGATTGCAGGGTCATTGTGGACACCTTGCTCAGTAATGCCCTCGACTTCCTTCCCCTCATGACTTCAAATGGTATTGTACCAGTAACACTGTTCAAAGTAGACCGATAGGTTCACACCAACTTACACACAGCAAATCTCCACTGTTCACCCTGACTCACAGCCAACGGAATACTCTTCTTCAGCATCCTGTTCCACCTTTCCACCAAACCATTACTCTGGGGATACTCCACAGATGACCTAACATTTTCTACCCCATAAAATATTAAAATCTCACTCATAGAATGAGACACAAATTGTACACAGTTGTCAGTCACAATGATTTGGGGAACACCTTCTCTTCTCCACAACCTTTCCAAAATTGCAATCACCACCTGGGCAGTTACCTGATTTACAAATTCTGCTTCTGCCACCTAGAATATTAATCGAAGGCAACCAAAGCATACACAGGACAAGACCCTAAAACATTGTATGGTCCTGATGTATCCAACCCTATTTTTATCCACGGAGCATCCATCTTCTCCACCTTCACAGAGAGATGCGTAACAGTCTGCTGAGATTTGTTACTGCATGCACACGATAACACTCCCTAGCCATCCTTTCCACCTCCTTATCCAAACAATGCCACCAATACTCTGCCCTAATCCTACATTTAGACGCACTCATGCCACCATGACCTTCATGAGCCAGACTTAAAACAAGTGACCTCAGTACTTCTGGTACCATCAACTCCCCTCTGAGCAAAATGCCAGCCTTCACTATTAATTCTGTCCTAACAATGGAGAAAGATTCAACATCCTCAGAAGCCTTCCCATTAGCCGCCACCACACAGACATGTGTCTCATAATGTCTTGTAAAATGTCATCCTCCTTTACAGTTTGCAACCGTTCCTCATGTTCAATGCGACCGTCCATGACATCAAACACATTAGCAACCAACTCTCCACCATCATCCATCACCTTGTTCCCTTGACACTCCACCGGCAAACTGGGCAGTCGGCTACATCATTTTTCCTCCCAGGCAAATATTCCATAGAATACGAGAATTCCAAACATTTTAAGACCCAGCGCAAAATTCTAGATGAAGCAAGACTGGTCCTCTTATTAGTAAAAACATCAACTAAAGGTTGGTGATCAGTACAAATAACAAACTCCGTACCCTACACAAATCTCTAAAAATGATTAACTCCAAACCAGCACACAAGTGCCTCCCTCACAATCGTAGAGTACATGCATTAGACCTTCCTCACCGGTCTAGAGGCGTATGCCGTAGTGACCTTTCTACCTTACCTCTGTTGTAACAGCACAGGCCCCAAACCTACAGTGCTGGCATTGGTACAAGCCACACTCTTGTCACGGGTGTCAAAGAACTTAAGAGCAGGGATAGACGCCATCTTAAGCTGATTGAACTCTCGCTCACATTCCGCACACTAAACAAACTTAGCATTTCTTTGCCATCAACCCCAGCATATACAGTCTTGTCTGCAAACTTGGGTATAAAATGTGAGTAATATTCAACCAACCCAAAAGATCTCAATTGATCCTTATCCAAAGGTGACCGGGCTTCTTCAATGCTCTCACAAGCTGCAGCTTAGGTGACAACCCCCTCTCGTCCAGCCAATGAGCCAAAAGGTTCCAAGCCGTCAACCCAAAACATACATTTGTCCAGTTTTATGGTCAAACCCGCACATTCCAAAATGTTCTACACTTTAGACAAAACTTCATCATGTTTTGTCACATTTTCAGCAAAAACAGTATATCATCCTGAAAATAGGTCACGTTGTTCTGCCCCTTGAACAACTGCTGCATTGCCCTCTGGAAAACAGCCAACACTGAAGCCAGACTAAAGGGCATGTGTTTAAATTCGCATGCTCCTTCTGGGGTGACCAATCCTTATCGTCGGTGAAATGGAGTACAAACGAGATAAAATATAGGATTTATTGTCAAGTATAAATCAACAACAGTGACGACTCCACCAGCATCCTTGCAACAGTCACCTCACTTCAGCATCCCACATTCTATAGAATGCCTAGCACAGCAACTGAGATGCAGATGTAGCACTTTAGCTTCACCCGTGTCTCCCTGTTGCTAGTGTGGCTATACAAGTGACCCCTTAATCCTTCCCTAGTAACCCACACGTGGAAAATCTTTCCACCCAGGACAAGTTTAGTGAGTGAAAGCTCCATCACTTGCCTGGAGCCATGGCCCTGTGAGGACCGCAGCCATTAAGACCAAAGGGCCTGTCTCACTGGGTCCACAGCATGTCTTCAACAGGATCTCCTCCGGCCTCAGCTTCTCTGTCTCCCCTCTGTCTTCAAGCATTGCCGGTAGGTCTCTTTTTATTATCCCATTCTCCTCTGGCAGTTTTGGCATCTCTCGTGGGGTCTCCAAAGATGATCCCATTCCCTCCACCATAAAGCCTTTGCCCTTGTTCTCTGACTTTACATCGGCACCCTATGTGTGGTTCTGCTTGCACAGCATCTTCTCCTCCTTCGGCACAGCTGCCAAACGTTTGAACGCTCTTTGTGACATTTTCATAATTTCAGTGTAATTATGAGTGACTTTTCAACTATTATGAGTGACATTTTTCTCGTGTGAAAAATCAAGCAATGAAGACAAGGGAGACCTAAACATCAGAAATTACACTCATTTGAGCAGCAAGAAACTCTAAAGGGGATCTCAAAACTGCTGCAGCAATGGAAAGGCACCACCAGGTTAATAGCTGACAAGTTTCCGATTGCTTATGTGTGATATTACCACTGTTTAAGTGCACTTATGTGTGACATTTCATTCTTTGTATAGCGTGAAACGTAATTGCTATTAAAAGCGTGCAAAAAACTTCTTGCGAAGATAAATATCAGAAATTACTCCACTTGGTACCACACAAGACACATATGCAACAATGGCTGAACCGCATGGATGAAAAAAACGGTGATTTGGAAAGAGGCCCGCCCAGGCTGCAGCACTTAATTTTCAACGGTCTCTGTTATCGCTGGCCAAGAGTAATTTGTTGCACTGACCGGCACCAGTGTGACCGCAAGTTTGTGATATTAAAGCAAATTAATATTAGAAGCTCACTCCAGCCAGGCCCTGGCACTCACTTACTTTGCTTAAATTAGGGGAGCAGCAAATGCGGGCCATTCTTTCTAGTGGCCACAATGACTCCTGTGTGAAATACAGGAGGACCAGGCATCCTTGATGATTCTGAGGCTCAGAACAGTAGAGGCACACCACAGTTTGGATTGGTGTGCTGTCTGGGCTGCTGAGGAACTATATGGCATGGGGGTCACTCAGCTGAGCCGCTGGGTCGGCTCCGGGGATGTGCTCATTTAATTTACTGCGGTAAGAGCAGTGCTACCATTGCCACTTCAGCTGCCTCCACTTGCACTGCTGCAGGCTGCATCAAGACTTCCCTCTTAAAATAAAACAACTGACTCCACCTCCCTAGGCTGATATCTAGGTAGTAACCCTACCATTGGGCACTGACTCACCTCATGGATGTTGTTACCAAATATGCCGCGCAACTTGGCACTGTCCGGTGAAACCTATTACTGTTACATTGTACCAGAGTAGCAGCTTGTAGAGTGGTGACTTTGAGCCAGCCCTCAAGCCTGCTGGGAGTGGCGCATGGCTTAATGCCACTTTAGTTTCCGTGACTATTGCATGATTACTGGGGCGTCTGCTTGACAGCTCAGGAGGTGCCATTATGCATGGCTGTCCATTTCAGTGCGGTGATGCAGACCACCACACTGAAATTCATTAGCATAACATCTGATGTGTGGTACTTGGCAGGCTGCTTTGGTGCGCCGAAATACACAATGAATTTCAGACCATGGACCTCATATTCCTTCAGCAGCTTCCTTGGTTCGGTGGAAGCCTTTGGCTCTAGTCTTCCAACTCCTATAGCTGCTAGGCTTTCCGTGTCTGCCATGTTGGATTCCATGGCCCAGAGACTGATTCATGTCGCAACCCTCCGCAAATTTCTAGAAAGGCCTCTTTTTTGACAAATACCAGTAAGAGAATAATCAACGAAGTTTGTAGTAATTGAAAAAATAAGATGTTCACCTTCCAAATGGGTATAATATGGAGAGCAGGAACACACAAAATCAGCATACTGAGCTGTAATGTTTGAAGGCATATTAGGAACTATTAATTTTACTCAACACAGAAAAATTCCCTCCTTAGAAGCTGTTAATTGTTTTCCACTTTTATTACTTTCATCCACACCTAATCTGGTGAATATATCCACAGTAAACCACACGTCCTTAAATTATGAGCACCTACATGTAGAGGCTCAATTAGCAAACAGCTGCTTGGCAAATGAAAAATATTGTAACTTAAGGTCAACAAATAGTGAGTGAAATAATGAAAAGCTTGTTCCTGAAAGGTCTGTAGCAAAAACTGTAAATCCCTACTCAAATTAGTTGCTAAGGTTGCTGAAGTAAAGGTCTACATTTTCAGCCAACCATAATGAACCTCATAATAGATCTGAAAATATTAGCACTGTTTGTTTCTGTGATAGATACAGGGTTGGGGCAGTTGAAGAAGTAATTCATTTGGGTGAAGGGGGGGTGAACCTATAACCATTAAATTGCTCCTGCACTCCAGTGGTTGACAAGTTAAGCAACATGCCATCTGTCTTGCCCTCTCCATTGCCGAGGGTTGTGTGAGTCTGAGATCTCCCAACTTGCAACATGGTGGATCCAACTGAAAAACGTACTGATGGGCTGAGGTCACTGAACAGGAATAACAGGTAACACAACAGCACACGCCTTGAAAGACAATATTGTTAATACTACAGCTCAAACTCAAAGAATCAAAGTAGTAAAATACATATCACAATCACTAAAGGAACTGAAGTATATTTGTTTATCATTGCTAGAAGAGTCTAAGATTAAGTCAGTGGCATCGAGATTTAGACGCTTGACCAATAACTAACCAACGATGTACATTCAACTTCATTTATACTAGCTCGAGGAGTGATCTTACTGGTTAGAAAGATATTCTCTTCTACTTATAAGTTTAGTACCAATATCCCAAAAGGTCTGACGCATTTGCATCTAAAATGCAAACAACCATTTAATAGAGAGATCCACACATCTTCGGTCACTTCGGAGCGCTGTGAAAAAAACTTCTTCATCATTTTGACAGGTGATCATATAAATAACCCAAATTTATTTTAAAATGATCTTATTCGCTTCCCCTTTGTCTGACTGGGCTGAGAAGGTCAAGCATGCAGTAATGCAGTAACATAGCATGTCGTGAGCGTCGACAAGTCAGAGGTATGCTAGACCTTCGAATGAGCAACCAGTTCTCCGAAGCTCGATTTTAATGACTGGGTAGATAACCATTGTGTATCTTAAGTTTCATCCTACACAAAGTTCACTGTGTAACAAAATACAAAAGGGCACTTGTACTTTTTTTATCGTCTCCTTTGTATGCAACTTATTCTGCTGCCCAGCTTTTGGCCACCCAAAATGCGGTAGCTCACACTAAAAGAAGCCAAAGACATGCTGAAGTCTCAAACTTCAAAGGTACATTCCCTGAAGTGTAATAAAACGAATCACTGACATAATATCGAAACACAATATCTACCTACCATATTATCGACACAAAAATATTGATTACATTAACATCGACTTTCTATACTTATTTTTAAAAAATACACTAATATCGACACCAAAATATCCTCAAACAAATACATCAATGTCAGTATTATCTAACACAAAAATATAGTAATAAAAAATATCGAACATGTTTTAAAAAGATACAAGATGTTGAAAATCGATAAAAAACATATAGACAGCAATAATATCATTCCAAAAATATATCGACATGTTAAAAACATTTAAAACATACAAAACCTACCCCCAAAAATATATATTTATCAATAAACATACGCTGCATCCAAAATAAATCAAATACAACCTGTTTAAAAATAATTTAAATATCTACTCATAAAATATATCATAAACACACTAATAATAACAATATAAATATTATAATTAAATAAAATGCACTTATTATTTAACATCTAAATCAATATAATACACATTTAATAGGTTAAAGCAGTAAAATAAAAAAAAAATCAGTAACTGAATCCTAATTAGCGTTTTCCATAAATGGAAACCAACAACCAAGCAAATTAAAACAATAAATGACAACCAATGAAATGCACACACTATTAAAACCAATGAAATTAAACAACCTATTAATGCAACACTATATAAACACAAGAAAATTATTAATTATTTTACACCTCAAACCCAAAAAAAACAAAAAGGCAAAACTCTGCCGGATTGCTGACAGAACACAGGACTTCATTAAAGAAATTTGTATTTCCAACTCCAGAAAATAAGTCGCATCAAATGTTTAATCTAATACTACTGCTAATCTTCTAAAACAACTATTTATGCTGATAAAATAATTAATATATACATTTAAATGTATGTCTACTATACAGATAATTCGGAAAACATCCAAACATTTACAGAACATTGTGATAAATCGACTTAGACAAAAATTAAGTATCCAACTAAATTAAAATAAAACAATTAGCTTAAATACCCAACCAAAGATCAACTTTATCGCAACTTCTCCCCACTTTGTACACAATTATACACATTTATTAAAATATATTTTTTTCTACCAACATAAAATATTAGCAACAAAACTGAAATCAAACAGAAAAGAAAGTACATCAGCATTGAAAACGACTTCAAATTCAGCATTGTAAGTATATAAATGACAATATATATATAAATGAATAAAAGAGTACAGTAATAATTTTAGTAATTTTTATATACATTTTTCTTAGCATTTGAAACATCACAATGACTGAAAGCGCCCAATTCATAACTTCACAAAAAAGGAATGTTTTTACTATGTTACATGGGGTGGTGTGTACACCCAAGAAAAGCAAACTGGACTGAAAGTAATCTGGAAATGTAGTAAATATTATTCTAATCGATTTCATGGGAGGGCTACAACTAAAGAAACAACTATTCTGTATGTTAGGGGGCATAACCACCCCCCTAACGTTACTGAAATAGAGGTTAGAAATGCTTTAGACGATATAGGAGAAGCTAGCACTAGATCAGAAAAATCTACCACTGAAATTCTTAAGGAAATGCTCCCCAAAATACCACAACATGCTACTGATTAAATACCCTCAATATCTTCCCTAAAAAGACCTATAGCTAGAACAACAAAAGCTACTACCACCACCACACCTGCCCCAAAAACATTTGAAGAAGTAGAAATTCACTTCCATCTTTTCCTTCATTGTTTTTCCACCCCACAAGTACTCTTTACCCTGCCACTATACTTTTCAGCACTGTCCATTAGCCAACCCAGACCTGATGAAGATCCAGAATTAGGAGGATCGAAACGCCGTCAACCATACAGCGCAATTGAAGGCGCGAACATGCAATGTGGTTCACCAAAGACTATTACCAGCCTCCAAATGTACCATAATTTAGCTGGAACCACATTATTGCCATAATTCACTGTATATATTTTTTGTACCAGTCACCTTGCGCCGCCTTTTTGCTGTTCTCATTTTCACTTGCGTCGCCATCGTGCACACCACTTGCACCTATTGAGCACCAAGTACATTTAGGGTTGTACCAATTTTTTCTTTTACAGTGCTGCTACAACTGTAATTTGTTTTGGATAAATATGATGCCAGAGGCACATCTATAACTAACATATGAGTCTCCTTTGTCCTTCCTGATAATGTTTTTCAACATGTCCATTGTAAATTGTCTTTAACTAATACCAGTTGGGATATCATATTTTTGTACAATACTACAGCCCATGTTCAGCATGGTGTTGTGTGACATCCTGTCAGCATTGATGCTTTACAAGGACAGACATGTCCACTTCCCGAGGAGGGATGATTTGGCAGCTGTGAAGGGGGAGTACTATGACCTGGGAGGCTTTCCAAATGGTGTGAGAGACATTGATGGCACCCACATTGCCCTATTTCTGCCACAGGCAAATGAACACATCTATAGAAACCTCAAACACTACCATGCCATCAACCTGCAAGTGGCATGCAGGGCATATCAGATCATCCCACACATGTGTGCTAGATATCCAGGGTCAGCTCATGACTCCCACATCTCGTGTAACTGCACCATACCCTAATTTATGGACAATCTGCAGCCTGAGCGAGCCTGGATTGTTGGTGAGTCGGCTGTGTCAATGACTTTGATGTAGTGTGTGACATGCTGCTCTCCTCACATATTCAGATCACACTGTTTGCCCATTTGTCTCACAACTAGGTGACTCTGGGCATCCCAATCGTCCGTGGTTGCTGTCCCCACTATGGCATCCAACAACGCCGGGGGTAGTCCAATACAATGATGCACATGGGAGGACATGTCGTGTGGTGGAGAGCACTTTTGGACTGCACATTGCGGCTTGTGCCTGAAGCAGCACAAGCCGCAATGTTAAAAAAATTCATATTTACTTTGCCTGCACGAAGCTGCAGGCACCGCGTGTGCCTGCCGCTTCGTGCATGAAAAGGCAGGGGGGTACCATAGGTACCACCCATGTGTGCCCCCCACACCCCTTCACCCCTGGGGGCCCGCAACGGGCCCCCGAAGACAACACCGTATGCCTTTCCACGGCAGAAATGCCGCCATGGATAGGAAATGACCACAGCTATCATACTATGGCTGGCGGTGTCTTATAGACACCGCCAGCCATGTTAGAGCTTTTCCGCCGCGGTCGGAAGGCGACCGCGGTGGAAAAGCGGCGGACGGAAAATAGATCCCCAGCCATCCTAATCTGGCGGGGGGTCTGTTTCCAGTCCGCAGCGGATGATCCGCATCCTCCGGGCCGGCGGTGGCTTCCGCCGGCCCGGAGGATGCGGATTATCCGCAATCATAATCAGCCCCTTAGTGCTGGAGAAAAGGAATGCAATCTTGAGCTTTTTAGATCATGGGATCTAGGGAAGAAAAAGCCACCTGCTGTTAGCAAGCAATGCAATAGTGCCCCGTCCCCTAAAATAACAAATTTAGTAGCTATTTGTCACAGGCCATAAAATAGAGTATTTCCCTAGGTTTAATTAGCTTTGATTAAATATGGATCACTAAGTTCATGTAGGCATGATTTATTCTTGCCTGCATAAAATGTATTCTCTCCATGAGAGGCATTAATGTTCTTTTCGTGAGGGGGATATTGAATAGGGTGGGAGTATAATATATTGAAAATATTGTGCCTACCCAGGATCTGTAGCTGTATAATTTATTATATCTATCTAAGACTTCAGTGTAAGAAACTAGAGTATTAGTTGAGGTAGATAACTACACTGCTCAAGTAATAATCACAGTCATTGTGAGGTGAACCACAAAAGTCACTAAATTAATCTTGACTCAATCCCCAGGTACTTCTGCTGCAAACCAGACAGGCAGGCATAAAGGCAATGTGTAATGTAGTTATGCCGTACCAAACAACAACAAAGTCTAAACAAAATGCAAAAAATGTCCCAACCCAATTTAGAAAAATAGAGTACATTTTACTAAATAACTGAAAAGAACAAAATAAATCCAATAAGAAATATGATTTTTTAAATAATTTTAAGTAAAAATAGCTCACAAAATCTGTTAAACACCAACTACGGTCTTCTGGTCATAGTAGACTTGTATATAGATGCGATTTGAGGCCTACTGAGATGGATCGCGGGTCAGCCACAGAAACCAGGCATTTGGAATCTTTACCTTTATACTTAATCTCTGAAATGGAAGTCCACATTTTTCAGCCAGGCAAAGCAGTGGTACTGCACCGTTATTGGATTGGTGTCACAGTTTGTCCCAGACCTTTGGAGGTCTTTCACACTAAAATGATGTTTCTAAGTCCCAGGTTTCTCAAGATATTAGGAGGAGGAGTAGACTTTGACACAGACCTGGGTTCTAGAACCTCAGAAACAGCACTTGAGTGTCAAGATGTACTCCAGCAGAATCCATCATCAGGGTCCAGGACAGGTCCAGTTGCAACTGGTCAGCATGGTAGCTGCAGAAAATGTCTCTTGTACCTTATTGTGTTACTGTATCTGAACAGGAAGTCAGTCCTATGAAACTTGGAGTCTACTTCTTTGTCTTCAGTACAAGAGGGAGAGCAGGTCCAGTCCTTCAGAGGTCTGTTCAGATCTCAGACAGTTTCCAGTCCTCTTCTCAGTTTCCACAGATCCAGTATTGTTCTGTGGAGGGTACTGTAGATATCACATTTATAACTACCACCATTCTGTGGGTGAGAACAACTCCGGCTCCTCCAGCCTATGGAGTAAAGTCTACTAAGGGCTATCCTACCCATAATTGCATAATTTCCTTGTGCCTTAATGCAAACCATTCAAGAGTGCCCCTGTCTTCCTAAATCCAAGGTGGTTCAACTCATCTCCCCTTGTGCAGAGCTGCTGTGCCCACCCCAGAGGTGTGGCAATAGAAATGAGCAAACCCTCCTCTGGGTCATTTAGGTCAGTTCTGGGCGTAGGTCCTTCTCAACTCTGATTAGAGTCAGGGTGACTGTGGAAACAAAACAGTATCCTGTGCAAGTGTCATCTGACATCTGCAGTGGACAGGGGAGGCCCCTTTGAGTTTAAATAAGTTCCTGGAACTTCTAATGTTCATCCTGCCAGAGAAACAGAAACATTTCCCATGCCCAAGTATTTTTCTTCTGCTCTGGAGCAGTTTTTTCACACCTCATAGTGCAGCTGCTTTGGAGGCTTTAGGCAGGGAAGGGTAGCTTTTGAAAAGTACCTTTTCTATAATATTTATCACAAACACAATCTGAATTCACAAGTAAATTGGGATTTTATTAGGTCCAGGCAGAAAACTCTGCTCTGCTTGAGTTTGCAGAATTGTTCCTTTTGGGCTCGAATCGGAGTTATTTTTTCCATTTGCCTGCTCGAGTTTTGTTTTGGCACTCACTTGCGAGCACCAAGATACACTTCAGCTGCTTGCGTGCGCAAGTGAGACTTCTCGATACGCTAGCAAGCTCTAGTGAGACATCACGCTCGCTTGCATGGCTTCTCGTAGCGATGGCACAAAATGGAGCAACGGAGAAGGCTCAAGATGCAGCTGTGAGGCGTTTAGGGTAGATTTTCTTTCCCAACTTGTTGTTGGAGTTGGTTTTTTTATGCAAGAAGCCTGGCAGGAAGTGCCCCAGAGACTCAAATTTTCAGTTCCTTAAAAGCAGGCTCCTCCCAGTTCTTTGTACCTCTCCTGGTCATTTTTCATTGGGATTTGGAGCTGGAAAATTCACCCTCCTTGTCTGCTGTATATATACCATTGGATTTAAGGACTTTGTATTTGACAAGTAAGTTGTAAAACTGGTGTATAAGGGTGTTGTTTGTTTGATTGGGGGCATGCTCCAGGTTTTATTTTAACTTTTATTCAATTTTTAAAACGTATTGTGGTGGGTGTCCTGCAGTTTCAGTAGTGGCCTAGTTATTTTTTTTTGCATATACTTTTTCTTCTTTTGTGAAGGAAAAATGTTGCACATCTCAGTACATTTTCTCCATGTTTTTGAATAAGTTTGCCATGCTTTTTTAATTCACTGTGTGGATTAGTATGCCATTAAGCCCTCTAGCCAGTAGGCTCAGTACTAGTCATATGTGCAAACAGTGTATAGGAAGGGGTAATTGTATTTGATGCTTTTGGAGAATGTCTGTTGTAAAACTTTCTAGCCCTGTAAATTTTATTTTTTGGCATTTCTGAGTTACAAATCAATCAATGCTTCCTTTGTCAGCTCAGTGTGTGTGTTTGCGATAGGCCACCATATGTCTTTGTTACCTATGCTGTGTGGCTAGGGACCATTTTGCATCGTTGTTAGAAATGAGAGTCTCTAGTTGGCAGAGGAAGGTACCTGTAGGGACTCTTCTTCCTAGTCAGGGCAAGGGAGTTACACTCTTAAAGTAACCCCTGCTCACCCCCTTGGTAGCTTGGCAGAATCAGTCAGGCTTATCTCAGAAGCAGTGTCTAAAGCATTTGACCATAACCAGCAGTAATTAAATAAAAACACTACAAAAGTACACCACACCAGTTTTTGAAAAATAACCAATATTTGAACCATGCAAACAACACCAACAATGAATCAAATCCACCATACAGCTCTAAGAATTCTAAATAATCAAACATAGACTTCAAATGCAGTTCCTAGCAGTGGATAGCTCCATCCAGGGCTATCACAGCGTCCTGAATGACAAATCCAAACAGTTTTCTCTGACCGCGGTGATGCAGGCCAGATACGATTTTGGAAAGACCCGCAAAACAGTACCTTTTAGAAATGTAGGTCATCAGTGACCTCTTGATGAGCCCCGAAGAGCCGGCATCCACATGGATCAGTTTTGGAGGTTGGTGCAGGAGTCGTCGGGCCCTTGAAGTCACACGCGTTGCAGATTGAACCCCTCGTGGTTGAAGTCAGGACCGTCGGCATCGGCAGGTACTGGGCTTCAGTGTGAAGTGCCGCGGTTTGGTGTGCGGTGTCATACAGTGACGTCAGTGAGTCCTGGCATATGGTGCGAAGTGATGCGTTGCTCATCACGGTGCTGGCAGGTCATGGTGCAAGCAGCAGCATCTTTGTTGCGGGAGGGATGTAGTCGGCTGGTGAGCAGGAGTTGATGGCGCAGGAATCAGTAGACCAAGGCTTCATTGCTGGATGAGAGCAAGGCATCATGTCACTTGTAAGCGGTGCCCCCAAACCACGGTGCAAGCAGCGGTGTCAATGTCTGCATGGAGCGACAGCATCAAAGATACCAGGGTGGCAGCATGCAGTACCCACAGGTCAAGGTGCAAGCAGTGGATTTGTGGTGGCATCAGGTGGTATTATCAGTGAGACCAGGGTTGCAGTGCGAGGTGCTCCGGTGCCCTCTGCAGTGCCTTCAGGACACAGAGTCTGCAGCGGCATCGTTGATGGCGTTGGGTTGCTTTTACTTCTGTTGCAGCACAAAACACACAGTCCCCAGTGCTGGTAGCAGATGAACTTGAAGTCTTTGCTGTTCCTGAAACTTCTTCAACAGGTTGCAGCTCTACCTCAAGTCGCTAGAGAAACTCACACAAAGAAGTTGCAGAAAGTTCAATGCAGTCCTTTCACTGCCTAAGACAGAAGCAGCCACTGCAGGTCAACACAGCAAATCACACAGCAAAGAGGTAGTTCCTACTCACAGCTTCTCCAGCTCTTCCTCTTGGCAGTCTTCTTAGTCCCAAAATAGTTCTTTTAAGTATTTTATCTCCCTGAGACTTCCAACAGGAGGCAAGCTCTACTTCAAGCTTCGGAGAAACCTCTAACAGAAGGATGAAGAAAGTACAATTCAGTCACTTCCCTACCCAAGACAGTAGCAGCAAGCAGCATGCCAACACAGCAGAGCACACACCAAAGTGGCTGTTCCTCCTGACAGCTTTAAATAGTTGAAATCAAAACAAATTAGGAACAATGAAAATAGTGTTGCGGACCTGAAAAGCATACACAATATTTAATACATACGACACAGGTTACAAAAATATGTTTTTTTATTTTTCTTATTTTATATATTGGTCATATTTTTCGGTAGTTTAAGAACAAAAAAAACGATGAAAAAAATACACTGGAGGTTATTATGACCTCTATGTTTGAAAGTGCATAATGTTTACACATTAGAAGACATCAAGCGTTCTAAGCAGAGGATACAGTAATTTATGTCTATCGGAAATTCATTGAAAATTTATCACAAATGATGAACAAATTCTTATTTGATGTTATAATGAAAAAAACATTGGTTTTAGGCATGGCTCTGGCAAATTTTAGATCCTACGCGCGTTTGAGCTTGGAGCCTTCATCAGGACGCCATGTACATATATCATATGAAACCTAAATAGGTTATAGGTAAACAAAAACATATGTCAGTGTTGCGCATAGGTCCTATTTACAAAATTTGATCCCAAAAGAAGGCGAGATACTAGTCACCAAAGAGGTACAAACATTTTAAAAAAGAGAAGGTAGGTTTTAATATGTGCAAGCTATCTATGTATTACTGTGACATAAGCATCTCGTAACCGTCACCAAGTGCAAAACTCATAGACCGAATATTCGAAATATAGGGTGTCAAGAAGGAAAAAAGAAGAAAGATATAACAAGGAATAAGTGCTCTGGCCTAATGCTTATTTATAGAATGCAAACTTTTTTGTCGAGACAAGGATATAAAGTTAGACTCAACAAAAACAGATGAATACCTTTATATTTTGTATTGGGTACTGTGACCTCTCGGATACTTCAAATAAGATAGATCTATGAGTCTTCAATTCCTACATGAAGTTTTATGGTTCATAAAAAAAGGAAGGGTAATGTTGAACATATCAGAATGAATAAGGAAGAGATATGAATATATGGACTGAAATGACCTATCATTACCTTAGATAAATATCTAGGGGCCCATTATGATGTCGGGCGGATTGCCTCCGCCAGGCTGGCGGTGGCCACCGCCAGCCTGGCGGAGGCAATCCGCCCAAAATCCATGTCCTGATTCCCCCCGCCAGATTAGGATGGCGGAGGGGAAAGTGGCGGACGG
This sequence comes from Lissotriton vulgaris, assembly GCF_964263255.1. Classification (NCBI taxonomy): domain Eukaryota; kingdom Metazoa; phylum Chordata; class Amphibia; order Caudata; family Salamandridae; genus Lissotriton; species Lissotriton vulgaris. Next base: position 529,553,998 of record NC_141694.1, read on the forward strand.
AAAGACCATCTACCGCTTTACCGCCGCAGTCGCCTTTGCACCGCGACGGTAATAGATTAATATGGTGGCGGTGTCCAATGGACACCGCCAGCCATATTACAATGGCAAACTGTAGGGGCCTTTCCGCGGCGGCAATGCCGCCACAGAAAGGCAGGCGGCAATTGCTGCGGTGGACCCCTGTGGGGCCCCCAGGTGATGGCAGAGGTGGAGGGGGACATGGGGGGTACCTATGTTACCCCCCCACATTTGCATATGCAAGGCGGCAGGCACCGTGCGGTGCCTGCCGCTTTGCATATGCAAATGCGTGCTGACATGTTTATCATTGCGGCGGGCGGTGAATGCACCGCCCGCCACAATGATATACATGTAGAATGTGCCCACCACTATGGCGGGCAAATCCTAATTCCCCCTACGGGACCCTCGCCCTGATGGCGGATGGTCCCGATTTCCGTTAGGGTGGCGGGCGGACAAAGTCCGCCCGCCATCCTAATGACCCAAGAGATTGATTCTAATGTTGTCCTTTGCGATCTCCAAAATTCCTGTTTATATGTTCATATGTGCCGGTCTTAACAGTAGAGAAGACTGGGAAAGGATAATCTAACAACAAGAAGTACCATGTGACTAATATAATACTAGGCATCAGACACCCCCTATAGTCATACTCAGGTTGTATCATCTAATATTCCCACCTATTTTTAGGTATTATGCTGTGCTATATAATAATACCTCATACTCCAAAACATTCTATATTACTCTAATATCTTAAATAGGTATAACATATATATGCCAAGTTGTGTAAAAATAAGGTCTCTGCAAGATGGAGCTAATTTTATAAGCAGTACAACACTAATATTGATGCCATACATGACAGCTCGGCACATAATAATATAGTGTGCAGACTGAGTGCTTATGCAATCTTTATTGCCATACATGACAGCCCGGCACATAATAATATAACATGCAGACTGAGTGCTTATGCAATCTTTGTTGCCAATTTATCCAATTTGCCCATACATATTAAATACGAGAACCCCCTGATCTGCAGATTAGAGTCGAGAGGGGTGCCAACAAACGGAGAATCCTCATCCTGTATCTAAATATTCCAGCATTTCACTACTTCTAAAGTACTGGGGATTTGACAGAAAATCGAATTTAACTTTATTTAAAAACTCCCACTATTTCTGCAATAATATATATCATTCATGCATATCCATCTGACCACAACGCGAGAATCGCGATAGACAAAATATCACTGGTATATGTCTATATACAAGCACGACAGGTCAGATTACACTGTATCGACCAATAACAACCAGGGATTCTTTTGCCGGTTTCTTAACATCACTGCATTACATTGCATAGAAAATACCGGCGAGTTAACAGTTAATCGTATTCATCGTCAATTAACAAACATCAGTTGGTATGATGAAATTATACAGTATCGTGTTAATCACTTATACTATAACGAGAAAACCGCGGTAAACCGCACACCTCTTGTGAGTGTTGATAAACAAACATGTAAGGTCAGGTGACATCAAGTTAACCAATAAGGAAGCGTGAGATTAACCGCCCAATCAGCGGCCTCGTACTACAAATAGAGCAAATACCTCGCTCTCCTGATACTTTCATTCTGACGAGAGCCGAGATGAGAACACGCTGACGGAGTAGGAGCAGGGAGGCCGAATTTAAAGCCTGAGGTAAGGAGAGCATGCTCGACTCTATTACTGGCATACTCGTCCGCACGCCTAACTGAACCTGCTCGCCATGCCGGCTGTTTTGCGCTTGAACAATCTGTGCTTTTGGCAAAGTTTTACCTAACTAGACCGGCGGGGTTTTTAAATGAGCTGTACAAATACCTAGCGATAAAATAATCACAAACGCGCTGGAGGCACTCGCGATAGCATGCGCGACCACAACGGTGCCTGAATATTAAATACGGTCTACACGCGACATAGACATAATTATAAGTCTGACGTGCTGTTTAACCATTTGGGAACGATACTGACGCTGGTGCCGTCTTTGAGTAGAAAATGTCCCCACACAAAGATATAGAAAAACGAGTGACATTGACATCGGGGCAATAAGTCTATTAATGATTTAGTCAGCCATAATACTTGCCTAGCAAAAATTTGAAGCATGATAGTAAATACCAAATTAATAGGGAGGTCGTTTACCATAAACTTTAATCGTGCTATTAAACAAACTGGGATTTTAACAAAACGTTCTATTTTTTTGAATCAAACAGTGGCAGGATAACCCCCACCATGATATGAACGCTAAAACTGATACACAAGCCCATTGAAAAGCTCGTGACAATATATAGCTGCCAGTCATTTAAATCTGGGTGAGTATAACTAACTAAAAACCGATTTGACATTTGATAATCACTCCTTTGATTACAATATGGTAATAGGTGTATTTATCTACAGCATAACTGAAGTCCAATATCGGTGGCTCCTACTACCAGAGCGAGATCCATTCTTAAACAATCTCAAGGTAGTGACGTGCTATATTAATGTATCACTGCTAAGTAAGAATAGAGCACACAAATCATTGATCCAAAACTTTACTATCATCTATAGATACCATTGCAGCGTATGTTAAAACAGCGAGAACTTATAACAGTTCCTGACCGGATTCTTGAACCGGCTCACGGCATTCCAGGATCTATCTGGAAGCTATTAACACAATACAGGTAAATTCAAAGTCAAGACATGAATAACAAATATGTCTACATTAGTGAAATTTTTCCCATAAATATAAACTGGGACTCACGAAATGGTACTATTAATAATATGTGATGTACTTTAGCAATACCAATAGTGTCAACCACCACCCATTTCTTGAATAGCGCCAACCACCAAATAATGTAGCCAATCAATAGTGTTGTTTTGGAAAAATGCTTTGTCTGATAAATTGGAATTGCAAAAAAGTAATTTTCTGTTTCCTTTTAGAACTTGGTCCTGAAGAAGGTTGTCTATTGTTAGCCTGTAACCGAAACGCTGCGTCGACCCATGTTCTTTTGAACTTTTAACCAATGTTTATTTCATGTGATTTTAAATGTCTTTTATGAAATGTTTAACATACTATATGCATGTTTTTTAATGATTTGTTATCACTGTGATAAAATGTTTTTCATCTGAATAAATACACAAAGTATATATATATTTTTCCAAAAAACTACTTTCTGGTTTTTCATTTTTATCTTGCTTTTATACGATGTATTGAGTGCCATAGTAGTTTAAGCTTGCAACTCTTGGTGGTCTAATGAGTACATTAGTTGGCCTACGTTCTGTAATTCAGCCCTCTGCATTTTATATAATTGTGTGATTGGTATTGCTAAACATCAAAAAAACTTATAAGGTACCACTATTCCACACCTTACCAACTTAGTGGTAAATTTGTGGGACAATTTTGGTTTTCAATATATCTCCCCTGTCCCAAAGTTGACAGATAAGGGGGCCTCCTTTTTACTTTCCTTGATATATGTTCAATCAGCAAATCCAAATTAATGCACTATAAAACAGAGACGTAAAGAACCTTAAATAAAGGACGTATAGAAATTATGGATTATTCACCTAGAGTATGTAAAAAGGTTAAATTACAAAAGCGTTTGCAAAACTCTGAGTATTAGGAAGGTTTCAGTTACCTATACTTTCTCAGTCTGTGTAATCTCAAAGTCAAAGAAAAGCTTAAATTCTGTATGATCGTTAGATTGAAAGAACTGCTAAGACCACACAGACAGGCTATATTTAATTAAACAGGGGCCATAATCGTTCCTCTTAGATCAACCTGTCTATCGGTGAGCTATGGTTGACCTCTTGTGTCTTTTTAGTAATCTTTGTATAGGATGCCCCATCTCAGGAAAGCTTTAGAATATATTATATTAACTTTAAGATTTAGAATATCGTGTGGAGGTATCATGCAAGAGACATTAAATAGTTCGAGAGATACCTGCTACAAAATGCTCTAGTATCTGAAATGCCAATATCCGAAACGGCAATGATGGAGTATAATGCACTGTCCAAAGCGGCTGCTGGGAAGAAGACAAACAAACATGTTGTATGATCTATGCGAGGTATTTTGCTACTGTCTGCAGCTGGGGAAGCTGTAGTTGACAATTATCACTTTCTAAACCCAATTTACTGTAGTGGGTTGCACAATAGGTGCTACAGTTCTCTAATGACACCTAACTTATGGCCATTGTTAAACTTTGTACCATATACTAGTTACATCTAAGTAAATAAATATGCCAATTAGGTGAATACCAATTTCATCATGTTGGAAGGAGGAGCACAACGTTTTACAGCCAGTAAAAAACAAGTAAGGCAGAAATATGGGAAACACCACACAAAATATGGTCATTTCCTACTTGCAGTTACATATTGATGCCACGTTGTTTTTTTTAAACTGAAGTTCTAACATGGGCATTGGAGTCCTACTTTGGATGGGTGTTAGAAATTGGGTTTCTGGTTGGCAAAGGTTTCTACCCTGTCCAAGCAAAAGCCACAATACTAGTCAGAGTAAGCTAAGTACACACTAAAATAGAACCTGGGTTCACTCTCTGGTAGCTTGACACAGAGCAGTGGGGCTTATCTAAAGAGGCAATGTGGAAAGTATTTGTGCAACACACACAGTAACACAATGAATACACCACAAAAAGACTCCACACAAATGTATAAAAAGAGGTTATTATGTTATAAACAAAATAAGACCAAAATGACATAAATACAATGTATACATATTGAATTTTAAAATAATAAATGCAGTAAAGTGCTGAGAAGGATGTAGCGCTAAAAACGTTCCTTAGGTCGTGCTGGACCGGGGCAAAGTCAAAGTTCAGGCCAACTGCGATCGAGCACCAGCCGGCTCCAGGGCTCCACGCAGGGCCCGGTGAACAAAGTACCTTTCCTGGTCACAAGCAACGATATGCATCTATCTTCTCCATGCAGTAATGGTGATGTGTCAGTTCCGAAGATGAGTGCTGGAGTCGAGATGAATCGAGAGATGCACAGGTTTCTGCCACGCAGTCAAGGGTGTGGGGCATTCTTACCAAGCTGCAGCAGCATCAATACACTGTCCAATGTGTCGATTTTGGGCAGCAAAACGCTGGTTCCTATGTGATGTGCCAACTTTACTCCCACAACTGGGTTGATATGCCAATTCTGTTACCAGCATACAGAAGAAACGTCAAAATCCATGTTGCCAGTATTTGTGCCACTTCCAGTGAGCCAGGCAAATTAGGAAGAGACATTTTAATTTCCTCAGTCTCAAACAAAAGGCAAGCCAACAAGCCCTTGGAGATCACCTAGAGGGAAATCAGAGTCCAGCTTTCCGTCTGCAGAATCAGAGAGCAGTAGGCAGCAGGGCACCACAAGACGTGTATTTGAGACAGGATGTCAGACGCATAGAACAGTAAGTGAAGAGAAATGTCCACTTTCTAAAGTTTGCATTTTAAAAATGGTAATGTTGCATCAAAGTTCATCAGTAAGTAGGATTTATCAATACCATTCCAGACATATGAAACATGAAAAAGCAACCCATCTCTGATCAGTAATTACAGCTTAAGAGTGTATTAAGGAATTCCCAATGCCTACCTATGAGAGGAGTAGGCCTCACAGTAGTGAAAATAACTAAATACACTGTTTGTAACTGCCAAGACAAGCAAAACATAAAAATGAATGTCCTAACATTTACTTACATAGCACCCTGCCCTTAGGGCTACCCAGGGCCTACTTGAGGTGTGACGACTATGTAGTAAAAAGGAAGTTTAAGACTTGTAAAGTAGTTTTAAATGCCAAATCAAAGTGGGGCAAGGCTACTGTGTGTGACACAATAAGTACTGCAGCCCACCAGTAGCATTTAATGTACAGGCCCCGACCATATGGTACACCACCTCTCAAGGGTCTTATAAGTAACCAAGTATACATTAATTACATGCATTTGTAGGGAAGAAGCACATGCCCTTTAGCACAGATTAGCAGTGGTAAAGTGCTCAGAGTCCTAAGGCTAAGCAAAAGACCACCCTAAGGCTGACAGGTCTTCTAATGTGTCACTATTATATTATGTAACAGTCACAAATTGAGTGGAATAGTGTGATTAAAACATTTATGTCGCTAAACTTGAGTGCTTACTTCTGTGCAGAGTACAGGAATAAAAATAGAAATGCTTCAGGCAGTACTTCTTAACTGTTGACACCATTTCATTTATGCTGTTGTGGTAGCATTCTGCCTGTTTAGTTTCCTCTTACTCAAATTGACAAACATATTGAATTGATCCACTTTAGAAACATTCAAATTGAATTACTTATTAACTATGTCCCAGCAATTTGTAATGTGATCAGCAAATTTTATGAAGACACTTTTTGGGCTGTGTGTTTGAGTTGGTGGAATGTTCTTCTGTTATAGAGCAACTGTCATTGATTGTATACTTATGGATGGTAGGTATGCCATGGTATGTGGCTAATTTCCTCATGGTTCGAATTGTCTCAGTTTGTGGCTATGAGCCACGCTTCAATAGTACTCTACTGTCTGGTGGCCTGCTGGGCTCAGCAGTCCATTTTCCTTGAAGGAAAATATATATATATGTTTTCGTTTAATTTTTCAAGGGCAGGCAGTGGTCCCTGCACATGCAAAACTGGTCGTACATCTGGTCGGATGTATGAGTTACAACGCATACTTTTACAACGCATACCTTTACAAAGCATTTTTTACAACGCAACATCCATTACAACGCATTCAATTACAACGCATGCCATTACAACGAAATTCTAAAAACTACCTTTACAACGCATTCCATTACATCGCATACTACCTTTACAACGCATACTATTACAACGCATAACATTACATTGCATGTAAGGTAAGTATTGGATAGTGTACGGGTAAAAATTACTATTCTAACTCCAGGGGGGTGCAACAGTAGGGTAAGTGTTGGATAGTGTAGGGGTAAAAATTACTATTCTAACTCCAGGGGGTGCAATAGTAGGGTGAGTGTTGGAGAATGTAGGGGTAAAAATTACTATTCTAACTCCAGGGGGTGCAACAGTAGGGTAAGTGTTAGATAGTGTAGGGGTAAAAATTACTATTCTAACTCCCGGGGGTGCAACAGTAGGGTAAGTGTTAGATAGTGTAAGGGTACTAAGTGTTGTAATGCTATGCATTGAAATGGTATGCGTTGTAATGACTGCGTTGTAATGACATGCGTTGTAGTGGTATGCGTTGTAGTGTCATGCATTGTAATGGTTGCGTTGTAATGGCATGCGTTGTAATGGATGTTGCGTTGTAAAAGTTTAGTTGTAATGGTAGTGCATTGTAAAAGTTGCGTTGTAAAGGTTGTTTCCCCATCTGGTCCTAAGAGGTTAATGACAGGTCACAGTTGGAGACGCAGAAAGTATACTATGCATAGTGCATTGTTGTGTGGCTTCTGGTATTAGCACTGCCTTTGCCACGCTAGGAGTCGCAAATGCAGTGACAGGGGTTCCAATAGGCAAGCCAGGAGTTACAATTGCGATCTTTGGTGACCCCCTAAATGACGCCATGCACCAAACCCCAAATAACCCCATAGTTTAATCAGAAAATATTGTATGGGAAAACCGAAACACTGTATCTCAAAGGAGTTTGTTTAAATCCATGCTGAAATTTGTTTAAAAATCATCAAACTGAGAGTACAGAAATGTGTAAATGTGCAAGAAATCAATGTAACAATAATCAGCCTTCCTCAGAATACGGTTTCCTCAAACTCTTTATAAGAATTAAAATACAGCTAAATTACAAGACTGAGACCAACGATTAATGACTATATGCTGTATAGTAATAATACGGCTTTGAATAAAAACATCGACAGCGGTCTCATTACTGTATAAAGTAGAACACAGGTAGTGTTTCAAGCAGAAAAGTACCGCTATTGTTCTTAGACTCCATGCCTGGTTTAATAGACATTTAGGTTATCTTAAAAAAATGCACCAATGTGAAATTGACCATTCTGCTAATGATGCTCACATCTTTTCAAGCGTTTTTCTGTGAAATCCTGCTGGTTGCAAATGAGACACATTTGCTCCTGATGGTTTGGAACAGTTTTTGAAGCAAAGTATTGATTAAGCAATTATTGCATGTAGTCATGCAGGTAGTGATAAATATTTTTGGCACTGCATGCAGTTCTGTCTTATTATAAGAACTAAAGTAAATTGCACCTAAAAACAAAAACAACGAATATTCAACTGTAAAATAAAAAGTTGTGATGTTGAAAGATGTTTCACAATCAGACAGCACTGCAGACATAATGACATGTCAAATGAATAAGGGTGTGTTTGCTCACCATTGATATCTTCAACATCAGTGTATCAACCCCAGACTGATGGGTCTGTGTGAGCATTATAATTCCAGCCTAAAACTAACCCGAAAAAAGCTAATGAATGTGCAAGGAAAGGATTGGGACAAGCTCCTCCCATTGGCCTTATATGTGGTCAGAAGCCAGACACAGTCTAGTCTAGGCTGTTCCCCTTTTCAGCTCCTCTACGGTAGAGAACCCCAAAGTTTATTGGAGATCATAAGGAATACTGGGAACAAGAGAAAGGAGAGGAAACTAAGTCCATCTTAGAATATACCCAAGAACTATGTACCCGTCTGCAGAAAATGAGGGAGTTTGCTGATGCGAACTTAGGGAAAGCACAAACCAGACAACAAATGTTCTATCACAAGGGAGAAAGATGGCAGCACCTGAAAGTGGGGGAGTGGGTTTCGGTTCTCACCCCCTCCAGCATCATAAATATCAGGATATTGGTGGCAGGGTCCTTTTCAGATTGTACAGAAGGTTGGACTTACGTCCTACCAAGTTCAGGTCATGCCCAAACGCACCCAGTTATATCATATAAACCTCTTAAAAAATGGCTGGGTCCTCTTCCCAAAGACTTTCATGTGGTTGACCCTGTAAACATCAAGGAAAGTACTCTACCTTGTCTCATAATCAATCAAGAGCTAACAAAAGAGCAGAAGGTGGCCTTGCAAAACACTCTATCCGTATGCCTCCTTATTCTCCGACCTTCCTGGCCGTACCACCATGGCTGAACATGCCATTCCCACCCAACCAGAGAGAGTCGCCAAACCAAAGCCCTGTCGTATCCCTGCTGCTAGGAGAGAGGCCATAGAACAAGAGGTCAAAAACATGCTTGTCCTAGGGGTCATACTACCGTCCCAAAGCGGTTGGTCCTCGCCAATTGTGTTGGTATCAAAACCAGACGGATCTGTCCTGTTTTGCATAGATTTCAGGGCTCAATGCCATCTCTAAGTGTGGCTCGTACCCTCTCCCACGGGTAGATGAATTAATTGAGCAATTGAGGGATGCGCAGTATATCACAACCCTTGAACTAACCAAACGGTACTGACAGGTGCCTCTAAGACCCCAGGACCAAGAAAAAACAGCCTTTTCTACACCATCTGGCTTGTTCGAATTCACCGACTTACCTTCCGGGATACATGGGGCACGCGCCACGTTTGAATAGAGTACTATCTGACTATCAGGCCTATTCATCAGCATATTTAGATGATATCGTCATATACAGCCCCACATGGGAGTCCCCTCTTCACCAATGTCAGCTGGTCCTTCAAGCCCTCCAAGAGTCTGGTTTGCATATCAATGCAAAAAAATCAAAAGCAGGCTTTCAAAAAGTATTTGGTGAACCTCTAAGGAAATGGCTACATTGAACGCCTGGAGGAAAAGGTGAAAGCGATATCCCAGGCCCCCTTCCCTACCACAAAAAGGGAGTCAGAGCTTTCCTGGGCCTCTTGAGGAATTATTGTCGTTTCACACCCCAATACTCCGAACTGTCCTCTTGTAGTGTAGTTCCTATATTCCCAATAGGCTCTGCGCATTGGAATAACATAAACAGCAGTTTAGACGCAGGACTGAGGTCGACTAGGTCTCTACTGAATATGGTAGACTTAATTAGGTATGCCAGCTAGCTCAGAGGTCACTAGAAACTTTCTCGAATTGACAGGGAGGAGTTAAATTCCCTGATTAGACAAGAAGGGATTAGCTTCTGACAACCGCATAAACATGACTACTTTGCTCCCTCCTGAATAAGGAGTATATCTCCAGAGTTGTGTGAAAACAATAGATAGCTATTTCACTCAGTCAGTCATGCATACTTAGTTTCCCCAGAGTGCAGAGAAATAGAGAGACGGGCGTTTTCAATAAAAGGTGTTAATTATTGAGCAGTTTTCTTTCTCATGCAAGAGAAGTGAATTGCCACAATTGCAATACTTATCAGAAAGTAAAGTGCGTACAGTAAAAGGAGTATTATGGAATAATACTGTAAAAGCATTGATATGGTTTCTATGCCATATGATACTTAAAACGGATAAAATATATACAATTACATACAATAATAAAAGTTGACTAAACGTACTCAACTGGTGCTTCTAAGATACGCCTACCCCAGTGTACCTAACCTAAGCCTAGTACGTGGGAAGGAGTAAGGGAGTCGCAGTTTAAGTTAAGTTAGTTTTGCCAAGAATCTGAATCAAGAATTCTCTAAGGATCTAATCAGCTCCGTACCTTGGTTTTAGAATGAAGGAGGTCTTGTATCTCATTCTCAGGACTCGATCTCCCAGTGACCCGCAAGGGTGACCGGAAACACTGGAGCTGGATTTTCTCGGCAAGACAGCGTCTTTCTCAGTGCGTCAAATGGGAGGGACAGCTTCCTTCGGCACTCGCATCAGCTGGGCTTCGGGTAAGTAGTAGCCGCTCTGCTCCAAACCACCATGTGTTGCTTAAGGCAAATGCTGGTAAATTTATACCTGGAAGGTGCCGTGTTTGACGTAAGGTTGGAAATAAGACGTCAATAAGAACTGTCACTAAGAACTGGCAGTTTTTTCAGGACTCGCAGGAGTTCTAGGACAAATCAAAACAAAAGCAGGGGGAATTCCCGGGTTGCTGGAGGTTTGGTTTGTTTAAAGAACGCGTTGTACTTTCTAGTAGTCTAAGGAAGTAGCCTTGCCGTATTTGGACTGCATTGGCTATTACTAAATATGGATATGATTCTTATGCCTTTATAAGGATATGATTTGCTATAACCACATAAGGGCATAAATTGGGGATATTTAATTAGGGTCCTAGATACGTTTACAACACCCACTCCATGTATAATGTCCATCATTACTAAATACTAAGCAATATATAAACATATAAGTATGCATGTGTTTTCCAGCCCACCCCAAAATACATCAAATGCATTTGAAATTGTATAGATACACGAAAATGAGTATTATACTGTACTCTTTCAAGCAGAGGTATCATTCAGATAAAATGTTGTTCATTTAGAATGTAGACTGGATGAATCACAAAAATCTACATTTATGAAATGGCTCTAAATACAGAAAAAAAGGTTGAGACCATTTAATCACATATTTATACAAGATTGTAAATGTGCTAGAGGCTGATTCAAAATATTGTCTCTAGAGTCTCTAAGAATAGAAGTTCTGTTCTCTAAGAATAGTTCTACTTTAAGCAGAGTATCATGTGCCAAAAAAAGTAAATGTTTTGGAAATTGGGAAAAAATATTTTCGCTTTCATGGGAAAAAATAGTTCCAAAAGTTTTCAGTAATGTTGTTTATAAAAACTGAAGGCAGAATTCAGAGTTCAGGGAACGCTGTGTGCTCGCTATTTCAAATATTATTCTCATTGTTAGGAGAGAACATTACCTCAGCTAGGCCAGCAAAGAATTTGTCTACAACAGTAGGTGAAAGTTGGGCCAACGCTGAAAAATCAGAAATAGTGCATATATGCGATGCATTGCCATCGTCGGTGTCTAGATCAGCAATGTTCACAGAAGGTTGTACCTGTGTGGTGCCGCTTTCATCTCGTACTTCACCGCCACCTAATCGTAATGGTGAAGCCTCAACGAATGCCGCCATCAGAATAGGTAGCCGCTGGGGACCACACGTTGCATGAGTCGTTACCGGACAAAGCATAGCAACGATATCCATTGGTACTGCTGATGGTAGTGTAAGACAAACGTCCAACACGCACTCTTCTCTGCATAGCAGACATCAAAGCACAGGTAAGATGCAATTTTGCCAAATTGGTCTGAATGAAAGAAACCAGGTAGTATTCAGTTCTCTTGGCAAGGCCAATCCAAGGACCTTAGTGATACGGTCTCGGCATCGTATTGCTAGGATCGTTTCTTCCATCGTAGCCTGGGTTTTGTCTGTGACTTGGCTTGCCATATCGGAGCAGAAGGAACAAAAATAAAATTCCTGCTACGAGTCCCAAAATAAGAGGCAGGCCACCGAAAAAGAGAATGCACAAAATTCGGGAAGATGACCAGAACTGTTTCAAAGGGTGCTAATAGTCCAGAAAAATTGTCTTAAATACATGTGCGATGCCACTGGTATCTGACATGTTTAAGATTTGGCTTAACATTTCTACGAAATGCATGGGGCAATTTGTCGATAATAGGGTATGTATCTCTGCCCCTGTCCTTGCAACTTGCAGTTCATACGTCTCTTTGGACGAGGTGAAAGGCACTGTTGTTTGTAAAAGAATAGACTTCATTCTGCTTAAAGTATCAATTCGAATAGAAGAGATATTCACAGAAGGCCATATTGCTGCCTCCATGTCTGGATTGCTGTTTGGATACAATATTTGCATACAACAAATGACCCTGGAAGTAACGCTCACGAGATAGGCTTTTCCTGGCATCATGCCACAACAGCTGTGGTCACTTAATATAACGTAGCTACCGTTGGAAAGTTGTCTGAAAAGGGGCTCTATCTGTGTAGCAGGGTGCCGTGCAGATGACATGAAAGGTTGTTTGATGAACCTTCGCAGGCTCCATGCAAGTTAATACCTTGACACAGAAGTGTACCGCTTAGTGATTTTTTACAATTGTTACCACTAAGAAATACCTCTTTTTTCTTTTCACTATAACATATATGTGTATAAGGTAAATCCCAGGTTGATTTGATGTATCCTTTACCCACCCTTTCATACAGGCCTGCTTGTATATATTTTTGGCAGTATTGAAACTGAAAAATGTTTGTCGGGATTGTAATGGTGCCATGTATTATCCATTCAATGACAGGTCTTTCTGACATTGTCAATGGTAATCTTTCTAGTTTTTCAATGCTCAACACCATATAGTCTGCTCCTTTTTGTGCCAACGAGATTTGTCTATCAGTAAGGTAAAAGATAGAAAATAATGACTTTGTGTTGATTAGACGCCATGGCACGTAGCCTGAACGGAGGTTTTGTAATGTCCAGCCTAGCTGTACAATAGAACACAATTGGGATTGACCATGTTGTAACATTAGCATATCCTGTTCTATTATATCAATAGCAGATGATACAATGCTGTCCAGTGAATAAATTCTGGAGGACAGAGTCGTTAACCCATTGTTCACTACAGAAAGTGATTTTTCCAAATGAATGCGATCAATTTCTCGTATTTTTTCTGCAGTGTCAATTTGTGGTACTTTCCAAGCTTCATTGTAAGCTGCGTATGTACCGGCGTATATGAAACGTTTTGACGCTGTTTGCGAGGTCCCATTATGAAATCTCGCGAGTCAGCACCTTCTTTAAGTAAAGTTAAGTGTTTCTTAAATTCGGGAAGTGTGGATCTCTGTAGCCAATCGAGGCATAGTTTTCCTACACTGTATGTTGTAACTATCCCTCGATGTTGTCTCTGGGAATATCTTGGGTCTGGCCTGTTCTGTTTGAACCCCTGTATTTTGTTCAGGAATCTATCTCTACAGTTATTAGTGTCTGTGGGCCAGATCAACCATTTGTTCCAATCAGGAATTGTTCTGTTTTGTTTAAAAATATAGGACATGTCTAACCCCTCATCTGTAGTGGTGTTTCTATCAGGCATAGGCTTTGGTTTAGACAGGTTGTTTAAATCTTTTATCTTGGCTAGACCAAGACATGTTGTTTGTGGGATAGTTTCATTCAGGAACATTATTTGTTCTGGGATCATGCAGGCTCTAAATAATGATTCTAGACTTTGTACCTGCACCTCTTTTGTACCCCAGATGGTTTTTGTCTTAATATTTTTTGTCCAAAATTCAAAACCAAATGTAGACATTTTTTCATAACATTTTTCAGAATAAATTACTTTAGTATTTGTCAACATGGTTTTCACTCCTGTCTTATTTAACATTTTGAAATAAAACGTTTCTGGATTAGGGTAATTAAACCCTGTGAAGTATGGAAATTTCGCAAAAAATGTTTTTGAAGTGCCTTTTGGCGGAGTTGGACAATGTTCCCATTAATTAGAACTGAAAACATTTCTAGGATTAGCAGACATGCAGATAATGATGCCCAAAGTGATTGAAACAATACATTTCCTCATAATTTGACGAACCCTGTAAATAATCATGTTCTGTAAATATCGCTGACATTTCTAAATCTGATATCATATTATTAATATTTTCAAAGTCCCAATCATCAGAGAAAGTACTAGGTGATACAAAGTCAATTAAGGAGATCCTAAATTGGTGTGGATATTTCAATAACTCAAGCGGGCCACAGATTTCATAGTCAGTTTTGTCCCATGCTATACCACCAGGTATTGGGATGGCTGTGATGTTCACTGATGATAGTTCTCTTTTTTCAATGTGAGAGGATCTGTGTGGTTTCAGGACCAAGTTGATGTTCTGACTTGCTGAGTCAATTGTACTATATTTTCCATCAATAAATCTACCCAAACATAATACCAAGATGAGCCATAGAAGGAGGAAAAGTACACTTAAAACAATCCATTATGTAATCCATGGTGAAGTTAGATATGTTTCTCTGAGTTGATGAAAGAGCTCTGTGATTTTTTATTTGAAAGTTTTTGTTGCTGGCTTATCTCCATGTTTACTTGGATTATCGGAAAAGTCATCAAAGTTGATAAAGTAGCCGGATACAGTTCTGTCAATTGGTGGATTTGCTTCCGGATTTCCATTGATCTTTGGATTTTCTTTTGTTACATTTGTATAGTCAGAGGCTACATCGTTGTAGACAGGTGTTTCTTGACAAACTGTTGCGATTTGGGTTTCAAGAGGCACAAGTTCCATGGCTTTGTTGCATAGTCCTTTTTTATTCACTGCAGGTTTATCAAATGTGATTAGTCTCTCAGTTTGAACCTCTTGGATTGTAGCAAGATTTGGTCTTCTGCTATTTCTTGGGAATCCACTGGGCCTACTACTTATTATTGGCCACATAGTTGTGGTTTCACCAGGTCGATTAATACAACTCGGTTCTCCTTTTTACCAGCAAGGGGCGGTAGTACTACTGATCTTGTTCCGCTGACAGCTAAGATAGGTACTGCTTTTCTGTAAGAAGGCCCAAATTCCTTCTTCACCGCGATCTTTTCTCTGACTAGATCCCCAATCTTTGGAATCCAGACAGGTCTCGCTGGCACAGATGGTTTTTCTTCAGTGGTCATTGACTTTAGCTTTTCGTTACTTAGACTTTTTCTTGTTTCATTTAAGTCCTGTAAAACAGCCAAAAGATCTTTGATATCAAAGATTTTTTGTTTCAACACTAAAGTTAGACAATCCAAATCCTGGATGATCATTCTAGTACCAAATAAAAGTTTGTACAGACTGATACCTCCTAGAGAATTTCTTGGCATGTTATTAAGACTACGTTGGACACTTATTAGATGTTTGACCCACCCGTCACCCGAACCTAATACCCTCGCTGTTATAGATTGCTTTACGTCATGTTTTTTTCTCTCCACTACCGCATTTCCCTCGGGATGGAATAGACTAGAATACCGCAATGCAATGCCCATGCTGGCCATGGCCTCCTTGTAAGCCCGAGAGCTAAACGCAGGACCCTGGTCAGAATGTAGCATGCCAATTGCGTATGTGCCGATAAAGACTCGCAAATCTTTTATAACAGTTCTGGCGTCAGCCAAGTGCTGGGGCCACATCCAATTGAATCTTGTCATAATAATTATGGGATCACATTCTTCCGCCCGGATATCTGGGTATAGATAGCCTGATGCTGTCTAATAGAGGTGGCTGGGCAGGTGTCTGGTCCGGTTCACAACTGCGATCTCTGTGGCAGTCCTGACAATTCATTTCAAAGTTATAAATTTGCACGCTCATTTCCGGCCACCAGTATTTTGATTGTAATTCTATTTGAGATTTCAGGATCTCTTGGTGCCTCAGACCCAATCCCATGTGTGCTTCTTGTATCAAGAAGACTCTCTGGTTCATGTTTGGAATTACTCTATCCCCCACTCCAGGGATTTGAGCAAACGGAACTGGGTTCGCATCAAATATGTATGTATTGGCGAGTGGATAGTTTAGAGGTAATGCAGCATAATTGCCTTCCATTGAAGCTTTTACTGCAAGCAGCGTTTCGCCATCTATTTGTTTTTTCGTATGCTTTTTTGTAGCTACGGAAGCCTAGTGATCAGCTGCCGCTGTGGCTCTGTCAGCCAATGAATTCCCTGCAACATGAACGCCATCAAGTTGAACACTCTGCGTATGTATCACGTGAGTCTTTTGTAGTTCTTTCTGTAAAAGAACTACTTGTTCCAATAGTTTTTTATGCTTTATTGTAGCATCTGTCTCATCTTTGTAACTGTTTTTTATCCAGGTCTGCATGGAATTATTGTAAGAACGGACGCAGTAATGCGAATCGCACACTATTAGTGTGGGGAATTTGCGATCGGCATTTTCAAGCGCCATCTTTAGAGATCTTATTTCAGCTCACTGAGCTGTACAGTTTCTGAGTGATTCAGTTTTAATCACCATCGGTCTGAATTTACCTAAGCACCAGTGACCTTTAACAATCGTGCACGCAGCATTGTAAGTTTGTTTTTTCCACAATGTAGTGTTGTGCAAATCTGTCCGTGTAGATTACACAGGTGTACTGTTCGAGAGGCAGAATTTCGATTGACAGAGGGCATTCATGTTGGCATTCCAGATTTTCTAGTTTTTTCATTTTTGGATCAAGAGCATGTTTCACGTCTTCTGTAGCAAGAGAATTTTCCTATTGTTTCCATTTTGGATCTAGAGCTATAGCATTTGGAATGCCTGGTCTTGTTACTGCCTCAAGGGCTGATACTGCTGTTAAAACAGATATCCTTTTCCCTTGGGCTAGGGCTCTTAGAATTTTTTTAGTAGAACTGAATTTCATTTCAGCTTGTGTGTACAAGTGTGATTTGGAAGCTATTGATACCGTTTCTCCCTCATTAGAGGTCAGGTATGTGAATCCGCATCTTCCTGAGATGACTCGGATCACAAGGTTGCGTTGGTTTGTGCGTGTTTGCAGTTTTCTTTTAGTTAACATGTCTGTCTGTAATGATCTTAAAATTTCTGTGTGTTTTTGAGTCCAATTAATTGGTTTAAAATCAGGTTTTATTAGTTCGTAGAGAGGGTTAACCCTCTCTGCATAATTTAGAATGTATGTTCTTCCAAAATTCAGGAAACCTAGTATTGATTGTAAGTTTTTCAGCGTTTTTGGAGCTTGGAGTACAGCACACTTCTCTAAGAAGTTGTCTGCTAGGCTTTTGCCTTCACTTGATAATTCATATCCTAAAAATAGGACAGTTAGATGGGCAATTTGTGATTTTTTAAAGTTAACTTTGTACCCTTTGGATGCGAACCCAAGTATTATGGTGTTCACTCTTTTCAAGTGAGTCTCCAGGTCATCGTCTGTAAGATAGATGTCATCGACATAGGATAATGCCTCATCATCATTTATTTGTAGTAACTCTGTTACCCTGGCTGAAAATAATCCTGGGCTGTTCTTGAATCCCTGTGGGAGATGACAAAATTGTTTTTGGGTCCCCATGCTGGAGAAAGCGGTCAAATATCTGCTTTCAGGTGCTATGTTTTGACAGAAGAAACCATTTGAAATACCTAATGTCGTTTCATATTTTTTTCGAATGAAATTATTCATTAGTGCTGCACTGTGTGAGTTTTGTACTGCAAAAGTTTTACAGCAGGAGTTTAGATGTCTGTAGTCCAAAACTAGATGACCTGAATCGTCTGGCTTGGAGGCAGGAAACAAAGGATTGTTCATTTGCGAGGTGCATATTTCAATCACCCCCTGATATTCAAGTTGATCTAAAATTTCTCTTACTTGTTTTTTAGCTTCTTGCTTAACAGGATACTGCCTCTGTGCAGTAGGTTGATTTTTTGACTGGATTTTATGCTGAGGAGAATCCTCATCCCATCCTACATGATTTTTATATAATGCAGGGGCTTGGGCCACTGCCCATTTTCTTGCAAATGTGTATTTTTTATGAATTGGAATGTGATTTGAGAAGGCAGGCATAATAATTTCTTTGCCATGTGGGCACTCCCTGACAAACTCTGGTGGCCAGTCCCTTTCTGCTAGAAGGAAATCATAGCCTTTAGATAGATTCTCCCAAAAGAGACCTTTTATTTTCCTAGTTTTATTTCCCTCTATACGTATTGTTATTTCATATAGTTTATGGGGCACGCTCACTCGGTTGTCTGCAGTTTCCACTTGAATGTATTCATTCGTGTCCACTCTCTCCATAAGATTCATCAGGATCTTGCGAGCTATGGTAACTTCTGCTGCACTGTCTAGCATTGTCTGGTCCCACTCTCCGTTTTTCAGTTGTGTCCTCCGGATTCTCTGCATGTTTTATTTTAATACTGGCTACCTTCTTTCTGGGAAATTTGTTTTTTTTTACTTTGATGAGCAGGTTCCTTGTCTTTGGACTTGACGTGCTCTTCTTTATTTTCTGACCGTCCTCTTCTTTCCGATTTTTTTGAGGAAGTCTGAAAAGATCGAGACGGACGTGTATCAATATCTTGATATCTGTCAGGTTTTTTCAAATTTTCCCTTTTTCTAAGGTTGTATCTTTTTTCAGAGGGCCCCCGTTGTGGAGACTTGATCCCCCTTCTGGAGATCTATTTCTTTGTTGGGGAGACCTTCCTCTGGACTGGAATTGTTTTTCTCTGGGAGTGGTTTGTTTATTACCCTCCCACTTCTTCTTTTGAGAGTTGAGATTATTTTTAATGAAAGTTTTTTCAGGATTTTCAATTAGTGTATTTAGTCGGTAGGTTGTACCGTCAACGGTTAATTGAACTAAATCTCTATCTGCTTTTGTTAATTCATTTTTTTTAACTAAGAGTTCTTCGCTTGACATTTTTCCAATGTCTGGATGTGGTGTATAGCTGGCTAGAACCGGCCATGTGGCTCCTGGTCTACCTGGAAGACCAAGCCTGGTAATGTGATTTTGATGTTTTATGGAGCCATTAAACCAGAGCAGGTGCTCTTGGTATGTTAGTGGAATTTCAACTTCCTCCAAAGGAGAGTATTTCTCTGGAGCTTCCGCTATTTTGTAGTAGTGGAACTCAGGAGTTACAGCATGTGCTGCTGGAAAATGTATCCAGGAATAGAATACCTCTGTCTGCCGAAATTCATGTGCCTCTACCACAAATACAACTGTACCACCTCATGATGTTACTCCATTCTCTATAAGTTTTATAGTTATGGTTTTTCTTATATTGACCGGGATGAATATTGCATTTGGGTCGTTATCTTCATTAAACCCTGTAACGTCTGCACCCGGTTGATTCCCATTTACTGCGGCTCAACCAGTTTCGTTGTTGTCGCCGTTATTTGACATTGTTATGTGAAAGTTTTGGCAGACAAGTTTTGAGGAAACAAATATTAGGTGCACAATATTTTGGAACACTGTATCCTTCAATGTTGACTAAACAGAAAACTAATACATAGGAATCTCTTCCTACTAAGTTTCGGCAGACCCACTCCAGACGTCTATTGGGGTTTTTACGGGAAAAATGGGTCTGTGTGAAAAAGCACGACTGAGTTACTCTAGTATCTTGCGTTACATTATCGCCTTACCAAACGTTGGACACCATTTAGTGTAGTTCCTATATTCCCAATAGGCTCTGCGCATTGGAATAACATAAACAGCAGTTTAGACGTAGGACTGAGGTCGACTAGGTCTCTACTGAATATGTTAGATTTAATTAGGTATGCCAGCTAGCTCAGAGGTGACTAGAAACTTTCTCGAATGAACAGGGAGGAGTTAACTTCCCTGATTAGACAAGAAGGGATTAGCTTCTGACAACCGCATAAACATGAGAAGTTTGCTCCCTCCAGAATAAGGAGTATATCTCCAGAGTTGTGTGAAAACAATAGATAGCTATTTCAATCAGTCAGTCGTGCATTCTTAGTTTCACCAGACTGCAGAGAAATAGAGAGATGGGCGTTTTCAATAAAAGGTATTGTTTATTGAGCAGTCTTCTTTCTCATGCAAGAGAAGTGAATTGCCACAATTGCAATACTTATCATAAAGTAAAGTGCATACAGTAAAAGGAGTATTATGAAATAATACTGTAAAAGCATTAATATGGTTTCTGAGCCATATGATACTTAAAACAGATAAAATATATACAATTACATACAATGATAAAAGTTGACTAAACGTACTCAACTGGTGCTTCTAAGATACTCCTACCCCAGTGTACCTAACCTAAGCCTAGTACGTGGGAAGGAGTAAGGGAGTGGCAGTTTATGTTAAGTTAGTTTTGCCAAGAATCTAAATCAAGAATTCTCTAAGGATCTAATCAGCTCCGTACCTTGGTTTTAGAATGAAGGAGGTCTTGTATATCGTCCTCAGGACTCGATCTCCCAGTAACCCGCAAGGATGACTGGAAACACTGGAGCTGGATTTTCTCGGCAGGAGAAAAGACAGCGTCTTTCTCAGTGCGTCAAATGGGAGGGACGGCTTCCTTCGGCACTCGCATTAGCTGGGCTTCGGGTAAGTAGATAGCCGCTCTGCTCCAAACCACTGTGTGTTGCTTAAGGCAAATGCTGGTATATTTATACCTGGAAGGTGCCGTATTTGACGTAAGGTTGGACATAAGACGTCAATAAGAACTGTCACTAAGAACTGGCAGTTCTTTCAGGACTCACAGGAGTTCTAGGACAAATCAAAACAAAAGCAGGGGGAATTCCCGGGTTGCTAGAAGTTTGGTTTGTTTAAAGAACGCGTTGTACTTTCTAGGAGTCTAAGGAAGTAGCCTTACCGTATTTGGACTGCATTGGCTATCACTAAATATGGATATGATTCTTATGCCTTTGTAAGGATATGATTTGTTATAACCACATAAGGGCATAAATCGGGGATATTTAATTAGGGTCCTAGATACGTTTACAACACTCTCCTCCAACCGATCTCCTTAGGAAGAGTGTAAAGCCTAGGGACATCCTCTCCCCACCACCTGCTGCCCTACAATCCTTCCATCACCTTAAAAAGGCTATCACGTCAGGTCCCTTTCTCCGATCCCCTGACTTTTCCAAAGCCTTTTTTGCTTCAAACCGATGCTTCCGAAAATGGGTCAGGGGCTGTTCTTTCTCAGATATCCTCTGAAGGGCCTAAATATCCCATCCTTTTCCTAAGTCGCAAGCTGTTCCCTAGGGAGCGGGGTTACCCCATCATAGAAAAGGAGTGCCTTGCTATCAAGTGGGAGGTAGACAAATTAAGGTATTACCTTGAAGGTTCCTATTTCTTCTTGTATACCGATCACACTCCACTCCTTTGTTTTACCCACAATGCCTTAAAAACCTCAAACTTTGGCCTAAATCATGCATTTTCCTTACATTGCTGTGATGGAAATGTCCAGAATCCGTAGAAATCCACAAAATTCTAACCATCGAGCATTACCCAACTTGTTCTGATAAAAACGCTGCCCCACTTGTGTGGCTGGGCCTAGTGCTTGCAACAGAAATGGATCAAGGCATGGGCAATGGGAGCCCTTGTATGAAGACTCCTATTGACTTTGGTTTGTTCCTTTCCATGCCACTTGCAGTAGACCCAACCACACAAGATGTGCAGTGTTTTTATCGGCACAGGTGGGGCAATGCTGGGTTGTAGGAATTATGTGGATAACTGTTTTGAGCGCTGTTTTTGAGTGGTTTGGACGTCATGGGCTGAAGTGCAACTCCGACAAGTCGGAGTTGCTCTTCTTTGGTTGTACCTCTGAGCCTGATTGGAAACCCTGGTGGCCGCAAGATATGTTTCCTCCCACTAGTTCGTCTTTGAAAGCCAAAAATTTGGGAGTTTTGATTGACAATGAGCTATCTTTCGGACCGCATATCTCATCTCTTACTGGGAAATGTTTCGGCATCCTTCGGATGCTTCGTAAATTCCTCCCTCTATTCTTCATCCAGCACAGAAAAATCATTGTCCAGGCACTGATTGGCTCTAGGCTTGATTATGCTAATGTTTTGTTCCTGGGACTTCCCAAATATCTGGTCAGGCGTCTGCAAATCGCCCAGAATTCTGCAGCCCGAGCCATCTTTGGTCTTCCTAGAAAAGCCAGAGCCACTGATCTTCTCTCAACACTACACTGGCTTCCTATTGCTAAAAGGATTCTGTTTAAAACTTTGACCACGACTTTCAAGGCCCTACATGGCATAGGCCCCAAATATATTTCCAAACGATTGTCCTGGTATAACCCCCCCAGATCTCTCAGATCTTCGTCCCTATCTAAAATGAGTGTTCCCATTATCAAGCGTGCTAGAGCAGGAGGATGGTCTTTTCGCTACTTAGCTCCTCATGCTTGGAATGACCTCCCAATCTCTTTGAGACAGACCTCTAGCCTTCTGTCCTTCCGAAAGGCCCTTAAGACATGGCTTTTCCCTTAATTTGATGTTGCTTCCTGTGTCTGCACGTCCTTTCAGTGTTATGTTCTCCCTTCTTCGGTTGGGTTTCCTTCGATAAAGCGCCGGGATACTCCATGGAGTGGCCGTGCGCTATAGAAGTATAAAAATAACATAACATAACATAACATAACATAACTGCAGGATCCAGAAGTTTCCATCACTGAAATACAAGGAAAATGTTTTTCTGGCACAGTATGAGGTTTGCAGGGCGTTGTGGATAAGAAAACCTCATGGGATTCACACAAGCACACCACACTGGAATCTCCTTGTTGTCTATTTTTCAAAAATGTTTGTTGTTGGTAAGTTTTCATGGGTGTTGGTCAAGCACGGCTCTAAACCCTGCAGCTACCCCTATTGCTGATCTCTCCACGTAACCCTTTAGGGTCTTTTCTGTCACAGCTTCTTGGCTCACCCATACAGTGCTGTACCATTTGTATCCGGGTACTTGAGGGAATGCTGTGTTGTAGGGAGTAAATAAATCCCTGTAGATTCCAGAAGTTTTCCTCACAAAAAAGTGAGGAAAATGTGTATTTATGGTCAATGATTGAGATTATCAGGGCATTGGGGGTCAGAAAAAGGTGTGGGACGCACATGAAGCACACCGCCCTGAACTCCCAGCTGTCTAGTTTTCAAAGGTGTCTCAGTTTGTAGGTTTCTCCAGGTGCCAGCTTACTCAGACCTAAAACTGCATCCTGTCACTGTTGCAGATGGTATGATAATGGGAGATAGCCAAGCACTTCTGGCCCACATGTACAAATAAAACTCAAAATAATCAAATGTCCTCTTGATTGCCATTGGGATGGATGCTTTAATCCGCAGGGGAGCAAAAAGACTTGAGGTTTCATGGGCAGGGTGGGGCCTGATGATAGGATAGGAAAGACACACACCATTATTTTTATTACAAATATATATTACTACCATACAGTGGGCTTTCTTCCCTTCCCGGTGGCAGATCAGGGTAATTGCCCCATCTGCCTCCAGGGAGAGCAACAGTGAATCGTGCTTTGTGGTCCTTCACCAAAGGGGTGTCTGGCCTTATGGAACTCCTGTTCGCTATAGTCTCCTGCTTCATTCCACTGAAGTTGTTGATCTTCCTCCGTCCGAACTTAGAAATCTTCACTACTACTTCGTTCAGCAGCTTGCAGTGATGACGCCTCATCCTCGGACACACCCTACAGTCTTGCCTCATTTAACTTTACCTTCACAGACAACATTTTGCTGGAATATCTTCTAAGTCCAAAGAAAAGTGCCAACCAGACCCAATTCTTTTTTTTTAATCCGACATTTGTCGCTTTGTTGTCAAATACTTTAGCAAAATGGATTCTCTTTTCCCAAATTGGGGTGGATATTTATTGTGCTGTGTTTTCACTGTATTAATGTGTTTGTGCTGCATAAATACTTTCATTATTGCCTCTAAGTTAGACCTGGATGTGTTCATACCCAACTTCCAGAGCTTTAAGCACATGTTAATTTACTGTTTTTTGTGATTCATCTTGACAGGGATTGTGGTTGCTTCTTGAACAGACTAAACACCCCACTCAACCATCAACCCATTTTCTCAATTTGGTGTTCAATTATGGGGTCCAGTACTTGTTTTTGTGCAGTGCCATACAGTGATTGGTGTAACACCAAAATCCCATATAAATGACAGAGTTGATATCACTAAGGCGGGGCTGCTGAAGCTCTGCAAAGAAAAGGCCTGAAGGATAGCCCTGAGAGCCATTGAGGAAGTCCAGAGGTGGCGTTCGACCCCAGAGGAGCATGATCCAGATGAGGAAAGAGCATGCTTGGGTGATGAAAAGGAGGTGGAGGACCCAAACCTCAGCTCTGAGCTTCAGGAAGAGCACAACTCACACTCAGAGGATGCCTTGGATAGGGCAAAGAGGAGTGAGCCTGCCTAGGCCTGTCCCCAAAGGCACTAGAGGACAAGAAGATAGAGAAGGAGCTCAAACTGCAGCTGGCCAAGATGAAGGTAGAACCAGAGGAGGCTGAGGCAGAGAGAGCCTTGGTGAGAAACATCTACTGCTGTAGCACGCGTAAAGCTAGAAAGAGCTTAAGCTCAAGGCCAGGCAAACTTCATTGTCCAGCAGTAACTGTGGCAGCATTATCCAAGTGCCAAACTCTACAAAAAATGGAAGAGGTACCCTTCTATTCCAAAAGGGACAGGGTCTCACAGTTAATCAAAATAAATATCCCTTTTGTTATACAATTTGCATCATTCTTCACTGTACCTCTTAATATTTAAAAAGAGGAAAACTTTAAATGTCTTTATCTATTAAAGTATATTTGCACTTTCTGCACACCAGTCACTGTATTATGTAAACATGTCACATTTATTAAGCATTAATAAGTATAAAGAAGAAATATTTTTTAAACCACATTACATAAAAAACTCCACATATTGAAATCATGTACTGTATTCATGTCAGTGTAACAAAAGGGATATGTATTTGTTTTGATTAGTAGTAACCCAGTGTCCACTGGAGAAAAAAAAGCTTACATCCCAAAAGATATGGTGCCTACATGTGTTGTGAGGGGTGACAAGGACAACTGGTTTGAAGTCTATGAGGCTTCCCTAGAGATGCAGAGGTCCCTCTGGAGGATTGGGGGATCAGCCTCTAGAGTCACATTCCCAGTTAAAGAAGGGATGCCCTGTTTGTCCTAGGTGAGGGACAGGAAAAAATATATTATCTTTAAGGAGGACTTGATGAAGAAGAATAGGCTCACCCCAAATCTCACCCAAAAGAGATTAAGGCAGAAGTTCAGGGACAGCCAGAGCCTCCTCAGCAGACCTGGGTGGATTGTGTGGATCATTTTTACAAGACACTGGATGGTTGGATGAAGGGCAATGAAGTGAGTGATTATAAGGAGCTGTTTTTGATTGCTATAGAGCACATGTTCAGTCTTTTCTTTACAGATCTGCGCCATGTGAATAATAAGCTCTCTGACCCTATAGAGCTTGCTGAGGATGTGGACCACTGGATCAGCCCCAGGATCCACAATGATGTATCTGGGGGACTCTCAAACGACTGGTCAGGGTTCCCACCAGAAGAAGGAGGGGGGAAGATAAAAATAAGTGGTTCTCTCAATGCCCTCAAAAAGGTTCTCAAGGGAAAGGATTCCTCTCACAATCTGAAC
This sequence comes from Lissotriton vulgaris, assembly GCF_964263255.1. Taxonomy (NCBI): domain Eukaryota; kingdom Metazoa; phylum Chordata; class Amphibia; order Caudata; family Salamandridae; genus Lissotriton; species Lissotriton vulgaris. The sequence goes on from NC_141694.1 coordinate 529,579,810, forward strand.
AGAACAAAGGGTTTGTAGACAATTGGTAAATTTGTCCCTAGGTGTCATGGTGTTACCAGATTGGTAAAACAAGGTTGATGACAAGTGCCCAAAGAGGGCACAGCCCTCCAGTGAAGGGAATACCCCAGGTAGCATGGGGAAGACTGCTGAGGTTATCCTAGTGTCCCTGGATAACAGAGAGATGGTGCCAAAATCTCAGATGCCTTCTCATATATTCAAGTACAATCAGTGGGTCACAGTCAAGGAAAAAGGGGGGACGCTCTAAGAGACACATGGGCCAGCATGACTACTGTCAAGTGTCATTTGGTCTCCTTAGATCATGTGATACCCAATATATTTCACCAGGTTGTAGTAGCAGACAACTGTGAGACCCACTGCCTTGTAGCTCTGATTCCCTTTGAATGAGGGGGGGAGGGTTCTCAGTTTCTCTCAGGGTAGCTGTGAACTCTGCCATGCCCATGAATTGTCTGCTGGGAATGATCTGGAAAATACTGCAGAAAAAGACGTGAAGCTCTGGCCTACTTGGAAATGTTTGGATTACCTGAGTAGGTCTGTGTGAGCACTGGGTCCATGGCTGTACAATAGGGGGGACAAAGAAGTTCAAGCCTGGGAAATTGCCCAGGCAGGTGCCAAGAATATGAAGGGCAGGGGGCATGGGAAACCAGTCCCTGAAACTCCCACAGTACAGGTAGATGGAGTGCGCAAGGAGGCCACCTCTGAGCCTACCAGAGAGGAAATTGTCTCACTTGGGCTTGTGCCTGAACTTGCTAGATGGCAAGAAGAGGGTAGACCTACCAAGGAATACTACTGTAAGGCACAGATGGAGTGCTCAACTATAGGGGACAAGAGGCAGCAGGATAGGCTGAAACCCAGGCAGCTAGTGGCATCTTTTTTTTTTTGCAGAGTTCTATATAGCGCGAACTAGACCCGAACTGAATCGGGTATCAGAGCGCTTTACATAGCACCAGTTACGTTACATAAGGACACACATTTATTTTAGGCACGGGGAGATTAAGTGATTTGCCCAGATCACAGGAGGTTTTGGCGTTGTTACCGAGACTCAAACCCAGATCCCCAGGTCCGAGGTCGAGCGCCCTAGCCATTAGGCCATCTTTGGAGATCATCTCATTTATTGGGAAAATGCCCTCCTCTATAGTGAGTGTAAGGCTCATGAGTTTAGAGCAGCATATGTATTGGTGTTCCAGCAGTACTACATGGCCTTACTACTGGGTTTGGCTAATGACATTCCCCTGGCAGGACATGTGTGCAAGACAAGATCTTTGCCAGGTTTGTCTCCCACTTTTATTGGGTCCTGATGAGGATAGCCTACGATACTTTGTGCAGAACCCACAGAGGAACTGGTTCCTTGGCGGCATTAAAATCGATGCAGCTTGCCAGTACATTCGACAAGGAAGGGTCGTTTGGACGCCAGAAAGAGTAAATAAGAAGGAAAGGTCTGCTGACTGCCCTGCCGATGAAAAGCCTTGCACATCAATTGATGGGGCCAACTCTGACCCTGCTCTTCAAGGTAGTCCATGCTGAACTTCTCCCCTCGATTACTTATGGCAGAGAGGCAATGCGGGTAAGAGACGCTAAGGTGCTGGATACCACACAGGTCAAAGCTTACTGAACTATATTCTGCCTCTGCCCTACACATCACCTGCTCAAATAAGGTTGGAGTCTGGCTTTCAACAACAAGTCTTAGCCAGGTATGGCGCTTACATCATCTGCTGGCATAAGATAAGAAGTGCCACTATAAACACGGCAAACTATCTGCTGTGGCACGATACACAGCATAGAGAGCTCTCTCAAGCAAGAAGCTACCTTCAGTTAGCCTTGGAGTCTATCAAACTTACAGGACTTTGGGATGCACAACTCATCTATCTCAACTTTAAAAAAAACTAGTCTGGAAAAACATAAAACAAATCTCCTTAGTGGAGGACAAGGTAAGCTTCTCAAATAGATTTCATGCATGGATGACCCTAAACTCCTACAAATCACTCACCCCAAAACCACACTATAATCAGGGCTATCCTAGGGCCATAAATATGAACTTCTTAAGGTACAGAATGGGGATCCTTCCATGTGCTCAGCATCTACCACCATGGCTGAGGACAACAGCACAAGATACTTGCAAGTTGGGTAACATCAAGAATGGCGACGTTCTAAATTTAATTTGCCTATGCAAAGAACTGCACCAAGCACGGCAACACTCCAGCTGCACCTAAAAGAATCTCTTAAACAGAAAGGCATCCACACCAGGAGGAAAGCAGTACTGGCCTGCTTAAACCCTGTATATATCATTACTAAACTGCAGATTGGTAAAATTCCTCATGATGGCTGAACAAAAAATTCCAAAAATACCCAAAAAATGCTCCACAAAGCTTTGTCGCTGCAAGCTGTCCAGCAGACAGGAAGAGGCCTTCGCCGGACCACATTAGGGATGCCCACCAGCAGCAGAGGTATAACCCTTACAACAAGTCGAGATAATTTGAACCATGTGACAAATGGGCAAGTATGGCTGGATTAAAGAAAATCTGAGACTGTACATCACAGCAACCAGCGAGCTAATGACTCTCCTTAACAAGTATAATTAACTTTCTACCTTGTTGCCCGTGCTGGAGACTGTCCAAAGGAAGGGAGACTCGCATCCCTTGAAGAACCCTGAGCCACATCACCGTCGGACCTTGACCTCGCGGAACCCGCTTCGCGGGTCCCGCAGCGCCTCGCACACAGGAGGCAGCGAACACTGGGAGAACTGAGGACTGGAGGTGCGGGCAGGTGAGCAAGCCGGCGGGGCTGCAAGCACGCAGGCAGGGACTCCAGAGACCAGGAGCCCCTGCGCGCCCAACTAACACACCTGGGCTGCTCTCCCCGCTGGCCACGCCCCCCGCCCACAGTCCAGAAAAAGCGGCGGTTTGCAGAGGAGAACGGAATCCTTTCTACCTTGTTGCCCGTGCTGGAGACTGTCCAAAGGAAGGGAGACTCGCATCCCTTGAAGAACCCTGAGCCACATCACCGTCGGACCTTGACCTCGCGGAACCCGCTTCCCGGGTCCCGCAGCGCCTCGCACACAGGAGGCAGCGAACACTGGGAGAACTGAGGACTGGAGGTGCGGGCAGGTGAGCAAGCCGGCGGGGCTGCGAGCACGCAGGCAGGGACTCCAGAGACCAGGAGCCCCTGCGCGCCCAACTAACACACCTGGGCTGCTCTCCCCGCTGGCCACACCCCCCTGTACGCCAACCAATAAGCCAGTACCAATAGGGTATATATTGGACCACTGCCCCCGCTCAGCGGGAGCGCGCCGGGAGAAGCCCGGGACAAGGGCGGGACCGTCTGTGGCCGTCAGGGGCCAAAGGAGGCCGGGCTGGGCCATATCCCTTACCTTTTTTTCCAACTTCCATTCTGACTAAGGTGATGCCCTCGCCGGCACCACGTGAAACTCCATCAAGGGAGGGGGGCAGCAACACAGGGACGCTGGACAATTATTTTAAATCTGCCAAAGGAGATGGGGGCAAAGAAAATTCCCTGGAGAGACGTAGGGCGGAGCGACGGCGCTCCATTGAATCCATGAAGAGTAGACCCTTGACAGAAATTATCCCGTATCCTATCTCACAAGAGGAAGGTACGCCCTCCAATAGCTTAAATCCCCCGACTCTTGAGGATTTCCCCCTTTTACTTCGGGAAATTCCCAGTACCCCTGGTATGGCGCCTGAAAAGATTATAGACACAACTCCTCCCATGACATGCGTTACCCCCGGTAATCTGGTTACCCAAACTCCCCCCTTGAATATAAACAAGAAGAGCAAGCCAAAACAAAGTGTTGTGGTGGAGTTGCATAGGCCTCCACCTAGCAAACGCAGTAGGAAATCAATGGGGGGGCGGGGGAAAACCAAACTATCCCATCTAGATTTTGGAAAAAAACATATAAACGCACTCCAATCTGGGAAGGATAATGATACTGCGCCAATCGCTGTCCCCTCTAAGGTCCCAAGCTCCAACATAGCTGTTACTAACAGCGATCCAGTGGTCAACACATCTAATACAAACCCCCCTCTCACATCTATAGGGAGTATAGAATTCCTATTTCGTTCCCTTCTGCAGCCCATTAGCGATAGCCTGAAAAAAGTTGAGATTAGGCTCACTTTACTAGAGACATCTCTTACTACCTTGAACACCCTAGTTAGTAAGCAATCCAAAAATGTGGGACCTTATCTCCCCGCAGGAAACCCTCCCAAAATAGGAGCCTCACAGGGTGCCAATAAAGTCCCCCCTCAGAGCGCGCCTACTGTTCCCCCCCTGCAGCCACTAATGGCTATTTCAGTCCAGGCACCGCGCAATAACTCAACCAATAGGCCTTCACAATCAATAGACTCTGCCCCTCAAAACTCCCAGACAGGGACTAATGATGGCCACCAAGAAGCCGGCAGCGCCCTTTTATTGTCCCCGGGTCGGCCAGCCCCAAGACCACGGAGGCCAGATCTGCCGCCAGAAGCTAATAGTCTAACGGTGGTGCTAGCAGGCGCCCCCCATTTAAGACCAGGAGAAAATGAAGATTACCAATCCCTAAAGAAAAAGGTCATTAAATGGCTAAATTGGAACCGACCCCTACCATCACATTTCAATAATGAGATTATTATGGTTAGAAGGGTCCCTTGGTTAGGGAAGACCAGAAAAACTATAATAGGGGACTGTATTTTGGTCACTTTTAAAGATCCGGGCACTGTTCTGCATATTTGTGAAGGAGTAAATCGCTCACTGGATTCCACTATTCAGACCCTTCCAGTATCCTTCTTCTTCCCTCCTATTCGCATGCACTATGCTCCACCGCATGATGAATGGATAAGGGTGGAACGTAGACGCAGACACAAGGATTATGCACAACGCCCAAATCATCAATTGCCGGACACACCCTATTTCCACTTCAACCGTTTTAATTGCTTGAATGGCTTGGATGGGGTTGACTGACTCTCCACTCACAACCCAGTGACCCGGGATAACGGCTCCTCCAGTTCTTTTGAGCCATCTTCCCCGATTGTTGGTAAAACCCCTGGACTACTGAACGTTCCAGTGACTCCGGACAATGGCACCAGCGGACTTTCTGATCCACCTGCCCACAGTGTTGACAATGCTTCTGGAATACTGAATGAGCCAGTGCTTGTGGATAATGGCTCCTGTAGACTTCCTGAGCCATCGGTCCCTACTGTTGGTAATGCGCCAGAACTTCCGATTGAAACAGTGTCTGAAACCATCTCCTTCAACCCTTCTGGCATGGCAACTGACACCCCTGAACACTTGAGGCTAATTTGCTGGAATGTTGCTGGACTGGCCAACAAATTGGGTGACCCGGACTGGGCAAATTACATCGAGACTGGAGACGTATGTATGTTCCAGGAAACCTGGGCCAGAGAGGACTATGGCCACCAAGGCTACATGTCATTCTTCATTCCAGCTAGGTGGGAAGGCAAAGGCCGTCCGTCAGGGGGGCTTACGACCTGGGTTGCATCCCACCTGGGCTGCGAGGCAACACGGTTGTCGGCTAACTCCAAAGACATCCTTGTGGTTTCATTATCCTGGCCTAACCAAGCTAAACTTGTGTTTATTAACATCTATTCCAGGCCAGTGGGAATTGCAAAGGAATCACCGACCATAGACGAACTCTCGAACTATATATCTGAACTACCGAGTGATTCATTCTATGTGGTGGGAGGGGATTTTAATTCTCATTTTGAGCCACTCCCTGGTCTTTTGGAGGGGTTCTCATCGGAAGAAGAGGCCAGATGGGCAGTGCCCCTAGTGGAAGCTCCCACCCGAAGGCTTGGACCCCACTAGCACTACAAATCACAGCCCTCACCCTAAAGTTCGGAATTAGAGCTTGCAACGGGCGAATGAAATCTGACATACCCAGTAAAACCACCTACAATAGACTGGGAAGAGAGTCCCGCCTGGATTATGTCTTGGCCCAAATAGTGAAGTGGCCGACAATCCAGGACTTTAGGGTGACGGAAAGGACCGATAGTGACCACAATGCACTTGAGCTTGACCTTGTCCACCCTGGTCCCCAAGCTCCCGCGACTAATGCGGAAGGGAACAAACCAGCGCTTCTCCTGGATAATAGCAGGAGAAGAATCAGGTGGGAGCACTTGGTTACAAGCAAGAACAAACTCCCCATGCTCTATGATGGGATAACTCCCATCTTGGAAACTGTGGGGAGCTTGGATACCGAGGCAAACAACAAAGATTCCCAGGCCAAATTGTACAAGGCTCATGAGGACCTTATAAAAGCTGCGGCCCCTCATCTCTCTTGTAGCTCACGAAAGCCAAGAAAGGGGCGGCAAGGCAAAACATCATGGTATAACCCAGCATGTAGAAGGGCAAAAGCAGAACTCCTCAGACTAATTAAGGAGGGTCTAGGGGGGGATAGCCTAAAACAAAGCAGGCGAGCTTATAAGAAACTTGTTGCTCACGCTAAGGCCGAAAGGGAGGAAAATCAGTGGGAAGAACTCACCAAGGCCCTAGCGATCCAAAACCATTGTCTGTTTTGGAGGATAGTGAGCGGGGGGTCGGGGAATCTTCAATCGGCACTAGAGCCCAACATTGCTCCAGGGGTGTGGCAGGCACACTTCCAGTCTCTATACAGCTCTGAGCCGGGAGAATCTCCTGCTGTCACTGAGGTGGGCTGGCCGGGCTATGAAGGGGAGCCAATAACGCTGGGTGAGGTCACTGCTGCCATTTCAGGTCTGGCTTCTGGAAAGGCGCCGGGACTGGATGGCTTACCTGGGGATATGTTCAAACAGGAGCCCACTGTTTGGGCACCCTACCTTACCGCCCTTTTCAATGGAGTTCTTAGCGGTATGGAAATCCCTAGTACTTGGCTGGGGGCAGAGGTGGTCCCCATCTTCAAAAAGGGCTCGCCTCTCCTCCCAGCCAACTACAGACCCTTCAGTTTAATAGACGTGGCACAGAAACTGTTTGGTAGGGTCTTGCTGAATCGGCTCCAGGATTGGATGGAAGAGGTTGGCGCCCTTAGTCCTCACCAGGCGGGATTCAGGAAGGGGGTATCCACAGTGGACCAGGTTTTCAGATTGAACCTTATCTATTGGAGGGCAGCAAAATTCGAGGGCGGTAGTCTGTACACAATCTTTGTGGACTTACGGGCCGCCTTCGACCTCGTGCCCAGGGGGAAACTTTGGGGCGTCCTGGCAGAGATGGGCGTTCCCCCGGACATCCTATTGATCTTACAGAGGCTGCACCACAATAATTACGCCCGAGTGAGGTGTGCGAGGTCGGGGGATCTGACCGATAGATTCCCCGTTGGCCGGGGGGTAAGACAGGGTTGTGTGCTGGCACCGACCCTGTTTTGCCTCTTCGTCAACGGGGTAATCGCCCACCTGAATGCCACTGACTATACTGACGCCCCCAAATTGAATGGCAGCAGGGTGCCCGCAATTATGTTTGCGGACGACACCCTGCTGCTATCCAAAACCCCTATGGGGATACAGAGGATTCTTGATTCCTTTGTAGCCTTCTGTACTGACAGGGGGCTAGAAATTAATGCGGCAAAAACCAAATTCATGGTTTTGAACCCGAGCCAAAAATTGCGGCCGAATCCGCAATTGGGAGCTGTACGGCTCGAGAGAGTAGCCACCTTTGAATACCTTGGTGTGACTCTTTACGAAACCATGACTTGGGGGTCTCACCAGAGTAGGGCAAACCTCAAACTCATACAAACTACTGGGGGTATCGCCCGGATGATGACTGGCTCATCATACCGCCCATTGGGGGCACTAATCCAGATTTACAAGGCCCAGGCTAGGGGAGCGATCATGTATGGGGCGGAATTGTGGGGTCATACACCTTGCCGGAGTCTGTCACTAACGGAAAACAAGTTTATAAGACAGATAGCCGCACTCCCGCCCAGCACCCCGCTCCTCCCCTTGAGGCTTGATTTGGGTCTACGACTGCTAGCTGATGAAATAAGCTTGAGACCCATAGCCTTCTGGCGTAGGCTGTGGAGCAGTAATGATCTTGCAGAATACAGGGCGGAACTGGTTGAATTATTGAATCACCCAAAAGCGCTCCGCATTCCCTGGGTCAAAAACATCCAAGTCACTTGTATGGAATTAGGGCTCCCTGACTTATGGACTGAGCCGGCGAATGCCGCATTAAACATCTCCAAAAGGTCCCTGGCTAATGTATACCATGAACAAAAATTGGCAAGGGCCCAAGCTACCCAGGCAGAAGGGTCTTTATCCTCTGTGTTTTTGCAAAGCAAGGACCTCTATAGGTTTGAGAAGGTACTGGATCCTATTTCCCCTGTACTCGCTAGAAAGCTGTTTCTCCAATGGAGATACGGCACACTGCCCTTCCGGTCCTTTACAAGCACCTGGTCATCATCTTCCTCCACAAAGCAGTGTCCGGCTTGTGATGCAATGGAGGAAACTGACTTGCACGTGGCTTTTTTCTGCCCAGCCTATAAGGTAGCTAGAAAATACTGGCTCCTCCCATTGATAAGGAATATGGGCTGCAGGGAATATGCACCAATGTATAGGATTTTAAAATCTGATGTCTCTGGCCCAACTGTTTTTGCATTAACAAAATTTCTCACCAATGTTTGGCATACGCGTAACCGTATTTTAAAGGTGTTAGATCCTTCCTAAAATTTTTAGATGCACAGTTTTTATAGCACTTTTAGCATATGCATTCCAATGGTTTTATCCTTTTATGAACCGATATATCTGTGATTGTATATGTGTATTGTTTATCTTTTATGGCCAAATGGCCGAAATAAAGATTGGAAAATGAAAAAATGAATTAACTGTGATTTTAAACGGCAATGAATTTTCTACCCTAGGACTTTAACTGGTTTTAACAAAGATTTTTCTTTAAGTAACTGTAACAACTAAAAAGGCAGCTAAGGAGGATGAAATCATATGGAATGTCTATTTAAAATTTTATTCTTTTAAGTATTAAAATTGCAATGGTTTTAGTTAACTATGCAAAAATAAACAAATTTAAACTTAAACTTGTGCAGAGCCTGTCTCAACTTCCAGGCCAATGGAAAAAAAGGGGAGAAAGCTAAAGGCTCCACTGAATCCCTTACCTGTTGTTTGCAACATCTTTGAAATGGCAGGCATCAACATTGTAGGACCCTTGAACCCCAAAACTGCCTTAGGTAGCAGGTTTATCTTGGTATTGGTAGACCATGCCTCTAGATACCCAAAGGCCATCTCTCTGAGGAATGTGACTGTACCTACAGTGGCTAGGTCACTGATATGGATGTTTTCCAAATAGGGTTCACTAAAAAAATGGGGGCTTATCTATGAGCCCTTGTGTCACTTTTGCCCTGCTAGCGCGTCACTTTTTGTGGCACACCAGCAGGGTAAGAAATGCACAAGGTTGCGTCAAATTTACAAAGTGACGCATCTAAGTAGATGTGCCACTTTGTAAACCACTACCCCACATTATACCTACGCCAGGTAATGTATGTAGGGGGGCGTTCCGACGCAAGAAAGGGTTGCAAAAGTGACGCAGTGAAATCTATAAGATTTCACTGTGCCACTTCTAGGACGCAAATGCGTCAATATCTTACGCCTGTCTCATGGCAGGCATAAGACTGACGCAGGCACATTGCACATGGAACTAGCTCATGTATAATGACCCTCTGGTAATTAAGAAGCTGAAACTCGTCGTAGGTGGATAAATAGTTTATTCTTAGAAGCAAGTACCGAACAACCCTACCAGCTAACCCGAGTCAACGTTAACGACTAACGGCTGCCTGAGAGAACCCTGGACTCTGAGGCACAAGAGAGTTACCAGCACGAGCCCAGGCGATCCCGCGAGTCAGCACAGGGAGAGAAAATGCAACCATAAGTATGACGCATCTCCTTTCCTTCAATATGGAAAAGTAAAAGCACAAGATAACATTTTAAGACATGGTTGAATACCAAACTACAAGGAAGGAAAACAAAAACATTAAAATATTCAATTAGAGAAGAAATGCAATATAACAGGGATAAGAAACGACCACCCACCCACTCCTTTCCTATATAAACAATTAAACAAAATCTTTCAAATATGCTGATGATCTTCGTACACGAACAGGCCTTACACGGTCACAATGAGCCGTATCGTGAGACAACAAAATCGGCACCTATTAATGGTAATAGATGGAAGGGCCCTCTCTTTTTTTTGGTACAAAACCACCCTTCGGAGGTTTCACGTTTGACCATTTTGTAATTTTACATAATTGTCACCCAAAGACTTGGCCAGGAAAGGGCCTCTGAACTGGTTAAAACCCTTATGTGTACCTCCAGGCTTGACCTTGACTACGTCACCCTGAGAAATTATCCTCTTACTCGTAAAATTGGAATGTGGATGGGAAGAAGATGGAACCTCTAACTGTTGTTTCGATAACCACGTAAGAAGCAATTTCGCACCAACTTGTCTGCCTCCCATTAGTTTGAAAGGGGATTTTGACATACCCTGATGTACTGTGGAGCGGTACGCCCAAAGCATTTCTTTAATATCTTTTTGAACAGAACTGTTGGATGCCAAGGCTACTTGCATGGTACCCTTAACCCGCCTATTTACCCTTTCGCAGACACCGTCTTTGTGGGTTATATAACGATGTACGTAAGTGTTTCAAACCTACATGATCAAAGTAAAGCTCCATTTCCTTTGGCATAAGTTGTGAGCCATTATCTGATAGAAGTGTAGCAGGTAGGCCCTCTCTACGGAAAATATCATTGAGTACCTTGATGGTGGATTGTGCGTTGATATTTCTCATAAAGGCAACTTCCACCCACCTGGAAATTGAGTCAACCAATACCAAAGCAAACTTCTCACTTTCCTGTAGCTCGTGGAATGGACCAATAATATCCATACAAATCTTTTGCCACACCCCTTCCTCAGACATCACATGTTTAGGGGTGGAGGAGCTATGGACCCTGCACCTGCTTGTAGCTTCTTCTCAGATTCTTTGCAAACTGAACATTTTTGCACATGACAATCAATCCCTGGCCACCAAAATCTGGCCACCAAAATCTTTCTTTTAAGCGTCTAGCAGTTAAGCTTTGGCCCATATGGCCCTCATGAGCCAAAGCAATAACTTGAGATCTGAGAGACTGTGGTGGTATGTATTTCTCACCCCTCAACAAAATGAATTCCCCGTTTGTGGAGATTTTATCTTGCAATTGAACGTAGGTGTCTAGGACCAGGTAAAACTGTGCTTTGCTTAGATACACCTTCTTTAGTCATCTTAACAAGGCCTTTCATGGTTGCATAGTTTCTCATGCCTTCCAACCTTTCCTATTTTGTGATAGACTTACAGAGATCATCTGTGAGATCCTCTAAGTAGGCAATTACATTTTCAGTAATCATCTCATCTGAGATAGCCTTTGTGTCTGGTAATCTGGACAAACAGTCTGCAAAACTGTTGCACCAACCAGGTACATACTCAATATTGCACATAAAGTCTTGCACAATAACCGCCAACCTGGCAAGCCTGCCAGAACAATTTTTAATACCACTGGGAGCTAACACTTTTAGTAAAGGCTTGTGGTCGGTTCTTAGAGTGAATGGCACACCCCACAGGAAAACTCTAAACTTTTTGGTCGCCCATGCGGCTGCTTGTGCCTCACTCTCGATAACTGAGTAGTTCCTCTCTGACTCAGTTAGGGAGCGAGACGCAAAGGGAATGGTTCTCTCTTTTCCAGAGTGTTTTTGTGTTAAAATGGCCCCAATGCCTACAGCACTGGCATCTACAGTTAAAACAGTAGGTAGATGTGCTACAAATTTAGTCAGAATGTTGGCATTGACAATGTTCTCTTTGATTAAAGTAAAGGCCCTTTTGCTCTTTCCCCCCTAAAAATGCCTTGCCCTTTCTCAGTAGCTCTCTTAATGGTTCAGCTTTTCCTGCAAAGTTCTTGACAAATTTTGCATAGTACTCCGCCATGCCCAAGAACTATCTCAATTTGTCTTTGTTGTCCAGTTCTGTCACATTTTATATGGCACTGACTAAGCCATGTTTAGGTTGAATACCATCACCGCTGACATGATAACCAAGATAGTCCACTTCTTGGACAGCAAATACGCATTTGTCTTTGCGTAGGGTCAAACCAGCCGTGGCCAACGTGACAGAACTTTATCCAAGATGGTATGTCAAGACAATAGATCAAAATGTTATCCTGGAAAAACACCACCCGATCAATGCCCTTCAAGATCTCTGTGATGATTCTCTGGGCACTAGCAGCAGAACATAGGCCAAACTGAAAGTCTTTTAAACTGATATGTGCCTTTGGGGGTTATGAAAGAAGTGTACTCTTTAGTGTTGGGTTGGAGTTTGATCTGGTGGTTAGCGCTGTGAAAATCTAATTTTGAAACCATTTTACCGCCAGCAAACCGAGGACAAATTTGTTGATGTTGGGAAGAGGAAAGTTGTCCATTATACCCGCTTTGTTCAAACTTCTCTTATTCACACAGGAACGCAAGGAAACATCTTGTTTCAGAGTGGCATCCACCCCAGATAACCACTGTGTGGCCACCACTGTTTCAATGATACCATCGCCAAGTATTTGTTTGATGATGTTGTAGACTTCAGCTCTTGCGGAAAGTGGTATTTTCCTTGCAAAATGTTTTATTGGTACGGCGTCTTTCTTCAGTCTTATTACATGTTAAAAGCCAACAGCCTCTCCTAATACAGCATTGAATACCTTGTTATGACTTGATAGAACGCTTTGTAAATCAGAGTTGTCACTGCAAATGCACATTACTGGTGGGTTAGCCCTGGGATCAACTCTGATATTCAGGTCGTATTGATGAAGCCACCCAAAAATGGCAGGGCCATGAGGAGATACATAAATCTTACCATCAGTGACTCTATATTTTAAAGTAATGCAAGCCTCAAAATATCCTAACAATCCAATATTGGTACCCTGGTAACCTTTTAAAATAACATCTGAAGGTATCAAGTTGGCACTTTTGCAGGAGTCATCATACAACTTTTTTGGTATTATGGTATACAACGAACCAGTATCAACCATAAGTAATACTGTCTGTCCATGTATATCAAAATCAGCCTTTGGGTGTGTCAAAACAATCTAATTATTGATGTTGGGGTTATAATCTGACCTGATCATCATAATTTGTGCCTCACCATCCACTTCCTCATCCTCTATCATACACATATGTGCAACATGTCCCTTTTTTCAACATTTCAAACATTCTTTCCCTAAAGCAAAACTACCAAACAGAAGGTACTACCACACCTATGGCACAAGTGTGTGTTGCTTTTGTGCCAGTCTGAAACCGAGGGTCTAGTCATCGTGTTTTTTCTCCTTTGGGTGCCATGCTTTGCAAATGTTTTACGCACATAGGATTTACCACCTCACTAGAACTAACTTGTAATGCAGCAACCTCTGGATTCTTATTTTGTTGTATCCTTTTTAACTCCCTCATACACTTTCTTCTACCACTTTAGCAATAGTAATGGCCTCTTTAAGAGAAGGATTGGTAGCAAACCATAGTTTTTCTTGAGTTTGCTTACTATGGCTATGTACAATTAATTGATCCCTGATCATATCATCTTGCATGTTACCAAACTGACATTTAATGGATAACGCTCTTAATCTTGACACAAATGCATCCATGGTTTTTGTGGCTGCGTATAACATTTGTGTTGTCGCATACCTACATTTTCTTGTTTGGCAAATCTAGTACGCAATCTAAGCAAAGCATCTTTGTAAACACCATCTACTTCGAGGGGTAACACCAGAAGGTTCTTAAAAAATCTTTGTGGCTCTTTACCTAAAGCACCAAACAGTAAAGCTTTGTTTGGAACTGCAGAAAATGTAGAGACATCTAGAGCTACAATATCGTTTTCAAAGGCATCACACCAATCATCCGAGTCCTTGGAAGGTTCACCTGGAGAGTTTAAAAATGGAGGTGGTGCTAGGATAGAATTGGTAACATTCATTATGGATAAGCGTGACTAAGGCAGTATAATTACACTATAAACTATGTTTCAGTAGGGAAGAGGAAGTAGTATATGGCACACGCTGAATTAATGTGTGTGTGTCACAGTTGAAGTAATAAAGCAGGCGTTGGGAAGGAGAAACCCGGTGACAAAATAGTGCGTGTGTGTCACAGTTGTAGCAACCATGCAGATTTTCCAATGTCTTGACACACAATGAATTTATGTGTGTGTGTCACAGTTGTAGCAAAGGTGCACACGTTTACTTAAGGTGTGTGATACACTCAATTCCTGTGTATGTCGGTAAATCCTGTGTACTCCCAGTAGGTTAGCTCAGATTAGTGGCTGAAAGTAGAAGTGTTTAGCGCGCAGCATAAACTGGCTTTAATTTGAAGGTGGCAGCTAGGTTATAGCCTTGCGCAGCTGATTCTTGGCAATAGGAACAATCAAGGGTTAACGGCTAAAGGCTGTCCCAGTGGCATGTAAATAACTTGAAATGCGCAGAGATGCGGGCGTAAGTGGGGCCCACAGAACTTGCTGCTTTAAGAATTTGACGGTAGTGGGGCCAGTACGGAGCAGTCTTTGGTGTAGCCCTTTTAAATTGAAAGATGACAGCGTGAGTTTCCTTTCAGTTAGCCGTGAGTTGTGAGAAAAGCTGCATGTGCAAGTAGGAAACGCTGAACTCTGGAAAGGTAATCGTAAAAAAACATACTTTGCTCTTGTAAATAAAGTCAGTAAATTGTACCAATGATCGTCTGCGATTGTCACTCTGGTATGCTGTCAGGTTGTTCTTCGTAATCACTTGTTGCAAGTAAATTTCTTCTCGGAGGTGGGTTCTGCGCCGTCGATTGGAGGGCAGATTGTCGCCAAAAATGTGGTAATTAAGAAGCTGGAACTCATCGTAGGTGGCTAAATAGAGAAGTAAGTACCGAACAACCCAACCAGCTAAGCCGAGTCAAAGTTAATGACTAATGGCTGCCTGAGAGAACCCTGGGCTCGAGGCACAAGAGAGTTACCAGCACGAACCAAGGTGATCCTGCGAGTTAGCACGGGGAGCGAAAATACAACCATAAGTATGACAGACCCATCACTGGAGTTGTGTCACTTTTGTGACACACTACAACAATGTGTCATTTTTGCGCCTACAGATACATCAGAAATACGGACGCATCTGTAACTCCTTGTGACATGATGCGTCATACTGCAAATATGACGCATCATTGGTGTCGCAAGGAGGGCGCAATGAAAAGTGACGCATTGCTGTTTTCATGCAGCGATTTGTCACTTTTCATAAATGAGGCCAATGGTGTCTGACAGGGGCACCAACTCAATTTCCCCATTCATGAAGTCCATGAGGGAAGAGTGGGAGAGTAACCTTCAAGTTATCCACACCCTACCATCCCCAAACCAATGCACTAGCTGCAAGGTTCAACAAGACCCTTAAAGGCATGATTATGGGTGAGCATAAGCCCAGGAGGTGGAATTTGGACTTCTTCTTACCATGCCTGCCCTTTGCCTACAGGAAGCTATCACAGAATGGAGTTTGGTTCAGCCCTCTCAAACTTCATTTTGGGCACCCTGTTAGGGGACCTCAAAGTCTGATCAAGGAAAGGGTGGGAGCAAGCTCCCAACCCCCGTCCCACCCCCCCAGGAGGTGTTACATGCTAGGCCTCAGAAACCAGATGGCTAGGTTCTGCAGGAAGACTTCTGAGAACTTGGAGGCTAGCCAGGAAGTCATGAAAATCTGGCCAGAAGGTTTGGGTTATGGTGCCAGTGGAGCTCAGGGCCCCCCGAGACCATGGGACAGGGCCCTATGTAGTGATTGAGACACAAACCCCTTACAGGTACTCCACATCAATGGCCTTAAACCCCACTATGAGAGGTCTGGGGTTACCATGCTGTTGGTGACAAATGAAGGGGGGGAAGAGGAGAGAGAACATCTGCCTGATCTTCTGGCATTCAAAGAGAAAGATGGGTTAGTGGAATGTGTCAGGTTTTCAACTACCCTGAACCCAGAACTGTAGAGGAATTGTTACCAGTTGTTAGCATAGTTTGCCTCCCCATTCAGCCTCACTCCTGGGCTTACACACTTCTTTAACAACAATAAAGACACTGGGGACAGCCTGCCTGTCAAAAAACAAAATCTACAGGCTGTCAGACATAGTGAGGGCCAGAACCAAGGAGCAAGTCTCCAAGGTGTTTGGGACTGATTGAACACTCCAGTTATCCCTGTTCTAGCCCAGTGGTGATGATACCCAATAGCACTCCACTCGATGATGCTCCATTTGATGCCACTCATCTTGACAGCACTCAACTCTATGATTGGAAACATACCGCCAGATTCATCATTCTCCCGTTTTGCGAGGCCCTAATAGCGATTCATAGCGAATCGCTATTAAGGACTTGCAAAACGGGATTCATGTAGGAATCGCAATATTTTTGCGATTCCTACACATTCTTTATTTGCGATTAGCAAATTGCTAATCGCAAATAAGGAAAAACTCCCCATGCATTCCTATGGGCCAAAAGGCCCATAGGAATGAATGGTGAGTATTCCTTATTTGCGATTAGCAATTTGCTAATCGCAAATAAGATAGCGATTTGAAGGGTGCCAGGGGTGTCCAAAGGACACCCTGTAGCACCCCTCAAATGATCTGTGACACAGGTGTTGCACACACACATGTCCAAAGGACATGTGTGTGTGTAACATGCAACTCAGAAAAATGCATTTAAATGCATTTTTCTGAGTTTTCGCAATTTACCGCGAGGTCTGTCCTCGCGGTAAATTGCGCCTAGAAATTGCGAATTCGCAAATTTAAATAGGATGTTGAATTGCATTTAAGGAATCTCAAATAGAGATTCCTTAAATGTCATTCCTCGCAAAATTGCGAGATCGCAATTAGCGATTTTTACATTTGGGATGCTGAATCCCAAATGCAAAAATCGCTCTCGCAAAGGGCCGGATTCTCAGAATCTGGCCCTTTGCAAGCGCAAAAAAGCTTGATGAATCAGGCTGATATTTTATAAATAAACAATAACATTCAATGGAAAAAAATCAAAGTTTAAGGCGAATTTAGAAAAATGGTATTCAGTATTGCATACAAAACAAACTTAAACTATATAAACATTCCATGCATTATTTGTGTTGATGAAATGTTTATATTGACTTTTGAATGTATTGGTAGATAGCGCTGAGCTTATAGTAACATATTTACAACAAGTACACTAGGTACATTTACCCCACAATTGGATCAAAACCAAAGATTCCCCAAAAAGAAGCTAAGGTGTACTTTGTTCACTAAGACTACAAAACTCACCATGGAGTCACAGTTAAAACACATGCAAACAATATTCTGCACACAGGCTAAAAAACGTAATATGTTTTTCCAGGAATGGTACGCACTTATGTATGCACACACATTTCCCTGTCCAAAGAGGGAACTTTTGACACTGATGCAATCCAACATATAAGAGAACACATACAAACCAAATACACATGTCAAAGAAAGACAGGAGAGAGACATTATTAGATCTCTTCGAGAAGGCCCAGATCGATAATCCTTCATCACAGTTCACAAGAAAAGCATCAGCACCTCCCCACCATACGCTGGTATGAAAGTGCTCACACCAGTTCCCATGCATTAAGATATTCCAAACTGCCACTAGCCGAAGTCACTGCGCCCCCTACTGAACGACAAATGGTTAGGCCCAAGTATGAGAAATCAGTATGTCAGTATGCCCGGACAACTCCAGTGCCACTCAAGTCTAGTGGGGAGCCTCCCAGAGGTTCGACCCCAGTCCATTGTGTCAGATTCATAGAACTCCAGCAGCATGGAGAATACACACTCCTACAGGTTCAGGCAAACGTAAACGATTGCTAGAGAGAGTTGAGGCAATCCTAGACATTGATACAGGTAGGGGGGTAGAGGACAGGAGCTCCAGTCCCCCGGAGACTAATGACAAGAGTGAGACTACAGGATTTGCTCAGGTAGGCGAGGAAACAACAGAAAAGAAAACTAGAGGGTAAAGCCTGACCAAAAAGAACAGCACATAGCTCAGAGCAAAGGAGGCAACCTAGATGGATGCAGAGGAAAGGCGTGAGCTATTGAGAGAGATAGAAAGAGCTTGCACCTAAGAAACCCAGCAAACAAACAGAGTAGCATGCCCTCCACATTAGTAAAGCAGGGGTTGGTACAGGGCATCAATCGGGGAAGAATCAGAGGTAGAATTAGATAAATGGCTTCTGGTAGAGATCAGAGCCTCACCAATGCTTCAACCTAGGAAAGGGGCTGGTTGGGAAACAAGAGACCAAGGTAGACTTGTGCTGACCCAACCAAAACTATAAAAAAAAAGATGCCACCTGTGTACGAGCAGGAAGGGGGCAGTGATGAGGATATACACTGCTCCATCCAAATGCACGGGAAGGATAGACTGACCCCAAGAAAGTTAGTCGCTACAGAGGAAGGAGAGATCTTTGCGAGCCATTCTGCCACCTGCTAGCCAACAGGCCTGTGGGAAAAGACCAGTACGATATAGCAGAAGTTTGCATTTGACACATGAGAACGGATCACAAGTGGACCTTCCCCTACATGCCGGAATGGCTAAAAAGATTGGAATGCCATGTTAGGGAGAAACCAGTAGAGCTATCCAAAGTAAGAATGTACTTGTTACTTCAGAAGGGAACGCCAGGGACCATCTATGTGCCATGGGCTCAGATTGATAAAGAAGGATTAAGGACAAAGTTATCACCATTTCTGGATGGAGCAGGGAAATAGATATCATGCCTTGAGCAGAATACTGTAGTAGTAAACCTAGTGATAGACAATGTCAAAAGTCCGCTACGTAGTTTTATTAGAGTTCAACCTAACACAGTGTTCTAAAAAGCTTGCATCCCAGCAATCACACTGACAGACACGGAGCATAACAGGGCCCCATTCAACTCATATAGGTAGAGGACATGGACAGTCCTGAGGGAATGTTCCCTGAACAACCAGATGTAAGAGGGCTAATAATGGCAGGGACTATGAAGCCAGGGGATAATATAACTGATTACCTGGATAGGATAAGGAAACAATGGTGACAGGATCCAGGACAGCTATGGATTGATGCAAGTCCACAAGTTGCATTCCTTTAAATACACTCAAAAAGGGACTGCCCACCAAGATGCAGAGCCGACTGGAGAGCGTGGATGGGTTAGACAACATGCCCTGGTGGGAGATACAAGCCCATATATTACATTAGTACAAAAAGAAACACAAAAAGTTTAAAGAAAAACAGGAGCAAGACCCTAGAGAGACTGCTAAATTGGTACAAAACAAATTAGAAAAAACGCCATGGAGGGGGCCGCGTTTTGGACGCAAGCCTTCAAATGGCACTAGTCTTAAAGGGAGCTCCGCCTCAAAACCAGAGAGTTTTAACCATTGTTATAGAGGCAGAGGCTAGGGATGTTGACAATAACCAAACTTTAGGAAATGTTACTATTGCCAGAGGATAGGTCACCCAGTTAGAAGCATGCCAGAAACAGAGACCGATGGTCCAGAGCATGACACCACAAAACCTCCCAAAAGTTCAGTGAGAAACTCAAGCACAAGGAAACCCAAACGCACCTTATATTCAGCCACAAGGAGGTCAGCCAGCTGCAATACCCCGACACAGGAGTCGGGTAGTTGGACAAACATGTATGTATGTATGTATGTATGTATAGGCATTTATATAGCGCACTACTTACCCGGAGGGTCCCAAGGTGCTTCGACCGCTGCGAAACCCTTCCTGGCTTCCCTGAGAGATGGTCCCTTAATGGGTATCTCCAGGGTGAGACCAGGCATCCCCGGCGGTCTGGTGGGGCCATTAGTGAAGATGAGGCAAGCTAATGCCCAGAGTTGCCGAGTGTGATCGCTGATCAGAGTGGGCACCGAGGCGAGAGAATTATCGAGTCCGATTACCCTGGTCCAGAAACCTGCCGCGCCGGGAATCGAACCCTGGTCCCGGGCCGTCCTCTGCTCTCGGGTCTGCCGCCTCTAACCAGTGAGCCACACTACTTCACTTCACAAACATGTGGCATCCACAACCTCAGACAGGGAGCTCAGCCCAACAGGGATCGGGCCACAGCCTCGGCAGGGATGAGCGACTGTCTGGGGAGTTAATGGCTTCACACAAACACCAAGTTCAAATATGCAATAGGATAAACCTTATCCATCACCCACATCCCCCCAAAATTTTGGGACTGATCTGAAAAAATTGGGAACACAACTTTTACTTGCATCTAGGGATTCAAGGCTGCTGGAAGTGCTCTGCCAATCAATCAATCATTATTTGTAAAGTGCAGCTTGTCACTCGAGAGGGTATCCAGGAGCTAGCTGTAGATCTGACGACTGGGTAACCTCACTAAAATTCACCATCAAAGACGCCTGTGGGAGCCAAGACCCCACTCAGCTGCCTATCCCCCAGGGCGGGTATGGATGACCACACAGTTTGATGAGGGTGAAGGGTGGCTCCCAGATAGTCCTTAAAAAACCAGCACCCATCTCCCCATGACAAAAGTCAATGGGACAGGTTCAAATTAGCAAGACAAAAGGTCTCAATTCTCGGTCAGCAGACCAGGGACACTTGTTTCCTTCACGGCATGTTGCCCCACAGTGCTTTCAAAACAAGAGATCTCCACTCAAGGGAGGCTTTTTTTTAGTACTAAAACAAATCTGTCCTCCAGTTGCAGGAAATCGTATTCCCATAAGCCTGGGATAGTAACTAAGTGTGAGCGCAAAATGAGTTACGCTCGCGGATTTTGCGGATTTTCGGTAAATCCGCAATCCGCGAACGCTCGCGAATTTACAGAAAATCCGCAAATTCGCACGCAGCGGATTTTTTTTTCTTGGTGATACAATTTTGCGGCGCGCGGCGTTTACTTACCGTCATTCAGCGTTTGGCGAGTTGTTTTTCTCGATATTTTGCGAGTGCTGGGCCATTTTGGATCTTGCTGCGGGATCCCGCGGGAATTTGGCGAGCGCGATTTCGTCATCGCGGCTTGCCAACTTGCACAGCGAGAGTTTGTCAACGCGAGTACGCCGTGATCACGTATCGCGGGACTTCGCAATTGCGAGCTTGTAGATGCGGCGAGCAGCAACAATCTCGCACTCGCGAAAATACAAAATTTGCAATTCTGCACAAGAAATCCACCAGCAAGCAGCATAAACCTTCTGGAAATGATGATTTTTATCTGAATAACTCCTCAGGTTGACATTTGCCTGTACTTTTTTTGCGAGGAGTCCATTTTGGGGAGGGGAGGGTGGGAGGAAGGAAGTGCCCCACAGTCTTCAACTTCCTGTTCCTGTCCAGCAGGCTCCTCCCAGTGCTTTGTCCATCTCCTGGTCACTTTTCATTTGGATCTGGAGCTGGAAGGATTACTTTTTGCGGATGCTGCTGGATATTTGGATTTGAGGCCTTTTTGACTTTCTTTCGATCACTTTTGGATTAGAAATTTCCCAAGTAAGTTTGTTTGGGGCATTACAGTTGCTGTAACTACAATTTTGGAATTTTCGATTTTTGGGCTGTTTTTGGGCCTTTTGCCCAGGGGTACTCAGTGGTGGGTGCACTGAGTCTTTCTGTGGGGTGTTTTGAATTTAAATATCATGGAGGGGCTGGATGGCTTGGGATTGTGCTGCTTTTTCTGTGATTTTCGTTTTTTTGGCCTGTTGTGGCCTTTTCACCAGGGGTAGTGAGTGTTGCATGGGCCTAGTCTTTCATAGGGTTGTCTTGAATTTAAACATCATGGAGGGGCTGGATGGCTTGGGATTGTGCTAATTTTTCAGTGTTTTTCGATTTTTTGGGGTGTTCATGGGGACAGGCCATGTGGGTGGGGGCCATTTTGAGTGCTGCTACAGGCCCTGGCCATGTGCTGGGAGGGAGGGGCCATTTTGAATGCAGGCAGTGTTGTTAGGCCTGCAACCATTTTGCCTAGTTTTCAACCTTTATGCCCAGGGGTAGTGAGTGTTGCATGGGCCTAGTCTTTCTGTGGGGTGTCTTGAATTTAAACATCATGGAGGGCCTGGATGGTTTGGGATTGTGCAGATTTTTCTGTGATTTTCGTTTTTTGGGCCTGTTGTTGTGGCCTTTTCACCAGGGGTAGTGAGTGTTGCATGGGCTAGTCTTTCTCTGGGTTGTCTTGAATTTAAACATCATGGAGGGGCTGGATGGCTTTGGATTGTGCTGATTTTTCTGTGATTTTCATTTTTTTGGGGTGTTCATGGGGACAGGCCATGTGGGTGGGGGTCATTTTGAGTGCTGCTACAGGCCCTGGCCATGTGCTGGGAGGGAGGGGGCCATTTTGAATACAGGTAGTGTTGTTAGGCCTGCAACCATTTTGCCTAGTTTTCAACCTTTATGCCCAGGGGTAGTGAGTGTTGCATGGGCCTAGTCTTTCTGTGGGTTGTCTTGAATTTAAACATCATGGAGGGGCTGGATGGCTTGGGATTGTGCTGATTTTTCTGTGATTTTCGTTTTTTTGGGGTGTTCATGGGGACAGGCCATGTGGGTAGGGGCCATTTTGACTGCTGCTACAGGCCCTGGCCATGTGCTGGGAGGGAGGGGGCCATTTTGAATACAGGCAGTGTTGTTAGGCCTGCAACCATTTTGCCTAGTTTTCAACCTTGATGCCCAGGGGTAGTGAGTGTTGCATGGGCCTAGTCTTTCTGTGGGGTGTCTTGAATTTAAACATCATGGAGGGCCTGGATGGTTTGGGATTGTGCTAAATTTTCTGTGTTTTTAGATTTTTTGGGGTGTTCATGGGGACAGGCCATGTGGGTGGGGGCCATTTTGAGTTCAGCTACAGGCCCTGGCCATGTGCTGGGAGGGAGGGGGCCATTTTGAATACAGGCAGTGTAGTTAGGCCTGCAACCATTTTGCCTAGTTTTCAACCTTTATGCCCAGGGGTAGTGAGTGTTGCATGGGCCTAGTCTTTCTGTGGGTTGTCTTGAATTTAAACATCATGGAGGGGCTGGATGGCTTGGGATTGTGCTGATTTTTCTGTGATTTTCGTTTTTTTTGGGTGTTCATGGGTACAGGCCATGTGGGTGGGGGCCATTTTGAGTGCTGCTATAGGCCCTGGCCATGTGCTGGGAGGGAGGGGGTCATTTTGAATACAGGCAGTGTTGTTAGGCCTGCAACCATTTTGCCTAGTTTTCAACCTTTATGCCCAGGAGTAGTGAGTGTTGCATGGGCCTAGTCTTTCTGTGGGTTGTCTTGACTTTAAACATCATGGAGGGGCTGAATGGCTTGGGATTGTGCTGATTTTTCTGTGATTTTCGTTTTTTTGGGGTGTTCATGGGGACAGGCCATGTGGGTGGGGGCCATTTTGAGTGCTGCTACAGGCCCTGGCCATGTGCTGGTAGGGAGGGGGCCATTTTGAATGCAGGCAGTGTTGTTAGGCCTGCAACCATTTTGCCTAGTTTTCAACCTTTATGCCCAGGGGTAGTGAGTGTTGCATGGGCCTAGTCTTTCTGTTGGTTGTCTTGAATTTAAACATCATGGAGGGGCTGGATGGCTTGGGATTGTGCTGATTTTTCTGTGATTTTCGTTTTTTCGGGGTGTTCATGGGGACAGGCCATGTGGGTGGGGGCCATTTTGAGTGCTGCTACAGGCCCTGGCCATGTGCTGGGAGGGAGGGGGCCATTTTGAATACAGGCAGTGTTGTTAGGCCTGCAACCATTTTGCCTAGTTTTCAACCTTTATGCCCAGGGGTAGTGAGTGTTGCATGGGCCTAGTCTTTCTGTGGGATGTCTTGAATTTAAACATCATGGAGGGCCTGGATGGTTTGGGATTGTGCTAATTTTTCTCTGTTTTTTGATTTTTTGGGGTGTTCATGGGGACAGGCAATGTGGGTGGGGGCCATTTTGAGTGCAGCTACAGGCCCTGGCCATGTGCTGGGAGGGAGGGGGCCCTTTTGAATGCAGACAGTGTTGTTAGGCCTGCAACCATTTTGCCTAGTTTTCAACCTTTATGCCCAGGGTAGTGAGTGTTGCATGGGCCTAGTCTTTCTGTGGGGTGTCTTGAATTTAAACATCATGGAGGGCCTGGATGGTTTGGGATTGTGCTGATTTTTCTGTGATTTTCGTTTTTTGGGCCTGTTGTTGTGGCCTTTTCACCAGGGGTAGTGAGTGTTGCATGGGCCTAGTCTTTCTGTGGGTTGTCTTGAATTTAAAGATAATGGAGGGGCTGGATGGCTTGGGATTGTGCTGATTTTTCTGTGATTTTCGTTTTTTTGGGGTGTTCATGGGGACAGGCCATGTGGGTGGGGGCCATTTTGAGTGCTGCTACAGGCCCTGGCCATGTGCTGGGAGGGAGGGGGCCATTTTGAATGCAGGCAGTATTGTTAGGCCTGCAACCATTTTGCCTAGTTTTCAACCTTTATGCCCAGGGGTAGTGAGTGTTGCATGGGCCTAGTCTTTCTGTGGGGTGTCTTGAATTTAAACATCATGGAGGGCCTGGATGGTTTGGGATTGTTCTGATTTTTCTGTGATTTTCGTTTTTTGGGCCTGTTGTTGTGGCCTTTTCACCAGGGGTAGTGAGTGTTGCATGGGCCTAGTCTTTCTGTGGGTTGTCTTGAATTTAAAGATCATGGAGGGGCTGGATGGCTTGGGATTGTGCTGATTTTTCTGTGATTTTCGTTTTTTTGGGGTGTTCATGGGGACAGGCCATGTGGGTGGGGGCCATTTTGAGTGCTGCTAAAGGCCCTGGCCATGTGCTGGGAGGGAGGGGGCCATTTTGAATGCAGGCAGTATTGTTAGGCCTGCAACCATTTTGCCTAGTTTTCAACCTTTATGCCCAGGGGTAGTGAGTGTTGCATGGGCCTAGTCTTTCTGTGGGGTGTCTTGAATTTAAACATCATGGAGGGCCTGGATGGTTTGGGATTGTGCTAATTTTTCTGTGTTTTTCGATTTTTTTGGGTGTTCATGGGGACAGTCCATGTGGGTGGGGGCCATTTTGAGTTCAGCTACAGGCCCTGGCCATGTGCTGGGAGGGAGGGGGCCATTTTGAATGCAGGCAGTGTTGTTAGGCCTGCAACCATTTTGCCTAGCTTTCAACCTTTATGCCCAGGGGTAGTGAGTGTTGCATGGGCCTAGTCTTTCTGTGGGGTGTCTTGAATTTAAACATCATGGAGGGCCTGGATGGTTTGGGATTGTGCTGATTTTTCTGTGATTTTCGTTTTTTGGGCCTGTTGTTGTGGCCTTTTCACCAGGGGTAGTGAGTGTTGCATGGGCCTAGTCTTTCTGTGGGTTGTCTTCAAATCAAATCAAATCAAAGACATTTATAGAGCGCACTACTTACCCGGAGGGTCTCAAGGCGCTTGGGGGGGGGGGGGGTGCTGCTACTGCTCGAACAGCCAGGTCTTGAGCTTCTTCCTGAAGGAGAGGTGGTCTTGGGTCAGGCGCAGGTCGGCCGGGAGGGAGTTCCAGGTCTTGGCGGCCAGGTAGGAGAAGGACCTTCCTCCTGTTGTCGTTCTTCGTATGCGGGGGACGGCGGCGAGGGCGTGACTGGCAGATCGGAGATGGCGTTTGGAAGCGTAGAAGTTGATGCGGTTGTTGAGGTAGCTCGGGCCTTGATCGTGTAGGGCTTTGTGTGCGTGGGTGAGGAGACGGAAGGTGATTCTTTTGTTGACGGGGAGCCAATGCAGGTCTCTCAGGTGTCCGGAGATGTGGCTGTGTCGTGGGATGTCGAGGATGAGTCTGGCTGAGGCGTTCTGGATCCGCTGGAGTCCCTTCTGGAGCTTGGCGGTGGTTCCGGCGTAGAGGGCGTTGCCGTAGTCCAGTCGGCTGGTGACGAGGGCCTGGGTGACCATCTTCCTGGTCTCGGTGGGGATCCACCGGAAGATCTTCCGTAACATGCGCAGGATGTTGAAGCACGACGAGGAGACGGCGTTGACTTGTCTGGTCATGGAGAGGGAGGAGTCCAGGATGACGCCCAGGTTCCGTGCGTGGTCCGTCGGTTTGGGTGCGGTGCCCAGGGTGGGGGGCCACCAAGAGTTGTCCCAGGCGGAGGGCGAGGAGCCCAGGATGAGGACCTCCGTCTTGTCTGAGTTCAGTTTCAGGCGGCTGGTCGTCCTCCACTCGGCTACGTGTTTCATCCCTTCGTGAAGGTCGGCTCTGGCGGCGGCGGGGTCGTTGGTCAGGGAGAGGATCAGCTGGGTGTCGTCGGCGTAGGAGATGATGTTGAGGTTGTGTTGGCGTGCGATGGCCGCGAGGGGGCTCATGTAGACGTTGAAGAGGGTGGGGCTCAGCGAGGATCCTTGAGGGACGCCGCAGATGACTTCGGTGGCCTCTGACTTGTACGGTGGTAGACGGACTCTCTGTGTTCTTCCGTCGAGGAAGGAGATGATCCATTCCAGCGCCTTCTCCTGGATTCCGACGTTGCTGAGGCGCTGCACTAGGGTGTGGTGGCAGACGGTGTCGAAGGCCGCGGAGAGGTCTAGTAGGATGAGGGCCGCTGTTTCTCCGTTGTCCATCAGGGTTCGGATGTCATCGGTGGCAGCGATGAGGGCGGTCTCGGTGCTGTGGTTGGCTCGGAAGCCAGACTGTGAGGGGTCGAGGGATCCGTTCGTCTCGAAGAAGGCGGCCAGCTGCTTGTTGACGGTCTTCTCGATGACTTTGGCTGGGAACGGGAGCAGCGAGATGGGGCGGTAATTCTTGAGTTCGGTGGGGTCCGCTGTTGGTTTCTTGAGTAGAGCGCTGAGTTCGGCATGCTTCCAGCTCTCAGGGAAGGTGGCGGTGGTGAAGGAGGTGTTGATGATGTCCCGCAGGTGGGGTGCGATGACGGCGTCGGCCTTGTTGAAGACGTGGTGAGGGCAGGGGTCGGTCGGAGATCCGGAGTGGATGGAGTTCATCATGCGGACGGTTTCTTCGGTGCAGATCGGAGTCCAGGCGCGGAGGGTGGTGGTGGGGGGCGGTGGTTCGGTCGAGTTGGACGTGGTGTTCGTCGGTTGGGTGTTGAAGCTGTTGTGTATGTCCGCGATCTTGTTGTGGAAGTAGGAGGCGAGGGAGTTGCAGAGTTCTTGCGATGGGGTGATGTCGTTGTTTCCGGCGTTGGGGTTGGAGAGCTCTTTCACGATGTTGAAGAGTTCCTTGCTGTTGTGTGCGTTGTTATCCAACCGGTCCTTGAATGCAGTTTTCTTAGTGTCGCGGATCAGTTGGTGATGCTTCCGGGTGGCAAGCTTGAGGGTGGTCATGTTGTCCGGTGTTGGCTCCCTTCTCCAGGCTTTCTCGAGGGCTCGGCAGTTCTTCTTGGAGCTCTTGAGTTCGTCGGTGAACCACGGGGCCTTCTTGCTGCCGGGTGTGCTGGGCGGGGTCCTCAGTGGGGCGAGTTCGTCCGCGCAGTTGTTTATCCACTTCGTGAGGTTGTCGGCGGCCTGGCTGGGGTTCGCTGAGCTGGCGGGAGGGTGCTGGCTCAGGGAAGCGGCGAGCTGGTCGGCTGTGATCTTGCTCCAGCTTCTGCGGGCGACCTGTTGCTGGTGGTGGTGGGTCGTCGTTCTTCTGAAGGTGAAGTGGACGCAGCTGTGGTCCGTCCAGTGGAGTCCTGTGGCGTGGCTGAAGGCGATGTCTTTGCTGGATGAGAAGACGGCGTTGAGTGTGTGTCCGGCGAGGTGGGTGGGGGTGGTCACCAGTTGCTTGAGTCCGAGGTTGTCGAGGTTGTCGAGCAGGGTGGTGGTGTTGCTGTCGTTGTTGTTCTCCAGGTGGAAGTTGAGGTCCCCCAGGAGGATGTAGTCAGCGGAGGGGAGGGCATGCGGGCTGACGAAGTCGGCGATGTCCTTGCTGAATTGGGTGCGTGGTCCCGGGGGTCGGTAGATCAGGGTGCCTCTGAGGGTGGTCTTCGGGTCGGTGTGGATCTGGAAGTGTAGGTGTTCGGCGGTAGTCAGGATGTCGTCGGTGTAGGTCGTGATGCCGATGGTGTCCCTGTGGATGATGGCGATGCCTCCTCCTATCTGGTTGGCGGTGCGGTCCCTCCGGGTGATCTTGTAGCCCTCTGGGATGGCGATGGCGATGTCGGGTGCTGAGGAGGCGTTCATCCAGGTCTCCGTGAGGAAGGCAACGTCAGGAGCAGTGGTGTCGATGAGGTTCCAGAGTTCGATGGCGTGTCTGTGGACTGAGCGGGTGTTGAGCAGGATGCACTTGAGGTGGTTGCTGCTGGTGTTCGTCTTGGCGGGTGCTGGTGCGAGGCAGGTCCGGATGCAGGTGAACTTGCAGGCGGTACAGCAGAAGGGTCCGTGGGAGCGTCTCGGGGTGGCACAGTAGCATCCCGGGACTCGTCCCTCGTTGAGTGCGATGAGGGTGGCGGCGTCGTACGTCCGGCGGGTGGGCTGGGAACTGCGGGGGCCAGGGGTCCTGGCACTGGGCGCGGTCCAGGCGCGGACGGGCGCAGACGGGCTTACCTTTGGCGCACCTTCGGCGCTCAATCGGTGCTCCGGCTGCGCGCGTCCGCTGCGCGGTCGCTGAGGGGGCGTCATAAGAGGGGAGCAGGGAGGGCGGGTCCGTGGGAGGCGGGAAGGGGTTAACCAATCGTGTGACGGGGGGGCGGGGCCACAGGCAGGAGGCGCGGGAACGGGACCGGCAGAGCGGGCGGCCCAGCAGCGGCTGGGGCGCTGCTGGCGGCGTCGGCAAAGGAACTCTGTCAGCAGGTAGTCAGGGCTGCAGTGGCAGGCGCGGAGAGGAGCAGGGGGGCGACCAGGCCAGAGGCGCAGTGGTCGCTCCCTAGAAGCAGGCGAGGTCCCCTTAAGAGGGGAGCAGGGAGGGCGGGTCCGCTGGGAGGCGGGAAGGGGTTAACCAATCGTGTGGCGGGGGGGCGGGGCCGCAGGCAGGAGGCGCGGGAACGGGACCGGCAGAGCGGGCGGCCCAGCGGCGGCTGGGGCGCTGCTGGCGGCGTCGGCGAAGGAACTCTGTCAGCAGGTAGTCAGGGCTGCAGTGGCAGGCGCGGAGAGGAGCAGGGGGGCGACCAGGTTAGAGGCGCAGTGGTCGCTCCCTAGAAGCAGGCGAGGTCCCCTTAAGAGGGGAGCAGGGAGGGCGGGTCCGTGGGAGGCGGGAAGGGGTTAACCAATCGTGTGGCGGGGGCGGGCCGCAGGCAGGAGGCGCGGGAACGGGACCGGCAGAGCGGGTGGCCCAGCGGCGGCTGGGGCGCTGCTGGCGGCGTCGGCGAAGGAACTCTGTCAGCAGGTAGTCAGGGCTGCAGTGGCAGGCGCGGAGAGGAGCAGGGGGGCGACCAGGCCAGAGGCGCAGTGGTCGCGATCTTGTTGTGGAAGTAGGAGGCGAGGGAGTTGCAGAGGTCTTGCGATGGGGTGATGTCGTTGTTGCCAGCGTTGGGGTTGGAGAGCTCTTTCACGATGTTGAAGAGTTCCTTGCAGTTGTGTGCGTTGTTGTCCAGCCGGTCCTTGAATGCAGTTTTCTTGGTGGCGCGGATCAGTTGGTGGTGTTTCCGATTGGCAAGCTTGAGGGTGGTCATGTTGTCCGGTGTTGGTTCCCTTCTCCAGGCTTTCTCGAGGGCTCGGCAGTTCTTCTTGGAGCTCTTGAGTTCGTCGGTGAACCATGGGGCCTTCTTGCTGCCGGGTCTGCTGGGCGGGGTCCTCAGTGGGGCGAGTTCGTCCGCGCTGTTGCTGATCCACTTCGTGAGGTTGTCGGCGGCCTGGCTGGGGTTCGCTGAGCTGGCGGGAGGGTGCTGGCTCAGGGAAGCGGCGAGCTGGTCGGCTGTGATCTTGTTCCAGCTTCTTCGAGCAACCTGTTGCTGGTGGTGGTGGATCGTCGTTCTTTTGAAGGTGAAGTGGACGCAGCTGTGGTCCGTCCAGTGGAGTCCGGTGGCGTGGCTGAAGACGATGTCTTTGCAGGATGAGAAGACTGTGTCGAGTGTGTGTCCGGCGAGGTGGGTGGGGGTGGACACCAGCTGCTTGAGACCGAGGGTGGCGAGGTTGTCGAGCAGGGTGATGGTGTTGCGGTCGTTGTTGTTCTCCAGGTGGAAGTTGATGTCCCCCAGGAGGATGTAGTCGGCGGAGGGGAGGGCATGCGGGCTGATGAAGTCGGCGATGTCCTCGCTGAATTGTGTGCGTGGTCCCGGGGGTCGGTAGATCAGGGTGCCTCTGAGGGTGGTTTTGGGGTCCGTGTGGATCTGGAAGTGCAGGTGTTCGGCGGTTGTCAGGGTGTCGTCGGTGTTGGTCTTGATGCGGATGGTGTCCCTGTAGATGATGGCGATGCCTCCTCCAGTGTGGTTGTCGCGGTCTCTTCGGGTGATCTTGTAGCCCTCTGGGATGGCAATGGCGATGTCGGGCGCTGAGGAGTCGTTCATCCAGGTTTCCGTGAGGAAGGCGACGTCAGGAGCTGTGGTGTCGAGGAGGTCCCAGAGTTCGATGGCGTGTCTGTGGACGGAGCGGGTGTTGAGGAGGATGCACTTCAGGTGGTTGCTGCTGTTGTTCGACTTGGTGGGTGCTGGTGTAGTGCAGGTCCGGATGCAGGTGAACTTGCAGGCGTGGCAGCAGAAGGGTCCGTGGGTTCGTCTCGGGGTGGCTCGGTAGCATCCCGGGATTCGGTCGGTGTTGAGTGCGTTGAGGGCGGCGGCGTCGTACGTCCGGCGGGTGGGCTGGGGGCTGGGGTCTGGGGTCCTGGCACTGGGCGCGGTCCAGGCGCGGACGGGCGCAGACGGGCTTACCTTTGGCGCACCTTCGGCGCTCAATCGGCGCTCCCGCTGCGCGCGTCCGCTGCGCGGTCGCTCCAGGGGTGTCATAAGTGAGGAGCCGGGAGGGCGGTTCAGCTGGGTGGCGGGAGCGGGGCGGCCAATGGGCAGAAGGGGGGGCGGAGCGCCAGAGGGCAGTGGCGGGAAGAAGGCGGCAAGAGCACCCCGGAGGGCTGCCGAGGCGGGGGAGAGGGAAACGGAGGGAAGGGTGACCAGGCGGCGGCGGGGGAGGCAACAGGCACACAGCAGGGGTACAGAAAAATAAAAAGGGGAAGCACCAGGCGACAGGCACACAGCAGGGGTACAGAAAAATAAAACGGGGAAGCAACAGGCGGCAGGGGAACCAGGCACGCAGTGGAAGGCAGGCAGGAAGCGGTAAGACGGAGGTAGCAGGAAGAGCGCAGCCGTCAGCAGGGCAGCCGGCAGAAGGGCAGCGTGCTGGCAGTAGCAGGCAGGAGCGTCGTAGGTGGGGCGACCTCGCCTGGGCAGACTCGAGCGGTCACTCCAGAAAACTACGCTGGGACTCCTTAAGTGAGGAGCCGGGAGGGCGGTTCAGCTGGGTGGCGGGAGCGGGGCGGCCAATGGGCAGTAGGGGGGGCGGAGCGCCAGAGGGCAGTGGCGGGAAGAAGGCGGCAAGAGCACCCCGGAGGGCAGCCGAGGCGGGGGAGAGGGAAACGGAGGGAAGGGTGACCAGGCGGCGGGCGGGGAAGGCAACAGGCGCACAGCAGGGGTACAGAAAAATAAAAAGGGGAAGCACCAGGCGACAGGCACACAGCAGGGGTACAGAAAAATAAAACGGGGAAGCAACAGGCGGCAGGGGAACCAGGCACGCAGTGGAAGGCAGGCAGGCAGCGGTAAGACGGAGGTAGCAGGAAGAGCGCAGCCGTCAGCAGGGCAGCCGGCAGAAGGGCAGCGTGCTGGCAGTAGCAGGCAGGAGCGTCGTAGGTGGGGCGACCTCGCCTGGGCAGGCTCGAGCGGTCACAATTTGAATTTAAACACCATGGAGGGGCTGGATGGATTGGGATTGTGCTGATTTTTCTGTGATTTTCGTTTTTTGGGGTGTTCATGGGGACAGGCAATGTGGGTGGGGGCCTTTTTGAGTGCTGCTACAGGCCCTGGCCATGTGCTGGGAGGGAGGGGCCCATTTTGAATGCAGGCAGTGTTGTTAGGCCTGCAACCATTTTGCCTAGTTTTCAACCTTTATGCCCAGGGGTAGTGAGTGTTGCAGGGGCTGGATGGCTTGGGATTGTGCTGATTTTTCTGTGATTTTCGTTTTTTTGGCCTGTTGTTGTGGCCTTTTCACCAGGGGTAGTGACTAGTGACAGTTGCATGGGCCTAGTCTTTCTGTGGGGTGTCTTGAATTTAAACATCATGGAGGGCATGGGATTGTGCTGATTTTTCTGTTTTTTTTCGATTTTTTTTGGGGTGTATAACTGAACTGATGTTCCTCTGTCTTCCATTGCTTTTAGGTGCACAAGACTCAAGAGAACCACCAGTGCCAGGAAGAAGTCCTGCAGCGGTGTGTGTGTGCAGCATAACGTCACGCGACGTCACGTCTGGCCACAGACAACTCTGCAACTCGTGCAACTACGGCCTGCTGTTCTGACCTGCTCTGAAGAAGATGGCCCCAAAAAAAGTTCTCCGTAGCTCCTCTAGCAAGAAAGTTGCCAGTAAGGAGCAGAAGAAGCAAGTTACCAAGGAGGCTGGTGTGCCGGCCGCCGCGTTTTTGGGAGTAAAAAAAAAGTACGCCTGCAGCAGCAGCGGGATCTGCTGGGGACCAAGCTGGGAGCAGCACCCCCACTCCATTGGGCTCAGTGCCTCCACCATCACCACCACGCCAACTTAAGTCCAAGCCCTTGAGTGCTGCAGAGGCAGTCAGTGTACTTCTTCAATCACCATCGACCAGTGATGTTGGCTCATCGCAAGAAAGTAGCAGCAATGTCCCTGAATCAACACAGGTTGTTGTAACTCATCTGACAAGTGTTGAACTACCACAGCCGCAACAACAACCACATGTGCAAGTAGTAGTACAAGCCCAAGTACATGTGGAAGGAGAGGCAGCGCAAGGAGATGCGCAAGCAGAGGTGCATGGAGGGTCACAAGTGCCCACAATAGTTGTTCCTCCCTAAGTAGGGGCACATCAGGAAATCAACAATCAAGCCGAGGTATCATTTGAGGAAGCCACTCCTCCTGATGATCATTCATTGTCTTCCACATCCCTAGCAAGGAAAAGATCAAGGTTTGTGTCTACATCTTCTTCAAGCCCACCTCCTTCTGATGATACGGATCCCAATTGGGAACCAGCACCACTGCCGTCTGAGAGTGAGGCAAACCATGATCTGGCAAAGGTACTTAAGCGTAAAAGGAAGGTCGTCGAAAAACTCATAGTTATGGAGTGTGATGAGGCTCAACAAGAAGTGGCGGATACTCCTGCTGATGAAGACTCTCACGACGACGACGCAGTCATCATAAAGGTCACTGCAGCCCCAGCGGGCATGCAGCAAAAAGATATTTTGACCCTAGCCCGAGAAGCTGCTGAGCGTGCTGATGTTGTTGACGAGGAGGCAATGGAAGAAACACCACAATCATTGGAGTTAACTAGTACACCAACACCTACCGCTTCCATATTTCGCCAGAAGGGACCTCCATCCACCTCGACCTCAATTAGTGGTGGTGAAAGTGCAAAACGTACTGAAGTTCGGCAATCCACATCCTCCACTTCATCTGGCATTAGCAGCAGGACCACCACCACCAGTATCGCCGCCTCCTCCGGCCCCCAAAGACATTTCAAGTCCGCAGTTTGGGACTTTTTTAGTGTTTGGCCAAAAAAGGAAAACTTTGCCATTTGTAGCATTTGTAAGTTGGCAGTTAGTCGTGCTAAGTTTGGTTCCAACCATGGTACCGGATGCCAGAGAGGTCATCTTGAAAGAAAGCACGCTGTCAAATGGTTTGCGCACCTACAGGCGATCAAGGAAGCCCGAATTGCACGTAATGCTGTTTCATCTGATGGTGACGAGGAGGAAGAAGACGTGTCAAACACTTCACTTACACCCAGTACCCCTGTCAGCAGCACACCCCATGTGAGCCACACTAAGAGTGTGGGAGAGAGTGAGACACCAATGCGAAAAAGTTCATCAGCGAGCGTAACTGGGTCGAAGATATCATCATCATCATCATCCTGTAAATGCTTGGTCCAGGGCAACATTAAAAAGATGCTGTTTATAGAAGCGCAATATGAACGCAACCACCCACTGACGCGTCTGTATAACACTAAGCTGGCTAAAATGCTAGCTCTGGACCTTCTCCCTTTTTCTTTTGTAGAAGGTGTTGGTTTTCTAGAATTAGTGGCAGCGCTCTGCCCTAAATGGAAGGTTCCTAGCCGGTTCTATTTTGCCAGAGTTGCGGTTCCAGCACTACATGAAGATGTGCTGGAGGTGATTGGGGCAGCTTTGCAGAAGAGTGCTGTTCACACTATACATCTGACAACAGACATGTGGACCAGTGGTGCAGGCGCTGATTACATATGCATCACTGCACACTGGGTCTCTTTTTCAGGGGTTAAAGCAAAGCTAAACGCAGGTGCTGACCCGGACCAAGTTTTTAAAGCTGCTCGGAAACATGCAACACTAGCCATGTTTGGTTTGGAGAAACGTCACACAGCACAAAACATTTTGGATGAGTTTAACACAAAGGTCCTTGACTGGCTGTCCCCAAAAAAACGCCAGATTGGTTATGTTTCCACGGATAATGGCTCCAATGTAGTTAAGGCCATGGAGCTGGGTCAGTATTTCAGAGTGACGTGTTTGGCGCACTGTATAAACCTGGTTGTCAAAAAATTCTTGAGTGAGAAAGACAGTCCAGCGTACGAGGTAGGGGACACCTGCCGAAAAATGTGCAACCATTTCAGCCATTCTTTTAAGGCCCGGAAGCATCTGAGGAGTCTGCTACATGAACGTCGTATGCCAGTGAAAGCACTCATCCAGGAGGTGGCAACACGTTGGAACTCAACCTTCTACATGCTTGAGCATCTGTATGAGCAGTATACCGTACTCGATCACTATTTCTTAAAACAGGGTACAGCTCAGAAGGAGGATGGGTGCGGCGCAATGGGACATAGTTAAAAGCCTGACACGCATGCTTCGTCCTTTTGAGGTCTTCACGCGTGCAGTCAGCAAGGAGGACTGTAATTTGGGAAAAGCTATCCCATTGTTGTACATGCTGGAGCACCAACTGAAGGAGGTGTCTTCTGTGTTTCAAAAAGATGAAAAAAACAAAGACCCTTTTGTTTTGGCGGAGAAATTATTAGAGCGCCTACAAGGTGATGAACGTCTTCAAATGATCCACTCACACCAGCATTACATTTGTGCTACTATTCTGGATCCAAGCTACAAAAAGGCGCTGGCAGGCCGAGCATTCTTTCCTTTTGCTGATGAAGATGTTACAAAGTACAAACGTTGGCTAGCCATGTCAGCCAAGAGGTTTGAAAGAGAACGGCAGAAAATTGATGGAAAAGGCAGTACATCAGCATCAGCATCAGCAGGCCACCCCCAGTCAAAACAATCCACTTCTGCACCTGTGGCTGTGGCACAAGTGACCTCTCAGCCGTTAAAGACACCAGCAACCGGATCATCTGCACCAGACACAACAGTAACATTGGATGCTGAAGAGGATTGGCTAAATCGGCTTGGGTTTGGTTCTCAAAAGGTCACAGCAAAAGCTAAGCAAAGTGGAGGAACCTTGGAGGACCTTGAGTCGATGATGCAGGACTATCTGAATGACTCAACAGAGGTCTATGTTAATGCTGAACCATTGGCGTATTGGCATGGGAAAAAAGAATTGTGGCCACAGCTCTCCAACACGGCTTTAAACTACTTGTCTTGCCCACTCGCAAGCGTGTCTTCTGAACGTGTTTTCAGTGCTGCTGGTGGCATTGTAACTCCCAAACGGAGCCGCCTCTCGCCCAAAAATGTGGAGAGGTTAACAATGATCAAGATGAATCAGCACCTCATACCACCAGATTACAAAGTACGAGAAAGCACGCCGCATGAAGACGAGGAGGACAGCAACGTAGATGAGGGAATTTGTTCTCTGTTCGGTGACACTGACCTCACCCTGCCTGAATTCGCAGAGTATGATGACGAACTCTTATTCTTATTCCCTGACACCGAGCCCTGAAAATGAGACAATGAATCAATAACTTTCTTTTTCGTCCTTATTCACTTTTATTCCTGTGTGTCTGTCTTTCTTTGTTGTGCACAGTTAATATAATTCAAACTTTAATCACCTAATCACAAAAACAAGCCCATCAGCAGAACTGTCTTCACTTGTTTGCTTATTGATTTGAAGGTGCCGCAGTCTGCATTCCTCAGGTTCACAAGTTCAGAAGAACATGCTCCTCTATCCTCCTCCTCCAGACTCCTATTTCCATCAAAGCAGAGGGCTGGATTACGCCCAATGAAGAAAGACTCAGCACTTGTGGGGGTGTTCTACTTCTTTGCGGGTGAGTTGACGGCTCTGGGGCCATTGCTGGGAAGCTCCAATACCGGATAAAAGTGGTTTGGACTAAATCGGAGGCGGAATTTTTTTTGTGTTTTTGCTGACTTGCTTGCCTTTGAGGTGCTCTTTGGGGGGGTTCCGGGTGTTTGTGGG
This sequence comes from Lissotriton vulgaris, assembly GCF_964263255.1. Taxonomy (NCBI): domain Eukaryota; kingdom Metazoa; phylum Chordata; class Amphibia; order Caudata; family Salamandridae; genus Lissotriton; species Lissotriton vulgaris. The sequence continues at coordinate 529,616,126 of NC_141694.1, forward strand.
TGAGTTTTGCGGTCTGGGAGCACGGCTGGGACAGTCTAATCTTGATTGCATTTGCTTTTCAGGAAATCTGTGGTGGAAAACTGGAGTTATGGCCTAGCTGCACAGCGCGTTTGGACCGTAGGCCGAGAAATATTGTAAGTATGAGATTTTGCTTTTGTGCTGTTTGGGGGTGTTGTGCTTTTTGGCGGGTGGGTTGGCGGGTCTTGGGGCATTCCTGGGAAAGTCTAATACCGGATAGAAGTGGTTGGGACAAAATGCACGCTGATTTTGTTTTTGCTATTTCTGACATTTTTCTCAATGTAGCGTTTTCGGGGGCCTGTTTGGGGGGCTTCCTGGTGTTTGTGGGTGGGTTTCGGGGTCTGGGAGCACTGCTGGCTATGGATACTTTAGTTTGCAAGAGGTTTGAAGCAAATCCATGGTGGCAGAGGGGAGTTAGGGCCTAGCTGCAGAGCGCGCGCGGAGTGATTTGGGAAATTGGCAAAAAAATGACTAAGTCCCCATTTTTGTACTTTTGCTCTTTGGCTGTTTGGGGGTCTTCTACTCGTTTTCCCCTGGGTTGACGGCTCTGGGGCCATTGCTGGGAAGCTCTAATACCGGATAAAAGTGGTTTGGACCAAATCGGAGGCGGAAATGTTTTTGTGTTTTTGCTGACTTGCTTGCCTTTGAGGTGCTCTTTGGGGGGGTTCCGGGTGTTTGTGGGTGAGTTTTGGGGTCTGGGAGCACTGCTGGGACAGTCTAATCTTGATTGCATTTGCTTTTCAGGAAATCCGTGGTGGAAAACTGGAGTTATGGCCTAGCTGCACAGCGCGTTTGGACCGAAGGCCGAGAAATATTGTAAGTATGAGATTTTGCTTTTGGGCTGTTTGGGGGTGTTGTGCTTTTTGGCGGGTGGGTTGGCGGGTCTTGGGGCATTCCTGGGAAAGTCTAGTACCGGATAGAAGTGGTTGGGACAAAATCCACGCTGATTTAGTTTTTGCTATTTCTGACATTTTGCTCAATGGAGCGTTTTCGGGGGCCTGTTTGGGGGGCTTCCTGGTGTTTGTGGGTCGGTTTCGGGGTCTGGGAGCACTGCTGGCTATGGATACTTTAGTTTGCAAGAGGTTTGAAGCAAATCCATTGTGGCAGAGGGGAGTTAGGGCCTAGCTGCATAGCGCGCGCTGAGTGATTTGGGAAATTGGCAAAAAAATGACTAAGTCCCCATTTTTGTACTTTTGCTCTTTGGCTGTTTGGGGGTCTTCTACTCATTTTCTCCTGGGTTGACGGCTCTGGGGCCATTGCTGGGAATCTCTAATACCGGATGATAGTGGTTTGGACCAAATCGGAGGCGGACATTTTTTGTGTGTTTTTGCTGACTTGCTTGCCTTTGATGTGCTCTTTGGGGGGGTTCCGGGTGTTTGTGGGTGAGTTTTGGGGTCTGGGAGCACTGCTGGGACAGTCTAATCTTGATTGCATTTGCTTTTCAGGAAATCCGTGGTAGAAAACTGGAGTTATGGCCTAGCTGCACAGCGCGTTTGGACCGAAGGCCGAGAAATATTGTAAGTATGAGATTTTGCTTTTGGGCTGTTTGGGGGTGTTGTGCTTTTTGGCGGGTGGGTTGGCGGGTCTTAGGGCATTCCTGGGAAGGTCTAATACCGGATAGAAGTGGTTGGGACAAAATCCACGCTGATTTTTTTTTGCTATTTCTGACATTTTGCTCAATGTAGCGTTTTCGGGGGACTGTTTGGGGGGCTTTCTGGTGTTTGTGGGTGGGTTTCGGGGTCTGGGAGCACTGCTGGCTATGGATACTTTAGTTTGCAAGAGGTTTGAAGCAAATCCATGGTGGCAGAGGGGAGTTAGGGCCTAGCTGCAGAGCGTGCACGGAGTGATTTGGGAAATTGGCAAAAAAATGACTAGGTCCCCATTTTTGTACTTTTGCTCTTTGGCTGTTTGGGGGTCTTCTACTCATTTTCTCCTGGGTTGACGGCTCTGGGGCCGTTGCTGGGAAGCGCTAATACCGGATAAAAGTGGTTTGGACCAAATCGGAGGCGGAATTTTTTGTGTGTTTTTGCTGACTTGCTTGCTTTTGAGGTGCTCTTTGGGGGGGTTCCGGGTATTTGTGGGTGAGTTTTGGGGTCTGGGAGCACTGCTGGGACAGTCTAATCTTGATTGCATTTGCTTTTCAGGAAATCCGTGGTGTAAAACTGGAGTTATGGCCTAGCTGCACAGCGCGTTTGGACCGAAGGCCAAGAAATATTGCAAGTATGAGATTTTGCTTTTGGGCTGTTTGGGGGTGTTGTGCTTTTTGGCGGGTGGGTTGGCGGGTCTTGGGGCATTCCTGGGAAGGTCTAATACCGGATAGAAGTGGTTGGGACAAAATCCATAAGGAAAAGCCTTTTGGCACTTTTTGTAACTTAGGGTTCGTTAGGGTTAGCCCTAACAGCAGGATTGCATGTGTTTTGGGGTGTTCTAGATTTTTGCAACTGAGTTCTGGGGTCTTAGAGCACTTGTGAGAATTTGTAATTTTGGTTGCAAGTCATTTGAAGAAAATCCATGGTGGGAAAGGGGGGATTTGGCATAGTTAAAGAAAGCCTCTGCCACTATTTTTAACTTAGGGCTTGTTAGGGTTAGCAGTATTTCTATTGCATGTGTTTGGGTGGGGGGGTTTTCGAGTCTTGGAGCGATGCTGGCTATGGATACTTTTGTTTGCTTGCAAGTGGTTTGAATACAATCCACAGTGGGTAAGGGGGTATTTGGGCCTACTTTTACTTTCGAAGTACGTTTTGTCACCAGTTTTCTGCTAGGCCTCGTTTTTTGAGATCTGATTGGGGTCTTCTACATTTTTGCAACTGGCTTTAGTAAGGGTCTGGGTGGAAGCACTGCTGGGAAGGTCTAATTTTGTTCTAAAACACAGTTTACAGTTCACCTAGCTTGAGGGGAAAGATCCGCTAAATTAATTTGCCCATACTTATTTATCCTTGAAAAGGTGACTCAGACAGAGTACGCACTTTCAAAAATGTTGTACTGTCTATTAGGAAAATCAAAGTGTCACTTTTTGCACTACACAGCGTACATACCTTATATTTATTTATCAGTGCTGTTTTTCGTTCAATAATTACAGGCCAGGTTTCAGTCTGTGCAATGGGGAAAAAAGGATGGAGTCAGGCTTCACATTAGCGAGCCGCAATTCAGCATCCGCCAGGCAGGCAGTGGACAGGGTGTCTTCTGGTCACCAACATTGATGGACGAAGCGTCAGCTGGAATGGAGGAGTGCCGCTAATAAGAGGAATTGCTTGCTGCATGCAACTTACTTACCAAATTCAACAGGACAACTACAACAATACAGATACAGTATCCATTCTTTTATTCAATGAGTGTGTGTGACTGCATTTCTTGGATCTCTCTCTGCTTCTAAATTGATCCCTACAGCCATTCTATAGGTTTTACTTCGGCTATTTTTGAAACCTAATTTAATGTAGCCCTGTACTGTCGCATTCTGTCATTCACGGTTGTCGAAAGTACTACTTACTTTTCTGTAACAATGCATTCAGTAGTGCATGCACTTCCTTTATGTCACATAAAAGATTTATGCTTAGCTTTGTACCCAAAAATGTCTTTATGTTCAATTATTGTTTGTCCATGCTGTGGTTTTTTTTTTTCTCTCAACAAAATCTACCCAAAAAGAAACCCCCATTCCCATCCATTTTACAAACCCTAACCCTCTTCCCCCGGGTTGTGTGGTTTTGCTTGATGTGTGACTAAATTACATCAATAATTCAACACACTTGCTGGGGAGGATAAGGTCATAGCAACAGGCTGGTGAAGGAATCCGACGATATATTCTAGCTTCAGTACTATTTCTTGTAGTAGTAGCCAATGTCAAAGAAATCCTACACAAGTACAAGTTATACTATCAATACTTTACCATTTGTTAGGCTACATGGTGGCACTGTTGTAGTCTAGTGTACTGTCACCTGCTATATTCTCTATCGTACTTTTGTAATGCTACAGTAAGGACAAACCAGGTTTCATTTTCTTTTTTTCCATAGCCATGCAACTGCCACTGTGTCACACCACTAGTACCACCTCAATGAGGAGGAAATTTCAGCCGCCCTGGATTGCAACCTTAATCGCCATTTCCCGTGGAGCCAGCCCTGGGCCTAGCCCTACTTTCAAACAGAAATTACAGGTAAGATAAGCGTTTGGTTGGAGGTAGAATAATGGAGTATTAGGAGAGACGAGAGATTGATGGTAGTACTACTAAAGTCCTAGGAAAATTCAGGAAAACAAAGTTACAGTTAAACCCCCACCCACCAAACTCAAAAGAAGTAAAAAACAGGTATGGTCAGAGAAAGTTTCAGAAAGTATATGTTTATAGCCCTAACAAAATAATCTCCCGCAAGACCCTCCCTAACCCCAACTATTGTCCTTCAAAAGTCCCCAAAAAACCCAACTCCCAATTCCCACCCCCAAAAGTCTCTAAAAAAGGGGCAAGGGACACTACGGCAGGGTGCTGTTGACTTTAGCAGCCAGGGCATCATGCTCCTTGCGGAGGGTGGCATGTTCGAAGCGGAGGCCCTCCACCAAGTTCTTATAGTTCAGGACCTCCTGCTCCAGGTAGGACAGTCTGAGGGATAAGCGGTGCCGGCGTGCCTTGCAAATCCTGTGGGGGCAGCTGCTGTCTTTGCTGCTCGGCGGTGGCGTTTGGCTTTGGTAGCCCGGCTCCGTACCGCTGGAGCACTGCGCTGGCTGGCAGCCCGCACGGAGGAGGATGCAGCTGTCCCAGTGGACGTTGTTGTTGTACCAGACTGCGTCTCCTCCTCCTCTAGGGCCACCAGCCGCCGATATTCAGCGACAATGGCATCCAGCCTCCGTTTCCGGGCCATTCGAGCCAGCTCCCTCCTCCTTGATGGTCTCTTGGATTTGGAAGGAGCAACTATATGAAGAAAGAAAGACATAGTCTGTAACCAATGCTCCTTAAGATTAACACAAAATGATTGAACAGAAAGTTGTCACAGTACAAGTAGCAAATTGAAAGCACAGTACATAACTATTGAGGACAGTATCTATGTAACCTCTGACTTCTTCATCCTTGCTCTAACATTAGTGGGAGTTTAAGGAACAAATTCTACGAGCACTATGGACTTCCATTACAGTCGACTATGACAGTACACCAGTCTTATTCTTCTTCGTCTCTCTTGTTTAGGAAAATTGGTACGTTATCTTATGCAAGCCGGCATAATGCCAGCGCAGTGAACTTGCACCTGAGAAAAACAGACGCACACCATGGTGAGTGAGACAGACTTGCGTTACTGTACCGGTCCAGTACATGCAGGTGGTGAAGCTCTTACTTTTCTATTACGGGTGGCACTGAGAATACTCTGTTAAAAGGGCTACTGCTTAATTAATTTAGCTTTCACCCTACAGTGCAAATGAGTATTAGAAAAGGAAAATGAAGAAGCTAAATAATCTGATTATCTATCACTTCACATGGGATGTATTTGATGACATATGGGATGACTTTAGGTGCTTTGCTTATTATTGAGTGAACAGTGATACACCCACACATGAATGACGTACTACTACTAAACTAAAGTTATTAAGAGAGGTAGGGAGTGTCCACCGTAATAACCGGATATATGCTGTGCTTGCAGTTGCAAATACAAACTACTGCTACTATTCATGGTAGTATTTGGACAAAATTACAACTTCTTTTCCTTGCCTTTCCTATACTGGAACGGACGTGCGGGTGCGGTGTTACATGCTCTTCAAAGTAACACTTAGTTCATCCAGTGACCGTCTACTCTCTCTAGATACACATATGCTATCTAAGAGTCAGATAGTACCATGAATGATCCAGGCATCCATCCATTCAAAGTATATGCACACATACAGTTTCTGTTTCACCCAGGCTGTTCTCCTTCCACCCATCCTTGCTTTATCATTCACCCAGCCATGCACCATACCATATTCTTTCCTTCCCAGCCACCTCGGAGACCAAGCAAACACATATCATTCTTCTTTGCCAGTCATCATTACATTTCTCGTCCTTCCACACTTACTTACACCATTCTTTCGCTTTTCGTTCATCCCATCAATCAAATTCATCTCAGATCTGATTGGGATTCTTCTCGCCAAAAACTTCACAGCTAAGTCGAAGTACATTTAGAGGACGCTACTACCTGGTTTATTTATAATACCCCCGTGCAGAAAGCACACTCTGCAGTCTTCAATCTCAATAAGTAAGGAATATATAGCTTACCTCTGCCCTCCACCACCGTGTCATCCCCCACAGAATTGTCCGGCACATCCACCGCCTCCTCCCCAGAGTTGTCATCATCCAATGCCACCACCACCTCCGCGCTGGCCCCGCCTCCAGATGTTCCACCTACAAAGTACATTTAATAATGTTAGAATACACCACTCACTACTATATAATATTTGGTCTAGGAGGAAGAAAGAAATGTGAAAAAAACAGTATACAATTTAATAAATTTGTGACTGTCTACTCTAAAGTAAAAATGTCCCTTTTTCCAGGGAAGGCTGTTGTCTTGCTGCACTTTTTGACACAACTGTTGAATGCTTGCTTTTTATTTTTAACACGCACCACTTTTTCCCCTAACAGACAGAAGCTTGACTTCTCAGAACACGAGCAGGATCAAGTTCAAACTAGGTGAGAGCTTGGCTCGACCACAAGAAATGTGTCCAATTAATCGTCAGCACTAAGCACTTTTCCATTTTCAGTTAAACGTTTACTTTTATGACAAACTTGATTTTAATAAATGTGTTTACTTTTAATAAAGCTTTTAAACTTAAATAGACTCTGTTGTTTTTGGTCCTCCAGACTAGAGTGGATGAGCTAAAGGTTTTGCAATTTTTGCAAGCATGAGTCCGTGCCTCTGACATCATTGGGGAATAATCATCGGTGACTTTGGGAGCTAAATGACTCTGCCACACTATCTAGTCAGTAAGGAGATTGGGGGTTGAACTACAAAGTCTGTTATCACTGAGGTATGTGGAAAGTCTAACAGCACCAATTATAATTGATAAGCTAAGCAATGCATTATTTAGTGTCCATAGTTCTGTTTGTGCAGATTTGTCCCTGCAACAGTAGTAGAATGGATTGTCCTCCTATCCAAACCAAAAGTAAAGTAGTATCTTATTATTTCTTGGTGGTCATTCACCTTTTTATTGTTGGCCATTGTCAAAGCATAAACATTTAGAAGACTTGAAAAGACATTATGGACAATCCCAGAGGACTGCACTCAGTGCATAGAGCTATTGCTGACTAGAATGGGAGTCCAATGGAATTGCCAAATGTGCAATCTTAGTTAGCTACACAGACAGACTAATAAGAATAATCTAGTAATACCACACGGAGTCATAGTCGAGGCAGGATAAGAATTTAGATCCAGTCTACAAGAAGATCAAAGACGATTTAGAAAAAATCGAATGAGGATCGCTGGGAAAAAATAAGTACTCTATATTAAAATTAAAACTTATTGGGGCCAGCAAAGGAGCCCTCGCCTGCCCGATCCTGGCCTGCATCCTGAACAGCACCCTCCTCCTCCTCCTGTGTCCTCCTCTTGCCCCTGGGGGAAGCTGATGTACAACATGAAAGAAAGAAAAACAGAAAACATGGATGATATTTGTCAACCAAATCAAACATTTCAAAAGACCTAACAAAATATTTTGGCGAAATAGCAAATAGACAACTATTCCACGGGATATAATATTGACCAATCTCATGTGGTCTACTACGTTATTAGTATTGCTTGATTTGCGGACCGTCGAATTGGAAACTTCTTATGTAACTCACTAAACAAAGTACTAAAAAGGTTTGCCTAGGATTGGCAGGCAGCAGTCCGCAGCATGCGTAGTGACAGCCAAAGTCCATCGTGATTGCAGATCAGCGACAACACTAAAGTTTCCTACTACATTAACCAGTCATTAAAATACTCTAACTATGAATCCACCACCACTATTTCTTCTAATCGCCATGTGTACAAAGGAAGGACTGGACTTGAGTCTGTAGGGGCTGATTTAGAAGCCCCTTGCGGCTCTTTTGCTCCATTGTTGCGTGACTTTTGTGACGCAGCGGCAGCACAAAAGAGGCGCAATGGTGCGGCGTATATTAACAACGTGACGCATATGGGAGATGCATCACGTTGTAAAGCCCTGCGCCATTAGGGGGCGTTCCGGCGCAAGGGAGGGCGTTCCTGCGCAGGAACGCATCCTAAAAGTGGCTGAGGGAAATCTACAAGATTTCAATCACTTACTTTAACGACAATGATGCGTGACTCAAACCCTGCACCTGCTTGAAGCAGACGTACGGCTTGACGCAGCATTGGGGAGATAGGGCACCCCAGAGCATTGATGGAGCTGCGCCATCGTTGCGACGCAACTCCAGCAATGCGCCGCCCTTACGGCACAGATGCGTAACGCTTTGGTGACGTTTTGGGCCCATGGTGCGCCGCATTGTAAATACGGCGCACCATGGGTGATAGTGGCGTGGCGCACAATTACTGGCGCATCCCTGCTACTTTGCAGGGATGCGCCGGTAATTAAAAATCAGAACCTTAGTGTGTAGCATTACGCACTTCTTTAAACTACACTCATACATAATTTCACAGGCCAATGAAATGAACACAACATCGAAAACAAATAGGCATAGTAGCAACACTACTGAGAAGGAGAGCAGTGCACCTGAAATGCACAGAAGAATTTGAAATATAATTTACCTACAATGTAATGAGCAGCACTATTGCTCTTGGTAAAAAACAAAAATTTGCAACATAATAACACAGCAGGAGAAAACAGAGTAGTAAAGAAATAGCTACTACTACTCATCAAGCCCGGGGATCTCGAGGCCAAGCAGGTCGAGCAGATCTCGTTCACGGGTCAGGACATCCGTCCAGCGGTGGGGGGCCTGGTTGTAGGTGCGCCGGACCTGAGAGTGGTGGTACATGGCCCGGCACACCTTCTCCCACCGCTTCCGGCGCTCCCGCATCCCGTACCCGCCTCCGATCTTGCCGCCTGCCATTATGGTCCTGGGGAGGTGGCGCTGTACATAGAACACTAGTGCGGCCACCTCCTCCGTGCTAAAGATCTCCCGTGGCATCACTAGCTCCCCCCTCAATTGCCCGCACGGGAGCCGGGCACGGGGTGCGGGACCCTTCCCGTTCTCGGGATGCTTCCCGGCTCCCTTCACCATGGTCTGGGCGGAAAGGAATAAAGAAAATAGAATAATTGTCTACGTATATTTTCAAGAAGTCATTCTCTTTTTCAGTCAATGCATAGGTACGACTACAAGGAACCCGTTTCCCTGGTTCTAGATCAATTTGACAATCAAACTCCCGGTAAGGGGGGAGAGTTTCTGCCTTTTGTTCATCAAACACGTCAGCAAAGTCTTGATATACATTTGACATACCAGCAAGGGTAGTGGTGATTCCCTGACATTCAGACGATAAAGTGGGGGTTCAGGGCACAGACACATGACTCAATCAAAACTGAGAGGAGTACGTGGACAGAAAGGTGACAATTTGCTTACACCAGTCTATGGTGGGGTTATGTCTTACCAGCCATGGGATGCCTAGAATGATACCGTAACAGGGGGCATCTATTAAATCCAGCTGGCACTGTTCTTTATGCCCTGTGAGTGTTTCTATGACCATGGAGATAGTGCTATGTGAAAGGGGCCTAGAGGACTATGGGAAACCATCGACAGCAAAGACTTGTTCGATGGTGGTTTTTCTTGTTACAGGGATTCAATGAGTGCAAGCAAATTCCCAGTCACATAAGTTTCCTGTGGCCCTGGAATTGATCATGACTAGCACACTCTGGAGGTGAAAATTGGGACCAGTTAAGGATACATCCAAAGTGATATGGGTGGCAGCAATCTGGTTTGTGTTGGCCACAGTACGTTTCCGGAATTAAGGTGTTCTCTAATCTTTTTTAGGTTCCTTTGTGTAGTGTTTTACAGAATGACCACTTAGGCCACAATAAAGACAAACGTTGCCGTGCCCTCTTTTCTCTTTTTTGGCCTTGGAAGGGGGGGAACAGAGCCGATCTGCATGGGTTCTCCACTATCCATCATAGCATTTCTAAATATTCAGGAGTCAGTATGAGGCAAAGAAGGGAATAACCTATTTTCAGCACGCTTCTTCTCTCTTCTTCATTCTGCCAACCGGTGGTCTAATTGAAGAACCAGGTTTATGATAGCATCAGTCTCGGAGGCGGTCAACCACTTGAGCCAGCATGTCCTTAAGTTCATCATGCAATCTGCTATAGAATAATCATGCTTTTTTGTGTTCCGGCCAGTGGGCCTCTACAACCAGTCTGTTGAATTGGGCCACGTAAACAAGGATATCTCTATTCCCTTGACATAGATCTAGTAGTTTGTTGTCTACCGTCTGTGTGGAGGTTTGTCGGTCGAAAATGCACCTGAGATTCTGCTCAAAGCGCTCAAAGGAATACAAAACGTACCCAGATAGATACAAGATGAGAAAGGCTACTCTAGATTTGGGTGTTGGAAACAAAACTGGTCTACATAAACAAATGAATTTACATTGTGTGAGGAAAGCAAGCAATTTCTGGGGATCCCCTTGATAGCGCTCAGGCGGTACCAAAGGAACCGCTACCTGTTAACTTGCCTGTGAGTGAGAAGCACCAGTTACCCCAGCTGGAAGACAAGATCTAGAATCAGATCCCCCAAGATGTGCACGATCTAACATTTGGGACATCCTTATCAGATGTGACCACAAGGTTTGGTTCTCCACTCATGCCAACTCCACCTCCCATTGGAGATCCCTCAAGGTGTCATTTAGTGCAGATATGTCAAAAGAACTGGATGCCATGCTGCCTGAGCGAGACTATATATTAAATGGCTTTGCAGTCCATCAGGAATGAATCTGGGACCATGAACGGTGGAACGCGTTCTTCTCTCTGCTAGGCACACATAGGCAGCTGGACCCCAACAATCCCTGGAAACCATCCAACCACTGAACCAGAGACACCAGTGCTCATCCAATGATCTCAAGTGAAGGGGTTTTAGGAACAAACAATAAACTAAAATAACTAATTAAAAGAAAAAGATAAAATAACCAAAGAAACAAATGGTGCGCGTTCGTGCTGGTGGAGTAGCAAACTCTGGGTCAAGAACATTCTGGGATATTATCCTAATACTAGGAATGAGTAAGGAGACCAGCTCCTACAGCAGTTTTAAAAGAATCAAAAGAAACACAAATAAACAATGACTAGTCCTGCATAAACTTCTGCATTAGGTCAAGATCAATGGTACTTGTAGAGTAAGGTGACAAAATCAGAAAACACACTTATACCTTACTGTGCCAAAGAAAACCACAAACAAGCACACATTACTCACTTATATAAAGAGGTAAGCCTAATCTGCATTCTGCCGCTGAACTATATCCAAGGCTTGAGAGCGTTACCAAGACCTTCCTTCTACAGGGAATACAAAGACGTATCAACTGAACAAATAAGTACTTCAATATCTATACGTATCTATTATCTGTACAGAGAACAATGCAAGAAACACATGAATAACATGATAGATAAACAACAGTAGTTTGGCTTGGCATGATGAAATAGTCTTAACAGGAGCAGGAGGTAACTGTGACACACAGAAAACAAGGCAAGGAAACGGGCACAGAACAATAATAGAGAGGCACTCCTGGAGGATAATATCAGAACCTCACAAGAGACTAATCCTTTGACTTGTGTGACCACTTTTACATCTATCTCTAATGACATTAAGAGAATTGTCAAGAAACACTGGCAAATTCTCAATACAGGAGAGCTGACTCTGGAGATCCCCAGGTTTGCTTTTAAAAGGTCCAGTAATATAAAGGACGTTTTGGTTCACACCAGACCAAAACAAAGTATAGTCTGCAGACAGAACACACTTTGGCAACTCCCTCCAGTAAAGGGACACTACCCATGTGGTTCCTGTAGCGTCTGCCCCTTCACTAATGCTACCAAGTCCATCAACCTAACAGAGACATTCTCTTGGGAAATTCGTAGCCATACCAATTGTAACTCTTCCAATTGCATCTACCTTATTAGGTGCCCTTGTGAATTACAGTATGTGGGCATGACCACTAGATCGGTCAAGATTCGTATATCGGAACACCGCAGTAATATACGATGTAAAAAAACCAACACTAAAATGTGTCGACACTTTCTGGAACACAATCACACGGCCGACTCCATATGGTGGATCATCCTTGAAATCCCCAACAAAAGATCTAAACAGAACCTATTCCATAAGGAGCAACGGTGGATACATAGGCTATCCTCAGATAAGCAGGGACTCAACGAGGATATCCCATGGAGCAGTCTTTGATTCCATTGATGCACTATGTCCTAGGCATGATATACACAAACTCCCATGCCCTCCTGTATGCATCACATGTCCTTTCTGACTTTATCCATCGCTAAGTCTAAATCATTGCTTAATATACATTGAGCTCCATTGGGTTATACATGCTAATTAATCCATCATCATCTATAATCATAAGGGGTTCGTTTCCCCTTTCCAAGATGGCGCCCATATTAATGTTGGTCTAAATACGATACATGCGCCCGGTTTAATACCCAACATATGAGTTCTGACTACCACTGTAGTTATTTATCACAATTTTGACCCCCTCCGCCATCAGTGTGATTGTTTCTACATCGTTGATTTCGATGCAGCCCTGGTTAATTAACTGTGGACACGCTTGAATTTCACCTTCTAAGATGGCGACTATGTTAGCACCACTTATCACGTGACACACCACATACTCTGGTGACGCCCCAAACCATCGATAAAAAACAACAGTGTACCGGGAACCCGTTACTATCCGGATCCCGGTGGCGATGGGTAGGCATACTATCTAGGACCAAGGCTATGAGAAGTAAGTGAGCGGCGCGCGTGTTTTTTGATCGAACACTGGGAGCGCAGCAAGATTGTTTTAATCGCCCCAATACCAGGATCTTTGTGTACCTGCCCGGCGTTGCCGAAATTAGTGCAGGCGCAGGTTTACCGACAAACGCATGGGCACCACTGCCTCTGAATCTTCAACTTAGCTAGAGAAGGTATTGGGCTATATTGCAACATAACTCTTAACAAACGGATGTGTCTTTAACACTACCAGCGACGGTGGCACATGCAGGCATAACTAAGTATGTGAACGCTGCACTTTGGACGCATTTACTTACATCCCTCAACCATAGCTAAACACTAGTATGAATATGGCTAAAACAACATTGAGGCCTCTACATTAGAATATGCATTTACTAATACAGCTGCATATTAATGAAAGGCAGGATGACTGTATAAGAGTGTCCCCATAATGGTATATCCAATAACATGAGTGTGAAATATTAAACACAAAGAGAAACCATTTCCAATTCTAGAACAATGAGTCACTGAGGCATTTGAGGATTCTTGATAATAGTGGAATTACGTGCCTTTGTCTTCCCTATAGCCATTAAACCCCTATTGGCTCTCTCCCTTGAAGTCACACCCACCGGGTACTGTTGACACCTGTACTCCTTGATCTGTAGGTGAGTACCTAAGGAACCCCAGTAGGTTGACTAAGTAGACGCTTTAAAGAAACTGCTGCTATCATGTTTGATTTTAATTTGGTTTTTTAGCTCAATTTCAATTTTAATTATGGCAAGAGGTGACTTGTGGTACACGTGAATTAAGTTGATACTAAATGGTCACTGCTCACAGAATGTCACAGCCACAGAGTCACTTCTCTTCACAAAACCACAGTTTGTTCACGGTCAAGAATGGGAAACTGTTGTCTTTGTACTTTGGTAACTCTTCCTTTTGTCTCCTCTAGGCAAGAGCAGTCATAACCAGGTAGTACAACAGTAAATATGATGTTTATAGGTTGACACTTTATTAGGTCTTTCCTTGTGATAGATGTATAATTATATTAGGTCCTGAAGAATCGCAGCGTATTTGCATAAGCGAGAAACATGTCGACCTCACAGAACGCTTTGTAGTCCTAGGTCGTGATACGGAACCTAACCTCTGGCGATCATAGGCTACTCACTGGTTTTACTTATAGTATGGGAACCACCAGAATAAATTGATCTCCGGTACCCCACACTATATTTTAACGCACCCACCTACACTATCCACCCTTTACCTGGCCCCTCACTTGCACTTCACCCACAGGCTGTTGGAAAAAAGATCTCCGATAAAGAGCCCCTCCTAGAGGTGAGCCCGTTGGACATTGCACCGCCTGTCCAACGAGGAGCAACGGCCGATGATGAAGCATGACACTTGCAAGAGTGTGTGAGGCCATTCATTCCAACTAATGGGATGCCCAGGGTAGCCCTCCACTGAGCATTACCCTCTCCTCAACCTCCTTCCCTCCTTGACTATATTACTCTTCACTAAGGAACAACTGAGTCCCCTTTTTGTCAGTCATTGTTATTTGGGGCTCTGACTCAGGTTGGACCTTCCATTCTATTTCTTTGGAATGGTAAATCGAGCCTCTGGATCAACATTTGATCCAATCCCTTGAACCCCTCCTTTGCTACATATCTTGCACGGCTAACCACCGTGGGGAACAAATTATTTGGTGGGTAAGTGTTCCTCTATCCCCCTCCTCTCTTTGAGTCCCTGACTAATATATCACGGACTGGGTTGATATACCTTTGAGTATTATCTCCTTTTTGATTTTTTTTTTTTTTTTTTTTTTTCTTTCATTTCACCAAATAACCCCTTACCATCCCAATATGGACGGACAGGGACTTAGTTTTGGTGATGATGATGCAGCAGCCATTCATAGGCTTCCGTCTATGCTAGGCATGGACCTAGAAATTGCAACAGGGAGCAACTCTACAGACTGGAAAGCACTCTCCGATATGAAAAGAGAGTGGGTCAGAATCACTCTGCATGGAGCACTAATGGCCGAATACTTTAAGGCAAAAATAGCACCTAACAGCCTCATTGTTAAGAACTTCCCCAGAATTTTCTGGGAGGACGGCCAATTCAAGATAGAATGGTCTCTCATTTCTTGGAAATTTACACACGATTTACTCATTCTTCTGGTAAACACAGCCAAACGTTTGGCTGATGAGCTCCTGACTAAAATCCAGGCAGCAGAAAGTGCCCTTAAAAATTCTGGACAGAACACCGGTTTCAAGACTAAGTTGGCAGAACTCAATAAAGAAATCACAGAACATAAAGATTTCTTAATGAAACAAAAAGTGGCAAAACTACAAAAGGATATTGAACGATTCTCAAAAGAGAAAGTCTATCCTTATCTCAAGGACGACTTTGTCCCTGCAGGGACAGGATATCTCTCCGACTCAAGTGCTACCTCTTCTAGGCGAGGTTCCAATAGCGATGACAACTCGAGTGGAGATGAGTGGCAACCTAGACCCCGCAGAGGTAATAGAGGAGGGAGACGGGCACAACCCTTTTATCAAATCCCCCCCTATCAAGGTCCTCCAATGTGGCAATTTCCACATTTTCAACATCCCATGACCCCCTTTGGACCCCCATACCCCCCTCAGTTTGCCCCACAAAGCTTGAACCAGCAGCCTTTTTTAGACAGAGGTTGGGGCAGAGGGCGCGGGCGCAGGCGAGGAAACGCTCTGGACAAAAGGGTCCAATGGGAGGACACACAAACCCTAGGGATGGAAACGAGGAGCAAGACAGGGAGGAAGTGAGTTTAGTTGTGAACTTATCGTCACGCCAACTTACAATACCAGAAGAAAAAGTCCTCCAGAAAGGATTGGGATTTGTACCCACCCCTACAATAGACAATTTTGAACTGACTTGCGAGATTCAGAAATTCTTCAGGAAAGTCAGACTAAGAGCTTTCTTCGATGGTAAAGCCGTTGAGACACGCTCAGACTCAGGTCTTCATAATCCATCAACTTTTACACCACATAGTGGAATGATACCCAACGAAGTCCTAACATATGAGCAGGCTGTGCTCAAGGACATTGGGGCCCTGAGACCATGTAAGAAATACCATAACCTGTCCAATATGGAGAAACAGATACTTAACTCTTTGGGCAATGACGAAACCATCACAATCAAACAGGCAGATAAAGGTGGAGCCACAGTCTTAATGGACACGAAAGACTATGAAATAGAATGCCTAAGACAACTCGGGGATAGACACTACTATACCCCTATCCCTACTGACCCCACTGTACGACTTAAAACCATCATCACAGGTTTGGTGGAATCTGCAGAGTGCCAAGAATGGATCACCAAAAAAGAGGCGGAATTTCTTGTGAAAAAGGATCCAAGAGTACCATATTTTTACACCCTCCCAAAAATTCATAAGGGGACAACACCGGTACCTGGACGCCCGATCGTATCAGGGATAGGCTCTATCTTGGAGCCTTTATCACAATTTTGTGATTACTTCCTGCAACCGCTAGTGAAGAGAATCCCTTCCTATGTTCAAGACACCAAAGATGTCTTACGCCTCCTTGACAATCTACAGGAGGGCATCCAGATTGACTTCCTCATTACCCTTGATGTGGAGGCCCTCTATACGAATATCCCACAGAGGGCCACACTCGGGGTAATAGAGAGGACTCTCAGTATGGAAACATGGACATCAGCCACACCACCTGCATTCATTATGGAATGTGCTGAACTTGCCCTGACTGAGAACTTCTTTGAGTTCAAAGGACAGTATTATCAACAGACCCAGGGCACGTCCATGGGCAGTACCTTTGCCCCTTCGGTGGCCTGCCTGTATATGGCAGATTTTGAGGAGCAATACATCAATGGACCAATGAACCCCTACCAGTCTAACATCATACTATGGAGGAGGTTTATTGATGACATCCTCATACTCTGGACAGGGACAACACGCCTGTACCTGGAGTTTTTTGCATGGTTGAACACCTTGAATAACTTCCTGACCTTCACAATCACTGCCTCAGACTCCAGGATAGCATTCCTGGACCTTACCATCAGATTGGAAAGGGGCAAGATCAGTACCACGATGTATCGGAAGCCCACGGACCGGAATAGTTTGTTACTCTTCTCTAGCCATCATCCACGAGCCTTGAGACTGAATCTTCCCTTTGGGCAATTTCTGCGGGTTAGGCGCAATTGCACCAACCTCACTGACTACAGGAATGAGTCTAGTATTCTGTCACGCAATTTGAAAGAAAGAGGTTACCCCACTAGGGAGATTTACAAGGCAAGGAAACGGGCACAGAACAATAATAGAGAGGCACTCCTGGAGGATAATATCAGAACCTCACAAGAGACTAATCCTTTGACTTGTGTGACCACTTTTACATCTATCTCTAATGACATTAAGAGAATTGTCAAGAAACACTGGCAAATTCTCAATACAGGAGAGCTGACTCTGGAGATCCCCAGGTTTGCTTTTAAAAGGTCCAGTAATATAAAGGACGTTTTGGTTCACACCAGACCAAAACAAAGTATAGTCCGCAGACAGAACACACTTTGGCAACTCCCTCCAGTAAAGGGACACTACCCATGTGGTTCCTGTAGCGTCTGCCCCTTCACTAATGCTACCAAGTCCATCAACCTAACAGAGACATTCTCTTGGGAAATTCGTAGCCATACCAATTGTAACTCTTCCAATTGCATCTACCTTATTAGGTGCCCTTGTGAATTACAGTATGTGGGCATGACCACTAGATCGGTCAAGATTCGTATATCGGAACACCGCAGTAATATACGATGTAAAAAAACCAACACTAAAATGTGTCGACACTTTCTGGAACACAATCACACGGCCGACTCCATATGGTGGATCATCCTTGAAATCCCCAACAACAGATCTAAACAGAACCTATTCCATAAGGAGCAACGGTGGATACATAGGCTATCCTCAGATAAGCAGGGACTCAACGAGGATATCCCATGGAGCAGTCTTTGATTCCATTGATGCACTATGTCCTAGGCATGATATACACAAACTCCCATGCCCTCCTGTATGCATCACATGTCCTTTCTGACTTTATCCATCGCTAAGTCTAAATCATTGCTTAATATACATTGAGCTCCATTGGGTTATACATGCTAATTAATCCATCATCATCTATAATCATAAGGGGTTCGTTTCCCTTTCCAAGATGGCGCCCATATTAATGTTGGTCTAAATACGATACATGCGCCCGGTTTAATACCCAACATATGAGTTCTGACTACCACTGTAGTTATTTATCACAATTTTGACCCCCTCCGCCATCAGTGTGATTGTTTCTACATCGTTGATTTCGATGCAGCCCTGGTTAATTAACTGTGGACACGCTTGAATTTCACCTTCTAAGATGGCGACTATGTTAGCACCACTTATCACGTGACACACCACATACTCTGGTGACGCCCCAAACCATCGATAAAAAACAACAGTGTACCGGGAACCCGTTACTATCCGGATCCCGGTGGCGATGGGTAGGCATACTATCTAGGACCAAGGCTATGAGAAGTAAGTGAGCGGCGCGCGTGTTTTTTGATCGAACACTGGGAGCGCAGCAAGATTGTTTTAATCGCCCCAATACCAGGATCTTTGTGTACCTGCCCGGCGTTGCCGAAATTAGTGCAGGCGCAGGTTTACCGACAAACGCATGGGCACCACTGCCTCTGAATCTTCAACTTAGCTAGAGAAGGTATTGGGCTATATTGCAACATAACTCTTAACAAACGGATGTGTCTTTAACACTACCAGCGACGGTGGCACATGCAGGCATAACTAAGTATGTGAACGCTGCACTTTGGACGCATTTACTTACATCCCTCAACCATAGCTAAACACTAGTATGAATATGGCTAAAACAACATTGAGGCCTCTACATTAGAATATGCATTTACTAATACAGCTGCATATTAATGAAAGGCAGGATGACTGTATAAGAGTGTCCCCATAATGGTATATCCAATAACATGAGTGTGAAATATTAAACACAAAGAGAAACCATTTCCAATTATAGAACAATGAGTCACTGAGGCATTTGAGGATTCTTGATAATAGTGGAATTACGTGCCTTTGTCTTCCCTATAGCCATTAAACCCCTATTGGCTCTCTCCCTTGAAGTCACACCCACCGGGTACTGTTGACACCTGTACTCCTTGATCTGTAGGTGAGTACCTAAGGAACCCCAGTAGGTTGACTAAGTAGACGCTTTAAAGAAACTGCTGCTATCATGTTTGATTTTAATTTGGTTTTTTAGCTCAATTTCAATTTTAATTATGGCAAGAGGTGACTTGTGGTACACGTGAATTAAGTTGATACTAAATGGTCACTGCTCACAGAATGTCACAGCCACAGAGTCACTTCTCTTCACAAAACCACAGTTTGTTCACGGTCAAGAATGGGAAACTGTTGTCTTTGTTCTTTGGTAACTCTTCCTTTTGTCTCCTCTAGGCAAGAGCAGTCATAACCAGGTAGTACAACAGTAAATATGATGTTTATAGGTTGACACTTTATTAGGTCTTTCCTTGTGATAGATGTATAATTATATTAGGTCCTGAAGAATCGCAGCGTATTTGCATAAGCGAGAAACATGTCGACCTCACAGAACGCTTTGTAGTCCTAGGTCGTGATACGGAACCTAACCTCTGGCGATCATAGGCTACTCACTGGTTTTACTTATAGTATGGGAACCACCAGAATAAATTGATCTCCGGTACCCCACACTATATTTTAACGCACCCACCTACACTATCCACCCTTTACCTGGCCCCTCACTTGCACTTCACCCACAGGCTGTTGGAAAAAAGATCTCCGATAAAGAGCCCCTCCTAGAGGTGAGCCCGTTGGACATTGCACCGCCTGTCCAACGAGGAGCAACGGCCGATGATGAAGCATGACACTTGCAAGAGTGTGTGAGGCCATTCATTCCAACTAATGGGATGCCCAGGGTAGCCCTCCACTGAGCACTACCCTCTCCTCAACCTCCTTCCCTCCTTGACTATATTACTCTTCACTAAGGAACAACTGAGTCCCCTTTTTGTCAGTCATTGTTATTTGGGGCTCTGACTCAGGTTGGACCTTCCATTCTATTTCTTTGGAATGGTAAATCGAGCCTCTGGATCAACATTTGATCCAATCCCTTGAACCCCTCCTTTGCTACATACACACAGAAAACAAAGTCAGGAAACCTCTGACATTGAAGTGCTCCGTGAGCTGTGTACAAAGTCTCCCCGGTAACTAGAAATCAGCCTGGAGCAAGAGGCATGTATAACCAATAAAGGATGAAGATGTATCTGTGATAAGCAGACGCGGGCATGGCCCAGGAATCTTCCGACCAGTACCCGCTGAGAAAAGCTGTCAAGCCGTGGAACCGCACAGTAGGGGAAACTCAATGTGAAGCATTGGAGGTGTGTTCGGGTTGGGCTTAAATGCCTCTGCCAATCCCCATGAGGTCGATGAGTCATGGAGCGGGCTCCCTAGCTATTGTGGGACGCTCTTAGCCTGTGACAGAAGAGCGCAGGACCAGCTGCTAAGGGCCTTCCCGGCCGAGCAAAGAGACGCTGCCCCAGCCGCCACAGGGCCAGTCTTCCTCGTCTTTTGCTGGTGCAGCATCCAGCTCCGGTGTGGGCTGAAAAGAGAAGATAAGGAAATCCTAACTTTACTACTAATAAATGCCTTTTGTGAATACCAAATGTCGTAAAGTTAGGGGTTTTCTCAGTCTAGTAGCAGTTAAGTTAGAAATCCTAACTTTACTACTACTAAATGCCTTTTGTGAATACCGAAAGTCATGAAGTTAGTATTTTTCTCAGTTTAGTAGTAGTAAAGTTAGGAATCCTAACTTTACTACTACTAAATACCTTTTGTGAATAACGTAAGTCATAAAGTTAGGATTTTGTCTCAGATTACTTTTGTAAATAGGGCCCACAGTGTTTTCTGATTTCCATTGGTTTCTTTCTTATCCTTCATGCAAATGGTAGATTCTTCCATTATATGATTTATTTCTATAACATTGTCTCCCCTGTATCATTTTGGTTTTGCACTGCAATTTTAGCTGATCCCATAATCTTGGGTCTGTCATGTTTCTCAAACTACACTTCAAGGCCAACTCTCTGAGTCTAGCAGTAAACTAGTCTATGGTTTCATGGCTCCTCTACAGCTGTGTATAGAATTTGCATCACTATGTTCCTAGATTTCCAGAAATGTATCTCTAGATGTTTCTTTCCTTCTTCATACACATCCGTGATTAAATCCTCAATGAGAGAGCCACCGATAAAAAAAGTGAATACCTGCTGGCCTAATTTATTAAACTTGTTTCCAGACGATCTGTAATCCAAATCATTCAGTGCCTTAATTTGTTTTCAAAAATGTTTATCCTTTTCTCCCACTTTAAGGCAGGAGGTCTTGGTTGTGCTTTGAAAATCTGGGAAGTCACTACTCAAGTCATGTTTTGTTACTCCATGGTGGTATTTTAGGAAACAGCTTGAAATATATGAAAAAGGAAATGGAGTAAATAAAATAATTGTCTCACAAATGAAATTGAAAGCACTAAAAAAATCAAAACACAGATGGAAATTGTGAGAGAGAAAACATCTGATGAAACGTTGTTAATGAGGACAGTGTGTATCTCCAGAAGGAGTTGTGTAAGCCACATTTGATTTCATGTATTGAATGTCTTCACATAAACATATTTTCTTGATTTGGGTATTCAAATGGCTTTCCATTAGTATTGCTGCAAAGAGAAGTATATAGGTTAAATAAGTATTTATTTCTGTTGATGGCCATTGAGAAGTCAGTAGGTGCATTTGTTGTGCAGTCCCTATATTGCCTATACAGGATCTGCACATTTGGATAACATAAACTGTGGTATTGGTGGCAGACTAACTCTGAGCACCCCCACCGAGTATGTTAGCCTGTTTGCATTAGTAAGCTCACAGTGCCACTATAATCTCCACTTAGCGGGGAGGGAATAGTTTCTGACAACCTTAGAACAACCCTGATCACCCAGGATCATGGAAACAATGTACTGCTTTTCGCTCAGTCACTCATACTCACTTATTCGGTCTCAGAGAGTTACAGTTGGGCGTGTTTACAATAAGAATCTATTGCACAGTTGTTCTTCTAATGTATAATATATGTGCTGCAACAACCGTTAGACAGTTGCAGAGGTATATGATCAGCAGTAAAGTGAATATAATAGGATAGTATAGTTCTACCATTTTGCAATGCCATCACCTGAAGCAAGAGAGTGTTGGACTCTGTCTTGGTCCAGATTGGACACCCAGCGAAGGGATGTTTAGACTACTGTCAGCTGGAGCATCTGCATGCAGGAGACTCAGCGTCTCTGGTCAGTGTGTCAGCCTGGACGTATTGGTTCCCTCTAACTAATACTAGGAAGAGGTGCTGTATTTATACGGAAAAGTATCTAGGGTTCGTTTGTTCCTTGTTTCTTCTGTTAGTCATTGTTAGGTTTGGGGATGACGTATGGGACGAACCTTGTACATAGATATTATGCAGGTGGATGTAGCCCCTGCCTGGTTTCCAAAAATGCTTATGAATATTCATTCACACTGTTCCAGTCTAAAGATGAAGTCATAAAACGTTATTATTCAGAGAAACCCTCCTTCTGCACCCAGGACTAGAACTGGGTAAAGGTTCAATCCTAAAAGGCTAGTTACTGTGTAGTGCAGGGGTAGTGATATAGGTGAAAGGGTATGGAGTTACCCAGGCCAGGGGTAGTAATATAGGTGAAAGGGTATGATGTTACCCAGGCCTTTATTTGGGTACCTATATGAACAAATAACACATTGTTTAGTCAGGCCAATTTGCAACACAGGCTTGCCGTGCATGTGTTAAGTACACCATTGCCCCTCAGACAGATGTATTAAATGGTTAAAACCTTGATGTATGTAGGTTTGGAAGTGCAGCAATGAGCTTTAATCACCTAGGGGATGGGTTTTAAATGAAAATGGTCCATTGAATTCTCCGGATGGCTCTGGATGGCACTGTAGATTACCATGTGGATTGCTGTTCTGTGTAGATTGGTCTATGGACTGGCAGGCAAACAAAACTCATTTCCAAATTAGTGCAATAAAGATTGTGCTCTCTCAACTTTTTAATGGATTTCTATTAATTTGCTGAACAGGTCACAGACCATACTGAAATCTCCATTGTTTGCCTTAAGGATACCAGACTCCATTAACTTGACCTCTGTGACATCAGGCTACCTAGTCACTAAGCAATGAGACCAGGGAATTTGATCTCGCTTGTGGCAAGATGATCTAAACAGAAGTCATATAACAGTGTCCTAGGTAGTGAAGTAAAAATGTGTAGCCTTCTTAGAAGGTTAGTGTAGGACTACTGCAGCGCCTGACTCAAAAATCTAATTTTTAGAGAAAATACAAAACATTATTTGTTAAAAAGTTTTAGATACAATTAAGAAGCAAATTAAATCTAAACCACACACATGTTTAGTTATAATGCAACATTTTGTTGTGTCAAATATTTACATGTCAAGACCTGCCCATGATATTTTCTCCTACCTTTTTCTTCTAAATGTAGCTATAATACCTTTGCTAGTTCATACAATTTTCATAATTGCTGATGCCCATTGTACACTTTTTCTCCTTAACCCCATCGGCGCTGCGCAATTTCTCCCACTGTGTGGGGGAATTATTTAGAGGGCGGGATTTCGATGGTCCCTGGCTGTTCTCAGCACACGCCTACCCCATCATTGGATGGCCGGGGGCCGTCCTGAGCACCAAAGAGGTTAATTTTTTACTGCTCAATCATACATACCCTATTAACAGCTTTTTATGGCAGAGTTCTTTGTTCACCGGAGTGTTATGTTTTCCAGTTTACTTTTCCTTTGGGTCTCTTCTGAAAGGTGTTCTGTATAGCACAACTATGTGTGGCGTTTTATGTTTTAGGAGTGTTCCATGCCATTTTCTGATATTGTGGCCTTTCTTTCATGTGATATGTAATGGTCCTGCATATGTCAAACATATGAGATTCACAAAACCATTTGCTTGCCACCACTCCATAAAATAATGTTAGCAAAACAACCCTTATTATACTGTCAGGGTGCAGGCACAAACTTGCCAAAATAGTTTGGCATTTTGCACTCAGACACAGACCAGCCTTTACTATTGTTTGAAAAATCAAGTGTTTCTCCTATTACTGATACAGGCAAGTACAGAGCAATATTTAACTTATTGATTGAAAATGTTTCGTGTGTTTCTTGTCTAGAAACACTATGTTAATTTAGTTACTTACACCAATGTTGTGTTGTGGTACACAGCTTAATCTTACTTTAAATATGCATGACCTGCCTGGGACTTAATTCACTGCATTCCTTCTGAACAGAGATTACTTTTACAGGATTTGCAAGATCATTCACTGAAGCCTTTCTGTCTCAATTAGATTAATATTGATTATGGAGCTATTATTGTAATAGGTCCACATCTGCTGAATATATGAAAAACTGTAGAAGATGGATATTAAGGCAAACACAGACTTTGTTGAACACTCAATGCAATTAGTATATCAGATTTGGAGCTTAAAATATATATTGTTGATGTGGACAAAAGTAGAGACAGAATTGTCAAACCTTTTGAAAAATAGATAAACATTTTTGCAATATTATTTTGGTTGTTATTTGCGTTTTTTCTACCCATTTTACAAAATAAAGTATAAATGCAATGCTATAAGCAAGGATGTATCAGCCATTTACTATTGAAAATAGAGATACAAAGACTTTGTGATTCAAATAATAAACCCCCAATGTACACTTTTAAACTGGTAAATGTTACAGTTTCTTCCTCAACTACATGTTCTGCCAATTTCCACCTTAGACTCTTTTTTCTTAAAACTTCAACCACTACACCCATTAAATGACAGTTCTCTGAAATACTACTCACCCCATAACTAAAAAACAAAAGGACTGATCAAATATCCAGACTGTCTATGTCTCCTGTACGCTTAATTCAAGGTCTAGGTAATTTTACTAAATCAACATGAATATAAACAATACAATTTCACAGTAAAATCCATCTTATTAAAGGGCAGACCACACACACTGAGGAATGTTTAAAAACAAATTGTGAATTACTTGAGTATACTAGTTAGCTTCAAAAGGTTGGAGAGGTTCAGACATTAAATTGAATGTAATTATTAGTTTAACTATTGTTTTTTGTTATTCCATTAAAAACTTTAAAAAAATATATTTTTATTGTCAAGAAGCAGTACAGTCATACAAAAAACAGGATAAAGAAAACAAAAAGATGGGAATTCTCCTAAAATATTTCACAATCATGACATTTCACAACAGGTCATGTCGGTCCTTGTCCTGAGATCGGAGCAATGCGTACTTGCGGGAGATTTCAACTTCCATATGGACGACCATAATGACCAAAATGCCATCAAACTGCTGGATATCGCATCTACCCTGGGTCTTTCCCCTTATCTTTCTGGTCCAACCCACGATAAAGGCCACACACTTGATCAGGTTTTTTCCACCATACCTATCATGAATGTGACACTTCTGCCAATTGTTTGGTCCGATCATTTTCTGGCCCATTTCGAAATACATTCTATCGCGGCCCCCCTTGCTAGCGCCACGAGACAGCAGGGCAGCAGCTATAGGACACTTCACCGGGTGACCTCAGATATGCTCATACATGCTCTGACTGATCACCCTGTGGTCTGCACTGGGGATCTGGAGAAAGATCTGGAGAGCTTGCAATCCTGGCTTCTTTCCAGACTAAATGAGTTTGCTCCCTTACAGCCACCCAGGTCCGCCGCTCGGCGGGTTTCTGCCCCCTGGTTCACGGAGGAACTAGCCCTTGCCCGTAGGCAATGTAAAGTGGTAGAGCGTGCCTGGAGAGCCCAGTATGAGCCCGAGGCCAAAAAACGATACAAAACAACGATGAAGTCATACCATGAACTTGTCCTTCAGAGCAAGAAACGGTATCTTGCCAATAGGATTGACGATGCTGCTAACTCCTGTAAGGAGATTTTCTCAATCGTGCGTGAATTCATTAGCCCCCGGTCCATCTCTACTCAGAGTGCTCCGGCAGAGATCTGGGCTAACACTATTGCCAATTTTTTTACCACCAAGATTAGGCAAATCCAGGTCTCTTTCTCGCAGAGAGACCCAGATGATGTGTCTGAGACGCCGATTGAGGCAGCGTCTCTGTCCCCCCCGGGCCCAGCTCTGCTCGATTTTCCTCCTCTCTCGGCTGCTACATCTTTAACCCTGATGAGGAATCTCAAGTCGGGCTCACCATTAGATCCTTGCCCGGCAAAATTTCTGGCAAAAGTGGCAGATGCCATAAACCCTATAGCCAACCCCATCCTTAATCTATCTTTGAGCGAAGGCTTTCTGCCTCAGACCTGGAAGCAAGCCATGGTCATCCCTCTGATCAAGAAACCCAATCTTGACCCAGAGGTACCCTCCAACTACAGACCAATTTCGCTCCTTCCAGCACTGACCAAGATCTTGGAAAAGCACGTGCACAGCGTGCTTTCCAATTTTTTGGAGTCTAATGATCTGCTCCATGAATCCCAATCGGGATTCCGTTCCAACTTAAGTACCGAGACGGCGCTCTTGGAAGTCTCGGAGATCATTAGAGAGGTGCTGGACACGGGAGGCAGGGTGTTGTTAGTCATGCTAGACCTGTCGGCGGCGTTTGACACCGTCCCCCATGAGGATCTCCTCACTAGGCTCCATGACATCGGGCTAGGGGGGACGGTGCTCAATTGGTTTTCTTCCTTTTTGGCCAACCGCCGCCAGACGGTCTGGGTCCCACCCGGATCCGCCGAGATGCCGCCATTGGGAGTCGGAGTGCCTCAGGGTTCTATCCTGAGCCCCACTCTTTTTAACATCTTGATGACCCCTCTGGCGACATTGGCGGAGTCCTATGGGGCCCGGATCGTCTCTTATGCTGACGACACTCAGCTCCTCTTCACCTGTCGCAAGGGTGAAGAGTTTGATGGCGAAGGGATCCGCGAGTGCCTTGGGGCTGTTTTCAGCTGGTTTTCACAAAACAGCCTCAAGTGCAACTCGGACAAGTCCGAAATACTATTCTTCGGATGCCCTTCTGAACCAGATTGGCGAGGATGGTGGCCTGCCGACATGTTCCCTCCCACACAATCCTCTAAGTGGGCCAAGAACCTGGGAGTCAAAATTGATAATGAGCTGTCGCTCAAATCCCAGATCTCTTCCCTTACAGGAACTTGTTTTGGGATCCTCAGAATGTTGCGCAAGTTTTTCCCCCTTCTTTCGCAGCAACATCGGAGGATCACTGTTCAGGCCCTCATAGGGTCCAGATTGGACTACGCTAATGCTCTATATCTGGGCCTGCCTGAATATCTCCTCCAACGTCTACAGATCACCCAGAACGCGGCTGCGCGTGCCATTTTTGGCCTTCATCGTCGCACTAGCGCCTCTAATCTTCTTGTATCCCTCCACTGGCTTCCGGTGCGGAAGAGGATACTGTTTAAGACCATGACTCTTGCCCATAAGGCCTTACATGGCACTGGTGCCAAGTATCTTCAGAGGAGGCTGGACTTCTATCGACCTGCACGATCCCTCAGGTCAGAAACCTTGGCCTTGGCTCGGGTACCACGCATTAAAAAGGCTCGGCTAGGCGGCCGGTCTTTCACCTTCCTTGCTCCTCAGCTATGGAACTCGCTACCGTTGTCTCTGCGAAACACCTCTAATCTGCTTGTCTTTAGGAAAGACTTGAAAACTTGGTTGTTTGCTGGATAATTTTCCCCTCCGGGTGCCCCTTTTCTGTTATTGTTATGTTTCTTGCCTTTTCATGGTCAGGAGCTCAAAGCGCCGGGACACTCCTTTGGAGTAGCCGTTGCGCTATAAAAGTCCCATTTTAACATTAACATTAACATTAACAATCATATATACGTATGACAATCAATAAACTATTAACATATAATTACGGCTCTTCTAAATAGCGCCATATGGACCTGTATTTTCGCAGAGCCTGCATACCCCTTGTTTTAGCAAGCACTTTTTCCCTCTCATTAGTTTCTTCAACAATTAGCCACCATTCCAACTTGGTGGGGGGTTTGGGAGAGTTCCAAGCTCTAGCTATCGCCAGCCAGGCAGCAACAAGCATAATTGCTAATATAGGCCTATTCCGACCACAATCTTCCTTGAATCCTAACATCTTTTCAGTTGCCGAAAACATAAAGAGCCAGATGTAGGAAAATCTAATTTACCGACTCATAAATACCGAATTTTACAGATTCGGTATTTATGAATCGGTAAATTAGAAGGAGGGAGGTGTAGGTAATTATTTTTGGGGAATTACCGAATCTGTAAGATTCGGTATTTACTGATTCGGTAAATACCGAATCGGTATTCCCCATTGATTCCTATGGGCTTTTGAGCCCATAGGAATCAATTGGAAATACCGATTCGTATTTACCGAATCTGTAAATACAGAATCCAGCAAGGGTGCAGGGCGTGTCACTTTGACACCCTCTAGCACCCTAAGTGCAGGCTTGTGTGCCATGTGGCACACATACATGCCCTAAGGGCAAGTCTGTGTGTCACATTGCACAGGTGTGCATGCACAGATGTGCATGCACACCTGAATTCGGTATTTTACCACCCAATAGGATTGGGTGGTAAAATACTGAGTCTTAAGGGCCTGTGGCACTCTGTGGAGTGCCACCTACATCTTGATTTACCGAATCGGTAAAAATACCGATTCGGTATTTTACAGAATCAGTAAATTTACCGACTCGGTAAATTTACCGATTCTGTAAAATAATGGCCCCTACATGTCAAAAGCCAAATACCGGTCAGAAACGGCCGAAATCGGCCGTTTCCGACCGGTATTAAGGCTCCTACATCTGGCCCAAAGTCACCCCCAAGTCTAAATTTGGTTACTGCTGATATCTTATCCCAAACAAGACTTAAGGTAGGGCACGTAACAAACATATGAATAATGCCAGCCGCATATAGCCCACAGTTGGGGCAGTTCTGGCGCCTCCCTCCATGAATCCCTCCCCATCCAGCCCCACCTTTAGACCATCTAATAATCCTCTCCGGGGTATAATAAAGAAAAGAAAGTATCTAGAATTGCTGCTGTCGTAAATTCACTGAGTGTACAGAATGGGCAATAGTATCAAAGGCTATCTTCATATTTCTATAGCAATACTTTCCCCCGGATCTCGCTCCATCTGGAATCTAATTTCTCACAGCCTTCTACTCTACCCTGCCAGAGATTTTGATACGCATTACTAATAATTACCCGCCCGTTCTAGGCATACAAACACTCAGAAATGCTCCAAACATCTAAGTTTCTAATAAAAATAATCCCTGACCTGTATGTATTTAAAAAATAACCGTTGAGGGATATAAAACATTAGCTGGAGATTCTCAAATGTCTTAAAACCATTACAGTCATATAGTTGCCGGAGAGAGTACACCCCGCAGCTAGCCCATTGATGGGCCATAACATCCTGAAACATTCCGGGCAGCATTGGAGTACCTTAAAAAGGAAGTTTGTACAAGAGATAAAGAAAATCTGGTTTTAAAGCCCTGCCAAATATGTGCACAGTCTCTAATAGTCTTAAACCGCACACGTTTAAAATATTTATTATTGTTAATTCCACATAAAAACATCTGGCTCTCTGCCCCAAGAACTAGCCAATGCCAGAAATCTGTTTGCTCGGGTTTCAGGATGCTACCTAATCGGCAAACAAAAGTGGCCCAAAAATAGAGTTTAAAGTCAGGGAGGTTTAAACAACCCTGATTATATGGGAGCTTCATCAAAACAATGGTGCGTGGCGATTTTTTATAGCGGCAGATGCAGCTGCATAGGACCTCATCCAACTGCCTAAAAAACACATTAGGAATTTGTAGCAGAATGACCTAAAAAGGTACAAGAACTTTGGAAGTATCTTCATTTTTATAACATTGCATATACCTAAAATACTTAATGGAAGCTTGTGCCACAGCTTCAGTCGTTTAGTAACAGTGGCTAATAGAGAATCATAATTTAACAAGTGTATGAGCTCGATCTTAGACAAAACTTGTATCCCCAAATATGTAGCCATCGGGCAGGTTCCTTCAACCGGGAATTCCGGCTGGAAATTAGGAAGAACTTGAGTTTTGTTACTATTTAGTTTATAGCCAGAAAAACATCCAAACCTCCTTGCTTCCCCATTAATGCTCTCTATAGCCTCCCTTGGCTCTTCGGAGAAAATAGCAATATTGTCGGCATATGCCGTGAGTTTCAGGGGGCGCTGTCCAATATTCAGCGGGCAAATCAAATTATTAACCAACAGTGCCCAAATAGATGGCTCTATATAAAGAGTAAAAAGAAGAGGGGAAAGAGGACAGCCCTATTTTGTACTGCAGCGGAAGGAAAAAGGAGTGGTTTGAACATTAGAATACTGTAATCTGGCCATAGGGTTGTGATACATAGCCCGAACCAGCTTCCGAAATTTCTCCTTAACCCCAAATGCGATGAGTGTTGCCCGGAGATATTCCCAGGCCACCTGGTCAAATGCTTCTTCTGCATCCAATAAGACCATGCCCAGGTTAGTTTTTAACTTCCCCGCAGCATCAAAAGCCGCTAGTGCGAATTAACATGGGCAGTGGTTTCTCTCCCATGACGAAACCCATGCTGCTGGGGAGAAAACCGGCTGGCTATGATTGGAGCCAACTGGGTGGCCAATATCTTAGCAAACTCCTTTGCAGCTGCATTTATTAGGGAGATTGGGTGGTACGATGCCCGTTCCTCTGGAGTGTTATTTTTTTTTTAGAAAAAAAATGATGTTGGCCATATTCCATGACTTTGGAACTCGCCCTGTTTACCCCAACTTGGGAGATTACATCTCGGAGCACCGGGGTCAGGAGGCTTTTGCAACTCTTGTAAAACTTTGCCTGGAGGGGAGTATCCCCAGCCACCTTCCCTGGTGAAAGCCCCGCAATCTCTTCCAAAACTTCTTACATTGCAATCTCCTGCTCTAGTAACAGTAAATCTTCTTCTGTCAGAGTTTGCAAATGCTCCCTTGTAAATAGCTCTGCATATCAGTCAAATCTTGTGCTGGATCTGGTGAATCAAATTGCTGATAAAAATGAAACTTGATCAGCAATCTCCTAGGGGCATCTGTATATAACACCACCCTTTCCTTAACCTTAGTTTTAAGGCAACTTTCCATGAGCTGAAGTGCTAAAACTTTCCCTATCCTGTCTTCATATTCATATTGTAAAACAAGTTGCTACCTTCTCTTTTAGCACCCTATGTATCACAGCCCCTGCTCCAAAAAGGAAGTATCCAGGGAATCTTGGTCTAACGTTCGTAGACGAATAGCCTTTGCATGCTTCAACTCACAAATGAAAAACCTTTGATAAGCATCCTTAGTTTGTCCCTCCCATTCTCTCTTTTGTTGCCGAACGAAACTGCTGAGTGACTACCCTAATAAATGCTTTCATAGCATCCCATACCACTCATAGTGGGGCAGACCATATATCATCTGTAAGATATTCTGAGATGTGTTTTAGAATAAAGACCAAATATTCTGAGTCTTTAACCAAATAATGTGGAAAGGTAAAAGAACGAGCTATTTTAGGAATGGGGTTTGCCAGGAAAGAAAATATCATGGGGTTGTGGTCAGATGTAATCCTAGGGCAGATCTCCATATCTGCCCCATCAAGATAGTATCTGAGACCCAGGCAATGTCGAAGCTAGAGTATTGCCGATGTGGCGTAGAATAGTACGTGTACCCCGGTATAAGTGGACATAAATAGCTCCATGCATCTTGCAGTGAGTGTAGTCGCTCTAATTCTAAAATAGAAACTCTCACCTTCATCATTCTTAGGGCAAGTGGCCGGCTAGTAGAGTCTGTAATATTGTTAATAACACAATTAAAATCTCCCATCAGAACAACCACACCCTGCCATCCCACTAATTCGAAACAAATATCGTCAAATATTGTTGGATCGTCAATATTAGGACCATATAATACACACAAAAAATCTCAAAGCATTAATCACGATTCGAGCAATAGCCCACCTCCCTCTTTGATCTCAATACCTTGTGAATTCAATTAAAATCATAAAATAATTTTAAAAAAATTCTATTTTTTATTATTAATGTTGTCATCCTGAATTTGAATTAAATAAGCTCAACAGGCAACACAACATTGTTGAGATATTAGAGTGATCTGTTCACCCCTTGGAGAAAAATGATTGGTACAACATGATGGACTATTTGAATAACGCTCCACCATTCCTGGCACATGAAGATATTGTAATAATGTGTCTGATGCAACACCAAGCCACTTCATCCAGACAAAGAAGACACTATTGTGCTCCTGTGGATGACAAATATCTATTAGTTATCTTTGAGGAAAACACATCCACAGGGCACAAGAGGACATTGTACAAGAAATGAAGAAGGGGCTGCGAAGGCTCTTTGACACTCTAGAAGGAGTCCAGAAATATTGGACCCAAAACAAAATCTTTGCAGAGTGCACTAAAGGTACATATGATACAATTTCTTAGAAACATAGAATTTATGACATTCTAGCAGGTATTGCAGAAACTATTTAAGAACAATATCAAATTCCAGACATCAAATCACAACTCAACAACATAGATCAAAGTCTATAAAACATGAATTAATTGATAATCAATTTTAACAAGGAATTTAAAGAATAATGAACTCCCTCAGTAATGTCACGAGTACCCTAAATCAGACCATTGTCTATTTTTTAGTGTTCCAATAGACTTATCTATGCCGGCACTAATGAGAATCTCCAAAAGAAACGTTAGAACATCCATAACTCATCCACAAGACTCATCTGGAACACTCCAAGCTACAGCCACTTTACCAGCCAGCTGAGAGATATGATGGGAGACCATCACTGACTACCTATCAATAAAAGAATTTTCTTCAAGCTCCTCATATGCACCTACAAAGCTCTCCACAACATAGGACCTGCATATCTGAACCACTGCCTCTCCTTCTATACCCCCACCAGACATATCCGGTCTGTCCAACTGGACCTTGTGACTATCCCATGGATCTGCATCCCGAAGATCCTACTCCTACCTCACTATGAAAACCTGGAACGCACTGCCTCTGCTACTCGGGCAATCACTATCACTCCCGCAATTCAGACAGGACCTCAAGACCTGGCTCATCGACTGAACCACAGATCCACCCGCATCCCCCCACTCAGCCCCTTGAGACCCTCACAGGTGAGTAGTCGCACTTCATGAGAAACCTGGTTGATTGATTGACTGTTGCCTCCGCATGCAATTGCAGTCTTCAGTAGATTCACTGATGTTGGGTAGGACATGCATCCTACCCAATCAATCTCTGTTATCTCCTCATCAGTGACTCTTACACCTGTGTTTGTCCCATCAAAACCATCAGGAAGCTTATGGAGGCATCAGAAGAGGATATGAATTTCCATTTGCAATATGAAAATGTAAACACAGTATAGTTGTTCTGTTCTGCATTCTCCTTGGATCTATGTTTATTTTGTGTCACCTTTTCTTTCAGCAAACACAAGGCCTCATTTATGAGGCTGTGCGTCACTTTTACGCCACCGGTGCGTCACTTTTTGTGACGCACCAGTGGCATAAAAAATGCACTTTGTTACGCCATATTTACAAAGTGACGCATCTAGGTAGATGCATCACTTTGTAAACCCCTGCGCCACATTATACCTGCGCCATTATACCGTTGCGTCAAAATCTTGCGCCTGCCTCACAGCAGGCGTAAGACTGACGCAGGCCCTTTCACATGGGGCTTGCCCAATGTGAAAGGACGCATTGCTGGAGTTGCGTCACTTTTGTGACACACTCCAGCATTGCGTCACTTTTGCGCTTACAGATAAAATACTGACGTATCTGTAACTCCTTGCGACATGATGCGTCATACATTAAATATGACGCATCAGGAATGTCGCAAGGAGTGTGCACTGAGAAGTGACGCATCGCGGCTTTCACGCAGCGATGCGTCATTTCTCATAAATGAGGCCCACAGTTCTTCAACCCCTCTCATGCTCATGACGGAGACGCTCCGTCATGAGCATCGGCTGAACTGTGCTCATGACGGAGCGGTTCCGTCATGGCCCTGCCGCCGCGCCTGCGCGGCGCGTTCTATTGAGCGGGCGGGGCCATGACGGAACCACTCCGTCATGAGCACAGCCCAACCGCTCGCCCCCCCCCCCCAGCGCTGTGGCCGAATTGCCGCCGCAGCGAAGGGGTTAAGAATGTTTTAAAAGTGTAAATTGTCAATGTTTTGTTCAAGCAAACGACTCTTCTTCTCTGTTGGGAGTTTTCGTTTTGTATATTTTAATTTGTGATCTTTTCAAAATGTTATAATAATTACTTAACTCTTACTTTATATTTATTACTTAACTCTTATTTGGTAAGCGTAAGCTTCCATTTATGTTCTGTAAATGGCACATCCTCAGATTTTTCAACTTATGTAGAAAAATACACTTGAAAAACTATTAAAAAATACTAAATGTAAATTTATTTTTGCTAAAATTAATTATATTGCAAATCATAATCTACTTAACAGTAAAAATATTGTCAGATGTAGTTAAAAAGAGGCCACCAATATACTCATATGTAGATGCTAAAACTTCACACACATTTCTGGACACTGAAAGACGAATATAAACAGATTTCACAAAAAAATGGTTTCACGTGTATTGTGTTTCATGCAAAATATCACCACAAAAACTGTTTATCCACTGACACTTACGTTCTTAAAGCTTTTCCCGTTAGTCATTCTGTTTTTCAACTTTTCCTCCAAGACAAAAATGAACCCCTGTTGTGCAGCTGGACTTATGACCTGGTACAAGAATGGAAACCTGACCACACATTGACAACATTAAAAGTACATTGACTTCAAATGGTTTCTGCTGCAATTGATACAGCCACACACCCACGTTGGGGATCCTTTTTTATCATGAGAATTGCACAAAAGTTGGGTCATAGGACTGTTATTCACACAGACTTCTAAACTGAAATATAAGTAAAATCCCTGTTTAAAAAACTAGCAAAGAATTCTGTATCACAAACATTATTGGGATACATTGGGATTCCTTGGGTGACTAGAATATAGAAAAGGCTTACAGCCTGATTCATCAACGGGCCGTTTTGCAAGCCCCTAATAGCGAATCATAGCGATTCGCTATTAAGGACTCGCAAAACGGTAATCATGTAGGAATCGCATAATAAAATGCGATTCCTACTGATTCCTTATTTGCGATTAGCAAATTGCTAATCGCAAATAAGGAATAACTCGCCATTCATTCCTATGGGCCAAAAGGCCCATAGGAATGAATGGGGAGTATTCTTTATTTGCGATTAGCAATTAGCTAATCGCAAATAAGATTGCGATTTGAAGGGTGCCAGGGGTGTCCACAGGACACCCTGTAGCACCCCTCAAATGAAATTTCACACAGGTGTTGCACACACACATGTCCAAAGGACATGTGTGTGTGTAACATGCAACTCAGAAAAATGCATTTAAATGTATTTTTCTGAGTTTTCGCAATTTACCGCGAGGTCTGACCTCGCGGTAAATTGCGGCAAGAAATTGCGAATTCGCAAATTTAAATTGGATGTTGAATTGCATTTAAGGAATCTCTAATAGAGATTCCTTAAATGTAATTCCTCGCACATTTGCGACATCGCAATTAGCGATTTTTGCATTTGGGATGCTGAATCCCAAATGCAAAAATCGCTCTCGCAAAGGGCCGGATTCTCAGAATCCGGCCCCTTGCGAGCGCAATTTTGGTTCATGAATCCGGCGGTTAGTTTAGTGTGTTATGCAAATGAATCAAGCAGCAACAATTGCCTGAAATAACTATGGGCACTACTTGTGCAATGTTTGCACAGTTTTATCACAATATTGGCTAAAATTGTCACCTTAATAAATCATGTTTATTAGAAAAAAAAACAGCTTAGTCACAAATGTATGTCCAAACACGTTTTCATTGTTTTGCAGGGACAAAACGCATTACGAGACAATTTCAATTAATTTACACCATATTGTCTGGTGCACTTAATACATTGTACACAAACAAAGAAATAAAGTACAATCTTCTTATTTCGTGTTCCACTCAATAGTGAGAAGCCTGATGCATTTCGGGACAAATCGTCTCTTCTTCAGGGGCCACTATAAAATAAACAGAAATAAACCACTAGATTACCACTTTATTATAGTAACCATTATTAATAACTACCAAGTTTAATGACACCCCCAGTAGAGTCCTAAACCATGGAGTATATATATATATATATATATATATGTCAGTGAGATTTCCTAAGCAGTAAAATAGGAATAAGGGATAGAAAGTATATATTGCCGCTGCAACTGTTTGCAGCTTTGATATATACATGGACTCCATCGGAGTTCCACTGGCAGTGGGAAACAAAGACACAACAATAGTAGCCATAAAAAGTCAAATGTGAACAAGTGACGTAGAAAACAAACCGAAAGTGTGTACTCGACCAGTGCTCGAAATTATAGACAAGTGAAGTTTGTGCTCAGGGTGAATAGTGAGTACCATAACCCATACAAACAGTGCTTGCTATGATGCTGAGAAAATAATGGTCATAGCCTAAAGAGTAAAAGGGTGGTAAGAAATTTCTTGTGTGTATGTTGAAACGAATGGCGGGACCAATATAAACTGCGTTTGGTACTTACTATCACGCAAAGACAACGTGGAAGAAAAGATGAGGGAACAGTAAGGATGTTACAATATCTAAGAGCACAACCGAAATATGTTAAAGCTTAGTTTGGAAAACCAATGTGATACACCATAAGTATAGAGTCATGCAATAAAGACCTGTAGATTAAACTGCTGCGCTTGGTGGAGTCTAAAAAGCGTGGAAAATAAGGTAGAGCATCAACACCACAGGATTACATAATGACAAAAAGAAAGTATGTTGCTAGAGGAATGAGCTTACCGAAAACGTGGAAATAATCCTCCTCTCAATACCGGCAGGTGAACAAATTGGAGAGGAAGCTGCCTACCAATCTTTGAAATATATACTATGTGGTAGCATTCATCAAACATTTACAATGTCCACTAGTTGTCTAATCATTCAATTCATGGATATTCCTTCATTCTATTGACTATGGGTTAAAAATGCTAATGATGTGAGAGCATCACCCAAAGAGTGCTGCATGATTTACCATATGATCCTCCTATCTACAAGTGATGAATTGCCTTTTGTGTTATTTGCAATTCATATAGTGCACAAGTGCCACAAGCTTTTATAGATTACAGGTGAACTTGTAAGCATGGTTATATAGGTGTTTGTTTGTAGCATGGCCTATGCGAGCAGTGATGAGTGCAGTGATCTGTGTGTTACTCTTCTCTCAAGCATCTGCCTTTTAACTACAATGCATATCTATTTTTAGGTGTAGCCTAGAGTCAGCGCGCCAGCGCTATTCTCGCAATGATCTGTTGTAGTTCAGTACGGGAGAGAAGGCCCGCCTACTCCCCCCCCATATTATTCAATGGCTTGTGTCTTTGTTCTTCCTAAATGCTGGCTTCTGATTCCTAATAGGCTTGTTAGTCACTCCTTGGTATGACCTAGTCGTCATTTGTATCCTCCCATGGTAATAAAATGTATGTAATGTATGTGGTCTTGTAAAGCGCACTGCTGCCCTGAGGCATCGTGGCACTGTAGACCGCTGGGGAACCCGTCCTGGCTATCCCTGTGAGATGGTCCCTACTGGGTATCTCCAAGGTGAAAGCAGGCAACCCCGGCGAATGTGGGGGGCCGTTGTAGCGATGAGGCAATCTAATGCCCAGACTTGCTGAGTGTGATCCCTGGTTAGAGTAGGCACCGAGGCGAGAATTATCGAGTCTGCTGACCCTGGTCCACGACCCTGCCCCGTCGGGAATTGAACCCTGGTCCCGGGCCGTTCTCTGCTTCTGGGTCTGCCGCCTATAACCAGTGAGCCACACCACTCCACTGGCCACTTTGCTTGGTTGTTACATGGTACGTGTACTATTTTCTCAATTAAAGTTTCTCCTACTTTAGGCACGACGTGCTTTGGTTACATTGAGCACGCCATGCGCGCTTTCACTTTGAAAGCAGCCAGGACAATGCAGCTGTTTGTTTGCAATGCCATAGGTTTCCCATTTAAATGCGAGACCTATATAGCATTGCAAATATTTTTTACATATTGGTCCCGCGCTGTTTCTTGTGCTCATTATTTCATTTTACAAGTACATACAGATGAGTTCACCTGGCTTGCTTAACTAATTATTAACAACCAATTGGATACTGGTACTCTGCAATTCAGTGGCACTGTGTGTTTTGCAAAGGTAAAATCCTGCAAGGAAGTAATGTGCATACATATTTCTTTACTTTAGGCAACTTCCTTTCGATATCCTTGAGGTATTGCATCGCAGGGATAGCTGAAGGGTGACTGCACCTGCAGCAAAGATCTGGGTGCGGCAGGCTTTCACCCTTCAGAGAAAGTTCAAAAGTGGAATTACGCCCTGAGCACGGGAGCATTAATATATTCTGGTGGCAACCCCCTCAATCACCCCCTCCCTCTCCCTCCTCCTCACATGCCATTGCATCAACAGGCTCTACCAAAAAAACGAACTATTTTTACTTTTTAATTTATACACATGGTTTGTTGACTGTAGTAAGACATTAACTCTTCTGCTTTCTCTTAAAATCCTCTTCGTTATCTGGAGTTATCTGGAGCCACTCATGGACTCTTCCCCACTACCTCAACGAGAGAGTCTCCTTCCACATACCCAAAAGGAACCTCCGCTCCGCCGACCTCGCCCTGGTAGAGATCCCCTGCATCTGCAGAAGCAGAGCAGGCAGAAGAGCCTTCTCCTACTGTCCAGCCAAGGGCTGGAACAAACTGCCCCTCAACATCAGACTCTCCCCCACTCTGTACACTTTCAGGAAGAACCTCAAGAACTGGCTTTTCGACTGACTGGACCTGCACTCCCCCTTACCCCCCCAGCGCCTTGAGACCCTCACGGGTGAGTCACATGCCTTATAAATCCCTGATTGATTTTGATTGATTGCCTGCCAATTATGATCATGCCTTCAGTATTACTTCATACCATTTTTAATCACAAGATGCCCAGCAGCTCCTGGTCCAACTCATCACTCGGAGCCCGCAGCTGGCTGTTACTCGAAAGTGCTGCTAGCATCCTCAGCTGCCTGACTTCATTAACCTGAGAGCCCCGTGCTGCTTCCTCTGCTCTGTTACTTAAAGAGACAGGGCACATTCATTTGGCTGAAAACTACAGTGGATAAGTGATGAAACATTAAACGATTGTAGGATTGGACCTCCACTGCAAACAAGGAGCACAAAACAAATGATAAAGGCAGGCTCCTACTCCAAACAGCTAAACTTTCTCCTCCATTTCTACCTGTTGTAATCGTAACATGCTGCCATCAATGGGGTGGAGAGCTTCTGACAACACTAGCATTCTTTTTCTTTTTTTGCAGTTTTATATAGCACAAACTCGACCCGAAGGTAATTGGAGCATTTTACATGGGCATCAGTTACGTTATGCAAGGATACGTTCAATTTTTGGTAGGCACTAAGTGATTTGCCCATAATCACAGAATGAGCCGACCCCAGACTTGATCCTGTTCCCCATGTCTAAAGTCAGCAGCTCTGGTCGTTAGGTCACATCCTGATGTCACCACTTGTATGTCAATTCTTGTTTCTGCCTCAAATGGATCTAAGTCACGAAAAGCACAGCGACGCGTGTTGATGTGCAGTGGTAAACCATTTGCCAATGTTTACTGGTGGCACCTTTCTGTTGCCTATTGCTGTGTTTGAGTGTCATAATGATACCACTGAGTTTAAACATTTGACTGCTTAATGTTAAAGTGTAAAAATGACAAAATTATGAGTAATACTATCATACAACGTGGTGCATTATGCCATATATTTTCTTTCCTTGCCGCATAATTTCGCTAACTGCTGCATAATATGTTCCTTTCTGGCATATATTTCCAGTGGTTCTGCATATGCCTCCTTTTCAGCCCGGTTCAACCCTCCCCTTCTATAGGAACTATGTTTTCCTCTGTTAGCCTTCCCTATATGCTAATACTTCTACCGCCTCCCAATTGTCTAGTGGATCGACACCTTCTATACACTTGTACTTCTACCTATACACTGGCCCCAGTCCTCCCCATAGCTCCTGCTCCCTTGA
This sequence comes from Lissotriton vulgaris, assembly GCF_964263255.1. NCBI lineage: Eukaryota > Metazoa > Chordata > Amphibia > Caudata > Salamandridae > Lissotriton > Lissotriton vulgaris. The sequence continues at coordinate 529,656,274 of NC_141694.1, forward strand.
CCGTTTTGTGCGGTTCTTATCCTTTGTTACATTTTTTAGGGCGAACTAGGCAGCATGTGTGCTGCTCTGCAAGGCATGCTGTACTTAGGTAGGGACTTGAAGCTCCGCCCATGTTTTTCATTGGCTTGTGTCATTATCAACTGTAAACTGTGGCTGTTCATTGGTTAGTACCGCCTTGTCTCATCTTGTAACCTCCCATGGCAACACCCCCTGTTATGTGTGTTGTTACTCTGCAGGCTTTAATTACAGTTTTGAGCACTATTTTCTATTTGCAGGCAGGACTTGCTCTCTCCTAATGCTTTATTTTATGTTTTTAGAGCAGCATTTGCAATGCAATTGGACTCACAGTTTCCGGAGTTTAAGCTATTGGCATAGTAAATGGCAATGCCTTTAAAAACAACACATAAATAAAATGCATTATCATTTACAACGCCAATAGCTCAAACTCTTGTGAATGCCAGCCCTATTGCTTTGCAAATGCTTGTTAAAACAGCCTAACTAAGCATTTCACTTTCTCTTTATGTCTCTGTCTCACTAAGAGTTCTGTCTAATAATCTGTGGGTTCAAGGTGAACCTCGCTTTCCCATGGTCATCTGCTTCGGCTCACTCGGCTCTGTCTTTTGGAAACTCTTGGGCAGGGCAAAAACCCAAATTCTATTTATGACATCACGTAAAGTCACTTTGCATGACTTTGAATGTCCTCATAGATAAGGAGTAAGGCAAGGCAGGGCAAATCGCTGTGGTGCCTTACACTGTGCTGAGGACGCTTTACAAGGTTGTTGCGGTGGGTGTTCCCACTCAACACCCATGGATTTCGATGCTTTCCCAGATTTACAAGACCTGTGCACCTGGGGATGCGCAAAAACCTTATGCCTCCTAAGGTGAGACGTAACAAGGAGAAACAACTTTATTTCTCCTCGTTTATTCCTCTTTCTATGTTCATAGGAAGAAGAATTGATTATTTCTGTGTAGGACGGTGTCCCTTTCTGCACTTAAACAATCCTGCCTACAGCAGAGGCACCCTTGCACTGAAATAGTACCAGGGTGGAGGGAAAGGACAGGAATGCACCCTATTGGATAAATACATAGCCTTCCTGCCCTTCAGGGGTGGCTCTAGGCTCATGGTGGCCCTGGGCAGGGAGCGTAGGTAGGGGGCCCCCGGAGGAATACAGGTGCGGAGGCCACTGAAGAGGGGGGGTCAGGGTATTTGGAAGTGGAACAGAGCTGGAGGACGCCAAATCCCTGCCAGGGGCCGCCACACAAATATGTTTCCAACCTCAGAGGATTATTATATTAAGGATATATATTGGCGTGGCGGCCCCTGGGGTTTGGCAGCCCTGTGCAGGTTCACAGCTTGCACAAGCCTAAGGCCGCCCCTGTGCCCTTTCACTTTGATGTAGGCCTTCTTATGTATTATTTTAGGACTCTATTGTAAGTTTCCCGATTCATGCCCTTATATAGGTATAAATCACCATATCCCAATATATAGGCATAGAAATTATAACCATATTTAGGCATAGCTCATGCAGTCCAAATACAGCAGGGCTACTTCCACTAGTTCCGAAAATCCACAACGATTTCTTGGAAAACTCAGCTTCAGCAGCCCGGGACTTCCCCTTGCTTGAATATTGATTTGTCCAAGAACTTATGGAGTTTTCAAAGAACTGAGACTCTTTGATGATGTTATTATGTCCAACCATACGTTAAACCCGGCACCTTCAAGGTATAAATATGCCCACACTTGCCCAAGCAAACACTCAGTGGTTTGGAGCAGTTTGACTATCTACTTGCCCGACGCGCCCTGCTACAGGAAGTGCCGAAGGAAGCCAACCCTCCAGCAGACGCACTGAGAGAGACGCTGTCTTTTCTCCTGCCGAGAAATCCAGCTCCAGTGTTTCCAAGCTACCCTTGCGGGTTGTTGGGAAATCGAGTCCCGAGACCGACGTTCTCCATTCTAAATGAAGGTATGGAGCTGATTAGACCCTTAGAGAAATCTTGAGCAGATTCTTGGCAAAAGAATACTACAATTATGCTACACCTCACTTACTTCCTCCCTTGTACTAAGCTTAGGTTAGGTACACCGGGGTAGGCGTATTTTAGAAGCACCAGTTGAGTACTTTTAGCCTCTGTTATTTATGTATGTATTTCTATATGGTTTAGGAACCATACAATACTCTTACAGTATTATTGTATGCTACTATTTATACCGTACACATTATATTTTACAAACAGTGTTAGGATTGCAGCACTTCATTTCTTATGCTTGAGAAAGAAGATTGTTCAATAAAACCTTTTATTGAAAACGCCTGTCTTTCTACTTTCTCTGCACCTCTAGTGAAACGAAGTATGCATGATTGACTGAGTGTAATATCTATCTATTGTTTCCACGACTCTGAAGATACTTTTTATCTTGGGGAAACAAAGTTGTCATGTTTATGCGTTGTCAGAGACTAATCAATTCTTGTGAATTCGAGAAAGTTTCTAGTAACCTCTGAGCTAGCTGGCACACACAATTAAGTCTAGTATATTCGATAGAGACCTAGTCGACCTCAGTCCTAAGTCTAATCTATAGGATATATTATTCCAATGTGCAAAGCCTATTGGGAATATACAGCCTGATTCATCAAGCATAATTGCGCTCGCAAAGGGCCAGATTTTGAGAATCTGGCCCTTTGCAAGTGCAATTTTTGCATTTGGGATTCATCATCCCAAAGGCAAAAGTCGCTATTTAGGAACTCGCAAATTTGCGAGGAATAGCATTTAAGGAATCTCTATTAGAGATTCCTTAAATGCTTTTCTGGACACATTTAAAAATTGTGAATTCGCAATTTTGGGCCGCTATTTACCGCGAGGTCAAACCTCGTGGTAAATAGCAAAAACTTAGAAAAATGCTTTTAAAAGCATTTTTCTAAGTTGCATGTTACACAGACACATGTCCTTTGGACATGTGTGTGTGTAACATCTGTGTAATTTAACATTTCAGGGGTGTTACAGGGTGTCCTTTGGACACCCCTGCACCCTTGAAATCGCAATCTCATTTGCGATTAGCTAATTGCTAATCGCAAATAAGGAATGACTCCCCATGCATTCCTATGGGCCTTTAGGCCCATAGGAATGAATGGGGAGTTATTCCTTATTTGCGATTAGCAATTAGCTAATCGCAAATAAGGAATCAGTAGGACTCGCAAAAAATATTGCGAATCATACATGAATCCCGTTTTGCGAGTCTGGAATAGCGATTCCTTATTTATCGCTAGTTCAGACTCGCAAAACTACTCAATGATGAATCTGGCCGTTAGGAACTACACTACAGGGCTGCACAGCAAGGTAACTTCTTGCCCTGTCCTTTGCTAAATCCCCATCAATGTGACCCCTATTGTCCACATTGTTTTGCCCTGAATCACAAAAACCAGTATGATGATACACTGGAAAAAGACAGAATTAATTTAATTGAGAAATGTCATGCTCTGTGAAATACTGGCTTGAGCTTGTAAATGATGGAATTTGTGCATTTGTGTAAATGTAAAATTAACTTCGATAATTAGGCCCTGCAAAATGGTCTAAAAGGAGTGAGTAAACTGAGCATTTTTTCCGTGCATAAAGAAGGCAGGGGCATATTACCAAGCAATAGCGATAATTATCGCTATTGCTTGGTTAGAGACAAAAAATTACCGCTGACCTGCGGCGATTTTTATCGCAAATAAACCTTGGTATTACCAAGGTTTATCGCAAATGCGATAAAAAAAGGCCGCAATGCATGAATATCGCTGAAAAGTCCGCGATTTTCATGCATTACCGAGCTAATGCTCTTAGCCATGTTATCCACCTCCCATTGGATAACATGGCTAAGAACTGCTCAGGGCAGGTGTTAGCTTTTGGAGATATTCGCGCTTAGCGCGAATATCTCCAAATGTTGGTAATAGGAGATAGCGATGTTAGCGACTGTTTCCAGTCACTAACATCTTGGCACGCCCACTTTGCATGTCATTAGTGATAAATATCACTGACATGCAAAGCGGGGCCCAAGATGGTCGCTATCTCCTACTATCTGTCGCAAACTGGTGTTAGCGACAGCTAGGTAATAGGGAGATAATTTTATCTCAGCTTTCTTGGCTTTTTAAGCCAAAAAAGCGGAGATAAACCGCCTTGATAATATGCCCCGCAATTCCTTCGATTGTTGATGATTTTAATGCATGTCACAGATGGGAATTTCCTTGCGAAAAACGTAAATTACATACTGTTTTTGCAAGATCATACGTTTTCACTGTCTGCTCACAAGTCACAGTTGCATTTCATAGATTTCCCATGTATTGTTCCCTGACTAGTCGTCACAAATCGAAAATACACAAGGTATGCACCCACACACAAAGAAGTCCTGCGAAATACTTTCATCTAACTTTTGTAAGTCGTGCTATGAACGTCTCTAGTACAGTCCGTGCATGTTGCTGCGGCAGACTGTTCCCTCGAAGTATTTTCTTCTTCTGTGTTTTCTACCTTGTGCACGACAAATATATTCGTTCGTTTTTAGTGTAAAGTAAACATAATTTGTAAAGTAATTGGACTAACAAAAATCTGGCAGTTCACTACTTTGAGCTCGCGTAGTAAAAAAAAATCGCACAGCCCTCGATCTTAGTGACACATCTTGGCTAAACGGCCACAGATAAATACGATTGGAAGTGCGAACAAAACAAAAACCTATTGACACGAATAATGCATTTTAAATGAAAGTGAACAAGACTGCCACCCAACCTAAAACTAGTAAAATTACATTTGAATGCAGAAACAATTTCAGCGTAAGCACCTCCACATTAAGTTCTATATACCGATGAGTATCCTAGAGAAAGCAGCGGCTTCAGGCCGCTTGACGTGGTTTCTTATTCATGTACAAGGACTTTAGAAGGAACAAAGAACTGTGCGAGCCCTCTGAACACTGCCCAGCAGAGAATGAGGCTTCAGAAAAGGCCCTCGGGACCTCCAAAGGATTTATTGAGGAGCCCGCGGAGTCGTGACTTAGCAGCTTGAACAAAATATACATACCGAGGCTGCCAGAGAACTCCCTTGTGGTGAGTACCATTGAACTGGATAATGGGGGGCATATAATGTACAGCGCTTGCAAAGGCAGAACCACAGTACGAAGTGCTGTATTTTAACAGTTATTATTAAGATAATCTCCAGGTGACCACCTCTTTCCATAAGTAATGAGGACATTCTACCTAGCCACTGTATTGTATACGCCTTCCACTGATATAATCCATTTATTTTTACACACAGGATCAACCGTGCCTTTCAGGACATCAACATTTAATGAGAGTTTAGCAACTTTCCTCACACGCAGTGGCGTAACAAAACTCGAGGGGCGCCCTCGGAAAAGTACATGGAGGGCCCCTCTTCCGGCTCACTCTGGAGCTCTCAGGCCAGCATATTTGCTGTGGGGGCCCCCTGGAGCTTGGGCCCTGCCCCCACACTGCAGGGTCTGAGGGGGCTTTTGTACGCCCCTGCTCACATGGGAAATTGCCTGCAAAGGATACTGGAGTTATAGCTTCCAAGAGCAGCACTGGAGAATATCACTATATTGTAAACTGTGGGTATTATGACTAGTTACAAATGTTATTCTGTATGCGCTTCTGTAGGAAAGTGCCTCTTTTGACATGGTTAAACCCCACGTTGTGCATGATTCCTGGTGCAATTTCAAAAAGTAAGTACACCAGGTTCCTGCTAACCTGAACCCCCATGCCAGATCTCTTTCCATAAAACTATACCACATTTGGAACAACCTCAGCCACTCTTGTAGATCCATAGTAAATGGCACCCCAGGTATCAAGGACATTTTTACTGAGGAGGGGCCACTGTGGCTGCAGCATGAATTGTGCCACCCTAGAGACACCTCCTCAAGGTCACACAAACTGCCAGTGCAGGATGCATGCCTTAGTGCAAAAAAATCCCAAAGGTTGACATGGTACATAGCTCTGTGTGCCATGCACTTAGACACTGCATGAGATATAGGCAAGTCACTCCTACTACAGGCCTTAAAGTGCGATGTTCGTGTGCACAGTGTCATATTGACTATCCGACATTGAAATTTAAGTGGGAAACCTTGGTCAGCCACAGTTGTGTTGTTAACACTAAGGCAGTATGCCCTATATTTGTAAACAGGGGGTGGGTGCAGTTCCTGAGAGTCCAGAGAGAGAGAAAGGAGGATTTTTTTCCTTGTGTTCCAGTATGACGGAAAATACTTCATCACGAGCAAGTGCCCTCACACACCCCGGAGGTGTCATGCTACAGCATTGAGTTTTACTTTCATGAAAAATGGCAAAGGCATGCATGAACAGTGTGCCACATTGGCCCTTACAGAAAGCTTCTTTTAATAAGAAGACAGACTTTTTCCCAAGACCCAAGGGACTTCAATGAGAAGTACCTTTGCTCCAAGTCTGGCCTGCCTTTACATGTTGTACTTCGAACGTAAACACATCTTCTGCACCAAGAATCCTTATCACACAAATATTTTGACGTGGTGTAAATACATTGATACTATCCTTGTCTTCTGGAAAGGAGACAGGGATGGGTGTGCCCCCTTTGTGAACTGGGTTAATCACCTAAACCCCTTCCTGCACTTCAAAGCCAGCATTTCTGAAACAGAGTTGCCCTTCTTAGATCATTTGACCTAACTGGAAGATGGGAAACTGCATATAAGAACTTTCACAAAACCTAAGGATAGTCACAGTCTTCTCAACCACCATCCTAGGGCCCTATAGGAGAATCTACAATTTGGGCAATGTTTGAGACAACGATGCAATTTTAGCGAGGTTTGTGACTTTAAGGAACAGGTCAGTGTTCTAGCAGGCTATCTGACAAATTGCCCATACCTGAACAAATGCAAAAACACAGCACAAAAGCATGCCCTATTAGAACCCCTTGACAGACCAAAGTTAGAGGTGCTCAACTGTTCACCACTTTCACTCCAGAATCAAACACCATACAAAAAAATCATTAAAAAACATCGGGAACATTTTACAAACAAGGTTTGCATACAAAAGGACAGCAAACCTGAAGGATTTATTTGTACACATGAAGCCTAGGAGATTGCCGGATCCTACACAGAAATCATTATGGAATTTACCCCCTGTTACGGGACATTACACATGTGGACATTGTAATGTGTGTGCCTCAAACTGAGGTTAAAAGACACAATGATGTGGATGCAAAAAAAGCATGCCAATTGTAACTCACATAATTGATTCTATATGATCACCTGCCCGAGTCAGTTGAGAAACACAGGAATGACAACACGAGCGCTCAAGGTTAGAATTACAGAGCACTTAAGTAATATTAGATGTAAAAAGTCAAATACAAAAATGACAACACATTGACTCACAGTTGGACACACGCCAGATGCAAAAAATGGACCGTCCTGGAAACAAATCCCCTCATGAGAAAATATGGCCTATTTAGTAAGGAAAATGAAACAAACACAAAGTTCCCTTCTCCTCCTACTATGAAAGCATGAGGATTCGATCCTCTAATTGGATTGGTTAACTTAGTTATAGTAAGGCCATACACTGTAGTACAATAAGACAAATTCTACCAGGTTGCTAAATTTACAGACAAAAATATAAAATCAAACATAGAATAATCAATTTCTAATCAAACATATGAATTCAAAGGAATGAATTATCAATATTTTATTCAAAAGATCATGTTTTATACAATTGATGTTGACAAAGCTAACAACACATTAAAATCATATACTCATCATATTTTTAAATAAAAGGAAAACAATATGTGCAATAAATACATGAAGAACAACTGCCAACGCGGCGTTTCGGTGCTAAGGTGGATCATGACCTTCTTCAGGACAATAGTTCAATATTTAAAAATCTGAATAGAATGTAAAAAACTTTATTTAGAAAAATAATTTTTTAAAACATTCCTTTGTTACATTATTCATGATTTATATTTAGCAACCTAGGAATAAGTCTACATGGAAGAAAAGTGTAGGCCAAAAATCCAATAGGATTAGACTCATAGATTTAAAACACAGAAAGATTACTCAAACATAATATTTGAATACACCGGGTCTCGTTCATATTTAATAGTAAACCCGTTACATACCTATTGAGTTATGTGGAAGCTCTTACATTTGCCTCCAATGAAGTTTTGGATGGGTTCCTCGTCTAGTTTTTACAGTCTCATAGGTGCCGGATAATAATATGAGGGAAGAGTATTCCATTAGGATCAGGCCCTCTGTATATTGTTTCATTTCAAATATAGAATGGCCTGAATAAACGTACCCCTATATTTTCTTTGGAGGGTCATAGTTTAGTTTTTGTCACCCTTCTATTTCTATGAATCCCTTCAAGGGTTAATGAGATACCAAGGGGTGTGTGCAAAAATATGCGATTTGAAATTATTAATATATATATATATATATATATATATATATATATATATATATATATATATATATATATATATTTTTTTTTTTATAATTTCAAATAGCATATTTTTGCACACACCCCTAGGTATATATATATATATATATATATATATATATATATATATATATATATATATATATATATATATATATTGCCCATACAGGGCATCACAACTTGTGCAAGGTAACAGGGTCAATAAAATAATAACTGTCCATTGAGCCCATCCAGGGCACAATTCTGTACATTAATGAATTAATTGTAAATATATTCAATTCTTCTTGTACATGGGCGAAGGAGAGTACATTACGAACTGTTGATGTAAAATATGTTTTTCTCACCCTTCTATTTCTATGAATCCCTTCAAGGGTTAATGAGATACCAAGGGGTGTGTGCAAAAATATGCGATTTGAAATTATTAATATATATATATATATATATATATATGTATATATATATATATATATATATATATATATATATATATATATATATATATATTTTTTTTAATAATTTCAAATAGCATATTTTTGCACACACCCCTAGGTATATATATATATATATGTTTTTTTTTTTTTTAATAATTTCAAATAGCATATTTTTGCACACACCCCTAGGTATATATATATATATATATATATAATTCAATGAAAAAACCATAGGTTATAGACCATATATAGTTAGGAATTCGCATTTACAAAACCTTATTTTACTCGCACAAAACCATTGAAATTCCATATATAGTTAGTTGCACTAACTATATATCGCGCACCCGCAATCCACTGCTGATGATGTCACATATTACATCATTCATGACATGGTCAGTGACATCACTGATGACATCACTGATGACATCTCAAATGACATCACTGATGACATCACTGATGACAACATCCAGTGACTGTATGTTTCTGTAAAGTTAAAATATGTCTTACATATTGAAGAATGAGTGGATGTATAAGTGTCTGGATGAAGGATTTAGTAGGTGCATGACTGACTGTATGAGTGAGTGATTAAATGTGTCTCACTGAGTGCATGGGTTAGTGACTAAACTGTCTTAATTTGTGCATCATTATGTCTGTTGTTCTGTAAACTGTTGCATGTGTTGATAAGTAGCTATATGAGTAACTATATGGGTTATTGATTGGTTGCCCAAGTATTTGTATGGGAGACTGAGTGTGTGTGTGGGTGGCTGGGAGGTGTATGACTCTGTGCATAGATGTGTGAGCAGTTGATTCACTAGATGTATGGTTTCAAAAGTGCATGTGGAAACAGCTGTATGGGCGGTTGACTGTGTGCATGAGTGTATTGGTGAGTGAATGGATATCTCAGTGCTACATGTCAAAGTAAGTACATATGTAAAACACAGTACATGTGAGAGTTGACATATATAAATAACTGTGCATAAGAGCCAGTGAATGTGTGAGTGGCTGTATGGATCATTGTGAACTTGTATCAGGGATTGTATAAGAGAGAAAATATGTGTTAGTATATGTTTGAATAAGTAAAGTTTGTATAACTGTATAGTTGAGGAAATGGAGGTGTGATTGATTCTTTGCATGACTGACTAGGTGTGTGAGTAACTCCATGGATGAGTGACAGTCTGTGAGTGTCTGTTTACACTGATTGTATCTAAGGTTATATTAGAGTCTGAAGAGGTTCATCGTATTATCACATGAATGATATCATCAGTGATGTGATCAGTAATGTCAAATGAGATGTCATCAGTGATGTCATCAGTGATGTCATTTGAGATGTCATCAGTGATGTCATTTGAGATGTCATCAGTGATGTCATCAGTGATGTCACTGACCATGTCATGAATGATGTAATATGTGACATCATCAGCAGTGGATTGCGGGTGCGCGATATATAGTTAGTGCAACTAACTATATATGGAATTTCAATGGTTTTGTGCGAGTAAAATAAGGTTTTGTAAATGCGAATTCCTAACTATATATGGTCTATAACCTATGGTTTTTTCATTGAATTTCAATGGTTTTTTAAATGCAAATTTCTAACTATATATGGTCTATAACCTATGGTTTTTTCAGTGAATTTCATTGGTTTTTTAAAAGCTAACATCTGTAGCTGTGAAATGTATTATTCTTTAAATCCCAAAATATATTTAGATATTTATTGATAATTTTTTTTTAATATTTTTTTTCTTCGCTTCTAGTTCGCGAACCGGGAAGCTTTCCGTTAGCTCATCTTGATGCCGCGATCTAGTCCGCGAACCGGTCAACGTTACGTTAGCGGAACAGTGACGCGTCGCGGAAGCGCGACGTATCACGTTATCGCGTAATGCGTCTAATGACGCGCCGCGTTAGCGCTCCCGGAAGTGCTCCGGACCGCGAACCGGAAGCGATCTGGGACGCGGCGCGCGCCGCGTAACGTAAGCGGAACAGGTCATGTGACTTGTTTATCAAACTTCTCATTGGTTCATTTCACTTTTGGTTTCCAAATGATGTATAACTAGGTCATGTGACCTAAAAATAACACTTTTCATTGGCTCAGAACTTTTGTTTTTCCCAAATCATGTAAACCCCTCCTTATTTCCTCACTCTGACTTTCATCTTGGTGAGAGAAAGACCATTTATCTGAAGATCCACAATGGCTTCCATTGTTGCTGCACCTGGTGCACCCCCACCACCACCTCCACCTCCTCATAAGAAGAGAGGACCACCTAGTCAAATTATGACTAACAGAGAGGAGGAAGATGAGGAAGAAGAAGAAGAGGAGAGAGAGGAACATCAATTTGTTGATGAGTTGCCCAGGGTTTCTAAACGAAAAACCAGTTTCATCTGGCAGTTTTTCTCCATCCCTCCTGGAACAAAAAAAGTGAATGCAAAATATGCCACCTGCCTCATCTGTGACTACAGATTGTCGAGAGGCACAGAAAAGAAGTACAGTATGGGGAACTATACAATGCACCGTCACATGAGCAGGTGGCATCCCATGAACTACAGCCGGGCTGAATTAAGGGATCTTGAAGACAATCCGACAGCAACTCCTGTGGCAAGATCTACATCCACATTGTCTTTGACGGGAAGAGAGGCACAAGAGACTGTGCCAAACATCCAACCTAACTTCCAGCACATGAAGTTATCTTGTATTTACTGTGGTGCTATGCTGTCATATGGCAACATGAGTGTCAACCTCATGAACATTGCATTTGAAAATCATAAATGCCCTAATGCACCCAAAAAGTAATTTTTTTTTTTTGCTCCAGTTGAGCCGTTTTGAAAGCCTGTTTTTTGTTGTCTCCCCTCCGTAAAAAACACAAAAAAAACATAAAACAGTTCTAAAAATACAAAAAAATCAAAAAATGTTCAAAAAATAAAAAAAAAATATAAAACAACAAAAACAAAAAAAAACAGTTCTTTTCAGAACTACCTCCCCTTTCAAACAAAATTGCTAGAATGTTTATCACTCTGGCAAGCTCTATTTCTTTTGGTTCGCTTCAAGTTCGCTGACCGGTTCGCGAACTTTAAGCGAACTAAAAAAATATTTTTTTAAAAAAAAGAAGAGTTAGTATAAGGGAAGTAAACAGAGAATAATGTAAAAAGAAAGACAGCTAGAGAGAGTAAATGAGAGATAGTGTCAATGACATCATCAGCAGTGCATTGCGGGTAAAAAGAGTGGAAAACATTTACCTTATAATGGTTGCAGATAAGATTTTCACTGAAATAAACCAAGGTAAAAAAACATGTGAAGGCCTACCAATGAAGTAAATCATTAAATGAAAACCAATACATTTCTGGAAATATGCACTACTAGTGCTTCATAAGATGTTTTGGGTCATATTTATAAGTTATTTGAGTATCTAGTATGCTATTTTACATTCTTCATGGTGCAAATTTATTGTAAATACGCTCCCACCTGCGGTTGGCAAATTTAGATTTTGATTATGGGAGTTAGATAGGCATGTTAATAATTTCCCAAAAATGGTATATAACCCCAAACAACCTTTGAAGCAAATGCTCTTAGCCATGTTATCCACCTCCCATTGGATAACATGGCTAAGAAGTGCTTGCAAATGTGATAAAAAAAGGCCGCAATGCATGAATATCGCAGAAAAATCAGCGATATTCATGCATTTTCCAACAAATGCTCTTAGCCATGTTATCCACTTCCTATTAAATAACATGGCTAAGAACTGCTCAGGGCCCCAGGAGGAACGCTTTCCATTTAAAAAGGGAAAAATAACTTCAAAGACACTAAAATGCCTTCTAAATATAACCCCAAACAACCTATGAAGCTCTAACAGTACATATCCTGAAATGTAATTCTTTTCAAAATTCGTTTTTAAACACAACATATAAATCAATTGTATACCTGCATTCATGAAGAAATGACTAAAAATGTCCTTGAGACACATGAAAGTGTTTTCTGGAATGCCCTAGCACCATTTTTGGGACACTATTAACATGGCTAGGTAACTCCCATAATGAAAATCTAAATTTGCCAAGCACAAGTGGGAGCGTATTTACAAGACACTTGCCCCATGAGGAACACTTTACATTTTGAAAGGTAAACATAATATCGCAGAAAAGTCAGCGATATTCATGCATTTTCCAGCAAATGCTCTTAGCCATGTTATCCACTTCCTATTAATTAACATGGCTAAGAACTACTCAGGGCCCCATGAGGGACGCTTTCCATTTAAAAAGGGGAAAATAACATCAAAGACACTAAAATGCCTTCTAAATATGACCCCAAACAACCTATGAAGCTCTAACAGTACATATCCTGAAATTTAATTCATTTCAAAATTCGTTTTTAAACACAGCATATAAATCAATTGTATACCTGCATTCAAGAGGAAATGACTGAAAATGTCCTTGAGACACATGAAAGTGTTTTCTGGAATGCCCTAGCACCTTTTTTGGGACACTATTAACATGGCTAGGTAACTCCCATAATCAAAATCTAAATTTGCCAAGCACAAGTGGGAGCGTATTTACAAGACACTTGCCCCATGAGGAACACTTTACATTTTGAAAGGTAAACATAATATCACAGAAAAGTCAGCGATATGCATGCACTTTCCAGCAAATGCTCTTAGCCATGTTATCCACTTCCTATTAAATAACATGGCTAAGAACTGCTCAGGGCCCCATGAGGAACGCTTTCCATTTAAAAAGGGAAAAATAACATCAAAGACACTAAAATGCCTTCTAAATATGACCCCAAACAACCTTATAAAGCTCTAACAGTACATATCCTAAAATTTAATTCATTTCAAAATTCGTTTTTAAACACAGCATATAAATCAATTGTATACCTGCAGTCATGAAGAAATGATTAAAAATGTCCTTGAGACACATGAAAGTGTTTTCTGGAATACCCTTGCACCATTTTTGGGACACTATTAACATGGCTAGGTAACTCCCATAATCAAAATCTAAATTTGCCAAGCACAAGTGGGAGCGTATTTACAAGACACTTGCCCCATGTGGAACACTTTACATTTTAAAAGGCGAACATAACATCTTAGACACTCAAATACCTTATAAATATGGCCCAAAACAACCTATGAAGCTCTAGCAGTACATGTCCAGAAATGTAATTGATTTCTTAAATCGTTTTTAAAAGCAACATATCTGTTTCAGCTTACATAACAGACCATGAAATGGGCTCCATGTATCACAATATCTTGTGTTACTGCATGCCAGAATGTTACACCAAATATGCAATTATATTTTCTCTATGAAACTAATTCTATTAGTATATCACTAGAGACAAAACCACATTTTAAAAACACAGCTTTCTTCATCATTTTCTCCTTAAATCATACTATTCTCTATCTAACTTAAATAAATCTTTTCTCACCTTAGCAAATATTTTTTGAGTTTTGAAAACAGTCTCAGAAATACACCAAATTGTCTTCAGCAGAAGAAAAAGGATGCACTCCAAAGGCTGCAGCTATTGAAAGCACAGAAATACAGATATTCTTTTCACATATCTCTCATATTAGCCAATCATACCTCTTCCCTCACTTTTTTCAAATCAAAACCCTTCCCCCCTCTGCCCTGTCTGCCTTGTTTCCATAGCAACCACCTCCTGGAAGACCTCTCATGTTTGCAAATTCACACAACAATGTTTCAATTGAACTCTGAACTCTCAGTGCACCTGCGTATCCAGTGCAATCTTTCATTAAATGTTTCTTCCTTGACCATTCAAATTACATCTTTCAAAGAACACATCCATGCACCCTAACTTTCTGTTTTCAGAAATGGAAATGCACCAATCACTGCTAATGATTCATTAGCATTGGAAATCCACAGTTTTTTTTCTTTACAAACTCCTACTGTTTCAACTGCCCTTTCATTACCACACTTCATCTGACTGCAGCACAACCTTCACCCATCATGTTTAACGTCTGGATTGTTGGACACAGTTACATCCACTGGGCTCAAAGGTATGCTGAGAGCAGAAATTTACACAACCTCAATTTACAGGATGTGGAAATTAAGTGGTTGGGCCAAAGAGGATTAAAATGTCACCAATTGATACCATTGGTGAAAACCTTTATGCATTTGCCAAAACCTGACCTGTTAATAGTGCACTGTGGAGGTAATGATTTGGGCACTTTGACAGGGGTAGGTCTGGAAATGCTTTTAAAGGACACCTTTGAGCAATTAATGGCACTTTTTCCTCAAACTGCCTTGGTATATTCCAATATATGCCAAAGACAGAAATGGAGGTGGTCCAACCAATTTTGTCCACAAATTGAGAAAGCGAGGAAGCATGTAAACAAATCTGTTTCAGCTTACATGAGAGACCATGGAATGGGCTCTCTGTACAACAATAACTTGCGTTACTACATGCAAGATATCTACAGAGGAGATGGAGTTCACTTCTCAGATGAGGGCAACAGAATTTTCATTCTGAATTTAAGACTGTGCATTGGTACCTACTTATAAGTACCTAAATGTACCATAAACCCAAAAGCTCTTCTCAGAGCTACCCTACATCTGATCACTCACAATTATTAATTTTCTCTAACTTTTTTCACTAATTTTCCACAAAATTCGCTCCCGGAGTGCTACCCGGTTCGCTAACCGAAAGCTAACCTCGCGGAATTTTTTTAAAAAAAGTTTTTTTTTCCGCACATATAAGCCTCCTCAGCCACGCTCAGAAAACCTAGGGGGTCAAGATAAGTCTACCATGACCCCTTCTACCCATTCTAAACATTATTTGCCCTCCATCTTGTATCTTAATACGACCGATACACAAAATGGTGGACTCCCGTGACGCTTAAGGTTTGCTAACCGAGCCGCTTCCCGGGAAGCGGTCCAAAAAAAAGGTGGGAAAGTAATTTACAGAGAAACGACTAGAGACACTCTCACCAAATATACATTAGCTCATACTACATAACAATCCCTTCCATTCTCACAAATTTCATTGAAATTTCATTTAGCCATTTAGCCTGTAGACCTCTCCAAGTACCGTGAGGTAAATTACTTCACAAAACACATCTGAAGTGTTGGAATTGACAACCAATGAAAATGTAACTTTCATTTTCTACTTTTATTACCTGACATTTGATTGGTTATATACCTGTATATATATAAAGGGAGAGAAGGAAACACAGCCATTTTGACTACTACTTGTTGCTGTATATACCATTTACAATATCAATAATAACATCAACTTGTTTCTAAAGGTAAGTTGTTATTTTTAAAAATGAAGTATATTGTGCACTATAAGTAAATATGGTAAACTTTTTCAGATAGTTATATACTATCCCTCAGTAAGAGTTAGACATTGAGAAAAGCTTCTTTATTATAATTATGGACTGATTTAGGTTTCTGTGGTATAATTATAAATTTACTTAGGCTTCTTCACAGGCACTTTTTAATAGTACTAATTCACGCCTGAAACCATACAGTGCCCATAGATTACTTCTCTGGTATAAACTCACAAGTGCCTGTCTGAACTTAAACCCAACAGTGCCCTATCTCTACTTATATATTTATTTTTTATGCAAATTACAGCCAAAAAATGGAAGGTGAGCAGAATGTTTCCTTCGAAATTGTTCTGGAGACCAACACACAAAAAGAAATTGAGAACAATGAAGACTCTGATTTCATGGATCAATCACGGGACCATGAATTACTACAATGTGTGGAATCAGTTGATCATTTACTACATTATGATGACGGTCAAATGTTTGACCTTATGTTCACTGAACAAGAACACATATCAGACAGTGAAATGCTAGACGTTCTATTAAATTTCGAAGAACAATCCGAAAAATAAAATTATATGTAATATTAAAAAATTGTTTGAGTCTTTAATCATTTTTATATGTAATTCATAAAGTAGTTAAATGTAATAAAAGTTATTAAATTTTGAAACACAATCACAACAATAAAAAATTGCTGAAAAAATAATATTAAAAAAAAAACAACAAAACCAACAAATAATTAACATACAGTATTAGAAAAAGCTTTCATTCTTTTATCCATAAAGTTCGCTGCCCAGAGCGCTATACGGTTCGCGAACTTGGCGCTTACCACGCAAAAAAAAAAAATTAAATTTTTTTTTTTGGACCCTCCTAGGCCCTTTTAAAACCTCCACATAAAACCTAGGGGGTCAACGAGGATCTACTATGCCCCCTTATGGTAATTTCCCCCTTTGTTTTGGCCTCCTCTTGTCTCTCGATCCTACCGAGAGACAAGATGGCGGCCGCTCCGGACTGTTTAGAATGTTGACAGACACCGGAGAGCCAATCAGCTTTCCGTGCGCAAAGTTCCGATACGCGAAAAGTAAGCGAACCAGAGCGAAAAGTTCGCTAACCGGATCGCTGCCCGGTGCGCTGTTACAGATATATATCTTGATTTAAACGTTAATTTCTCAAAATCCACTGAAGCACATATATTGAGACCTAGCAAAGGCACATCGGGCTAACAGTCCCTACAATTTTGCCAAGTTTCGTGCAAATCCATTCAGCCGTTCGGGCTAAAAGTGAGTCCAACCGCCCTATGGAAAACTCAATGTTAAAAACGTGTTTT
The DNA here is from genome assembly GCF_964263255.1 of Lissotriton vulgaris. NCBI lineage: Eukaryota > Metazoa > Chordata > Amphibia > Caudata > Salamandridae > Lissotriton > Lissotriton vulgaris. Next base: position 529,673,729 of record NC_141694.1, read on the forward strand.
GGGACCCCCCTTTTTTCTCTGCCCCCCCTTGCCGACCCCCCCCCAAATTTTCAAGGGCTGCTCAGAAACAAAATGTTCCATTTTCCTGAAAATTTCAGCCGATTCCGTCCACAAACGCCAAAGTTATTAGACATAGAATTTTCAGAAATCCCATAGGGAAAAAATCCTAACTATATATACCTACTGGCGACCGCCAGTAGGTAATATATATATATATATATATATATATATATATATATATATATTTTTTTTTTTTATAGATGAGAATGATATGGATTCCTGCCCATACAGGGCATCACAACTTGTGCAAGGTAACAGGGTCAATAAAATAATAACTGTCCATTGAGCCCATCCAGGGCACAATTCTGTACATTAATGAATTAGTTGTAAATATATTCAATTCTTCTTGTACATGGGCAAAGGAGAGTACATTACGAACTGTTGATGTAAAATATGTATATACTCAATGGACACTAGTAGACATACACCCTGTCACTTGACCTTTACTTTAAGGAATTTTTTATTTCTAATGAATGTTTTTGCACTAGCACTTTTTCCAAACGCCATTTGTCCCCCTGTATACACTGTAAATAGTGTTATTGGTGATATGCTGAATTGCACGTTCAAACATGGCCGCCGTAAACATCTTGGCGAGCATTAGTCCACTGTCTATGTTGTGTGAAGTGGTGGGGGATTTAATGACGATATGCACAAAGAATGGCTGACACTGAGGAAGCCAAATAGGAGAAACGCGTCTGTCGAGGGGGCAGGGGGGTCTGCCAATAAACCATCCTGGTTAATACACTGACTTGGAGTGCCGTCCTTTTTTGACCTCTGGGGAATCACGGAGGTGTGTGGAAACATATATATATATATATATATATATATATATATATATATATATATATATATATATATATATATTCCCACGTTATAGTTAGTTGGACTCACTATAACTTGCGTGCCTGCTCTGTACTGCTGATGACGTCACATATTACATCACTCATGACATGGTCAGTGACATCACTGATGACACCATCCACTGAATGTTTGTCTTTATGAAAAATATATATTTTTTTATATGTATTTGTAAAGTACGATGCAAGAATAAATGGTTAGATAAGTGTGTAAATGGATGTTTGTTTTTAAAATAACTGATGGTTAACTGCCTTATTAAGTGTATCTTAGTGAATACATATATTAGCAAGTAACTTTTATATATTGAAATGTATGTATCAGTGCTTCACTTTGTGTATAAGTGACTGTATGGGTTGGTGACTGACTCACTGTTTGTATGTGTTTTGAAGACAGCATATGTACAGGACTGTATAGATGTATGAGTGTGTATATGTGTATGTTAGTGAGTAAACGACTGTCTCACTATTGTCTTTTTCAGTAACGACATATGTTTTAATCTAGTATATGTGAGTATTGATTTATAAAACTAAGTATATGTGAGAGTGAGAGATTATAAGAGTTCCTGTTTAAATTAGTATGTGTTTATATAAGTGATTGTTTAAGAGAGTAAGTATGTGTAAGTATTCTTAGAAGTAAAGTGGTAGTGTGTGTATAGCTGTATATGCAAATAAATGAATGTTCATTAGTTTTTTTGCATGTGTGAATATGTGTGTGAGTAACTTTTGGATGACTGTCAGTGTGTAACAGGATGTATAGGTGTATCACTACATATAATGAGTGAGTATATGTATGAATGACTATATAGAACTGTTTGTGAATGAGTGGATGTGTATATAGATGGTGGAATTACTGAATTGTTTGTTGTAACTGGTATGGGTATCTCCACTTTTTTGAAAATGTTAAATTCTATTCTTGAATATGTGTTTCAAGACTTACATTACACTGAAAGGAGGACTCTCACTCTGTCACAAGGATGGTGTCATCAGTGATGTCATGAGTGATGTCACTGACAATGTCATGAGTGATGTAATATGTGACTTCATCAGCAGTGCATTGCAGGCGCGCAAGTTATAGTGAGTCCAACTAACTATAACGTGGGAATTTCAATGGTTTTATGTCAGTAAAATTTTAAGGTAACTATAACTGGTGTGAAACCTATGGTTTTTTCAGTGAATTTAATAGGTTTTTTAAATGCTAATTCCTAACTATAACTGGTGTGAAACCTATGGTTTTTTCAGTGAATTTCATAGGTTTTTTAAATGCTAATTCCTTTCTATATCGAGTTTCTAGCCTATGTTGTTTTTTACAATTTGCTGTTTTGTGGATGTATTCATTTTTGAATTTTTTTTATGTCATTTTTTCCTTTTGCGCTCTGGGTGCGCGCTCCGGTAAGCTCTCCGGTAAGCTCTCCGGTAAGCTTTCCGGTAAGCTCACCGGTAAGCTCACCGGAAAGCGCACCCAGAGCACTACTTTCGTTCGTGAAAAAAAATATGAATAAAAAGTTAATAATAATGCAAAACATTTCGTACCATACAAATAAAATCAGTTTTTTTTATAAGGAAAATGATTATGCATTTCCGTAAAAGTATGATGACGTCACTTCGGCGCGCAACGTAAGCGCCCTCGGAAGCGCCTACGTTTGCGCCACGTATACGCCCCCGGAAGCGCCTACGTTCGCGCCACGTATGCGCCCCGGAAGCGCCTACGTTCGCGCCGCGTGTGCGCACCCGGAAGCGCTCCGGAGCGCGTAGCGTAAGCGCGTCGTGTCATGTGACCTTAAAATAACACTTTTCATTGGTTGCTAACAGTTTTTTTTTACAAAGAATGAAATCCCCACCCATTTCCTTCACTTCTTCTTTCACTTTTGTGACTGCAAGACCTGCCTTTTTGCTCCTGGATATTTCCTGGTTTTACAATGGCTGCCAGACAATCCAGCAGTGAGGATGAACCAGAATTCATCAATGAAGAGCCTCCTCAACGAAAAGTTAAGGAACATTTCATTTGGAAATTTTTTTAAATCCCACCTGGCCAAAAAAAGGTGAATGCTCCAAAAGTGGAGTGCAGGATCTGCAAAGAAGAGCTGTCACGGGGTAACCCCTTAAAAAAGTACTCTTTTGGGAACTTCACAATGATCTGGCATGTGGAGAGGAAGCACCCCCAAAATGTTGCCTGGGAAAGTGTCAGGGCTCTGGCACAAGAGGTTCCCAGTGATGGGGCCTCTACATCAACCGGAGGAGCAACTTCTTCTGGGAGGGGGAGATCACAAGAGCTGGTTCCAAACATTCTACCTGCTTTTAACCATGGTGCCCTCAGATGCAGATACTGCAATCAACTGCTTACCTTTGGGGAACAAAGTGTACAGCTCATGGTTCGAGCATTAGAAAACCATCGCTGCCCTTCCCACCCCTAATTTTTTTTGTTTTTTTTGCTCCTGTTGAGCAGTTTCCATTCCCTCTTTTTGTTCCTGTTTAGAAAATAGAAGAAAACAAAAAGTTCTTTTCAGAACTACCTCCAATTCTCATCAAAGAGCTATATTCTTAAAAAAATGAAAAAGAGTAAGTGAAATAGAGTGCATTGATAATGGAAAGGAGAATGAGTAAGAAAGAACAGAAAGGTATGAGAGGAAAAAGGAAGTGAAGTAGGAAGACTGAAAGAAGGTGAGTGTTAGGAAAGAAAGTTATGAGAAGAAGAGTGAATATGGGGAATGTTGATATTCAATGAAAATGTTGAAAAGGAACAGGGGTGTGGAAGGATAAGAAAAGATGCATTGCTGGAGTTGAAGGCAGAAGGCCTCATTTATGAAGCCATGCGTCACTTTAACGCCACCAAAGCATCACTTTCTGTGACGCAACAGTCCAATAAAAAATGCACCTTATTTATTCATATTTACAAAGTGGCGTTTCTAGGTAAATACGTCACTTTGTAAACCCCTGTGCCAGATTATTCCTACGTCAGGTGTAATGTATGCAAAAGGGACGTATTGACGCAAGAAAGGGTCGTAGAGGTGACACACTGAATAAACTGGAGGCCTCATTTCTGAAAAGTGAAAACAGCGTTGCGTCACTTTTCTGTGCGCACTCCTTATGACATTCCAGATGTGTCATAGTTAATGTATGACGAATCAACTCGCAAGGAGTTACAGATACGTCAGTATTTCTGACGTATCTGTAAACACAAAATTGACGCATTAGTGGAGTGCGTCACAAAAGTGACGCAACTCCAGTAATGCGTCCTTTCACATAGGGAAAGCACCATGTGAAAGGTCTTGCGTCAGTCTTACACCTGCTGTGAGGCAGGCGCAAGGTTTTGACGCAACAGCATCCTAAAAGTGACGCAGTGAAATCTCATAGATTTCACTGTGTCGCTATTACGAAGCTTTTTGCGGGGGAACGCCCCCTCTGCATACATTAAACCTGACGCAGGTATAATGTGGCGCAGGGTTTAAAAAAGTGACCCATCTACCTAGATGCGTCACTTTTTAAATATAGCGTAACGATGCGCATTTTTTTACACCGCTGGTGCGTCACAAAAAGTGACGCACAGGCGGCGCAAAACTGGCGGCGCAAGGCCTTCATAAATATGGTCCTGGATTTTCCCCGTGCTTCGCTCCCCGGTGCGCTTCCCGGTGCGCTTCCCGGTGCGCGTACCGGGCGCTCGCCCCGCGCAAATCGAAAAAAATTATTTTTTTTAAATGCCCCGTGGAACCCTATTTTAGCCCCCACATTAAACCTAGGGGGTCAGGAGGGGGTCTACCCTGCCCCCTTATGGTCAATTCCCCCCTTTGTTTTTGCCACCTCTTGTGTCTCGATTTTACCGAGACACAAGACGGCGGCCGCTCCAGACTGTTTAGAAAGTTTATAGACACCCAAGAGCCAATCAGCTTTTTGCGCGCAAGTCGCATGGCGCGCCCGGTGCGCTCCCCGGTGCGCGTACCGGGGCGCGCCTATAGATATATATTTTTTTTTTAACCTAAATTACTCAAAATCCACTGGAGCACATATCTTGAGACATAGCAAAGGCACATCGGGCTACTAGTCCCTACAATTTTGCCAAGTTTGGTGTAAATCCATTCAGCCGTACGAGCTAAAAGTGAAATCGACCGCCCTATGGAAATTAACATGGGGAAAACGCGTTTTGGGACCCCCTTTTATCTCGGACCCCGCTTGACGAATCCCTCCCAAACTTTAAGGGAAGGACCGGGGCGCCGCAAGGCCATTTTGAGGAAATTTTCAGGCAGATTTGTCAACCGAAGCCAAAGTTATTCCAAATAGAATTTTGAGATTTAACATTGAAAAAAATCCTAACTATAACTACCTACTGGCGACCGCCAGTAGGTAATATATATATATATATATATTCACTGAAAAAACCATAGGTTTCACACCAGTTATAGTTAGCTGGAAATTTTACTGACATAAAACCATTGAAATTCCCACGTTATAGTTAGTTGGACTCACTATAACTTGCGCGCCTGCAATGCACTGCTGATGACGTCACATATTACATCACTCATGACATGGTCAGTGACATCCCTCATGACATCACTGATGACACCATCCTTGTGACAGAGTGACAGACCTCCTTTCATTGTATAGTAACCCTTGAAATACATATTCAAAAATAGAAACTAAAATTTTCAATAAAATAGAGATACCCATACCAGTTACAACAACCAATTCAGTAATACCACCATCTATATACACATCCACTCATTCACCAACAGTTCTATATAGTCACTCATACATATATTCACTTATCATATTTAGTGAAACACCTATACATCCTGTTACACACCGACAGTCACCCAAACGTTACTCACACACATAATCACACATGCAAATAAACTATTGATCATCCATTTATTTGCATATACAGCTATACACACACTACCACCTTACTTCTAAGGAAACTTACACATACTTACTCTCTTAAACAATCACTTATAGAAACACATACTTATTTAAACAAGAACTCTTTCAATCTCTCACTCTCACATATACTCACTTATATACATCAATACTCACATATACTAGATTAAAACATATGTAGTTACTGATAAAGACACGAGTGAGACAGTCATTCACTCACTAACACACACATATACACAGTCATCCACCCATATGCTGTCTTCAAAACACATACAAACAGTGAGTCAGTCATTGATGCATCTATGTGCTAAGTAACACCCCCACCAAACCATACAGACACAATCATTCTGATATTAAAAAAACATCTAAAAACCCATATACACACACATGTAGCTACTCACCAACCCATGCAGCCACTTATACACAAAGTGAAACACTGATACGAACATTTAAATATTTAAACAATACTCGCTAATATATGTATTCACTAAGATACACTTAATAAGCCAGTTACCAATCAATTTTTTTTTTAAAAAACATCTATTAAGCCACCTATTTAAACATTTATTCTTCAATCGACCTTTACATATACATAAATAAAACATATTTATTTTTCAGAAAAGACACACATTCTCTTGATGGTGTCATCAGTGATGTCATGAGTGATGTCACTGACCATGTCATGAGTGATGTAATATGTGACGTCATCAGCAGTGCAGAGCAGGCACGCAAGTTATAGTGAGTCCAACTAACTATAACGTGGGAATTTCAATCGTTTTATGTCAGTAAAATTTCCAGCTAACTATAACTGGTGTGAAACCTATGGTTTTTTCAGTGAATTTAATAGGTTTTTTAAATGCTAATTCCTAACTATAACTGGTGTGAAACCTATGGTTTTTTCAGTGAATTTCATAGGTTTTTTAAATGCTAATTCCTAACTATAACTGGTGTGAAACCTATGGTTTTTTCAGTGAATTTCAAAGGTTTTTTTATAGCAAATTTCTATAGGTATGAAATGTAATATTTTTTATAATGAATCCTATATCGTATATTTATGTAATACTATTGTTTTTTATGTATATTGTTCATGTTTTTTTTTTTTTTTGCCCTGGAGCGCTCCCGGTGCGCGTCCCGGTGAGCGCACCGGTAAGCGCAGTCTTGCGGCGCGCCCCAGGGTGCGTACCGGTGAGCGTCCCATTAGCGCTATTGCCGCGAACGAAAACATCATCGTGACATATCGCGTAGCTGCGTCCGCGTGATACGCACGGCGTAAATGCACCCGGAAGCACTCGAGCGCATATGTTCGCGCAACGTAAGCATCCGACGTGCTTACGCGATGCGCCCCCATGGGCGAGCCCTGGGGCGCGTAGCGTAAGCGCGTCGGGTCATGTGACCTAAAAATAACACTTTTTATTGGTTCAGGACAGTTTTGGTTTCCAAATGATGAAAGCCCTAGTCATGTGACCTGAAAATAACACTTTTCATTGGTTCAGGACAGTTTTTTTTCCTAATGATGAAAGCCCCCACCTTTTTTCCTCATTCTCACTTTGTACTTTGAGTGAAGAAGGCCTGTTGATAGACCTCTCTGTACCTTTTTGGACTGAAAAATGGCTTCAGTAGCAGCAGCAGCAGGAGCATCTCAGCCACCACCACCACCACCAAGAGGACCACCATAACACCACAGTGGTGGTGATGAAGAAGAGGAGGAGGAGGAGGAGGAGGAGGATCAATCAATCAATCACAGACATTTATATAGCGCACTACTTACCCGGAGGGTCTCTAGGCGCTGGGGGGGGGAGGGGAGTGCTGCTACTGCTCGAAAAGCCAGGTCTTGAGCTTCTTCCTGAAGGAGAGGTGGTCTTGGGCCAGGCGCAGGTCGGTCGGGAGGGAGTTCCAGGTCTTGGCGGCCAGGTAGGAGAAGGACCTTCCTCCTGATGTCGTTCTTCGGATGCGGGGGACGGTGGCGAGGACGTGGCTGGCTGATCGGAGATGTTGTTTGGGAGCGTAGAAGTTGATGCGGTTGTTGAGGTAGCTCGGGCCTTGGTCGTGTAGGGCTTTGTGTGCGTGGGTGAGGAGGCGGAAGGTGATTCTTTTGTTGACGGGGAGCCAATGAAGGTCTCTCAGATGTCCGGAGATGTGGCTGTGTCGTGGGATGTCGAGGATGAGTCTGGCTGAGGCGTTCTGGATCCGCTGGAGTCTCTTCTGGAGCTTGGCGGTGGTTCCGGCATAGAGGGCGTTGCCGTAGTCCAGTCGGCTGGTGACGAGGGCCTGGGTGACCGTCTTCCTGGTCTCGGTGGGGATCCACCGGAAGATCTTCCGTAGCATGCGCAGGATGTTGAAGCATGACGAGGAGACGGCGTAGACTTGTCTGGTCATGGTGAGGGAGGAGTCCAAGATGAAGCCCAGGTTGCGTGCGTGGAGGGGAGGAGGACGTTCCTGCCAGAAGATAATACCCCATATAGGCCAAAGCAGCACATTATCTGGGAGTTTTTTTCCATCCCAAAGGACCTCAAAAAAGTGAATGCGACAAGGGTTACTTGCCTAATCTGTGGCACTGAACTTTCAAGGGGGACCCTAACAAGAAATACTCTTTTGGCAATAACACCATGATTCGCCACATGCAACGCCGGCATCCTAACAACTATGCTGCGGCAGAGGTCCGAGAACTGGCCAGAAACCCTCCCCATTCTTCACCCAGCACCTCCAAAAGAAAGCAACCCACTCCATCGGGACCAGAGATAAGGGAGATGGTCCCAAACATACAACCCCAGTTTGAGGAATACAAAATCGGTTGTAATTTTTTGTGGTAAAACAATTACCTATGGTGAGCAAAGCATAAAGCTCATCAACCGTGCTGGTGACAACCACAATTGCCCCAAAAAACCTTCATTTTTTCCTGATTTGTTTTGCTCCAGTTGAGCCTTTTACAATTCCCTGTTTTTTGTTTCTTCCCATAAAAATAACAAAAAAATATAAAATTGTTCATAAAAGCCAAAAAAAGTAAAAAATGTTAAAAAAAACAATAACAAAATATAAAACAACAAAAAGAAGAAAAAAACAGTTCTTTTTAGAACTACCTCCAATTTATAAAAAAAGCTACATTTTAAAAAAACTCTGTCATTCTTTTTTCTTTTTTCCCCATGGTACGCTCCCCGGTACGCTCCCCGGTGCGTGTACCGGGCGCTCCCCCCGTGCAAATCGAAAAAAAATATATATTTTTTGCCCCGAGGGGCCCTTTTATGGCCCCCACACCAAACCTAGGGGGTCAGGGGGGGTCTACTCTGCCCCTTTTTGGTCATTTCCCCATTTGTTTTTGCCACCTCTTGTCTCTTGATCCTACCGAGACACAAGATGGCGGCAGCTCCGGACTGTTTGGAATGTTGACAGACACCCAAGAGCCAATCAGCTTTCCACGCGCGAACTCGCGTAGCACGCTGGTTCGCGCCCCGGTGCGAGTACCGGGGCGCGCTTATAGACATATATATTTTTTTGAACCTAAATTACTCAAAATCCACTGGAGCACACATCTTGAGACATAGCAAAGGCACATCGGGCTACAAGTCCCTACAATTTTTCCAAGTTTGGTAGAAATCCATTCAGCCGTTCGGGCTAAAAGTGAGTTTGACCGCCCTACGGAAATTAACATGGGGAAAACACGTTTTGGGACCCCCCTTTTATCTCGGCCCCCGCTTGACGAATCCCCCGCAAACTTTCAGGGAAGGAGCGGAGCGCCGCGAGGCAAATTTGAGCAAAAATTTCAGGCAGATTCCTCAACCGGCGCCAAAGTTATTCCCAATAGAATGATGCGAATTCCCTATACAAAATAATCCAAACTATAACTACCTACTGGTTACCGCCAGTAGGTAATATATATATATATATATATATATATATATATATATATATATATATATATATATATATATATATATATATATATATATATATATATATATATATATATTGTATTGTTTTGTTACGAGTTGTGATGAAACACAGGTATTAATTTTTTAACCTAGAGAAAAATCGGAAATATTTATATAAATCCGATAGATATTTAGGTAAGCCCACATGGGCTAAATTTTTCACATTTTTGACATTGAGCTGGTGACAAGCGATGACCAAGTGTTTATTTCTTGCACTAACATAACGCCAGTATGTCAACGCGCGTCATTGTTAATAAAGTTTTTTCGAACGTGTTAACAATCAATCCACATAACAACTCGTAAAAACATTGTAGTACAAAGCACTAAGTTGTCCAAGTTTTGAAGCTATATTGAAATTATAAAATACATTCTAATTAACTGCTTGGTAATCATATTAAAGTAAAAGTGCAAAACATCGTCTCTATATTGATTTGTTAATACTAAGTCTGTCCTTGTTGTCAGTTGACATGTGGTCACTGACGTCTATGCTGTTGAAAAAAACTTTTTTTCTTTAAAATGGCCGCGCGCTTTCCTAACCACATCCAGTGATCAAGACTACTGTGTAGTCGAAACGCGTTTGGCAGCGGCAATAAAGAAAATCGTGAAATCTCACTTGGCGTGGTCATTTTTGCAAAGGATTGTGAGGGACTCGATCCAAGGAGTCCTACTGAGACGACGCAACTCTCGATTTGGAGGAGGCAGTCAATACTTGGATACTTGCTGTATACGTTTGTACTGCCACCCCCCCCTCAACGCGGGAAAAAGAAGGAAAAAACGGCTGGATTTACGGGAAAGCTCCAAACATCTCGGACTTGCCTGGAGTTCTGTGGGCGGCTGCCAGCAGCTCTACGGTATAACCAAGGTGGGCGGATAAGTCTAACCCAGAGACGTCCTGCGGGGGAGAGAGTGAAGCCTCACGAACACGTGATTCAACACGGAGAACGTTTGGCGGATGAGATCACAGCGAGCGCGCTGATACATTGTAACATGGATGCCGCTGAGGTTAACGAGCGCGAACAAGCAGCGCTACAAGTATTCACTGATGAGAGTGGTCCCGCGGGTGACGGCGCAGCACCAGGCACGAGCGGGAATGTGCAAAATGAGCTGATGACACGGCTAAGGCGATTGGAAAAACTCCAAAGATCGGAGTTATCTAAATGGTGGGAATCAAAATCACTTCAAATATATCTGGAAGTGCAACGCATACCCCGAGGACTCCGGGTAATGGTTGCTCCGAGTTATGAAGACCCAAACCCGGAAATGTTAAAAGAGTGGGCGGCGAACAACAATGACTCTTCACGAAGAATGCTAGGCATTCTTATAAAATATGCCGATATCGACAGGAAAAAAATCTTGGAGGAAATAGAGCAAATCCTTAATGATCTGAGTAAAGAGGAAGATCAGTCTACCGTCTTAAAGTTTAAAGCTGAGAGTAAGGAAAGACTAAAGAAATTGGAAATTTCAATAAAAGAGCGCAAAACGCACAAATTTCAGCGCGATAAACAAGATTACGAACGAGGGCAGATATACACCTTTGCCAAGAAGTTCGACGCCATCAGACAGCAAAAACAGGCTAAATCGGCCAGCCTCTCCAAAAAAGGAACGGAACCTGCTTCTGATCTAAGCAGTGTTACCAGCTCAGACTACGATACGGAAGGAGAAGCCAATAGACCCACACCTGGAGAAATCCCATCCGTGATCGATGAATTGGGATATTTAAACGTGGAGCGACGCTACAATCTGCGTCAAAGGCCACCAACACAGAATGCAAATCAAGAACCACCAGGAGGAAAAGGCAGAGGACAAACCTGCGGAAGGGGAAGAAGCGCCGGGAGAGGATATCAGAAACAGAAGAAGAAGTAGTTTTGACAACAAACCCCACCAAAGATATGACTATCATTAATCTAACGAACATCCAATTGACAGAGAAAGAGCATAATATCTTAGAACTGGGCCTTTCATTTTGCCCGGAAGCTGATATGGACTTTGTACAGACCCGCATTGATCTTTTTAAGTTTATAAGACTGCTCAAACTTAAAAAGCATTTCCTCACAAACCCGAAGCAAAGGACTACTGAGGTTCCCCAGGTGGGTGCTGCTAGTGAGAGTAACCTTAGAGTGGAGGACATGGATTTAATGGTGGAATTGAGAGCAACAAATATGGAAGCACAAGATTTGGAACCTGAGGACTTTGCTGACTACATTGCCCAGGAAGAAGATATTAATATATATCAAGATGCCCCAACACCTTTTAGACCGAGATCACGTTTTACACCTTCGTCAACCAGGGATACAGTTGACGTTTATAATGAACTGGTCCTTAATGAACTGAAGAAGTTGGGTAAGAACATGAATCCAAACAAAGCAAGTAATGAACAGCAAAGAGAATATTATGCTTTAATTAAGAAACTATTGGAGTGTAATAATTGCATAGTGCGCAATGCTGATAAGGGGGGCAATGTAGTCCTTTGGGACAGAGCGAAATATTTAACTGAGGCATATAAACAACTTGATGATAAAGTCTGTTATACACGAGTTGAAGAAAAAACTATGACAGATAGTCATGAACTGTTTAACATAGAGCTGAAACAGTGGTACGACTCCTCTTTATTAACACACGATGAGTATATGTACTTAAAGATAGATATGCCAACTACACCTGTATTTTATTTGATCCCAAAGGTGCACAAAGATTTACTTAACCCCCCAGGACGCCCTATTATTTCAGCCATAGGTAGCGCACTAGAAAATACTTCCAAATTTGTTGACTCCTTCCTGAATCCTTTAGCAAAAACATTACCTTCATTTTTGTTAGACACTGGGGACTTTCTGAAAAAAATATATGACACACCCTGGGAAGACGACTACCTGTTAATCACTATCGATGTGGCCAGCTTGTATACAAGCATCAGACATAAGGATGGCATTCGTGCAATCAAACACTTCTTGGGTACGAGAGCCATTAGTCTGTGGTCACACACTCAAATGCTCCTGAGGATGGTGGAAAAATGTTTGACCAGTAATTATTTTTTATTTTTTGGTCAACTCTTTCACCAGACGTGTGGTACTGCCATGGGCACCTGCTTCGCCCCCAGCTATGCTAATTTGCATATGGGCTGGTGGGAGGAGCAGGTGGTCCGGACGCAGTACCAAAAGGAATGGGATGAAAATATTATCCACTGGAGTCGTTTCATCGACGATTTATTTTTGGTGTGGAAAGGATCTGAGTTAGAAGCCAAGTCTTTTATTTCCAAGCTCCAAAAGAACGAGCTAAACCTATCCTTTACAAGCACCATCAGTAAAGATAGTGTTAATTTTCTAGACCTAACAGTATATGTCGAACAGGGTAAGATCCAAACTAAGTTGTACAGAAAACCCACTAGTGGCAACACTTTGTTGCATGCCAAAAGCTTTCACCCTATGGCCCTCAAGAGCAGTATACCATATGGAGAGAGCCTCAGAGTCATGCGTAATTGTAGTACTCCTGCAGAAACAGAGAAAGAACTGACAATCTTGAGTACTAGATTCAAGGAACGGGGCTATCCTACCACCTGGATAGCAGAAGGAATACAGAAAGCCTCTAAACAAAAGAGGGAACAAATCCTCTTTGGCAGTACTAAAAAGTCTGAAAATGAGAACCAATGCAGATTTATAACTGGTTATTGCAAGCAGCATGTTGAGGTGAGAAGAATACTCAACAAGCATTGGCATATCATTAAAAATGACCCCGTGCTTGGGGGGGAAGTCCCCAAGAGACCACAAATAACATTTAGAAAAGCAAAATCTTTCAAAGATTGTTTGGTAACCAACATGCTCACAAAACCCAAACCTAAAACAACCTGGCTAGATAAAAAAGGCTTCGTGAAATGCACAAAGTGCAAGGCATGTAATCATGGCCTGAATTGTAGCAAATACAGATTAGGCCTTTCCAATAGAATGGAAAAAATAAAAGGTAAATATACATGCAAAACTGATTACGCGATCTACATTCTCGAGTGCCCTTGCGGGCTCCGGTATGTAGGGAGCACAATCAACGAAGCCTATAAAAGGATCTTGCAGCACTTGCGTGCAATTAAGAACGCCGACAGAGCTAACCCTGTAGCCAGGCATTTTGAGCTGATGCACAATGGTGATGTCAAAGGATTGACATATTGTGTGATCGATTCAATTCCAGCTAGCCAAAGAGGGGGAAATAGATTGAGCAAGTTGAGAAAATTAGAATCCATGTATATAATCAAGCTGAACACCAAGCAACCGAACGGTCTTAACATCGAAGAAGATTTGCATAGACACCTTTAAATATCTTCGGTGTTTTACAAGTAGTGTCTGCTATATTCATATATATGAAATTTGTTGATCATGTTGATTATTGTGTGGACAGCACATTGTATATTGTATTTGCACTTGACATCCAACATGAACTGAGTCAATTGATGAAATTGTTGATTTGCTTATACGTAATGTACAACCAGGGTGTTTGCTCACTGGAGCTTTATTTTTTGTATTGTTTTGTTACGAGTTGTGATGAAACACAGGTATTAATTTTTTAACCTAGAGAAAAATCGGAAATATTTATATAAATCCGATAGATATTTAGGTAAGCCCACATGGGCTAAATTTTTCACATTTTTGACATTGAGCTGGTGACAAGTGATGACCAAGTGTTTATTTCTTGCACTAACATAACGCCAGTATGTCAACGCGCGTCATTGTTAATAAAGTTTTTTCGAACGTGTTAACAATCAATCCACATAACAACTCGTAAAAAACATTGTAGTACAAAGCACTAAGTTGTCCAAGTTTTGAAGCTATATTGAAAATATAAAATACATTCTAATTAACTGCTTGGTAATCATGTTAAAGTAAAAGTGCAAAACATCGTCTCTATATTGATTTGTTAATACTAAGTCTGTCCTTGTTGTCAGTTGACATGTGGTCACTGACGTCTATGCTGTTGAAAAAAACTTTTTTTCTTTAAAATGGCCGCGCGCTTTCCTAACCACATCCAGTGATCAAGACTACTGTGTAGTCGAAACGCGTTTGGCAGCGGCAATAAAGAAAATCGTGAAATCTCACTTGGCGTGGTCATTTTTGCAAAGGATTGTGAGGGACTCGATCCAAGGAGTCCTACTGAGACGACGCAACTCTCGATTTGGAGGAGGCAGTCAATACTTGGATACTTGCTGTATATATATATATATATATATATATATATATATATATATATGTATATATATATATATAAAATAGGATTCCAATTCCAAATCCGCTCGTGTGGAAATCATCCAGGCACTCACAAATATCGTACTCTCAGGCTTCTTTTATTATAGTTTCAGCAATCATATATATATATATATATATATATATATATATATATATATATATAAACACACAGAGTTACCTCGAAAGATGGAGCCCACACGAGTGTAAATTTCTGTGTCCCATTTAATTAAGGCTGCAGCTGCACAGGTTCGAAGCAAGCAAAACCTCTCCATCACAGTCTCTTGCCAACGCGTTTCGGGCTCCTGCCCTTTGTCTTAGGCTGACTTGTGAACAGCGACACACGCTAGTGGTGAGCTCTACATTTTAAACATAACCTGCCACAGTGGGCGTGGCTGCCCTGCAGCCTCCTGGTCTGTGTAGTCTTAGCTCAAAAGTATTACTCCAGTGAGTTAGGCGTGTGCGCTGCAATAATTCATCAATTAAAATCCCAAGTGGGTGGCTTGCGCTTGGAAAAAATGCGGAGCTGCCATCAGTAGCCTCAATTCACAGCACTCGTCCCGAAGGGTGATGACCGGTATGGCACCACCGGGATCCGTCACAGCAGCGGGGCTCTCATCGCGGCTGGGCTCGCCGCTTTTACATAAACACACAGAGTTACCTCGAAAGATGGAGCCCACACGAGTGTAAATTTCTGTGTCCCATTTAATTAAGGCTGCAGCTGCACAGGTTCGAAGCAAGCAAAACCTCTCCATCACAGTCTCTTGCCAACGCGTTTCGGGCTCCTGCCCTTTGTCTTAGGCTGACTTGTGAACAGCGACACACGCTAGTGGTGAGCTCTACATTTTAAACATAACCTGCCCCGCAGCCTCCTGGTCTGTGTAGTCTTAGCTCAAAAGTATTACTCCAGTGAGTTAGGCGTGTGCGCTGCAATAATTCATCAATTTGTGGACACTTTGAAGCAAAACCGGCACCCACATGGGTTGAATATAACAAGGACCACGACATCCATAATGCCAGAGTGCACACGCCTATGAGGGCGGGACGGTGTGTTGAACTTAATTAATGGGTCCTTGTGAGCTGCTGTTCTGCTTACTTGTCTTGCCCGTGAACAAGAGTATATGGAATACTCGAAACGCGTTGGGCTTTGTTGCGGAGGGGGACCTGTGTTCTTTGCTGCCCTGTGTTCCTCCATTAAAGGCGGTTTAACTTTCGCTGTGTGGCGATTCCTAATTGGGCAACCTTTTCGTGTGGACATTAAAGCGGCCTGCCTAGGTCGCGGAAACGCCCTGCCGTGCGGCGCACGGAACCGGTGCTTGGAATCTTCCAGGCACAGAGGAGCGAAATAGCCGTGTGGGAGAATGAACACTTTACAGGATGGTGAGATACTGAGCCCCCACCCACCCCACTGGGGGAACACTTTGTGGACACTTTGAAGCAAAACCGGCACCCACATGGGTTGAATATAACAAGGACCACGACATCCATAATGCCAGAGTGCACACGCCTATGAGGGCGGGACGGTGTGTTGAACTTAATTAATGGGTCCTTGTGAGCTGCTGTTCTGCTTACTTGTCTTGCCCGTGAACAAGAGTATATGGAATACTCGAAACGCGTTGGGCTTTGTTGTGGAGGGGGACCTGTGTTCTTTGCTGCCCTGTGTTCCTCCATTAAAGGCGGTTTAACTTTCGCTGTGTGGCGATTCCTAATTGGGCAACCTTTTCGTGTGGACATTAAAGCGGCCTGCCTAGGTCGCGGAAACGCCCTGCCGTGCGGCGCACGGAACCGGTGCTTGGAATCTTCCAGGCACAGAGGAGCGAAATAGCCGTGTGGGAGAATGAACACTTTACAGGATGGTGAGATACTGAGCCCCCACCCACCCCACTGGGGGAACACTTTGTGGACACTTTGAAGCAAAACCGGCACCCACATGGGTTGAATATAACAAGGACCACGACATCCATAATGCCAGAGTGCACACGCCTATGAGGGCGGGACGGTGTGTTGAACTTAATTAATGGGTCCTTGTGAGCTGCTGTTCTGCTTACTTGTCTTGCCCGTGAACAAGAGTATATGGAATACTCGAAACGCGTTGGGCTTTGTTGCGGAGGGGGACCTGTGTTCTTTGCTGCCCTGTGTTCCTCCATTAAAGGCGGTTTAACTTTCGCTGTGTGGCGATTCCTAATTGGGCAACCTTTTCGTGTGGATATATATATATATATATATATATATATATATATATCATTCCCAAGGTTTCCGCATTCTAAATACAGAGCCAACTTCACTTTGAGTTGCTAAAAGATAAAACCACTTTTTAATCGTGTGGCTTACCTTTATTATGGCAAAACAACAACGGCTCTGGTGGATAGATATATAACACACTTAAAATAAGTATTTATGCGCAATGGCAATGTGAATGTTAAGGTGGACGTCAAATAAAGGAGCTGTATACACAGTTGGACAGTTGTTAAGATATTGCCATAGTTTATACACACATAGACAATAAGGATTATTAATACATAGTATACAAAACATTTACATACACAGCGTATCAAGTGACATTGTGTCCCAAGTGAATATTTGTAGAGAACCTACACTTCTATAGTGAAAAATAAATAACATAGAAAAAGGTTAAGGTTCAAAAAACAAGTTTATTTAGACAATTGTCCATAAAACATTCTAAAAAGCACACAATAATTAAAACCTTCAAATGAACCGCCCTCCTCACCGCCTCATTGCCATTACATTTCATTTTTTAAATTCTGTTTAATTTGCACTTGACCATCATCGCACCATTGGGGAAGGCAGCACCAGGAGGCCCGTATTGAACACAGCAAGAGGGCTAGTGACTGCACCATCAGGAATGAGCTACAGCCATTGACGGGGAATACCTTCTTATCCCTTTCCAATATCCCCTCCTGAAGAGAGAGCACCACCATGCGCATTTCGCCCCCTGCCTCTCCCACTACGGATCTTTTGGACCGATCTTTTATACATATTTGCCTGACCAACACTCCCTTCTAAGAGCTCCCGGCTGGGAACCCTGTGAGTTTCTTGTATTCACTTCCACCACACGGTGCCACTTCTACCAATTACATATTACCAAGCAGTGCAAACCTACCTCAGGTGTCCCCACATTGACAAGTCCTGAAGAGACCCGACATCCACCAAGGGTCAAAACGTCACCGACAGTTAAAAAGAGACAGACCACGCACAATAGTTGCCAATATTTCCAACTATTGTACATTTATTATAGACACTTTATTTTGGTCGCCTCTTTCTGATGAAAATCAAATACGAAACAGAAATCTTTTTCTATGTTATTTATCTTTCACTATAGAAATGTAAGTACTCTAAAAATATTCGCTTGGGACACAATGTCACTTGATATACTGTGTATGTAAACGTTTTATATACTATGTATTAATAATCCTTATTGTCTAAGTGTGTATAAACTATGGAAATGTCTTAACAACTGTCCAAGTGTGTATACAGCTCCTTAATTTGACGTCCACATTGCCATTGTGCATAAACACTTATTTTAAGTGTTTTATATCTATCCACAGGAGCCGTTGTTGTTTTGCCATAACCTTACACCCAGGCTCCAAGTGAGTAGGGTTCCCTTGTTTTCCTTCCCATTACCTTTATTAGTCATATTTCGATGGGATCATTCACCAATGACCAAGTGTGGAGTTTTGGAACTTTAAAATAATCACCTAAAATTATCCGAACAACGAATGCCGATTACCTCACCTGTTATCAGGAGAGAACTCAGTGCTGCATCATTTAGCCCAGCACTGACCCTGAAAAGAAATTCTAACCATACTTACCAGTAACTTGTATTTCCTTGCATAGGAATCCATTGTCTTGTTTTCACCTGAAAAGTTTCTAAGTGTCTATTTTCACGAACTACAAATATTCCTTAAAAACCACCTGTATGACTTATTCACATTCTTTCAACTGTTTACAAGAGATGCACCAGTGCTGGATCTAGGATCCATCACTGAGTAAGAAAAAGTAACAATAACAGTACTTACATGCTAAGTGAATTTCCTTTCATAGGCTAACATTGACTGGTTTCACTTGGAAATTCTTCTAAGTGTGGGGTTTTGGAACGTTAAAATATTCACCTAAAATCAGCCGAACAACAAATTCCGATTTACTCACCTGTTATCAGGAGAGACCTCATTGCTGCATCTTTTAGCCCAGCACTGACCCTGAAAAATAATTCTAACCATACTTACAAGTAACTTGTATTTCCTTGCATAGGAATCCATTGTCTGGTTTTCACCAGAAAAGTTTCTGTCTATTTTCACAAACTACAAATATTCCTTAAAAATTGACTGTATGACTTAAACGTATTCTTTCAAGTGGTTACAGGAGATACACCAGTGCTGGATCCAGGATCCACCACTGAGTAAGAAAAAGTAACGCTAACACTACTTACCTGCTAAGTGAATTTCCTCCCATAGGATAACATTCTATGTGAAAAAGTTTCTAAGTGTCAACTTTTAAATTACAGTATTATTCCTTAAAAATCACTACTGTAACCAAAACGCTTTTACTTAACTGTTTCAGAAGATGTCCCAGGACTGAATCTCGGATCCAGTCCTGTGGTTAGAAAAGTAATCCATAAAGTAACTAATTGCATTTAACTAGATATTCCCATTCATCTCAATGTTGCATTGTTTGAAATTGTGTTGCCCATTGCAACAACTGTAACTACTGTACTTAAAAGTAATTCATTCTGAGAAAGTATATTTTGTAATGTAATGTATAATGTAATTATAATGTAATTTTAAAAATAAAGTATCTGAAAATAAATAGGGTAAAAAAATGTAGTAAATCAGTATAAAAAAACAAATATAACAAATAATACATTAAAAAAAATTGTAATTTACAAAACCTTTGAAATTCACTGAAAAAAACATAGGTTTCAGACATGTTATAGTTAGGAATTATCATTTAAAAAACCTTTGAAATTCACTGACAAAAACATAGGTTTTAGGGGTGTTATAGTTAAGAATTAGCATTTAAAAAAACCTAGAAATTCACAAAAAACATAGGTTTTAGGGGTGTTATAGTTAGCTTGACATTTCACTCGTACAAAACCACTGGAATTCCTCAGTTATAGTTAATTGTACTAAGTATAATTTGCGCGCCCACAATCCACTGCTGATGATGTCACATATTACATCATTCATGACATGGTCAGTGACATCACTGATGACATCACTGATGACATCTCAAATGGCATCACTGATGACATCACTGATGACATCATCCAGTGAATGTGTGTTTTTGTGAAAATTAAATATGTTTTATATATGTATATCTCAAGTTCGATGGAAGAATAAATGGGCATATAAGTATCTAAATGGATGATGTTTTTTAAAATTGATTGTATAACTGACTGATTAGGTGTATCTTAGTGAATACATGGGTTAGTGAGTAATGTTTAAATATATAAATATCTGTATCAGTTTCTCACTTTGTGTATAAGTGGCTGTATGGGTTGGTGAGTAGCTACATGAATGTCTATATAGGTTATTATTTGTTTTTTGAGTGTCTGAGTGTCTGCATAGTTCAATGGGGGTCTTACGTAGTAAATAGATGCATGAATGAGTGCCTCACTGCTTGTATGTGTTGAAGACAGGATATGTGCAGGACTGTATGGGTGGATGAGTGTGTGTATGGGTGTGCTAGTGAATAAATGACTGTCTCAATAGTGTCTTTATGAGTAACAACATATGTTTTCAACTAATATATGTGAGTATTGGTGTATATAACTGAGTACATGTGAGAGTGAGAGACTGGAAGATTTCCTTTATCAATTATTACGTGTTTCTATAAGTGATTGCTTAAGAGAGTAAGTATGTGTAAGTTTCTGTAGCAGTAAGTGTTTTTGGTGTGTGTATAACTGTATATGCAAGTTTTGTAAGTAGAGCTCTTGAGGCGGAAAGCCGAGAGCAGGATTTTTAAAGATTAATTTTAAAAATTGTTATTGTGATACTGTGTTTTTTAAAATACAACTACAGTCTACCTCTTGGCTCCCCACGTGACTCCCTCCTCGCGCAGCCGAGTCAGGCGCTGCAGCGGGTCGCAGGCGAATCGCCGGGACACCAGGGCCACGCCCATTGAAACAGGCCACGCCCCCTTTCACTACAAAAGCGCGCCCTCCTCGCCTGCGCTTGTTTGTAAGTAGAGCTCTTGAGGCGGAAAGCCGAGAGCAGGATTTTTAAAGATTAATTAAAAAAATTGTTATTGTGATACTGTGTTTTTTAAAATACAACTACAGTCTACCTCTTGGCTCCCCACCTGACTCCCTCCTCGCGCAGCCGAGTCAGGCGCTGCAGCGGCTCGCAGGCGAATCGCCGGGACACCAGGGCCACGCCCATTGAAACAGGCCACGCCCCCTTTCACTACAAAAGCGCGCCCTCCTCGCCTTCGCTTGTTTGTAAGTAGAGCTCTTGAGGCGGAAAGCCGAGAGCAGGATTTTTAAAGATTAATTTTAAAAATTGTTATTGTGATACTGTGTTTTTTAAAATACAACTACAGTCTACCTCTTGGCTCCCCACGTGACTCCCTCCTCGCGCAGCCGAGTCAGGCGCTGCAGCGGGTCGCAGGCGAATCGCCGGGACACCAGGGCCACGCCCATTGAAACAGGCCACGCCCCCTTTCACTACAAAAGCGCGCCCTCCTCGCCTGCGCTTGTTTGTAAGTAGAGCTCTTGAGGCGGAAAGCCGAGAGCAGGATTTTTAAAGATTAATTTTAAAAATTGTTATTGTGATACTGTGTTTTTTAAAATACAACTACAGTCTACCTCTTGGCTCCCCACGTGACTCCCTCCTCGCGCAGCCGAGTCAGGCGCCGCAGCGGGTCGCAGGCAAATCGCCGGGACACCAGGGCCACGCCCATTGAAACAGGCCACACCCCCCTTATACCGTCACATAAGGATGTGCTGGTTTCGGAGGCGCAGATGTAGCAGATGTAGCAAACTACATCAATCAAAACAACCTGTTAGATAACACCCAGTTCGGGTTCAGGAGTGGACATGGAACGGAGACGGCGCTCATTAAGGCCTCTGAAGAGATCAGACAGATCATGGACCAGGGCGGTTCAGCTGTACTGATCCTGCTGGATCTATCAGCGGCCTTTGACACGGTCGATCACAACATCTTGATCGACCGTGTCAAAGCCATGGGCATACGGGGTAGGGCTGCGGAACTGCTGACCTCTTTCCTGGCCAATAGAGAACAGTCAGTGAAGATGGGGAACTTCTATTCACCATCGTTTGTACTGCCTTGCGGAGTCCCCCAGGGATCCTCGCTGAGTCCGACGCTTTTTAACATCTATGTGTCGGACTTGGCGAGGGTCATTAAAACCTATGGAATGGGAGTGACTTCGTACGCCGACGATACTCAGTTGGTACTCGCAGTACACAAGAATGGGATCGAAGTGGCAGCCAACTTTCAGACTGGGATAAGAGCCATTAGTCGCTGGATGGACAGTAATTGTCTAAAACTGAACACGGACAAGACCGAGGTGATGGTGTTTGGAGATCTAAAACCATCCTGGTCTCCGATCTGGTGGCCACCGGAAATGGGCAACCCACCCATCCCAGTCCCTAAGGTTAGAAACCTAGGAGTGTTGTTCGACAGCAAACTAAGTTTCACCAACCACGCAAATGCAGTAGTCTCCTCTGCCTTCTTTACGCTGCGGAAGGTGAAAAAGATACTACCCTACCTTCCATTATCGGCAGGGAAAACCCTGATGTCCTCCTTGGTGTTATCCAAGGTGGACTACTGCAATGGGCTTCTGCTGAATGCCCAGGAGCAGGTCTTTAAAAAGCTACAAATGGTGCAGAACGCCGCGGCGCGAATTCTGACCAAAACTCCCAAGTTCGCACCGATCTCATCAGTCATTTACCAACTGCACTGGCTCCCAGTAAAAAAGAGAACAAAGTTCAAGGCTTTGTGTATCATATACAAGGCACTGAATAACCAAGGACCCGACTTTTTTAGGGAATCACTGCAGCTGTATGCTCCCAAAAGAGCGCTAAGATCTGCCTCCTCCACATCACTATGCATTCAAAGAGTGAGAACAGTCAACTGGGGAGATAGACGCTTCTTGGTGGCTGCCTCGAGGCTCTGGAACTCCCTGCCCCATCACATAAAAATCAGCCCCTCACTGTTGCTCTTCAGAAGGCAAGTGAAGACATGGCTGTTCACTCAATAATGCACAGGTAGTGCCTCTCTGTCTGCCCAGCGCCGAGACACCATTCGTGGTATTTGTTCGCGCTTTAGAAATTTATAAATAAATAAATAAATAAATAAAAGAGGACGGGCGCAGCGGGCGCGCCAAAGGTGCGCCGAAGGCCGCCAAAGGCAAGCCCGTCTGCGCCCGTCCGCGACCTGACGGGACCAGGGGCCATAAACCCTGGCTCCCCCACTCTCCAGGGCAGGACTTACAGCTCGACAGCTTTACACAGCATAGGAAGCACAGCTGCTGTCCAGTGCACGCATATCTTTGCTCCTACAGAGCTCCCCCCCCGCTGCCCGGACTGCAAACACCCCTTTCGTAACACCTCCCCGTTGGCTACTGCCCAGAAATATTACATGTATGCGCTAAACTGTCGATCATTGCCAAAGCATAGCACACAAATTGCCATGCTGCTTGAGGAGCACAAGCCAGACGCGATTTTCTTGACAGAAACCTGCCTCAGTGCTCAATCGGACCCTGATATAATCTCAGCCTTACCCGCTGGTTACCATATCTTCAGATTAGACAGACCGGAAGGGAGAGGCGGAGGTCTGGCCATCATATTAAAGGACCAGTACCGCTGCCGTACTACAGCAGAAACTATCCCTGAGTGAGAGAGTGTAGAATTCTGCATAGAGTTCCACGCAAACAGTTCATTCTCTGGCACTTTGATCTATCGCCCCCCCGAGCCTGCAAAATTATTCCATAGGTCTCTCCCAGAGATTATAGCAAAAAGAATTCTATCTTCTGCCAATCATACGGTTTTAGGGGACCTCAATCTCCATTTTAACTCCCCTGCAGACCACATTGCTAAGGAGCTAACAGACGACCTTGGAGCTCTTCAACTGGCCCAATTGGTCACAGCCCCGACCCATGAAAAGGGCAATCTACTCAACCCTATTTTTAGCAACTGCACTGATTTGACTGTTGACCAACCCATCCCCCTCCCATGGTCGGACCATTTTTTGGTCCCCGTTTACCTGGGCTACTCACAAAGCCCCCCAGTTACCCCCTCAAGCCACAACTAGGAGAAACTGGTCAAAACTCCCCGTGGAATCCTGGATGCATAACCTGGACTCCACCCGTCCGCCACCCTGCTCAGACCCCAACGTGGCAAACGGAAACTATGTAGGTTGGATCACGAACTCACTAGATACGATCCTCCCTCTTCGCAGATCGTCCTCAAAGAGAATGCAGAAATCAGCTCCCTGGTTCTCGGACTCGCTAAGAGAGCTAAAACGCCTTTGTAGGCAACGAGTGAGAGCCTGGCGATTAGACTTTCTCCCGGATAAAAAAGCATCCTACAAAGAGGCAATCAAAGCCTACAGAGAAAGGGTTAGGACGGCCCAGGCAACCTACTACTCTGACAAAATCCTGGAAGCTAAATCAAAGCCCAAGGAAATTTTCCACATAATAAAACAATGCACCAGTGTCATCACTGCCCCCCCTCCGATCAAGACTCAGGACCAATGCAATGAGCTTGCGGAATTCTTCCATAATAAGGTTTTGAATATCTACTCCACCTTCCCAACAATAGCCTCAACCTCGGATGTGACTGATCTACTCCCCCCCAGAATCCCTCTTTCCCCAGATCAGCCTACTCTTGATCACTTCCCCCTTCTGGACCTTGACACCCTTGGCAAAGTGGCACGCCAAGTCAAGTTGGGCTCTCCACGTGACCCAGCTCCTCCAGAAGTCCTGATGCAGGCAGGCGAAGCTACCTTGCCTGTAATCTTGGAACTTCTAAACTCGTCCATATCCGCATGCTCAGTCCCCACAGCCTGGAAGCAAGCCATGGTGTGGGCACTGTTGAAGAAACCCAACCTGGACCCTGATGATCACTCCAGCTACCGCCCCATCTCACTCCTCCTTGGGCTAGCAAGGTGCTGGAGAAATATATAAATGCCCAGTTGGTCCAGTTCCTTGAGAACCACTCCCTATTACATACGTCCCAGACAGGCTTCAGACCAAAGCATGGGACTGAAACCGCCTTACTAGCGGTCACCGAAGAATCTCGAAGGATACTGGATCAGGGAGGATCAGTGGCAGTGATCCTCCTTGATCTAAGTGCCGCCTTCGATACGGTCAGCTATGCCACCTTGCTGAACCGTCATTATGACATTGGAGTTTCAGGTGACGCATTAAGGTGGTTTGACTCCTTCCTGTCTGATAGATCTTTTCAGATCTTCGACGGTGATACAATGTCATCCAGCAAACCTCTTAGCTGCGGAGTACCGCAGGGCTCTTCCCTGAGCCCTGTGCTATTTAATGTATACATGAAACCGCTGGCTGGGGTAGTCGAACCGTACGCCTGGGGTACGGCTGGGGTAGTCGAACCGTACGCCGACGACACGCAGCTAGTGGTTTCATTGGCCCAAGAGAACAACAGGCAATCCCCGGTAGGTCTGCTGAAATGCTTAGAGGACGTCAAGGAGTGGATGACCAACTCCTCCCTCAAGTTGAATGGAGAAAAAACAGAGCTCATGCTCCTAGGCCCAGCCTCGCCAGTACCTTTCACTTCCTTGTGGCCCTGCGGTCTGGGAGCTCCCCCCACCCCCAAGGAAAGTGTCAAGAGCCTGGGAGTATGGTTGGACAAAAAGCTCTCCTTCTCCACCCAGGCCACCAAGTTGTCCGCCACCTGTTTTGGCCTACTCAGAACCTTGAGGAAGGTCCTCCCACTTCTGCCTCTAGAGGCCAAAAAGGTGGCAGTACAAGGCCTCATCCAGTCCCGCCTGGACTCAAACAATGCTCTATACGTAGGGGCCCCTGAGATGACTCTCCGGAAGCTGCAGGTGGTACAAAATTGCGCTGCACGTACCTTACTCCAGATTCCGCGAACCCAGTCAGCCAGACCTGGACTGAAAAGTCTGCACTGGCTGCCAGTGAGGCAAAGAGTGGCATTTAAGGCGCTGTGTATTGCGCATCGGGCCTTTTGGAACACGGGATCAGCAATCAATAACAACCTTGTCATCCCCTACCACCCAAACAGGAACCTTCAGTCCACGGAGGCTTTCCTGGCAGTTGTTCCTAGAGTGAAGAGAGCCAGGACCGGGGGTAGGATGTTCTCGCTGAACACCGCCAAGCTCTGGAATGCTCTCCCCCTCTCACTTCGGTCCAATCCTGACCTGCTCTCATTCCGGAAAAAGGTGAAAACACTACTGTTCGCTAAACCCTCCTAGTACTATTCTCCCTTTCCGTCACATCTCTGCTTCAACTCAGCGCTTGGACGCCTGTGGGCAGCAACCGCGCTCAACAAATTTATTTTCATTTCATTTAATTTCATTTCAATTTAATGGATGTTTGATACTTTGTTTGCATGTGTGACTATGTGTGTGAGTAACTCTATGTAGGAGTTTCATTGTGTAACAGGATGTATAGGTGTATGAGTACATATGAAGAGTGAATACATGTATGAGTGACTGTATAGGACTATTGGTGAATAAGTGGATGTGTGTGTAGATCTTGAAATTACTAAATATGTGTGTTGTAAGTGGTATTGGTATGTCCATTGTTTTGAAAATGTTAGTTTCTATTTTTGAGTGATTGTATTAAGTGTTATATTAGTGTGAGAGGATGTCTGCCACTCTATC
The DNA here is from genome assembly GCF_964263255.1 of Lissotriton vulgaris. Lineage (NCBI taxonomy): Eukaryota > Metazoa > Chordata > Amphibia > Caudata > Salamandridae > Lissotriton > Lissotriton vulgaris. The sequence goes on from NC_141694.1 coordinate 529,700,512, forward strand.
ACAAGGATGATGTCATCAGTGATGTCATTTGAGATGTCATCAGTGATGTCATGAGTGATATCACTGACCATGTCATGAGTGATGTAATATGTGAAGTCATCCACAGTGCATTGTGGCTGCGCGAGTTATAGTTAGCTGAACTAACTATAACAGGGGAATTTCAATGGTTTTTTACGAGCGAAATGCCCAACTAACTATAACGCCCCTGAAACCTATGTTTTTTTTGTGAATTTCTAAGGTTTTTTAAATGCTAATTCCTAACTATAACGTGCCTGAAACCTATGTTTTTTTCAGTGAATATATAAATATATATATTTTTTAAATAATTCCAAATAGCATTTTTTTGCACTCCCCCCTAGGTATCACATTAATCCTTGAAGGGATTCATAGAAATAGAAGGGTGAGAAAACTAAACTAAGACCCTCCAAATAAAATTATAAGGGTACGTTTATTCAGGCTGTTCTATATTTGAAATGAAAATACAGAGGGTCTGATCCTAATGGAATACTCTTCCCTCATAGTATTATCCAGCACCTATGAGACTGTAAAAACCAGATGAGGAACACGTCCAAAACTTCATTGGAGGCAAATATAAGAGCTTCCACATAACTCAAAAGGTATGTAACAGGTTTACTGTTAATATGAACGAGACCCGGTGTATTAAACTATTATGTTTGAGTAATCTTTCTGTGTTTTAAATCTATGAGTCTAATTCTATTGGATTTTTGGCCTACACTGTTCTTCCATGCAGGCTTATTCCTAGATTGCTAAATATAAATCATGAATAATGTAACAATGGAATGTTTTAAGAAATTATTTTTCTAAATAAAGATTTTTACATTCTATTCAGATTTTTAAATATTGAACTATTGTCCTGAAGAAAGTAACGATCCATCTTAGCACCGAAACGCTGCATTGACAGTTGTTCTTCAAGTATTTATTGCTTTTATATTTTTGTCTGTAAATTTAGCAACTTGGTAACATGTGTCTTATTATATTACAGTGTATGGCCTTACTATAACTAAGTTAACCAATCTAATTAGAGAATAGAATCATCATACTTTCAGAGTAGAAGGGAAAGGGAACTTTGTGTTTGTTTCAGTATCTATACACATCCCTTTTCCAAGTACTAGGGTACCTCCCAAACCTTTTTGACTATTTAGTAAGGAACAACAGTGGATTTTCGTTTAGCCACACCTAAGCTTGGAATGAATGATGACATCCCATGTGTTGATCTGAACAGATAATCACATCACCTGACATTGGGTGACAAAAGAGATGATACACTCAGGAAGGGGACTCCAGTTACTATGATTAAATGATTATTCTACTCCAGAGGGGACCCAATACTGTAAGAACTAATTGATGCCTCAGTGAATCATTATGGAGTGATTAAAAATGCACTAATGGACACTATGGACATGTACATTGGCATAATAACATTCCATGCTCTGGGTAGTCTTTCATCTTGACTATTAACACTACCCAGCAGAACAATGACTTTATGTTGATAGTCTGAGACATCATGGGCGGTCCGAAATAATGGGTTACACACTATGCGCATACCAGTTGTATAGTGGATCGTTCCGGATGGGGGTTGCTCTCTCAGAATTTTACCTATGGGATTGAAAATTTTTCCATGGGATTATTTAATATCATTTCTACAGGAATGGGTGCCACCGATGCCTTCTAAGTGTGTGATAATTGTAAATATCACCAGTAGCTACTGGGGTTCAGTTCTCGTAATCAACTCTCTGATATCTACTTACACCGCACATCGCTGCAAATGACGTGATTACTTGAGTAAAACATAAAATCCCTAATTATTTAGGAGAAATAAACAAAACCTGCAGGATTGTTCTTGCTGTGTACTGCATTCATTTTTTTAAGTAATACTTCCCCACCAAATTAAAAAACTGCTTTTCGGCAGTAGCTAAATCCCTTTCTATCATGGTGGGGAAGGTCAGCGGTCTAGTATCCACTTTCAGGCATGCCTGTATGGAGGCACACCTGGTCTCTCCATCAGAGACCACACACTCCACTTCCTCTCCCAACCAAGGTGAGCAGAGCTGGGGTAGATCTGAAGAAGGACGCGAGAATACGTACAAGTAAGTAGGACTTTTATCCACCGATTAGCCTACCTGACCAGATATAGCATCACAACTACCTAACTGAGCCTTCCCCCATCCCTCCCTTCCTTTGTATACACAGGACGCTAATAGGCGTTGTACTCTCCTTCATCCTAACAAGCATTTGCAATGCAATAGGTCTCACATTACTGAAAGTTTTAGCTATTGCTGTTGCAAACAATAATGCAACGCCAATACCTCAAACTTTGGGTAATGTGAGATCTATTGCATTGAAAATGCTTGTTTTTTATGTGAGTTGAACATTTTTAATTTTTAGACACTTGCCAATAAATCATAATTCACATTAAAATGATTCATTGAAAATAACATATCCAATAACAATCCAATTCTACCCAATCTGTTATTGATTCCCACAGATCCACAAACAAACCAAACCAGAGTTTAGGCTTTTGGCAAACTTTATGAACGGACGTCACTGGGACCTTTGCACTGCAGTGATAAATGTGGACAGGGTGCAAGCCTCTGAAGCTGCCTGAAAGGACGCCTGGTTTGGTCAGGGCATGGCGGAGATATATATGTGTGAGTGGCAGACACTATGACAAGTATAGGAGCCCCCCACAGTAGTGCCACGGGTGGTTGTTGCCCATATATCCTCCGAAGCTTGGCTTTAAACCAGTCTTTGCACCAGACACGCCTCTCACTACATGTGTGGCCCTGCAAAGTGACTTACATGAGCGTGAAAGGGTGTGAATGGATACCCAGACTCCACAGCCCCTGAGCAGGAGCCCTTCACGGGCCCCAGTCTGCGGTCTACGGGTGTTCAAGGTGCAGAGCACATGTGAGGCCTGTGGGGCGAGGATGCGCCGGGACTGGGACTCACAAGAGATACCTTCAGGTGCCTGAGCTCTGCGGTCTGTGCTGCAGTGTTCATTGTCACAAGAACACGAGCATCAGTGACGAGTTCATTAATATCCGGGCTTTGTACTTATTGTTGTCCGGGCACTCCTATTTGTACCAGTGTTGTGCATCATTCATTTGGCGTGGTCACGATTATTATAATTATTATTATCCACATCACTCTATTATCGTGGACGTCACTAATATTGTTAATATCAATATCAATTTTATTAACATAAAGACTGACGTCACTCTCATTATTAATATGTCATTGTAATTATTATTGTTACTATCACTCTGGTTGCTGCTGCCATTTTTATAAAGAAAGACAAGAATAAGTCTTTTATTTTTTTTCTCTGCACTCATCCGAGCGGCGCCGGATATAAACTCTCGGCGGAACCAGGAGTCGTGTTGGAACTGCTCAAACCCGCACCTAACGTCTGCGAAGGTGAAAAAAGAAACTTGACAAAGAAATGTGAACTGCTGACGAGCTAGACGAGTGCCTTTATAATATTTGGTGAGGCCTCAAGGCACTGAGAGCCGTCCTGCACCAATATGAGGTATAGAGGAGGGGGCTTGTGCACAAGTGTGTGCAGTGTGTCTAGAGAAGTAAGAGTGCACCAAGTGTGATCACACGTATCTGTGAACTCGTTCGCACCGATACCAGGTGCAGCAGGGGGCCTGGCGTGTGAACAAGTGTGCAGTGTGTCTGATGGCAAGACTGCTGACTTTGCTGCTGTAAAACAAGGTTCGAGCCTCAGGTCGCATGACGCACTGTGTGCCTGTTTGCTGGGGACCCACAACACACACGTGTCCCCTTTTAAAACAACTCTAAACATGTCCTGTCTCATTTACAACAAGCAGCAGGGAAAGCGATTGCTTTCACTTTCGCGATCGCTTGAAAAATAAGCCTGCTTCCTTGTGAAATGGAACCAAAACAATGTCTGGCCACGATATTTGAAACCACATGACCGTTGGTGCATGTAAGAGACACCAATAAGCTGTGGGTGGAACAACATGCCAGCCTTTGGCCAATTGTGTGCAGCCTTTCATAAAAAGACGCATGCAAAGGCCAGTAGCGTGGCCCAAAAGAAATCACACACGCACGAGCGTGTGCAATTCCTAGACCCGTTTTCAACCCTCCCTACAAAATGTCTCATGCTGCACGCGCAGTGCTGCACACTGCACCACTAGGTGCAAGACCTAAAAAGGCCAATTACTTGCCCAACTTGGGGTGAGGTTCTACGATTTCAGATTTCGTCCCGTATCTAGCCGCCATTTTGTGTCCTGTCGCCATTTTGTGTTGCCCTCACTCAGGCAGCACGGCGACCGATGTGCTTTTGCTTTTTCCAGCTGCTACGTGTCCTTTCAGTTAAAAAGTAACTCCATTGTCCTTGTTCATGAAACCCGATGCCAGGGTTTGGCTGAGTTCGTTAATCCATGTCTAGTCCGATTGATCCCTGTCTCGGTCGACTATTTGCCCTCTCCTATTCTTCCCTTATACTATCTTATCCAACTAGCCTTCGCTATTCCATCCTTGTATGCTCCTTTTACACAACTATCCTTTGAGAGACACAAGCATGTCCTGCCACCTGCGAGAGGGGATTGTGAACACCATCACTGATTAATTTGTTGGGAGGGGTAGCACACGGGGTCCGAGGAAGGGGCGTATTTTGAGACACCTGATAGCTTGTTTTTCAACTTTTCTCATTGGTTCGTTTTGTATGTGTAAGGAGTGGGATATTGTAAATGTGTTTGATATAAAAGATTGTGCGCCACGGATTGAAGTGGCAGTCTCCTTAGAATCCACCCAGCGTGTAACTTCTAGGACAACTGTTCTTAGCTGCAGCTAATAAACCTGGCTTCCACGCTCATCAGAGTGTCTCGTGTCTTTGTTAGTTACAAGGCAGGTGAATCCGGGGATTTAGGCGTGCCCTGTGCCGCCCGGCCCATAAGGTCCGGTTCTCCAACTGGCGCCCAACGTGGGGCGGTTTCAGTGGTAGCGGTTCAGCCCGAGGGTCGTGAGAAGCCCCGCAAGAAAATTCCAGAGGATTCGCGAGCCACGCCAAGCGACCCCTATATGTCGAAGTGGACCGAACGTCTTTTACAGCACGGCTACTCCTTTCTGACGGCTGCTGATGACTGCTGCCCTGACTACCGCCCTGCCTAGGACCTTCTGGTGATGATTGGTATTGTGAGACGTTAGACGGACCTCCGTTGGTGTGAGAAGACCATTTAGTTAAGTATTTGTGGGTAGCGCCCATTCTTTGTTTTGTTTTTGATTTTTGTTATTCATCTATTGCAATAGTCGAATCAGAGGGGTGAATACTTTTGTACTGTGTACTTTGCTTTCACTCCTCGAAGTTAGTAAATGGATCATTGTGCTTAAAATGCCTGGTCTGAGCCGATTTAGGAAATTCTGTTGTTTTTGCTGTACTTGGGATTCCCGGCTTGAGGAGTCATGTCCGATTCCTCCGGTTGGAACTCCAACTTATGAGCTCTATTCTAAGCATGGTGTTGGTCCCATTGCTTTTAACGATGCATGGATCCGATACACAAAGAAAGATGGTGTCTTAAGTTGGCCACAAAATGGTCGTTTTGAGCCTGACATATTAGATCATTTGTAATCAATTCTGTTCAAAAGAAAAGCCCTGCCGGCAATGTTTGACTCTTTCCGCCTTTGACGTAAGGAAGCCAAACAGAGAGAAATTAAACAAGCAAAAAGTGATAGGAAAATGAAAGATATGACGGTTATATCGGCTGCCCAGCAATTTAAAGACGATGAGACTGATCGAGCGATTGTGGTCTCGGATAGACAGCATCGATAGGTGCTATCCTGTGTTACCTCCACAATGCAAAGATCTTGATGAAGATCCCTTAATGTCTCATTTGTTGAAATTACCTCGGCCTTATGCGCCAGGTGCTAATGCACCTGTATTATTGCCACCTGTGCAGCAACCTGTTGTTCAGCCAGGAGCTCCGGCTCCCGCACCCTTGCCTCTTCCAGTAATACCGCCTGCACCTCCTTTGCCACAAACTTCTGTACCTCAGTCTCCTTTGCCTTTTGTGTCTCTTGCAACGAGTAGTCCTTCTCTTCCTTGGCTTAATACTTCGTCTCCAGTTTTACTCCCTACTTCTTCTCCAAATCGTAATCAGTTAGTTGATACTGTCTCTGGTCTTTTCTCCCCCCTTTTTGGCCCGTTCAACAGGTCTCCTGCTTTTTCTCGAAGGCAATCCCGTAGTCAACTCCCAGATTCCAAGGAAGGAGTTGTATTTGACTCCCTTGCTCACAAATGGATGATGAATGGTCCATTATATAGTGTACACGATATACTGAGTACCTTTCTCTAGTGGAATGCGCCTACACAGAGATACTTTTTTAATGTTATGTGTGACGCACTCACTAAAGGATGGGAGGATATGCAATTGGATCTAACTCCTCAGGGTCTATTGGAGATACAGGATAGGTTTGATAAAGGACTTATTGTGGGTCCTGACGTTAAGGATGCTACACAGACACTTGTTACTTTTAGGTCCTTATATTCTTCCCGGACTATTCCCGAACCTGATTCTGCAGATAGACAGAAAATGAAAAATTATCCTATAAGAGAAGTTCCTCCGGTATGGAGGGAAGCGGTTCCGCAAGTAGGTGCTGTTCAAGGTGTCTCCGCTCATTTTCAGCGCGTATGGGTACATATTCCTTGGAAATGAGCTGAAGTTTTAGCACTTAAGCAGTCTTTGCCGGACCCTCGTAAAAATTCTGCTGGTTATTATGAAGAGTTGTCCCAGACTGTTGATGCATGTATTATGAATTTTGCTGATGTTGATATGCTGATGGGGAATGTAGTTCCACAAGCATTGTGGGCTCGGATTCGTAGAGAGGACACAACCAAGCTTTAGGTGGTATTTGGGCCGATATAGTTGCTGCAGATGCAGCACAAGTGGGTGGTGCTAAGCCAGATGATTTGATTACACAGTTGCCTGATAGAATCATAACTTTAATGAAGACGATGATGCCTGCCTTACGCGTTAACTGGGATAAGTTATCTGCGTGTAAGCAGAAGAAAGATGAGAGTGTCTCCGATTTCTTTTCTCAGTTTGAGGAGACATTTATTGACCATAGTGGTCAGGATTTGAGTACTGAAGGGGGACAGCGATTATTTGTGGATACATTTGTCTTCAATTTGCTTACTGAATAGTCTCATAGTTGAAAGATTCGGAAAGTTCTTGGGCTGTTTCTTCGCCTGCCTAAATATTAGCTACTGCTCAATATTATGAGAATAGGGACAAGGAGGAAAAAGATAAGGCTGAGAAGAAGACTAAGGATTTAAAAATGAAAGTTCTTCTTCAGCAGGCTTATCCTCCTCGTTCCGGTCAGCGTCAGTTCCAGCAGCCTATTCAATCTCAGAGGTTGCTGCAGAAACCTGTATCTTTTGTTCCGCGACCTTTCCTTGGTCCTAATCAGTGCGCCTATTGTAAAGAGGAAGGCCATTTTGAGAATAGTTGACCGGTTCTATTGCATCGTAATGGAGGATTTCAAGGGCCGCGAGGCTTTGGTGGTTTTCAATCAGCACCTAGGGGTAGAGGGTGAGGTGCGTTGCCTCAGGGGCAGCGTTCCTTTCCCCCTCAGAACTCTTCGAATTATTTTGATCAGCAGAATACTCAGTCTGCGCAATATTACAATGATGATTATTGTGTTGAAGGTAAGGTTCAGGATTTTCATTCCAGTTAGGACAGCCATGGACAAAGTAAGAGACTCGTATCAGTTCCAGTGGATCAGAATGGGCCTTAGGTAGTTGCTTTGGGTGTTGCAGAGCAATTTCTTTTGGATACTGGTGCAATGAGAAGTTCTATGATCCATTCAAAACTCCCTAGGGCACCTTAGTCTGGCTTAACAAACGTTTCTGTAGGATTTTCTGGCGCCCCAGTTGCTAACCCAGTTTCGTGTCCTTTGCCTCTTTCGATTGGTCCTTACGATCTGGAAGCTCCACTTATTTTAACCACTGGTTGCAGAGAGAATTTGTTGGGTCTGGATCTGTTGAAACGTCTTCATGCAACGTTGCATTGTTCCCCCTCTTGTGTGCGTCTTACTTTAGGTAGGAAATTGGTTTCTCCTATATATCTATCGAAGGATAGTTTTCCACCTGAGTTGAAATCTCTTCCTGCTACGCTTTGGGCTACAGGTCCGAACGATGTTGGTTTGTTACAGATTCCTCCTTATGTGGTTACTATCAAGCCTAATGTTAACCTCAACAGCGCGGCGCAATTTTGTGCGCTGTGCTGAACGTTCCATTGGGCTTATGGACTCATGACAGAACGGTTCCATCATGAGCACAGGCCAACCGACGCTCATGACAGAACCGTTCCGTCATGAGCATCGAAGGGATTAAGTTGCCACGTATTCCACAGTGCAAGATTTCTAATGATGGTGAGCGAGCCTTGATGGCTATTATCTATGATCTGGTCCAGAAGGGTGTGGTTGAAGAAACGAGAGGCAATGTTTGTAACAGTCCTGTTCTTCCTGTTCTTGAATGCAGCGATCCTTCTCAACCACCTGTGATTTATCTTCGGGAGGTCAACAAGATTGTTGTCCCCCAGTTTCCTGTTGTTCCAGTTATCACTGCTTTGCTTACTATGATACCCGCCTCGGCGCATGGTTTTCTGTTATCGATCTGAAGAATGCTTTCTTTAGTATTCCTATTGCTGAGGAAAGTAGAGATATTTTTGGCTTCTCTCTCGGGGGCCAAGTCCCTCTATCTACAGTCAGGCTTTGAAATCTCAGCTTGACGCGTTCATTTTGCCTTCAGGTGGTACTTTGATCCAATATGTTGACGATTTGCTGATTGCTGCTGATTCTGAGGATGTTTGTAAAGATGTGACGGTTTCTTTGTTGCGTCATTTGTCTGATCTACATCATAAAGTGTTCCCTTCTAAGTTGCAATATTGCCGCCAAGAGGTTACCTACTTAGATCATCTCTTGTCGAAGGAGGGAAGATGATTGACCCCAGAACGAATTCAAGCGATTGCACAAATGTCTGAGCCAACCACACAGAGAGAGGTACGTGCCTTTTTGGGCATTACCTCATATTGTAAGCCTTTGCTGGCGCTTACATTGAAAGATACGCCACAACCTCTCCCTTGGACCGATGATTGCCAGAAGAGTTTTTCTGATTTACGTAATGCTTTGTGTTCTGCACCTGTGTTAGGTACTCCGGATTACAGTAAGCCTTTTACACTCTATGTGCATGAAAGAGAAGGTTGTGCGTTGTCAGTTTTAACGCAACAATTTGGAGACAAACAACGGCCATGTGCCTATTTTTCGGCTACGTTGGATCCAGTAGCCAAGGCATTGCCTAGTTGTCTCAGAGCTACAGCAGCGGCAGCAATTTCTATTCGTCAGTCTGCTGGATTGGTATTGGACAACACCCTCGTTGTTATGGTACCACATACAGTAGATACTCTTTTGAATAGGACTAAGACACAACACATCACGAGTGCTCGCTTGTCGGGATATGAACTAATGCTTTTGGCTAGCCATATACATATCAAGTGGTGTAATACTCTGAACCCAGCAACATTGTTGCCCATACCGGATGAGAAAGGCATTCAAGAACAGCATGATTGTTTTCTTCAAACAGAGGAGGAAACGAAAGGCAGAATAGATCTAAAAGATACACCACTCGTGGATCTAGGCGGGATCCGATGGATAGATGGATCTTGTTTTAATTTTCCAAATGGTGAGACAACTGCAGCCTATGCTGTTTCTACTTTGCATACTGTAGTGGAGACAGCACGTATTGCACAGAATTCAGTCCAAGCAGCTGAATTAATTGCTTTAACGAGAGCATGTGTTTTGGCGAAAGGAAGGAGAGTAAACGTCTACACTGATAGCCAATATGCTTTCGGTGTGGCTCATAGTTTCGGTCGCTTGTGGAAGGAAAGAGGATTCTTTACTTCCCATGTGACTAAAATACAGCATGGCCAGTTGGTGACTGATCTTCTCGACTCACTTGCCTTGCCTACACAAATAGCAATAATCAAGTGTAGCGCTCACAAAAAGATTACTGATGATGTGGGTCGTGGGACTGCTTTTGCAGACGAGGTAGCAAAAGAGACAGCGAGAAATGTTACGAGTCGTATGTTATGTTATGTTATATGTTTATTTGTAGCGCGCACTGTTAGTCGAAACTGTCCTGGCACGATGAAAAGGTCATGGTGTCAGCTAGAGCAAGGGAAAGCTTACATGGTCTGCATAAATAAGTGAGTTTTTAGCAATTTTTTTAAGCTAGCAAGATTTGACGAGTGTCTTAAGGCCTCAGGTAGGTTGTTCCACAGCTGAGCTGCACGAACCATCAGAGACTATCCCCCCCAGTCGAACTTTCTTGAATCTGGGAATAACCACATGTCTGAGGGAGGCAGATCGCAGCTGGTGGGTCGGCTGGTAGAAAGCAAATCTGTGCTAAAGATAGGAGGGGCAAGGGCCAAGTAGGGCTTTAAACACAAGGACCAGGGCCTTAAAGCGCACTCTTTGGGCCACTGGTAGCCAGTGGAGCTCTCTAAGTTGTTTGGGAACGGTGAGTCTCCTAGGGATATTAAACAGGAGCCTCACCATCGCGTTCTGGACTACCTGTAATTTCCGGATCAAAAAATCCCAAATGCCGGTGTAAAGGGCATTTGCGTAGTCCAGTCGAGAGAGCACAAGTGCTCTGGCTACCGCTTCCTTAGCCACTTGGGGAAGAAGGGGGAAGAACTTCCGGAGAATGGATAGGGTGCCAAAACAAGTACCCGCCAGTCTCGAGATTTGATCGTGGAAGCACAAGTCTGCTCCGAACCAAACACCCAAGTTCTTTGCCACCCCACAGTCACCACTAGGGCACGATGATCCAATGGGCCAGATGGCTTCCCTAAAGTCTGCTGGGAATTGGCCATACAATAGAATTTCAGATTTGTCCTCATTGCATTTGAGGCCTGCCTGAGCAAGCCAGGCAAATACAGAGGACAAACATTGGCGAACACCCACTGGACTAAGGTTATCCTTATTCCATGTGAAGAGAAGCTGGGTGTCGTCAGCGTAGGCCATTATTTTCGCACCCAACCTTTCTGCCAGATGGATTAAGGGGGTTAAATAGACATTAAAAAGGAGAGGACTTAAAGTCGACCCCTGAGGCACGCCTGTCTCAACCCAGCTGTTTGAGGAGTGGTAGGGGGGAAGCCAAACCTGTTGGCATCTGTCTGTGAGGAATGATCTTAACCATCTGAGAGCCACGCCCGTTATGCCAATCTCCTCTAGCCTAGAGAGAAGCTGGACATGGGGAACTGTGTCGAACGTGGCAGAGAGGTCCAATAAAATTAGAGCCGCTCTGCCGCCTCCATCTAGACATTCCCTAATGGCTTCGGTGACCTCCATGAGCGCGGTCTCGGTGCAAAAAGAGGAGCGGAAATCAGACTGGGCAGAATGGAGAGCCTCAGATGATTCCACAAACCTCTCCAGCTGCCAAAAAGCAGCCTTCTCACAGACCTTGGCTAAGGCGGGGAGTAAGGAGATAGGGCGACAGTTTGAGGGAAGTAGCGGGAGAAGTTTAGCTTCCTTCCACTGTCGGGGGACCAAGCCTGATTGTAAGGACTCATTGACTAAGTCAGTCACCATCGGAGCTACAACCTCCGCCACGCCACTCAAGACTCTTGCCTGGCAAGGATCCACTGGAGATCCTGACTTCAGTGCTTTTAAAATAGCCAGTACATCCAATCCGTCTATGATAGAAAAACTTGACATCACAGCGGTCCTCTCAGTGCTACAGGGCATTTTAAACAAAGGGAGGGGTGGGTGGGAGTTCAGAGTGCCCTGAGATACAAAAGTATCATTTATATCAGGGGATTTGAGACACGCTTGAATTTGTTGGATCTTGTCTATAAAATAGGTTAAAGTTTCTCACACCATCCTGCAGACGTTGGAACTGACATTACTTCTGCCACTGGGGCCGTAAAACTTTTAACAATAGAGAAAATGTCTTTGCAGTTATTTTCGGCCTTAATAATCCTGGCTGCATAAAAGTCCCCTTTAGCAGCCTTAATTGCATTGATTCTTTTTGTGCTATCCTGAGCTCTGCTTTTGCCGCAGGGGAATACCAGGTTCTTTTACGTTCCTTACATCCAATTTGTAGTATTGTAAGATGATCAGTGTACCAAGGGGATGAAGGGATGGTTCTAGGGCACTTTTTTCCTTTCTTCTCAGGCAGTGAACTAACCTTGGAGCGTATCCATGCTGAAAAATGTTCAACTGCTTCCTCCAAATTCTGGGCCTTAACAGGAGCAGTATTAGTCAATGCCGAGTATGTTGCGGGCCCTGCAAGATGGGTCAGAGAAGGAGGAATGTGTGAGGACACGATAAAAAGTGTAAGAATGATTCAAGAAGAGGCTACTGAGAAAGAGCTGAATAAGTGGAGAGAGAGAATGGGAATGTTGGACGTGACTGGGTGTTGGACGGAATTGTCAAGGCATCAATGATGGTTGTTACCAGACGCCTATGTACTACCTGTAGTTACTATGGCGCATGGTCCAGCCCATATTAGTGCAAAGGGCATTTCTAAAATCTTGGCTCCAGTTTGGCAGAATGAAGGAATTCCTAAATGTGCAGAAAATGTGGTGAAGCACTGCATAGTTTGTCTAATGCATAATCCAGGAAAGGGAACCCCAACTCCAGCAGGTCATTTTGCTCCCCCTACGTATCCTTTTGAGGTATTACAAATCGATTACTTTCATATGGATCGTTGCATTAACCTCAAGTATGTTCTGGTGGTGGTTTGCGCCTTTTCCAGATGGATAGAGGCCTACCCCCTAAAGGACAATACTGCCTTATCCACTGCTAAAGTTTTTTTGAAGGAGTTTTTCCCGAGGTTTGGTTTGGCACGCATTGTCTGGTCTGACAATGGGAGTGAATTTGTAGGCCAGATCATGCAGAAAGTATGTGCAGGTCTTGGTATCAAACAGAAATTCCATGCGGCAAACCACCCTCAGTCAGCAGGATTGGTAGAGTATTATAATGGTACTCTCAAGCTCAAATTGGCAAAGATTCAGGCGAGAGCAGGTGTCGCCTGGTCTGATGCCTTACCATTAGCACTCCTGTCTACAAGAACTACTGTGCATTCCCGTTTAGGTCTGAGTCCGTATGAGGACGTTTTGGGGTGACCAGCAAATGTCTGGGGAGTTCCTCGGCCTAAAAAGTATTCTGATATTCCATACCCAATGCTGATTCACTACTTGAATGACCTCACCACTAAATTATGTGTTCTTCATCAACACGTTCAAAACGCTTTGCCAGAGGCCTCCGCAGATCCAGGTCATTCCATCCAACCTGGGGACTGGGTCTGCGTGAAAAACTTTCAGCGGAAGCGGAATCTGGACCCTCGTTGGCGCCCACCGCGTCAAGTGCTACTAACTACACGGACGGCAGTAACTTTAACTTTAAAAGTACTTTATTCAGGGTTTTTTTGGTACAAAACCATAAAAGTTCATGTAACATTAAAAATAGCATTCCAAGCTATCAGATAAAAATAGACAAGGCAAAATACAGTTAAAAAATTCCGGCTATTCGTAACATAAGAAGGTTAAACTATTGCACAGTCAAAGAGGAACAGAAGACACAAGGTTTTAGTCTTAGCGGTCTTACATATCCAAATATTTCCTATACTTCATAGTGCATTTTAAAAAACCAGCCACATGAGGTATACTTTCTGGGTTCAGCATTTGTAAATAAAATAACGCAGGGCGAGCTTGTATAAAATTCATTCTTTTTAAACTAGGTTTAAGATAAAAAGCCCTGGAGAATTCGTAGTGTTTACAAAAGAACATAAAGTGGAGCAGGTCCTGTGGAGACAGTTTGTCACAGCCACAGGGTGCTAACACCGTCCCCTTGTGACACCCTTTAGGGACTGCCAGTAAAAGATGAAACAGGTTAAACCTAAACCTGATTAAAAGAAAACGCTCATATGCTGGTAATGGCCAGAGTAAATCTTGCTCCTCGGCTGATGAAGTTATTAGCATTAAATGGAGGCGCTCGTTGGGCTTCAACAAATCCCTCTCCTCTCTGTCCGATTTCTTGCGAGTAATAAATGACTGTTTTATGAATGTAATAATAGAAATAAATCTGGTTGCCCCTCTTTGCCAAAACTATCTCTAAGATATCTCAGGCAAGGTATTTTAGACATGTGTTCTAGGCTCAGGGTTTCTTTTAGCAAGCTGTGTGTTAGCCCAAGGTGTTTGTTGAGCCAACATTGCAACCAGAACATAAAGGGACGCAATGACAGAGTATCACTGATGAAAGGCAGGCCAGTTTCTTCGTGCACTGATGTGTTCGGGGTTCCCTGTGGGACACACAAGAGTTGTTTTAAAAATTTGTTTTCAACGACTTGTAAACACTTGTGATTGCTGTATCCCCAGAGTTTGCTCCCAAAGGTAGCTATCACGAGACTCTTAGAGCGATAGACCTTTAGCATGGCCGCCACCGGTCTGTTGCCCATTCTGGCTGCAAAATCAAAGAGCGCAGCATTGGCCCTGGCTACTTCTCCCCTTTTCCTGTTCATAAGTGCAACCCAGTTCAACTGTTGATCTAAAAGTACCACCAGGTAAGAAAAGGAAATGCATGTAGGCACCCTAATTCCATTTATCCTGAATGGGTGCTGTTTTCTGGCTGCCTTCCCCACCTGCAGCACATAGGATTTAGTGTTGTTTATATGTAAATCTTGTGTTAACATGAATTCATAAAAGGCGTCCATTAGTGTTTGTAGCCCTTTGGGGGTGCGGGCTAGGAGGACAGCGTCATCGGCATACAGTAGGACTGGCAGGCCCGACGTCCCACATACGGGTAGTCCTCCCCGTCCTAACCAAATGATCTTCTAGGTCATTAATATATAAGTTAAAAAGAAAGGGGGCCAGGATACACCCTTGCCTGACCCCCAGTCCGGTACTAAAGCTTCGTGTGACCTTGAGGTCCCTAGTATATCTGACGTTAGCCTTTGTGTCACTATGTAGGTCCATTAGGAAATTCACCAGATGTTGCTCCACCCCCATGGCCTCCATGGACTGCCACAACTTTCCCCGCAGTCAAAAGCCATGGAAAGGTCCATGAAGGCCCTGTAGACTGTTCCTGGTCGTGCAATGGTATATTTACCCAGGATTAGGTAGAGATTGAAGCATTGGGCCATGGTAGAATGACCTGCGTAGAACGCATACTCTATGTCGGAGATGATCTGATTCTCCTCTGCTCAAGTGGACAGCCTCTTCAGGATGACGCCCCCTAGGACTTTTACAATGGAGTCTATCAGGGAGATAGGTCTATAATTTAGTGTGCAATTTCGGTCTCCCTTTTTAAATACTGGGACTATTGTTGAGAGACCCCATGAAGCTGGACAAGCCTTTTCTGCTGCGGCGTTTCTCACGGCTGTGAGGATTGGGGCCCAAAATATTGGGTCTGATTTATAAAGGTAAGGAGGGATGCCGTCTGGGCCTGGGGCCTTTTTGTTGGAAAGGTTACTTATTCCCTCCAATAATTCACCTACTGAGAATACCATCGCCTCCTGCCCTAACCTCTCGTGTGAGGGTGCTGGTTGTACATTTTTATCCTCGAAGATGGTAACAAAATGGTTCACCCATTCATCCTCCATAATGTTTGACCCCACTTCAGTAGCCCCTGACGATACTAGAGGTGATTGGTTGATTGTGCACCAGAATCTAGAGCTATTAGATAGGGTCAAGGGATTTTAGAGTTCCTCCCATAACGCATTCTTCAGCTCAGACTTCCTTTTTGTCAGCGCCTTTTTATAAATTAGTCGGAGTGAGCTGATCAAGACTTTATCTCGGGGAAGTATTTTAAGGGCCTCTTTCAGATCTCTTGCTGCTTTGGAACAATTGTTGCAGAACCACTTGGGTCCACCAGAGGTGGTTTTACCCCCGTACCTCCAACATCATTTCGGGCAATGTTCTCAAAGGCTGTAAGGACTCTTTCGCTCTCGGGGTTAGGGCTAATACAAGTTAAAAAGTCCTTTTCACAGTCCTTTTTTAATTTTTCATGGAATTCGGTCAGTATCACCTTGTTCCATTTTATGCGTCGCCTCCATTAATGGGTTGCAGCACGTTATCTCTTATTGTGTTATCCTTTTTAGTTTTTTTCATGAGGTTCCCTCCTAACAAAACACAAACTGGGTTGTGATCACTATAAGCACTGGGGACTATTTGAAAACCTAATCGGAGTGTCATAAGGTTTCTGTCGAATAGGATAAAATCAATGAAAGTTCCGTGACTTCCTCCTTTGAAGGTGTGATCTTTTTTTGTTGTCATTGGTGGGGCGATGTTCATAGAGAACAGAAGGTCTACTAGATGGTTCAAGACATTACCCTGGGATGTGTGTTCAAAATGAAGTCCCGATGACAGGGGACAGCCCATGTCCGCTAAGGTATATAGCCCGGGGTCACCAAATAGGTGGACATTAAAATCCCCAGAAAGCATCAAGTTCCTTCTAGCAGGTCCCCGACATTGGGTGATAAAGTCTTGCAATTCTGAGATCCTACAGCCCTCACCCTGACTGTTTGCGTTGTAAAAATTAATCACACACATACTGTTCTCTTCTTTCCCCAACATGATGGCCTGGAAATTTTTATTGCCTGAGGGAAGAACCCTAATGCTGCATCTTAGTGTCAGAGAAAAAAAGATGACTAAGCCGCCCGAAGCCCGCCCACTTCTGGCTCTTGTTGCCGGAACACAGAATGATTTGTAGCCAAGTGCAATATTACTATCGATTGCCCATGTCTCCTGAAGACAGATGATAGATTAGAACATTGGAATGTTGGGAGCTCCATTGAAAACAATGGAGTGCTCTGGGCTTATAATGGCTGGTATAAGCCTGGAGGTCCAACATTCCAATGTTTCTTTGTTCACTGCTCTGGCTGTGAACAAAGGCTTCAGGGAACCTGAGGGGATTCCAATCCCCTCAGCTCCCAAAAGGCTTTGTTTTTTTTGTTAGAACATTCTGTCCTCTAGTGACAGAATGTTCTAATAGCCTTATAGCCCTTCGTAGATGGGATATACCGCTATCAAAGTCCCTCTCCCTTGTTAAAGGCCCTCGCCTTCGGCTCGGGCCTTTAACCCTGGAGAGGGCCTTTAATAGCCGGTATAGCCCTCTACGGCGGGCTATAAGGCTATAGTAATGCTTTACAGTCTGCACCCATAATGGATCTGAGGCCTTACTTGCAAACCCCGCTATATTCCAAGAGAGGATGTTATGTTCTAAATTGCCATCTATGCCCACCCCAGTGCCCGCACTAAATGTGCCGAGCCGTGTTATTCCGGTATTGTGAGCCTCACAGTCTCCAACCGTTATTGATAGACCCGTTCAGCCAGCATTATCCGTTGTAGTAGCAGCGGTTAATGCCGTACTACCCCTGGGTAATACGGGACAGTCGAGCTGAAGACCAAGGCCGTGGGAGAAAGTGGGGTTAGCAACGGGACCATTCAGTCAGTCACAGTCGTTTAGACCTGAGAGAGTGTTGAATCTATTTGTGACCTCCATATGTGAGATGGTTTCCAATCCCCCCCTCATTTGTCCCTTGAACGACTTGACGGGTATTGTATTTCACCCATCTATTCCTTTTCTGTGCGTGTTAGGGTGCATCCTGTTCCATTAGTTAGTAACACAGTCTTTCACTGGCCTATAAAAGAACCCCAGGGGTAGAATTTCTATACCTTGTCCCCTCGGTGCGGTACGTGTCTCTGCTTCCTTCAAAATCTTTTCTACAGATATCGTGCTGTTAAAATTTACCACTATGCAGTCACCTTCTCTGCATTTCCTAGTACGCCCCAACCAAGCTACTCGACGTGCCATGATTATGTTATGCCCTATATTTTGTCCACTATCTGTATTATTTGCTAGCCAGTGGGTGACTTTGTTTTTGATCTGAAAAAAATCCTCCCTCCCCCCCTTTAACGCTGGAGAGGGCCTTTAATAGCCGGTATAGCCCTCTACGGCGGGCTATAAGGCTATAGTAATGCTTTACAGTCTGCACCCATAATGGATCTGAGGCCTTACTTGCAAACCCCGCTATATTCCAAGAGAGGATGTTATGTTCTAAATTGCCATCTATGCCCACCCCAGTGCCCGCACTAAATGTGCTGAGCCGTGATATTCCGGTGTTGTGAGCCTCACAGTCTCCAACCGTTATTGATAGACCCGTTCAGCCAGCATTATCCGTTGTAGTAGCAGCGGTTAATGCCGTACTACCCCTGGGTAATACGGGACAGTCGAGCTGAAGACCAAGGCCGTGGGAGAAAGTGTGGTTAGCAACGGGACCATTCAGTCAGTCACAGTCGTTTAGACCTGAGAGAGTGTTGAATCCATTTGTGACCTCCATATGTGAGATGGTTTCCAATCCCCCCCTCATTTGTCCCTTGAACGACTTGACGGGTATTGTATTTCACCCATCTATTCCTTTTCTGTGCGTGTTAGGGTGCATCCTGTTCCATTAGTTAGTAACACAGTCTTTCACTGGCCTATAAAAGAACCCCAAGGGTAGAATTTCTATACCTTGTCCCCTCGGTGCGGTACGTGTCTCTGCTTCCTTCAAAATCTTTTCTACAGATATCGTGCTGCTAAAATTTACTACTATGCAGTCACCTTCTCTGCATTTCCTAGTACGCCCCAACCAAGCTACTCGACGTGCCATGATTTTGTTATGCCCTATATTTTGTCCACTATCTGTATTATTTGCTAGCCAGTGGGTGACTTTGTTTTTGATCTGAAAAAAATCCTCGTTCCCCCCCAAGGGCAATGGTGGAACGTTCCCCAATACTATTACTAGTGGGATACTCTGAGGGGGCAGCTGCAGGATGGAACGGTTACCCAGACCTTGGGCCATACTGCTAGGCTGTATGGGCCCGTTATGCTGTCTGGCTGATTTAGGGCCCTCTTCTAGAAGAAATTTGGGGGACCCAGTATGCTACAGCAGCCTCCAGGGTTTTTGGGGCTACCCTTTCTGTCCATCGACTTTTATCCCTCGTGTCCAGGTTTCCCTACGTGGTGGTGTGGGGGGTTGGCTGGTAGTAAATGTGATTGAATTGTTAGTACCATTCCCTGTGCTTGGATGTAGTTCGTATCCTAACGACCTCTTGCTACCTACTAACTCTTGAAGCAAGTGGTTGTTATCTGTGGTGGTTTGCTGTAACTTTTCTAGATTTGCACTAACCACTCTAAGGGCCTCATTAGGATGACGGGCGGACTTTGCCCGCCCGTCATCCCATCGTGAATTGGGACTGCCCGCCGTAAGGGCAGGGGTCCCGGGGGTGCAATTAATATGCGTCCGCCTCAGTGGCAGGCGCAATCCTCCATTTAACATTGTGGCGGGCGGTGCTCACTGCACCGCCCGCCACAATGTCAAAAGTAAATGCACGCATTTGCATAATGAAAGCGGCAGGCACCGCGCGGTGCCTGCCGCTTTCATTATGCAAATGCAGGGGGGCTACCCCCCACCCACCTTCACTCTGGAGGCCCACAGGGGGCCCCCAGAGTGAAGACCGCCTGCCTTTAAGTGGCCTGACGGAGGCAAACCGCCCGATATCATAATGACCCCCCTAAGTCTCTCTATGAGGGGGAGTGTAAGCGACCTTACCAGCTGTTCTACTTGACCAATCAGGTTACCTTCTCCCTGAGCGATCAGTAATGAACTTTTGGGCAGGGGGTGGTGCCTAATATTAAGCGGGCTGGGGCGCTATTATGCTGGACAGGAGCTTGTGTTTGGCTATGGGTTCCTGGGGGGTTAATCTTTTTAGCCGCAAGCTTGGGAATTTTTGCCCGTTTAGCTCTTGGGCCCCCCATACCGTTTTCTTTTCCCTGGATGTTTGCTACAGATGGGAGTTATCTCTACTGTTGGGCAAACTTTGATCTTTATAGGGAGTGTGTTACCCAGTTTTTTATCACCGTTACAGGTTATGCTATCCTGTGTGCTGTTCCCCAGTGTGATAATACTTTGCTCTTCCGAAACAGTACTATTTTCTAGTAGCCCTAGGTCTATGAGGCGTTGGCTGACTCGCCTCTCGGGGGTTACACTACTCAAAATACTACCCAAAGAGGATCTTTTGGCGCTAAGGAACTCGGATGATAACCTTTCCTCAGTGATTGCTATTTCTCGTTCCAGGACAGCGACTGCCCTGGTGAAGAAACAAATCTAGTGTGCCAGTAATGCTTCCCCCACTAGGTTTAGGCGATAGTGAGCCCCCATTTTCTTTACGACGGGGCATGGTTTACCCTAAGGGGGTTTATAGGCTTGGGAAAGACAATAATAACAATGTCCAACAGTAAGTGGTTAGTTAGTCCATTTGTTATGAAACCGGATCCAAATCAACTGATCTATGTTCCAAAGATTTAAGGGGTGGCCCGGCCCGGCCTCTTCTGGCCCCTGACAGCCAAAGACGGCCCGCCCTCTGCCCGGGCTCAGCCCGGCACAACCTGCGCGCGTCCCGTGAGGCGGGAGATGGGGTGCCTTTTTCAAGCGCCTCCGTGCGCGTTTGGGGGCGTGGCCAAGATGAGGGCTCCTGGGTGATGTAGTGTTCCGTGCTCGGTTCCCCCCGCTCTGCGGCTACGCCTAGTGACCTGCGGCGCCTGCAACGGGGGGGACGGCAACTGGGCAGAGTGGCGGCAAACAGGATTCCCGGCAAGGAAAAGCAGCAAAACAAGAGACCCAGGGCGTCAGGCGTCTGCAAGGTAAGCTCCGTCTCCGTCTGAAACAACCCGCTCGCCAGCTGATGGGACGCCTTTTTCAAGCGCCTCCGTGCGCGTTTGGGGGCATGGCCAAGATGAAGGCTCCTGGGTGATGTAGTGTTCCGTGCTTGGTTCCCCCCACTCTGCGGCTGCGCCTGGTGACCTGCGGCGCCTGTGGCGGGTGGGGGAACGGAAACCGGGCTGAGTGGCAACAAACAGGATTCCTGGCAAGGAAAAACGGCAAAACAAGAGACCCAGGGTGTCAGGCGTCTGCAAGGTAAGCTCCGTCTCCTTCTGAAACAACCCGGAAGTAAAGGTTGTTGGGAAAAAGAACTGGGTCCATGGAGTGCACTGTAAGAAGATACCCTTGCCCTTGCCTTTTCATCAGTGGGTTCGTGAGGGCATAGGTGATAACGAAAGTGAAAAAGTGCCTAGATTTTTACCGTTTAGTAGTGCACGCCTGGACCACACGAATTCTGAGAAAGAAGACGACGACGTGTTACAGGAGGCCGTCCCAACACATCTGCGTTTGAACACGGTGAATCCAGAAGCCTTGTTTAAGGACCAGACGATCCCTAATAAGACTCGATATAACTTGCGACCGAGAACCGTCAAAGACAATTGAATTTTTTCCTATTTACGATTTTTCTGATTATACCTTTTTGTTTTGAAAGACATTTTAATGTGTTTTCTTCCACTATCCATCAAGTTGCAGGGTCAGGGTAGGAGTCTTAAGCCGTGACCTGAGTGGTAACCTAGGGTCTGCAGGACTTGCAGTGTCATAGGACGGCTAACAATCACAGCTAAGTGAGCTAGGAAGATTATCGTGAGCAACGCTTTTAGAGTAATGGATACTAAAGTGGAAATTAATGATCAGACTGTAAATATGGAAGAACGATTTAAGAAATTGATGGTTAGTCCATGTGGGATAACCTTATGTATTCTGATATGTTTATGTACTTTATTAGCGTGTGGAAGTTGGGTTGTTTATGTTCTGCAGCCGTTGCCTGTCCCTACCTTTTTCCTCGTATTTTTTACTACTACTGCCTCTCCACATCGGTTTTATGCACTTCCAGGACACGAACAGATTAGGAGGACCGAATACTTCAACAATGCGTTTATTCAGCTATTGCATCAACACCAATTAGTAATGAATACTACTGATTGTTGGGTTTGTGGGCTTATGCCTCATAATACAGAGAGAGGCATGCCGTATTTGGTTTTTCCATTCTTCTATGAAGGTTCCGCCTGGCCTTATTTGGCTATGTTCTCTAACCTTTATCAAAATCAGCTGCGATATCCTCCTGACAGTCCATATGGTGGTGGAGCAGACTTTAGTCATAGTACTTTGATTAAGGAAAAAGTGACTATGGCTAAGATTGCCCAGATTAGTAAGATTCCTTCAGATGAGAATAGAGCATATGATGGATTGAACATAACACGCTATGTTACTAGCCTTACAGAAAATACTAAACTAAGGAGCTCTCCGCCAATTTGG
Source organism: Lissotriton vulgaris (assembly GCF_964263255.1). Lineage (NCBI taxonomy): Eukaryota > Metazoa > Chordata > Amphibia > Caudata > Salamandridae > Lissotriton > Lissotriton vulgaris. The sequence goes on from NC_141694.1 coordinate 529,722,737, forward strand.
AATGTACCTCATCGAGGTAATTTCTGTTTACAAATTAATGGTCAGAATGTCAAGAATCAGCAAGAGAGGAGTATCTGTTCTCATACTTATGTCTATACACCTCAGATTCCCTCACCGCTAGTGCCATCACAAGGCACATATTTTATCTATCACAATAGAGCCTATACATGGCTTCCTACTTATTTCTCAGGAACATGTTATGTGGCTTTTCTTCTTCCCCCAACGTATACTGCTCCTTCAGGTCATTACAAGAAGATACATGGTAGGGGAGTCTTTGATCAGAAAGACACAGCAGGACAGGAGGCAGCTGACTTCATTAAAGGGTTGCTTCCTTTCTGGGGCCCAATGGCCAATAGCAGAGACATCAGGCACCTAGCTCGTGTTGTTGAGGCTACCATAAATTAAACTTCTGGAGCCTTGAGTAATGTGACCACCGAGCTTCAGGCGGATCGTCTTATGACTTTACAAAATCAGATAGTTTTAGATATTATCCTTGCAGATAGGGGTGGAGTCTGTAAATTGATTGGATCTAGTTGCTGTGTTTACATTCCTGATAATGCCCCTACAGTATACCAAGCTATCTCTAAGTCACATACCATTTCCGAGTCTATATATCAGCACACGGAGATTGGTCTGTGATGGGATGGTTTTGGGGACTACTGTCCACATGGGGATGGAAGATTCTAACTTTCCTTGGAATGGTCTTGGCCATTATCTTCTCTTATTGCCTTTGTGTGCAGTGTGGACCTGCAATATGTGGTCTTTGTGCCACTATGTGTGTCCCGTAGCCTGCATCACGGAGAACAGAGAACATTAGAATGATGCTACAGCAACAGCTCGATGACCTCATGGCCATTGACATCGACTCAGATTGACTTGAGTCACTGGTGTATTGCCTGAGTAATGGCAAAAGGAGGGTCTGAGGTTCTACGATTTCAGATTCCGTCCCGTATCTAGCCGCCGTTTTGTGTCCTGTTGCCATTTTGTGTGGCCCTCACTCAGGCAGCACGGCGAACGATGTGCTTTTCCTTTTTCCAGCTGCTACGTGTCCTTTCAGTTAAAAAGTAACTCCATTGTCCTTGTTCATGAAACCCGATGTCAGGGTTTGGCTGAGTTCGTTAATCCATGTCTGGCCCGATTGATCCCTGTCTCGGCCGACTATTTGCCCTCTCCTATTCTTCCCTTATACTATCTTATCCGACTGGCCTTCGCTATTCTCTCCTTGTATGCTCCTATTACACAACTATCCTTTGAGACACACAAGCATGTCCTGCCACCTGCGAGAGGGGATTGTGAACACCATCACTGATTAATTTTTTGGGAGGGGTAGCACACGGGGTCCGAGAAAGGGGGCGTATTTTGAGACACCTGATAGCTTGTTTTTCAACTTTTCTCTTTGGTTCGTTTTGTATGTGTAAGGAGTGGGATATTGTAAATGTGTTTGCTATAAAAGATTGTGCGCCACGGATTGAAGTGGCAGTCTCCTTAGAATACACCCAGTGTGTAACTTCTAGGACAACTGTGCTTAGCTGCAGCTAATAAACCTGGCTTCCGTGCTGAACTGAGTGTCTTGTGTCTCTGTTAGATACAAGGCACGTGAATCCGTGGATTTAGGCGTGCCCTGCACCGCCCGGCCCATATGGCCCGGTTCTATAGTCTATAGTGATAACAATAACATATGACTTAAGTTTATGTATACCTTTGCCGTTTTTCATGAAAGTAAAACTCACTGCATCATCTTTTGCGTGCTGAGATACTGTGCATGGGTAGTGTACCACAGGGAGATATATTATCTTTTTGACCTTTTAAATGACTGATTACTATAAGCACAACAAATAGAGTGAGGGATCCATTCATTGAGTAGTCTAGTTATTTTTTTTTTAGGTCCTGAAGAATCGCCGCTTGATCTGTTTGGGCAGTTATAGGAGAGAAACATGTTGACCAAATATGTTTTCAAATTAGATATTTCCGAGGCTTATTAGGACCATTGTACCCTGAATGAGCACCTTACTTATTAAATTAGGTTAGTGGAGCTCAAACAATAAACTAACTTGACTAGGAAAACAACTAAACCTATTTTAATTCACTCGTGTTAAATACAACTTTACACACACTACAAACAAGAAAAGTCCACACACCTCCACTTCATCATTTGGCTACTAACTATACAGCTTCTAAAATTTTCTCCAGCAAAGAGCCCCCTCGTGAGTGCCTATCAAGGCTTTGCAGCACCGGCACGATGAGGAGCAAGCCCAATGATGAAGCATGACACCCTCTGGGGTGTGTGAGGGCACCTGCTCCTAATGGAAAGTTCCCTTAATTCTGGAACACAAAGAAAAAACTCCTCCATTCTCTCTCTCTGGACTCTCAGGAACTGCGCACCCCCTGTTTACAAATTCCGCATTTACTTAAGAGCAAGTTTGCTGGACCTATCCATAAAGCTCCTGGTTCCTTTTTGTAAAGGGTGCCCTATATCCAATGTGTAGACATGTCTGCATGCGCAGATATGACCCTGCAATATTTAGTTCTATGATAGCTTCACTGTTCCCGAACTTGTTTATTTCCAAATGTTCTGTCTTAAAAAATCCTCACAGTTGCCAGTGTGGGATTTATTAATAAATGCACACAGGAGACCCTTTAGAGGGTCCCCTGAAAACCTACTGAGCACTAGCGTGGTCTCTGACTAGTCATAGCCAGCATGCCACCAGCAGACATGTTTCTGACCTCACGGGATGATAGCCTGCACTCTCAGAGGCCAGAAACAAATCCTGCTCTGGCATAGGTGCTTCACACCCCCTGCATGCCGGAATGCCCTTCCAGAGCGAGAAGCATCAAAGGCACTGCCACCTCTGAAGTTGGACCCAGGATATCTCAGATAGTGGGGGATGCCAACGCCCCTGTCCTGCTCCGTATTTGGTGGAAGGACAGTGGGAAAATTAATTAGATGAGGAGGAAGGTCCACACTTAACTAGCATCACTTCTATTGTGGGGCAGGCAATGTGAACCTATCTCCTGAAAGTCCACCATCTTGGGATGGTAGATAAACAACCTACCGGGGCTAAGGCAATGTATTTTCCCACAGGAAGTAGGCACCCTAAAGGTAGGTAGCCCATTGGCTACTACCTGTCTCACCCGTGACACCTCTTAATTCAGCATTTAGGTGGCATCTCTATTTATTTATTTATTTATTTATTTATTTATTTATTTATTTAAGCTTTTATCGCGCACAGCTACCCACAGTGGGTTTCCCGGCGCCAGGGATAGACTGTAGAAGAAAGGACGGTGCAGCACCTGACTTGAGGCCACAACCAACTATTGGCTACGCTTAGTGAAAAGTAGAGTCTTCAGAGCCTTACGGAAGCGAAGTAGGTTGGTCTCTAGCTTTAGTGCCAGAGGGAGGGAGTTCCAATATTTAGGGCCCAAAATGGAAAAGGAGCGGCCTCCCATTTTTGCCAGCTTACATCTTGGCACTGTGAAGTTGCCAGTGTCCGATGACCTTAGTGAGCGCAAGGTTCTGTAAGGTTTTACCAACCCTTGAATGTAAGCTGGAGCGCTGCCCTGCTTGGCCTTGAACATATAACAGAGCGCCTTGAATTTAACACGTTCGGGGACGCTCAGCCAATGAAGGTCACGCAAGGCGGCAGCGGCTGAAGTGCGTCTAGGGACGTTCTTTAACAGGCGCGCAGCCGCATTTTGTACAACCTGAAGCACATGTATGGTAGCTTTATCTGCGCCCAGGAAGAACATATTGCCATAGTCCAGGCGTGATGTTACAAGTGCCTGGACTACGGTTCTGCGAGAGGAGAGGGGGAGCATCCACAAAATCTTGTGAAGCCACCGCAGCGTTGAGAAGCAAATGGCTGCGACCTTAGTAGCCTGTTGCTTCATAGTAAGCCTGTCGTCAATAATGACGCCCAGGTTACGAACTGCAGTGGATGGTGTAGGCGCCTTTCCCAGTTCAATGGGCCAATGACAAGGGCCCCAAAGATGTTTGTTCCGACCCAGAATGACCACCTCGGTCTTCTCCCCATTCAGCTTGAGACAATTTCTCCGCATCCATTCGGCCACAAGGATGAGGCCAGACTTGAGTGCGGAGGTATTGTTCTCGTCTCTCCCTGATAGGGAGAAGACTATCTGGGTGTCATCTGCATAGGAGAACAAGGTTAGCCCAGCCTGTTCGACTATGGTCGCCAAGGGTTTAACATAAATATTAAATAATAAAGGGCTAAGGATTGAACCTTGGGGATCGCCGCGGGTAGATGGACAGATGGTGTCTCTAGACCTGGAACCTAGATTTGATGGACAAGAAGAAGACCAGAACAAAGAAGACTCAATGCCCGAGAACTGAAGCTCTGCTGCAGAAGAACAATTTGGAGCCAAATCATGCCTACTGCTACTAGGACTTCGGCAATCATGGTGTGCCTTGTCATTACGAACCTGTGAAGACTCCTAGCACCACAGAGCAATTCCAGACTTCAAAAATTGAGCAAGAACTTCCCTTGGAGTGAAATTATTACTCCCATGCACACCACAGGCACCAATCCTGGTGAGTCTGGTTAGTCAACATGCTGCTTCTCGATGACTTTGACGCAGCACACACCCAACTGGCACTGGCCATTATCCCACAGATCCATAAGACCTCTGCTGGAGGAACATCCTGTCCTACCTCACCGAGAAGACCTGGAATTCCCTGCCTCTGCAGTTCAGGCAATCATTGTCACTGCCTCAATTCAGTAAGGCTTGGCTCTTGGACTGAACACCCCTCTCCCCCAGTGTCTTGACACTCTAACAGGTGATTAGTCACACGTTTCAAACCCTGATTGATTGATTGACCAAAAGATGTACATCTGATCCAAAATTGTGGATCTGTCTCCCCACCAAGTTTGGAGAAATCAGGACCTAACAGAGCCGCCCTGTACCAATACCCGGGGTACCGGACCTCCAAGCGCAAACAGCAAGACAAAGAGTCCTTCCTAAACTCCAATAATACAAGATGCAAGCAGCTGTCGAGGGACATCGAAATCCCTGAGTACCACATCCTGAGTGGCCCAGTTGTCCCGAGATTGCCTTTGCAAGTTACCTGCTCCTGACTGTGAGGATTTCTTGACGCGGGACTCCAGACTGACCAATCTGCTCTACACCCGGCCCCACCAGCTCTGGTAATGATGGACGAGGTGTGCCCCTATGGTCCTGCCACCCCTATGACTTCCTCCCACCCATGGGAACCACCGGACTTACCCCTAAGTCCTCCTGTGCAGTGTCTTCCTAGGTGATCCTGTTCATCATAGCGCACCAGCTACCAATGCCTCAGCACTCTGCTCTTGTCCGAATCTAGGATGCTCCCAATCTTCTGCTGCTGGAAATTTGGACCTGGTCCTGCTGATTCAGCGGTTCACCAACAACAGATACTCCACTACCATATAATCACCTGGGCCCATAAACTCATACTGGTAATGACCGTTTGTATGTAAATGGGTTTTCCGTTTTATTTTCACTATCTGTTTAGGATTAGTTTATTCAATACTCTTATTTATCACTTGAATAACCATTCACAGATCAACAAGTTCATTCCTATGGTCTATGGACCATTAGTTGAACTAGTTGATGGTGTTAATTAACATAACTCTAACTATTCTTTATTTAAAAATTAAATCACCACAGACTCAGGAAGTTTTTAAACCTTTATCTAAAAAAAATGTATGTGAACAATTTCAAAATTACAGTGCAGTCACCATCATCCATAGGAGAGAAAATTCAATTTATAAACACCAAGCATATACTTCAGACTCATACAATAATCAATGCTCAGAGAGGGAGAAGACTGAGAGAAAAGGACATCAACAAATAACAAGAAATTATATTTACCAAGGATGGTGTGAAAGACCAACCCTCGAGCCAAAGGGCTGGTAAGGGTCCTCAGGGACAGTTCAAGAGATAAAGGCTTCAGGACAGGAATCAGGTCAGGATAGATGACCTCTCTAGAATACCGATGTTTGCGCCACACCACTCTCCCTCTCTGACACTCTCTTCCTCCTCGAGATTCTTCTGCAATCTTCAAATCTAACCCAATTAAATTAAGATAGAAATTTCTGATTAAGGTTCTGTGATCAGTTTTTCATCAGCATCTCACAGCATCAGCATATCTCAGAGAATTCAGCACCCTCTGATCTCACTAACTAAAACTATCTTAATTATACCTTTCGTTCTTCATGATCAACCCACTAAAGTTTCAATATCGTAAAAATACGTAATATGATTGGTCAGGCAAGGGGGAAGATCTATCACACCATGATTACATGTCATTTAAAAAAGTTCAACTATTGTTTGCAAACCCATCCCCTTAATTAGTATTCATAAATTTTATTCTCATACACTTTCACATTTCACTATGAAACAATATAGTAACATTTTTGAATAAGAGTCTTCTTCGTTGAACTCTTCACCATCCATTCCCATGGTGAACAATCGTTCTTGGCTCCCTTTCAAATGCACAGTCATGGCCTTCATGGCTGCACTCAGTGGGCATGCGCAGACTTTGTGTCACTCCATTCAATCCGGTTATGCAAGAGAGGCCCAAATACGCACTAGTGACAAAGTCAGAACGACAAATATTAATTTCACAATTAAAGTGGTCCCCGTTTAAAGCGGTATTAGTTTGTCTTCATTGTTATCCACATTAGTACACACATATGCAAGCTTCACTAACCCGCGTGTTCCTGTGGTGCGTATTAGTTATTCACAAAAGTTTTGTTAATAACTTTGTTAGTGAGTTAACAATTGTATTGCATCTGAGCAAGTCTCTTATCCACAAAACCTTGCTCCATCACTTCTATCATCCTAAAATGAGGCATTAAATATTGTGAAAGCATTGCTTGATTTTACATGCATTTTCTACTTTTTGCCATTGATTTTAATGGTGCGCAATTGCACACAAAAGTGATATTATATCCAAAATCTTAACACGTAAAGTACTTACTGTAGATCAAAGTTCTTGGTTTTGAATAAATACATAAAAATCGATATTATTTTTATAAATTGATCTCGGATTTATTCTTGAGTGTGTGCCTCATTTATTGCCTCTGTGCGTACAACACATGCTGAGCACTACCCTCTGATAAGCATAAAGCTCGCCCACAGTACCACAAAAAAAGCATTAATATTATCTACTTTAACCTTTGTGTACCAGTAAGGGATCCATTGGACTCTTTACACAGTGCACTTCATATTAATACACTATATAAAGAGCCAGATTCCTACAGCTTTCAGTTCACCGCTATACTGCGAGGGAATGAAGTAAATTGTTTACTTCACAGTGTTGGACCCTGCGCTGTGTCATACATTTCTAGTGTGGGCTATAAGAAGCAGGAGAAACAGGAAATTAGGTAGAACTGCCATTGATCGTATAACATTTCACGTTTCTAACACAATGTAATAAGTCATGTAGGTATGGCGCCTTTGATTCTACCCAGTTGATATTCCAATTGTCCCTAATAACAATAGAGGCACGATACTGTAGCAATGGTAGAACGTACTCATTGCTTTTCTATGCAACTACAAATTTTAATGCTAATTTCTGTATAAAATATATTTAAATGTGATAAGCAGGTACAAAGGAAAGCCGATAGCAGAGAGGCTGAAGCTCAAGCAAGCTCCAATGATCTTTTTTGTTGCTCACAAAAGAAAAAGTAATTAAAAGCTCATTTTCTGTAGCATTTGGAAATTAACTTGATTTGTAATCAACCCAATGAGTTACTTGACCTGGAATATGTTGAATATGTTCCAAAGCAACAAGTTAATTCCATCAATAGCATCTGGGATAAAACTATGATTCACCAAAAGTTCTGACTGTACTAACCTTTCAATCCATGCATTGTCGGTGAACATGCAAAGTGTGCATGACTTTTTGGCAGGCTCAGGTGAGTCGGTTAAATCATCATGCACACTTAGTGCACATATCTTCTTCACCCCCTGCTGGCTGCGTAGACAGTCAAGTCCTATCCGCCCGAAAACCAACTTCAGCATAAAAAATTTAAATAACAACATTGTGTTATTATCATTTTATTTTTCCTTCTTTGCACTGCTAAAACCAGTGGGGCGATACTCCTCCACCTTAGTGGAGGAGCTGCCACTAAGCTTCAGTCTAAAAATATATTTATATGTGATAAGCAGGTGTAAATGAAAGTCGATGGCAGAGAGTCTGATGCTCAAGCTAGCTCCCATAAGCTTTTTTGTGACTCACGAAAGAAAAAGTAATAAAAGGTCATTTACGATTCCTTTTGTGAATTAACTTGGTTTTCAATCAACCCAATGCATTACTTGACCTGGATGGAATATTTTGAATATGTTTCCAAGCAAAGAGTTAATGCCATCAATAGCTTCTGGGATAAAACTATGATTCACCAAAAGTTCTGACTGTACTAACCTCTCGATCCATGCATTGGTGACTTGCCCATGAATCTTTTTGATTTCTGGCCATTAAGAAAGCCGCCGTGACAGTGATTTACTCTGCAGGCTCGAATGTGGTAGCTGAGTGATTGACAACCTATTACAGCAAGTGAAAAGCTGTCTTTTCTTATCCAACTTCAAGACGAAAAGCTGACTATTCCCCGAGCCCTGAATCCCCAGATGTTATATTGTAAGATTTCAAACCGCACATTATGTTTTTTTTTTTTTAATTAGGCATATTACGATTTATTTATAAGTAGAATGTAAGAGAGATTTAAAAAACAAATTTTAGTACTTTATTTACCAGTTTCAAAAACATAACTTAGCATCTTCAATATCTTGTACTGTTATATGTAACAGTGCCTATACAGCATGCCTATACAGCAGAAGACTAAATAACTGGCCAGCTCCACCCAACATTACTATTTTATCAGTATTCAACTCAAAGTGAACAATTAAGTCAGCAATCTTGTGACCAACTATCCAGTCTTTTAATGGTACGTCTTCCTGCATTAGTTTGGCAGTATGAAAAGAAACATTAAACCATGATTAATAATTATTTTTCCGCTCCCAGGGGTCAATACTCCTCCCCGCTTAGCCTACCCCGGTAGGAACCAGTCGGTGTTCAATTTGTGTGCCAGGTTGCAACTGCGCAGTTGATGTATAATGTTTCAATGGGCCCCAAATGTCCCTAGGGCAGGACGTTCTGGGAAGAGTGGTGGAGTATAAATCATAGCTGGTGTTGCAATATGCAAGACTGTTTAGCCAGTCCTTTAATGTCGCAGCAGCTATTGGTCAGAAGCAATCCTATAGCAGCGAATTTCCGGACAGTCTTTAGGATATTTTTCCGTACCCTAGTAGTGCGACTTCTTGTGTGGGTCCAGTGTCTTAATCTGTCATTTTACCTAGTGTTTGGAGAATTGTGGCCCAGAAGGCTTTAATTTTGCAACAGTTCCAAGAGAGATGGGCAAAATCCGCGCACATGGACTTCAGACAGCAATGAGATTTTTCTTGGTCAAGCCTATGCACCATAACAGGTGTAATGTAGGTTCTGTGCAGAAATTTGAAATGAATAAGCTTGTGGCAGCTGTTCAGAGACACCTCTTTGGTCTGGCTGCAGCACGCTGCCCACTAGTTGTCTAGAATAGGGTGTCCTAGATCTGCCCCCCAGCAAGCCCTTAGTTTTGAGTAATTTATTGGGATCATTTCTGCACATGCCCTGTACATCTTGGAGATTAGGTGTTCCCCCGGCATTATCTAAAACAGCAGAGATGGAGTGAATGGATCGGGTTCCAAAGGGAACCCAGGGCCAATCGCCCTCAATGCTGACTGCATGCGATTAAGTACAAATTTGTCCATAAAGGAGGCATCACTAAACTTAGCCCCTTCCAAAACAGAAAAGATATGCCCATCGATGTACAAATCCTCTACTGTATGTAGGTCGTATTTGAAGAGAGTGCGTTGCACAATCTTTTTGCCCGATATGGGTATCCAGTGGTAGTTGGGAATTGGATAGACCCAGCAAGTATAGCACAGGGGAACCCATAATCCTAATCAGTTTTAGAGAGGACCAACTAGTGGTGGAGACCGTTTGGATGTCATTCGGATCTTGTGGGAATCCAAGAGGAAGCACTGTGTTAAGTGCATCTGGAAGGACCAAATCAGCCTCGGGACGTAAATACGGGATTCTGGCATCAGGGTGGAACCAAGAAAATGCATAGCTGCACTGCGCCACTAAGTAATATACTGAATGTTGGGAACCCCAAATCCTCCTCTATCATAATACAGTCTCATCACCTCCCAGTGGACACTAGGCCTTTTGCCTCCCCAAGTCAACCAGATGAGGTGTCATGAAGAACAGATTCGTAAGTGGACTAGGGATGTTTTTAAAAAGATACATGAACTTAGGAAGATCAATCATTTTGATCAATGCAACCCTTCCTGCAATTGAGAGTGGGTATCGTAGCCACTTGTCCACCTGTATTTCTAGTTGGTGTATAGCCTTGCCATCATTTAGTTGAATAATTTTGGAGGTGTCTAGGTGTATCTGAATCCCGAGGTATTTAACCAGGCCTGTATTCCAGGCCAGCAGGAACTCACAATCCCATCTTGCCAAACTAGAAGTGAGGGGAAATATCGCTGACTTGTGCCAGTTGATTCCAAGGAGAGAGTAACCACCAAATCTAATAATTTCTCTGATTAACGGGTCTAGGTTAGTCTGCGGGTCCCTGACATAAAGAATGATGTTATCTGCATATAGCGACACCAGAAGGGGACCTGTGTTAAATTGGAGAACTCTCTGTAAGTCACACTCCTGAAACTGTTGTACCAGTGGATTGATTGCGAGTATAAAAAGTAAAGGCTATAAGGGGCAACCCTGCCTGGTTCCCCGAGATAATGTGAAGGGTCGGGAAAGTGTGCTGTTTAAGCAGATCCTGGCAGTGGGGGCAGAATACAGAAGGGCTGTGAAATCAATTAACCCTCTGGGCATATCCAGCCTGCGCATTTTTAATTCTGTGTATTACCGCAAACAGCATGTAGAGATTCAAGGAAGTGGACCTGTGTGGTACAAATCCAGATTGAACTGTGGAAAAAATGTTGTCAAGTAGTAAAGCAATCTTGTAGTCAAGGGTCAATAATGAAAGTGGTCTGTAAGACCCGCATAACATTGGGTCCTTACCATGCTTGAGCAGAAAAACAATCACAACCTCTATGAGAGTAGGAGGTAGCTGTCGTCATTCTAGGGCCTCGTGATAAACCTTCGAGAAGCCTAGGGGCCAGTCTATCTTTGTGCTCTTTGTAGAAATCACCTTTAAATCCATCCAGGCCAGGAGCAGTGGAGCCGTTTAGCGCGTCAATCGTGCTGATGAGTTTGTCTGAAGATAAAGGTTCAGGAAGGAAGTCTTGCATGTATTTCTCCATGTAGACCAATGCTATCTCTGGGAAGCAGTCTTCTAAATCTGCAGAATTGGTCATGGTTTTCAACGTATATAGAGCCTTGTAATATGCAAGGAATTCAGCACAGAACTAAGGTATGCTTGTTAAGAGGTGTCCTGCCTCAGTGTTAAGTTCTGTGATGTACGATTTGGGATATGGGGGGCGTAGTAGTTGGTAGTCATGATAAGGTGCAGCCCGGTCTCTCGCCCTACCCATATTTGCGCGCTATGGCATATTTACTCAGGAATTGAGATTCCCTGTCTGCTGCTTCTTGGAATTCTGCAAGCAGTGCTAATCTGCTTTTCAAACCCTCCGAGTCAGGGGAGAACAGCATTGTAGTGTAATTTGATGTAAGTTGCTGTTCTATGCGGACTAAGGTCTCCCTGAGGTCCCTCAGCACTCCAGCATGTTTTGCAATTGTGACTCCCCTGATGTAGGCTTTAAAGGCTTCCCAAAGTACCACCCAAGTGCCTACTGTCACCTTGTTCAAATCAAAGTACTCTTCTATCTCCTCCCTGATTTCTGAGGCTTTATCTAAGGCTCTGCAAGGAAACCTCCTCTAATGCTCATGGCCTTCCGGCCTGGGCACACATACTTTAAGGATCACTGGGGAGTGGTCCGCATATGTTCTGGGAAGAGTTTCGGTGGTCTTGTGCCATGATGATATTTTTGGGGTGATTAACCAAGAATCTAGTCGTGCCCACGTGTCGTTTTGAGCCGAATAGTGAGTGTACCCTGAGTCAGTGGGGTTGCGTTTTCTTCCAAGTGTCAGATAAATGAAGTGATTTGAATATGGACAGGAGTGCTCGTCGTGAGTGAGGTTTGGTGTGGGCTGAAGCAGAGGAACAGTCCAGTGACTGGTTGAGGAGTAGGTTGAAGTTCCCCCAATTAGTATGCAATCAGTGCCCATGCGTAAGGTTGTGGCATGTAGTTCCTGAAAGAAGTCAGGGCAGTCGATGTTAGGGGTGTACAAACAGACAAGTGTGAGAACATGGCCCATCAAAATGCCCACTACTATGGTGTATCGGCCTTCACTGTCATTTATTGCTTTTGTGCAGAGAGAAGGGGAGACTTCTATGGATCAGTATCACTGTGCCCCTAGCATATTTACTATAATTAGGAAAAAATTGTGTGGGCCCCAGCTTACAGCAAAATGAGTAATATCCGATTTAGGCAGGTGCGTCTCCTGTAAGAAGGCTATGTCTACCCGGTGTCTTTACAAATAATGTATTACGTTTTTTCCCTTTTCTAGGGTTGTTGAGTCCCCTAACGTTCCAAGTCATGACGAAGAGGCTGGAGGGATCAGCGAGATTAAGTGATGCTGTTATTAGGGCTGTTGAACTGCATGAAAAGTGTGGAGTGAGCGGCAAGTAAACTCTGAGTATTATTCAAACTGGTGATCAAAGTATAGATAACAATTAGCAGAACATCCCCTCCCACCTCCCCCCACCCAGCCTTGTGCTTAAATACGCAAAGAACTAACCCAGTTAGATAATAACCAAATGCATCCTGTAAACATCCCAATTGGAAATGCAAATATACAAGACAATACATTACAATCAGTGATTTTACCAATGTACTACTTACGTGGGGGGGGGGGGGGTAGGCAACACCCCAACAGTGCCCAGCTTCCTAGAAAAATTAAGAAACATGATGTTGATTCTGTCTTAACTTATGTTACGCTGCTTTCAGCATATCAAAAAACTGCTATTTAAAACTGTAAACAAATTAGTCATGGGTGAAAAGTTCCACGCTGGCCACAGAACTGCTGTGAGGAGGGGAAGATCCAGCACCAGCGTCTTTCTGCTGGCTGCAGAATTATTTATAGGATCTGCAGAATTTCTGGACTTCCGTAGGAGAGTCAAAGATGCGGGGACGCCAATTATTGTCTACCCATAACCTTGCAGGATATGGAATGCCATATCGAAGCCCCAGATTTCGTAGAGTGGATTTAATGCCTGGAATAAATCACCTCGTCTCCTGAACAATATCAGTAAAATCAGGATAGAGTGCAACAACTCCTCATTCCATGGCTAGGCGTAGTGCTGGAAGTTCAATATGCGCCCAATGATGGGTCTTGGCGGACAACCTGGGTTTGGACGAGGGCCCATTGAATGGTGAACGCGTTCAACAACATATTCAGGGGTGAAGGATTCCTTGCCAAAAACATCAATGAGCATTGTTTCCACTAAAAGTTCTATCTTTCCCGTGTTCATAGATTCTGGGACCCCAAGAATGCACAGATTATTGCGCCTGCTACGCGCTTCTAAATCTTCATTCTTTATCACTACATATTTCAAAATCTTTTTCATGCGTTCAAGGCGTTTAAGGGTCTGTGCTGCCCCGTCTTCGAGATCCGAAGTACAACCTTCCACTGTGTCCAGCCGTCGATTGTGCATGTCAAGTTTGGCCCCCATAGTGTATAGACATTTGTCTAATGTGTCAAACCTACTATCAAGTGACTTGAACCCAGCTCTCATCTCTGCCAACAAGGAGACCTGGGTGGCGGCAGCATCTGCTGAGGTGGTCGCGTTTTGGCCCCCCTCTGCCATGGCGCTGCTGGAGTCCTGAGCCTTAGCCACCGCTTTGCTGAATGGTAACACTCTCCGCTTAGGGTCTTTTTTGACCATGCCGTCTTGCATGGGTGCAGCGGAGGAGAATTGCAGCTTGTAATTGTAGAACTACCTGGACCGGTCAGGTAGAGCAGAGATGCTGCGAGTAGTATGTGGCAGCGGGGACAGTGTGGGAGGCAGTCAGCGTGGGGGCAAATAAAAAAGAAACGCTAAATGTGGAAAGCAGGCCAAATAAAATAGCCTAGTGCCAGTCCATCTAATCGGACTGAGAGGTAGACGATAACATGGGCTTAAGTGCTTCAGGTGCTTAAGTGAGCCGGCATCACCAATGAGACAGACAGTGCGAGGTAAGCTTCTTCTAGCTGATTCCTGCTCCAAGATCAGTGTTCCGGCCGGCCGGCCAATTCTTTGCCCCGGGGGAGTGCTGCGTGCTCTGTGCAGTCTTCGCCCAGTCACAGGTTGGAGAGACCATGTGCAAAGTCGTGGTAGGTGCTCAGTGGGCTGCGGAGTGCACCTCTGGTTGGGGTCAGTGTAGAGGAGGGGATCAGCAGCTGAGGGTGTATCTCCGGGGAGGACCACAACCCACACTCAACATACCCGAAAGCGCAGCTGGGTGGCTGCCTCCCAGGCTTGCCCGAGGACCTTGTCTCCCCGGGGCCTCCAGGAGCATTGATGTCAGCACACATCCCAGGCGTGACCGGGAAGGGGGGCATGCGACAACAGCAGTATTGGGTCTGAGAGGGAGGGGGGAAGGCCCTTCAAATGATGCACTCACCACAGAATGGTGATTAATGGGAGCTCCGTAGTTGTCCTCTGGATGCCCATGATTCAGATTTTGGCCGGAGAGGCCTGAGTGCCATTTCAGGCAGTGTTGGGACGACGGCACTAAGTCCTCCTCCAAATGCACTGGAGCCAATTTCTTCAGAGTGCCAGCTGCTACAGAGGATCAGAGAGTCATTGCAGCTTCACCATTGCCGGAGGATTCAGCGCGGTGAACTTAGATGCCATAACAGTCAGGATTGCGGGAGACAGACAATGGTAACTGGGATGACATAATGGAGCCTTCTGAGACATGCAGCCATTTAGGTCCACGGCTTGGCCACGCCCCCATGTAAGAGAGATTCAGTACAAATACTCATAACTGATGGCTAAAAAAGTTAGAGCTCATCATGATATCTACAGTCCTCTGAAGATAATGAATTATAATCCCAGCAAGGGAGAATACACTTTTCTAGTTCGGAAGAACGAGTACCATTAAAATAGAGTAGTAGACACAACACTTACTTACTGGGCTTAGAAAGGGCAGAAGCGTGCACTAATTTAGTTGTCCTGAGATTGTAATGAATGGAAGGAGGTCCCTCCCATCCTGAGGTGTTATCATGTATTCATTCTCTGGATACTCTGAGCCTATCAGTGGAGAAGTGTGGCTCAGGGGTAAGAGGCGGCAGACCCGGAAGCTGAGATCGGCCCTGGACCAGGGTTCAATTCTCCGCCTCGGCGAGTCTTGGGCTCAAAAATTCCACGGACTCGATAATTTCTCGCTCCGGTGCCTTCTCGACTCACGGGTTCACACTCTGCGACTCTGGGCAATAGCTTGCTTAATCTCCACAACGGCCCCTCGCGGCGGGATGCCTGGCTTTCACTTTGTGGATACCCTGCCGGGTTTATCTCATAGGGGAATACCAGGACGGGTTCCCTAAGCAAGTGCTTAGATACCGACCTCGGTCAGTGATTTGCGCTATATAAATACATGTACATTTACATTTACATTTATCATAGTGACACACACATACTACCCATACCATTGGGCATCTTCTTAACCCTATTTTTAGGTTGAGTATTCAAGACCTCTTGTATACACTTTAGTACATATTAATATACTTTGGTATATACTAATATGTGTGTGCCCTTTGTGGGCTCTGGAGATCAGCCCTAGGACTTATCTGCTTCGGCTTAGGGACATTTGTTTTTTGTTCAACTGCCTCTATTTAACTGTCTTGATAGAAAACGACCGGCAGAGGTAAATAAATCACCAGAATTGCTTTCTGCTGGGAGACTTTCTTTTTATGTATTTTTCTGGCAACTGCCTCTATTTACCTTTCTTGATAGAAAATGATCAGTAAAATACTATAATCACTTAAGCATTCTCTAGATTCCAGTCCATAGAAATTGTCTTCCACGAGCACCCAACAAACAGATCTTGGGAACTTCCGTCCTATCTCTATGCGGCCTCTACCTGTCAAAATCTTACAGAAGAAGGTCAGCAGATTGAGGTAATTGAAATTTTTATGGTCAAGTGTGTCCCCTAACGTGTACCCCAACGTCTCCATGTACGTGCTTCAAGTACATGTAATTTCCCTCCATGACCGAATATGAAGACGCAAATACATTTGCGTCCAACGTTAACATGTCCTCTTTCAGATCCACCATGAATGGATCAATAATTCAGTTCCTAACCATGCCATGCCAACGTCTTTACATGGTACACTTTTACGTTTTTCCTGGCTCTGCCGAGCTAGGCCCTGATTTCTGTCTCCGAGCCTTTTCTGCTTTCTGCCTCTGAAAGCTGCAGCATGGACACGTATCCCTGACCTCTGCCTTACTTCCTGCCAAGCGAATCGGTGCCTGGCTCAACCTGGCCGGCCTGCCAAGACAGTATTTTGCCTTCAAGTTATCTGTTCAGCCTCCTCGAAAATACATTCCTGTCTAGTGATTTAGGTAAACATCTCCCCGGCTGCAGAGCAAAGAGCAAGCCGTCCTGTCTCCATGCAAGTAATTTACAGTTCCCGTTGCCATAGTAGGCCCATGGCCCTGCACGTAGACACGTAGACACATATGCACGCACTAGCATTCAGTATAGAATAGCCTCTGCCCGAGAGACCTTCTACTTCAGACACTACATCCTCCAAACATTAGATACCAGATATGTTATAGGTCCAGGTCGTTCTGACATCCCAGACTTCTGTCTCCTCTACTAGTGTTAAAGTTCTCCCCAGTTACACGTCTATGTCACGTCATGCTAGCTGCGCGCGCATCCGCACTTCCTGCTGACTCTGCAGATTATCCCTGTGCACACACCCACTAATGACACTTCCTGCGACGTCTACATTACGTTCACATTATACGCCTCCGTGTACGCCTATTACACGCCTTCTTTCATGCCTCCTGTTACGCACATGTGTTCTTATCTTCTCCTTTTCACCTGTTACGCCTACTGAATTGAATTCAATGATGTTACTTTACTATATATAATGTGTAATGTTAATAAAACATTGACTGTCCCTTCCCGAACCCTAGTGGTGACGGAACATGATCTCCAACCTCGAGGTTCCTTTTTCATTAAACCCTGTATGACTCAGATACCACGGACTCTGCCTCTCATGTGAATGAGCTGTCTTGTAGTGATAATTATACGGAAAAACTGACTAGGTAAAATTATTTACCACATAATTTGGCGCCCGAATAGGGACCCCTCCCCCACCCCACGCGCCGGCGATGCGTCGCATGCCTTGCCCCCTGCCACAGCTGTGACGGACACCTATGCGCATCTGCAGGTTTTCCTGTATCTCCCTCAGGCCTACGGAGGTGACGGAGACTGCGGTCGACATCCAGACGAGGCGGTGAGGAGTGCGGAGGATCCCGACCAGAGCCCAGCCGAGAGTAGCAGTGTCCGAGGTATCCAGAGGCCCACCTGTTCCGATGTGTCGAGGCGCATGCGTAGTAACCAGTCCAGTCTGAGGCCTTCAAGTTCAAGTTCAAGTATTGCTCCCGGTGAGTACCGTTGCTAGGGACGCATCTAGACGGGTGCATTAGTTTGTGTCCGGTAAAGACAGGTCTGGGTACACAGTCCTGGTCCGTACGTGTTCACTTAGGTGAGCGCGGTATGACGTGTCTCTTTATGGGACCGGTCTGTACTGTTTAGCAGTGCATCTAGTGATTCAGTAATTCAGTGTTTCAGTATTCAAGCCTTCTAGCATTATTCTCACGAGATTCTAAGTATTGTGTTTTATGTACTAGACAGTATCTATTCGAAATGTTTTAATGTGTTGTATGTCGTGGTATGAATGACTGTTTTTCATTACTGTGTTTATTGTGTTCGAGCCAAAGTAATAATGCCGTTATTTTCAAAGTTACGGCAGATAGGAACTAGGAAAGGGATTCTCGAGGAAGCAGTGCCTGTTCCGCCTAGGGACACTCCAGGGCACTTTATGTACCACAAGCACGGCTTAGATGCCATACTGTACTTAGACTTTTGGGTCGATTACACTAGGCACTTGGAAGAGAAGTTTAGATGGCCTGTTTCAGGAACATGGGATGCCGAGTGCATCATGAGAGTAGAAGAAGCATTATGGAAAAAGAAAGCCAGACAATCTCAGAAAGATGCCATAGAATTGTGGCGTAAAGAATCGCATAGAAGAACAGAAAAAGAATTCAGAAAAGCAGAGAAGAGTAGAGAGGAATCCGAAAAAGCCAAAGAAAAAGAGTTACTAGAACAAGGAGAACAGGTCAGATCAGAACAATTAGACCGTCAAAGAAATGCACTCATTACAGGCATGTATCCAGTTCTTGCCGAGGGCCTGCCTAAGGCCAACCCGGAAGTATCCAGTAACTTGCCACCACCATTGATTCCGACTAAAGTACGTCACCATAAGACCGCAGCAGATATTTTCCTTTCTTCCTATTTAGATGATGTAGCTCCCGCATATACCAATATACCCGTACGTCCTGCTAATAATAATCTGCCACAGCATATTCCTGCTGATCAAGCCACGACCCCCCCACGTCAGCATTTTCCCGCACCTGTTGTCACTTCCCCTACTGTTCTCCCTGTTCCTGGTCCGCATAATCCGTTTGGCACAGCTGCCTTACAGTCAGGTTATGCTCATGCTTCCGCTTCGGGAGGTGCCGAAGGAGGCCACCACCAAACCCCGCCACAAGTACAGCGACTGACAATGAGAGAATTAGCTACACAGCGTACCCCGAAAGCGACCCCTTCTGAAAAGCTTAAACAATACCTTACCGATTGTAGATATGATCCAGTACCAGGCAAGACTGGGACTATGATGTTAGCCTTATTACGTTTAAGACGTGTTGCAGATTATTTGATTACACTACCAGGAATGCCCGTACAATTAGACAGGATATATAATTTTATTCAAACAGGAGAAGGCCCTGAATGTGTTCGTGAAGCCATGGCATATCAGAAAGTTGATACACAAGCGTTACTATTGCGATTTTTGATTAATTGTTTAATAAGAGAACGAGATCGACCAGGTTTTGATCAAGAAGAGATGGATGTATTGACTAAATGGAGTCAGAATATTGCAGATTGTAAGCATGACAGAGAGAAATGTATAGATGCCATGTCTAGAAAAATCCGTAAAGAAATAGTAGCCATACATACCCGACAGAATGCCGAAAGGACAGCCGAGTCAGATGATAAAGATACCTCAGAGGAGGAAGAACCAGAGAATGCCACAGTAACTCAAGATATGATAGCGTATGTAGGTAGGGCGAAACCTCCTAAACAGCACCCTTTAGGTAATCCTTTTGACAGACCCATTCGTCTGGAAAGCAAGAAACGATACCTTTCCCCGATACCAGAGCAATGTTCCCTTGAACATATATTCCAAGTTACTGATAAAATCCTGAAAGAAAGAATAGGTTATCATGAACTCACTACCTTACGTGATCAGGAACTTGCCCGGTCAGCAGTCCAATGGGCCGGGGATGACAGTATATATAAAGATGATCTAGTAGTGCAATCGTTTTTAAGTCTTACTCCAGAAGAACTGCGATTAGCTGGTATATATATGACCCAACATCTCATTATACAGTATGAAAACCAACAATCTGATCCAGGTCCATTGTATAATCTATTGCAAGACTTACTCTTGAGAAGATGGAGAGGTCTGGGTACCGATTTAATTGACATCATTTTAGAACAACGTCACAAATATAGTACGTTCCTGACTCCACGTCTTGTTTCCGTTCCACCCCCAGTTAGACAACCATATCACCTAGACAGACAGAATCCCTTACGAGAAGTACACCCAATCCGGAAGCCAGATGATACGCTTGAACGAGTGTTTGTATACACTCCTTTGACTAAAATGGAATTATTGGAAATGAAGAAAATTGTACCTTGTCACGATAAAGATCCTGCAGGGTTTCACCGTGAATTGAAAGACATGTTACTTATGGGTGATTACACATATTCAGACATTCTTAAAATGTTAAAAGTATTGTTGCCAGCAGGGATTTATGAAAAACTGAAAGAGAAGGATTGGGAGGTGGGAGATAAAAAGATTAATTGGACTGAATTAGAAGATGAAGAAAAAGGACGTACCCCAGGTTTAGGTCTTGGGGACAAGACTAAAGCATTACCAGGATTGTTAGTACAAGTTTTGCCTAGATTATTGACGGTTAAAAAGGAAGATTGGGATGCAATTTCAGCCTGCAAACAGAAACCAGACGAAGACACTAGTGATTTTTATTCAAGATTCGAGAAATGTTTTATTATTAATAGTGGCCTGAAAACAAGTAGCGAGTCTTTCCCACATCTATTCGTGACCAAATTAGTTGAGAATTCCTTACCCCGGGTTAAGAACAGAGTATTGAAAGTCGAAAGTACATGGCAAGCAAATACGCCTTCCCAAATGTTACAAATGTTACAGTACCACCAGAATAGAATCAGAGAGGAACACGATCATGAACAGAGACGCATGAAAGACACGAAAATGAAAGTATTAGTTGCCCAGTCTGTTCCAGCAGATGGTCAGAAGAGGGGTAACACGCAGAACACACAGTCCAGTCATTCGGCAGCTCCTGTTAAAGGGAATTGCAACTATTGTAAACAGCCAGGTCATTTTATTAGTGATTG
Organism: Lissotriton vulgaris; assembly: GCF_964263255.1. NCBI lineage: Eukaryota > Metazoa > Chordata > Amphibia > Caudata > Salamandridae > Lissotriton > Lissotriton vulgaris. The sequence goes on from NC_141694.1 coordinate 529,743,575, forward strand.
TGCCGTTCTGAAACATAATATTGCTACAGGCAAAACGAAAGAGAGACCACGTCCACCTAGGCCAGAATATGTTCAACAGAATATTCAACCGAATCCGCAACCTGCTCCACAACATGTTCAGCAACAGACCGTAGCGGTACCACAGCCCCAGCCCATTGCCGCAACACAACACGTTACACAGCTGATGTACCAGTATGCACAGTCAGAGTATCCAGATTACCAACAGTATTCATGAAACAGCCTAGAGAGGGAAGTGGGTTTGCCTCTCATCGAGATTCCTGTAGATCAAGAGGGTCCTTATGTACATAGTCAGGTATTAGGAAAAGACAGAAAATTTTTGATTGACACAGGGGCAAGCAGAACTACCATTAGTCATGACGAGGTTCCAGGGGCACCCCTCTCAGGCTCACAGAATGCTTCCCTTGGATTTTCAGGAAAACCTATCGTTAATGAAGTATCGAAACCAGTTCCCTTTGCAGTTGGTCCATTGTCCCGTACTACAGATTTATTGCTTACGAAGTCATGTCCAGAAAACTTGCTAGGTATTAAAACGCTGAAAGCTCTAGGAGCTGTCATATGTTGTTCTCCGGAAGGAGTGAGAATGTTTTTACGTGACTTCAAAGGTCACTATGTGTTGAGAGATTTTGATCCCCGATTACAGAATGTACCACAGAATTTATTGGCACAAGGTCCGACTGATGTAGGTTGTATGCACATCACACCATATCGTGTTACACTCAAGCAAGGTGTTGTTCTGCCCAGAATCCGACAATACAAATTGCCACCTGAGGCTGTAGCAGCCTTATTGAAAATCATTGACGAGCTTATTGCTCAAGGAGTAGTTGTAGAAACTGACTCCAATATTTGTAATTCTCCAATCATTCCAATTCTTAAACGTACTGATCCAAATTCACCCCCTGTTTATCGATTAGTGATTGACCTTAGAGAGCTTAACAAATGTATCATACCTCAGTTTCCAGTGGTCCCAGATATTTCATCCCTATTAACTGCTATTGATTCTGAAGCGGTGTTCTTTACTGTAATCGATCTCAAGAATGCCTTCTTTAGTGTTCCTATTGATCCAGAGAGCCAGTATCTTTTCGGATTCAGTTTAAATGGCCGAAGCTTTAAATTTGCACGTGCACCTCAAGGGTTCACGGAAAGTCCGAGTATCTATAGCCAAGCATTGAAAAAACAACTTGACAGTATCCACATGCCTGCTAACACTGCCCTACTTCAGTACGTCGATGATCTATTGATCACCGCCCGAAGTGAACAAGAATGTGAACATGCATCTCTGACAGTCCTATATTTTCTGGACGACAAGGGACACAAGGTGTCTCCTTCGAAGCTGCAATTCTGTGTTCAGCAAGTTGTTTACCTTGGTCACTTGCTGTCCAAGAGGGGGAGACAGCTAACACCTGACCGTATCCAGTTAATTGTACACATGCCACAGCCCAAGACACAAAAGGAGGTACGGGCCTTCCTAGGCCTCACTTCTTATTGTAGACAATGGATCCCTCAGTACGCATATCTAGCCAAGCCCCTTATACAGTTGACAACCCAGGAGGCAGCATCATCGACTGTCCTCCCTTGGACTCAGGAACATACACAAGCTTTTGACGATTTGAAGAAAGCCCTATGTCAAGCACCTGTTTTAGCGACACCATGTTACAGCAAGCCTTTCTACACTTTTTGTCACAGAACGCGAAGGTACTGCCTTGTCAGTACTCACCCAAGATCAAGCTGGTTCACACAAGCCATGCGCTTATTTTTCAGGTACATTAGATCCAGTAGCTCAGGCCCTGCCTGCGTGCTTGAAATCTGTAGCAGCAACAGCTCTAGCAATCAGACAAAGTGATTCCATAGTATTAGGACACCAATTGACAGTACAGGTCCCACATTCCGTGGAAGTTCTTTTAAACAGAACACAGACTCAGCACTTGACTATAGCACGACTGACAGGTTATGAATTGACGTTATTCCAGCCACACATAGAAATCAGACGCTGCAATACACTGAATCCTGCTACACTTTTACCGTTAACTACAACAGACCCTTTTTCACATGACTGTGTAGAAGTCATTAACACTATGAAGAAACCCAGACAAGACTTGACAGACATCGCATTACCAGATCCAGACCTGACACTTTATGTGGATGGTTCATGTATGAGAACAAGTACAGGAGAGTTAGTGGCCGCATATGCAGTGACCACCGAAACTGAAGTCATAGAAACACATCGTATTATCACACTGTCTGCTCAAGCAGCAGAGCTCATCGCTCTGACCCAAGCCTGTATTCGAGCCAAGAACAAGAAAGTTAACATATACACAGATTCCCGTTATGCATTCGGAGTTGTACACGACTTCGGAGTCCTTTGGCAAGAGAGAGGTTTTTTAACTTCCCACGGTGCCAAGATACAGCACGGTCCCCTCATTCAAGCTCTGTTAGAAGCAATACATTTGCCAACAGCCATAGCCATCATGAAGTGTAAGGCACATACGAAAGTCACAGATACAGTTTCCCAGGGTAACGACCTGGCAGATCGAACAGCCAAACATACAGCTCAGACTCATACTCATACGATTGATATGACAAAGACAGTAGTTCCAACGCATTGCATGACAGTTAGGGATCCCGCACTAGATGTAATAGACATACAGACACATGCTACTCCAGACGAAATCAAGAAATGGACAGAACTAGGAGGGATCCAGACAGACCAAGGATGGATGACGAAGGGAAAAGCCACTTGGTTTCTCCCCGACTCCATGGTTCAAGTTATCATTAATACAGCACATAGTCCTGCACATTTAGGAGAAAAAGCTATGTTAGACAGTATTCAAAACCTTTGGTTCAATAAGCATTTACGAGCAGCAGCAAAACAGAAAGTGCGTACTTGCATGATCTGTTGTCAGTTCAACCCAGGTAAAGGCATTCCCGTAGAGCAAGGTGGATTTCATCCTCCTGATCACCCTTTTGAAGTCCTCCAGATGGATTATATCCAGATGGACCGTTGTCGAGGATTCAAGTATGTCCTCGTAGTTGTATGTGCACTTTCCCGATGGACAGAAGCATATCCAGTCCCAGATTACACTGCCGTGACCACTGCCAAGCAGTTGGTTCGCAAATTTTTCCCGAAGTTTGGTTTGCCTCGTGTCGTGTATTCAGATAACGGACAGCCATTCTCGTCCGAGCTCATGAAGCAAGTTTCCCTTTTGCTAGGTTACCAATGGAAGTTCCACTGTGTTCGGCATCCCGAAGCAGCTGGTTTAGTAGAGAGACACAATCAGACTCTGAAAACTCGTCTTGCCGAGGTCTGTGCAGAAAAAGGAGTAGACTGGATAGTAGCCCTTCCAGTTGCCCTCTTCTATATGCGAATGGTTGCCCATTCTAGGACAGGGCTATCCACGTATGAGGTGGTTTTTGGCCGGCCACCGAATATGTGGGGGACGCCTCTGCCCCGTAAATTAACCGATGTTGACACTAATATGCTGACAGATTACCTTGCTTCCTTGATGTCTGCACTACAATCATGTCGTTCACAGGTCGCAGCAGCCTTTCCAGACAACACCGAGGTGAAGCCACACAAGATCGTCCCTGGTGATTATGTATACGTCCGCAACTTTGACCGGTCGAGCCCTCTGGGGCCCCGCTGGAAGGAACCTAAGATCGTTTTGATGACCACAAGGACTGCAGTGAAACTCGAAGGAAGAAAAAACTGGCTCCATTCGAGCCACGTCAAGAAATGTTATGGACTTCCGCCAAAAACTGTTTCCCAGGACTGCCGCATTCCAATCGTTGATACTAAACTCCCCCTGGTAGAGAAAACTCCGTCCCAGGAGTACAAATTAAAGTTGAGGTCTAGTAAGTCAGACAGTTTAATTGTTTAAGTCCCCCCCTGGGTGAAGCGGTTAGACAGGTTCCTGACATGTATAAGCTAGACCCACATAGAGAGAGAGATAGACAGGAGATCAAGAAACAGAAATATTGCAAGAATCTCCGAAGCCGATGTATTGCATCCTTACTTGTCATGTTTTTTCTGAGTCTTACGATTATATGCCTAAGCTATGTGTTACACGTATATTTTCCTATACAAGCACATTCTTCTTTCAATGGCACTGCAGACCACACCTTTAGTGATCTGCCCCCGCACGAACTTTCTTATCGACTTGCACTGCGTAACAATTCCTTCATCCGTATGTTACATCATTCCCACCAGACCAGCAATGCCACTAATTGCTGGGTATGTGGCCGACTCCCTCCCTACCAGAAAATGATGGGAGCCCTGCCTCTTTTTCCTTACCCGTTTACACATAATGGTTCATGTGGTGCATGGTTTACATTAATGTCCTCGTTAGATAGTACGTCCAAAGTTTCCCAAGGTAATTGGATATGGGGAGACCTGAATACAGTGTTTCCCTGACAAGGAGGGTCTTCCCCAAATGACAGGTACCGATCTAGAAAACGAAGTATATGGATTAGGTAATTTTACACTTAGCCTCATGATCTTGAATGTCCAGTCAGAAACTAGTTCAAACTCACCCTCAATATCAGTTTTGCCAGTGAAGGGTGACCTATGCGTTAGAAAGAAAGGTTCAGTACATCTAGGACACAGCGATTGTAATATAGTTATTGAATTCCGTGATAATGGCAAGTCTACATTCAAAGCTTCCCGACATTCCTATTTCATCTGTGGCTATACAGCTTACATACGTTTACCTCTAGACTGGGATGGTACTTGTTACCTTGCATTCCTACTGCCACCTGTTTTTCTAGCCCCACCTGACTACCATAGAAATTCTCATCTCATTCATGTTAGACCCAAGAGAGATCTCCCGATTGTCGATTACACTGAAACAACATGGGAACAATACACAGATTTCAATAAAGGATTCTTTCCTTATTTAGGAACTGTTTCCAATAGTAAACTGATACGTAAATTGACCAGAACCCTTGAAGCAGTAGTAAACGAAACTACTTTTGCCCTAGGTAACTTAACAGAAGAGCAGTCTGCTATGAGACTTGTCGTTCTTCAAAATCGTCTCGTCCTTGACGTCATCCTGGCAGATAGGGGCGGGGCTTGTAGAGTCATCGGATCCAGTTGTTGCGTTTTCATTCCTAATAACGCAACGTCAGTATATAGAGCCATAACTCGGCTCCACAAGATTGCAAGTCAGATACACCAGAATCCAGGCACCTGGACCTGGTCCGGTTGGCTCTGGAGCATCATATCAGCCTGGGGATGGAAAGTCCTATCCTTCCTTGGAATAGCCCTACTCATAGTATTCAGTTGTTGCTTATGTCTACAATGTGGGCCAGCGATTTGCGGCTTGTGCGCCACATCATGTATTCCCCATCCAAATCCACGTTCTCGTGCCCGAATGAAAAAAGATGAGCAAATGATGTTATATGAACATATAGATGGACTCATGAAGATTGATATATCCTGAAGGGAACGTAGGGGACAAGGAGGGAATGAGGTAATTGAAATTTTTATGGTCAAGTGTGTCCCCTAACATGTACCCCAACGTCTCCATGTACGTGCTTCAAGTACATGTAATTTCCCTCCATGACCGAATATGAAGACGCAAATACATTTGCGTCCAACGTTAACATGTCCTCTTTCAGATCCACCATGAATGGATCAATAATTCAGTTCCTAACCATGCCATGCCAACGTCTTTACATGGTACACTTTTACGTTTTTCCTGGCTCTGCCGAGCTAGGCCCTGATTTCTGTCTCCGAGCCTTTTCTGCTTTCTGCCTCTGAAAGCTGCAGCATGGATACGTATCCCTGACCTCTGCCTTACTTCCTGCCAAGCGAAGCGGTGCCTGGTTCAACCTGGCCGGCCTGCCAAGACAGTATTTTGCCTTCAAGTTATCTGTTCAGCCTCCTCGAAAATACATTCCTGTCTAGTGATTTAGGTAAACATCTCCCCGGCTGCAGAGCAAAGAGCAAGCCGTCCTGTCTCCATGCAAGTAATTTACAGTTCCCGTTGCCATAGTAGGCCCATGGCCCTGCACGTAGACACGTAGACACATATGCACGCACTAGCATTCAGTATAGAATAGCCTCTGCCCGAGAGACCTTCTACTTCAGACACTACATCCTCCAAACATTAGATACCAGATATGTTATAGGTCCAGGTCGTTCTGACATCCCAGACTTCTGTCTCCTCTACTAGTGTTAAAGTTCTCCCCAGTTACACGTCTATGTCACGTCATGCTAGCTGCGCGCGCATCCGCACTTCCTGCTGACTCTGCAGATTATCCCTGTGCACACACCCACTCATGACACTTCCTGCGACGTCTACATTACGTTCACATTATACGCCTCCGTGTACGCCTATTACACGCCTTCTTTCACGCCTCCTGCTACGCACATGTGTTCTTATCTTCTCCTTTTCACCTGTTACGCCTACTGTATTGAATTCAATGATGTTACTTTACTATATATAATGTGTAATGTTAATAAAACGTTGACTGTCCCTTCCCGAACCCTAGTGGTGACGGAACATGATCTCCAACCTCGAGGTTCCTTTTTCATTAAACCCTGTATGACTCAGATACCACGGACTCTGCCTCTCATGTGAATGAGCTGTCTTGTAGTGATAATTATACGGAAAAACTGACTAGGTAAAATTATTTACCACAAGATACAGGGGCACATTCTCAAGGATTTGGATAGAGAGAGTATGTATTCCAAATTAGGATGCTATATAGGGTTGAATCCAGTAGTCATTGATGCAAGTTTTCACTCAAAAAGAAAGAGGGTCAATTCAATTTTTAAGAAGATAGATTTTTATTGATGCAAGAATTGAACATTGACAGCCGACACGTGTTTCGCCCTCTGTGGCGAATTTCGCCAGGGCTTTCTCAAGGCTAGATTCAATTGCTTAGTGTCATTCTGTTGGATTCTTTAGTATGCATCATAATTTGTATATGTTACAATACATTTCATAAAATATTTCAATTTGGAGTTAAATCTCCTCGGTCTACTGAGCTTGCATCTGATGAGGTAGGTGTATGATTTGGAGTACTAGTGTTGCTATTTGTTGTTGAAGTGTTGATGTTATCATATTTTTGTGTGAAGGTATAGACCCTTCCCTGTTGGTAATCATTTAGGTCACGTCTGAATTTGCGGTTTTTCCTCTGAATTATGTCTTCCTCATATTCATCTAATGTCTTGTTCAAAATATCATAGTTTTTTGTAGTGATATCACCCCAATTTGCTTCGTCAATTCTTTTTGATAATGTGTCCACCTCAGTTTTATTAATTTCATATTCCTCTTGCGCTATATCTATTAGTTGCCTTAGCATGTTGTTTGAGGCCATTCGTAGGTTTTCTTCCCAGAGTTGTAATTTTTCAGGAGCCGTAGTCTCTATTGGAGGGAAAATCAATATACGCAGTCCGCGAGGGATAAAGTTGTGTTCCAAGTATTTTTTGAGAGAAGCTCCTTCCCACCATTTGGAGGTTTCTTTCTTTGCAGCTTTTTCTAAAGCTTGAAAGGTGCTTTTGGCTGACAGTAAGTTGGTTGAGCTTGATGTTTTGCTGATAGCAGCACCTGTGGGGTCAAATGCTTCTTCAAGTCTGTAATTGCGTCTTTCACGTCAATTTGTGTAGGTTGACATTTTCAAAAGGTTAATATTAATCCAAATGTTCACTATCTTGTGATATAGTACTGGGTCATCCGTAGTTTTAGGTGCATAACAGCAGGGCATGAACGGTCCAGGGATTCCAGGACTATATCTGTTTTCTCAGGGATTTTTGTGTAAACGGGGGAAACATACTCAAAAACTCTGGACCTTTTAGAGTTTTGAAAATTGAAAGTTTTTGGATAGAGAGAGTATGTATTCCAAATTAGGATGCTATATAGGGTTGAATCCAGTAGTCATTGATGCAAGTTTTCACTCAAAAAGAAAGAGGGTCGATCCAATTTTTTTAAGATAGATTTTTATTGATGCAAGAATTGAACATTGACAGCCGATTTTCATACTCTCTCTATCCAAAAACTTTCAATTTTCAAAATTCTAAAAGGTCCAGATTTTTTGAGTGTGTTTCCCCCGTTTACACAAAAATCCCTGTGAAAACAGATACAGTCCTGGAATCCCTGGACCTTTCATGCCCAGCTGTTATGCACATTCTCAAGGAGCCATTGCCGAGTTATCAGCACTTTATCGCAACCAAAGTCGAGATAAAACTATCGCCCCATTCACAAGGTGGTGCTAACATCCCATATCACCAGTTTACCTGCGATAGCAGCCTCAAAAAAACATCTCCACAGATGACCCGGCAACTATCGCTAATGAGATGCAAAGTAGGCGTTCCCGTGCACAAAGCTGCAACATAACCACATTGTAACATTCTCAACCACCAGCAGATCTGCGATAAGATCAAATAACAGGCAATAAGGCGTTTTAGCAGCAGGAAATTAACACCTGCTCTTACTTGGTGAAAAGTCAGACTACAACCAGCACCAGAAAAGGGAGCCCAGCCCAGAGCCTCACATGAAGAACAACAGATGCCATGGAGCCACTGATCATGCAGCACGGACACCCAAGAGGGCCAGAACACCCACCACCACTACCCCCGGACCCACCCACCCCATGGGCCCTACCCCGGGGACCCCCACTTCCCCCGGAACAAGCTATTGCACATCAATGTCACGAAAGCATGGACAGAAGTATTCGCCTGATGTGGCACCTTTACCACAATTAACATACATGTGAGTACATAAAATCTGATTAATTAATTCACCATTGAAAGTCCAAACAAAATATCACAATCAGATTTGTCTCCAAACAACCATTCAATAGAGTAATGGCAGGGCATCCCTGGACAATCTGTAAGTCACAGCCTGCAAGACAATATCCAAGAGAAGAAGGTGTGTCAGGCATTCAACAAAGGAGAGAGAGAGAGAAAGATAAAGAATGAGAGAGAAAGAGAGAGACTAAACAAGGAGCGCAAGGCCAATCAAGCCCTTGGCTCATTCATACATGCCAACTGCTGCCTGTCGTAATGGTGCACCCCAAATCTAAGGTCTCGCATCAATGTCAGCAGAACGGCCACATCACAATCAAGAAATGCAAGCAGTAGTCAGACTAAAATTAGGAATGAAAGCTCCTTTGTCTCAATACAAAAGGCGGAAGGACAACTGAACCCCGACTTTGGTCTAGAATGTGGCTGCCACACCCTGTGTGAGATACCATTCCAGACTCCAACGACTCCCACACCACGAACTGCGCTAATGAAAGACCAATGTTTCCACATCCCACACACTTGTCCCTGCCCGAGCTACAACCGCAAGGGCTTCCCTTGACACATTGCTAAAAACAACCCATATGTCCAAACATTGCACTCACATACGATTCTTTGCCCAGAGCTGTGGCATATTGTCCAAGTTCTGAGGATTGCTGGTGCTACGAGACCAAGAAACGCAACAGCAGGACATCCCAGGCACATGCACAACCACCATCACGTGGAACTTTACAGTGCATTAATGCTACATCTGTTGGGATCACTGCCAATGGCAGTTTTGGGAATCAGTTCCCATCTGAGTTTCTGTCTTGCCTACGTCACATGCGTCTGGCCCTGGTTCCACTGTCGATCATGTACATTCAAGTGGCCCATGGAGGTCTGCCTATCCAACAGACGGTAGCAGAATTGGATTATGACTCGACTGTCCATCCCCTGTTGGTCCATGAACAAGAGTGTCACCGGAATTCCCATTCTTGGGATGCTTTGATCTTTGGCGTATGTGCTGGCAGTTGTGCATGGGAGATTGAACAACTCCTCATGTGCAGTGACCACGTAGAGGCGCACCCCTATTGGTTTGTGTTGCAGATTGGCGAAACGGCGTGGACTGAGCACATCTGTCCAGGCCTTTTAATGGATTGACTCTCCCTCGTGTTTCTGGAACTCGACAATTATGTACTTTTGAGACAGAGTGCCCATGAATCTATGCTCGCATTGATGGAGGAGTAACTAAGTTCCTGCAGCCACATCTGATTGTCACCCACAGCACAGGTCAGGGTGGCACTGAATCTTGGTGAATGCTCACATAACCCACAAAAACAGTGGACATGTCTGCCTTTGCCTGGACTTCGAATGCATGTGCTTGGAACTACACGTGTGTACACATACCTCTGCAAGGTGATGCAGTCACATGGGTGGAGGTGCACAGCGTCGTTTGGCAACGTTCCCAATTCGGACATACAGCTGCAGGAGAGTACACACATGGCAATGTAGTATGACATGTGACCTTGTAGGGCCCTTTCACCTGCTCACTGTCAGCAGAGCAGACAGTCGGCACAGTCCGGTGGCACTGCACCATTTGGATCCCATGGGCTGTGAGTCGTGTCCCCTGACACGGGCACTGGGCATACACCAAACAGCACATGACCCATCCAGCAAGGAAAGGTGGACTGAGACCGTTGCTATCCATAATGATTTATGTTCAATTTTTGCCTACCCAGTTTTGCACCTCAGTATGTTCCTATGCTGGCTGTGAGTGTCTTCAGCATTTCTCTGCATGTTGTGGCCGTTGCCTTGCCCGTACTGACACGCACATGCAAATAAAGTCTATGCAAATTCACTAGTGTTCAACTGTGATGAGTGTTGATTTGAATGATAATTCATGTGCCTTAATGAGCATTGTTCGCACACAGGGATGGACTGACTGACGAATGTACAATAGGGGTGGGTCCCTTTTGACAGCTCCACCTCTGTGAACCAGACATTGTGTTTGGGATAGTTTCTGGCAGACCTGTGCCCTTACGTGTGTTCAGCATTGTGATTATGGTGTGCAACTTCTGCCCATGTGGTGTAATGTTATCCATCAAAACAGACCGTCACCAGAAAGACGTTTGTGATTAGGTATGCGAAGAGACATTCTGTTGTCACATGTGATGGGGGACACCAATTCTGGCCTGCTACCGATTATGTCACTTCTACACACAGCCCTATTTAATACATGGACCTGGGACTACTCTGGGGGGTTGTGATATTGTTGTTTGTGAGAAGTTGGCCTGGCATATGCTGTCCACTAGTTATAGTGGGCACCTTGCACTAGTACAAACAACCCCTTAGAAGTGATAGGTTAAAGACAACATTTATTGAAAACTATCCTAGTGGTAGCTATGGAGAGCAGCCTTCAGGCTATGTCTTGAAGGAATGTAGAGCAGTTGTTTTACCAGTCTATAATCACTTGAATGACCAAATGAAAGGATAACCACACCAGGTATATATACAAAATATATGTATTTATTTCTAAACACACCCTACTAATCTCTTTATGAGGCTGCAGGTCAAAACAGTTTAGCTACACTTAATTTCACACAGTAAATTAGCACAATATACATTGAGCCCTAGGGGCGTACCAAACCATATATTAAGAAAGTGGTCCCCAGATTGGACTCAACAAGCCTTGGCAACAGCAACCCATACAGAAAGTAAAGAAATGCTTCGGTGTGGACCAGCAATGTTCGAGGGACTCACCACATCGTGGGGTGTCAGGGCACTTCTGGAGCAACAATGGAAGCCCAAGGAAAATCAGAGTTGCCTTCATAGGAACCCACCAGTCAGCAGACCAGGGATTGCAAAGGGGCCTTGAGCGGAAGTGCAAGAAGCAGGCTCAGGGAACAGTCGTGGAGTGTAGGCCCACATTCCGGTTCCACGACACTCATGAGGGCTGCAGGTCTCAACTTTGCTGGGGACTCAGGTCGGCCTCTGAGAAGTCTGGAAATCCTCTTCCTGGGCAGCAGGTACTTTGGAGTCCGGCGGGAGCTTTGCAGATGCAGACTGGTAATTGCTTTGTTGGTGCCTGCCAGGAAGGGGAGTCACTCCTTTACTCCAAGGAAGATTTCTTCAGTTCTCTAGTCTTTAGTAGAGGATTGAAGTTCCAGGATTCAGTTGCAGAGTTTCATCCAGGGATATCTAAAGTCCTGCTGCCAGCAATTCCTTACTTATACCTAAGAAAGGCATTGGACTAATTCTAGGGACCCACCTATGGGAGGGTTTGAAAAGAGGTGTGGCTACACCCATTTCCTTTGTCCAGTTCCACGCCAGAGCAGAGGTTGGTAGCCCCTGCAACCGGTTTGAACTGGGCTATGCAGAGGGACACCAAATGTGCCCCCAGTGCAGATTTCACCAAGACACAATCCACTAAGGCCTGTCTGGGAAGTGATTACACCTCCCTGTGACAGGAAACCTATTGTCCAGGCTTCCCCTGCCAAAGTTTTGGTCAGCAGCAGGAGGCCAGACTCGTGTCTGTGGCTGCAGCATCCATTTTGTGATGCAGGGCTCTTTAAACTTGGTACCGGGTAAACCGGTGTGTACATGTCTTTCCCTCTAGAAGGGTGGAATTCTACCCCTGCCGCCAGGACTGGTAGAGAGGGGTAGGATTCCAAAGTGTTTGACAGCAAACACAACATGTTTCCATGCAGCCATTCCAAAGTTAGCATTTACCGCTTGGTTATAATGCACTTAAGAGTATATGGTCTGGCTGCATCACAGAACAGCCCCAGAGAATAGATTCCGAAGGCTGCAGAGGGGCCCTGCTCATGCATGGGCACCCTCTCACATAACGCCAAGCCCCCTGCCTTCAGGATTGATAAGGCCTACCATAGGGGTGACTGATAGGTTTCTATGTGCAGTGATTTACAGTAGATATAGGTAACCTATATCGAAGTAAGGGGTGCATGCACCACCGTACCAAGGCTGCAGTAGCAGTCCTGTGGTGTAATTTTGGAAGGCCTCCCTGGGGTGACATAATACATGCTTCAGCCCCTGGTAAGCCTCTGGGCTACCATATACTAGGGACTCACAAAGGTACCAAAGTAGCCAAACTGGAGTTTACCTAAAGTATTTGGAATCAATTTAGAGAGGAAAGCAGATAGGCTGGGTCCCCAAATAGCACGATCCCAACCAAAATAAGTAAAAAACCATCAAAACACCAGGACAAAAGTGAGGGCAAACATGTACTCAGATTCCAACTTCCGACATTGTTCATGTGCAATGAGGCCACAGCTAGTTCACACCTTCACAGTCATCTACTTGGCCAAGTGGCTCAGGGTCAAACAAGCGCATTGATATCATTTACCAGGGGGTACCTTTCAGTGCAATCAATGTCCCTACATTCATCCATACTTTCATACTTGAGTGAACAAAGACATATTACATCTGTGTGATTTTCAATGCTTAATTCACATTCTGGTGAATTCCGGGCTGGAGCAGTACATGGCTCTGCCAAGCCCACATTACATAGTTGCCTAGTGGTGGGCCAACCAGAGTCCTTTGGGGAATGAAAAGTGAATTGGAAGAGGAAGAGTTCAGTCCACAGCTGCTTGCTGTGTCATTGGTAATCATAGCAGATATGGCAGTCCATGTTGGGGTCCAGGTGAATGTCGTGGAGTGTTCCAGGGGCCAGTGGGAGGTGTTGTCCCAGGGCATGATGCATAGGTCTAAACCAGGCAGGGACAGCCTATATGGCCGGGATGGATGCTACTACCTCCTTCCTCACACAGTCTTTACCAGCCACATCTCAGTCCTCTGATACGTCTTCTGTGTCCGGTGTGTCAGGTGTGTGTGGTGGTGTAATGACTGCATCACTGTTTGCAACTGGCACATCAGGGGGTAGAGGTGATAGTGCTGCATCACTATGTGCCACTGACACATCAGGGGTCACAGATGTGTGTGTTGAAGTTCCTGCAGCATTTATCTGGGCTAAGTGGCAGCAATGGCAAGATGAGGAACTGCAAGGCATGGAAGATCCCGACTATATCTCGCTGGTGTTCCGCCGTGGTAGCCATACTCCCAGCCTGCGTCGGGTCCATGGTCTCCATTGTCCTGCTCATCAGTGCCAACTCTGTGCCATCATCACTGGTGCCTGTTTGACTAGACAGTTCATGTATCCGAGTAATGGCCCAAGCGATTGACAGCTAAGGATTGTCAGAGTACATGGTGTGGAAAGTGGGTGTCCTTTATGGAATGTAAGTGGTCCCTGATGGGACTCAGACACCCACATATGGCATTGAGTTTGGCTGCCACAAGGTCAAAACCCATCAGCAGCTGATCAGCCATCTCCTCCTGGCAACCTAACACATGACGTTTGAATTCCATGAGTTGGTTGTGGGGGTCCTGTGTGCCAGCTGTGGTGGTGTGTGCTTCCTGCTGTGTGGTCTGTACAGGGGGGTGGGGTCACCTCGAGGCAACTCGGCTGCCCTGCTCCTGGGGGTGGGGTGCAGAGGCTGTCCATTAGCTGTAGGAGGGTGTCTGTGCAAATGTGCAGGGTGTCTTCTTCATCAACACTGATGAGATGCGTGGTCTGCTCTCCAGGAGGTGTTGGTTGGGTGAACACCCAAGATTTCGAATTTGAAATATCGGCTGTCCAGAAAATCGATTTAAAAATATAGAGAGGTCAGACTATCGAATTCCCAAAATGTAGTTGTATAGAAAATCAAATTTGAAGTAAGAAATATCGATTTCCATAATCTTGAATTTAGAAATATCGTTTTCCATAATATCAAATTTTTTGTAGTGTTATGTTTGCTTTTATGTGTGATCAAATTTTATATTATTTTTGTAAAGTATGTTTCTTTTTTTTAAAGTAATGAAGTTCATGGTATTTAATTTTTGCGTTATTGAATTCCGTAGCGGGTTCTGGGTCTATAAGGGAATAGGGTGGGAAGTAATTTAATTATAGTGAATTAAATAATATTTTTTATGAATTATTGAATATTTTTTCTTTAATTTTGCGTTTTAGTTCTGTAGCAGGTTATGGGTTTATAGGGGAATAATGTGTGAAGTAATTTAATTGTAATTAAGTAAATATTTATTTATATTTATATGTATTGATAATTAATTGATTGTTAATTACTTATTAATTGCTAATTATTTTGTATTAATTGGTAATTCATTTTAATTAATTGTTTAATTGATAATTATGTTAATTGTATTCATTTATTATTTGGAGTGGTTGTTGGTTATAGGGGAATAGGGTGGGAAGTAATGTAATTGTAGTTAAAAAATTATTGAAATTATGTTTGTGTATTGATAAACAATTTATTGCTAATTAATTATTAATTGGTAATTTGTTTATTACGTATTACATATCTGATTTTGAAAATTAGTTGGATGTTAATTATTTATAGGTAATTAATAATATGTATAGTAATTGGTAATTAATTTTAATACATTTTTAATTGGTATTGATAATTAATTTTATTCTTATTTAAATATTAAATCATTACTTACCCTACTGTTGCACTCCCTGGAGTGGGAATAGTAAGTTTTACCCTTATGATATCCAACGCTTTCCCTACTGTTGCACTCTATGGAGCAGGAATAGTGATTTTGACCCTGTAACGACCGGATTCTTGGACCAGATGGGATCTGCTCCTCAGAGCACCTCCAACCCAGTCGGAACGTAATCACCTCCCTCCTTAGAACGTATTTACAGTAGATATATATATATATATGTCTTGTACCTAAGGATGGCGAAATAGCAATATACATGCATAGGTTTCTACAATATCCAACTCATACCAGTTAGTCTCACGGCAACTTAGGCCCAGACTAGTCTACCCTAGGGCAGTTCTGATTAGTTACCATTACACACTGACCACAGTCAGTGCTCGCTCGGCAAGTCGAAATCCTGCGTGCCTACACACTAGTCTGCAGTCCTAGTGCTCTCTTCCTCACAGCCCGGTCCACAATCCGGCGGACCTAAGCACTAGTGTCCCCCCTAGTGTTCTCTCACTCACAGCCTGATCCGCAATCCGGCAGATCTATGCACCAGTCTCCCACCTGGTGTTCTCATTAACGCAGCTTACCAACGACGATCACTCTCCTATGAATACCTTTGGAAGGAATCTCTCATTGGCTACTCGGGATATGATACTACAATAACAGGAATTACCATAACTTGCCAAATTAAAGCATGTACCATCTATTCTCCACATCAAGGGGTCCCTCTCTCCCTCATTGCTCAGTCACCTCTTACCTGACCGGGAATTACATCCGTTTTTTAAAACAATGCCTGACTAGAAGCCCAGGTTACCCTGATTGAACAAGAATACGAGGCACATGTTGGTTCACTAAGAACTGGGGTATTTTATTACAATGATCATAAAAACACAATACTATACTATAACATATATCCTGCAAAGAAAAGTGAAAGGTTAGAATGTGCGCAATATAGGTTATGGACAGACGTCACCTTATGAACACGAAGTCGGGGTTCGGCAGTCATCTAGGTTCCCCTTCTCGTCTGTGCCTTGGCTCGTCTTAGAATCACACCTCAGCAGTCACGAGTACACGTCTGCACCGCTATGCTCTGTCTTCTCTGCTTTCCTCCAAGTCACTGGAACCTTCCTTTTATTAGCTGTTGTCTCTCTCTCTCTCTCTCGCCATTCTGCACTATTTCTCTCTCCTCTTCAATCTTTCTAAGAGAGTATCATCTTCATAATCTTTCTCGGACTTCAAAATGGCGACTGTCTGCCTGGAAATAATTAATGGCATTGATGCTAACGGCTAGCTGCCGCCTAGAGACTGACTGACTCACTGCCTCATGCTTTCGCTAATATGGAAGCTTGTCCTTTCATGGAAAGTTACGGCCAGTAACCTGCCGCCCACCAAATTCCTGTACCGCCCCGTACCAAGGACACGTTCCCAGCCGGCCGGCCTGATGTTGTGTCTTCGGAATGGAGAAAAATACAGTCTTTCGATAAGGGCCAGCCTGAGCCGGTTCTCTCCAAGCGAACAACACTTCGAAACTAAAACATTACACTAGACCTAGAAGCATCTCAAGCTGCCGGGGCAGAAAGCAAGATGGAGTCTCTCCCGTTTGAGGCCTACAAGGCCCGAAATAAGCATAACTCCATAGAAGGTATACTAACACTCTTGCAAAAGGACGGATTATCACTAATACTAATGAATCTATCCCCTAACATAAGTTTATAAGCCCTGATCTAAGGAAAAGGGTACGAAAGTGCATTACTGTGCCTTATGAATAGGCCCTGTCTGTAGTTCTAATCCCTGCACTAGAATGATAATAGACTAGAGTCATATCCAATCATCCTCCCTCAAAGGAGGGCCGAAAAAGTCGGTCAGAACACTTCACCCTTGACTTTAGTCTATTAATCATTCGCTATATGGAACTAACATCTGTGGAAGAATAATAGGAAACAAAACTAACTGATCTAGTCCTCGTGCCGAATCTACAATATTGAAGTAAGGAAGGAATGCACTGAATAAAGCAGCAAATAGCTACTAAAATACTAATAGAAATCATAATACCCCCTAATGTCTGTCGTAGGGAATGTAAGTCAGGTAACCAATTGAATAGCCAGTCAAACCAACCCTGATCAATGTGTTTTCTAACCTCCTCAGTCAAGTCATGAAATTTGTCAATATGAGCTTGAATAGATTTAGTATGGTCAGAAAGATTAAAGCAACAAAGACCTTCAAAATCAGAGCAATCATGTCCATGTTTTAGCAAAAGTTAATCAATGGCCGCACGATTTTGTAAAATAGCACGGCGTTCACCCTGGGCATCTAATAACATATCCGATAAAATTGTAGAAGTTTGATAAATTGATTTGACCATCCAACAGGCAATTTTCCCAATTGATTTCTCATTATAAACAGCCAATGCTGGGACACCAATAATGGAAATAGCTAGACTAAGGTATTCCAATTTAGAATAAAGATGTAGGGAAGAATCACAGTCTTCATGTAGCATCATAACATCACGAACAATACGGGAATAGGTATTGGGATGTGAGGAAAACATTAATAAACTCAGTCTAGTGATGGCACACGGGCCTCCGGAAATATTTGCAGGAATATAGGGCCAAGAGGTATTGCCACAAGAAAATAACCAACCAGAAGTTAACAACATTGTACGGTAATGGCTAGGGGCAACTACTATACTTTTACAGGTCATATTATTTTTAACAGAAGCACATGATTTCGAGGGTCTTCGGGAACACAAAGTTCGTTCATGAGTCGAAAAAGAGGTGGCTGCTTTAAGTTTCAGTTTTACACATTCAGCAATTGCATTAGGATCGCAAGTCAAGAAAAAGCACAAGTCGCCCTGCGTGATATTATAGGTAGTGATCTGAGAATGAATTGGGGGAATGGAATCTGAAAGAATAGTACATAAAGGGCAATACTCGTGAGCGGCAAAATCGCCGAGAATTACATTGGGTCGGGCATTTGATATATTAAAAATATGCTTCAAGGTCTCCATTGAGGCGGGGACAGCAACCAAGCAGGTCGCTAGAATATCAGTTACTGAACGCATAGGTGTCAGGCAAAAATGCAGAGAATTAGTAACTCAATTAGCCAGAGTTGTCCAAAAGTTCGATAATGAATCCCACGCAGCGAAGGAACGCGGTATTCGGGTTCTTGAATCAACCAAAGTCTGTGGGTTCCCTCCTCTCCCGACGTAGCAGGCCAAAAGGAGTCCAACGCCGGCACATCCTGCACCAGCAGTCCAGAGAATGATCTGAAAGAAAATCAAATACAGGCATTATTCATTCTCGTAGGTAACATTTGTCAGCCGGGACAGCTTCCCAGCTATCTTTCCCTGGTCTCATTACCAATATGGTATTGTCATGACCGGTTGCAATGACTTCAGCTTGTTCAGGGGGATTTTTAGGCGATTGCACCCATATTCTCGCTCCAGGATTGTCCGAAGAGCCAAAGCCTTTCTGGCCTCGCACAGTTAACAACGTTGGGGCAGTGCCTTTCTGAATCTCACCACTGAAAACAGGCATAATTAACAATTGAGCAACTCGGTCAGTCTTTTGAATCGATAAATCAACCTCACTGCTGTTCAGCAGGAGAACCTTAATCTCTCCCTGATAATCGCTGTCAATCACTCCTCCGAGTACTTGAAAGCCTTTTAAGGCCAAGCCCGATCTAGGGGCAATCAGTCCGAAATTTCCAGGTGGTATACAGACACCAACGCCTGTTTCAATAATGATTCGATCTTTACTTTTAAGCACAGTATCATTCATGGCATGCAGGTCCAAGCCTGCGGAACCTGGGGTTGCTCTGCATGGAGCCAGGGCTCCGGGGGAAATTTCCCAGTACATAACAGTATTACCAATGGTGTTGGGTTTCGCATCAATATTTGGGGGAAACAAACGCAGTAAAGGAGATTCAGCATTCAGAGAGGGACGATTGTTCAGAATCAATAATGCTTGAAACAAATGATCTCTCCAATTTTTATACTTATTGTCAGTTAATTTTCGCAATTGTTCTTTAAGCAAACCATTCATTCTTTCAATAAGGCCTGATGCCTGTGGATAATATGGAATATGAAACACCCATTCAATATTGTTTTCCGCACAAAATTCCGGTACCAATCTTCCACGAAAGTGGGATGCATTGTCAGATTGAATTTGAAATGGAGTGCCATAATATAATATAATTAATTCCAATGTTTTAATGGTATTCACTTGGGTAGCTTGTTTGCAGGAAAAGGCCACTAAAAGGCCACTGTAGGTGTCGACAATTGTACAAACATATTGACAATTTTTGCTCATAGGGAGCGGACCAATATAATCAATCTGCCAAATTTGAGCGGGCAATTTTCCCCGATGTAAATGACCTTTAACAATTTGTGGTACTTTTCGTTGTCTAGAATGTTGACATATGGGACAATGCAGAATAGTATCTTTAATGTAATTTAAAGGAATATCAATTTCTCGATCGGCGGCCCACCTGCTAGTGGCTCTCTCTCCAAAATGTCCTGCTTTCTGGAGGGCCCATTACGCCAATCCCGCCAAATCAGAATCTTGCATGTCCACCACTGCCTCAGCAATTTTAGATTTCTCATCTGCAATGTTATGAAAGAATTTGTCAAGGGAGTCTATCGGGGTATGAGCATCCACATGAAAGATTGTCACTGTACTCTGTGGGAGCATTTCCCAAATTTCTTGCCATAATTCTTTTCCCCACAGTTTTTTTGAATGCAATTCCCAATCATGAGAATGCCAAATTGGTAACCAAACCGCCAGTCCATTAGCCGTGGACCAGGAATCAGTAAAAATATGACATGTGCCAGGTAATTCCTGTTTCAAAACTTGGTAAACTGCATATAATTCAGAAAATTGACTACTCTTTCCTTCACCAGTTGTACTCAGCAGTTTTTGTGTGCTCGGATTATAGGGCACTGCCTTCCAATGTCGTTTCTCTCCAATGAACCTCGCTGAACCATCCGTAAACCACACATGTTTTCTGTCCTCCGCGGACAAATCATCAAATGGCTTACCCCACTTGACAGGAGATTCCTGTACTACAGGTACGGAGCAATCACTCCCAGTCTCATTCGATGGCGCCTGCGCCACTTGCTCATGTAATGCTGCCACACCTTTCGGACCCACACGTGCCCTGTCCTGAATATACCATTTCCACTTAATCACACTCGCCTCTTGAGCATGTCCAATTCGATGAGTTTTCGGCGAACTCAAAACTCACTGCATAATAGGAATTTCAGGTCTCAAAATTACATCATGACCCAAAGTCAATTGCTCGGTATCCACCAGAGCCCAATAACATGCAAGCAACTGTTTCTCAAAAGGTGTATAACGCTCACCAGCCTCAGGTAACTTTTTAGTCCAAAAACCTAATGGTACTTTTTGTCTGCCTTGTTTTTGCCACAGACTCCAATTCGCATAAAGACCTTGCACGGACACATTCAAATCCACATCACCCTCGCACACAGGCCACAGATCCAAAGCATACTGAATTGCTTCTTTTGCCAAATTAAACGCATTCTGTTGTGGTTCACCCCATTCAAACACGTTCTTTTTGCGAGTGACTCGATATAAAGGAGCCAGTATCTGACTCAAATGTGGAATATGTTGACACCAAAAGCCGAACAAGCCTATGAAGCTCTGGGCTTCCTTCCGATTCCTTGGGACTGCAAAATCTAAAACCTTTTGTTTAACCTGCGGTATCACCTCTCTGTGACCTTCATGCCAATTGATACCTAAAAACTTTACATTTTGGGATGGACCTTGTAGCTTATCAGGATTAATTTCCCAACCTTTTTCACGTAAGCACTTAAGGATTTGATCTAATTGGGTCTGAACTTGATCTTTTGTTTCACCTTGAATCAAAATGTCGTCAATATAGTGACATACCTGAATTTGCGGGTGTACAGATACTTCGGACAAATGTTCCGCCACCAGCCGGTGACAGATCGTAGGACTGTGTACATAGCCTTGGGGAAGACTTCTAAACGTCATTTGACGTCCATTCCATGTAAAACTGAATTGTTCCTGACACTCGGGGGCAATCGGAATTGAAAAGAAAGCATTAGCAATATCAATGGACGCATACCATGTACCTGGATGCTTTTGGATTCTTTCAATTAAGGTAATAATGTCTGGTACCGCAACAGTTAAAGGGGGTGTATGTTTGTTCAGCTCGTGATAATCAACAGTCATGCGCCAAGAATTATCACTCTTGCGCACAGGATAAACGGGATTATTCCAAGCAGAAGTAACCGGAGTTATAACTTCTGCATCAACCAAATCCTGAATAGTGGCACTAATCTCTTCATGGCCACCTGGAATACGATATTGCTTCTGAGAAACAACTTTCGTAGCGTGAGGGATTTTTATGGGGGGCATTCGTAAACGACCAACCCGTACGGGTCTGGACGATATGTAGTGTTTAGTTCCAAATTGATAACAGCCGTCATCTAAATGCAAAATCATTCCTTTTAAAATGTCAATTCCAAATATGTACTCCAAGAGCGGTACAACTAATACAGAATATTCTTTTCGGGGAATTCTGCCTATTCTCATTTCAAGTGTAGTTTGCACTGCGGGAGTTTCCTTTCCACCTAAACTAGTAATTGTAAAAAATTGGCCTTTGAATTTCTTTGATTTACCATGAATAAGAGTGGCCTCCTCTCCTGTATCTACCAATGCTCGGGCCCTTTGGATATTACGATGTTTCCAAAAAATTTCAATATCTACATAGGGTCTATTGTCTTTGTGAGTCCACCTGCGTACTGGAGCTTGACCTATTTCCTAGTCATTCTTACTGCGTTCTGTCAACCAGGACAAATCAGGGTAAATGCTCTCATGTTTCTTGGGTATCAAAACATCTTGTTCATATCCATTTCCATTACGAAATGGATTCTTGTCATCTGCATAGTACTGTGAATTACGATCGGAAAGCCTGTGTCGATCCTCCCTTCTCCTCAACTCAGGGGACTGATCCCTTTCATCTCTATATCTGTTGTAGCCATGATTATCCCTCCCCCTTTCTTTTTCCCCCTCTCGCCCCCTCTCCTTATCACGACGAGGGGACACATCACGGTCATATCGCCGATCAGCACGACGATCAGAATCAACCCGAAGCTTGTCATCACCACTGTCATCAGAATATTCACGGTCACAATCATTCTTTCGCACACGTCGGGCACCCTCCTTTCGATCCAGACCACGCTTGCAAAACATGTCCAACAAGCTATTATTAGGTTCACCATCAATGTCTTCCTTTTTCACCCCATCAGCTAATAGGGCAAGAAACATATCACGTCTAGTGAACTTAATCTCCAGTAGTACAACCCTCAGGTCTGGACTGCCTCTCAGGTTTAAACCAGTCACCCAACTCACCAAGCTGACGGACAGATTCAAGCACCATAGACAAAGCATTGCCAGTTTGATTGATCAACAAAGTCATCATAACCTGCTTATAAGCAACAGGGGAAGAACGGATAATGCGATTCCGCACAGAAGATGTCAATAAACCATCCAACAACCTGTCAGCAGTACTGAGAAAAATCGCAGTTTTCATCACCTCCTCTTTCAATCGCTGCGCCGCATCGTGCAGAGTGTACCACGGCTTGTCATTGACAGGCCAGTCAGATTCAGTAGGGTATTTATGGTTACAGCCATCAGTCGCTAGCTGGAGTAGACTAATTTGGCCAACACCATTAAAATTTCGAAAATGATCCTGTACAGTAGAATCGGAACTCAAAGAGCAAAATCTCAAGGCATCTCCTGCATCTAACATGATACCTGCAGCGCCCAACTCATAAAGGCGCACCATCCAAGTAAGCAAGGCCTCACCAGGCCATTGTCGAAATTGTTACAAAATGTCACTAACTTCCTGTTGAGTAAAGTCTTCAATACTATCCATATGAATACCATTTGGATTACCAGGAGCCCGTTGTAATTTGCGTCGAAAAACCGGGTGTGCAGAAACCTCCGGACGAGCATCCGAAGAAGCCCGATCCATAGATTTAGAAGAACAATCAGGACGAGATACGTCATCAGAATGGGAAGAGCGACCACGGCCGCTAGAATCATCATTTTTATCACAAGAAGTAGATTTACAATCACGTCCGGAGCGAGAAGGCTCGCGCCTATCAGCCTCCTCAGCCGAGGAGCCAGAATTATTCGAGTCCCAGATATTACCATCCCATTCGTCGGGGTTTCAATCCAGTCCGGCTTTCGCCACGACCAGACGCACTTTCCGTTTACAAACACGACCGCGACGGTGTCTATACTTATATTTCGCAATGCGAACAGCAGCCCTTTTGGCAATAGTCTGATAAGTTTCAAGTTTGTCGGCAAGCAATTTATTCTGACATCGCAAAAGAGTATGCGCATTTTGCACCTCAACAAACTTCTCTTCCATATCCACAAATCGTTGCTGTAATTTCACAAATTTCTCATGAAGAATTCTGTATGCAGTTAAAACAATCCAACCTCTGCGACCTAAAATAGGAAGCTCATCACCCTTCACTACCGGTGCCTTCTGCAAGCAAGAAACCACATCAGCAGGCTCCGCCTGCTCCAAACAAGAAGTCCAATTCTCACTCAAACCAGTAGAATCAGCCCACTCACAGGCCAAGGCCTCGTAAGGCGTTGATTCCCAGCTGGGAATTTCAACAGGTAATTTAAAAGTAGATTTCGATTTCCGCGAAAACATTTTAGCACACAAAAAATATATACATAATTATCAACAAATAATATACAAAAGAAAATATGTACGAGCCGAGCGCAAACCAGCAAGATTAAAACAATACAGCGCACACAGGCTTCGTAAACAGTTCGTGACGCCAGATGTAACGACCGGATTCTTGGACCGGATGGGATCAGCTCCTCAGAGCACCTCCAACCCAGTCGGAACGGAATCACCTCCCTCCTTAGAACGTATTTACAGTAGATATATATATATATATATATGTCTTGTACCTAAGGATGGGGAAATAGCAATATACATGCATAGGTTTTCTACAATATCCCACTCATACCAGTTAGTCTCACGGCAACTTAGGCCCAGACTTGTCTACCCTAGGGCAGTTCTGATTAGTTACCATTACACACTGACCACAGTCAGTGCTCGCTCGGCAAGTCGCAATCCTGCGTGCCTACACACTAGTCTGCAGTCCTAGTGCTCTCTTCCTCACAGCCCGGTCCACAATCCGGCGGACATAAGCACTAGTGTCCCCCCTAGTGTTCTCTCACTCACAGCCCGATCCGCAATCCGGCGGATCTATGCACCAGTCTCCCACCTGGTGTTCTCATTAACGCCGCTTACCAACGACGATCACTCTCCTATGAATACCTTTGGAAGGAATCTCTCATTGTCTACTCGGGATATGATACTACAATAACAGGAATTACCATAACTTGCCAAATTAAAGCATGTACCATCTATTCTCCACATCAAGGGGTCCCTCTCTCCCTCATTGCTCAGTCACCTCTTACCTGACCGGGAATTACATCCGTTCATGAAAACAATGCCTGACTAGAAGACCAGGTTACCCTGATTGAACAAGAATACGAGGCACATGTTGGTTCACTAAGAACTGGGGTATTTTATTACAATGATCATAAAAACACAATACTATACTATAACATATATCCTGCAAAGAAAAGTGAAAGGTTAGAATGTGCGCACTATAGGTTATGGACAGACGTCACCTTATGAACACGAAGTCGGGGTTCGGCCGTCATCTAGGTTCCCTTCTCGTCTGTGCCTTGGCTCGTCTTAGAATCACACCTCAGCAGTCACGAGTACACGTCTGCACCGCTATGCTCTGTCTTCTCTGCTTTCCTCCAAGTCACTGGAACCTTCCTTTTATTAGCTGTTGTCTCTCTCTCTCTCTCTCTCTCGCCGTTCTGCCCTATTTCTCTCTCCTCTTCAATCTTTCTAAGAGAGTATCAGCTTCATAATCTTTCTCGGACTTCAAAATGGCGACTGCCTGCCTGGAAATAATTAATGGCATTGATGCTAACGGCTAGCTGCCACCTACAGACTGACTGACTCACTGCCTCATGCTTTCGCTAATATGGAAGCTTGTCCTTTCATGGAAAGTTACGGCCAGTAACCTGCCGCCCACCAAATTCTTGTACCTTCCCGTACCAAGGACAAGTTCCCAGCCGGCCGGCCTGATGTTGTGTCTTCGGAATGGAGAAAAATACAGTCTTTCGATAAGGGCCAGCCTGAGCCGGTTCTCTCCAAGCGAACAACACTTCGAACCTAAAACATTACACTTGACCTAGAAGCATCTCAAGCTGCCTGGGCAGAAAGCAAGATGGAGTCTCTCCCGTTTGAGGCCTACAAGGCCCGAAATAAGCATAACTCCATAGAAGGTATACTAACACTCTTGCAAAAGGACGGATTATCACTAATACTAATGAATCTATCCCCTAACATAAGTTTATAAGCCCTGATCTAAGGAAAAGGGTACAAAAGTGCATTACTGTGCCTTATGAATAGGCCCTGTCTGTAGTTCTAATCCCTGCACTAGAATGATAATAGACTAGAGTCATAACCAATCATCCTCCCTCAAAGGAGGGCCGAAAAAAGTCGGTCAGAACAGACCCCTACGCTATCCAACTCTTTCCCTACTGTTGCACTCTCTGTAGTGGGAATATTAAGTTTTACCCCTACGCTATCCAGCCCTTTCCCTACTGTTGCATTCTCTCGAGTTGAGGTAATTGAAATTTTTATGGTCAAGTATGTCCCCTAACGTGTACCCCCACGTCTCCATGTACGTGCTTAAAGTACATGTAATTTCCCTCCATGACCGAATATGAAGACGCAAATACATTTGCGTCCAACGTTAACATGTCCTCTTTCAGATCCACCATGAATGGATCGATAATTCAGTTCCTAACAATGCCATGCCAACGTCTTTACATGGTACACTTTTACGTTTTTCCTGGCTCTGCCGAGCTAGGCCCTGATTTCTGTTTCCGAGCCCTTTCTGCTTTCTGCCTCTGGAAGCTGCAGCATGGACACGTATCCCTGACCTCTGCCTTACTTCCTGCTAAGCGAAGTGGTGCCTGGCTCAACCTGGCCTGCCTGCCAAGACAGTATTTTGCCTTCAAGTTATCGGTTCAGCCTCCTCGAAAATACATTCCTGTCTAGTGATTTAGGTAAACATCTCCCCGGCTGCAGAGCAAAGAGCAAGCCTTCCTGTCTCCATGCAAGTAATTTACAGATCCCGTTGCCATAGTAGGCCCATGGCCCTGCACGTAGACACGTAGACACATATGCACGCACTAGCATTCAGTATAGAATAGCCTCTGCCCGAGAGACCTTTTACTCCAGATAATACATCCTCCAAACATAAGATACCAGATATGTTATAGGTCCAGGTCGTTCTGACATCCCAGACTTCTGTCTCCTCTACTAGTGTTAAAGTTCTCCCCAGTTACACGACTATGTCACGTCATGCTAGCTGCGCGCGCATCCGCACTTCCTGCTGACTCTGCAGATTATCTCTGTGCACACACCCACTTATGACACTTTCTGTGACGTCTACATTATGTTCACATTATACGCCTCCGTGTACGCCTATTACACGCCTTCTTTCACGCCCCCCTGTTACGCACATGTGTTCTTATCTTCTTCTTTTCACCTGTTACGCCTACTATATTGAATTCAATTATGTTACTTTACTATATATAATGTGTAATGTTAATAAAACGTTGACTGTCCCTTCCCGAACCCTAGTGGTGACGGAACATGATCTCCAACCTCGAGGTTTTCCATTAAACCCTGTATGACTCAGATACCATGGACTCTGCCTCTCATTTGAATGAGCTGTCTTGTAATGATAATTATACGGAAAAACTGATTAGGTAAATTTATTTACCACAGAGTGGGAATAGTAATTTTTTATCCCTGCGCTATCCAAAGCTTTCCCTACTGTTGCAATCTCTGGAGTGGGAACAGTAATTTTTACCCCTATGCTATCCAATGCTTTCCCTACTGTTGCACTCACTGGAGTGGTAATAGTATTTTTTACCCACCCGCTATACAACGCTTTCCCTATTGTTGCACTCACTGGAGTGGGAATAGTAATGTTTACCTTCCCCCTATCCAACAAATTCTCTACTGTTGCACTTGTTGGAGTGTGAATCCTAATTTTATTCCCTTAGCTATGTACTGTTTTTAACTGTGTTATATTTAATGTAGTGTAAATTATTAATTAACATGAAAAGTATTACTTTATTACTTAAATTATTATATATTATTTATTTTTTATATTTAGATAATAGGTGTATATATATATATATATATATATATATATATATGATGTAAATATATTTTTCATATTTGTTTTATATTGTATCATTGAGATTAATATTTATTTTATCATATTATTAAGTAAATGTATATGTTGAAAAAAAATTATGTTTTTTTACATTACATTCATTATTATTACATTTTAAGATTTTTCACATTTTTTTAACTATCTTTTATTTAATTGTGTGTATTATTTAATTACTTTTATATTATTTGTAATAAATTTAAAAAAATTCGATATTTTAGTTAACTATATTTTACCTATCGCTATTTTATACTTGATATTTTATTACTTACCTGTTTGTAGATAGGAATTCTATATTCTGTCCCTCAATATTTTTGAGTCGATATTTTGGGCAGTCTCCATTTTGTCCCTCGATATTTTGTCACTGAACCATTGGTTGTCCCTCTGTAATGTTAAGGGGAGATGCAGGGTAACAAAGTGTCCCATGTATGTTTCTCTCTTTGTAGATGTTTACATACAGACTGCATGACAATGTGGATTGTGACTGTTTTGGTGGAGCTGGCTATTTGATGGGAGACAGTGGACATTTCGACTGCATGAAAGTATGTGTTGTTGTACTTTTACATTATTATCTCACAGTGTCATGCAATGCCAGGTGTGAGTGGCCAGTTACTACGCACAAGCGGCACCAATTGTGTCCTCTGTCCTGTGGTGTAAGTGTTGTACTTTGTACCACATTGCTGTCAATGTTGATGTGCTGTGATTGCTATGTGTGTGTGCTGCATTGTAGGAGAGTTCCCCCTGCAGCTCTGAATTTGAAGCCCCTTATCTCTTTACGGCTGTGTGCCTTTGACTTGTGTGCTTTTCGGGTTCTGGGATGATTGCAACTTTGGTCATTTGTGCTCTTGGACAGTGTTTTACTCTTGTGCATTGTTTGTCTGCAGATGTGTTATTGACATCATGGATTATAGGTGCACGTGGGTGTGTCAGAGTGACCTGCTCCTTTACGGATGTGATCCACACTGGGCCACCTCAATGTCGACTCGTGCACCATGTAAATTATTTTGACTGAAGCCACGCAATTGGTCATGCAGTGTCACTTGCATTGTCAGTGTGGCTCACAGAGCAGCTGCTTTTCTGGATTCTGCACATGTGCATGGGTGGGTTGTGGCATTGTTAAAATGGAGGGGCCCATTTGTGCATATTGTGGACGTGCACCTACTTTGGTGTTTCTATGTGTGCTGCAGTGTGCCAAGGGTATCAGAGACATGTACACTTTCTTTGCGCATGTGCAATGTGCTACACATGTATGTGCATGTGTGCCATTGGGCCCATCTCCCTCCAATCACACAGTCCCTGGTGGTTACTCACTCTGTTGCTGTTGTGTCAGGTCATTTTGAGCTGTGTCTAGGCCCCCAACTACTTGCACCATCTCCACACTGATGACTGTGGCCACCATCTCCTCCAGCTCATCCAGCTCCTCCTGTGGCACAAGACTACCATCTCCAGCTTTGTTGCCTTCCTGTTGGCGGACAGTTTCTGTGTGGTCTGGCTTTGCACATCATGCCAGCGCCTCTCGACCTCCTCCATTGCCCTCCTCGACACTCCGACTGCATTGAAGTTGTTGACGATGGACTGCCATATTAACGTTTGTGTTGCAAAAGACGCAGTGGAGGTGATGAACAGTTGTTGGTGATGTTCTATCACCTCCATGATGATGATCCGGTCTTCCTGTGGACTGAACCCCGTCTTCCTCTTCTCCTTGCCCTTCCCCGTACATGCTGTTCCTAGCTGGTCCTCTGTGGGGCTTGTGGGGTTTGGGTTGTCCTCTACACTCGGTCCAGGTGCATCCATGGTGCTATGCAGTTAGCATTGGTTTAGTTTCTTTTTTGTAGCTTTCATAGTGCATGGGAAAATTCAGGCCTTTTGCTGGTTGTCGCTGATATTTATATCGCGATTGGCCTCATTGCATCTTCTTTGCGTTTGTGTTTCGCCTTTTTTGTGGCATTGCGTTGACTTTATCGTGGACATTGGACACGTTGTCCTGGACCTATCACATGGTGCCTCCGTGTTGTGAAAAACCACATAAAAGTGTCCCTTGTAATTAAACAAATAGGGAGACGAAAGCAGGGAAAAACACAATAAATAACAACACGAAACATTTCCCCCTAATATAACGTGTTAAACTTGGTAGTTCATCCAAAATTATAAACATCCCAAAGACCAATTAGTTGTCAAAATGTATTGTCAAAAAGATCATTTAAGATATTTAAATTATTTCATTTTCTGATATAATAAATATATACAATAAATATTTCCACATAACCAAAGCCCCACACTTCTTGCAAATAAGGAATACAAATTTGCAATTCAAAAAACAACAGAGGGAGAAAAAGCAATACAAACAAACAACATGACAATAAAGAAAACTGCACATAACATAATCATGCACAATAATCAATACAACTTACATAAAAGACAGACATGCAAATAATATATCTAAAGGACATTGTGCAGTTAAAAGGGAGTGGCTATCATCATAGGTAAGTTTCACAAAACAATGAATTTGCTCCAAGTAAAAAAAAAGTCAATTGTCAATCTCTCCAATTACAAAAAAGAAGCAACATTGCCACTTTTTGCATCCACAACACATTGATGGTTGGTGATAGTTGTAAGTGCTGGGCCATATTAGTTGCCCCACATTCCAGGCAATGTAGCTAATGAGCCTGACTTCTTCTTGAAGGGACTGAGAGGATTGTTTTTTTAAAACTTTCAGCTGTGAATGAGCACTCATTAAATATTCAAGTACTTTAATGTTGTGTCAAGCCAATGGAGAGTGTTGTGCCCCAGGATCAACCAACAAGAAGGTCCAGCATTAACTGGCTCTTGATGATACAGCAATGACCATCTGCCACTCTTGACGTGCCCATCATGCTAAAAGCCTGCTCCTCGTGGCTCCCTCCAACACGGGTGGAACACTTCTTGCCTGATTTGAGAAGGTAATGCTTAAACAATACTAACCTAGTCCCTGTATCTGACCAGCTCTTCATTGTGGTTGGCCTGAACTTGTGACTTCCTTTAAGTCTGGTGTGACCAAATACCTGTGAGTGATGGCTTGTGCTTCTTGACACTATTTTCACAAATAATGTTAAATAGTATTATTTCTGGTTATGTTAACTAGATTTTTGCTGTTCTAGTATAATTTTGAGACTTTTTGACAAGCTACCAGAGGATTAGGCACACGTTAATTTAGCAACTTTTTTGCTTCACCTTGACAAGGATTGTAGTTGTTGCCTGAGAAGGGGTTTCACCCCTCTCAATCAATAACACAATTTCATATATCCACTCTATGTAGGTTTACATTCATTGCTGTCTCTGGCTGACAGTTGCATCACACCTGGATGTTCTTTGGTGATAAGGCTGTGCTATTTCAGTCCTATTCAGATGCATTGTAGTGCATGCCTGGTTGTCAGGGTCACAAATAATGTATCTAGAAAGGTTAATATTCAGTTTAAGTCACAATATTAAAGATTTATTGGTAGTTTAATACTAATTGACAGGAATAGTGATAAGTTAAGGAGTGATTTCAATTGGAAAATACTGATCCTATGCTTACATTTGATCAGTTACCTTTTTTTTGCTTGCTCTTTTTTATTTGTCATTAATAGCATCTCCGTACATGAATGTTCTCCAGCTTTAAAATTGTTTTATTGTGAGTTAAATATATGCAAATGATGTAAACAAATATAAAAAAAATATGTATTTCTAAATAAGATCTCCTTATTTCCCTTATAAACAGTTGTAATAAATGGTAATTCAATGAAATATATTTTGGAATAAGTAAAATTGTAAATCAGACAGTAGAACGTGGCAACTTTAATTATATAACACAGGAACATGGAAATAAACATCTTTGGGGAATGGGTTATTTCAGAATAAGAGATGAGGACAATTTGCTTGTGCATATTCAGCCTTCTGCTCAGGGAACTGAATGATTCTAAAGTAGTCTTCTCCAGCAGGCTGTTTCCCAGAGCGAGCACGTGTTGTGAGGTAAATTATCACTCTAATTCTTTTTAAAATTCTGTGATCTTTGTTAGGAGAGGAATGCTTAGTGATTTGTGGGTTGGTAGCGTAATGAGCTTAATTCCATTAGAAGCTGTTAATCTCCTCAGTAAATATTGACTGGCTAGTGGAAAATCAAAACGCTGACCTTCAATATTGTGTAGTTTCACTATGGTAGGTTAGGTGTGTGGGTGGCTGTAGTAGATTTGGTAGGTGTGGCAGGATAGGAATTGTAGGTAAGGAATCTATGTTTTAGTAAGCATTTTAGGTTGCGTAAGGCATGTAGGTAAGGTTTGCTATTCCAGGTATGATAGGAAAGTGTATCAGTTAGATATGGTAGATATGCCAGGGAAATAAGGGAGAAATTACTGTTAGCTATGGTAGGTTAGGTATGGTGTTTTATGTATGGCATGTAACAAAGGTAGGTAGGTTAGGTATGGGAAGTTATGTGTATAGTACGGTAGGTATGGTGTGGAGGGTATTATTTACAGTATTCAATATTTTGCTGTGTGTGCAGTTAAACAACATCCTCTGACTCCTTTTCATAAGACCACTCTTAACGTACTGTGTATCATGTATGCGTAAGGGTTCAACTTGCTCAGAGAATTTATTAATGGTTGAGTTGATCTCTGCCTACATAATTATGTGCCAACTGGCCCATTCAAATTGCTGGTGCCACAAGTACAGCTTGCTAGCTGATTGTATGGCCTAATTTTATAACTTTTGATTTTTCTTTTACGTGCACATTGTACAGCAGAGTGACTTACTACTTTGGTCCTGAGGAATGTCTTGAACTATATAGTCATGTATACCAGATACATGTTGACCATAATATAGAGTAATATCCATCTCCCTATTTCACTACCCTTTTATTCCTATCCATTGGGGCTTTCTAATAAAGATTTTATGCCATCCATGAGATAGTTTTATTCACCTTTTCTTTCTGCACTCTGACCCTCACTCGGCCCCCATAGGTAGTAGTACTATACGTGCTAGAGAACAACCCTGCTCCTCTCCTACGGGAAAGTCATAGTCCACACTGGGTACCTTGCGGTCCCAGTGTGTGGAGGGGACCCTATGATGAAGCATATCACCCTAGGGTGAGTGAGGGTTCTCGTCTGAACACAAGCGGTGCTCCACATTCTCACATATTTCTTTACCTTTTTTACCCCAGTACACAGTGTGATTTGATAAGAATGGTGTTTGTCCATTATGTATCATGTGAAGCCTCACTGCAAATAGAAGTGAGTATCTGACCCCAGTGCTTGCAGCATCATTTAACTGCAAGGACAGAATTCTGTGAATGCTGCACCATAAAAGCATGATCAGGGAACATAATTCTTCTTGAACTCTTCACAGCTGGTTTCGATACCTTTCAAGCTTCTTATAGGATTGCCCCCGGTCTCGATAGTGCAGCAGGTGGATCACCATGGGGCGAGAATTAGCTCCAGGGAGCGGTCGACGCGTCCGAACCCTATGTGCATGTTCAAGTGAGAAGAAAGGAGACAACGCAGTTGGGGCAGAATACTGTGCAGCCGGTCCTCCAAGTATGAGACCAGATTCAGGCCCTCCATATTTTCAGGTATGCCAACAACGCAAATGTTGTTCCTGCAGGAATTCCCTTCAGCATCTTTGGCCCTTTCCTCCAAACGTGTACTAGTTCCTGCAAGGTATGCAGTCCTTTCTCAGTCTCCAGTGCCTGAGCTGTATTGTGGAAATAGTTTGCTCAGAGGTATGGACTTTTTCAGCCAGAATGCAGTGCACTGTTCATAAAAATATCGAATATGATACTATCGTGCCTATCCTTTATTCCAGCAAGGTATGGGAGTTTTTGATAGCAACCAGTTCTGAATCCAGTTTGCTATCTATAGACGGTTTGCCAGCAGAGAGGAGCCCATATGGGAGGGTTAGTAGGCCCTCTTGGAAGGTCCAGGGCTGTTATGGGTGCCAGACGTAGTTGGCTCATGCAGGTAACGGTTTGAGTAGACCGTTGTAAAGGTCCCATCCACACCGGGGTGCTGGGCCCGCTTTCATGCGCCAGTCAGGTGAGGCGGAGCCAGGCAGCACTAGCAGCCAAGCTTGTGGCTATAATGAACGGTGACAGAATGTGTGGTGGAATACGGATAGGCCAAGGTACACTCTGAAAGATGTATACCGTGCATAGGAGGAAAGAGAAAACTAACAGTCACCGGGAGCCACTTGCACCACCAGTTCATAAGAAGTGTGCAGCATGAGCAGCCCCGTAGGTCTGATTCTAGGGCACCAAAGGCTAATGCCATGGGTCTATCATATCCATGATGCAGCTGTATGGCAGGTTTCCTGCAGTGGACCAGGGAGTATGTGGATAGCACCTGAGAAATCAAAGGGTGGCTAATGCAGGCACAAACCAAGAAGCATGCTGAGTGTACAGCCACCATCAGGTGTAGCTGGGGCATTTTTGTGTCTAAATCCCAGGTCATCAGGCAGTTCAGAGGTGTCCAGTGAGCCAGGGTGTTGCGCGAAGGAGAATAGGGCAGCAAAGGCTGTCGGCCCTGCTGGTTGCCAGGGCCGGAGAATTATAATTGGTGCAGATGTCAGGCATCCAGTGCATCATGACCTTCTTGCAGTCACGTATGTGTCCGGGCCTTATAACTTGAGTGGTGAGGAATGGCAGTGCGTACCTAAGGTTTCTGGGCTTACCTTTCACTGGAACACAAAGTCTCCAAGAAGGCCCTAAGTTATGAAAAAAAATGGGTCACTCCATGCTTAATGACAAACAGTCAAGGAGGGAAAAATCCTCGACCTCTTGGTAGTCCTCCAGGCGACCCACAATGCTGGTGCTGTGCGGCTGCACCTATCAGCAGGAGATGGATGAGGAGTGGCGAGGTGGTTGTATCACCAGAGTATCCACACAGCAAGAGACAGGGTGTATGCCGGGACATCAGGCGGTGTGGTTGAGGGCAGATGAACCCATCCAGTCATTTGCTCCGCCAAAACCAGGGGCAGAGCAAAGTTACATCCAGGTGAATTCAGTACTGCAGAAATGGCAAGAGGTTGTTTAGCGGTATGAGAGTGACAGCCCAGAAGGGTTGCCGCATTGCGGGCTGTCACAACACAGCTTGTTGTTGGTAGATGGCACTGGGGTAACGGGATAGATGAAGGATGCCCGGGCTGATCAGTGCCAAGGTCTCTTAGATAATGGCAACCATCTTCAACAACTAAGCCACGTTCCATGAATTTGACTCATAATTAAACACTGTAGCATAGTTTACAGTAAGAAAAACAGGATACTCTGCAAAAGTAGGAAGGTTTGCCCATGAAAACTTTTTTTTTTATTTGTTAAGGTATGTTCTGGAGTCATCCCCACCAACAGGCTAGTAAAAGCTGGAAACATGAAACCTTCCCCAAAGATCATAAGAACACTCTCTGGACCTGCGGATAGACCTTCTGTTTCAGATCTGAACAAAGACTTGAAGGGCTGGACATGCTCCCACTTATAACCAGGACTAGGAAGTGGACCCCAAGTGTTAGTTGTCAGACCTCCAGATCAGCTAGAAGGATACAACAAGCTGCAAGAGTTCTTTTTCCTGAAGTGCCTGGCTGACCAGTAGCAAATGAACCCTGCTGGTGGCCTCTGCTGGTGTGAGTCCTGGCCCTTAAATGTTGAACTTGAGGAATCCAGACATCATTTAATCATTTACAGTTCAGGTTTTCAGGGCAAGGGTGCACATCCATCACCAAGCCACTACCAGATCATCACATGAATATAGCAAACACACACTGTATAACACTACATCCTTCATGCATTACACTAGTCAACAGGCATGGAGGAACAGCCTTTATTACACAGCCAGAACCACACGTTACCTTTACCATGCTTCCATTACAATGCATGCATCTTTACCACTTATTTTTCTACCACAAATATGCCTTTACCACATGTCTTTACAACGGAAATGTAAGTATTTTGCAGGTAAGTGTATAATGTATATATATAAGGGACTTCAGGAATCAGATTTTATTTAAACCAGCATGACCAGCATTTAAACCAGCATGACAGGTTTCGGTATCCTCGCCTTTTGTAAATGCTGGTGACACACCTGGGTTACATTGTGCCAATTAAAAATTATCTTGCTGCATTTCCATTGGCGAATGTTTTTTTATGAGCAGTGAGAACATCTCAACACTTGAAGTAGTGAATAGGAGCGCCATAGACATTGGTGCAATAAACGTTTTCTTTTGCCAAAGAATGTTTACCGTCCCAATAACTGATGAATGCCCGATTTTAACACACTGTCCTCTCCCAAAGTGGATACAGGCTCCATCATGCTGGCCCAGTGCTGCCACTGACCTTTTCCTCACAGTCCTAATGATCACTGTACATATCCAAGTTGTGTCCCATGATTGAAAAACGATTATTTCCTGCAACCCCATCATCTGGTCACATATTGCCCACCAGGTGACTAATACATGCAAGCGTTGGTATTGTGACCCATGATTCCCATTAAGGCATGATCCGACTAATGTCGGCAGGATTGCCATTGCTGCTTGGAGTGCAAGGGTTGGTTAGTCATTCTGATACCTCGAATACTTCCACCAGTGGCACAAGCAGCAAAACTCCTTCTGGAAGGGTGTTCCTAAATGTGCAAATGGCCGCACATAAAGATATCCAAAGAGACTCTGCTCCCATTAAGTAACTGAACAAAGCACACTGCAGGGACTGCAGGAATCAGATTTTATTTAAACCAGCATAACGCGTTGCACCATCCTTGCCTTTTTCAAATGCTGGTGACACACCTGTGTTATGATTGTGGCAATAAAAACCTAGCTCCAGTCACAGACCAGAAAAACAGTGAGCACTCCATAAGCATGTCCAATAATTGCTATTGAGTCCCTTTGTCGAGGTGATTACAAGCCCAACCAATTGTGAAAATATTTGATTGATTTTGATTTGATTGATTTGATTTGTAGTTTTAGAAAGCGCACATATGCCCTTGGGCATCTTGGTGCTGCAGAAAAAAAGACATGGTATCAAGTGCAGCTAGTGAGAGCAGATTTAATAGAGGGTTAAACAGCCATGTTTTTACTGATTTCCTAAATGACAGCAGAGAAGTACTGTTCTTGATAGCGAGGGGGAGTCGATTCCAATCTTTAGCTCCATGCAGTAGGAAGCTTCTACTCCCCAGCTAGCTTGTTTGAACCTGGGAACCTGTATCACTTTTGCCTCCCTGGACCGTAGTTCTCTTGTGGGAACATATGACTTGAGATGAGTTCTAAGGAACAATGTTCCCGAACCCTGGAGCGCCTTATATGTTAGACATAATGATTTAAACCTAATTCGTTTTGCCAAGGGTAGCCAATGTAAAGTGTCCAGATGATGCGATATATGTTCTGGTCTCGGGATATTTAATATTAGCCTTGCTGCCGAATTCTGCAGACGTTGTAATTTGGTCAGGTGTTGGGCCTGCATCCCAGCATATAGCGCATTCCCTTAATCGAGTCTTGACAGAGCTAAAGTGTTGTCTAACAACATGCCTAGATTTTTTACTTTATCCACCGGTGATGGACAGTTACCAAGATCAGCAGACCACCAATCTGGGGACCAGATTCCTGTATTTGTTCCCAATAACATAACCTCGCTTTTGTCCCCATTCAGTTTTAGGCAATTTTACTCCATCCACAGGCTAACCGCTTCTTGCAATTTTTGAAGTTATCTGCAGTGTCTAAGGTGTCATCTTTGATTGAGACCACAATTTGCGTGTCATCCGCATATGATACGGGGAGGAAACCACATGCCCTAATGATTCCAGCCAGCGGTGCTACATACAAATTGAAAAGCTTTGGGCTCAAAGATGACCCCTGCGGAACCCCACATGGGGAGTTAAAGGGTTTAGATTTTAACTCTCCTAATTCCACTGTGAATGTTCTATTATCCAATAATGATGCCAGCAGTTTTCATGCATCTGGATGGACCCCTACTGTTTTTGGTCGGTCCAGGAGTGTACCATGGTTCACCGTATCAAAGGCCGCCGAGAGATCCAGTAGGATCAGGGCGGCCTTCCCCCGGCATCCAGTACACTCCTGAGTTCTTCCACCGCCATCAGCAAGACTGTTTCGGTACCGTGCCCCTCGTGGAAACCATACTGTGAGGGGTCAAGGGTATCTGTTTCAGTAATAAATTGGGCAAGCTGTTTATTTAGTAGTTTCTCAAGTACCTTGGCCACAAAGGGAATCCTAGCTATTGGCCTATAATTTCCAGGTTCCGCTGGATCCAGGCTAGGTTTTTTAAGAAGGGCTAAGACTGATGTTGATTTCCAGAAGACTGGATAGATACCTGAGTTCACTATGTGGCCCATGAGCCTAACTAATTGCTCACTAAGAAGCTCCGGGAAGAGATGAAATATTTTCGGTGGGCAAGGGTCTACAAATGCCCCTGATTTAGTTGCCATAACTACCTGGTAGACCTGCTCACGCTCTAGGAGACAGAATTTAAAAGATGGTTTAGATTCTGTTCTAGGGCCTAATTCCTTAATTCGGTCATTTTTTTCTAGAGTGGAGTTTTGCGGTTTGGCTGATTTAAAGGATTCATAAACCGAGGTCACTTTATCAATAAAGAATTGACCCAGAGTATTAGAAAAATCCATACTAACTGGCATGTTAATGTTAGTTGTTACTTTAGATATTTTTTTTTACGGTGGAAAAAAGTTCTCAACTGGAGTTTTTTGCCTCCTCTATTTTCTGAATAATGTTATGGCTTTTAGCTGAGAAGATCAATTTTTGATATATATTCAGAGAGGTTTTATATTCAATTTTACTGTCTGAGTCATAGCTAGTTCTCCATATCCTTTCAAGTTTTCTGCATATTAGTTTCTGAGCTTTAAGATGTTCAGAAAACCAAGGTTGGGATGGCTGTTTTTTTCTAAAGGATAGCCTTTTTTAATGGTACTGCTGTTTTTATGGCCACTGTTATCCATTTAGAAATTTGGTCAGTGGCCATATTACTTTCCAGAGCTAGTGTTGGTACATGGGATGCAAGGTGTTTTTGTAGTTTATGTGTGTCTATCCTAGACCAATCTAGACATGAAATGGGCGTATCATGTATAGCGGGAGCGATATCCCTTCTGTATTATCCAAATTCAATGAAAAAACTATTACTTAATGATCTGTCCAGGGAAAGGGGAGACAGTCAATTACTTTGTTGGAGGTAAAAATTCCGTTAAGAGTGTGCCCTGCTTTGTGGGTGTCCTTATGCCCTAACTGTTCTAAGGCCAGATTAGTGAGTGTATCGATCAGCACTGCTGTCTTTGCATTGTCATTATTTTCAAGATGGAGATTAAAATCCCCCAAGATGGTGAAGTCAGGGTATTGCACACTAGATTCTAGAAAGGAGTTTAGTGATAGTGTCAAGTTGGTTTTAGCTTTGGGCGGCCTGTAAACCAAAAGGCCGTTGAAGGTATAGTTCTGTGTTAGTTTGATATGAAAAGACAAAGTTTCACAATCTGGAGTGCTTCCTAGATCGCAGCCCTTAATCTGTAGCTCATTTCTGATTATTGTGAATCCTTCTGGGATTGGCAATAACAAGTCCGTATCAGAGGCTTCGTCTGCCCAAATCTCGGTAATGAAAATTAGATCTAATCTTTTAGCATCAATGAGGTCTGCCGTTTCAGAATTATGTTTAACTAGGGAGCACGCGTTGATGAGTCCAGCTCTGAAAGCTTTTATTTCTTGTGTAGCAGGCAGAAATCGTAGCGACATACTGCTACAGTGTGTAAATTCGAACTTGAGCTGACACTTTGCGCAGTGTTTAGTTTCTAATAGAGGTGAGAGCGGACGACAGCAGGGTATGGGTCTTAATGAAATTAGCTCCTCAATGGTGTATGTTACCCACCCCATGTCGTGGTCCTTTTGTGCAGGGGATATGTCCCTGGAGCCGGTCCCGGCGCAGACGGGCGCAGTCGGGCTTGCCTTTGACGCGCCTTTGGCGCGCTGCCGGTGCACCCGCTGTGCGGTCTTGGCTCGTGCATGAGATATACCAAGAAGGCGATGTCAGGGGGTG
The DNA here is from genome assembly GCF_964263255.1 of Lissotriton vulgaris. Classification (NCBI taxonomy): domain Eukaryota; kingdom Metazoa; phylum Chordata; class Amphibia; order Caudata; family Salamandridae; genus Lissotriton; species Lissotriton vulgaris. The sequence goes on from NC_141694.1 coordinate 529,783,223, forward strand.
TGTCTCGCTCTGCCCGGTCCACCCTCCACTCAAACAGCCTCAGCTGTGGTGGACCGGGGTCGGAGCGGAGGCATGCGGCGCAGGTAAGAAATGCGAAGGCCGCTTTTCTGGCAGCTTTACAATAAAACCAAGGTGTTGGCAGCAAATATCTATTTTTAAAAGTTGCAGAAACAATCATCCACCAGGGTACAGCCCACACAAGCGTGAAATCACGTCAATTTCTCTCGCGCCTGGGGAAGCTTATGGCCTTATGTGTAATTTCTGGAAGGCGTGTCAGGGGGGTGTGTCTCGCTCTGCCCGGTCAGCCCTCCACTCAAACAGCCTCAGCTGCGGTGGACCAGGGTCGGAGCGGAGGCGAGCGGAGCAGGTAAAATATTGGATGTATGACACTACAACACATACTATTACAACGCATGCTTTTACAACGCATTTTTTACAACGCAAGTACTTTTACAACGCATGCTTTTTACAACGCATACCATTACAACGTGAAATATTAATAGCAATGAAAAGGTACCATTACAACGAAAACAAATATAACAAAGACCATTACAACGCATATACTATGAATTTCCAATTTTTTTTTTTTGTGTAAAATAAGTCCTGGCACGGGATGCAGGGAAAATAGGGGTTTTGGGTGGGGAAGTGTATTAAAATTTAGTGAAGCACTTAACGTATATTACAAAAAATAACACTGTATTTTAATACATTAATACTCGAGCATTAAAATTAGTACTCAAGTATTAAAAAATAATTGTTATTTAAAAAAATGTATAATCTCATTTGAAATAAACGTAAACAAAAGAATAACAAAAAATATTTTTTTTCAAAATCGTAGTGAAAAACTTAACTTTGAATATTTTAAACAAAACAACAAACACATACCCGCCATTTTAGATAGAAAGCCCAAAAAAGAGTCCTTAAACTCTTTTCATGAAATCAACATCAAGAGACTGTAAAAAAAATGGAGGAAAAAACGCTATGTCAAACACAAAACACACACTTTTAAAGAGATAATTTAAATTACATGTTTTCACAGCAATTGTATTTAATAAAAAAACAGATTTAAATGATGCTTTTCTCAAAAATTAAGAAGTCACTCACAAAAACCTATAAATACGAGTAAGACACCATTTTGAAATCAGATGTTATTCAACTACCTGAGAGAGCAGTCGCTACTAACTGACCCTCTGACCTCTTGACACAGAGACAACCTCGAGCCAAACAAAGACAATTCCATTCATACATACAAGTAAGTTTGCATTAAAACACAACTAAACATAGCTTTTTTTTAAATAACGTAGTATTAATAATGAATGTAAAACATTATTATATTTCAGACTTCTGAAAACTTTCACATCACCAATTTAAATCGTTTTAACATTGGAAATAATTGCTCACAGATGTAAGTCTATTTATAATTTATAAATGACTTTCCATTATATCGGGTTGTTTCCTAAAGCAAAATTTTAATACAATTTTTCAAAATTTCTCACGTCACAATGTCACAGATATATTTTTCAAAAATAACTTTGTAAATGAAATATGTCTCTTTCCAACATAATTGTATTATGAATTTTACATATTTAAAAAAGTAAACAATTTTTAATTTTGAAATTTTTTCAGCAAAATCAATACATGTGAAGCACCAACAAACCACATCCATAAAGTGTTTTCGAATAAGGAGCAAAAGTCCATAAATCTACTTAAAATAAGGTTATTTCTTTAAATTATTTGAAATAAATGTTTTTTTACAGGGATGCAGTTAGTTATCTGTAAAAAATGTAAAGCCATTTCTAAATATAAAAGTACTTTTTTTGAATGGTTTTACATATTCTAAGGCACTATTGGGAAATGTGTAAAAATGTTTCAAATAAAAATTAAAATGTTTTCCTTTAAAAAAAATATGGTTAAAAATTTTGAAAATAACATGTAATTATTTTTTAAACCATTTACAGATAAAACAACATTGAAAAACTTGAAAACCTCATCCAACATAGAAACAAAGCAAGAAAATAAAGAAAGTAAATAATACTATTAAAACACGAATTTCATGTTTTCTGTTAACCTCTTTTTTCAGCACAACAAGCAACCGTCCCATGATTAAACAATCTATACTAAAAAATCCTTCTTCTGTATCTTTCTGCCAGATTAAAACCAAACTACTCTACAATTTAAACCAGAAATCCAAACCAATTGAAGAAGCCAAGAACGCAAAAGTAAAGAGCCAAATGTAAAACACGTTAAAAAAAAAACATTTTCAACATTAAACATCTCCATGAAAGTGAATTCAAAATGCAAGCAATTCAAAAATGTTTTTAAAATGATAACTGTTTTCAGAATTTTTATAATTCAACTGCATATTTTCAATCGAGAATAATATGTTAATACTAAGCAGAAAAATAAAGTTAAAAAAACAGGTTTTCAAACAAAGTCATGACATGAATTTTAAAAAAAAGCAACACGCTATTAAATTGTCTTTCTTTTCATTCTAAACAGACAAACTTCCTAATAACAAAGCACAACAAAGAAGAGCAAAGGAAAACACATCTTCCACGAAGACTCAACAACTCCAAACTAAAAAGGTAAAACTCACAAAAGTGCAGCAGTAGGGAAATTAATGGATGTTGTAAAAGTATCATTTACTATTCTAACTCCAGGAAGATGCAACAGTAGGGAACGTGATGGATAGTGTAGGGGTATCATTTACCATTCTAACTCCAGGAAGGTGTAGCAGTAGGGAAAGTGATGGATAGTGTAGGGGTATCATTTACTATTCTAACTCCAGGAAGGTGTAGCAGTAGGGAAAGTGATGGATAGTGTAGGGGTATCATTCACTATTGTAACTCCAGGAAGGTTTAGCAGTAGGGAAAGTGATGGATAGTATAGGGGTATCAATTACTATTCTAACTCCAGGAAGGTTTAGCACTAGGGAAAGTGATGGATAGTGTAGGGGTATCATTTTCTATTCTAACTCCAGGAAGTTGTAGCAGTAGGGAAAGTGATGAATAGTGTAGGGGTATAAATTACTATTCTAAGTCCAGGAAGGTGTAGCAGTAGGGAAAGGGATGGATAGTGTAGGGGTATCAATTACTATTCTAACTCCAGAAAGGTGTAGCAGTAGGGAAAGTGATGGATAGTGTAGGTGTATCAATAAGTATTCTAACTCCAGGAAGGTGTAGCAGTAGGGAAAGTGATGGATAGCGTTGGGGTATCATTTACTATTCTAACTTCAGGAAGGTTTAGCAGTAGGGAAAGTGATGGATAGTGTAGAGGTATCATTTACTATTCTAACTCCAGTAAGGTTAACAGTGGGGAAAGTGATGGATAGTGTAGGGGTATCAATTACTATTCAAACTCCTGGAAGGTTTAGCAGTAGGGAAAGTGATAGAGAGTGTAGGGGTATCAATTACTATTCTACCTCCAGGAAGGTCTAGCAGTAGGGAAAGTGATGGATAGTGTAGGGGTATCATTTACTATTCTAACTCCAGGAAGGTGTAGTAGTAGGGAAAGTGAAATATATTGTAGGGGTATAAATTACTATTGTAACTCTAGGGAGATGCAACTGTAAGGAAAGTGATGAATAGTGTACGAGTATCATTTACTATTCTAACTCCATGAAGGTGTAACAGTAGGGAAAGTGACAGATAGTGTAGGGGTATCAATTACTATTCTAACTCCAGGAAGGTGCAACAGTAGGGAAAGTGATGGATAGTGTAGGGGTATCAATTACTATTCTAACTCTAGGGAGGTATAGCAGGAGGGAAAGTGATCAATAGTGTAGGGGTATCAATTACTATTCTAACTCCAGGAAGGTGCAACAGTAGAGAAAGTGATGGATTGTGTAGGTGTATCGTTTACTATTTTAACTCTAAGAAGGTTTTGCTGTAGGGAAAGTGATGGATAGTGTAAGGGTATCAATTACTATTCTAACTCCAGGAAGGTGCAACTGTAAGGAAGGTGATGGATAGTGTAGGTGTATCAATAACTATTCTAACTCCAGGAAGCTTTAGCAGTAGGGAAAGTGATGGATAGTGTAGGGGAATCATTTACTATTCTAACTCCAGGAAGGTGCAACAGCAGAGAAAGTGATGGATAGTTTAGGGGTTTCATTTACTATTCTAACTCCATAAAGGTTTTGCTGTAGGGAAAGTGATAGATAGTGTAAGGGTATCAATTACTATTCTAACTCCTGGAATGTGCAACTGTAAGGAAAGTGATGGATAGTGTAGGTGTATCAATATGTATTCTAACTCCAGGAAGGGTTAGCAGTAGGGAAAGTGATGGATAGTGTAGGGATATCAATTACTATTCTTACTCCAGGAAGGTGTAGCAGTCGGGAAAGTGATGGATAGTGTAGGGGTATCAATTACTATTCTAACTCCAGAAAGGTGAAACAGTAGGGAAAGTGATGGATAGTGTAGGGGTATCATTTACTAGTCTAACTCCAGGAAGGTTTTGCTGTGGGGAAAGTGATGTATAGTGTAAGGGTATCAATTACTATTGTAACTCCAGGAAGGTGCAACAGTAGGGAAAGTGATGGATAGTGTAGGGGTATAATTTACTATTCTAACTCCAGGAAGGTTTTGCTGTAGGGAAAGTGATGGATAGTGTAAGGGTATCAATTACTATTCTAACTCCAGAAAGGTGCATTTTTAAGGAAAGTGAAGGATAGTGTAGGGGTATCATTTACTATTCTAACTCCAGAAAGGTGCACCAATAGGGAAAGTGATGGATAGTGTTGGGGTTTCACTTACTGTTCTAAGTCCTGGAAGGTGCAGCCATAGTGAAAGTGATGGATAGTGTACAGATATTAAATTATGTCTTAAAGTTATAAAGTTTTAAACAAGTATAATTAATTGCAATTTATTTTCTTTTTCTTAACAGATAATGTATACTGAAAAGACTGCCTAATACATCAAATCCAATAAAAGAAACTGCTTGCTGAAACATGCAGGATATATGTATTCTAAAGAGAGGATAAGTGAACCATGAAGACATCGGAGGTGTGTGCAATATTACTCAAGCCATTGCAGGGGTAGAGCGGTTACTCTTGGAGCGACCATCATTAAAACAACTGAACATAACCACTCTGCCTCTGCAATGGAGATTGAGGTTTGTGAAACAATCAATGAAATGAAGGAAATTGCATGCACCTCCAATGACACTTCAGGTTCTATTTTAAGAGAGGTTGCACAGCATGTCCCCAGTCTTGTAGCTAGCAGTATGCCTATAATTCCCGATTTGCGAAGGATTATTCAAAGACAAAAGCAGGCAAGTAAGACACATACTACAATACCTCATACCTTTTCTGACATCCACATTCCTCCTGAACTCTCTGTTTCTTTTACCGATGAACCTTTCCTCCTGCATGACAACCAAAACCCTCTAAAACGTATTCTTATCTTAAGTACACCTTGTTAAATTGGAGAATAGTAAAATTTGGATGATGGATGGGACGTTTAAAAGTACACCCCATCCTTTTACTCAAATTTACACTATTCATGCAAAGATTAATCACAATGTTATTCCCTTAGACTACAGTTTGCTACCTGATAAACAATCTGCAACCTACACTGAACTTTTATCAGTGATTAAAAGCAAAACATCAAACAAAAGTCCTAGGAAAATAATTGTTGATTTTGAATTTGCAATGATTAATGTGATCACCAAAAGTACACGGATACCCAAATTCAGGGATGTTTTTTTTTCATTTTTCCCAGGCATTTTGGCGTAAACTTCAAAAAACATCCCTGGTTGCAGATTAATCATCAGATAGTAAACTACAGTTTGAACTTTAAAAAATAACAGCTCTTTGCTTTGTTCCTCCTGAAAGTGTAGACGAGTACTACACTGCAATTACAGAATCGGAATTTTTTCATGAAAACGAAGATAAATTGGCACCCTTACTAAATTATTTTGAGGACACATGGATTAGACATCTAAGCAGGTCGGGTCGCCGGAGGAAACCACGTTTCCATGTGGACTGGTGGAACTGCTACACGAGCTGCTTGGAGGGAGAAGAAAAGACAAACAATGCCATAGAGGGATGGCATAATTCCTTCAACCAAACAATTGGAAAACCTCACCCCAACTTTTATAATTTTTTGGAAACTTTGAAGAAGGAGCAAAGTTTCCAAGAAATGAGAATCTCTCAAACATTAACAAGTAGTCTAAACCCACGCATCTCCCAAAAATCTAAACAAATGTCCGAGAGACTATTGGCTATTTTACAACAGTTTTCGTTGTGTGTGGCTTTAGACTACCTTGATAATGTTGCTAACATACTACATTTTTAATTTAAATTAACACATTACTTTCCTGCTTTGCCCTAAATTAAAATGACATTTAAATTAACATCGGGTCACCTTACCTTTAGTTGTCTTCTTTCTTCTTCTTCAGCTTTAATCCCAAAATAAATCCATTTGGAAATAAAATCCAATATCAAATCCAATACAAGGATAGAAAAATGGTTTTGCAATCTTCTTTTTTTTAAAAATTTTTTTTTAAAACCTTTATTTAAAAACAATGCACACAGCTATTCAGCCTCACATCCCGGAGGCGAGGCAGCAGAATGGAACAAAAGAACCAAAGTGCAAGAATCAGTACATCAGAACGAGTGAAGGTTAATTTTCAAGTTTTTATAAGTAATGTAGAAAGAGGGAGAAAAGGGAAAGAAAGCGCCGAAACTGGCGCAAAGAGAGAGGCAATGGAATGTAAAGTACAGTGAGGCGTAATGAGGGGGCCGGGAGGGCACAGTGAACACAGATATGTCCAGTGGAATAGAATACTAGGAGTGGGGAGGGAGGGAAACACAGGATGGCAGCATAAAAAATCTACAGTTGGAGTCACAGGCTACGGTGATAGGTGTTCCTCCTGCGGAGCGGGTCCGGAGGTACGCAAATGTCCCCTCTGTATTCATTCCAAGCCCCCCACATTTTCTGCCACTTTTTAGGTTTACCCCTGGCAACATACACAGTCTTTTCCCGGAACATGCACCAATCCATATTGGCCTTCCACTGTACAACCTTCGGAGCCGTTGTAGCTCCCCACATCTGTGCGATGTCCCGTTTCGCTACCATATTACCAAGGGTCACCCATTGGGTCTGGGCCACGGTATGATCTGTCGGACCCCAGATGTTCAAAAGGCATCTCCTGGCTTCCGCATGCACATCCACCCCAGTCACCTCGCTCATAATCGAGTGCACACGTCGCCAGTAGGAAGCTATTGCAGGACATTCCCATAGAATGTGCATGAAAGTGGCAAGGGCGCCACAGCCGCGCCTACAAAGGCCATCGACAGAGTAGCCCATGTGCACAAGTCTGGGACCAGTGACATAAACTCTGTGCAAGATTTTGAGCTGCACCAGCCGAAGACGGGAGGAGATAGCAACCTCCTTAGGGGAGGACACCGCACTCTGCCAATCTTCGTCATCCATCTCTATCCCATCTCGCACCCACTGGTCCCTCACACCCAGGAGGAGGTCTGTACGGACGTTGATGAGTTTCTTGTATGTCAATGAAATGGCACTGTCTGGCATATGGCCATCCAGCACCCTATCTTCCAAAGGAGAACTGTCAGGAATCACCTCCCCCTCCGGCTTGGCGGACAGCAATGCATGTCTCAGCTGAGCATACCGGAAGAATTCCGTTCCACCCAGCTGAAACTCTGCTTGTAACTGGGCGAAAGTTTTAACCTCGCCTCGCAGCAACATGTCCTCCACCCTGGAGATGCCAATTAGGTCCCACTTATCAAAGCCCTTGGTATGCCATAGTTTGCCCAGGATGTCCGAATCGTACAATGGGGTCGCCTTCGTTAGTCTATCCTTCCATCCCTGCGCCTTAGTAATCGCCCTCCAAATATGGACCGCGGTTTTCGTTGGACCAGACATCCGCCTGTCGAGAGACCTCGAGTAGAGTGCCCTGTGATACTTCCCTCCGCCCAGCAGCCATCGATCCATGGCATACCCCGGGTTGTTCGCTGGACCGTATAAACCATGATTAATAGCTGCTAACTGGGAGGCCCAGTAATACCTCCGCACATCAGGCAATGCTATCCCCCCATCGTACCACGGTAGCGTGAGCTTCATGATAGCGATGTGAGGGCGGCCATCCCAAAGTAGGGCCCGTTGTAGGCTCTCGATCTCACCGAAGTATCGAGCTGGGACCGGGTCTTGGCTATTTTGTAGGGCGTAGAGGAACCTGGACAAGGACATAATTTTAAACAACGCCGCGGGCCCAAGCAGGGAGAGCAGGAGTTTACGCCACCCCTCCACATCACGCCGGAGGCGGAGAAGAGGGGGAAGCAAGTTGTGCTCATAGCGCGCTTTGGAGTTAGTGGAGATGTAGATCCCCAAATATTTGAAGCCCTGGCTCGCCACCTGTATGCCACAACCCCTCGGAAGGCGAGGCGTTCCCCCTTTCAGGATGTACAAATATGACTTGGACCAGTCAATAACTAGGCCGGAGTACTGACCGAAAAGTCGCAATACGTCACAGGCCACAATAAGGGATTTGAAGGGGGAAGTGAGGTACAAAAGAATATCATCTGCGTACAGTGACACTCGGTCCTCGAAGTCAGGGGCCCATCTGATACCATGTAGGTCGGGGTGGCTGCGTAACCAGGCCGCCAGCGGTTCAAGCGCGAGTGCAAACAGGAGGGGCGACAAAGGACAGCCCTGCCTGGTGCCCCTCTGAAGAACAAAGGGTGCGGAAACTCGACCGTTGACAGCTACATTAGCCAACGGTCCGGCTAATAGAAGTTTGACCCACCCCACAAATTCCGGGCCAAAACTGAGCTTCGCCAACACTGCCCACAGGTAACTCCACTCGAGGGAGTCGAAAGCCATTGTGGCATCCAACGACGCCAGGACAGCCGGCTAGTCAAGCTTATGGGCCCTGGCCAGGGCACCGTGAAGTCGACGCAGGTTAAGACCAGTGTTGCGGTGTGAAATAAAGCCCGACTGGTCCAGGGTGCACTAAGTCACCGATGACGCCAATCAGACGGTTGGCGAGCATTTTGGCTAGAATCTTAGGCTCCGCGTTCAAAAGAGAGATGGGGCGATACGATCGGCACAAGTCTCTTGGCTTCCCTTCCTTATGGATAACCACGATGGTGGCCAACCTCTGGTCAGGGGGAAGTATGCCAGCCTCCCACGCCTCCAGGAACATATTCCGCAAATGCGGGGAAACCACATCCGGTTTGATCTTATATAGCTCTACCGGAATGCCGTTAGGGCCAGGCGCCTTGCCAGATCTCAAGGAACGAGTTGCGAGTGCAACCTCGTCCACAGATATATCCCTGTCCAGGTCGTCACGATCTGCTTCCGACAGGCACGGGAGATCGATATCCGACAGGAAAGCACCCGAGTCGGCCTCAGACCGATCCGAGACAGAGGAATAAACGCCCTGAAAGTAATCTGAAAAGGACTCAGCGATGGCGCTCGGGTCAGTGACTAACACTCCGTCCTCTCCCAGTTTCCATGGGACGACACGCTGGCCCTCTCTTTCTTATCAAGCCAGGCCAGCAACTTGCCCGCCTTGTCACCAACGTCGTAAATCCAACGCTGCTGTTCCCTGCCCAGGACGAGAGCAGCGTCAGTGGCAAGGTCACGATACTCCGATTGCTTAAGGGAGAGATTATGTAACAGGTCGGGCTCAGGGCCCGCCTCCAATCGGGAGTCTAACTCCATGATCTCCGCCTCGATACGCACCATGTCGGCGTCTCTGTTCCTACGGGCTTCCGCTATAAGAGTAAATGCCTCACCCCGCAAGACCGTTTTAAAAGCCTCCCACAAAGTGGCAGCCAATGAAACCGACCCCACATTCTCGGTGAAGTAGAGTTCGATAGCCTTGGCCAGGAGACCACGAGTCCTGGGGTTTCGAAAGTACCACGGATTGACCACCACCACTGGGTGGGATGTAGAAGTCTCCAGCAGTCGACCAACCCCATAGTGTCGAGGAAAGTGGGCAACCACAATTGCGAGCTACGGAGGTCTCTAGGCGGATGTCTGTCCAAGGATCCGGAGCAAACAGAATTAAAGTCACCCCCCACAATGAGCAACCCTGCTGGCAGATTCAAAATGGCGCTTCCAAGGTCCTGGAAGGTGTTATTTTGCAAACCCGGAGGAATATAAACCGAAACCAATGTCAAGGCACGCCCTTCCCATCGCCCTGCAACGGCTACGTACCGCCCCCTCTCGTAAACAATAGTGGAGTCAATCTCAAAAGGGAGGGACGTGCGCACCATAACACCCGCCCCCCGGGACCCTGAAGAGAACCCCGAATGAGCCACCATTTTGAAACCCTTCCTGTTGAGCGCTCTACACGTATTCCCCACCAAGTGTGTCTCCTGCAAGAGAACAATATCAGGCATATGTCTTTTAAGCAGTTGTAATACCACCCCTCTTTTAATACGATCACCCAAGCCATTGACGTTCCAACAAAGAACTTGCAGTTGCCTACCCCCCATCGTCGTGTCCCAAGTCCTCACCAGCCCCCAGAGGCCTCATCGACAATTGAAACAAACCAAAGCATATGACCCATTGCCTAAAGGAAAGAAGAAAGAAACAAAGAAAACACACAAAACCATCCCCAACCCCACCCCCCACCCTGCACCCCTGCAGCAGACTAAAAAGCCCCCCCAACCAGCAGTGTGCCTGTCGCCCCATAAACTAAGCTACAAAACAGACCCTAGAGGAGTAAGGAACTCCGGCAATCCCCCCCTGCCACCCTCCATGTGAGAATAGGATATTCCAAGTAAAGTGCAACAGCTTGGCATTATCAGTCACAGTCAACGGGCACACCAACCGCTAAAGGCAGTGTGAGAAGCACTATTCCTGAAGATCAGGGCCGCCAGAGGCGCCTTCAGAATGTTCCTCCTGTTCTTCTCGACGGTGCGGCAAAGTGTCCAGCCAGTCACTCGCAGTCTCAGGCATATCAAAAAACAGGGCTCGGCCATCACGTTCAACGTGCAGTTTAGCGGGGAACAGCATAGAGTACTTCAGCCCCAAGTCCCTGAGGCGCCGCTTTACCCCGGCAAAGCTTTGGCGCTGTCTCTGAACAGCCCTGGTGAAGTCCGGGTAGAAGTTCACATCAGCGTTCTGGAACTTGAGAGGCCCATGTCGCCTCGAGGCCTGGAGAATCACATCCCGATCTCTGAAATTGAATAAACGGGCGATGATGGGTCTCGGTGCGACGCCCGTCTTCGGAGGGTCGCCAGGTATTCTGTGGGCCCGCTCCACCGAGAAAAAGTGACTGAGACCTGCTGGAGCGAGATGGGTCTTTACCAAGTCCTCGACAAAGAGGTCGACTGCCGCTTCCTCCGCACCCTCTGGCACCCCAATAATGCGCACGTTCTGCCACCTGGCACGTCCTTCGAAATCCTCCAGCCGCCTCGAGAACAGGTCATTAACCGACCGCAAGGTACGGACCTCCGCTTGGAGGTCTGAGACATCGGTCGTGAGGCTGGAGGTCTTGATATCGAGAGATTTCACTCGATCATTCGTTTTGCCCAGGTCGGCCCTGATCAAGTTGAGATCGATAGCCAGGGTGTCCACCTTGTGTGCCAGGACCTCGTGCTGCTTATGCATCTCAGTCCTGATGCTTGTGATAGCCCCCATGATGTCGCGAAGAGTGGGCTCCGACCCCTCGGGTGAGCTCGTGCGTAAGGAGTCCTTAGACTGAGCGACTACAGAGGGCGAGGTCCTTTGTTGGGCGTACCGATCAATCTTATTTGTCTGGGGTTGGACCGTCTTCCTGCTAGCCCGGTTTGCCGTCCTGTCGGGATCACCCCTGCCAGCCATGTTGGGTCCGGAGAGAACAAAGGGCAATACAGCAATGTCACTGTGGGCACTCGAGCGAGCACGAAGCTTAGCTTCCACGATGGCCAAGGCAGCAATAGGCAACTCCGCGGCTACGTGCACTCCGCCAGTAGGAATAGAAGACGCTCACTCCGCATATCAATCATGCCCCGCTTCGTCTCGATCATCGGCCACCTCCAAGAAATGTCGGATTTAGAAACGGAAAGCGGATCCCGTGTCCGTGACCATTCGCCAATTGGAATCCACCCCAGTGGATCAGGATTTCTTCCAGGATATGTGCGGAGGGTCGGAGGGTCTGCGGAGCTCCGAGCTTACGCGGCCATCTTGCTTGCCCGCGAAGCTCCTCCCCCTTCTTTTTTTTTTAAATGTTCACCAATTAAAAAAAACCTTTTTTTAAATCCATTGTCCATAATTTAAAAATGCATTCCATTGGTGTAAAAAACAGTCATCCAAGATCGAATACCATTTTTCCAAAAAATAAGTCTTCTTCCAATTTTTTTAGGAAAAATCTGCTTAATCCAAAAACGAAATCCAAAGCCATAAGAAAAAACATCTCCAATTATTTGAAATAGAAATCCTGGATCCTTCTTCTTTTTCCAAAAATCAATTCTAATTTACCAAAAACAACAATCCCAAAAACCTTATTCAAAAATCAGTTATTTTAACGATATTCCAAATGTCCATTGTCTTTGAATGATAAACTCCATAAAAATCCAAACTCCATGTATTCGATCTTCCACTTGACTTTTTTTTTTACAGTGCATTGTTAATTAAAACATTGTATATACTTTAAATAACTTTACAATGAGCGTATTTATCACTATTACTTTATTAATACACCTTTAATACTCTGTACAGGTGACCCTACAAAGGTTTACTCTAGCTACGTGATCGGCGACATGCTGAAATTACAACAAAAACATTAAAAGTAACATATGCAACCTCTCCCTATTCTATCTTTACAATACATATACCCCTATACTTTTAAATGTTTATAAATAAAGTTTAAAGGGTTTCCTACCTGAGCACATATGTGCTTCCTACTGCATTGTCCATCGACGCTCTTCAAGATGGCCACGACCTTGCACGTTTACGCGTCGACGTCATCTGGAGCAACAAAGAGTAAAAAAGGACAATGTATTAATAATATGTAATAAAATTCAATTATATGTTCTAAAACATTTTTTTATACATGAAATATGCATATTTATATTTTAAAAAAGATGAGAAAATTAATAAAAATATTCTTTATCCAAATATATTGTTTTCAAATAAATATAACTAAATGCAATTTTGTAGTCTGTGTTTTATTATATTAATTACATTTTATTCGACTTCAATAATGTATGTTACGCTTACAGCGTTGCTTGCTAACTTACCTGTACGATTTCTGGGGCTGATATACTAGTCCGGGGGGGTCACTAACCTCCTGCACTCCCGCCCCGTTCCGCCGCGCCCAGTGTGGGCGTTTACTGCGGAGGGTGAGGAGGAGCCCAGCACTTCGAGGCTCAATGCAGGGAGGTCAGCGCTCTAGTGCGCTGTATGCATTTCCTTTATTTAAAGCAGGTGAGAAAGCGGCCACTTGTGGAGAAGAGCTAGCCGGTGGCAGTGGCAGGCTCCCTCCGCTTGTGTGTTAACTGGCCATTTCACTTGTACGCTAATCAATAGCATTTTAATACTGCACTGAATTTTTAAAATTGTAGTGTGCGCTGATGTAGAGTGCTTTTTAATCAATAGAAATGCCTGCTTGTGTGTTTTAACTGTTACGCTTACAGCGTTGCTTGCTAACTTACCTGCACGATTTCTGGGGCTCATATACTAGTCCGGGGGTCACTAACCTCCTGCACTCCCACCCCGTTCCACCGCGCACAGTGTGGGCGTTTTCTGCAGAGGGTGAGGAGGAGCCCAGCACTTCTGGGCTCAAGGCAGGGAGGTCAGCGCTCTAGCTGCCCCTCCCTCCTAATTTCCGTCTGCCTACTTAAGTGTGTGGGACCGCGGCCGCGCAACGGACGCTTGCAGCGGGCGCGACAAAGGTGCACCGAAGTTGCGCCTAAGTTAAGCCCGTCTGCGCCCGTCTGCGGCCAGTCGGGGCTAGGAGCCACAATCCCTACCCATTTTGGGCGAGTCCCCATCCACTATGATAGTCAGGAGCTTCGTGACCTATGCCCACCACTAAAAACTCCCTGCAGATGATCTATGGAGGCGATTGCGCTTCATGATTGCCCCTACTGCTCCTTTAAATGCACTAGGGAACCCGCCAGCTTTGCTGATGGGCAGAGAGTTAAAGGAGGCCTATTGAACTGTCGATCTCTGAGTAAGCACTGCATTCAAATATGGGATCTCCTGTTGGATGAGAAGCTAGATATTCTTTTTCTAACGGAGACGTGGTTGGGCGAACACTCGGACCCGGACATTATCAACGCGGTCCCTCCAGGATATTCCATAGCCAGAATTGACAGCGAAGTAGGAAGAGGTGGGGGGATTGCTATTATTGTAAAGGCCCCATTTGAATGCACTCTACTCCCGACTAAAATAGACAGTAGCGAAGCTGGTACATTCAATCTGAAGCTTAGTCCACAGGATTCTACATCCGGGATCCTCTTGTATAGACCCCCAGGCAGCTACGGAATCTTCAGGTCTAGTATCATTGAGGGCGTTGCTCACCTAGCTATTAGACAGAGCAAACTGTTAGTTTTAGGTGACATAAACATGCATTTAGAAGATACTCAATTGAAAGATGTCACTGACCTTCGTCAGCAATTTCAGGAACTTCAACTTGAGCTGAAAAACGACTCCCCTACGCATACACTCGGTCACCTATTAGATCCGGTGTTCGCTAGCCTGGATGGTGTGACTGTGGATACCCCAATCCCGATTCCATGGTCAGATCACTATTTAGTTCCCTTCGAGATAATTTGCCCAGTCTATGAGAAGAACATAGCTGACACCAAAAAATGTTTGTATCGCAAATGGAAGCAGTTCTCCCAGAATAGTTTTAATATGCGTATACTAAGCGGGGGTCCGCTGGATGGCACGGATATTGAGAGTGCGAACTCTAAGCTTGATGAGCGCATTCTAAATGCCTTAAACTCCACGGTGCCACTAAGCAGCTCTAAGTCTTGTAGTAAAAGAAGCAGGACCGCCCCCTGGTATACTCCAGAGTTACAGCTGGCTAAATCTGAGTGTAAGAGGCTGGAGCGCAGCTGGCGGCTGACATCCTGCTCTGGGAGTAAGGATGGCTACAAGTTAGCTATGAGGAAATATCGAAGGCAAGTGCAAGGGGCCAAGGCCACATATTACCACACGTGGATAGAAGAGACAGAGCAGTCCGCGAAGGAGTTATTTAACATTTTTAAAGAAATATCGCAGGTACCGAGCCTAAACGCCCCGTCTACCGATTCGGTGCCAGACTGTAACCGGGTGGCTGAATTCTTTTCTGGGAGAGTCAAGAATATTTATGCTTCCTTTTCTGATCAACCTGCTAGTGGCCTTGAGTTTATAGAACCACTGGGGCGGGGAGGGTTGACGGTGGGATTGGAGCACTTCGGTATTCCCCCGTCGGAAGACATTCGCAGTATCTGCCGCAGTGTAAAATCAGGCTCCCCGCGCGACCCTGCGCCTCCCAGGGTGCTGGCTGAGGGCTTAGAGGTACTTGAACCCCTGCTTAGGCAGGTGCTTCACGTTTCCTTCACCTCCCAACAGCTCCCGGCAGACTGAAAGACGGCTATTGTCCTGCCAATCAGGAAAAAGCCAAATGTGGGTATGGAGGTTCTTGAAAATCTGAGACCTATATTTCTGCTTCCCTATTCGGCCAAAGTGGCAGAGAAGGTCGTAAATCGTCAACTGGTGGATCACCTGGAGAGGGCTGAGATTCTTCACTCCTCTCAGTCGGGCTTCCGGGCAGGCTTCTCGATGGAGACGGCCCTTCTGAGAGCCACTGAAACGTTGAGACAAGGAGCGGATGCTGGGCACACCATGGCACTGGTGATGCTTGATCTCAGTGCCGATTTTGACACTGTAGCACACTCCATCTTGCTGCAGTGTCTTAGTGATGGTGGTGTAACCGGGGCTGCCTTGGGATGGCTAAAGTCATTCCTCACGGGCCGTTTCTTCCAAGTCCAACTGGGGTCTGCCCGCTCTTCTGAAATGGCACTGGACCAGTGGGTGCCTCAGGGCTCTTCCCATGAGCCCCACCTTATTTAACCTATATATGGCCCCCTGGCCGGGATCGTTCAGGCGTATGGAGTGGAATTAGTATCATACGCCGACGACACCCAACTGCTGTTATCTCTGTCCCAAGCCCCTGCAATGACAGCATCCAACTTTAAGGCCTGTATGCAGGCTCTGGCTAATTGGATGGACTCCCACTGCTTAAAATTGAATGGCTCTAAAACGGAGGTGTTGATAGTGGGTGGAGATAGTCTTAGTTGGTCAACAGAGTGGTGACCGCCATGTCTGGGTCCCACCCCGGTACCATGTGAGGAAGCAAAAAACCTAGGGGTGTGGGTTAATCCCACCCTGTCTTATGAGGGACATATCCGACGACTAGTCGGTAAATGCTTTGGTGTTCTGAAAACACCGAATAAAACGCTGGACCTACTCCCCCTGCCAGCCAGACGGACCTTGATTCAGGCTCTGGTTACTTCCCGGATGGATTATGGGAATGTGCTATTCCTGGGGGCCACCGAGAAAAGTTTGGGGCAATTACAAGTCCTACAAAATTCAGCCGCACGTCTAGTTCTAAGACGACCTAGGAGAGCGGCCTCCAGTCTGGCTCTGGACACCCTGCACTGACTGCCGGTTAAGAAAAGAGTCCAATATAAATGCCTCCTGATGTGCCATCGTATTGTATGGAAGAGGGCCCCTTCTTATTTGGATAACCTAGTGTGCAGATATGAACCCTCGAGGGCTCTTCGCTCGGGAGGCTCGGGTCAGTTAGTGGTCCCGCGGGCTAATAAATCAAGAATGGGAGGGCGAGCTAAGTATACGAGCCAAGTCACATCATGACTTTGTGCAACAATTCAACAATTTTGAGCGAATGCCCATAGTTTCTAGACATCAGCAAACCAGGATAATACATGGCATGGATGAAACTGCCGTAAACAGTACAAAGGTAAGTCCAGAGGGAAGTGAATACAGTGCATTTCTGTTCATTTAATTTTGATACTACATCCCCATAAAAAACAGAATAATTAAAAGTGTTGTCCTTATTCACCACAAGACATAAAACAGGACAATACTGTTAATTTCATTTAAATATATAAAAAATTATTAACAGATCAAACTTTCAGATCTTGTTATCGATGAATGTCCCTGATCTGCTCCTGAAAGAGGTCATTAAGATGTTACCACTGGACAATGATCTCATGCCCAATTCTATGCCTCTATCCTAAATAAACTTTCATTTCCTCATCCATATTGAGCCCTAGTGGAAATATGGTATGTAAGACCATACTGAATCTGGAATCCAGCTGATTCAGTTGTCTGGTCCTATTTCCCCCTCTAATATTCCTCTCTTCTCTGTCAATTGCAAAGAAATTTAATTTGGAAACATTGCTCTGTTGATCTGTGAAATGCCTCATCACTGGAACTCAAGGTTCCTAATTGCATGTCGATGCTCCAGTACCTGCTTTCTTAATGGAAAGATAGTGTTTCCCACATACATCAATGAGCATGGGCATACCAGGACATATATTGAAAAAATTTAAAACACAGTTCAAAAATTGTCCAGTCTGTCTTTTATACCAATTAGATGTGTAATACTTGTGGAGAAGTGTGGCTCACTGGTTAGAGGAGGCAGACCTGGAAGCAGAGGTCAGCCCGGGACCAGGGTTCAAGTCCCAGCTCGGCGGGGTCTTGAGTCCTAAAATGTCCATGGACTCGACAATTCTCGCTCCGGTGCCTTCTCGATTCACGGGTTCACACTCTGCGACTCTGGGCAATAGCTTGCTTAATCTCCACAATGGCCCCTCGCGGCGGGATGCCTGGCTTTCACCTTGCGGATACCCTGCCGGGGTTATCTCACAGGGGAATACCAGGACGGGTTCCCTAAGCAAGCGCTTAGAGACCGGTTGGTGATTTGCGCTATATAAATTCCTGTACATTTACATTTACACTGAGGTGTTAGAAATACATCTGTAGGCTATAAAGTTTCCACATTTGTGTAAGCCTTTTGCAGGTCATAGCCAGGTTCCCCAATTACGAATTTCATGATGATAACTATGGGTGATCTCATCCCTCAATGTTTTTTCCTTTCAGTATGTGAAAGCTGGATTGGCAGGCAACCCACGGCCTAACACTATATCACTCTCGAAAAAACGCCCGATGCTTACAAATACATTTAAAAATCTTTATGAGCAACCATTATTTGTAGTGATAAAATTAATCCATCGTTTTTGTGATCTTCTGCTCTCATTGGGATGAAGAAGTTGTTTCCTTGTTAAGAGCATAGCTTTTTTTACTGCCAAGTCTAGTATCTTGTTCATATAGCCTCGTTTTCAACAATATTTTTTAAGATCTACAATCTATGTACCAAATTCATTTTCAGTACTGCAAAATTATTTTGAGTCTTAGCATTTTCCTGTAGGGTTATCCCTAAACATTTTGCTTCTTCCTCCTATTTTTCCCTGATCTGCTGTTGTTGGTTTTTGCCACTACTGATCAGTTCTAAAGTGCATATGCTCTATGTATAAATTGTATTATGGAGTGCTGTTTCCTTCATTGGCATATTTGATTTACTGGTGAGTCCCTCGTAAAGTGCACTGAGAGTGCCAGGACCTGTAAATCAAATGCTACTAGTTGGCTTGCAGCAGTGATTGTGCCACCCACAGAAGTAGCCCTGTAAAGGTACCTCAGACCAGCCACTGCAGAGTCTGCTTACAGTTTGTAACTGCCATGTCGACTTGGCTAGTGCTCCCATTTGTCAGGCCCTCATCTTACCTTTTCTTAGATATAAGTCACCCCTAAGGTCGGCCCAAGGTAACCCTATGGGCAGGGTGCAGTGTATTTGAAAGGTAGGCCATAGCCTGATGTGTGTGGCATGTCCTGATAGGGAAATTCTGCCAATTTTTAACTATTGCAAGGCTAAATTTTCCCATAGGATAGAATGGGGAGTTTATTTATAACATCTTATAAACATAACTACCCCTTCAAACAAGTGTAGAAAATAACGTTTAGTGTGCATGAACACAGAGGGGCCGATTCTGATCCGGTAAATTAACCGTCCGTACGATTCGCACCCGGAGCCGTCTCCGTATGACTCGTATACACACCGTACGACCCGACGAGTACAATCCGGACCGGGGAATCCAAACGCGATTTGTACGGTCCATGTCAGGTAAGGGTGATTCGCACAGAAAAGTGCACAATCACATACACACCGTACGGCGCGTACCCCCCCATGATCGCAGGGGTACGCGCCGTACCACTCTGATCATGGGGGTATGCGCCGTACACCCAGCGTACAAGGGGTACGGTGCGTACACCATATATGCTGGGTGTACGGCGCGTACCCATGATCGCAGGGGTACGGTGCGTACCCCTGCGATCATGGGGGGTACGCACCGTACCCGGGGAGGGTATTCCGTAGAAAAAGGGTCGTACGGTGCGTACCCAACTCGTATCCTACTTGCTGGGTTGTATAAACCAGCCGCGAAACGTACATATGTCGCGTACAGTGGGTTCCAAGTAAGAACCGTACGGAGATTAGAGTTGTACAGTCTCTGTGCGATTCGTACGGAGTCCAGCTGCTGGTACGAATCGTACTTCATCGTACGTACGGGGAAGTTGCAGGGTACGAATCGCATGGGAAAAACGCTTCGAACGGCTATTCTGAGAGGTTTTTACCGGATAGGAATTGACCCCAGAATGTTAAAATGCATCTACTAGTGAGAGTGATTTTTGCATTCTGTGTTTGAAAATACCACTTGTAGAAAGTAGGTATTTTCTTGCTTAGCCATCCAGTGTGCCTCTGCTTGGATGTGTATTGACTGTCTGGCTTTGGAGTGACAGGGGCTGGGGATGTGCAGTGGCTCCAGAGAGTCTGGATGAGTCAGGGCTGGGCTGAATAGACCTGGGCTGCATTCAGAGTAGTGGGACGAGTTTTCATTAGCACCTGAATAGTCCAGTCTGCATTTAGAGTGGTGGGGGAGATTTCCTTGCACTTTAATGGGCCTGGTCAGATGTAGACAATGCTGTCTCTGTCTCCTGTTGGGAAGTTTGGCCAGAGATGACCAAACTGGATTGTAGTAAGCACAGACACTTTCTGCCTGAGAGGACAGGGGAATTTGAAGTAAAAATATTGGGGCCCAGATCCCAGAACTTTAGGACTCTTTTGAAACCAAGAAGACTGCCAAGAAGAAGAGCTGAAGAAGCTGTGAGGAGAGACTACCACTTTGCTGTGTGCTTTGCCGTGTTAGCCTGCAGTGGCTGCTTCTATCCCGGGCAGTCAGAGGAACGGACTGAACTTTCTCAACTTCCTTTTGTGAATTTCTCCAAGGGCTTGAGGTAGAGCTTGCCCCCTGTTCAAGAAGTCTCAGCAAAGACTTCAAGTTCATGTTACCAGCACTGGGGACTGTGTGTTTTGTACTGCAACAGAAGAAAAGCAACCTGATGCCATTACAGATGCTCCTGCTGACACCGTGTCCTGATGGCACCGCAGAGAGTACCGTCGCACTTTGGACCGTAACCCTGGTCTCACTGAAGACGCCACCAGACACCACCACCAAGCCGCTGCTTGCACCGTGAACTGTGGGCACCATACTGCCTCACTTCACACTGTTGCCCTGGTGTCCCTGACAATGCTGCTCCACGCCAACATCGAAGCTGCTGCTTGCACTGTGGTTCAAGGACACCTCTCGTAAGTTACACAATGAACCGTCCTCATCCTGCACCCCAGCCTTGACCCACCAATGCCAGAGCCATCCACTCTGTTTCGTCAGCCGATGACAGCGCTTCAGCAATGATGATGCTACTCCTTGCACCGATACCAGCCAGCACAGCGAGAGCACTGCATCACTTCACACCACAGCCTTGGTCTCACCGACACCGCTCCGCTGCCTGCACTGCGACCTGTGGGCAATGCATGCAGCACCGCCTGTTGACACCAGCGCTCCCGATTTCAACCGCGAGGAGTTCGATTTGCAATGTGTGTGACTTCAAGGGCCCGATCCTGAGGTCAGCCAGAACTGTTTGGATTTGCTGTTCATGACACCGTCATAGCCCCAGACAGAGCTATCAACTTCTAGGAACTGTATTTCAAGTCTATGTTGGTTACCTAAGATGTCTGAGACCTGTATAGTGGATTTTTATCATTTTTGGTCTTGTTTTGGATATATAAAAATATTGGATATTTTTCTAAACTGGTGTGGTGACTTCACTGTATTACTGTTGGTTATGTGCAAATGCTTTACACACTGCCTCTAAGATAAGCCTGACTGCTTATGCCAAGCTACCAAGGGGGTGAGCAGGGGTTATTTTAGGAGTGTAATCCTGACTAGAAGGAATGGTCCCTACTTGTACAAAGGTGCAAACCCTTTCCAACTAGAGACCCCCATTTCTAACATTGGTTGTCAGCGGTAGGATAGGACTTGCGTTTACACTTGACTAACAGTGATTGCTGTGCACGACTAGCATATTGTAGACCATTACATACCACATACTATACTGTTTTTCCCTGTTTCCCTTCGGAATTTGATTGTGAAACTCTGGTTAGTTGTTGCACCTGTGGGTCCTTGGCAAAATGGAAATCAACTTTTGGCACCTGCATATCTACAAGATGAGGAAACTAAAAGTCTTTTGAAAAGAGAGAGGGCTTCCTGTGAAAAGGAGATCCATGAGGCAGGATTTTGAGGCAGCCCTGCATAGCTATGAGGTGCTACGATGGGAGGCAATACTATCAGATGACTGTGAGGAGAATCTCAGGGGGAGGATCCCCAGCCAGAATACCAAGAGGGCAGTGACCCTGATGAGGAAACATTATGGGGAAGATCGACAGGTGAGGCGAGGACTTGTATTTGTGCTTATGATTGGAGGCTGAGGCAGCTAGACCAGGAGTGCAAGGAGATAGAACAAACCTTAGCTGAAAAGAAAAAGTATTTAGCTCAGGAAGTGAGCTTGGTTAAGCTGGAGGTGGAGTCCAGCTCAGTTGGTGGCAGCAAAAGTGTCATGTCCAGTACTTACAAGGGAGATGTACTCACACATACACACACACAGACTTGGTGCCCTGCTTCAAGGAGGGGATTGACGCACACCAGGGCTTTCAGGATTGTGAGGTTACTCCAGTGGTGTGCAGTCTTTTAGGCGCATTGGGGACCTGACACAGGGGATCATATTCCTGGTGGTGGGAGGGACACTCTACTGACTGTAGATGAGCAGTGCAGGGAGAGGGGTTCCCCCATGGTAGAAGCCCTGATAAGTGAGTATGGAGACCAGCCAGAAGGGTATGAGTTGAGGGACAGCAACAGTCAGACACTGTCTCATCAGTCTTGTGAGAATGATGTGGCATATTTTTTTGCGGCTCTAGATGGTTGGGTGAAGGGTAGTTTGGATAACACCTGTATGGGGCTGTGTAATTCAATTGTTGGAGAGCATATATTGAGTCCCTGTTTTCCAGAGCTATGCCCTCTGACCCCAGGGAGCTCTCACTGGAGGAAGACCTTTTGGTGGATTCCAGAGGGTCTGAAGAGGACTCTGGGGGTGATCCTGAAGGAGGTGGCTTAGGTTTTCCCCAACCAGGTGAGGTAGGGGAGGTTGGTAGTGACACAGATAGGTCCCAGTGTAGTAGGATGGGTGAGGGGTCTCACATCCTGTGTCTGAGGAGAAGGAGTGGGGGTAGGCTGAGACCCAAGGTGCCTGAGATCCCATCCCAGAGGCTGGTTGGATCCATGAGGGAACACCAGGACAGGGGTCTAGTCAATTCAATTCAATAGAGACTTTATTCGGTTATATTTCACACCATAAAAGTACACATATATACAGTACGATTAAAAAAATTGTTCATACTATTACAATAATTCATAGTCACATACAAAAATCATATTACACGTAGCCCATTGCCAATTAATTTATCCAGATACATGGTAAAGTGCAGATAGTAAGTACAACATCATTGGTCTAGGCAATTCCTTAATTTGAAAGTTAATTTTAGGAATTCTTTAACCTGTAAGACACTATCGCTGTGAAAAAGCTGCAAATAGAAAAAGGCAGGTTTGATTTGGTTAAAATTAAGTTTCCTTAAGAGTGCAACAAGGTAACGTTTGCGGGGATACTCATAAAACCTACATAAAAACATAAAATGCAGCATATCCTGAGGAGACTTCCCGTCGCAGCCACAGGGTGCTGTAACCTTATTAAAAATGTCTGACTTTGGTTGAATTAAAAGATGATGGAAGATGTCAAATCTAAACCTAGTCAACAAGAATTTCTCATGAGAGGTGAAATTACTCATCAAATAGGGCTCCATGCTTTCACAAGTTTTTAACATCACATATTTCCTAATTCTTGGTTTCATAAGCTCCTCACTTTCCCTTTGAGCCAACTTATCCTTATAGAAGGCTTGTTTGATTGCTGTTATATCCCCCTTTACAATTCCGCTAGGATTTTCAAACAAGTTCAGGCGGCCTAGCCTGGAAAAGCAAGTTTTCAGATATTTTAACCAGGGGACACGCATGTGTTTGTCATGAGATACAAGATCTCTTACAATCAAATGGGTAAGAGGTATGTCCTGATTTGTCCACAGTTTCACCCAACAAGTCAGGGGCCTTAAGGAAAAAATATCACTTAGATACTGGATTCCCAGTTCTTCATGTACTGCCAGGTTGGGTGTACTGGTGGGGACAAGCAGTAGACGTTTTAGGAAATTGTTTTCGACAACCTGCAACTGTTCTCCAGCCACATATCCCCAAAGTTCACTGCCATATGCAGCTGTAGCAACAGATTTGGCATTATAAAGCTTAATCATTGCGTTAATTGGTTTCTTACCCAGTTTTGTCGCAAAGTTAAAAACAGAAGCATTAGCCCTTGTCAGTTCACCTTTTTTTTTGGCCAGGTATGGTACCCAGTTAAGCTTGGTATCAAACAGGACACCAAGATATGAGAATGTGTCTGTGACTGGTATTGGGACATTATCCAATTTAAAAATAAAATTCTTTTTAGGTTTATGGCCAACATGCATTATGAATTGGAGTTGTTGACCAATAGATTTCGGTCAGACATAAAAGTGTTAAAAGCATTTAAAAGCGCCTGGAGTCCTTTCTCCGTTCTTGAGATTAAAACCGCATCATCTGCGTATAAAAGAACTGGAATACACCGCCTGCCGACTCTAGGACAGTCTGCCTGTACATTCTGTAGATAATCATCTTAATCGTTAATATACAAATTAAAAAGAAAGAAAGGGGGCAAGAATGAAACCCTGACGCACTCCCTTTCTCCCTCATGGACCTTCACAGCCCCCCTGTTTACACAGTCGAAGGCTGAAGAAAGGTCCATGAAGGCAAGATGGACAGTTCCCCTCTGTACAGTGGTATATTTGCTCAATACAAGGAAGAGGTTAAGGCACTGAGTTATGGTGGAGCACCCCCCACAGAAACCATACTGAGAGATCGACATGATGTTATTTTCAGTCGCCCAGCATGTTATTCTCTGTAGCAGAATTCTCCCCATAATTTTGATCATGGAGTCAATTAATGAAATTGGCCGGTAGCAGTGAGGGCTGCCCTTATCTCCTTTTTTGAATACGGGAACAATCGTTGATAGTCCCCAGGAGATAGGACAGCCGACTTCGGCAGCTGCATTGAATACTGCAGCCAGGATGGGCGCCCAGAAGTGTGGATCAGACTTTTACAAGTCTGGGGGGATCCCATCAGGCCCTGGGGCTTTTCTGGCAGTAAGTCCTTCAATGGCCACCATGACTGCACCATTAGTAAACCTAATAGCACCTCCCCTAGCATCAAGCAATTTCTCAGTTGCAACAGGTAACCCAGAAGAGTATAATTGTTTGAAGTGAAGTTCCCACTCTTCCTTGGTAATACAACAGTCCAGAACATTACCCGGGTCTTCTACCAGGAATGGTTTTTTAATTATTGTCCAAAATCTGGTGCTGGATTTTAAGGTAGAGGGATCAAGTAACTCATTCCACGCTTCTACTCTTAGCGACTCCTTATGGGATTTGAGAATGGACTTATATTCTCTGCAGCACAGTTTGACATTTTCCTGCACTCTCGGAATAGCTGCCAGTGCTAGCCTAAGGTTACGAGCAGCTTTGGAGCAATCATGATTGAACCATCTTGGCCCACATTTTTCCACACTCATCTTTGCTGGAACCAACATCAGTTCTGACACCTTCTCCGACAGATTTTGATAAGCAGTGAGAACCCGTTGTGGGTCTGCCCCCACCTGAGTGCAGTTCACAATATCCTCAGTACTTGTGTCTACAATGTTTTTATACAATAAGTCTGGAGTCACCATTGACCATTTAAGTTGCCGCCTCCCATCTGTGGTGCCCAGCCTCCCGATGTTACATATCTGTCTTTCCTTGGTAAACCAAGGTCCCTTCAGACGGATTGTTAAGGGATTATGGTCACTAAATTCGCTTTGGACAATATCAAATGAATCTAAAAAAGGCAGCAGTGTCGCTGACATCAGCATGTGATCAATAAAGGTGCCCCTCCCATGCCCCTTGAAAGTGGGAGTATCAAAACATTTAAAAGGATCCCTGAGTGTCATGGCCAGGGAGAGGTCCAGATTCTCAAGGAGAGCATTGCATAGTTCCCCAGCCATTGTGTGATCCAGGTGTAGTCCCTCCATGCGCTCACAACTTAAATCATTTATGCATTTGTGCAGAGGGTCACCACACAGGTGGACATTGAAATCCGCCACGATCATGAGGTTATGATTAAACTCCTTTAAAGAGGAAGTGAGAAAAGCATGTAGGACAGATGCAGAGTTAGATACTGAAGTAACATTGGCAGCATTATCAAAATTCACTAAACATACTCGGCAGTGTTCCCCATTAAAAACCAAACCCATCATACCAGGATCATTTGCATCAATTCTACTAATTTTACAAGTAACAAGGATAGAAACAAAAATCACCAATCCACCCTTAGGTCTACCTCTTAACGATGGTGTGGCCAGAACATAGAAGGCCTTGTACCCTTCTAGTAAAAGATCACATTCTACCAGGCATGTCTCTTGTAGGCAGATAATGTTAAATTACTTAATGTAGTTGACCCAGTTTGTATCTGCCATTTTTGCAGCCAACCCCGCAATATTCCACGAGACAACATTGCTACCACAATTTTTATCCTGTTAGTTCAGAATAGGTACCAATTCATCCGAGATTGAGATGCCCTGACCCACAGGGATCTCATGTCAGTCACACATGTCCAGGCCAGATAGAAGGTCGTACCTGTTCTGTGTGTTAATGTTAAACCCAGAGATAGGTTGGCCCAAAAAATTTGGTCTATTCTGTATATTGGTAACGTTTCCAAGTCCCCTCGGGTTAACAATATTATACTGAAAGCGGGAGTCCATGACCTGGGTCTGAGTTTCAGCCACTGGACTAAACAACCTTTGTTGGGGGGAGTTATGACAGAGATGAGCATAGAAGTACCCCAGAGGTCGGACACAAATACTGCTCTCATTATATATCAATGACGAAGCTCTTAAGAGAGCGGTGGCCACATGTTGGGGATGTTTGAAATTCACAACAATGCAGTCTCCGCTTCCCATTTTTTTTGATGGGCCCACCCAGTTCACCCTCCTGACTGCCACTATCTGGTCAGAATATGCAATTGGGAAGCCACAGTTTTTATTAAGCCATGACACTGTTTTATTTTTAAGTGAGGCATGAGACTCGTCATAGGGTGAGGCAGGATGAGTACCGCAGGGTGGGACATTAGTTAAGACTACCACAAAGATAGCGTTTACTCCTCTGTGGCCTGTTATCTGTTCCCTGTCTTAAGACAGGGTTAGATTGTTACTTGGGTGGCTGGTGTGGTTGCTTTTGTTGGTGCCCTACTCACGATGGTAGGTACTGCAGTCGTGTTGATGGGATTTGGCTGAGTTTTTCCCCGCGCCATCCCTGCCTGTCTGCCTTCCCCAGGGTTATCCCTTAATCCAGTAACTGCAGCCTGGTACGAAGATACCAGGCCACCAAGCCTGGACACCTCAGCTGTTAGAGCGTCTATCTTGGTGGTTAAAGGTCTAATAGCCTCCTCTACCTTAGATTCCAATTTAGACTCGAGGTTCTTTATGAGGGCAACCAGTTGTGCAATATTAGCGTTTGAGTTATTCTCCTTGTTTCCAGTAAACACAAAGGGATTATTAAGTGGGACATTAACAATAGCAGAATCTACAACAGTAGTTTTTTTCTTCTGTTTCCCACCCTCCTTTATCTGTGTTCTCCTACAGTTGCGTACCGGCCTTATAGCTGGTGGAACTTCCTCCAAATCCACACTAGATGTGTCTTGGTGTTCTAAATGGACCTCAGCCCTTATCGCAATCGGTGTAACCGGGTTTTCTCTAGCAGCACCATTGACGCTGACCTCTCCCTCAGCGACCAGCGCTGTCAGAGGCGGCGTCTCAACCAGTACTGATGCTGGGGCCCCTTTCCCTAGAGATGCCCGACGTTCACTGTTGATCTGAGTGACTTTTTTTACCATGTAATTGTCAATAGTACTATGGCCCGTTGCAGTTTTATCATTTTTAGCCTTAGACATCCTAAATAGAAAACAATACGTGCTTAAGTTGCAAAGTGACTATACATAAATATTAAAATGAAATAAAGTCTCACTTGTTGCTATAAAAAAAGGGGTCAGTTCACGTGAACCAGGGTCTCGGGCCCAGCCCAGTCTCTTCAGGCCTCTGAGGGCCTCAGAGGGCCCGCCCTTTGCCCGGGCTTAGCCCGGCGACCGCCCGCGCATCGCGGGACGCGATGCGCAGGTCCAGTGGTGATTTAAATCACCTGGTGCACTGTGCTAGGCGTGGTGGGTGGTTCTCGCAGCTCCTCTGAGCCTCCTGGGACTCGTAGTCCTTTGCCCAAGTTCAGCGTGGTGTCTTTCAATCAGCGAGCGTTTCCCGCAAAGCGGGAAACGCGAGAAGTAGTAGCAAAAGTGGTGGCAGGTTCGCTGGTTCCACAATGCTCCAAAGGGGTTTTTAGATCAGCCCCAATCTGTTTCCTCGCACTACTCGCAGTCCCAGACCGTGCTAAAAGGTTTCCCGCGATGTGCGGGTTCAGTGGTGATTTAAATCACCTGGTGCTCTGTGCTGGGTGTGGCGGTGTGGTTCTCGCAGCTCCTCTGAGCCTCCTGGGACTCCTAGTCCTTTGCCCAAGTTCAGAGCGGTGTCTTTCAAACAGCGAGCAATTCCCGCAAAGCGGGAAACGCGAGAAGTAGTAGCAAAAGTGGTGGGAGGTTCGCTGATTCGACAATGCTCCAAAGGGGTTTTTAGATCAGCCCCAATCTGTTTCCTCGCACTACTCGCAGTCCCAGACCGTGCTACAAGGTTTCCCGCGATGAGCGGGTTCAGTGGTGATTTAAATCACCTGGTGCTCTGTGCTGGGTGTGGCGGGTGGTTCTCGCAGCTCCTCTGAGCCTCCTGGGACTCGTAGTCCTTTGCCCAAGTTCAGCGCGGTGTCTTTCAATCAGCAAGCGTTTCCCGCAAAGCGGGAAACACGAGAAGTAGTAGCAAAAGTGGTGGCAGGTTCGCTGGTTCCACAATGCTCCAAAGGGGTTTTTAGATCAGCCTCAATCCGTTTCCTCGCACTACTCGCAGTCCCAGACCGTGCTACAAGGTTTCCCGCGATGCGCGGGTTCAGTGGTGATTTAAATCACCTGGTGCTCTGTGCTGGGCGTGGCGGGTGGTTCTAGCAGCTCCTCTGAGCCTCCTGGGACTCGTAGTCCTTTGCCCAAGTTCAGCGCGGTGTCTTTCAATCAGCAAGCGTTTCCCGCGAAGCGGGAAACGCGAGAAGTAGTAGCAAAAGTGGAGGCAGGTTCGCTGGTTCCACAAGGCTCCAAAGGGGTTTTTAGATCAGCCCCAATCCGTTTCCTCGCACTACTCGCAGTCCCAGACCGTGCTAAAAGGTTTCCCGCGATGTGCGGGTTCAGTGGTGATTTAAATCACCTGGTGCTCTGTGCTGGGTGTGGCGGTGTGGTTCTCGCAGCTCCTCTGAGCCTCCTGGGACTCCTAGTCCTTTGCCCACGTTCAGAGCGGTGTCTTTCAATCAGCGAGCAATTCCCGCAAAGCGGGAAACGCGAGAAGTAGTAGCAAAAGTGGTGGGAGGTTCGCTTATTCGACAATGCTCCAAAGGGGTTTTTAGATCAGCCCCAATCTGTTTCCTCGCACTACTCGCAGTCCCAGACCGTGCTACAAGGTTTCCCGCGATGAGCGGGTTCAGTGGTGATTTAAATCACCTGGTGCTCTGTGCTGGGTGTGGCGGGTGGTTCTCGCAGCTCCTCTGAGCCTCCTGGGACTCGTAGTCCTTTGCCCAAGTTCAGCGCGGTGTCTTTCAATCAGCAAGCGTTTCCCGCAAAGCGGGAAACGCGAGAAGTAGTAGCAAAAGTGGAGGCAGGTTCGCTGGTTCCACAAGGCTCCAAAGGGGTTTTTAGATCAGCCCCAATCCGTTTCCTCGCACTACTCGCAGTCCCAGACCGTGCTACAAGGTTTCCTGCGATGCGCGGGTCCAGTGGTGATTTAAATCAGGGGTCTAGTCTTTAACAGGAGGCCATCCCTTGAGGGGGAACCTAAGGTGTCAGGTGAGCTGGCGGACTGCTCTAACCAGTGTCCCACCAGTTCTGGTGTCAGGCAGTATCCCTCCAGTAGGGAGGGTGCATGAGTCCAAAGGGAGGGGTGAGGGGGGAGCAGTCCCCAGTGGAAGGAGCAGTGGGCCAGAGGTTTCCAGCTCTGGGTTCAGAGCACACCAGGACTGACCCCGGAGAGGCCACTTCTGGCATGGGGGTCTTTGTGCTCTGTCAGGTAGACAGAAGATTGGAGATCTGCGTCAGGCGTCCTCTTCCACGACTAATGAGGAGTGTGTTTCCCTTGGCGGGGGGTTGGTGTTCTCCCCCAGTAGTCCTAGGTTGCCAGACACAAGTCTAGCCTAGTGGTAAATATGCTGAGTTGAGGGACCAGGAAAGTAAGACTGCTAGCAGGGCCGCTACCAGTTTGTCTTCTGGGGGCACCGTTCCAGATGGGGTGGTGCAAAGCCCCAGGGAAGAGGGCAGGGTAGGGGAAAACCCATCCAAGACCCTTGTACAGCCTCAGGGTACTGAGCAGCTAGGTTGTTGTACCAATTGCAGGATAGGACCCCTGAACTGGTGGGTAAATTGTGCAGGACACTTGCCACAGGTACTCTGACAATTCTGGAAGGGGGAACCACTCCAGGTGCTAGGGTGCAGAACCCCAAGGAGGCCCGGGGGTGCAGTATCCTATATTTCATCCTATATGTCTCTCAATATATCCTTTACCTTCACTCTCTGATGCACCTCAAACCTCATTCTAATACTATGATCTCCGAAATAACTCTTTCAAAACTCTTCCCTCCTCTATCCCTCCTTGGATCACCCCACACCTAATTTTAATACTATGATCTCCCAAAAAACCCTTGTAAGTCCTTCCCTCACCTATTCCTCCTTTGACACATCCCATAATTCATTTTACTACTATGTTCTCCCTAATCCATTTCTAAAGATTCCTCCTTCTGCCATCTCTTATTATAATCATCCCAAACGTCATATTTCTACTAAGATCCCCCATTAATCACTTTCTAGACTGTTCCCTTTTCTATCCCCCATTTTACTTTTCAATCCAACTACCAGACCCGCATATCCACTGCTCAAACTAACTTACTGTACTAATCCACCACAAGTCCTTTTTGGGTTCCAGAGTACTGTGTTACTCGCAGTGAAGCACTTCAACACCTCATCAGCAGTAGTAAATAAATACAATTACAGTACAATACAATACAAAGTGAGAAATGCATGTTCAAAGAGCTGTGAGAAAGAGAAGGCTGAAGAGAGGAGAGGCAAAGGTGTGTGATAGAGGGAAGAGGTGTAAAGAAGACGGTCAATCATTGGAGGAATGCTGGAGGGGAGAAAAAAGATGAATTATTAAATAATTAATATATTTTGCAGCACAATGATCAGAATAATCTGGTGTCCCACCAAATGTGCAATGGTACCCACATACGTTTGGCTGTTTCAGCACTGTATATAATTGTGCAAACATTGAAATTGTTCTGTAAGTTAAAAAAACTAAATTAAAAAAAATCAGGTGGAAACACAGGAGAATGGAAAAGCAGGCTTAGAATAACCATCATGCCCGAGATTATGTGGATTAGAGTTTGATTACTGTGTATTACATTCTATTGATGGCATCTTAGACATTTTTGTGAGTGTTTATTTGTTGTGGGTCATGACTGTGGCATATTTGCATAACTCTGATCTATAGGTGTGCTATTTGTGGGGTTCTGTTAACTATTTTCATGGCTACGCCATTTGATGGCCAAAGTGGATTCTCCCATCCTTCCAGTGAACACACCTATGTTACACATCATACACAGACCATTGCACTATAGTGCAAACGTGTGTGTGTTTGTGCAAGGCAGCCTAAAGTCCCGCAATGCACAGTGAAAGAAAAGAAATGTCATATCTTAGTAGATATGACGCTGTGCTGCTCGCCCCTTTTCACGCAATGCAGCGCAGCCACTATAGTTACTGCGCTGCATGAATTGTTTGACAGCTTTCCCTACATTTACAACTTGCCTGCAGTATTAACCTCCCATAGTCCTCTCATTGTGACAGCGCAAGGCTCTTCATTTGTTCCAGAATGGATGTTCCCTTTTTTTCAATTGCAGTCTGCCTGTTAGTGAAAGGCATCTGCTGATTGTATGTGGGAAAAGCTCTGTGGCTTTAATTTGAGCTGGGAACACTTGGCAGTGGAAATTGCTGGCAGCTGGTGTTGGCTATTGACGATGCAAATGACTGCTGCCTGATATCCAATTCCTAAATTTAGGAGCAAGCGTGTATTTTGAACAAATAAAGGAATGTGATTTACTTTCATGATATTTCCAATGAGGCATGCATAGATTTATGAGAACATATAAATGTTAAATATTTGCTTTGATACAAGAAAGAACATAGCATGATAATAATATCCTTCAGTATAGCACATTCTCTAATGTCTAAAAAGATTTACCATTACTACCATTGCAAGATTCCTTTATCTCTAGCAGATCATGCCGGGGAGTAATTAATTGTCAACTCTTTTTTGATGAAATGCACTACTTTTGCATGTCCATGATTGATTAATTCAAGGCATAATCAGTGGGAGGTACTGACAAGATAAATTACTTGAGATATATGTATGAAACAAAGACTCTTCAAACTATTTACTGCATTCTAAAATAACGGGAACTATTTATTTACTAAACACTGATGTCATCGAGAAATGGAGAAATGTAGAAGTGATGCGAGTACAGGCTGGAGAGGTGTATATTCTGTTTGACTTTTTGGTGGCAGACAGTGAGTGACAGTGACAGACATAGGACTTCATGGGCATTGAAAAGAGCTTCTGTCAAGATCGGCAAAGTAATAGCTATGTACTGATACAGTGATTTTTAACCTGTACTCCGATGAAGGAAGGGATCTGCACCGTCTCAGAACATCAATAATATTAACAGATTATTAAAGTGTATATAAATAAAAAAAGTAAAATTGGAAAATGAAATTATTATCCTCAGATGTATTTGTTGGAGAAGCGCATGAGCATCAAACAAGATAAAGTATAAATATGAGAGGCCTCAATTGAATTGAATAAAGCTTCAACCTTACCATTACAATTAACATTTCGATTATTTGTTTGTGAATTAATAAAATATTCCATTATTTGTTTGAGGAATGCTTGTTTTTGTATTTTTTGTCTATTGTTTTGCAGTTCAAATCATTGAAAATGCTAGGGCCGGGATCACCAGCTTCCATTAATGACTCAGTGGGGGTACACGGAGTTCAATAATGACTTTTTAGTAGTTAAAAATTATACATGGTATTACTATGTTTTATAAATAAAATTACGAAATAAGGAAAATGGCACAAAGATATTTCAAAAATGTTTTTCAGATTACAGCAAGACGCAAAAATAATTATTAATATTGACTTAGGGCAGACAGGAGACTCCACCAAAACAAGAGAGATTTCCTGTCCACCATGTTACAAGTGCCATAGGCTATACAGCACTTGTAATATGGCTGTCAGAACATCTGCCACATTTGTGATGGAGTATCCTGTCTCTTAAGTTCCAGTTCCATAAATGTATGTTTTAAAAAAAGAGAAAACACTGGAAACAAATGAGCCTCAACAACCCTTGGGTTTGCCATTTCTTTTTTTTTTCTTTTTTTTCTTTTTTAATATTGAAGCACAAAGAACACATGACAATACACATTGCAGAATTGGTTTTTAACCCCGATAAGAAAAAACAAACTTTGCAAAAAAGTAACATTGCACATCCCTATAGACAATCTAATGATAGGTACTTATGTAGCGGTTTACAAAATAAAAATAGAGATCAACAACAGTGACAAAAGCACACAGATCCATCAATACCCCATAGTACAAATAATCTTTAACCGACCCATTCAGCCCCCGGCGCCCAAATCCTAGTTGCTAATTGCCGGCTCCTCCCCCCTTTACAAGAAAATACAGAGAATTCTGACCTATGCAGGGCTAACAATCTTGCTCGCCATTGGACAAATGTTGGGGCTTCCGCAGACAACCACTGAGATGTGATACATAGACGTGCCTGGGACATGGCAATGAAAAGAAATGCGGATTTATAAAAAGAATGAGTGCTGGCCAGGCTATTGCCCACATCAACCCCGAATATTACCAATGCTGGAGTCAATAAGCAATTTATCTTAAGTACGGAGTTGATAAAATGCTCGATGTCAACAAAAAACCCTGCTAATACTGGACAAGCATAGAGCATATGTATTATGTCCGCGGTTCTTGAATTACAACGAGCACAGGTATTGCCCTTCCTAGCACCCCATTTTGCAATTTTCATTGGCGTGTAGTAAAGATCTAACATGGCCATATGGCTTTGGGTCTTCAATGAGCCTGATATAATGACCTTACTGGCAAATTCAATTACCGGGACTAAGTCAATACCTGTCCGTCCTAGTTTAGTTTCCCACTTGGCGTTTTGTACTGCCAAGTCACCGGGGAAAGTTGATACTATATATTGATAAAGTACCCCTATTTTACTATTTTTCCCAATTATCTCAATAATTGGTAGTTTATTGAATATAACTGGTAAAGTCTTCAATTGTTTATAAACAAAACTTTGTATTTGCAAGTATTTAAAAAAGTCGCGCTGGGGTAGTTTAAATTTGTTCCTGATGTCACTGTATGTTAAAAGTTGGCCATCCTCCACTAGGTCAAGCATCATATAGGCACCCTTCCTTTGCCACCCGAGCATTACTTGGTCTTGAAAAATGCTAGGAAACACTCTACTGCTTTTAAATGGTGTATAAAGATTCAGATTTGGGAAGTCTAAATGTTTCCTGATTTTCCGCCAAATAGAGCATGCAGTAATCAGAACTTTGAAGCGTGTCCTTTTATAATAGCTAGGCTCCAAAACTTCCAACAGTATACCCTTGGCCGCTTCACCTAGTCCTAACTCATATATAGTAGGTTGATTAGCCATCGGAACAATCGCCCTATCTCCACATATCAGCACTCCCATAGTTTGCAGCATTACTGCCCAATAATACATACCCAGACTGGGGGACCGCCCAGCCCCCCTATCTCGGGGTTTGCCATTTCTGGAGTATTTTCTGGTTTATCATGTCTCCAGAAATCACATGATAGTCAATTCAAACCCAGCTCCAAATCAGACTCTAAAAAGTAACTCAGAGCCATTGATCAATAGTAAAGAAATATATTCAAACTGGCAAGCCAACCTGTGGACCCATTGCTCAAAGCCAAGGGAATGTTCAGCCTGAGCCAACAACTCTGATTCCATAATACGTCTACACCTGCCAAAAAAAAATCAGGGGGTGGTAAAATTGCTCATGAAATTTTCATACTGCAAAATGTTAGTGCAGTACCATTGGAACAATTATGAATGCCAGTAGACTCAAATATGTTATCCATATTTCCTATTCAGTTTTCTTTTTAGGATATGGTTGCCTGGCAAACTGAGAATGAAAATGAGGCTTGTACAATTGTCAGGGATCCCACTACATATGAATTGTGACATTTAAGTCTCATAATCAACAGTGACTTTGTAACTAAGCAAGTAGTGCATCACAAACCTTTGTAGCAAAGAGTAATGAAAAATGCATAAAGCATTCAAAGGCAAAATGCATGGTAAATTATACCGTGTTTGGAACCAGAAGAAATGAGCTGTAATAGCAGTTTAAGTATTGTGCCGTTATGTGAGGGGGTGGATACAAAAAAGACTCAATGGACACCATCTTACTTGATGTCCTTTTACATCACTACCCAAACTGCAGAAAGAAAGGAGCACTAAAACCTTCCCACAAAGCACTCCTAAATTCTGGAACGCAGTCCCAGATACAATCTCTTAGTTCAAGTACCACTTAAAGCAAAATCTGTCACCAACTCCAGAGAGGTTACATCAGTGAAGAAGAGACCAGTACATGGGGAAACAAGTGTGGATACAGAAAAACTATGAGGAAGGAAAGGTATCTCTACCAAGGTGCCCATTCATATACCCATAATGACACCTTTGAGATCCTTTCACCTGCTTTGTAACAAAACATTCTAGGGCATGGTATTTTCTTAGTTACTACAATAATATGAAATCCTCCACAAAACATACATGTATGGGGAAAGGATGTGGCCTAACAGCTAGTGCAGTCGACCTCGAAACTAGGGGAACCGGGTTCCAGTCTCGTTAGGGGCGCTCAACATCCTGTGATTCTGGGCAACACGCTCAATCTCCCTGTACCTAACAAGAGATGAATGCTTCCACCTGTAATGCAACTGATGCTCATATAAAGTGCTGAGACTGTAAGGTCCCTTAAGTACTTTATTGAAATTGGTGCTCTACAAATAAATGATATCTTTCATTATTACACTTCCGAATATTAAGAAAATGTGCTAGGTTGGATGTGTTTTATTAGATGCTCAAAAAGAAAAAAACCCAATAATAATTGGGTTCCCCAAGTGACTATAACTGAAAATCAATTGCCCAACCTCAAAGGGAAAGACAGTGTACGAAACTGGGATAGACATTAAGGGGATGTGCAATGCTACTCAAGCAGAAAGCACAATCCTTGTCAAGGTGAAGTCATAAGCAAACCCCAAATGAACATATGCTCAACCCTCTGGTATCTTCACACAGAGGAGTCAGGCTTAATTTAGAGGTAACAATAAAAGTACTTAGGAAGCAGCACTTCAAACAGTAATAATGTAAAAACACCACACAAGAACAATCTCACAGGACATTCGAAGAATAGAGTATATCTTTATACATAAAATAAGACCAAAAAGACAAAAATCCAATCAGAAGAGTTAGAGATATGCAAGTTTAAAGATTTCCATGAAAATAGTGTCAAAAAGCTCAACGATCCAACTGTGGTTATTTGGTTGAGCTGGACCGGTCAGAAAATCAGGCTGACCACGATGGAGCACAGACCAGCTACAGGGACCAATTTAGGTTTGCATTGAAAAGTGTCACCCACCAGAGGCCATACGAGGCCTGTGTGAGAAGATGTGTTGTTAAATGGTGGATCCAATGGGCTGAGTGCGGGGAGTTCCAAGCATGGAGATGCATCACGCAGCAGTAGTTTTGATGGGCTGCAAAATCCTTGTGTTGGGAAAGTTTGCTCAGTAGAGACGGTGCACTGGTTATGCAAAAGATTTGCTGTGCCACAGAGGAGATCTGTCTCTCTGCCAAGTCCACAGAATGGCTGGCAGAGCACATTTCAGGCCCAAATCCAGGAATAGGGTGGCAGCACTTGGGAGGGCCAGTCTCAAAGACAGTAGTGTATATGTGCTGGGTTCAAGGTGGTTAGAAGCCTCTTCTGTCTCTGTGGCCTCTCATCAGGAGGAAAGCAAACTAGCCCTAGGAGTCATTCTGGGGTCCAGTCCTTCTCACCCAGGCAAGTGGGCAGCAGTGCAGCAGGTCAGCACAGCAGGCCAGCAGGCCAGCAGTGTGGCAGTCCTTTCAGCAGCACAGCAGTCCTTCTTCCTGGTAGGGTCCACAGATCCAGAAGTGTATTGAAACACTGGTGTCTGAGATCCAGTTTTCATACGTGGTAGCCACTTTAAAGTTGAAGAAGCTTCTAACAGGTTACACTCCCCTGAGGTGTTAGTCATCCTCTTTCTCCCTGTCCAACTCCCACTTGTCCGGGTCACAAAAGACTAGTGACAACCCCTTTGTCGAGTGCTCAGGCAGAGCCTTTGTGATGTCCAAGTGTGGTAGATGACAGCTCCCCCCCCCTCATTAACTCAGAGTAACCATTCCAGTCAACACCTAGCTTTCCATTCTCTCA
The DNA here is from genome assembly GCF_964263255.1 of Lissotriton vulgaris. NCBI lineage: Eukaryota > Metazoa > Chordata > Amphibia > Caudata > Salamandridae > Lissotriton > Lissotriton vulgaris. Next base: position 529,820,561 of record NC_141694.1, read on the forward strand.
CTGTCCCACACAAGGACCAAATGCCAGCTATGCCTAGTCAATTGACCCAGGGTCTCACTGCAGGCACCAAATGGTTTGGACAATGAACTACTGCTTTCTAAAAGTGGCAATTCCAGAGCTGGGGCTCCAAATTTTGCTTTACAATTAAAGAAGCCATCTAATCACAATTCTTTAGATACCAAACTCGACTACCTGCTCCCAATTGAAAGTTACAGCTTATCCAATGTAATAAGGTAACTCCTATGTTATGCTATGGGAGAAACCTTGCTGTAGCGAAATTTGAATTTATATTTTTCACTACTAGGACATGTAAATCTTAAATGTACATGCCCAATGCACACTACCCCCAGGGAATGTTTACGGCCCAGCATCAAGATGCCTTATATGTATTAAAATGGAATATTTGGGCCTGGCAAAATGTTTATTAAGACAGGTCGAAATAGCAGGTCAAAACCTACTCACAAGTGCTTAATTTGAGCAAGTGGTTCCAGTCCTTGGCACCAGCACTTTGTCAACACCGACACTTATGATAGTGTGCTTCGTGGTTGCACTGTTTGTCTAAATTAAAGATGAACTTAAAAACAGTAGTTTATGAAATCAATATATAATAACATTGACTAATACTTGCAGCCCAACTCTTCCTATAGCTTTAGAGGCCTCGAATACTCCGAATTGTATGCTTTGATGTTCATGAGTTGTATTGGTTCTGCCAATGGCGGCGCTGGCAGGGGCAATGGGTCTTGCGAGCTTAAGTTGCCTCCTGACAAGAGCAATGACACTTAATATTTTACTAATTAAGCACTGCAACACACAGGATACAAATGCAGTTCTGAGACATGTTCAAATGACTACTTAAGTGGGTTGCACAATCAGTTTAGAGGCCCAGAGCACATGTAGCTCCACTTTACTAGGGACTTACAAGTATATTAAATATGCCATGGGTATAAGCTAGCTATATCATGTTTAAAAGAGAGAGAACAAGCACTTTATTACTGGTTATCAGTGGTTAAGTGTGCAGAGTCTTAATTCCAGTAATAATGTTGTCAGCAAAACAGGAGGGTTTGAATGTAAAAGGTCAGGGGAAAACCACACCAAGAATGGCTGGTCTATCATATAGATTATTTAACTATACTCGTAGCTCAAATAAAATGTATCTCAAAACCTTAGAGAACAATTTGAACTATTTAACTTTTTTTTATCAATCAATCTCTTTATTTGATCTCTTTTTAAAACAGATTATGAAAGCATCAATGTATCTTAAGTCATGACACAGTATTATAAAAGAGAGGTCAGTATAAAACCACAGTTAAAACATTTAAAAATCTTTACAGGGTCATCAATTGCAAGAATAGGATTTACCAATTGGAAATACTTTTTAAACTCATGTGTAGGAGCTGCCGTAAGCTTTACACAATTTCAGTAACTTAGGCCCCTAATATTTAGGTATAATCACATTTTCCCAATTATTACATCGATTTAGATCAACGGATCCCAGTTCTTCCTTCTTCTCATGCATGCCCACAAAAAACATGCTACAGAGAAGCAAACAAAGGGTCAAGAGGTGCCTTTATAAAATACATTGCCACCCTGCATTGTGTGAAATTGTAGTGCATTAAAATCGGTAGGATAAAAGCTTTCCTTTCAGTATGGGAAAACTTGCAGAATAATACTATGTTTAGGTCCGATTGGGGTGAATGATTGTCACAGGGGCAGGGGGGCAAATCTGAGTGTTTAAACTTCCTTACTGGGTAGGCTAGCATCAGAGGGATGTAATTCAGGCACAAACGCAATAGAATAAATCTATGGTGAGCAAAGCTAATGCACAAGAGAAAATCTTTCGCCTAGTCTTGGTGCAATAGGATCATATACAATTGCCGCCCTTTGGTTTAGATTTTTTTCCCTCTGGAGAAAGCTAGCCCTCTGAAGATACAACTCAATTAATTGCCTCTTCAAGACCTTCCCACACAACAAGGGGTCCCTGAATAGATTTCCCTGCCCAATTGCACTCATTTCAGCCTCTACATATAAGCCAGCCAATCCTGTTGTAGTGGTCGAGCTTCAGGCAACTGACAATTATACGCTGCGTTAAGTTGACCGTGCACCTACGCCAGGGCGAAAGCCACAGCAGGATTGGGAGAGTCTGATGGAGTAAAGCAGGTAGGGTGACCCCAATTCAAGATGTAAATTATAATTTCATCGTGATTGAGGTAGGAATACCCTATGTTTTAAAATGGTGTCTTCCATTCTCTGGAGATGGTCGGAGTTTGCCATCCCCCACACTCCCGGCCCATATGCTACCATAGCCTTTGTTTTGGCGCGATAGATGTTAATCCTATATAAAGGCCTGGCACCCAAATTTCTTGCAAAGCACTTAATAGCCTGCAGGCTCCTTTCCATGGCTGAAGCTCTTTCCACAACCAGGTTTTTCCAGGAGTGGTTCTTGTCAAATAGGACCCCCAAGTAGGAAAAGGAGTCTACCACTTTGCGTTTCTTTGATGCCAACTGGAAATGGTGGGATTTTTCTCCTCTTCTGCCTCCTGCTATGACAATGAATGATTTTGCTTAATTTATTCTGAGGTCTAGTGAGGCCAAGAATGAGGCATATGATGTTATAAGAGATTGCAAGGCAACCCCTGTTCTGGCCATCAGGACCACATCGTCGGTGTATACCAGTATTGCAAGGGGGCTGTTATTGAATAGGCACTTCAAGGGGGGGTTCCAATCAGGGCGACCTCCACCCCATTAGTGTAGATGAAAAAAAGGAACATGGCGAGGACTTAGCCCTGCCTGACTCCCCTCTCAATTTTAAACGGATGTGTGCATTCCCCATTTACACCATACCGAACAGGGGAGGAAGTGTTGGTGTATAACTTGTAAGCAGATTATCAGTGGGTCAACCCCCATCTCTTCCAGCATAGGCCACAACTTCTGGTGAGAAACACAATCAAAGGCCACCGAAAGGTGCATAAGAGCCATATAGATCCTCCCCCCTTAAGAAATTGGTCCACCGTCCCCTTTCCCTTTTGGAACCCATATTGTGCTTGCATCAGTATGTTATTTTCTTCAGCCCAGTACTCCAATCTGGATAATAGGAGCGGCCCATAAGCTTTGTGGTGGTATCCAGAAGGGAAATGGTGCGGTAGTTCTAAGGAGTCCCCCTTTCCCCTTTCTTATGGATGGGACCAATTACACTCTGGTTCCAAGATGGTGGATGGTCCTCTTTTGCTATACTATTGAACAATTTTGTTATTAGGGGGCAAGTCATAATTCTGGTGGAAAAGATCGATTAGGACCCCATCACGGTGCAGGCCTTCCCTGGTGGATAAATCTCCAACCCTCTTCTAACTTCTGTTAGTGAGAATTCCAAACAGCCTAATGGCATACCATCTGAGTCGGCAAGAGGTAAGTGGGAAGAATTGTTTGAACCAAAGATACTTTCAAAATGAACCAGCTAATCGTCCTGATCTATATGTGAGTCCAGTAAGGGATCCATAGAGTCTTTAAAGTAAGGTGCATTTATGACTCTCCAGAATTCCCTGCTACTGCCCAAGTCCGCAGTTTGCTCCAAAACATTCCAGGACTTCTCCCTAATATCCTTCTTTCTTTCTTCCCTAACCTGTTTATAATTACTGTGTAACAATTTAATCCCTGCTGGATCTCTGCAGTGGGCTTTAAGAGCCTTATTAAGAGGAGTCCCTGCTGTGGGGCATTCGTAATCGAATCATCCTCTGAATCGATTAGAGTTCACCAGTTTAGTACGAGTAAGTGCCAGTTTTAGTTTTTTTTAAAGTACTGTAAACTGGGTAGCTAAGTGTGGAGACGTAGTCCCCTCAGCCAGAAAGTATATGATATCTTCCCTTACTTGCGCTATTATTTCATTAGCCAGATTCAGCTTCTCCACCTGTGCCCATTTTAAGTGGTAGCCATTTTTCCTATGTAACTTGGCTAGGGCAATGGGTCTTGCAAGCTTGAGTGGCCTCTTCACAAGAGCAATGGCATTCGATGTTTTAGACATTAAGCACTGCTACACACAGGATACAATAGCAACCATAAGACATGTTTGAAGGTCTACTTAAGTGGGTTGCACAATCAGTGCTACAGGCCCACTGGTAGCATTTAATTTAGAGGCCCAGAGCACATGTAGCACCACTTTACTAGGGACTTACAAGTAGATTAAATATGCCAATTTGGTGTAAGCCAATTATATCATGTTTAAAGGAGAGAGCACAAGCACTTTATTACTGGTTAGCAGTGGTAAAGTGTGCAGAGTATTAAATCCAGTAATAATGCTGTCCGCAAAACAGGAGGGTTTAAATGTAAAAGATGAGGGGAAAAAAACACCAAGAATGTCAGGTCTAACTTATAGATTCTTTATATATACTGCGTAGTTCAAATAAAATGTCTCTCAAAACCTCAGAGAACAATTTGAAATATTTAACTTAATATAGCAAAATATTTTGTATATGAATGTCTGACAAAATATAGAAAGACATAATATCGAGCTACAAAAATATCGGAGCATTAATATCGATGTCAACAATATCGACATCCTATCTATAACAAGGTGAATATAAAAATATATTGATGTCAAAAATATTGTTTTAAAAAAAATATCGATTTTTAAAATTATTACAAATATGTCAAATAAATAAAATGTTACCTAAAAATATAATAAATATAGTTAAAATATGTTATATTTTAAATAAATAAGTAATATACATAATTTAATAAACAATTACTTAAACGTGTATATATAATATATAATATATTCTTAAAAAATAATCCGTTTTAATAATTATTTTAATCATTTAAAAATATTATAAATTACAAATTCATCTATACACATAACATATTAACATAAATAAAAATTAAATTAATTATGCAAAACAAATAAAAAAAATACATTTAATTTTAATGATTTTAAAATTAATGATATACTACATTAGGTAAAACTATACGAAATATATTAAATAACAGAGGGAATAAAATACTATTATAACGCCAAAAAAACAACAGTAGGGAAAGTGTTGGATAGCGTAGGGGTAAAAATTACTATTCCAACTCCAGAGAGTGCAACAGTAGGGAAAGTGTTGGATAGCCTAGGGGTAAAAATCACTATTCCCACTCCAGAGAGTGCAACAGAAGGGAAAGTCTTGAATAGAGTAGGGGTAACAATTACTATTCCCACTCAGGAGAGTGCAACAGTAGGGAAAGTGTTGGATAGGATAGAAGTTTAAAATAACATACTTATAAATAAATTATTTTAAAATATTAAATAAAATTATTATTAAATACATCTAAACTATTTACAAATACCAATACATAATTATTAAAATCATAATTACCAATGAATAATTAAGTAAGAAGTAAATTAATAATAAATACAAATTAATAATAATTAATTACCAATTAATAATTAATCACCAATAATTTAATTAACATAAAAAAGTAATTAAAATAAAGTATTACTTAATTTCATTTAAATTACTTCTCACCCTACTCCCCTATAAACTCATAACCCGCTAAAGAACATAATTATCAATCAATCAATTAATAAAAATTAATTACCAATTAATAATTAATTAACACTAATGTAATTAACAAAAACTATTAATTAAAATAAATTATTACTTACATTTGAATTACTTATCACCCTATTCCTCCATAAACCCACAACCCGCTACAGAATATAATTATCAATTAATCAATTAATTTAAATTATTTACCAATTCATAAAAATTAATTACCAATGAATTTTCATCTCGCCTAGCGGTGCCTCGGGTATGACTATCAGGAATAAATCCTGGACTAGACAAGGATGGTATACGACCAAATGCAGGACCTTGAAAAAGGCCTTGATAGGGGCTGTTAAATCTAAATCCCCAGTAGCAGTTAGGGTAGCTAGGAAGGACTATTCTCTTACTATAAAGGCAGGAAAAAGGGAGTGGGAGGAGAAGTTTTGGGAAGATCTTTTGGCTGCAAGCAAGGAAAAGGATGCAAGGGGCTTCTGGAGTTTGATCCTAAATAGGAATAGGCCAGATGTTTTGCTGGTTACATGTAACATCCCTGCCCAGCTCTGGTATAAACACTTTGAGGCCCTGTATTCCCAACCTGAGGGGGACCTTAGTGAGTCCTTTTCCTGGGAGGATGAAATAATGGTTAGTGGCTTTGATGACTTTACTGAGAGGGAGGTGGAGGGTGTAATCAAGTCACTGGTCCCTTTAAAAGCTGCGGGCCGGATGGGATGCCCGGCGATTTGCTTTGTGCCTATCCCAAGGAATGGGGTCAATTGATTGCTACATTGTTAAACGCAATCATGAAGGGCACACTAGTACCTGGTTCCTGGAAAGGGGCGGAGGTTGTCCCGATATTCAAAAAGGGGTGTCGGGACAACCCCGCTAACTACAGGCCCATCAGCCTCATTGACTCTTCCCAAAAGGTGGCAGGGAAGGTGATTTTGGGGAGGGTCCTTCAATGGGCAGATGATCACAAAATACTGTCTAACTTCCAGGCGGGATTCCATTCAGGTACGGGGACGATTGAACAAGCCTTTAGGCTGATGCTCATTTACTGAAAGGTGGTGGTGCTGGGCAAGGGCAGTCTTTATTTGGCCTTTATTGACCTGAAGACTGCCTTTGACCTAGTACCTAGGGAGGAGCTCTGGAGGGTTTTGCAGGGGCTGGGGTTGCCCCCATACATCCTGTCGCTTCTGAAAAGGGTGACTGGTGCCCTACTCAGGGAACACCGCTCATCCCCCAATCATTGTATCTCCCCGGCTATAGATATATACAAAGCCAGAGGGGTAGCTGCTGCACTGTATGGGGCGGAGCTGTGGAGCTTCACAAACCTGGAGGTATTAGCCAAGTCGGAAAGCAAATTCTTGAAAGAACTCTTGGTGCTTCCATTGAGTACTCCGACATTACCAGTGCTTCTTGACTTGGGATGTAAACCAATTGCGGACCAGGCGCGGTTACGGCCTCTGCTTTTGTGGGCCCGCTTGTGGAGGGTCCCGGAACTAGCCTCCTATGCAGCAGGTCTGTCTGAGGTAATTGTTATGGAGGGATGGCATCGAATCAAATGGCTACGGGATGTTAAGAGCCTGCTGGTGGAGCTGGGCTTAGAAGAATCCTGGGTTACTCGTTCTGCTCCTCCAAAAGCCACCCTGTAGAAGCTATATTGGGACTGGATAGCCTCTAAACTCATTCGCAATCCTCGCCACTGCGACTCGACCGCAGCATTCTTGAGAATTAAAGACGTGGCCGCATTTGAGCCTTACCTGGACCTAATCTCCGTCCCACTGGAAAGGGCTCTTTATTTTAAACTCAGAGTGGGCCCCCTACCCTTGGGCTACTTGATGTCCAGGTGAAGATCTTCATCTTCCCAGTCCTCACCTTTCTGTGCTTTGTGCTCGACACAGGTAGAGACGGTGGCACATCTCTTCTTCGAATGCCCGGACTATCGTGCTCCAAGGAGACACTGGCTAATACCATTGTGCAGGCTCTTAGGTACACGACAGCATCTGGTGGCCCTCCGCATTTTATTGACTGACACATCCCCGCCCATTGTTTGTGGTGTTTCAAAGTTTTTAAAATGGGCATGGGTGATTCGTGCCAAAAGGCTTGCTATTTCAATTTAATTCTCTTTTTAACCATTTATTGTACTCTACTTGACTATTTTTAAAATTCATAATCGTATGTTACTATAGGCCTTGAGAATGTATTTTTGTATGTATTGCTTTCAAGATATTGACTGACACATCCCCGCCCATTGTTTGTGGTGTTTCAAAGTTTTTAAAATGGGCATGGGTGATTCGTGCCAAAAGGCTTGCTATTTCAATTTAATTCTCTTTTTAACTATTTATTGTACTCTACTTGACTATTTTTAAAATTCATAATCGTATGTTACTATAGGCCTTGAGAATGTATTTTTGTATGTATTGCTTTCAAGATATTTACGTATCGAAATAAAGCTTTTAAAACAACAATTAATTTATCATTCATAAAAATGTATAATTAATTTTGTATAATTAAATCACTTCCCACCATATTCCCCTATAAACCTACAACCCACTACAGAACATAATTACCAATTAATCAATTAATTTAAATTAATGACCAATTGATAAAAATGAATTACCAATTAATTTAAATTAATGTATAATTTCTAAAAATTAATAATTAATGCAATATAATTACATTACTTCCCATCCTATTCCCCTACAAACCCTCAACCCGCTACGGTAGTAAAATAGACAATTTAATTAAATTACATTTTTTTTTAAATACATATTAAATACATAATAATATACATAAAAATCATATAAAAACATCGATATCACTAACATCGATATTAGTAATATCGATATTACTAACATCGATATTAACAAAATCGATATTAGTTACCTGTGAAATTCTGTCCCATCGATATTAAAAATATCGATATTACTCAACTTCTATATTCTGTCCCTTCGATATTTAAACATCGACATTATTGTATGTATATATTTAAAAATTGATATTTTGTCTGCCTACCTTAGTGTATATATATATATATATATATATATATATATATATATATATATATATATATATATATATTACCTACTGGCGGTCGCCAGTAGGTAGTTATAGTTAGGATTTTTTTCAATGTTAAATCTCAAAATTCTATTTGGAATAACTTTGGCACCGGTTGACGAATCTGCCTGAAAATTTCCTGAAAATGGCCTCGTCGAGCTCCGGTCCTTTCCTGAAAGTTTGGGGGGGATACGTCATGCGGGGGCCGAGATAAAAGGGGGGTCCCAAAACGCATTTTCCCCATGTTAATTTCCATAGGGCGGTCAATTTCACTTTTAGCCCGAACGGCTGAATGGATTTACACCAAACTTGGCAAAATTGTAGGGACTGGTAGCCCGATGTGCCTTTGCTATGTCTCAAGATATGTGCTCCAGTGGATTTTGAGTAATTTAGGTTCAAAAAAATATATATATCTATAGGCGCTCTCCCGTGCGCGCACCGGAGTGCGCTCCAGGCGCGACACGCGACTTGCGCGCAGAAAGCTGATTGGCTCTCAGTTGTCTGTAAACATTCTAAACAGTCCGGAGCGGCCGCCATCTTGTGTCTCGGTAAAATCGAGACACAAGGGGTTTGAAAAAAAAGGGGCAAATGACCATAAGGGGGAAGAGTAGACCCCCTCTGACCCCCTAGGTTTGATGTAGGGACTAAAATAGGGTCCTGCAGGGCATTAAAAAATTTTTTTCGTTTTACGCGGGGGAAGCGCATGGTACGCGCACCGGCGAAGCACGGGGAAAATCCAGGACCATATTTATGAAGGCCTTGCGCTGCCAGTTTTGCGCCTCCTGTGCGTCAATTTTTGTGACGCACCAGCGGTGTAAAAAAATGCGTATTGTTATGCAATATTTAAAAAGTGACGCATCTATCTAGATGCGTCACTTTTTAAATATAGTGCAACGAGGTACATTTTATTACACTGCTGGTGCGATGCGTCACTTTTCTGTGCGCACTCCTTATGACATTCCAGATGTGTTATATTTAATGTATGACGAATCATGTTGCAAGGAGTTACAGATACGTCAGTATTTCTGACATATCTGTAAACATAAAAGTGATGCGAGGCAGGTGCAAGATTTTGACGCAACAGCATCCTAAAAGTGACGCAGAGAAATCTTATAGATTTCAGTACGTCGTTATTACCAAGCTTTTTGCGGGGGAATGCCCCCTTTGTATACATTATACCTGACGCAGATATAATGTGGCGCAGAGTTTTAAAAAGTGACCCATGTACCTAGATGCGTCACTTTTTAAAAATAGCGTCAGGTATAATGCATGCAGAGGGGGTGTTCTTCCGCAAAAAGCTTTGTAATAGCGACGCAGTGAAATCTTTGAGATTTCACTGCGTCAGTTTTAGGATGCTGTTGCGTCAAAATCTTGTGCCTGCTTTACAGCAGGTATTAGACTGAGGCAAGACCTTTCACATACTGCTTTCCACATTTGAAAGGACACATTACTGGAGTTGCGTCACTTTTGTGACGCACTCCAGCAATGCGTTACTTGGAATGTCATAAGGAGTGCGCACAGAAAAGTGACGCATTGCACCAGTAGTGTAAAAAAATGTGCCTCGTTGCGTTATATTTAAAAAGTGAGGTATCTAGGTAGATGGGTCACTTTTTAAAATCAAGCGCCACATTATATCTGCGTGAGGTATAATGCATGCAGAGGGGGTGTTCTCCCACTAAAAGCTTTGTAATAGCGACGCAGTGAAATGTTTGAGATTTCACTGCGTCACTTTTAGGATGCTGTTGCATCCTTTAAATATAGTGCAACGAGGCACATTTTATTACACTGCTGGTGTGATGCGTCACTTTTCTGTCCACAGTCCTTATGACATTCCAGATGTGTCATATTTAATGTATGACGAATCATGTTGCAAGGAGTTACAGATACGTCAGTATTTCTGACATATCTGTAAACATAAAAGTGATGCGAGGCCGGCGCAAGATTTTGACGCAACAGCATCCTAAAAGTGACGCAGAGAAATCTCATAGATTTCAGTACGTTGTTATTACCAAGCTTTTTGCGAGGGATTGCCCCCTCTGCATACATTATACCTGATGCAGATACAATATGGCGCAGAGTTTTAAAAAGTGACCCATGTACCTAGATGCGTCACTTTTTAAAAAATAGTGTCAGGTATAATGCATGCAGAGGGGGTGTTCCTTGCAAAAAGCTTGGTAATAATGACGCAGTGCGTCACTTTTAGGATGCAGTTGCGCCAAAATCTTGCGCCTGCTTCACAGCAAACCTTTCACATGGTGCTTTTTCCATGTGAAAGGACACATTACTGGAGTTGCGTCACTTTTGTGACGCACTCCTGCAATGCGTTACTTTTGTGTTTACAGATATGTCAGAAATACTGACATATCTGTAACTCCTTGCGAATTGATTAGTCATATATTAAATATGACATATCTGGAATGTCATAAGGAGTGCGTCCAGAAAAGTGACGCATCGCTATTTTCACGTAGCGATGCGTCACTTTTCAGAAATGAGGCCTCCAGTTTATTCACTGTGTCATAACTTTCTTTTCTAACACTCACCTTCTTTCATTCCTCCTACTTCACTTCCTTTCACCTCTCATACCTTTCTGTTCTTTCTTACTCATTCTCCTTTCAATTATCAATGCACTATATTTCACTTACTCTTCATTTTTTAAGATTATAGCTCTTTGATGAGAATTGGAGGTAGTTCTGAAAAGAACTTTTGGTTTTCTTCTTTTAACTGAACAGGAACAAAAACAGGGAATAGAAACTGCTCAACAGGAGCAAAAAGAAAAGAAAAAAATTAGGGGTGGGAAGGGCAGTGATGGTTCTCCAATGCCCGAACCATGAGCAGGACACTTTGCTCCCCATAGGTGAGGAGTTGATTGCAGTATCTGCATCTGACGACCCCATGGTTGAATGCAGGTTGAATGTTTGCTACCTGCCCCTGTGATTGTTCTCTTCCAGAAGAAGTTGCTCCTCCTGTTGATGTAGAGGCCCCATCTCTGGGAACCTCTTGTGCCAGAGCCCTGACACTTTCCCGGGCAAAATTCTGGGGGTGCTTCCTCTCCACATGGCGAATCATGGTGAAGTTGCCAAAAGAGTATTTTTTTGGGGGGTTACCCCGTGACAGGACCTGTTTGCAGATCCTGCACTCTACTTTTGGTGCATTCACCTTCTTCTGGCCTGCTGGAAACTTAAAAAATTTCCAGATGAAATGTTCCTTCACCTTTGGGGTAGGAGGCTCTTCATCAATGAAATCATTGGAGTCATCTTCACTGCTGGATGGTCTGGCAGCCATGATGAATCCAGGAATATGGAGCAGCAAAAAAGGCAGGTCTTTCAGTCACAAAAGTGAAAGAAGAAGTGAAGGAAATGGGTGGGGATTTCATTCATTGTAAAAAAAAACTGTTAGCAACCAATGAAAAGTGTTATTTTAGGGTCACATGACCCGACGCGTTTACGCTGCGCGCTCCGGAGCACTTCCGGTGCGTTTACGCAGCGCGATCGTAGGCGCTTCCGGGGCGCAAACGTGGCGCGATCGTAGGCGCTTTTCCGTGCGTTTAGGCGCCGCGCACGTAGGCGCTTCCGAGGGCACTTACGTTGCGCGCCGAAGTGACGTCATCAATCTTTTATAGAAATGCATAATCATTTTCCATATTAAAAAAAACAAATTTTATTTGTATGGTACGAAATGTTTTGCATTATTATTAACTTTTCCTTCATATTTTTTTTTCACGAACGACAGTTGCGCTCTGGGTGCGCTTTCAGATGAGCTCTCGGAGAAGCTTACAGGAGAGCTTAGCTGAAAGCTTCCCGGAGCGCGCACCCAGAGCGCAAAAGAAAAAAATTATAAAAAAAAAAATGAATACTTAAAAAAAAACAGCAAATTGTAAAAAAAAAAAAGGTTAGAAACTCGATATACAAAGGAATTAGCATTTAAAAAAACCTATGAAATTCACTGAAAAAACCATAGGTTTCACACCAGTTATAGTTAGGAATTAGCATTTAAAAAACCTATGAAATTCACTGAAAAAACCATAGGTTTCACACCAGTTATAGTTAGGAATTAGCATTTAAAAAACCTATTAAATTCACTGAAAAAACCATAGGTTTCACACCAGTTATAGTTAGCTGGAAATTTTACTGATATAAAACCATTGAAATTCCCACGTTATAGTTAGTCGGACTCACTATAACTTGCGCGTGCAATGCACTGCTGATTACATCACATATTACATCACTCATGACATGGTCAGTGACATCACTCATGACACCATCCTTGTGACATAGTGACAGACCTTCTTTCACTATAATGTAACCCTTGAGACACATATTCAAAAATAGAAACTGAAATTTTTAAAAAAAATGGAGATACCTATATCAGTTACAACAAGCAATTCAGTAATTCCACTATCTATATACACATCCACTCATTCACCAACAGTTCTATATAGTCACTCATACATATACTCACTCATCATATGAAGTGATACACCTATACATCCTGTTACACACCGACATTCATCCAAAAGTTACTCACACACATATTCTCACGTGCAAATAAACTATTGGACATCCATTTATTTGAATATAGAGTTATACACACACTTCCACCTTACTTCTATTTAAAATTACACATATTTATTCTCTTAAACAATCACTTATAGAAACACATACTTATTTAAACAGGAACTCTTACAATCTCTTACTCTCACATATACTCATTTATATACATCAATATTCACATATACTAGATTAAAACATATGTAGTTACTGATAAAGACACTAGTGAGACAGTCATTCACTCACTAACAAACACATATAGACACTCATCCACCCATACAGTCCTGTACATATGTTGTCTTCAAAACACATACAAACAAAGAGTCAGTCACTCATGCATCTATGTGCTAAGTAATACCCCCACCAAACCATATAGACACTCATACTGATACTAATAATAATATCAAATAACCCATATACATACACATGAGTGGATGTGTATTAGATGGTGGTATTACTGAATTGGTTGTTGTAACTGGTATGGGTATATCCACTTTTTTGAAAATATTAGTTTCTATTTTTGAATATGTGTTTAATGGGTTACATTACACTGAAAGGAGGTCTGTCACTGTGTCACAAGGATGGTGTCATCAGTGATGTCATGAGATTTTGTCACTGACCATGTCATGAGTGATGTAATATGTGATGTCATCAGCAGTGCATTGCACGCGCAAGTTATAGTGAGTCCGACTAACTATAACGTGGGAATTTCAATGGTTTTATATCAGTAAAATTTCCAGCTAACTATAACTGGTGTGAAACCTATGGTTTTTTCAGTGAATATATATATATATATATATATATATATATATATATATATATATATATATATATATATGATATTCGATAATATAATCTAATTCTATGGTATGTGGTCGTAGTTGAATGGCACATTACCTAGTAGTATGTATTGTATTATTATTTTATAGTTATTATGATAACTCGTATTTGTTTTGTCGTTCAAATCATATGCTTTTAATTTCAGGGATATTCAGTCTGACTACCGAAAAAATGGCTGTAGCATGAGGCAACTCCAGTTTCATTTGTGCGTTGCTTTTGGATGTATTCAAGCATGCACATTTACCATTTCACTAGTTAGCGACACAGTACGCTCTGTAGAGGGATCATACTCTAGTGTCATCGTACACAATGGTGCACACTAAAATGTGGAACCATGTACATGAGAGTCTGTCTCATTTGTTACATATTGTTAAGTTTATTTAGAATGCGCATATATTTTAAAAAGTCTTGTTGCCTATGTACCGCTTTGTTCGCCATAAGTTGGCAGAGTATGCTCAGACGTGAGTCCCTTGTTCACTTTGCCACTGTATTCCAGCAAGTCTGTCTGAAGATGGCTGAAATGCCAAAAACCGGTCCTAGGAAGCTTGTTTCCGGTCCAAGGAAGGCATGGCTTGGCAGTTTGAGCTGGACTGTTCCCATGCGGCACAGGGTCAGACTGATTTGCATATGGCCATGTCTGAACTGGGGTGGCAGAGTGGGCTAAAGAACGGTGATGGATTAAACTCAGATCTGTTGACTGGGTGTGAGTGTTTGATTGGTTCAGATGCTCCGTCCATCACCACCCCCTTTTGTACCGCTTTGCACGCCATAAGTTGGCAGGGTATGCTCAGACGTGAGTCCCTTGCTCACTATGCCATTGCATTCAAGCAAGCCTGGCTGAAAACGACTGCAATGCCAGAAACCAGTCCTAGGAAGCTTGTTTCCAGTCCAGAGAAGGCATGGCTTGGCAGTTCGGGCTGGACTGTTCCCATGAGGCACAGGGTCAGACTGATTTGCATAAGGCCTTATCTGAACTGAGGTAGGAGAGCGGGCTAAAGAATGGTGATGGATTAAACCCAGAGCTGTTGACTGGGTGTGAGTGTTTGATTGGTTTAGATGCTCCGTCCATCACCACCCCCTTTTATACCGCTTTGTTTGCCATAAGTTGGCAGGGTATGCTCAGACGTGAGTCCCTTGCTCACTTTGCCACTGGATTCAAGCAAGCCTGGCTGAAGACGGCTGCAATGCCAGAAACCAGTCCTAGGAAGCTTGTTTCCAGTCCAGAGAAGGCATGGCTTGGCAGTTCGGGCTGGACTGTTCCCATGAAGCACAGGGTCAGACGGATTTGCATATGGCCATGTCTGAACTGGGGTGGCAGAGTGGGCTAAAGAACGGTGATGGATTAAACCCAGATATGTTGACTTGATGTGAATGTTTGATTGGTTCAGATGCTTCGTACGTCACCACCCCCTTTTGTACCACCTATATAAAACATAGCAGTTAGATTAAGCAGCCCTTCAGGCCTGGAAATACACAACGCACACATTTCTGGGTAAAGAAGTATTTGTTGACAAAAAAGGTTTAATAAACTCATAAGGAGGTTTCAGCACGGAGAGGTTAATGAAATAAGGGTGAGTGAATTCAAGACCCCCTTGCTGCTGCTGCTCCACAGAAAATCTCTTCCTTGAAGGAGGCCTTTCTTACTTTAGGAACAGATAGGTGAGCAATTGTTAGTTGGACTGCAAAGCAATGTTGAGCAGACTATTGACTAGTTCTATGTGTAATGAACATGGCTTTGTAGGATATTCTTTGGTGCCCGATGAGCCAATGGGGTGCCCAAATGATGGGGCTTTCATAGTTGCATGTGGCAGATTTGTTTTCACACTCTATATCAGTGGCTGCTTGTCCTGCTATTTAAACTAAGCAGCCTAACCATAGCAGTTTACTCTCATTTAGGAAGGCTGGGTTTTGATATTTAAGCCAGGACTCTATCTGTTCATTCACAATTGGCACAAGATAACAGGAGTAGATAAAATATGGCATTTTCTATTTATTTTTAATCAAGCGGCTGGTGGAGGCAAATGGCAACTTAAGTTACAAGAGCCATGTGGCACACAGACATGCCCTTAGGGGCACACATGTGCGTGCACACCTGAATTCGGTATTTTACCACCCAATTGGATTGGGTGGTAAAATACCGAATCTGTAAGGCCTTTGGGACTCAGAAGAGTCCCACCTACATCTGGGTTTTACCGAATCGGTAAAATTACCGATTCGGTATTTTACAGAATCGGTAAATTTACCGATTCATTAAATTTACTGAATCTGTAAAATTATGCCCCTACATCCCAATCACCAAATACCGGTCGGTAACGGCCGAATTCGGCCGTTACTGACCGTTATTTGGCTCCTACATCTGGCCCTAGGTCTTTTCCCACAGAATCCTTCTCCTGCATGTTGTAATAGGCACATGCAGATTTCCTTTTCTCTCAAAGGGAAGTAGAATAGGAATTCAAGGTTAGGCATAGGAGGCTAGTTGTTTTTTCAGCAAATGATAGCATCCACCTCAGACTTAGAGGCAGTTGTACATTCCAATGTCTGGTTCACATAAGGTTAAATTAGTTGTATTTGTCTCCACTCACCAGGCCAAAATGACTGTGTTCCTGATTATGGGCATGAATTAGATCTCAGCGGACGGGTTACTCCAACACAATGGTGACAGATATCCTGTCCGCTGAAATATAAACCCAATTATATCCTATGGGATTTACATTTCGAAGGATGGGATATCCATCACTGTTGTGATGGAGGAACCCGTCTGTCAAGATCTAAATCCAGCCCTATGTGTTTCTGCCTTGCAATTAGAGTACACTAGTTAACGTTGATTTATTTACATCTCTTGGCAGAACAAGTATAATTCAAATGCATTTTGTTCAATTTATTTTACAATAGTCATCATGCTCTGTTTTTATTTGTAAGTTTTAGTCTGTATGTCCAGTTATTCTCTGTATTCAAAGAGTTCCCCTTCAGAACGATCATTCACCACTGAGAAATTACCTTCATACACTCTTATGTCTTGTGGATCCTGATCATTTTGGGGATGAAATGCGCATCGTTGTGGGTATCTCCACATTTGATTGGCAGGGTACACTGCCAAAGGAATATGCAAGATATATTATTAACAGCCTGCTTGGCTGTTCCACTTTGGCTATAAATTGCTGTTGCAGTTTAAATTTTTCATTGCAAGCCCAGCTGCGTTCCTGATGATCCAATTTTGATAAACTGAGTTATCCAATGCTTAGAAAGGACTAAAAGCAGACAGACCATGTTTGTACAATGGATTCAGTACAGTGGTAATAATGTACTCTTCTTTCACCACCTGTTATTTGTACCCAGATGAAAGATTGGAACATTCTATAGGAGGGCTTTAATAGAGACATTGTTAGCATACTGTATGATCTGCAAGCACTTGCTATTTTTAAAGGAATGACAAAAATAAGTGGAAATTCTCTGACAGGTGACCACAAGTTGTGATTTGTTTCTAACATTTTGAGGACGTCCCTCACAATCAGATTATTATATATTGGGATACACCAAGCACTCTGAAGTGTTCTCCTTCTGCTTTGTTGTGGACAACATGACTGCCATTATCAGTGAAAACACATCCAATTTTGAGACCCCTGTTTTAAATCCATTCATAGACATTGGAATTGACATCTTTGTAACTGCTGCATGCTGATGAACATATTTAAAACTATCAGTGCTTGTGTACCTGATGATAGCTTTCTATTATCCTCCTTGAAAGACCCATAGTGCATACTACTGGTTTACTTGTTTGTTGTGAGATGAATACACAGAACAGTGTCCTCCTTTATTACCTTAGCAATCAATCCAAGCAATTCACTGTGCTGCTATGGTACAGTGATAGGTGAAAAATAAGTCTGGGCTGGAGCCATCCATTTTGATCACAGGGCATTCATAAATTCCAGAACCCAATCCCACCACATAAAATGGGAGGATGTCAATCACCAACATTTTGGTCAGTTTTCTGTTGTATAAATTGACTAGATCATGTGTTTGGTTGTACAATATATTCTTTCTAGTCATAGCGACGGCAGTGCTATATTTTGTAATGAAGCTGACGATGGTGATGATCCCATCTCAAGTGTCTTCCGAGGAGGTAGAATGCTTGGACATTTTGTTGTGCAGGTGATCTCCACAACATCATTGCACCAAGCAGTGGTTGCTGATGGTGCTGCATGACAATAGGAGGAGGAGGGCTGCTTGCCCAGCTAAAAACCTTTTAATAATAATCACCCCTATTCTACCAGTTTAGGTTTGACTCGACCAGGGACACAAAACATTTTATGTGCTATTACCAAATAATTAGATGATAGTTTTTAATGAATGCCAATTTGAGCGCAATTCCAACATGTCCTCTCCACCTCCCACAATGCACTACTTTGCAGCAAACTGTGCGGTCTGCTATGTATTCATCATGTGTCCTAAATTTAAAGTCGTCCCAAATCAGACAGGAGGTCTTCATAATTAAAGTAAAGCCAGAAGAACTTGCGGTCGACATAGATGGGGTTTGCAGGACTGGGACTAGAATGCTGGAGGTTGTTTTTCTTGTTTTTTTTTTAGTTTGAAAGAAAACTTTATTTAAGGAAAAGTAGGTGTCAATATACAATACAAGAGAATAATCAACAACCATTATATCATAAATGTATTCCAGCATGAATTCATGAAAGAAAAACAAAAGCTAACAAACATTGTCATGAATAAGCAAGGTATAAAAAGAGATACATGTATAAATAACGAGGAAGAAATTAGATGAACTATGAAGGTTTGAGTAAATCTTGTTGGGAGGGATGCAGTAAGGAATGTTGTTTGGCACAGTTGTCAAAGAATGTTGTAACAGGTAACCAAAGTTGAATTCTCTTTGTAATCATAGGTGTGTATGATTTGGAGAATGTATCTAATCTATGGTTGTGACATATATCATACCACCACCACCAAGCCTTATATGAAATTTTTTGTGAAGTCTTCCCAATTTCTTGTTATTTGTTGAAAAGCGACTGCTATTAATAAATCAATTATTTTTAAATTAGTCGCATTATGATCCCAAATTGGTGAAAGGCTGCCTAAAAAGATGTTTGTTACAGGGAACGGGACATTTGTGTCAAAGATTAAATTAATTTGAGACCAGACACATTTCCAGAAATTATGTACTGGTGGACATGAAAATAACATATGAAATAAATCGCCTTTAGGAGATGCACAAGACCAGCAAATGTTTTGTGTATTAGGAAATCTTTTGTTCAGGATTTGTGGCGATAATAAGAGCCAGTTGTATATATAAAACAATGTTTGTGTTAGGCTAGCTGCTCTTGAGGATTTACGTATTTTAGTCCTGATGTTATTTCACATTATTATAGACCATACTACATCAAAATGCTTCTCCAAGGCTTCTTCAATGGTTGATTTTTGCCTCAGTGTGGTAGTGGATTCGATAAAAGCGTATAAGGTTGATGCCTTGGGGTGAATGCAAAAAAGGTTGGACAAATCTTTATGTGAGTGATTAGAATGAGCTATTTGAGCGTTGTTTGATAAAATCGTGTATGTATCCAATATGGTTTTATGAAGAGTATAATATTTGGAAAGGAATGAAGTAAGTAAAGCATATAACTGTCTAAGCAAAGAAAAAGAGAGAAATTCACCCATAGAGAATAATTGGTTGATCCATATTAAGCCATGTTGTCTCCAAGTTTTCCAATAAAAGGGTTTATTATGTATCAATAAAGTTCTATTGTGTCATATTGTTGAGGCTAAAAAGGAGTCAAGAGTATCTTGAACTAAGGGATATATAGGGCTTAATAATTCGGAGGTAAACTTAAATAGAGGAGTGGATATTGCTTGGGGCTTACAAGAGAAATAAAGATATTCTTGGAATGAAAAGGGAGATAGAAATAAAAGTTCAACTGATGCCCATAGAGGATAATCATCCGTAGAATCAAGCAACCAGTATCAGGTTAGTCGTAATGAAAAAGCCTTGTGGTAAACAGAGAAATTGGGAAAATTAACCCCTCCTTCATCTTTGGGACGTGCTAATTTAGAAATGGACATACGCGGTGTCTTCTTGGTCCATAAAAAAGGAAGATCGTACTGAATTGACAGCTTTAAAGAGTTCAGTAGAGAAAGGGACTGTAACGTTGGTGTATAAAACAATGGTGGAGAGCATCATTTTGAAAGTCCAGACAACCCCACCAGGACAGATAAAGAGGATGCCATTTAGTGGAGATCTGAAACTTTGGAATGCAATTATTCATGCATAATGTAACTGTTCTTTTAATAGTTGGTGTGAAGTTTAAGCTCAAATATTTAATGTAAGAAGATTTCCAGGTAAAATTGGTTGAAGTGAAAACATCTCTAAAGGTATATTTAGTCAAGGGTAGAATTTCACATTTATCGTTGTTTAGTTTGTAACCTGAGATTAATGAGAAAGCGGTGACTTCCTCTAGGAAGGCAGGGATCAACTCATTAGGGTCTAAAATAAAAAGTAAGATATCATCGGCGTACGTTGCAAGTTTATCATTAGTTGTAGGGGTTTGAAATCTTTTTATTGGCGTGTTTTGGCAATTTTTTTATTTAAAGGATTCAAGGGCCAGATTAAAAAGAAAAGGGGATAAGAGACATCCCTGACATACCCCTCTACCAAGGTGAAAGAAAGGTCATATTAGACCATTGGCACATACAGCAGCATGAGGACTAGAATATATTAATGAGATTAGGGAGATGAAATTTGGCCAAAGGCAAACCATTTGAGGGTGTAAAATAGATAGCGCCATTCCACTCTATCAAATGCTTTTTCTGCATCTAATGCTATAGCTGCTAAAGAGTATTTCAAGTGCGGAGCTTTGGATAGAATGTTAAAAAAGAGTCTGTGTTGTCTTGTAGAACTCATCTTTTCACAAAGCCAGATTGTTCCTTGCCTAATATTTGTGGAAGATAAGGGTCTAAGCGAAGAGCTAATGCTTTAGAGAAAATCTTGTAATCTATATTAACAAACGAAATAGGTCTAAAATATTTTGCAGTACTTAGGATCTTTTACTTCCTTAGGAATTAAGCAGATGTGAGCATCTGAGAAAGAGCCTCCGGATTTTCCCAGAGAGTAAAAGGAATCATTTAGAAGGTGTATTTTGGGCATTAATAAATTAGAAAAGTGGAGAAAAATTCAACAGTGAATCCATCAGGCCCAGGTGCTTTGTCTTTTTGAGATGTTTAAGTGTGTTCAAAAGTTCTTGTTGTGTTATCTCAGTTTCTAAGACTGATAATTCAGCAGGGAGCTGTTGATGTTTTTGTAAGGTTGAAAAAAAGTTTGGAAGCGTATCGTCTATGGGATCTGTTTCAGAAGAATTTCCGTATTCGTGAACTTTAAAACAGAACTATCATCATAACAGAATCAATATTCAGTTTGTTGTACTTTGCTTTTAAATAGTTGGCCAAAAGTGTACTTGCTCTATTACTACCACCATAAAAGTTTGCACTAGATTGGAAAAGATATAACAAGGCATTATCTGTAGACTCCTTATTGAACTGCAATTTTGTTTTTATAAGGGTATTAAGAATATCTTTTGAGTTGGATGTGTAAAAAGATTTTTTGCCGCATATGTTATAATAAAATCCCTTGCTGAGGCTTTGAAGGCGTCCCAAATAATGGAGAATGGTCGGGACTGAGTTTGATTTATGAGGAAATATTCAATACAAAAGGCCTTAAATGAAGAGGAAAACTCGGGATCAAGAAGGAGGGAGTTGTTAAATCGCCATCTTCTCGGGGCATTAGTTTTGGGCAAAATAGCCAAATCAATTGAAATAGGAGCGTGATCCGATAGTAATGTGGGTCCTATTTTAGTGCCCATAAGCCATTGCGAAATATTATGTGATACAAAAAAATAATCAAGCCGTGACTGAAAATGATGCACTGGGGAGTAAAAGGTATATTCTCTTGTGGTTGGGTTACAAGTTTATGCTGCATAATCGTATGAGTAAAAGATTTGTGTATTTTATTTGGGATGAATGAAACTTTAGAGTTCCGATCTATAAAGGGATGAAAAACCTGGTTGCAATCACCTGCCAGTATAAAATTATCCTCCAAGTGAAGGGTAATCTGCTTAGCAATTGAAAGCCAAAAAGAAGAATCGCCACCAGTAGAGGCATAGACATTAAAAATCAGAGACTGGAACATCCTTCACATCAACTTAACATTAATCCAGCGTCCTTCGGCATCTGAATTTAAAATGAAGAGATTTACGACATAACATCACAACTCCATTACGTTTACCATCACTACTGGAATAAAATATTTCTCCCACCCAGCCTTTTTTTAACTTTGAAGATTCATTTTCTGTAAGATGAGTGTCCTGCAAGAAAACTATGTCTGCGTTTAATTTAGCTAAATGGGATAGGTCTCTTTGCGTTTTGATGGGGGAGTTTAGCTCTCTAACATTCCACAATATTAATCTTAATGGCATAATGGATCAGGGAGAACAAAAAGTGAAAGGAAAGAATAAACTGTGATAATCCAAAGTAATCAAACCATTAAAAGGAATATAAGGAATAAAAAATACCATACATGTGTTGACCATGGTTAGAAAGAGGAAGATAGGGTGCTTAGAGAATAGTAAGAGAAGAAGAAATACTTGACAGGTAAAACCAGTAAAGTGAAAGAACATAGGGCCCAAGCTGTGATTTGGAATGAATAAATGAATAGAAAATGTCGGAGTCCAAGATGGCGGAGTGAGGACTCTGCTGGCGGCGGACTAGGAGCTCTCTCCCTCCTCTAAGCAATATCGGCTGTGCAACGGTTTTGCCTAAACCCTCCCGACCATGGAACCAGTGAATACAACGAGCAGGGCAGGGCGGCGATGAGCCGGGAAAAACCTACGGAATATTCGCAGCAATGAGGAAATAGTGTAATAAGCAGAAGCGGCAAAAGCGGCAAAAGCAAATACAACGCTCAGTCTGACTCACCCGCGTTAGTTGGCTGTGTGAAGCATCGGAAGCATCGGATTCGGAGCAGAGTCCGTTTATCGTTTTCAGTTCACCGGACTAACAGCCTTTAATCAATCCTGTCGCCCTTTGCAGCGTCCTTGACGGTGTAAGGGTGAGAGCCCTTCTCAGCGCCTTCAGCGGTAGCAGCAGGGCGGGGGCGATACGGGCCGGCAGCTTCAGCGCCACGCATAAAAAAAGCGCTGGTAAACATCGCTGCAACCTTGTTTCAATTCAATTGCTACAATTATTATTCATCACAGCTAAAGCTAAAGGTTGACGAATGCTGTGGCAGACAACGAAGATTTGGGGAGCTGTGAAGGCCTGGCTCACTCGCTCTGGGATCACTGTGTTAGGTCTGGCTAAAACAAGGTTTCAGTCTACAGTTATAATTGCTGCTACTGGAGGCATGTCACCCAAACACCCTTCGCGAACAACGCCAAATACAAAAAACTCAGCAACAGCTGCAGCAGCAGCGGCGACCACCGCATCTGTATCTGTTACTTTGCCCCCGGCAGGAGACCTAACGGCAGCCTTGACCCCGGCTCCTGTCCCTGCTCCAGCTCCAGCCCAACAGACAGCAGGGATTCCAACAACTAGAACGCAGGTGGGTGTGGAGAAAACGACAACCAATATGGAGCTGAACGAAAAAGAAGCAGAAGTGGCAATAAAAGATTCATTAGCTCATGGCGCAAAAGGCAATCTTGAAAAAACCGAAAAAACAACTACTGTCAAGGGGAGCGATAAGAAGATGGCAGGTAAGGGGGTCTTGCACCCTCCTATACTTAACTGTGGAACAATTCCCAAAAAAAATACAATGTTAAAAAAAAACATAGACACTAATGAAAGCGCTAAAGTCGGGACAAATGTAAGGGGGGAAGGAGGTACACTTAGTAAAAATGGCAATAAAGATAACACTCCCACCATGACCGAAGGCAATAAGACTTGTGATATAATAGAGCTGGAAAACCCCGAGATAATCACTGAGCTAGAAATGGCAACTGAAGTACCAAATACTGCCAAACCATCATTACTGGCAAGGATGGAAATTACCGCAGATAATGGCAAAAATGCAATGGAAGAGCTTAACTATCCAACCGCTGAACTCATGAGTAACCACATGTCAGAGCAAATTTCAGAAGTCAACGATGATCACCCCTACTCGGAGGATGGTGACTATGACACAGAGGAGGAATTAGATAAATCTATGAACAAGACTTCGAATAAACCACCTCCACGGAAACGTAGAGGCAAGGCCAAGACGATCTATAAAAAAAAAGGCAGAAATCTGACCAACATGGTAGCAGGGGTAATACCCTTGAGTACAAAGAAGACTACTATTGACAAAAGCCCTTTAAGGAAGTGGATGGAGGCTAAAGGACTAGTCAAAAATATGACCTTAAGGCTCTCAGGGGGCAGCCCTACAGATTGTGACAATGGGATACAGCAGCGACAGGAAAATGGGTCCGACTCAATGATGCAAACCCCGAACCTTATCATTAATGAACAGGATAACGAACAAATTAAAGGGGGGGATGAAGTCCTGGCGGGTGCATCCTCATTGGATTCAGCAGTTACAGCGGACCTGGGCTCGGACTCTGAACCAAACCAATCTAATGCTGAAAACAAGCAGGGTGAATCAAGGGAAGAGCCCAAGTTGGGTAATACCAACCACCCTCAGCTAGATGCTATCTTAAATCTTCTTGTGAATCAGAGGGCAGAGTCAGAGGCACACTATCAGCAGCTAAAAAATGATAACATAAGACTGCAAACATCAATAACTGATATAGCCTCCATACTAAAGGGAGTCACACAGGAAATAACAGAGCTGCAGCAGCGTACAGTATTGGTTGAAGAAAGAACACAAAGGGTTGACGCCACTGTGGAGCGACACGATTCAGTACTAACCCAGCTTCTGGGGAAAGTGGAGGACCTGGAAAATCGTTTAAGAAGATCAAATCTCAAACTATATGGTATTTCGGAAGGGGCAGAGGGGTCCGACCTTAGGGCCTTCTTGGTGAAACTGATGCCCCGAGCATTTCCTGAACTCTCTGATTGGGACTGGGATTCCCAAATCCAACGAGCTCATCGGCTTCCCCTGGGTCAAAAACGCCTCAACAGTAAATTTCCGCGTCCATTTTTGATCTATTTCGGAAACTTTTTGCTACGGCAAGCGGTATGGCAAAAAGCTAAACCCAATACTCCAATAACCATTGATAACTTTACCATCTTTGCGCGCTCAGATCTAAGTAAAGCTACGATGGATAAAAGATGGGAAATGCGCAAATTAATTGATCCTATCAATAAACTGGGTGGCTCAGCATATTTGCAGGAACCAGCTCGCCTCAAAGTGACCTTGAAAGGACACACAAACTTCTTTTATGAAGTACAAGAAGCGCAGGCATTCTTAACCAATATTAAGCGTCAATAAGAGTAAATAATCATAGAGCTGAAATGAAAGGAAGTAGCATATACCAAAAAAAAAAAAAAAAAAAAAAAAAGGGGAGGGGAAATAGATCCAACACTACTAGCAGATGTAAAATCATTAAGGAAGGAGGGGGGGGGCGGCCCTAGGTTCTTCGTCGCCGCAAGCGCTGCCTTACCAACGGCAGCAGTAGGTAAACGGGGGGAGGGGGAGGGTAGTTCTTCGCAGTTTGGGGGGGTTGTGTGTGGGGTGGACAGGTGGAGAAAGGGTTGGGGTAAAAGAGGGGAAGAAAAAAATATTTTCAACCTGGTAGAAAGACTTAAGAAGAGATTTAAGTTTGTAAAGTGCTCTCTTCCATACGTGAGATAATGTCAAACTATGTTGTTAATAGGAACTATTGTTTATTCTTATTATTTCAAAGATGCAAAGTATTAGATGTTTAGCATGGAACGTGTCAGGACTAAACAACAAGCGCAAAAGACACTTAGTCGCTGAAGAATTACATCTATATAACCCACAGCTAGTATTTTTGTCAGAAACCCATATCATAGATGGCGATAAGAAGCTGCTGAATCAACTGGGCTTCGAGATGATAACATATTCAGCAGCCGTTTCACATGTCAGAGGGGTGGCTATATTAAAAGATAAAAGATTTAGGGTAGAGATAATTAAGACGCAATCTGACAAACGGGGGAGGTGGGCAATTACCCAACTTTGTCATAGTGATAAGAAGCTTGTGGTTTGTGTTGTATATGGACCAAACAAAGAAGATCCAAGAATATACAAAGAATTAAATATAGCTTTATTAGACTGGGAAGGAGAAATTATAATAATGGGTGATTTTAATTGTATCATGAACTGTCAGTCGGACACATCACGCCCTGGTAACCATATTCGAATGCCCAGAACTAGAACATCCATTTTAAACTTGTGTAAGTTACACAATGTTAGAGATGTTTGGAGCTCATTATATTCTAATGCTCCAGGATATACTTACTATTCTGCTCCTCACAAGCTATGCTCACGTATAGATATGGCTCTAATTTCAGACTCTTAGATGAGCTCTATCACAACAATGGTCATATACCCACGTATCACATCTGACCACAACCCCATAATGGTGGAACTAACTACCCTTCAAAAACGTAATCCCCCTAGAGCCTTTACGTTTCCAAGGAATTTAATTTCGAATACGATTTTTACGTCGCAACTGAAGCAACATATTATAGAATTTCTGACTTTTAATAGAAATACTGCTTCCTGTTTAACAGTCTGGGACACATGTAAAGCCAGTATTAGAGGGTTCGTACAGAAATATGTCTTAAAACAAAATCAAGAAAGACGTAAATATAACTTAACCCTGACATCGGATATAGCTGTAGAAGAGGCAAAACTAGTGGAGGCTTTAAGAGGAAACCTTCCAACTTTGGCTATCAATGCCAATCTTAGCCGGTTAAAATGTAAGACCAAAGAAACTTTGATTAAAAAAAGAAGCGCACAGATTCATAAATATAAATTCGCACAATATGAAGGGGGTGACAAAATTGGCAAAATCTTAGCATTTAAGGTAGCAGAGGATAGAGCAGAATCCACGATTACACAAATTATAGGAGTTGACAACAAAAGATATAATCAGACAGACAACATAATACAACAGTTTGCCAAATATTACGAAATTTTATATACTCCGGAAAACACTCCCAATAGAGAAACAATTGATAACTACCTTAAAGAGAACTTAACGAATAAAATAACAACCTATGAAGCAGAAAACTTGGCTCTAGAAATAACCAGACCAGGTCAAACGATGGTGTGTAACTGTACCAGTGACTGAGAAACAAATAGAATGCATGTGTGCATCAATGCCGTTGGTAATTCTTGGCAGCAAATAACTAGAAAGAATCCCATCAGACCACCCTTATTGGTGGAGTTTACGTCACGTGGGAGTCGTTGATCATACCATACCACAAATGGCCATATAGTGCCGTAGTGGAAATGGATGTCAGTAATCTAGTCATAGTGTTTGCCATAAAGTGGACATAATAATGTGCAGTGCTCGAGTGATAATGGTGAAATAAAATTGACTACCCTAGTACTGACAAAGTGTACATACAGAAACTATGGTGTCAAAAATTAAAAACGCCTGGTGGAAAATCTACCCTATGGCGCTGTGCAGGACGGTCGACATGTTTCAGCCTAAGGGACGTTATCCCGGCTTTCTTCAGGACCATAGATATAAGGAAGCTACTGCAACTACAACCACAAGCGATATGTTGGGTACAAAACTGATACATATCTACCAGAAATTCAAACGTTTTAGGCGTCCACTGGTGGGAGAAGATTGTCTTCTTCCTGTCAACAAACAAAAGATGATTGTATAACAACATTGAATTACACCTACACAACCACCTGAATACAGAGAAACCGTATACAGGAACACACCTGCATGAATACATTATATTCCGCATATATAAAAAAAGCATAATAGCTAAATCACCTAGAGGCATTTCCTCTAAGTGATACTCACCCAGCCTTGTGTGGGTGAAGACCTCACCTCACCCGGCAACCGCTCGGGAGTAGGAGGCCCCGCTCTATGGTGTAGAAATAGAACACAGTAAGTTTAACTTTACGGTGCCCAAGCCAATCGCTCTACACACTAAACCTAACTAACGTGTGGTGTGTACCCCTCTGCCAACCCAAGTCCCCACAGCCCCTCTCTAGTGACATATTAGAAATCGCATATGTTGCGAGATGTCTCATATAGCGAGACTTAGTGTAGACCCTAGGGAGTGTCTATAAACAATTTTTACATATAACTACTACATCCCAAACATATACTATTGCTTTTTTTATATATGGGGAATATAATGTATTCATGCAGGTGTGTTCCTGTATACGGTTTCTCTGTATTCAGGTGGTTGTGTAGGTGTAATTCAATGTTGTTATACAATCATCTTTTGTTTGTTGACAGGAAGAAGACAATCTTCTCCCACCAGTGGACGCCTAAAACGTTTGAATTTCTGGTAGATATGTATCAGTTTTGTACCCAACATATCGCTTGTGGTTGTAGTTGCAGTAGCTTCCTTATATCTATGGTCCTGAAGAAAGCCGGGATAACGTCCCTTAGGCTGAAACATGTCGACCGTCCTGCACAGCGCCATAGGGTAGATTTTCCACCAGGCGTTTTTAATTTTTGACACCATAGTTTCTGTATGTACACTTTGTCAGTACTAGGGTAGTCAATTTTATTTCACCATTATCACTCGAGCACTGCACATTATTATGTCCACTTTATGGCAAACACTATGACTAGATTACTGACATCCATTTCCACTACGGCACTATATGGCCATTTGTGGTATGGTATGATCAACGACTCCCACGTGACGTAAACTCCACCAATAAGGGTGGTCTGATGGGATTCTTTCTAGTTATTTGCTGCCAAGAATTACCAACGGCATTGATGCACACATGCATTCTATTTGTTTCTCAGTCACTGGTACAGTTACACACCATCGTTTGACCTGGTCTGCTTTGTTGTATGTTTCATAGTCTGAGTAGGGGTGTTAGCAGACAGGTCGGTAAATATGCCCCCTGACCCTCCACACACATTTTTTTGTTAGTCTAGAAATAACCAGACAAGAACTTAGTGAAGCTATAAAATCATTACCATCAGGCAAAGCTGCTGGGGAAGACACTATTCCTCTGGAATTGTATAAAACATGTATGGAAGAGCTAACACCCCTTCTTGTAGAAGTAACTAACCATATAAGCAGAACAGGGTCCGCTCCGAGCTCTTGGAATAAGGGGAAAATTATCTTTTTCCACAAAAAAGGTAAACCCAAAGAGGAGATGGGTTCATACAGACCTATATCTTTAATTAACGCTGACTCAAAGATATTCGCAAAATGCTTAGCAAGAAGACTAGCACCGCTTTTGCCTAAAATAGTAAGTACACAACAACACGGATTTGTGACGGGGAGGGACACATCAGCTCACGTAAACACGGCAATAACAGCTTTTGACATAGCAGAAGTAGAGTCCACTCCCTTAGCAATGATAATGCTCGACGCTGAAAAAGCATTTGATCGGGTGGGGTGGGATTATTTATGGAATACAATGGGAAATATGGGGTTCAGTTGAAACTTTTTAAACGGGATCCAGGCACTTTATGATAATTCGTCTGCATATATCAGCTACTGCGGCCTCACGTCAAACTACTTTACAATTCGGAGAGGTACACGTCAAGGGTGCCCCTTATCTCCTTTATTATTTGCCTTATCATTAGAACCTTTTTTAAAGGCATTGGATAATCAACCAGAAATAATACCCTTCAAAACCGATAGGCAGAGCTTAAAAATAACCGCATACGCGGACGACATAGCCATTTATTCTACTGAGGTTATCGATTCTTTGAAAACAATTAATATAGAAGCATCTAAATTTGGTAATGTATCTGGTTACAAATTAAACACTCACAAAACTCAAATAATAGCTAACTTTGTTCCCCCCCAAACAATGCCTGAAATCTGTAAGACCGCGACATATTTAGGAGTACAAATCACCTCAAATATCAAAGAGATAAATAAGGTCAATTATAATAAATTAATGAAAACCACCACTTCGAATCTAAAAAAATGGCACCGACTTCCATTAAACTTAATAGGCAGAATAAATTTAATAAAAATGAAAATTATACCCAAATATTTATATCTATTCAGATCAATTCCTCTGGCGCAAAATAGGTTTTTTTTCAAGCAATTAGACAGCGTTTTTTTGCAACTTTATCTGGGGTTATAAGAGAGCAAGGAGATCGCTAAAGATGTTAAAAAACCAAATCGGATCAGGGGGTCTCAATTTTCCTGATTTAAAACTTTATTTTTGGGCCTCATTTATAAGGCGTATTAGATCCTTATTAGACTCAGAGAATCTGCTTTTTTACCACCATTTACTTCTCAAAGAAGATTCTAAACAGTTTCTACTTCGTATTACAGACCCGAACTTCTACAAAAGGGTTAAATTTAAGACAGCCCGGGACCTAGTAAAGATATGGAAAGATATACAAATACATTGCAAAAGCAACATATATCACACCCAACTGACCTTATGGGATAATCCTGGACTACCTAACATATTTAGTGACGGGGAATCCCGAAGATGGCAATTGAAAGGAATCGAGGTACTAGGGGACTTATATACCACCCAA
Organism: Lissotriton vulgaris; assembly: GCF_964263255.1. Lineage (NCBI taxonomy): Eukaryota > Metazoa > Chordata > Amphibia > Caudata > Salamandridae > Lissotriton > Lissotriton vulgaris. The sequence goes on from NC_141694.1 coordinate 529,851,140, forward strand.
GGCATGATGGATTTCCGCACCTTAAAACAAATATATGGATTACTTGACACACATGAGTTTAAATATAGGCAAATTTATGATTTTCTAGTGCGGAAGAACAAAATTAAAGTCTTATCGAGCGGGAGTATCTGGGATATCCTAAACTCAAAAAAGGAGAAATCAATAATTAGTTCGGCATATAAGATATTGACAGATTTAAGAATGAACGATAACGAAATAATAGCAAGTAAATGGAATGCAAAACTAGGTACTAATATAACAGGAAAACAGATAACCAATGCGTACACTGACATTCATCACTATGTAAGATCCTCTAGTTTGCGCTTACAGCAATATAGAACCATATATATGCTATACTACACACCAGAAAAGATTTCTAAATGGGCCTCAAATAATATTCTGGGTGAAAAAACCAAGTGTCCAAAATGTGACGAATATGCAGCAGACCTAATACATATGCTGTTCACATGTCCAAAACTGGGGAAGTTCTGGGAAGAAGTGGGGAAAATATTAGCTATAAAAAACGTTACCAGCACATCAATAACAGCCCCTATGGTAATATTAGGTTTATACACTACAAATCAACCACATCCCGTACTATTATCTATCCTACTATCCTGCGCTAAATTAACTCTAGCTAGAGCTTGGGTCAGACCTAACCCACCTAATGCCTTGGAATGGTGGTATTTAGTTAACGAAATCAACACCATGGAATGTACGTTGGCAGAACTTAGAGGTGTCAAATCAATGCAGAAATATGAGAAAATATGGGGGATACTAGAATTGAACTGAATTAACATTAAGTCTTGATTTATGTACATTAATGATTTTTCCTAATTTCTGTTTTCCATTTCTTTTTGTAAGTTGGGAGCAGATCATGTCTGTATGTGACAAACTTGTTTAATTTGAAATAATACTTGAATGCTTTTTGTAACTTAATACCAGGTGAAAATAATAAAAATATTTAAAAAAAAAAAAAAGAAAATTGCAAAGTGATAAAAGGGATTAGAAGTGGAAGCTGGAAAATAGCAGCAACAATAATAGAGGTAAACAAAGAATGCAAAAAAGTGTAAGGAAAAATATTACAGAGAAAGAGAGTAACAATGACACCTAGGCAGAGCGAAAGAAGAGTAATTGAAAAAAGAGGAAAGAGAGGGTTAGGGGCAAAGAAGGAGTAGAAATATAGGAGAATGACATAACCACATGGGAAAAGAAACATGTAGAGATGGAAGAGGGGTGGAACCACATGGGATAGATGACACATCCAAGGTCGACTGAACAGGGACCAGGAAGACATCATAGGACTAAGAAGGGGAACCTATGGAGGCGAAGGGAATGATAACATGTTAGGATAGTAAACTAGAACGAACAATAATAATAACCAAGAATGACAATTAACAAATATATAAAACCACATACTGTGAGCAGAGCATACTGAAGGTAGTGCAAACTTAAGAGCTCAATTCTCAAACATTTGTAATGAGCAGAGTAACAATTCAAACAGCATTTTTAAGCAGAAATGGCATCTAAAACTCAAACATGCAATGAAGAAGAAGGTCCAGAAGAATCCATGGTGGATGTTTTGCAAGATTTTTTTAATCTTTGCAGGCGGAGTGGATCCTCATTTGTGGTTGTCTTGTTATTGTATGTAATTTTGAATAGACAGCTGGCTCCCAGCAAGCGGAGATCGGCTCTCATATTTAGAAAAGTCTTTGCGGCGATTGGCAGTGGCTTTAGCATAATCCTGAGCAAAAAACAAAGACGAGCCTGACCATGTGATCTTTGGAGAAGAGTTAACTGCTGCCAGTACCTTTAATAAGTCTGTGTATTCTAAGAAATACAAGATGATCCTTCTCAGCCTTTGTGATGGTGATGCTTGAGATAGCAAACGACCAAGCCGGTGCGCTTGTTGGATATTTACAATTGTGCCTTCAGGCACATGAAGAATCTTAGGAAGAAATGATTTGAAGAAAGTAAGAGAGTCAGATTCTTCAAGTCCTCCTGAAAATCCGTAAATACGCAGGTTGTTACGCCTGTTGCGGTTTTCCAAGTCCTTAACCTGTTATTGGAGCATTGTAACTTGAGAACAAGGTTAGATACGTGGACACAAGTTTCTTTGAAGGAGGTAACATTTTGCTCAACTAAAGAGACCCTTGCTTCAAGTTGGGACCAGTTGTCCATGAAGACTTGCAGTTTAGTGTTAGTGTCTTCCATAAAGGGTCGGAGGGCCCTGATTTCCTCTAGCAATAACTCCATAGAAACTAGCAACGTTGATTTAGGAGGTGAGGGAGGGTCTTTTTTCAGACGTTTAGTGTTAGATTTCCCAAAAGCGACTTGAGAGGATTCCATTGTTGTATCTAAGCTTTGCGAAGATGACGTTAGAGAGTCTTCGAATTTGGAAAATTCAGAAAAAATCTTCACATTTTTTACAAAAATGCGTTTTGGTTTGGTAGATAAAGGAAATAGTGTCTTTAATCTGTCCATAAATCTCACATAGTACACTCCTTCTTCTAAAAATGGAACAGCGTGCAATGTGAATCTTGCAGGGGAAGGAGGGTTTATGATAAGGAGACTCGGTGTAGTTGTTGTGGGTGAGCCTATGAATTTAAAGCATTTTATTTGAAAAAGCTATCCATAAAACAAGCGAAATACCTCCTTAAAAAGCATGGTGTAGGATCCAATGGAAGTGTATAATAACAATACTTTAAAATGGAATGTAAAATGGCCACTTCACAGTTCTCCTCATCAACACCCAGTCGAGTGTGAAGTAGCAGAATACGGCACAGTGCAGTATTAAACAGTGAATTTCAGCTTGAAAAAAACAAACCAGTTCATGGTGTGTTATGAGTGAAGCGTATCACTACTAGTGAGGCACAGTGATACTAGTCTAAAGGAAGGTTCCTGAGGAAAAAGCGCTGCTCCTAAAATGGACGCCACTGATTTCCAATGATAAAGCTAAAAAATAGGCTCAGTGAATAGAACTTAGTGGCTAATGTCACATTGTGCTGCCAAAGGAGCTGCTCACTTGAAATGTATGACCTGCTGGAAATATGAGAGATAATTCTATGAATGTGAATTTGTAGAGGGGATAAATTGTGTGGGAGAACATAATCGCACAGGTGAAACAAAATGGCGGTCGCAATTAGATCGGGACACGCGGAACGCTCACTGCGCTGATTTAAGGTGCTTAACACGCATCAAATAGATGTTCAGGTGTCCCGAAATGTTCCCGACATTATCCGACGTTCGTTCGTGTCCTCGACAGAGGGAAGAAGTTGCGTGCAGATGTAAGTCTTCGAGGCAAGCTGCGGAGCATCACTCGCCTGGCGCCATATCCTTCGGGCACCAAGCCACACCAGCCGTTTTTCTTGTTTTGAGATTTCAAGACGATGGAAGCAGGTGGTTGTGTTATAGAAGCAGGATGAATAGAGGTGATCAGCACTTACTTTGTACTACTCTTGAAATGAACAATGACTGAATCATCTTCTTCACTGCCAATTACACTTTCTGAAACTTTCTTTTTGAATTGTTTCCCATAGCAGGTCTCCGGTTCCATTCCATATCACCTTGATCTGAATAGGGTCTTACAGAAAAAGAAGGAATGGTTCTTTTCATCTGAGGAGGAGATGGTAAACACGGCGTGCCCAATGTTAGAACAGGCAATGCATCCTGTTGTTCGGAAAGCCCAGCTGCATGCTCTGTATGCACCTAGTAAAACAGGTGTAATAAAAACTTGTTGATGCCGTAAAGATCTGGTTTGCTTGAACAATTCTATTTCAGATTCTCTGATCCCAAACAGTACTTCAGTTGCGGTAACACTGAGAAACATTTGCTTTGGGGTTGGGAGTGATGATAATACTGTTGTTATTCCTGTGGTGACTCCAGCTTCTTGCTGCCAGGAAAACATGCAGCAGTACACTGTGTTACACACATTTGATGCCAGTGCTCTTTCAATTGGTGGCATTTGCGGTCTCCCACTTGCCGTGCTGACAGGAACCTGTTTCTTCAGTACTTCACTTCTCATTAGTTAACAGTAATACAGACGACAACGATCTCAGATAAGAGGAATGACAGTCACTCTTGGCCATTTTGCAACACATGTCAATATAACATGCAAAACATTTTTTCTAAGGAAGTAGGTTGCGTGCACACTTTAGAGTCACCTTGCAACCCCCCACATCCCCCACTTCTTGCACCAAGCAGTGGTTGCTGCTGGTGCTCAATATATCTAGGAGGAGGCTGGCTGCTTGTCCTGCCCATAACTACTTAATAAACACCTCCTTCTAGCAGTTTGGTTTCTTCTGTATCAGAGACACTACACTTTTAGATACTATTCCTAAAGGATTGGATGTTGACTTTTATTATGTGATAATTGGAGCACTCAGTATCACCCACCTGCAGGTAATAAGAAATAGGAAGGAAGGCATTCACACTTAGCCATGGTACGACCCATGCCATCATAATTTATAACAAGTATACTGATGAGCAAACTATTTTTGTAAACCTGGTAGAAAAGTAAAAAAAACATTTTGATAATCTAATATAACTGAAATATTTCAACATCACCTTGATACTGACAATTGATACAATGAGTATGACATAAAATGTATAAACACAGAGGCCAATGATAAATAGAAAGGTAATACATGTATGTTGCCACTCCAGGTCCTAAACGACCCATGTAAGAATGAGGGGGATGCTGGCAAAAATCAGATGCAGTAATTAAAATAACTAACCATGGCCGAAATCCACAATTCTACAGAGACAACAGGAAACAAATAAAAAATAAACATATATCGGTCTAATATACAGTGCATCCAACAGATTTGTTTTAAAGTGGCATGGAATAAATATTTATTCATGTAACATACCCACACAATGTCTTCACACCTGGCAAGCAATGAGGATATATGTGGAAAAAGAAAAAAGCATTGCATAACATGCACACACAGATACACATACTCACTGACCTATAGAACATCAATAAGGCAGCAAAAAGAATGTAACCCATTGATTACAACAAAGAAAAATCTTTGGGCCTATACATGTCTCATAACTGACAAAAAATGTAAATTTAAACACGATTTGAAACTGCATTCAACCAAAAGAGCTCTATGCACCTATTACAGCTAAAGGATTTTAAAAGGTATAGGAAATACATATTCTTCTATTACCTCATACATGCAAACACAGACACATACCAAATAGTGGACAATTAGGCTTCCTGGCGAGGGGCGGAGCGAGCGAGGAACATGGCGGCGGGCTGAACGCCGGTTGCAGCGGCTCCGGGAGACTGTCTGATGGCTGGAAAATGCCGAGGAATGAAGCGGGACAACAGGCAGCTGGAGTAGGCACTCAGAAGCGGTAAGACTCGGATGGAGGCGGCGCAGCGACTGAGAAGGTCCCATTTATTAATTATTGCCTTCTATTTTTCTTTTGCCCCTCGAGGTATACCTATGAACTACGCGGCTTAGGTGTGGCAGAGGCGGCGGCACTAGGACCTGCTCTTTGGCACGCATGATTTGGAAGGAAGGGCCGGAGGAGGAAAACTCGGGTGTATGCCTGAGGAACTGGTGGTTTCGCTCACGTCTGGCTCTCATTCTGCTGCAGCTTCGTGGGCGGGTCTGTGAGAGAGTCTCTTGTCTCCCTTGGTGTAATGCGGTACCGGTGCAAGTTCAGGCGGTGAGCTGCCGTGGTGGAGGGCTAGCGCTGAAGCGCGAGTTTATGGAGCCCCAGCTAACCCCACAGATGGTCAATACCGTGAGCCACACCAAGAGCGTGTTACGAGGCAGAGGCAGGGGCCAATTGAGAGACCAGCCCCCCCTCCCACCCCCCGGATAGCTCAGGTTCTGTTTCGGCCCCTATACCAGCTATTGCATCGGTAGTAAAAGTACTAAGCCGGAAACAAGGGCAACAACTGGTCACATCACTTTTTCCACCTGGGAGACAAAGGAATAGGTACCAACTTCGGTCACAGGAGCTGAAAGCATGAGGGGAGCTAGACCCTGTTGTAAGAGAACAGCCCATGCCATTAACCCTCTGTAAGGGGAGGAAAAAGTCAGGAAATATAAAAAAAGCTAAGGTGGCTAAAACTGTGCAATTGCCCCTTAAGAAAAATTTTCCCTCGCTCAAAACTTATTTTAGAATAATGGAGCAGGCTGCCTGTCACGATATAAAGGCAGAGACCAACTTTACTATACAGAGTATACAGTGTATGTAGACTCCCGCGCTCCCTTTAGAGAATCACTTTGCTCCTCTGGCGGGTCTATCGGATGCAGGGAGTGGGATACTATCAGAATTGACTGAGGAGACCGAGGGGGTGGTTAAAGGCACAGTTTCAGATCCCCAGGCTAGCCAGTCCCATGTACCTCTAACAAAGGTAGTCCCCTCACTGGAATGTGTGGTTGTTACTCAGGAAAAGCATTTAGCTCAGGGTGAGGGTCTGGACCCGACTCTGGATCAGGGGAGCCCAAGGGAACCAGAGAGTTTGGACGTGGACAGGTTGGGTTCCCTTTGTCAGTCCTTAAGGGGAGATCTGATGACTAAATTTGAGATCTCTGAGGGTAACCAAAAGGCGATTCATGACAGGTTCGACCTATTGGAGTCTAAATTAGACGATGTTATCACCCGGACCGGTCACCTGGAAGTGGTAGCCCTAACTAAATCTGTCCAGGGAACTCAAAGGATATTGAAACTCTGAAAATACAGGATAGATCTTTGGCCTCGGACGTGGAGAGGCTGGAAACTCAAGCTCGAAGAAACAACTTGAGAATCTCAAAAGTACCAGAGGGAGCGGAGCTGGATGACATTAAGGGGTTTGTCTGTAATCTGTTAAGAGACGGTGTCCTAAAAGACCGTCCAGATATTGACTTGGAGGCTGAAATTCAACAGGTACTTAGAAACCCCTTCAAGTTACACACAGACAGAAATGCGGCAAGGAAAATTTTGGTGAATTTTCAGACTTTTAATATCAAAGAACTAATCTTGGGGAGAAGTCTCTCTAAATCGGACCTTCACTATCGGGCAATCCCATATCTCATTAGATCTGATATAGGAGAGAGAACAGCCCAGAGGCAGTGGGAGCTGGGTACCAGAATGCCAGAATTAAGATCATTTGGAGCCCAAGTACAAATGAAATTTCCCGCCCTTCTAAAGATCATGTGGAAGAACAAAATGTACAACTGTACCCAGACCACTGATGTGGATGATCTTTTAACTTTGATGAGACAGAAGTGACAGGGAAGGGGGAAATTAAACCTGGTGAACAAGGATTTAGAGGGGGAGAGAGGCATGGATTAAAGAAGGTATAAAATATTGGATGTAGAACAGGCCATACTGGGACATACAGGGGCACGTGGGACACATGGAGCCTATGTAATAATAGGAAAAATGGGGAAAAGAAAGGAACAGTAAAAAAAAAAAAAAAAATAACTCTAAAATAATAACGTAATCAGGTAGCACTTAAACACTAATTTGTCACGTAGCACTTATACACTACATTTTCTTATAGTTGGTGCCATAATAAAATATCCCGCTGATGAATGTAGACTCAAAGGCAGTTCTCCCGGAGTCCTAAAGGCGGTTTTCATCGTCAGGTATGTCAGGGGGGTTCCTCAGGGGAGGGGTTGGGGTGGGGTGTTGGGTGGTGGGCGAAAAAGCAAAAAAATAGTCCTCATATATAGGAAAAATCACAAGCCCCGGATGGGAGAAAACGCAGAGTACGGTCATGAGTAGGTCAAAAAGTATTAAAACTCTCTCCTGGAATGTGAATGGTATGGGTGAAAGGAGGAAACAATCTAGGGACTGTGAATTTTTAAGAAACACCGATGCCCACCTTATGTTATTACAAGAAACACACCTTGAGTTGAACGTATGTAAGCCACTCTTTGAGAAACTGGGGTGGGTGCAGGAAATAGTGTGTTCCAGACAGAAGGGGGCAACTAGGGGAGTAGCGATAATTGTTAGGGCAAATAGGGGGATAAGGTTGATAAAGACTGAAACAGACCAAACTGGTAGATGGATTGTGGCGGCCCTTTCTATTTATAGCATCCACTACACATGTGCAGTATATTTCGGCCCCAATGACGACAATCCTGGTCCTCTTTTGAAATTGACAGCAGGTCTACTAGAGACCCCAGGTCCTGTGGTCTTCGGGGGTGATTTTATTCTGATTTTTGATTATGATTTGGATAGGACCTCAAAGGCTAAATACAATGCTCCTACTAAATCACTTTCTGTCCTGGGATCTATGATGAAAGACTTTAATTTGTTGGATGCCTGGAGGGCTAAATGTGGTTCTACTAGGGGGTTCACATTTTATAGTAAGAAATATAAACAGTATTCGAGAATAGATTACTTCCTGGTAGACCAACATTTGCTCACAGACATAACCTCTCTTTCCCCAGTGGGGATATCAGATCATGCGGTTGTTGAAATGTTTTTTTCATTAAGTTCTAGACTTCAGGTTATTAGATGGACACTAGAGAGGACACTACTTTTAGAGGATCGAGTAAAAGTAGAAGTGAGAGAAAAAATATTCGAATTCCTAAATATTAACATTGGCTCCTCCACCATTCAGATTGTGTGGGAATCATGTAAGGCTTTTTTTACGAGGCGTGTTGAGTTCTCTAATGGCTCACAATAGGAAGATTATTTTTTTTAAAAAGCAGGATGATTTGAATGCAATTATTGAAAAAGACTCTGAATTACAAGTGGCCATTGTTTCAGACAGAGAGAGGATTCCGGAACTGGAAAAGGAGCTTTTCGAACTACAACTATCTCTTAAAGTTAGTGATAAAAAGACCATTAGGAAAAAATGGGAAACCAGTAAGCTGAAAAACTTTGTGTATGGGGAGAAATGCGGGGCCCTTCTCGCTTGGAAAGCCAGAGAAGAAAGATCCAGTAATAATATTAAAATTTTAACGCAAAGGGAGACAGGTGTATCAATTATGGAGGATGGGGACATCAGGGAGGAAGCTAGAGGGTTCATGCAAGGCCTATATACAGAAGATGAGAGTGTTGGGATAGAGGAAGCTCAGTCTTGGTTAAGTCAGAGAAATTTACCCCAAATCTCAGAAATAGACAGAGAGTATTTAGAGAGTGAGATCATGGAAGGGGAAGTAATAGCTCAACTCAAGAAAATGAAGCGGGGGAAAGCTGCGGGCCCAGACGGGTTACCAAGCGAAGTATATACTGAGTATTCAGAGCAATTGGTACCTGTGCTTTCTTTACTTTTTAACCATCTATTGATTCACGGCCACAGCATCCCACCTACTTGGGCTGAAGCCACGATTACTCTTATTGCAAAACCCAATAAGGACCCAAAACATTGAGTCCTATAGGCCTATCTCTCTTTTGAATTCAGATTTGAAACTTTACTCGGGGATCTTGGCAACTAGACTTGCCAAAATTATAAAATCTATAATTCACCCGGATCAAAGAGGGTTTATCCCGGGGAGGCAGCTGAATGAGCTAACCTTCCAGGTGATTGGAGCCATAGATTATGCTGAAGACCGAGGGCTGCCGTTAGCTTTAATTGCGATAGACGCGGCCAAGGCCTTTGACCAGGTAAACTGGAAATACCTGTGGGCTACTATGCCCGGGTTTGGGTTTCCTCCAATCTTTATAAAGGGAATTAAATCTTTATATCAGGATCCGAGAGCTAAAGTTTTGGTTGATAATGGCCTGTCCGATTGGTTCCAAATATCCCGCGGCACGAGACAGGGCTTCTCCTTATCCCCCCCTTTTGTTTGACATTTATATTGAGCCTTTTGTATGTTGTATTAGGGCTGATCATGTAATTCAACCTTTTAGAATAGCAGACCTAGAGCTTAAGGCCGCTCTGTACGCAGACGACCTTCTTTTATATACCTCCAATCACGTGGACGCCATACCTATGCTGTTTCATCCAGCTGAGGAATTTGGAAGGCTTTTGGGAAATCAAATAAATAGGGAGAAGACCGAAATAATGAGTTGGAACAACAGTACGCCTATACAGGATGTAAAATATAAAATGAGATACTTGGGAATTAATTTAACTCACAAACTAAAAAATTTACCGAAAATTAGCTGGCAGACAGTAGCAAAAGAAATTACAAAAACATTAATAAGATGGGGTAGTCTGCCATTAAATATTTATGGACGAGTTAACCTCATCAAAATGTCTATACTCCCTAAATTAACGTTTCTTTATAATTCCATCCCCCTATCATTTCCATAGAAAGAGATTAAGAGCCTTCAAGGCAAGATCGGCTCCTTCATCTGGGCATGTAAATCTCCCAGGATAGCCTGGAAAAAGCTAAGGAGGGGGTTAAAAATCGGGGGTCTAGCCTTACCAGATCTACTCATGTATTGTCATGCCTTTCATTTTAAAAATGTTCGATTATTGGCTAATAAATTGGACTCAACTTTGCAGCGCTGCTTATTCCAGGCATTGCTCTACGATTTGCCACAGGGACAAGAGTTATTCTTATTCAAATTCGGCGACCAGAAATTCTATAAAAAAGTCCGCCTGAAGATCCTGCAGGCGGCCCTTAGGAACTGGGTATATGTCCGGAGAGCTCTGGGAATCCCATATTACCATACTAATGCCCCAGTTTGGGACTCCCCGGGCACTCCGGAGTGCCTTCAGGACCAGCTGTCCCAGCCTTTAAAAACAGCAGGCATAAGTAGATGGGGGGATCTCTGGGGCAACTCTGGTCTTATGGATTGGGATTCTTTAGTGTCACTGACAAATGGATCTTTAACGAGATTTATGTTTTACCAACTCTACGCCTGGTGGTCAAGACAGACGTTACAGCGAGGGAGGGACCCTGAGATCATTGATTCTGTCTGCAGGGGAGGAGGGTGGAAACGAGAGGTTTCATTTTGATACAGGGCATTAATGGGGGCAACAGGAATGTTAAACTGTGAGCTGGTGAGTCTTTGGGGTAATTTGATATCAGATAGTCCAGAAGTAACTAGTAAGATCTGGACAGATTATTTCTCCTTGTCCTAGAGCCTAATAAAACCAGCCAATCTAAGAAGAAACCATCTGTACACGGTCTATTGGGTGTACTGGACCCCGGCTAAACTGTCCAGGGTCACACTTGAGTATTATTGTTGCCCACGCTGTAAACTCCTGGCAGCCGACGACATAGATATATTCCTAGAATGTCCAAAGATTCTTGAATACTGGAAGAAGATCGTGGACTTCCTGGAGAAGGTTTTAACAACCACTATTACAAGCTCTCCGAGGTTAGTTTTTTTTGGTTTACCACCTGGTTACAACGTTAATAACTATTCCTCACAATTCATATTCTATGTGATGGTTATAGCAAGGAGAGAGATCTGTAAAGAATGGAAGTTAGCGGCCCCTCCCAGGTTTACTGATTGTTTACGAAACATCATAGAAGTCAGTAAGATGGACATGGCGTGCCGAGTAGAGAACACAGATAATGTGTGGTCAGAACTGGTTGCCTGGTTGTCGAGATAACGGTCCGATGATTATGCCAGAGGTTTGTGTCGGTCCTGTCCTCCCCAGGTCCGAGGTATTCCATCATAGGACAGGGGAGTTGGACAAGGAAACAGCCTACCTCTGGGTGACCCATGACTGCCACACATTGAGTCCAGGGCGGTATCAATGTTGACAATGTGAAAGGCATATGGGGTTCCCATCTAGAGTATATATACTGGTGGCATATATGAGGACAAAAAAATAAAAAATAAAATAAAAAGAATTGTGGACAATTAGATAACTGCATGGTGTAGGAAATTAGGATCTGCTGCATCTTATGGTTACCTCCACTTTTTTCCTGATATGTTGCGTTTTTTGACTAGTCTGACTGAGATCCTGCCAATCTGCTTTCTCCCTAAACTGTTATGTAAGTACCTAGGTACAATACCAGATTGGATACTGGGGTACCACTATCAGTCCCTAGTATATGGTACTCCTGTACCCAGGGCATTGGTACCCTAGAGGTCTCCCTTGGGCTGCAGCATGCATTATGCGAACCATGAGAGACCATTCAAAATGGAGCTACAGGCCTGCCATTGCAGCCTGTATAAGTTGGTGCATGCGCCACTTACTAAAGACATAGGTTTACTATATATAAGGGTCACTGTAGTTAAAACCTATGAGTCACCCCTCTAGCAGGCCTCTACAATCCTGGTGGCAGGGTGCTTGCTTCTAATTGAGAGGGTGCCTAGGCATGAGCAGGACACCCCTGCAGCCTTCAGAGCCAATTCTCCCAGGCTGTCTGTGAAGCAACCATATACTAATATAAAGGGGCATTACGTGACCGCGTGATGACCATCTCAACAACGGCTGCATTAGACCCTTTCATGGTTGGTGTCAAACATTTTGGAATCATACCCCAACTCTGGTAACCGGTGTGGGAGGTATGATTCCACGCATCAGAAATGCCCTTTGTGAGGCTCCTGGTATTCAGGGTACCAGCCTTCTAGTCTCGGACAGTACAAAATGGTTGCTACCAACCAGAGACACATTTCTGCCCTCCTGCTGCCGAGCCAAGCAGGACAATTGACAGCCTGTCACAGGGAGGTGTGACCACCTCCCAGACAGGATTTAGTGTATTAAGCTTGAAGATGTGCCAGAACAAGTCAAGATCTGATGCTGAGTGATTAAGATGAGACGCTAGTGATCAGATGCTCCCTATTCATAATACCTACTTTTTTGCAGCGCCAGTTAAAGGACTACATCCCGCCACTAATTTTTAATCAGCCCCAGGCCAGTACCTTTACCTTTTTTGGTTTAGGGATGCTTGATACGTTATTATTGTAGATGACTCTGAAAAGAGTCAAGCATCATAAAAACTTCTTAAGAAAGCATTACATTGACATTTTTTTCTGAAAAAGATCTACGATTTTGACTTGTTCTGGCACATCTTCAAGCATAGTATCAGTAATGGGGAAGGGGTCTCCCATTGTCAACGACAAGTGAACCACAACTATTTAGCTCTAATATTCAGGGATTGCAAAGGATCAGGACCCATTACCCCCTAGTTTTTGATTGATTTAGTGTATCAGGGCTAGCTGGGTGTGCTTGCCAATGACTGAAAGTTTGCACGAGGGGCACATTTGGTGACCCTGTGCATAGTCCAGTTCAAACCAGTCCTGGGAGCCATTAGCTATTACTCTGGCATAAAACTGGACAAAGGACATGGGAGTAAACTCCCCCCTGTCCAGACCCTCCCCTGGGAGGGACCCCTGAATCTTTCCAACCCTTTCCTTACGGTGCTTAAGGGCTTATCTGGCTGTAGGACCTTAGATTCGTCATGGAAAAGTTTCAGAACAGAACGGAAATTGCTGCATCGTCCGTGCCTTCGCACCATACAGGATCCATGCAGGACCTGTGGAACATCCAAGACACCCGAAGATAATCTAAAGAAGTCACTCCCTTGCATTTGCAGGCACCATAACACTGCTGAATGGTCTGCTGTTCCCAAGCTCCTTGTTACTCTGAAGGGTGCAACAACACAAAAGGTAGGTTCCTACATCCCTGGAGGCATGAGCTGCCCTCTCACTGAGTTTGAGTCCAGTATCCCTTGTGGGGGCTGCATTACCCGAACCCCTGTGCATCGCAAAAATGTGCAAGTGCCGGTGCTTTTTGGCAATTCTGGGACAAGTGCATTGGCTCCCAGTAGCCCCAACCTCTGGCAACTTCTTCCACAAAGATCTTTAACCATCTCACAATGTGTGCTCCCTGGCCTGTTGTGTTGCGTAGCTGCTTGCGGTCCTCTTGTGACTTCCGTGCGTCCGGCCTGTGGGTTCAATTGATGGTCATCTCTGTTTTCCTTGGGCTCCCCTGATTCATCTGGGCCTGTTCTGACTCACCTGGTTGTGGTGAGTCTTCTGGACCTGCTTGCCTGAACTATACACTTTATTTGACCTCCTGCATGGGTTGCTTTTGCCAAGCCTTATTGGTGCTCCCGCCGGACACTGATCCCTCAGGACACAACCTCCGTCGTGGGACAATTTGTATCTGGTTATTCTGAGAGTCACCTGGTCCCCGCAGCTGCAGAGTCAAGATCACTGTCAACTATCCTGAAGCACCCAACATCGGTGAGCATTCATCTACGGAGCCCCTGGTCACGCTCAAGTGACCCAGACTCTTTCCCCTCTGCTTTCAGGTACTCCTCGACAAGAATCCTTGTTTGAATTCCAAGAGGCACTTTCTCCTATTCCAGCAGTAGCACTTTCTCATAGTCCTCCATTTGGTATGACGGTGGTTCATGATGCCAATTCACACCTATACAGCTGGCTCTCCTGGGATAGGTAACTTGGGTACTTGTCTTCCATGGGGTTTCTCCGAAGTCCATTGGGAATGGCTCTTAATCCTTAAAATTCCAACTGCGACTCACACATAGATTTTTACGGAGCACGCAGTAGTGTTCACACACTGCACTTGCACTCCACGGGGTCTCCACCTGCTTTCCTTGTGTGGTTCCTTTGGGTACCAGCACTTCTATGTCCTCTTGACATTGTCCTGGCTCGAGTCGAGGTTCTTATACCACTTTCTTAGTATATGGTTTGGCCCTCCCCTTGGGGCCCTCTGTGTAGTAGTGCTATTTACAGTCATTTCTTTGCTGAAGTATTGTGTACTTTGTGTTTATCTCCCCGTGGGAGATACTGTAACATACTAGGTAGTGTGATATAATAAATACTTATTTTCTATAACTATTGTGCATTTCTCTTTACATTTCATCTATACTATAAGATTGTATTCAGGTCAAACAAGCTGCTTTACACTCCTTCAAGACTAAGTCTGAAGGCTGTTCTCCACAGCTACTGCTTGGATATCTTTCTAAGGTTGTCTGAGACCTCTTAATTCCCCATAAGGGTTGTCTGGACTGGTGCAAAGGGCCTACTTTAATTAGTGGATATCATATACCAGGCTAGCTTCTCACATATGGCGAAAGTTAAGGGCTGAGGACAAAGCAAAATGGCTAAAATGCATGTGTACACTGAAGTATTTGACTTACAAGAAACATGTAATAAAATAAAAAACTCAGAAAATCATCTATGACCTAAAGCAGACTAACCTGCAACCTGTAAAACACCATAGTATAATAATATAAATGAGCAACAAAAAACAAGGAAAAAAAAATGTATCACAGTCGTCCACGAAACCAAAATACCCATTGCCCTTACACTCATTTCTCCTTACTCTCCGCTTGGCTTTCCCTGTATCTCCTAAGCATTATAAATTGAAAAAGAGAAAGCAATGTTAGTTTTGGCCGAAATATCACTCCATCAAATAGAAATATTTTTCAAAGAGCCAAACCCAATTGAACTTACATGATTTTCCCCCATAAATTCAGAAACCTCTAGTGGGGGATTATACAGCAGAAATTGCAGACCCATGATAAGTGATGCTCTCTTTTCAGAATTGAGATTGCAGACCAAGGATGAGTGATGCTTTTCCTTCAGTATTCAAATCAAAATGACTCAATAATAAACAGGGAAGAGGGTCTTCATTACATTAGGAGGAAGTTGTGGTCTACATACAGTTGTCCCACACGTTATGGTATTCCTCTTTAGCAAAAAGTGCATGTCATGCTTAAAAATTGACAGGGCTATGCTTTTGAGTAAATAAATATCATCTTGGAGGTGGAGTTTGCCTGACACTAAGATGGCCGCCATTTAGACAAACTTGGATGACCATCTAAACTATCCTTAAGGTATCCATAAGATCTGAAGTCTGTGGTGCTGCAAACGCAGAGAACTTTGTTGCCTCGAAAACGTGTGTTGCAACAAAGTACTTTTGGGTGTAAAAATCAAGCCCTGTGGCTGGCACGAGCAGTGACGCCTAGCACGCCATGACGAGGAAACACACGCGGCCTGGGCACCTAGCGAACCTGACATTATTAGTGTGCCCTGGAACACAGACGTGTATAACCCCCAGAAGGCAAATCAAGGTGAGTGCTGGCCACCGCTGTGTTGATGCGCTGCCAAGCCGTAAGGCAAGCGGAAGAAGCAGACAATCAAACACTCCTGTTAGGCTGCTTTGTGGGATGGCAAGTGTGGAGGTGAAGCCGTACCGGTGTAGCAGCTGTTGGCTCGTTGCGGCAGCAGAGGACTACAGCGGTGATTAAGCGACAACCTGGGCAGGCAGCGAGTTAAAAGGTGGGACAATGCACTGGGCAGTCTGGGTCAAAGAAATAGCGCTTCTGCTTCATTCTTGTAAAATAACCCAGCGGGACTGTAAAATAAAGACTGGGGTGTAAAGGCCAGCATCGGTGGACCAGAAGAGAATATATGCCACTCCAGAATACAAGCTGCTGACAGTAAAGTGTGCAATGAGAGGGGACGGTTAACAAACTCGCAGATACTGCAGCTGGGGGCACAAATGGTCTCCCTAATTGATAAAAGCATGAGGATTCTTTAAGGAGCATAATGTGAACTTATGTAAGTTAAAAGGCTAAAATCTGGGAACTACCCTTTGGCCTACTATGGACAGGAGGACAAAACCATAACTACTTATGCCTGTGCAGCCAACAGCCACGCACAATTAGTGCATTGCAACTGAGTTATTTGCCTATATAAAAAGTAGAGTTTTCTGCATTGCCACAAAAATTTGTAATCGGACTGAGGCATTCCTGCGCTAATAAACATCGCCAATAGAGACAATAACAACACCACTGACCATGGAGAAAACCGATAAGCTGCAATCTAGATTTCAGTTCGAACAGCGTAAAGCCGCAAGGAGGAGGAATGAGGAAACAGTGACCTACGCCAAATCCTAACTGGTATGCAAAAGAGCCTGACGACAATAGATGGTAAAATGGACTCATTGTCCAATCGAACGGACCGAATGACGGAGTGCATAGATAAACATGCAGAAAGGTTGGAGATGGCAGAGCGCAAAATATTAGAAGCTGAAGACGTTCAGACCGAAACCGATAAAATCCAGAAACAAATATTAAACTTCTAATGTCTATCCAAGATATGTCTGAAGAATTAGAAGCGCACTCACGGCTCAACAACCAACGTATCACTGGCCTTCCAGAAATCACTACAACCGTAAATATTGAAAAATGGATTTAACAATTGCTGGTGTCCTTACTTTGGTGCAGCACGTTCTCCACAGTCTTCATAGTGGAAAGGGCCCATTGCTCTCTGGCCCCTAGACCTCCACCGAGAGCAGCTCCACATCCTATGATAACTAGATTACTCAATTACAGGGACAGAGATGTTGCACTGTGCCGAGCAAGGGAGTGGTGTGAACTTCAGTATGAGGGGTCAACACTATCAATATTCTCGGATTTCACCCCAATGGTACAGGAGGCAATGAGACAATTTGTTCCGGTATAACGCAAACTGCAAGAGCTCAATATGGACTATGCAATGTTATACCCTGCCAAGTTAAAAGTCACAATGGATGGCAAACCCAAAATCTACACGGACCCCAAGGCCTTGCAGAAAACGCTTCACGAACACACTAGGAAATCAGCGAGAAAGAGCCCCACCAAACTGAATGGAGTAGGCAATGCGGCTGGTAGTGACCTAAACAAACATGACTAATCTTAAAAGATTATCCAAGTACTGTAACTGAGCATTTGGTCACAAACCTGGTCTATTTAATTGGTCTCCGTGTAAGTGTCTCGCCGGTCGTGTAATGTGAAATAGGCAAGAAGTCTCTGCTAATGCAACAGAACTGATATATTGAGTGGGCAATTTGTAAGTTATAAATTGTTGGAAGCGCAGTCTTTGGAAGTAATGTTAAATAGATGGTAAGATGCAAGATAACAGAGGGAAACGTAAGGAGGCCTTTTCCCCCTCTAAGAGTATACTACACCGGAAGGGCTGTTTAAAAAGGGGGAAAAGGGAGGGGGTGGGCACCACAAGTTGGTTGTAACTCGCCATTTCGAGTGTTAGTGGATGTGGTGTGGGTGGGGGGTAGCGAACACTGTTCAGTTTTTGAATAAATACAGCAAGTTGAATATGACGTGCGGTTTTGGCAATAACTATACACTAATAAAGAAGTATGGGACAGTAGATACTACACTCCGGCATGCCAAGCGAAGCAGATAGTCAACCTATGGGCACAAATCTGAACCTGGTGACATAAAATGGTCGAGGGCTGAACGATAGATGCAGGATTCGGAAAGTGGTCACCTATATAAGTAGACAACAAGTTGATGTGGCTATCCCACAAAACACCCACTTGGCCCCTTGAAGTGGGATATTGTCACAATGGAATATGAGGGGAATTTGCATTGAATCATGTTTTACCACAAAATCCACGGCCTCCAAGTATAAGTAATACAAAGCGAACCCGCTGGGTGGTATGTGGTGGCCAGATGCTAGAGAGGCAACTTCAATGTAAACCTGGCAGGTGTGTATGGCCCTAATCACAATTACCCACAGCTTTATCACACTATATGCTCATACTATGCAATTTCCACATATCCCCAACTTTGGGGCAGCAATCTCAACTGTGTCCTAAGCCCGGAACTGGATAGATCTAAAGGCCCCGCTAGACGGCCATCGTCTACAGCAAGAGCAATAATGGAAATAGCCAAAACATGGACCCTGAAAGATGTGTGGTGACATCGAGATTTGACTATTGGTTCACTTCATGCGAGTTGCTACCTTAAATCAGTGAGTTTGAACATATGCCACACAAATATTCCGATTACTCTCCAGTACGCATGCATCTGAGAATACATAACATGAAACCCAGAATCAGGGAATGGCAATTTCCCCAGTACTCCCTACTGGACGGCATGTTTCATGCCAAGCTCGAGAAAGCTATAGAAGAGTTCTTTAAGGCTAACTTGGGTAGTGTCCCCAAGATGTGCACCATCTGGTAGATGTTTAAGGTGTATATTAGAGAAATAAAGATCTCTAAACATGCTGGCGTACTGCACTCGATCAGAACGCAATTGCAGAAGGTGGACCTGGAGCTCAAAAAATTAGAGAAGCGAATGCTAGTAAAACCCGAGACCACAACAGTTTCACAAATCAGAGCTAAGATAGAGCAGTTCCATGAGCTAGCTGACGCGGAGGTCAAACAATTATGGAAGTACACCGCTGCAAGACTATGTGCAAAAGGGGAACGGCCCAGAGCCACGCTAGCAATACTTGCCAGACTCAACAGAAATAATACTGATGTGGAGCAAATCTATAATGATAAAGATGAATTAGTTAGTGATCTGTCTGAGATTGTCGACATATTCCACAACTACTATTACTGGTTGTTCACATCGTGCAATCCCATTACAAATGAGCATGATGATGAATACTTGACCCACATAGCAATGAAATGAGTAAATAATTCGGACAGGGAAAAACTAATGTCCCCACTCCACCCAACAGAAGTCACTGTTGCTTTAAAAAGTAGGGCTAACAATAAAGCTCCCGGCTCTGGACAGACTCACCGTATGTATGTATGTATGTATAGGCATTTATATAGCGCACTACTTACCCGTAGGGTCCCAAGGCGCTTCGACCGCTGCGAAACCCTTCCTGGCTTCCCTGAGAGATGGTCCCTTAATGGGTATCTCCAGGGTGAGACCAGGCATCCCCGGCGGTCTGGTGGGGCCGTTAGTGAAGAAGAGGCAAGCTAATGCCCAGAGTTGCCGAGTGTGATCGCTGATCAGAGTGGGCACCGGGGCGAGAGAATTATCGAGTCCGCTGACCCTGGTCCAGAAACCTGCCGTGCCGAGAATCGAACCCTGGTCCCGGGCCGTCCTCTGCTCTCGGGTCTGCCGCCTCTAACCAGTGAGCCACACTACTTCACCGTAGACTTTTATGAAGCATATCGGAAACATTAGATACCACACTTATTGAATCTATTCACCAAAATTGCTGGGGATGGCATAATGCCCCCATCTATGCATGATTCCACACTGATTACTGTGTTGAAACCAGGTAGAAAATCCATTGCAATGTGCGTCATACAGGCCCCTGTCCCTACTTAACAAAGACACCAAACTATTTGTGAAAGTCATTGCCAATAGAATAGCCCTGATGCTTCTGGCTATTATTTGTCAAGAGCAGACAAGTTTTATACCTGGGCCCTCTCTCACGAGTAATGAATGCACCATTTTTCGTGCCATAATACACATTGACCGGAGGTACAAGCCACTGCGCCTTTTTTAGATGCTGAAATTGCATTAGACTCTGTGAAGTGGAAATTCCTATAGGTGGTTCTAAAAAGAGTGGGATTGGGAGATGTGTTCATATAGCTGGTGGAGGTCTTATATGCAAAATCCACCACTAGGGTGAAGGTAAATGGCCAAATGTCTGATCCAATCGGCATCACTAGAGGCACACAACAGGGCTTTCCACTCTTCCCCTTACTTTATGCACTGGTAGCAAAACCCTTGATATGAGCAATAAGAGAATATCACTCCCACATTACAATTTGATTATATCAGCATATGATGATGATATGTTGCTATATATATGTTACCCTGAACAGAACATTAGTCTGGTATTGCGACAGTTAGAGAGATTCGGGCAAAACTCTGAGTTGTGTATAAATTGGCAAAAATCAATGATTACTCCGCTTACACCTCACAATATACCTGCTTACACAGAATACCCCATTGAATGGACCAACGAACCAGGACGCCGCGGGTGCCGGCCGTGGCAGCATGTCCGACCACTGTAGACTCCGAGATCTATTTCGGTGCAGCCCATCCGCATTAGATCCTCTTGGAGCCGCTTCTTGACTTGAGAGGTATGTCCACTGGACACCGACGGATTGGTGGGACTAGACTCCAGACGGGTTGTTGGACGGATCCATACCGCCCTTCGCTCCGGGTCTGGGTGTTGTTAACCCAGCTCCTCTTGCTTATTCCCCTTCTACAGGTAATCACCTAGAAGCACAGGTCCCACAAGAACAGTCTGTGGGGACCTTTCCCAGGGTTCAAGGGTAAGATCCTAATCTTTAATACTTCAACACTTGGGATCCCCCTCTCTCCTTCTCCCCTTCTTCGGCGAACGTGGTCCTTCATATTTGCATAACTAACTACCTGAGCCAGTCATACAAATAATTTGTAGACTATCGTTTGATCGTGGTTAGCCACAAGATGTCTCTCTCACGCTTATATGACTCGAGCCCGCTGGGCGATAATTGACGCTTGGTTAAGGGTCTTAAATGTACACGGTGTTGACATGCAACTTTCAGCATGTATTATTCTACAGATAACAGCTGTTTGTTTATTTCCCTCTAGGGCTGATTTCCACGCAGGACCACCTGCCTGTTTTAGTAACCGACCCTTCTGGTTGTATATTACATACATTGTAGCCCACTATGGCATTCTATAAGATTATGAGCACCATTAGGACCTGAAGAATTGCCTATATGGCATGAAACATGTTGACCATAGGTGAGGGTTGAACAAGGCCAAACTACATTGACTTTGAGTCTCGGTACCCCTCTCTTCACTATTTTAACAAGGCAGTTAGCCACATAAATAAAGTTGTCTTAGTGGACTAAACTTTTTTAATACACTTGTTCACGCTCACTACTTCACCTCCTTAGGCCCCTCATACACACTCAACTAATGGCAAGGAACAAAAGAACTCCACAAAAGTGTAGCACCCAGTGCTACCCGTCAGGCATTGCAGCGCCGGCCTGACGCTGGAGCAGGAAGCCGATGATGAGGCAAGACAACCATCTTGCGGGATGAAAAAAAATCATCCAGCTAATTAGTTGTATGAGGCATCCTAAGTTCCGACAAGGGATCCCTTCGGTTCCCTGATTATTGATCACACATTTATTGAGAGAGAGAGAGATTTCTCTGCTACACTAGCAATTGGGGAACTTTGTACATTTCTTGTTTACATACATTTTCCTATGTGACAGGGTAGGTCAGGGCCAAATACTGCAGATACCCAATGACCAAATCAGGTCAAAACAGGTTTTTAACAGGAAATGCAGATGTCTCCACATAACATTATGGGGCTGGTTGTGCCACAGGCGCTAGGTTAAGCTACACAAATGTGGTAGTGTTGTTATCCGGACAAGAGAGTGAATGCTGGGTGGTAGGTATTTTGTGGCATCCCACAGTTTCCCAGACTTTGCAAAATAACACATGTAGGAACATTTGTGCTTGAAGTTTGAAGGAGATTATAGGTAAGAAAGGGTAAGGGAACACAATAAGCCAGAGTACCCTTGACTCCCCAGAGAATCGAACTTACAGAGATGTCAGGGTTTTTGTAGGTTCCACTGGGTAGCAGCCAAGCCCAGGCTCAAAATACACAGCTACATGCATGGCAAAAAAGGGTTGGTTTTGAGGGGAAAAATGTCACCTATATATATCCCTTTTTGGTGCATTTCCTGCTATGAGAGGATGTAGGAGCTTTAGCAATTGTTGGATTCTGCAGGTTCTGGATCTTCCTGTCACAGAAATTTGAGAAACGTGTGTTTTTAAAAAAATGAGGTCTACAAGGCCTTCGGGTGAAAATAGTTATGGAATCCACATTAGTCACACAACTCTGAATTCCTCTGTCTGCCTAGTTTTCAGAAATGTCTCTGTTTAGTAATTTTTCATAAGTGGTGGCTGAGCTAGGGCCAAAATATGCTGCTACACATACAGTAAAAAAACGCATTGATTTTGCTAGGTAAAATGTGATGTCTCTATGTAACGTTTTGGGGTCCTTTGTGTCACTGACACTAAGGAACACACAATGAAGGAATATTTGTTATTACAAATGTAGCTTTGTCTGTATCTTTTGCTACCCAATATAAGCCAGTATGCAAGAAAGAAGACATTTTGCCAAATAACTACTGAATCATTTGATAGTATAGGTTACCCCAAACACAACTCCGTATTTTCTGCACATTTCAGAAATACATAGGTTTCCTTCATGATATTTTACAATTCGAATTGTTGGATAGATGGTACACAGTGAAAAATCCTTACCAGGTGTAGCTCCGGTATTGGCTCTGGGAATCATGTGTTTTTGGAAAGTCTACAAACCTTATATATCCTCACACCAGGAAAGGTCTATCCGACATAATGATATAATACTTTTTTAAGCAGCCCATCGTGACAACACAATTACAGATGAAAACATTGTCATAAATGGCTATTTTTTTCTACTTATTTTCATTATTTATTAATTTCAACAATTTATTTCTTTGGGAAAACATCGAGGAAACTTCACAAATTACTTTTTTCTGAATTCAAACTGTAGTTTAATTTTTGGCAATGTTTAGTGCTCAGGGATCACCCATGAGCTTCATACCTGTTCCCACTACAAACTGCAAGTATGTTGAAACCACAAAAATCCTAAAAAAAGCAAAAACTGTGGTAGAAACTTTTTTTTTTTTAGAACACGGCGTATTTCTGAAAACTGGGCAGATGGTGATCCTACCACAGCAAAACTTTCAATGTTGCCATTTCTAAACAAAAACATCCACTTTCTTGCACTACACTTTTTTCCCGATTTTGGAAACTGCCCCCTCAACATATAGGTACATTTTGGATATTTTCTCTGTTCCCTCCTCAAACTCTGGGCCCCTTCAGAATCTCCCGGATGTTAGAAAGAAGAATGCAAACATGGTGTAAATACATTTTGTTGAAAAAAAACGTTTGAAGATTTAAGAGCACACTTTCTCAAACATCCGAAAAGGGCTTAACACCAAGGGGCAAAGCCCTAGCAGTCAAGTGTTTCAAAGAATCACTTTGTATGATTGAGTTATCTGCACTGCTGAACCACACAAATACTTAGTTTCAGTTAAAAATGATGCAAACAGGACTATGCTTAGCAACATTCATAAATTCTCTTTTTTAAAAGTCTGTTTTGGAATGCCTCTCAGTCATGTAATTTGATCTGCTTTGAACTTTTAGCAGTATAATGACAATTCAATATATTATTTTTGACCGATGTACATTCTTACAATTGAAAACATTTGTGCAATGCAAAGTTTTTTTGTCCATCCAGCTTATAGAGACATCAGCGGGCATATTCACTAGCCCCTAGCGCCACTGGAGTGTCACTTTTTAAATGCTCCGGTGGTGTTCTATGTTAGCCCATATTTACAAGGCAGCACTAAGACACTTTGCGTGGCCTAACACAACCTTGTAAATATGGCCCTCTGCAACCACGTTTTCTGCTACAAAGTGGCATGCAATTGGTGTTGCTGTGGGCATTCCCAGCAACACACGTGGCTTGTGCCACTGCTCAAGATTTACAAAGATCTGTAAAATCGGCACATCAAAAATAAAGCTGTTCAGAAGAGTTACATCTAACTCTACATTTTGGGACGCACCCTCAAGCTGACACAGAAAGTTTACTTTACAACACTACCACCTACCACTACCCCACATGTAACAGCAGAGATACTCATATAACTCCATGCACACTCTCCTTATGTCTGAAGTCAAACAACTACAATGACCTATGCAAGAAAGCCACAGTTGTGGCTGCAAAATGATTTTCAACAATAACCATTGGCAAGAATAATACATGAGGCATCTTAGGTAAAATGTAATGTGTCACATCACAAATCTGGATGTCGTGCAATGCCAGAAGTAGTGACCATACATATGTGCATGATAACTTGCCAACCACAGATATGTGACTTGTGTGTCTGTAATAGACACCCTTATTGACAAAAGACACGCTCCTGTCAGAGCCCCCTTAAGTTGACTTAATCCACTCCATCTCCTATTGTGGTGATCAAGAAAAATACTTTCAAACACAAAGATCACAACACTGGCCTAGTTAACTACAACACAGATGAAAGAGTGTGTGTATATGTGTCAGGATATGCAGGTGAGATATCCTAGCTGAACATATACACACACTCTACAACCTGACGCAAAACAGTCATAGAAGACTATATCCCACATGTCCAAAGAATCATTGTCCAGTAACACTACATACCCCTCCCCCGGAAGCAGGATATAGAGGAAAAGGATAGGGACATCCTACCCCTATTCCTAAAATATCTTGTGAGTACATGTATGCAACAACACCACATATATGTTCCTATCACATCTGCATGATGCCCTCTATGTCCAGGTCACTGACAATGAACAGGCACACTCTTACATACTCTAACTTTGACCACATCTCCGAAGCTGCTGTACATGTTTGTGTATTTAAGTGTCATCAAACAGCACCTACACGTGAGTCACCTGGCAAACAACTCCTGTGACACAAACACATTGTCTTAAAGCTCGGACCTCTTATGTCTTCCAACATACTTCACTACTGAACTTTCTGATAAGAAACACAGCTTGACTCCTATAAAACTGTAGTGGCTCCACACACATCACACTCATCGAAAATCCAAGTCAGATAAATGGGATTCCCTCTAACCAAGCTGTAAAACTACAGAACCCCACAGTGTAAAGACTCACTGCATATATGGGTCGCCAAAACCAGATGGACTCCAGGAAGCCAACAGTGCAAGGACACAGTACATATAGCACCTGCTTCCAAGTCTCAAACTGTACATAACATGTGAAATCAGTGATATCTGAGACGAATGGAATTTTGTCGCAAAGTAGCAAATGTGTAATTGCACGTTAATAACAAGTAATGGAGCAGCAACAGCAGCTATCACAAATCTAGTAAAATAAATTTGTAAAAAGACACATGAAATTGGGTACATGTGCATTCAAAGAACCCATTAGGTATCACAATAAAACACCCCAATGTGTGCAGAAACAAATATGTACATTGTACACATTAAACAAATATGCACCCTACATCTCAGGGAGTACTGAATGCTGATATACTTGGTTCTTGGCAAAAGCAACCTGCAATGCTTATCATAGCATGGACAATTCAATACAATGTATTGCCCAGTTAGGACTCATCCCAAATATAGATCCAGTAAACAGTGACTTTCCTCAATGTCTGAAGATACTTACACAATAAAAAACTATTAGCTATCAAGGTGAAAGCAACACAACTGTTGTTATATATCCCAAATTACACAATAATAATGTAATGTAATGTATGTGTTCTTGTAAAGCACACTGCTGCCCTGAGGCGTCGTGGCGCTGTGGACCGCTGGGGAACCCGTCCTGGCTATCCCTGTGAGATGGTCCCTACTGGGTATCTCCAAGGTGAAACCAGGCATCCCCGGCGAATGTGGGGGGCCGTTGTAGAGATGAGGCAAGCTAATGCCCAGAGTTGCAGAGTGTGATCCCTGGTTAGAGTAGACACCAAGGCGAGAATTATCGGGTCCGCTGACCCTGGTCCTCGACCCAGCCATGTCAGGAATTGAACCCTGGTCCTGCGCCGTTCTCTGCTTTCGGTTCTGCTGCCTCTAACCGGTGAGCCACACCACTCCACTAATACTAATAACATCTTGCATCAGTAGCAATGTTTGGACAAAGGAGTTCAAAACCATGTAAGTGCTTTATTACATGGAACAAATGGATTTTCTAAAACAAAGGGCAATGGCCAGTCCAAGTGACAGTCTTGTGGGCCAGCATACTGCTATGCCATTCAAAGTTACCTTCCAAAACTCTGCCAGGGATATATCCCTAGGAAGAGGCATCTAGTGTGAAAGCCAGGCACTGACGCAACTTTGGTGGTCTTGGAAGAGCTGGGCTTGGTATTGTGAGGGTTGACGGTCTGTGGGAGGCCCGGGCTCGGGTTTCAGAGGGTTGGGTTTTAACATTTTAGGAATTTTATAGCCATGAAGGGTCTTGAAGGGCATAGGGAGGGGGGGTGGTGGTTTTCATTTTCTTTTCTTCTCCTTCAAAGAGATGGGGTTGTGTGGGGATGAGGGCCTTTAGGTTTTCCGGGGGTCGGGAGGTGTCAGGACGGGTACTCTGTCTTTTGTATGGTCTTGTGGAGTAGGCTTGGCTTTAATAGGGGTAGGCTGGTTTTTTGGCGGCTCTATGGAAGGGTATAGTAGGTGCGGCAATGTACTATTTTTTTCAGTTTGGGAGGAGATGGGCCTGGTGGGTTAGGGAAGAGGTCAAGTAAAATCCTGTGGAGTTTTTGGGCAGACTGGGGAGGAGATGAGACAAGGGGTGGAGTTTTGTTTGGAGGTAGAGGGATGTGATGTCTATGATGTGACTGTGTCTGCTTGTGTGCTGTCTGTGAGTTTGGTATCTGTTGTGGATGTGTCTGCTGCTTTAGTGTCTGCCTGTTTGTCTGTAGTGAAGATATATGGCTCAGTGTGTGTGGTGTCTGCCTGTATGTCAATGAATGTGCTATTGAGGCTGTTGGCTGCCTGGTAAGTAGTTGCATGCCTATCTTTTGTCTCATGTTTTTGTGTTTGAGTGCTGCATGTCAATGTTGAGGTGGATGCACGGAGATGTTTGTATGTGCTTTTGGTAGGTAAGGGAATAGAAATTGTGGATGAGGCAGGGGGGGTGGAAAGCTGGAATTGGTTGAAGGCAGCCATGAGTGTGGAAGCTAGAGACGGAAACGATCTCTGAGAGGGAATGCCCTGCAGGTACAAAACCATCTATGTTAGCTGATGGCTTTGCACCTGGACTGCATTCAGCACTGCTATCTGTCGCACAATCTGGCAGCAGTGAGGGTGGAGATGCATGGGGGTGGTGGCCTTAGATATTGCAGACGCAAGTCCATGGGACTCCACTATCACGTAGGAGTGTTCATTGGAGGTCGACTCAGATGAAGATGACAATCCAGTCATGTCGGTCTGCTCCTGCATGGGACTCCCATCACCCTCTGAGCCACTGGGTCTCTCTTGGTCACTACAAGCACATGGACCACAGTGGCTAGATGCTTCCCCAATAGTCTTGGCCCTGTCTCCTTTGCTGCTCTTTGTTGGTGCTGAAACATAAGGTACAAATAGGTTAACTGCTCTTGAATTTACATGCTGCCTAAACAGATCATAAGACAACTCATTACACAATGGCATTGACCACAATATGTACTGGGTGACTACATTAGCATCAACATTGCTATCAGCGCATGCATGAAAGCTGCATAGCCAGTGCGCAGTCACACATAATAGTGTCATAACCACAGTTGCTACCACTGCGTGTGTGACCTACTTCATAATGTAGCCTCTTGTGTGTGGTAGGAGATATCATCACCCTGGCATCCTAGGTCCTTGAGGCATACCATACTTACCTAATGTCATCAAAAAGTGTTTCCACATGGAGTGCAAAACTACATATCCATGCAAGGCCTTGCAATCAGCAAATGGGCAGGTGTCCAAAACCCACAACATGTTGAACTGTGGCCACCTGCTACAGCAGAGTTACAGCCATTTGACTATCCAGGTGAAGGTGGCATGGAATAAACCATTCCACGCTGTTCACATTTATCAACTGACACATACACATATGTCCACTGACAGATTATGTAGTTGTACATTGCACATAAGTAGCTTAGCTAGGTGTGAAATGTAGTATAGAAGAGTTGAAAGGAAAAAATGTTGCTCCAAGTGGTGTGCAATATGACTACAAAGAACCACTGTGATTGAGAATGCCTAGGAATATGTACACTCAACATTGGTGCATGTGTGCAAATCTTATTCACATATCTAATGTCATTTACTTCAGAATAGTGAAAGGACATGAGGCTTAGAATACATCCAGTCAATGAAGAGCCCATAAATGTGTCCATAAAAGAAGGGAAATTATGATATAATCAAGTGTATGATAACACTAATAACAAGTTAGCACTGACTGCCAACATGTTAGCATATCCCTCCCTGATGCACATCACCTGCCACATCTAAAACTCCACAGACGCATATATGCATCCACCTGACAGAAGACACACTTCTCAATGGAATGCTGAGCCATAATTCCATGAAGTATGGTACGTGTTCAACCTGTGTATCTTTTGGAATCAACATGTTGACCTGGCTTATGACACCCACCAATGCCATTGGGTATGTGTAGGTATGTGCGGATATCCAGCACTACGGCTGTGTGCCTGATACCTGCTAGTGCGAATGCTTGGAGTCTTTGCCATGTTTGGAGGTCTATGACAATTGTGATCTGACTGCCGCATGTACTTTTAAAACGTTTAACTTTTGTTGACTTTACCGGTATTTTGCATATTTTGTAGCTCTTTTCTGCACTATCTTCATTCTGCCTGCCCAGGTCGGTCATGGCTCGTGCCGGTTGAACAGAGGGTCTTGAGGCAATTTACGCTGCCCCCCACTGTGATTGCCATATTTCCGGGTGGGTCAGCATTCCAGCAGTTGGCCCCGCCCCTCCTTAATATAAATGTTGCAATTTAGGGCACCTATTGTTGTCATGTAGGAGTCCAGTTTGCACTCCAGGCATTCAATGATGTTACTGATGGCTCCCAGCTGCGTGGCAACTTCACTGATGTCTTATGTAGAGAGCTGTTGTTGGGCCTTCTGCAGCATGACACCAGTAGTGTCAGCTAGGGACTCATTAATCTCTCGGAGCTAAGAATAGCCTTTGTATACCCTTATTAGGGCTCAGATACATACAGACTCCTTCTAGGGTGCCCCCTCTGGTCTCCATCCTTACCCCACCTCATCAACAGCACACTGCTGGACTCCGCCCACTCACCATTGAAATTCAACCAGGGATCCTCAGAGCTTCAGCTGGGATAGTACCGTTAGATGGGGCATGTCCTGTGGTGACTGTTTCTCTGGAGAGCCTGCAATATCATCTACCGTTGCCATAACTGGAGGAGAAAATTCAAAAGAGTTCAGGAATTGTTGGAAGGTGTCAACATCCATGGGGGGGCAAGATGGCATCACCAGCAGTTTGGTCATCAAGGACAGGCTGCTCTACAGGAGGTGTTGTTTCTCCCTCTGGAAAGAGATAGAAATATTGGAATAATGTTCCATGTTAGATGTATACATAGAAGATTTGGTGACAATCAGATTGACTTTGGATTCACTTTCAAGAACAGAGATATGTGGAAGACATGTTATTACAAGTAAGTAAGACCATGTCGCACTATTGTTGCCTTTCACATGGCTACACCTTTACTTTGTTCACACAACCTCTGTATCCACAAGAGGGTCTATTTATGTAATGGCACACAACACAACACATCTTGCTGGCCTGCTCTGCATGTAAGAGTGAGTGCAGGTGAGGGCCCCATTAGAAATTATCCATTGCTGTCTGGTTTGTGTCTACACTGATGTAACATTAATTTCTTAACACCACTGTTGAGACATTGCATCATGTCACCAGGGTAGCTGCATTCCCTCTCGCCATCAGTTAGCTCCACAGCATTGACTAAGTAGTGTTATTATGTTATGTTATATATGCAATCCTGCACTGTGCCTTTCACACAGTACAACACACCAATCTGGATTGTTGTACTATCTTGCATGCAATTTGTGCAATATTGTGGCCTAGAAGTCATATTGACCCACATCCACACAACTCTACACAGCAAACAACTTTGCTACACAGCAGGAATGCGTAAGGGCATGTATCTGCCAAAAGATGATTGTTTGTGTGGAATCCAATGCTCTCCTAGCACACACTCAGTCATCTCAAAAGTTCACAACAATACAAACTGAGTATCTCTGAAAGTGATACCAATTGTCACACTTGGAAATATTCAACAACTCCAGCTCACTCCAATTCATCAGAACACAAGATGGTTAACTGCAGAGTCCCCCAAATGACTTTATTTAGCCCAGCTCACTTGTACATGACTCCTCTGACAATCAACTCAACTCAACTTCATCTCACTCACTGATGACACCCAGAAAATATACTGGCTCTCAGGAGACACCAACACAACCAACATTTGTTACATTATACCATACAGCAACATGCCTACCTGTATGTGAGAGCAACGTCGCATACTGAACCTCACCAGATAGTGATGATCATTCAGCAACATGTACCTACACTGGTTGCCCTCATGACTAGGCCCAAACATCTCACCCTCCAACGATCCCAAATGCCTGCCCCTGAGACTTCACTATTCCCTGTTTCACCTCCAACTGCTTTTACATATTTTGCATAGTTTGACTTTTCTTCCTATGGCTCCCTCCTGACACCTGTGAGACCATCACCAAGCCCCCTTGACATGCAGACTGTAGTGCACCAATGTCCTCTACCAGGGCATCTCTCCACAATTGCTACACAAGCGGCAAACTTTCAAACACAGCAGTGCCAGACTATAACTCAGCTTACCTTGGGGCACACACATCCCACCTCAACTCCTTAAGACACAATGTCTTCCGATTCAGACACACTGCCACTTTAATATGGCTCAGCCACACCTACAAGGTGCTGCACTATCAGGGGCCCACCTAGCTCACACACCATCTATGCTTCCAGCAAACAATCATGTACCTCTGCTGTGCATCACTTGCATTCACCCCCACCCCCAATATCCATATAAGCAAAACAGGAGGTAGGCTGGTATCTTACATGGCCCCCAACAACTGTAAACACGCACCCAGAACATCAGGACAGCAGTGTATAATATGGTTTAGTGCTACTGACTAAACACCTGGCTCTTCACATGATCCTACTTGCTGAGCATGCACAAACTGAGCACCTGGTGAACCTCTTGAGTGAGAAGTTAATCCTCTAGGGAACCACATTGCTTTACATAACATTACATTACACTTTTGGCTGCATAACCGCAAGACAAGCACACCTGCTTCATGGTGGAAGGGGGCCTGCATTGGCAATGCCATGTCTGTAAAGTTTGCATGATGTGCTGCTCCAGTCCAGTTTTTTTCCTATGTACTGTGGGACTTGTAGTTCTGGTCAATCATATTGTAGATTACGCTACAAGTCCCAGGATTCAGAAGGCACCCTGGACTATGGCAACATATCACACATAGACCAGATAAACTTGAACAGAAATAAGTGTGAGGGGCCTATAAAATCACAGTTATGTGATGAAGAAGGGAATACATGAGGCATACCTGGCCATTAACCTGCAGCACAGTGCATCAAAGTGTCTTGCTGTACTACATGACACTTTTGCCTATATGTTCCCTCATTTTCACTTACCCTGTAGTTCTTCCTGGTCCTCAATTGCAGCACTGTACTGTCCCACAATTATTTTCACCAACCCTGTTGGGATGAGAAAGGCCATCTTCTGCAAATCAGGTCCTCCTCTGGGCCCCATGGCTGCCCTATGGTTCCTGGTCAGTTTCTTTGTAGTCATGCCACCTCTTTTTGCACAGCAGACATACTATAGATTCAAATGCATCGTTTTTTTAAGCTTCCTGACACGCAACGCATTCCTCCGTGACACATAGCTGATTTGAGGCACATAAAGGTGCTTTACAACACTCAAATCAGCTTTGCATCACGTAGGGGGCGGTTGCAATACACAGTGGCGGCTGGTGAGTTTTGAACATGGTGCGGCGGAAAAGTTGTTGATGAGTGCAAAGTCGTTAGTGAGCAAAGAAAACAAGCTCAACTGAAAATGTGGAAGTTACCCCACACACAAGACATTTTTGAAAATAAAGAGTGGTAATAGATAGATGGGAGGAGAGGAGTGTGATGGGTACATATTGGCGAGAGAACGTGCAGTACACGGAGGGGGAGGCAATAGAAAGAGTGGAATATAAAGGCCAGATGAAGATGGGAGAAAACACATGTGTAAGGAGGAGAGGTGTAAGCAGGAAGAAGGGAGACGTGGAAGTAATATCTTTGCAAGCTCCATGGGCCTAATCTTCCATGGCAGCTGCTACTAATGGTCAGATACTTTTCTGTGGATTCTCTCTTGTTACCAACTGCCACAAGCTGCACCCACTTACTGCCTTCTTTCTAGACTCCTCAGCCCTCAACCTAACCCTCCTGATTTCTGGTACTTAACTTGTTTTATACAGCAGAGTACAGCGATCCCTGAAACTCCTCACTCTGTGCTTTGGACGGCATGCCATGGTTGTCCTAGAACCGGACACTGCTTCAAAGACTGGCAACCACAGGAGCGAGGTTGAGGCCACCACTCTAGGCCGTATCGTGGCCCAACAACGCACTGGTGGTTTTGCTGGAACGGGCGAGGCGGGGGGAGGGCTTTACTCCTGGAGGCCCTTGCTGAAAATCATGTGCTCTGCAAAATCTTTACCCTGCCAGTCACGCGCAGTATTTATTAAATCCAAGGCTGTTTGCGGCCGGGAGAGGGAATATATTACCGTTAGTGCCTGCCCATAATGAGACCCGGGAGGCCCGGGTCCCTCGCAGTCTGATTCCCTGTAGGGGAGGGAGGGGAAGGTGCTGTACCGTGTGCACATGCACAGGCCAGTACTAAAACCAACTAGCCCAAAAATTGACATGCGCACACTGCAGCTGCGCTGTTAGTGTTGTGCTGCCAATCACTACCGCAGCCCCGCCCCCACACCTTCCACAATGTTGGGCTTGTCCCAGTAAAGCTGATCTACCGTTGCCGCAGAGAAGTTTGCGGGTGTGCTCACAATTATATTAATTTTGAATCCTGCCTGTGCACAGTGGCGGTCGTCCATGGCTAGTGGGGCAACGCCCCAACGCCCCTAATGGACGCACCGCCACTGGACAACACTTTGCGTCGTTCTTCATTCATCCTGCTGTTCTGGAACCTCTGATGCATCTTTGGCTCTTACGACATTGTGCGACGTACCATTAATATGGCACAGTTGTGATGCAACGCAGTGCAAGCTTTCCTGATGCAAAAGAACTGCAGCGCAGCGTTGCCTCAGTTCTCATAAATATGCCCCTGCGTCTTTAGGCCAATCAATGGCTTGTTGGGCTGCCTGTCTCGTTGTGGTGCTCCTTACAGCCCTGTTAATGTTCTGTACATTTCCCTTGAGCCCTCTAAGGTAAGATCATTTGACAGTGGTGCCAAGCTGAAGCCAGGTGACCAGCTGCTACTACTACAAACCTCTCGTTGGCCCTTATATTTAATTCCATTTTCTTTTTTAGAAAATCACTTTCTGTCTCCCTAGGATTTAATCATTTAGCAGAAGTCAAACCATGGTACATAATCTCACTATATTCAAAAGTATGTTAATTCCATTAATATTTAAGAAAAGAAAAGTACTAGTGCTACCACATATGACAATAGTTTTATGATTCTCAGCATCAGCAAATAAAGACCGTTTGGAAAAAAAATGTAGTACTGGTGAAAAAGACGTGTACATAGAAATGAGTTTAAGGTCTGAAAGAAAATGTGGTTACTTCTTTCTTTATTTCTATCTAAATGCAGATTTTCGATTTTCCTTCATGTCTTCACGGGACGAACCTTTGCTGTGAACACGGATAAAAGGAATTGAATCGTTTTTTACAGAGGGAATACGACTTTTGAAGTGTGTATATAACGATTTGGTAATGATATCAGTTGGCGATGCTCCCCTAAAAGAGCTGTAGCGCAGGAATAATTCTAGTATGAAAAAAAGAAACTTTGAGTTTCCATTGCCTTAGCCGAATTTTCAGTACAAAACGCGCATAACACTGATTTGCATGCAGGCTTCCATGTCATTTTCCTATTATTATGCATAATTTAAATCACTGAATGTATATTGCTAC
Source organism: Lissotriton vulgaris (assembly GCF_964263255.1). NCBI lineage: Eukaryota > Metazoa > Chordata > Amphibia > Caudata > Salamandridae > Lissotriton > Lissotriton vulgaris. The sequence goes on from NC_141694.1 coordinate 529,885,528, forward strand.
CATATTTCCAACACTCTAAATAATACATTCTGTTTCAAAGTCCTAGTGTCAGATTCAGCATCCTTTTTCCCACTAGGACGTTCGAATCTATTTTAATCTAAAATCAAATTATTAATTGACACAGCAATTTGATGTTTTTTCAGTTTACAAATCACATAGACAGCTAAGATTGTTTCTTTGTTCGAATGTGTGCTGTGGCTTACCCAGTGCATCATGGGTCGTACTGCAATGAACAAACTGCCCCCTCTAGCTGGCTCTTGTTTGAAATGTAAATACAGTAATAATCATGATTTTGTGGGTCCCCCGAGCCTCTGGACACCGGTGCCCTGCACCTGCTACACCAATAGAAGCTACGCCCATGCGTGTCATATAGAATTTCCGTGGAGTCTGAAAAATGACTTGGTTAATCCATCACTGAAACAATGTGAAAATTACTATACCCTTACAATGGGCCTCTTTTTTTTGGTAAATGCGATTGCAAGCTATATTAACTGTTGACTTTACTAATTATTGTTTGGGGATACACTTGCACCAACCCTGTTCTGCCTCTATGCCAACGGGGTAATCTCTCACTTAGCGGGCGTATCCAACTCTGACGCCCCAAAATTGGCTGCTGAGAGGGTGTCAGCCATCATGTTTGCCGACGACACACTGCTTTTATCCAAGTCGGCAAAAGGCATCCAGCGCATCCTTGATGGCTTTGTGGATTTCTGCAAGGCCCATGGGTTGGAAATCAACGCCGCTAAGACGAAATTCATGGTCCTCAACCCCCCACAGAAATTTCACTTCAGCCCAAGCATTGCACATATTAAGCTGGAAAGGGTAAAAACCTTCGAATACTTGGGAATCGTATTAAATGATAAATTTACCTGGAGCTCCCATTTGGAGAAAGCTGCACTGAAACTGACCCAGCATTCGGGAGGTATAATGAAGCTCCTGGCAAACAACAAATCCTCAATCAGGCCGATCGGCCCCCCCATTACAGATTTACAAATCCCAGGCCAAGGGGGCTGCCATCTATGGTTCTGAACTCTGGGGCCATGAAAACACATCAAAACTGTTGAAGGTGGAAAACAAATTTATTCGTAACCTTGTTGGACTACCACCGAGCACCCCCCTTGTCCCCCTCAGGATGGACCTAGGCCTATGCCCGCTTGATGAGGACCTGGCCCTACGCCCATTGGCCTTCTGGCGTAGAATATGGACAACTCCAGAATTGGACAGTTACAGGGAAGGACTCCGGGAGGTTCTGGCCACTCCAGGTGCCGGAAAAATTAAATGGCTCAATTCCATCAAACTAGAACTGGAGGCCTTAGGTCTCCCAACTATGTGGTCTGACCCCCAGAATACGTGCTACATCATTTCTAAGAAGGATCTAGCCAGGTTATACCGTGAAAGCAAACTTTCCCTGATCCTCAGCCACCAACACTTGGGGTCATTGACAGCTTCCTTTCTGTCCCACAAGGTGAATTATAATATGGAACCCACTCTAGATAAAATCTATCCCTCCTTACTGAGGAAATTATATCTCCAGTGGAGACATGGATCTCTCCCCATCAGAACTTTCACAACCAAATGGAGTCACGATCCAAGTGGCACCTGTCCAGCATGCAGAAATTCGGAAGAAAGTGAGCTCCACATCCTTTTTTTCTGTCCAGCTTACCATGGGATTCGCAGGCACTGGATTCTCCCCTTATGTAGGAATCTGGGATTCAAGAAGTGTTTGCATGCTTTTAGAGTCTTAAAAACTGATTTGTCAGACCATATCGTGTTCGCTATGGCTAAGTACTTGGGCGCCCTCTGGTCCATCAGAAGAAAATGCCTCAAAACATAGACTTGAGCACGGATCTGCTTCTAGTACATATGGTCTTCTTTCTAGCAATGTTTTTATGAATTTTAAAAATCACTGTATAAATCATTTAAATGAACTGTTTTATAAAATTGTCTTTTATGGTAAACTTTTACCGAAATAAAGATTTTTGAACTTGAACTTGATACACTTGTTCGTACCAGGAACAGCTGTGCAGTCTATGTGCAAGTCTGAACACATTTTATGCATTTACAAACTCTAAAATGCATAACTGGAATTTCTCTGCGGTAATGCATGAGCTGCCTAAGAATAAAGTTTGGAAACAGATAGAGGCAATGACTTATCACTGGTTTCAGCTGTGCTGTGAAGCTGGTCTGGAAATGAGGTCATTTATAGGTAAATAAATTATCAGAATTTCAGTCACTAGACAAAGCGACTTAAGTGCAGATAAATATTTTGAGTATCTTGATGAACCATGCTTGTCTTCCAAGAGTGACTGCAAGTGCATTTCGCTTGTACAAAGCTGACGATTGTTTCCCATTAAATACTGCATTTGTTTTATGGCTGTGCCATGACCTGTTCAGCTACTTTGCCGTCGATATTTGATTTGATTTGATCTGATTTGATTTTGGGTTTTATAAAGCGCGCGAATGCCCATGGGCGTCTTGGCGCTAGATATTACACACCTGCTGTTAAATCCGTAGTTAGGATTCGATACATTAACAGTTACTGCAAAAAATGCAAAGTTTCTGTTCAGTGGAATCGGACTTATTTAAACAAAACAACTATTCTGCATTTCACAATGAAATGCCCATATTTTTTCTAGAAACAGTCTAAAATATTTTCACACACAATTATTGCGTCTAGACTCCAGAGAATACAATTCTCAGATTTTGGGTGCTTGGTACTGATATGGCTGTAACTTCATCACTTGTGGGGTAGCATTTGGTCATTTATGTGTGTAAGGGTATCTTCTATATTAATCCTACAACTTCCTGACCCTTATTATGTTAAAGAGGTCTAATTTGTTGATGCTGCAATAATGATAATAATAATAGCAATCATAACAATCTTTAATTGTTTCTGAATCTTGATTCTTTTTTTAAACCCATAAAGATACATACAATAAAATATACTGCAATAGGAAACAGTTATCTTAACGTAGCCAGAAATCCGGAGTACAGGGCGAACCTGAGAAGAGCGAGGCGAGTTGGGCCCCTGACACTGGGCGTTGAGGGCACTATACACCACCCACTGGTGCCTCAAACATGGACACAGTGGTGGGCTTAGTTATGGCAGTGATAACCACTAGGACTGGTCTGTGGACCACAAGGATGTGTGGGGTGGGGAGACGCTTATGACTGCCTGGACCACCATTGTGCAAACCACCCTCACCACTCACCCCAGTTGAGAACTTACCTGAGGACTGGATGCTATTTTCTTGGCACTCACAGTTCGGAACAGTGAAGAGAACAAGCAGAACAGACCACCCCAGCAGGACAGCACACTAACATGGACGCTACACTGTGACTAGATGAGCCGCCCCCACAACAGGAGAGAGCCAATGAGACAGCACGCACCCACCAGCCAAGCTATGCCTTCAACGGCCTTATGCTGGCAGCTATAGTGCAACTACAGCAAAGCGTGGAGCACAAAATGGACTGCAGATGTGAACCTCCAGAGGTGTACTTATGAATAGTGAATGAACACTCCTTAGAGATGGAGCAAACAGTGGCAGTATTCACAGCGGAGCTGAAGGAGCTGCGCTCAATAGTCCACACCCTCACAGACAAGACTGTGTACTTGGATGCCCGCACGGAGGAGGCAAAGGGCAGGGCTAGGAGATGTAACCTCTTGTTTGTGGGGTTCCCAGAGAGCACAGAGGCATCCACATTAGAATATTTCCTATCGGACTAGCTCAGGACCTCACTTCAACCAACAGATAACAGCTGTGGCGCATCACCCCCTCTGGGTGGGACTACCTTGAGCCATTATTGCGTGCATCCTAATTACCCGGGACAGAGACGCTATCCTCAAATGGGACCCGGATCCAGAGTGATGTAAGATTTAAGGACCGGCCTATCCGCATTTTCCCAGATTATACAAGGAGAGTGCAACTCGAATGAAAATCATTCCTCACCGTGAAGGAAAAACTGAGCTACTCAAATCTTATAGATGCTGCTGTTCCCAATGCAACTGTGAGTTATATATGATTGCTAAACACATTTCATTGGTGACACTGAGAAGGTGTCAGTCTGGCTCGAGGGCATTAGTCTAGATAGTAGCACCGGGAATCCCTGATACGCAACAGGAGAGGAGGAGCACTATAGGCAAACCATCACCACATGGGATTTGAGGACAGGCACAGTTGGGGGATGGTGATGAACTACTCGACCTCACATGTGAAGGTACAATCAGATGGCACACTGGCGATGCAAGAGGGTTGTCTGCTCTGGGGTCCCTGAATCGACACATAACAAGGGGATGGACACACATACGCCCTATTGTTGGGTTGCTGACGGCCACGTAGAGGCAGGTAATTGGAGGTATCTGAGTGGGGACAGCTTCTCTGGACCTGGCACCGGAAAGGAAGGATATTGGTGGAATCTGGTCCCTGCGTTAAGCAGGATTTCCGGCTGGACAGGGTTGTCCACTGACTGTCTACCAGTTGTGAGTTGGATAGTTGTCAAATGGTACTAGTTGGACCACCTTGTAGCTAACACACTGCTATTTTAATGCCCTTACGTTGTAGGGTAAGATAGGAAAGCACTTGTCATTTCTATTCTGAGGAGTTTACCCGGGGAGGGAGGAGGGGGTATTGGGACACAAGCAAACATTGGGTAGCTCAATTACAGGAATGGGGGAGATGTAGTACAGCACAATTGAACAAACTCATCCCCATCTCATGCATGTGTTGCGGTGAAGGTAGTTGGTTCAGGGAAATGTTACCCATAGACAATGGCTGATGGTGTATCAGATGCATTACATATTGTGACCTGGAACGGAGGCGCTGTCAGTGCCTACATTAAATGATAATGGGTTCAAACATACCTCCATAGATATTGCATCAGAGCAGCCATGCTAAAGCAGACGCACCTCAGAAGTGAGGAAACGTGAAAGGTGAGAAGGAAATTGAGGGGACAGATGTACTCCTCGATGTATTCCTCCTATGCAAGGGGAGCCTGATCTGGATAACCCCTGGGGTGTCATTCTAGCACCATTATGTCCAGGTGGACATCCAGGGCTGCTTTTTATTTATCTACGTCCTGTTGGAGAGCAGAGAGGTGTGCTACCTAAACTCTTACTCACCCAACTCAGACGACAAAGCATTTTGTTGGGATAAAATGGACACCTTATATAGCAGTATCACTAATCTGGGGCAGAGATGCTAACTGAGTCTTAGATGGGGACCTTTACAGATGCCCCCCAGAAAAATCAGTAAATTGGGGATGACAGCAGCCCTAACTGAAGTGATCACTTGCCTGGATTTTATTGATATATGGTACATGCTGCACCCCACACTAAAGCAGTTCTCCTGCTGCTCGGCCGCACACCACATACATAGCCAGCTGGACCACATACTGGTGACATAAACCCACAGTCCCACTGTATCTGCAGGACAGTATCTCAATAGATTCCTCTCAGATGAAACGCCATTTTCAGTGGCCTAAGTGGTCTGCACTGGGGACACCGGCTGCACCCTCATGGCAACTGCCCCACAAAGAGATGATGGACCCTGTCTTCTGCATAGACATCAGGACTGCACTAGACAAATACCTGGAATGCAACTGGGCTCCACAATGAGTAGAGTGATGGAGTCGGGGATACTAAAGGCAGTGGTGAGGGGAGAGTGCTTGTCAAAAACATATGGAATTAGGCCACAACTGACCACTTCACTGATGCTATGAATCAGGGCAGTGTTTTAGTGTGATTTTACAAGTGCTCGTGCTCTGGTTAGAGCACAACATTTTTGACCCCCATCTTGGGTGTCAGTCTAGTCTTCAGATCAGTAAGGCCATTTGAGCTGGAGGCTGGCTCAAGTACACCAATGGCGGATCGGAGGTGCCCCCAAGGTAAGCCCATCTTCTCCTGTCTGGGCACCATTCGTGCACAGCACCAGCTATGCTGCCAAGTTTACCCTAGGTATGAGGGAGTCTAATCACGCCAACAAGGAACTACGTTTCTACTATATAAAAAAGCAATTGCTCCACAATCGTAAGCAGTGGGGAAGGGTAATGATGGTCCTCCAGTGCCTACTACAGGTCAAGCAGATCCCAGGAACTCTCCGAGTGGCCACCGTGATAACTCCCCTTACCTATGCTGTGGTCTACTCAATGCTAAATGACTAGTAAAATATATGGAGGAGATCTACTTACTTCTGGGATCAGGGGATTGAGATGCATTGTTCATAACAGAAACCTGTATGGCCCTTGAATCAGTGGTAGAATTGGCGAAATCCTGCCCTCCTGTTTTCAAAGCCTTACATGAACAACTCAGTAACAGAAAGGGGGGAGAGTCAGAGTCATTTACGAATAAAGATGGAAACTCTGAAGATTTGAACTTTTGGGTTTAGCTCCAAAAACTGAGAAATGTAATGCCTTCCCGGGCATCCTGTGCTACAGGAGGAAGAGTAGGACTGCGCACACTGAAAGGTGCTGTGCTACAGACCACCAGGACCGCCAAATACACATCTTGGTCCCTTGATAGAAGTCATCTACAATATTGCACTTGCTCATGAAACTTTTTAATTTTGGGGAACTTCAATCGCTGAACTAATAAGGAAGCTGCAGATTCTCTGGAAGATCACGTGGAGCCTTGGGTCTGTATCAGCTATTGCATAGCCCAACCCATAGGGCTAGACACACTCTGAATCTTATATTCAACCCTGACGGTCTTATATCCACAAAGGTTATCCTACCTCTGCATTGGAATGACCATGCCCTCATGTGCTTTCACATATTTATGAAACAACCACGTCCTCTAAAAGCAGGCTCTGGGAGATTAAGAAAAGGGAGGGCCTGGTAGAAAATGGGTAAATCAAACATAAGTTCTGCCCTCCACTTCCTTAACACTTTTATTTCTAAGAAATAATTTAAGGAAAACTGTTGAGCTTATGAGCAAGGGATTGTTGAGACTTTGGACAGAGTAATCCCAATCATTCAATGGAAAGCGAGCCACAGACCATCTGGTCCTAGATACAACGAATCATGAAGAGAGCTAAATTTGCCTACAAGATGCATGAAAGGAGATGGTGCCGGGACTACTCCAAAGCAAACAAATAGTGTCTTTGTTAGAGTTAGCATCCTTGGCATTGTTTTCACTGACATTATGCCTCTACCTCCTTTATTTTTTAATGCTGTGCTGGATTTCGTTTTTGCTGTCTTAGATGCTTTGGGCACTTTGCCACTGCTGATCAGTGCCAGAGTGCAAGTCCTCCCTATGGAAACTCATATTATGAGTGGTTTTCCCTGATTTGCATGTTGGATTTACTGGTAGGTCCCTAGTAATGTGCACTATGTGTGCCAGGGTCTTTAAGTCAAATTCTACTAATGGGCCGCAAGCACTGATTTTGCCAACCACACGAGTAGCCCCGAAAAAGTATCTCAGGCCTGACACTGCAGTTTTAAACTGCCATGTCAACCTCGAAAGTGCACCCACTTGCCAGGCCCTAACCTTCCCTTTTCCTACATGTTACTCACCCCTAAGGTAGGCCCAAGGCACCCGTGTGGGCAGGGTCCAGTGTATGTGAAAGGTAGGACATGCCCTGATGTGTGTGGCATGTCCTGACTGTAAAAAAAAAAATGCCAATTTCGTTTTTCACTATTGCAATGCTACCTGTTCCCATAGGGTAGAATGGGGAGTTTGCGTATAACATCTTAAAAACATAACCACTCCTGGAAATGAGGTAGGAAAATAAAGTTGAGTAGGCCTGAACTCAGAATGTTAAAATGCATCTTTTAGTGCGGATGATTTTGACATTCTGTGTTTGAAAATACCACTTTTAGGAAGTAGATATTTTCTTGCTTAACCATACAGTGTGCCTCTGATAGATCGTGTATGGACTGTCTGGTTTTGGAGGGACAGAGGCTGGGGCTGTGCAGTGGCTCCTGACAGTTTGGATGAGTCAGGGCTTGGATAAATAGACCTGTACTGCATTTAGAGTAGGGGGAGGAGAATTCCTTTCATCTGAATGGGCCTAGTCTGCCTTCCACTATGCTGTCTCCACCCCCGGCCAAGAAGCTGTAAGGAGAGGACAGAACTGGTTTTGACTGAGCACAGGGCTTCTCTGCCACCAGAGAACAAAAGATTTTGCTGTATAAATAATGGGGCCAGACCCCAGAACTTTAGATCATCCCAGGAATTCAAGAGGACCCTTTGCCAAGGAGAAGAGCTGAAGAGACTGAGGAGAAGTACTGACCCTTTTCTGTGTGCTGTGTGGGGTTGGCCTCCAGTTGCTGTTTCAGCCAAGGAAATCATAAATACTTTGCTGTGTGCTGTGTCCCCTGCTTGTAGGAGATCTCCAAGGACCTGTGTGTGCTGGTCTCCTGTTCTGAAGTCTCAGGGACACAAAGACTTCACCACCGCTCCCCTGAACTCTGCTGCCATGAGTTCTGCATTACCAAGAGGTGCCTGTGCCAGTTTTGGACTCTGGAGGTGGTTGCTGCTGTTTGGAAGTTCAGAGAAAGAAGAAACTTGAAGAACTGCAAAAATCGATGCATCGCTCTTCTTGCGGCTGTTTTCCTATGCATCTCAACAGCGCGAAAAGAATTTCCAAGCATCCCCATGCTGCTGCAAAACCGCCGCAGCACCTGTCGCCACTGCAAGAATCGATGCATCGAGGGATCGCAGCTGCAGAGGCACTCGACGCTGCCGCTTCGATCACCGTCACATCACAGATTTCCATGCATCACACCTGTTCAGCAAATTTTCCCGACACATCGCCTGCAGTCCGGAAACATTATGAAGAATCGACACATCACTTCCCATACAGATCGGATTCGACGCAACCCTTCCTCTGCACGCAGTGGGACCGTCACATCGCCTCCCCACGGTCTCAGGAGTTGATGCATCTCATGGTTTCCGACTCTGCAGCTGTTTTACCTTGTGAATCTTGACACAACTACAGGTACTTTGTGTAAAAGTCACGCATCCATAGCTTTCTATAGTACAATCCTTGAATCCTTTTGAAAGTCATATTTTTAACTGTGTATGTTGAGTTTTTTTTGTTTTCGTCTTATTGAGTTTAGATAAAGATATTTTATTTTTCTAAACTGGTCTGCTGTCCTTTTGTGGTGTTTTCACAGTGTTACTGTGTGCGTTGGTACACATACTTTACACATTGCCCTTGTGCCACGCTACCAAGGGGATGAACAGGGGGTATTGAGAGTGTGTATCCCCCTTACCCTGACTAGAAGCAAGGGTCCCTATTTGGATAAATGTACCTACCTCTGCCAACTGGAAAACTCAATTTCCTACAGTCTTAAACTTGTGTTAGGTGATTATAAGAGAGGATTATGTAAAGCTAAGGGCAACTTCTATGCCAACAGCATCTTTGTAGCCAATAATGGGTTAAAAAGTCTTTAAAATTCCTCAGGAATTAACAAATCTGTGTTGCTTAAAACAAGAAGTTACAGTTTTTTAGGAACAATGTGACAATCTGGCTGATTTCTTTGATAAAAAGATCAGCAAGATTCTAGAGGATATTAGCACATTTGTTCAGACTGCACCCCCTGCTTTGAACATTGCTGAGAATCTAGAGGTACTGTCCAGGGCGACTGACAATCAGAGTTCCCTCAAATTATTAGCATCTCGAGCCACTATAATGTAAATGGTGTTTCCGTGGGTGCAGAAGTAGTCAGAGATTTGGTCCCCAAGTTTACAGAAAGAGTGTTACATTTAGGTAACGATGTATCTGCCCTACTTGAAACGTGAGCATTGACCCCTAGAAGCGGGAGGTGGTTACCTGGTGGATTTGAAGTTAATTTTCCCCACAAATGCCTCGATAGCTACAAAATGACCCCATTAGTTGGATTGATTTTCAAAAGAGGTTGATATAAGGAATAGATTGTTTGAATTGCCCAAAAGTCCTGAAGAGGCCTGAATTAAGAAAAAAGGCTGAAACGCGTCGACTGTATATGATAAGGCATCAACATAAGAAAATTGAGATAGAATATCTGTCATTATATGATTTGGGAGCCTGATATATTTTAGCGGGAGAAATGAATTTACTCTATGAAGCTCCTATATATGTTTTTTGTGGTGCACAGACAAAATATTGACTCAAAAATATCGAATGGACAAAATATCGAGTTAAAAATATCGATAATAATAAAATATCGATAACAAAAATATCGTTGGTCAAAATATCGATTAAAATAATGATAAAAAAATATCGAGTACAAAAATATCGACAAAATATATATAAATAGTCAAAGTAAAAAATTTCAATAATATGTAGAAAAAAGGTTAAAAAAATAAAAAAAATTATTAATAGTAATATAAATTGTAGTTAATGTTTAGGAGCGGGATGTTGGGTTAATAGGGGATAAGGGTGGGGAGTAATTTAATAATAATTGATTAATTAATATATGTTTGTAAATATTTTTAATTAATAATTAATTGGTAATTAATTAATATTAATTAGTTAATTAATTAATATAATGTTGTACATATTATTAATTAGTAATTAATTGGTAATTAATTACTATTAATTAGTTAATTAATTAATATAATTGTGTACATATTATTAATTAGTAATTAATTGGAAATGGCCTTAGACAGGGGTGCGTATTAGCCCCGCTGCTCTTTTCTTTGTTTATAGCGGACCTACCCCAGATCCTAAAAGAGGTTAGAGGGGCGAGTCCAAAGTTAGGGGGTAACCATATATCCTGTCTGCTTTATGCAGACGATCTGGTGATCATGGACCAGACGGAGATAGGTTTGCAGAGAAAACTAGATATGTTCCATAAATACTGCCTAAATAAAAAATTGGTAGTAAATATGGAAAAGACTAAAATCCTATGTTTCGGCAAAAGTAAGACCCGGTTCCCTTGGTATTTGGGTACGGAACTTCTTGAGAGAGTATCGGAATATAGATATTTGGGTGTATGGTTCACGAGTAACCTGAATTGGACCACCCATCTGGAGGCTTTAAAAATTAGGGCAGCAGCTTCTATAAAGGGCTTAAAAAGGTTTAATAGCTTTTACGGAGATTTGTCAGACGGGCCGGTTATTAAGGCCTATCTGGCAATGGTCCCCGCGCAATTCCTATATGGATCAGAGGTTCTCCTCCTCAGTGGGAAAAAAGGTTGGGATAAAGAGGAGGGTATGATCCTGAAAAGCTTATTCTCGTTACCTAAATCAGCTATGGTACAGGCAGCAAGATTGGAGATGGGAGTCACTTCCTGGGCAATTACAACCAGGATGGCACTAATACGGTTTTGGCAGCGTCTGGAGATAGGGGAGGCGCCCAGAAAAATATCACAGTGGTGTAGAGAGGAAATTACCTCCAGTGAGTTATCATGGGCTAAAGAAGTCAGACTCTCATTAAAGGAAGCTTATGGGAAGTTAGGAATAGAACTAGATGCCCAGTTAGGACACACCAATATAGGCAAAAAAGAACTACGGTCGTTGGGAGCGGATGTGTCCCGTACTTGTGATCACGAGTACCTTCGCCAAAAAATATCAGTGTCCCATATGATCCAAGTATGGAATTCAGAAGATCATCCTTACCCGTACTTGGATAGGTTGCCGAATCAGAAATTAAGAAGAGAGGTTTTAAAACTGAGAATGGGTGTAAACCCCTGTTATGTAAATACCAGGGTTAAAAACCTCATGATTAATAGTAATGGTAATTGCACATGTACATTAGGCTCCACCTGTGACATTACTCATGTTTTATTAGACTGCAGGAGGACCCTTGATATACGTAAGGAGATTTTAGGCCCGTTATTCAAAAATTACAGGATTACGAATAGGAAGCAGGCTGCAGAGCTCCTGGTGGGGATGGGAAACCTGGATATAGCCTGCGCCTTGGGGAAATACATGATTCGAGTTAGGGAGCTCCTCCAGAATACAGAGTTATAGGCATATGTTATCGAGACTGTACTCTAATGTATGTATTATGTTTGGAAGGTCTAGTCAGATATGTTTTCTCATGTGTTTTTAACATCTCAGGAGGATACTGTTAGAAATAATGTTGCCAGGGTTATCCTCCGGGAAATGACTGAATTGCAATTTTATCAATTTTAACTCGTGTTTTTATAAAGTTTATAAATGTATAGTGTATACTTTTATGGTTGTAATAACTCAAATAAAGTTTTAATGACTGAAAAAAAAAAATGGTAATTAAATAATATTAATTAGTTAATTACATTAATTAGAGTAATTTATTTATATATATATATAATTTTTAGTTATTGTTAATTAATTAATTTGGAAAAAATAATATTAATTATTTAATTAAATTAATTACAGCTAATGTGCTAATATATTTACTTTATTGTTATTGTTAATTAATAATTAATTGGTAATTAAATAATATTAATTAATTTTGGGTAAAGGAGTATTTTTAGGGTTCAGGGTCAGTTTTCAGTTTGTGGGTAAAGGGGTATTTTTAGGGTTCAGGGTCAGTTTTCAGTTTTTGGGTAAAGGGGTATTTTTAGGGTTCAGGGTCAGTTTTCAGTTTTTGGGTAAAGTGTTTTTTTAGGGTTCAGGGTCAGTTTTCAGTTTTTGGGTAAAGGGGTATTTTTAGGGTTCAGGGTCAGTTTTCAGTTTTTGGGTAAAGGGGTATTTTTAGGGTTCAGGGTCAGTTTTCAGTTTTTGGGAAAAGGGGTATTTTTAGGGTTCATTCAGGGTCAGTTTTCAGTTTTTGGGTAAAGGGGTATTTTTAGGGTTCAGGGTCAGTTTTCAGTTTTTGGGTAAAGGTGTATTTTTAGGGTTCAGGGTCACTTTTCAGTTTTTGGGTAAAGGGGTATTTTTAGGGTTCAGGGTCAGTTTTGGGTTTTTGGGTAAAGGGGTATTTTTAGGGTTCCGGGTCAGTTTTCCCTACTGTTGCACCCACTGGAGTGGGAATAGTAATTTTAACCCCTACGCTATCCAACGCTTTCCCTACGCTTGCACTCTTTGGAGTGACAATAGTATTTTTTACACTTCAGGTATCGTACGGTAATATAATATTATCTTATTTAATTATAGTATGTTACTATATATATATGTTTTAACAAATAAGATTGTAAAAATGTTTTTTTATTATTTTCATTTATTATTTAATTATTATAAGTTAATGTAAGTATTTTTAAGTATATTTAACTAATTACATTTTAACATTAATTTAATTTAACACTGTTTTTAATAAAGTCGATATTTTTTACATCTATATTATTGTAAACGATATTTTGTACTCGATATTTTTGTACTTACCTGTTTGTAGATACAAACTCGATATTTTGACTGTCGATATTTTGTCCACGATATTTTTGCAAGTTGATATTTTGTCCCTCGATATTATTTCAGTGATCCGTTTTTTGTTGATGACAATATAAAGGGAATGCTGTGACATAATTATGAGTCAACGTCCTTCTATTTGATATAATGTTGGGCTGTTTAGACCAGCAAATTGGTTATTTTTGAATTGTCATTTGTGTGTATTGTATAAATTGTGTATATTTTGTTTGTATATATGTGTGGTAAAAATATGAGGTACTAAAAAGAAAAAGAAAAAATAAGCTAAAGGAAATAATAAACAGCTTTAATATTTCTTCTATGAGTGACTTATGTAGCTTTAATATATATAGAATAACAAGAGTCTTTGATCCAATTGAGATTTATTTCTTTATGACCATGATTCTAGGCTAAGAAAGGAAAATTAGTGGTGTCCTTTCGATAACTAAGTTTTATAAAAAAAGTTTACCATAGGCATTGTTTTTGTTTAAGCTGCTTTATTCCCAGATGCCTTTGGGTTATTCGGGTTCCCCTGTCTTTAAATAGTACTATAATGCAAATGGGCATAGACTCCAATGATAGTTATAATTATAGTCTCAATACCTTTGAAGCTATTTTTAAGGAAACCTTCCTAGATATTGAAAGGTCTACCACCTCTGGATCTCCTTTGGACACCCTATCTCCATAGATATGCAAAGTGGTGGAGGAGGAGCTTGCTCTCCCCACACTACAGGTATGTAACCAGTTATTGAAGATGGTAGGATACCGCAAACCTGAAAGAAAGCAATTGTCACCCCGCCTCAAAAAGAAATCAGCAGCTGATCCTGCGGTTTTGCGTAAATATAGGCCCATTTCTTTGCTCACTTTCCCTGTGAAGATTTTGGAATGATATGTGAGCAGAAGTTCATCTCTATATCTGGAATCCCAGTTCCTCATTGAGGATGAGCAATTTGGCTTCCAACCTGGACATAGTACAGTGTCAGCCCTACTTGTAGCTTTAGATGAACTACAGATGTGGGTAGACAGTTGGCAGCTAATAGTCCTGATCATCCATGACTTGTTGGCTGCCTTTGACACAGTAAATCAGAAAATCCTGCTTTCCAGGCTATTCTCAATCACTGTGGCAGTAACAGCACTAAAGTGACTACAGTCTTACGAAGGGATGCTGAAAAGTGCCTGCTGCATGAATACAAACTCATTAAAACTCAACGGGGACAAAACAGAATTCTTGTGCTATTCAGAAAGTAAGATTCCTATGACCCTTCCCTCCAATTTTTGACCTATCCCACTCGATGATAGGCTACTGTAATCTGACATGGTTCGTAACTTGAGGGTCATCTTCGACAACAAGTTTTCTCTGGAGAACCATGTAGGAAGGTGGATATCTGACTATGGTTACCCCCAAACATTTTGCCTGGTGTTTAGCAGGTTTTTGACTTAGTTGGCCTGGGATCCTGCTATTCAGGGCCCCAGGCTAATTGCTCTCTCCTTAAAATGGACTCCATGTACATTAGGTACATACACAATTAGAACTGGTTCACCTTATAGGCCCCTGTACCAGTGTACCCCAGGTACCCAGGGCATAGGTGCATCCAAGGCCTACCAGGGGCTGCAGCATGTATTGTGCCACCCCTGGCCTGACCTCCATATTTAACACAACTGGCTGATCACTCAGCTGGGGTAAGTTGGTGTAATCTCCTCTTACTTAGATATAGTATCCCTATATCTAACCCTAACTGGACACATTTTAACCTATAAGCCACTGCTATGCAAGGCCTCAGCAATCCTGGAGGCAGAGTGCTTGGTTTCATGTGAGATGGTGCTCTAGCATGAGCTGAGCCTGTCTGCAGCTGTCGGGAACAACTCCCTTAGGTGTTCCGGGATATTGCCATACCATATACTCTTAAGTGCATTATAATCCTCGCGCTAAATTTAGTTTGGCTTTATCAAATCATGTTGAGTAAGGTGTCATACGATTTGGAATACTATCTCCTCGACAATCCTGTCGACGGGGATAGCATTCCACCCTTCTAGAGGGACACGACATGTACATAACCTGAACCCCGGTTAAAGTTAACCCGAGCCTCAGCATCACAAAATGGATTCTGCCACCACAGACACAAGTCTTGTAGTATAGTTCCTATTTTGCCTAAAGGCCCTGCGCATTGGAATAACATAAACAGCAGTGTAGACGTAGGACTGCGGTCTTCTAGGTCTCTACTGACTATGTTAGACTTAATTTAGGTTTGGGCCAGCTAGCTCAGAGGTCACTGGAAACTTTCTTGACTGAATAGGAAGTGATCAGCTTCCCTGGCTCAGACAAGAAGGGATTCAGCTTCCGACAACCGCATAAACATGACAACTTTGCTCCTCAGAATAAGAGTCAATCTCTAGAGTCATGTGAAACAATAGACAGCTATTTCACTCAGTCAGTTGTGCATATTTACTTTCACCAGAGTGCAGAGAATAGAGAGACAGGCGTTTTGAATAAAAGATATTATTTATTGATTAGTCTTCCTTCTCATGCAAGAGAAATGAATTGCCACAATTGCAAGATTTGTTATTATGAAAAGTGCGTACAGTAAAAGGAGTATTACGAAATAATACTGTAAAAGCATTGATATGGTTTCTTAGCCATAAGATAGTTAAAATGAATAAAATATATACATTCATATATACATTAGCTAACGACCTCAACTGGTGCTTCTAACTACGCCTACCCCGGTGTACCTGACCTAAGCCTAATACATGGGAGGTAGTAAGTAAGTAGCAGTTTAAGTTAAGTTGGTTTTGCCAAGAGTTTGTTTCAAGAATTCTCTCTAAGGGTTTAGTCAGCACCGTACCTCTGGAATAGAATGCAGGAGGTCTGGTATCTCCTCCCAGGACCCGATATCCCAGTCACCCGCAAGGGTAGGCTGGAAACGCCGGAGCTGGATTTTCTCGGCAGGAGAAAAGACAGCGTCTTTCTCAGCGCGTCAAGGAGGAGGGGCAGCGTCCGTTGGCTTCTCGCATCTGCTGGGCTCTTTGCAAGGTGACAGCTGTTCTGCTCCAGTATTCACCACCACTGTGTGCTTGCTTAAGGCAACGTTGGTATATTTATACCTGAAAGGTGCCGAGTTTGACGTAAGTTTTTGGACATAAGACGTCAATAAAGATGTCACTAAGAACTGGTCGTTCTTACAGTGCTCGCAGGAGTTCTATTACTAATCAAAACAAAGCAAGCAGGGCTTTCCCAGGTTGCTGGGGGTTTGGTATGTCGAAAGAACTTGGTGTGATATCTTGGAATCTAATGAAGTGGCTTCGGCTGTGTCATGGACTGTCATGGACTGCAGAGGCCAGTTACTGAAATATGGCTCTGATTGTTATGCCATTATAGGGATATGTATTGATTATAGCCGTATAGGGGCATGAGGTCACAATATTGATCGGGATCCTAGATAAAACACATCACCCACACCACGAATTTATGTCCATCAAATTACTAAAAACTAAAGCAATAAGAAGCACGTGTATTCCTACCCACCCCAAAATACATTTTGCATTTGAAATGGTGTACATGAAATAGATGAAAATGAATAGGTACTGTACGTTATCAAGCATAGTAATCATTCAAAAAATATTGCATATGCATTCAGTTGAACGATTTTGCGAAGAATTACACATGAAAAGTTTCTAAATACAGAAAAGAAGGGCAAGACAATTTCATCACATAGTAAATACAATTGCTGTAAAATGTGCTAGAGGCTGAGGTAATATTTTCTCTCTAGATCTACTAAAAAATAGAAGCTCTGTTCTTTATGAATAGTTCTACTTTAAGCAAAGTACGTGTGCCAGAAAAAAGGTAAATATTTTGGAAATTTTGGAAAAAATAATTTCATGGTGAGAGGGGGGGGGGGCGAAATAGTTCAAAATGCTTTTCAGTAGCTTTTGTTTATCAAAGCGGAAGGCCAAATTCAGAGTTCATGGGAACGCTGTGTGCCGGAATGTTTTTCCAAAAAGTTATTGTTTCTGTTCAGGGGAGAACATCATTTCAGACATGCTCGCAAAGAATTGGTCTACATATTCAGGTGACAGTTCGACAAAGTTCGATAATGCTGTAACTTGGCAGTTGTGAGAAAGATTTCAGGATCAGCAATGCTCACAGAAGGTCTTACCTGGGTGATGTTGCTTTCATTTCTTGCTTCACTGCCAACACCTAGTCGTAGCGCAAGAGTCTCAATGAATGCCGTCATCAGAATTGGTAACCGCTGGGGACAACACGATGCGTGAGCCGTTACTGGACTTAGCAAAGTATCGACATCCATTGGTATTGCTGATGGTAGTGCAAGACAGGTGTCTAACACGCATTCCTCTCCGCATAGCATACATCGAAGCACAGGTAAGATGTAGGTCTGACATATAGGTCTGAATGAAAGAAACCAGGTCATATTCAGATCTCGTAGCCAGGCTATCCCAAGGACTTTAGTTATGCGGTCCCGGTAGCATATTGCTAGGATCATTTCTTTCATCCTTGCCGGAGTCATGTCTGTGTTTTGGTTTGCCATATCGGAGCAGGAGGGTCAAAAATAAAATGCCGCCGTCCTTGCAACTTGGAGATCATACGTCTCTTTTGATGACGAGATGGGCACTGTTGTCTGCAAAAGCACAGACTTCATTCTGCTTAAAGTATCAATTCGTATAGAAGAGATATTCAAACTAGGCCAAATCGGAGCCACTGAGTCTCCAGGGCCATTCGGATACAATGGATGCATACAGCAAGTGACCATGGAACTCACGCTTAAGAGATATGCTTTCCCTGGCACCAAGTCACAACTGCTGTGATCCGTTATTAGAACGTAACTCCAGTTAGAAAGTTGCCTAAAGAATGGCTCTATGTGTGCTGCAGGTGTGCCATGCTGGTGGCATGAAAGGTTGTTTGAAGTACCCTCACAGGCCCCATGTAAGTTAATACCTTGGCACAAAAGTATACCGCTTAGTGAATGTTTACACTCATTACCACTAAGAAATACATTTTTGTTGTTGTCACTATAACATGTGTGTGTATAAGGTAATTTCCATGATGACTTAATGTATCCTTTACCCAACTTTTCATACTGGCCTGCCGGTATATACTCAAGGCAATTTTTAAACTGGAAAGTTGTTATCGGAATTGTGATAATCCCGTGTATTATCCATTCAATGACAGACCCTTCTGACATTGTCAAAGGTAATCTCTCAAGTTTTTCAATGCTCAGGATTGTATAGTCTGCTCCTTTCTGTGCCAAACTGATTTGTTTATCAGTAATGTTAAAGATAGAAAACAATGACGTTGTGTTGATTAAACGCCATGGCACATAGCCTGAACGAAGATTTTGCAACGTCCAGCCTAGCTGTACTATAGAACGTAATTGGGACAGGCCATGTTGTAACATTAGCAAGTCCAGGTCTATAATATCAATTGCAGATGATACAATACTGTCCAGTGAATATATTCTGGAGGACAGAGTCATTAACCCATTGTCCATAACAGAAAGTGATTTTTCCAAATTAATGCGATCAATTTCTCGTATTTTCTTGGCTGTTTCAATTTGAGTTTCTTTCCATGCCTCGTTGCATGCAGCATATATGCTGGGCGCTATGAAACGTTTTTGACGCTGTTTGCGTGGTCCCATAATGAAATCGCGCAAGTCAGCACCATTTTTAAGTAAAGACAAGTGTTGCTTAATTTGTGCCAGTGTGGATGTTTGTAGCCATTCAAGGCATAGTTTCCCTACACTGTACGTTGTTACTATCCCTGGATGTTGTCTCTGGGACTATCTAGGGTCTGGTCTGGACATTTTTAACCCCTGTAATTTGTTCAGGAATCTATCTTGTCAGTTATTTGTGTCTGTAGGCCAGATTAACCACTTTTTCCAATCAGGATGTGTTCTGTTTTCATTTAAAATTTGGGATACGTCTATTTCAATATCTGTGGTTGCATTATCAGGTATTGGCTTTGGAATAGACGGTTTGTTAAGGTCTTTAATCTTGGCTAGTCCAAGACAGGTTGTTTGTTGAATTGTGTCATTCAAGAACATTATTTGTTCTGGGATCATGCAGGCTCGAAATAATGCTTCTAGGCCTTGTACCTGCCAATCTTTTGTACCCCAGATGATAGTGGTCTGCGTAATGTGTGAAACAGTACATCTGTTCATAATTAGATGAACCTTGCAAATAATCATGTTCTGTAAATTTTGCTGACAACACTAAATCCGACATCATATCATTTATACTTTTAAAATCCCAATCATCAGAGAATGTACTTGGTTTTACAAAGTCACTTAATGAAACCTTAAACTGGTGAGGATATTTCAAGATCTCGACCGGTCCATATATTTCATAGTCTGTTTTGTCCCAAACTACCCCGCCGGGTATTGGAATGGCTGTGACATTCACTGAAGATAGTTCTCTTTTCTCGATGTGAGATCATTTGTGAGGCTTCAGAACTAAGTTGATGTTCTGACTTGCTGTGTCCATTGAACTGTATTTTCCCTCAATGAATTTTCCCAAACAAAGTATCATGATGAGCCAAAGCAGGAGGAAAAATACACCTAGCCCTATCCAAAATTCTAACCATGGAGAAATAAGATAGGTTTCTTTGAGTTGATGAAAGAGTTCTGTTGCTTTTTCTTTAAAAGTCTTTGTTTCTGGTGTCACTTCAGGGTCGCTTTGATCTTCAGAGAAGTTGTCGAAATTGATGAAGTAGGCAGATGCAGTTCTGTCGATTGTTGGAATTGTTTTTCCCATTTGGGTTTCATTAGCACATTCTGATGCCACATCATTGTAGACTGGTATTTCATGACGAACTGTTTCAATTTGTGTTTCAAGAGGCACAAGTTCCATGGCATTTCTGCATAGTCCTTTTTTATTCACTGCAGGTTTATCAACTGTGATTAGTCTTTCAGTTTGAACCGCTTGGATACTTGCAAATTTGGGTATTCTGTTACTTCTTGGGAGTCCACTGGGCCTACTATTTATTATAGGCCACATGATTTTGGTTTTACCAGATCGATGGATACAACTCTGTTCTCCATTTTGCCCAGAGCACCTACTATAAAGCATGAATCTAAGCCGGAAGCGCAGCGGACGAGCGCAGCGGGAGCGACGATGGCGCGCCGAAGGCGCGCTTAAGGCAAGCTCGTCTGCGCTCGTCCGCGACGAGGACGTGACTAGCGCAGACAACTCTGCTCAAATTCTCACGCAGCCCCTGCTCTATACCCGTGAAACCCTGCTCAACCTGCGAGAATTTGCACACGAAGGTCAGCCCATCCTTGCTGACACCGCCTTTCCACTGCATGACTTCGTAAATAAGGGTCTGCTCCTGGGAGGCCTTCTGAATGTCAGATCACTGCCAAAACATGCTAACGAAATTCATTTACTTATCGAATCTCATCACTTGGATGTCCTCTTCTTAACCGAAACGTGGACCCACGCAGATTGTGATATTGAATTAGCATGGGCATGTCCTCAGGACTTTAAAATTTTGCACCTTCCCAGACACAAAGGCCGTGGTGGTGGAGTAGGTATTATCTACAGAGCCTCCTGGCACATTAACACCATAGACATGGACTCAGTCGCCGGGACCGAGATCCTCGGCCTCTCCATAAACTGCCATTCGGGAGGAATTTTTACGGCAATTATCTGCTACCGTCCTCCAGGGACTTTCACCTCCCAACAACAGCAAGCGCTACTCACCACCTTTTCGAACATGGCAACCTCCCACAATAAACTAATCATCCTAGGGGACTTCAACCTCTGGCCAAACGGTAGTCTAGACACTGGTCTAGAAAACCTCTTGCTCTCTTGCGAAAGCGTGGGACTCTACCAACTGGTTAAGCAACCTACCCACTCAGCAGGTCATCGACTTGACCTAATCTTTTCCAGTTCTCAACTAGTACATCTGAACGACATTCTGCCCATGAGCTGGACAGATCATGCTCTTCTTAAATTCTACATTACCAGCACAAAAACTAGAACGCCGAATCATAGCGCCCTACTAGAATTTATGTACAGAGACTGGAAAGCTCTGGAAAAATTGAGTTCTACCACCGCCGTATTTAACGTGGAAGACAGCTTCTCCCCTACCAACTCGATTGAAGACAACTACAAAACCTTCTGCACGAGGATATTATCCACTACGGACTCCCTAGCTCCATTAAAAAGATGCAAACCTAAAGGCAGAGCATCAGCCCCATGGTTTAACGACTCCCTGAAAATCCTCAAATTAGCCTGTAAACAGGCTGAGAGGAAGTGGAGACAAGGCTATTGCGACACAAACAAAATTATCTGGAAAAATAAGCTCCTGGAATATAAATCTGCCATCGCTGAGAGAAAATCCACCTACTATTGCTCCACCATAGTCAATGCCGCAAATAGCTCCAAAAGCATCTTCCAGATCCTTGACAACCTTATCCACCCCGACTGTGCCAAGAAACCATCCCTCCTACACAGACACTCCGATAATCTCGCACTGTTTTTTAAGGACAAAATTGAGACCATCATCCACAATCTTAATACCTCCCCTTCGCAAGATAATCTCAATGGCCCCGAGGCCGCCACTACCAACCTCGATCCGTTGAGCCCAGGACACCTACCCAGGGAATGTCTGCAGGTTCTCCCCCTTATCTCGGAAGCAGACTTCGAGAGAATGGCACACGGAATCACTTCTGGGTCCCCCCTCGACCCGCTGTCTCCAAAAACATGGAAAGCGTGTGGAACTGAACTCTTCCGCACCCTCCGTAGGATCTGCAACCAATCCCTGTGTTGTGGATTTGTCCCTACCCCCTGGAAGCAAGCACTCATCCCCCCGCTGCTGAAGAAGCCCTCATTGAACCCTGAGTGTTTATCTAACTTTCGGCCTATATCGCTCCTACCCTTTCCGGCGAAAGTTGTGGAACGCTGGGTTAGCTCCTGTCTATCGACACATCTAGAGCAGAATCGCATTCTGGACGACTTCCAATTTGGATTTCGCCCAGCCCATGGCACCGAAACGGCTGTGCTTACAGCCATGGAAGAACTTCGTATGCGTGCAGACAGGGGCCACGCAGTGGCCTTGATCTTATTGGACCTGTCTGCCGCATTCGATACGGTCAACCATGTGATTCTGCTAAAGAGACTCAGAGAGGCAGGGGTCGACGGCACTGCCTTGCTTTGGTTCCACTCATACCTGCGAGATAGGAAACAGGCTGTGTCCCTCCCCCCTTTTCAATCCGCCTTTTCCCCAGTACCTCACGGGGTCCCCCAGGGCTCGTCCTTCAGCCCGATCCTTTTTAACGTTTATCTGAAACCATTAGTCACTCTGATTAAATCCCACAGACTGAAAACTATAAACTACGCGGATGACACCCAGCTTATCCTCTCCTGGGAGGGGGAAGACTCAATTCCCATGGAATCGTTCCACGACTGCTTGAGAGACACAGCCAGCTGGCTGCACAAAAATTCCCTGCAATTCAATTCCTCTAAGACCGAGGTATTGTTTTGCGCTGGGAGCCGGATACCTCGCCTATTTCCCATGGAATTCTGGCCCCAGAAAAACCACAGCCGGTCACTAGTGTCCGCAATCTGGGTGTCATGTTAAACAACAAACTCAGCATGGAAACGCATGTAACCAAAACAGTCTCCACCTGCTCGGCCCTAGTGCGTTCTTTACGTAAAATCATGCCACTACTTCCCGCACGGGCACGAGCACTAATAGTCAGGTGCACTATCCTTAGTCGCCTTGACTATTGCAATGCACTTCTGCTCGAGTCCCCAGCTGTTCTACTGGACAGACTCCAAAGAGTCCAGTCGGCCGCAGCCAAACTAGCCCTCGGATGGACCAGGAGATCCTCGGCCACAGCAGCCTTAGCCGAGCTACACTGGCTCCCTCTGAAGCAGCGAATAGCTTTTAAAGCACTCTGCCTTGTCTTCAAGGCACTACACGGAACTGGCTCCAGATCCCTACAAAAAATGTTTTCCTGGTACACACCCACCAGAACTCTCCGATCCGCCTCAGCCTGCCTTGTCATGGTACCCAGATTCAACAAGGTAAGGACGGGGGGAACATCCTTCAGAGTGGCTGCCGCTAAACTCTGGAACAGTTTGCCGGTCGACATCCGCCAAATATCACAACTCCTTCCATTCAGAAAGCGGATTAAAACTTGGCTTTTCCCCTAAACCCCTCACCTATAACCTGTCCGCAGTCTCCCGATACTTACCATCTTAGGGGTAATCTCTCAGCGCCAGGATACCTGCTAGGTGACAGATGCGCTATACAAATGTTTTAAATAAATAAATAAATAAATTTTACCAGCAAGGGGCGGTAGTACTACTGATCTTGTTCCGTTGATTGCTAAGACAGGTACTGCTTTTCTGTAAGAAGGTCCAAATTCCTTCTTCACCGCTATTTTCTCTCTGACCAGACCCCCAATCTTTGGAATCCAGACAGGTCTTTCTGGGACAGGTGGTGTGTGTTCAGTGGTGGTTGGCTGTTGCTTTAACTTTATGTTGCTCAGGGCTTTTCTTGTTTCATTTAAGTCCTGTAAAAGAGCCAAATGATCTTTGATGTCAAAGTCTTTATTCTTATCTTCTACCACTGAAGCAAGACTATATAAGTCCTGAACATGCATTCTAGTTCCGAACAATAGTTCGTACGGGCTGAAACCTTTTAGAGAATTTCTTGGCAAGTTGTTAAGACTCCGTTGGACACTTATTAAATGCTTGACCCACCCATCACCCGAACCTAATACCTTTGCCGTTATAGATTGCTTTATGCCTCGGTTTTTTCTTTCCACTACCCCGTTTCCCTCAGGATGGAAGGGACAAGAGAATCGCAATCCAATTCCCATGCTGGTCATGGCCTCCTTATAAGCTCGAGAGCTAAAAGCAGGACCCTGATCAGAATGAAGCATGGCAATTGCGTATGTGCCGATAAAGACTTGCACATCTTTTATAACAGTTCTGGCGTCAGCCGAGCGCTGGGGCCACATTTTTTTAAGTGAATGTAGTCTTAAACAATGAATAGGACGCTGGATTGCATGTGTAGATAGCTCTATGCTACCTTCAGAAATGTCCATGGCATTACTCCGCTTGACTGCGGTCTCTGTCGCAGTCTGGACAGTTCTTAACAAATTTATAATGGTGCAGGCTCATCCCCGGCCACCAGTATGCTGATTGTAATTCAGTCAGAGATTCCTTCATCCGTTTGTGCCTTGGACCTTCACCCATGTGTGCGTCTGCTATTAATAGGATTCTCCGATTCGTGTTTGGAATTACCCTATCCCCCACTCCAGGGATTCGAGCAAAAGGAATGGAGTTTGCATCAATTACGTACGTATAATTGATTGGATAGTTCACCAGTAGTGCTGCACAGTTGCCTTTCGAAGATGTTTTTACTGCCAGCATGGTTTCCCCGTCTATCTATTTTTCTGAACGCTTTTTTGTGGCTACGGATGCCGGTTTAGTTGCTTCCGTTGTGGCTGAACTAGCCAATGAATTCCCTGCAACGTGAATGCCATCACGTTGATGGCTCAGAGTGTGTATCACGTGAGTCTTCTGTAGTTCTTTCTGAAAAAGAACTACCTGTTTCCAGAGCATTTTATGCTTGATTGTGTCACCTGTGTCATCTTTGTAATCATTTTGAACCCAGTTCTGCAAATTATTATTCTAAGAATTGACGCAAAAATGCGAATCGCACACGATTAGTGTCGGGAATTCACGTTCGGCATTTTCAAGCGCCATCTTTAAAGATCAGATTTCAGCTCGCTGAGCCGAACATTTTCTCAGTGATTCAGTTTTTGTTATTTTCGGTCTGAATTTACCACAGAGCCAGCGACCTTTAACAATCGCGCAGGCTGCATCGTAGGATTTATCTTCTACATTGTAATGCTGTACAAATCTGTCTGTATAGATTATATAGGAGTACTGTTCTAGAGGGAGAATTTCGATTGGCAGAGGATATTCTTTTTCATATTTTAAATCATTCAGTTTTTTCATGTGTGGGGCGAAATAGTATTTCACGTCTTCTGCAGCAAGAGAGTTTTCCCACTGTATCCATTTCGGATCTAGTGACACTGTAGGCAGGTTTACTGGGCTGAATAGTGCCTCGAATGCTGATTCTGCTGTAAGAACAGTGATCCTTTTGCCTTGTGCTAGTGTTCGTTCTTTCGCTATAGCAGTTTGCACTGCCTTTACAGTATTTTCTGAGAGACTGAATGTTTTTTCTGCTTGTGTGTACAAATGTGATTTGTAAGCTACTGGTACCGTTTCTCCCTCATTAGAGGTCAGGTGCGTGAATCCGCATCTTCCTGGGATGAACCGGATTACAAGGTTGCGTGTATTGTCACGTGTTTCTAATTTTGTTTTAGCTAACATGTCTGTTTGCAGTGATCTCAAAATTTCTGTGTGTTTTTGAGTCCAGTTGATTGGTTTAAAATCAGGTTTTATTAATTCATAGAGAGGTTTAATTCTCTCTGCATAGTTTAAAATGTAAGTTCTTCCGAAATTCAGGAATCCTAGAATCGATTGTAAGTTCTTCAGCGTTTTCAGTGCTTGGAGTACAGCGCACTTCTAGAAGTTGTCCGCTAGGCATTTTCCTTCACTTGATAATTCGTATCCTAAGAATAAGACTGTTAGACGGGCAATTCTTGACTTTTTAAAGTTGAATTTGTAACCCTCTGCTGCGAACCCAAGTATTATGGTGTTCACTCTTTTCAAGTGAGTATCCAAGTTGTCGTCTGTGAGATTGATGTCATCGACATAAGATATTGCCTCATCATCATATATTTGTAGTAATTCTGTTACTCTGGCTGAGAATAGTCCTGGGCTGTTCTTGAATCCCTGTGAGAGCCTACAGAAATTTTTCTGTGACCCCATTATTGAGAAAGCGGTCAAGTACCTGCTTTCTGGTGCAATATTTTGGCAAAAGAACCCACTAGATATGTCTAATGTTGTTTTGTATTTTTTGCGAACTATGTTAATCATTAGTGCAGCACTATGCGAATTTTGTACCGCAAATGTTTTGCAACATGAGTTAAGGTGTCTGTAGTCCAAGACTAGACGATATGAATCATCTGGTTTGGAGACAGGAAACAAAGGATTGTTCATTTGAGAGGTGCATGTTTCAATCACCCCTTGGTATTCAAGTTGATCTAAAATCTCCCTGACCTGTTTTTTAGCTTCTTGCTTAATTGGGTACTGCCTTTGTGCAGTCGGTTGACTTTTTAACTGGATTTTGTGAGGAGGAGAGTCCTCATCCCATCCTACATGATTTTTATATAGTGCAGGTGCTTGAGCTACTGCCCATTTCCTTGCATATATATATTTAGTGTGAATTGGAATGTTATTTGAGAAGGCAGGCATAATCATTTCTTCGCCATGAGGGCACTCCCTGACAAACTCTGGGGGCCAATCTTTCTCGGCTAACAGGATGTCATAGCCTTTTGAGAGGTTATCCCAAAATAGACCCCTTATTTTTCTAGTCTTATCTCCCTCTATACGTAGTGTTATTTCGTATATCTTATGAGGTTCGCTAACTCTGGTATCTGCAGTTTCTACCTGAATGTATTGATTCGTGTTCACTGTCTCCAGATGACTCATCAGGATCTTGGGAGCTATGCTGATTTCTGCTGCACTGTCTAGCATTGTCTGTGCCCACTCTCTGTTTTTCAGCTGTGTCCTCAGTATTCTCGGCATGTTTGATTACTCTAATACTGGCTACCTTCTTTCTTGGAAATTGTAATTTTTTACTTTGAGCAGTTTCCTTGTCTTTGGACTTGGTGTGCTCTTCCCTTGGATCTGACCGTCCTCTTCTTTCCGATTTCTGTGAAAAAGATCGAGAGGGACGTGTATCAATACTTTGATATCTATCAAGCTTTTTCAAGTTTTAGCACATCCGGTATTACCGCCATGGACGGAGCACCATGTGTTTTTGTGTAAATGGAAGCAAAGACTGTACCCCAAGTGTCACAGTCCTCCATATGTGGTGCGACCTCCATTGGAAGGCAGATAGTCAGAATTCTGTGTTTCTCAATAGGGGTAGTATTCGGAAATACTGCCTCTATTTGAGTAATTTTCTGTGCTAACCAGAAAGGAATTTGTTCCCGTTTTGCGGGCGTTTTTCCAAGACATGATTGTATGTTCTGTGGTGTAATTTTATTTGTGTTCCCCTGATGAGGGGTCAGCTGTGGAATATTAACAGCTGTTTGGACTGTTGCAGTCTGTATTACATATTGGACTAACTGTCTGTGTATTTTAATTAGTAATTTTAGCTGTGCTAAAAGTTCCTCTTTTGACATTTTGTCAATATCTGGATGTGGTGTGTAGCTGGCTAGAACCGGCCACGTTGCTCCTGGTCTACCTAGTGGACCGAGCCTGGTGATGTGATCATTATGTTTTAGGGCGCCTTTAAACCAGAGCAGGTGCTCTTGGTATTTTAATGGGATTTCAATCTCCTCGAAAGGAGCGTATTCATCCGGTGGTTCCTCTATTTTGTAATAGTGGAACTCGTGTGTTGTAGCGTTTGCCGCTGGAAATTTTATCCAAGAATAGAATACCTCTGTCTGCCGATATTCGTGTGCCTCTATCACGAAAATGACTGTACCACCTCGTGATGTCAGTCCATTTTCTATAAGTTTTGAAGTTATAGATTTTCTTATGTTTGCCGGGATGATAATCGCACCCGGTTCATTAATCCCTGTAACATCGGGACCCAGTTGATTCGCGTCTGCTGCGACTTCATTGGTTCCGTTCTTATTGCCATTTTCTGACATTGTATTAATGAAGGTTTGCAGAGCAGGTTTCCAAGGAAACAAAGAATAGGTGCACAATATTTTGGAACACTGTATCCTTCAACGTTGACTAAACCAGAAACTACATAGGAATCTCTTCCTACTAAGTTCCTGCGGATTTTAACCTTTCACCCACTCCAGACGTCTATTGGAGTATTTACGGGAGAAAGGGTCTGTGTGAAAAAGCACGACTGAGTTACTCTAACGTCTTGCGTTAGTTTTATTGCCTTACCAAACGTTGGGCGGCATGTAGTGTAGTTCCTATTTTCCCTATAGGCCCTGCACATTGGAATAACATAAACAGCAGTGTAGACGTAGGACTGCGGTCTTCTAGGTCTCTACTGACTATGTTAGACTTAATTTAGGTTTGCGCCAGCTAGCTCAGAGGTCACTGGAAACTTTCTTGACTCAATAGGAAGTGATCAGCTTCCCTGGCTCAGACAAGAAGGGATTCAGCTTCCGACAACCGCATAAACATGACAACTTTGCTCCTCAGAATAGGAGTCAATCTCTAGAGTTGTGTGAAACAATAGACAGCTATTTCACTCAGTCAGTTGTGCAGATTTACTTTCAACAGAGTGCAGAGAATAGAGAGACAGGCGTTTTCAATAAAAGATATTATTTATTGAGTAGTCTTCCTTCTCATGCAAGAGAAATGAATTGCCACAATTGCAAGACTTGTTATTATAAAAAGTGCGTACAGTAAAAGGAGTATTACGAAATAATACTGTAAAAGCATTGATATGGTTTCTTAGCCATAAGATAGTTAAAATGAATAAAATATATACATTCATATATACATTAGCTAACAACCTCAACTGGTGCTTCTAACTACGCCTACCCCGGTGTACCTGACCTAAGCCTAATACATGGGAGGGAGTAAGTAAGTAGCAGTTTAAGTTAAGTTGGTTTTGCCAAGAGTTTGTTTCAAGAATTCACTCTAAGGGTTTAGTCAGCACCGTACCTCTGGATTAGAATGCAGGAGGTCTGGTATCTCCTCTCAGGTCCCGATATCCCAGTCACCCGCAAGGGTAGGCTGAAAACGCCGGAGCTGGATTTTCTCGGCAGGAGAAAAGACAGCGTCTTTCTCAGTGCATCAAGGAGGAGGGGCAGCGTCCGTGGGCTTCTCGCATCTGCTGGGCTCTCTGCATGGGGACAGCTGTTCTGCTCCTGTATTCACCACCACTGTGTGCTTGCTTAAGGCAACGTTGGTATATTTATACCTGAAAGGTGCCGAGTTTGACGTAAGTTTTTGGACGTAAGACGTCAATAAAGATGTCACTAAGAACTGGTTGTTCTTACAGGGCTCGCAGGAGTTCTATTACTAATCAAAACAAAGCAAGCGGGGCTTTCCCAGGTTGCTGGGGGTTTGGTATGTCGAAAGAACTCGGTGTGCTATCTAGGAATCTAAGGAAGTGGCTTCTGCTGTGTCATGGACTGTCATGGACTGCAGAGGCGAGTTACTGAAATATGGCTCTGATTGTTATGCCATTATAGGGATATGTATTGATTATAGCCGTATAGGGGCATGAGGTCACAATATTGATCGGGGTCCTAGATAAAACACATCAGTCTGACCTCCTGCTGCTGGGAGTCCTTCCAGCGAGGGAGGCTTGAACAAAGGGTTTCCTGCCTTGGGAGGTGCGAGCACCACCCCAGACAGGATTTTGTATATTGGGTAGGACAGGGCTGAATAGATTGAGACATGCCTGTGGCACACAAGGTGTCCCTGTGCATAAGCCAGTCCAAACCGGTGCTGGGGCTTTCCAGCCCCAGTCCTGGCGCAGAGCTGGACAAAGGAAAGGGGGTGTAACCGCCCCCCTTCCTGGTCCCACCCGAGTGAGGGACCTAGCAGGTGATCCACCCCTCAGATTAGGAAATAAGAGTGGGAGCAGTGCCATAGCACCTTAGATCATCCTGAAATCAACTTGCAACAAAGAAGAAGACTGGACTTTGACATTCTGATGCACAGAAGACTGAAGAGTATCTCTCTTGTGGCCTAGGATTGGCCACCCTGTGAACACAGGCACCATCCAGCAACTCGACATCTGCTTTGCCGCTGCCTCCTGCCGGAGCCCAAGCCCAGAGCTGGACGAGACCCAGACTCCCAGTCATCTCAGAGCCTGATCCACAGTCCCTGCAAAGAAGAGACCCGTGGAGGCACCGAGAGACGTGGGACCGGACATCTCAAAAGACCCCCGAGAAGCTGACTGCGCAGCACCCGAGGCACCCTCGACACTGTGCTTTAGAGTTTGAGAAGCCCCCTCACCGAGCAGCATTTGCAGCAAAGATCAGCCCCTCAGCATCTCCACGATCTGCGTGAGGCCCTTTTGCACTTTGCCAATCGACGCACCATCCCGGCCACTTGCCATGTGGCTAGCGGACATATTGGCGACAAAACCTACAAACAACACCACTGGTCGGGTTGCTCCAGACTGGTCCTCGCTCTCCTGAAAAGGAGCACCCGCTCTGACCTTGCTGGTCCGAGTGACAAGCTTTCTTCTTTTCCTGCATGGCTTGCATTAGCCAAGGCCTGTTTGCTCCAATCAAGTTGCCGACATCGCCATCAGCTAGAGCCTTTGTGGGGCAGATCGTGATCGACTCCTGGACATCCTCGACCTCTGCATGTCCACGTGGCTGCGGAGACAAGCTACACCTCATCGCCTGTTTGCACCCGACATCGCCTGGTTCCATCCTGGTTCCATGGAAGTCACTGGCTAGTGACTTTAGAACATTGTCCCCTCTGCTTTCAGGTCTTCACCATTTCAGATCCACCTTTGGATCCACCGTAACTCTCCTTGATGACCCGCCTGCAGCATTTTCATCTTCAGGCACCATCAACCTGCGTGACGAAACACGACACTACTTTGCACCTGTGCACCCGCTTCCTGTGGGTGAGGTAACTCAGCAACGCCAGTGTTCCTACACTAGTACACACCTCTAGTGTCTAGGTCTTACGTTTTGTCCTTCTAGGTCACTCGGAGGGTTCCTTAAACAGTAACTTTATAACTTTTACGCACCATTGACATTGCATTGGTGCCTGCGTGTGCTTTAAGCGCTGCCCCCGAGTCCTGCGGGCCTTTCCCGACTTCTTCACTGTTAGTCCCGAACAGCTCCAGCAATTCCCAAGGCCCTAGGCCTACTTCCTTTCAGCTAGGTGGTTCTTATACCACTATTTTAGTATATGGTTTAGGTGGCCCCTACGGCTCATCCATATTGTGCAACTTTTGTGTATGGTAAAACAGCTTGCTTCACATGCCTTTACAGAGTTTAGCCTAAGACTGCTTTGTCCACGCTACTAGGATAGCTGGTCTATAAGGTTGACTTACAACCAATCATCATAAGGGCTGCTTGGCATGGTACAAGGTGATCACTAGAACTAGTGAGCATCATATACCAGGCCAACTTCTCACAAACCACATCACAAAAGTAGCAGACATATGCATCACTATCAAGAAGTCTTGCAAAGATGCTACCGCTGCTGCCCACTCAATTTAAATTGCTTGTTGTGCGCTGCATCAAACTCAGTAGGTTGGACTACTGTAATGCCTTGGAGCTTGGGTCTCCGAACTATATATTGAACAGACTATATGGGCTCCAAGTGGTTGCAGTGAAATTTGCCTTAAACAGACCTTGCAGATCATCAGCATCTGATGCCTTGAAAGAACTGCACTGACTGCCTTTATAGCAGAGGATTCTGTTTAAAGCTATGTGCATTGTGTTCAATGCATTAAAGGGTACTGGTCCAGGATCCCTGCAAAGAAGACTGAAGAGGTACACTCAGGGAGAACATCTCTGCTTCAGTACTGTAAATATTGTCTGCATCACAACGTTTCAGAAGGCCCAGCTATGGAACGAGCTGCTGCCAACTCTTAGATCACCAACAGCCCTGTTACCATTTAGAAAGGCCCTGAAAACATGGCTCTTGCCTAAATAAATCTGCTACATATTCACTTGGATGGTTGCATATTGGCAGCAGTACCCACCCACTCGCCTCAGCACCAGGAACAAGTTTTGTGACAGTTGCACTCTACAATTGGACAAAATAAATAAATAACTACATTGACAGACAAATTACATCAAAAAGAGTGGAACTAGGCGGAACTGCAGATAGAGAGTGTACTTAACCGACTCCAACCAAAGCCACCACTGGTACTCTGTTGGGATATAGCAGACTTATGGAATGCCCTAGACAAGCATACACTTTGCAAATGCAGACTGAGGCTGCATGCCGAGGAGGACAGGTCAGGCAGGATGCTAGTGTGGTTTCGGAAGCGCGTCCCGTGATCCTCTCCCTTAATAAACTGGATAGAACAAGAGTAGTGACACACACAGACATAAACCTGGATTTTTTGACATACCTGTCAGCCCAATACAGGAGGTCCCCAAGTACTAATCATGGGCAGGTTGCAAATTTCCTGGCTACGATTCCCAACTCTATGGTCCCAGTGGAGGCCAGAGTAGGGCTGGGACTGAGATAACACTAGAGAAGTTGCTCACTGCCATCAAGGGCCGAGCAACAGGAAAGACACTGGGAAGCAAAGTTGTTCCCCCTTAATTCTATTTGACCTATGCAGACATTATTTCGGACCACCACCTAGAGGTGTACCTAGAGGCTGGCCCGACCAGGAGTCTTCCTGCTACCATGAGGGAAGCCCTCATAGTCATGGTGCCAAAACTGGATAAAGACCCCTCTCCATGCTAAATGGGGATATACAGATTCTTGTTCGGTTGCTCGCCAACAGACTGCTAGGGTGGGGGCATTAGTACATAGGGACCAGAGTGGGTTAATCGCAGGGCGGAACACAATGATGAACCTGTGACGTTCCAGACACATTCTATATACAAGCAACATGCTAACTGTAATGGGGTCTCATGGCCTTAAACAAAGAGAAGGCATCCGACTATTTTTATTGAAACTGAGCAGATGGGAGAGGAGCTCAGCCTTCTGACCTAGAACGTTACTACTTCTCATTCCAAATGCAGCTTGCGGTGAAGTGGTGCACAACAGAGCCTAACTGGGAGACTCATCTCCTGAGGAGCTTGGTGGAGGAGCTCCCTGAATGTCTCATGAGATGCCACAGACAACCGGCCGCTTTGCCGGAGGTGGTTTCACAGGTTGTGGCAGTGTGAAGCAGGGTGAATTGCTGCATCCTTCAATGCACACCATTTAGCATACCCATCCCACTTGACTGGCTGCAACCATTTCAATGGATATCGCAAGTAATGACACAGTGAGAAGGGTCATCTGGGGGATGCCTTCTGTTGGGGGACCGCAGATACGTTCATCACAATTGAGGACAGGGAGAGCTTTTGGGTTGCAGTAGGGTATTTCATGCAATTTGCTAAGTTAGCACACAAGACCAGGGAGATCAGAACGGGCTTTCCGCAGGTGCCACCAGTGTCCTAGACCCTCGTGATAATGTAAGGTAAGGG
Organism: Lissotriton vulgaris; assembly: GCF_964263255.1. Classification (NCBI taxonomy): domain Eukaryota; kingdom Metazoa; phylum Chordata; class Amphibia; order Caudata; family Salamandridae; genus Lissotriton; species Lissotriton vulgaris. Next base: position 529,918,999 of record NC_141694.1, read on the forward strand.
TAGACAGAAGAGACTATTGAGAGCCAGATTGCATCAGTTGCTGGCAGCAGACTTAAAAGTGCCACCTACCAAGACACAACCAGAGTAAGAAACCAAAATGGAGACCCTCTCACAACTGCAGAATGGGCACTAGCCTGTGCACAGGTTCAGGAGCTGCAAGTAACACCAGGTTTAAACTCACACATTTTTAGTTCCTACACTGGACGAAGATAACCCCCACTAGAATACACAGGATATAGCCTGGATGGTCCTCAGAGATCGCCATATGCAGCAAACCAGGTGTTGCATTTGTGCACATGACCCAGAATTGTAGGATGGTACCGACACACTGGGAGGACGTGGCCGACAAACTGAAGAGGGCGAAGGGGTGAACATCCATGGTTGCTCATGATTCAGCTTTGCATCCCAAGATTCGAAACAAGAGTGATGCAATTTAAGTTCACAACACTGGGCATCCTGCTCCTACACTGCGGTTGACATTCCGCTAGGTGGCCAGTGCCAGTCCCACTGTGAAAAGATAGAAGAGAGACTCTCCAGACTCTCCGCCCCGCTCCCGCCTCCCAGCTGCCCCTCCCACCCACGGACTGACTAGGCTCATCCCGCCGATTGCAGCGCTGTGACCTCTCTGACTCTGTGAGAGCCGGTCGCTCCCACACTCCCCGCCTGGATACAGCTGCTTGCCGCCTGACTCCCACTGTTTGCCTGCTTGTGGTATCGTAGCGAGTGTAAAGATCACACGCTGAGATTTGTGCCTGCTATTGTGATTATCATTAATTAGGTGGCGCTTGCATTGCTGAAATTAGAATATTAATTATTGTTGCCTGATTGCGCTTCATCTGTGTGCCCCAATCTCATTCACATCATTTACTTCAGCCATGTTGTTTGTTTGTGCCTCGTAGCCGGACTTTCTGCCCTGCTTCCGCCTCCCAGCTGCCCCTCCCACGCTCCGCCCCCACCACTATCCACTTATGAGAAATGGCTTTGCGCGCAGCGTTCACGCACAGCGGTCACGCCTCATGCGCACCGAAGGTGCGCCAAAGGTAAGCCCGTCTACGCCCGTCCACGCCTGGACCGCGCCCAGCGCCAGACCCTCTGGTCCCCGCCATACCCAGCCCACCAGAATCACAAATGACACGGCAACTCTCCTCGCCCTCAACCCCGGACGCACACCACAATGCTGCGAAGCCACCCCAGGACGTACCCACGGCCCATTCGCCTGCCACACCTGCAAGTTCACCTGCTTCAAGACCCACACCAAACCCACTTCCTCCAAACACAGCTCCGACTCTAACCACCTGAAGTGCATACTGCTGTACACCCGCTCGGTCCACAGACACGCAACTGAACTCTGGGACCTATTCGACACTGCGTCACCGGACATCGCCTTCCTCACAGAAACATGGATGAACACATCATCAGCACCTGACATCGCCATAGCCATACCAGACGCTTACAAGATCATCCGAAAAGACCGCACCAATCAAACAGGAGGAGGCATCGCCATCATCCATAGGAACACCATCAAAATCACGACCAGCTCCGATGACAATCTTGAAACCGCCGAACATCTCCACTTCCAGATCCACACTGACCCTAGGACCACACTTAGAGGCACCCTCATCTACAGGCCTCCAGGAACCCGTACTCAATTCAGCGAAGACATCACTGACTTCATCAGCCCACATGCCCTCGCCTCCGAGAACTACATTCTATTAGGAGACCTCAACTTCCACCTTGAAAACAAACACAACAGCAACACCACCTCCCTCCTGGACAACCTGGCCAATCTCGGACTCAAACAACTTGTGAACACCCCCACCCATGTAGCCGGACACACGCTCGACCCTATCTTCACCTCCAGCAAGCACATTTCCTTCGATCGCACAACAGCTCTCCATTGGACGGACCACAGTTGTGTTCACTTCAGCTACAAAACCACCTTGACCCACAACCCCCCACAACCTATTCCTCGGAGAAACTGGAACAGAGTCACTCCCGACCAACTCCTCACATCACTCAACCAAAACCCTCCCACCCTCTCATTGGACCCAAACCAAGCGGCCACTGAACTCAATCAATGGATCACCCACAGCGCTGACGAATTAGCACCCCTGAAAAAGCACCAGTCAAATCAGGCAACAAAAAGGCTCCCTGGTTCAATGATGACCTTAAAAAATCCAAGAAGCTATGCCGCACCCTAGAGAAAACATGGAGAAAATACCCAACCACCAACAACATGGCCACCTTCAAGGCAGCCACCCGCAAACACCACCAACTGATTCGATCCACCAAGAAATCAGCATTCAAGGATCGTCTCCACAACAACGCCCACAACAGCAAGGAACTTTTCAACATCGTCAAAGAATTCACCAACCCCACCGTAGCATCTAACGACATCACCCCCTCCCAAGACCTCTGCGATGCGTTATCCTCCTTCCTCTACAACAAAATTGCCGACATTCACAACAGCTTCGAGAACACTCCCTGCGAACAACCCTCCCCACCCCCCTCACATCCTACACCGCCAACTAACAACCTCAGCGCCTGGAACCCAATCCCCACTGAAGACACCATCCGCCTAATGAACTCAATCCACTCCGGCTCGCCAACCGACCCCTGCCCCCACCACATCTTCAACAAAGCTGACTCCATCATCGCACCCCACCTCCGCGATGTCATCAACTGCTCGTTCAACTCTGCCACCTTCCCAGAAAGCTGGAAACACGCCAAACTCAGCGCCCTCTTGAAGAAACCCACAGCAGACCCCTCTGAACTCAAAAACTACCGACCCATATCCCTCCTCCCTTTCCCCGCCAAAGTCATTGAGAAAGCCGTCAACAGTCAGCTCGCCGCCTTCCTTGAATCCAACAACTCCCTCGATCCCTCTCAGTCCAGATTTCGAGCCAAACACAGCACCGAAACCGCCCTCATTGCAGCGACAGACGACATCCGTACACTACTGGACAACGGAGAAGCAGTTGCCCTCATTCTACTCGACCTCTCCGCCGCTTTCGACACGGTCTGCCACAGCACCCTTATACAACGCCTCAGCAACATCGGCATACAAGGAAAAGCCCTGGGCTGGATCATCTCATTCCTCGCCGGGAGAACTCAAAGAGTCCGACTTCCCCCATTCAACTCAGAGGCAACGGAAGTCATCTGTGGCATACCACAAGGATCATCACTCAGTCCCACCCTCTTCAACGTTTACATGAGCCCACTCGCATCCATCGCGCGCCAACACAACCTTCACATCATCTCTTACGCCGACGACACTCAGTTAAACCTTTCCCTCACCAAAGACCCTAACACCGCCAAAACTAATCTTCACGAAGGCATGAAAGAAGTAGCCAATTGGATGAAACATAGCCGCCTAAAACTCAACTCAGACAAAACGGAGGTGCTCATACTAGGATCATCCCCCTCTGCCTGGGACGACTCTTGGTGGCCTTCCGCTCTAGGCACAGCACCCATACCCACAGACCACGCACGTAACCTTGGCTTCATCCTAGACTCCTCTCTCTCGATGTCCAGACAAGTCAACGCAGTCTCGTATTCCTGCTTCAACGTACTTCGTATTCTCAAAAAGATCTTCCGCTGGATCCCCCTCGAAACAAGAAAGACTGTCACCCACGCACTGGTCACGAGTCGACTGGATTATGGTAACACACTATACGCCGGACTCACTCAAAATTACAGAAAAAACTTCAACGTATCCAAAACGCATCAGCAAGACTCATATTGGACATCCCTCTCTAAGATCACATCACCGGACACCTAAAAGACCTCCACTGGCTTCCCGTCAACAAGAGAATTACGTTCCGTCTTCTCACCCACGCACACAAGGCCCTCTACAAGGACCCGAATGCCTCAACACTCGACTGCCCCTCTACACACCCACCCGCCAACTAAGATCGTCCAATCAAGCCCTCGCCGCAGTCCCGCGCATCCAAAAATCCACCATGGGTGGCAGATCCTTCTCCTTCCTGGCGGCCAAGACCTGGAACTCACTCCCCACTCACCTCCGCCTTACTCAAAACCACATCTCCTTCAGAAAAGAACTAAAAACTTGGCTATTCGACATAAAATGAACCCCCCTCCCCAAGCGCCTTGAGACCCTCTGGGTGAGTAGTGCGCTATACAAATCCCTGAACTTGAACTTGAACAGGAATGGGTGTTAGTGGAAGATATCTGCCTCAAGCAGGTTTGCATGGATGACAAGGTGGAGGAGGGCCTAAGGGACTGGCAAATATGCGACCTGGTAGTTAGTGAAGGCTCCTAAGGCTTGATGGGACATGACATGGGGGGGGAGTAGTAATGAAAGTGACTGCTCCCACAGCACATGGGAATATGTAGATAGACAACTAGGCTGAAAAGTGCCAGAGGGTGCGGCTGATAAGGTCTCCTGAGGGGAATTACACTCATAGTGGGCTGACTCATGGTGTGCTGTGGGAGGAATGTTGCTGTTTACTTAATATGTGTTATAAGTTGTTACTGAAAAATGGACATGATGCAAATATGTATGAGCTGGTCAAATATGGGATTGGCACGACCAGCACTGCTGGCTGTGGTAGCACGCATCTGCACAATGGTATCCTTGTATTATCATGTTACATAATTTCTTAACAATGATAACTTTAGAAGAGCAGGTGTTTCTTGTATGAAATTTAACTTCACCAAATGTAAAACAAAAAATATCACTAGAGGTGGCGAAAGACAGATATAGCGTTGAAAGAAGAGTAGTATGGCCATTACATGAAAAAAGACGCAGCTTAAAACACCTAAACATTACGATCCAAAAGTGAATGCTACCGGTGATTTTAAATGTTATCAAAAATACTTTTTATTAATGAATGGGTCCAGAAATGCATTAGTTAGATTTACCTTGATAAAAATTAACAATCAATATTTTACAGTTCTTTCCAATACACAGTAACATAGCTAAAGAAATTGAGAGATGTGGTCTCAATCATGATGGCATTATAATATTGAGAAAGGATAGCAATGTCAGTCAACCGCCTTAAACCCAGTCTGAATTAGAAGAGGTTGCAGCAATAAAAAAAAGTAGGAATACCCATCAAGGAAAAGATATTCTGTGACCCACCAAACAAATAATAATAAAATATTTAACATAAGATTACCCATCCATGTTGACTGTTTTGGGCAAAAGGCCCACAATATTCCCGGAAAAAGATGGCGGAGTCCTGTGTTTGAAACATAAGATGAGTGCGCCGATAGCCAGCTGGGACACCCCAAGCCGTGACGGCGGTGCGCCATAAAATACCCTCACTAGGGCTCCCTTAGTCATGCGTGGGCCTTGCAGCAGAGCACACACAAGGAATGTTCACACAGATACTCGGTCCGTGCTGTCAGTCATGTGCGCTGACGTCACCCTTTATTAAATACTCCCTGGTCCGTGCCCAGCCCAGGGAGGTGCACGCAAACATTGTATGGTATCAGCCGGGTGGCTCAACACATCCCATCCAACCTGGCAATTTGAAACAGAACAAAATCATACAGTATTATGGCCAGTCCAGTCACACATTTCGGTAGCCACCTCTGTGTCATTCGGTCGGCACTCCATTCAACAACTCTCGCTCCGATGAGCTTTACCGCACAAAGTCCCGCAGCCTGGTGTTCGGCACTGGGTTATTGCAGAAATCATAGCGATGGTGTTGGCTCCTCCCTTCTCCGCACTCAGTCGTCCTCCTGAGAGTTGTTACCTTGATGCACCGCTTCACTGGGCTAGGCCTTCGCGTCAGATGTTTCTGGATTCTCTCCCATTGCCTGGCTCCCGCCCCCCGGCACTTCGACAACCTCATCTCTCCACATTTCCACATTGGGTTCCGTCACCGTCTCATTTGACCTGGGGACTTTCTTGAACTAGGAGACATTGCAGGTTATACGTTGGTGCCCATCCTCAGCCACTACTAGAGTCACTTGTAACTTCACCACTCATCGGGCCCGATTTACAGAACTAACTTAAGACAAAATCCTAAACTTACTACTTTTGGTATTCTCAGAAGGCATTTAGTAGTAGTAAAGTTAGGATTTTGTCTTAAGTCTGTCTTAAGTCTGTCTTAAGTCTGTCTTAAGTCTGTCTTAAGTTTGTCCTAAGTCTGTCTTTAGTCTGTCTTAAGTCTGTCTTGCGTAGTCTTGTCTTAAGTAGTCCTTAGGCCGCGAAATGGTATCCAAAGAATTCAACTTCTGTGGCATAGAATGCGCACTTAGCTTGATGCAGTGTTAGGCGTTGTTCCACCAGCCGCCTCAGAGTGCACTTTTAGCCGCACATGATGCTCCTTCAGCGACTTTGAGAAGATCAGGATGTCGTCGCTCATATTAATAACTCCTACTAACCGGACAGTGCTTCTCTCATGGCCTCTTGGAACACCTCGGCCGCCGAGGACACCCCAAAGCTCAATCTCTTGAAGCGGCGCAGTCCCACATGGGTGGAGAACATTGTGATGTACCTGCTTTCTTCTGCCAACATCAGTTGATGGTACCCCGAGTTCAAGTCTACTTTCGAGAACCACTGTGCCCCATTTACATCCGTCACAATCGTGTCCATGGTTGGAGTGATATGCCTCTCCTGGCGAATAGCTTTGTTCGGCAGCCGCATGTCCACTCACAGTCAGATGGCCCCTGGCTGCTTCAGTTTGGGGCTATCACCAAGGGAGACATCAACGGCGTCGGTCCCGACACCTTCTTGATGACTCCTTCCCTCTCCAAGTGCTCCAAATCCGCTTTCACCAATGGTCTGAGGTGGAACGGTACTCTTCGGTGACAAAGCACCACCGGCTGGATCGACTTGTCAATATGAAGTTGGACCTCTACTCTCTTCAGGCATCCAAGTGCCCTGAACAGCTCGGGGAACTCCTCCAGCAATTTGTCCACCTGGTATTGATGTATGTGCTTCGCGAACATCACTAGGCTTAGATCTTCAGCAGTGTGGCAACTCAATAGCTACCCGGCCTTATCGCAGGTTACATAGAACCGGGTAGTCATGACTCTGTCCTTGTATTTCACTTGCGCATCAACCACTCATTGTAGAGGAATCAGGGTATCTCCTCCGGATGTCAAAATCTGGGCATGTCGTCGGCATCAGTCGGGGTCTCGGCTTGAGTCCCTTATACTGATCTGCATCCAGTATATTGACAGGCACCCTTTGTGTCGATCAGGGCCCTTATGCAGGATTCCCCGATCCATACTTGGTAGGTAGGGGGTGGTGTTAACTCATCCAATGTGTGAAATTACAAATACATTGTCTTTCTCATCATCCGTCATTGACAACTTCTGCCCCCTACTGTCCTCCTCTCCTTCTTCCTGCACCTTATTGACTGACTTGGTGGGCCTCGGCTCCGTAAGTCTGCTGCTGCCATGTGATTTACCACTCTGGCATACCTTAGCGAAATGTCCATATTTGTTGCAGTTCAAGCACTGCCTCCCTTGTGCTGGGCATACTCTTGGAGGATGCGCCCCATGCCACAGTTTCGGCACTTGCACCTCCGTCGCCTCACCTCCGTCCTGGCCCCATTTCCGCCCCTTCTTCAGCGCCTCAACCCTCTCTACATTGATCAAAGTTGGAAACACTGGCTGACTTCCCCATGACTTCTTCCCAAATGCCATTTCCATTTCACCTGCGCTTGCATCCGTCAGTTTGTGTGACCTTCCTAGGATCAATATTTCATCCAAAGTTATCCCCGGTTGGCGGAGGGTCAGCTTGCGCAGTACCAGAGACTTGCACCCTGCGATCAGTTGGGCCCTCACCTCGAAGGCTCAATCGACTCCACTACAGGTGCTGACCAGTTTCCTTAGCCTTGCATAGTACATATTGATAGATTCTTCCCCCGTTGCTTGAACTGGTGCAGCATGAAATGTTCATTATCGGGGTTTACCTGTGGGTCAAAGTACCAGTTTAAGGCCTGCACTGCTTTGTTGTAGTCTCCACTGTCTCCTGCATCAGGCAGATCCTGGAACAGCTCATAAAATTCATTGCCACCAATTAATAACATCAACAGCGTCTTCCCCGTGTCATCCATCTCTCGGGTAGCAAAAAAATAGTTTTCCAACTGCCCCAGCCACTTCTTCCACCGCCGTGCTGCTGTTGCGGTGTCTGCCAGCTGACCAAACTCTGGTAGAGTTTTTCCGGCTGCGCGGCTCGGCTTTCCTCCAGCTGCCCCCGCCGCAGCGTTCCGTTGAGTGAGTCTGGCATGGCCTCCTCGATTCACACCACACTCCTACTCTTTCAGTGGGATACGTGCATTGCTCACCATGCTTCAGTTGCTCGCTTGCTTACAAGGCCAGCCCACGCGTCATCCACATGGTCTGATCCCGCCGCGTCGCCAATGGGACACACTGAGCCCCGGATTCAAGGTGCAACGTAATATACCTTCACTAGGGCGCCCTTAGTAATATGTGGGGGTAGGGGCCATGTGTGGGCCTTGCAGTAGAGCACACACAAGGAATGTTCACACAGATACTCGTCATCAGCCACGTGCGCTGACATCACCCTTTATTAATTACTCCCTGGTCCACGCCCGGCCCATGGAGGTGCATGCAAACATTGTATGGTAGCATTCGGGTGTCTCACCACACCAGCCTCAAGCCCTTGATCCATTTAAACGACCTTCAGCCCCAAAGCAAAACCCAATGACACCCCTTGAGTGAATCTTCACAAGTCAAGTGTTTATTGTGATCCCCAGTGGCGACCCAACCCTGCTGCATACTTTGTGACAAGTTTGTTGGTGCTCTTAAAACATTGGACTTCACATCTCTATTGCAGTCTTTCAAGTGCTCCAAGTGCCTTAGTGCTCGCCTAATTCCAGGTATTGTTCTCTCAATATCATGAAACAGTTCTTTATAGCTCACCTGCCCTGTTAATTGTAAGTGGTGCTGTTTGGCATACCAATCAGGGTTAGAAGTGACGCCTCTGGAAAGCCTGCATATATCTGGTGCTTCTCCATTCCTCATCTCTCTAGTTCTGCTACTACAATAAACTACGCTACCCTACACCATGAATCACACAGGCCAAGTTACCTAAGAGATTCAGGATCCATCAAATATGGTGGAACACAAAGACCACAAAATGTACAAGGAGAAGGTGCGTAAGGGCAGCTGAAAAGAACCAAACAAGACCAACCAATCCCAGAATCACCAATTAAAGAATAGCAGGAAAGCCATGCCAGTCTGAAAGTGATCCTTAAAAAACTGAATGATGTCCATGACATTGCACAAAGAGTACAAAGACCAACACAGACAACCTACAATTAGAAGTCTCTGTAATTATTATAGAGCTTAAAGAGCTTAATCTTCGAGTGATAAACACTGAAAGCTGAGTAAGTAATGATGGAGGACCGTCTACAGGGTCAACCAAACACCTACTCAAAAATTACTTCTTGCTGTCATCTCTAAGATGTGAAATGACTGATTTGGAGGACCACAGCAAGAGAGGTAATCTCAGAACTGTGGTCTACTGGAGAGGCAGAGGATAATGCTCCCTAAATGTGAGAAAGAACAAGCCTCGCCCCCGAAAACAACTTAATACCACTAAGGCATACGCACGTTTACTCTGAATACAGGTAAGTGTTTTTTGTTGTTTTGAATAATGTTTGTTTCCAACTCCATGGACCTCCGTGTAGTCCCACTCCGCCCAGGGTTAGTACACATCTGATCTAGTTTTAACTTTCACTGGCTGCATTTTTTCTTCGGTGATCCTAAGTGGTTTTTTTTATTTTCCCCTCCCTGTTGCTCCATCCCAGGAGTTGGTCTGCACAGGGGTGTCTGTTGCACGCCCTTTGATGGTGCATGTAATAATTTCTGGGTGAGGGCAGTTTTTCCAGAGTGAACACGTGCCATTATTTTCAAATTTTTTTTTATGTATATTGTATACACAATTATATACACTTCTTCCTTTCCCTGCTCCTCCGTGTGTAATTCAGTGTTTGGATGGGGAGGTTGGAGTAGGGAGATATCCTCTCCCCCCTTCTTATTGTGGACATTTTTCTTATTCTATAATTCTCAGGAGTGTCCTACCCACTGTTTTGTCAAATTTTGACAACCTTGCTTAACAGCAATACTACTGGAGAAGTGTGGCTCAATGATTAGAGCGGCAGACCCTGATGCAGAGGTCTAGCCTGGAACCAGGGTTCAATTCCCCGCCTCAGCAGGTCTTGGGCTCAAAATTCCACTGACCTGATAATTCTCGCCTCAGTGCCTATTCCAATCATGGAGTCCCACTCTGCAACTCTGGGCAATAGCTTGCTTAATCGCCACAACGGCCCCCACAACGCTAAGCATGCCTGGCCTCCACCTTGGGGGTGCCCAGGAGTGGACTCCTCACAGGGAAAGCCAGGATGGGTTCCACAGCGGTATTCGTACAAGCGCCTTGAGACCCTTGCGGGTGACTAGTGCGCTATACAAGTATCAATTTACATTTACTTAGTATTTTTTAACAACGGTTTCAAGACTGATCACACATGCCATATATGGAAAATGTCTAGACTCTCACAAGTTTATTATGCTAATTTCAGTTCCCTAGCCTGCACCCCAGGTTCCAAACTGTTTCTGCATGCATACTGATTAATGTTATATATGTTTGCACAACATGCTTATCACCCACCTGGCCTGTGTTCTTCAACTACCCCACCTACTTATCAATGCAGTATGCCTGTGCCCTTCATCTGCTTCTTGTGTGAGATACCCATTGCCCTGTTTCCCACACCTCGTCTCTTAGAGACCCTCCCCCTCCAGTGGGGATTCTTTTTATTACAATATTACTCCTTTTTCTTTTCCCCTCCCCATCTAGTTACCCTCTCCTCTCCTCGGTCATGTGCTTATCGAGGGTTCCATTTCACCTTGCCACAAATAGTGGCCTATTTCCAAGATAAACTCACTATAGATTGCCCCCACTTGGATGGCTGATCACCGCTCCTCATCACTTAAGTTTGTTTCCCTTAATACTAAAGGTCTCAACCACCCTGTGAAGTGTGGGAAAAAATCTCTCAAACGCGACATAGGTTTTCTCCAGGAAACGGGGATAGGGTATAAAGAAGCATGAGCCATTTATTATGGTTGGGTTTATGATATTGCCTGCTCCAAAGCAATCTATAAGAGGAATGGTGTAATCACTCTGATCTCTAAAAATTCTAGACTCTCAATTATCACATCAGATCCAGATATTGATTACAGATGGCTGATTACAGGCGTCAGGAATATTACCACATCATTTTATGAGATAAACATTTATGCCCCCATCAGAAATTCCCCTAAATTCTGGAACAAGTTATCAGTAAACCTCTCATTTCCATCCCCACTACCCCTCCAATAACCAGATTTTTCTTGGCGATGAGTTCAACCTCCTGATGGACACTACCTTAAACAGACAATCTGTCTTTAAGTACAGGACTCCCAAGGCACACAAGGCAAAGAGCTCCCTTTGTACAGCCCACCTCCTAACTGACATCTGGGGAATGGATAACCCCTCAGGTAGTGAGTTCAGCTTCCTCTCCCCACCACACAATACCTGTTCAAGAAAAGTGACTCTCCTAATTGCATGCCAAGAGAATATGGATTTCATTAACGACACAGAGGCTAACATTATGTATTATTCCGCTTTTGCTAACTCCATGCAGTACTTGGAAGTAATCTATCTATATATATAAAAACGAATGTCTGTCTGTTTGTCCTTTACGCATTACTACACCATTCATCCGATTGGCATGAAACTTTGGGAAGTTGTTGAGTACACTCCCGCAAATGTTTGAGGCAAAACATTTTTTTTTTAAAAGAGAAATTGTTAATTGTTGTTGAGTACACTCCCGCGAAGGTTTCTGGCAAAAAGAAAAATGTGTTAAATATCGGCCCCCCAGCACCCCAGGGCCCTCATAATCTTTCCAATACGGAACGTTTACAGTTTCCGGTGCGACTCGCTTTTGCAATGACCATCAACAAAGCACAAGGACAATCGCTGCAAGTGTGTGGACTAGATTTGGACAATCGTGCTTCTCACATGGACAACTGGATGTGGCCAGCTCACGCGTCGGAAAACCTTCTGATTTATTCGTGTACGCACCAGACGGAAAAACAAAAAATACTGTGTATACACAAGCACTCAAATAAATAAACAGAATTAAAACAACACTTTAAAATGTTTTCCATATTAAAATGAATAAGTTTCAATAAAAATGACACAATGTAAATTGAATGTTATAACAAGTTTCCTTAAATGTCTTTTCTTCTGAGATCGCAGCAACGCGCGACGGGTAAGCTAGTATATCATAAAATTAAATGTTCTAGAACAGAATCCTCTACACATATAATAGGCATGCAAATAGAATAGACTGCCTCTTTAAAAGCAGTCAGAAGTAGTTGTTTTATTGATTGTTCTGTCTTCTTTTCTTCTTCCCCTATCTATAGTTCAACTTGTTTTTTGGTGTTTTTGCAAAGTCTAAAACAGTATCAATCTTCATTGGTAAGCTGTGTATGAAGATCTCCTGGTGTCTTACATTTCAAGTGTAAGATGCATCGAAGATGAAACAAGTTATGTTTAAGTATCTGAAAGTAAAAAAAAGTGTAAATGTTCCAATGTCTTGTCAGCCTTTCTTAAAGTAGCCATTAACTTCAAAAAACATGCAATGGATTGCAATATGAATTTAGGCATATGGCTTTAACATTAATAAACTTGTACTTAAACTTAAAGCAACAAATATGTCATTTATTAATCTGTACCTCTGCTCCATCTCAGGGAGTGGAGTGTGGGATATTGTTAGCCTTCTTGTCTTTAATGAAATCCAGAATCTCTTAGAATGTAATTAGGAGAATCGCTTTTTCATTACAAGACCGTAGGCTACCTTTATGCATGTTGGTAGTCCTGTAAGACCACATCTGACATATGTTCAATGGGTTTATAATAGTGTTTAACAAATGTATATGAATTAAACCAGTCCGCTGCTCTTAAAATGACTTCTAGTCTGCCACCTTTCCAGAACGGTTGACTAGCCATAGCACCTCTTATTGAATGTGCTGGAAATTTCTTACGGTCAATGCCTGATAAGTGCATTGTGCATTTGACCCACCATGCTATTGATGCAGATGTTATGGCCTTAAAATTTAAACAAATGGGATAAGTAGTTGGACAACACCATGTGGACAGTGTTGATTCATTCTCGAATCGTATTCTCACATGCTGTCTCCCACACAAAGTTTCCTGCAAGAATCAAACCTAAGGTAGAAAATTGTGTCCAACATAGTTTTAGTTCTTCTAATAATTAAAAATTTTACTCCAAAAGCACCATCTGCTACTTACCTCGAAAGCTTTTATGTCAGAGACACAACGGCAGGAGATTAGACAGAGAATAGATGCTAGTTTCATAGAGAGTCTTTTCTTATTTGTGAACAGATCTAGGATTAGTTCAACATCCCAAAGGGTCTGATATTTACGTCTAGGGGGGTCTTCTTAACCTAAAACGTTTGAGAATTCTACAAATGATGAACTTTTTCCTATTGTTCTCCCATTCACTAGTGCATGTCCAGCTGAAATTGCCGATCTGTAGCAATTAACAGATCTATAGCTAAGGGTCCTATTAAATTGTTCTACTAGGAAGTTAACTACTTCAATTATAGGAGCCTCCTCAGGATCCAAGTTCCTCACCATGCACCAGCCTACCATATTTTCCACATACCGTTATATCTATAGTGGGTGTCTGGAGCCGAGGATTTCTCAAGTAGCCCTCTCCGAAAGACCTGAGATTTCATTGACTCTCCGGGCACCTTCCAGAAAAGATGGCTCAAAGTCCCTGTCTGAACCAAGGAGTATTCTCTACAAACGATGCCTGTTAAGAGGCCTTCTTCTGCTGGTAGTAGCAGGGGAATGTCGTAGGCCAACTCCAAGGTCGTGGGAAACCAAGCTTGGGATGGCCAAAAGGGAGTTACTAGTACTAGGGAACATTTTTCCTGTGTCACCTTCTGAAGTACTCTCTGGATCATTGCGAAAGGGGGAGGTGTAAGCTCGGGTTCCCTTCCAGGGTTGTAGGAAAGCATTGACTGCCTGAGTACCCGGATCTAACATATAACTGAAGTAATTCTTCAGTTGAAATGTTAGACTACTTGCAAAGCCCTCCACTTCCAGGGGACCACAGAGGTGACAGAGACTTCTGAAATGGTTCTCTTTTAGCTTCTGGTCATTGTAGTCTCTCAAGAACCTCGAGTTCCAATCTGCTGTTATATGGGTGTACCCAGGTAAGGGCTTTGCTCTCAGGTTTATCCTGTGTTCTAGGCAAAACATCCAAAGTCTTTTGGCTAAATTTACCTAATCAGAGGATTTTGTAACCCATCTTTATTATAACAGATCTGCTTTGCAGAGAGTGTTTGAAGCTCAGTAGAGTATATAGGCCTGCTGTCAGTTTCACATAATTTATGTGATGTGATCTTCCAAAATAAGCCCATAGACCTCCTGTATTTGGGTTGGCCAGGAAAGCCCCGAGTCATGAAGGCTCTCATTCGATTCCAGTGTGTACTCTGTAGAGCTCTCAAAGATATATCTACAATTCCAGTCATCTAGGTTCTCTAACCACTAACTGAACTCTAATCTGGCTGCATGATCCGTGGTCACTTTGTCTCTATACCATGATCCCCCTCTTAGTCCTTTTGCCTTTGTAATGATCCTGGAAAAGTTGCTGGGATGGAAAAGGATAGATGACCATAGAAGTCTGTCTAGTTCTCTCAAGTTTATGCAATCCTGTCGCAGCACAAATCTTGTTTCCTTTTGAACCTTGGAAATTTTCTTCCCCAGTAATAAGAGAAGGGATTTTACTGTTTCTACTATAAAACCCAGGAAATCTATGGATCTGGAGGAGACCATAATGGATTTCTCTTTGTTTATGAAAAACCCAAGCTTTTTAGAAATGTCACCACTATATTCAGATCCACTAGTACCTGAGTGTGGTGTTGAGACATTATGAGGATGTCGTCTAGATAGACAGTCAGATGTATCCCCCTTTCCCTCAGAAAGAATGCAGTTGTTCTAATTACCTTGGTGAAGCACCATGGGGCCGAGGATAGGCCAAAAGGAAGGCCCTGAAACTGGAAGAGGTACTGATTCCATATGAATTGGAGGTAACGTTGACATTCTATGGCCATGTAAAAGATGAATTAGACATCCGTCAAGTCCAGCTTCACTAGCCAGTTCTTCTCTAGAAGCATGTCCTTCAGCAGATAGATTGTTTCCATCTTGAAATGTCTGTATATTAGAAACCTGTTCAATTCTCTGAGGTTCATAACCGGTCTCAACCCCTTGTTTTTTTTCTCCACAAGGAAAAGTATACTTACAAAGATCATGAATTCCCACAAGACTTCTACAATAGCACCCTTTTGTAACATCGAGTCCACCTCCCATCCTACTATCCTCTCATTCTCTGAGGTAATTTTTTTATTCTCTCTGGCAGGAAGTTTGGGTCAGAGTCTCTGAAGATTTCATTTTGAATCTTCGACTAGTTTCAGGACCCAGGGGTCTTGTGTGATTGACTTCCAGGCTTGATAATAAAACCTGAGCCGACTCTTCACCTCTCCTAGGGAAGAGCAAATAGAAGGGTGCATTGTACTCTGAAAGTTATTCGATCCTTGTCCATGGGGTCTGAATCTTCTGTAGCGGTTGGCTCGTCCTCGTTCTGGGTAGAAGGATGGTGGGTTACCCTGTTGGTAACCTCTTCCGAACCCTCTTTGCCTTAAGTTAGACCTGAAGTTGCTTTGGCCGGTAGACAGGCCCCTTCTTCCGGCCAAAACTCTTCTCATACTGCTTTGAGCTTCACCCAAAGCTGTGAACGTAACTACGTACTTTCCAGTTGTCTTGAGCATGTCTTCCCCGAATAGGGGGCCTTTGGGGTTTTCGGAAATTCTTTGTCAGTCATGTTACCTGGTTTTAGGATGATATTACTAAGAATGACTCAACACCATTCAGCATTATGTACTGCATTGGCGTTTTCTAAAAGAATAAAATCCCTCTGGCTCCAACCCCTAAGCAGGTTAATATCTTGTTGGGTCCCATTGATATGGGCCTCCTCCGCCGTACCTATTACTCCTGATAAAGGGCCTAGGATATTAAGGATGCAGTCTTGGCAAACTATCAGGGACCTTTCCATGCCTTTTTCTGCGCTCTATTCCCAGTTTAAACAAAAAAGTGATAAGGTCAGTGTCTAGATTTGGTTTTAGACACAGGTGCGCAGAGCATTCTGCCCCATGGATGTTACCTACCTGTTTTTCTAGGGGGTACCTAATTATTTTTTAATACACTTTTCCACATGGTCTTGAGTCCACCATTCAGCACTTCTTGGATGCCTAATGATTAGACTTGGCTTTTTCAGCGAGTTTACCTCCAGACTTTTTGCTTTTTGGCCTCCTCTTTTTGACCTCCTTTTTGTTGGTTCTAGGACTCTGGGCACTTTACCACCTCTATTCAGTGCTAAACTGCCTATGCTATAATGGTGACTTATGTAAATGTATTAGTGTTTCCATGTTTGGCTTATTTGATTTACCCTAATATAGTGCACTGTGGGTGCCCAGGGCCTGTAAATCAAATGTTGCTAGTGGGCCTGCTGCACCGATTGTGCCACCCACAGAAGCAGCTTTTCAAAGGGTGCAGTTGTGACTCCATGTCTACATAGAAGTGCACCCACTTGCCAGACCCTATCCTTCCCATTTTTAACAGAGTAACCCATAAGGTAGGCCAATGTAACCCTGTAGGCAGGGGGCAGTATAAGTAAAAGGTAGGGCATGCACTGGTGTGTGTGACATGTCCTGATAGTGAAATAAAGTGTATTTCATGTTTCCCCATTGACAGGCTATCTGTCCCATAGGATAGAATAAGGAATACTTTGTAACCTCTGACAAGTATAACTTACTATTGGGACAAGATAGATAAATAGAGTTTAGTATGCCGGAACTCAGAATATAAAAATACATCTTTTAGTAAAGATGGTTTTTATATTCTGTGTTTGAAAGTGGGTATTGTCTTGCTTAGCCATCCTGTGTGCCTCCTCTGGCTTGTGGAATGACTGTCTGGCTTTGGAGTGACAGGGGCTGGGGATGTGCATTGACTGTAGACAGCCACTGGGGGGGGGGGGCTAGGTGTGTCCTGCCATTCCTGGATGAGTCATGGCTGGGATAAATAGACCAGGCTACATTCAGAGTAGCAGGAGGAGTTTTACTGGCACCTGAATAGGCCTAATCTGCATTTAGAGTTGTGGGAGGTAATTTCCCTTGCACAATGCTGTCCCTACTTCCTGCCGGGAAGCTGGACCAGAGAGGACAGAACTGGTTTTGACTTACCAGAGAGACTTTTGCCACAAGAGAACAAAGGAAAATATAGTATACATTTTGGGGCCCAGACCCCATGACTTTGGATTACTGCTGAACTAAGGAACCTGCTATGAAGAAAAGCTGGAAAAGCTGTCAGGAGGAAGTGCTACTTTCCTGCGTACTATGCTGTGTTGGCCTATACTGTGTTGGCCTGCTACTTGCTGCTTCTGTCTTGGGCAGGGAAAGGAATGGATTGTACTTTCATCATCCTGGTGTTAGAGTTGTCTCCAAGGGCTTGAAGTAGATATTGCCTCCTGTTGGAAGACTCTGGGAGAGAAAAGACTTCAGAGAACTCGCTTGGATCAAGGATCCTGCCAAGAAGAAGAGCTGGAAGAACTGCCAGGAGTAGTACTGCCCGTTTGCTGTGTTGTTGCTTTGCTGGGTTGGCTTGCAGTTGCTGCCTCTGCATAGGCAGTAAAAGGACTGGACAGAACTTTCTTCCTTGACACTGAGTATCTCCAAGGGCTTGATATAGAGCTTGCCTCCTGTTCATGAAGTCTAAGGGACAGCAAAGACTTCAGTACCTCTTAGTACAGCCTCTAGAACCATGGGTTTCAGTTGCCATAGAGGAGGAATGCAGCCGACACCATCATCGACACACAGCTGCTGGCTCTGTGTCCTGAATGCACGACAGAAGGCACCGTGGCACTTCACACTACAACCCTGGTCTCACCGACGTCGATGACTGGCGCTGCCACCGAACCACTGCTTGCACCTTGACCAGTGGGCACTGAACTCTGCACTGCCTCGCTTCTCTCCGCTGCCCTGGTCTCACCTACGATGTCACTGCATACTGACCTCGACACCCAGGAGTGTATCGTGGTTTGGGGGCACTGCCTGTAAGTAACACAATGCACTGCCCGATCCCACACCGTAGCCTGGGCCAACTGACACCAGCTCCCATCAACTGGCACTGAGACTTGCACTGTAACCTGTCAGCACTGCAATGAGCACCGCCCGCTCCGCAATGCAGCCATGGTCTCACTGACACTGATGGACGACTGTCACTGAGCCTCTGCCTGCAACGCAACTTGAGGGCACCACACATCACACTGCTTCGATTGAAAATGCAACCGCGACAGTTCCCACAACCGTCACTCACTGACGCAATCAGCCAGAACCAAAGGTACGGTTAACGAGTCTGCTGACACAAACGCCGGTCCACACCGAGGCGGTTGCCCAGAATTGTTGTATTCTGTTGTTTTCATACCATGGTAGCCCTGGAAGGAGCTACGGGCTTCAAAGAACTGCAATTTAAAGTTATTCTTTAGTGCATATTTTTGATTACTGTATGTTGGTCTTTTTATGTTTTGGTCTTGTTTACACAGATAAATATTGACTACTTTTCTTAAACTGGCATGGTGTCCTTCTGTTGGGTTTCCACTGTATTACCTTTGGTTATGTGCAAATGCTTTAACACTGCCTCTGAGATAAGCCTGACTGCTCATGCCAAGCTAAAGAGGGGTTGAGCAGGGTTGTTTTCAGTAGTGTATCTCCCTTATCATGACGAGAAGGAAAGGCCCCTTTTTGGACAATGGTGTAATCAATTGCCAACTAGAGACCTCCATTTCAAACACTAATGTTATGAGGGGAGAACAACTCCTTACCTAGGGAGTCTAATCTTATCTCCTTAGAAGATGATGGAACCTCTCCTTTGCTAAAGAGGCCTTCTATGTCCATGTTATCCTGATCTAGGGCAGGGATGTATTTTCAATTTCATAAGGCTTTATTCGGTACATATAATACAAACGACCATGAAAGCACATAAAACATACATATTTAGACAACAAAATGCAGAGTTGAACTAGAAATACAAGTAATTAAAGCATTATGCTTTTCCTAGCATAAATAGAATTACATAAGAAAGTAGCAATACCAAAGCAATAATCAGGGGTATTCATATTAAAAATCAGCTTCATCGTTTTGTTAACATCATAGATACCATATTTTTTAAACATTGGTTTTAGATAGGCCACCCGAAAATTCATGTAGGGAGTGCAAATAAGCAAAAAATGCAATGTGCCTTGATTGGATTGTCCATCACACGGGCAAGGACCAACCGGGTGCTTTTTGAGATGCGGAAAAGCCACCAGGTGATGGACCAGTCCGAGCCTAAGTCTAGTGAAGACAAATCTATGGGTTGGTCTAGTCACCTGACTCAAGTATGCCTGGAAACTTTCACAGTCTATATATTTATTATAGAACTAGAGTGTGGACAAATGACCATCGGTAATTGAACGCCTTTGTGATCCATACTACAGAAATGTACTTTTCATCTTGATCTTTGGGATATCCCCTGCGGCACAGGGATCGGCTATTATGTTAAGACCATAGATTACCTGAAAACTATCTACAATATACTTTAACCAAGGAATCCTTGAATAATTATCCAGGTCAAGACAGTCGTTACTTACAAGTTGGTTAAAAGATGTCTCTTCCTCTAGCCAGATGGAACGCCAGATCATTAAGGGCCGTAAAGATATTAGATCTGATATATGATCGGCCCCAACTTCTCTGTGGATTAAATCGGTTGTGGCAGAGGTAGTTAGGCAAAGGAGCTTTTTGAGGAAAGTATTTTCCTCCGTTTGTAAACAGCCTACATTAAGGTATGCCCAGAACCCTGCCCCATGTAATGCCATTGAGACTTACCTTGCCCGATAGATCTGCATCATATCACCAATTCGTCTATCACCGAGTTTTGAGGCAAATCTAAATACACCATAAGCCCTTTTGGCCATCTCCGCCCGTACATTTTTAAATTCCTGTGACCAGCTTCTATTCCTCGAAAAAAGGTGACACCTAAATAACAGAATTTTTCCACTTGTTGCACTTTCACTCCATATATAAAAAATACATAGGTTTTTTTGGGCCTTACCCCACAGATGGTATGGGTTTTGTTCCTAATAATCAATAATTTCTTATCCTTAATAAAAACAAAAAAACGATCCATCAGACGCTGGAGGTCGATAGGAGTCCTAGACAATAACAAGGCATCGTCTGCTTAAAGCAGTTCCGGGACATCTAACCCTTTAACCTGGGGCGCATACGCTCCGACTGTTTTTAAAATTGCATCTACTGCGTTAATAAAAAGAGTAAAAAGCAGGGGGCGGAGGACGCAGCATTGCCCTATTCCACACTTTCCACACTTTACATTAGCGGACACAAGTTTGTAATTTTTCATACAGTCGAGCAAAAAAGAAAATTATTTCCTCTGGTGCCCCAAGTTCTAATAATGTTGTCCATAGGGTAGGATGGTCCACCACTTCGAAAGCACTGCTTAAATCTGCAAAGCAGAGATAGAGGGCGCCATGTTTGGCCTGGGTGTATTTGCTGATTAACAGTTCCAGATTTAAACATTGTTCTAATGTACCACGCCCTTTCCTAAAGCCGTACTGGGAACTAGCCAGGATCCCCTTATCTTCAGCCTATTCTTCCAACCTGACCAACATCACTCTGCTCATGATTTTCACCGAAGAGTCAAGTAGGCTGATAGGGCGATAATTCTTTGCGTCTTACTTATCCCCCTTTTTTATGGATCGAAATGATAATGGATTCCCCCCATGATGATGGGATCATATTATTTACTGCCGCATTAAAAACAATAGTAAGTACGGGACCCCATAACAGCGGGAGAGCCGTATAAACATCAATAGGGACCCCCTCGGGCCCCTGAGCTTTTTCCCCCTTACTGGCCCCGATTCCCTGTTCTACCTCGGCTAAGGTGAAATTAAGTGGGACAATATGCCATGGCCTAGAGTTTACATTATATGGGCCAGTGGCTTTTAAAAGAGCTGAAAAGTGAGTTACCCAAGCCTCACTGTTAACATGGGACGTAAGGTGTGGAGTCTTATCTTCCCTAAGGAAGGGAGAATTAACTGTTGCCCAAAACAGGCAGCAGTTAGAAGTCTCAGCTGCCTGTGCTAAATTGTCCCATGCTTCTTGTAGCAGCTCCCCTTTCCTTTTAATGAGGGCTAATTTATATTGATGTCTCAGTTGTATTACCTTCTTCTGATCCCTTGGTCTAGAGACTAAGGCCTGCTTTAATTGGGATAGTAAGGTTGTGCAGGCATGATCAAACCATCCCTTTTTAGGGACGGTTTTCCTTTTACCAGACCCAGTGAAAATGGTATCTATGGATTTATTAATACTAATAAAATTCCATAAAATAGATTCTGAGTCACTTTCTATGGTCAGGATGTAATTTATTTCCTCCACGGATTCTGATATGATCGTTCTCATAACTGTCTCTCATTTCTCCCCTTTCCATCTCAGTCTCAAGTGGCTCAATGTTATCTATAGTTCTTGAGATTCGCATAGCCCTACATTCCCAAATGTCACTACTTAATATGATACAGTTATGGTCACTTAATATAGACTATTCAATCCTCGGAGTCATACAGAGTGGCACAATATTTGAAGAGACCATGACATGATCAATAGAGTAATTGGTATTCCTACCAGTATAGGTGGGAATCATTTGGCCTCGGTCATCTTTGGCAGACTGCATAAGCTCTAGGTCATAAGTTGACATGATTTTATTTATCGACTCACCATATGTACTGTGCAGGAAGTGGGGGGCATTGTCACCCGAGTTACTTTGAACCCGACACTCCCAGGATATTGACATAGAACAGATAGGGTACATTAAAATCACCCACCCATATAAAATCTAAAATAATATTCTCCTCTGCTAGCAGCTTCTCAATAACATTTTTCTAGTTCATCAATAACTTTATGCCGCGTGTTATTGAACATGTTATTATAATAGTTGATTAAAAGGAAATCATGGCCTTCTTTCTCATGGAACCAAAGAATCTGGAAATGAGTCCCAACATTCAGATGTCTAACCACAGTCAGTGTTAAATTTAAAGAGACTAAAATCAGCAAGCCACCCTTTGCTCTACTATGTGACAAACTATGCGCTTCTAAGTTATAAGAGGCAAACCTGTCATAAATAATTTTTATTGTGCACCAGGTTTCTTGGAAACACAGAATATCATGTGCTTTAATAAAATCCAACCACCCCAATGTTCCTCCTTTAGAAGCCAACCCAGCTATAGTCCAGTTGACAATTGATATCCCTTTGGTATTACCAATAACGGCCTGATCTTGAATAAGATGACGTCTTGAAATATTCCCCCCACTTTCATCAGTGTCTATCTCGGTACTTGGGTTATCTGCCTCTATAGATCCTTGGTCAACTGATACCCCCCCTCCCCCGTGGCACCAGATTCGGGCCTGGGAGAGACCGCCAATTGAGTTACACAGCGGCCAATATCCTGTCAATCATTGGTATCCAGGTCACTCAATGCATCAAACTGGTTTGATACAGGTACTCCAGGAACAGGGAAACTGTTCTGGGGCCTACTGTTTATGAATGTATCTGAATATAGGGATGTATTAATTGATTAAGTCAGCAGTCTGATGGCCCTGATCTTCCATAGGAGAGGCTTGTAGTCCTCCATGGGCATTATGTATGTCACTTTGGATATTCTTATGAGTTGTGCTGCGTAGGACACCCAACATTTTTTAGGTACTTTGACCAATTGATATATTTGAGGTGCTTAGACCTACATTATGCATTGAGATGCTTAGACCTCCATTCTGAGTTGAAGTTCTTGGACCTCCCAGTATGCTCATGGAAGCTGCCCTTCTCTATTTTTTATTTTTGGGGGGTATTTTTTCCCCTTCCTTACCATAATAGGGTTCTCCCTTGATGTGGATTGTAAGTCGTTACCCTCATCATCATTTAAGGATCTTTTGTTGGATAGCACTTGATGTAAAGTCTCGCGCATACAAATGCTCATTTTTTGTTGTATTATTTTTTTAATTAATTCCTCATTTAAATTTGGGATAGGGGTGCCAGGGCAATGTATTTCTTGTGTTAAAAATAATTTATTAGGATTTTTTGTAGACATAACAAACAAAGAAACATACAATGTTGGTATATGTAATAATATAGTACTACCAATAAAATATTATCTTAATAATATCCATACACCAAAAAAATGTACTATTGTCATAAAAACAGTAAAATTATAATAATTTAAAAAATGGGAACAAATTAGGCTACTCCTCAAATCAGTAGTGATACATAACTGTTAACCAAAGCAATTAGTGTTATTACATGTTATATAAATGCATTTTAATATAATCCTCCATTGGTTTCCATAATTGTTGAAAAGACAAACTGTTTTTTAATGAGCCCTTGTAAGATAATTGAGCAACAGATCTAATAAAAAATAACATATGACCACCATGCATGGATTGATATTGTTTCTGATGATTTCCAATTGGAAGTAATGAATTTATTAGTAATAGAAATTTGGAGATAAAAAAGTTTAGACTGAGGTTGCAATAAGGTGGATGACAGAACATACGATTTACCAACAAGTGTGCTGTAAGTGAAAGTCTCAGAAATAGGAAGTATTTTAACAATGATTTCCCAAACATTTTTCCAGAATCAAGCTATTATATTCAAAAAAAGTGGGGAGTCTATAAGTTAAGACTAAAATATTGTATTGGCAGTCCATAGACCATTGAACAAAATAAAGGCGTTGGTGTGGGATAATGATACAGGAAACCATCCTGAAATATTGATGGACTAAATTTGTCTTCATTCTTTTAACACAAGATTGAAAGAAAGTTCTGCTTTACAAAAAGTACATAAAAAGGTAAGGTTAGTAGCATTTGTCCAATGAAATTGTTTATAACATTTGGAGACAGTATGTTGGAACGCAGAAAAAGCTTTATTACAACTTCCTGAATCTGGACTCTTAATTTGGGGTAGCACAATTAGAAAGGTGTTAAGCAGTGTGTTACAAATAAGTTCATATTTAGTTGCTTTGGTATTGGGTAACATGAATCTGGCTCATGGTTCAGAAAAAGATAATAAAGCGGTATCTTCATAAATATCTTGGAGAAAGAAAATACCAGCTGAAATCCATGTTTTCCAGAATGCAATTGTGCGATTCTATTTTAATGCAGGATTATGGCAATGGAGATCATCGTAGAATCTGAAATACGTGATGAAAAGGACGTGTCGAAATCAGTAATAATCAGCTTAGTGGATGCAATGATGGGGGATGATTCAAAAAGTTTATTTGAATTAGACATGGACAGACGTGATGGAAGAGGAAATGGTGATATTAAATTGCGCTCAAGCCTTAACCATTTATGGAGATTTAGTTAGGGTGCAAGCACGAGAAAAAAAAGTGAGCCCTGTTTTAAAATAAATGCTTCATAGTACTGGAAAAAATCAGGCATACCAAATCCTCCATTCAGTTTAGATAGCTTAAGTTTAGTGTAAGCAATAGGAGGGGGGGGGGTTGCTATTCCATATACATTGTTTGTAGACTGAGAGGGGCAATTACATAGGCATCATAGACAAGGTATAGAAAATAATTGGAGCTAATACCATTTTAATGGTTTCAAGTTTCCCCCACCATTATAAGTGTGGAGTGGACCATTGACATTTTTTTTCTGTGATTTTGGTAAATAAAGATTCACAATTGAGAGTAACGGAGTGTTTTATTGAAAGTGAAAAAAGTATACCTACATATATTTTATTTTAACTTACTGTCAAATAATTTCAGTATTAACCAGTACTGAGTGTGTACAATGTACATTCAGGAGAAAAAAATGTGTTTTATGAGCATTCAAAGTGTAACCAGAAACAGTGGAATTATTATGTATAACATCTAAAACTGCAGGTAGAGATGTAGTTGGATTGTTAAGATGTAATTAGACATCATCTGCATAGGCAGATGTTTTAAGGTTAACATCAGCTAACATAATTCCTCCAATATCAACAGAATTTGTATGTGGTAGAAAAAAGGATCAATTGCCAATAAAAAACGAAGAGGTGATCATTGGGCAGCCTTC
The DNA here is from genome assembly GCF_964263255.1 of Lissotriton vulgaris. Lineage (NCBI taxonomy): Eukaryota > Metazoa > Chordata > Amphibia > Caudata > Salamandridae > Lissotriton > Lissotriton vulgaris. The sequence continues at coordinate 529,944,232 of NC_141694.1, forward strand.
TCTTGTTCCACTATAAAGAGAAAAGAGATTTGAAAATTGACCAATAATAAAGAGTCTGACTGAAGGGGAGCCATATAAAGTCGATATCATTTTTATAAAACTATTTGCAAAATTAAATGTAGAGAGCGTTTGAAAAAGAAATTGCCAGTGAACCCTATTAAACTCTTTCTCCGCATCTAAAGCTAGTAAACCAGCAGGAAAGGTAAGATTAGAGGCCTTATCAATGAAATGAAAAAGAAGTCTGATGTTATTGACAGAGAAACGTTTTTACATAAATCCATATCGACCTATATGACCTATATGAATAAGAGACAACAAAACTCTAGCTAATCTGGTGGCAAGGATTTCTGCATATATTTTACAATCCTGGTTGATCAAAGAAATAGGACAGTCATTTGAAACTTTGGATAAAGGCTTTATCTGGTTTAGGTAAGACTGTAATTAATGCCTCTGTAAAAGAGCCACTGAGCAAACCAGATTGAGCAAATGTAGTGAATAGATGAAGTAGGTGAGAAATGAGAGTCTCAGCAAAGGTTTTATAAAATTCTGCAGGAATACCATCAGGGCCAGGAGATTTTTGAGGTTTAAGCGATTGGATAGCTAATAAAAGGTCATCTGCTTTGATAGGTTATCTAAATTGATTTCATTAAGCTGGGAAAGTTGGGGTAAATTCTTCAAGGTTAAATATTTATCAATATTTTGAGAATCTAGAAGGTTTGTGTTAATATACAAAGAAGAGTAGAATTTAAGAATTCCTCTATAATGTCTGGGGTAGATACAGCAACTGTACCATTATGCCAAAGGATAGCATGAATTAGATTTTTATCTTTCTTGATACGGAGGTCATTAGCTAAGAGTTTTCCTGACGTGTTGGCATAAAAAGCAAATTTAACTTTCTGGTTTGCAATCTGTATGCCAGCTCTTCTACTCAACATGGTATGATACTTGTATCTAAAGTTTTGCAGTGTGGTTTTAAAAGCAAGATTCTGTGAAGAGATAAACAGTTGTTAAATAAGCTATAAAAGCATCCCATTTGACAACAGATAAAGTAACATCATCAAGGTTATGCAAAAAATATTCATGAGTAGCTTTTAAAATGGTATCTGTATGAGTATCATAAAGAACAACATCTACATTCATGCGCCAACGGGAATGAGAAACTGAAAAAGTACCAGTTGGTAAGTGAAGCGAAAGTATTGCATGGTCTGAAATTTCAATAGTACAAATAGCAGGTCGGGTTATAGTTTTCACTAAATCTCTAGACCAATAAATAATCTAAGCGTGAATGAGAGCTATGGGGGTTGGAGAAAAATATGAATTCTTTCTGAGTGGGGAAATGTAATCTCCAGATGTCAACAAATGTAATGTTTTTAAATAGGGTACTGAGAGAATGAAACGCTTTAGGAGGAGCATATTTGTTGGAGGATAATCTATCTAAGAAAAGGTCAATAATAAAATTAAAATTGCCCCACAAAATTAAGGAAACTTTCCCAAGTTGAAGAATTTCAGACAAAAGTAATACAAGACCAAAAATACGTGACCAAAAATTAGGGTCATCTGCAGCTGGTCCATAGATATTAATTAGGTGTAAAATCATATCTCCAAATTTAACTGTGTCCAAAGGAAATTTACCATATGAATCAGATTTTTTGTCTAGAACTTGTAGCTGAAGAGTTTTTGAGAACGAATAGTCACACCATTCTTTTTGTCTAATATGGTGTCATCAACATGGGTTTCTTGTAGCAAATATTGATAAAGGTGCTCCGTACACGCTAATGTTATCACGTTCAATCAAATGTTCAAACAATCATTTTAGTGCTGCTCCATTTGTTGCACTTGGTCAGAGTGCCTAGAAAATATAGTAACTGATCTAGTTGGGAAACCTCCCGTCCTGTAGAAAGTGTGCAATTATTTTCAGGGAACCATTGGTTCCTTATCAATGTCTCAAAAAACCATATATCCTTTCAATGGTAAGTTTCAAAGTTCTTTTAATTTATTTCATTTCATTATTTTCATGAATTCTTCATTAATTCACAGCTTTATAAATCAATCACATGAATTATACCCAATGCATTTCGGATCACTTCATGGACCCTTCCTCAGGAATCTTTAAAAAATAATGATGAAAAACAGGAAATCAATTAATCCCAAGTATCGAATCAGGGTGTATCAAAGACATATCATGTTTTTTTAAACAACTACAATCTCCATACAAATCAAATGCAGGTACATTTGTTTTAGCAATTTTTGTGTGATGCCAAGATAAACACGGATACATTACCACTAATTTTCTTGGATAACAAGACACATGTTCATACTACATGATTATGAATCAAGTGTATGTTCTTGCAGCAAACAAATATCAGCTTTTTGCCTATGTAAAGAATCTAAAATCTATAGTCTTTTAACTGGAGGACACAAACGCTTGACATTGAGTGAAACAATTGTAACTTTAAGAGAACTATTCTTAGCTTATGAGGTGAAAAAGAAGGAAAATAGAGAAAAAGTGGAGGAATTACATACACCACAGACGTAGTAGAAGACACCAGAGGAGTAGCCAATAAACATAGAGGACATAAAAACAAAGAGACAAATATATACAAAATGGGAAGGAACATACATATACAGTGAATAGGCACACTTGTGCATCCAAGAACAGATAAAGGATGAAGGTAGTTAACCCGTACTAAAAGGACTATCATAATAATAACATGAATATTACTGGCTGAACAATAAATATACCTGCGAGTTATAGCAGTAATAAATCATAAAATAGTTGTACTAATAAAATATCTTCCAGTTCGGAAGTCATGTGTACCCATTAAATGAGGAGAGTGGTTGACTAGAAACGCTTGAAGGTCTTCCAGACAGATGAAAGGATTTGGAGATGTTGCCTTTCCTATTACGTATTGTGGATGAATCGAAGAGTCTATATTTGAAGCCGGAGTTTCTCAGTCGTGGTCTCATCGCTGCAAAATCTCTTTGCATCGCAACTGTCTCTTTGGCAAAGTCTTGATGGATAAAAATCTTCGAAACATTAACTAGGAGAGAAGGAATCTCATGAGCTGTCTTCCTGATAAGAACGAGGTGATGGTTGTGTAAAACCTTGTAGATGACTTGCCTGGGTTTAGTTTGGCCCAGCTTAAGGTGAGATGGAATAGGATGTGCTTTATCAATCTCACATTTTTCTGAGAACTTCACATTCAATAAATTAAGTAGCAGATTCTCTAAATATATCCTGCAATCATTGCCTTCAATATCTTCAGGCAGATTAAAAATACGTAAGTTATATTGCCTATTCCAGTTCTCTAATTCAAGTAATCCGGTATTTTTTAAGGGATTTTGTTAACCATTTGCAATATGTTATCCGTTTTGGTTATATCATCATGCAGCTTGATCTCGTTATCTGCAACCTTTATTGAAAAACTGGCCATGTATTTCCGTAAATTTTTAATTTCCATGGCAATTTTGTCAGTATTTGATCTGACAGCCTTTAATTCCTCCAGGATAGTACTTAGGGAGAGTTCCGATGAGTCATCCATTTTTTACTTCAGAGGAGGAGGAGGAGAACTTGTTTGTTTACACCTATTTCATGCAGATTTATTTTCCATTCTCAGGAAAAAAAATGAACCCAGACAAAAGTTGTCAAAATTACAGTAAAAGTAAAGAAAAGTCATTCAAACGGGTGCAGCAGCTAAAACTAGCTGTCGCAGGAAACCAAAGACGAAGCTGCTCCCTCTCTTGGTGCAGAACTCTGCCTCTCTGACAGGAACCTTGGAGCAGGCTGCGGGAAGTCTCGGTGAAAAGAAAATTGCAGCCTGAGGGGGTCCAGAGTCATCAAAATCACTGGGAAAGCTTGTGAAATGCTCTCCTTAGGACAGGTGAGTGATGTATGTTGATAGCAGGAAATACATAAATTCTGTATTTTCAGCTTAATTTATCTCTGCGTTTAGACGGGTGAGCAGGAGCTATTTAGCAGGCGCCATCTTTGCTCGTGGGTCTCAGGGCAATGCAATTCTATATCAGACATAAAGAATAGGTAAGTAATCTTGCCCTATTTGGGACTAAAGAATGGGTATTTTGGAAATGGCCCATTTTTCAGGGTCATCCCCAAACATTTTGTTTCTTCCTCTGATTTTTTTCCTGATCTGCTGTGTTGGTTTTAGGACTGCAGTGTCTACACACAGTTTGTAACTGCCATGTCGACTTGGCAAGTGCACCCATTTGCCAGGCCCTAACCTTCCTTTTTTGTTCATATGAGTCACCCCTAAAGAAGTCCCAAGGAACCCCTGTGAGCAGGATGCAGTGTATGTGTAAAGTAGGACATGCCATGATGTGTGTGGCATGTCCTGGTAGTGAATTACAGTGCAATTCGTTTTTCACTACTCAAAGGCTATTTGACCCCTAGAATAGAATGTGAGCTTATTTATAACATCTTATAAATATAACTTCCCATTGGGACCAGATGGGAAGATAAAGTTTAGTATGCCTGCACTCAGAATATAAGGATGCATCTTTTAGTAAATATGAGTTTTATATTCTCTGTTTAAAAATACAACTTTTAGAAAGTAGGTATTTTCTTGCTTAGCCATTCTACGTGCCTCTGCTGGTTTGTGTATTAACTGTCTGGCTTTGGAGTGACATGGGCTGGGGAGGTACATTCTCTCAGACGGCCACCGGGGTCGGGGGTTGATGTGTGTCCTGCCTTTCCTGAATGTGTCAGGGCTGGGCTGAATAGACATGGGCTGCTTTCAGAGGAGTGGAAGGAGTTTTTACTAGCACCTGAAAAGGCCGGTCTCCATTTAGAGTGATGGGAGGCTATTTCCCTTGCACCTGAATATGCCCTGTCTGCCTTGGACAATGCTGTCTCTACCTAATGACAGAAAGCTGGGCCAGAGAGGACAGAACTGGTTTTGGCTGAGCACAAACACTCTCTGCCTCCAGAGAGCAAAGGATTTTGGTGTACAAATATTGGGGCCCATTCCCCAGTATTTTAGATTACTGCTGAACTAAGGAACCTGCCAGGAAGAAGGGCTGGAAAAGCTGTCTGGAGGAAATGCCACTTTGCGGCATGCTCTGCTGTGTTGGCCTGCTGCTTGCTGCTTCTGAATTGGGCAGGGAAAGGACTGGATTTTACTTTCCTCATCCTGCTGTTAGAGTTTTCTCCAAGGGCATTAAGTATAGCTTGCCTCCTGTTGGAAGTCTCTGAGATATAAAAGACTTCAGAGAACTCTTTCGGACCAAGAAGACTGCCAAGAAGAAGAGCTGGAGAAGCTGTGAGGAGGAACAACCATTTTACTGAGTGCTTTGCCTAAAGTGGCTGCTTTTGCCTGGGGCAGTGAAAGGACTGGACTGCACTTTGTTCAAATTCTTTATTGAGTTTCCCCAACTGCATGAGGTAGAATTTGCCCCCTGTTCAAGAAGTCTCAGGAACTACAAAGACTTCAAGTTCTTCTGCCATCAGCACTGAGGACTGTGTGTTTTGTGCTGCAACAGAAGAAAAAGCAACTTGATGCTTTCTACGATGCCCCTACTGAGTCAATGTCCTGAAGGCACCACAGAGGACACCGATACACGCCGCACCGCAACCCTAGTCTCACCGGCAACACCACCTGATGCTGACACCCAGCCTCTGCTTGCACCCCGACCTGTGGGCACTGCACGCCACACCGCCTCGCTTTACGCCGACGCCTTGGTATCCTTACTGACACAGCTACATGGCGACATCGATTTCACTGCTTGCACCTTGGTTTGAGGCCACCACTCATAAATTACACAAAGAACCATCCTAATCCCACACTGCCGCCTTGGCCCACTGATGCCAGCACCATCGACTCTAGTTTTTCAGCCGATTACAGCGATTCAGCAACGATGATGCCGCTGCTTGCACCCTGAGCTGCCAGCACCGTTACAAACATGGCATCACTTGGTAATACATTTTAATTAATTGATTAATTGATAACTATGTTAATTAAATTAATGTATTTTCTGCAGCGGGTTGAGGGTTTATAGGGGAATAGCGTGGGAAGTAATTTAAATATAATTAATTAAATGTGTTAATTTATTTATTGGTATTTATTTTGAATTAATTGTTAATTAATTATGAATTGGTAATTAATTAAAATATAATTGGTCAATAGTTTTAATTAATTGATTAATTGATAATTAGGTTAATTTCATTAATTTATTTTCAGTAGTGGGTTGTGCGTTTATAGGGGAATAGTGTTGGAAGTAATTGAATTATAAATATTCAAATTTTTAAATGTATTTATTGCTTATTTTTGTTGTAATATATAATTTTGTATTAATTGTTAATTAATTTAGTGGTAATTGGTAAATAATTTGCATGAGTAGGTAATTTGTTTTAATATTTAAATTTCATTTGTATTTTTAATTGATTAATTTATATATTATATAAAATTGTTAATTATTTTAGATTATTTGTAATTGGTATTAATATTTAATTTAATTTAATTCATATATGAAGTATTTACTTTCCCTACTGTTGCACTCACTAGAGTGGGAATAGTAATTTGTACTCCTACGCTATCCAACGCTTTCCCTACTGTTGCACTCTCCGGAGTGGGAATAGTAATTTGTACCTCTGCGCTATCCAACGCTTTCACTACTGTTGCACTCTCTGGAGTGAGAATAGTAATTTTTAACCTCCCGCTATCCAACGCTTTCCCTACTGTTGCACTCACTGGAATGGGAATAGTAATTTTTACCCCTACGATATCCAACGCTTTCCCTACTGTTGCACTCTCTGGAGTGGAATAGTAATTTTTACTCCTACGCTATCCAACACTTTTTTTTACTCTCCCGTTATCCAATGCTTTCCCTACTGTTGCACTCATTGGAGTGAGAGTAGTATGTTTTACCCTCCTGCTATCCAACGCTTTCCCTACTGTTGCACTCACTGGAGTGGGAAAAGTAATTTTTACCCCTACGCTATACAACGCTGTACCTACTGTTGCACTCTCTGGAGTGGGAATTGTAATTTGTACCCCTACGCTATCCAATGCTTTCCCTACTATTGCCCTGACTGGAGTGGGAATAGTAATTTCTAATCTCCCGCTATCCAACGCTTTCCCTACTGTTGCACTCTCTGGAGTGGAAATAGTAATTTTTACTCTCCCACTATCCAATGCTTTCCCTACTGTTGCACTCTCTGGAGTGGAAATAGTAATTTTTACTCTCCCGCTATCCAATGCTTTCCCTACTGTTGCACTCACTGGAGTGGGAATAGTAATTTTTACCCCTACGCTTTCCAATGCTTTCCCTACTGTTGCACTCTCTGGAGTGGGAATAGTACATTTTACCCCTAAGCTATCCAACGCTTTCCCTACTGTTGCACTCTCTGGAGTTGGAATAGTAATTTTTACCTCTACGCTATCCAACGCTTTCCCTATTGTTGCACTCACCGGAGTGGGAATAGTAATTTTTACCCCTATGCTATCCAACGGTTTCCCTACTGTTGCACTCTCTGGAGTGGGAATAGTAATTTGTACCTCTACGCTATCCAATGCTTTCCCTACTGTTGCGCTCACTGGAGTGGGAATAGTAAATTGTATGCCTACGCTATCCAATGCTTTCCCTACTGTTGCACTCTCTGGAGTGGGAATAGTAATGTTTACCCCTACGCTATCCAATATTTTCCCTACTTTTGCACTCACTGGAGTGGGAATAGTAATTTTTACCTCTACGCTATCCAATGCTTTTCCTACTGTTCCACTCTCTGGAGTGGGAATAGTCATTTTTACCCCTACGCTATTTAATTTTTTCTCTACTGTTGCACTCACTGGAGTGGTAATAGTAAATGTAACCCTCTCGCTATCCTACGTTGAAAATATTGTATATGTTTTGTTAATAATATGCATATATATATATAGTTATTAAAATTATTACTTTTTTTTTAAAGTTACTGTCATTATTTATTAATTTTAGGTTTATTTAAGTATTTTAAGGATTTTTAAATTAATTATATTTATTATTATATTAATTTTAAATTACTTTTAAGACATTTAAAAAATTCGATATTTTGACTGTCTATATTTTTACAACGATATTTTGGAGTCGATATTTTTGTACATACCTGTTTGAAGAAAGGAATTCGATATTCTGGTATTCTATATTTTCTCCTCGATATTTTGGCAGGTCGATATTTTGCTCCTCGATATTCTGTCAGTGATAAGGGGGTGAGCAGGGGTTAATGTAGGAGTGTAACTCCCTTATCCTGACTAGAAAGAAGGGTCCTTCCTTACTTGGGCAAAAGTGCAAACCCTTACCATCTAAAGGCCCCCATTTTTAACTGGGTGTATATAAATAATGTTCCTTCCCTTTGAGGTAAATATAATTTGGAAAAGGACCTTTTCAATTTAACTGTGTCAAACGACTCTTCTCGATGTTTTTTTTGCAGCTGCTCATCGAAGACATCATAACTGTTAGGAATTCTCTGGCATCACGATGCCTCGAGTGATCAGATTTTTACCTAGTTTTGCAGGGCCGTAGCAAGGCACAGCATTTGAGGCGTAAGGGTGATAGGCCATATTAGGCCATTGTTCCAGCCATTTCTCTAATCCTAGTCCTGACACATCATTACCGAGCGGTGCTTCGGAAGGATCTTTAGATCACCAGATGGCTTCCCTGTTGGGCTTACTATGGACGCCGCACTCTGTAGCACCATCCTGCGCTGCTGAAGTGCTCCACTACTACTCCCTATCAAGGCACCATGCAGGGAGCGCTTTGTTACATCCATGCTAGGGGGTCTGCATCCTGAAAGGGTGCTGAAAGGGTGTACAGTTGCTCAGAGGCCTGTTGTAGCTCACTGTGAGCGAGTGAGGGTGGTAGCCCTAGGTAACCAAGCTGACAATAACAATGAAACCACAGTAACAATATTAGAAAGATACATTAAGATATAGGGGAAAGAGTGTTACCATAAACTGGAAACCTTAAATGGTACACATAAAGATTCAGAAAAAGCAAGTTAGTAAAGGATATAAAATGAGATACTTATCAGCGTGGAGCTGCATTGAAAAAAGTCAGTCTATTCTATGTGCATGCCTATTATATGTGTTTCTGGATTGTTTTCAGCGATGAGTTCAAACTCCTGATGGACCCCACATTACACAGACAAGCTGCCTTTAAGTCAAGTACAGTCCTCCCAAGGCCCACAAGGCAGTGAACTCCCCCTGAACAGCTTTCCACCTAACTGACATCTGGAGACTGAATAACTGCTCAGGTAGTGAACTCACCTTCTTCTCCCTATCACACTTTACATGTCTAGGGCCCAACATACTTCAAGACACTTTTTCTGTATCCATAGAGTCTAATACAATTTAAGACCATGCAGCCATCTCAATGACTTTCGAGATCTTCGGCATTCAATTTAAGGGACAAACCTGCAGTATGAATACTGAGGTTCTGAAGGATGATAACGCTGTGAATAAGCTTCAAAAAGAGCAAGCACAATTCTTATAGGAAAACAAAGAATCTACTTTGGGACACGATGAATTACCTTTTCAAAGGATAAATCATAAACTGTATGTCCAGGTAAAATAAACAACTAAAGGATCCCTATATATATTAACTACTGAGATCAAGGTCAAAGACTTGGCACATAGATAAACAATTGATCTTTCAGTCATGGCTGCACTAAATGTTTCAAATATGTATTTCAACTCCATCACCAGTAAATGTGCCCATCTGTGGGTACATGTACAGAAAGGCAAGACACTGTTCTATTTAAAGAAGGCCTGAAGATCACTAGCGGCATACCTAAAGATCAAACGCAATTCTAAACTGATTAAGATTATCAAAGATGACTAGGGAAAATTACAAATGACAACAGAACACATCCTTGAAGAGTTAAAAAAAATGTATACCAAACTATACACTTCCTTTAATACCCCCTAAGCAGTTTGCTTAGAATACCTCCTTAACATTCCATTTAAATCAATGTCTATTGGTGAACAACTATCCTTAAACAATCCACTCACCAAATTTTGAGATTAGACATGTTATTAAAAGTATGCCATCTGGCAAAACACCATGGCCAGACAGTCTTTCCATTTATTTTTATAAAAACTTTGATACTATGAATATTGAACCACTGGAATGTGCCCTGAATCATTTTGCTACTTCTGGCTCAGCGACAGGCTCTGCTGCTGACGGCAACATTGTGATCATCCCAAAAAATGGGAAAGACCGCTCAGACCCTAATGATTTTAGTCCCATCCACCTAATATATGCAGATGAAGATTTATACTAAAATCTTTGCTAAATGCCCTGCCCTGTGATACCCAAAATGGTTCATCTCACCCAGACTTGATTTATCAAAGGCCGACTGACCTGTGACCACATCCGCTCATTCTTCCATGTGATCACAAAATCTTCCAGCCCACCCTCCCCATTAGCATTTGCTATAGCCTTAGATGCAGAAAAGGACTTCAATAAGGTTTCGGGGCCATAGCTAGAAGCTGTTCTGTTCAGCTATAACATGGGAGCACACTTCATTAGATTGACTTTGGCTTTATATTCAAAGCCCTCAGCTAAAATAAAAGTTAACAGTGCCTTATCACAATCCTTTGCTCTTCAACAGGGCACGCACCAAGGCTGTCCACTATCTACTCTATTATTCCTTTGGGCCATTGATCCATTAAATTATTAATGTGTCTTATCGCACATGATGGGCATAGGTTACTTATCTTAGAAGCACGCATAAATACCAATCTCTTACAAAGGAAATCCCATTATATCACAATGTATATGGGAAAGAATTAATGTCTTTTTTTTAAATCTGTCTGAACAATAATGGAACTCTCAGCCATAGTTTCCTATTCATCTACCTCTTTTTACTGTATTTTATTTTAGTTTTGCAATTCTAGGTCAACCACCGAGGAGCCAGTAGCACTTCTATCATCTTCCTGTAATGGTCAATTTCAAATTGTCTTCAAGGATGATAATTTCATTGGCAAACGTTTCGTTCCTAACCACTAAATCATCTTAACTCACATAGAACTTCCGGATATTGCCAAATGTGTCATTGTAACGATTTTGGTATTACTGTGCTCCCTTATTCTCTTCACGCCTACCTGTACATGGATTTTGTTTTATGTTGCTTTGCTTTCATTGTTTCACTTACAAAAAGGCTACAAAATTATCTAGAACAAAAAAAGGAACTGCTTACAGAAGGGGAACAGTTCAAGAAGACTTAATCATTACAGTCCAAAGATGTCAGAGCCTCAAATATGTTCTAAATTAGGTTGCCACTTTGATTATTGACAGGGAATTTGTTCGATAATGTATTCATGGAGAGAAAACTGGTGGAATGGGCTGGGTCTGGTCTCTAAACGTATTTCAGTGGGAAACCTTTAATGTTACTTGAGTCCACGTATGCACATAGTGTATTATGCAAAATGCAGTCAACTAAACCTGTCTGCAAGAGGTTTACCACAATACAGTCTCCAGGTAGTGTTGGTACAAGACCTAACCAATTAAATGCTTCTCACCATTATGTCATGGTAGATGCTACCCTATCCCACACATCTGACAATAAAAGCAGTGAACATCCTTGTTTGCTGTTTTCGAACTTGATCTGGCTTTCAGGTCAATTGAGCTTCAGAGGAGGAACAGTAGCTAAAAATAGGTTATATGTTCTTGTCCTTGGTAGAAGATGAAGTGTAGGTACAGATTTGGGAGCAGAAGCGTGTGGAGGGTGACTGTTGGGCACCGGGATTGAGAATGAAGTCTGAGTAGTTATGACCTGCGACAGACAAAAGCTGACTCTAGGTGGACCTGACATACACTGGGGGGATATTGTCTCTGAAAGTCAAAGGACAAGAAACAGACGTTGGCAAATCTAAGTATTCTTCCATGGCAGACATGAGTGGGATTGGAAGTGAAAGCCAGGGCCTGTGTGAAAGAAGTAAGGGGCATATTAGCAAGGGCAATTTTGCCGCTTTAGCTGGACTTTTTCCCGCTAAAGCGGCAATAATTTTATCGCCCTATTAGCAAGCTGATGCTAACAGCAGTTAGCAACAGCTTTTAGGCGATAGCAACCGGTTTGGGGCCCACCTTGCATGTCAGCGATATTTATCGCTAATGATATGCAAAGTGGGCATACCCAACTTGTTAGCTACTGAAAGCAGTCACTAACACAGCTATTGCCTTTTGGCAAGGCAGGCTGTGCAAATAAAAAAGTTGCGCTAAGCGCGGTTATCGCCAGAACCTAACGCCTGCTCAGACCATGACTAAACCTGTATATCCAATTGGAGGTGGATATTCAGGTTAAGTCCCCATTAGTGTTGATGCCTGAATATCGCTGGATTTCCAGCGATATTCACGCATTGAGCCGCTATCGCCAGATATTTTATTGCATGAGAGATAAACTTTGCAAATAGCATGTTATCTCTGCGATAGTATCCCGCAATAGGCAGCAATAAAAAAAAATGCGCTAATGCATTTAGCGATAAATATCACTACTTGTTGCTAATATGCCCCTTAGTTTTGCTAGGGACCGAGACCCATTTCAGTTACTCCTGTGATCATTTGTTCATTTTTAACAAGTGGAAGTGAAACCTACAGGTCCATAGGTGGAGAGTTGTTTATGTCAGCCTCAATACTTAGAGTTCTAAATTATATACATGAGTTAATGACGTAGATGGAGTGAAAGAAGCATTTATAGTAACAATTTGCCTGAAATTAATCTACTCCTCTGGAGCAGAACTTAGTGTACCCAATGACTTCAAGATTGAGTTAGTAGTGGGCCATTTCTTATCCTTGCTAGTGATTGTTGCAGCTTACCTTTTTCCCATGATGCTCAAACTTAGGAAAGCAAGCCAAAGGGACACGGAAAGACCTTGCCTTGATTGGATATGGCCACCTGAAGACAGGCCGAGCGTAGGCCTATTCTTGGCCCATGTACAACCTGGGTATGCCCCGTGCTTGAGGAGCAGGTACTGCACTGTGTAGCGCTGTGTGGGCACCTTCCTCTTCCTCCACACTGTCTTGCCTCCCAGGTAAAGTACAAGCACCAGCGCAGTTGGATTCCATAATGCTGGAGTAGGTGTTGTACTAGTAATGCTGTGTGGGCTCTTGTCTCTGCCTCCCCTGCCCCTTTTACAGTGAGGTATAGTGTTACTCTCGAAGGCCCATGACATATACCACCATCAGCTATTGCTTCTCCCAATGCTATTCGCTCCAGGGTACCAACATACACATTGCATTAGTACTACTAACTTACTACAAAATGCAATTCACAGACCTACTGGTGGGGGTAAGTCTAGAACCACAAAAAACCTGCACTGCCACACACTCCCATAAAGAAATTTGTAAGGCTGGGACTTACTATAGCTACCCAAAGAAACTAATGTTATAATAATTACATTATTTTGACTTTTAAATTATGTTTTGCCCCTGGTCAACTGATACGTTTGTCCACTGGGTCCGGACTTGAAACAACCAGAATGCTTATTCAAGTATACATTGAGTCCTTCTTGACCTTAACCCCCATTTTATTACCATGGTCTAGCTGTTTGTGTATTGTCACATGCTTCACCAAGATTGATGTACTATGTGCAGCAATACGTATTATATTTTCACCAATGAAGCACTGTGCATCTGTTTTCCGGTGAATGATTATCAAACAACCTTAATCATCTAACCCACACCATCATTGATGGTGATGAAGCACACTGCTGCTTCACCTCTGGAACGTATCTTGATTCATTGAGACTCCTAATACTACCAGAAAGGAAGTGAAGCATATCAAAGGTGTGTTTATATTGATAAAATCAATGCCAATGTTTATAATGATACACACATATATACAAGCAAAATAGCATCACTAGTATCAAGTTCGCCCCTCATGAATGCTCCATCAACTTCGACTCAGAAATATGTGGTGAGGCAGGCTTTGCAACCTAGGCCTGAGGTTGACAGGTCAGCAGTGGGGAGGCACGTAGCCGGCAGACAAACATGCCGAGAGGAAACTCCAGTCCATCCCTGCTGTCCAGGGAGATTGGCCCAATAAAAGCACACAAGGAGTGCGCTCATTCCCAAAATACCATAAAGTGAGATGCCACATAAAGTTAGGAACACAGAGCCAATCAGGACACAGCGCAAAGAGCACACACAGAAATCACACGTCCCTCAGGCCGGACATATGGACAAGTTACCCACTGGCCCACATTATATTTACGCAAGGCCTGGGCCCACCTGAATTTGTAATCAGTGGCCTTATTTATGACTCCATAGACAAGGCCCTCATTCCTTACCAAACAAGGATCACCGGAAGTACTGATATGATTCCCGAAAACAATATAAATACTCGCTCAGATTGATTGTGAGACAGTCCTCAGACACATTTCTGTAACTGTACTCCTGGATGAAGTGTTCAATTAAGCTAACTGTTCTTGTTTTACTAAATGCCTCTTGTCTTTTTTTTTTTTAAGGTAAATTCATATCAGAGCTACATTTTGGTGAGCCAGCCAGGAGATATTTCTACTTCGAACTCAACTGCAGCTGATTGACAGACGGATTAACATTTGCGCTGCAAGGGATGTGAGTAGGCACCACTTTGTCTGGAAGTTCTGCTGGATCCATGCGATGGTGGTCCATCCTGAAGCTGCTGTCAGAGGGTAAGAGACCACATCTGATCCTTTATAAACATTATTCATTGATTTTGCAACACATATCAGTACACAGCAGTCACAGGGCATCTCATCATTAAAGCAAAGAAAAGTAAATGATGGCCTGCGGGCACAGCCACCTTGTTCCCGATTGGCAATGATACACATATTTTTAACATCACAGAAATTGGACAGTGGGCGGCAGTACACAGTTTGATATAGCATCAGGGAATTAGCAATATTTACACTGGGAGGCGAGTCCGTTCTCCACCTCAAGCGAGCTCCATCCAGGGTCTGTACTCATTGTCTAAGCACCTTGTGCAATATGAGCATGTCCCAATCCCTTCAGTGCTCTTTCAAATGTGTTAAGTGCTAAGGATAAACAGCTCAGTGGCTGTAAGTAATGCACTCGTATCGTGTGAGGGTTCGGGATCTACCCACTCCTTACGTGAGTTGACCCATGACACAAATGGTGCCCATATGTCTTTGGGCCTCGACGCCATAGGCATTGGGTCCCAGTATGTCAATAGCATTTCTTGGCAGTATGTGATATCGGTTATGCAAGTGTCTACTTTGGGTGCCCTAGGTGAACCCCAGAGCGTCAAGATGCAGCGTTTGGCTAGGAGGAGCATCATAGCCGACAGCCGATTTGTGCCTGGATGTGCATCTGCCATATACCCCTGTATACCAATATGGCTATTAACGGGGTGCGGTCTAGGCAGTTCCTTGTCACCTCGTGGATAATGTAAAAAACTTTGTCCAAGAAGTGTAAGATGAGTGGGCAGGACCAAATTAGGTGGAGGAAAGTTGTTTGTGTGTCAGTACATTTCCAACATTTGGTGTCAGGTCTCAGACCCATTTTGAATAGTTGCAATGGCATGCGGTACAGTCTATGGAGATATATGAAGTGGATAAGCCTCAGCTTGTATTTGGGGGAAAGGTATTTACGCTGTGAGCAGCAAAAGGCCCAGTGTTCCTTTGTAGGTGGTGGGCCTAGGTCAGCGCTCCATTGCTCCAGCGCATTTGGCTTGACGCCCTTTGGGGCTAAGTTGCGCTATATAAATCGGGCTTCATGATCGTGTGTTTTTTGTGTGTAGCGTTGTAAATTTGTATGACTAGTTCTTGGGCAATGGTTTGTCAAGATATTTTCCAGCACACTAGCGTTGGCGGTGCCGAAGGGAAGGAAGTGTGAATTTGTCTACAGTTGGCTCTAAGCTGTGAATGTATAAGAAGTTCTAGGATGGGTGTCTGGGTGCCGTTGGGGCTCTGTGGTCTGGCTAAGACCTCATTGTCTGAATAGGGGTCATTGAAAATAGCCAGCCTCATCCTGTGGGCTACTGGTTAGTGCAGCTCCAAACTCAAGTCTGCCCTGGAAGTTCCTTCTGTCCCCAAGAACCCAAACTGATCAGGCTCAAGTTCACCTGGAATAGTTCCTTTACAGGAACTGAGATCATCTCCCTTAAAAGACTGATCCTCACTCTGAGTCTGGGGGAAGACACAGCCTTAACCCCCCCTTCCCGTTCTCTTGGTAGGCACCTGGTCCATTGTTGCAGGCTCCTGGGCCTGTTTAGTGGACGTCATTTTGGCTTGGGACCTAGTCACAGCAAACACACCTGCAGAGATGCCCAATACAGCTGCATAAGTCCTAAATTCAAACTCAGCCCAGGCTGAAGTCTCCAAATCATTACCCAACAAACAATCTACTAATAGGTCTGAACTTACCACAACCTTCCTAGGGCCAGTTACCCCTCCCCAGCTGAAATGTACAACTGCCAAAGAATGGTCAGTCCTGACATTGATTGCATTGGTCACTTGATAGATTTCACCAGGTATGATCTGTCCAGGAGACACAAGTTGTTCTGTCATTATGGTGACACTGGCCCCTGTGTCCCTGTTGGCCATTGCCTCTGTTCCATTGATCAAAAGCTGTTGTCTGTACTTGCCCAGGTTACTGGGACTGACAAGTAAGGTGTCAATATCTATGCCACCATCACAGACTAAAACAGCCTGAGCTGGAGTTCTAGCTAAGTCAGAACCCACCTCAGATCCCAAGGTTAACCCTATTAATCCCCTGTTCCTGTACCACCACTTGTACTTGTGCCAGGGGGAGCAGTTGCCTTAGGGGCAGTAGTGGTAGGAGTAGTGGCCTTGGCTTTTGGACAATCAGCATCTTTCGTCCAATGGGTTTTTACCTTACACCAAGATTTCATTTTGCCTTTTCCCTTGTTGTATTGTGCCCCCCAGATGCAGGTTTTTGGGGCCCTGATGAAGATTTTTTGTCTTTACCCTTGTTCCCACCCTTGTCTTGAGATTTTGAAGAATTGTTCTGGTCACCATTATGGTTTATCTGCTTTACCCTGGTCTTGACCCATTTATCTGCCTTCTTTCCCAATTCTTGGTGAGAAGTCAGTTCTGAGTCTACCAGGTACTGATGCAATAGCGGATTTTGGCAGTTATGTAGGATCTGGTCCCTCATAATCAAATTGTACAATCCATCACAATCTTGCACTTTGCTGCCAGTAACCAACCTTCCAGAACCTTGATAGCACTAGCCACAAAGTCTACCCAGTCCTGATTCTGTATCTTCTGGGTGTCTCTTACCTAATCCTGTACTGTTCCATGGTTAAGCCCCAAACCCATCAGCGAGAGTACTCTTTGATACTGAGTAATTGTCAGAATCTTCTTCTCTAAAAGTGAGGAGCTAATTTCTATTTTTGTCAGCAAAGGAGAACCACAAGATAGCTGCCCTCTGGTCTTGAGGGACCCTCTGAACTTTACATGCCCTCTCTAAAGCAGTTATTCATTTGTGTATGTCATCCCCAACACGGTAAGGAGGGACAACATTGCTCAGGTTCGTATTGTTAAATGAATGTTCCTTGCTTCTAGGGACACTGTTGCTGCCACCATGGGACTTTAGTCTCAATTTCGTTCTTGCCTTCTGGACTTCCAGGGACTCTCTGTCAAGGGCCAATTGCTCTTTCCTGAGCCTAAGCCTAGCTTTCTCAAGTTTAAGCATTTGGTACTACCTATCCAAAGAGTTCTCTCCATTACTAGAAATGGAGGTCACTACTGACTGTCTAGAAGTATTGTACTCTGCACAGGAGGATCTAGACCTCCTTGGTCTACTCTGCACCATCCCAGGAGGATCAAAGAGGGCATCCTCTTGTCCCTCTGTGTTCTCCTCTGGGAGGTCTGAATTGTCCTGGTGGGATCCATCAGGCTCCGCCTGGTCAGGGTTTGATTCTAGGTCAAAAAGGGCTCCCATCCTGCCCTATCTTCATTCCCTGGCCCACCCACTCTGTCCTGTTCCTCTGACCCTGAGGCTGTACTCAGGTCATGCAACAGTAACACCTCTACCAGGCTTTGAGTTTTGGCACTTCTCTCTATCTTCAGCTTTCTGGATGCACACAGTGCATTCAGTTTTTGGACTGAAGGTTCACTGTATCTTTTAGTTAGAGAGCCACTGGCATCTCCTTTAGTAGACATACTAAGTGAGTTGTGGTGTTGCACTTACCTAACCTAGTGGGAGCTAAACTCTCTGAGGTTGGAGAAAGGGTGTGTTAGAACCTTGACTTACCCTACCCCAAGTTCAGTAGAACTTACTATTCTAAGCATGTATTTATATGTGCCTAGTACTAGAGGTTTTCCAGTTATTCAATACAAGGATTTATCTGGTAAAACAATGCAGGCTTGAATCCCAAATGCTGCACCCCATAGGAGAAGCTGGCCTGGTATATGATGTCCACTAATGTAAGAGGGTACCTAGCACCAGTCCAGATAATCTGTATGGTGATTTAAGAGGTCTCAGACAGCCTTAGAAAGGTATCCAAGTGGTACCTGTAGAGAGCACCTTTCAGGCTTAGTCTTGAAGGAGTGTAAAGCAGATTGTTTTGCCAGAGTATAATCTTAGTACAAAGTATTTATAAAAATATGTATTTATTATATGACACTATTTAGTACGTTAAAGCATCTCCTACACGTAGTAAGACACAAAATACAATGTTAAAGCAAAAAATCACAGTAAATAGCAGTAATACACAGTGGGCCCTGGGGTGGGGGGACCAAACCATATACTAAGAAAGTGGTATAAGAACCATGACTCGAGTCAGGACAATTTTGAGAGGACGTAGAATTGCTGGTGACCTACAGAACCACCCGAGTTAGGGACCCCACAGAGAGCGTGTACACAACCACGTGTTCAGTACAATTCTATGTGCAAGTCGCAGTTGGATTTTTAAACATTAGGGACCCTTAACAGTGGACCCTGAAGAAACCATGGAAGACAGAAGGTTGAACAGCCTCCCCACCTGTGGATATCATGGTACCCAAGTTACCTAACCCAGGGAAGCTGGGTGCATAGGTGTAAAGTGGAGTCAGAAACTGCTGTGTTACCCAGTGGAGGACTTCAGGAAAGTGCTGCTCCTTGAAGAGGAGAAGGTGTCCAGAGGAATCCAAACATGGATTCTGGAAGAGGAGTACCTGAAAGCAGAAGGGACAGAGTCTAAGTCACTCAGGAGTGACTAGGAGACTTGGAAGACAGATGCCCTCTGATGTCTGGTGCTTCAGGTAAGATGACGGTGACCTTGACTTTGTTGCTGCGAGGATAAAGCAATACTGGACGAACTGTTCCACGAAGCATGTCGAGTGCTGAGAGGTTGGTGTTTGGCAGGAGCACCGACAAGCCTTAGCAAAGGCAACCCACACAGCAAGATAAGAAGGTGCACAGTTTGACTGAAAATCTTGGTAGAAGAAGTTGCCGGAGGTTGGGGATACTTGGAACCTATGTTCCTACTAGGCGGCGCGCGCGCGCACCTCCCCTGACGTCAGCACGCACCACCTAGCGTGGAGCGCGCACACAGGATATCCTTAAAGAGTCACGCCGCCCGCCGCTTTTAAAAAGCGAGTGGCGCGATCATAAAGGCACTTTTC
The DNA here is from genome assembly GCF_964263255.1 of Lissotriton vulgaris. NCBI lineage: Eukaryota > Metazoa > Chordata > Amphibia > Caudata > Salamandridae > Lissotriton > Lissotriton vulgaris. The sequence goes on from NC_141694.1 coordinate 529,963,791, forward strand.
CGTGTGGTGGTGGAGCGGGCATGAGGAGTTCATGTAAAGAGGCGGGGGTGGGGGCTGGTGCGATTGTGGCGCTTGCGGGCTTACTGCTGTGTGGGGGCGTGGCAGACTGTGCCCTTTTGTTTAAGTATTGCTGATAACCAGAGCCCATTCACGGGCTCCGATTAACAGCGATACTTAAACAAAATGCCACAGTCTGCCTCGGGCTTTACAAACAAAAGCGTAGACACTTTCCAAACACAGCGTGTACTTTAGCACACGCTGTGTTTGGAAAGGTGTCTACGCTTTTGTGCCTTTCAACAAGACAACATGTCTCTGAATATTGTGACTGCTGGGCGTTACTATCAGCGCAGGAGAGAGGCAAAAGTAAAGTCAGAGCTCATGTGATAACCGGGCAATCAGAGGCACAACAATTGCAAACGGGTCAATATGGTGATGGGGGGCCGAATTGGCGATTGCCATAGCAAGGGGGAATGAGTCAAAGCTACGGATGGTGCCAGGGTGTGCCAAGCTATATTTTGGATGGATGATATTGGTGGAGGGAAGTGGGTCGCTAATTCAGATCAGAACTATGCTGTGGGCAATAGGCCATGTTTGGCAGGAAGCAAAGGAAGGCACCCGATGGTTGAAAGTTCAAAGGCACAGTGAAAGGTTTTCAAGGTGAGGCAGGTCAGTATTGCTCATGGTTGAGTTCTGTGGTGCATACGGATTCAGATCCAGCAATGAAGCAGCACAAGAGGAAGAGAGGACATGGCAGTGTAGGTGACTGGTAACCCACTTGTTTGGACTACCTGCTCCTTTCAGCGAGGTTTGCTACAGCAGCACACCTAAAAAGCAAGAATCTAGGGAGGTAAGAGCAGCAACACAGCCTGACGAATGTGGTGCTATTGGTATGTTTCATAGAGAGGGTACTACAGACTAAGTGGTGGGTGACAACGTTTGACAGTAAAGGTGATAGTGTTTGACAGAATTGTCAATAATTCAATGGGTCGTTCAATGCTTAATTTGTAAGAGAATGAGCGCCGGTGCCCAAAGCTCTGCTAAAAAGCCTGTTGCCAGTGCAATTAAAGGTTGATGTACCGAATACCATAATCTTAAATCCACCTCATGCCTCTTTACACTCCCAGTTTCTCCCTGCCCCTTATCACTCTTAGAGGTTCCTGCTTTCTCCTTTATGACATTTCTTCTGGTTTTTTTTCTTTCCTTTATCTCTCCCTTTTGTGTTTTTTCTTCTTTGCTTCTGTAAATTTACAGAATACAGAAAAATAAGTTCTGGTCCGAAAACATTTACAGAAATACAGAAAAAGAAGTATTGGTCCCAAAATGACTCATCAGATTAAGCACTCGGGCCTTATAATTAGAGCCACGTTGTTCATGCCAAAAATTCCTCCTGGTATATATCCATTTCACCTATGTAGTCGTGTTGCTACTTTGGGTCCATGTAACTGTCAGAGGTAAAAGAACACAAGGGCACTTTTGGCTTTGTGCAGCTTTAAGATGTAAAATGTTGCAAGTGCACTTTTGGTAATCTTCTACTCACAGGGTTTGTCAGAAAGTGTAACCAATACAAAACCTTTGCTTAGTACAGTAATCTGTGAGTTACGGTGCAACAGAATACATTGCTACAGACATTAATACAGCATATTAATAATCCACCATTCTAAGACCTATTACTTTTAACATATGCTTCTCACAACAAATAAGCAAGGCCTAATGCCTTTCTCATAGCTTTTCATAATAAATATATTAGAACTACGGCATCTGAATGAACATTATTTAATGAACCGATCAGGGCTGCATCATAGGCTTGTCATCATGAAAAAGCCCAGTCCCAAGGCCTGACAGGTGGAGATTGTGGCTTGAGCTATGAGAGTGTCCCAATGGGTGAGCAAGTATTCAGGATTTGTGTTCGTGGGGTAGGGCAGGCTGATGCTGTAGGCTGCAGGGGGCTGGGATTTAAAGTTTTCGTAGATGACTGTAATCTGTGATAATTGATGTAACAAAATACCTGTCTACAGTGTTTAACACAGTGTAATCACAATTCACCCATAAAGATCTACTGGCTTCAACATAGGGTTTCACAATAAACAAGCCAGGCCAACGGATTTTGTTTTAATTTTTTTGTTTGTCGTAAGGGGTAACCTGCATTAAAATGTATGCCTACTATGGTAAACTCTGAGATTCCTTCTACCTGCCTACAGGTTTTACGACAGTATAATAACAATTTAAACTTACTGGACTATTGAAATGCTTCTTAAAATATAAATAAGTTGGTCCGTCTGCCTTTGTCGTAAGTTTTCACAGAAACAAACCAGATCTATAGCATCTGGTAAAAGGCACCATTGACTTGTCACCATAAGCAATTCAGGACCACTGTTCTGAATATTGGCTCTCCCGCAAAACAACCATTTTCACACAGTCATAAAATCATAAATATGTACAAAATTAAAGTTGGCAGAGGGCAGAAGGGCACCAAAAACAAGTGGGGCAGAGGGCAGAAGCGCACCAAAAACGAGTGGGGCAGAGGGCAGAAGGGCACCAAAAAATGAGTGGGGCAGAGGGCAGAAGGGCACCAAAAACGAGTGGGGCCGAGGGCAGAAAGGCACCAAAAACGAGTGGGACAGAGGGCAGAAAGGCACAAAAAACGAGTGGGACAGAGGGCAGAAGGGCACCAAAACGAGTGGGGCAGATGGCAGAAGGGCACCAAAAGCGAGTGGGACAGAGGGCCTAAAGGATCAACGACGAGTGGGACAGAGGGCAGAAGGGCACCAAAAACGAGTGGGACAGAGGGCAGGAGGGCACCAAAAACAAGTGGCATTTGGCGCCGCAGACACACGAGGTTCGGTTCCTGGCGCACATAGCCATGGGTGCAGCGCACAGAGACCCTCCACTGCCGCACACAGAGGAAAAAAATTAGAGGGAACATTGCTTGGAACCCAATCCACTTGTTGCAGATTTGCCAACATGTATATGCACTTGCAAAAGTACGCTCTGGGTTTTCTGACCTCAGACTTGGTGGGAGGGCAGCTCAGGCCTCAGGAGATGTAGATAATCATGACCTGTGTTGTTGAACCCTTCGGAGTCTGCATGAGCTCGAGACCAACCGACTGGTCAGCAGTGTGGAGGTGCCTATGAATGAAGGGGAGTGACTCCTTCACTCCAATGGAGATTACTTCTGTTTTCCTTGATGCTTCACAGGCATTGGAAGTTTCCTATATAATGCACGGACAAAGACGGAGCAGCAGACTGGAAGGGAGACAAAGTTAGACACAACTAAGTCAAGCTAAATCCAGAGTGCCCAGATGGTAGAAGTGCAGTGGTTTAGTTCTGAATCTTATCCCACAATGTATCTAGGGACCTACAACCAGGTAAGCCCTTAAGTACCCTAGGGAAAGGGTTGGGAAGATTCAGGGGACCCTCCCAACGGAGGCTCTGGACAGGGGGGGGTTACTCCCAAGTCCTTTGTCCAGTTTAGTGGCAGAGCGGGAGCCAACAGCTCCCAGGACTGGTTTGAACTGGACTACGGAAGGAGAAAAGCCCTCCCCCTAAGATACTTTAAGGTCCAAGAGGAGGGGGAAAAGAACAAGACAGACTGTTATAATACCTCTGTTCTGACATATTCACTTTTCATATGACTTTAACAGGTTCTAACAAGCCAATACCCCACATTGATTCTACAAGCTCAACAGACCAAAGAACACATTTTGTTTCTTTTTTAATTTTATTTATTACAAATTTTCTTGAAGCCTTAAAAACCTTTACTAAGCCTGTTAATATTTTATATATTTTTTAAATGCATTTCACTTGAAATTATTATAAGCATACATATATATGTACAAATCTTTTATATTTTTTCAAAAACAATTATATCAAAATTATCCAAAAATACAATCACTCCACAACAACCTGAACCTGCTCATTCATCCCAAACCTTCCCAATCATTCAATCCACATTTACACAATAACACGCTAGTCAAGAAAGGGAGATTTGACCCATTGGGGGTCCCAAGTTGAGTTTGAAAGGGCAATGTGAGTTGTTTCCTACAGAAACAAATAGATGGAATTGACTCTCAGGTACAACTCCTCAAGGGTAGTGTTGGTCTTGTCCATGTGCGTTTCAGTGGCCAAGCAACCTTCCTCAGGATATATATATATATCGTGAACAAGGCAGCATGAGACTGCTGAAATGCGTTGATGTTTGAAACTTTGTCATAAATAAAGTAGACCGAGTGTCTTGAAGATCTACCTTGGAGTGCCAGATGATTATTTCTGGAAGTGCTGAATAATCTTATACTCGAGATATATATATATATATACCATCCGATTGACGAAGTTAAGCCCGCGCCTTCTTTTGATGGCGGGCCTCGACGGTGTTTCGTCTTATCCCCAATAATCCACAAAACGCTGTCTCAATCAGTTTCAAAAGACAACAAGTCGAGGCCCCAACTGCATTTTAAGTGAAGTTTATTTGGCGATCACACCCAATGCGTTTCGCAGCCGCAGCCGCTTGCTCACGAGTCGTGAGCAAGCGGCTGCGGCTGCGAAACGCGTTGGGTGTGATCGCCAAATAAACTTCACTTAAAATGCAGTTGGGGCCTCGACTTGTTGTCTTTTGAAACTGATTGAGACAGCGTTTTGTTGGATATATATATATATATATATATATATATATATATATATATATATATATATATATATATATTTATATATATATATATATATATATATTATATATATATATATATATATATATATATATATTCACTGAAAAAACCATAGGTTATAGACCATATATAGTTAGGAATTAGCATTTACAAAACCTTGAAAATTCACTGAAAAAACCATAGGTTATAGACCATGTATAGTTAGGGATTAGCATTTTCAAAACCTTATTTTACTCGCACAAAACCATTGAAATTCGCATATATAGTTAGATGCACTAACTATATATCGCGCACCCGCAATCCACTGCTGATGATGTCACATATTACATCATTCATGACATGCTCAGTGACATCACTGATGACATCACTGATGACATCTCAAATGACATCACTGATGACATCACTGATGACATCTCAAATGACATCACTGATGACATCACTGATGACATCACTGATGACATCACTGAAGACATCTCAAATGACATCACTGATGACATCTCATTTGACATCTCATTTGACATTACTGAGCACATCACTGATGACATCATTCATGTGATAATACGATGAACCTCTTCAGACTCTAATATAACCTTAGATACACTCAGTGTAAACAGACACTCACAGACTGTCACTCATCCATGGAGTTACTCACACACCTAGTCAGTCATGCAAAGAATCAATCACACCTCCATTTCCTCAACTATACAGTTATACACACCTTACTTATTCAAACATATACTAACACATATTTACTCTCTTATACAATCCCTGATACAAGTTCACAATGATCCATACAGCCACTCACACATTCACTGGCTCTTATGCACAGTTATTTATATATGTCAACTCTCACATGTACTGTGTTTTACATATGTACTTACTTTGACATGTAGCACTGAGATATCCATTCACTCACCAATACACTCATGCACACAGTCAACCGCCCATACAGCTGTTTCCACATGCACTTTTGAACCCATACATCTAGTGAATCAACTGCTCACACATCTATGCACAGAGTCATACACCTCCCAGCCACCCACACACACTCAGTCTCCCATACAAATACTTAGGCAACCAATCAATAACCCATATAGTTACTCATATAGCTACTGATCAACACATGCAGCAGTTTATAGAACAACAGACATAATGATGCACAAATTAAGACAGTTTAGTCACTAACCCATTCACTCAGTGAGACACATTTAATCACTCACTCATACAGTCAGTCATGCACCTACTAAATCCTTCATCCAGACACTTATACATCCACTCATTCTTCAATATGTAAGACATATTTTAACTTTACAGAAACATACAGTCACTGGATGTTGTCATCAGTGATGTCATCAGTGATGTCACTGAGCATGTCATGAATGATGTAATATGTGACATCATCAGCAGTGGATTGCGGGTGCGCGATATATAGTTAGTGCATCTAACTATATATGCGAATTTCAATGGTTTTGTGCGAGTAAAATAAGGTTTTGAAAATGCTAATCCCTAACTATACATGGTCTATAACCTATGGTTTTTTCAGTGAATTTTCAAGGTTTTGTAAATGCTAATTCCTAACTATATATGGTCTATAACCTATGGTTTTTTCAGTGAATATATATATATATATATGTATATGTATATATATATTCACTGAAAAAACCATAGGTTATAGACCATATATAGTTAGGAATTCGCATTTACAAAACCTTATTTTACTCACACAAAACCATTGAAATTCCATATATAGTTAGTTGCACTAACTATATATCGCGCACCCGCAATCCACTGCTGATGATGTCACATACTACATCATTCATGACATGGTCAGTGACATCACTGATGACATCACTGATGACATCTCAAATGACATCACTGATGACATCTCAAATGACATCACTGATGACATCACTGATGACATCTCATTTGACATTACTGATCACATCACTGATGATATCATTCATGTGATAATACGAAGAACCTCTTCAGACTCTAATATAACCTGAGATACAATCAGTGTAAACAGACACTCACAGACTGTCACTCATCCATGGAGTTACTCACACACCTAGTCAGTCATGCAAAGAATCAATCACACCTCCATTTCCTCAACTATACAGTTATACAAACTTTACTTATTCAAACATATACTAACACATATTTACTCTCTTATACAATCCCTGATACAAGCTCACAATGATCCATACAGCCACTCACACATTCACTGGCTCTTATGCACAGTTATTTATATATGTCAACTCTCACATGTACTGTGTTTTACATATGTACTTACTTTGACATGTAGCACTGAGATATCCATTCACTCACCAATACACTCATGCACACAGTCAACCGCCCATACAGCTGTTTCCACATGCACTTTTGAAACCATACATCTAGTGAATCAACTGCTCACACATCTATGCACAGAGTCATACACCTCCCAGCCACCCACACACACACTCAGTCTCCCATACAAATACTTGGGCAACCAATCAATAACCCATATAGTTACTCATATAGCTACTTATCAACACATGCAACAGTTTACAGAACAACAGACATAATGATGCACACATTAAGACAGTTTAGTCACTAACCCATGCACTCAGTGAGACACATTTAATCACTCACTCATACAGTCAGTCATGCACCTACTAAATCCTTCATCCAGACACTTATACATCCACTCATTCTTCAATATGTAAGACATATTTTAACTTTACAGAAACATACAGTCACTGGATGTTGTCATCAGTGATGTCATCAGTGATGTCATTTGAGATGTCATCAGTGATGTCATCAGTGATGTCACTGACCATGTCATGAATGATGTAATATGTGACATCATCAGCAGTGGATTGCGGGTGCGCGATATATAGTTAGTGCAACTAACTATATATGGAATTTCAATGGTTTTGTGTGAGTAAAATAAGGTTTTGTAAATGCGAATTCCTAACTATATATGGTCTATAACCTATGGTTTTTTCAGTGAATTTTCAAGGTTTTGTAAATGCTAATTCCTAACTATATATGGTCTATAACCTATGGTTTTTTCAGTGAATTTTCAAGGTTTTGTAAATGCTAATTCCTAACTATATATGGTCTATAGCCTATGGTTTTTTCAGTGAATATATATATATACATACATATATAAACATATATCATCTGTATATCTATATAAATACAAACATAAATGCATGCATACATATACTTATATGCATACAGATGCATGTTATTTACATGAAAGTTGAAAAAACACTAATAAAAGCAAAGCTAAAAAGCCACCTCATTACAAACAGAATGGCTTTAACTTAAACGAGGGCGAGATCAATTGCATTTTCAATGCTTGTTTACTTTGGTTCCATCAAGAAGGCATTCAGATGTGTCACACATTTGCCATAAATTCTGAATGTTAGCACTCTAGTTGCACATTAGATCACTGTAGTAAAGCTACTGCTCACCAGGGACGTCTGCTGCTGGTATTCAAAGTGCATGTTTCAGTCTGCATGTCAGAATTTTTTTAATGAAATAGAAGAGGATTTGAGAAGTCACTCAAAATGATCCCTAATTTTTCTTTCTGAAGCACTAATCATCCTTTCTACGGCAAAATTAACCCCCTCATGTTGTTCCTTTTTAAATTGAGTGTTTTCAGACTTACCACTTCATTCCAATCAAGATGGCTTCTGGTGTGCCATACTTTTGTCATAAGTAAGACTGTTAGCGCTCTAGTTGTTCTTTAGAACACTCTGGGACATTCTGTCATTGGGCTATACTTGGGGTACCTCTGGGTGATATTTGGGCTACATTTAGGCTCTTTTGTCTCTGGTGGCCATCTTGGGAGACTGTATGTCAGAATTTTTTAATGAAATTGAAGAGGGTTTGAGAAGTCACTCAAAATGTGCCCTAATTTTTCTTTCTGCAGCACTAATCATAATTCATATGGCAAAATATACCCCCTCATTTTGTTCCTTTTTAAATTAAATGTTTTAAGAGTTACCACTTTATTCCAATCAAGATGGCTTCAGGTGTGCCATACCTTTGTAATAAGTAGGACTGTTAGCGCTCTAGTTGTTCTTTAGAACACTCTGGAACATTCTGTCATTGGGCTATACTTGGGCTACATCTGGGTGATATTTGGGCTACATTTGGGCTCTTTTGTCTCTGGTGGCCATTTTGGGAGACTGCATGTCAGAATTTTTTAATGAAATAGAAGAGGATTTGAAAAGTCACTCAAAATGTGCCCTAATTTTTCTTTCTGCAGCACTAATAATACCTTCTATTGCATAATATACCCCCTCATGTTGTTCCTTTTTAAATTAAATGTTTTAAGAGTTACCACTTTATTCCCATCACGATGGCTCCAGGTGTGCTATACCTTTGTAATAAGTAGGACTGTTAGCGCTCTAGTTGTTATTTAGAACACTCTGGGACATTCTGTCATTGGGCTATACTTGGGCTACATCTGGGTGATATTTGGGCTATATTTGGGCTCTTTTGTCTCTGGTGGCCATTTTGGGAAACTGCATGTCAGAATGTTTTAATGAAATAGAAAAGGATTTCAGAAGTCACTCAAAATGTGCCCTAATTTTTCATTCTGCAGCACTAATCATACTTTCTATGGCAAAATATACCCCCTCATGTTGTTTCTTTTTAAATTAAATGTTTTAAGAGTTACCACTTTATTCCAATCAAGATGGCTTCAGGTGTGCCATACCTTTGTAATAAGTAGGACTGTTAGCGCTCTAGTTGTTCTTTAGAACACTCTGGGACATTCTGTCATGGGGCTATACTTGGGCTACATCTGGGTGATATTTGGGCTACATTTGGGCTCTTTTGTCTCTGGTGGCCATTTTGGGAGACTGCATGTCAGAATGTTTTAATGAAATAGAAAAGGATTTGAGAAGTCACTCAAAATGTGCCCTAATTTTTCATTCTGCAGCACTAATCATACTTTCTATGGCAAAATATACCCCCTCATGTTGTTTCTTTTTAAATTAAATGTTTTAGGAGTTACCACTTTATTCCAATCAAGATGGCTTCAGGTGTGCCATACCTTTGTAATAAGTAGGACTGTTAGCGCTCTAGTTGTTCTTTAGAACACTCTAGGAGGCTGCAGTAGAACACAAAGGAATCAACTGACAGTCTCTGTCCTTGTTGGATGTACATGTTTTACTGAGAATGTCAGACTTCATTTTCACATGACTGAGAAAGATAATGTGAATTTACAGAAAATATGCTTTCAGTTTAGCTTATAGATCCCCTTCCAAACCACTGTGGGAAAATCATGAGATATTAGTTTTCTTTCAAACAATATTCATGATATCACAGCAGAAGGTTTTTTCACATGGTAAAATCACCTTAGAACCCACCACAATTCCTAAAACGAGTATGGTACCATCAACAAATGATTTATAATGTAACTAAAGTCCTAAAACCCTCTATTAACTACAATGCTTTTTAATGAGGTGCTATCATGTATATTGGTCCCAAGATGGCTGCCAACACTTCTTGGATGAAGTGCTGACAGCCAATCAGATCAGATGTGTGATATATATCTTTTTTTGAACCTAAATTACTCAAAATCCACTGGAGCACATATATTGAGACCTAGCAAAGGCACATCGGGCTAACAGTCCCTACAATTTTGCCAAGTTTCGTGCAAATCCATTCAGCCGTTCGAGCTAAAAGTGAGGCCAACCGCCCTATGGAAATTAACATGGGAAAAATGCGTTTTGGGACCCCCCTTTTTTCTAGGCCCCCCCTTGATGAAACCCCCCCAAATTGTCAGGGGCTGCTCAGAAACAAAATGTTCCATTTTCCTGAAAATTTCAGCCAATTCCGTCCACAAACGCCAAAGTTATTAGACATAGAATTTTCAAAAATCCCATAGAGAAAAAATCCTAACTATATATACCTACTGGCGACCGCCAGTAGGTAATATATATATATATATATATATATATATATATATATATATATATATATATATATATATATATATATATATATATATATATATATATATATATATATATATATATATATATATATATATATTCAATGAAAAAACCATTGGTTATAGAACATATATAGTTAGGAATTTGCATTTACAAAACCTTATTTTACTCGCATAAAACCATTGAAATTCCATATATAGTTAGATGCGCTAACTATATATCGCGCACCCGCAATCCACTGCTGATGATGTCACATATTACATCATTCATGACATGGTCAGTGACATCACTGATGACATCACTGATGACATCTCAAATGACATCACTGATGACAACATCCAGTGACTGTATGTTTCTGTAAAGTTAAAATATGTCTTACATATTGAAGAATGAGTGGATGTATAAGTGTCTGGATGAAGGATTTAGTAGGTGCGTGACTGACTGTATGAGTGAGTGATCGAATGTGTCTCACTGAGTGCATGGGTTAGTGACTAAACTGTCTTAATTTGTGCATCATTATGTCTGTTGTTCTGTAAACTGCTGCATGTGTTGATCAGTAGCTATATGAGTAACTATATGGGTTATTGATTGATTGTCGAAGTATTTGTATGGGAGACTGAGTGTGTGTGTGGCTGGCTAGGAGATGTATGACTCTGTGGAGATCAATGTGTTCTTGTATCAATGATTGTATAAGAGAGTAAGTATGTGTTAGTATATATTTGAAAATGTAAGGTACTCTATGTTTAACTGTATTGATTAGAAAATGGAAGTGTGATTGATTCTTTACAGGACTGACTAGGTGTGTGAGTAACTCCATGGATGAGTGGCAGAGTGTGAGTGTCTGTATAGGTGTATGAGTGCATATGATAGTGTTGTAAAGATGAGTGATTGTATGTATGAATGATTGTATGGGTGAATGAGTGAATCTGTGTGTAGACATTGGAATCAGTGAGTGTGTATGTAGTAACTAGTATTGGTGTGTCAATGGTTTAAAAAATGATATTCTGTATTTTACACTGGATGTAACAGAGGTTATATTAAAGTGTGAGGAGATGCATTGTATTGTCACATGAATGATATCATCAGTAATGTCATCAGTGATGTCATTTGAGATGTCATCAGTGATGTCATCAGTGATGTCATTTGAGATGTTATCAGTGATGTCATTTGAGATGTCACCAGTGATGTCATCAGTGATGTCATTTGAGATGTCATCAGTGATGTCATCAGTGATGTCACTGACCATGTCATGAATGATGTAATATGTGACATCATCAGCAGTGGATTGCGGGTGCGCGATATATAGTTAGCGCATCTAACTATATATGGAATTTCAATGGTTTTATGCGAGTAAAATAAGGTTTTGTAAATGCAAATTCCTAACTATATATGTTCTATAACCAATGGTTTTTTCATTGAATTTTCAAGGTTTTGTAAATGTAAATTCCTAACTATATATGGACTATAACCTATGGTTTTTTCTGTGAATTTCATTGGTTTTTTAAAAGCTAACATCTGTAGCTGTAAAATGTATTCTACTTTAAAACCCAAAATATATTTTAGATGTTTATTGATCATTTTTATTGAAATATTTTTTTTCTTCGCTTCCGGTAAGCGAACCGGGAAGCTTTCCGTTAGCTCATCTTGATGCCGCGATCTAGTACGCGAACCGGTAAACGTTACGTTAGCGGAACTGTGACGCGTCGCGGAAGCGCGACGTATCATTGTCGCGTAATGCGTCTTATGACGCGCCGCTTTAGCGCTCCCGAAAGTGCTCGGGACTGCGAACCGGAAACGGTGCGGGACGCGGCGCGCACCGCGTAACGTGAGCGGAACAAGTCATGTGACTTGTTTATCAAAGTTTTCATTGGTTCATTTCACTTTTGGTTTCCAAATGATGTATGACTAGGTCATGTGACCTAAAAATAACACTTTTCATTGGTTCCGAACTTTTGCTTTTCCAAAATCACGTAAACCCCTTCTTCTTTCCTCACTCTGACTTTCATCTTGGTGAGAGAAAGACCATTTTCCATTTTGATTGCAATGGCTTCTATCTTTGCTTCAGCTGGTGGACCCCCACCACCACCTCAACCTCCTCATGACAAGAGAGGACCACCATCTCAATTCATCTCAAACAGAGAGGAGGAAGAAGACGACTTAGAAGAAGAGGACACTGATGAACCTGAATTTATTCAGGAGTTGCCCCGTGTTTCCAGAAGGAAAACAAGTTTCATTTGGCAATTTTTCTCAATTCCTCGAGGGGAGAAGAAGGTTAATGCCAAATATGCCACCTGCCTAATTTGCAAAAAAAGATTATCTCGAGGCACAGAGAAAAAGTATAGTATGGGCAACTATACTATGCATCGCCATATGGTCAGGTGGCATCCATTAAATTACAGCCGGGCAGAGTTAAGGGATCTGCAAGATAATCCCCCAACAACTCCTGTGGCCAAATCAACTTCTAATATATCTTTGACTGTAAGAGAGGCACAGGAAACTGTGCCAAACATACAGCCAAACTTCAAGCACATGAAGTTAACGTGCATACATTGTGGTGCTATGCTCTCATGTGGCAACATGAGCGTAAACTTAATAAACTTGGTGTTTGATAACCATAACTGCCCTAACCCACCCAAGCAGTAATTTTTTCTTTGCTCCTGTTGAGCCCTTTTCAATGCCTGTTTATTTGTTGTTTCCCCTCCATGAAAAACACAAAAAAAACATAAAACTGTTCTAAAAATACAAAAAAAACAAAAAATGTTCTGAAAAAAATAAATAAAAAAAATAAAACAACAAAAACATTAAAAAAAAGTTCTTTTCAGAACTACCTCCCCTTTCAAATAAAATTGCTAGAATGTTTAGCACTCTAGCAAGCTCTATTTCTTTTGGTTCGCTTCAAGTTCGCTGCCCGGTTCGCGAACTTGAAGCGAACCAAAAAAAATATTTTTTAAAAAAAAAGAAGAGTTAGTATAAGGGAAGTAAACAGAGAGTAATGTAAAAAGAAAGACAGCTATAGAGAGTAAATCAGAGATAGTGTTTAATAGATCTATTTATTAATTCAGGATGACGATAAGGTGTGATGTCTCGTGAGGTTTGTTTAAGGTGAGACCTACTCAGGGTTACAGATCAATTTTACACTTGTTGAAGAATACAGAGCAGATAAAGCATGTGAAGGCCTACCAATGAAGTAAATCATGTCCTCTTATTACATCATTCATGACATGGTCAGTGACATCATCAGCAGTGCATTGCGGGTAAAAAGAGTAGAAAACATTTAACTTATAATTCTTGTTACCTTTTTAAAATATTTTTTCATACTTTCAATCTGTAAAAGAGAAAACAAACATTTCCAAAAATATTACTACATGTATTTAAAAATTACAAAAGAAAAGGGAAAAGGTTCAAGAAGAAACACTTTTTCAACAATTTTGACATTTACAGAAGCCTCTGCTTCTCTACGTCCCCTACACAATCCTAAAGATATATATTTTAAATAAACAGTATCTTCATGCTGATGAACTGAGACCTATTTTGGAACATGGTACTTCTTTTGCACTGCTGATGTCTCACAATAGTGATGCAATAGCAGCGCAAAAAAGATGTAAAGCCATCATAAAATTGTCTCTAATATTTTAAATGATAGTTTCAGGATGCAAATAAGATGTGTGCTTTGAAGAGCTTTCTTTGAGGTGAGGCCTATTCCTTTTTTTAAAAAAAACAGTACCCGGAAATACAGCACTATAAGCATTAAAATTGACACTTACAGAAGACTCAGTTTCTCCATATCTACCTCACATTTCTAAATGTATATCATAAGTACAAACAGAAGAACATTAATTATACATGTTATATGGTTTATTTTTGCTGTTCTCAGAATGTATCAAATTTCACTTAAATCAGTGACTTGAACGTATTCATCATGTAACAGCGGGGAAAAAAAAACACAATCAAAATGACTGTGTTTAAAAAACCCATACAACCTAAGAAATCTGATTTCAAAACTCCTTAAAATTAACTTACTTTCAATGACGTCGAAGGATCTCCTATGAACAGCATTCACTCTGTTGTGCTATAAATATTTTCAGCCCGCCACTTTCTGAAAGAAAACCTCCATCGATACGAAAAATATGTTACATAGAAGAAAAGACTTCTCTCATTCTATCACATGTTTCCACTAGGCCAAATCATGTTGCCGCGATTCGCTACTCTTGTAATTCTTCCAATCAAATCCCGACATTTTCTGTTTTCGCAACTTTCAAAAAGAATACATTTAAGATTATTTTCACAATCCTGGACTACTAATATCTTACCCTTCTTTGTCACTCATGTTCTCCTTTTCCTATGACACTGATACTGCTTACTATGAAGCAGACTTACTTGCATCAGGTTTATATAGTTGGATTTTTAAATTGACATTATAATTAAAAGTTTTGGACCAATAATCTAGACAGCATTGCAGACTTACATTCCCTCTACTTCATGAACCTTTTGCAATTCTTCACAGGAAATCCCGAGATTCTTTCATTAAAATTTTGGTTTTAAAAACACCAGGTAAGAATTTTTAAGGTCAAACGGCAATTTTTTTTTGAAAGTTACAACGGAATCATTGCAGAATGACCAGCCGTTTCGAGACTTTAAATAAGCTGTATAATGTCCTGATGTTGTTGAAGGACCATCGTGATAGATAATTGCTACAGTTACAAAAGTCCTTCCTGATATTGAAAGCTGAGAAGCCACAAAATTTTTTATTAAAGTTGACAATTTTGATCCATCAGGCCTACATCGTTGAATCATTAAAATGACATACTGTCCATATCTACGTATAAATAATGTTGACATCATTTCAGATTTACATTGGCTACACTCCATGTTGTGATCCGCTGCATTTACTAGCTTATTAAACGAGACTGATTTACTGTCTGGCAAAGTTAAATATATAAATCTTTCTGAGTCTACACTAGTAGTACTTGATACCCTACAATTCTCGCAGTCATGCTGCCATTGATAAGAAAGCCCAAACAGGTGATCTACATCTACACCCTCATCTTGCAATACATCAAGCATATACATTAAAAACTCCTGACAATCTTGCTGATTATTTTCAGAGAAGTCTGTTTGCCCTGAACATTCATCTAACAGATAACGAACTTCAGACACACTTTCTACTTTTGTTCGATCACTGCTACATTTCTCGAAAACAGAATTCAATAAACAGCATAAAATTTGTTCTGAATTCAACAGAATCTGTTCTTTTAAACTCTCTAGTGAAAAGAGAACATTAACCACTACATTTGCATAACAGTTGACACCAGAACTGTTTTCAAATTGAAAACCGACAACATCTTCAACAGAATCCACTTTCTTTCTGCTAACAATTTTCGGTTCATTGACTTTTAGTCTTTTTGCAACAACCTCCCTACTATTACTGATATTTCTACGTTTGCGGCCTACCACACGTTTCTCAAACAAAGGATATTGAGGCAAATGTGGCGCATACTCTCTTCTTAACCTATTGTATTCCTTAACACAATCTAGATCCGCACAAATGTTTGTGACATCACAGTCAATCAAGTACAATCCTGATAAAGTTCTAACTCGTGACAATGCCACATATGCCATACCCTCCTTGAACACAGAACTGCCAATATTCACCAATGCACTGTCTACACTTAAACCTTGCGATTTATGAATTGTTACCGCATATGCCAAGCAAACAGGAAACTGTTTACGGCGAACATATAAGTCTTTAACAAGCAAAAACCTAGCAGAACAACGACCAATTAGCTGTACTTCCTCAATGCCATCAAATTTAATTTTTAAAAATTCTATTCCATCTCTATTTCTGTACTTCTCAAAATCAACAACATTACCCATTGATCCATTAACCAGACCTCTTTCAACATGTAAATTTCTTCTCAAAATGATTCGGCAATTTAAACACACATTCAAAGTCTTTTCAAAACCCGCTGTTTTAGATATAGTCTTCTCTAATGAATCCAATTTTGATTTCAAATTTTCTGACAAAATAATTGTTGATCCCATGTGCTCTATTTTGTCAATAGCTTCAAGTTTCACAATCTCTTGCTTTTCTAAATTCAACATTTTGTTGTTGAAGATGGCACATTCTGCAAGAGTTGGCATCAAACATATTCCGGATTTCTTCTCAGTAATTTTCTGAAAAATATTCTCAGCCACAATCTCTTGTTCGGGATATAAATTTGAAAGTAATCGTGCATTCAAAGCTTCTTTTCCATGCTCGGTCACTTTTCCAATTCTAATATCTTGTAGAATATTCTTGTAATCTTCATCTTTTGCCTGACGCATATTTTCATGCAGTTCAGCATAATTGAAGTTTAACCATATATTGACGTTGCCAATGCTCCCTAGGCACTTCCTGGTATCTTCATGCGTGAGTATTTTGAACACAGGTTCTCCTTTTACTGGTGTCAGCTGCAGAAGATCTCCGAAAACAATGATGTGTTTGCCACCAAATAACACATCATATTCAGTTTTAAGTACTTCTTGCATTCTCAAATGCACAAAGGCAAGCATGACATTGGAAACCATGCTTACTTCATCAATGATAAGTAGTTTCATTTTCCTCAAGACTCTTGAAACTTCACAGCAAGCATCCCCAGATAACTTGTGATATTGTAATTTGTTGTCATGCTCCACCGGCAGCATCAGTAGACGATGCAAAGTAATACCTTTAATGTTATGTGCTGCAAGTCCAGTAGGAGCGGTGACAACACAAGACAGCGATGACTCAGTCCTTTCCTGCAGATAGCATGAAATTGCTTTAATGAGGAAACTTTTTCCAGTTCCAGCTTCTCCACTCACATACAGTAGGACAGGCTTCAACGATGTACATGAGCACTCTTTCTTTTCATGACTTAATCCATGCTCAATTTGCTTGGTAACTTCATCATATATTTTCCTCTGCTCAACGTTGAGTTGTTTTTCCAAGTCTTCTAAGTTAACTGAATCCTCCTGAGCATGTGCCATGGCTCTTTCCACTTCATTCATAGCAGTGGCAGCTTCATTTTCGATAATAGGTCCTCCAAGTGGATCTTGACTCAATGAAACAGAACTCTGACTGTCCTGAGAACTGTCTCTGGCAATCTCGGCTGCAAACGTTGCTTCCTGCTCAATTTCCAAAGTTAGCATTTCTTGATATTTGGGAAAAGCAGGACATTCTATGCTATCCTTAGCAGCAGTGAAAGAGTCTTCGTAACAGAGGAAATCTCCAAGCAGTTCCTCTTCTGCACGCCAAGGCTTGAAAAGTTGCAAAAGTGCTAAATAGAAAAACTCCTTTTTTTCTGAAGATTCGCCACTCAATTTTCGATGGTTTACTAATTGGCATTTTCTTTGCTTGACCAGGCATCCCTCACTTCCAATTACAGCATACACTCCTTTCTCAATATCTTCTTTGATGTTCCTCTTGAATATATAATTTTGTAGAACCTCATATAGACAAACATTCTCAAGGTGACTGCTTCGATTTGGATAATATGTATCCAACATGTTGCTTTTCAAAATGTCGGTACTGTTTGGTTCCTTTTCTGCCAAATATTCAATTTCCCGGACAGGTTTTAGAACCCGATTTCGCGTTGCAGCAAGACCAAGACTCGCCCAAACAATACTCCTGGATTTGGCATAGAGACTTGCTGAAGACAATCGATCTGAACATTCGTAAGCTCCGATTTCTCGATGCGACAACATCTTCAGACTGAAACTGTACAACTTCTTGCTGAGGCTCTTTTCATGGGAAATGTCCTCCCACATATCCTTCAGTTCTGTCTTTTCTTTTTTGGTGATGTAAGATGTCACATACCGAGCCACAGCCATACAGTTGTCACCCACAAACTGTATATCCATGTTAGCATTCCACATAGACAAAATCACTGGGTTGTAGTCGTTGATGTACTTGGACTCTTCGTTCCTTTTCAAATTGTATGTATTTTTGGGTGATTTCCTCGTCACATTATGTCGCAGTGAAGACATCAAACTGTTCACTTTTCCTTTAGAAATCACCGGTCGTGGAAAGTTGAAACGACATTTGATGTAGAACTTGTCCTTGTTTCTGAATTTACGACGACAGTACTTTCCACAACGATGGCTTTGGAAACGTAGAACTTGTTCTCTTAGGCTTTTCTTCTCCGTTGCATTTGGAACAGCACACGTAGAATACTGTTCTATGAAATTCATCACTAAGTCATCCGGATCTGTTCCAAATTTAGGTGCATCCTTGATCCACAACAACATATGTATATGAGGAGCACCTCTTGCTTGGTACTCCTTTCTCCAGAAGAAATCCAACACCTCTCCAAGAGGTGGATTCTTCTTATTTGTGATGAAAGACATCATAGCTTCAAATCTATGATTGAAGTACCTGCATACATTCACAGGATCCAAAGAACACAGTTCTCCAGGTGTCTTTAATTCAATGTTTTCAATATTTCCATTTGCCTCTCGTAGAAATTCAAGTAAGTCTTCCCAGCCATACTCGGCACAGCTCAGAGTGAGGAACCATGTCGGAGTTCCTAAGTTCCTCAGCATACATTTTAAATCACCATGACGACGGTACCAGTACTCATTAGTACCACGCTGACACGCCATGAGATTAATTAAGTGAGAATCCAAAATACTGTCTTGGACATTGACTTTATGCATAAAGTCCCTTGCCGAGATATTTCGCATCTGTATACCACTTTTTAAGATGTGGTTCACTGCATATGACAGTCCAGACAGATCGCTTTCAAACAGGAGATGAAACAAATAGGGAATGCATTGACGAAACCTAGGATCGTCTGCATACAATCGTAAAGTCCGGTATTCAGACGCAGGAATTTGATGAGGTCGCTCATCATATCTTCCTCCTCGACCTGTGGGAAATAGCTGTGGGAAACACCGAGCTTCCAAACTTTCCTCCCAAACACTAATGGGACTCCCTTTAGCTTGTTTCATTTGAAACAAATCAATAGCATTCCCCATGACTTCCTTGGAATGCAAAGGATGAACACTATAATGTTCATATATTTCTTCACTTTTAGAGGCTTCTACTTTCTCAATTTGGCCAGCACACAAATCGCTATCCTCTTCATCACTTACTTCCTCTTCTGCAACATATACATTCTTATAGTACTTATTATTTGTCTTCAAATACACTGTTGCCTTTTTGACTTTCCTAACATCCACTAAATCTTGCCATATTTTCTTATTCTTTGTCGGAACCCCATTAACTAAGATAACCAGAGGTTCCTCTTCCACTTTTTCTATTCCAATTGTGTTAATGTTTTTGTTCAAATCTAGAGGCAAATAAACAACTCTTCCCTTTAATCCTCTCTGTAAATCTGCTGGAGGCAACTTCCCTGTCTTTGGCTCCATTCTTACAATAGCCTGAAAGGGATGGATACTTTGAATCAAAATACATTCATAAGTATTTAAATCCTTCAATTCAGAAGGAATCTCAACCAATTCCAGATTATTATGAACTGCCCTAGCAGGCATCTGGTTTTGGTTTAATTTATTACAACAATAAGTACACACACGTTGATCCGATCCTAAATCAAAATAATTTTCTACCATCAAGTATGTGGTAAAATCCTTCCATTCACTATTATTTTCCCTTTCACTTTTTGCATATAAATCCACTACCTTAGTCTGATTCTTATAATAAGTGCGTCGACAACATACACAAGTGAAATTAGGCCTCTCACTTGATTTCATCTGAAAAGTGGCAATTTCCTTCTGAAAATTATCTGTACTGGAAACCTGTACATTATCTTCAACATTACCCTCTACTTCAGGGTCAATTTGAACATTCTCATCTTTACTACTAAAGTAACAAAACTCAATTTCTTCACAAATATTCTTCACATCTATTTCAGAACCATGCAAAAGAGCAGCACATAATTGTTTAAGCATAATTGCTGGACTCTTCTTAGCATAATACAACATTCTCACTAATTTTCTCACTTTATTATGATGCACTGCTAGCATCCTGAAATGATGAAAAACACTCTGGCATACTCTCCTGGAAAGACAAGCCAGTGAATGACCACGCAAACCTGTCATTTGTCTCACTCTGCAAGGATCTAAATCTTGCAACAACTTCATTTTCTGCTTCAAACTTTTCTTATTAAATGTCCGTATAAAATCACAAAGCAAATTGATGGAAACCTGTCGCACACTGCAAATAGAACTACACTTCCAAATGTACACAGGACCCTTAGGACGTCTTCCTAAAACCTCATCACTTAGCACCTCTTCTGTCTCTGTTGTCACAAGTTTTTCTTTTTCAACTGGACAACCATCCTTCACTTCATAAGCTCGACCACTGGTGTCAACTGCAAACATCAAATCATTATCCTGAAAATAACTCTCCTCATTAAAAAATGCCTCAGAACTTGAACTATGCATCCATTCTCCGGAAAAAACTTCACAAAAGTTACTACGATTTACTACTCTCTTCCATCTACTGTTTGTTTTGAAATCAGAAATTACCTTGCTTAGTTTCCTAATTCTATTGATTACCAAAATAAACAACTTTTGCTTAATTTCAAAAGCATGATCAATAATTTTCTCTACATTTTTCTTCTTCTTATAAAATGCCGCTTTCTGTTGGCCTTTTTTAATATTTCTTAATAAATGAACTATTATCCTGTTACGAAACATTCGTTTTCGAATGTCACAAAACTGTTGTTTCCTTCTACTATCATGCACAGAGTTATCTCTTCCTCTACCAGTAACATTTTCGATGGGTCTTTCCTTTCCATTTAAATTACTCTTCTTTTTCTGAACTGAAACATTTTGGCGAAAAATACTTTTTTTACTAAAAATATTTTTTAAGAATGATTTTGTGCTCTTACCCGGAGCTTTCTTGGTGTTTTGATAAGTATTTGGGGAATAGGACTGCTGCAATAAAACATCATCCTGCTGTCTTTGACGTTTTCTAGCCTTTCTAATTCTATTTTTCGTAGGCATTTTTCAAATTTAAAAAAGATCTGCAGTTGAATCTGTGGAAAAATATAATAAAAAATGTTATTAACCACTATTACCAAACAGTAAATGAATAACAGTCATCAAAAACTTAACGCCCTACTTATTATTTAACATAGAAAATCTTTTGCACCAGCACTGCATCACAAGGACATTTTCAGTCATTTCCTCTTGAATGCAGGTATACAATTGATTTATGTGCTGTGTTTAAAAACGATTTTTTGAAATCAATTACATTTCTGGATATGTACTGCTAGAGCTTTATAGGTTGCTTTGGGTCATATTTATAAGGCATATGAGTGTCTATAATGTTATTTTTCCTTTTTAAATGGAAAGCGTTCTTCATGGTGCAAGTTTCTTATAAATACGCTCCCACCTGCGAAACGGAACTTTGCGATGCGAAGCTGATTGCCTCCCCGGTGTCTGTCAACATTCTAAACAGACCGGAGCGGCCGCCATCTTATCTCTCGGTAGGATCGAGAGAGAAGAAGAGGTGAAAAACGAAGGGGGAATTTAATGAAAGGGGGCAAGGTATACCCCTCTTGACCCCCTAGGAATGTTGTTGGGGTTTTTAAAGGGTCCCGTGGGGAAAATAAAAAAAATATATTTTTCACGGTAGAAGCGCTTTCCGAACACCGAACTGGGCCGCAAACTGCTGGCGAAACGGGAATAGGTATAAGGGGGTGCGGGAGACCATTTTGTGCTTCGTTTTAATTAAATTACTAAGTATAAGGGGGTGCGGGAGACATATCCTAATCCCTTATATTTTCTGAGGGTGGCTGAGAAGGCTCAGATATGTTGATACATGTGTTCCAGCGGCTGTGCGTGAGCTTTTTTTTTTTCTTTGCTGCGTCACGTCTGTTAACGTTCGATTCGAAGGAAATCAGGAAGTGTTGACAACCAATTTGTCAGTGCGATAAAATATTTCGTTATAAATGAATCCTTATTGATAAACATTGTCTGCGCCATCTTGTCTTTTTTACAATGCCACAATTTTGTCGTGCACGGTAGCCATTTTAGATGCCAGGCCGGTCCCAGGCTATCACCTAGCCCCAGCTGTAGAGAATCCACACATACCAACCCTCCCGATTCAGGCGTCAGACTACTGATTTCAGTGCTACTCTCCCGCCTCCCGATTCCTGCAACCAAAAACGCGGGGGTATATTACCAACCACTAGCGATAACTTCTTTAGAGACAAAAATTATCGCCGCACATCGGCGATTTTTATCGCAGATAAACCTTGCTATTAGCAAGGTTTATCGCAAATGCGATAAAAAACGGCCGCAATGCATGAATATCGCTGAAAAGTCAGCAATATTCATGCATTATCCAGCAAATGCTCTTAGCCATGTTATCCACCTCTCATTGGATAACATGGCTAAGAACTGCTCGCAAATGCGATAAAAAGCGGCCGCAATGCATGAATATCGCTGAAAAGTCAGCGATATTCATGCATTATCCAGCATATGCTTTTAGCCATGTTATCCACCTCCCATTGGATAACATGGCGAAGAACTGCTCGCAAATGCGAAAAAAACCGGCCGCAATGCATGAATATCGCTGAAAAGTCAGCGATATTCATGCATTATCCAGCAAATGCTCTTAGCCATGTTATCCACTTCCCATTAAATAACATGGCTAAGAACTGCTCAGGGCCCCATGAGGAACGCTTTCCATTTAAAAAGGAAAAAATAACATCATAGAAAAGAATCGTTTTTAAACACAGCATATAAATCAATTGTATACCTGTATTCAAGAGGAAATGACTGAAAATGTCCTTGAGACACATGAAAGCGTTTTCTGGAATGCCCTAGCACCATTTTTTCGACATTATTAACATGGCTATGTAACTCCCATAATCAAAATCTAAATTTGCCAAGCGCAGGTGGGAGCGTATTTACAAGACACTTGCCCCATGAGGAATGCTTTCCATTTAAAAAGGAAAAATAACATCAAAGACACTCAAATGCCTTATAAATATGACCCAAAACAACCTATGAAGCTCTAGCAGTACATATGCAGAAATGTAATTGATTTCAAAAATTATTTTTATAAACAACATATCTGTTTCAGCTTACATAAGAGACCATGGAATGGACTCCATGTACAACAATAACTTGTGTTACTGCATGCCAGAATGCTACACCGAATATGCAATTACAATTTCTCAAAGTAACAAAATCTATTTCTATATCACTACAGACAAAGCCACAGTTTAAAAACACAGCTTTCTTCATCATTTTCTCCTTAATTCATACTATTCTCTATCTAAAATAAATAAATCTTTTCTCACCTTAGCAAATACTTTTTGAGTTTTGAAAACAGTCTCAGAAATACACCAAATTGTCTTCAGCAGAACAAAGAGTATGCACTCCAGAGGCTGCAGCTATTCAAAGCACAGAAATACAGATATTCATTTCACATATCTCTCATATTAGCCAATCATAACTCTTCCCTCACTTTTTTCAAATCAAAACCCTTCCCCCCTCTGCCCTCTCTGCCTTTTTTCCATAGCAACGACCTCCTGGAAGACCTCTCATGTTTGCAAATTCACACAACAATGTTTCAATTGAACTCTGAACTCTCAGTGCACCTGCGTATCCAGTGCAATCTTTCATTAAAAGTTTCTTCCTTGACCATTCAAATTACATCTTTCAAAGAACACATCCATGCACCCTAACTTTCTGTTTTCAGAAATGGAAATACACCAATCACTGCTAATGAATCATTAGCATTGGAACTCCACAGTTTTTTTTCTTTACAAACTCCTACTGTTTCAACTGCCCTTTCATTACCACACTTCATCTGACTGCAGCACAACCTTCACCCACCATGTTTAACGTCTGGATTGTTGGACATAGTTACATCCACTGGGCTCAAAGGTATGCTGAGAGCAGAAATTTACCCAACCTCAATTTACAAGATGTGGAAATTAAGTGGTTGGGCCAAAGAGGATTAAAATGTCACCAATTGATACCATTGGTGAAAACCTTTATGCATTTGCCAAAACCTGACCTGTTAATAGTGCACTGTGGAGGTAATGATTTGGGCACTTTGACAGGGGTAGGTCTGGAAATGCTTTTAAAGGACACCTTTGAGCAATTAATGGCACTTTTTCCTCAAACTGCCTTGGTATATTCCAATATATGCCAAAGACAGAAATGGAGGTGGTCCAACCAATTTTGTCCACAAATTGAGAAGTCGAGGAAGCATGTAAACAAATCTGTTTCAGCTTTCATGAAAGACCATGGAATGGGCTCCCTGTACAACAATAACTTGCGTTACTACATGCAAGATATCTACAGAGGAGATGGAGTTCACTTCTCAGATGAGGGCAACAGAATTTTCATTCTGAATTTAAGAATGTGCATTGGTACCTACTTATAAGTACCTAAATGTACCATAAACCCAAAAGCTCTTCTCAGAGCTACCCTTCATCTAATCACTCACAATTATTATTTTTTTCTAACTTTTTTCACTAATTTTCCACAAAATACGCTCCCCGGTTCGCTAACCGAAAGCTAACCTCGCGGAATTTTTTAAAAAAATGTTTTTTTTCCGCACATTTAAGCCTCCTCAGCCACCCTCAGAAAACCTAGGGGGTCAAGATAAGTCTACCGTGCCCCCTTCTACACATTCTGAACATTATTTGCCCTCCATCTTGTATCTTAATGCGACCGAAACACAAAATGGTGGACTCCCGTGACGCTTAAGGTTCGCTAACCGGGCCGCTTTCCAGAAAGCGGTCCTTAAAAAAGGTGGGAAAGTAATTAGCAGAAAAACGACTAGAGACACTCTCACCAAATATAGATTAGCTCATACTACATAACAATCCCTTTCATTCTCACAAATTTGATTGAAATTTCATTTAGCCATTTAGCCTGTAGACCTATCTAAATACCCTGAGGTAAATTACTTCACAAAACACATCTAAAATATTGGAATTGACAACCAATGAAAACTTTACTTTCATTTACAATTTTTATTACCTGACATTTGATTGGTTATATACCTGAATATATATAAAGGAAGAGAAGGAAACACAGCCATTTTCACTGCTACTTCCTGAACTACATTTCAAGAGCCTTTTCACCTCCCTGTAAAGTTATTTGTTAATTTGTAAGTGGCACTTTAAATTAATTTGTAAAAACGTTTATTGATAATTATTTACTGTCCCCCTGCTATAGTTATAGATACAGATAACCTCCTCTGTTACATTTATTGATTGACTTACACTTCTCTGCTATAATTATGAATTTACTTACTTTAACTTCACTGTTAAAAAAACAGAACTACATGTCTGAACTTAAACCCAACAGTGCCCTAACTCTTCTAATATAATTATTTTTTTATGCAATTTACAGCAAAAAAACGGAAGGGGAGCAAGAAAAAACTAATGTTTCCTTCGACATTACATCCGAAGACATTTTAACAGAAGAAAATGTGGATGAAGATTTTATGAATGAATCTTTTGATGAACAATTTATTCAAACCTTACAAGAGACAGAAACATCCATGTTTGACGAGATACCAGATGATATAATGCTGGAAGTTTTAATGAACTATGAAAATAATAAATATTTTTTTTTTAAATCAAAATAAATAAATAAATAAAAAAAAACGAACAAAAACAACAAATAATTAACATACAGTATTAGAAAAGTCTATCATTCTTTTATCCTTAAAGTACGCTGCCCAGAACGCTTTCCGGTTCGCGAACTTGGCGCTTACCACGCAAAAAAAAAATATATATATTTTTTTTTTTGGACCCTCCTAGGCCCTTTTAAAACCTCCACATAAAACTTAGGGGGTCAACGAGGATCTACTATGCCCCCTTATGGTAATTTCCCCCTTTGTTTTGGCCTCCTCTTGTCTCTCGATCCTACCGAGAGACAAGATGGCGGCCGCTCCGGACTGTTTAGAATGTTGACAGACACCGAAGAGCCAATCAGCTTCGCTTCGCAAAGTTCCGATACGCGAAAAGTTCGCTAACCGGATCGCTGCCCGGAGCGCTGTTACAGATATATATCTTGATTTAAACGTTAATTTCTCAAAATCCACTGAAGCACATATATTGAGACCTAGCAAAGGCACATCGGGCTAACAGTCCCTACAATTTTGCCAAGTTTCGTGAAAATCCATTCAGCCGTTCGGGCTAAAAGTGAGTCCAACCGCCCTATGGAAATTAACATGGGAAAAACGCGTTTTGGGACCCCCCTTTTTTCTCGGCCCCCCCTTGAGGAAACCCCCCCAAATTTTCAGGGGCTGCTCAGAAACAAAATGTGCCATTTTCCTGAAAATTTCAGCCGATTCCGTCCACAAACGCCAAAGTTATTAGACATAGAATTTTCAAAAATGCCATAGGGAAAAAATCCGAACTATATATACCTACTGGCGACCGCCAGTAGGTAATATATATGTATATATGTATATATATATATATATATATATATATATATATATATATATATATATATATATATATATATATATATATATATATATATAGTGGCGATGGTGTTGTTGGGCATAACAAAATAACAAATTTGCACCATTTACCTGGGTGTGGCCAGAGGACGATTCTTTGTCATATATATATATATATATATATATATATATATATATATATATATATATATATATATATATATATATATATATATTACCTACTGGCGATAGCCAGTAGGTATATATAGTTAGGATTTTGTCTCTATGGAACTTTTGAAAATTCTATGTCTAATAACTTTGGCGTTTGTGGACGGAATCGGCTGAAATTTTCAGGAAAATGGCACATTTCGTTTCTTAGCAGCCCCTAAAAATTTGGGGGGGTTCAGTCAAGGGGGGGCCGAGAAAAAAGGGGGGTCCCAAAACGCGTTTTTCCAATTCATTTTTCCATGTTGTATTTGTATAGCGCGAACAGTAACCCGTAAGCATCCCGGCGCTTGTACTCCTACCACAAGGGAACCCCTCCTGGCTTTTCCTTGTGAGGTGTCCTCTTTTCCATAGGGCCTTTGGCCTCACTTTTAGCTCGAACGGCTGAATGGATTTACACGAAACTTGGCAAAATTAAAGGGACTGTTAGCCCGATGTGCCTTTGCTGGGTCTCAATATATGTGCTCCAGTGGATTTTGAGAAATTAACGTTTAAAAAAACAGATATTTCTGTGACAGCGACCCAGATAGCGCTCCAGATCGCGTACTTTTCGCGTAACGGAGCTTTGCGTAGCGAAGCTGATTGGCTCTCCGGTGTCTGTCAACATTCTAAACAGTCCGGTGCGGCCGCCATCTTGTCTCTCGGTAGGATCGAGAGACAAGAGGAGGAGAAAAACGAAGGGGGAATTTAATGAAAGGGGGCAAGGTAGACCCCTCTTGACCACCTAGGAATGATGTTGGGGTTATTAAAGGGTCCCGTGGGGCAAATAATAAAAATTAGATTTTTCGCGGTAGAAGCGCTTCTCGGTTTGCGAACCGGGTCTCAAACTGGTAGCGAAACGTGAATTCGCCATTTTGTGTTTCGATTTAAATAAATTACTAGATGGAGGAAAAGCAATGTGAGTATTGGGTATAAGGGGGTATGGGAGAAGTATCCTGACCCCCTATGTTTTCTGAGGGTGGTTGAGGAGGCTCATATATGTTGATACTTGTCTTCCAGCGGTTGCGCGTGAGCGTTTTTTTTTTTTTGCCGCTTGACTTCTGTTAACGTTCGATTCGAAGGAAATTAGGAAGTGTTGATCGCCATTTTGACACTGCGAGTAAATATATTGTTAAAAATAATTGTTATAAATTAATCCGTATTGATAAACATTGTGTGCGCCATCTTGCTTTTTTTCCAATGCCACGCTTTTGTCGTGCACGGCAGCCATTTTAGATGCCTTGGCCAGACCCACTCTCTGCACGCCACTGATCCTCAGCATGGCTTCCCTCCCTCACAAGCATCTCCCCCATGCACTGGACACCCCCGCTCTCTCTCTCATGCATGGCCCAGAAACCTCCTCCCATCTGCGCTGTTCTTCTCTGAGAATCACACCCTGTGCCCGCCGGACACCTCCCTTTCACCCTATTCACTACCGCACCCTGTGACACTCCTCTTCCTCTGTGTCCGATTGTCCAGGCCGGTCCCAGGCTATCACCTAGTCCTGCAGGTGTAGTTTATGGCCCCAGCTGTAGAGAATCACCCCTCTTCAAAGGAGTTACAGTAGATCAAGGCCCCCACCCGATGAGATCCGTCACACCACACGCGTTCCTACTATCTGATAACCATCCTGTATTGTGCTTGGGGAGGGGATTCTCACTGTGAGGGTGTGTGGGTCCGAGCCTGAAGCGGAAGATTCCAGGGATGCCTTTTTGTACATCAAAGTTTTCACAATTATGTGTCACATTAAAAATATATAGCACTCCAACAAAGTTGTAGGATTATAACACTTTAATAACTTATAAATATATACAAAGAACAAAAACAGTAAATACATTCAAACATTTTTTTTAAAAAGAAGCAACAATGGTCAGTAGCTGTGTTTTGTGCGAATAGTCCCAAGGCAGCACAACGTGCTGAGTTCTGGACGGCACCCAGGTGATGTTACCAGGTGCTGGTTTTTGGTATCCTACAATGCAGCTCCAAAAAATGGCGTGGGGCGTCCCGGGTGGTGCGGGGGGGAGGCCTCGCCAGTAGCGGTCTGTTGTGCGAATAGTCCCAAGGCAGCAGAACGCGCTGAAATGTGGATGGCAACCAGGTGATGTCCAGTAAGTTGCCGCACTGGTTTTGGCATCCTACAATGCTGCTCCGAAAAACGGCGTGGGGCGCCCCGGGGGGGCGGGGGGGAGGGGGGGGAGGCGGCGTGAACGGGCCTCCCCAGGTGGAGGCTCGTCTGCTTTACTGGGGCGCCCCTTTACCGTTTCAGTTGCCATTCTGCCCGCTTTTGCTACACTGTGCCTCATCCTCCATTCAGCTGGTTATCGCCCGCTCTTGCGGCTACAGCGTCTCGCTCACCATGTAGTTGAGTTGCGCCCACTCTTGCGGTGCAGCGATAGGCAGCTGCTACAGGACTCTTAAAATGGCGGACGGCTCTTCGGATTTGGGCCTGGTCCACTAAAATGGCCCTGGGACACCTTGGAACTCGGATGTCCCCTGAGCCTTGAAGATTTTACAAAAGTCTTGAGGGCCCCCGACTCCTGCAGGCTTCCGGTGGGGAGCGGCTGCCATGATTTCTCGCGGAATGACCACGACGGAGCCACGAGATGGTGGTGCTCTCATGCTGACGCCAGCTTCAGTCTGAAACATCCAGAAACAAGGTGGGGGTTTCATCGTTTGGGAAAAAAAAATGTTTTAATCCAATGAAAAGTGTTATTTTTAGGTCATATGATCAAGCCTTCTATCATTAGGAAACCAAAAGTAAAATGAACCAATGAAAAGTTTTATAAACAAGTCACATGACCTGTTATGCTTACGTTACGCGCTGGTATAAAAAGCGTAGAAAATCCGTTGGCACGTGAGGCGGCGTCAGTAGCGGACCGATGTGCGAATAGGCCGAAGGCAGCACAACGCGCCAAGATCCGGATGGCACCGAGGTGGTGTTCAGCAAGTTGCCGCACTGGTGTGGCCATCCTACAATGCTGCGCCGAAAGTCGGCGTGGGGCGCCCCGTTGGCCTGTGAGGTCGCGTCAGTCAGTGGGGGCTGTTTGAGAAAGCAATGTGATGCTGTGCGTCGCCCCCAAGATGGAGGCTCCTCGGCTGTAGTGGGGCGCCCCTTGGTGTTTCACTCGCTATCCAGCTGAGTTGCGTCCGCACTTGCGGCTACAGTAGGCCGAAGGCAGCACAACGCGCCGAGATCTGGATGGCACCGAGGTGGTGTCCAGCAAGTTGCCGCACTGGTGTGGCCATCCTACAATGCTGCGCCGAAAGTCGGCGTGGGGTGCCCCGTTGGCTTATGAGGTGGTGTCAGTAGCGGACCGATGTGTGAATAGGTCGGAACCAGCACAAGGCGTCAAGATCCGGATGGCAAGTCCTGGATGTTGGGTGCCATAGTTGAGAGCCAAGATCCGGATGGCAAGTCCTGGATGTTGGGTGCCATAGTTGAGAGTTCTGAGCAGTGCTTGTAACACTGTCTGAAGCTTATTTGCACCTGCTGCAGCTTCACTATTGCCCTGGTGTGGCCAAAGATCGCCCATGACATAGGCGGCCGGCTCCCATGGTCCGGCGGAACTTTTTTCCTTTTCCTTTCTGCATCTTGTCCCACAATCCGTTTGACCTGAAGACACGACCAGGTCCCTGAATGTGTGCAGGGGGACGCTATTGATTGAATCAAAATGGCGGCTTCACACAAAGCTGACTCAAATGTTGCTGGTGATGCTATACAGACAAAAAATGGTTTTCAGTTTGTACATTCTTCAGGATTTTTCCATCCAAGTCTGCTTGAGAGTTTGTAGAACAATGGCTTCAGATCTTGCCCTCCCCTCTTTTGACTGTTGGTTCTTGTTGCCTATCTCTTCTGTTGTCATTTAACTGAACCTTTTTTGACTGCCGAAAGGGGTTCTGGTCCGACCGCTGGTTGGTGGAGACATTTTGACTATATCCTGGACCTGCCCGGCCTCGCCCAAAATGGCGCCGGTATAAATGGGACTCGTAACTCCTTGTTGTGTACTGGTTGAACAACCTTGATATCACGAGATACGTATGCAGTTTTGAAGCACATGGCGGGCGGGGACGAGAATTGATTGAATATTTTGACATCCTTATTGATATTAAGTTCTGATGTGTTATTGATTACTGAACTATTGCAAGTTCGAATTAACGTCACCCATGGTACTTGCCCGCAAATGTATATCTAGAAAATTTTATTGTTAGTGGCCCTGTTGTATTTTAATTACAAAATGTACGTCCACCGATTCCGCAATTGTTAGACACCTTAGTTCTTGCAACCTAATGGCCCGCTCGTTACGTTCCTCTACAGTGTAAATGTTTCCTCATCATATACGTTTCCAGTTTGCTCCGTGGCTGGCCCACGTGGTTATAGGCCCGTATTTGTATACTGACATTTTCACAATAAAGGTTTTTAAAACAAAACATGGTAGTAGTATTTACATTGGTAAAGTTTTTAATTTTAGTCACTGTTTTCGAATCAGTAAAAGGCAAGTGAAATAAAGCAGTCCAATTACATGACGGATAAAAGGTATAATACGCAGGAACGCAGTAAAGATAAATGGTCAAGGGCTGTTGTGTTTTCTACTCCTGCAACATAAAGTGATCGATAAGAATCTGATATTCAGGCGTATCGGCGACTAAGACAGCAGGCCGAGCATCTTTTGCTCAACGGCTCCGTCATGGGACGAAGAAACGCCCTTTTGCTAGAAAAAGGAATATATTTTACTTGCAGGACAGTTGTAAATTTTCCGGGAAAGTACATTAGCCTGGAACATTATAACATATATGTTTAAGAAAAAATAATGTTTGAAAGCAATAAAAAGCATAATTTTTAGGTCATATGACCAAGCCTTTCATCATTAGAATAACAAAAGTAAAATGAACCAATGAAAAGTTTTATAAACAAGTCACATGACCTGTTATGCTTACGTTACGCGCCGCGCCCCGGATTGCTTCCGGGAAGCTGCGCTTCGCGCACCGGAGCACTTCCGGGTGTGCTAACGCGACGTGTCATATAACGCATTACGCGACAACGTAGGTCCAGAATATAGTCAAAATGTCTCCACCAACCAGCGGTCGGAACACAACCCCTTTCAGTAGTCTAAAAAGTTCTGTTAAATGACAACAGAAGGGACAGGCAACAAGAACCATCAGTCAAAGAGGGGAGGGCAAGTTCTTCCCTACCGGGTCACGTTGGGGCGCTACCGGAACTGATCGAATTGGTAGTCTACAGTGTTTCTGGATGTTTCAGACTGAAGCTGGCGTCAGCATGAGAGCACCACCATATCGTCATGGCAGCCGCTCCCCACCAGAAGCCTGCGGGAGTCGGGGGCCCCCAAGACTTTTGTAGAATCTTCAAGGCTCAGGGGACGCTTTCGAGAATGGGGCCCAAGTCCTAGCAGACAAGCGTCCGAGTTCCAAGGTGTCCCAGGGCCATTTTAGTGGATCACGCCCAAATCTGAAGAGCCGGCCGCCATTTTGAGAGTCTTGTGGCAGCCGCCTATCACTGCAATGCAAGAGCGGGAGCAACTCAACTACATGGTGAGCGAGACGCTGTAGTCGCAAGAGCGGGCGGTAAACAGCTGAATGGCGGAAGAGGCACAGTGTAGTAAAAGCGGGCGGAAAGGTAACTGAAACGGTAAAGGGGCACCCCACTACAGCGTGTCTTCAGGTCAAACGGATTGTGGGACAAGGTCCAGAATGGAAGAGTCATCAAAAGGCAAAAAGTTCCGCCGGACCCCGGGAGCCGGCCGCCTATGTCGGGGGCGATCTTAGGCCACACCAGGGCAACACGACTTGGGGAGGGGGCAGGAGCCAAGCGCCCCCTCCCAGTCCGCGCCACAACATCGTATGTTGAAAATCTGAAGCCATCGTTCTACAAACTCTCAACCAGCCTTGGATGGAAAAATCTTGATGAATGTACAAACTGAAAACCAGTTTTTGTCTGCATAGCATCAGCAGCAAAGCTTGCTATCAGAGTTTATGAGTTTCATGCTCGATCGATTGAGCTAGCCGGATCGGGCAACTAAAAGTATAAAATAGTTATGTAAATAGTTATTTAATGAAATGTTTTACCCTGTTACTTTGCTGGTGTGTTGTATATATTTATAATATTTGCATAGGGTTTGTCGTTATTTTGGGTGGGGTGGGTGGCGGAGCCGAGCTGTATTGCAGCCATCATCGTGTGGAGCTCAGTTCATCTCACTAGTTTCGTATTTCTCATGAGGGGTTGTTCTTAATGTTTCTATTTTAGCTAGGTCAAAAAGAGATCCCATTAGTGGCCTACTGATTTTGCTCGATTCCTTTTGTTTTTTAAAACGATTTTTCACTATCTGCAAAGACTAAACAGAGTATTGCAACTCTGTGCTTGTTTGTAAATAGAGAATGAACCAAAGAGAACCAATTCTAAAACAGTAAATGCTTGGATAACAATCAATCAAATGGAGAGAGAAGCAGACACGACGGATTAGAACGGGGGCATAGGCCTGCGTTAACTACCCTTCACTATCTGCAAAGAGAGAGTACTGCTAAGAGAAAAGAGGGGGGGGGGGCAGCGTTCAAAGTACATCAGCGTGCATAAATACGAAAATGTTTTTACCTATCACGTACTTCACATTTGACAGCTTTTGATATTTGCTATTAAAAAACCATTGAAATTCACTGAAAAAACCATAGGTTTTAGGCCGTATATAGTTAGTGATTAGCATTTACAAAACCATAGAAATTCGCATATATAGTTAGATGCAATAACTATATATCGCGCACCCGCAATCCAATGCTGATGATGTCACATATTACATCATTAATGACATGGTCAGTGACATCACTGATGACATCACTGATGACATCATCCAGTGACTGTATGTTTCTGTAAAGTTAAAATATGTCTTACATATTGAAGAATGAGTGGATGTATAAGTGTCTGGATGAAGGATTTAGTAGGTGCATGACTGACTGTATGAGTAAATGATTAAATGTGTCTCACTGAGTGCATGGGTTAGTGACTAAACTGTCTTAATTTGTGCATCATTATATCTGTTGTTCTATGAAGTGCTGCATGTGTTAATCAGTAGCTATATGAGTAACTATATGGGTTATTGATTGGTTGCCTAAGTATTTCTATGGGAGAGTAAGTGTGTGTGTGGGGGTGGCTGGGAGGTGTGTGACTCTGTGTATACATGTGTGAACAGTTGATTCACTCGATCTATGGGTTCAAAACTGCATGTTGAAACAGCTGTATGGGTGGTTGACTGTGTACGAGTGTATTAGTGAGTGAATGGATATCTCAGTGCTACATGTCAAAGTAAGTAAATATGTAAAACACAGTACATGTGAGAGTTCACATATATAAATTACTGTGTATAAGAGCCAGTGAATGTGTGAGTGGCTGAATGGATCATTGAAAACTTGTATCAGGAATTGTATAAGAGAGTAAATATGTGTTAGTATATGTTTGAATAAATAAGGTGTGTATAACTGTATAGTTGAGGAAATGGAGGAGTGACTGATTCTTTTCATGACTGACTAGATGTATGAGTAACTCCATGGATGAGTGACAATCTGTGAGTGTCGGTTTACACTGAGTGTATCTAAGGTTATATTAGAGTCTGAAGAGGTTCATCGTATTATCGCATGAATTATATCATCAGTGATGTGATCAGTAATGTCAAATGAGATGTTATCAGTGATATCATCAGTGATGACA
Source organism: Lissotriton vulgaris (assembly GCF_964263255.1). Lineage (NCBI taxonomy): Eukaryota > Metazoa > Chordata > Amphibia > Caudata > Salamandridae > Lissotriton > Lissotriton vulgaris. The sequence goes on from NC_141694.1 coordinate 529,998,756, forward strand.
TTTGAGATGTCATCAGTGATGTCATTTGAGATGTAATCAGTGATGTCATTTGAGATGTCATCAGTGATGTCATCAGTGATGTCACTGACCATGTCATTAATGATGTAATATGTGACATCATCAGCAGTGGATTGCGGGTGCGCGATATATAGTTATTGAATCTAACTATATATGCGAATTTCTATGGTTTTGTGCGAGTAAATTAAGGTTTTGTAAATGCTAATCACTAACTATATATGGCCTAAAACCTATGGTTTTTTCAGTGAATATATATATATATATATATATATATATATATATATATATATATATATATATATATATATATATATATATTACCTACTGGCGGTCGCCAGTAGGTATATATAGTTAGGATTTTTTCTCTATAGGATTTTTGAAAATTCTATGTCTAATAACTTTGGCGTTTGTGGACGGAATTGGCTGAAATTTTCAGGAAAATGGAACATTTTGTTTCTGAGCAGCCCCTGACAATTTGGGGGGTTTCATCAAGGGGGGCCGAGAAAAAAGGGGGGTCCCAAAACGCGTTTTTCCCATGTTAATTTCCATAGGGCGGTTGGCCTCACTTTTAGCTCGAACGGCTGAATGGATTTGCACGAAACTTGGCAAAATTGTAGGGACTGTTAGCCCGATGTGCCTTTGCTAGGTCTCAATATATGTGCTCCAGTGGATTTTGAGTAATTTAGGTTCAAAAAAAGATATATATCTGGGCGGAGCCTAACCACACATCTGATCTGATTGGCTGTCAGCACTTCATCCAAGAAGTGTTGGCAGCCATCTTGGGACCAATATACATGATAGCGCCTCATTAAAAAGCATTGTAGTTAATAGAGAATTTTAGGACTTTATAAATCATTTGTTGATGGTACCATACTCGATTTAGGAATTGTGGTGGGTTCTAAGGTGATTTTACCATGTGAAAAAACCTTCTGCTGTGATATCATGAATATTGTTTGAAAGAAAACTAATATCTCATGATTTTCCCACAGTGGTTTGGAAGGGGATCTATAAGCTAAACTGAAAGCATATTTTCTGTAAATTCACATTATCTTTCTCAGTCATGTGAAAATGAAGTCTGACATTCTTAGTAAAACATGTACATCCAACAAGGACAGAGACTGTCAGTTGATTCCTTTGTGTTCTACTGCAGCCTCCTAGAGTGTTCTAAAGAACAACTAGAGCGCTAACAGTCCTACTTATTACAAAGGTATGGCACACCTGAAGCCATCTTGATTGGAATAAAGTGGTAACTCTTAAAACATTTAATTTAAAAAGAAACAACATGAGGGGGTATATTTTGCCATAGAAAGTATGATTAGTGCTGCAGAATGAAAAATTAGGGCACATTTTGAGTGACTTCTCAAATCCTTTTCTATTTCATTAAAACATTCTGACATGCAGTCTCCCAGAATGGCCACCAGAGACAAAAGAGCCCAAATGTAGCCCAAATATCACCCAGATGTAGCCCAAGTATAGCCCAATGACAGAATGTCCCAGAGTGTTCTAAAGAACAACTAGAGCGCTAACAGTCCTACTTATTACAAAGGTATAGCACACCTGGAGCCATTGTGATGGGAATAAAGTGGTAACTCTTAAAACATTTAATTTAAAAAGGAACAAAATGAGGGGGTATATTATGCAATAGAAGGTATTATTAGTGCTGCAGAAAGAAAAATTAGGGCGCATTTTGAGTGACTTTTCAAATCCTCTTCTATTTCATTAAAAAATTCTGACATGCAGTCTCCCAAAATGGCCACCAGAGACAAAAGAGCCCAAATGTAGCCCAAATATCACCCAGATGTAGCCCAAGTATAGCCCAATGACAGAATGTCCCGGAGTGTTCTAAAGAACAACTAGAGCGCTAACAGTCCTACTTATTACAAAGGTATGGCACACCTGAAGCCATCTTGATTGGAATAAAGTGGTAACTCTTAAAACATTTAATTTAAAAAGGAACAAAATGAGGGGGTATATTTTGCCATATGAATTATGATTAGTGCTGCAGAAAGAAAAATTAGGGCACATTTTGAGTGACTTCTCAAACCCTCTTCAATTTCATTAAAAAATTCTGACATACAGTCTCCCAAGATGGCCACCAGAGACAAAAGAGCCTAAATGTAGCCCAAATATCACCCAGATGTACCCCAAGTATAGCCCAATGACAGAATGTCCCAGAGTGTTCTAAAGAACAACTAGAGCGCTAACAGTCTTACTTATGACAAAAGTATGGCACACCAGAAGCCATCTTGATTGGAATGAAGTGGTAAGTCTGAAAACACTCAATTTAAAAAGGAACAACATGAGGGGGTTAATTTTGCCATAGAAAGTATGATTAGTGCTTCAGAAAGAAAAATTAGGGATCATTTTGAGTGACTTCTCAAATCCTCTTCTATTTCATTAAAAAAATTCTGACATGCAGACTGAAACATGCACTTTGAATACCAGCAGCAGACGTCCTTGGTGAGAAGTAGCTTTACTACAGTGATCTAATGTGCAACTAGAGTGCTAACATTCAGAATTTATGGCAAATGTGTGACACATCTGAATGCCTTCTTGATGGAACCAAAGTAAACAAGCATTGAAAATGCAATAGATCTCGCCCTCGTTTAAGTTAAAGCCATTCTGTTTGTAATGAGGTGGCTTTTTAGCTTTGCTTTTATTAGTGTTTTTTCAACTTTCATGTAAATAACATGCATCTGTATGCATATAAGTATATGTATGCATGCATTTATGTTTGTATTTATATAGATATACAGATGATATATGTTTATATATGTATGTATATATATATATTCACTGAAAAAACCATAGGTTATAGACCATATATAGTTAGGAATTAGCATTTACAAAACCTTGAAAATTCACTGAAAAAACCATAGGTTATAGACCATATATAGGTAGGAATTAGCATTTACAAAACCTTGAAAATTCACTGAAAAAACCATAGGTTATAGACCATATATAGTTAGGAATTCGCATTTACAAAACCTTATTTTACTCACACAAAACCATTGAAATTCCATATATAGTTAGTTGCACTAACTATATAACGCGCACCCGCAATCCACTGCTGATGATGTCACATATTACATCATTCATGACATGGTCAGTGACATCACTGATGACATCACTGATGACATCTCAAATGACATCACTGATGACATCACTGATGACAACATCCAGTGACTGTATGTTTCTGTAAAGTTAAACTATGTCTTACATATTGAAGAATGAGTGGATGTATAAGTGTCTGGATGAAGTAGGTGCATGACTGACTGTATGAGTGAGTGATTAAATGTGTCTCACTGAGTGCATGGGTTAGTGACTAAACTGTCTTAATTTGTGCATCATTATGTCTGTTGTTCTGTAAACTGTTGCATGTGTTGATAAGTAGCTATATGAGTAACTATATGGGTTATTGATTGGTTGCCCAAGTATTTGTATGGGAGACTGAGTGTGTGTGTGGGTGGCTGGGAGGTGTATGACTCTGTGCATAGATGTGTGAGCAGTTGATTCACTAGATGTATGGTTTCAAAAGTGCATGTGGAAACAGCTGTATGGGCGGTTGACTGTGTGCATGAGTGTATTGGTGAGTGAATGGATATCTCAGTGCTACATGTCAAAGTAAGTACATATGTAAAACACAGTACATGTGAGAGTTGACATATATAAATAACTGTGCATAAGAGCCAGTGAATGTGTGAGTGGCTGTATGGGTCATTGTGAACTTGTATCAGGGATTGTATAAGAGAGTAAATATGTGTTAGTATATGTTTGAATAAGTAAAGTTTGTATAACTGTATAGTTGAGGAAATGGAGGTGTGATTGATTCTTTGCATGACTGACTAGGTGTGTGAGTAACTCCATGGATGAGTGACAGTCTGTGAGTGTCTGTTTACACTGATTGTATCTAAGGTTATATTAGAGTCTGAAGAGGTTCATCGTATTATCACATGAATGATATCATCAGTGATGTGATCAGTAATGTCAAATGAGATGTCATCAGTGATGTCATCAGTGATGTCATTTGAGATGTCATCAGTGATGTCATTTGAGATGTCATCAGTGATGTCATCAGTGATGTCACTGACCATGTCATGAATGATGTAATATGTGACATCATCAGCAGTGGATTGCGGGTGCGCGATATATAGTTAGTGCAACTAACTATATATGGAATTTCAATGGTTTTGTGTGAGTAAAATAAGGTTTTGTAAATGCGAATTCCTAACTATATATGGTCTATAACCTATGGTTTTTTCAGTGAATATATATATATATATATATCAATATATGTATCAAGAGCTTAACACCATGACCAAATTGATAAAGAGAGAACTGATGAAAAAAAGAAAAAAACTTTATATACAAAGAAAAACTTTTACAAAAAATATGCACATGGTATCGTCCTTTTCACTTACCACTTAGGTTTATCATTGATATGGTGAGGACCAATCTAGGGTCACTAGTGTCGGCGGGGAGTTAAGGGAGGAGAGGCTGCGAGGTTTTCCTAAACCTAGCGGTGGGTTAACATCTCCTCTCCCCACAACCCTCCAGCCTTATATAGACATATAAGCAATTTGTGCGTGCAACACAAATAGGGTGCTGCGACCTCGGTGGTAAGGCGTCATAGGTATTTATACAGTCATATTTCAACTGTCCACTTGAGGTCTCATCCTGTGTAAATAGTGTTTGTTGGGTGTATATATATTTATTGGCAAGTTGCTTGTACATTCATGTTTTTATACCTATATTTATATATTTATAACTTATGATCTATATTTTTTACACCTGATTTTAAACATGATAAATGTACATTAAGTATATTACGTATATTTATAGCAATGAGGAACTGTTTACATGACACTATTTTGCACTTTATCTAACATATTGCACTGTTGCTTAGTTTTGCACTGCTAATCTACTGGATTTCCCAGAGACTCGTGTTGTGTATTGTTCACAATGGTCAGACAGCATTTGCACTTTAAATACTATTATCTGTATTTTGCAACATAGGCTGCCTTCAGGGATTATCCCGCGATGCGCTTTGCTTTTAACTATTGTCTATGTCTATGATATTGATCATGCTACATGTGACCTTGACCCACCAATGATATTGCACGTAATTGAGCACTAGCACTTTAAAAATTGCCTCCTCCCTAGCATGCATCATGTGATCAAGGCCTCTGTGAAGGCCGAAACGTCATGCTGAGGTGTGCCGTCTCCTCGAGGAAATAAAAATACACTGCTCACCTGCACCTGAGGTCTCCTCTCTTCTTCCTGCGCTGTGGTATCCAGGACTGGGCTCCGGGCGAGAGGTAGCGGGGATTGCTACATATATATATATATATATATATATATATATATATATATATATATATATACACACACACACATTAGGGGTATTGGCAGGAGGAATCTATTTCATTGATTACTTTAGCTCTATATTCAACCTGTGCACTTGAAAAGCAGTCTACCATACTGCAATTCATAACGCAAGGAAAATCCCAAGTGCTTAGTATGGTGCTATAGATTAAAGAAAGTGGCCAAATGTGCAATAAGATAAAAGAGCCTACATTCAGATAGTCTGCCCTGCAAACGGCCAACCCTGTGATATGAGGATAGTAGGATGGTGACAATAAGTTCCACAAACAGATTATAGAAAGGCAACAGGAAAGGTATTCCTCATGTGTTACAACTGTTCCATTGAAACTTTATAGCACCTTCTACTATTCGTTGAGACTTCCTTATTCTGAATTATAGGTCCTGTTTATAACTTTATGCAAAAGGGCACATTTCTCCTGCGCCCAACTGTTGCACTGCTGAAAAGGAAATCCTTCCTGAATGAGACACTTCCTCCAAATTTACGTCATTTTTGTCAATTCATCAATTGTAGTCCAGAACCTCATGTCATACTTATTTCTTAATTTTTCACCACCACGGAGACAGCATGATTGCGCTTTGATGCTTTATTCAATATTTTCAAGTGCCAAACGTTGCCAATCCAGGCTTTTACAAGGGCATGTGAGGTCAAACCTGTTTTGAAAGTGGTCTTATTACAATAGCGTTCTCCCAATGCATTTCGAATCTTTACAATTCTTCGTCAGGGGTTAACTTCTTAGTGCCACAACCGGCAGCATGACCTCATTTCACTTTCTCTTCACAAAATCTAGAACTAGATTTTGTGAAGAGAAAGTGAAATGAGGTCATGCTGCCGGTTGTGGCGCTAAAAAGTTAACCCCTGACGAACAAAAGGCTATTCGGGTAATTTATAAAGCAACCTTATTCCTGCCTACTAAGGTCTACAATAAGTAGAGTTTAAACTCCATCATCGAGGATTAGGTTATCTCTCCATGTAAGAACATGCTTCCAATGTAGCAAAAGGATAAATATAAGGGTAGCATAATCAATATTGGACTTTAATAAAGCCATGAAGGTCCATTATTAACAGGATGTTCATGTAACCATCCATGTAATCTCCTCATTGAGACCTCTTCGCACTGTGTCACAGTTAAAAATCCAAAAAGTTTCCCTGTCCTTCCTCACTTTATCTGTATCATAACCAGGTTTGATGATGATTTTCTCTGGAATGAGCCACTCACAGTGAGCCACATCCACATTCATTCTCACTGTGGTTGTTGTACATGTAGTGTCTTGCCATAGGAGCTTGTACTTTGTGTGTCCTAATGGCTGACTTATATTCTGACAGCCTGAGGTGGAACTTCATCCCTGTCTCTCCTATGTACCCAAATCCGCAAGGGCAGAAAATAAAATACACTATGTTACTACTTCTGAGGTTTGTATGACTCTTCATTTTTCCTAACTTGGTTCCATAGGACCATGTTTGGGTGAAAATAGCTGATGGAGAGGCATGACAGTTTTCACACCTATGGTTTTCCAGAACCGGGGGTAGTCCATCAATTGTCTTTCCTTAGTATGTACATTAAATACATAAATATATGTTTTTAAACAATTAGAAGCTTTCGCGCCGTACGCGGACGGAGCGTCGTACATGACGTCACACGGGAGCGTTGATGCGACGCGTAATGTCAAAACGTAATTGTAACGTATGCATTGGTACGCGCAGTGGATGATTACTTGTACAAGGTATGTGCGATTACCGTACGCGTGCAGTACGATTATACAGAAAGGAAATATATAGAATTTAATTTTCATAAATTTGGAGAAAGAAAATGATTAAAAAAATATTTTAGACTTTTGTTTTGTTATTATTTTACATTAAGAATATGAAATATAACTTAAAAAATAAAATAACTATACATAATTATGATAAAAAAGTAGGACATTAGTATAGAAAGACAGAAATATAATAATGAATACCTTTAAAAATTATCATTTAAAAAAACCTTTGAAATTCACTGAAAAAACCATAGGTTTCATCCACGTTAAAGTTAGGAATTAGCATTTAAAAAACCTTAGAAATTCACTGAAAAAAGCATCGGTTTCACACATGTTATAGTAAGCTGGACATTTCACTCATACAAAACTATTGAAATTCCCCCGTTATAGTTAGTTCAGCTAACTATAACTCGCGCGCCCGCAATGCACTGCTAGCGCGATGTCCAAAACATTAATTTCATTTTTAACTTTTTTGCTCCTGTTCCACACTTTTTTTGTTTACAGGTGTATTTTTTTGTTTTTTTTTAAAAAAACTTGTTGAAAAAATACAAACAAAATTGAAAACTAAAAAGACAAATAAAGCAGTTCTTATCAGACCTACCTTCACTGGTCAAAGAAAGAACTATATTTCTAAATTAGTCTGTGGAAGTTTGTCAAAATGAAAGTGTAGTTCATAAATGAATAAATCAATACATTAGTAGTGTATGGTGAATGTGAAACTGCCAAGTGAGAGTGAAAGTGAGAATGTCTGGCTGAATGTATAGCAGATTCACTTTTAGAACAGTATATACGTAACCACATACTGCTAAATGACTCACTAGAACATTGAACCAGTAGTGTGAGAGTGTTTGGTGAAAGTCTAATGATACAAACTAGGAAATAGAACTTATAAAACCCAAGTATGCCGGTGCATAAAAAAAATACGTATGTTGTCTATAAGAGTATGAAACAGTCCATACCCTAAGGCCCACTTTGCACCATGACTACTTGGGTAGTAGCTAAATGATTACAATTCTGAAGCAGAGTGTCTCAAACCATTATTTTTATATAATAATACAGTTATTCTTGTAACATTTCACAAGGTAATGCAGCTTCCATTATAATTTCATCAGGAATCTCATTTTCCTGGATATCATTTTCAAAAGTCAACAGATGAATCTCAATCTGATCTAATGCTTCCACAAAAGCATCATCCAAGGTTTCATCAAGAAAATCACACCTGATATCTTCAACATTCATTTCTTCCACTTCATAACGTTGCTTATAAAACCTATGTTCATCTCTTCTACCACAGTGTTAGTATTTTCAAAATCGTCTTCCGTATTGTTTTCTGGATTTTCCATTGTAAATTTGTTATGCTGACCTCCTTCTACAAAAACATACACACTTTATTTTATATTTTTTCCTAATACAGAACACAAAACTAGCTTTATCAACTAATTTGCCCTTGAATAAATATTATATAAATACTATTCTCAACTACTTTATAACATTATATAATTATAATTATTTATATGAACGTACAGTTTTAAAATTTCTTTAATTACCAAACCAGTCACTCCTTATTACTATCTGAAAAAAACAGGCTGTTATTATAAAATACAGTAGCAAAATATTCACCTTACCTGGTCCAAAATACTACATGTGTTGTAGTGAAATGCAAAGAATACTAGAACACTCAGTATATTTATCTTTAAAGATGTTGTAATCTATATAAAAGGTACAAACCATCTTTGTATCATTGGCATGCATACATAACGGAAATAACAAAGAACAATTATTTAATAACCTACCCCTCTCTATCCCCATTCCTTATCTATAATTTAGACTATCGCTACTAATAACCTACTCCTTCGTCTTTCGAACTAGCCTCTCTTTTAGTGTTTATCTGCAACCTCTGGGCTTTCTCTTCAGGAATATCTCAAAAGCAATTCAAAATAGGTCTGAACTCCGGAACGTCCTAGGTGAAGTGAGCACTCGTTAGGGAGCGCACGCCTCACCAAGGATTCCACACAGGTGGGTGGTAAATGACTAGACCGCCACCGCGTCTTTCCTCGACACGGCCATTTATGAATTCCTATGTTGCACTAAAGCACTTCAAGTCTATTTCCTTGCGGATTCTTCATCTCGCGTGCGCCAGCTAGTTTTTAGATAAGCCATTACTGTATCCACTGATTAATTACGGGTTCTGACAAGTACACTCACTATATAATTCTTTTAAATGTCTTAAAAAATACAAACCATCTTTACACACTAATGTTCTCCAATCCTTGTTTTGTTACTTCAGCTCAGTTGAAGCACATTTCATCGACCATTTTCAACAAATTTTTGTACTTACCTTAAGCAAAATGAATATTAAAAAAAATATATATATGAAATTACCATCTGTGGAAGACACAAAAAAATACAGTCACAATATATCTTTTACAATAGAAAATAATTTGTAAACTATTACATTTGCCTTTTTGCTGTTCTCAGAATATATTAGATTTCACTAGAAACAGTGACTTCAACACTACTCATCACATAGCAGCGGGCAAAAAAAAGACAATGAATAAGATTATCTTAACCCATTACTAATCAACATCTACATGGCCACCCTCACACATGTAGCCCACCATCACAATTTAACAATATCTCCTACACCAACAACACCCAGCTCATCCTCTTCCTCACCAAAAAGCAACATACCACCAAAAGCAACCTCCACGACATAATGAAGGACGTCACCAACTGCATAAAGAACAGCTCTCTAAACATGAACTCAAACAAAATGAAGGTACTCATCCTCAAACCCACCCCCTCAGCCTTGGATGACTCCTCCTACCTAACTACTCCGTGCACAGTACCAACACCTACCAACTATGTCCACAACATGGAATTCATCCTCCACTCCTCCCTCTCCATGTATACGCAAGTCTACACCATCTCCTCGTACTGCTATAACACACTCCACATACTCCGCACCATTTACAAGTGGATCCTAACCAAAAGAAGAAGAACAGTGACACTGGCCCACATCAGCAGACGACGACACTATGACAAAACACTCTAAACAGCAATTCCAGCCAAACACCTGCAACGACTAAAACAAATCCAAAACATCTCCACCTGAGTGATCATCAATGTCCCCTGCTGCACACACATCACCCACCACCTGATACAACTACACTGCCTCAATATAAATAGGATGATCACCTTCAAGCTCCTCACCCTCACTTACAAAATACTCTACAACGCCAGACTAATCTACACAGCAGTAATCCAGAAAGGTCAAATTTTGATCTTAAAATGTTGGCTTTAAAAATATTAGGTAAGAATTTGGTAACTCTTTAGGCAAAAGTTGCTTAAAAACAAATTGACTATCATTACAATGCATCCAACCTTTCAGACATCTTAAATAAACAGTGTAATGTCCAGTTGGTGTAGAAAGTCCATCATGAAAAATAATTGCAATAGCTACAAAAGTTCTTCCTGATATTGAAACTTGACCAGTTACAACATTTTTATTTAAAGTTTCCAATTTTCTTCCATCACCTCTACAACGTTGCAGCATTAAAATGGCATACTGTCAGTATCTTTGTATAAATAATGTTGATGACATTTCTGATTTACATTGGCTACATTCCATGTTTTTACTTGCTCCTGTAATTAGATTGTTAAAAGACACTGATTCACAATCAGGTAAAGTCAAATATATGAATCTTTCAGTGTCTATGTTAGTGCTACATGTAAACAAACAATTTTCATAGTCATGTTGCCATTTATAAGAAAGCCCAAAAATGTTTTCAATATCTATACCTTCATCTTCCAGTACAGAAAGCATACACATTAAAAATTCCTGACAATCTTGCTGAATATTTGGCGTAAATTGACTAGAACAAGAACAAATGTCCAAAACATTTCGAATATCAGAAACACTTTGTATTTTACTTTTATCACAACTACATTTCTCATAAACAGAATACAACAATGAAAAGAATCTTTTGTACCAATTTTCAACAATTTACTGTTGCAAACTGTCATGAACAAAAACAACATTAAAAACTACATTAGCATAGCAGTTGACTCCATCACTATTTTCAAACGGATATCTAACATTCTCTTCAACACTGTCCTTTTTCTTTTTGCTTGCAGGCGCAACTTCATCTTGTTTTTTTTCTTTCTCTACATTTTCACCACAGATATTCTCAAATCTTCTTTTTCTACCTACCACACGCTTTTCAAATACTGGATATTGACCTAAATTAGACGCATATTCTCTTCTTAACCTATTATACTCTTTCACACAATTTACATCTGCACTAACCTTTGTCTCATCAAAATCAATTAAGTACAATCCAGATAAAGTTCTGACTGGAGACAAAGCAACATATGCCATACCCTCTTTAAACACAGTACTTGCAATATTCACTAAAGCACTATCTACGCTTAAACCATGAGATTTGTTAATGGTCACTGCATACGCCAAAGAAACAGGAAACTGTTTTCTGCGAACATACAAATCTTTTACAAGCAAAAACGAGCTCAACAACGAAGAAATTGTTTTACTTCTTCAATTTGATCAAATCTGATTTTCAAAAATTCAACACCATCTCTATTTACGTAATTAACTAAATTAAGAACTTTACCCATTGCTCCATTTAATAAACCTTTTTCCACATTCAAATTACTTCGTAAAATTACCTTACAGTTTAGACATGCATACAAATTCTTTTCTAAACCAGCAATTTTACTTATCGATTTCTCTAAAGAATCCAATTTCCTCTTCAACTTTTCACTCAAAATAATAGTTGTTCCTTCATGTTCTATTTTATCAATAGCTTCCAATTTTAAAATGTCTTCATTTTCCAACTTCAACATTTCTTCATTGAATTTAGAACATTCACGTAGTGTTGGCATTAAGCAGATTACAGATTTATTTTCTGCAATTGTAATATATATTTTCTCTGGTACAATATTTTCATTCAGAAACAAATTGGAAAGTAATCGTCTCTGCAAAGCTTGTTTGTCATGTGCAGTCATTTTTCCAATTCTTATATCTTGAAGAATAGTACCATTATCATAATCATTTGCTTGTCGCATATTTCTAATAAGTTCCTAATACTCAAAATATGACCAAATGTTTACATTTCCAATACTCCCCGAAAACTTTCTAGTATCTTCATGCAGCAGTGTTTTAAACACTGGTTGTCCTTTTACAGGAGTAAGTTGTAGATGATCTCCAAAAACTATCACTTGCTTTCCTCTAAATAATATGTCATACTCTGTTTTAAGAATTTGCTGCATTCTTAAATGCACAAAAGCAAACATTAAGTTTGATACCATGCTTACCTCATCAATAATAAGAAGTTTCATTTTCCTCAAAACTCTTGAAACTTCACAAAAAGCTTCTACAGATAGCTTGTGGTAGTCTAATTTTGTTTTCATGCTCTACTGGTCGCATTAATAAACGATGTAAAGTAATTCATTTAATATTGTGGGCTGCTAACCCAGTTGGAGCAGTGACAACACAAGACAAATGTGACTCCGTTGTTTTGTGTAGAAAACGTCTGATTACTTTAATTCAAAAACTTTTGCCTGTTCCAGCTCGTCCACTCACGTACATTCGGATAGGTTCAAATGATGAGCAAGAGCACTCTTTCTTCTCATGAAGTAATCCATGGTCAATCTGTTCTCTAACTTGCTCATATATTTCTTTCTGCTCAAGATTTAGTTGTTCTTCCAAATTTCCTACCTACTCGAGGCTGTCTAGAAATACAATTCAGGCCATCGGATACGCATAGGAGCCAACTAATCAAGGTGACAGTGGTTCTTTAACACAATCACCACTACGCTATTTATAGGGAGATTACGGAACTACAATTGGAGATCATCAAAACTATCTGCCCTGAGGAAGCTCCCGATGTGGGAGAGAAATGCGTTGGCTGATTCTTGTATGATTAAAATGATGAACTTTTCTACAAAATGTAATGAATAAAGAAGGAATAATTTTGATACAAACCTTGGCTTTTTGGACTTTGGGTTGGTGCACCCCCACTACTCTTAAACATCCACTAATTCTTGCCAGATTTTCTTACTCTTAGTAGGAACACCATTATTATTATTATTATTATTATTATTATTATTATTATTATGTTTCTTATATAGCGCTAGAATCAACCCCCGAAGGGGTATCTCCGCGCTTGCCTTGGAAACCCGTCCTGGCTTTTCCCTGTGAGATAGCCCCTACAGGGCATCCCCAAGGTGAAAGCCAGGCACCCCGCCGTGGGGGGGGCGTTGTGGAGATTAAGCAAGCTTAATGCCCAGAGTTGCAGAGTGTGAACCCATGATTAGGTCAGGCACCGAAGCGAGAATTATCGAGTCCATGGACATTTGAGCTCAAGACCCTGCCGCGTCGGGAATTGAACCCTGGTCCCGGGTCTGACCTCTGCTTCAGGGTCTGCCTGCTCTAACCAGTGAGCCACACTTCTCCACCCAGTGAGCCACACTTCTTAACAAGAATAAGTAAAGGCTCATCCTCTACATTTTCTACACCAATTGTTTCAATATTTTTCTTTAAATCTAGAGGTAAATATACAACTCTTCGCTTAATCCCCTCTGTAAATCAGAAGGAGGCAATTTACCTGTAATAGGCTCCATACAAACAATAGCCTGAAATGGATACACATATTGAATAAGAATAGACTCATAGATATTTAAATCCATCAGTTCAGAAGGAATATTTACCAACTCAAGATTATTATGCACAGCTCTAGCAAGCATTTTGTTTTCGTCTAATTTGTTATAACAATATTTACAAATACGCTGATCAGAACCCAAATTAAAACAATTCTCTACCAACAAATAAGTTGCAAAATCCTTCCACTCATTATTATTTTCCTTTTCACTCTTTAAATGCAATTCAACACTCCTGTCTGATTTTTATAATGAGTTCAGCGACAACGGACACAACAATTATTTGGCCTTTCACCTGAAATCACCTTAAACTTTGTAATTTCTTGCTCAAAGTTATCTGTACTACAATGTTGTACATTCTCTTCTACATTTCCTTCTACTAATATCTCAATTTCTGCAGTGTCTTCCTCAGGACCAAAATAACTAACCTCAATCTCATCACAAACGTTCTTTACATTTGATACAGATCCATGCAAAAGAGCACTGTTCAACTTTTTTAACAGTAGAACTGGAGTTTTTGCATAATACAATCTTCTGACTAATTTCCTAATTTCAGAATGATATACTGCTAACATCCTGAAATGGTGAAAGACACTTCAACGTAATTTTTTAGAAACACAAGCCAGAGAATGACCTTGCAAACCAGTATTTTCTCTTACTCTGCAAGGTTCTAGTCCTTGCAACATCTTAATCTTTTGTTTCACACTTTTCTTTGTATAGTTACGTAAGAAATTGCATGAAAAATCAATAGATTCTTGCTGTACACTACAAATACTACTACAATTCCAAGTGTACACTGGTGCTTTATGATGTCTCCCTAAAACTTCATCAGCTAGCACCTCTTCTGCATTTCTAGGAACAATTTTCTCTTTCTCAATAGGACAACCATTTCTAACCTCATAAGCACGACCACTAGTGTCAACTGCATGCAACAAATCATTACTCTGAAGATAACTTTCTTCATTAAAAAAAGACTCAACACTTGAACTATGTTTCCGTTCACCCAAAAAAACCTCATAAAAATTACTCCTGTTAATTACTCTTCCCCACTTACTTTTGGCTTACATTAAATGGATTGGTTTAGCTAGTGATCGAATTCTATTGATCACTAAAATAAACAATTTTGCTTTCAATTCAAAAGCTTTCTCAACTACATTTTCTATACCTTTCTTCTTCTTATAAAAACTGTTTATTTTACATCCCTTAATTTCTTTCATTAAATTTAACAGAACTCTATTAAAAAGCATGTTTTTCCTAATTTCCATAAATTGGTTTGTCCTTCATTTACTATACACTATTTTTCCTGCAGTAGACTTTCCATGATTGTTCTCTTTATTCTTCTTTTTCTTTTTCATTTCAGACACAGTAATACCATTCTTTCCTTTGTGCAAACTACTCTTAGTCTTTAATATTTTCGTCAGAAACGTGTTCCTTCTCTTACCAGGACTTTTTTTCTTTTTCTTAACACATGGTTCTTCATGTAAATCTTGTGGATAACTTTTCTTCAAATAAACACCTTTCTTTTGTTGTTTCTTCTTTTGACATTCGGTAGGCATGATACAGTTTTTTCAGTATTGATAAACAGAATCTATTAAAAAATATATATATACCATTACAAAAATAAATATATCAAGTCAAATAATCTTTATTTCGATCATAAAAGATCATAAACGATGTACAGGTGATTTTCATCAATAAAAACTTTATAAAGTGTGCTATACATTTAAAAAAAAAAAAAATCCCCAGACACATGGTTGCAATCTGGTTGGTAAAAATGCATATTAATTAAAAAGAGGAGGAATCTGCAACGAGACTAATATGGAAGGTAATAGTAAGGAAGAGTATTCATGCAGCTATAGTGTCCTTAGTAATTTTTGTGCGTAATCGCCACATTGCAGTCAGAAATTTTGCCATTACAAACACTGTTGGTGCCGATAGGTCTGTCTTGAGGACTCTGTAGGCCGGAGCATAAGTTCGGAAGCCCAAGTTCCTCAGATAAGGGACCAACCAATAACTCCTGATTCTGCTGTAGGCTCTGCAGAACAGGACCACGTGGAGATCACTTTCCAGTTTATAGTTGCATGCTGGGCACACCCCTGAGTCCAGATTGCCTTCCCAAGATTTGGTAAGGGACCTCAAGGGTAGAGAGCCATACCTCCATTGCATGTAGATCTTCCGTACGAACACAGGTGTCATGCCATCTAGTACATATTCAGGGCTATAAAAGTCTTTAAACTTAATGAATGTGTCAGTTAGGGATCCTTCTCGGATAGAATTCAAAGACTTCTGAAGCATGACGCTGTAGAATAGATTTGAAAGTTCTTTTCTAGAGAGCCTTACGGACACTATTTCCGGCTTGGACCATAGGTCTGGGACTCCGAGGATCGTACACATGTCCCTTAGGTACTTTATCCATGGGATTTTAGTGGCATAGGTTGATCTAAGAAGTTCCTGCAATTCATTTCTATAGTGTACCAGATCCTGGTTGCTCCACAAACGCCTCCAGTAGGTCAAGGGTTTAAGGCTCCGTGATTGGTCGTAATGCCAAGTCCATTCTTAGGGGGACAAGAGGAGTGCTCGGGGGAAGTGCAGTTAATTGTCTTATAAAGTTATTTTCTGCAACCTGTATGGTGTATAGCGGGATATGTCCCCATAGCTCACCCCCATAGGTAATACCCCCCCCGGGCTTGCGCTTTGCAAATGTGGATGAATATTGCAAAAAACACAGTTGATGGACAGAATGTAGAACAATGTCATACATTCTCCCCAGTACAAGGATCTGGGCCTAAATCCATCGTTTTTTGCACTCCACACCACCCTGGGTTAGACACTAGCTATATGCAAATCAGCTCTGACCCTGTGCCTCATGGGAACAGTCCAGTCCGAACTACCAAGCCATGTCTTTCCCAGACCGGAATCAAGCATCCAAGGACCGGTTTCTGGCTATCAGCCTTCATCAGCCTGGATAGCTTGACTCCAGTGGTGTGCAGAGCCTGGGACTCACGTCTGAGTATACCCAGCACACTCGGGGTGAAAATTGCAAAAAACACAGTTGATGGACAGAATGTAGAACAATGTCATACATTCACCCCAGTACAAGGATCTGGGCCTTAATCCATCGTTTTTTGCACTCCACACCACCCTGGGTTAGACACTGGCTATATGCAAATCAGCTCTGACCCTGTGCCTAATGGGAACAGTCCAGTCCGAACTACCAAGCCATGTCTTTCCCAGACCGGAATCAAGCATCCAAGGACCCGTTTCTGGCTATCAGCCTTCATCAGCCTGGATAGCTTGACTCCAGTGGTGTGGAGAGCCTGGGACTCACGTCTGAGTATACCCAGCACACTCGGGGTGAAAATTGCAAAAAACACAGTTGATGGACAGAATGTAGAACAATATCATACATTCACCCCAGTACAAGGATCTGGGCCTAAATCCATCGTTTTTTGCACTCCACACCATCCTGGGTTAGACACTGGCTATATGCAAATCAGCTCTGACCCTGTGCCTCATGGGAACAGTCCAGTCCGAACTACCAAGCCATGTCTTTCCCAGACCGGAATCAAGCATCCAAGGACCGGTTTCTGGCTATCAGCCTTCATCAGCCTGGATAGCTTGATTCCAGTGGTGTGGAGAGCCTGGGACTCACGTCTGAGTATACCCAGCACACTCGGGGTGAAAATTGCAAAAAACACAGTTGATGGACAGAATGTAGAACAATGTCATACATTCACCCCAGTACAAGGATCTGGGCCTAAATCTATCGTTTTTTGCACTCCACACCACCCTGGGTTAGACACTGGCTATTATCAGCTCTGACCCTGTGCCTCATGGGAACAGTCCAGTCCGAACTACCAAGCCATGTCTTTCCCAGACCGGAATCAAGCATCCAAGGACCGGTTTCTGGCTATCAGCCTTCATCAGCCTGGATAGCTTGACTCCAGTGGTGTGGAGAGCCTGGGACTCACGTCTGAGTATACCTAGCACACTCGGGATGAAAAGTGCAAAAAACACAGTTGATGGACAGAATGTAGAACAATGTCATACATTCACCCCAGTACAAGGTTCTGGGCCTAAATCCATCGTTTTTTGCACTCCACACCACCCTCGGTTAGACACTGGCTATATGCAAATCAGCTCTGACCCTGTGCCTCATGGGAACAGTCCAGTCCGAACTACCAAGCCATGTCTTTCCCAGACCGGAATCAAGCATCCAAGGACCGGTTTCTGGCTGTCAGCCTTCATCAGCCTGAATAGCTTGACTCAAGTTGTGTGGAGAGCCTGGGACTCACGTCTGAGTATACCCAGCAGACTAGGGGTGAAAATTGCAAAAAACACAGTTGATGGACAGAATGTAGAACAATGTCATACATTCACCCCAGTACAAGGATCTGGGACTAAATCCATCGTTTTTTGCACTCACACCACCCTGGGTTAGACACTGGCTATATGCAAATCAGCTCTGACCCTGTGCCTCATGGGAACAGTCCAGTCTGAACTACCAAGCCATGTCTTTCCCAGACCGGAATCAAGCATCCAAGGACCGGTTTCTGGCTATCAGCCTTCATCAGCCTGGATAGCTTGACTCCAGTGGTGTGGAGAGCCTAGGACTCACGTCTGAGTATACCCAGCACACTCGGGGTGAAAATTGCAAAAAACACAGTTGATGGACAGAATGTAGAGCAATGTCATACATTCACCCCAGTAAAAGGATCTGGGCCTAAATCCATCGTTTTTTGCACTCCACACCACCCTGGGTTAGACACTGGCTATATGCAAATCAGCTCTGACCCTGTGCCTCATGGGAACAGTCCAGTCCGAACTGCCAAGCCATGTCTTTCCCAGACCGGAATCAAGCATCCAAGGACCGGTTTCTGGCTATCAGCCTTTATCAGCCTGGATAGCTTGACTCCAGTGGTGTGGAGAGCCTGGGACTCACGTCTGAGTATACCCAGCACACTCAGGGTGAAAATTGCAAAAAAACACAGTTGATGGACTGAATGTAGAACAATGTCATACATTCACCCCAGTACAAGGATCTGGGCCTAAATCCATCATTTTTTGCACTCCACACCACCCTGGGTTAGACACTGTTATGTTATGTTATGTTATATTAATTTATTGTGCGCACAGCTACTCCAGCCAAGGAGCGTCCTGGCGCATAGACAAGGAGAAACATAACACAACAGGAAAAGATAAGATATAATAGAGGCAGCTAAAACAAGAATGTTTTTATCGCTCTCCGGAAGGACATGAGGTCCTCCAGTAGACGGATTTCAACGGGCAGGGAGTTCCAAGCTAAGGCAGCTTTTACGCTGAAAGAACGACCCCCCATGCGGCTGAGTCTGAATCTGGGGACTACTGCAAGGGCCTGGCCCTGGGAACGGAGGGTACGAGTGGGGACATAAAAAGAAAGGCAGCTGGACAAGATTTCAGGGCCTATACCTCTCAGAATCTTAAAGGTCAAACAAAGGACCTTAGAGAGGATACGCTTCCTCACTGGGAGCCAGTGTAGGGAACGGAGGACACTTGCCACCGGGCAAAATCTGGGCAGGCCGACAACAGCCCTAGTCGCAGCATTTTGGACCCGCTGCAGGCGAGTTAACTCAGCCTGATTAGCCCCCGCCAGAAGAGAGCTAGCGTAATCCAGGCGAGAGATGATAGTTGCCTGGATTACCAGCTGCCTGGTCGGGGCGTCAAAAAATTTGAGTACAGGTCTCAAACCTCTCAACAGCCCAAAACAGCAGGT
Organism: Lissotriton vulgaris; assembly: GCF_964263255.1. Classification (NCBI taxonomy): domain Eukaryota; kingdom Metazoa; phylum Chordata; class Amphibia; order Caudata; family Salamandridae; genus Lissotriton; species Lissotriton vulgaris. Next base: position 530,018,344 of record NC_141694.1, read on the forward strand.
AGCTGTTTTTTTGGTGTGCCCTACAAAGGAGAGGCCCGCATCCAACCAGACCCCCAGATTTTTCACCTCCGACACCGGGGTTGGAGTAGGTCCCAGCTCTAGAGGCCACCATTGGTCGCCCCACAGCTCCACTCCCCTGCTGACAATCATTACCTCCGTTTTAGTGGCATTGAGCTGGAGACAGTTTCCTGTCAACCAGCTTGCCACCGCCTTCAGTCCAGACTGAAACCTGGGGGCATCTTGTTCCGCATCCCCGCTGAGGGTAACCGCCAGCTGTGTGTCGTCGGCATATGAGACCAGAGTTAGGCCCCATTGCCTAGCGACATCAGCCAGCGGCCTCACGTAAAGATTGAACAACGTGGGACTCAGCGAGGATCCCTGCGGAACCCCCATGGCCAGAGGTTGAAAGTTGGACTTGAAGGGAGGGATGGCAACACAGAAGGAACGATTGTCGAGGAAGGAGCGAAACCATTGCAACGCCTGGCCACCAACACCTATCTCCTCAAGCCGATGCAGGAGGATGCTGTGAGATACCGTGTCAAAGGCGGCGCTAAGGTCTAACAATATCAGCGCCGTTGTTTGACCAGCATCCAACCTCGCACGGAGATGTTCCACCATCACAAGAAGAGCGGTCTCCGTGCTGTGTCCAGCACAGAAGCCGTTTTGTGTGGGGTCGAGGGCGTTGGTCCGGGCTAGATGTTCTGACAGGGCCAGATTGACGTGGGCCTCTGTGATCTTTGCCGGCCAGGGTAACAGCGAGATGGGACGGTAGCTTTCGGGCTTAGACGGGTCCAAGGAGGGCTTCTTAATAATTGGGGACACCACCGCCTGCTTCCACTTAGCTGGAACAACACCCGACTCCAGGGAGAGGTTGACAAGGGAACGCACAGCGGGGCGTCCCATGAAGGTCTGATCTCGAAAGAGAGCAGGTCTTACTGGATCAGATGGAGATCCAGATTTAACTTGCAATGCAAGTTTGTCAAACCCATCCGAGGTAAGTAGGGGGAATGAGAGCAGGGTAGTTTGATGAGGTGTCCCACTGGAGCGTTCCAGGCCGAACCCAGTGCTAGGGAATGTCCGATAAATTGCTTGGACTTTTCCCAAGAAGTAAGAGGCAAGGGATTCGCAATGGGAGATGGAGCTCACGGCCGTAGAAGTAGTCCGCTTCGCCATAAGATCTTTCACGGCCTTGAAGATGGCCTTCGACGGGTTGGTGCTGTTTCAGAATTCTGCGGCGTAAAAAGCCGCTCGAGCTCGGCAGATAGCCCGATGATAGAGCTTGACGGACATGGCGTATGCAGCTTTTAAATCAGCCCCATACGTCTTCCGCCATGCCCTCTCCGCCCGTCTACAGGCTCCCTTCAGGGCACGTAGGGCGCCATCGTACCAGGGACTCGACTCTCTAGTATTGATTTTAGTCGATACAATGGGTATCAGAGTGTCCAGAGCCCTAGTAATCCAAGAACAAAAGAGGTCATATCCCTCTTCTACGTCCTTCAAAGGACCCAGCGGCTCCTCTAGCAGAAGGTGATGGAAGTCTTCAGCCTGAGTTTCTTCCAAGACCTCCTAGGTACCCGTCTGGCCGAAGAGATGGAGGGAGTGGCCGAGATAGGACATAGGATGGACACCAAGAAATGGTCAGTCCACTCTACCGGAGAGATAGAGATAATTTTAGTCTCCGGCAGATTGGTGAAAAAGGGGTCAAGAATATGTCCCCCCGTATGGGTAGGCTGGGTGACCAGCTGAGAGAGTTGAAAGGCCTCTAGGTCGGAGGAAATACAGCGTGCTGTCAGACTGGGGAGAGTGTCGAAATACAGATTCAAATCACCCATGATTGAAAAGTTGGCGCAGTCAGTGACCAAGGTGCCAACGATATCAGCGAAAGCATTTCTAAACGCCACATCACTACCCGGCGGACGGTATACCACCATCCCGGAGAGCGTGAACTCAGGGCTGACAGAGACCTTAAAAGAGGCACTTTCACATCTGGAAATATTGAGGCCATTCCACACACAGGAAAAGCTGGACCTAACTATCAAAGCTATACCCCCACCTCTGGAAGATCTATTCAAGGTGAACATAGAATAGCCAGGAGGGCAAGCTAGATTGAGAATAGCAGCATCCGCTTCCTGAAGCCAAGTTTCAGTAATGGCAAAAATATCAGTAATGGCAAAAATATCTGCCATATATATATATATGCAAATCAGCTCTGACCCTGTGCCTCATGGGAACAGTCCAGTCCGAACTACCAAGCCATGTCTTTCCCAGACCGGAATCAAGCATCCAAGGACCGGTTTCTGGCTATCAGCCTTCATCAGCCTGGATAGCTTGACTCCAGTGGTGTGGAGAGCCTGGGACTCACGTCTGAGTATACCTAGCACACTTCGGGTGAAAATTGCAAAAAAAACAGTTGATGGACAGAATGTAGAACAATGTCATACATTCACCCCAGTACAAGGATCTGGGCCTAAATCCATTGTTTTTTGCACTCCACACCACCCTGGGTTAGACACTGGCTATTTGCAAATCAGCTCTGACCCTGTGCCTCATGGGAACAGTCCAGTCCGAACTACCAAGCCAAGAGTCAAGCTATCCAGGCTGATGAAGGCTGATAGCCAGAAACCGGTCATTGGATGCTTGATTCCGGTCTGGGAAAGACATGGCTTGGTAGTTCGGACTGGACTGTTCCCATGAGGCACAGGGTCAGAGCTGATTTGCATATAGCCAGTGTCTAACCCAGGGTGGTGTGGAGTGCAAAAAAACGATGGATTTAGGCCCAGATCCTTGTACTGGGGTGAATGTATGACATTGTTCTACATTCTGTCCATCAACGGTGTTTTTTGCAATTTTCACCCCGAGTGTGCTGGGTATACTCAGACGTGAGTCCCAGGCTCTCCACACCACTGGAGTCAAGCTATCAAGGCTGATGAAGGCTGATAGCCAGAAACCGGTCCTTGGATGCTTGATTCCGGTCTGGGAAAGACATGGCTTGGTAGTTCGGACTGGACTGTTCCCATGAGGCACAGGGTCAGAGCTGATTTGCATATAGCCAGTGTCTAACCCAGGGTGGTGTGGAGTGCAAAAGAACGATGGATTTAGGCCCAGATCCTTGTACTGGGGTGAATGTATGACATTGTTCTACATTCTGTCCATCAACTGTGTTTTTTGCAATTTTCACCCCGAGTGTGCTGGGTATACTCAGACGTGAGTCCCAGGCTCTCCACACCACTGGAGTCAAGCTATCCAGGCTGATGAAGGCTGATAGCCAGAAACGGGTCCTTGGATGCTTGATACCGGTCTGGGAAAGACATGGCTTGGTAGTTCGGCCTGGACTGTTCCCATGAGGCACAGGGTCAGAGCTGATTTGCATATAGCCAGTGTCTAACCCAGGGTGGTGTGGAGTGCAAAAAAACGATGGATTTAGGCCCAGATCCTTGTACTGGGGTGAATGTATGACATTGTTCTACATTCTGTCCATCAACTGTGTTTTTTGCAATTTTCACCCCGAGTGTGCTGGGTATACTCAGACGTGAGTCCCAGGCTCTCCACACCACTGGAGTCAAGCTATCCAGGCTGATGAAGGCTGATAGCCAGAAACCGGTCCTTGGATGCTTGATTCCGGTCTGGGAAAGACATGGCTTGGTAGTTCGGACTGGACTGTTCCCATGAGGCACAGGGTCAGAGCTGATTTGCATATAGCCAGTGTCTAACCCAGGGTGGTGTGGAGTGCAAATAAACGATGGATTTAGGCCCAGATCCTTGTACTGGGGTGAATGTATGACATTGTTCTACATTCTGTCCATCAACTGTGTTTTTTGCAATTTTCACCCCGAGTGTGCTGGGTATACTCAGACGTGAGTCCCAGGCTCTCCACACCACTGGAGTCAAGCTATCCAGGCTGATGAAGGCTGATAGCCAGAAACCGGTCATTGGATGCTTGATTCCGGTCTGGGAAAGACATGGCTTGGTAGTTCGGACTGGACTGTTCCCATGAGGCACAGGGTCAGAGCTGATTTGCATATAGCCAGTGTCTAACCCAGGGTGGTGTGGAGTGCAAAAAAACGATTGATTTAGGCCCAGATCCTTGTACTGGGGTGAATGTATGACATTGTTCTACATTCTGTCCATCAACGGTGTTTTTTGCAATTTTCACCCCGAGTGTGCTGGGTATACTCAGACGTGAGTCCCAGGCTCTCCACACCACTGGAGTCAAGCTATCAAGGCTGATGAAGGCTGATAGCCAGAAACCGGTCCTTGGATGCTTGATTCCGGTCTGGGAAAGACATGGCTTGGTAGTTCGGACTGGACTGTTCCCATGAGGCACACGGTCAGAGCTGATTTGCATATAGCCAGTGTCTAACCCAGGGTGGTGTGGAGTGCAAAAAAACGATGGATTTAGGCACAGATCCTTGTACTGGGGTGAATTTATGACATTGTTCTACATTCTGTCCATCAACTGTGTTTTTTGCAATTTTCACCCCGAGTGTGCTGGGTATACTCAGACGTGAGTCCCAGGCTCTCCACACCACTGGAGTCAAGCTATCCAGGCTGATGAAGGCTGATAGCCAGAAACGGGTCCTTGGATGCTTGATACCGGTCTGGGAAAGACATGGCTTGGTATTTCGGACTGGACTGTTCCCATGAGGCACAGGGTCAGAGCTGATTTGCATATAGCCAGTGTCTAACCCAGGGTGGTGTGGAGTGCAAAAAAACGATGGATTTAGGCCCAGATCCTTGTACTGGGGTGAATGTATGACATTGTTCTACATTCTGTCCATCAACTGTGTTTTTTGCAATTTTCACCCCGAGTGTGCTAGGTATACTCAGACGTGAGTCCCAGGCTCTCCACACCACTGGAGTCAAGCTATCCAGGCTGATGAAGGCTGATAGCCAGAAACCGGTCCTTGGATGCTTGATTCCGGTCTGGGAAAGACATGGCTTGGTAGTTCGGACTGGACTGTTCCCATGAGGCACAGGGTCAGAGCTGATTTGCATATAGCCAGTGTCTAACCCAGGGTGGTGTGTAGTACAAAAAAAGATGGATTTAGGCCCAGATCCTTGTACTGGGGTGAATGAAAGACATTGTTCTACATTCTGTCCATCAACTGTGTTTTTTGCAATTTTCACCCCGAGTGTGCTGGGTATACTCAGACGTGAGTCCCAGGCTCTCCACACCACTGGAGTCAAGCTATCCAGGCTGATGAAGTCTGATAGCCAGAAACCGGTCCTTGGATGCTTGATTCCAGTCTGGGAAAGACATGGCTTGGTAGTTCGGACTGGACTGTTCCCATGAGGCACAGGGTCAGAGCTGATTTGCATAAAACCAGTGTCTAACCCAGGGTGGTGTGGAGTGCAAAAAAACGATGGATTTAGGCCCAGATCCTTGTACTGGGGTGAATGCATGACATTGTTCTACATTCTGTCCATCAACTGTGTTTTTTGCAATTTTCACCCCGAGTGTGCTGGGTATACTCAGACATGAGTCCCAGGCTCTCCACCCCACTGGAGCCAAGCTATCCAGTTTGATGAAGGCTGATAGCCAGAAACCGGTCCTTGGATGCTTGATTCCGGTCTGGGAAAGACATGGCTTGGTAGTTCGGACTGGACTGTTCCCATGAGGCACAGGGTCAGAGCTGATTTGCATATAGCCAGTGTCTAACCCAGGGTGGTGTGGAGTGCAAAAAAACAATGGATTTAGGCCCAGATCCTTGTACTGGGGTGAATGTATGACATTGTTCTACATTCTGTCCATCAACTGTGTTTTTTGCAATTTTCACCCCGAGTGTGCTGGGTATACTCAGACGTGAGTCCCAGGCTCTCCACACCACTGGAGTCAAGCTATCCAGGCTGATGAAGGCTGATAGCCAGAAACCGGTCCTTGGATGCTTGATTCCGGTCTGGGAAAGACATGGCTTGGTAGTTCGGACTGGACTGTTCCCATGAGGCACAGGGTCAGAGCTGATTTGCATATAGCCAGTGTCTAACCCAGGGTGGTGTGGAGTGCAAAAAAACGATGGATTTAGGCCCAGATCCTTGTACTGGGGTGAATGTATGACATTGTTGTACATTCTGTCCATCAACTGTGTTTGTTGTAAATGTGGATGGCGGGTGCCAGTGGAAGAAGAGGGGATTTTTTGGCAATTCTTGTAATGGCACCTGCCCTCTGAATTATTTTTTTTGGTTGCTTTTGTTTTGTGTGGCAACCATGTCAGGTTCTGGTTGAGGGTTATGCCAAGATATTCTATTACAAGAACTCTTTCCAGGGTTGTGGATCCTAGGCGGGGATTTGGGCAGCTTTTGGGTTTGGGGCTGAGAATCATAAATTTCGTCTTGGAGGGGTTTATTTCTATGCCCCTTTCGTTACAAAACCCCAAAAACCCATTCAGGACCCTCTGGAGCCCCATTGGCGTTTTGGACAGCAGCAGGGTGTCATCCGCGAACATAATCGCTGGCACCCTGCTGCTGCTCAATTGTGGTGCATCGATGTTAGGGATCCTGCTCAGGTGCTCTATCACCCCATTCACGAATAAGCAAAACAGGGTCGGCGCCAATACGCAGCCCTGCCTTACCCCTCTACGAACGGGGAATCTGTCTGTCAGCCTGCCGCCCTTTCCATATCTAACTCGGGCATAGTTGTCAGTATGCAGTCTGATTAAGATATGGAGAATATCTCCTGGGACACCCAGCTCAGCCAGCACCACCCACAGTTTAGCCCGCGGGACTAAATCGAAGGCGGCACGGAGGTCCACAAAGACTGCATACAGTGTCCCACCTTCGATGAGCACCGTCTTCCAGTAGATGATATTCAGTCTGAGTATTTGGTCGACTGTGGAGACTCCTTGTCTGAAGCCCGCCTGGAGAGGGCTTAGGATGTCAGTCTCCTCCATCCAACTCAGAAGCCTGTTGAGTATTAATCTGCCAAATAGCTTCTGAGATACTTCAATGAGGCTGATTGGGCGATAGTTGGCTGGGAGCAGGGGCGACCCCTTTTTAAAAATCTGGACCAAGTCCGCCCCCGGACAAGTATCTGGGGCCTTATTTATGAAGGCCTTGCGCCGCCGGTGCGTTACTTTTAAAATGGGAAAAAGTGACGCATCGGTAGCGCAAGGCCTTCATAAATAAGGCCCCTGGTATTTTCATTCCCCCCAGCACTGCATTGAATAACACCATAAGGTAGGGTGCCCAGATTCTGGGTTCATGCTTGAATAGGTCACCCGGCACCCCGTCCAGGCCTGGTGCCTTTCCAGAGGACAGCCCCGCTATCACCAGCCTAATCTCTTTTACAGTAAAGGGATCAGAGGTCTGTCTATCAGGGATAGTGGGCGATGATGGTTCTGTCCCCCCATTTTCAAGGGAGTATAACAGCTGGAAATGTTTTTGCCAGACATTTGCGGCAATGTTGGGTTCAATTGCCGTGGGAAGATCTCCACATCCATGATTAATTATTCTCCAGAATCTACGGGAGTCTCTTATTGTTAAGGACTCCGATAGATTCTCCCAGTGCTGCACATCCCACTCTATCTTGGCGTTGGCTACAAGTATTTTCTAAGCCCTCCTTCTGGAACAAATCTCTTCCCTCGGGCCTCCTGCTTTTATGACCGCTAGGAGGTCACATTTTGCAGCTCGGCATGCAGTATTAAACCAAGTGCCTTTGTTCAATCCCTGGGTTCTAGGTGGTCTGGTGCAGAAGAAGTCAACTTCGAGCTTTCTGATTAAATGCTTGCGTACCTGTGCGAGATCCTCGCTATTTTCCTTCGTGGAGTCCAAGTACCATAAATCAAAAGCTTCCTCTAGGATTGGGATGATTCCAGCGTAGAGCGTGGCTAGCTTTTCTTCGCTGGAGGCAAGATTTTCCCATCTTATCCTCCTTCTATTGTTGTCTAGGAGGTTTCCCTCTCTAGGCTTTTGCTCATTTAACACACTCTCCTCCAAGCAGGGGATGACATAATCTAGTTCTAGAGCGTTGTGATCACTGTCCTGTCTAGGTGTTACGCTAAAGTCCACCACCCTTTTCCAGGCATGCAATTGTAGAAGTAATCTAATCTAGATTCCCTCCCGACTTTATTATACGTACATTTGCTCGGGATGTCAGATCTAATGCGGCCGTTACAGGCTCTCAGACCATGGGTGAGATTTAGTGTATTTATTTGTACGGCCAGCGGTGTCCATGCTTTAGGAGGGGGAGCCTCTGTTGGAGGAACCTGCCAACTTGAATCCTCCTCTAGGGAGGGTCCATCAAGTAATCCACGTAACGGTTCGAAGTGCGAATTAAAGTCCCCCCCTATAAGGTATGGTATGCCTTCTGGGATAGTTTCTAGAAGCCGGGACAGTGCCTCAATAGTTTTGGAGGTGGCAGCTATTGAGACTGGCCTAGAGTAAATATTTATTACAAGTAATTTGTAAAGTCCCGGCCATTCGAGAAGAACAGCCAGTATGTCTTCCGAATCCACGGTATATCGTGAAGCTGAACAGCCTAGATCAGAAGACACCCAGATTGCCAAACCTCCAGATGGTCGGCCTCTCCCTCCCCATGTAGCTTGTATCGAGAATGTTTCAAAGCCCCTATAGATGGACTCCTCCCTTGCCCAGGTCTCTTGAAAGAGACAGGCACTTTTAGAATTGATTAGTTCAGCCCATGAATCCGAGTCTATTTTATTGGCCAGAACTGCCAGATTCCATGAAAGCAGTTTTAATGTTTGGGGGACATGATGCCCAATCCCCTTCATGGTTTGAATCAGCCCTTGTCCCATGGATGAGCCCTCTAAGTTAGTTCCCCTTTCTTCTCTCTGTTGGAGAGGACCTAGATTTCTAGTAGAAGAGTTCCCCTCCCCGTGGATAGAGTTAGGGGGATTATGAGTGCCATCGTCATGCCTTGTTGTGTGCCTAGGTGCCCTTTCTTCAGTGGCCAACTGTCAGTCCACCATTTCAAGGCAGTTGTATCGGTTAAAGGTCGGTAGAAACGGTGGCTGGTAGTGTCTAGGGGGCCAAGGTACTTCTCTTTCGAATCCACCCCTTCCCATTCCTCTTCTATTTATAGTCTCCCAACCTTGGGGGTCATCATAAGTTGACGGGTAGTCAAAAGGTGTTCGCATTTGGTTATAGGGGATTCTCCTCCCTCCCTGGTTACCCCCCCAATTTCCCAGTGAGTCGTGATGGTGTCCCCGTCTCTGGTCATTGGGTATATGAGTGTTTGTTGGGTAAAAGAACGAAAGAGGGAGTGGGTGGATGTTATTTCCCTCATCCTCTAGAAAGGAGCCACAAATATATGAGACAGTTCCTGGTTCTTTAAAGCTCACCAGTATACAGTCGCCACTGATTGTTTTAGGTATCTTCCCTACCCACGAGACTCTTCTTACCATGCGAATATTGCTGGTCATACCTCTGGGAAGTGGTCTATGTGTGGATAACCAGTTGATTACTTTGTTTCTTAGTGAGGCCCCTGTCTCGCTTGCCGCCGGTTTTAGTTCAGGTGCCCCAGCTAAAATAACGGTATATGGAGCTACCTCTGGCGGGAGGTTAACAGTAACTGTTTTTTGTGATTTTGGCACTGTGCTATTGAGATTCTGAGAATTTTGATTGGTAGTTGTTGAAGATTTTGGTGCGTTTGTGTGTTGTAGCTGGGGATGCGTGGTATCAGTGACTGCAGGTGTTTGCTGTGCACCAGGGGGTTGCTTATGGGAGGTACCTGCTGGGGTCGCTGGTTAGATGGTTTGACTTTTAGGTTGGGTGGTTGGTAACTGGCAGGTTTAGAGTTTTTAATACCGGTTGATAATATTGCGATCTTGTTGCTTTTAGCAGGTTTCTGGGGGTCAGGATTCTTTTTATGTTTCGGGTCTGTATTGGAGGCTATAGGACAAGGGACCCCAGGTTTCCAGCTCTCCATAAGCTGTGAGGCGGTTTTCTCAATTTTAATTAGTCTCGCTTCTATTTTGATCAGGCGGGCTTCTAGGGGACTTAAGATTGACTTAAGGAGATTTCCTATGTCTGCTAGTGTTATGTCCTCTTCAGCTGACTCGGTGTTATGTTCTATTGCAGGAAGTGACAGTTCAGTGGTAGTGTTACTAGGTGGTTCCAGGAGAGGGCCCTTCGTTGTCACTAATGGAGAACTATCCTGTATAGTATTGTCGATGCTGGGAGTATTATGTGTTGCCCCTGACTTTGTTTTTTTTGTCTTCCTTTCCTTATTACTCTGTTTCCCTATTTTCCTTTTTTGAATTGCACCCTCCCTTAGACCTGATCTGTGTTTAACAACCCTGTTAAGTTTGGAGTGTTTGTTATAGGTGGGGATTCTTCCCTCGATGGAATGGGGCTTTGTACAGTTAATTCAGTATCTTCTCCCGTATTTGTAGAGTTAGGCGGTTGCGTGATTTGTGTCAGTGGCAGTGAGAGAAGACTCATGTCTTCGAGGTCGCTTAGGGTTCCTTCAGAGAGATCTATGCTGATAGGTGTCTGGACCCCTCCACAAGCTCCAAGCTGCGAACTGTCTATATTCCGCCTATCCTCAGGGGTTTTTGCCATCGCTAGGATACCCATCGATGATCTCCGGACCCACTCGATTTCTTGCGAAATGCGTCTTTCTAAGAGAGTGATGTCATCGATCAACAGAGATCCTGCCTTTAAAAAATAATGATCAATTTTACCTTGAGTAGGAGCGGGCGTCGTGGGTCCAGTGACAGTCAAATTTGATTTGCCCCTCGTCTCCATTTTACTCATAATAAGCAATATGTCTTGAGGATACAGGGAGGGGCGAAATGATCAGATGAGGGGCAGAGGCAGAGAGGGGGGCAATCAAGATATAAAGGGAGATGGCCCGGTCCGGTCTCTAATGTTCTCGAACAGCCTCAAACGGCTCGCTCTTTGCCCGGTCTTCGCCCCGAGCTCCGCCCCACGCGCGTCCCGCGTCGCGGTGATGTTCTGGTCGCTTATGAACGTGTAGGCGGTGGGCATGGCCGCCGGGGGAAGAGGCACCAGCTGCGCTAACTGGGGGATGCTGGTCCTCGCAGTCCCCCGGTCGGTAGCCTGCTCCTGTAGATCCCCGCTAGCCTCAACCCACAGAGCACTCAGCTGGGAGCGGTGACTGCTTCTGCCGATTGCAGAAGACGCTCACACCAGCGAGTGTGGTTTGGTGGGGAGGCGTGGAGTTCCTTAGTATGGCAGTCGGAGGTCTGTAACAATCCCAGGTCTCAGTGGCAAATTCAGCATGTGAGCGGCACCCACGAAGCGGGTGTCGCGAAAGGTTTTCAGCCGGAGGCGGTGGGCGTGGCCGCCAGGGGAAGAGGCACCAGCTGCGCTAACTGGGGAATGCTGGTCCTCGCAGTCCCCCGGTCGGTACCCTTCTCCTGTAGATCCCCGCTAGCCTCAACCCACAAAGCACTCAGCTGGGAGCAGTGACTGCTTCTGCCGATTGCAGAAGACACTCACACCAGCGAGTGTGGTTTGGTGGGGAGGCGTGGAGTTCCTTAGTACGGTAGTCGGAGGTCTGTAACAATCCCAGGTCTCAGTGGCAAATTCAGCGTGTGAGCGGCACCCGCGAAGCGGGTGTCGCGAAAGGTTTTCAGCCGAAGGCGGTGGGCATGGCCGCCGGGGGAAGAGGCACCAGCTGCGCTAACTGGGGAATGCTGGTCCTCGCAGTCCGCCGGTCGGTAGCCTGCTCCTGTAGATCCCCGCTAGCCTCAACCCACAGAGCACTCAGCTGGGAGCGGTGACTGCTTCTGCCGATTGCAGAAGACGCTCACACCAGCGAGTGTGGTTTGGTGGGGAGGCATGGAGTTCCTTAGTATGGCAGTCGGAGGTCTGTAACAATCCCAGGTCTCGGTGGCAAATTCAGTGTGTGAGCGGCACCCTGGTAACATCTATTTTCGTTCCAAATATCTATTCACAGCTCCTGTAAACCACCTCGTCTCTCCGTAGAAAAGCCTCTAAAATGGATAAATATATGTAATATTCTATAATATTACTTATAAGAACAGAGGGACTATTATGACGAGAAACGTGAGATTATGAAAATAAAAGTACTTACAACAAGAGAGGAAGAAGTATGAAACAAGGGAAAAAATAACGAAAAAGGGGAGTATAAACAGACACTGCAATATAATCGGATAAAGGAAGTATGAATAAACTGGAAAGTATCAATAGGTAAGGGAGACTCTGAAGAGAAAGATGGAAATATGAGAAGAGAAGAAACACTATAAGAAGAAAAAAAGAAACTAAGAAGACAGAGGGAACACTATAATAAGACAGAAAAAGAAGGAATATGTGAAAAGACATGCAACTATAAGAACAAAAAATGAATACTAGCAAAGGACAGTGTGTATCAGGACAGACAGAACAGTACCATAAGAGAGCACAAAGAATGTGGGGAAAAGTGTAGCATAAGTAAAACATGGATGTACAAGAACAGAGGATACAGTCTGAGGAGAAAAGAAGGAGTACAAACAGATGGAATATTATGAAGAGTGAAAAGTGTGTGAAGAAAGAGGCAGAAGTTTGACAAGAGAAACAAATATAAAGAGAGAGATCAGTATGAAAACACAAAGAATATGAGGAAAGTGCTGTAGAGTGTATGCAGGGAGTCAAGGAGGAATAAGAGAAGACAGCAAACAATATCAATAGATTTAAAAAGTATAAACAGAGACAACAGAAAATGAAAAGAGAAAAGGAATATAAAGAAAAAGATGAAAATATGAACACAGAGAGAAGGAGTATAGGACAAAAAAAAATACAAGACAAACTCAATACTACAAGCAGACATGCACAAGTAAGAGAAAAGAGAGTAGAATATGAAAACAGGGGGAAGTATAAGAACAGGGGGGAAAATGAGAAGATGAATATGACAAAAAAAGACGGCAATATTAGTAGAGAATGCAAAGTATAATAAAAGAGAGGAGAAATGTGAGTACAGAGAGAAGAGTATTTGAAAAAAAAAAGTGTGAAAAAACAAATGAGAGTACCTACAAAGAACAGCGAGAATAACAAGAATCCGAGAATATAAGAACAGAAGAGTATATATGAAGAAAGAGGAAAGATTGTAAAAAGACACAGAGACAAAAATGTGGACAAAAGACAATTATAAAGGAAGAGTGACCGTATAAGGAGAGAGGGAGTACTATGAGAAGTCAATAAGAACTATGACAACAGTGGTGAATATAAAGACAAGAGAGAATATAAAGAGGAGGACAAGTATGCAAAAAGAGGAGCAAGTATGAAAAAAGTCTAAAAAGAGAGCAGAGTATTAGAAAAACAAGATAGTATAATGATAGAAGAAGGAGGAAGACGAGACAGCAGGGATTATAACAAGAAAGTGTAGAAATATGCAAAACATTTTGAATATAGGGCCATATTATCAAGCCTGGGCGATAAAACTATCGCTGGTTTATCGGCAGGAAACTGCCGCTAAAGTGGCAATAATGAGCTTGATAATAGGCTCTTTGGAATTCCAATTGAAGCTCATGTTAGATGTCCTTCCCATCTAACATGGGCTTCGATTGGATTTCCATAGAGCCTATAATCAAGCCCATTATCGCCACTTTAGGTTCAGTTTCCTGCCGATAAAGAGATGATAATTTTATCGCTCAGGCTTGATAATATGGCCCATAATTCCTTAATATACACACATGCACAGTGTGATATTACCCAAAAAATTATAAGAAAATACATTTAACCAAAACACATTCACTACTGTAAAACGTTTAAAAACGTGTGAATATAACTCCTTAATGTACACATATGCACAGTGTGATATTAGACACAAAAAATGAGACCATGCATTTTACCATTTACTACTGAAAATCGTCAAAAAAACTAAGGCGCATGTTATCAAGGACTGGTGTTAAAATTATCGCCATTTTATCGGCAGCAAACTGCAGATAAAACGGCGATAATGGGCTTGATAATACGCCCTTGTTAATTCCCATACAAGCCCATGTTAACATCAGAACATTCAAGTTTCAAGTTTAGTTTATTTTTATTTGCTTTGGTACTCCACTGAGGACCACACATATTATACAGATAAGATTCAGTTACTACAGCATTTAAAACTTATCATGTTAGTACAAAGATAAAAAAGGTTTTAAAAATGTATAAAATGTATAACATACTAGTTCATTCGGGGGAGATTTGCATACGATAATCAGTTCCTTTACGGTGGTAATATGGCATCTGACATATATGGGGTACAGATGTTTTGCCCTTGCCGCTACTACTTTTGAGTTGGGGCATGTGAACAGTAGATGCTCTAAGTCCTGCTCCCCGCCATTACATAGGCTGCATAATGTGGTTTCGTTTGGATGCCATTTCGCTGTTATAGTTTGGACGGGTAAAATGCCCAACCGGAGCAGGATGATTGATCTCCTAGCACCATGCGTGAGATTAAAATCTATATATTTCTGCGTTTTCTTAAGTACCACTGTTTCCGTAATGTTTTTATATAAAGTTAATTTGGCGCAATGCGAGGAGTCAAGTTCAAAGCTAAGTCTTGGGGTATAGCATTTCAGAAAAAGTTTCAATTGAGATGGTGTCCAAGTCAGGAGCAGATTGACATTAATATCCGCCAGTTTAAAGGCAATAGACATGTTTTTGAAGAATACATGTTTCGATGAGTCACAGTTAAAGGTCTCTGCTTTGAGCAGCGAGCGACGAGTCCCATCCTTCGCATGTAGCAGGTTGTATGCGCACCTAATTACGTTGGCGATACCTTTAGAGTAAGAGCTCGTGAGTGAAAGTTCAAGGCGGGGAGCTTGTACTGGAAAAGATTGCGATACCTTTAACATTCTTCTTAGTATTTTTCCTTCTTTTAAATCAAGGAATGACCACTGTTTGATTGGAATGTATTCCAATGCGTATGATAGGACTGAAGGTATCTTCACACTGTAGACTTTTAGCAGGGAGGAGAAGTGTCTATTTCCAGAGGCCGCGTATAACCTTTGCAGAGCTCCTGCATGTACCTCTGATTTCCTGGACAAGTTTAGAAGCTGTTGATTATTTTTTAGAGACTTAGTAAAGGTCCTGCCCAGGTAGGTATACTCCTCAACCTCTTCTACTTTTTCGTCGCCCAGTCTCCAACAGTATTTGCTGCTTTTTTTCCTCCCTGAAAAAGAGACTATTTTTGTTTTGGTTAAATTAGGAATACATTTTTTTTCCTGGGTATACTTATACAGGGCGTCCAGATAACTTTGCAGACCAAAGGGGGTTAGGTCCAGTACTATAATATCGTCTGCATATAGTAGGGCATGTATATTTTGAGCTGCTACCTTTGGTGGGAAGCTTCACACTTGTTGTAGACGCTGCGGCAGGTCACTGAGATATAATGAAAACAGCAAGGGGGCAATGAGACATCCCTGCTTGAGTCCATTTGGCGTCGGGATCGGGTTGGTCAGGCCATTTTCCCTCCCCATTTGAACTTGACACCAGGTGTCTGTGTGCAGGGCAATTATAATTCGTAGTAGCTGATCTGTGATTCCTAATTTCCTCAATTTGTTCCATAGCAACGCTCTGTCCACTCGGTCGAACGCTATTGTAAAGTCAATAAATGCTGCATACACAGGCTGGAATTTAACTACCACATATTTGTCAAGGATAGTTTGTAGCATTGCAATATTGTCTATGACTGAGTGCTTTGGCCTGAAGCCTGCTTGGTAGAGCGGAATTGGTCCCAGTGAGAATGCCCACTTTTTAAGTTGGTCCAGGACCTCTGCAGCAAAGATATTTCCCGTGGCGTCCAATAGCGCTATTTGTCTATAATTGCCAGGTTGGTGTCTCGGTCCCTTTTTGTGTATTGGTACTACGATGCTCCCCTTCCAGATTTTGGCATTTCCCCTGTCTTGAGAATGAAATTAAAGAGGGGAGAAAGCACCATACTCCATCCCTTAGGGTCAGCCTGAAGGACCTTGATTGGAATTTGATCTGGGCCGGTGGCTCCTGTTGATCTTGCGTTCCTTATGTGCATTTCCGTAGAGAAGGGGGAAGCAGTTCCAATGGGCGAGGGGTTTCCTTCGCAATTACTTGTGGGGTTACTAGACATTTCATAGGTTGTATTTAATTTATACAGGTTGGTTATATATAAATCCCATTCTTTAGGGGGGACTGGGATAGCTTGCAGGGCCTTTTTTGTGCCTGTCTCTTTTGCAATTAAGGACCAGTAAGTGCGCTGGTTGTACTGCTTTGCTGCTATCTGCAGGTCGACCCAGTTTTTATCTTCTGCTGTACTTTTTATTCGGTGTTTCTCCCTCTTGAGTTGATTCTTCAATTTGTTGATTTCTGCCTGTCTTGGCATTGAAAGTTCCAGGAACTGTGCTCTTATCAGTTTGTTTAGCATTTTTGCGGTTGTGGATGACTTAATGGTTTTGTTTCTGTGCTTTGCTGGTACTACTTGTTGTAATTTGTATTGAAGCATTTGTTTTAGTATCTCAAGAATTGACTCAAAGTTTGTTATTGGGTTGGAGGAGAACTTTATCAGAAGAAGTTGATTAGTGTTTATTAAGGCGGTTATTTCATTGAGCGTAGATGAATTCCAATAGATCCGCCTTTGATTTGTCTTTACCATAACTGTACTGTGCTTAAACATGATATGGCTAGTTGGACATGTGATTGTTTTCCATTGCGTAAGTAATAACAGAATAGCATGGTCGCTTTACTGGACAGAGTGAATTTGAAGATGTGAGGCAGACCCAAATATATCAAAGCTGCAGATCATATAATCCAGGGGCCTTATTTATGAAGGACTTGCGCCGCCGGTGCGTCACTTTTAACATGGGAAAAAGTGACGCACCGGCGGCGCAAGTCCTTCATAAATAAGGCCCCAGGATTGATAAGGTATTAGTTCCCCTTCTCGTGTAAGATGCAGGAATGTCACCTTCTACGTTCCCGTTTAGAATAGTTCCGTTTAATAGTGGGACTGATGCTAATAATATTTTCCCCCTTTTATCGACCTTGTTTCTAACCGGGAACAACGGCACTGAAATTTCCAAAGCTTGTTCTTTGTACCAGTTTGCCCATTTTGATATTTCACTATTTGATAGTTTTCCATTGAGGTCGCCCATGATCATATATGGCAAATAGGCTAGGGCTTCTATTATTTGCTGGATACCGTCCAGGATTTCAACAAATAGCCCATCATTTTTTTGTCCAGGTGGAATATATACGTTAAAAAGTAATACATTTTTTTGCAGATCTGTGGGGTCTGTCGCCAGCCTGATCTTAATACATTGAAAGTGTTTAGATTTTGTAGTGATGATTTCTTGGGCCCAATTATAATCTTCACTTAGTAGGATAGCTATCCCTCCCTTCGCATGACCTCGGACAACTTCCTGCGCAGGAATATCATAGGTGAAATACCCATCGTGATGAAAACTTTTTGTTGACCAGGTTTCTTGTAGCGCAATTATAGCGGGTTGATTTCTTGCGAGCTCAATCATTTTTTCTTTTGTTTTCCCTGCTATATTCCAGGATGATATCGTTAGGCCATTGTTAAACAGAGTGATTCTTGATCAGCGCTTGTTTTTTGTTGTTCAGAGTCTCTGCGATCCATAACCATGTCTGCTCTACTCTTGCTGTATCCTTTTTTAGGGTACTTTTGCTCCAAATTTCCCTTTCTCCGTCCTTTACGGAAATAAATAGATTTTCTGCTGAATCTTCTATGTAATTGTTCATTTTATTTGACTGATGGGGAATTTTTCGTAATGATCCCATATGCCGATTTCTCGAGTTACAGTCTGTAGTTTTCCTTACTGAGGTCAAATCGTAGCCACATTTGTGGAGAGTCTCTTGTTCCTTCAAGATAATTCCAGGCAGCACAGGTGACCAAAATTCTACCATGGCGGTTTTCATGTTTTCTTTATCCGGGAAGGTTAATTTCTTTTCGTGTTAAGGTTTGTAGCGGCAAAATACGTTGCAGGAGATTAATGATTCGGCCTCGATTGAGAGGGGCGTCTTCTGTGGGAAAAAGCTCTGTTATTTGTAGGTGTGTTGATATTATCTCCTCCTGCGATGAGTATTTATTTTGATGATCTCCGGGTCCTTTGAAGTAGACTTTTAATGCTGGGCTTGCCGGGTCGTAAAGGAAGTCTTTTGCCCTTGGGTTTAACGCAGAGCTTTGTTGTGGGTTTTTATTTTTCAGATTTTGCCGTCGAGTTTCAATTTTTTATCTTTGATGGCGTGGGCGATTTTGTACTTTCTTCATTGTCGAGCTGGATGTCAGGGGAAGCAGTTGTCTTCTGGAATTTGAGTTTATGCGCTTTATTCTTTTTTAATCTTCTTAGCAGCTTTCCCCTTTTTTTCAGAACATGGGCTTCTATGGAAATTAACAAGAGCGTATTATCACGCCCATTACCGCCGTTTTATCGGCAGTTTCCTGCCGATAAAACAACGATAATTTTAACACTGCTCCTTGATAATATGCCCCTAACACATTACAACAACAAAGACGCACAAGAGGCTTGTAAATCAACTCAGACTATATACAGAGGGAAACAAACAAGAAAGAGGACAGACCGGGAGTATCAAGAAAAAAATTAAAAATGAAGAGAAAGGGAAGAAAATGAAGAGACAGAAGAAATAAGAGAAGAAACAGGAAAATATAAAGACAAACAAGGGCAATATGATCACAGAGGACATTATAAGAAAAACACAGTAGTACAGAGAGAGAGAAAACACTAAGAAAAGAGAGAGGGAAGTATAAAAAGAAAGGCTAGAAATTATGGGAAAAGGGACAAATATAGGGCCATATTATGAAGAAAGGGTGACGCATTATCGCCGCTTTTATCGGCAGGAAACTACTGCTAAAGCGGCGAAAATGGGTTTCATAATATACCCTTGTGAATTCCTGTTGAAGCCCAGGTTTACACCATAACCTGGGCTTCCATCGGAATTTACAAGGGCATATTATCAAACCCATTATCGCCGCTATAGCAGCAGTTTCCTGCGGATAAAAGTGGCGATAATGTATTGCCCTTTCTTGGTAATATCGCCCATAATTCCTTAATGAACACAGACGCACAATGTGATATCAAATAAAAATCATAACAGCATGCATTATAGCAAAACACATTTACGACTATAAAACGTTTAACAAGGGACGAATATAGGGGCATATTATCAAGACAGGCGATAAAATGATCGCCACTTTATCTGCAGAAAACTGCAGATAAAGCAGAATAATGGCCTTGATAATATGCTCTATGGAATACCATTCGAAGCCCATGTTAGTTGTGAAGGATATCTAACATGGGCTTCGATTGGAATTCCATAGAGCATATTATCAAGCCCATTATCGCCGCATTATCTGCAGTTTTTTGCCAATAAAGCAGCAAAAATCTTATCACCTGTCTTGATAATATGCCCCATAATTCCTTAATGTACAAAGATGCACCACACATTCCCATACAATTTATCAACTCACCTTTGAAATTGATTTCCAGATTAAGAAGAATACCACTCACACAGTAGATATTCTTATACAGAATCTCAATAGTTCAATGTTTCCATCAAAACCACGAAATGGAACATTTTCCCTCTCATTTTACACAAACAAACATACAAACAACCAATTAACATCCTTCACACATTAATTCAAAACGAAACACACATTTGTATTGCTTTAACATTGCAAACCTTTCCAACTGAAATAACTATCTACCCTACCCCCAACAGATCATGCAAAAGTCAACTGTCAAAAGTTCAGCACTGTATAAAACACTGCTCCTCAACAATTTTAGACTATGCATAAGCACTTACTTATAAGTACCAATAAAGAGAAAAGGTCTCATTACAAGCAACCAACATATAAACACATAAACTTGATAGATATCTGAAAAACATATATTTTTAATAGATTTTTTCTTGCTTATGTACGCTTATGTGAAATTACTTTCAGAATTCGCACAGTACACGTACACTAAATATACCGTAAAAAAAAATAAAAAGTAGCATCTATCACAAATTTTTTTCAATCGCCGGGGACCCCATCCCCTGGTACTCAAATATAACGTTCAGCACTGTGGGAAGAGCCCCAAAACCCCTACGGTCCCAGCTGACTCCCTGCATCCTTCGGAGCTTGCAGTCCTTTTTGTCAGAGACCATCTTACAGGCTGCTCTCCCAGACAAAAAGCAATCTGCTTTCCCACTTGAAAGAGAACTCTTGCCCTACCATAGCAAACAGCAGTGTCCCAGGGATAGGCACCCCATAACACTACGGGAGCCTAACCCTGTTAGGTGGTCGTTCCCCCGGCCATCAAAGGCTCAACAAAGCCCATCCAAAACTTTGACCTTGCAGATCATTCTAAACTCCCCTAAGCAGTCCTAGGGGGACAGGAAGTCCTATAGCAAATAGCAAACTTTTCCTGTCAATTTACACACATATACAAATAAATAAAAAATCACATTTATTCCCACATTAAATCAAAATGAAACACACTTTTATATTGCTTGAACTTTTGCACCCTTTCCAACTGGCAAAACTTTCCACCCTTCCCCCATTCCACAATCTGCCAGTTTCCATTGAAACACTTCAGAAAACATCTAACTCAGCACACAGGTGGAAGATTCATCATACATTGTTGCAAATTAAAACAGAAAGTGTGTTTGACTTGAGAATATACCAGCTTATCTTATGTAACGTTATTTTCTATCAGTTTTTCTTAACCAATAAAAATCAGGCTTTTAAAAAACAGAAACATGCATCCTAGCTTAGTGTAAAATGTTGTCGAACAACCAATCATTTCTTTTTTCAAAACTGCATGTTGTCCACCATTTTAGAAAAATCTTACTTTTCATACTGCCATTTCATTTACAGACACCTTCAGAGTGTATCCAGATCTCTCTTCAAGATGTTTACAGTGTGGATTGTGGGACACAGCTATATTTTCTGGAGCCAAAGGTACGCACAACAGAAAATAATTCACAGAGACCTACGTTTGCCAATTAAACGGATTGGACAGAGAGAATTAAAGTGGCATCAATTGATGCCATTGGTGAAATCCTTTTTACATCTCCAACACCCTGACCTCATAATTGTGCACTGCGATGGCAATGACCTAGGCACTTTGACTGGGGTAGGTCTGGAAATGCTTATGAAGGACACCTTTCAACAATTGATGACACTGTTCCCCAAAACTGCCTTTGTATATTCTAATATATGCCAAAGGCAGACATGAAAATGGTCCAACTACTATTGTCCACAGTTTGAAAAAGCTAGGAAACATGTGAATAAATCTGTTTCTGCCTTTCTCCGAGACTATAGAATGGGGTCCATCTACCACAACAATCTACGTTTCAATATGGATGACATCTATAGGAGAGACAACGTACATTTTACAAGTGAGGGAAACAGAGTATTCCTCTTGAACTTTAGACTCTGCATTGGTACTTACTTGTAGGTACTAAAATCTCCCAATAAACACCAGGGCTCTTTTTAGAGCCACCCAACATCTAAACACATACACTTCATAAATATCTGAAAAATATTCTTCTTTTTCTTCCTTCAGTACGCTTATGGGACGACTTCCAATCTTCGCACGGTACGTCGTACATACGTGCTTGGTACGCGTACAATAAATGAACCATAAACAAAAAATAGGCTTTATCACAAATTTTTCATAATCCCCGATGAATCCATCCCCCGGGGGTCAAATGTAACGTTGCGGACCGTGGGAAGACCCCAAGGCCTCCTCAGTCCCAGCCGGCTCCCCACTTCATGCGAGAACCGTCATTGCTTTTCGTCACAAAAAGCAGCTAACATGCTGCCATTCTACTTTCAAAGATGATTTCAACACTTATACATTTTATAAAATGATATAGTACAGCACGCTAAAGGAGAAAAGTCAGCACAATTATAATAGAATAGAAAATAGAAAAAAAAATCTTCCACACTCAACAAACTTTTAAGCAGACTTTTAAGCACGCTACCACAACTAGTTTTTGAAATGCATTATACAATAAAATACGTCACAAAATAGGCTACATACATGGTGACTGTGTTGTAACATCACATACAAAAAAGAAAGCTACTCTTACGCTACCAGGAAAATACAACACTATAAATCCCAAATTTCCATTGTAGTGATTTCTTAGTTGCAGGTCTAGTTGTCGGATCGGCACACACACTCCCTCATGACTGGTATACACCCACACCACACGCATTCAGCGTTTCTGTCACTTCACATGTGAGCCTATGTATAATAAAGACGGAGCACACGTGGTGTATGTCATTTTTTGAGTTGTTCCCAAAGCACCTAACAAGGGGCCCACTACTACATGCGTGGCCTCTTTGGTCACTGAGTTAGTGGTGCCCGAAGCACTGAGCGGGTGAAGAACCTGCGATGATGATAATGGGAGCACAAGTATAGCGTTAACCATAGAGATATCAAGACTCGGCACCATATATGAGACTTCTTTGTTGGAGATCGGGACTACATCATGCAGAATGTGTCTTTTCCACATGGTCAGTGACGGCTACCGCCCCTCTCCCTGTATGCCCACATCAACCCAGAACACAACGAAACGGAACAGGATTTGTCTTTGGAAGGCGGGGGGGTCGCAAAACCCCCCGGCCGTATTTATTAGGATACAAAATAATACAATTGTTAAACAAAATATACAAGTTTATGCAAAATTATTCAGAGACATTTAAAAACATTTATATCGACAATTGTGATCGGCTAGCCCTAACAAGATTCTAATACAGCTTGTTTCCTAACCGAATCTAACATCCTCATCTGAAAATTTTGCATACTAACATTGATGGTGATATGGCAAGGTCGCTAACCGGTGTCAGGTCTTAAAAGCTGCGCCCTTACGCAGGTGCGCTTGCGCAGCCGGTCCCGTTAATTACCCGGTCCACCCCTGCAGCCGAGCTCGTTAATTACTCGGTCCACCCTTTCAGCCGAGCCCGTTAATTACTCGGTCCACCCATGCAGCCGAGCCCGTTCATCACTCGGTCCACCCATGCAGCCGAGCCTGTTAATTACTCGGTCCACCCTGTGAACTTCATTTAACCAGTGAAGGAGGGCCCTAACTTGCGTTACCAACTGCCCCTGAAGTTCTAGGAGGGGCCAGTGACCCCTCCTCCCCCTGAGCGGACACCTCCAAAGGATGATGCCGCCCCCTAAGACCTTAAAATAGCTGCTCACCGGTCATGACCTTACCGCATGTCCAATACCCTATTAAATATGACGACCTGTGGAAAAAAGGAACTAAAGGACAGCTACACTATCTACAACACATGCATGACATACAATCATCAAGCTACTAGGGGAAAAAAGGCCTAAACAAACAGAAAACATTAACAATTACATTATACATTTCTCCACAAAACGAGAAGCCAATACTTAATACATGAAAGGTATACACAATTCCAGTCTACATCAAACAGTCTACTGATATTTCTGCTTCAATTAAACATCCTAAGAGAAAAACAACTTAATTAATAAGACAGGTATACATAATGCAGAACACAGCTTTGTTCCAGGGATGGTGGTTGGGGAAAATTAGGAGGCCCCGAGCGCTGGGCACGACCAGTGTGGGGGAGCGTCAGGCGACACGAAGGGCCAACTAAGCGCTCCCCCCTCCTTTATTCCCGGGGATGCGGGGAGAGGGCAGGCGGCCCCCTCCCCTCACCCCTCGACGCCCCCCCCTCTGACCCGGAAGACTGCACCACGCCTCCGGATCAGGGATTGGGTGTCGGTCGACCGATGGTGTGGCGCACATCTCCCGCGTACCATTGGGCGCTGGGAGATCACGCCCCCACACCACCGGGAGGCAAGGAGAGAGGGATCGCCGCGCTGCCATTCGGGCGGGGGGGCCAAGGGCCCCCCTTTTCACATGGTCAGTGACGGCTACCGCCCCTCTCCCTGTATGCCCACATCAACCCAGAACACAAAGAAACGGAACAGGATTTGTCTTTGGAAGGCGGGGAAGTCGTAAAACCCTCTGGCCGTATTTATTAAGATACAAAATAATAAAATTGTTAAACAAAATATACAATTTTATGCAAAATTATTCAGAGACATTTAGATACATTTATATTGACAATTGTGATCGGCTAGCCCTAACAAGATTCTAATACAGCTTGTTTCCTAACCGAATCTAACATCCTCATCTGAAAATTTTGCATACTAACATTGATGGCGATATGGCAAGGTCGCTAACCGGTGTCAGGTCTTACAAGCTGCGCCCTTACGCAGGTGCGCATGCGCAGCCGGTCCCGTTAATTACCCGGTCCACCCCTGAAGCCGAGCTCGTTAATTACTCGGTCCACCCTTGCAGGCGAGCCCGTTAAGTACTCGGTCCACCCATGCAGCCGAGCCCGTTAATCACTCGGTCCACCCATGCAGCCGAGCCTGTTAATTACTCGGTCCACCCTGTGAACTTCATTTAACCAGTGAAGGAGGGCCCTAACTTGCGTTACCAGCTGCCCCTGAAGTTCTAGGAGGGGCCAGTGACCCCTCCTCCCCTTGAGCGGACACCTCCAAAGGATGATGCCGCCCCCTAAGACCTTAAAATAGCTGCTCACCGGTCATGACCTTACCGCATGTCCAATACCCTATTAAATACGACGACCTGTG
This sequence comes from Lissotriton vulgaris, assembly GCF_964263255.1. Lineage (NCBI taxonomy): Eukaryota > Metazoa > Chordata > Amphibia > Caudata > Salamandridae > Lissotriton > Lissotriton vulgaris. The sequence continues at coordinate 530,042,898 of NC_141694.1, forward strand.
GAAAAAAGGAACTAAAGGACAGCTACACTATCTACAACACATGCATGACATACAAACATCCAGCTACTATGGGAAAAAAGGCCTAAACAAACAGAAAACATTAACAATTACATTTTACAGTTCTCCACGAAACGAGAAGCCAATACTTAATACATGAAAGGTATACACAATTCCAGTCTACATCAAACAGTCTACTGATATTTCTGCTTTAATTAACCCCTTCGATGCTCATGACGAGCTCAGCTCTTCATGAGGCACAGTTGAGCTGTGCTGATGACGAGCTGAGCTCGTCATGAACACTGGGAATAAGCATCATGCAGCACAGGAGGGAAATTGCTGCAGCAGCGATGGTGTTAAACATCCTAAGAGAAAAACAACTTAATTAATAAGACAGGTATACATAATGCACAACACAGCTTTGTTCCAGGGATGGTGGGTGGGGAAAATTAGGAGGCCCGAGCGCTGGGCACGACCAGTGTGGGGGAGCGTCAGGCGACAAGAAGGGCCAACTGAGCGCTCCCCCCTCCTTTATTCCGGGGGACGCGGGGAGAGGGCGGGCGGCCCCCTCCCCTCACCCCTCGACGCCCCCCCTCTGACCCGTAAGACTGCACCACGCCTCTGGATCAGGAATTGGGTGTCGGCCGACCGGTGGTGTGGTGCACACCTCCCGTGTACCATTGGTCGCCGGGAGATCACGCCCCCACACCACCGGGAGACAAGGAGAGAGGGGATCGCCGCGCTGCCATGCGGGCGGGGGGGCCAAGGGCCCCCCCTTTTCACATGGTCAGTGACGGCTACCGCCCCTCTCCCTGTATGCCCACATCAACCCAGAACACAACGCAACGGAACAGGATTTGTCTTTGGAAGGCGGGGGGTCACAAAACCCCCCGGCCGTATTTATTAAGATACAAAATAATAAAATTGTTAAACAAAATATACAATTTTATGCAAAATTATATAGAGACATTTAGATGCTACCGAGCCACCCCGAGACGAACCCACAGACCCTTCAGCTGTCACGCCTGCAAGTTCTCCTGCATCCGGACCTGCCCCGCACCAGCACCCGCCAAGCCGATCACCAGCAGCAACCACCTCAAGTGCATCCTACGCAACACCCGCTCCATCCACAGACACATCATCGAACTCTGGAACCTCCTCGACACCACAGATCCTGACGTCGCCTTCCTCACGGAAACCTGGATGAACGACTCCTCAGCGCCCGACATCGCCATCGCCATACCAGAGGGCTACAAGATCACCCGAAGAGACCGAGGCAACCAGACGGGAGGAGGCATCGCCATCATCTACAGGGACACCATCCGCATCACGACCAACACCGGCGACACCCTGACAACCGCCGAACACCTGCACTTCCAGATCCACACGGACCCCAGAACCACCCTCAGAGGCACCGACCCCCGGGACCACGCACACAATTCAGCGAAGACATCGCCGACTTCATCAGCCCGCACGCCCTCCCATCCGCTGACTACATCCTCCTGGGGGACATCAACTTCCACCTGGAGAACAACAACGATCGCAACACCACCACCCTGCTTGACAACCTCGCCAACCTCAGACTCGAGCAGCTGGTGACCACCCCCACCCACCTCGCCGGACACACACTCGACGCTGTCTTCTCATCCAGCAAGGACATCGTCTTCAGCCACGCCACCGGACTCCACTGGACGGACCACAGCTGCGTCCACTTCACTTTCAGAAGATCCACGATCCACCACCAACAGCAACAGGTTGCTCGAAGAAACTGGAACAAGATCACAGCAGACCAGCTCGCCGCTTCCCTGAGCCAGCACCCTCCCGCCAGCTCAGCGAACCCCAGCCAGGCCGCCGACAACCTCACAAAGTGGATCAGCAACTGCGCAGACGTCCTCGCCCCACTGAGGACCCCGCCTAGCAGACCCGGCAGCAAGAAGGCCCCATGGTTCACCGACGAACTCAAGAGTTCCAAGAAGAACTGCCAAGCCCTCGAGAAAGTCTGGAGAAGGGAGCCAACACCGGACAACATGACCACCCTCAAGCTTGCCACCCGGAAGCACCATCAACTGATCCGCGCCACCAAGAAAACAGCATTCAAGGACCGGCTGGACAACAACGCACATAACTGCAAGGAACTTTTCAACATTGTGAAAGAGCTCTCCAACCCCAACGCCGGAAACATCGACATCACCCCGTCGCAAGACCTCTGCAACTCCCTCGCTTCCTACTTCCACAACAAGATTGCGGACATACACAACAGCTTCAGCCCACAAACAACGCTCCCAACGACCGCACCAATGCCCCCCACCACCACCCTCAGCGCCTGGACCCAGATCAACACAGAAGACACCATCCGCACGATGAACTCTATCCACTCCGGATCCCCGACCGACCCGTGCCCCCACCACGTCTTCAACAAGGCCGACGCTGTCACCGCACCCCACCTGCGGGACATCATCAACTCCTCCTTCGACACCGCCACCTTCCCTGAGAGCTGGAAGCACGCCGAACTCAGCGCTCTAGTAAAGAAACCAACAGCGGACCCCACCGAACTCAAGAATTACCGCCCCATTTCGCTCCTCCCGTTCCCAGCCAAAGTCATTGAGAAGACCGTCAACAAGCAGCTGGCCGCCTTCCTCGAGACGAATGGATCCCTCGACCCCTCACAGTCTGGCTTCCGAGCCAACCACAGCACCGAGACCGCCCTCATCGCTGCCACCGATGACATCCGAGCCCTGCTGGACAACGGTGAAACAGCGGCCCTCATCCTCCTAGACCTCTCCGCGGCGTTCGACACTGTCTGCCACCGCACCCTAGTGCAGCGCCTCAGCTACACCGGAATCCAGGAGAAGGCACTGGAGTGGATCATCTCCTTCCTCGCTGGAAGGACACAGAGAGTCCGCCTACCACCGTTCAGATCTGCAGCCACGGAAGTCATCTGCGGCGTTCCTCAGGGCTCCTCGCTCAGCCCCACCCTCTTCAACATCTACATGAGCCCCCTTGCGGCCATCGCACGGCAACACAACCTCAACATCATCTCCTACGCCGACGACACCCAGCTGATCCTCTCCCTGACCAACGACCCCGCCGCCGCCAGAACCAACCACCACGAAGGGATGAAAGACGTAGCCGAGTGGATGATGACCAGCCGCCTGAAACTGAACTCAGACAAGACGGAAGTCCTCATCCTGGGCTCCTCGCCCTCCGCCTGGGACGACTCCTGGGGGCCCCCCGCCCTGGGCACGGCACCCAAACCGACAGACCACGCACACAACCTGGGCTTCATCCTGGACTCCTCCCTCTCCATGACCAGACAAGTCAACGCCGTCTCCTCGTCGTGCTTCAACATCCTGCGCATGCTACGGAAGATCTTCCGGTGGATCCCCACCGAGACCAGGAAGACGGTCACCCAGGCCCTCGTCACCCAGCTGACTGGACTACGGCAACGCCCTTTACGCCGGAACCACTGCCAAGCTCCAGAAGAGCTTCCAGCGGACCCAGAACGCCTCAGCCAGACTCATCCTCGACATCCAGCCACAAGGAGCAGCCACATCTCCGGACATCTGAGAGACCTGCACTGGCTCCCCGTCAACAAGAGAATCACCTTCCGTCTCCTCACCCACGCACACAAAGCCCTACACGACCAAGGCCCGAGCTACCTCAACAACCGCCTCAACTTCTACGCTCCCAAACGCCACCTCCGATCGACCAACCACGCCCTCTCCACCGTCCCCCGCATCCGAAGAGAGACAACAGGAGGAAGGTCCTTCTCCTACCTTGCCGCCAAGACCTGGAACACCCTCCCGAGCGACCTTCGCCTGACCCAAGACCACCTCTCCTTCAGGAAGAAACTCAAGACCTGGATGTTCGAGCAGTAGCGGCCCCCCCCCCCCCAAGGGCCTTGAGACCCTCCGGGTAAGTAGTGCGCTCTATAAATGCCTTGATTGATTGATTGATTGATAGATACATTTATATCGACAATTGTGATCGGCTAGCCTTACCAAGATTCTAATACAGCTTGTTTCCTAACTGAATCTAACATCCTCATCTGAAAATTTTGCATACTAACATTGATGGCGATATGGCAAGGTCGGTAACCGGTGTCAGGTCTTACAAGCTGCGCCCTTACGCAGGTGCGCATGCGCAGCCGGGCCCGTTAATTACCCGCTCCACCCCTGCAGCCGAGCCCGTTAATTACTCGGTCCACCCTTGCAACCGAGCCCGTTAATTACTCGGTCCACCCATGCAGCCAAACCCGTTAATTACTCGGTCCACCCATGCAGCCGAGCCCGTTAATTACTCGGTCCACCCCGTGAACTTCATTTAACCAGTGAAGGGGGGCCCTAACTTGCGTTACCAGCTGCCCCTGAAGTTCTAGGAGGGGCCAGTGACCCCTCCTCCCCCTGTGCGGACACCTCCAAAGGATGATGCTGCCCCCTAAGAACTTAAAATAGCTGCTCACCGGTCATGACCTTACCGCCACAGGCCAGCATTGTTACCCGACGATCTGGCCTCCCCCCTTCCTACTCCTCAGAAAGGTCATGTCCCCCTCGCATATCCCTCTAGCCATGCTAAAATGTTATTTGACCACATGACGTTCCCAGCCTCAGTCAAGTGTACCCCGTCCCACAGGCAGAAATGCTCCCCCCAAATACACCCATGAGGAATCCTCTGCAACCGGGGGGCTCGAAACAATTTTTCCAACTGTGTGTTGATCCTCTTTACCGAGTAATTCAACGCCTTGACCGAGTCCCCCCCTCGCCACTGCCAACGAGGAATAAGTTGCGACCAGACTACCGTGCAACCCGCACACATTCTAGATACCCACCCCGCAGTGGATATGATTTCATCTATCAGGATGCGTCTCCCCAGTTTGGTCATATCATTCTCCCCTAGGTGAAGTATCACCACTGACGGGGTGGGGCGGGTTGCTGTGACAATAATTTCAGAAAGTAATCCCTGAACTGCCTATTACCCAAGCCTCCCCTCCCGTAGAAAGAGATGGAGAACCCCTCCTCCTCAGCCCTTCTCATCCTGTCCCCTGCAAGAAATACATTTTTTGCGCGCCTAACATAAGAGTGGCACACAATCCAAGTCACCATTGTCCAACGATCTTCCAGTTGCTTGTGTTGCATTGCTGCTGTCTTCTGCTGACATTCGGCAAGTTCCTCTCCCACGTGACAGGTTTGAGAAACTGCAAAGCCAAGAGATACAAGCGTGAGTCATCCGGCCATGTCACAACATGTCAACAGGTATGTAGCATTTGTAACACTCAGAAGACCACCTCCCAATCCTTTTAACCTTTTCGGCTGGGAGTCCCCTTACCACTGCCTCAGTTGCTGCCCCGATTCTAAAAGAATGGGAGCCAAATTCCGCGGGATCCAGGCCTGCCTTTGCGACCGTTAGGTCCAGGACCTTCCTAAACTGGTACCTGGTCAAAGGAGTACCATCCATGTGACACAATAGTGCCCCCCGGTGTACCGTCCCGCTGCCTCCGAAAAGCCTCCACATGCGAGACTGGGCAACAAGGGTTGGTCCGAGCCCGGTGAAGCACTATCGTTTCCCCCCTTCCCTCCTGGTCGGTCTTCTATCTTTGAATCGTTACCCACATGGTATCATCATGGATCACCACGCAGCCCACTTGCAGGCCGCCCATTTTGTCAACTTTGGACGCAGCTACTAGCTCGCCTAGTCTCAGGGCCCCATAAAACGCTAGCGTGAATGCCGCTTTGAAAAGCCGCACCTCCCAAGACGAACTACAGACATCCTGGAGTGCTAACAAAAGGGCTGTAAGCCTTACCAGCCCAATCGGCTTTCTCAAATCTGTCGAGTGTCCCTGAATGCGACGCCAGCCCCTCAACGCCTTGCGCACTACAAACGTGTTCGTAGGGTCCCTCACGCCCTTGGCCTGTGAAAGACTGAAACTGCTGCCGTGTGCCTGTTTGCGGCTGCCACCAAGCGCCCTGCCTTGTGCATCAGCTCTAGGTATGCAACAAAACTGTCCTCATGTGCCCAGCTAGCCTCCCAACCATGCCCGAGGAGAGTACAGTAAGAAAAGAACGCCCCTTCATATGCAGTTTTGGTCCTGGGGGCTAAGCTAGATGCCCCGAGGTACGGTAGTCTGGGGCACCAATCCGCCAGAGAGCAACCGGGAAAGGTGCTGGCGATGGGTCCACTGCTGGAAGCTGTTCCCTGAAGACCTGCATTTTGAAGAGAGAAAGGGCATCAGCTGCATTATTGAGAACACCCCGCACACGTTTGGCCCTGAAAGTCACGTTCCATTTTAAACATTGCAGCACAATCTCCTTTACCAAGCGCAGTATGAATGGACACCGCGCCGCTTGCTGGTTAATGCATTCTACCACGCTCATGTTGTCTGACCAGAAAACCACTGACTGATTGCTGTGGTGAGCCGGCCAGACCATCAATGCTACCTATATCGGGAATAATTCCAGGAATCCGATGTTGGTGGTTAGTCCCCACGACCCCCATTCCTCAGGCCACTTCTGGGCAACCCACTTGGTGCCCAGGATGGTGCCAAAGCCCACGCTACCAGCAGCGTCGGTCCATAAACCCAACTCTGCTGATGTCGTGGGGGGGCGGCCACACTACCCTGCCATTGAAATCCTCCAGGAATGCCACCCATATCTGCTTATACTGGCGAACCTCCGCTGACAGCCTAGTGCGATGATGTTTCTTTCTCAAACCCTTCATAGCTTGGGCAATCGATCGAGAAAAAGGACGTTCCATTGGTATGACTCGCAATGCAAAGTTCAATTGGCCCACCGTCTCCTGTAGCTGCTGCAAGGTAACCTTCTCCTTCAGAAGGCACTGGCGCAATGCCGCCCTGAATTTCGAAACTTTGTCTTTGGGTAACCTAAAGCACCCCTTCACGGAATCAATCTCGATACCCATGAACTCCAAACAGGTGGTCGATCCAACTGTCTTCCCGGGCGCCAACGGAACCCCAAAAGCCTGCATAACCACACAAAATTCCTGCAATGCCCAGGCACACTCCGAAGTCCCCGCCGCTCCAAGGAAAAGGAAGTCGTCCAAATAATGCATGACCGGTTTGTGGCCCGTGGCCTGTCTCATGACCCACTCCAGAAAGGAACTGAAAGTCTCAAAGTACGCACAAGAGATCGAGCAACCCATAGGCATACATTTGTCCATGTAAAACTTTCCCTCAAAAGCGAAACCAAGTAAGTGGTGGTCCGAAAGATGCACCGGCAACAAACGAAAGGTAGATTCAATATCTGATTTAGCCATGAGAGTGCCCCGCCCCAATCCCCGCAATAGCTCCACTGCTTGGTCAAAGGAGGCATATTTTACACTACAAATTCCTTCATCTATCGCATCATTCAAGGACGCCCCTCTCGGTGCCGACAAATTGTGGATCAGTCTAAACTCGCCCTTCTCTTTCTTGGGGACAACGCCTAATGGGGAACACACAAAATCAGGCACTGGGACTTCCTGGAATGGCCCCGCTATCATGCCCAAGGACAGTTCTTTTCGGACCTTAGCCATAACTACCGCAGGATTATGTTGTACAGATAACTGGTTCCTACAGTGCGCGCTGCCGGTGTATCCCCCAGCCGGGATCCGGAAACCTTGAGAGAAACCTTCCTGTAGTAATGCAGCTGCACCGTGGTCTGGGTATCTATTCAACCATGGAATCATTGCCAGGACATTAACCGGGGAGGGGCTAACCGTGCTTCCAGCGCTATTCTGGTTTATTTCCCCCTCTCAGACTCTGGTTACCATTTTTCCTGCATGTTGTCTCGGGTGGGAAGTGTGACCACAGATTGCGCATGCGTGTCTGAATCTACATGTGCCGGACGGTCTTGTACAGAAACGCTTGTTAAAGTCCCAACACACAACCTTTCTTTCTCCGCCGCCTCCCCTACTCTTCCCTGGGAACTCATTGCCCGGCGCCGCACGAAAGGGCTGCTGGGTTTTTTGCGGGGAACGCACTGACTACGGTCCCGGGCTGGGCAGGGGCCGTGCTCCCTGCGAACTGTTTATGCCACAACAGTGAGTCCATCTTGTCCCATGACAACAACAAGTCAAACTCCTTCGCCTTCCTGAAATTAACATCATATTCTTTCCATTCGTCCCCGGTATACTGCTCACTCCAACCTACGATCCTGCTCTGATAGCAAGCCATTGCCGCATGCATATTTGGAGGGCGTTCAACAGTGATAGCTGTAAGGATGGAGAAGGCCCTGATCCAATTGCGCAGAGTTTCCTCCACCCTAAACTTTGCACACTGTACTCTCCATTCACTAGGATGCATCCATTCTTTTAGCATTTTGGCATTTTCCATTTCCCTATTGTCTAATAGCAAAGAGAAAATATATATGTACTTTCCCGCCTAAATCAATTCTTTCACCGCCCGAGAAACATGTTGCCCTAGATCTTCACTCCTAGACGGAATCGTCCTGTCTCCTAAAAGGGGCAGGGCTACCTCCCTACCGTTACTGAACACCGGGGCTGGCCCCGCGTCGCTTCCGTTCGGCCGAGCGGCATCCATACCTGCAGAAGAAGGAGAAACAGAGGCCGCAGCCGCACTCGTAACTGTTCCCGTCCTAATCTTCTCCACCATCTTGGCCGCCTCCACGGCATGGTCCAGTGTTGAGGGCATCATACCCCCCTTCTGCAGCCAAGAAAGTATAGCCGCTATCTGCATTGTTAACTCAGGAGGGATCTGAGTGTCGCAATCCGGTGCCGCTGCCGGCACCACCGGTGGTGACGGCGCCATGGGTGCCGGCACGGGAGGCAATGGAAGTGGGCCAACTGAGGCAGGTGGTGCCGGCCCGAAAGGAGTGTCCCCTGCTGGCAACGCAGGAGCCAGTGCCAAGGGAGCCGGGATTACCGGCTCCGGGGTAGTGGGCACCGCCACCGGTGCACGAGCGGAAGCATTGCGCCTTGGCCATTTGGCCTTGCCCTTTTTAGGCGAGGAATCAGAATCCTCCTCCAGTAAAGGCGCGTCAATCTGCCGCTTGGGCCTACGCGCGGGTCTGCGATATCATCCATCCTTTCCATCATACGGGCCTCTAGGCCATCAACCTTATTCAATCTTTTATCCATGGCATTCATCTTACGCATTATGGCCTGAAACATCAACTCCATCTTTGACTCCTTAGCGCCCTTGGCTCCCGGCATTTTGACTATTGATCAATTCACCCTGTACCTTCACGAGACGGAGGATGTGTAGGGGGCTACGAGCACCACGCCACAGCGACCGCAACACCGGTTATTCCATATGTTAGGGGTGCCAAACTCTAACGTAGACCCACCCGGCGGCCACACCGAGCGATGAAATGCAAGCCCCCTGCTTCCTCTTACTGTCGATGACTTGCGTGTCCTGCACTCTACAGATCCACCGTCCTCGATCTTTATGGTCAACTCTCTGTCTGTCTGCTTTCAATGTTGCGCTACCACACACTCCAGCCAGCAATCCTTGATCTGAAAGAGAAAACAGAAAATTAGGAGGCCCCGAGCGTGGGGCACGACCAGTGTGGGGGAACGTCAGGCGACAAGAAGGGCCAACTGAGCGCTCCCCCCTCCTTTATTCCCGGGGACACGGGGAGAGGGCGGGCCGCCCCTTCCCCTCACCCCTCGACGCGTGCCCTTATGACTTGGAAGACTGCACCAAGCCTCCTTTCAGGTATTGGGCGTCGGCCGACTGGTGGTGTGGCGCACACCTCCCGCGTACCATTGGGTGCTGGGAGATCACGCCCCCACACCACCGGGAGGCAAGGAGAGAGGGGATCGCCGCACTGCCATGCGGGCAGGGGGGCCAAGGGCCCCCCCTTTTCAGGCTTGAGTATGCATCGGAAGGAGTCAAAGAGTTGTAGCTGACTACATACAAAAATGCGACTTAGTATTTTAGACAAACGCACTCCTACATAATGTATTAATTTACATGTTTATTTTTTTTTCCCAATAGCAGTTACGTTTTTACAATCTCTGAAATGCCCGGAATATATTCACAATACAAACAATTCGTAGAAATCTGACAATCAACGTCTATAAAACTGCGAAATACTCCAAATTAATATAGCAAGAATTACCAATCAAAACATCTTTCTTTTAATATCTTTTAGATGTACAGCTTCCAGGTGGATTATATAACACGGACAATGGCAATAGCACAAGGTGAGCAAAGAAGCTTGTTTCTGAAAGAACGACAAGTTATCTGTGAAAGGAGAGAATATGTAGTATGCAGCAGGCGCAAAAAAAATATTGGGCTAACGGGGCTTCACCTAGGATGAGATATCTTCCTGAGCCCACACACAGTCGCACCCCAGTACGTCACAGATATTTTAAAGACATTTTGCTTGTTAATAAGGCTTGGATAATCCCCCCGCTTACAGCCCCTGCAGCTCCACTCTTCTTTTTGCTTGAACTAAACACCCACCCCAAATTTTTTCTAGCCCCCTCCTCCCCCTATATTTTTCACTGTGGTTGCGCCTCTGGCATCATTTCTCTTTCTTTTTTAAAAATGTGGACGCTGCTATCTCCACTTTGCTCTATACAACCATATCTGAATTGAAATGGTTAACTCTCTTGGTTAAAGTGAAAGCTTCTTCCACACGTAGAGCACCATCTTTCAATAACGCCAATGGCACTAGGTGACAAAGAACTTTGCTTCCGAAACACCAAATTATCTATGAAAGGAGTGAGTCGGTAGTGGGCACCAGTTTCACTGTGTTAAATATATAATTACCTCCCAGCAGTGACAACAGATAGGTTACAACAGTCTGACAAACAGATCTACAAGCTTATTACGCCACTTTCGTATCACTTTTAACATGGGAAAAGTGACGCAAACAGCTTGTAAATCTACGTCTAACTTTTCAAGAAAAAATCTCAACTCCAGACTCTGCGAGACAGTTTTAATGTTGTTTTCTCTGTCTTTCTCTCTCTCACTCTCTGTGACATCAATTCTCTTTCTCTTTTAAAATTATAGAAAATGCTATCTGCTTTGACCTGTAGAAGAAAATGTGTCTTCAAGTTGTGACTTCCGCTGGCCGCTGTGTTTGGCCGCAGTGTTTATACAACGGTAAGCACAGAGGCCTAAATATACAATGCCTTCATTACAATGCATTAGAAATAAGTCGATATATTTACAATCCCGTTGAGCCACCGTTGTGTCAGTAACGCAGTAGGGACTTCCATATAGACACCACTTAATCGCAGCACAATAACAGAACTGAAATGTACTAGGTACACTGAACACATAATTCTGTACTGTTACCTTCATTTGTGAAAGGAGACAGTAAGTAGTGTGCAGCAGCTTCACTGTCTAAAATGTATAATTACCTCTGAGCACTGACAACAGATAGGTTACAACAGTCTGACAAACAGATCTACAACTTATTACGCCACTATTGTTTCACTTGTAACATGGGAAAAGTGACGGAAGCAGCTTGTATATCTATGTCTAACTTTTCAAAAAAAATCTCAACTCCAGAATCTGCGAGACAGTTTTAATGTTGTTTTCTCTCTCTCTCTTTCTTTCTCTCTCTCACTCTCTGTGGCATCACTTCTCTTTCTCTTTTAAACTTATAGACACTGCTGTCTCCTTTGACATCTAGAACAAAAGTTCAAGTCAAGTTGTGAACTCAGGTGGCCGCAGTGTTTATACAACGGTAAGCACAGATGCCTAGATATACAATGCCTTCATTACAATGCATTAGAAATAAGTCGGCATATTTACAATCCCGTTCTGCCACTTTTGTGTTAGTAACACAGTAGGCACTTCCACATAGACACCACTTGATCGCGGCACTACTATAACAGAACTGAAATGTACGAGGCACACAGCACACGTAAAACTGTAGTGTTACCTTCATTTGTGAAAGGAGTCAGTGGGTAGTGTGCAGCAGCTTCACTGTCTAAAATGTATAATTACCTGCGAGCACTGACAACATATAGGTTACAACAGTCTGACAAACAGATCTTAAAACTTATTACGACACTTTTGTATCACTTTTAACATGAGAAAAGCGACTCAAGCAGCTTGTAAATATACGTTTAACTTTTCAAAAAAATCTCAACTCCAGACTCTGCGAAACAGTTTTAATTTTGTTTTCTCTCTCTTTCTTTCTCTCTCTCACTCTCTGTGACATCATTTCTCTTTCTCTTTTAAACTTATAGACACTGCTGTCTGCTTTGACTTGTAGAGCAACAGCTAAAGTGAAGTTGTGAATTCCATTGGCTGCAGTGTTTGGCCGCAGCGTTTTTACAACGGTAAGCACAGAGCACTAGATATACAATGCCTTTATTTCAATGCATTAGAAATAAGTCGGTGTATTTACAATCCCGTTGTGCCACTTTTCTGTCAGTGACGCAGTAGGCACTTCCATATAGACAACACTGCAACGCAGCACTATAACAGAAGTAAAATGTACCAGGCACACTGCACACATAAAATCGTACTGTTACCTTGACTTGTAATGCTTCATCTATAATTCTAAACTCTAATTTTCTTTTTTATTTTGCAGATTATCAATCCAATGTCCTTTGGATTCCACTTCACAATTTGTTTATAATATTGTTTTCTTAAAGTTATTATTCTAGTTCTTTATAATATAGTTGTCATTAAGTGTTGTTTGCAGTTATTCTTTTAATAAAAGTTAATAAAAAAACTACATACTTCTTTTTTTTTGTGGGGAGTTGACGTTCCACAATAAAAATAATATTTATTATGTTGAAGTACTATAGTACAAGAGTAAGATTGAAAAGAACTGACTTATATTTTCTCTGGGTACACTACAACATGGTAAAGAAATCAAAATAATACGAAACAATGTGTACCACATTTACAAACCTCTTGCAACATTTTCCCAGTCAAACTTACCATCCTACAAAATTAAGAGTGGGCCTCAATGATGCCCCTCAAACCGCAGAAACACTCACCCCACAAAAATGTCTATATTGTATGAGAGGGGATGCTTGCCCTCTGCCTGGTGCCCTGGAGTCCACCACGCCCAGACCCGGTTCCTGCAATGTCCTGGGGGGAAACAGCCATTAAGACGCGGTCATAACCACGCGTAATCATCACCACAAAGCCATTAGCATGCATATAGCTTTACCACGCATGCCTTTACCACGCATGACAAAAGCATAATCTTAATAATATCCTTGTGTTGACGAACACGATTTGTAATGGCCCTGGCTTATGTCCTTCAAATCAGTTTTTAAGTATACGTGTGACCAAGTCATAAGATCGGAGGCCAAGGACAAATACCGTGATGTCTGTGCCAGAAAATCTCATGGATCATAGAGAAGATAAGCGGAGAGTAAAAGGAAAGTAACAGGTATAATAAAAATAACAGAGAAAAACAACTAAAAAGTCAGGGGTCGGATTATGTAATCAATGTTTGGCGCCTCAACACTACATTTCAAATAAACATAGATACAATATGTTTATTAATATATTACAAAAGTATAGCAGTGTATGTCACACACGACCCTGGAAAAGAAAGCGGCAAATTTAATACCTGAAATGAGGAGAGGTTTGCTTGGCAAACTTGAAAAAAATTAAAAAAATGTGGGCTTGGAAATTAGGCTAAGCATGCGTAGAGAGTACAACTGGTGCACAAAAAAAACCGGAAAGTTTTACATGCTATCATAGAAATATAACTCTTTTTTTGACAAGTAATGTAAAAAAGTTTTTTTTGGACCCCACGATCGCAGACGGCTCCCCGCGTCCTTTGTGAGCCCGCATTGCTTTATCAGAGACATCACCTTATATACTGCTCTCTCTTTTGAAAAACAATCTGCTTTCTTGAAAGAGAGAACAGATTAACTTGCTCTCTTTTTCAAATAGGAAAACTGTTTCCTGTGGTAAAGTGAAAGCGCGACGGTACCGCCCTACCATACCAAACAGCTGTGTCCCGGAAGTACGCACCCTGAGACACTGCAAGAATGGACCCTGGAAGATGGTGGACCCCAGGGCCACCAAGGGTTCCAGGAGGGGGGCAGCGCGACACGCTCCCAACATTGAAAAACCCCAAGGAGTGCAGGTACCCGGCGATGGCAGGTCATTTTACATATTACTGCCCCAGGAAGGTGGAGGTCCCCGCGACGTGTACGGGGACAGAGAGAGGGAGACTGAAAACACACTTTTAAAAAAAGCCTTGTTGGGGTGAGGGTCCCTGTGACTGATGGGAAGAGGACCGTAAACCCCTGCATACTTAAAGATAAAAGCACAGAGGGGTGGCGTTCCCCGGTGCTTGGGAGACTGAGGGGAAGAGGACCGTAACCCCCCTGCATACCTGCATACTTCAAAATAAAACCACAGAGGGGTGGCGTTCCCCGGTGCTCGGGGCACCTTACAAGCCCCCCACTATGAAAAAAATTGCCCTCGATATTTGCGCCCCCGGGACCTAATGAATAAAACAGACTTCTACTTTTTATTTCCCTTTTCCACCGCGTACGTATACCATACGCGTACCCCCCCCCCCCCGATTTTTTATTTGAAATACAAATAAAAATTGAGCCTAAAGATCCATGTACTACCCCCTGAGCAAGCTTAGAGGGTCAGGATGTTTCTACTCTGCCCCCTTTCCTTACTTCTCAACTTTGTGTTACTGTTTTCTTCTGAGTCGCTTCTAGTGACGAGCAAGATGACTGCCAACACTTCCTGGTTTGAAGTGTTCATGCAGAATGGACAGCCAATCAGCATGCAGCTCGTGCTCGTAATGGTACGGATTTCCGTACGCGTGCTGTACTCCGTCTCTAGATATGGCTATGATTTTACTTGTAATTTTCTAAGGAACTACTGAACTGATTTACACCATTTAACAAAAAGCACAATCTGCGAACCGAACTCTATCTCTCTGCCAAATTTGGCTTAATTCCATTCTGCCGTTCGGGCTGTAGCCCTGGCTAAAGGTCCCTATAGGAAATTGCATGGGGAAAACATGATTTGGGACCCCCCCTTTTTCTCGGCCCCCACCTGACAAATCACCCCCAAACTTACAGGGAAGGAGCGGAACTGAGCAGGTCATTTTCTTGGAGAAATTTGCGAAGATTCGTCCACCGACGCCAAAGGTATTTCAAATAGAATGTTGTGGATTTCCTATATATATATATATATATATATATATATATATATATATATATATATATATTACCTACTGGTAATATATATAGTTAGGATTTTTTCTCTATGGGACTTTTGAAAATTCTATGTCTAATAACTTTGGCGTTTGTGGACGGAATCGGCTGAAATTTTCAGGAAAATAGCACAGTTTGTTTCTGAGCAGCCCCTGAAATTTTGGGGGGGGGTTCGTCAAAGGGGCGCCGAGAAAAAAGGGGGGTCCCAAAACACGTTTTTCCCATTCATTTTTCCATAGGGCGGTTGGCCTCACTTTTAGCTCGAACGGCTGAATGGATTTGCACGAAACTTGGCAAAATTGTAGGGACTGTTAGCCCGATGTGCCTTTGCTAGGTCTCAATTTGAGAAATTAACGTTTTAAAAAACAGATATATCTCTGACAGCGTCCCGGGTAGCGCTCCGGTTCGCGTACTTTTCGCGTAACGGAACTTTGCGAAGCGAAGCTGATTGGCTCTCCGGTGTCTGTCAACATTCTAAACAGTCTGGAACGGCCGCCATCTTGTCTCTCGGTAGGATCGAGAGACAAGAGGAGGAGAAAAACGAAGGGGGAATTTAATGAAAGGGGGCAAGGTAGACCCCTCTTGACCCCCTAGGAATGATGTTGGGGTTATTAAAGGGTCCCGTGGGGCAAATAAACAAAATTTGATTTTTCGCAGTAGAAGCGCTTCCTTGTTCGCGAACCGGGTCGCGAATCGGTAGCGAAACGGGAATTCGCCATTTTGTGTTTCGTTTTAATTAAATTACAAGATGGAGGAAAAACAATGTGAGAAATGGGTAAAAGGGGGTACGGGACACGTATCCTGACCCCCTATGTTTTCTGAGGGTGGCTGAGGATGCTCATATATGTTGATACATGTCTTCCAGCGGCTGCGCGTGAGCGGATTTTTTTTTTTTGCTGCGTGACGTCTGTTAACGTTCGATTCGAAGGAAATCAGGAAGTGTTGACCGCCATTTTGTCACTGCGAGTAAATATATTTTTAAAAATAATTGTTATAAATTAATCCGTATTGATATACATTGTCTGCTCCATCTTGCCTTTTTTCCAATGCCACACTTTTGTCGTGCACGGCAGCCATTTTAGATGCCTTGACCAGACCCACTCTCTGCACGCCGCCGATCCTCAGCATGGCTCCCCACCCTCGCAAGCATCTCCCCCACGCACTGGTCACCCCCGCTCTCTCTCTCATGCATGGGCCATAAACCTCCCCTCATCTGCGCTTCTCTTCCCTGAGAATCACACCCTGTGCCCGCCCGACACCTCCCTTTCACTCTATTCACTACCGCACCCTCTGACACTCCTCTTCCTCTGTGTCCGATTGTCCAGGCCGGTCCCAGGCTATCACCTAGCCCTGCGGATGTAGTTTATGGCCCCAACTGTAAAGAATCACCCCTCTTCAAAGGAGTTACAGTAGATCAAGGCCTCCACCCCATGAGATCCGTTACACCACACGCGTTTCTTCTATCTGATAACGATCCTGTATTGTGATTGGGGAGGGGATTCTCACTGTAAGGGTGTGTGGGACCGAGCATGAAGCGGAAGATTCCAGGGATGCCTTTTTGTACATCAAAGTCTTCACAATTATGTGTCACATTAAAAATATATAGCACTCCAACAAAGTAGTAGGATTATAACACTTTAATAACTTACAGATATATACAACGCTCCAACAAAGTAAACACTTAAAAAAAAAACATTTTAAACAACTATTTACATGGCAGCCTGCTGCAACATCCGTCTCAAAGCAACAATGGGCTGCTTTGGTCTGTCTTTTAGTCGGCAAAATCCGTCGGCCTGTGAGGTGGCGTCAGTAGCGGTCCGTTGTGCGAATAGGCCGAAGGCAGCACAATGCGCCGAGATCCGGACGGCACCCAGGTGGTGTCCAGTAAGTTGCCGCACTGGTCTGGCCATACTACAATGCTGCGCTGAAAGACGGCATGGGGCGGCCCGGGGGGGGGGGGAGGCGGCACGAACGGGCCTCCCCCGCCTCCCCAGGTGGAGGCTCCTCTGCTGCAGTGGGGCGCCCCTTAGCGTTTCAGTCGCCATTCAGCTGAATTGCGCCCGCTCTTGCGGCACTGTGCCTCATCCGCTATTCAGCTGAGTTGCGCCCGCTCTTGCGGCTACAGCGTCTCGCCCACCATCCAGTTGAATTGCGGCCACTCTTGCGGTGCAGCGATAGGCGGCTGCCACAGGACTCTAAAAATGGCGGCCGGCTCTTCGGATTTGGGCCTGGTCCACTAAAATGGCCCTGGGTCACATTTGAACTCGGACATTTGCCTGCTAGGGCTTGGGCCCCATTCCCGAAAGCATCCCCTCAGCCTTAAAGATTCTACAAAAGTCATCGGGCCCCCGACTCCCGCAGGCTTCCGGTGGGGAGCGGCTGCCATGATTGCTTGCGGAATGGCCACAACGGAGCCACGAGATGGTGGTGCTCTCATGCTGACGTCAGCTTCAGTCTGAAACATCCAGAAACACTGTAGACTACCAATTTGATGACTTCTGGTGGAGCCCCAACGTGACCCGGTAGGGAAGAACTTGCCCTCCCCTCTTTTGACTGATGGTTCTTGTTGCCTGTCCCCTCTGTTGTCATCTAACGGAACCTTTTTGGACTGCCGAGTGAGAAAAAAAAGGTGGGGCTTTCATCATTTGGGGAAAAAAAAATGTTTCAATCCAATGAAAAGTGTTATTTTTAGGTCATATGATCAAGCCTTCCATCATTAGGAAACCAAAAGTAAAATGAACCAATGAAAAGTTTTATAAACAAGTCACATGACCTGTAATGCGGCTTTGGGCTATAAAAAACCTACAAAATCCGTTGGCCTGTGATGCGGCGTCAGTAGCGGACCGATGTGCGAATAGGCCGAAGGCAGCACAACGCGCCGAGATCCGGATGGCACCGAGGTGGTGTCCAGCAAGTTGCCGCACTGGTGTGGCCATCCTACAATGCTGCGCCGAAAGACGGCATGGGGCGCCCCGGGGGGGGGAGGCGGCGCGAACATGGGGCGCCCCGGGGGGGGGGGAGGCGGCGCGAACGGGCATCTCCCGCCTCCCCAGGTGGAGGCACCTCATCTGCAGTGGGGCGCCCCTTAGCGTTTCACTCGCTGTCCAGCTGAGTTGCGCCTGCACTTGCTGCTACAGTAGGCCAAAGGCAGCACAACGCGCCGAGATCCGGATGGCACCGAGGTGGTGTCCAGCAAGTTGCCGCACTGGTGTGGCCATCCTACAATGCTGCGCCGAAAGACGGCGTGGGGTGCCCGGGGGGGTGGGGAGGCGGCACGAACGGGCCTCTCCAGCCTCCCCAGGTGGAGGCACCTCATCTGCAGTGGGGCGCCCCTTAGCGTTTCACTCGCTGTCCAGCTGAGTTGCGCCTGCACTTGCTGCCTAAGTAGGCCGAAGGCAGCACAACGCGCCGAGATCCGGATGGCACCGAGGTGGTGTCCAGCAAGTTGCCGCACTGGTGTGGCCATCCTACAATGCTGCGCCGAAAGACGGCGTGGCGTGCCCCGGGGGGGAGGCGGCGTGAAAGGGCCTCTCCCGCCTCCCCAGGTGGAGGCTCCTCAGCTGCAGAGGGGCGCTCTTGCGGCACAGTGCCTCACCCACCATCCAGCTGAGTTGCGCCCCCTCTTGCGGCTACAGAGTCTCGCCCACCATCCAGCTGAATTGCACCCACTCTTGCGGTGCAGCGATAGGCGGCTGCCACAGGACTCTAAAAATGGCGGCCGGCTCTTCGGATTTGGGCCTGGTCCACTAAAATGGCCCTGGGTCACATTTGAACTCGGACATTTGCCTGCTAGGGCTTGGGCCCCATTCCCGAAAGCATCCCCTCAGCCTTAAAGATTCTACAAAAGTCATCGGGCCCCCGACTCCCGCAGGCTTCCGGTGGGGAGCGGCTGCCATGATTGCTTGCGGAATGGCCACAACGGAGCCACGAGATGGTGGTGCTCTCATGCTGACGTCAGCTTCTGTCTGAAACATCCAGAAACACTGTAGACTACCAATTTGATGACTTCTGGTGGAGCCCCAACGTGACCCGGTAGGGAAGAACTTGCCCTCCCCTCTTTTGACTGATGGTTCTTGTTGCCTGTCCCCTCTGTTGTCATCTAACGGAACCTTTTTGGACTGCCGAGTGAGAAAAAAAAGGTGGGGCTTTCATCATTTGGGGAAAAAAAAATGTTTCAATCCAATGAAAAGTGTTATTTTTAGGTCATATGATCAAGCCTTCCATCATTAGGAAACCAAAAGTAAAATGAACCAATGAAAAGTTTTATAAACAAGTCACATGACCTGTAATGCGGCTTTGGGCTATAAAAAGCCTACAAAATCCGTTGGCCTGTGATGCGGCGTCAGTAGCGGACCGATGTGCGAATAGGCCGAAGGCAGCACAACGCGCTGAGATCCGGATGGCACCGAGGTGGTGTCCAGCAAGTTGCCGCACTGGTGTGGCCATCCTACAATGCTGCGCCGAAAGACGGCATGGGGCGCCCCGGGGGGGGAGGCGGCGCGAACATGGGGCGCCCCGGGGGGGGGGAGGCGGCGCGAACGGGCATCTCCCGCCTCCCCAGGTGGAGGCACCTCATCTGCAGTGGGGCGCCCCTTAGCGTTTCACTCGCTGTCCAGCTGAGTTGCGCCCGCACTTGCTGCTACAGTAGGCCAAAGGCAGCACAACGCGCCGAGATCCGGATGGCACCGAGGTGGTGTCCAGCAAGTTGCCGCACTGGTGTGGCCATCCTACAATGCTGCGCCGAAAGACGGCGTGGGGTGCCCGGGGGGGGTGGGGAGGCGGCGCGAACGGGCCTCTCCAGCCTCCCCAGGTGGAGGCACCTCATCTGCAGTGGGGCGCCCCTTAGCGTTACACTCGCTGTCCAGCTGAGTTGCGCCTGCACTTGCTGCCTAAGTAGGCCGAAGGCAGCACAACGCGCCGAGATCCGGATGGCACCGAGGTGGTGTCCAGCAAGTTGCCGCACTGGTGTGGCCATCCTACAATGCTGCGCCGAAAGACGGCGTGGCGTGCCCCGGGGGGGAGGCGGTGCGAACGGGCCTCTCCCGCCTCCCCAGGTGGAGGCTCCTCAGCTGCAGAGGGGCGCTCTTGCGGCACAGTGCCTCACCCACCATCCAGCTGAGTTGCGCCCGCTCTTGCGGCTACCGAGTCTCGCCCACCATCCAGCTGAATTGCACCCACTCTTGCGGTGCAGCGATAGGCGGCTGCAACAGGACTCTCAAAATGGCGGCCGGCTCTTTGGATTTGGGCCTGGTCCACTAAAATGGCCCTGGGACACCTTGGAACTAGGACGCTTGCCTGCTAGGGCATGGGCCCCATTCCCGAAAGCGTCCCCTCTTTTGACTGATTGTTCTTGTTGCCTATCTCTTCTGTTGTCATTTAACGGAACCTTTTTGGACTGCCGAAAGGGGTTCTGGTCCGACCGCTGGTTGGTGGAGACATTTTGACTATATCCTGGACCTGCCCGGCCTCGCCCAAAATGGCACCGGTATAAATGGGACTCGTAACTCCTTGTTGTGTACTGGTTGCCCAACCTTGATATCACGAGATACGTGTGCAGTTTTGAAGCACATGGCGGGCGGGGACGAGTACTGATTGAACATTTGGACATCCCTATTGATATTAAGTTCTGATGTGTTATTGATTACTGTACTATTGAAAGTTCGAATTAACGTCACCCATGGTACTTGCCCGCAAATGTATATCTAGATAATTTTATTGTAACTAGCCCTGTCGTACTTTAATTATAAAATATACGTCCACCGATTCCGCAACTGTTAGACACCTTAGTTCTTGCAACCTAATGGCCCGCCCGTTACGTTCTTCTACAGTATAAATGTCCCCTCATCATATACGATTACAGTTTGCTTCTTGGCCGGCCCACGTGGTTATAGGCCCGTATTTGTATACTGACATTTTCACAATAAAGGTTTTTAAAACAAAACATGGTAGTAGTACCTAGATTGGTAAAGTTTTGAATAATAGCCACTGTTTTCGAATCAGTAAAAGGCAAGTGAAATAAAGCATCCCGATTACATGACGGTTAAAAGGTATAATACGCAGGAAAGCAGTAAAGATAAATGGTCGAGGGCTCTTGTATTTTCCACTCCTGCAACATAAAGTGATCGATAAGAATCCAATATTCATGCCTATCAGCGACTAAGACAGCAGGTCGAGCCTCTTTTGTTCAACGGCTCCCTCATGGGACGAAGAAACACCCTTTTTCTCGAAATAGGTATATTTTACTTGCAGGACAGTTGTAAATTTCCCGGGAAAATACATTAGCCTGGAACATTGTTAGTGATAAACTGTAAATGCATCTGGGTCCTTTGCTTTACAAGTCAGAGTGAGAAAAAAAAAGGTGGGGCTTTCATCATTTGGGAAAAAAAATGTTCGAAACCAATAAAAAGTGTTATTTTTAGGTCATATGACCAAGCCTTCCATCATTAGAAAAACAAAAGTAAAATGAACCAATGAAAAGTTTTATTAACAAGTCACATGACCTGTTATGCTTACGTTACACGCAGCGTGCCGCGCCCTGGATCGCTTCCGGGAAGCTGCGCCTCGCGCACCGGAGCACTTCCGGGTGCGCTAATGCGGCGCGTCATATGACGCATTACGCGACAACGAAGGTCCAGAATATAGTCAAAATGTCTCCACCAACCAGCGGTCGGAACACAACCCCTTTCAGCAGTCCAAAAAGTTCTGTTAAATGACAACAGAAGGGACAGGCAACAAGAACCATCAGTCAAAGAGGGGAGGGCAAGTTCTTCTCTACCGGGTCACGTTGGGGCTCCACCGGAACTGATCGAATTGGTAGTCTACAGTGTTTCTGGATGTTTCAGACTGAAGCTGGCGTCAGCATGAGAGCACCACCATCTCGTGGCTACGTCGTGGCCATTCCGCGAGCAATCATGGCAGTCGCTCCCCACCGGAAGTCTACGGGAGTCGGGGGTCCCGGTGACTGTTGTAGAATCTTAAAGGCTGAAGGGACTCTTTTGGGAATGGGGCCCATGCCCTAGCAGTCAAGTGTCCGTGTTCCACGGTTGCCCAGAGCCATCCTTGCAGGCCAGGCCCAAGTCTGTGAAGCCGACCGCCATTTCGTGAGCTCCGTAGCAGCCACGTGTCGCTGTACCGCAAGATAGGGTGCAATTCCGTTGGATGGCGGGTGAGACGTTGTAATAGCAAGAGCAGGCGCAATTCAGCTGGCCGAGCGAGGCACTGTGTCGCAAGAGCGGGCGCAAGTCAGCTGGTCGAGTGAAGCGCTGGGGTGTAGCTGAGAAACCTCCACCTGGGGAGGTGGGGGAGGCTCGTTTGCGCTGCCTCTCCCTTCTAGTGTACCCCAACCGTCTTCTGGCGCAGGAATATGTGATGTTCAGACCAGGGCACCGCAGGACGTGTCTTCAGGTCAAACGGATTGTGGGACAAGGTGTGGAGCAGGCGCAATTATCTCGGGGGCCTCCGTCTAGCGGTTCAGGGAGGCACCGCATCACATTGTTTTCCAATGCAGTCAGGTCCACAAACAGCCCCCACTTACTTTGAGAATAGTGAAGCTGCAGCAGGTGCAAATAAGCTTCAGACAGTGTTACAAGCGCTGCTCGGAACCCTCAACTATGGCACCCAACATCCAGGACTTATGCTATTTGTGCAAGGCAGTGACATCGAAGCATCTCAGGGACCAAGCAACATACCATATCCAGAGTCCTTCCCACAACCTCTGCCTTCCTTCTTACCTAGTTATTGTTCTTTCACTCCCACTCCAGGCTTTTAGTCTGTGGATGGAAAACCATGAACCTACACTCACCTATGAAAATCTTACTATTGATGGTTGATTTTGAGCCACAAACACAAAGGCTTGTTTGGATCGATGTTGCAGCAGGCTGCCATGTAAATAGATATTTAATAAAACGTTTTACCCTGTTACTTGTTGATTTTGAGCCCCAAATACAAAGGCTTGTTTGGATCGATGTTGCAGCAGGCTGCCAAGTAAATAGTTATTTAATAAAACGTTTTACCCTGTTACTTTGCTGGTGTGTTGTATATATTTATAATATTTGCATAGGGTTTGTCGTTATTTTGGGTGGGGTGGGCGGCGGAGCCGAGCTGTCTTGCAGCCATCATGGTGTCTAGCTCAGTTCCTCTCACTAGTTTCGTATTTCTCATGAGGTGTTGTTCATAATGTTTCTATTTTAGCGAGGTCAAAAAGAGATCCCATTAGTGACCTACTGATTTTGCTTGATTCCTTTTGTTTTTTTAACGATTTTTCACTATCTGCAAAGACTAAACAGAGTATTGCGACTTTGTGCTTGTTTGTAAATAGAGAATGAACGAAAGAGAACCAATTCCAAAACAATAAATGCTAGGATAACAATCAATCAAATGGAGAGGGAAGCAGGCACGACGGATTACGACGGGAGCAAAGGCCTGTGTTACCTTCCCTTCACTATCTGCAAAGAGAGAATACTCCTAAAAGAAAAGAGGAGGGGGGGGCAGCGTTCAAAGCACATCAGTGTGCATAAACACGAAAATGTTTTTACATACCACGTACTTGACATTTTAAAGCTTTTGATATTTGCTATTAAAAACCATTGAAATTCACTGAAAAAACCATAGGTTATAGACCATATATAGTTAGGAATTAGCATTTACAAAACCTTGAAAATTCACTGAAAAAACCATGGGTTATAGACCATATATAGTTAGGAATTAGCATTTACAAAACCTTATTTTACTCACACAAAACCATTGAAATTTCATATATAGTTAGTTGCACTAACTATATATCGCGCACCCGCAATCCACTGCTGATCATGTCACATATTACATCATTCATGACATGATCAGTGACATCACTGATGACCTCACTGATGACATCACTGATGACAACATCCAGTGACTGTATGTTTCTGAAATTTCAAAATATGTCTTACATATTGAAGAATGAGTGGATGTATAAGTGTCTGGATGAAGGATTTAGTAGGCGCATGACTGACTGTATGAGTGAGTGATTAAATGTGTCTCACTGAGTGCATGGGTTAGTGACTAAACTGTCTTAATTTGTGCATCATTATGTCTGTTGTTCTGTAAACTGCTGCATGTGTTGATCAGTAGCTTTATGAATAAGTATATGGGTTATTGATTGGTTGCCCAAGTATTTGTATGGGAAACTGAGTGTGTCTGTGGGTGGCTGGGAGGTGTATGACTCTGTGCATAGATGTGTGAGCAGTTGATTCACTAGATGTATGGGTTCTAAAGTGCATGTGGAAACAGCTGTATGGGCGGTTGACTGTGTGCATGAGTGTATTGGTGAGTGAATGGATATCTCAGTGCTACATGTCAAAGTAAGTACATATGTAAAACACAGTACATGTGAGAGTTGACATATATAAATAACTGTGCATGAGAGCCAGTGAATTTGTGAGTGGCTGTATGGATCATTGTGAACTTGTATCAAAGATTGTATAAGAGAGTAAATATGTGTTAGTATATGTTTGAATAAGTAAGGTGTGTATAACTGTATAGTTGAGGAAGTGGAAGTGTGATTGATTCTTTGCATGACTGACTAGGTGTGTGAGTAACTCCATGGATGAGTGACAGTCTGTGAGTGTCTATTTACTCTGAGTGTATCTAAGATTATATTAGAGTCTGAAGAGGTTCACCGTATTATCACATGAATGATGTCATCAGTGATGTGATCAGTAATGTCAAATGAGATGTCATCAGTGATGTCATCAGTGATGTCATTTGAGATGTCATCAGTGATGTCACTGATCATGTCATGAATGATGTAATATGTGACATGATCAGCAGTGGATTGCGGGTGCGCGATATATAGTTAGTGCAACTAACTATATATGAAATTTCAATGGTTTTGTGTGAGTAAAATAAGGTTTTGTAAATGCTAATTCCTAACTATATATGGTCTATAACCCATGGTTTTTTCAGTGAATATATATATATATATATATATATATATATATATATATATATATATATATATATATATATTCACTTAAAAAAACATAGGTTTCAGGCCTTATATAGTTGGAAATTAGCATTTAAAAACCCACTGAAATTGCTCCTATATAGTTAGTTGTACTAACTATATTTCGCGCACCCGCAATCCACTGCTGATGATGTCATATATTACATCATTCATGACATGGTCAGTGACATGACTGATGACATCACTGATGACATCTCAAATGACATCACTAATGACATCACTGATGACATCTCTTTTGACATCACTGATCACATCACTGATGACATCATCCAGTGACTGTGTGTTTCTGTAAAGTTTAAATATGTTTTACATATTGAAGAATGAGTGGATGTATAAGTGTCTGGATGAAGGATTTAGTAGGTGCGTGACTGACTGTATGAGTGAGTGATTAAATGTGTCTTACTAAATGCATGGGTTAGTGAGTAAACTGTCTGAATGTGTGCATCAGTATGTCTGTTGTTGTGTAAGCTGCTGCATGTGTTGATCAGTAGCTATATGAGTGGCTACATGGGTTATTGATTGGTTGCCCAAGTATTTGAATGGGAGACTGAGTGTGTGTGTGTGTGGGTGGCTGGGAGGTGTGTAAGTCTGTGCATAGATGGTGAGCAGTTGATTCACTAGGTGTATGAGTTCAAGAGTGCATGTGGAAACAGCTATATGGGCGGTTGACTGTGTGCATGGGTGTGTTGGTGAGTGAATGGATATCTCAGTGCTACATGTCCAAGTAAGTACATATGTAAAACACAGTGCATGTGAGAGTTGGCATATATAAATGACTATACATGAGAGCCAGTGAATGTGCGAGAGGCTGTATGGAACATTGTGTACTTGTATCAGTGATTGTATAAGAGAGTAAGTATGTGTTAGTATATGTTTGAATAAGTAAGGTGTTGTGTGTATAACTGTATAGTTGAGGAAATGGAAGTGTGATTGATTCTTTGCATGACTGACTAGGTGTGTAAGTAACTCCATGGATGAGTGGCAGTGTGTGAGTGTCTGTATAGGTGTATGAGTGCATATGATAGTGTTATATTAATGAGTGACTGTATGCATGAGTGATTCTATGGGTGAATGAGTGAATGTGTGTGTAGACCTAGGAATCAGTGAGTGCGTATGTAGTATCTGGTATGGGTGTGTCAATGGTTTCAAGAATGGTAGTCTGTATTTAACACTGGGTGTATCAAAGATTATATTAGAGTGTGAGGAGGTGCATCGTATTATCACATGTATGATATCATCAGTGATGTGATCAGTTATGTCAAATGAGATGTCAACAGTGATGTCATCAGTGATGTCATCAGTGATGTCATTTGAGATGTCATCAGTGATCTCACTGACCATGTCATGAATGATGTAATATGTGACATCATCAGCAGTGGATTGCGGGTGCGCGAAATGTAGTTAGTACAACTAACTATATAGGAACAATTTGAAAGGTTTTTTAAATGCTAATTCCTAACTATATAAGGCCTGAAAGCTATGGTTTTTTAAGTAAATTTGCAAGGTTTTTAAAATGCTAATTCCTAACTATATAAGGACTGAAACCTATGGTTTTTAAGTGAATTTGCAAGGTTTTTTAAATGCTAATTCCTAACTATATAAGGCTTGAAACCTATGGTTTTTTCAGTGAATTTGCAAGGTTTTTTAAATGCTAAATCCTAACTATATCAGGCGTGAAACCTATATTTTTTTTCAATAAATTTCAAAGGTTTTGTAAATGCTAATTCTATTAGTGGATAACGTTTATAAATGTCATTATCCTTCTGGGACCACCTGAGCAGCCATCTTGTTTCTCAGGAGAAGTGAGGCACAAGAGAACCCAAAACAAGAGTGGAAAACGCAAAAAGGGGGCAGGGTTGAGAGCCCCTGACCCCCTAGCCCTTCTCAGGGGGTCCCAGAAGGACCACCAAGTGCAAAGAATTATTTTTTTTTTTAAATCGCGGGGTATGCGCACGGTACGCGTACCGAACGCCTACTGTGCACGTACCCCGTGATTTTTTTATTTTTTTTTGCCCTTGGGGGTCCTTTTGGGACCCCCTGAGAAGGGCTAGATGGTTGGGGGGTCTCTACCCTGCCCCCTTTTTGTGTTTTCCACTCTTGTTTTGGGCTCTCTTGTGCTACAGTACTCCTGAAAAACAAAATGGTGGCCAACACTTCCTGGTTCGGACAGTTTGGAATGTTGACAGTCGACTGCCAGCCAATCAGAAACTCGCTCGCGCAAGTAAGGGTATGCGCACGTACGCGTATGGCACGCGTACTGTGCGTACTGTACGTACTGTACGGTAAGCGACTGCCAGTAGGCAATATATATATATATATATATATATATATATATATATATATATATATATATATATATATATATATATATATATATATCTTTACGGAACAGAACTTCACCGCCGTCGCTCCGTATTCCCGTGTGCACGCTTCGGCGTTGGTGAATCGCTCAGTATTACTTCACTTAGCATGCAGGATTAGCTGGCTAGTAGATTAAGAGGCACACACGGAGTTGATATATAAAGCTAAAAATGCTTTATTCGGTGCTTAAAGTCCTCTCCCCTCCATATCGACAGACGCGTTTCGCCTCGCAGCTTTTTCAATGAAGGGGGGATTCGTCAAGCAGGGGCCGAGAAAAAAGGGGGTCCCAAAACGTGTTTTTCCCATGTTAATTTCTATAGGAAACGTTAGACACGGCTATAGCCCGAACGGCTGAATGGAATTACACCAAACTTGGCAAAATAGTAGTGACTGGTATGGAGATGTGCCTTTGCTGTGTGTGGTGAAAATCCCTCCAGTAGTTTTTGCAAAAATTTAATGGGAAATGTAGCCCAATGCAATTTTCCATAGGACCTCTAGACACGGCTACAGCCCGAACGTCTGAATGGAATTGCACCAAACTTGGCAAAATGGTAGGGACTGGTATGCAGTAGTGCCTTTTTTATATTTGGTGAAAATCACTCCAGTAGTTGTTGAGAAAATTAAATTTTCCCAAATTATATATCTATGAGCGGGACACCGTCCGCGCATGGTTCATGCACAGTCCTTGCATGGTCCTTGCACTTTGTGCGGACCCTAGCATGCGTGAGCGGAATTCTGATTGGCTTTTGGACGTCTGTTAACAGTCCAGTCAGTCGAGATGAGGAAGTGCTGTCCGCCATCTTGTTTTTGTGGCAGAAGGTAGCTGTTAACAGAAGGCTAGTACTTGAAAAGGGGGCAGGGTAGAGATTCCTGATCCCCCTAGGTTTTGTCATGGGGTCTCTAAAGGACCCCGAAGATCGAAAAAAAATAATAATAAAAAAAAAAAATTGCGGGGTCCGCGCACCGTGCGCGGACGGTGGTCTAAAAAGACAAAAATATACATTTAAATAACAAGTGTGAGTGTTTAGATGTTGGTTAAGTGTAATATTGAGTGGTGACTTTAACACCTTTGGGTTTAGATAGGTTTTTTGTGGAGAGTTAGTATGGTAATAGATAGAGAGCAGTGGGTGTAGGTTGAAGATTATGTGAGTTTGAAAGTGTTGACATTTTGAACCAATTAAAATGTTACTTTGGTTTTGATTTTGTGTGTGATGAAATTTGATTGGCTGGGTATCTGAATATGTATGAGAAATGAGTGGGAAACACTGTCATGTTGTAATTGTAGTGTCTGAGGTACACAGTATTTACTGTTCAACAGTTTTCTAGAAAGTGAGTTGTTAATTTGTAAGGAGATCTATGTTGTTTAGTTTAAGTTAATAGGAAAAATGTTTTGCTACTCTCTCTGTCTTTCTCTCTCTCTCACTGTGTCCCTTTCTGTCCACCACTGTTCTTTTTCCTTTTTTTTCCCAAAATTCTTATTTTTCACTTATTCCTTTTTCTTTTCTCTATATATAGTTGTTTTTCTCTCAGTCTTCGATGTTCCTGTTGATGAGAGTAATTTTGAAGGAGAACTTTATGATGGAGGAGATGGCATGGAGGATTTCTATGATGAATCCTTGGATTCAGATTTAATGGAAGCTTTGGAGTTCATTCAGTTTGAGGATTCTTTTTGGGAGATTTTCAATGTTGATATTGCTGATGATGCAATGTTAGACGATGATTTAAATTTCTAAAATTCCCAACAATAAATTTATATTTAGTAAATAAAATTTGTTCGAGAAATTAAACTTTTTTAAATGTAATTCATGAGGTAGTGGTCAAATAATTGTTGTATGAAGTGAGATTTGTAGTATAGAGTGCAACATGTTTGTGTTATATAGTAAGTTTACTCATATCCTTAAGCCTTATTGAAATGTAAAGACATGTAGATTGCATGATAGTATGGGAACCGTGTAAATGTAACTGCATTGCTGTAATTTTTGAAATACCAATGCTGCCTTGTCTTTTTATACTACCCTAACAGCAGTGCACTATCCTTATTACTAAAGACTTGATAAAGCTAGTTTAATTTTAAGTATTTCTAAAAACGATAAATTAAAGTGATTTATTTTTCTGTCCAAGTTACAGCAAGAAAATGTTAATATAAAATGGATCACCACAATGTGGAGGCCGTTGTAATTTTTTATGAATTTTCTGCAACCTATATTGAGATTATCAATGAACCACAAATTGACAGTATCAGTAATAATCAAGTTGATGTTGGAGGCGAAGACATGATGGAATTCTTTGATCAGTCTGTGGTTCATGAATTAGTAGAATGTTTGGTCACCATAGAGTGCCAGGAATTTTCTTTGCAGACTTTTCATGAGGAGAATCCAGAAGATGTGAATGAAGAAGAAATACCAGATCAGTTAATGTTGGAAGTTCTTTTAAATTTTGAAAACTCTGAAGATTACATTTATATTTAGAAAGTAAGAATTGTTTGTAATTTATGAGGTAGTTGCCAAGTGATTGTGGTATGATGTAAGACTTGTAGTATAGAGTGCAATATCGCCGCCATTTTGTGGTTTTAAAAGAAAGTGAACAATAAAAGATGAAAACGTAGAAAGGGGTTCCCTGAAGGACTCCAAAGGTCAAAAATAAAATGTATTTAAAAAAAAAAATTCTATAGGTCCGTGCACAGGAAGTGCTCATAGAGTGCCCTGTGAGTGCTCGGAGAGCGCACCCTACCGCCGCCATTTTGTGGTTTTAAAGGAAAGTTAACAATAAAAGATGAAAACGTGGAAAGGGGACAGGGTTGAGTGTCCATGACCCCCTAGGCCTTCTCAGGGGGCCTATAAAGGACTCCAAAGGTCAAAAATAATGTTTATTTAAAAAAAATGAAATATTTCGGAAGGTCTGCGTATGGGGAGTGCTCGGAAAGTGCTCCGTGCGTGGACCTTTTTAAAAATTAATTTAAAAAAAGGTAAAAAACATATTCGAGTGTTTAGATGTTATTTGGCTCTAAAAAGAGCTGTTGTATTCATTGTGTTTTTTTTGTACCTACAAGTAAGTTCCAATGCAGAGTCTGATGTTACAGAGAAAGACTCTGTTCCCATCATCAGTGAAATGTGCACCATCTCTCCTATAGATGCCTTGCATGTTGTAACGCAAGTTGTTGTGGTATATACTTCCCATTACATAGTCTCTCATGTAAGCAGAAACAGATTCATTTACATGTTTACTTGCTTTCTCAATCTGCGGACAAAATTGGTTGGACCAATTCCATTTTTGTCTTTGGCATATATTGGAATAGACAAAGGCAGTTTGAGGAAAAAGTGACATTAATTGTCCAAAGTTGTCCTTTAAAAGCATTTCCAGACCTACCCCAGTCAATGTGCCTAAATCATTTCCACCACAGTGCACAATTATGAGGTCAGGGTGTGGGAGATGCATAAAGGATTTCACCAATGGTATCAATTGGTGACATCTCAATCCTCTCTGGCCAATCCACAAAATATCCACATTTGGTAAATCAAGGTTGTGAATTCCTCTGTTTGCTGCGTACCTCTTAGACCACAAAATAAAGCTGTGTCCAACAATCTATACTGAAGGCCTCTCTCGGCAGGTCTGGTTGTACTCAGATGAGGGCTGTAAATGAAATGGCAGTTGGAAAGCTTGCAGTTTAGAAAAAAAAAGAGGATGACATTCACTGCACTTGAAGCTTAAGAAATGATTGGTGCTTTCTGAAAATGTAACACAGCATATTAGGGTGCATAGTTTTGATTTTTGAAAGAAGCCATTCAAATGGTTGAGAAAAGGTCTTTGAAAGGAACAATTCACATGATTAGCTAGTATATTCAAAGCTCAAACACCCTTGCTGGGTTCATTTGCAACATTGTATGATGAACTTTTTACCTGTGTCCTTAGTTAGGTGGGAGTTACCATGGTAACAGGCTGAATGAGCACTAGGGGGATGGGTGACTATTATGTGAGTTTGGAAGTGTGCAAATGTAGAACCAATTAAAATGTTAGTTTAGTTTTGAAATAGTGTGGGAAGATATTTGATTGGTTATGACCGCAGATATGTGAGAAGAATTAATGGGAAACTGTGCCATTTCTGGTTCCAGTGTCTGGGCTGCATTTTAGAGATTCTGCTTAAGAAAATCTGCTGTGTGTTTGACACTGTTCTAAATTTTCAAAAGCGATTTTAAAGGTGAGTAATGGTTCATTTAATATAGAGAGAGTGCTGTTTGCAGTATTGGGAAGGATAACAAGCATATTGGGCTTCATTATTGTTGTATTTTGAAAATGAGTTAGGTTTCTGCATTGTAATGTAGTGCACATTTAAATGGGCTGTGCTCTGTGTCTAAAACAATTTAACATGCTAAATGTTTTTGGGCAATATGCCTGGCTTAAAGATTTTTGACAAGGATAACACTGAGTGTCTGTGTGAATTAAGGAATTATACTTTCACCTTTTTCCATGATGTTACCTGTGTTTCCTCACAGTTTGCATCTCTTAGCCTATAGGGTAGACTTCTTTTTAAAGTGTTTCTCATGCGTGCATTCAATGCTGGTATAGAGATAGTGCTAATGGTTTTATTGGGCTAGTAAATATGTCTCTCTTTTTCTAGATTGTTTCTTATGCCTTGCTCAAATGCTGGTATATTGTCTTTTTGTTTAATGTGACATAAGGGGCTTTCAAATATGCTCCTTTTTTTGTTAAAGGTGATGCAAGGGGCTTGTAAATATGCCCCTGTTTTTGTTAAAGGTGGCGCAAGGGGCTTGTAAATATGCTCCTCTTTTTGTTAAAGGTGGCGCAAGGGGCTTGTAAATATGCTCCTCTTTTTGTTAAAGGTGACGCAAGGGCTTGTAAATATGCTCCTCTTTTTGATAAAGGTGACGCAATGGGCTTGTATATATGCCCCTCTTTTTGTTAAAGGTGATGCAAGGGCTTGTAAATATGCTCCTCTTTTTGATAAAGGTGACGCAAGGGGCTTGTAAATATGCTCCTCTTTTTGTTAAAGGTGATGCAAGGGGCTTGTAAATATGCTCCTGTTTCTGTTAAAAAACATATTACAGGCATATTTACAAGCCCTTTGCATCACCCTAAGGGCATGTATGTGTGTCACATGGCACACAAGCCAGAATCAGGGGTGCAACAGGGTGTGAAAGTGACACCCTGTCCCCCTTGACAATTCGGTAATTTTACCGAATCGGTATTTACTGGTTTGGTAATTGACATTGATTCCTATGGGCCTCAAGGCCCATAGGAATCAATGGTAAATACCGATTTGGTAAAACTACTGAATCATACTGATTCGGTAATTTCAAAAGAGAAATTACCTACATCCCATTTAACTACTCTTAAATATTGAATTGGTATGATTCGGTATTTAAGAGTACGTAAATCGAGATTACCTACATCTGGCCCATAGAGTTGTAACATATTTATATGCATATGTTATATTTCAGTGCTTTGGAAGTAATACAGTATACTATAGGTAAACACCTTATAGATTTATGCTCTACCACATCCTTATAGTTTTGCACTTTGACATTCACTATGACAAACTTTTACATACAAACATAGAAATGGAGGGGTATATTACCAACAACTAGCGATAATTATCGCTATGTTGGTTTAGCGGCGATATTTTTATCGCTGAGCTGCGGCGATTTTTATCGCTTAGGAACCTTGCTATTATCAAGGTTTATCTCCTAAGCGATAAAAATCGGCCGAAATGCATGAATATCGCTGAAAAGTCAGCGATATTCATGCATTACCGAGCTAATGCTCTTAGCCATGTTATCCAACTACCATTGGATAACATGGCTAAGAACTGCTCAGGGGCAGGTGTTAGATTTTGGAGATATTCGCGCTTAGCGCAAATATCTCCAAAAGTCGGTAATAGGAGATAGCGATGTTAGCGACTGTTTCCAGTCACTAACATCTTGGCACGCCCACTTGCATGTCATTAGTGATAAATATCACTGACATGCAAAGTGGGGCCCAAGATGGTCGCTATCTCCTACTAGCTGTCGCTAACTGGTGTTAGCGACAGCTAAGTAATAGGGAGATAATTTTATCTCCGCTTTCTTGGCTTTTAAAGCCAAAAAAGTGGAGATAAACCCCCTTGATAATATGCCCCATATTTCTTTTTTTAACCAGTAGAGGTAGTTCTTAAAATAACTATTTTTTTTTCTTTTTTTGTTGCAGGAAAAACGTAAAAAAATGAACTTTTTAAACAAAACAATTGTTCAACAGAAACAAACTATGAAATTGAAAGAAAAAAATGGTTTGCTGCATCTGTGGTTCCTGTTCTTCTACAAAATTACTACAATGGACTGTTGTCCGAAGGCTACAAATTTATTGCAATGTATGCATTGCATCATTAAATTTTTCAGTTCCGTCTGAATGTTTGCCACCATTGAAGATTGCATTGGTGGTACTCCGGTTCTTGCTGTAGATGTACTAGGAGAGTCCTGCTCCTGAGATCTATGCACCACAGCTCTAGTCCAATTGTTGGGGTGTATAGTTTTTACTTGGCATTCCATGCTGTGGTTCCGAATGAATATTTTTTTATTAGATAACACTATGTAACAGATGTTTCAGGTGACCAGTGGTGCATTTACTTTCTTCTGATGTTCTGGAAAGCTGAAAAACTTCCAGAGTATGGACTCCTTCTTCTTACTTGGGCGAGGGTCCTCTTCAACAAAGTCTTCAGAAGAAGAATGGTCAGACTCTGGATGTTCAGCCATTTTGAAATATTTTACTGTAGCTAGGAGTAGTAGAGAAAAGGTGTTGCTTCTCTGAAAGCCAAAGAAGAATGATGAACATGGGAGGGGGTCGTTCAACAATTGGAGTAGGAAGTATTTTAAACCAATAAAATCTTTTTTCTTAAGGTCACATGGTTGGACGTAAGCTTACGGAGCGCTCACGGAGCATTTACGGAGCGCTTACGGAGCGCTTACGTAAGCTTACGTTGCGTTTACGTTTTATTTACGGAGTGCTTACGTCATCTTACGATGCGCTTACATTTTATTTATGCTGCGCTCACGTAGGATGCACCCTCGCGAGATTCGTTATTGCTTTAATAAAGTAATACACGGTCTTTAAAAGTTTAAAATAAACATGTTTTTTATTATCCCAGATAATGTGTACTTTTACATTGTACAATAAATACGTAGACATAACGTTTTTAAGTTTATAAAACATTCGGGGGTAAGCGCTTGAAGAGTTTACGGTGTGCGGGCGGAGCTCTCACGTTGCATGCACGTGCGACGTCCCCTCGCGATATTTGTAATTATTTCAAAAAGTAATATACTGTTCTTACAAGTTTAAAAAAAACATTTTCTTCATTATACCAGATATTGTCTACCTTTAAAACCTACATTAAATACGTAGATATTATGTTTTTGAAATTTAAAAAATGTACCACGGTAAGCGCACAGAAAGTTAACGGTGTGCTTACGGAGCTCTCACGGTGCGTGGACCTTGTAATCATATAAAAAAACCTTGAAAATAAAAAAATGAAAATATTTTTTTTTATGCTTAGTTTTAAAATTATTGTACCATAAAATGTGAAACATAAAGAAGGGAAAAATAATATGTAAATAAGATGTATTATAAAAACAAAAATTAGT
The DNA here is from genome assembly GCF_964263255.1 of Lissotriton vulgaris. Taxonomy (NCBI): domain Eukaryota; kingdom Metazoa; phylum Chordata; class Amphibia; order Caudata; family Salamandridae; genus Lissotriton; species Lissotriton vulgaris. The sequence continues at coordinate 530,078,019 of NC_141694.1, forward strand.
ATAAAAAGAAAGAAATTTAATAATTAGTATATTTAAAAATTCTTTTTACCAAAACCTCTGAAATTCACTGAAACACCCATATGTTTCAGGCCTTATATAGTTAGGAATTAGCACTTAAAAAACCTTGCAAATTCACTGAAAAAACCATAGGTTTCAGGCCTTATATAGTTAGGAATTAGCATTTTAAAAACCTTGCAAATTCACTGAAAAAAACATAGGTTTCAGGCCATATATAGTTAGGAATTAGCATTTAAAAAAACTTGCAAATTCATTGAAAAAACCATAGGTTTCAGGTCATATATAGTTAGGAATTAGCATTTAAAAAACCTTTGAAATTGCACCTATATAGTTAGTTGGACTAACTATCTTTCGCGTACCCGTAATCCACTGCTGTCATTCATGACATGGTCAGTGACATCACTGATGACATCTCAAATGACATGCAGCTAACATGCTGCTCCCCATGTGGAAAAGAAATCTGCTTTCATATTTGGAAGAGAAAGCAGGTCAAGGCCTGAGGTTAGACTCCAACTCCCACCCTGTTCTTACTGTGATCAGAGGTATCAATCACTTACTTGGAAAGCGTACTGTGTGCTGTATTAGCTCCACATTCTGTGTTATGAATTCAGAGGGTAGGCAGCAAGGTGTCTTTCGAATTCATGAACCAGTGTTTTCAAAGTCGATTTACCTCCTTGGAAAATGTCAATTGGAATTAACAGCCAACTAAGGGCCTGATTTTGATCTTGGCGGACAGGTTACTCCATCAAAACGCTGTAGGAGATCCTGTTTGCTGAAATATAAATCCCATTATATTCCAAGGGATTTATATTTCGACAGGCGGGATATCCTTCGCCGTTGTGACAGAGTAACTCAACTGCCAAGATCAAAATTAGGCCTTAAGGGCCAGATATTTGACCATTCACTTTAGCGAGTCGCAAATTTCGTCGAATTGCGACTCGCAATTTGCGTCTTGCTAAATTGAATGTACAACAGTATCTCTGAGAAAGTTTGCAATTCACTATGGAGCCGCAAATTGCATGCCTCATCAATATGCATGAAGCAAGGGCAATTTGCAACATCGTTCGGAATGGCAAGCACTCCCAGGGATCTCGGCCTGATGGGGTCAGCAGACCACCACTAAATAAAGCAGTTTTTTTATGCAGCCCGTTTTCCTTAAAGGAAAATGGAATGCATTTAAAAAAGAAAAAATTAACTTTTCAGTTTCCTTTTTTAAGGACAGGCAATGGTCCCTGGGAACACTGCTTGTTCTTAAAAAATATGTTAGCACACACTCTCGTTTGCGAGTAGTTTACCACCTACTTGAAGTAGGAGATAAACTGCAAGTGTTTTACAGCCCCAAATGCTGTCACAAAACAATAGTACATGACATTGAGACTCGCTATTAGGAAGGGACAACCCTTCTTAATAGCATGAGTCACAAACGCTATTTTGCGAGTCAGTGACTTGCAAAATAACGTTTGTACATGCCAGGACTCTCTTTTGGTGTCCCAAACGGGCCGACCTCTCATTTGCGAGGGTAAAAAGGTTCATACTTCTGGTGTTTAAGAACTGTTTCTGCAGACACAACGGTGGATGCTGTGGATTTTTGTATTATGCATCACTGTGACTGTTAATACAGTCCTGACTGGCGACTTGGCAAACATGCAAAACCCACATTATAAAATCAGTATTAACGGCAAAATAATCTCTGAAAAGATGAAGGGCAGTTTAAATAACTAGCAACTTGCTGAGGTAAATTTTGATGTAGCAAAGGAGGTTGAAATTAAGGGTATGGTCCACTCTGTCACAGACATTAGCCACATTAGCCACATAAACATTAAGAAGAAAATGTCTTAACTAGAAAGGTGGTTTAATAAACAGATAGTGAAATGAAGGGAAATGTAATCTCTTGAAAACTATATCATAGTGAATATAATTACACATAGTCTAAGCATCCTTACAGCTCCCAAATATGTGAATCCAAACCCCAAATTGCTTGAGGAATGGGCTGAGTTGTTATAAGGAGCAAGATAATTCAAGATGCAGCTTTTGGTCAAATGTGCAAAGTAGGAAATTGACAGCATATTCATAAAAATCAAGAAATTTGAAGATAAAAAAATAGTTGATGAATGTTGCAAGGCAATGAACTATATCCTTAAAGAGGAAAATATGAAACAGAGGAAAAAGATAAAAGTCTTGATTAATAAAATTCTATTTCCTAACTATAATGTCCCTGTAACATTTGTTTTTTTATAAGTACATTTCTAAGGTTTACCAAACTCTATTTCCTAACTATTACGTCCCTGAATCCTTTGTTTTTTAAGCAAATCTCTATGGCTTTATGCCTAGTAGTCACAGGTCATGGAGAAAGGGAGAGGAACCTCTGACCAGGTGTCAGGAATCCTGCTCTATGGGACTTACTCTAGGTAACAGGAGTGCTTGTTTGCCCCCAATGGCACAGTAGCCAAGGGGACTTCATACCCCAACTAGTAGTGCACCAGGATGCATGTTTGCAGAGAGGTGGTGAAAGAGGGCAAATTATATGGGGAGGTGGGCTAATGGCACCCCTTCCCTGGGCTGATTTCATCCCTGGTGACCCCATGCCCACAGCCAGGCCTTTTTGGAATGAGGAGGGGGTCTTGTGGTCATCTGGCTCTCTGGCTGATTTAGGCCCAGGCACCCATCCCTGGGGCCACAGCCTTTTTCTTAAGAATTTCTGGGGGTGAGTGGCCACCCTTCAGGGCCAATTTTGTCCCCTGCGACCCTGGGCCTAAGGGCCCAGCCTCCATTGTGGATACCTTGGTCCCGCTGAAGGCACTCAGTGTCTTTCGTTGTGGGCCGTAGGTAGAGTGTGATTGCCCCCACAGTTCCTTCTGGTTCCCTTCCTCCTGTAGGTCCCAGCATTGCTTTCATACCCTGGGAGCTTCTGGAAAGGCAGCGCCCAGTGTGCAAATGTATAGGCATTTATATAGCGCACTACTTACCCGTAGGGTCCCAAGGCGCTTCGACCGCTGCGAAACCCTTCCTGGCTTCCCTGAGAGATGGTCCCTTAATGGGTATCTCCAGGGTGAGACCAGGCATCCCCGGCGGTCTGGTGGGGCCGTTAGTGAAGATGAGGCAAGCTAATGCCCAGAGTTGCCGAGTGTGATCGCTGATCAGAGTGGGCACCGAGGCGAGAGAATTATCGAGTCCGCTGACCCTGGTCCAGAAACCTGCCGCACCGGGAATCGAACCCTGGTCCCGGGCCGTCCTCTGCTCTCGGGTCTGCCGCCTCTAACCAGTGAGCCACACTACTTCACTGCAAAAGCAATTCTGCTCTGCTTCCAGCAATCAAGAGCATTTTTAATACTCTTGCTTGCAGGAAGCAGAACACTTGCTGTGGCTTGACAGGAGCAGTAAAGCTCCTGCCAAGCGACTGCAAACAGCTATGTTCTGGTAGTGGGCACCCCAGAACATAGCAGGAGCCTGTCCTGGGGGGTGGCTGTCCCAAGTGCCATCCATGACTTCGGTAGGGGGGCAACACTGCCCCCCACTTGCTCCTTGTATGGCCAAATCCAGGTAGGTGGCAGTCCACAGGCCGAAAATGGCCCAGGAGAGAAGCTGTGCAGCCCCATTTTTTAGAAATTACCTTGATCCCGGGAAGGTGGTGGTCCCCTGGGCCTGGGGAGTCCCTGAGGCCCCCCACTACAAATGTATTATGGACACAGAGAGGTGGTGGTCCCCAGTGCTGGGGGGGCCAAGAGGCCCCCATAATAATTAATTAGCCCTGGGGAGTGGGTGATCCAAGTGGCTCTTTTTTTTACAACAATTTTTATTAAAGTTAGAGCACAGAGTCATCATTGCAATATCATATTACATGTCAAATATGGTGGGTTACAATGCATCAATATTCCCATGCCACATAAATTAGGCGGTTGGGAGTTTACTGTTCTGTTCTTCTGAGCATCGCCATATCCTCTGTTGATGATGTACAAATATCCCACCTAAATGCATTCCACCACCAACAATTCCTATCCCATTTCTTGGGGCAACCTAGCAGTTTGTAGATCTCCTTTTCTGCTATCACACACCTATCCATCTCCACCACCCATCCAATCATTAAAGGTGGTTTATTGGATCCCCAGTGCATTGCTATAGCTCTTTTCACTAGTAGGTACCCCAATGCCATCCATTGTTGTTCGATATCCGTCAGGTCACTGGCTTCCCATATATTCAAGATTCCCAGCCGTGGTGTCAATTGGAGCTGCTTGCCCAGTGTGTCCCTCATTTTTTTGGTTGTATTGTTCCATAAAGGGCGTACCTCGGGACAGTCCCATATGATATGATAAAATGTGCTATCTTTACCACATCATCTAAGGCATAGTGCGTCCACCCAGCTGCCTATCTTGGCCAGGAGTACCCCGGAGAGGTAGAATCCATGTAGGATTTTTAGTTGGATAAAGCAAAAGCGATGACTTATCGCCGTTTCCCTGGGGGACATTAAGGCAGTCTGCCAGTCGTCGTCGTCTTCCGGCCGGTATACAACTGTTACCACGCATTTTTTACCACGCAATACCATAACCACGCATCTTTTACAATGCAAATACTTTTACCACGCATACATTTACAACGCATACTCTTACAACGCATGTACTTTTACAACGCATGTACTTTTACAACGCTTTTTGTATGTATATTATTTGTTAATTTAGTGTATTTTTTTAAAGTAATTTTATTTTTATTTTAAATAGATTTATTATTTTTGTAAGTGTATTTTAGAGTACTAGAGTATTTTATAATTACTTGTTTATTTTTTAAAATTAAAATTACAATAGTAAAATTTAAATTATTTGAGTATTTTGAGTTTATTAGAATATTTAGTATAAGTTTTATTTTTGTAGGAGATATTTTAAAGAATTTAAAAATATCTTTTAATAAAAGGAATGCATATTAATATTTTTTCAAAATTATATGAGTATCTATATATTGTTATTTGGTATTTGTATTACTTTTTTATTATTACTTATTTTTAATAAAAAATATTTTTGTATGAAAAGTATGTTTTAATTCAAATTTTAAATCAATTTTAATTTTAAATTTTATTAAATTAATATACATTTATAAAAATATTTAAAAATATAATTTAAAATAAAATAAATTTATATGAATATTAAAAGTATTTAAAAAAAAATAATTAAAGAAATAACATAATTGAAAGTTTTGGTTCCCACGGTTTTACATTGATTTCTATGGGTAACATTGTCCTTCATTTATTTTCATGATATTGGATATGTGTCCCGCGTAACAGTTAAAGAATGAAGTAAAAAAGAAGAAAGAATTAGAATAGAAGGGAGATGAAACAAGAAAACAGGTAAGGAGACAAGGTAGTTAATTTATAAAATATACATTTATTAAAAAATATAATGAATAAATAAATGTACACAATATACAGATGATACATTTTTATTCATAATTTTATTAATTATAAAAAAATCAGTCATAAAAAGAAGGTAATTTTTACGATTTATTACATATGTTTCTAGTTTTTTTACATTTTTGCAAAAATTTTTAATTAATAAAGTAATAATTAAATTATTATTCAATAAAGTAGTCCCTTTTTCATCGTTGCAGCATTCTATGATGTCATAACGTAAACGTGAGCGTAAGCGGCCATTTTGAAGAGCATCCTAGGAGGAAGCAGCTGGAAGCTGATCTGCGTCCAGGTAGGAACTATTTTAAACTTTATTTTAAAGAAATATTGTTAAAAAGGTATACATTTATTGTAAGGGAAGTATAAGAAGAGGTTGCTATAAAAGTAAATGATGTAAAGTACGTTCAAATGCATGTCGCTACTCGTATATGTTGGATATGCCTATGTCGGGTCTGTGGGGAAAAAAGATCGATAAGTTTATATCGTAAAGAAAAAGTTGTATTATATTAAAAATATGTGAGAAGTACTTTATGTTTATAAATAATGTTATTTCTTTGAAAGTATTGGTTAAAAATGCAATTTTTAATGTATCGATAGATTTGGGAAAAGAAAAGATAGAGAAAAATGTGGTTAGATAATTGTTGAAAAAAGCTTCTTAGGAATTTAACGATTGTATTTTCGTTGTTTTTGGCAAATGGATTGTGTTTTTGAGATTGAAGGTTTATTAGAAAACAGAATAAAGAGATTACGTAGTTTGATTGGAATTTGTCGGTTTTTCAGATTTTAGGACAAAAAGAAAAATGTTTGCTGTTTATTTTGGATACATTTTTGAGAGCGAATCTTTATGTCTTTTTTTGAAGCAATTTCTTTTGTTAAAGGAGAGTTCAGATTGAAATTGGTAATATTTGAGGAATTATTTGTATACTTTATTGTTTTTTTAATACGTTGTATTGGTAAAAAACATTAAATGAATATACAAGAATATTTTTGTTCATTAACACATGGAGTGCTATGAAAAAAATTATTTTGCAAAATTGGTGAATGGAAATGCTTTGTATTATTATTTGCATTTTTGAAAGTAAAGGTCATTTTTTTTTTAAAACGTAGCAGGATTTCACATTATGCCAAATAGGTTCGTGAAATTAAAATATATCCAATCTGAAAAAAGATGGATTTTTAAAAAGTTTTGGAAATCGATAATTTTTGAAAATTTCTACCATTTGCCAAGGGAGATGAATAAGGACTGATTTGAAGAAGCTTTTTCAAAACAATTTTATGGGGAAAAGTGAAGAGCAGAAGAGTTTTACAATTTATCAAAAATGCATTTTTAAATCTATCAATATTTCGAAAAGAAGTTTGGAAAAATGTACGTTTTTTTTCTTACTTTATTGAACAAAAAAAAAATCTTGAAAAATATGGCTTTTTAAAATGATTTGCTACAAAGTGTCCAAAAAATAGTTGCATAATGGAGTGATTAAAAAAATGAATAAAATTAAAGGTAAGGAGACCCGACTATTTTTAAGGATGAATTTGAATTTGAAAAATAATAGCCAATTTAATTTAGAGAGGATGTAAATTTGGAGCAAAGCAGGAAAGTAATGTGAAGGTGAAATTTAAAAAGATAGAATGTTAGCAAGATTTTCTAGGTAATCTAGAGCCACACACAACGTAAACTGTTGTAATAGTGCCAATAGTCTCTCTGACATTTCTTTTGTTTTTTGAGTAATTTGTGAGTTTAGACTACCTGTTAGAGTTTGAGAAATTCTCATTTCCTGAAAACTTTGCTCCTTCTTCAAAGTTTCCAAAAAAGAGTAGAAATTTGGGTGGAGTTTTCCAATTACATGGTTGAAGGAGTTATGCCATCCCTCAATGGCATTATTTGTTTTAGCCTCTCCCTATAAGCAACTCGAATAACAGTTCCACCACTCCACATGGAAACGTGGCTTCCTCCTGCGACCCGATCTGCTTAGGTGTCCAATCCATGTGTCTTCCATATAATTTAGAATGGGTGCCAATTTATCCTCATTTGCAATGTAATAATCTGATTCTGTAATGGCAGTGTAGTACTCGTCTACACTTTCGGGAGGGACGAAACAAAGAGCAGTTAATTTTTTTAATTCAACTTGTAGTTTGCTGTCTGAGGAATATTCTGTAACTAGGGGTGTTTTTTGTAGTTTACGCCAGAATGCCTGGGAAAAATAGAAAAAACACCCCTGAATTTGGGTATCCGTGTAAGTTTTGGTGATCACATTGATCATGCTCAATTCAAAATCCATAATTATTTTCCTAGAGCTTTGGTTAGTTTTTGATTTAATAACAGACAAAATTCTGTGTATATTGCAGAAGTTTTATCAGGCAGCAAACTATATACTAGGGGGATTACACTATTGTTAATTTTAGCATGTATAGTATAAATTTGGGTGAATGGATGGGGTGTACTTTTAAACGTCCGATCCATCATCCAAATTTCACTAATTTCAAGTTTTACAAGGTTGCTGGGTGTACTAAAAATTAAAATTCGTTTTTGAGGGTTTTCATTATCATGCAGAAGGAAAGGTTCATTAGTAAAAGAAATAGAAAGTTTGTGAGGTATAACTATGTCAGAAAAGGTATGAGGTGTATTAGTTTGTGTATTACTTGCCTGCATTTGACGTTGAATAATTCTTCGCAAATTATGGATGGTAAGCATATTACTAGCTATATGAGTAAGGACATGCTGAGCAACCTCTCTTAAAATGGATCCTGTAGAATCATTGGAGGTGCTTGCAATTACTTTCATTTCGTTAACTGTTTCTCTTACATCAACCTCCATTGCAGAGGCAGAGTGGTTATGGTCAGTTGTTCTTACAATAATATCATCAACCGTAACCGCTCTGCCACTGCAACGGGTTGAAAAGTAATGCACGCAACTCCAATGATTCCTTGGAAAACTTATCCTTTCCTTACAATAAATGTAACCTGCATGATTCAGTAGTCGGTTTCCTTTTCTGGACTGAATATATTTCGCAGTTGGATGAGTTGACATGTTCTGAAAAGAAAAAAAATAGGAAAATTAGTTACTTTATTGTGCTTAATTTTTTTTTTTTTAAACAATTTCCCTACTGCAGCACTTTCCTTGAGTTGGAATAGTAAGTAATACCCCAACACTATACAGCACTTTCCCTACTGCAGCACTTTCCTGGAGTTGGAATAGTAAGTAATACCTCTACACTATCCAGCACTTTCCCTACTGCAGCACTTTCCTGGAGTTGGAATAGTAATTTTTAGCCCTACACTATCCAGCACTTTCCCTACTGCAGCACTTTACTGGAGTTGGAATAGTAAGTTATATCCCTACACTATCCAGCACTTTCTCTACTGCAGCACTTTCCTGGAGTTGGAATAGTAAGTAAAACCCCTACACTATCCAGTACTTTCACTACTGCAGCACTTACCCGGAGTTGGAATAGTAAGTAATACCTCTACACTATCCAGCACTTTCGCTACTGCAGCACTTACCTGGAGTTGGAATAGTAATTAATACTCCTACACTATCCAGCACTTTCCCTACTGCAGCACTTTCCTGGAGTTGGAATAGTAATTTTTACCCCTACACTATCCAGCACTTTTCCTACTGCAGCACTTTCCTGGAGTTGGAATAGTAAGTTATACCCCTACACTATCCAGCACTTTCCCTACTGCAGCACTTACCTGGAGTTTGAATAGTAATTAATACCCCTACACTATCCAGCACTTTCCCTACTGCAGCACTTTCCTGGAGTTGGAATATTAAGTTATACCCCTACACTATCCAGCACTTTCCCTACTGCAGCACTTACCTGGAGTTGGATTAGTAATTAATACTCCTACACTATCCAGCACTTTCCCTAATGCAGCACTTTCCTGGAGTTGGATTAGTAATTTATACCCATACACTATCCAGCATTTTCCCTACTGCAGCACTTACCTGGAGTTGGAATAGTAAGTAATGCCCCTACACTATCCAGCACTTTCCCTACTTCAGCACTTACCCGGAGTTAAAATAGTAAGTAATACCTTTACACTATCCAGCACTTTCCCTACTGCACCACTTACCCGGAGATGGATTAGTAATTTATACCCCTACACTATCCAGCACTTTCCCTACTGCAGCACTTTCCTGGAGTTGGAATAGTAAGTAATACCCCTACACTATCCAGCACTTTCCCTACTGCAGCACTTTCCTGGAGTTGGATTAGTAATTTATACCCCTACACTATCCAGCACTTTCCCTACTGCAGCACTTTCCAGGAGTTGGTATAGTAAGTTATACCCCTACACTATCCAGCACTTTCCCTACTGCAGCACTTTCCTGGAGTTGGAATAGTAAGTAATACCCTTATACTATCCAGCACTTTCTCTACTGCAGCACTTTCCTGGAGTTGGAATAGTAAGTAATACCCCTACACTATCCAGCCCTTTCCCTACTGCAGCACTTTCCTGGAGTTGGAATAGTAAGTAATACCCCTACACTATCCAGCACTTTCCCTACTGCAGCACTTTTCAGGAGTTGGAATAGTAAGTAATACCCCTATACTGTTCAGCACTTTCCCTACTGCCGCACTGTAATGGAGTTGGAATAGTAAGTAATATTCCTAAACTATCCAGCACTTTCCCTACTGCAGCACTTTTCTGGAGTTGGAATAGTAAGTAATACCCCTACACTATCCAGCACTTTCCCTACTGCAGCACTTACCTGGAGTTGGAATAGTAAGTTATACCCCTACACTATCCAGCACTTACAATACTGCAGCACTTTTCAGGAGTATTAATAGTTATTGATACCTTTTAAAATATGCAAACATTTTCATACTGTTGCATTTTTCTGAAATTAGAAATGTAAATCATATGTCTAAAATATTCAGCATTTTATCTACTTTAGTTATTTATTGAGTACGAATTCAAATGTCTTTTACGTGTTGCTGCTTGTATTTGTGGACTACTTTTGATAGCTTTTTTTTCTGTTTGATGTTTCTTTAGGATGTAGAATGTTGTTTTGATGAAATATTGATTTGTTTTTCTAAAAAAGGGAAAAAGAAATGTTTATTATGCTTTTCGTTTGGTGTGAATACATTTTTTCTTGAAAATTTTACACTGAAAACATATTTATCATTGTAATTATAGTTGTACTTTATTTGAGTGTGAAAAGAGAATTGACATTTTTACAATCTCCAGCACTTTCGCTACTGCAGCACTTTCCTGGAGTTGGAATAGTAAGTAATACCCCTACACTATCCAGCACTTTCCCTAGTGCTGCACTTACTTGGATTTGGAATAGTAAGTAATACCCCTACACTATCCAGCACTTTCCCTACTGCAGCACTTTCCTGGAGTTGGAATAGTAAGTAATACCCTTATACTATCCAGCACTTTCCCTTCTGCAGCACTTTCCTGGAGTTGGAATAGTAAGTAATACCCCTACACTATCCAGCACTTTCTCTACTGCAGCACTTTCCTGGAGTTGGATTAATAATTGATACCCCTACACTATCCAGCACTTTCCCTACTGCAGCACTTTCCTGGAGTTGGATTAGTAATTTATACCCCTACACTATCCAGCACTTTCCCTACTGCAGCACTTTCCAGGAGTTGGAATAGTAAGTAATACCCCTACACTATCCAGCACTTTCTCTATTGCAGCACTTTCCTGGAGTTGGAATAGTAAGTAATACCCCTACACTATCCAGCACTTTCCCTACTGCAGCACTTTCCTGGAGTTGGATTAATAATTTATACCCCTACACTATCCAGCACTTTCCCTAATGCAGCACTTTCCTGGAGTTGGAATAGTAAGTAATACCCCTACACTATCCAGCACTTTCTCTATTGCAGCACTTTCCTGGAGTTGGAATAGTAAGTAATACCCCTACACTATCCAGCACTTTCCCTACTGCAGCACTTTCCTGGAGTTGGATTAATAATTTATACCCCTACACTATCCAGCACTTTCCCTAATGCAGCACTTTCCTGGAGTTGGATTAGTAATTTATACCCCTACACTATCCAGCACTTTCCCTACTGCAGCACTTAACTGGAGTTGGAATAGTAAGTAATACCCCTACACTATCCAGCACTTTCCTTACTGCAGCATTTACCTGGAGTTGGAATAGTAAGTAATACCCCTACACTATCCAGCACTTTCCCTACTGTAGCACTTTCCTGGAGTTGGAATAGTAAGTTATACCCCTACACTATCCAGCACTTTCCCTACTGCAGCACTTATCTGGAGTTTGAATAGTAATTAATACCCCTACACTATCCAGCACTTTCCCTACTGCAGCACTTTCCTGGAGTTTGAATATTAAGTTATACCCCTACACTATCCAGCACTTTCTCTACTGCAGCACTTTCCTGGAGTTGGATTAATAATATATACCCCTACACTATCCAGCACTTTCCCTAGTGCTGCACTTACTTGGATTTGGAATAGTAAGTAATACCCCTACACTATCCAGCACTTTCCCCACTGCAGCACTTTCCTGGAGTTGGAATAGTAAGTAATACCCTTATACTATCCAGCACTTTCCCTTCTGCAGCACTTTCCTGGAGTTGGAATAGTAAGTAATACCCCTACACTATCCAGCACTTTCTCTACTGCAGCACTTTCCTGGAGTTGGATTAATAATTTATACCCCTACACTATCCAGCACTTTCCCTACTGCAGCACTTTCCTGGAGTTGGATTAGTAATTTATACCCCTACACTATCCAGCACTTTCCCTACTGCAGCACTTTCCAGGAGTTGGAGTAGTAAGTTATACCCCTACACTATCCAGCACTTTCTCTACTGCAGCACTTTCCTGGAGTTAGAATAGTAAGTAATACCCTTATACTATCCAGCACTTTCGCTACTGCAGCACTTTCCTGAAGTTGGAATAGTAAGTAATACCCCTACACTATCCAGCACTTTCTCTATTGCAGCACTTTCCTGGAGTTGGAATAGTAAGTAATACCCCTACACTATCCAGCACTTTCCCTACTGCAGCACTTTCCTGGAGTTGGATTAATAATTTATACCCCTACACTATCCAGCACTTTCCCTAATGCAGCACTTTCCTGGAGTTGGAATAGTAATTTATACCCCTACACTATCCAGCACTTTCCCTACTGCAGCACTTAACTGGAGTTGGAATAGTAAGTAATACCCCTACACTATCCAGCACTTTCCTTACTGCAGCATTTACCTGGAGTTGGAATAGTAAGTAATACCCCTACACTATCCAGCACGTTCCCTACTGTAGCATTTTCCTGGAGTTGGAATAGTAAGTTATACCCCTACACTATCCAGCACTTTCCCTACTGCAGCACTTACCTGGAGTTTGAATAGTAATTAATACCCCTACACTATCCAGCACTTTCCCTACTGCAGCACTTTCCTGGAGTTGGAATATTAAGTTATACCCCTACACTATCCAGCACTTTCCCTACTGCAGCACTTACCTGGAGTTGGAATAGTAAGTAATACCCCTACACTATCCAGCACTTTCCCTACTGCAGCACTTACCCGGAGTTAAAATAGTAAGTAATACCTTTACACTATCCAGCACTTTCCCTACTGCACCACTTACCCGGAGTTGGATTAGTAATTTATACCCCTACACTATCCAGCACTTTCCCTACTGCAGCACTTTCCTGGAGTTGGAATAGTAAGTAATACCCCTACACTATCCAGCACTTTCCCTACTGCAGCACTTTCCTGGAGTTGGATGAGTAATTTATACCCCTACACTATCCAGCACTTTCCCTACTGCAGCACTTTCCAGGAGTTGGTATAGTAAGTTATACCCCTACACTATCCAGCACTTTCCCTACTGCAGCACTTTCCTGGAGTTGGAATAGTAAGTAATACCCTTATACTATCCAGCACTTTCTCTACAGCAACACTTTCCTGGAGTTGGAATAGTAAGTAATACCCCTACACTATCCAGCACTTTCCCTACTGCAGCACTTTCCTGGAGTTGGAATAGTAAGTAATACCCCTACACTATCCAGCACTTTCCCTACTGCAGCACTTTTCAGGAGTTGGAATAGTAAGTAATACCCCTATACTGTTCAGCACTTTCCCCACTGCCGCACTGTAATGGAGTTGGAATAGTAAGTAATATTCCTAAACTATCCAGCACTTTCCCTACTGCAGCACTTTTCTGGAGTTGGAATAGTAAGTTATACCCCTACACTATCCAGCACTTACAATACTGCAGCACTTTTCAGGAGTATTAATAGTTATTGATACCTTTAAAATATGCAAACATTTTCATACTGTTGCATTTTTCTGAAATTAGAAAAGTAAATCATATGTCTAAAATATTCAGCATTTTATCTACTTTAGTTATTTATTAAGTACAAATTCAAATGTCTTTTACGTGTAATGGTATTTATTTACCTTTTAGATTGCTGCTTGTATTTGTGGACTACTTTTGATAGCTTTTTTTTCTGTTTGATGGTTTTTTAGGATGTAGAATGTTGTTTTGATGAAATATTGATTTGTTTTTCTAAAAAAGGGAAAAAGAAATGTTTATTATGCAATTCGTTTGGTGTGAATACATTTTTTCTTGAAAATTTTACACTGAAAACATATTTATCATTGTAATTATAGTTGTACTTTATTTGAGTGTGAAAAGAGAATTGACATTTTTACAATATCCAGCACTTTCGCTACTGCAGCACTTTCCTGGAGTTGGAATAGTAAGTAATACCCCTACACTATCCAGCACTTTCCCTAGTGCTGCACTTACTTGGATTTGGAATAGTAAGTAATACCCCTACACTATCCAGCACTTTCCCTATGCAGCACTTTCCTGGAGTTGGAATAGTAAGTAATACCCTTATACTATCCAGCACTTTCCCTTCTGTAGCACTTTCCTGGAGTTGGAATAGTAAGTAATACCCCTACACTATCCAGCACTTTCTCTACTGCAGCACTTTCCTGGAGTTGGATTAATAATTTATACCCCTACACTATCCAGCACTTTCCCTACTGCAGCACTTTCCTGGAGTTGGATTAGTAATTTATACCCCTACACTATCCAGCACTTTCCCTACTGCAGCACTATCCAGGAGTTGGAGTAATAAGTTATACCCCTACACTATCCAGCACTTTCTCTACTGCAGCACTTTCCTGGAGTTAGAATAGTAAGTATTACCCTTATACTATCCAGCACTTTCCCTACTGCAGCACTTTCCTGGAGTTGGAATAGTAAGTAATACCCCTACACTATCCAGCACTTTCTCTACTGCAGCACTTTCCTGGAGTTGGAATAGTAAGTAATACCCCTACACTATCCAGCACTTTCCCTACCGCAGCACTTTCCTGGAGTTGGATTAATAATTTATACCCCTACACTATCCAGCACTTTCCCTAATGCAGCACTTTCCTGGAGTTGGATTAGTAATTTATACCCCTACACTATCCAGCACTTTCCCTACTGCAGCACTTAACTGGAGTTGGAATAGTAAGTAATACCCCTACACTATCCAGCACTTTCCTTACTGCAGCATTTACCTGGAGTTGAAATAGTAAGTAATACCCCTACACTATCCAGCACTTTCCCTACTGTAGCACTTTCCTGGAGTTGGAATAGTAAGTAATACCCCTACACTATCCAGCACTTTCCCTACTGCAGCACTTGCGTAAAATGTGTTTTACGTGCAATTTTATTTCTTTACCTTTAAGAATGAAGCTTTGATTACAGATTTTCTTTTTCTTGGATGCTCTTTGTTTCCTCGATTTCAAAGCTCTATTTGAGTTTCTAATGGATGGAAATAAATAATGTAATTTTTTGCTATGTTGCTTTTAAGTATTTTCTGTTGTTGATTTTCTGGAGAATAGTCAGATTATTTATGAAAAAGTTAATGGGAATGGAAATGTTTTTCAAAATTTTACTGTAAATATTTCCTACATTTATTACATTGCTGCCACATTTGAAAAATTCGACTAGTAAATTATTATCTTGTAATTTGCGTACTGCAATGTCTAAAAAATATATATTCTATTACCTTTTTTTTGGATGACGTTTAAATTCTCGAAGTCGGTAAAATTTCTATATTTATTCTTAAGTGATGTCTTCTGATAAAATTGAAAAAAACATGTGTATTAATTTATTTATTTACGTCGGGTATGTTTAGAATTCTCGTACAAAAAGTTTGAAATGTACCTTCAAATTATTTTAGCATAGTAGTGTTGGCAGATTTTTAAAGTCCAATTTATTGGATAAACGTCTTTTGCGTCAAAGTTTGCATTTGATCGACTATTAAAAACAAATATTTAGACATGTTATAACAAAATATTTAACTTAAAAAATTATTTACATTTCATTAAAATAATCGCATTTTTAAATAGGTATTTCTCGGTTTAAAAAAATGGCGGGTTATCTTAATATGTATATATGTTTGTTTAATTCTAATATGTGTGTAGGAAAAAATAATTATTTACTAATAATATTAAACATATTGTTGATAAATTATTAATGAATTAGTGTAATATGTTGTAAAATATTTAAGTAACTTACTTGTAAATCGAAAGATAATTCTCCTGAGTT
Source organism: Lissotriton vulgaris (assembly GCF_964263255.1). Classification (NCBI taxonomy): domain Eukaryota; kingdom Metazoa; phylum Chordata; class Amphibia; order Caudata; family Salamandridae; genus Lissotriton; species Lissotriton vulgaris. The sequence continues at coordinate 530,093,984 of NC_141694.1, forward strand.
TTGCTTTTGCTTTTGAAAAGGTGAAAAGGTCAGAGAGTCAGGTTTGGCGTCTGGTCACTCTAGTAGTTGAGGATCAACTGTTTTAAAAATGGTGTCTGTCTCGTATTTATAAGTTTGTGTTACTGCCTCAGTTTTTTTTAGAAAAGACAGCGTTGGTATGGTCTTTTTATATATGTTTTATTTCTGTGTAAACTTATATTTTAAAACTTAGTTTAAAGATATGAAAATTGCGTTTATCGTGCCATTTTGGCATCCATTTTGAAAGTAGTGTTGTGGTATTATTTCATAGAAATAGTAGTAGGACTATCGTATGACTTACTTATTGAAAATGGCGATTGTTTGACAATACTTATGTTATAGATTTTGTTGGGTTAAAATTAATAATTTCCGTTATTTCTATATATGTGTAGTATTATTTTTAGTGGATTCGTTGTGTAAGTAATACGTTCGATATTTTTGAAATTATGAGTATTGATTATAATACTCGAGTATTAATTTTAATTCTCGAGTATTAATTTTTAAAAAAGGTCGGATGTTTGGTTATTACGTTGTAGTTTTATTTACAGTTTTTTAATACACTTCCCCACCCAAAACCCCTATTTTCCCTGCATCCCTTTCCAGATTTTATTGTACAAAAAAAAAATATATATATATTTTATTTGCGTTGTAATGGTATGCGTGGTAAATGTTGTCTTTGTAATAGTATTTTTCTATTTATTGTGCTATATTGCGTTGTAATAGTACTCGTTGTAACAACATGCGTTGTAAGAGTTATTGCGTTGTAAAAAATGCATTGTAAAAGTATGCGTTGTAAAAGTACGCGTGGTAACGTCATATATCCCTTGCGGCCCTATGTCTCTCTGCACCGGAAAGTCTGAAAGGAGTCAGGTAAGTTGTTACAGAGCTTACGATATGTGCAGGAGACAGCCTATGTCAGGAGCGGTTCTGAGACTAGGCGGTCCTCCAAAGGGGAAGAACCTGGTAAGGAGGGTATGTCTGGAACATTAGTGAGAAGTGCATGTCTAATCTGCAAATATCAAAAGACTTTGCCCGGTTCGAGGGCATGTTTGGTTTGCAGCTTTTTGAAGGTGAGAAGTGTGCCCCTGTGTATTAGGTCTCCAATGTTAGTTATATCAATGGTGTCCCATTTATCGAAACCTGTGGTGACAAAGTAGCCCCAGCCACTGAGAGAACCAGAGAGGTGTGGCTTTCGTAAGTTTATCCGCCCAACCCAGGCGCTTGGTGGCCTGGTGCCAGATAGCCACAGTTTGCGACATAGGTCCTAGGTAGTGCCCCCCTCGGACCCTGGTATAGAGGGCGCCTAAATACCCGTCCTACCCAGTTTGATAGCGCTCTAGATGAAAGGCCGGATTTGACGGGTAGCCATGAGTTCAGTGGCTAGTGGCTACTAGTTGTGTGGCCCAGCAATATAGACGCAAGCCAGGAAGGGCAATTCCCCCATTGTACCAACCCTTTGTTAGTTTTTGGAGGGCAATGCGAGGCGCCCCTCCATCCCATACTAAAGTGCGGAACCCTTCTTCGATAGTAGTAAAATAGGTGTTGGCAATTGGGAGTGGGCAGTTTTGGAGTACATATAAAAATCTAGCAGTGCAAGCATTTTATATAGGGCTGCACTCCCCAGGAGGGACAAGGGCAGTGATCTCCATTGTTTTACGTCATATTGTAGCCATCGGAGGGGGTTCAAAAGATTACGATTAATAAAATGTTTTGGGGTCAGCAGTAATGTAGATTCTTAAGTATTTGAAACCTCCAGTGGCTACTTCAATTGCATAACCACGCGGCAATTTAGGTGGGGGGCCATGTAATACGTATTGTACCGACTTGGACCAGTTGATGGTGTACCCCGCATATTTACCAAAGTTGGTATTAATGTTACGCAGGCTATTAATTGGGGCCCGTGGGGACGCCAAATAGATCAAAATATCATCAGCATATAAAGAGATTCTACCTTCCTTATCCTTGCTCCATTGCAGTCCACGTATCGAGACATCACGTCTTATCCAATGTGCCAGTGGCTCAAGAGTCAACACGAATAGTAGGGGGACAATGGACATCCCTGTCTGGTCCCTCTCTGTAACGCAAATTTACATGATGGATGATTGTTTACTCTAACTTGACCCAGCAGTGCAGTGTATAGCAGTGCCATCCATTGTCGGAATCGAGGACTGAAACTAAACCTCGCCAAATCCTCAAATAGGTAAGGCCATTCTATCAAATCAAACGCCATGATGGAATCTACTGACAATATAATGTGTTTCCTGTAGGTATGGCTGCCTGCCAAGGACATTGCGTACTCAACGAATATTTAAAGCAGTGTTACGGCCCGGTACGAACCCTGATTGGTCATCATGGACCAGGAAGGGGAGGACTGTGATCAGATGGGACGCGAGGAGTTTTGCTAACACCTTAGCTTCAGAGCTTATTAAGGAAATGGGCCTATATGATCCACAATTGGTCGCCGGTTTGCCGGGTTTATGTATGACAACAATAGATGCTAGCCTTTGATCCAAGGGAAGAACACACTGCTCCTGACTCTTCTCATCCATGTTTTTGAGGTGTGGGGCCACTTAAGGGCCCTTCCCTTGAGGAATTTGATCGGAATCCCATTTGGACCCATTGCCTTATCCGAGTAATAGCAAATGTAGCTTTACAGATTTCTTGCGCTGGTATGTCTGCATCCAGGGCTTCCCTATCACTATCTAAAAAGTGTGGGTATTAGCAATTCCTCTAGGAGCTGACATGAATTGTCAGAGGAGGTGCTGGTTTTGGGGGTATATACCGCCTTCAGATGGTCTGTAAATGCTCCCCTGGGTCAGTTACCTGATTTCCATCCTCAATTAAGAGTTCAGGGACCCAGCGAGCCACCTGATCCCGCCTCTCCAACCATACCATCCTTTTCCCAGCTCATTCACCAATATTGTACACTCTATGGCGTGTAAGGAGGAGTCTTGCCTGAGTCTTTTTCCATGCAAGGGCATTATACTCTAGTTGCCTATTCAGGAGCTTGTGGGTCGTAGATTCTGTGGGGGAGGCGTAATGTACTGTTTCTAGTTGAAGCAGTTCACTTTCTAATTGAGTCAGATGTGCATTTTGATTCCTAATATACCCTGTCTTCAATGCTAGTGCGTGCCCCTTAATCACTGCCTCGTAGGCCTCCAAAATAGTGTTGGCCGATGCAACAGAGCTGACGTTTTCATTAAAATAGTAGTCTGTGCGTTAAGCAAGGTCTTTTTTAATATATGAGATCATAAGAAGCCATGGGCTTATGATTATAGGGCCTCGGGTACAGAGCTGATTAAAAGTAAGTTCAACCCTGAGGGGGGGGATGGTCAGATATACCTCTTGGAAGTCCTTGGGGGTGTTGAAATTGACCTATATCTGCAAGAGAAGTGAGAAAATAGTCAATGCGGGACATACTTTTGTGCGCATTGGAGTAGTGCGTAAATTAAGCTGTGGTGGGATTCGATGTGCCCCAGATATCAGTGAGACCCATTGCTTGGGTGAAGTCAGCCATGTATGTGTGTCGTCGGGGAGATAGTTTCTGGGGGTGTCTGTTGAGCCTCTCGTCCATTATCAAATTGAAGTCTCCTCCTAGTATAAGAGTACCTGGGGGAAGATCTATTGAAATTTTGCCCAGGTCTTGCAGTGCTATCCTACCCAGTGAGGGTGGAAGATATACCAATATTACATTTAGTGGTTTACCCTCCCATGATGCCTCCAATAGAGCAAATCTACCCTGACACGCGTGGGTGTAAGGGAGAGATTTTGTGTATAAGCATACACGTGCCTCTGGAGCCCAATTTGAATCCCTCATGGACCAAAAGCCTTTACCCCGTCTGACTATTTTCCCACCAAGCGTGTCTCTTGCAATAGTAACAGGTCTGGCGATTGCCTCTTAAGGTATTGTAGGACAACTCCTCTTTTTATCTTACTCCCTAATCCATTACCATTCCATGTCATTATTGACAACCTCATATCTCTTGTGTCTGTCATGTCGGGTAGTAGTAAAGAGCAGAGGGGGAATGTGATGCAAACGTTAGTGCCGCACCTAGCAGTCCCAAACTTAAAGAGCGGTCTGGCATCACAGTACTGGCAGAGCCTCTACCATCCCATCTCCCTGAGCATGTGAATGATGTTTGCCTTCTAGAACCTGAATATGACGAAGTTAGGTTCACTTGGGTGCTCTGTATGAAAATAACTATAACATTGAAAACCCCAACAATCCCCCCTCTCCTACCCCTTACCATTCTCCCTGCCGCCCTGTCAGTGGAATTGCAACTTTCCACTCCCCAATAAGGCTGACAGACTGTCACCCACCCTGTCATGTGTAGGGTGCCCAGCTAACCACATCCACCTCCCGCTTATGCAACGTAGTATGTTCATGGTGTACTTGAGTATTTAAAGTTTAGTCCAATCCTTAGACATTTTTCCTCCTTATAAAGATGGTAAGTGTCTGAGGCGTAAGCACTGTAAGGGAAGCATTGCTACATTAAGATTCTTGGCAAATTTGGCAATCCCCCAGGTAGTTATCTTGTGCAGGCCGCAAATTCCAAATTAGAGAGTACAAATGTGACTTGGTGGTATTGGTGAAGACAAATAAAGTTCAGCAGTCTGGTTTAGAGTTACCCGTCTAGGTCTTCTTCCGAGTGGCGATCCGTTGACACCAGAGGAGCACGTTGGTTAGTATTGAGTCCCTTATTGTTGTGAACGTCTGACGTACTTCCCACTCAACGCCCCCCTTCAAGCTACTCCCAGGCTTCCTCTGGAGACAGAAAAAAAATGATTTCCCCTCGGATTCCACTCGAAGCTTTTCCACCCTCCCTAGCGCTCAGTCGGCCCACCTCACCTCCAGTTCAGGATAGAGGCATCCTGACCCCATGGGACTGATGGAGGGATCTGTGAGGGACCCATCAAGGGCAAAAAATTGCTGTGGATCCATTGCGGTGCTCATCGTGGTCCTTTGTGAATCTGTAATAGATTCACAGTTCCAGAACTCAATTAAAAATACACTTATTCATTCACACACACTTACCCACACAACCACTCACACACCCACTCACACATCTATACAACCACTCACACACAGAGACACAGAACACCACTCACATGCTTACTAACACACCTATAAAGCCACTCACACCCCACTCAAAGATCCACCCATCCAGTCACACAATCACTCAACTGCCCACTCATAAATTTACACACTCACTTACATACCCATACAGCCACTCACACACCAACTCGGAGACCCAGAAAATCACTCACACATTTATACAGTCATTCACACACCCACTCAGAGACTGAGAAAGTCAATCACCCACCCACTCCATGTTGATATACTCAGAGACTCAAAGAACGACTCACACACTCACTCAGAGACTCAGAACACCGCTCACACACCCACTCAGAGACTCAGATACCAAATCAGAAGCATGCATTTAGAGATCCACGGAGGCATTCAAACACTCCTTGACACACTCACACACACATATACACCTATACAGCCCCTCACAAACCCACTCACAGACCCAGACAGTCAGTCACACACTTGTATAATCACTCACACAATCACACACCCACTTATACACTCACACACCCCCTCACATACACGTACAGCCATTCACACATCCACTCAAAGACCTGGAAGACCACTCACATTCCAATATAACCAGTCACTCAGAGATCCAGAAACCTATTCAAACACCCACTCACACACTCATATAACCACTCACCCACTCAGAGCCCAGAGCACCACTTAACACCCACTCAAAGACATAGAGAACCATGCATACCACCCATTCTCACACACACACATATTTATGTACACATCCATACAGGCCCTCACACACCCACACAGCCAGTCATACATACACTGACACACCCACCACACACTCACACACCCATTTACAATACCACACAACCACCCACTCACATACCCAGGTTGCAAGGACACTATAGTTAGAAAATTGCATTAAAAACTATAGAAATGCACTGAAAAATCTAAAGGTCTAGGGACGTTATAGTAAAAAAATGATAATTTAAAACATATAAATTCACAGAAAAAAATCAAAGGTGACAGGGACGTTATAGTTAGGAAATAGAATTTTAAATAAATCTTAGAAATTCTACACACAAAACCATAGAATTTATGCAGTTATAGTTATCTCAAGTAACTATAACTGATGCCTTAAGGTAACTTTAACTCATGCCTTTACCTTGCACAGCTAATCACCCCACATATTACATCACTCAAGACTTATTCTATGACATCATTGAAAATATGACTGCAACATTTACAGTGAAAATATTGATGAGAAATATGTGCATGGCGGTGCACGAGTTATTGGCTACTTAGGGGCATGAGTTACCCCCCTTTAGTGAGTCTAGAGCCAATGCAGGCAGGTAGTACATCTGTGCACTTTAAAGCCCTTCCTTGAAGTCACTTCCAATTCAAAAGCATAACTGAGTATAAGTCTTGGTGTTGCAGGGATTCTGCAAAAGCACAGAACAATGTGCAGGAAATAGGACCTTGGTGTATAGGGACTGAGACTCCCTACCACCTTAGTACTCACGAACCCAGGACTGACAAGCTTTAGTGTCACACTTGTTCTCCTACTCACTCACAGAGAAACAAATGATTAGACACCCCAGAACACAACACTCCCAGATCTCTCAGGAATTGAAGTACAAAGACACACCTTTTCGCTTGCACTTTTGTACTTGTCCACAAAAAGATCTGACAGTTACACAGACTAGTTTAAAATATTTAATTTAACTAGCTTGCCCTAACATGCGCCACAACAAATAGGAAAATGTTTAGTACGAATATAGTCAGCATAGCAGCTAGTCAATAAATCATGAAGGGATATTTTATTAAAAAAAGACACAGGAGAGGCGTGGCTTGAGCGGCCATGTGAGCAGACGTGCTCTGGTGGGGCTCCCGCTGCCGCCGGCCTGCATTTGCTATTAAAGCGGATCAAGGGGCATCAAACCTCCCCTCTGGGTGCTCTAGAGTGTGGACACACCGTGGCTGCGTGTCCGACAGCTGGTTTGTGCGAGCGGCGCCTTGGGGGCGATCCCCAGAGCGGACGGACAACACATCGCGAGCGGCGCCCGCCATTTTGAAATCCTGCGGAGGCGGCCCGATCCCCGTCGATTGCCGGGTGAGCAGCGCGGCAGACACGGAGCGGCTGACTGCGAGACGCCCTGGGTGATGACCGGTGCTGGCTTTTCATTGTGACTCTCTCCTGGGACCCGGCTAGCGTGCGAGTGCTGGGAGGTGCGGAGACCCGCTCCGGAGGTCTAGAGCGGAGGTCCGCCAGATCTCGCCAGCTAGCGGCCGAGTGCATCGGTGCCGTCCTGGCCTTGCGGTCTGGTGCCCCATAGGCGGCCGGCACTGAAAGCGGACAGTGTGGACCCTGGAGGAAGTGTGCGCACTGTCGGGGGCGGTGCTCTGCCACCCCGAGTGCCTGTCGGAGGCAGCTCCTGCTCTTACTGCACCAGGGGTGACTGCGTCTGTCCCCGAGGTCTGGTGCCCGAAGACCCGCCATTTTGCTGAGCCTGGAGCCCTGGGGTGACTGATTGGCGGCTCGGCCCAGCTGGAGAGTGAGGTGATGTGCACCCCACCGAGGAGGCGGTGAAAGAAGACGGTGGCCTGGCGGGAGATCCCCGGCGGTGGACACTGTCTGAAAGGAGGGGAGCGGTGGTGGTGTGGTGAGGCCCTGCAGTATGCGGCGACCACCATTTTGCCGAAGAGGAACGACTGGGTCATACGGCGATCTGGTGGAGAGGCCTGAGGTGTGTGAACCTCACACACACAGCGGCTGGCCAGGGAGAGGTAACCGGAGGCAACCTTCAGGTGACTCTACGCAGAGGGACTGGGCTGCATAACGGAGGTGAGCTGCATGGATTTTTTTTGGGGGGGAAAGGGGGGCCACCGTTGACCTGCTGCAGCAGGGGGCCTGTGGTCCAAGCCGGGGATCCTCGGGCGGATTGGGTGTTCCTGCTCCCTGTGCTGCAGCCTGACTGGTGCGATACTCCCAGTGGGCCTATTCTCCCTCCCTCTGTCATTGGTCGCAGTCTGAGGTTGTGTGAAAGCAGTGGCATGACCGACCCCGACTTGCTGGAGGACCGACTCGCCTTCTGAGCGGGGACGTGATTTTCCCTCTGGTCTGCCTGGCCAAAAGAGACAATGACGCGCTCTAATAAAGGCGCCAAGGCCGACCCGGCGGCGGCCCCCAAGGACAACACTGTGGTAGCCATGTGGGGCAAGGCAGGGGCGCCTGCGGCCGGGGAGGGCCCGTCCCGGGCCGCTTCGGAATCCCCGCCAGTCACACAGGCATTTATGGCCACCTTTATGACTGAGCTCAAAGTTGAGATAGGGTCCCTGCGGTCTGAGGTACACTCCTGCGTCACTGAGCTTAGAAAGGAGGTGACGGAGCTTGGGGACCGAGTTGATGGCCTAGAGAAAACTATGGACACGCGTACGGAGGATCAGGAACACCTATGGCAGCGCCTGCTGGCCCTTGAGGAGCAGAATATCGACCTCCAGATTAAGCAGGAGGACTTGGAGAACAGGAGCCGGCGCAACAACCTCCGTATCCGGGGAGTTCCGCTCGGAGAGGAAGGGGAGGACATGATGGACTATGTGGCGCAGCTCCTTCATGAGGTCCGCGGGGATGAGGACGTGTCACCCCCCACACTGGACCGGGCGCACCGAGTGGCGGCCCCAGTGGGGAGACCGGGCCTCTTGCCGGACATCCTAACCAGGGTGCACTTCTTTGTGGAGAAAGAGGAGATATGGAAACGTGCACGTGACCAGCCAGACCTACGATATAAAGGCCACAGGTTTCAAATCTTCCAGGCATTGGCACCTAATACATTGAAGAGACGACGAGCATTTCGCCCTGTGATGGAAAAATTGCGGGGCATGAACATTGCCTACCAATGGGGGCACCCATTTGCGCTCATTTTCCAATGGTAGGGTAAACGCAGAGCTCTGAGATCCTACACTGAAGCGGCACAACTTCTCCACATGTCGGCGTCTCCCCCGGCGAGCCTAACCCGACCTCCTAACCAAAAGAGAACGCCAGCTGGCCCGGATTGGACCACGGTACAGAGACGGCGGCGCACTCCTCCTGCTGCGGAGGCCACACACAGTCAGGCTAAACAAGACATTATAGCCCACATTCGATCTCTTGAAGGAGATAAGACTGAATCTGACGGGGGATCTCTCACGCCCTGACAGCTGGCTTGACCATACTGCATCCCTTCTGGTGTGCTGACCTAACATCTCCTGTTACTGGCTTATGGGTCGGACTGTGGGGAGTGAGTTCGCTATGTACCCAGACCACAGTGGCTGAGACCCGGGGCGGTGGGAGCCCCATGTCCAAATGTACTCTAAGACCACCACGACCCCCCTGACCTGCCCCCTAGGGAGTGACATCCCGGAGAGTGTCCAAACCTGCGGGTGTAGGATGCCCTGTAATGGGGTCAGAGTACTCCCGCCCTGTTGGCCGCGATTGTTGTGTTCGAATGACCAGCCTCTCTGGCTGAAAGTTTTTTGTCTTCTTCTTTCCTTTCCTCTACTATTCCCCTCTGTACTCTTTTCTGTCTCCTTCCTCTTCTGCGTGGGACCTGGGGGGGGATACTGGTGGTTGGCGGGGGGATGGGGAGTGGACTTGTGACTGGGGTGTGAATGGTGTGTGTGAGTTAGCGGCGATGGGAATGACAGTGATTCCTGATGGTCCCTAGTACAGCTGGGAGAGTGCATGGCCCCCCGAAGATCCTGTACCTCAACGTTAAGGGCCTTAACTCGCCTAATAAGCGCAAGCAGGTGTGGTACTATCTTACCCGCAAGAACACGGACATTATTCTCCTACAGGAGACTCATCTTCTCCAAGCCGACACTATACGCATGGCACATCCAAAGTACCCCCTACAATTTTGGGCGGCTACTGACACAAAGACAGCGGGGTGGCGATACTGTGCAGGGCTGGCATCAGGCGGGGTGCAGACAGGCCTTTTAAGAGTGGCGATGGGCACTTTCTCAGGGTAGGAGTGGAGGTGGGACGGAGACGCCTCACCCTGTGTAACATCTATGCTCCCAATCAGGCGTAGGACCGATACCTTAGAGACCTTTTGAGAGAGCATGTGCCGCAGAACGGTTCATCGCTTATTGTGGGAGGGGACCTGAACTTGGTTTGGGACCCAAGGCTAGATAGGAGTGAGGGCTCTTTTAGTGGAGCTGGGGCGATGTCCTCTGAATTGCGTAAGCGATTCACAGACCTGGGGCTCTTTGATTTATGGCGCTACTTCTCCCCGGATAAAAGGGAATACTCATATTATTCCCATGCTCACCGTTCCTATTCTCGCATCGACTTCCTGTTCATATCCCCTGATCTCTCCCGCAATGTTTTGGGAGTGGAGATGACCGACATCTCGATCTCTGATCGCGCTCACGTCAAATTGACCCTACAAGACCCGGCGGCTGGCCCCCTCAGAGAGAGGAAGTGGCATCTCCCGCCGAGTATCCTGCGAGATGCGGCGGATGTTGAGAGCATCCGAGAGGCCATCATTTCCTACTTCGTGCATAATGACATACCGGAGACGCCCTTCCCGGTGGTATGGGATGCCTTCAAGGCAACGATACAGGGCCATATCACGTCCCTCTTGATAGCAAGGGCGCGAGAGGCACGAGCACTGGAGGACAAATTGATGGAGGATTTGAGGGAGGCTGAGGTGCGAGATCAGAGCGTCTCTACCCAGAGGTCAAGGAGGCACCTGGCCATCCTTAGAGGTCAGCTCCGGCTGCTGCGTGCCAATAGGGCTGAAACCTCACTAGTGGCATTGATGCAAAAGTACTACCAGGGTGGTGATAAAGTGGGGAGAATGTTAGCGAGGCGGTTGAGAGCCAGGGCTGCTAAGGCCCACATAGCCAACGTGCAGTTGCCGAACGGGACTAGAGTTGCGGCGGCTAGAGCTAAATGCGAAGCCTTCAAAGATTACTACAAATCCCTTTACACTGAGGAGAGGCCCCCCTCTGAGCTCATAGAGGAAGTGGTGGGGAGCTATAGCGGCGTGACGCTCCATCCCCAATCTTCTCAACTCCTAGAGGAGGCGATCACGCAGGAGGAAATAATGTCAGCGGTGCAGGAGCTGCACTTGGGCCTGCCTGACAGCCTCCCATTATCCTTCTATCGCGTTTTCCAGGCGCAGCTGGGTCCACACCTGCTCCGGCTGTTTAACTCCTTTACAGAAGAACGAGGCCCGTCCCTAGACATGGGGATGGCTGAGATTGCCCTGATACTGAAAGCTGGGAAGGACTCGGCCATGTGCTCGTCCTACCGCCCGATTGCCTTATTAAATACTGACTTTAAAATCTACACGAAGATACTGGCGAAACGTCTGGACCCCCACATGCCGGGCCTGGTTGACCCCCACCAAGAGGGTTTTATCCGAGGACGACAGGGGGCTGACAACATACGAAAAGTGGCGCATCTTGTGGGCAAGGCCCACCATTGGCGGATCCCGGCCTGTTTCCTCTCTTTGGGCGCCGAGAAGGCATTCGACCGCGTGGACTGGTCCTTCCTCAGCGCGGTCCTCCATAAGATAGGACTCGGTCCAAAGATGGTCGCTAGAATCATGGCACCCTACATTGCGCCACGGGCCAGGATTAGAGTGAACGGACAACTCACTGAACCATTCGCCATGGGGATGGCTGAGATTGCCCTGATACTGAAAGCTGGAAAGGACCCGGCCATGTGCTCGTCCTACCGCCCGATTGCCTTATTAAATACTGACTTTAAAATCTACACGAAGATACTGGCGAAACATCTGGACCCCCACATGCCGGGCCTGGTTGACCCCGACCAAGTGGGTTTTATCCGAGGACGACAGGGGGCTGACAACATACGAAAAGTGGCGCATCTTGTGGGCAAGGCCCACCATTGGCGGATCCCGGCCTGTCTCCTCTCCTTGGGCGCCGAGAAGGCATTCAACAGCGTGGACTGGTCCTTCCTCAGCGCGGTCCTCCATAAGATAGGACTCGGTCCAAAGATGGTCGCTAGAATCATGGCACCCTACATTGCGCCACAGGCCAGGATTAGAGTGAAAGGACAACTCACGGAACCATTCGCCATAGGCAGAGGAACCAGGCAAGGGTGCCCGCTCTCGCCTCTATTATTTGCCTTGGTGATCGAACCGTTGGCTGATATGATTCGCCGCGCCCCTGACATCCATGGTATCCCGTTAGGAGGTTTTGATCATAAAGTAGTGCTCTTTGCAGATGACCTCATCCTGACGCTCACGAGACCTTGAGGGTCCCTTCTGGATCTGCATTCCATGCTTGGCTTATTTGAACGCGTCTCTGGCTTGAAAATCAATCATGATAAGTCCTGGGCGCTTAATCCCACCATCCCTAAGACAGAAATTCCTCAACTTGAACAGATAGCGCCCTACCGCTGGACCGCACAGCACATCCGCTACCTTGGCCTACAGTTGACTCCCTCACTCGAGGGCTGAACGCACGTTAATCGGAGAGATTACAGACGAGCGGTGCTGGAGGACCTGCCGAATTGGAAGGCACTTGTGCCATCCTGGCTGGGCAGAATAAATTCCATAAAGATGTCTATCCTACCCAAAATACTATACTTGTTCCAGTGCTTACCTACCCCCATCCCACTGCACAATATTAGAGCCTTGCAAAGGGACTTAACCAATTTTGTTTGGGGAGGTAAGTGGCCCCGCTTCTCGCAGGCACGTTTCGACCCCAGAATGAGCAGGAATCAGTGGAGTCCTTGCGGCGGGGTCTTCATCAGGACAAAGGGGGACTAGCAACCTATTAATATTAAGTAATAGGTACATATTACTTACTTATCTTACTCAAAAAATGCCGTAATTGCACAATTAAAATTAAAATAGACACACCATTTGAGGGCCTACCTAATAAATCGGTACCTTGTGTCAGATAATCACATTCAGGGAAATCCGCGAAAAGACCGGTATGTCCTGCGGAAGGTTCAAACATTGTATGAGTATTTGTTTAAAAAAGGAGGAAAGTGGAACGAATTACATTAAGTGCATTTAAATGAGTCAAAAAGACTTACAATTGACTTGTAAATGATGGCGTTATGGCAAGATTAGAAAGTTGGCCCGGGGAGGCTGGACATTGGAATTCACTCGAGGTATCTAAACAATTGAAAAGTACAATTACTGATTATGCTTGAAATGCTTGCTACAAGGAGAGAAGAAGATCAGGCAGAAGTGGCTTACCAGGTAATAATCCTAAAGGTAGAAAACGTCCCAGTGGAAACACGAAGCTCCGCATTAGTCAGGGTTCGTGCACTAAAAGGGACGGAAGAGTAGAGCAACGATATTAGTGCTGCGCTCAAAATGAAGTTAGTACTCAAGACGTGGGTATGAAATCCGCCGCCGTGTAGTGAGCAGGCTTACCGGTACGCGATGAGACCGGCGTCTTTGCGGCAAACTCGGGAATGAAGGCAGCGTTTCCTGTTATGTCAGTAACCCCAGCAACCAAGGCACGTGATCGCAATGGAGCTGGTAAACAGACTACGGGACATAATGTGCACCTAGGTGCTCGAGAAAAGTTGTAAAGCGAACCAGACTGGATAGGAAACAAGACCAGACTGGATTGGAAAAATTAAATAAATTAAATAGAATTAAATAGACGGCCAGATCAGACATGGATTAGGATTTATTAAAAAGAAGAATTAGTGACCATCTCAGGCAGCGTAGTATTACTAATTCAGGAAGGGCATGCAGGCCAATCAAAGGCACTCAACGTGCTTGATATAACCGACATGATGAACAAAACTCCAATTAGGGATGATTAACAGGATGTATTGTGATGCTTATGGGACCAGTTAATGAAGACAGGGACATTGTAAATAAACAATATAGCGGACCTGTGGTGTTAGAGGCCTGTTTAGTGTACCAACACAAATCTGATTAGCTGTGATCTTATTCCATAAGAGGCAATACATATCAAATATAGAGTATCATGGCGTACCTATCGCATGATGGTAAAGGCCATAGTACAGTATCATGGGTGTACAGTGTGTGAAGTATAGTTCAAAAAATACTTATCATGTGGTATACTTTACACAATGCGGTGCCAATGAAAACGGTGCTGGACATTTGGGATCGGATGGCAGTGCCTTGGGGCCTCACCACCTTTTCCCTCACCACATACTCCGATTGAAGGGAATCTGTGGTTCCCACCGGCCCTTCGCACCAGAGCTTTTCGCAGATGGTCCCAAGGCAATTGCAGGGTGCTTACGGACCTCTTTGATGGGGGCACCTTAAAATCCTTTGCACACTGTAGGGAGGATTTCCGATTACCGCCTGAAGCCGAAATGCAGTATATCTAACTAAGACACTGGGTAATGGGAGATGAGACTTACCGGGCGGCCACTCGCACTTTCACCCCATTCGATAAATTGGCCCGCTACTTCACTGACTCAACAGGCTTGGTCTCAAAGATCTATCATATCCTACAGCATCCCCAGACGCCGCCTTCCCATAGCTACCAGACTCGATGGCAGTCCCTTTCGGGTACCGACATCACGCCTATGCAATGGTTGCGGTTGTGGCGTGACATACCCAAGATCTACCGTAGCATCCCGCAGCAAGAAAACGCCTACAAAATGATGACTCAGTGGTACTATACTCCGCAGCGCCTACACAGGATGTTCCCGGCTTCCTCTCCTGTGTGTTGGAGGTGTCGGTCCGCGACTGGGGACTTCCTACATATCTGGTGGACCTGCCCATCGCTAACCCTCTTCTGGAAGGAGGTGCTTAGCCATATCAGGAGGTTCTTAGGTTTTCCTCTGCCTGATGCCACTAGCACTATTTTACTTGGGGTCAAACCATATGGGCTCCTGGCGCTCACCCGTAATGACTGGATGATAGCGCTTCAAATGCTGGGGGCAGCCAGACAGCTCATTGCCCTTTACTGGAAAAGAACAGAAGGACCACTGGTGGCAGCATGGTTTGTACGCCTCTGACATGTATTGACCATGGAGCTCCTCACGGCTAGACTGCAGGCCCGCAATACGCGCTTTGGCAAAGTGTGGCAGCCCCTGGTGAAATACTTATGCAAAGTAGAGCATGCGCGCCATGTACCCCCTAGGTTGCGAACCCTGTGTCTGGTTGAGGATACTCTGCTCCCTCCATAATGCATCCAGACAATGTGCTGTGAGTGTGCTGGAGATGGTAGATCCACCCTGCATTGACACGAGCCGACCTTACCCCCTTGGGCCCTGCTATTTCTATTCCTTGCTCACCCTTTGATCTTTCCCCGCCTACTTCCCCCCTTTCTCTTTTCTTAACTGCTGATTCCTCTATTGGCATTGCACTACTGTTTGGGCCCATTTGGTCCAAAGAAATCACCAGTTTTTGTTCCTAGGTTGTACCTGTCCCTTGAGGCTGAGTGATCACGGCCAGTGACTGTTAATCGTGCAGTTAGCACAGACAGCGAAGAAATGCGCGGCCGGCCCTTTTTGGGTTGTAGGCACTCCAGTATGCTTAACGATTGCCTTACTATGCGTTCCTGCTGAGTTTATGTGCACTCCTTATGACGCGGCCAGCCCGAGCAGGGTTGTAGGCTTATCGCTGTGTCTATGTCACTGACAAGATAACCCCACCTGCGGGGCCTCAATAAAAAGAATTGAACATAAAAAAAAGACACTGGAGAAAAGACTATTGTGCCTAGCCTCCCTCCCCTTGCTAAGAAGAAGTATTATTATATAATACAAGATCTCTGGGCATTGTCAACAGACCCCATACTTTAGCCTATATACTGTAGATCTACATCACAAGTGCTCTTCTCCCTGGAAAGGTCCCTCTCCAAGTATGTGTCCCCCATCCGTGCACCCCACTAAAAACCAGATAATGTTGTCCATACAACAGCTGCATCTGTATGTTTTGTCTAAGGGCTAAGGATTGGCCAGAACAAAAAAATCAAGGGGCATTGATGTTCGACCTTGCACATAATGTTCAGTCAAAATCCCAGGAACATGCAGAGAATGAACACAGCGATGAGTTCTCATGTAAAAGCAGTCTTTGAAATTATTGCAAAAAATTGAAACTTCTAATAATGTGTGCAAAGCAGCAGGAACGCTGCCACGTGTTCATGCTAAGTTAGTGAAAAATGACAACGTCCCTATGGGCCACGTGATACTGGGTTTCTGACCCCACCAAATTAGAATCTACTGGACCTGTGAATAAACTTTGCTAGGAGGAAGGACTGCTGTGCTGCTACAAGTACTGCCACTCTGGTGGACTGCTTCTTGTGAAGAACTGCTTTCTCTTGTGCTGCCTGCTACCCTCTTTACAACTGGGGAAGGGCTGTACCAATCTCACTTGAACCCAGAGTGACACAAAGGGAATGCTAGCTTGCCCCATGTTTCAAGTCTCTGGGACATCAAAGACTTATCATTCAAGTGTAACAGCAAATGGACTTTGCTTGCTTCAAGTCTTGCCCTGCCAAGTGGTTCCAAGTCAACCCTAATCCCTTGAAAGTGGGCATAAAGTGCTGCAACAGTTGAAAGTCCATCCATCAATGATATTGCGCCGATCAGAACTGGAACATCTGTCTCAAGTGCAACACATTGTCGCTGCTGTACGGACGGCAGAACCCTCATCAGCGATTGGATGGCATATCGTGGCATGGCACATCACCTGCAGCTCCCAAGCCATTGCCTACATCCAGCGGCTCGGCGATGATACATCTCCTATTTGCTCAGATTGATGACAATATTTCAGTGGACAAGGCAGGTCTGCAATCTATCATGGCCAGCCTGAACGTATGGATTTAACACAGGCAAGTATGACCAGATGTATTAGATTGGAACTTCTAGCTTTTAAGCACTATATTTTCATGTATCCTTGTATGCATAAGTCTGGTTGTACATATTGTATGTTTGTTGTTTTGATCTTGTTTTGTACATTGAATTAACCTCTATTATCCTAACCAGGTGTGGTATCTTTATCTGAGGTGTCCTCACTGTTTTACTATTTGAAGTGTTGCACAAATACTTTACACATTGCCTCTTAAGTTAACCCTGTCTGCTCTGAGCTAAGCTACCAGAGGGTAAGCACAGGATAATACATGGTGTGCATTTCACTTAGCCTGACTGGATTGTAGCTCCTGCTTGGACAGGGTGTATACCTCTGCTAACCAGAAATCCAATTTCAACCAACACCTGTTAGACTTGGCTTTTTCGGCATGTGCCCTCCACCCCCCTCCCCTCCCCGACTTTTTGCTTTTTGGCCTCCTGTTTTTGACAATGTTTTTGTTGGTTTTATGACTCTGGGCTCCTTACCACTGCTATTCAGTGCTAAAGTACATATTCTCCAGGTAAATTATGTTATGTATTGGTATTTCCATGATTGGCATATTTGATTTACTTGAAAGTCCCTAGTAAAGTGTCGAGGTTGTGCCAGAGCCTGTAAATAAAATGCTGTTTGTGAACCTGAGGCACTGAGTGTGCCATCCACATGTGCAGCCTGTAAATGTGACTCAGACCTGCCACGGCAGTGTCTGTGCGCAGTTTGTAACTGCCATGGTGACCAGGCAAGTACACCCACATGCCAGGCCCTAACCTTCCATTTTCTTACATTTGAGTCATCCCTAGGGTAGGCCCAAGGCTCCCCTGTGGGCAGGGTGCAGTGTATGTGAAAGGTAGTACATGCCCTGATGTGTGTGGCATGCCATGTCCTGATAATGAAATACTGGCAATTTAATTTTTCACTATTGAAAGGCTACCTGTCCCATAGGATAGAATGGGAGGTAATTTATAAGAGCGCATACATATAACTTCCCATTGGGAAGAGATAGAATGATGGAGTTTAGTATGCCTGAACTCAGAATATTAAAAAATCATCTTTTAGTAAATATGATTTTTATATTGTGTTTTTTAAAATATCACTTTTAGAAAGTGAGTATTTTCATGCTGAGCCATCCTGTGTGCTTCTCCTGCTTTGTGTATTGACTGTCTGGCTTCAGATTACTAGATAAGATTACTGCTAAACTAAGGAACCTGCCAGGAAGAAGAGCTAGAAAATCTGCCAGGAGGAATGGCCTTTTTGCTGCATGCTCTTCTGTGTTAGCCTGCTGCTGGCTGCTTCTGTCTTGGGCATGGAAAGACTGGATTGTACTTTCATAATCATGCTGTTAGAGGTTTCTCCAAGAGCTTGAAGTAGAGCTTGCCTCCTGTTGAAGTCTCAGGTAGGTAAAAGACTTCAGCGGACTCGCTGGAAACAAGGAACCTGCCAGGAAGAAGAGCTGGAAGCACTGCCAGGAGGAAAACTGCCCCTTTGCTATGTTGTTGCTTTGCTGGGTTGGCCTGCAATTGCTTCTTCTGCATTGAACAGTGAAAGGACTGGATTGAACTTTCTACACTTGTGCTGACTATCTCCAAGGGCTTGAAATTGAGCTTGCCTCCTGTTCACGAAGTCTCAGGAACAGCAAAGACTTCACGACTTCTCAGTACAACTCCTGGAACTGTTGCTTCAATTGCAACAAATGGAGGAAAGCAGACAACTCTATCACTGAGTCCGTCACTGGCTCCATGTCGTGAAGTTACTGCAGAGGGCACCGTCCGCCTCTCGGACTGCAACACTGGTCTCACCGATGATGACCGACGCCGACAGTACCGAGCCACTGCTTGCACTGTGACCTATGGGCACCCCACTCTGCAGTTCCTCACTTCACTTCACCACCCTGGTCTCACCAACGCGTTGCTGAATGCTGCCCACAACCTCCGTGACCTCATTGTGGCTTAGGTGGACGACTTGTAAATCTCACAACGCACTGCCCCGTCCCACACTGCAGTCCAGATCGACCGATGCCAGCTTCCTCCAACTTGCTTTGTGGCCTGCACCTTGATCAGTCAGCACAGTATCAAGCACCGCTTTCCCTCCACACAGCAGCCATAATGTCCCTGATGCCACTAGATGACCGTCTCCGAGCCGCTGCCTGCACCACAACATTAAGACACCTCACAGCACACACCTACATTTCGCATTGCAAACGCGGCGGTTGCCACGACCGGCCCACACCGCTGTGTTGGCCACAACACAAAAAGAAATGTTCACAACAGAACTGTTGGATTCTGTTGTTTTCAGTGCCGCGGTAGCCCAGGACAGAGCAACCTACTTCAAGAAACTATATTTGTAAAGTATTCTTACAAAGTGCATACTTTTAAATAACTGTATTTTGGATTTTTATCATCTTGGTCTTGTTTTAAAAAATATAAAGTATTGGATATTTTTCTAGACTGGCGTGGTGTCCTCTCATAGTGTTTTCACTCTATTACTCTTGGTTATGTGCAAATGCTTTACACACTGCCTCTGAAATAAGCCTGACTGCTCGTGCCAAGCTACCATAGGGGGTGAGCAGGGGTGTTTTTAGGAGTGTAACTCCCTTACCCTGACTAGGAAGAAGGGTTCCTACTTGGACAAAGGTACCTACCTCTGCCAACTAGAGACCCCTATTTTTAATACACCCATTACTGTTCAGAGGACTTTTCCATCCCAACAAATCAATATTTGAATGTGACCATTGGATGTCACACTTCAGGATTTTAAATAACACTAGACATAGTAGATTCTAGTACCAGACTGAAATAGGCTGAAATGCACATCTTAAATATATTGAATAAATATCTCATGAGACACTAACTTTGGGTCACCTGTACTACTTCACAGTTAACCTTCCCAGGGTTCTTAGGAATGTTCAATTATGAAGAAGGGATGAAGTATTGTCTCACCCTGTGAAAGTTTTCACCACTTGCCATATAGGGGACAGAACACTAAATACATATACTAGATGAATGTAAACACATAGGACACATATATCCAAAGGTTATCTTACCTTTATTTATGAATAGAACTAGAACAACCCACCACATGTCTGATAAGGACTACACAAGGAGGTGGAGTAGATGGTTTCTTTTTGGATGATGACAACCCAATCTCTATGTTTGTTGATGTGGTCCCAGTTTAATACCTTGCAGCCTTTGGGGTGGCCATGGTGATGTAGGGCACGGATGCTAAATTGAGCCAGGTCTCAGTGAGGAAGACGACGGGGGTGAGGTAGGTGATGACTCTCCAGACCTCCGGGGCATTGTTTCAGAGTGATTGGACGTTGAGCAGAAGGCAGTAGAGTTGTCCAGTCGCTGTTGGCATGGTGGCAGCGATTGCATATGTGGGTGCTTCGGTGTTGCAGGAGAAGAGACAATGGTGGCATGAGAAAGGTCCTGCTGTTGAGCATGGAGAGGTGTGGCAACAGTTGTTGTTGTGGCACCTGCTGTCCAATGCAATGAGTTTGGCACCAGTGTAGCTGTAGGTGGTAAGAGATCGAGGGTTCCTTGTGCTGGGTTTGGGCAAAGTTGGAATTGTCTTTGGTGCGATGCCGGTGCGGTCATGCTGTTGCCACCATTAAGTAGGCACTAGGAGGGGCGCTGGGTGGAGTTTAGTGAGGCAGAAAGCGGGTGGGAAATATACAACAGCAATGACAAGACACTATGAGCCGGTGGCAGGGGCAGAGAAATACAGTAGAATGAAAGCAACAGACTTTACAAGGCAACAGCATTTGAAAAAGGATACACAAATTTAAAAACAGCAGTTCAAAAACTAATGTTACAATAATAGCAGCAGAACGGTCATATTAATAAATTAAGGTAAGGCTACCACAGTGGTAGGGCAAAGAAAGCAATAAGAGTAGCAGACGGGTATGAAAGCAGAGAGAGAAATAAACAGAGAGAGTTAAAACATTGAACACAGGTACAGTTAAAGAGCAGAGCGGGGCTTAAGCTAGGGAGCATGCATGAGGCACATGCTGAAGACAGCTGGCATGGGGTACCTAGTTCCTAATGAGAAAGCTCTTTATTCAACAAATGATGAACCATATTGTGTGCCACCGTAGAGGCCGATAATTCCTCGCAGCACACCCATTTATAAGTCACAAAAATTTGATCACAGACAATATATGGTAATGATAGGCACAGTGCGTTAGTGTGAAAGTGAAATTAAGAAAGGATTACAGGAGAGAAGAACCTTTATTTGAATATCTCCTTTAATCCTTATTAAAAGCAGTGCAAAAGCAGTTTTCAAACATAACTGTTGTAAAAAAGGTCGTCATGTGTCAGCCTAGTGGACTGTTAGTCTTAGACTTTCTTCTTGACCTGTCTGTTATGGGTGTTGCTACTGAGTTCAAAACTATTCATGAAACAAGAGTGAAAAAAACACTAAATAGGTTGGAATCAATACAACCTTACAAACCAAATTTGAATCCTCAGTATCAATGGGATGCAGATGGCACCTGTGAAAAACACATGGTGGTACTCACAATGAAACAAAACTCAACAAAGTTCCAAAATAACAGGATAATGATATGTATTGTGAGGCATCAATGCCAAACATCAGTTAACTATATGTATGTTGTATCAGAAACAACTAAAATATTTTTGCTCACTCGTCTCTTACAAGGAGTGGATCTCACCTCGCTTGGTAACAACTCAGGTCAAAGAGACCCGCTCTAGGAAAAAAAAGGGAGGGGGGATTTATGAAACTAACAACAGATGCCAAATCCGTCCCATGCCTATCCCTTTGTCTTTCTGCAACTCACCCTGATTAGGAATGGCGCATTAGATAATTTGGAAGCTAATGTCCAGTATGACATGTGGCTAGGAGGTAATGAAATAAACCTCACTAAGCACCATGTCGATAGGCTGATGGCACCTCCAACACATTACATGTCTCTTTACCATTTTATGGGCAAGGACATCATCTCTTGTAACCCAAAGGGGGAGGGTATAAAAACCTATGCATAGTAAATCAAACTATGGAGAAACTTTGTGCCCAACTAGTGACACAGATTTTTACCTGCACTCCCCGCTCTTTATTCACAGATTATTTTAATTGAGAGGCAAAAGTTGCTTCTGACACACTTCACTTGAGATGTCATCAGTGATGTCATCAGTGATGTCACTGACCATCTCATAAGTGATGTAATATGTGTGGTTAAAAGCAGTGCATTGTGGGGGTGCAAGTTTTAGTTAGCTCAGCTAACTATACCTGCTGAATTTCTCTGGTTTTGTACAAGTGAAATGTCAGCCTAACCTTAACGTCCCAGTAACCTTTGTTTTTTTCAGTGAATATCTAAGGCTTTTTTAATCCTATTTCCTAACTTTAACAAGCCTGTAAACTTCGGCAGGGCATCTGACCAGCTCTCAGAAATCCCACTAAGTAGGCCTTATAGAAAATACCAGGCGAGCTTCTTGGTCCCCAATCCTTTAGCATCCAACACAACTTTATTCCCCAACCAGTAGTGTGCCAGGAGACATGTTTGGAGACTGTCCAGAAAGGTTGTGTGGCCTCAGAACACTTCTTAGCAAACTGACTGTGTGGGACTTGCTGGAGGTAGCAAGAGGGATACTTGGCCCCCAAATACCCTCAATAGCCAAGGGCACTTCATCCCTCAACAAGTACCATGCCAGGAGGCACGTTTGCAGAGTAATGCAGAAAGGACATCCTTGATGATTTCAAGAGTAGTGCCTGTATGATTCTATGAGTACCATTGCCAAGTACAGATTGTGAAGACTGGGTGTTTTTGACACAGTATAAAACACATATATAGATATATTTGACGTAAAGTTTCAGTGAAGCTATTTAGTAAGATACAAATTGAACTTTCCCCTTTAAATTCATTTGTAGAAATAACTACATCAAGAACTAGTTGGGGAAAAAAGTTGTCTTGAATGCTAAACGACCTTAAGAACTAAGAAGCCCTCCTGTACTTTCTATAAGCCCTACTCAGCGGGATTTCTGAGAGCTGGTCAGAGGTCCCGCCCTCTTTCCACACCATTCTGCAAAGACCATTGCTACTTAAATAAACATGGAAATTCACTGAAAAAAACAAAAGTTACAGGTAAGGTATCATTAGAAATTAGCATTTAATAAAACCTTAAACAGTTACTGAAATAAACAAAGGTTACAGGGCTGTTATAGTTAGGCTGACATTTGACTCATTCAAAACCAGAGAAATTCAGCAGTTATTTTTAGCTAAGCTAACTATAACTCATTCCCTCACAATGCACTGCTTATGACCTCACATATTACATTACTCATGACATGGTCAGTGACATCACTGATGACATCACTGATGACATCATCCACTGAATGACTGTTGTACCCACTTACACCCAATGTAACCTTTCATGCATCCACTGCAACTTCCTCATTACCATTCTACAAATTATTGACAAACCCATACCAGTACTTACAACCCACTCACTGACTAATAGGTCTACACAAATCCACTCAGTCACCCATACAGCCACTCGTTCACCAACTCACTCACTAATACTGCCACTGATATACCCACTCATACAGCACTTCAAGCACTGTCAGTCACTCATAGAGCTGCTCACACACCTAATCACTCACCCATAGAGTCAATCAGACAGCCATTTGCCCACCTATAAAGTTATACACACACATCCACTTATTTATTCATACAGATTCTAACATATAATTACTGACCAATACAGACCCTCAGGAAATGCACCCTCTAACCCATACAGCCACTATCACAATATCTCACTCCCAAATAGTCACTGATATACTACAACACTTACCTATATAGCCTTACATATATTCCCTTAACCATATATAACTGACACACCCATTTACTTACCGACACAGCCATAGACAAACTGAGTCACTTTTTCAACCCTTCTCTTACACTCACTAACCCATATATCCACTGACCCATGCAGTAATTCATCCATTCAGGAAGTTACACACCCTCTCACCCACCCACACAGAAACTCATATACCCATAAAGGTACTCAGACAATCAATCAATCACCCGTACACCAAGAAATGTATACACTCACCAACCCATACAGCCACTTCCACAACAACTGCAGACTGAAATCAGACATGTTGCCAAATTGTTCAGTGACCCATACATTCACTGAGATACATCATCTTTCATTTATACAATCAGTCACACGCCTACTGAATCATCGATACAGGCATGCATATACCCACTGATTCATCATACCCGTTTGTATATTTATTTAACACTCATTAACGTTTTAGAAACATAGTCACTGGATGATGTCATCAGTGATGTCATATGAGATGTCATCAGTGATGCCACTAACAATGTCATGAGTGATGAAAAAAGTGAGGGCATAAGCAGTGCATTGCAGGGGTGTGAGTTATAGTTAGCTCAGCTAGCTATAACTGATGAATTTCTCTGGTTTTATACAGGTGAAATGGCAACCTAACTATAATGTCCCTGTCACCGTTTTTTTGTGAATATCTAAGGCTTTTTAAATCCTATTTCCTACCCATAACAGACCTATAACCTTTGGTATTTTCAATGAATATATACAACATCAGCATTTAAAACATCACAAAGTACAGGAACAGCGCACTCTTGGGAAACAATTTCTTGGATTTAATGCAAGTAATCATGTTTCAGCTTTCACCTTTCTCAATATTTGCCATTTAACAAGTCATGACCTCTGCAGCTGTGCTTTTAAATTAAACAGTCACATTCCATTGGATATTTAATGGTTCGACACAAAAGAGGACAGTTGCAGTTCAAAGTGACATTCACAATTCATGGAGGCCATATTGGTGTGTGATGTTTATAACCAAACCAAAAGGCAGTACTCACGCTATAAAAGACTTTTCCATGCAGCCTCAAAATTACTCAGCTAATTTGTCATGTGTCAGGTAATGGAGGCACCCGCACTTGTGTGAGGGAGTTACTGGTGGACTTTTGAAAATAAAGGTATGTTGTACATTGCCTGCCCCTGCAACCTAGATCATGGACAGAGCAGCTCCATTGAGAGGGTCGTCAATTATATAATTTGTTAGAGGTATGGTCATTTGTCCTACTCTTCCAGGTGCTGTGCCAGTGATATTTCACATTTAGGCAGTGGTTAGGGAAACACTGCAATCTTGTTATGGCTTTGCCAACATGAGGAAACATGCTTTACATTTCAAGGCATGCTATAATGTCACTATGGAGTTAAAGAGGACTGTGTGGATTTAGCCATTGGAGTAATTTTTAATCTTTTAGTGTTCGCGCTGCTGAATTTCGACATGAGACATGACATGAGTCATTTTGAGACTGCATGGAAATATCTTCCACAACGCAAGTACTGCAATTTGGTTTGATAATAAATATCACACATCAATATGGTTGCCATGAATTGTGAACATCACTTTGAACTGCAAAAGTCCTCTTCAGTGTTGAACCATTAACTGTCTACTGGAATGTGACTGTTTAATTTAAAAGCACAGCTGCGAAGCCATGACTTGCTAAATGGCGTGTATTGAGAAAGGTGAAAGCTGAAACATGTTTACTTGCATTAAATCCGAGAAATAATTTCCTGAGAGTGCTCCGTTCATGTATATCTATATTACCTACTGACGGTCACCAGTAGGCAGTTATAGTTAGGACCTAGTTTTCATAGGGAAAGGGTTTTTTTGATTTGCCAATAACTTTGGTGCTGTTTGACGAATCTTCAAATTTTCAAGACTAATGGGGCAGTCACATCAGCTACTGCCTTGAAAATTCCAGAGTGATCTGTCAAGTGGGAGGCAGAGAAAAAGGGGGTTCCCTAAATGATTTTTCCCTATGTTAAGTTCCATAGGCAACGTTCTACTTGGCTACAGCCTGAACTGCTGAACTACCCCTCCTGTTACCTCCAGTAAGTCACACACACACAGTAGGAATGCTGAGGAGTTGTCAGAGTCCAAGTCCCCTTTCTCCACTACTCTACAAACGTACCTCCTGGCCCACTACTAGTTCAGGGATAAAGTCCCCTTAGCTCCAGAGGGACATTGGGGGCCATGAAGCCCGCCTGGTACCTCTTGTAACTCCTACTGCTGTATCCTTCCTGAGAGCAGGTCGGTGGCCTAGATCCTTTCTCCACCACTCTGCAAACATTACTGCTAGTTAAAACACCTTGGAATTCACACAAAAAACAAAAGATACAGTGACGTTATAGTTAGGAATTAGCATTTAAAAACCATTGAAATTCACTGAACAAACCAAAGGTTACAAATACGTTATAGTTAGCAAAAAGAATTTAAAATAGCTCAGAAATTCACTCAAAAAAACAAAGGTTACAGGGTCGCTATAGTTAGGGTCAGATTTTACTCACACAAAACCAGTTAAATTCAGCCTTTATGGTAACTATAACTCGTGCCCCGCAATGCACTGCTTATGACCTCACATATTATATCACTCATGAATAACCCTGGGTGTAAAATCTGCTCCACTCGCGGAGTTTGTGGATTTTTGTCAACTCTGCATTCCGCATAGAATGCAGAGTTACTGAAAACTCCATGCCCCGCACTAGAGCAGAGGTTTTTTTGTGTTTGTATGCTCGTATGCATTTTTGCAGGAGCAACTTACCGGGATGCCTGCTGTTGCCGACAAGATTTCCCATCCATTCGCATGTGCCACAAGATTTGGTAGAAAGCCACAAGGTCCCGCTAGACAGTGCAATCGTGAACACATCATTCGGGCACGCCAACGGACTTCAGAGGGTACTTTTGTAAAGTTCTCCATCCCGAACACTCAAATTCGCAATCTGGAGAAGAATCTCTCTCAAGCAGAATCAAAACCTTCCTGAAATGATGATTTGGATTTAAAAAACTACTCAGATTGACAGTTGGCTGTACTTTTCTGTGCATGGAGACCTTTTTGTGTTTTTTGAAGAGGAAGGAAGTGCCCCGGACTTTCCAACTTCCTGATCCTGTCTAGCAGGCTCCACCCAGTGCTTTGTATATCTCCTGTTTACTTTTCATTTGGATTTGGAGCTGGAACGATCACTCTTTGTGTCTGCTGCTTCATATATCATTGGATTTGAGGACTTTTGGATGTGAGATTTCTCAAGTAAGTTGGAACATTGGTGTTATGTTTGTTTGATTGCGGTATTGCACCTAGAATTTTTTGTACTTTTCATACTTTTAAAAAAATGTATTGTGGCGGGTGGCATGTAGTTTAACCCCTTCCATACCCATGACGAGCTCAGCTCGTCATGAGGCACAGTTGAGCTGTGCTGATGACGAGCTGAGCTCGTCATGAACAATGGGGATTCTGGGAATGCAGCGCAGAAGGAAAATATCACTAGCAGCCAAGGTGTTAAGTAGGGGCCTAGTTGTCACTTTGTATGTAATTGTTCCTATAGTTTTCTATATACAGGAAACAGATTGCAAAGTTCATTACGTTTTCTTCAACTTTTGAAATCAATTTGAAATATTTATTTAATTCACTAGCCCAGCAGTCTGTCAATAGCCCTTTTAGCCAGTAGTCCCAGAGCTACTCATGGGTGCATGAAACAACTGTTTCTGTGATTTCTGTTGAATTTAAACATCATTTAGGGCATGGATGGCATTGGATTTTAATGCAAAATGTTTTTTGGAGTATTTCACTTTTTTATCTGTGTTAAATAAATACCTTTTTGATGTGTCACCACAGACATCTCTTCAACTTGTGCCACTGCGTGCTGCTGAGATCTTGAAGATGACCCCAAAGAAAGGTACCAAATCCAGTACCAAGAACGTTGCTAGTGACAGTGAGAAGAAGGAACTGCATGTAATACCAAGAAGACCGGTTTGTCGGCCAAGATCTTTTTGGTGAAAACAAAAATTGCACCTGCAGCAGTGGCGTCCGGGGAGCAAACTGGGAACAGCACCTCCACATCAACAGACCCACCCCACCAACCTAGGAACAAGCCTATGTTTGTCGCAGAGGCAGCCAGTCTAATCACAAGTCCAATGTCGATGAGTAGTGATATTGAAATTGACTTATCGCAAAGTAGTACCCAATCAATGCAGGAGACTCAGATAAGTAGGCAAAAACAGCCTCAACAACAGCCACAACCAATGCCCCCAATAGTAGTTGTTCCTCCCGAAGTAGGGGCAGTTCAGAAAAATGTGCATCCTGTAGAGGAAGAAGAACAAGCCATTCTTTCAGAAGATCTGTTGTCTTCTAGATCCCCAGCAAGGGAAAGGAGGATTAGGCCATCGACTTCTTCTGCAAGCCCCTTCTGAAGATCTAAATTCCACTTGAAAGCTACCAGCCCAGTCTGAGAGTGAGACACGCCTCAAGACAAGGCTAGGGAAAAGGAAGGTTCAAGAAAGCCTTAGAGTTATAGAGGTAGATGGAGAAGATGAGGATGATGATGAGCCAGTCACCATGGACATTAGTCCCTCCCCAGTGGAGAGCGACATTATCGCATCTCAAATTGCTGTGAGAGATGTGCCACTGATACCACCAACACAGATGGTACCATCAATACCACCTCCAGCTTCCATACTTCACTGGCAGTGACCTACGTCCACCATCCACATCAACCACCTCAGTAGAAGTACATACTGCAGAGAGTCAGACTTCACACCCACCTACGAGTTCATCCATCATTGACAGTGGCATGAGCAGCATTAGAAAGTTGACCACCCCAGTTTGGGACTTCATTTCCTTTAGCAAGAAGGAGGTGAAGATTGTTATACGCTCCATTTGTGGACAAGGTGTTACTCTGGGTAAGCTTGGTATAGACTATGGTACCAGAGACCAAATAACCCAGCTGAAAAACACTTTTTGATCCAGTGGGAGGCACACCTTAGGGGCCTAAAAACTGCACCCGTTGTTGTTGGTCAGGTTGAAGAAGTAGAAGATCCGATCACGGTGGAAAGTAAACAAGAGAGAGACATTGTCTTGGGTACACAAAGAAGCCCTGTCCCCAGCAGTGCAGAGGTACCACCCACATCCTCACCAGCAACATCACAGTGGCACAAGAGTCAGCCAGAGACACCAAGGGGTCCCAGGCAAGAGTGTACCGCAACGAAAAAAAACTGTGTTGAGCCTAAAAACATATGGCGTCAAGAAGTCACCTGCATCAGTGGCAGCAGAAAAAAAATCCAGATTACCTTTCCCAGCATGTTTAGGTCGAAGGGGCAGTAGAACGCAACCACCCAATGGCACGTTTGTACAACACGAAGCTGGCTAAAATGTTAGCTCAAGACCTACTCCCTTTTTGATTTGTGGAAGGGTTTGTTTTCTTGAATTTGTGACAGCCATCTGCCCAAAATAGAAGGCTCCCAGTTGGTCCTATTTTACCAGAGTTGCTGTTCCATCACTACATTGCGACATGCTGGAATTGCTTGGAAAAACTTTGCACCAGAGTGCTGTTTACACTATTCGCCTGACAACAGACATGTGGACCAGTTGCCAAGCCACTGAGTACATGTGCATCACTGCCCCCAGGATCTCTTTTGAGGGAGTTAGAGAAAAGATATCTGCAGCAGGTGTTGTTGACACCGCTGAGATTTTTAATTCAACTCGGAAACATGCAACTGTAGCCATGTTCGCCATGGAGAAATCTCATGCTGCTGCAAACACTTTGGAAGACTTTGACAGCAAGGTCTTTGAATGGCTGTGACCAAGAGGGCTTAACATTGGTTTTGTTGCCACGGACAATGGCAGTAATATAGTTAAGGCCATGGCAAATGGTGGCTTTTCAGGGCCCTGTGTTTGGAGCTCTGCATTAACATCATTGTTCAAGACTTTTTGAAAAAAGACGACTGAGTCATCAAATGACTGACCACCTGCAGAATAATCTGCACATATTTCAGCCATTCTTATAATGCCCATAAGTAGCTGAGAATCATTCAACATAAGCATAGAATGCCAGTTAAAGCACTCATCCAGAAGGTGCCAACACGTTGGATCTCAACTTATTACATGTTTAAATGTCTGTTTGAGCAGTACAGACCAATAAATGAATATGTCATGCAAAGAGGGGATGCTACTGTGAAAGGCATGATCATTGAGATGGACCAACAGGGCCTAGTTAAATGCCTGACAGAGATGCTACTTCCTTTAGAACTTTTTACACGTGAAGTCAGCAAGGAGGACTGTACTATGGGCACTATGGGCCAAGCTATCCCATTGTTGCACATGCTACAGGAATAGCTGAAGGGGGTGCCTGCAATGTACACAATTGTGGAGGAAAAAAAAGAAGCATATGAGTTGATGGCAAGCATAACCCTTTGCTTATCTGAAAATACAAGGGTGCAACCATTATATTTGTGCTACAATTCTGGATCCATATTACAAAGCAGTACTGAACACTTTGATTCCTTTTTCAGAAGGGGATGTTGCCAACTACAAAACTTAGATAGCTGTATTGGTATGGAAAAAGGCTCCAATGGCCAGTGCTCAGTAGGCTGGTGATAAACTATCTGGCTTGCCCTGTCGCAAGTGTCTCTTCTGATTGTATTTCCAGTGCTGCTGGTGCTGTTCTGACAGTGAGAAGGACCAGTCTCTCGCCCCAAAATGTGGAGAGGTTAACCATGATCAAAAGGAATCAGCACTTTATACCACTGGTTTACACCATATCTGAAGTAGCACAGCAGGAAGATGATGATGACGGCGACTTAGGTCATGGAAGTAGTGTGTTAGATGACCTACTTCTGGGTGAACCCCCAGAGTTTGAGGATGAACTCTACTTCCCAGACAACAAGTAGGCTTTTGACTAGTTACTTTCTATCTTGCTTAGACACTCCAAAAAAAAGCTCCTCAAAAAGATTCCGCTATGGAGTATTCTTTACTTTTATTATTTGTGTGTGTCACTATCTTTCTGGTTCGAATCACAACACATCCATTACCACCATCTTACTTTTATTGCCGGATTGGAGTTGCAAATGTATGCAGTCAGTAAATAAGTAAGTCCACTCCTCTGAGTCCTGCTCCAGTCCTGATTTGCCCTAATCCATTTCTGTGAAGCCAGACATTGGATGGAGAATAGTACAAGAAATATAAAGTATGTGTCTGCCTCGTTGAATCCCTCCAAAGAACCTGACTAAAGCTATTCTCCTTTCCAAGCCTAGAGGGACTACCCCGTAAGGACAGGTAAATGCTGGCCTGCATTGGACGCGGACTTTGAGTGATTAGTGTATTTGTTGTTGTTGTGCATGATGTCTACTAGTATTTAATCTACTCACAAAAAGTGACTCAAGTCAATGTTTCCCTTCTTGGTACACTACAGAGTTGGACAACATGATGTCTATACCATAAAAGGTATCATCATCACCATGCAGCCATTGCTTTGCCAAAGTATAAATCAACATCAATCACAGGTAAGAGAAGAGGTTTTGGGAGGCATAATTAATTATATGGAAATTAATTCATTAATTCACACACCCACACCCTTCCGAGTCCAGTTGCAGACTGCATAGACTAGGAGCAGAGACTGACAGTACCAGTAGGATAAGACACAAGTGAGAGTACCGTATCTATCTGTTGGTATGTTGCACTATCAGCAGATTATTATTTCAATCAAAGACTGGCAGCGACCCTGCAGCAGCAAAGGAAACCATGTGAAGTAAAAAAGTAACCCCCACAAAACATTTACATGGTATGTAAAGTACGTATATAAAATGTATTCCCCTAACGAATGAAAAAATTCCACAACACCTGGCCCACCCCCTCCCGAACCCCCAACCAATATTCAAAGATAAGAGTCCAATCCAATGTCCACCCAAAAAGTCCATTGTCCATAAATATAATCCCCAAACTTTCCCCAACTCCCAATTCCCACCCACCCAAAAAAAAGAAAAAAGGGGCAAGGCGACGGAGTTCTTGCAGCGAGCTCGCAGTAGCAGGTTACTCTACAGGACCTCCTTTATCCTCTCCTCTAGGCCTGCCATCTGGAGGAACCTGTGGTGCTTGAATGCTCTACAGTTACATCCACAGGAGGGGCAGCAGTATTTAATGAAGTATGTCGGGCAACTGCCAGACCACGGCGCCGTACCACTGGGGGGGGCCTGGCTTGGGCCCGGGACATTGGAGGAGGCTGCAGCTGCTACCGCCTTCTCCTGCTTCTCTGCCAGAGGCACCAGCCACCGATATTCTGTGCAAATGGCCTCCAGACTCCGTTGCCGGGCCATGGCTGCTAACTCCTTCCTGTTTGTTTGGGAAGCAGTAGCTACATCAAGAAAGATAATGAATACTCTTAGGAAAACAGTAAATCAAATTAATTGTACACTTAGTGGTACAGTAGCACTAGCAAGCACAGTACGTAACATTTGTGTTATCCTCCCACTCCCTCAGCATCTAAAATGTGTGGGAGTTTCAGGCATTACTATTATGGAGTAGACAAGGCTTTATCTTCCCTCTCTCTTGCTTATCTAATTTAATCTTATATGCATGCTAGCTTAGTCAGCTTGTGCCCCGGACAGACATACTTGAGTTGCAGACTCACTTTATTTTTATTTACTACTGTCAGCCGTAGTCTACAACTACATAATTATCTTATATTTCTATTTTGGCCATACTCTGTTATGTCAATGGCAACTGCTCAATTTCATTTTCACCCTGACTACCACAACAAGGCAGATGATATCTGATCCAAATGATCATTGATTATATATGGGACGATGGCAGCCAATAGGCTAACCATGCCGAAAAGGATATAGGCAGGGACTAGGGAGTGGGCCTCGGAATTAGAGGGAGGCATTGAAAATGGAGGGTGGGTATGGGTACATAGATACACAAAATATATGCTGTGCTTGCAAGCTACTGTGAGTCAAGGGAGTATTCTGAAATACAACCTTGAATAATCAAAAACCTTGAAAAAAACAGTCTTTGTTTCGCTTCCAGTGATTTTTCCATTTATAATTGCATTGCTCTTCTAACATTATATTTTTTCATTTGAATGTTTTATTCTATTCTCCTTGGCTTTGCTACTCTGCCATGGTTTATTTTTCTTTCACATTGTCTTCATCCAGTGACAGTCTCCACCTATGCAATGATGATTGTACCATCCAGGCATCCATCCATTTAAAGTAAACATGGCTATCATTCTTCTTAAATATTCTCTCAACAAACCTTTCACCAACAACATAAAATGTATAATTTATTTTTAACCACCACCCATGCGTACTTCCTTGCTTGCCTTTGAATTTGTCTCATGAAACCCCCCCAGAGCATTCTTCCTATCACCCATACAGTTTCACCCACTGAGGATGGCTTCCGTTCTTTCACCTTGCACCCATCCATTCAACCATCCATGCATCCGATTCTTATCAGCCACCTATACATCCCACGCATCCTTCTCTGCCAGTCATATATTACATGTCAACCATCTTTCCCTTTTCATTCAACCCATCCATCAAGGCCGTCTGGCTCTTTGTCTTCTTCATAAAACTTTCCCAGCTGAGTTGACATCAGAAAAGGCCATTGGATACTCAATTCTTGCCCCTAATGCCATTGCTAATGCTAAGTAAAGGGTGTCTTCTTGAAACCATTGTTCACAACACTAGCCTCCTGTCTTGCCATGAAATTCAATCTCAGGTATTGACTGCTGTGACATGCCAAAACTGATAAATGGCTCAGCTGTTGTCTCACCCTCCTGCAGTTCTTCAAAACACGAACGGTAGTGGTGGAATACCTGGAAAGGGGAGACCTCTCGGTCACCCCGAACGTATGGCTGGGTGCCCCGATCGCCCGGGAAACCTTTGCAGGCGGGGGGCGTGTCCCCGGCCAGTATGCCCAAAGTGGCGTGGTTGGAGCACGCCCGCGCCGCCTAAGAGGGTTGTCCTAAACACCCGCCCGGAGGTCTGTGCACTTATGGGCGGGATGGAGATGCTGCCCCGCCTTCCCGCTGCAAGATAAAAGGTGCAGGATCCAGGCAGGCGTCCTCTTGTTCCTGCGCTCTGAAGGCTGCACCACTCGTCGCTCGTGAGCCCTCAAGGGAACAAGCTGCAGTTTTTGAACGTATAATCGTTGTTTTTTCTGTTTCAGTCGTCAAGGCGTATCTGGAATCCGAGGAGCTACTGGAAATCAGGCAGAGATAAGGCAGAACGCAGATATGCCTGGTAAGAAGAGTGGAAAGAGCACCGAGATGGAACGAATGCTGCGCACACTGGTAAACCAAGTGTCCGCGATGGACAGGAAATTTGCTAAAGTAGACCAACTGGGTCGCAGCTTAGCGGCTCTCCGGAAACAAGTGGAAGCTCCTGCGGGGCCCTCAGGACGACCTAAGAAGATCGTGGGGCCTGCTTTGCCAAACGTTACCCCAGGGGGCGATAAGGGGAAAAAGAAGTAGGGGAAAGTGGGTCCTAGCGAGGCCCCGGTCCCGATGGAGGTCCCACTGGTCCCAGTAACACCAGCGGCCAGCCCGGTACCCACACCGGATGGGGGATTGCAAATCCCTGTGATTATCACACCGCTGGATAAGGATCAAAAACCCCCGAACTAGCGATTCATCTGGCAGCTCTGTTGCCCTGGTTGAAGAAGGGAGCGGGGGGATCTGCGGCTGTGGAAGACCCAGCTGAAGAAGCTAGGCAGATTATCGACCAGCTCAGGCAGGCAAGAGGCTCTGGGGCAGCAAACGTGCCTTCTATTTCTCAGCAGGTGGCGAACCCGGCCGCGGTCGAGAATCGGAATAAGTCGACGGACACGACCAGAGGTACGACAGAAGACCGTAAGAGGTCGCTCCCAATAATGGGGGAGGGCGCTGTACCTTCAAGGCGGGAATGCTTGGCACAACATGTTCCTATGGCCACAAAAGAAATGGTGTGGGCGAATAAGTACATCAATATGTTTTCATCGTTGACGGACAATTGTGAGTTAGAATATGCCAAGACTCAGAAAGATTTATGTGAATAGAGGGCAAAAATGGCAGAATTCAGGGAGGAAGAGTCTATGATGAACTGGATCAGGGCTTTTTCTGTTTTTGTAGCAATTGTGGGTGAGCGATCACCAGAACTGTTGAGAGACCTAGCTTGCTACCAGAGCAGGATCACAGGCTTCCACGAGAAGTATGGAGGGGACGCATGGAAAGGGTATGACGTGGCATTTAGAAAAGCGAAAGAGTTTAATGAATCACTGACTTGGGATTGTTTGGACACTGTATCTTGGCATGCGCAGTTCACGCCGGGCGCGGCGGGTGGATCAGGGTCGAGTGCAAACAGCTTCAGGGCTTTTCAACAGAAACATCCGCAGCCCTTTTGACCGGCCCACGGGGGAGATGGGTAGTCTAGATCGGGCGGGAATGGAAATAAGCGAGGAGTATGTTGGGGTTTTAACAAGGGAACGTGTAGCAGGCCGCAGGGAACATGCAGGTTCAGGCATGCCTGCGCAGGTTGTGGTAACACCTCCCACCCCGAAACTAGCTGCCGATCCAAAGGCAATAATACTGGTAGAAAAGGGGGGACCAAGCAGGATTGACACGGTGCCTTGGATGACCAAACAATCGCCCGTGGATATTCTTGCTTTGACTCCCTGGCTGAACCGATACCCTGATCATGTGTCCGCCGGGATCCTGCGAGATGGCTTCTTGTATGGCTTCAGGATCCCGGCGGGTGATTTTCGGGGGGCCCCCTTATGCAAGAACAAATTGTCCGTTACGCACAACCCGACGGTGGTCGCCACAAAAAGTGCAAAAAAGGTTCTCTTGGGGTGGGTTGCGGGACCGTTCGGTGAACCACCAACGGCCAATTTTGTATGTTCCCCATTAGGGGTAGTTCCCAAGAAGGAGCCAGGAGA
Source organism: Lissotriton vulgaris (assembly GCF_964263255.1). Classification (NCBI taxonomy): domain Eukaryota; kingdom Metazoa; phylum Chordata; class Amphibia; order Caudata; family Salamandridae; genus Lissotriton; species Lissotriton vulgaris. The sequence continues at coordinate 530,129,616 of NC_141694.1, forward strand.
ATTCAGGCTTATTCATAATCTGTCTGCACCAAGGGGGGCTTCCGTGAATGAGGCAATCAACGCAAGCATTTGCAGTGTGAGGTATGCATCATTTGATGACGCAGTGGTAATGTTGAATCGCCTAGTCCCTGGTGCGTTGTTAGCAAAATCGGATATTGAATCCGCATTTAGGTTACTACCGGTGCATCTGCAGGACCAGCACTTATTGGGTTTTGCATTTCAGGGAAAGTACTACATGGATATGTGCATGCCGATGGGTTGTTCAATTTCGTGTGCCTATTTTGAAATGTTTAGCTCATTTCTGGAGGGGGCGTTCTAGAAGGCCTCAGGGCACCAACATGTGAAGCATTATCTTGATGATTTCCTGTTTCTCGGCCCGGCGGGCTCTCTGGACTGTGCACGGGCATTGCAGGAATTCTGCGTGCTCATGCAGGGTTTCGGGGTCCCGTTGGCGCCAGGTAAGACAGTGGGTCCAACTACCTCCCTGGAGTTTCTAGGTATTGAACTAGACTCCATGGAGGGTTGCTTCCGTCTGCCGGCGGAGAAGATCGACAAATTCAGGGCCTCCTTGTTGCAATGCCTTCAGAATGACAAGGTGACACTGCACCAATTACAGCAAACGGTGGGACAGCTGAATTTTGCACTGAGGGTTATACCGATGGCTCGCCCTTTCTCCCGATCCATTGCCCAAGCCATGGTTGGCCTCAAGGAGGGGCACCATCGTACGAGGCTGTCGGCAGAGGTTCACCAGGACATGCTCATTTGGCTGGCATTCCTGGCGGATTTTAACGGCCGGGTTGTATGGAGCAAGCCCCCGGCCTCATCGGCTGAATTAGGTTTATGGACCGACTCAGCGAGCAGTATGGGGTTTGGCACGATCCTTGGTAACCGATGGTCGGCCCAGAAATGGCCAGCATGGTGGGAAATGAGTGGCTTGACGAGCAACATTGGTTTCCTAGAATTATTCCCCATCTGGGTAGCATTGTCGGCCTGGCCAGAGGAGTTCCGAAACCGCTCAGTGATATTTTGGGCAGATAACATGACCGTGGTTGAGTGCATTAACCAGCAGGCAGCACGCTGCAAATGGATATTGCGATTGTTGAAGGAAATTGTGTTGAAATGCTTGCAGCTAAACGTACAATTCAGGGCAAAACATGTGCCGAGAGTACTGAATAATACAGCTGATGCGCTCTCTCGTTTCAAAATGCAGGCATTCAGGGATTGTATACCCTCAGCGGAGCTAGTGGCAGTGCCATTTCCCGAAGCATTATGGCAAATCAGCGCCCCGGACTACAAAACCTCGTGGCAGCCAGTTTAGTCCCCAGGACAAGAAAAGCTTACGAAGGGGCATTCCACTCATACTGTGCCCTTTTGGGCCCTGCATGGGAGCATAGATGGGGTCAGGAGGGTTTCTTTACCCAATTTTTGGTGGCACTTTATGAGGAGGGCCCGTCGGCGGCAACCGCCAGTCGGTATAAGGCCGCCATATCATTTATGGCTCAGCTCCAGGGGATCAGGGACCCAACTGACTCTTTTATAGTCAGAAAGGCGCTGCGCGGCTGGCGCCGCCTAGAGGGTCACAGAAAGGATATCAGGCATCTGATAGGATTTGACAGATTGACCGCTTTGTTGGCTAAACTAAAGGAGACATGCTCCTCACCTAGTGAGGTAGTCTTGTTCCGGGCAGCATTTGCGTTGGCATTCTATGGGGCCCTGCGGGTAGGCAAACTAGTGGCTGCTAATAAAAGGGATACCGAGGGGGTCTGCTCAGGGACCACACGCAAGTGAGGGGGGATTCCCTGCTGATCATGATAGCCAGGTCAAAGACAGACCAGGAGGCCCAGGGGAGTAGCATTGTGTTGCAGCGTGCTCCGGGTAGTCCCTGTTGTCCAGTGGCCTACCTCAAACAGAGGTTGACGACGTGGGGGGGGGGCCTTGCTGCGGCATGCTGATGGCACCCCGTTGACAAAGTTTCAGTTCCAGAGGGTGCTGGCGACCACGATCGGAGCTGCGGGCTTGAATCAGAGGGATTTCAGAACTCATTCATTCAGGATAGGGGCCGCTACAGAAGCGACGGCCGGGGGTCTGCAGGCAGACAATGTTAAACAATTGGGGCCCTGGTCTTCAGTTTGTTTCAAACGTTATGTGCGGCTGCACATGTTGTAATTTACTGAAAAGTGCACTCACGCTTGTCTTTTGTTTGGATTACAGTTTCACGAGCTTGTGACGCAGGGCGGAAATTGGAACCGGCCCAGTATCAGCTAACCACCACTTCAGGCACAAGGAATGGAAGACGAGTGGTCTGGGTCATGGGCCACTCATATGTGAGGCGTGCCGCAGACATATTCAGGGCAGGTGATGCGATCCACACATCTGAGGAATATGGTTTCAGGGTGTCCTTCCATGGGAAGGGCGGCTTGTGTATTGACCGACTGCAAAGTTTTGTGGAAGAATTGTTAGGGCGGCACAGGTCACCGCCATCAGTGGTCATAGTACACATTGGGGGCAATGACTTAGTAAGGTTGGGCAGACGGGCTTTAATAGAACACATACTTTCAGCAGTTAGTTGGTTAGCAAAGACACTCCCGGGGTGCACGATTGCTTGGTCACACATGATTCCGAGGAGGGTATGGAGGGGTGGGCGGTCCACGACAGCGTAGAACCATTCGGTAAAGAGGGTCAAAAATAAAATGGAGAAAATATTTCGCTCTGCCCATCTTCAAAGTATACCTCACGGGTGCATCTGGGGGGACCACTGTTATTCAGAGGATGGGGTACTCCTGTCCAGGGTGGGGAATGACTTATTGATAAGGGACTTGATAGCTTGGCTAGTAGGATTGAGGAGACGTGACCTATAGGAGTTGTGGGGGGCCAGATAGTCGGTCAACTATCTGGCTTGTGGCAGTAAGGTCATGATCAGTGAGCAGTGATTTCAAGGTCCCTAGTGGGGGCGCCACCCATTATGGATGGGAGCGCCCAGGGGAGGCGGCCATTGGCCTCTCTGACGGGGGGCGGCACCCATTACGGATGGGATAGCCCAGGGGGAGACGGCTATATGCCCCTCCCACGAATTTCCCAGGGGCCGGATATCCGCTCCGGGGGAAGAGAGTGCAGGGAAAGAGGGGAGTCCACGCTGTCCTTCTGATGGATACCCCGCACGGGAACTCGGACGACCTTAAGATGGCGCCGAGTGAAAGGGGGCCCCCATGACAAGGGAAGTTACAGTTGGCTACGAGGGTAAAGCCCTCTGCGCATGGGCCACTCACACGTGAGGGCGGAAATTTGGTGATAGGGATCTGACACCGGTTAAGACCTTGCTGTTGGCCCCTAACAATAGGATGTACAAAATTCGTATGCAATGCATTATGTCATGATGTTAGACTCGGTTAGGAAAATCTTTGTATTAGAGATTTGGTAAGGTTAGCCTGGATACCTGTCTTCATCAAGTGTAATGAAAGTTGAAATTTGTGCATGATAAATGAAGCGTTTTAATTTAAAGTTTTAAATTTTGTTTCATATTTTAATAAATACGGCCGGGGGGGTCGCGAGACCCCCCTGCCTTCCAAAAGTTCTAACTGTGTCTGTCTCCTACCATTGGGATTGTTGGTGGAATGGGTGGCGGGCATCCCGGACCATATCGAAAGGGGAGACCTCTCGGTCACCCCGAAAGTATGGCTGGGTGCCCCGATTTGCAGGCGGGGGGCGTGTCCCCGGCCGGTATGCCCAAAGTGGTGTGGTTGGAGCACGCCCCCGCCGCCTAAGCGGGTTGTCCTAAACACCCGCCCGGAAGTCCGTGCACTTATGGGCGCAATGGGGATGCTGCCCCGCCTTCCCGCTGCAAGATAAAAGGCGCGGGAATCCAGGCAGGCGTCCTCTTGTTCCTGCGCTCTGAAGGCTGCACCACTCGTCGCTCGTGAGCCCTCAAGGGAACAAGCTGCAGTTTTTGACCCACCCACCAGCCCCTGTTGCAGAAGTTTGGGAGTATACATACTTCTGATTTGCAATTGATTGTGATGCATAAACGTCTTGTTTAGGCCGTTTTTTCCCATTATAGATTGATTCCAAGAGTGTGTATGCAACTGACTACTTGTCTATAGGCCTTTTTTCCTTTGTAGAAATGTAATGAACTGTTTGCAATAAAATCGTTCCTCTGTTATAGGACCTTTTCTACTTTGTAGCAATGTTTATAGTATGTTGGGACTATTTTGGGACGTCCGCTCGACAAGGGCGGGAGTAACAGTGAGGGATATATCTAGCTGTGATATAAGATTAAGCATAGGTTTTTTCCCACTAGTAGGTAACTAACTGTCTTATTTATTTAGTCTTCGGTCCGGCGGTAAGGTCATGATCGGTGAGCAGTGATTTCAAGGTCCCTAGTGGGAGCGCCACCCATTACAGATGGGATCGCCCAGGGGGAGATGGCCATAGGCCCCTCCCAGGAGGAGACAGCTATATGCCCCTCCGACAAATTTCCCGGGGGCCAGATATCTGCTCCGGCGGAAGAGAGTGCAGGGAAAGGGGGGGGAGTCCATGCTGTCCTTCTTACGGATACCCCGCACGGGAACTCGGACGACCTTAAGATGGCGCCGAGTGAAAGGGGGCCCCCATGACAAGGGAAGTTACAGTTGGCAATGAGGGTAAAGCCCTCTGCGCATGTGCCACTCACACGTGAAGGCGGAAATTTGGTGATAGGGATCTGACACCGGTTAAGACCTTGCCGTTGGCCCCTAACAATAGGATGTACAAAATTCGTATGCAATGCATTATCTCATGATGTTAGACTCGGTTAGGAAAATCTTTGTATTAGAGATTTGTTAAGGTTAGCCTGGATACCTGTCTTCATCAAGTGTAATGAAAGTTGAAATTTGTGCATGATAAATGAAACGTTTTAATTTAAAGTTTTAAATTTTGCTTCATATTTTAATAAATACGGCCGGGGGGGTCGTGAGACCCCCCTGCCTTCCAAAAGTTCTAACTGTGTCTGTCTCCTACCGTTGGGATTGGTGGTGGAAGGGGTGGTGGGCATCCCGGACCATATGGGAAGGGGAGACCTCTCGTGCACCCCGAACGTATGGCTGGGTGCCCTGATTTGCAGGCGGGGGTCGTGTCCCCAGCCAGTATGCCCAAAGTGGCGTGGTTGGAGCACGCCCCCGCCGCCTAAGAGGGTTGTCCTAAACACCCGCCCGGAAGTCCGTGCACTTATGGGCGGGATGGGGATGCTGCCCCGCCTTCCCGCTGCAAGATAAAAGGCGCGGGAATCCAGGCAGGCGTCCTCTTGTTCCTGCGCTCTGAAGGCTGCACCACTCGTCGCTCGTGAGCCCTCAAGGGAACAAGCTGCAGTTTTTGACCCACCCACCAGCCCCTGTTGCAGAAGTTTGGGAGTATACATAGTTCTGTTTCGCAATTGATTGTGATGCATAAACGTCTTGTTTAGGCCGTTTTTTCCCATTATATATTGATTCCAAGAGTGTGTATGCAACTGAATACTTGTCTATAGGCCTTTTTTCCTTTGTAGAAATGTAATGAACTGTTTGCAATAAAATCGTTCCTCTGTTATAGGACCTTTTCTACTTTGTAGTATGTTGGGACTATTCTGGGACGTCCGCTCGACAAGGGCGGGAGTAACAGTGAGGGATATATCTAGCTGTGATATAAGATTAAGCATAGGTTTTTTCCCACTAGTAGGTAACTAATTGTCGTATTTATTTAGTCTTCGGTCGGGCGGTAAGGTCATGATCGGTGAGCAGTGATTTCAAGGTCCCGAGTGGGGGCGCCACCAATTATGGATGGGAGCGCCCGGGGGGAGGCGGCCATTGGCCCCTCCCACCGGGGGGCAGCACCCATAACGGATGGGATCGCCCAGGGGGAGATGGTCATAGGCCCCTCCCAGGGTAAGACGGCTATATGCCCCTCCCACAAATTTCCCGGGGGCCGGATATCCGCTCCGGCGGAAGAGAGTGCGGGGAAAGGGGGGGAGTCCACGCTGTCCTTCTTACGGATACCCCGCACGGGAACTCGGACGACCTTAAGATGGGGCCGAGTGAAAGGGGGCCCCCATGACAAGGGAAGTTACAGTTGGCTATGAGGGTAAAGCCCTCTGCGCATGTGCCACTCACATGTGAGGGCGGAAATTTGCTGATAGGGATCTGACACCGGTTAAGACCTTGCCGTTGGCCCCTAACAATAGGATGTACAAAATTCGTATGCAATGCATTATGTCATGATGTTAGACTCGGTTAGGAAAATCTTTGTATTAGAGATTTGGTAAGGTTAGCCTGGATACCTGTCTTCATCAAGTGTAATGAAAGTTGAAATTTGTGCATGATAAATGAAACGTTTTAATTTAAAGTTTTAAATTTTGTTTCATATTTTAATAAATACGGCCGGGGGGGTCGCGAGACCCCCCTGCCTTCCAAAAGTTCTAACTGTGTCTGTCTCCTACCATTGGGATTGTTGGTGGAATGGGTGGCGGGCATCCCGGACCATATCGAAAGGGGAGACCTCTCGGTCACCCCGAACGTATGGCTGGGTGCCCCGATTTGCAGGCGGGGGGCGTGTCCCCGGCCGGTATGCCCAAAGTGGTGTGGTTGGAGCACGCCCCCGCCGCCTAAGCGGGTTGTCCTAAACACCCGCCCGGAAGTCCGGGCACTTATGGGCGCAATGGGGATGCTGCCCCGCCTTCCCGCTGCAAGATAAAAGGCGCGGGAATCCAGGCAGGCGTCCTCTTGTTCCTGCGCTCTGAAGGCTGCACCACTCGTCGCTCGTGAGCCCTCAAGGGAACAAGCTGCAGTTTTTGACCCACCCACCAGCCCCTGTTGCAGAAGTTTGGGAGTATACATACTTCTGATTCGCAATTGATTGTGATGCATAAACGTCTTGTTTAGGCCTTTTTTTCCCATTATAGATTGATTCCAAGAGTGTGTATGCAACTGACTACTTGTCTATAGGCCTTTTTTCCTTTGTAGAAATGTAATGAACTGTTTGCAATAAAATCGTTCCTCTGTTATAGGACCTTTTCTACTTTGTAGCAATGTTTATAGTATGTTGGGACTATTTTGGGACGTCCGCTCGACAAGGGCGGGAGTAACAGTGAGGGATATATCTAGCTGTGATATAAGATTAAGCATAGGTTTTTCCCACTAGTAGGTAACTAACTGTCTTATTTATTTAGTCTTCGGTCCGGCGGTAAGGTAATGATCGGTGAGCAGTGATTTCAAGGTCCCTAGTGGGAGCGCCACCCATTACAGATGGGATCGCCCAGGGGGAGATGGCCATAGGCCCCTCCCAGGAGGAGACGGCTATATGCCCCTCCGACAAATTTCCCGGGGGCCAGATATCTGCTCCGGCGGAAGAGAGTGCAGGGAAAGGGGGGGAGTCCATGCTGTCCTTCTTACGGATACCCCGCACGGGAACTCGGACGACCTTAAGATGGCGCCGAGTGAAAGGGGGCCCCCATGACAAGGGAAGTTACAGTTGGCAATGAGGGTAAAGCCCTCTGCGCATGCGCCACTCACCCGTGAGGGCGGAAATTTGGTGATAGGGATCTGACACCGGTTAAGACCTTGCCATTGGCCCCTAACGATAGGATGTACAAAATTCGTATGCAATGCATTATGTCATGATGTTAGACTCGGTTAGGAAAATCTTTGTATTAGAGATTTGTTAAGGTTAGCCTGGATACCTGTCTTCATCAAGTGTAATGAAAGTTGAATTTTGTACATGATAAATGAAATGTTTTAATTTAAAGTTTTAAATTTTGCTTCATATTTTAATAAATACGGCCGGGGGGGTCGTGAGACCCCCCTGCCTTCCAAAAGTTCTAACTGTGTCTGTCTCCTACCGTTGGGATTGGTGGTGGAAGGGGTGGTGGGCATCCCGGACCATATGGGAAGGGGAGACCTCTCGTGCACCCCGAACGTATGGCTGGGTGCCCTGATTTGCAGGCGGGGGTCGTGTCCCCGGCCAGTATGCCCAAAGTGGCGTGGTTGGAGCACGCCCCCGCCGCCTAAGAGGGTTGTCCTAAACACCCGCCCGGAAGTCCGTGCACTTATGGGCGGGATGGGGATGCTGCCCCGCCTTCCGGCTGCAAGATAAAAGGCGCTGGAATCCAGGCAGGTGTCCTCTTGTTCCTACGCTCTGAAGGCTGCACCACTCGTCGCTCGTGAGCCCTCAAGGGAACAAGCTGCAGTTTTTGACCCACCCACCAGCCCCTGTTGCCGAAGTTTCGGAGTATACATAGTTCTGTTTCGCAATTGATTGTGATGCATAAACGTCTTGTTTAGGCCGTTTTTTCCCATTATATATTGATTCCAAGAGTGTGTATGCAACTGAATACTTGTCTATAGGCCTTTTTTCCTTTGTAGAAATGTAATGAACTGTTTGCAATAAAATCGTTCCTCTGTTATAGGACCTTTTCTACTTTGTAGTATGTTGGGACTATTCTGGGACGTCCGCTCGACAAGGGCGGGAGTAACAGTGAGGGATATATCTAGCTGTGATATAAGATTAAGCATAGTTTTTTTCCCACTAGTAGGTAACTAATTGTCGTATTTATTTAGTCTTCGGTCGGGCGGTAAGGTCATGATCGGTGAGCAGTGACTTCAAGGTCCCGAGTGGGGGCGCCACCCATTATGGATGGGAGCGCCCGGGGGGAGGCGGCCATTGGCCCCTCCCACCGGGGGGCAGCACCCATAACGGATGGGATCGCCCAGGGGGAGATGGTCATAGGCCCCTCCCAGGGTAAGACGGCTATATGCCCCTCCCACAAATTTCCCGGGGGCCGGATATCCGCTCCGGCGGAAGAGAGTGCGGGGAAAGGGGGGGAGTCCACGCTGTCCTTCTTACGGATACCCCGCACGGGAACTCGGACGACCTTAAGATGGCGCCGAGTGAAAGGGGGCCCCCATGACAAGGGAAGTTACAGTTGGCTATGAGGGTAAAGCCTCACATGTGAGGGCGGAAATTTGCTGATAGGGATCTGACACCGGTTAAGACCTTGCCGTTGGTCCCTAATGATAGGATGTACAAAATTCGTATGAAATGCATTATGTCATGATGTTTGTATTAGAGATTTGTTAAGGTTAGCCTGGATACCTGTCTTCATCAAGTGTAATGAAATTTGAATTTTGTACATGATAAATGAAAGGTTTTAATTTAAAGTTTTACATTTTGCTTCATATTTTAATAAATACGGCCGGGGGGGTCACAAGACCCTTCTGCCTTCCAAAAGTTCTAACTGTGTCTGTCTCCTACCATTGGGATTGGTGGTGGAAGGGGTGGTGGGCATCCCGGACCATATGGGGATTCTTTGGCATTGCTCACCAGGCTCTAATTGAGAACCCAAGCAACAAATTCATAGTGAAAGTGGCAGTGAACGCCTAAAGGGTAGTATGTTTTGGAGAAGACCAGATGTCAGTGGGGTCAGAAAACATAAATTCAAATGTTTGCGTGAGGCAATCAGGTGGAACTCGAGATTGTAAAAATCATAATATTTATTTGAGGCAGGAGAGCATAACGTGCATGCGCCCACTCGAGTTATTTTCAAAAGCAGAGACAGGGACATTAATAAATGGTTGCTAGGGAATCACAGCTCTTAGTTACCTCCGAGCTTCTCTTTGCAGCTCCTAGTCTCCTTCTAGAGACCCCTGTTTATCTATAGATATTGTCATCTGCTCTTGAGAACATTTTCCAGGTTGTGAAAGTAGTATTAAGTAAAATAAAAAATAAGACACTGCCTGTAACAAGAAATTTTTACATTCATTGCAATGAAACTAGAAATGCCTGTTCGATGCAAATTTTAGCAAACAAATTCTACAGTTAAGTTTTATACGAATGGGCAGCACGTGTCCTTAAATTTTTGCAGTGAAGTACCAAACAATCTTACTGTATACCAAGAAGAGGGAAATGGGAAATTACAAAGACACCTGCCATGGCTTTCCATTCAATCCTCTTGGGAAACTAATTACTTGCAATAGAAACGCGCAGTAGGAATCGCAATGGTTCTGATTTTCCCACTTCTTTCCAAATAGTTTGAGGATGTTATAAGGTGGGCAAATTAACCCACACTTTATAGGATAATTAGATCAAAATAACTTTTAAAAAACAATTAATCACTTGGTGAAAGGCTGACTGAGCCTTTGGATTTAAAATACATTATTTATGTGAAAGAGAAAATTAGAAACAGCTTAGTAAAGATAGCAAATGGTTTTGAAATGTTATTGTCTTCTCACTCTGTGAATATGGTTGCCTTATTTAAACTAGGGCTGTTTGGCAATATCCTATTATGTATGGTATGAGGCCAGTCACGTTAAACGTTTTTTTTTAAATACATTATGTGTTCCGAAATGCAATTGTCCGTTCATTCTGTGATTCAGTTTTCCTTAAAAGTAATTCTTGACTACTGAGCAAGCAATTTCATTTATATAAATACAAATGTATATTTTGTCAACATAAAACAAATACGAAACTTTTGAATACCCCTTGTGTAGTTAATTTTTTATAGAGCATGTACTTAGGTGCACAAGAAGAGAGCAACAGTATTAGGAGGAAAACTGCAAAGAGGAAAAACTAAAGTCATCCACACATATTAACTATGAAAAGTGCATTGGTTTGAAAAATGCATATTGGTAATCTGTTTCCAAATATTTTATTACTCCTCAGAAACAAATCAGTACTAATGCCTAGCACTACAAGGGCAACGTTTGCGCATGTGATACCATCAGAGGAAACAGTTCTAGAGAACGGCGGTTAAAAGGAAGTATCACGTTATAACGTATGGCATTAGCGGTGGGTGGGGTCGCTTCAAATGATACATTATGTCAATTCTGCTACCCATGGTATTTTGGTGAATTGATGTCACTGATCACAGTTTGGTTATTGGACCAGCTAAAAAAGTGTTAAAGGGGAGGAGTGACTAATACCCAACTCGATGTCGTATTATCTATGTACACAAAGGAAAATGACTGCAGTGCCATTACCAATCCATGTACTTGCCTATGTATAATTTGACATGAATATGGGACAACAATAAACAATACAATTAAAGGTTTACTCTTTTTGACCAAAACAGAATTACGTGGTCAATGGGAACACCAGTGCTAAGTGTATTCTGTATGAGATTAAAAGAATGCAATATTTGAGATTTTGCCTACTTTAATCGGGGGTTCTGGGTGGAAGACTGTGGAGAACATGTAATTTTCTACATGCTATTAATAAAAAGATATGCCCCATTATCTACCCACTTCTGAAATTAGCGGGACCTTTCATAACGATAAATATGAAAAAAGGAGATAACCAGAATGAGAACAGGACACTTGTAATGAGGGTCTTAGTGACATTGAAAATCTTTCATGTTTTATTTTTTCATGCTTAAGGTATGTAGACTACAACACAAATACATACAGACATTATTTAACAAACTGTATTTCCACATGTGAAAGACAATTGAATACATGTAGAAATCAAAAAGTACAAATAACAATCATGAGATACTCTAGCTTTGATAAAACACTTGATAGAATTAACTGAAAATAACAAACGTCTTGATAACCAAGTTAAGGTACTTTATTAACGAAAGGAACTACACTTCATAAAGTAAGTTTTAGGGATCTTTAAATTAATTTGTTTACTTTGTTAAATGTTAGCTTTGAGGTACTAATGGAAAAAATGAAATTATGAGCAGTGAAAAGTGTTTAACTTCTTCAAATAAGTACTTAGTTGAATGTTTGTTTTATTAATGAATAAGAAAATTAGAACATTTATCGCCTTGTTACGAGTTTGGTGGTTCGTGGAATGCTGTATTGCTGGTGGCCATCCTAGCATGGTGAGCTTGGCGGTCAAACCAGCAATTACAAGTTGGACGGATCAGCTTGGCAAAGACTGCTGCTGGACAGCCGAGAGCACTCGCAGACTGCCGACCACTGAGTTCATGTTTGGGGAAAGGCAACCGCCATAGGGCAGTACAGGGGAGCTGCATCGCATATGTTTTGTCTGTTTCACGAGCGGACTGCGGCAGTCGGACCACCTGCTTCAAGGTGGGGGATGAATAAGGATTTGGGGTGTGTGCTCACCCCTTTCTTATTCCAGGCAGATTCCGACATGAATCCCTTTCTACCGGTTGCCCTTCAAAGTAGGATCTTCAAACCGAGGATAATGACCATGTTTTCAGCTATCTATAAGGTGAGTTCTTTTCGAACAATATACTCATTTAGAGGGCTGCCCAAGTATGGGCTGAGCCCCGTTAATGTGTATTTTGGTATTTCTTCACATATTTCATGGATATGTGTGCATCTGACACTTTTGCAGTTGAAATGCACACACAGGCATTGATATGCTTGTGAAAAGTATTCACTACCGCTGCAAGATCCTCGCCTCCACACCACCGGCCCGTGGTCAACTCGTAATTTGGCGGTCTTTGGACTGCAAGAGCCGAGTGGTGCAGTCCTATGGCAGTTCGACCAAAGTAAATCGTTGAATCCTTCTTGCATTCGTCCTCTTACCCATGCAAAAAAAATTAACAGATCTGCATTGAAATAGAGATACATTTGGAGTATTGGCTTTGTCAAACCTTGTCTCACTTTCTTTTTATTCATTTAAAATAACTTTATTTCAGGTACCACCCACACAACTATAACATGCAATAAAACAAATGTGATAAATGGCAGGAATAAAATGCAAAAACAGAATTCTAGTGAGTACTATAAAGGAAATATTTGCAAAATAGGATACGAAAGCAATATGGATTAGTGTTCTGACTTCTTAAAAATTAGTGTGTCATTGATTTATTGTCTTCCCAGCATATTTTGGGATCTAAGGCGCACATGCATCACCATTGCCATTTGCGATTCCTTATTAGCGAAAAATAAGTATTCGCTAATAAGGAATCGCAAATGGCTATGCATGAAGAAATTGCTAAAAAAAAAGCGATTTCCTAAAATTCCTTAATTGCGACTCGCAAATTGCGAATCGCAATTAAGGAATACCTCCCCATTCATTCCTATGGGCCTAGAGGCCCATTGGAATGAATGGGAAGACATTCTCAATTTGCACTTCTCAATTAGAAAATCGCAAATTGGAAATGCAATTTCAAGGGTGCCAGGGTGTCAAAAGGACGCCCTGTTGCACCCCTGAAATCTGCCTATAAGTACATCAAGCACATGCACATGCCCCAAGGGCATGTGTGTGTGTGTAAAATAGAACTTTGAAAAATTCACTTTAGTGCATTTTTCAAAGTTTTTGCAAATTACCATGAAGGTCAACTTCATGGTAATTTGCTCCCACTATTAGCGAAATCGCTAATTTTTTTAGTTTGATGCATTGCATTTAAGGAATCTCAATTTGAGATTCCTAAATGCAATTGCAATTTAAGTAATCACAATTTTGCGATTTCTTAAACTGCGAAAAGTCGAAAAATTATGATGCATCCCAAAAGTAAAAATTGCATTTGTAAACGGACGATTTTTGCAATTCGCACCATTTGCGACTGCAATTTTCAATGATGCATGTGCCCCCAAGTTTGTTCCTTTTCCCTGCCCTTGACCTCTCCCTAAAAAGGTTGTGAAAGAAAGTCATCCTTTTTGCCCGATGAACCCCTTTTTTTTGCTTGGTTCTAGGGGGAAGTGACTCTGACTGCGCCCTTGGCTCTACTTATCAAGCCTAGGGTCAGTGTTCTAATTATAAGGACATGCAACTACGGTGTAATTATAATTGGTACTGACAGCCTAACTTAAAGTTTCTAGAATATATTAGAGCATGCAGGTTTAGTGACTCAGTAGACTTAATACACTCAAGTGTGCACTACAGTAGTGCCTGCTGTCGTTTTAAAGGCAGCACTGCATTTCAGGCTGCCTTTTCATTAAATGTAAATGCAAATAGGACGTTTGATTTAAAGGTATTGTGTAAACAAAATTCCTAGACAATTAATAGTACATAAAGTCAATATCACATTTGTGTCAAAATTAGTCAATGTAAGGCTAATAAGATTTATATAATAAACTAAACAATAAATGAAAAAAAGAAGTGAAAGGTTTTATTCATCAGAACGTATTCATATCATTAAAAACACATAATGTAAATACACAATTAATTTCACATACATAAATAAAAAACACAATATATTGTTTATAAAAATAAGCAATTTTCTAATACTGTGGCAAGATCGAAATAATATTTCTGCTTTTCACTTTTCGACGAGCGTTTCGGCGTATGTCACGCCTTTATCAGGAAAAAGAAGAAAAAAAGCCACGTTTCCTGACGTTTTCATCAGAATCGCCTGGAACAAAAGGTGGACATTGTCACAGATGAATAGGCTTCTAAAACTAATTAACGGAGAGCTGGGCCTCAGTAGAAAGTAATTGAGGTGTCGCCATTCAAAGCTGGGGTATTGGCAAATGATATGAAGGAAATATACACAGTATTTCAATCTTAGTGATGGATAAGCGAAGGATTCTAATGACAATAAGAACCAGATATTATCTCATGTTATGCGGGCAGACTATTGTTTTCTACATGGATGGTAGAAACATGCAGGGTAAATTGTCCTATACCATATCTTGTGAAGGTAGCTGAAACGGGATAGGCGCTGGTCGTCCCTATCCGTTGGTACCCCAAGCTGCAAATGAGTCGTGACATACGCCGAAACGCATGTCGAAAAGTGAAAAGCAGAAATATTATTTCGATCTTGCCACAGCATTAGAAAATTGCTTGTTTTTATAAACAATATATTGTGGTTTTTATATATGTATGTGAAATTCATTGTGTATTTACACTATGTGTTTTTAATGATATAAATAAGTTCTGATGAATAAAGCCTTGCAATTCTTTTTTACATTTATTGTTTAGTTTATTTTATACATATTATTAGCCTTACATTGACTAATTTTGACACAAATGTGATATTGATTTTATGTACTATTATTTGTCTAGGAATTTTGTTTACACACTGTCTTACCTTGTCCTAGAAATTGGAACTCACCAGGGGGTCCTTGTTACTTGCAATGATTTAAAGGTATTTCCAAACTCTCAAACGTCCTATTCATCCATATACGTCACCCCTGAGGTCAACCCTATGGTGCTCCAGGGGTAGGGTGCCATGTAAATATAAGCAGGGACAATATAAAAGATGTTTTTTAAGACCTGGTGAGGGAAAAACTGCCAATTCTGTTCAGGAGAAGGCCATTAACCCCTTCTACGCTTCATAGCTACCCAAAATATGCCTTACAGATAAAAGAATAGTGTGAATTTCTAACATTTCTGTCAGTTTTTAATCTTATCAGTAGCAATATTTTTGCTTGGTGATTGTGAGAAAGTAAAGCATTTAGATGTATCAAACAGTTGAAAAGTAAAAAACACAATGTAATATTAATCCCACTACTTTTAATACCAATAGAGAATATATTAATGGACAAAATGATACCAAAATGACAAAAACCCAATATGGAAGGCCAGAGATATGAATTTGAAAAGCTTAAATTAACTTTTAAACCACATAGTGTCAACCATCAGCATCTTTTTTTGCTAGATTGGGACAAAGGAATGATTTAAGACCCATCACGATAGGGTGTGGGCTGCATATAGAAAGCAGATTTGGCCTGGTCTTAAGTTTTACCTTATTACTTAGTTGCTGGAATTGAAGTAAAAAATACTCACCAGTACACTCCTGTTGCACAGATTGGCTCCATGAGGACAGATTGCCATTAGAAGAACTCCCAGTAAAGCGATTGACTTTTGGCGGGGAAGCTCAAAGTGGAAGAAATCCAAAATTTGCACCCAAGGAAGTTTCCTCGCCAGTCGGATACTTATGACTCCTTTGCCCTGTGAAGATTTGTACCTTCAGACTTAGTCACTTTTTTAGAGTTCAGGGCAAGGTTGCAAGCTGTAGTCAAAATGGTTCCATAGGCTACTGTGGAAAAGCTCTGTGTGGGGGCAACCTGGTTCTTTGGCAGAGTGGAAATGCATCTTTGGCAGGTAACCTTAGCAGGTTGATCCGGGTCTTCTGTCACTTTTCCAGGAACACATTCTTGAAAAAGTTTCTAAGTCTGTTTTTAGGCTTAGCCAGATGTACACTATGACACCTATCTAAGGGTCCCAGGACATTGGGGATGTCACTTAGGGGGTCAAGACTCATTCCATGTTCTTCAGAAAAGTGAGTATTTTGCAGCATGTGGGTTCCTGCAGCTTCACAGGTGGTCAGCCAATTGACCTTAGAGCCTACTTCTCAATATTGAGTAAGAGCGGTTGCAGAGCTAGTTCCATTGTGCTCCTCACAGATTCCAACAGCAGGTGAAGTCCTAAGGTGTTCTGAAGAGGGTACTGGTGATGCCGCATTTATGGCCAAACTCCTGGCCAATTCGGTAAATTTTCCTATGGGTGACCCTACCCACTTTTGCAACACTGTGTTTTACTGTACCCATATCAGAAAGTGCTCTTCTCTACCTAAAACCAACATGGCAGAACCTCTATTTCCCTGTACAGAGATCACCTTTTCCCTCCCAGAGATGTGGCCATAGATATGAGCACCCCTCTTCTGTGGTCAAAATTGGTCCAGGAGGGAGCTCCTCTGTCACAGGGAGTCAAGCCTGGTGTTTTGGCTAGCAGAACAATAGAGAGGGCAGGTCCAGGTTTGAGCTCCATCTGCTTGTAACACACATGCCCGTTTGAAGATGATTAAGTTACTGGGTACTGCCAAAATGTTCATCCTATCAGAGGAACAGAGCACCTCAACCCACACACAGATGTAGAGTTCATGGTTGACTGAACTTGCGATGCGGTTGAGGGTAGACCTTTCACTTATGCTGCAGTAATACAGATGCACACAAGAGTTGGCATGTATGGTCCCGGACCCGAGCGGGCTTGTGCTCCCTCATTTACCCCTTCAGCCAAGCCCGCACTCTGGGGGCATGCTACATTGCAACATTGTCCATTGCGGGACAAGTGGCGCTGACACTACAACAGAAACACGTGCATTAATTAGTTCCTTGGCAAGGCCAAATCTGAACCACGCCCAGAGCCCCGGGTTGATGAACCAAACCCCTACCCTGGACTGTCGTACACCGGTCCACTCTGCTTACGCTTACAGGGTGGTACGACACACCTATATATCCAAGGTCTACCCCTCTGCCTGCGGTGTCATGGTGGCATCTCCTGTACATGGCACGATGTTCTGTGGTAGGGCCCGGGGCCCTCATGCATACATAAGGACCTCAAAAACACACTCAGATAGTTTATGGAACTGGCTACGGACACGTGCGTCCGGCCCCTTCTATTGCCAGGGTCCCATGTCCAGTGACGCCTGTGCTAGATGGGTGTGGGGTGAGTGTAAGCCAGCCCTAAGGGAGTGGTTGGTGCTGGCAACAACTACAACAGTGATCAGACAATTAGAAGTTCAAAGTTCAAACAGCAAGAGTCCATGACTTGAGCTGCTCAGAGTTAGGGCCCAGGATGCAGTGCGGCCGGCAAAGGGACACCGCCAGGGGATGGTGACTTGTGGTGCACTAAGGTAGGGTCACGAGGGCTGAGCGAGTCTTTGTTGATGTCCAAGGTTAATGTCGCAGATTGTTTCGGGGGACACTGGAAGGTGTTCTTCCAGGGCATGATGCAGAGGGTGGAACCAAGCAGAAACAGACAATATATAAATAAATCAAGTCTCAGTTCCAAATGTTTGTCCTACGTGACTACAGTGTAGGCTGGAGGCAGCAGTCAGCAGGGGCCCACAGCTACGTGATGTTGGTTAGTGATACACAGAGTTAGTGGCACCAGAGCAGTTGTTGGTAGTGTTCTATCACCTCCGTAATGATGATCCTTTTTTCCTCAGGACCGAACCGCATTTTCCGCTTTCTGCTCTTCTTGCGTACAATGATATGAACTCTGCCATTGAGAAATCAAGACTCAGTTCAAAATGTGTGACCTACTAGACCGCAGTGTAGGCTGGAGGCAGTGATGGGTTACGTCAATGATAAAGGAGTGCTGGGGGCATGTGTTGCGGAGGCCAGCAAGGGTCTGAGGAGGCTTCCTAGGTTGCGGGTCTCTGGCTTGGAGCTTGCACCGGCATGTTGTGGGCCCTCTTTGACACACACAGGTGTCAGCAGATGAGCAAGGAGGCCTGGGTGCGCAGAGTGGGCAAGAAGGGTCTGGGGACCAGCGGCCTGGGGTGTAGCAGGCGCACAGGATCGCACGCAACACCGCTCACAGTGTTGGTCTCATGGTGGGGTGGGAGGCCCCACCCTGGCAGACATGTTGGCCATTCCGGAAGAGAACCACAGCCAGTGCTACGTGGTTTTCATTCACACCCCTAAACTAGCCTGGTGTACGCCAGGCCATCCCACTCTGCTCACGCTTACAGGGGGGATGTAACAAGCTACATTTCCGCGATCTTCCCCACTGGCTGAGGTAACATGGTTGCGTCTACTGCCCACTACACACCAAGCACCAGCAGTGTATGCTGACATGGATATTACTATGGTCTGCATACTGCAGTCTGGCCAGCAGATCCACGCCACACTTGGTATTGTGTACATTCTCATTCATGGGTCACTTGCCTCCTTTGCACATGCCTGGTTCCCACCTCTCCCAGCAATCTGCTATTGTGTGGGTGAGGTGCCATGCCGTTGATGGCTCATGTACATGGCTAGACCAGTTTACCACAGTAAGTTGAGCTGTCTTGTCTGGTAGGTGGACATGTTGTTTGGCATGGTGTATGTGAGTTTGTAGCGTGTGCATTCCCAGAGTTGAGTTGCATGATTGTGGAGTTGCAGTGTTTGGTGTGTTCATTTGGTACTTACCAACGAGGAGTGCATTTCTATAGTTGCCATCCTGGAAGCGTGGTTGATGATGGACTGTCGGAAAATATAGGAATCATGCACACTGCCTGGGTAGTTGGTGACGACATTGATGAAGAGTGCCTGGTGGTCCACTATTGCCTGCACATTTATGGAATGCATGTGATCGCTGTTGTGGTAATTGTGCAGTGTTGGCAGGGGGCACAAGTAGGACATGTGTGCAGTCAATTGCTACCAACACGTGCAGAAAGCCAGCTATGCTTGGTCTCCAGCTGTTTCTGTACAGTGTGGAGGAAGTGAAGGTGCTGGGGTACCAAGCTGATGATGGCATCCAAGACGGTGGTGATGAGCTTCGATACGGCTGGCTGTGAGACTCCTCCGACTCTGGCGGTTGTTGGTTGCTAGGTACCAGAGGCCAACAGGTGCAGAAGAGCCAGCAGCTTTGTCAGTGGAGGGATGTTGGTTGTCCGCTGTGTTGGTACCATCAGCCTGTGGGCAATGATGGTCAGGATATGGAGGATGGTTGTCCTTTTAAGCCTGTAGTGGGCAATGACATCCTCTGGTTTTAAGTCTGTGAGGCTGGTGCGTATTCTGAAGTTCTGCTGTCTTTGTCTGTGCTGCCTCTGTGGTAGTCTGGAGGAACGGTGGGGGGGCCAGGTGGGGTGGGCCTGGGGGGTGGTGGCGGTGGGTGTTTTGACCCTCTTGGGGCTCTGAGCTGCATGATCAGTAGCTCCATGGCATCTGTTGTTCTTCGGATGTGGCTCAGGGCTGGGCAACATTTTATGGTGCAGGTTGTCGTCTGACTTTACACCAGGTAAGAGCAGGTTTTAAATACCTGCTGCTACTGTGCCTTATCGCCTGTTTTGGGATCTTATTGCCGATCTCGCTGGCTATTGTGAATGTTACAAAGTGGTGTTAGTGCAGCTTTTTCAACAGGAATGCACACTCTGCATATCATTAGCATTAGTTGCCGGTGTCATCTGTGGCGATATTTTTGCACCTGCTATCGCAGGAAAACTGGTGATATTGGCTGTTAGCACCAGCTTGTGAATAGGGCAATACATTTATTGCCACTTTGGCTGCAATAAAGTGCCACTAACTTGGCGATAAGTCCATGAGAATATGCCTCTTTGTCTGTTACAAAATGGATAGTACCATTTCTCATTCAAAGTGCCATGGATCACAAGCTGTAGCTAGAAACTGCAAACCATGTTCCCTAAGGCTTTGGTAATGCACACATGATCTCTGGATGATGACAGTGCACTCTATGATTCCAGGTGTGATCAAAACCCATTGCAGTCTTTCATTCATAGTGGTATGAGTCACAGTGGAATCGGTCTGAATTACATATCGCAGACAGTGCACCACAGCAGGCCATAGGCTCTGAGAATCACAATAATATTAAAGGTAGCATTTACGGTGGCATGGGCCAAAGGATGAAGCCAGTGGCTGCGGACCATGTTCTATGTCAATTGGCATACTGAGTGCCCAGCCAGAGACTGAGCCTCTATCATTCATAGAATGGCTAAACATGTGTACTCTGTCATTTACCTTTAGTCCAGGCTGGACCGTTCATATTGAGGCAGGTCCAAGGCTGATTTCCACATGGCGTGTTCCTGTCTAAGGAGGTATAGTGTACTGAAATATACAAACATTTATTGGATGGAATGGTTGCAATAAATGCAGCCATTGCTAATCACTTGGGTCGCATCCCAGTCCATTGCTATTTTTCTCACTGTGCCACCTCAATTAGGACCCTGCCATGAGCAAATCAGTCTTTACCCTGCTCCAATAGGAACAATTCAGCTCAGAATATTAGAGTTCATCAGTCAGTATAGGTTTGTTCCAGTGGCTCAATATCCATGAGACACATGTCTGGACATTCCTCTCCCACTTGGGGCATCAATCTGAAGTACCCAAAAAAGTGATGGATGGAATGTTTTAATTTATCTCAGCCACTGGTAATTATAGATGCAGCATCCCCGTCCATCATTATTTTGCACCCCATGCCACCTCAGTTTCCTGTACCCAAAATATGGAAAGGGCTTCCCTCCAAAAATTGTAACACCTTATAATGCTTAACTTCTTTTTGGGATTTGTCAGAAAAATTACTAAGGGACTTATTTTAATTGTAATTTGAAATCCCAATTAATGGCCAAGTCGGATTTTATATTACTATTTTGAAAATTTAACTTTTAGAAAGTTGTAATCTTCCCTAGCTGAGACAAATGTGCCTTTCTGCAAATTTTTACTGTCACACACAAGCTAAATGTCTACTTAATTATGTGTGAAGGGACTTTCAGGGCACAGACAAAGGGAAAGAGGTTGACATGTTCCTCAGAGGACAGTCATTTGGCATTTGCCAGAAATGTAATTAACTTCAAAGGATGCTTCTTACTGGCAGATATGGTCCCTCTATTATCCTAATAGCAGGTCAGGAACCACTCCCAATGGGAGCAGATCTGCCCCCACAACTGGTTTTGAGTGACCCCCAACCAAGTGCTTGCGTTATAATGGCCAAACCCCTGGGTTGGCATAGGGAGCTCCGCACAGGGGAAACATGGTTCTGTTGTGATGGTTTTAGGCAGTGAGAGGCACTGTGGGATAGTTGACAGTAAAACACAGAGTAAGTGCTGCTAATTTGGGTAGGCTCCCCCCCAGCAACTTTTACCACATTGATTAGGGAGTAGCAATGAGATTCCCCCACCCACTGGCTGCCACTTAGCATAAATATGGCATCCCAGTACCTCCTCAGAACAATGGTGGACCTGTGGAAGCCAGAAGAAATGACCAAGGGCCAGATGTAGGTCGCCAATTACCGGTCGGTAACGGCCGAGGGCCAGATGTAGGTCGCCAATTACCGGTCAGTAACGGCCGAATTCGGCTGTTACCGACCGGTAATTGGATTTTGAGATGTAGGGCCCTTCATTTTACAGAATCGGTAAATTTACCGATTCGGTAAATTTACCGATTCTGTAAAATACTGAATCGGTAATTTTACCGATTCGGTAAAACCCAAATGTAGGTAGCACTGTTCACACTGCTACAGGCCTTCAGGATTCGGTATTTTACCACCCAATCCAATTGGGTGGTAAAATACCGAATTCAGGTGTACATGCACATCTGCGCCTGTACACCTGTGCCATGTGACACACAGACATGCCCTTAGGGCATGTATGTGTGCCACATGTCACACAAGCCTGTACTTGGGGTGCTAGAGGGTGTCAAAGTGACACCCCCTGCACCCTTGCAGGATTCGGTATTTACCGATTCGGTAAATACCGATTCAGTATCTACCGAATCGGAAAATACCGAATCCTACCGATTCGGTAATTCTAAAATTAGAATTACCTACATCTGCCCCCTTCCTATTTACCGACTCTTAAATACCGAATAGGTAAAATTCGGTATTTAAGAGTCGGTAAATAGGAATTACCTACATCTGGCCCCGAATTCGGCCGTTACCGACTGGTAATTGGATTTTGATTCTGTAAATTTACTGATTCAGTAAATTTATCGATTCTGTAAAATACTGAATCGGTAATTTTACCGATTCGGTAAAACCCAGATGTAGGTAGCACTGTTCACAGTGCTACAGGCCTTCAGTATTCGGCATTTTACCTCCCAATCCAATTGGGTGGTCAAATACCGAATTCAGGTGTACATGCACATCTGTGCATATACACCTGTGCCATGTGACACACAGACATGCCCTTAGGGCATGTATGTGTGCCACATGTCACACAAGCCTGTACTTGGGGTGCTAGAGGGTGTCGAAGTGACACCCCCTGCACCCTTGCAGGATTCGGTATTTACCGGTTCGGTAAATACCGAATCGGTATTTCCCATTGATTCCTATGGGCTTCATGGCCTATAGGAGTCAATGGGCAATACCGATTCGGTATTTACCGAATCGGTAGAAACCGAATCATACCGATTCGGTAATTCTAAAATTAGAATTACCTACATCTGCCCCCTTCCTATTTACCGACTCTTAAATACCGAATCGGTAACATTTGGTATTTAAGAGTCGGTAAATAGGAATTTCTTTATAGATAACGTGATTTGGATAATTGATATCAAGAAGATAGGCATTGATGGATGGGTTATTAATAATATTCTTCTGAGTGAAAAACCTCCAAAGTAATTCTTCACTGTGGAAAGGATAGCCCTCCTATGGGAAGGCACTTGTTTACATTATAACACCTTATAATGGTTATCTTCCGTTTGGGATTAGCTAGAAAAAAGGATTTAAGGGCTCAGTTTAATAGTAGTGTAAAATCTAACATATTGGTCAAGGTGGATCTTATAATAACGGATTTGAATATGACACATATTATTGTCTGAGCAAAATTTACCTTTCTGCCAATTTGTTTGGACGAAACATGTTGGCTGAGCTGAACCTTTGATTTTGAAGTTGAAGAATAAAATAAGACAACATTTACAATAAACTGTGATTGGAACTTATTTGATGGACTCAGCAAGAAATTAAAAATCTTCACAACATCTCAAACAGTTGAAGTTTTATTTTAAATGAACTGATAAAGGACTAGGCAAAATTTTCAGTGCCATTTTTATTTTTGTATTGTTAACATGCTTGTTTGGCAGTTAAACCTCGGGGTTAAGCACCATAGCTGATATATTGTTATCAATGGACTGGTGTGGTAGTGACATTACTATGTCATTTATTGATTGTATGTACACAAAATGTGCAAGAAGTCCACTGACTAGTACAAACTGGACCTTCCCTGGGCCCTGCTGGTTAGCTTCTGTTGGAGGGATGCCTAACTCCTAAGGGCTCTCTTGGAACCTTTGACTGGTGTTAGAGTGTACTCCTCCTACCCAAACAACAATACCTTGGCATTTTTGCCATTTTTTGAAGTAGTAGTGGGAGAACAGGACAGACACTGAGCTGCAGTCGTTGACGCTGAATTGCCAGTTTGCTCTAACTTACTAATTTGTCCAACTGAAGAAGATCTAACTTCTAGAAAAAAATCTGTGTGAACGTAGAGAGTTCACAGACAGCAATGCTGTGTCAAAACCTATCGAGTTTATGACCTTCCTCGCAGCAGACAGTTGACTTTTCCTGCATGGAGCTTACCTTCCTTCGCTAATGACTGCATCAGAACGTGCTGTTTATCAACCCGTTGTGGTCAAACACCGACTTGGATCTAGCTTGTAGCTTGTCCCCCGATGATTCATTGACAACCACCTTTTATCCAGAAACATGACTGCGTCTGAAGGTAATTCATTGACTGGAACTTGCCTAGGCCTCATATCCGACCCAATCTCCATTGTGGTAAGCTTCAAATATTACCCTTGTTTCTGTCTAGCATGACCAGTTACCCACGGTTGGCGCTCTGCATTTTTTGCCATTAAAATGTCATTCAAACTTTAAAAACTAGTTTCTTTGTTTCCCCCTATTGGATTTTTTTCACATCTATGTCATTTTATCACTTTTTTTATTAATGAAAGTGCGATGTTTATTATGTTGTATATTCAGCTTTAATTTCTAAATGTTTTACACATTTTCTTAAGTTAAGCCTGTCTGCTCTGTGCCATAGATCTCAGGTTTGAATTACTGAAACCTTTAGTGGACCTAACAAGAGCAGTGATATTATTGCTTTCAGTGGACTTCAACTCACTCCAAATATTAATCCATCTTTGTGGAAAGTTACCAGAGGGGTAAGGACAGGTTAATTTAGTTACTTTTCTGGTTCACCGTGACACACATTGTGGATGTTGCTTGAATAGGCGTAACCCCCAATTCAACCAGCAACCTGATTTCTCACAGTATTACATTTATATGTTTGGTTACTTGTATTTTGCTTTATTAAGTAAACTTTCTTTCAAGAGCATCAGAGAGATGCTGATTACTGCTAAGCCAGAAGGTGAGCTAGACTCACTGGTGTAATAACATATAGTAGCCGAAATATTACCAGACAAAAAGATTATGTGTTAAATATATTTTACAAAAATTTAGCTACTTTGGATTTAATAATAAGAAAATCCATACTCGAGTTGACAAACTGTGGGTAAACGACATTTACGGACACAATACTTCTTTCAAATTATGCTTTTTGCTAATGATAGTATAACATACAACCCTCAATGATATGGTACCATAGTATTATGGACTAAATATTGATAAAAATATTATGTACTAAATAATATATTTCCCCATCAAAGTTAAAAATAGAAAATCTTCACCTAATGCCTTGATATTTGTATAGACAATATTTATAGTATAATATCTTTGATTGACAATCTTTTCGCTAAAGATATAATGACAGACAGCCAACACAACTGACTCTCAAGCGAGATAAAGCCATGTTTTAATTAAATTTCAATAATTTGCATTATAGTTGTATGGACAGTGGGAGGTGGTTCCATTTCATGGCAGCAGTCACTGTAAAGCAAATACCACACATCCAGGCCCATATTTATCAAAGGATTCAGTTGGCTTGCGTCACGCTGGAGTGATGCAAGAGTAACACAATCTTCAAGTCAGATATACCAAGTGGCGGCTCCTGCCTTTGCCACCCGAGGCCACGCTGCAGAGAGGGACAGTCTGCTGGCGATGAATTCTGTGCTTGCGCCCTCGTGCAAACTCATGTAGGAAAAGGGGGAGCTGCTGCTGCCGCCCCTAAAACTAGTGCTGCCTGGGGCGGACCACCCCTCCTCGGACATTATTGCTACACCACTGAATATATCAAATCATGCAAGGCTACCTTGTGTGGCCATGTGTTGATTGTTAAATCCAGAGTAACACTGCCTGGCGGTACTCAGCACAGGAAGGGAGTTATATGGGTGTTGCGTGGGTGTTCCCACAACTCCACCCATGCTTTTTTGGTGTATTCTCAGTTTTACCAAGACTAGACTAGGGGAGAAGATGTGGTACTGCGGCCAGACCTGCCGATCGGGGAGTAGGAATCAGGGTTGAAGTCTTGTTGTTGGCACATCATCTTGTGATTCTGGTCAAATCACTTGATCTCCCTGTGACCATAGACGGTGCGTGGATGCTCTCATGGGTGATTAGCCACGCTATTTAAATCTACAAACTCAAACTCAGTTATCCTGGAAATACGTCAGAATCGCAGCCTTTCTGATAGAGGTGCAACAAGGAGAACAATTTTTATCTATCCTTGTTGTTTCTTCTTTCTACATGTGCTGCATTCTGCAGCCCAGTTAAAAAGGAGATAACTCCTCTAAGATTTTTTTGTGCAGGAAGGTGTTCTTTCCTGCACAAAACAATCCTTCCTGTAACAAAGGCACCCTTGAAGGTGCAAAGGGGCCTGTATTGGAGCTAGGCAGCACACTGTGGCAAGAGCAGAAGAGAGAAGGAATGTAACATGTCTTGGTAAATTGGGTGCATTTCTGCCCTCTCCATGTAATACAGTGCAGTAAGCTGTCCTGCTGTGTTGCGCTGCATCAAATAATGATACTTCTGGCCAACTGTGTCATAAAACTGGGCATAGAGGTATGGCCACTGGAAGGGATGATTTATGTACTGGACAACACTTCTTGACTACATCAATCTGGTACATCTACCAAGATTCATAATGATCAAGAATGTTAACAAAATCCTGCAACAAACCTTTATACTCTCTAAGTCCCCTTAAGAAAATGCACCGCATGTCATGGAAGATGACTTTAATTAATGTGTCCATTGTGATATATACTAGTAGGTTTGTTGATAAAAAGCTAAAATGGTACTCACTAGATTATCCCTTTACATGTTTTTTAAAACAAAATGAAAGTTTCTTTGGAACAGATGCGTTGTCCTTAAGAGAGCACTTTTAATTATGTTACTTTTCTAATGCTAAAGCAACCGTGTCTATCAAAGATAAAATGAACAACACAGCTGGTTGGTTCATGAACAGCAAAGGTTTATCAGAGGTAAACAAGGTCACAGTTGTGTCCTCAAAGTTCTTAGTGGCACAGATGTATCTCCTCTCTCAGAGTGACTGTCCTTCTCTCCCACTCACCTCTTGGAGACCACAGTCGGGTGTCTGTTACTAGGCCATACTATGAGAGGAAACTCTTCAGGCTGACGACATTGGCGCCTAGGAAAAGTTGCTATTGTGGACTTCCCCACTGAGAGTGTAGCTACTTTGTCAACATGTTGTAGAATATTCTCTCTACGTCTCGGAAGACATGCAAGTAAATAAGAGTAAACTGTAACTGCAGCCAGCAGCACGAAGATGATATGACAATATCTTGTTTGTTCAGTAACATGTTGTTAAGTAGAAGTGCCCTATCAGTGTGTGCACCCTAATTGCATGTGTCCTTTTGTTCCTTCTGGTCTCTAAAGAGTAACCAAACAAGACACCATTGGCATGACAACCATCTGTCTGCAAGATATACTGAAGACATATAGTTTGAGGATACTCAAACTATAAGTCACCATATCCAAGCACCACAGCAGACAGGACAGGCACACCCAGCATTGAAACATCAATGGTTTCTGCCTCACTGGGGGCACGTTCAGCTAAAGGAAGTTTGACGACAAACCCAACTGCATAGTTTCCCCTTAGTTTGTTAGAACAACTGAAAAAGAGGCACTACGCCATGAGTCTGGCTGCTAGGAGTCATAAAAGGACACTTCATTTATTGCATACTCAAAGCGTCACACAAGTTCTGGCAAGATTGGGATATCCTTGCCCCGTTTTAGGCTCTGCATACATACAATGATCCTGGATAATGCAACAGGGCGTTTCTAGGTGGGCAGTGCACATAGCGACATATGATAGAGCACCTGCAACCTAGGCGAAAACGGACAAGGAATGCCAGATCCAAGGAAAGAATTGCCATGGAATCGAAGCAGTCAAGCAGCCATATCTTTGACAGTACACCAGTGCTGCTGCTGACCAGAACAGGGTGATACAAGAGATAATGTCACATTGGAGAACAGTCAGAATATATACAAAACACAGCTAATGGTCTTTTTATCTAATACATATGAGACACCACCATTAATCCATTGTACCAATGATTGTGATTTTATTTTCATCACAATATTGATATAAATCAAATAATACGTTACACTGTATTCCACATTTAAATATTTGAGAGGCAGGTGCACACAGGGTGAAGTGACAAGTGCATAGGAGGGATTTGTGGAAAGAGGGATGGTAGTGCACATACACACATCAACAGTCAATATTAACAGCCTATCCAGCCAGATGCCTGGCATATACACAAATGGTAAATCATAACATAATCGAGTAGATGCAGATATACAATCTCTGTCATTTATGTTTGATAATAGAACAAAACTATGTTGACGTTTCGACCCCTATATATAACAGCAAACTTGGCATCTTGGGGGTGGGGTCTTCATCAGGACCAAGGTGAGGGAAGGTAGTGGGCACCTATAGACAATGAGATGAGGACATATAGGGTGGTGTGTCAATAATGAACGTATCAATCAAGCATATCATTTAGGGTAAATTACCAAGAGCAAACAGTGAGAACGCTTCAGCTTGAGGGTTTAAAAGCTCGGCCTTGTGGGCTCCTACAAGAGATAGAGGTGACATTAAAGGACCATTAGCTTCTAACTCCCAAATAGTGGTATATGGAGTATAAAAACAGGGCATCAGCTCACAGAAACTTACTCAACATTTTCTGATGAACGTAGTATGTAATGTGTAGGCCAAGGTTGATTAGTAACCTACGGCTAAAGGTAAAAACCTTGTGTCAGGTATATGTAAATCATGTTGGTCAATGCAATGCAAAAAAAGTATGATTATGTCCTGCAAAAATTGGGAAAGGAAATACTGTGCTGGAAAAGCCTGTGAAGCAGACACCTATGGTGCCTCTATTAAGCTCCACATAGCAGCAAAGATCCACAGAAATACTTAGTTGCGCCTTACTGCTTTACTTCAAATGCAGGAAAATGCATCTAAACTTCAGTGACTGCATGTTAACTACAGTACGTGAATAACTTCATCTAATACTAAAGTATTGCCTAATGCCAAATACAACATCAGAATTCTTAAACGTGTTTCCGGCATACCCCACGCGTTAAAAGACCAAAAATTTAGGCCATCAACTCTGAGCTTGTTGGGTGCATGCTCCATGCATCTGAATAGATAGAAAGTAAACATTGACAGCTAAACGTGCATCTGAAAAAGAAATTCGGCAAGCTATGTAGATATACGCTCCATGCATCTAAATGGATAAAATGTAAAACCTGAAAGTGGGTCTTACATAAAATGACAGCGTATGTCTAAAACCAAAACGCTAAGCATACCAAGGTGCAGATCACAACTTCACTCACCTTAGGGCTGCTGGTGATAATAGCTAACAACCTTTGCTGTGTCACGCACTGAGCTTAACCCCCTGCATGCTCATGAAAACTCCCAGCCCTCATGAGTCATGGTGGGCATGTGCTCACGACAGCCGAGGGCCGTCCGAAACCCACCCACTATGTAAATGATCCACACAGTATGAAAATTCGCTCCGTATGCAAGGGGTTAAATAGTGAGAGTCGGCATGCACCCTGGGCATGTATAATGGGAAAAGCCGGTGGGTTCTACAACATATTGCTTAATGGAAGATGGCAGTGGTAAGCATTTCTGGGCCCTCCTAATGTGCACACCATGACATACTAGTTTTCCTGTCTGCAAGTGCAGCGCACAGTTTAAAAGGAAACGACTAAAAGGTTAGAGCATACAATTATGGAAATATTCAGAACTGGAAAATTCAATAATGTCACTATTTTGTTTACATCAAGAAAATGAACTCTGCAAAATGCAGCGCACAGTTAGACAAAAAGTTATCATTGTAGTAATTCT
Organism: Lissotriton vulgaris; assembly: GCF_964263255.1. Classification (NCBI taxonomy): domain Eukaryota; kingdom Metazoa; phylum Chordata; class Amphibia; order Caudata; family Salamandridae; genus Lissotriton; species Lissotriton vulgaris. Next base: position 530,159,188 of record NC_141694.1, read on the forward strand.
GAATACACATACATTTCTAAATGTGGAAATTATTCAAGAGGCAGAAAATGAAAAAAGGGGGTCATTGTCTGTAGGTGCCCACTATCTTCCCTCACCTCTGTCCTGATGAAGACCCCACCCCCAAGGATCAAAGTTTGCTTTTATATGTAGGGGTTGAAATGTCGACATTGTTTTGTTCCATTATGAAACATATTGTATGATTGTATATCTGCATCTATTCGATTATGCTATGATTTATCATTTAAGTATATGCCAGGCATCTGGCTGGATAGGCTGTTATTATTGACTGTTGATGCATGTATACCCACTACTATCTCTCTTTTACAACACTTTCCACAAATCCCTCCTATGCACTTGTCAATTCACCCTATGTTCACCTGCCTCTCAAATACATTGTACTGTATAATTTGATTTACCTCAATATTGTGATGAAAATAAAATCACAATAATTGGTGCAATGGATTAATGGTGGTGTCTGATTTTGATTAGATAACAAAGACCATTAGCTGTGTTTTGTATATATTATGACTGTTAACCATTGTGACATCATCTCTTGTACCACAATTTACCCGGGTTCAGTGGCCTATCGGGTTGCCCCATTGTTCCGTGACCAGAAGTAGGTAGCACTAACCTGGTTGATGTGTCCCAGAAATATATAACGTAAGCTCACACAGCTCTCTATGGTGGACAATGTGAATGCTGGAATTACTGGATGCCCTTTGGTGCCCTAGAGCCACTGGCATCTGTAGATACCTCAGCTGACACTAAACCCACTCACGCACCATGTAGACTGCACTGAATGCCAAAGATCCCACGGGTAGGTGCAATAGATACAGCACTTCCTCGAACACTATGAACAGACAATGGCACATGTCCTCAGTATGGGTGAATGGTGTTTGTAGGAGTTCCCATCGCCACCTTATTTAAAGAGGCAGCTCATTAGAGGCTTACTCAAATTATCTCATATGACAACAGAGTACTTTCTAGGAACCATTCCCCCAAAAATAGTATGTCCATACTTGCCTCTATGCTCTCTGGCCTGACCAATCTTTCTAATGAACAGCATTACACATTTCTACCAAACCTTTACATTTAACTGCTATAAAATATTCATCAGCTGTGGATTGTCCTTCTGTGCCTGTATAATGTCCTGCCTTAATGGTCAGTCTATTTCTCTCTTCATAGCATGCTGTGAATTATGCAATGCTGACTGTTCCTTGTCCGTTTGTTTCTTTGCTGAGGCATGCTAGACACATGACATGTTGCTTCTGTGAAGAAAAAAAACAATATGCACCCTCTTAATCTTCAAAGTCAATGCTTGTCTGGCGCAGCCCACTAGTCTCAGCTGTTGTGCTGCCCTGCTGTCACTCTCTACATCCTCATGTATATTATGTTCTTAAGTGTCCTTTGCCAATGCACATTTTCCCTAGATGCATTATCCCCAGTTGAAAGCTAGAGGTGTCTCTTTGTGTTTTATCTCAGAGAATGAGCATCACTTATATTTCCCATGCCCATGTATGCATGAAATCCTGCTCACACACACCGGTAGCCCTTCCCACCCTTCTTATTCAGAGTCTCAGCATCAACACTGTCGTGTGTTTTTCCTTTCCTCAGCACCATTAAAGGAAAGCGCTCTTTTCTGCATGGTTGCCACCCACATATTGCCTAAATGTTGATGTACTTTGACCAAGTGTACCTTAGATTCCTGCCAACCAGGTACCCAGGGCCTATGTTCTTTGCCTAAACTAAGATGTTGCAAAACCCAATTGGCCACTCTCTGGCCACATGTAAGTCCCTTGTAAAAGGTACCATGGGTACCAAGGACACTGGGACAAGGGAAGGCCCCTTAAGGGCAGGAGCACTATTTGTGCCACCCTTAAAGGTCCTGTACCTTTACACTGACACTGCCATTGTAGGTTGCTTGTTTTGGTGCAGAACAAAGTGAAGAGTCAACATGACACACATCCTTGTGTGCCATTCCTACAAACCACTGCCCTGGCTTAGGTAAGCCACCTCGCTAGCTGGGTGCACTATACCAGTGGTGAGGAACCAGGTGCATGAGCCCTGTACTCTTACACTGACAAAGTCAATTCTTATACATTGTAAGTGTAGTACTGCCATAAGAGTATATGATATGGTAGTTTCTCATTACGAACTCCACAGCACCATAATGGCTTTACTGAAAACTGGGGAGTTTGGTACCAAACCTCTCAGCACATTAAATCCACACTAATGCCAGTGCGGGATTTAATGACAAATTCACTCAGAGGGCCTTCTTAGGGAGCCCCCTCAAAAATGACTTACCTCTAGTGTCCTAGCTGAGTGGCTGCTCTCCAGCTGCCACAGAAAAACATGTTTCTGGACCCCTGGGTTGAGAGCCTGCGGTTCTCAGGTCCTAAAACAAAGCAAATCCTGGGATGTGGTCTCAAGTCTCCTCCCCCAGGATGGGCAGGGTCCCCAAGCTTCAAAGGCATGCTGCCTTTGTGAGTTACCCTCAGCCATTTGCTGCTCGCAGCAACTGCCCCCACCAGTTCTGACCCCCAGTTTGGGCAGAAAAATCTGTGTTAAGGGGTAGAGGTGTGCCCACCTTTTCCAATCCCACCCCTCAGGTGGGGGAGGTGAGGTAAAGCACAATTCTCAGTCCCCGCTATCTTGAAGATGGGTGGACCAAGCCTATCCGAATGAGGCTTATGCTCCATCCCACTGACAGAGGCATAATAAGGTGTGTACACACCCCAAGGTAGGACCCTGTGGTCCCAACTGGTACCTACCTGAAACGCCCCCAAATGTAGTATTTCGGGTCATTCCCGGACCTTGCCTCCTTAGACCAGCATCAAAAAGAAGAAAGAAGAAGGACTGAACAGCCGCACTGCAAGAGGAAGAGGAGGACACCAACTGACTTGACCCCAGGTCTACCGGCCTGTCCCGACCTCAAACTTCTCCAGCAGAACCTCTGTGTGTCCTGCAGCCAGCAGCTCTCAAAAACCCAGAGAACCTGCACTGCCATTGCAAACACAAAGACTTTTTCTCCGGTGAGTACCGGATTTGCTCAAAACCAACCGACTCTGACTCCGGCCGACTCTGTAAGTCCCCACCACTCAGCCCCCGGCGCCCGAGCCTGAGTGGCCCAAGACCCTAAGGAGGTCTCCACATCAATCCTAGCCTGGATTCTAGTGACCTCTGAACATCCACAAGCTTCTAACTCAAGCCTGCAGCCATTATCTGGGAGGTCCTTTCCAACCCCGAAGATGACACCTCAACCAACTCTCTAACCAAAGTGGTCCAAAAAGATCAATCGGATTGACTCCGCCTCCGAACGCTTACGGTCACCAGATGTCAACTCCTAAAGACCCCACTTGCCTAGTCAGCTCTGACCGACTCCCAGGATTCCTCAACTGAACTGCAGCATAGACGAAGACCGACGATCTTCATTGAGAAGCCTTGGGAACCCCGATGACTGCATCCTACACCCGGCCGCCTCTGTGCCACAGGTGATGTAGTTCTTGTGTTGGCCATGGGCCCGACAGTGTTGACCTCGACCCCATGAGCTTTTTGTTCAACTAACCTGGTGGCCTGCTTGTCTGCAGTCCCAAACCCAGGATCTTAATTAGCCCGTTGGGGAATGTACAGTTCCTTCACTCCGCACTAGGTCACTTTCATGCCACTGCTGGTGTGATTTGAGTGCCCATCTGGCAGATCCTTACTCCCAGACACGTAACCTCATATCTGTTTGTGAGTAATACTGAAAACTGTAATTATACTTATACTGCAAAACTGTAATTTGGTTTTAGTAATAAAATACAAATAAAATAATATTTTTCATGCAAACAAATTGGTCTGAGTTCAGTCTTTGAGCGAGTGACATAATTTCTTCCCTGAGTGTGTACAGTACATGTTTACCACTATCCTCTCATAAAGCCTTACTGCTCACCCAGACTACCACAAATAGAGAGTAAGGTATTATCTACTTTTACCTCTACCTACCTTTGGGATTCGAATGGACTCTGTTCACACTATACCTACTTTGGTATAGTATATACAGAGCCAGCTTCCTACAACCGGGGTCTGGTGAAATACTTGACTTAGGTAGTTATTTTGAGCGTGATTCTTCAACCTGGCATGCACAGACACTGCAGGGGGCGCAATAGGGAAATGTCAAGGACACTATGATAGTGTACCAAAAGGGGTTCATTTAGCCTCAGATACGAGAAAAAATATCATAAGCGTAAAGGCAAATATATTTAATATGCTAAAAAATAAATACGTGGAGGGACACATGTATCTTGTTGGACATTATGAAACCCGGGTATGTAATTGTATATTTGTAGGGCAGACAACAATATCATGGCACTGTGCCTGTCACGTTTATCACTGGTCTTGAAATGGCAGACACCTATTAGCTTTACCAAAAAGAAGATTACAAGTGTTCTATACAAACCAGGACACTGGTTACTCAGTTTGTTATATAAAAGGTGACACTCGAGCCTTTGGGAACGCTTTGTCCGGTAGACAAAGTCTAGCACAAAGGTGATGTGAACAGTAAGACTTGGAACAGCTGAACGCAGTCATTAAAGTTACAACAAGGATATGATGTTCAGCCATATTTTTTTTAGTTTTTTGTTAAAGAATTACAATTTAATGTTTAATATATACAACTATGTGACTAGTAAAAAATAGCTTCCAAAAATAGATGAAAAAGTTCAATAAGCAACAATCCACCACAAATGACATGCAAGCAGCAACCTTTGGCATCCACCCTGCGTTCACTATATACTTCTCATGAACACTAATCCTTCTGAAACGTTGAAACAACTGCACTATGGCAATAATGTTCTCTTTCACCCTAGCCCGGTCGTAATAAATATGTGAAAGTAGGTTTATTAGTGCACTTTCAATAAGGCATTTTATTAGGATACAGTTGTCTTCACTGACATGGGATTCGTGAAAAGTTATTATAGTTAAGTTGCACGAAATGTGGCAATTACTTGATGGGTATAGCTTATTTTCCCCATATGGAATATTATGCAGGTCGGTGAAAGCAAACAATTTTGTTTGGGATGATCTAAAAATAGCATTTTCGATTTTGCCTCACAAAGAATTGTATTCTCCAACATTAGCATGAACACAGCTTTGTACTTAACGTATGCCCTTTGTTAGTGTGCGTCTATAAATTGTGCAGTACAAAAAAATGTTGGGTGAGCTTTGAAGGTTAATTCCTTTGCATCTTTAATAGTTGAGTTTGGTAATAGTTTTAGAACAACGATTTAAGAATCAATATTAAATTGGAAAGCAATTATGATGGGTTGTGCAATCTGTTCTTCCTGTCACGTTAGCAGTTCTCTAATGGGTTTAGAATAGTTTGAGCATCACTGCAATCTGATTGGCTCTCACAAACTGAACATTTTCTCTGTTCACCATCTCAAGATGAAAGCTCGTTGTAAACTGACCGTGACATAAAAAAAAAATCATAGAGAGGCGAATGACTAAAAGGGGGCACACCTCTCAACGTCGGGGCTTCAGAGACATCCCTTTTGTGGAACAATAGGATGTTTGTTAATCCTGAACCAGATGTAAAACTAGCAGTGACAACGTGCAACACATCAAGTGATAATTGAATTCCATGGGTTAGTGTTTCTGTTTTATGGCCTGAGGTTGCAGACCATGATCTCTGACCTTGGACTACCGCACGTCAAAGGCTTTGCACAGCACACTTTGGTGATAAGAGAACCTTTCACAGGGTGGAGGCAAAGGGCTTGTCATGCAGGCTTCGCCTTGCAGCCAGTGACGCAACACATGAAAAACGTTGTGTGCTGTGCCACCCTGGTGAGTGGGGGTTAGTTTGTGGGCATATTGCTCTGTATCTTTGTGCCCGGGAGCCTGACTCGGAGTTTGGAAGGCGGCAGCTGGCGGGGCTTACGATCCGGGGGTGAGACACGCACCCTCCCTGCACCTTCACTGCTGCATCTCGCGTTTCCCACTTCGCGGGAAACGCTCGCACCTGTGAGCAGTCAGCTCGGGTTCGGTGAGAGACTACAACGCCCAGAGGTCAGTGGGGCACGGCTACACTCTCCCAGACACGCCCAGACCAGGTGCTTCAAATAACCTGCGGACCGGCGCATCGCGGGAAACCTTTGCTCTGTATCTTTGTGCCTGGGAGCCTGACTCGGAGTTTGGAAGGCGGCAGCTGGTGGGGCTTACAATACGGGGGTGAGACACGCACCCTCCCTGCACCTTCACTGCTGCATCTCGCGTTTCCCACTTCGCGGGAAACGCTCGCACCTGTGAGCAGTCAGCTCGGGTTCGGTGAGAGACTACAACGCCCAGAGGTCAGTGGGGCACGGCTACACTCTCCCAGACACGCCCATACCAGGTGCTTCAAATAACCTGCGGGCTCGCGCATCACGGGACGAGTCGGAGGAAGCCCGGGCCAAGGGCGGGCCCGTTTAAGCCCGATCGAGGCCGTTGGAGACCGGACCGGGCCACCCTCTTAATTGCGCCATCGGATTACCAGTCGCTATAAAGTTGATCTATAAGTACTACCTAGGTTGTCTGATAATACTGTGAGATGTCTGTGCGCAAAAACTGTAGAAGTAAGGGAGCTAACCAGAGCCGGACTTTAACGGGGACATTAGACAACTTTATCACCCGGGCCAATTTAGTCATAGATCAAGGGATCATCCTTATGGAGCGAATGGTCCCCCAAGATCTTGCCTTTGTGAAACGTTCCTTTGTAGGACAACTTGCCAACGCCCGCACCCCAGAGCCGGCCGCACGCACTAACACATTAGAAGCGTCCGTGATAGTTCACAGTCCACCTACCGCATTGGATCAGCTAACCGCTCCATTAGATGACCAGCTCCAGATAACCACGGAGGTTCCATTAGACGACCAGCTCCAGATAACCATGGAGGCACAAGCTAATTTCAACCTTTCCCACAGGCCACTGACTAGATAAATGCGAGGGAAGCTCCAGGAAGCAGTCCCGAAGAGGAAGCGGGCGATAAATGAACCTGCTGGAGGAAGACGGCCCAAAATCTCAAAACAATCTAGTAACTCCAAGACATCTTCAATGGACCCAGGAAACGCGTCTGTGATCCAATTAGTGCCATATGGGAACTCAATATCGTCTGCACCGATAACGTGTGTTCCAAAACCTATTGGTGCATCCACGGTATTGGAGGACTTTAACCTCAAGAAACTAGGTTCTCTAGTTCAGTTTTCCTTTAAATCCTTTGAAGATAGGCTTTGCCAAATTGAACTTTGGCTACTCAAGATTGAGCAAGTGACAATGAGCATTGCGGCCAATATTAATTTAAGTGATCTGCCATCAGATAATGGGCAACCAAATCCTGTACAGGGGGGTGAGGTGTCACATGCTATGGTCCCTCCCCAAATCTCTTCTTCTAGCGGGAACACAGTTATGCTGTCAGCCCTTGTGGTTCCACCTGCTGCTGTAACCACAGAGTCTAATGCTGTTAAACCTATTGATAAACCCAAAGTAAACTCCAGGGGCGTTGTTGATTGTGCTCCACCTAAGATGCCGAGAATAGATTTACCTCCTGAGTCAAGCCCGTACACAGTTGTCTTAACTGGGGTCCCAGAGTCGAATAACGCTAATAAAGAATCTTTTATGTCACTAAAAAATAAGGCAAGAGACTGGTTGAATAGAAACAGACTACTCCCTTTTAACGTCACTTGCGAAATCCTGATGGTGCGAAGGGTATCCTGGATAGGCCACATGCCTAAAAACATCGAAGGTGACTGTGTGCTCTTAAATTTCAGGGACCCTCGCATCATAGGTCATATTTGTAATGGGGCACCTCCCGGTAATGGTTCCTCAATTTATTCCATTCCATTGGCTCATTTTTATCCCCCCATTCATAACTCAGATAAGGAAGGGGGTTGGTCAGTAGTAAGGTGTCGGGGGAGAGGGAGGGGAACTGCTAATTGGCATGATCACCCATATAGCTTCAGCCAGATACATACACAAAACAGGTATAGTGGGTTAGAGATGGTTGATTGACTGTCCTACCCAGACAACATCCCTTCTGGTGTTCCTGATAGCAGGGGCATGATACCCCTGTGAATCTGTCCGGGGAGGAAAGTGTTTGATTATCTAGCACCCCACCTTTAGTCGCAGGTGATAGCATTGAAGTTAGCTTTGTAGCCCCCATAGGAAAAGCAATAGGGAATCGAGTTTTGGTCCCAGCAGAATTTACGGCCCGAGTTATAATGTAATTTCCTGGAATATTGCTGGATTAGCGGGTAAAATTAATGACCCGATTTGGCTAGCTTTTATAAGATCCTTTTCGGTGATATGCCTGCAAGAGACCTGGTTGGTAGGTAATGACGTATTTATAGAAGGGTATAAAAGTTTCTTTGTACCAGCGGAGCCGTCGCGAAGCGGCAGAGCTAAAGGGGGATTGGCTGTGTACATCGATTTAGCATTGACCTGTACTGTTAAAAAGTATATATTTTGTAATAACCATATTCAAGTAATGATGGTCAAAAGAGGGAAAGAATCACTATCCTTAATTAACTTCTATAACGCTGTATATCAAAAACGGGATTGCAGGCTTGCTGATCTAGGCAGTTTTCTCAGGGATGCCTGGAGAGTCTATCACAACGTATCCTTATTGCAGGGGACTTTAACGTACACCCCTGTGGGAACCCAATGAATACTGTAACCGGATCACTGGGTTGTCACAGACTGAGAGGTTTCCATTTTGATCACACTTGCCGAGGCAACTTGTTGAATGAACTTTTAAATGAATTTGACCTAACTCCGGCTATGTCTCTGGTAGATGATCATACTCTTCATGAAGTACCTACATATAAAGGCCACACGGGGGGTTCTTATATTGACCATATTCTTCTCTCTAGTGTCCTTGTTACATCTATATCAGGTTTTAAAATTCAGGAGAACCAACAGAGTGATCACAATCCAGTTTGTATCCAACTGGGTGGTAAGATTCTAAAAACACGAGAGAAGAGGTTACATCGTGGGGCTCTAAAATGTACAGATGGAAAACGACGACTAAATTGGGCAATGGTGAACTCGGACCAACTGTATGACACGATTAATAATACATGTGGTATCGAGTTGTCACTATGCGTGTCCTCAGCACCTTACCCCCAGGATATTTTGTCAGCTTTCGATGATATTGTATCAAAAGTTGGTGTAATGCTAACTGTACCATCCTCGGGTCAGGCTCGTAGTGATCCAAAGTGGTTTGATCACTCATGCTCTAAGGCAAGCTGCGAATTAAAGGAGGCTCTAAAAGCCAGACCTAGGGATCCGTAACAGATCAGGGCATCACACCTTCGATATAAAAAGGCTTTGGCTGAGCGCAAAGCAGAAGTGAATGCCTCCATCTGGGAAAATTTGCTAGACCCCAAAATCCTTGGAAATAGCTCGAAATTTTGGCGAATCATAAACAAACCTTTTATTTGAATCGCCAAGCAATTCCTCAGTAGGCACTAATATATCAGAAGATGAGTGGGTTTCTCATTTTAGAACTATTTTTAATAGTAACATTCCACAGTCAGAATTGAAAAAAGGTGTTTTGGGAGTCAACCCCCAATGCTTTTCCATTTGTGAGGTTGAAAAGGGAATTAAGGGTATCGAGTAATAAAGCCCCAGGGCCCGATGGTTTGCCTCCGGACCTTTTTAAATCATGAGTATCGTTGTGGGCTCCTGTTCCCACTGCAGTGCTTAACGCAGCTGCTGAACATGGATGCCCTAGGTCGTGGAGGTTCTCCATGATAGTGCCGGTATTTAAGAAAGGGGACCGTAACAGCACCTCCTGTTATAGACCAATATCTTTAATTGACTCTGTGGTCAAAGTAGCGGGTGGAGTCATTCCGAATATACTAACAGCCTGGGCGGAAGAGCACAACATAATCTCCCCGATTCAATATGGCTTCCGGCCAGGACACCACCATATCACAGTGTCTTATTTTTGTATATGGTCCTGGGAAAATACACCTTAGCACACCAGGGTACCATTCACATGGCCTTTATGGACCTCTCCTCAGCTTTTGACTGCGTCAATCGGGCTAAGCTGTGGGAGGCCATGGGCAACATGGGTGTAGAGGAAAATCTTGTTAACCTGTTGGCGGACCTGCATCAGGACACCAGGGCTAATGTACGATACTCCCAGGACTTAAAGGTAACTAGGGATTTTGGAGTACAACGGGGAGTCAGGCAGGGTTGTATCTTGGCCCCGTTTCTTTTTAATTTATATATTAACAATCTGGAGGAGAATCTTTTAAAAACTGGTGCTGACTACCCCTATGTCGGGCGCAGAGGGTTACCTGTTTTACTTTATGCGGATGACGCCGTTTTGTTGGCTAGGACCGCAAAAGGGCTTCAATCTTTACTTGAAACCTTTTTATAGTTTTATGAAATCTCGAGACCTCACCATTAACAACACAAAATCTTTTGTAATGAAGGTTGGGAAAGGTAACAAGAAGACATTTTCATTTCATGTTAAATGAGGAGAAGTTCCCTACATCAAAAACCTTTTCGTATCTGGGTGTCCTCTTTGATAACCAGCTGAAATGGGGCCCTGCAGTCCAGAGGAAAAGGGGGGAGATAACACAGGCAAATGCTGCCATTTTAAACTTTGCCAGGAAAATGGGAAAATGCCCAATTGCTGCACTGTTAAAAATTTATCAGGCCAAGAGTGTGGCAATAGGCTATTATGGAAGTGAGTTATGGTGGCATATGCCAGTTAATGACCTTGTAGTGGCAGAAAATAATTTTCTGACACAACTGTTGGGGGTCCCAAGGGGAATTGCCAGCTTTATAGTGCATGAAGAATTAGGCATTCCCTTTCTAAGGGATACTATAGCACTACGGCCATTAACTTGCTGGTTAAAATGCTGGTTAAATAAAGACCTGCCCCTAAATCACTAACTTCTGAGAGAAGCCTTATCCTGGGATAAAATGCTTAAAATCCTGTTTTTAAAGTATCTGAAAGACTGTTTTTCCCGATTGAGGCGCCCTGAGCTCTTTTTAAACCCAGACACTATCACTACAGCTGATGTGGAGTTTGTGAGGAAAACTTTCTCCCTCTCACAACACTTGCAACGTGAGGAGGTGGAATTAAACAAATGTAGTGTCCGGAAATATGTTGTCTTGAAAACCACATTAAGTATGGAACTTTATTTGTCCTGGCCGATGTCGGGCTTTGACCGTTTCTTGTTAACTAGGTTCCGTTTGGACCTCTTCCATCTACCGTTAGCTGTTCCAAAAGGCAGCGACCGAGGTCAAGTGCTACCGCCCTGCGGCTGCAACAATGTGTCTCCCCAGGATCTGGTGCACTTTTTATTTATTTGTCCTTTTTATGATAGACCTCGGAGGTTTTATCTCAAGCCTCTTCTTAAAAAACTGAACTTTGGGCGTGGCCGACGTGCCTCGCCGGAGCTCCGGCCAGGCTGCTCAATAATCCGATGAACATCGAAACCCCGGGGAGCACACCCTTCAATATACGGTGTGTGACTGCTGCAGGCATCTAGTGAGCGCACTAAGGGAATGACATCCGAGCGGGGCTGCCTGGAACTTGGACGACCGGCGGCTGAGCCGGGAGCGATCGTGGAGATCAAAATGGCGGTGGTGGGCTAGGTGGCTGCGGAGACGGAGCGGAGCGAGCCCATATCCCTGACGGAACAACGAGACAAGGTCGGAGCCACAACATCAACCGGCCCTGGCCTGAGTCCCGGTAGAACAGTGGCAGTGGTGCCTGATACGGAGCAGAAGGTGCCTTTGGAGGTCCGGCCGCCTTTACCAAGATGGCGGCCGGCTGGTAACTGGCCCGGTACCCGGGAAACAGAGGAGAAAAGAGGCCGTACCCCATGCTGCTCGGCGGAGGGAAGCGGTGGTGGAAGAGAGAGGTGCGCTGGAGGGGCTGCCCCTGTGGAGGGGAAGAAGCGGAAGAGCACCGGGGTCGGAATTGCCGATGTGTGCCTACGGAGGTGGAGCTGGTACGGCGAAGGCAGAGGAGGTGAGCCCGAAGGGACACGCACCGGTGGCGGGGGCCACCCAGGGAGGAACCTCGTCGGGACAGTACGGTTTGCCCACAGCCGCCCCCGCGCCGCCCTCCGAAATCCCCCCCGCGGGCCGCATCCCCCGCCCCCGACACGAAACAGAGCACCGCACGGGAGTGAGCGAGGTGTCCTGGAACCTGCAGTAGCGGGTGGCGGGGGGACAGCGACAAACGGCGTCACCACCGGGGGCGGCCCCCCGCTGGGCGGCCCGGTGTCCCAAGGTCTGAGCGGTCTGGGGGTCCGAGGTGAGGCGGGGCCAGGCCACCATCTACGGAACTGCTGCTGAGAAGGCTGTGCGCCCAACCACATAGGGGCAAAGGCTCCTGAAGGCACTGCGGGGGAGACAAGACACAAGAGTGGAGGCAGTGTCCTCTCGGCGTCTGTTAGGCCGGGGTGGACGAAGTGGAAAAGACGGCGGTATCCGGGAGACGGACGGAGGGGCACTCGGCAACTGGCAGAGGCCGACAAAACAGGGAAGCCTTCTCCGCCCGCCCGTGCACCGGCAGCCCCCCCCCCCCCTCCCCTGCTGGCTAAGTGATCAGGACAGTGAGCCTCCGAATTCAGGGACGCTCCTGGACGCGGAGCGAGGGACGGATCTTGGCACGCCTGGGTGCCTGGCACTGGGTGTGGAAAGTTATTGGTGGCACGGGAGGAGGCAGCAAAGACAGACCACGCAGAGCCCGGATTCTGGTGAGAGCCTACGACACCGAGGAAGGCGCCCAAGGGGACCTGGCAGTGAGGGGGCCCCTTAGAGATATTTCCGCACAGGCCGCTGAAGCTGGAGTTAGGACACACTTGGAAGCGACGGCCTCCGGAGTGGCATTTCCTCAAAGCTCGTGCGTTTCAAACATTGCAGACAGACCGCATATAGCGCCAATCCGCCTGAGACGAGGATCACCATGGGGAAGAGAGACCCGGTCCCTAAGCCAACTAAACAGGGCCCCATGGACAATTATGCGACATCAAGACCAGCCATGGAGCACAGGCCGGAGACCTCCGGCGCACAATCCGAAAGGGCGATGCTGCTGGCGGCCATCCAAGCCTCTAGGAGTGACATCCAGGAATCCCGGGCGGCCCTGGAGGTGAAGATTGGAGAAGTGGGCTCCGAGATAACGTTGCTGAGACAAGACTTTCGAAATCTAACGGTTAGGGTGGCAGCGGCCGAAACTAGAGTCACTGACAATGAGGCATCGATTACAGCCCTAAAAAAGACATGGCGGTGCTCCAGGCCTCCCACCGTCACTTGCAATGGAAGGTGGACGATGCAGAAAATAGATCGAGGCGCAACAACCTCCGCTTTGTAGGCTTTAGAGAAGGAAATGTGCAGTACAAAAAAATGTTGGGTGAGCTTTGAAGGTTAATTCCTTTGCATCTTTAATAGTTGAGTTTGGTAATAGTTTTAGAACAACAATTTAAGAATCAATATTAAATTGGAAAGCAATTATGATGGGTTGTGCAATCTGTTCTTCCTGTCACGTTAGCAGTTCTCTAATGGGTTTAGAATAGTTTGAGCATCACTGCAATCTGATTGGCTCTCACAAACTGAACATTTTCTCTGTTCACCATCTCAAGATGAAAGCTCGTTGTAAACTGACCGTGACATAAAAAAAAAATCATAGAGAGGCGAATGACTAAAAGGGGGCACACCTCTCAACGTCGGGGCTTCAGAGACATCCCTTTTTTGGAACAATAGGATGTTTGTTAATCCTGAACCAGATGTAAAACTAGCAGTGACAACGCGCAACACATCAAATGATAATTGAATTCCATGGGTTAGTGTTTCTGTTTTATGGCTTGAGGTTGCAGACCATGATCTCTGACCTTGGACTAGCGCACGTCAAAGGCTTTGCACAGCACACTTTGGGAATAAGAGAACCTTTCTCAGGGTGGAGGCAAAGGGCTTGTCATACAGGCTTCGCCTTGCAGCCAGTGACGCAACACATGAAAAACGTTGTTTGCTGTGCCACCCTGGTGAGTGGGGGTTAGTTTGTGGGCATATTGCTCTGTATCTTTGTGCCCGGGAGCCTGACTCGGAGTTTGGAAGGCGGCAGCTGGCGGGGCCTACGATCCGGGGGTGAGACACGCACCCTCCCTGCACCTTCACTGCTGCATCTCGCGTTTCCCACTTCGCGGGAAACGCTCGCACCTGTGAGCAGTCAGCTCGGGTTCGGTGATAGACTACAACGCCCAGAGGTCAGTGGGGCACGGCTACACTCTCCCAGACACGCCCATACCAGGTGCTTCAAATAACCTGCGGACTCGCGCATCACGGGACGCGCGCGGGACGAGTCGGAGGAAGCCTGGGCCAAGGGCGGGCCCGTTTAAGCCTGATCGAGGCTGTTGGAGACCGGACCGGGCCACCCTCTTAATTGCGCCATCGGAATACCAGTCGCTATAAAGTTGATCTATAAGTACTACCTAGGTTGTCTGATAATACTGTGAGATGTCTGTGCGCAAAAACTGTAGAAGTAAGGGAGCTAACCAGAGCCGGACTTTAACGGGGACATTAGACAACTTTATCACCCGGGCCAATTTAGTCATAGATCAAGGGATCATCCTTATGGAGCAAATGGTCCCCCAAGATCTTGCCTTTGCGAAACGTTCCTTTGTAGGACAACTTGCCAACGCCCGCACCCCAGAGCCGGCCGCACGCACTAACACATTAGAAGCGTCCGTTCACAGTCCACCTACCGCATTGGATCAGCTAACCGCTCCATTAGATGACCAGCTCCAGATAACCACGGAGGTTCCATTAGACGACCAGCTCTAGATAACCATGGAGGCACAAGCTAATTTCAACCTTTCCCACAGGCCACTGACTAGATAAATGCGAGGGAAGCTCCAGGGAGCAGTCCCGAAGAGGAAGCGGGCGATAAATGAACCTGCTGGAGGAAGACGGCCCAAAATCTCAAAACAATCTAGTAACTCCAAGACATCGTCAATGGACCCAGGAAACGCGTCTGTGATCCAATTAGTGCCATATGGGAACTCAATATCGTCTGCACCGATAACGTGTGTTCCAAAACCTATTGGTGCATCCACGGTATTGGAGGACTTTAACCTCAAGAAACTAGGTTCTCTAGTTCAGTTTTCCTTTAAATCCTTTGAAGATAGGCTTTGCCAAATTGAACTTTGGCTACTCAAGATTGAGCAAGTGACAATGAGCATTGCAGCCAATATTAATTTAGGTGATCTGCCATCAGATAATGGGCAACCAAATCCTGTACAGGGGGGTGAGGTGTCACATGCTATGGTCCCTCCCCAAATCTCTTCTTCTAGCGGGAACACAGTTATGCCGTCAGCCCTTGTGGTTCCACCTGCTGCTGTAACCACAGAGTCTAATGCTGTTAAACCTATTGATAAACCCAAAGTAAACTCCAGGGGCATTGTTGATTGTGCTCCACCTAAGATGCCGAGAATAGATTTACCTCCCGAGTCAAGCCCGTACACAGTTGTCTTAACTGGGGTCCCAGAGTCGAATAACGCTAATAAAGAATCTTTTATGTCACTAAAAAATAAGGCAAGAGACTGGTTGAATAGAAACAGACCACTCCCTTTTAACGTCACTTGCGAAATCCTGATGGTGCGAAGGGTATCCTGGATAGGCCACACGCCTAAAAACATCGAAGGTGACTGTGTGCTCTTCAATTTCAGGGACCCTCGCATCATAGGTCATATTTGTAATGGGGCACCTCCCGATAATGGTTCCTCAATTTATCCCCTTCCATTGGCTCATTTTTATCCCCCCATTCATAACTCAGATAAGGAAGGGGATTGGTCAGTAGTAAGTGTAGGAGAGTAGGGTCTGCAATCCCATGATCACCCAGATTTTTTGCTTTTGCTTCACTGGTTTACGACTTTCTCTGGCTGTGGGCCTGCTAATCAGACCCACAGCCTGGCTGTTCTCTTTCTAAATTACGAGATGTACCCTAGGTGCATTTACCAATTGGTACTGGGCCACCTTGTCAGACCCCGTAACGCAGGGCATAGGGGTACCCAGGGCCGCCATGGGCTGAAGCATGTATTATGCCACCCCTGGCTGGCCTCCTAAATTTGACACAACTGGCTGCACGACAGCTGGGGCGAAGCCGTGTAACCACCCTTCGCTTTGGGTATAGTAGCTCTATATCTAACCATACAATGGACACCCGAGTTCCTATCAGTCACTCCTATGGCAGGTCTTAACAATCCTGAAGGCAGAGTGCGTGGGCTCGTGTGAGCTAGGTTCAGGCCCGAGCCGAGCCCGGTTGCAGCTTGCGGAATCAAGACCCAATAGCTGTTCCATGATAACGCGTACCATATCGGTAACTCCGGTGTCGCGTTATCAAGGCATGTCGAGTAAGGTGTCATACGAATCGGGGTGCTGCCCTCTCACCAATTCTGGCGATGAGGTTAGCGTCCCACCCTTCTAGAGGGACACGACATGTACGTAACTGTGAACCCCGGTTAAAGTTAACTGAAGCCTCAGCTCCACAAAATGGATGCTGCCACCACAGACACGAGTCTGACCTCCTGCTGCTGGGAGTCCTTCCAGCGGGGAGCACTTGGACAAAGGGTTTCCTGTCGAGGGCGGTGTTCGCACCGTCCCAGACAGGGTTTGTGTATTCTGGGTAGGTAGGGCTTTGGCGAGAAGGTGACTGCGGAGTGGCACCCCGGTGCTCACTACGCATCTGCCGGTTAGAACCAGTTCCAGGGGCGACAGCCCTGGCCTGGGGAAAGTCCGGCAGGGGAGAGGGGCGTAACTACCCCCCTTCCTGGTCCCACCCTTAGGGCAGGACCTAGTCATGTACCCACCCCTTTCTTTAGAATAAAGACCGGAGCGGGGACCCTTCCAAATTAGATCATCTTTGATTCAAGAACTACTTTCTACGAAAGGACATTCAAGACTCTTCTCAAGATTTCTCCCTTGTGACTAAGGAGTAGTCACCCTGCATCAGCGGGCACCAACTAAGAACTCTGCGGTTTGCTGTAAGTCCTTCCTCAAGGAATCCGACGGCCCAGCTCGACGAGAACCGGCTTCCCTGGCACCTCTGACCTCTACCCACATCATCAGCTCAGCTGTGATCCGTGGGTGCGACGAGACCTCGAGGGACCGGCCATCATCAGAACCTGCACGCTCTTAAAAACCAGCACGACCATCGAGGTAACTCTGTGGTGAGTGCTCTGGGGTCCGAGAAGCCCCGACCCTGAGCCGCTCCAGCACCGAAGTGCAGTCTCCCAGCATCTCCACGATCTGCGTGGGGCCCTTCTGCTCGCTGCTCAGCACGTTGTCTGGTCACTAGCCGCTGGCTTGTGCCCTTCTTTGACGACATCCGAGAATCATCACTGCTGGTCTGGTTGCTCCAGACTGGCCCTTGCTTCCATCTTTGCGAGAAGCACCCCGGACCCTCCTGGTCCACTCAAGACGCCCTCTTAGGCCCACCACGTGGCCCTGAGAACTGCCAAGGCTTGTTGCCCCATCCTGGGCCCAGCGACGCCGACAGCATCATCCTTCGTGGGACAGCTCGCACCTCCGCCGTGGTCGCCGACAACGCCTCCTGGTCCGTGAGACTGCAGAGCCTAGCGTCGCCCACTCACCTGGTCGAGGTGACGGCCAACCGGTGCCTTCCGGGTACCCTCTGACTACTGGCTAGTAGTACGAACTTGGTCCCCTCTGCTTTCAGGTTCCAACAATCTCCGATCCAGGCTTGGATCTCTACGAACTATTCAGCACTGGTCGCCGGCCAGCAACTCTTTTTCTTCCGGCTCCTGGCTCGTCAGCGAAGACCCCGACGCCTGTAAGACTTGTGCAGCCGCAGCCCTCGTGGCTAGGTAACTTCGGCATTTCGGTGCCTGCATAGCCTCCTTACTCTAGGGTCCCGAGTCCCTCGCTTCCGACTTGCCTTATCGGGTCCGCCCGAGACCGTAATCTTTCCGTGTCCTCGGACACTTGTTTCTAAATTGTGCACTTGAAGTATTTGCTAAAGAGATTTGGTTTGTGCTTAGTACCCTGTCCTCATAAAGAGTACAGGGCTGTTGTGATTCTTAATAAATATACTGTTTATTTTCATAACATTTGTGTGGTGTCCTTTCACTGGGTGTTCAAGGGGTACATGTGTGGTAAACGGCTGGCTTAACACGCCCTCTCGAGTCTTTAGCCTTAGACTGCTCGTATCCACGCTACTAGGATAGCTGGTCTATAGGTTGACTTACAACCAAACACCATAAGGGTCGTTGGAACGATACATAGCGGTCGCTAGAATAGCGAACGTTGCATATCGGGCCAACTTCTCACATTGGTGAGCAGCGGTTGGGATTTGAGCTTGCTGTTGTTTTACCACACGTATCCTAAGAATATCTTGTTGAAAGATCGCACAAAGTACTGTTAGTACATATAACTAAAAGCTTAGAATACTCTGAGTTCTACTGAACCAGCTGTTGTAGCTCCTCAAGGCTTAGCACACCTTGGCTACAACTCTTAGCAAGGGTACAGTAGGTAAACACGTAGTGTAGGTAGGTGCATCACTTACACCACACTAGAACCAGTATGTCGGACAAAGGAGGAAACTCTGGGTCTCCCCTTGTGTCAGTTGACCCTCCACAGGTCATCCCTTCAGGATATACTGTGCTGAGCTTCAAGGAGTTAAGACGACTGTGTCACTCCAGGAAGATTCAGCAGGGGTCTAACCCCACAACGTCCTTTCTGATTGGTCTCTTGGAGACTTATGATGCCAGGAGAGCTGAGAAACTTCGTAGCTCTTCTAATCCAGAAGGAGACATGCCTCCCCTCGAGGGAACCCGAGACGATCCTGACCTCATTCACCTCGCAACTGAGAACGAGGATGTGGAGGAGGATGAGGATGAGGATCTCTCTGGGGATGAGGCAGATAAGGGACAGGTAGAAGTCGTCAGACTAAGCAGGTCCAACTTAAGCAAACATGATAGCGGTACTGGGGGACCCCTGGGGCCACTATCAGGTCAGCTTAACATTGGGAATGGACGAGCCCGATCTCTGTCAAGAGACTCTGGCGGATCCCTTCGAACCAATGGCTCTCACAACTCTTCTCAAAGAGGGATGACATCCCCTCAGAGGAGAGTGTACGAAGGTAAGGAAAGGGCAGCTAATCTGAGGATCGAAAGGGAAGAACTTGCCCTGGCCAAAGAAAGGCTTGCCTTTGCTAGAGAGCAACAGTTAAGTGGGGCAGTCCCCACTGGTGGCAGCAATGTACCTAGTAATAGGGAAAAGAGTTTCGATACGAAACACCTTGGTAAGATAGTGCCCCCCTTTAAACAAGGGGACGACATCCACAAATGGATTACTGCTTTGGAGAGGGCCTGCACTGTGCAGGGTGTTCCCCAGAGTCAGTGGGCAGCTATCTTGTGGCTCTCCTTTGAAGGAAAAGGAAGAGACAAGCTCCTCACCACAAGGGTGGAGGATGCTAACAATTACCAAATCTTGAAAAATACACTCGTTGAAGGGTTCGGCCTAACCACTGAGCAGTACAGGGTGCTGTTCAGGGATACCCAGAAAACGCAGTCTCAAGATTGGTCTGATTTCGTCGATTGTGCCACTAAGGCTTTTGAGGGCTGGTTGCTGGGCAGTAAGGTTACTGATTATCAAGGATTGTATAATTTGATGATGAGAGAACAAATTTTAAACAATTGTCAGAACCAGTTGTTGCATCAGCATCTTGTCGACTCGGATCTGACCTCTCCCCAAGAATTGGGAAAGAAGGCAGACAGATGGGTTCGTACAAGAGTTAAGCAGAACCAGGGCCAGAATCAAGGTGGTCAGAAGAAAGCAGACCAGAAGGGTAAAGATTCTAAAGGGGAACAAAATGACCAGAAGTCTTCGACAGGTCCCCAACAACCCAAAGAGGGTGGGGGTCAGGCTCCCCAAAAGAAGAAAGAAGGCCAATCCAAAAGATGGTGCCAGTACTGTAAAAGTAAGTCTCACTGGTTTAGTGAGTGCACCAAGAAAGGAGGAGGGCAGACTCCTGCCACTGCAGCCCCTAAGGCACCTGTGCCCCCTAGTACAGTCAGCAGTGGTAGTGTACCTCCCAAGGGTTTAGTAGGGTTAACCCTGGGTTCTGAGGGGCGTGACAACTTAGTTGGCACACTCACTCAGGCTGTCCTTGTCAGTACAGGGGACGCAGACGTATCCCCTGACGTAAGCCCCAATACTTTGGGCAAATACCGACAGACGCCTTTCATAAATGGAAAGATGGCTCAGGCCTATAGGGACACTTGTGCCAGCGTCACCATGGTGACGCCTAACTTTGTGGACCCTGGACAGATCATGCCAGGTACAGAATTCCTGGTGACCAATGCAAGCAATGTCACTACCAATCACAGTATGGCAATTGTAGCTTTCTCCTGGGGAGGGGTAACTGGCCACAAGAAGGTTGTAGTTAGTCCAGACCTCCCAGTGGATTGTTTGTTGGGCAATGATTTGGAGTCGTCACAATGGTCAGAAGTGGAGCACCGGACTCACATGGAAATGTTAGGTTTGCCAGCACATGTGTTCGCTGTGACTAGGTCACAGGTCAGGAAATGCCCCACTGAACAGGTGCTGGATCCTGGAACAACGGACCAGACACCTCCCAAGAAAAAGAGCAGTAGGGTTAAGGCTGCGCCTTCCCCCTTGCCCCAGGTCGAGGATCAAGTCTCAGAGGAGGCTGACCTACAGGAATTGAGGGAAACTGAGCCTAGGGAATTCGAACTTGATCAAGTTGAATTCTTGGGTTCAGGGGGACCCTCAAGGGAAGACCTGGGGAAGGACCAGTTAGACTGCCCTTCTCTTGAACCCCTCAGACAGCAGGCTGCTGCTGAGGCTGCTGGGAACGCCACAGGTACCCACAAGGTATACTGGGAAGATGGACTCCTGTACACTGAGTCAAGAGACCCCAAGCCTGGCATGACCAGGAGGCTGGTTGTCCCCTTGTCTCAGCGTGGTTTCCTACTTACCTTGGCCCACGAGATTCCCTTAGCAGGTCACTTAGGCCAGACGAAAACGTGGGACAGGCTTGTCTCACACTTTCACTGGCCTCACATGAACGAGGATACCAAGGAGTTTTGCCGCTCCTGTGTCACTTGCCAAGCCAGTGGTAAGTCAGGTGGCACGACAAAGGCCCCCCTTATACCAATGCCTGTGGTGGGGGTGCCCTTTGAACGGGTGGGGATCGACATCGTCGGTCCCATGGAACCACCTACAGCCTCAGGGCACAAGTTTATACTGGTGGTAGTGGATCATGCCACCAGGTATCCTGAAGCTATTCCCCTTAGGACCACTACAGCACCTGTTGTGGCAAGAGCCCTAGTTGGAGTGTTCTCCAGAGTGGGCTTCCCTAAGGAGGTCGTCTCCGACAGAGGTGCAAACTTCATGTCGAGCTACTTAACTGCTATGTGGAAGGAATGTGGTGTTAACTACAAGTTCACTACACCCTATCATCCACAATGCAATGGGCTTGTTGAGAGATTCAACAGGACCCTAAAAGGGATGATTCATGGACTACCGGAAAAGCTTCGGCGTAGATGGGACGTCCTGATCCCCTGCCTCTTGTTCGCCTACAGAGAAGTCCCACAGAAGGGGGTTGGCTACAGCCCTTTTGAACTTCTGTACGGGCATCCTGTAAGGGGACCCCTGTGTTTGGTGAAGGAAGGATGGGAGAGACCTCTCAAAAAGCCTGCAGCCAACATAGTGGACTATGTGCTTGGCCTCCGCTCGCGGATGGCTGAGTACATGGAAAAGGCATCTGAAAACCTTAAGGCCAGCCAAGAACTCCAAAAAGCTTGGCATGACCAAAAGGCTGTCTTGACTGTTTACCAGCCCGGACAGAAGGTGTGGGTGTTGGAGCCAGTGGCCCCAGCAGCACTCAAGGACAAATGGTCCGGGCCCTACACCATCCTGGAGAAAAAGGGAGAGGTCACCTACCTGGTCGACCTGGGAACTCCCCGGAGCCCCCACAGGGTGCTTCATGTCAACAGGCTAAAAGCATATGTCGACAGGAAGGACATGAGTTTGCTCATGGCCTTAGATGAGGGACAGGAAGAGGAGAGTGACCCTCTCCCCGACCTGCTCACTCAGAATCCTGACGATGGCTCGGTAGATGGTGTTGTCTTTTGTGGCAGCCTCTCCGAACATCAACAGAGCGACTGTAAACAGGTTCTTCAGTCGTTCAGGCATATGTTTTCTCTAACACCCAGTCAGACCGATTGGTGCACCCATGAGGTTGACACTGGTGACAGCTTGCCAGTCAAGAGTAAAATCTACCGGCAGCCTGATCACGTTAGAGACTGCATCAAAAGTGAAGTGCAGACAATGTTGGAGTTGGGAGTCATTGAACCCTCGGATAGCCCGTGGGCTAGTCCCGTAGTTCTAGTGCCGAAACCTCACACCCAGGGTGGTAAGAGAGAGATGAGGTTTTGCGTAGACTACAGGGGTCTCAATGCAGTCACTAAGACTGACGCCCACCCAATACCAAGGGCAGACGAGCTTATCGATAGATTGGCTTCGGCCAACTACCTAAGTACGTTTGACCTGACAGCTGGGTATTGGCAAATCAGGTTAGCTGAGGACGCCAAGCCTAAAACCGCATTTTCAACCCCTGGTGGGCATTACCAGTTCGTGGTGATGCCCTTTGGTCTGAAAAATGCACCTGCCACCTTCCAACGGTTGGTGAATCAAGTCCTTACTGGGCTGGATGACTTCTGTGCGGCGTATCTGGACGATATTGCTGTCTTTAGCTCCACCTGGGAGGATCACCTGGTCCACCTGCGGAAGACGTTAGAGGCACTGCAAGCAGCAGGTCTCACTATCAAGGCCACCAAGTGCCAGATAGGGCAGACACAGGTTGTATACCTGGGCCACCTTGTAGGTGGAGGTCAGGTTCAGCCGCTGAAGAGCAAGATACAGTCGATCAAGGACTGGGCTCCTCCAACCACCCAGACTCAGGTTCGAGCTTTCTTGGGCCTGACTGGTTACTATAGGAAGTTTGTCAGGAACTATGGTTCAATTGTGACACCATTAAACGAACTGACAAGTAAGAAAATGCCAAAAAAGGTTCAGTGGACAGCGAGCTGTCAAAAAGCATTCGATGACCTAAAGCAGGCCATGTGCACGGCGCCTATCCTCAAGAGTCCGGACTACTCCAAACCATTCATTGTCCAAACAGATGCTTCTGAGTTGGGTGTGGGAGCTGTTCTTTCTCAACTGAATTTTGATGGTCAAGACCAGCCCATTGCTTTTATAAGCAGAAGGCTGACCCCTAGAGAGAAGAATTGGTCAGCTATTGAGAGGGAGGCCTTTGCTGTGGTTTGGGCCCTGAAGAAGCTGAGGCCATACTTGTTTGGTACTCACTTCAAGATTCAGACCGACCATAAGCCCCTCTTATGGCTAAATCAGATGAAGGGTGAAAACCCCAAACTGCTTAGGTGGTCCATTTCCCTACAGGGGATGGACTTTACAGTGGAACATAGACCTGGTACTGATCATGGCAATGCCGATGGGCTCTCCAGATATTTCCACTTAGAACAAGAAGACTCACCTGGTCAAGGTTAGCTTATTGTTCCGACGTTTGGGGGGGGGTCATGTAGGAGAGTAGGGTCTGCAATCCCATGATCACCCAGATTTTTTGCTTTTGCTTCACTGGTTTACGACTTTCTCTGGCTGTGGGCCTGCTAATCAGACCCACAGCCTGGCTGTTCTCTTTCTAAATTACGAGATGTACCCTAGGTGCATTTACCAATTGGTACTGGGCCACCTTGTCAGACCCCGTAACGCAGGGCATAGGGGTACCCAGGGCCGCCATGGGCTGAAGCATGTATTATGCCACCCCTGGCTGGCCTCCTAAATTTGACACAACTGGCTGCACGACAGCTGGGGCGAAGCCGTGTAACCACCCTTCGCTTTGGGTATAGTAGCTCTATATCTAACCATACAATGGACACCCGAGTTCCTATCAGTCACTCCTATGGCAGGCCTTAACAATCCTGAAGGCAGAGTGCGTGGGCTCGTGTGAGCTAGGTTCAGGCCCGAGCCGAGCCCGGTTGCAGCTTGCGGAATCAAGACCCAATAGCTGTTCCATGATAACGCGTACCATATCGGTAACTCCGGTGTCGCGTTATCAAGGCATGTCGAGTAAGGTGTCATACGAATCGGGGTGCTGCCCTCTCACCAATTCTGGCGATGAGGTTAGCGTCCCACCCTTCTAGAGGGACACGACATGTACGTAACTGTGAACCCCGGTTAAAGTTAACTGAAGCCTCAGCTCCACAAAATGGATGCTGCCACCACAGACACGAGTCTGACCTCCTGCTGCTGGGAGTCCTTCCAGCGGGGAGCACTTGGACAAAGGGTTTCCTGTCGAGGGCGGTGTTCGCACCGTCCCAGACAGGGTTTGTGTATTCTGGGTAGGTAGGGCTTTGGCGAGAAGGTGACTGCGGAGTGGCACCCCGGTGCTCACTACGCATCTGCCGGTTAGAACCAGTTCCAGGGGCGACAGCCCTGGCCTGGGGAAAGTCCGGCAGGGGAGAGGGGCGTAACTACCCCCCTTCCTGGTCCCACCCTTAGGGCAGGACCTAGTCATGTACCCACCCCTTTCTTTAGAATAAAGACCGGAGCGGGGACCCTTCCAAATTAGATCATCTTTGATTCAAGAACTACTTTCTACGAAAGGACATTCAAGACTCTTCTCAAGATTTCTCCCTTGTGACTAAGGAGTAGTCACCCTGCATCAGCGGGCACCAACTAAGAACTCTGCGGTTTGCTGTAAGTCCTTCCTCAAGGAATCCGACGGCCCAGCTCGACGAGAACCGGCTTCCCTGGCACCTCTGACCTCTACCCACATCATCAGCTCAGCTGTGATCCGTGGGTGCGACGAGACCTCGAGGGACCGGCCATCATCAGAACCTGCACGCTCTTAAAAACCAGCACGACCATCGAGGTAACTCTGTGGTGAGTGCTCTGGGGTCCGAGAAGCCCCGACCCTGAGCCGCTCCAGCACCGAAGTGCAGTCTCCCAGCATCTCCACGATCTGCGTGGGGCCCTTCTGCTCGCTGCTCAGCACGTTGTCTGGTCACTAGCCGCTGGCTTGTGCCCTTCTTTGACGACATCCGAGAATCATCACTGCTGGTCTGGTTGCTCCAGACTGGCCCTTGCTTCCATCTTTGCGAGAAGCACCCCGGACCCTCCTGGTCCACTCAAGACGCCCTCTTAGGCCCACCACGTGGCCCTGAGAACTGCCAAGGCTTGTTGCCCCATCCTGGGCCCAGCGATGCCGACAGCATCATCCTTCGTGGGACAGCTCGCACCTCCGCCGTGGTCGCCGACAACGCCTCCTGGTCCGTGAGACTGCAGAGCCTAGCGTCGCCCACTCACCTGGTCGAGGTGACGGCCAACCGGTGCCTTCCGGGTACCCTCTGACTACTGGCTAGTAGTACGAACTTGGTCCCCTCTGCTTTCAGGTTCCAACAATCTCTGATCCAGGCTTGGATCTCTACGAACTATTCAGCACTGGTCGCCGGCCAGCAACTCTTTTTCTTCCGGCTCCTGGCTCGTCAGCGAAGACCCCGACGCCTGTAAGACTTGTGCAGCCGCAGCCCTCGTGGCTAGGTAACTTCGGCATTTCGGTGCCTGCATAGCCTCCTTACTCTAGGGTCCCGAGTCCCTCGCTTCCGACTTGCCTTATCGGGTCCGCCCGAGACCGTAATCTTTCCGTGTCCTCGGACACTTGTTTCTAAATTGTGCACTTGAAGTATTTGCTAAAGAGATTTGGTTTGTGCTTAGTACCCTGTCCTCATAAAGAGTACAGGGCTGTTGTGATTCTTAATAAATATACTGTTTATTTTCATAACATTTGTGTGGTGTCCTTTCACTGGGGGTACATGTGTGGTAAACGGCTGGCTTAACACGCCCTCTCGAGTCTTTAGCCTTAGACTGCTCGTATCCACGCTACTAGGATAGCTGGTCTATAGGTTGACTTACAACCAAACACCATAAGGGTCGTTGGAACGATACATAGCGGTCGCTAGAATAGCGAACGTTGCATATCGGGCCAACTTCTCACAGTAAGGTGTCGGGGGAGAGGGAGGGGAACTGCTGATTGGCATGATCACCCATATAGCTTCAGCCAGATACATACACAAAACAGGTATAGTGGGTTAGAGATGGTTGATTGATTGTCCTACCCAGACAACATCCCTTCTGGTGTTCCTGATAGCAGGGGCATGATACCCCCGTGAATCTGTCCGGGGAGGAAAGTGTTTGATTATCTAGCACCCCACCTTTAGTCGCAGGTGATAGCATTGAAGTTAGCTTTGTAGCCCCCATAGGAAAAGCAATAGGGAATCGAGTTTTGGTCCCAGCAGAATTTACGGCCCGAGTTATAATGTAATTTCCTGGAATATTGCTGGATTAGCGGGTAAAATTAATGACCCGATTTGGCTAGCTTTTATAAGATCCTTTTCGGTGATATGCCTGCAAGAGACCTGGTTGGTAGGTAATGACGTATTTATAGAAGGGTATAAAAGTTTCTTTGTACCAGCGGAGCCGTCGCGAAGCGGCAGAGCTAAAGGGGGATTGGCTGTGTACATCGATTTAGCATTGACCTGTACTGTTAAAAAGTATTTATTTTGTAATAACGATATTCAAGTAATGATGGTCAAAAGAGGGAAAGAATCACTATCCTTGATTAACTTCTATAACGCTGTATATCAAAAAAGGGATTGCAGGCTTGCTGATCTAGGCAGTTTTCTCAGGGATGCCTGGAGAGTCTTTCACAACGTATCCTTATTGCAGGGGACTTTAACGTACACCCCTGTGGGAACCCAATGAATACTGTAACCGGATCACTGGGTTGTCACAGACTGAGAGGTTTCCATTTTGA
Source organism: Lissotriton vulgaris (assembly GCF_964263255.1). Lineage (NCBI taxonomy): Eukaryota > Metazoa > Chordata > Amphibia > Caudata > Salamandridae > Lissotriton > Lissotriton vulgaris. Next base: position 530,186,103 of record NC_141694.1, read on the forward strand.
TCACACTTGCCGGGGCAACTTGTTGAATGAACTTTTAAATGAATTTGACCTAACTCCGGCTATGTCTCTGGTAGATGATCATACTCTTCATGAAGTACCTACATATAAAGGCCACACGGGGGGTTCTTATATTGACCATATTCTTCTCTCTAGTGTCCTTGTTACATCTATATCAGGTTTTAAAATTCAGGAGAACCAACAGAGTGATCACAATCCAGTTTGTATCCAACTGGGTGGTAAGATTCTAAAAACACGAGAGAAGAGGTTAGATCGTGGGGCTCTAAAATGTACAGATGGAAAACGACGACTAAATTGGGCAATGGTGAACTCGGACCAACTGTATGACACAATTAATAATACATGTGGTATCGAGTTGTCACTATGCGTGTCCTCAGCACCTTCCCCCCAGGATATTTTGTCAGCTTTCGATGATATTGTATCAAAAGTTGGTGTAATGCTAACTGTACCATCCTCGGGTCAGGCTCGTAGTGATCCAAAGTGGTTTGATCACTCATGCTCTAAGGCAAGCTGCGAATTAAAGGAGGCTCTAAAAGCCAGACCTAGGGATCCGTTACAGATCAGGGCATCACGCCTTCGATATAAAAAGGCTTTGGCTGAGCGCAAAGCAGAAGTGAATGCCTCCATCTGGGAAAATTTGCTAGACCCCAAAATCCTTGGAAATAGCTCGAAATTTTGGCGAATCATAAACAAACCTCTATTTGAATCACCAAGCGATTCCTCAGTAGGCACTAATATATCAGAAGATGAGTGGGTTTCTCATTTTAGAACTATTTTTAGTAGTAACATTCCACAGTCAGAATCGAAAAAAGGTGTTTTGGGAGTCAACCCCCCATGCTTTTCCATTTGTGAGGTTGAAAAGGGAATTAAGGGTATTGAGTAATAAAGCCCCAGGGCCCGATGGTTTGCCTCCGGACCTTTTTAAATCATGAGTATCGTTGTGGGCTCCTGTTCCCACTGCAGTGCTTAACGCAGCTGCTGAACATGGATGCCCTAGGTCGTGGAGGTTCTCCATGATAGTGCCGGTATTTAAGAAAGGGGACCGTAACAGCACCTCCTGTTATAGACCAATATCTTTAATTGACTCTGTGGTCAAAGTAGCAGGTGGAGTCATTCTGAATAGACTAACAGCCTGGGCGGAAGAGCACAACATAATCTCCACGATTCAATATGGCTTCCGGCCAGGACACCACCATATCACAGTGTCTTATTTTTGTATATGGTCCTGGGAAAATACACCTTAGCACACCAGGGTACCATTCACATGGCCTTTATGGACCTCTCCTCAGCTTTTGACTGCATCAATCGGGCTAAGCTGTGGGAGGCCATGGGCAACATGGGTGTAGAGGAAAATCTTGTTAACCTGTTGGCGGACCTGCATCAGGACACCAGGGCTAATGTACGACACTCCCAGGACTTAAAGGTAACTAGGGATTTTGGAGTACAACGGGGAGTCAGGCAGGGTTGTATCTTGGCCCCGTTTCTTTTTAATTTATATATTAACAATCTGGAGGAGAATCTTTTAAAAACTGGTGCTGACTACCCCTATGTCGGGCGCAGAGGGTTACCTGTTTTACTTTATGCGGATGACGCCGTTTTGTTGGCTAGGACCGCAAAAGGGCTTCAATCTTTACTTGACACCTTTTTATAGTTTTATGAAATCTCGAGACCTCACCATTAACAACACAAAATCTTTTGTAATGAACGTTGGGAAAGGTAACAAGAAGACATTTTCATTTCATGTTAAATGAGGAGAAGTTCCCTACATCAAAAACCTTTTCGTATCTGGGTGTCCTCTTTGATAACCAGCTGAAATGGGGCCCTGCAGTCCAGAGGAAAAGGGGGGAGATAACACGGGCAAATGCTGCCATTTTAAACTTTGCCAGGAAAATGGGAAAATGCCCAATTGCTGCACTGTTAAAAATTTATCAGGCCAAGAGTGTGGCAATAGGCTATTATGGAAGTGAGTTATGGTGGCATATGCCAGTTAATGACCTTGTAGTGGCAGAAAATAATTTTCTGACACAACTGTTGGGGGTCCCAAGGGGAATTGCCAGCTTTATAGTGCATGAAGAATTAGGCATTCCCTTTCTAAGGGATACTATAGCACTATGGCCATTAACTTGCTGGTTAAAATGCTGGTTAAATAAAGACCTGCCCCTAAATCACTAACTTCTGTGAGAAGCCTTATCCTGGGATAAAATGCTTAAAATCCTGTGGTTAAAGTATCTGAAAGACTGTTTTTCCCGATTGGGGCGCCCAGAGCTCTTTTTAAACCCAGACACTATCACTACAGCTGATGTAGAGTTTGTGAGGAAAACTTTCTCCCTCTCACAACACTTGCAACGTGAGGAGGTGGAATTAAACAAATGTAGTGTCCGGAAATATGTTGTCTTGAAAACCACATTAAGTATGGAACTTTATTTGTTCTTCCCGATGTCAGGCTTTGACCGTTTCTTGTTAACTAGGTTCCGTTTGGACCTCTTCCATCTACCGTTAGCTGTTCCAAAAGGCAGCCACCAAGGTCAAGTGTTACCGCCCTGCGGCTGCAACAATGTGTCTCCCCAGGATCTGGTGCACTTTTTATTTATTTGTCCTTTTTATGATAGACCTCGGAGGTTTTATCTCAAGCCCCTTCTTAAAAAACTGAACTTTGGGCGTGGCCAGCAGCATGGCCGGCTAGGACGTGCCTCGCCGGAGCTCCAGCCGTGCTGCTCAATAATCCGACGAACATCGAAACCCCGGGGAGCACACCCTTCAATATACGGTGTGTGACTGCTGCAGGCATCTAGTGAGCGCACTGAGGGAATGACATCCGAGCGGGGCTGCCTGGAACTTGGACGACCGGCGGCTGAGCCGGGGGCGACCGTGGAGATCAAAATGGCGGTAGTGGGCTAGGTGGCTGCGGAGACGGAGAGGAGCGAGCCCATATCCCTGACGGAACAACGAGACAAGGTCGGAGCCACAACATCACCCGGCCCTGGCCTGAGTCCCGGTAGAACAGTGGCAGTGGTGCCTGATACGGAGCAGAAGGTGCCTTTGGAGGTCCGGCCGCCTTTACCAAGATGGCGGCCGGCTGGTAACTGGCCCGGTACCCGGGAAACAGAGGAGAAGAGAGGCTGTACCCCACGCTGCTCGGCGGAGGGAAGCGGTGGTGAAAGAGAGCGGTGCGCTGGAGGGGCTGCCCCTGTGGAGGGGAAGAAGCGGAAGAGCACCGGGGTCAGAATTGCCGATGTGTGCCTACGGAGGTGGAGCTGGTACGGCGAAGGCGGAGGAGGTGAGCCCGAAGGGACACGCACCGGTGGCGGGGGCCACCCGGGGAGGAACCTCGTCGGGACAGTCCGGTTTGCCCACAGCCGCCCCCGCGCCGCCCTCCGAAACCCCCCCCGCGGGCCGCATCCTCCGCCCCCCGCCCACCCCGACACGAAACGAGCACCGCACGGGAGTGAGCGAGGTGTTCTGGAACCTGCAGTAGCGGGTGGCGGGGGGACAGCGACAAACGGAGTCACCACCGGGGGCGGCCCCCCGCTGGGCGGCCCGGTGTCCCAAGGTCTGAGCGGTCTGGGGGTCCGAGGTGAGGCGGGGCCAGGCCACCATCTACGGAACTGCTGCTGAGAAGGCTGTGCGCCCAACCACATAGGGGCAAAGGCTCCTGAAGGCACTGCGGGGGAGACAAGACACGAGAGTGGAGGCAGTGTCCTCTCGGCGTCTGTTAGGCCGGGGTGGACGAAGTGGAAGAGACGGCGGTATCCGGGAGACGGCCGGAGGGGCACTCGGCAACTGGCAGAGGCCGACAAAACAGGGAAGCCTTCTCCGCCCGCCCGTGCACCGGCAGCCCCCCACCCCTCCCCTGCTGGCTAAGTGATCAGGACAGTGAGCCTCCGAATTCAGGGACGCTCCTGGACGCGGAGCGAGGGACGGATCTTGGCACGCCTGGGTGCCTGGCACTGGGTGTGGAAAGTTATTGGTGGCACGGAAGGAGGCAGCCAGGACAGACCACGCAGAGCCCGGATTCGGGTGAGAGCCTACGACACCGAGGAAGGGCGCCCGAGGGGACCTGGCAGTGAGGGGGCCCCTTAGAGATATTTCCGCACAGGCCGCTGAAGCTGGAGTTAGGACACACTTGGAAGCGACGGCCTCCGGAGTGGCATTTCCTCAAAGCTCGTGCGTTTCAAACATTGCAGACAGACCGCATATAGCGCCAATCCGCCTGAGACGAGGATCACCATGGGGAAGAGAGACCCGGTCCCTAAGCCAACTAAACAGGGCCCCATGGACAATTATGCGACATCAAGACCAGCCATGGAGCACAGGCCGGAGACCTCCGGCGCACAATCAGAAAGGGCGATGCTGCTGGCGGCCATCCAAGCCTCTAGGAGTGACATCCAGGAATCCCGGGCGGCCCTGGAGGTGAAGATTGGAGAAGTGGGCTCCGAGATAACGTTGCTGAGACAAGACTTTCGAAATCTAACGGATAGGGTGGCAGCGGCCGAAACTAGAGTCACTGACAATGAGGCATCGATTACAGCCCTAAAAAAAGACATGGCGGAGCTCCAGGCCTCCCACCGTCACTTGCAATGGAAGGTGGACGATGCAGAAAATAGATCGAGGCGCAACAACCTCCGCTTTGTAGGCTTTAGAGAAGGAATTGAAGGGAGGGATATGGCCTCCTTCCTCCATGCCTGGCTAAAGACCACCTTCCTGGCAGCACAGTTCTCGGCGTGCTTCGTCATTGAGAGAGCACATAGGGCGCTCCTGGCCAAGCCACCAGAAGGGCAAGACCGAGACCAGTCATAGCGAGATTCCTGAACTATGCAGATAGGGATCTGATTCTACGGGAAGCCAGGAAGCTGGGAGAAATCCGCTTCGAGAATGCAACCATAATGATCTTCCCGGACTATAGCCAGGAGGTGTCGAAACAGCGCCGCTCCTTTGACTCAGTAAAGACGAAATTAAGATCCTTGAACATTGCTTACATGCTCCTTTTTTCTGCTAAACTCAAAGTGATCTACAAAGATAAATCCATATTCTTTACATGCCCGGAGGATGCCTGGCAATGGCTTGAAGAACGCCCTATCCTGAACAGTAGAGAGGCGGCCGGGCGAGAAGCCATGGACATGTCAATGAGGGAAAGGACACGCTGGGAGCTGCCGAAACCGCAGCATAGACGATCAGGCAAGATGAGGAAACGGAAGCTGGGTGCCAGTGAAAGAAGGGGGGGCAGATCAACGTCTCCGGGAAACGACTCAGTAGCGGGCTCCAGGTTTAGCTGCCTGCGGAATGGCATCCGTTCTGAGGGAGACGAGGAGGAGGACTCGGAGGGTCATGTCTCAGGCGGAGATGAAGAGGACGGTCTTGTAAACTCAGTCCACCCGTTAGTCAAAGAAATACAGCACTTGGAGCAGGACTCGTCGGGGCAGGGGCCCGCAACAGACACTCAGGACTCACACTCATAGCTGTAGATGCCCAGGGACCAGTGAGATTGCAGCCCGGCCACCGGGAGCACGCAAGTTGACACGCCCTTCAATGTGGTTTGAGTTGCTTATACAGTTATCTGGTGCGTGATGGGAGGGATGTGTGGGAGGGCGACAGGCCTTCTCCCGTGGATAGTTTGGTCCCAGGTTGGGATGCGACTGGAAGGGGAGGGAGGTGGGGAGGGGTGTGCAGGGGGGGTTGGTTTCTTCATTCCCTCAAGTTGGGGTTCAAGAGGGTTGTGGGGGGAGGGGGGGTCAGTTGAGAAGCAGAAGTGACACGCCATGCCACACCTTGAGCCACCCCTAATCCAGGGACCTACCTGGGGAGGAGAGTGTAACACACAATGGCAGATACGCTAGGTACTCCACACATAGGTGATGCAGGGGTCACTGTATTAACATGGAACGTGAATGGCCTTGGGTCAAAGATTAAGAGAAGCCTAGTTAACGCCTACCTCAAAAGACTAGCGCCTGATATCATCCTTCTCCAGGAAACTCACCTTAGAGACAATCAGTGCGCGTTTATCGCGAGAGGCCGGCATGTAGTGCTGGCGCATGCAGGATACACAACAGACTCCAGGGGAGTAGCGATCCTCATTAAAAAAACGGCGCCATTCACTATCGCTCGTACCTGGCTAGACCCACAGGGGACCTACGTGGGAGTTCAGGGGGTCTGGAAGAGGCGTAGGTACACGATCCTATCAGTATATGCCCCCCCCAAGCTACAGGCACGCACCCTCAAGGCAATCACCGCTATTCTCATGGACACGGCCGACACAGTACAAATAGTGGGGGGTGATTTTAATGATGTTATGTGCACTACACAGGATCGGTCGGGGACACCACATACAGTAGGGTCCAGTTCGGCCCTAGCACGGCAAATGAATATCATCGGCCTCACTGATATCTGGAGGTGGCTTCATCCTACGCAGGAGGCCTACTCCTTTTACTCAGGGGCCCACAGGGTCTTTTCAAGGCTAGACTACATCTTCGTGTCCAGGCAGGATGTTTCATCGAGGGATTTAGCAGAATACAAAGCAAGGGGAATTTCAGATCACTCCCCGCTGTATGCGCAGCTGGGGCGGGAGAGAGGAGAGAGGAAGGCAGAATGGCGCCTAGCGGCCTATGACATCCAAACGCCGGAAATACTGTGGGGCATTAGAGCGGACATAAGGGTGTATATGGCCGAAAATGAGGGTACGGTTGACTCAGGGGTTACCCTTTGGGAGGCAATGAAGCCGGTCCTGAGGGATCGCATACAAAGTTGGCTGGGAGAGGTCAGGCGGAAGCAGCAGGACAAGGTAGCCAGTGAAGAGGTGTCTATCTTAGCCCTAGAAGCAGAATACCACCAGCGGAAGGGAGAGACACTACTTAGGAAACTGTTAGACACGCAAAGACACTATAGGGAAATGGTCACTGACGAGGCACGTACCCAGGCGTTGGCGACACTCCACCGATTATATGATGTGGGAGATAAGTCTGGCAAACTCCTGGCATGGCTGAGCAGGAAAGAAAGAGCGGCAAGGTGGGTGGATCAGATTACGTTAGTGGAGAACAGACTGGTATGCACAGACGAGGCCATAGCGGATGCCTTTGCGACATATTATGAGAACTTCTATAGGGCCAGAGATTTGAGTGGCAGGGAGGATGCGCAACACTACATGTGCAATATGGAGGTGCCGACTCTGTCCCCTGAAGCCAGCACGGCCTTGGAGGCTGAGGTGACACTGGAGGAAATATCGGAAGCCATAGCATCGCTGAAACCGGGGAAGACACCGGGGCCGAATGGCTTTCCGGCGGAATTCTTCAAGCGGACGGCTGACCTGTTACAACGACATATAAAAACATTATTCGTAGAGGCATATCAGGCAGAGAGCCTGCCGCCATATCTCGCCTTGGCCACTATCGTCCCGATATACAAGGAGGGAAAGCCCAGGGACGATTGTGCCTCCTACCGCCCTATTTCTCTCCTCAATATGGAGACAAAGATTTTGGCCACTGTTCTGGCTAAACGTTTACGACAGGTAATTACGGATCTGGTGCATATGGACCAGTCCGGTTTCCTCCCGGATAGGTCGACCAAATTAAACCTCCGCCGCACTCATAATTGGCTACAGGAGGTTCGAGGGAGAAGTGAACCCCACTGGTTCCTCTCCCTGGACGCGGAGAAGGCCTTTGACGCAGTCCATTGGCCTTTCCTGATGGAGACCCTGCAGCGATTTGGATTCGGCCCCAAGTTTGTCAAGTGGGTTCGGCTCCTATACTCAGCCCCGAGGGCACGAGTGCGGGTCAACGGAAGGTTGTCCCGCGAATTTCAAATCGGCAGGGGAACGCGCCAGGGATGCCCACTGTCCCCCCTTCTCTTTACCCTCACAATAGAAATATTAGCGATAAGGATTAGACAGAATCAGGGGATTAGGGGCTTCACATGGGGGGACTCTGACGCCACACAGGAGAAAATATCCTTATATGCCGACGACGTCCTGTTGTTTGTAACTGACCCAGACACGACAATCCCGGAACTGTTCAGAGAGCTAGCCGGTTTCGGTGCAAGGGCAGGCCACACTATAAACTGGCACAAATCAGTCCTATATGACCCGCAAGGCATGGAGCGGAGGGAGTGCCTGCCAGGGCTACTCATTCATACCAAGGAGGGCTTTCAATACCTAGGAATATATATAACTCTAGACAGGGAACTCTCCTTTGCCAATAATGTGGCCGGAGTTATGGTAGGCGCAACGGCAGAGATGGATAGGTGGAGACAGCTCCCACTCACCCTATTGGGCCGCGCAGCACTTTATAAAATGGTTCTACTACCGAAGTTTCTCTACACACTTCAAAACGAATACTATCCGCTACCAGCCAAAACTTTGAATAAAATTCATGCGGATCTGCGGGCATTCCTGTGGCTGGGGAAACAGCCGAGAGTGGCTTTATCCACACCACAGCGCCACCAATACAGTGGCGGGATTTCTCTTCCCAACCTGGAGGCGTATTATTGGGCGGAGCATCTCCCCCCGATTAACGAGTGGTTACATGCGGCAGCGGATCACCCTGCCTACGCACTAGAACGGTCTAAGTGGTCTAACAAAAACATACTGTACTACCTCTATGGAGGGATGGTGGGACAGCAGTTTCTACCGGCCATGAGGATCCCGCTGGTGGCATGGCATGGGGCGACAAAACGTATGGGATGGGACAAGCGGCCCACCCGACAGACACCATTATGGTACTGCACGTGGCTGGGAGAACTCAACAAACTGAGAGGCTTCAGACGGTGGGATGATATAGGTATTTCAACAGTGGGAGACGTGATTGCGAGGGGGGAACTGAAAACCTTTCAGGCGCTTAGTGAAGAATTTGGCTTGCACAACACCCAGTACTACAAGTATGCACAGCTGAGACACGCATGGAGGGCACAAAACATCACACTTACAGACATTCCAGAGTACGCACCACTGGAGGGTAGATTACTGCAGGAACAGATACTGGGCGGGGCGATATCCCTCACGTATAAAACATTGACCAACAATATGTTAAGGGACCTACAGGACCTACGGAACAAGTGGGAGGCAGACGTGGGAGGCATGGAAGATTTGGATTGGGAGATTGTTCTCATGCACCCACGCGAGGTGGCGATTAAGTCGAGGCTTCGACTCATACAATTGAAGGTGCTCCACAGATCCTATTTTGACAGGGTGCGACTTTTTAAAATGGGGAGGATAACTGACACAGCGTGCCTTAGGTGTCACCAGCAGAATGGCGATTTTTTTCACACACTTTGGGGTTGCGAAGTCATACAAGCATACTGGGAAGGCATAGGCATATTCACAGAATTGGATGAGGTACTGGGTGTGAAACTGCCGCGCGACCCTAGATTGGCTTTACTGGGCATGACGACAGAAGTGGACCTGGCTCGCCCTTTGATCATCTTTCTAGTGCTTGCTTTGGTGGTAGCGAAAAGGGATATTGCAAGATACTGGGGGGCGCCCGAACGGCCAGATTTAGAGGAATGGAGGAGGGGGCTGGATCTGTATATGGCAGCAGATAGAGTAACTTACAAAGCCAGGGGCTGCCCCAAAAAGTTTCGGAGAGTGTGGGCAAAGTGGAGACAATACCATGGACTGGAGTGAGGCCGCAAGGAAGAAGAGTAGGAGGTTGGGGGAGTCCCCAACGCGGCAGAACGTACGACAGTGACTTTAGGAGGCCATGTCCATACTTAAATGTTCAGATCATGTATGAGAGGTGGGTGAGAATTCAATAGAGGGAGCGGGGTGGGCCCGGGGGGGGGGGGGGAGAGGTGGGTATGTAGGCTGCTGTTCTGGGGATTGCTTTATTTTATTATGTTCTCTTTATGTCTAAGTTAAAGATCTAAGTGTTCTATTGATACTTGTGGAATCCAGAAACAAGAAAAGCTGCGCAACTAACGGACAAGGCGGAATGTTGACGCCCTGCCGTGTGCTAATTCTTTCATTGGTGATACTTCCGATGCAACAATAAAAAGAATTTATTAAAAAAAAAAAAAAAAAACTGAACTTTACTCAGATTAGACCTGCACTTTGTTACTTGCAGATGCTAACCCATGAATGCACTTTATTTGTAATTGGCTTTTTAATATCAGCCCTAAAGTTTAGAAATAGTATGGAGGGTTGATTGCTTAGAACTGCTGCTAATATTGTACTTGACTAACTGTGACTGTTACTTTTGAATATGTGGTTTTAGATCTCTGATTTTATCCGTGTTTTTATCAAATGTACTTTTATGGTTGTTTTGTATGAATAACCGAATAAAGATTTTGAATATGAATATATATTGTGGGCATAGTTGAAGTGTTCAATTAAAAATATGCTCACAGCTGAAATCCATGTGAAATAGGTTTCATGGGCACAGGAACTGAACACATAACAATGGCAAAGGCCATGTCATTCATCCAAGCCCCCTACATTCATGCACAGCTAGCTATACATCCACGAGGTGTTTATTCTGTTCGGGACTGCAGGCCATGCAGTACATTAAATGTCTGCTACATAAGGGGAAAGGCCACATAAAGTATGCTTTATTGATATGGGGATGGTACACAGTGCTTGGCAAAAAGCAACATCCTAGGCTATTGTGCTTAACCAAACGTTATGCTCAGTGGGCTGTGGGCCCAAGGGAGTAGCTGCATGGCGTGGCCAGGGCCATACCATGTAACAACACTCTCCTATGCATAACTGCGTTGTGTATGCAATTGATTGCAAGTGTTTCAAGTGTGCCCACAAAGACTAATGAACTTTCACCTTTTCCTATAGGCCCGTTAGCCCATAATGCATAATGTAACCGGAGAGCATTGCTTCCCAAGCCTTACATGGTAAGGCTTAGTTGTTACCATAGTCCCCCCATGGCAAGAGGACCCCCCGCCCCACACATGGATACCCTATAAACATGAATAATACACAGGACACAGTGTTTGGTTGGAAAGAAAATGCTGCAGGATTTATTACATACAACATATGTAATCAAGATGGGTTATCTTATGGGTAATCCAAGGGCAGGCCGCATTCTCGCCACCTGCCCGCCTGATGAGCCGGGCAGCACAGTGTGGAACCACCTGTGTGCTGCCCCATATGTTAATTAACTAGACTCACGCCCGAGGGGCGGAGCGCATCTAGGCAACCCCCGGTTGTACAGGCCCACAACCGCCCGAAGGACTACTGAGGTGCCGACACGTGTACCCGGACCTCCCATGAAGTCCAGGTGTTAGGCTCTGGCACCCCTATGTGCCTGCTGAGGTACACCGCTGCACCTCTCTGCTTCCGGATCACCCTGTAACTCCGCTGCAACGAAAAATGACAATATTATAAAGTTCAAACCACCCCACCCACAGTTGACGCACGGGTAAGAGGTAGGGAGGGGAAGTGCGTCCAAATTGGTAGTAGTCTGTACGTGGCGAGGGGCGGCAAAGAGGCCTGAACATGGCGAGGGGGACTTAAGTACCCCTCGCCCGGCCTGCCGCCCCCCGAGCACGTCACTGGGCCCGCCCCGTTCCCTGCTGGACCCCTCCTGCCCAAGAGTACCTGCATGCAAGGGGGCGGGGGGGAGCCCCCCGGCGACTAAGGTGCCGCCCTCTTGATGGCCACCGGGTGGCCTCGGGCAGCTGCATAGTCCCCTCATGGCAACAGGACCCCCCGCCCCACACATGGATACCCTATAAACATGAATAATACACAGGACACAGTGTTTGGTTGGAAAGAAAATGCTGCAGGATTTATTACATACAACATATGTAATCAAGATGGGTTATCTTATGGGTAATCCAAGGGCAGGCCGCATTCTCGCCACCTGCCGGCCTGATGAGCCGGGCAGCACAGTGTGGAACCACCTGTGTGCTGCCCCATATGTTAATTAACTAGACTCACGCCCGAGGGGCGGAGCGCAACTAGGCAACCCCCGGTTGTACAGGCCCACAACTGCCCGAAGGACTACTGAGGTGCCGACACGTGTACCCGGACCTCCCATGAAGTCCAGGTGTTAGGCTCTGGCACCCCTATGTGCCTGCTGAGGTACACCGCTGCACCTCTCTGCTTCCGGATCACCCTGTAACTCCGCCACAGCCCGGCCGGCGGCCACCGCCGCCGCCCGGGCCCCCCATCCAATATGCTCCTTCCTACCTGCAGCCTCTCTCCTGCAAAGCCTCGTACAAATCTAGGATAAAAAGATCCAATCCCACTGGATTGAGATGCACACCATCTAACTCAAAGTAACCTTTTATCTTATCCAGCATCATCTCATGGCGGATGAAACCAATGCTTCTCTGCGAAGTGATTTTACGCATGTCACGGTTTACCCTCCTCCTAGACCTTTCTATGGCTTCGCATGACCTCGCGCCTTGCCAGACTCTGCGTGGGAGCAATTCGGACCACCAGACCTCACAGCTCCCCACCATTCTGCAAACCTCCACCAGGTCCGCCTTCATTTATGCAGCAGCGCGGACCTTCCCATGTTGGTGATGTTGTTGCCCCCCAGGTGAATGACCAATTGATGCGGCGGACCGCCACCTGTCGCAAGGGAGTGCCTGAGTCTAGACAAGAGTGTCCTGACGAGACCGCGCGACGGCGTCCGGAGCGGCAAAGAGGCCCGCCAGAAGGGGCAGAGGAGTAAAGTACCCCTGGAGGCTCCTCCCAGCCGCCCCGGACGCGCGTCATAGTCCTGCCTCCTCCAACAGGGAAAGACTGCCCGGGAGAGGAGATGCTTCTGCCTCAAATAACCCCTGACCTACGACCCTAGCTCTGCAGAGCTTCTCGTCAGTCCATGGACAGGACCAAATGACAGGGGACGTTTTTCAATTCCAAAAGACCCTAGCTCCTGACATGAACAGTACATGCCCGAGGGAACCAAGGCCCCTCTGCATCGAATCTGCAGCCCCCCCTGGGTTCTAAACATACATAACACGTCAGAAGACTACACCCAGGTGAAGCTACAGCTACTGCTGCAACGCCGTCCTCTGCATCCTCATCGAGAAGGCGTGCTTACGTTGCACGCTTGTGCTGCTATACACTAAAGAGCACAGGGGCATTGGCTGGAATGATACATAAATACTATGTAACTTGGGGGAAGTCCCACCATATGCTAACGCCAGGATTTAACCAGTGTTACAGCAGGCATCACCTGCCCTCTTGTGTTTTAGTCTAGAAGCAGATTAGGCCATGCTACCACTACGATAGCATGTCTGTAGGTTGACTTGCGACCACCACCAAGGGTTTGCTGACTGAAACCAAGTGCCCTGTCAGATCCTGACCTGCATAAGACACGCTGCGGAAACCAATGCCCCTCTGACACCAATCAGCCTACACCCCCGGATGCAATCCCACTCCTGCCATAGTGTAGACTATCCCAGGTTCGAGGGGTCATACCCCAGGTAAAGACCAGGTGATGAGAGTGCCACCCCTGCTAGTGTCCCTCCCTAATCATACGATAGGAGGACCGGCACCTGTCACTGAGACCCACTACTCACCTTCACACCCAGCATCAGCAGACTACACCCAGTGATGTACGACTGCTGCCGAAGCGCCGTTCTCGAGATTCAACTGTAAACTCGTGCTTTGTTTACATTTGTGCAGGTCATACCCCTGGAAAGAGCCCAAACGATGAGGGGACCCCCCCCTGCTGATATCGCTCCCTAATCAAGACAATAGGAGAACCAGCGCCTGACACTGAGACACCACACCCCTGCACCCAAAGCCACTGCAGACTACACCCAGATATGTATAACTTCTGCCGGAGTGTAGTTCTACAACTTCAACTGTGAACTGAGCTTTGAGAACGCTTGTGCAACTGTACCCAGGCAAGGCACAGAGGGATAACTCAGTGCGCAATGCAAAATTAGTATGACTTGCGGGTGGACTTACATTTTATAAACAAGATTGAAAGGTAAACCGCTGGTGACGCATGCCCCCTAGTAGCCTGGAGGCTGCTTAGACCATGCTACCAAGAATAGCTTGTCTATAAAGTTGACTTACGATTCCCGCCAAAGGGATTTAATAAGCTGCACCCAGGCACTCCTGAAATTGGCGATATCCAACCTCAGCAACCTCAGGCCAACTTCTCACCTTGGGAAGAGTGCAAAGGAATCTGGAGGTTACTCAGGTGCAACCCGAAGCTGTTCAAACGCAAACCAGGGGAGCCCAACCTCACTAACCCTGAAAGAAAGCTGTGTGTCCAATCCTGATAGGAGCCCAACGTGATAGACATCCTGAGTTTCCATAACAGCTGTTAGTGACTTCATGAGCAATTCTATAATGAGTCTTATAGAGGCCCACTCCTTAGTATTATTGGCAGTCGTGGCTCAGGCTGTGGTTGCACAGTTGCCCCACTAGCACGTGCAAAGAGTGTAACACTACAGGCTGAAAGACCCTACCAGCTACTGAAAGGTAGCAGGAGCTCCCGATCTGATGGCTCAGAGGATAGGCTGTCTGCCAGGTTCCAGAGTCTTGGACTCACAGGCAGACAACAGCAGTATTATGGAAAAGCAAATTGACTATTGCCATGTTACCTTATCCAAATGGTTGAGTTAACAGCAGTGCAGGTCCCGGGAATGTTCATACACAAGACTAACTATGCCTCTTGGAAAGGCCCCAGGAGATCGATCTGCAAGGGGGATATATGAACATATTAGCCTAGGGCTAGACCTAGCATTAGCAAACTATCCTAATTTTGGCACAACTTTGACTGACTACCCAACCGTCATACCTGCTGTGACAGTACAGTAAGATAAAACCCAAAGTGAGGACCCCTCTCAATTGAGCGCCACAGGAGTAAGCACCGCAGCAAATCTGCCATCTGTATGAGATAAGGTGCCAATATAAAATTCCACACCGCCATTAAAGAGTCACACAGACCCCAAGACACCCAATACCTGAAAAGTGACTTAGCATTAACACCTTTGGCGCACTGCTGATCACCTCGCGCCTAGTTGACTTACTGTTTGTCTGGAAGAACACCATTCTCTAGTATGGGCACACAGATACCCGTACGCATGCGTCACCTCATACAGTTCTAGCTTGCTGCATGCCTGATGTCACACACCTCTTGCGCAGGGGCACCCGGGCAGAGTCTACTAGCTGAAGGCCTGGGGTACCGCCCACTCAAATGCAGGTACACGGATAAATGCAGGTATTCAAACCCGAAAATATACCGAGTATATCATCTCAACTCATATGCAAGCACCCACGATATGCACCTGCTGAGAATAACATGCAATGTCTGCTAGCCTCACGCACCCTGAAGCACTTCCAATCCAGGTGTACCCACCCCGATGCAAAGTAATGAAATTGAAACTCAGTAATGTGCCCTCACACCAAAGCGCAAAAGGCAGCGCTTATAAAAACTTTAGATAGAAGAGCACCGCTCCCGCCCCGCAGCATGTTGGAAGCATTAACCCTGGCTCTACTATGCCACTCTCTGACACCTAGAGCAACGTTCGTGCCAGCTTGGTACGATTGTGTAACATGCACACGCCACACATTTCTAGAGACAGCTTGTAGTCTGTACACTTGAAAGTTTCTCCTCCTGTGTCATTACTGTTCGTGATGTGAACCGCCCTGCCGCCTACGTGACAGAGTGCGGGGCCGAAAGCGCACTGGAGTTGCTACAAGTTGTCCCACACTGTACCAATCGCCTCCTACAGCACTGAAATAATCGCATACCGCATTACTGTAGTCAAGCGCATCTTGACTGCTGAGAAGCATAGCCCTATACACCAGTCGACGCAGCAGGGGAAGAAGATCCCAGGAAGGTTTCCCGGTCACAGGTAGAGAAAGGAGGCTGACCATTAAAGGAGACAGAAATAAATAGTAAGTCAGCAAGGGCCTCCATGGCTAACTGCAGCCAAACAGCAGGGAGGTGGAATCACCCCGACGACCTCGCTCCTGTCTCGAATCTTTCTAGCGCACGTTGAAGTATTTAATACTGACCCATCCCAGCTAGGGCAAATAGGCATGCTGACACACCGCGCTCTGAAAAGAGTTACTTTTACATCCAGTCCTCATCATGCTTATTGCATACAGTCTACAGCGGGCGGAAGAAATATACCATCGTTATCATGGCCCTTCAGACGCGAACCCGGGTCTCCCAGACCAAAGTCCCTACAGATCTGGGCCGTAAGCAAGCATCACTGAATAGTACACCCTTCCCTACTCATAAACGCGTCTCACTAATAATTGTAACCACAAGGATGCTCCTGTCTTGATGCCTAGCGCATCGTGTACCACATACCTGCTGAGATAGCCAGGGATCAATCGGTGACGCAGGACGCACAGAATACGGAGCAGCCCGAGGACCTGAACGTGCGAGCGTAGTTGCCCAACCATTCCCACGCCACATGCCTCGAGGTACTATGGCCTAATGATACTCCGCACCATATTTACAACAGGACGCTAATAAGCAACTAGCGCGCGTGATCGGCTTACCCTATTCGCTGAGATATGCAAGGCCACGTATAATTGAATTAATCACTGACGAGTGTTCCATGTGGCATGGAGCTGGTGACCCTCACTCTATGGGCAGGAGACACAATTATTTAACTCAATGCACCTTTACAAGGCCCCGCCGGATGGAGCTGATGCCCCTCGCTATATGGGCAGGGGACACAATTTACACAAACCCCGTCCCCCGTCCCTCTGAGACACTATTGACAAAACCCCGTCGCTCTGACTCATAGGCCGTCGGTGCAGGGCCCCTGAAACCCCTATCCAGCACGGCCGGGCTCCCCATGCCTGAAGTCCCTTCCTTGTGTGTGCTCCTGCCGGCCCCCCGCTTGGGAGCAAGCCATCGGTTGGGGATCGCGCCGTGTGCATCGCGTGATATGATTGCTTTTTTCCTGGAGGCTTACAAGCCGTCAATGGCCTGCGCGTCCGATCGCCTGGCCCCAGCCCCTACCAGGCCGACGAACGATGCGGCGCCCCCCCCATCCCTACTGCAGCGGAGCCGCAACCCAGGGTAAAACAGGGGACTCTAGCTCCGCGACCGACCGCTCTCCAAGCGGAGGTGAAACCGTAATAAACCGTGCACCGGCAATGCAAGAGGCCAACACTCATACCCACTAAACCCCCGGGATTAGCCAGCGTGCTACCGCCGGCGCCGCGAGTGCCTCCCCTACTTACAGCTAAGCAGATGCCGGGCCATGGGGTCGGAGCGCTTGGCTCCCAGCCCGATGGAAGGACAGACAGATGAGAAGTTTCACGCGTCCTGCGTGGCCCGAGAGCCGCCGGACACGCGGCCTGGGGACCCCGGCGCCGTTAAGGGATGGAAAGGGTGTGCATGGTAGATGGTGTGGAAGGCCTCCACCCCGCCCTCCACGTGGTGGCAACCTTCTGTGAGGCGCAGGCCATGCCACGTGGGAGGGAGCTGGCGGGCTGACCCACTGTCGGGCTTCCCCTGCCCCCCGGCCCGCAGCGTCGAGCTTTTGCCCGACCCGAGCGAGGCGACGCCACGGGAACACCAAATCCATTGTTGTGTCCCACCATTGCAGCTGTCCGTGATTTAAATGACTCATTTAAACGGACTGGTGAATAACGCGTCGGCCATCGTGGCGGCCGATCCGTGAATGCGGGAGCTGTTCGTGATGAGCCCCATTCCCCGTCCCTCTGAGACACCCCTGGCAAGGATCGCGGCAATGAAATGCAACCTGCTATCCGCCCGGAGAGATGACCTATCGCTGGGCCATGTGAACAGGGGACCCTGGTGACATCCTGTTCCCCGTTGAAGGTGCTGCCCCTGCAGATGCCACAGCAGCGGACCCCTCGCGATCCTACAAGCAGGGGTGAAAGGAGCCCGCCCTGGCGGTGCCGTGCGCCCTGCCGAGCCGGTGTCAGGGCTGCCCTCGGTGCGCCACCTGACTGAGACCATGCCTGGTGCGTAGGAGGCACCGCCACGAGAGTGCGCTGCCAGTAACTAGGCCCGGGCCAATTGCAATGGAGCGCGGGTATCCTACGGCTGGGCAGCCGCGCGCACTGCTGCGCCGGCGTCAGGGCTGCCTCGGTGATTGTCTGGAGCTCCGTGCCCACCTGGCTAGAACAGGTGTATGGTGTGTGGGATGACTGGCACGAGAGATGCAACTTACTGTTTGCATTTGCTTCTGTATTTCTTTATTGGTCCTTCTGTGAAGCGCTTTGACACCTTCGGGTAAAGTACGCGAAAAGATAATGCTGCCAACTCCACGTTTTATATTTTTCACGTTTCTAAGCGTGTTAAGGGATTATCTTGTCATTAAAACGCTTCTGCCGAACCTCGGGATCGAACCCGGGACCTTTAGATCTGCAGTCCAACGCTCTCCCAACTGAGCTATTACTGCAGCAGGCCAGCTGCTTACGAAACACCGCCCTGCGCGGAGTCGATGCAGGTGAGAAGTGGGACTGGAGGAGGCGGGTTGGCTCGGGTGCTGTGTCTGGCCTGCGCCCGAGTCAATCCAGAACACCACTGGCCCGCCGCGCGCGTGTCCTGCTCCCACTTCAGGTACTGAAGAGGCTCCTTTTCTTGCACCCCCCTCCCCCCCCCCCGTCTTCGCGGCCGGGAGGGAGGGTCTGCCATACATTGCAGTATTACACCTCCAATTGGACCCTGCGCACACCTCACTTTTCCTCCTATGTTGCGCCCTTTGCTACCTCTTGCATTTGCTTAGCTCACAATTGTCCCTCGTGTAATATAACCTCGTGAGCCAATGACAGCTCATTTTTCATGTAATCCTGTTTAATAACTGCATTAAGCAGGGTAGCGCCAAGCGGAGAATGCAAGAACGAAACCGAAAATGCACCCTGAATTTCGTATGAAAGTTCGAAAATAAGTGAAAATAAACTTAAGAGAAACACAATTTAAAAATGGTCTTTATGCCTTCTACGGAAATGAGGCAAAGTTAGGAAAGTTATTTAATGGTGAATTGTTATTAACAGTACTGCTGCGCGCTATAAAGCACTTATCCAGAGGGAGAGTAATCAAACGGCAAACACGGCAAATGCATCTTGAGTGCTTCGTCTTGGCCCCAGGCCATAATGCCTGACATGACTTTATGGCCATGAAGTTCAGCCCAAAGCAGCAGTGACGTTTGCCGCGACTGGCGACTCCCTTGTCTGCCTGTGCAGTGGTGAGAGAGTGCTCCGAGTCTGTGGCAATGGATGGAGCCGAGAGCCGCGGTGCCACTCGAAGAAACCCCTGAGATACCAAAGTTACATCCAGTAACCTGTAGCCTGTAGGTAGGAACGACATGAAGAGGTTGGGCCAACTAAGGAACGTATGCCCCAGTCTCCATTAATAACGAGGCCGCTGACAAAGCCTCACCACTAGATGGCGCCAAACGCAATGTTTGTTCGCCTCGGGTTGCCGTTTCGGGTAATGGGTGGCGTGCTCTGTTGTCAGCCGCACGCATGGCCTGTGACCCGCCGGACACTGTGGCCTGTGGACTCCCTTCGGGACCCCGTGATCCGGTGCAATGTCGACGGCGAGGGAGGCCGTGGCAAAACGCCTGTCGCTCCCCCCCATGCGAGGCCCGTGGAGGGAGGGGATATGAGGTGGTGGGGGAGAGCCGGTGTGGAGGGCCACCGCCCTGCCCTCCGTGTGGTGGGGGCCTACCAGGAAGCGCGGGCCAAGCCACGTGGGCGAGAGCTTGCGGGCGACCCACTGTCGGGCTTCCCCAGTCCCAAAGCCCACGCCTCGTGCTTTCGCCCGACCCGGTCGTCGCGCCGCCACTGGACCCACCAACACCCCGACCTCAACCCTCCGTGCTAATCCCCCAGAGCGGTGCTCAGTATGGTGGCACCCCCCACTTCCACAGCGGCCCGCTATCTAAGCAGGCCGCCTTGCCCCGATCGACCTCCGCTAGGAGGGAGTGGGCGGAGGAGGGGTACCGGCCACTATGCCTGCACTCACCGCAACACACGACGATCCTGGCGAAGTGCGGGCGAAGTGCGTCCAAATTGGTAGTAGTCTGTACGTGGCGAGGGGCGGCAAAGAGGCCTGAACATGGCGAGGGGGACTTAAGTACCCCTCGCCCGGCCTGCCGCCCCCCGAGCACGTCACTGGGCCCGCCCCGTTCCCTGCTGGACCCCTCCTGCCCAAGGGAGGAGGGAGTACCTGCATGCAAGGGGGCGGGGGGGAGCCCCCCGGCGACTAAGGTGCCGCCCTCTTGATGGCCACCGGGTGGCCTCGGGCAGCTGCATATTCTGCTTCTTAATGTAGTTTATATACTGATATAATTTATTTTTAATATGTATTAGATAAAAAAATATATTGCCCTCTCACACTTTTCGTGTATACATGCTCATACACATCATGAAAAGCAATTCCTTGTTCCACAATTTTTTCACCCAGTGTGACCTATTTTAAAATAATTTGGTATTCTGTTAATGAGCAAAGAAGAATCTTGTCATCAAAGGTAGCCAATCTGAAGGACATTTTATCTGTGTCCCTGTGGCACCCAGTGCATGTTCAATGGCTGTGAACAGTCAGGTCTGGGATAGTGCGACTAGACACATAATCAATCTGAAGGCAGAGGAGTTTCAGGAGGTCCAATATTTATACCCAATGCTGGCTAATACTACATCTGATTCTGAGACGTTTTTCCCTTCCCCTGCTAAGGCTCCAACTAGTCTGGGATGAAAAAAGACAAGTGTCAGGTTAATATCGTGTCTATGCTTGAGGCAGCCCTTTGAAAGGTAAGTGGGGCATGTAAGAGCTCTATTCATTCCAGCAGGATGGTCCATCCTGCCAACACCTTATCCCCCTTTCGTCTCACTGTCTGGGACAAATGCACTAAGTCCATCAGCTAATCTATTAACAGTGATGTGGCCAAGGACACAGGCAACAGGCACCAAATAATAAGGACAAGAAAATGTGAACTACCATTATAGAAGATTTTAAATTACAATTAATTTGAAATCAAAATTGACATTCCTATCAGCTATAAACTAGTTCAATGTTATCCAATGAGACAAAAAGACCTTACAGGATTGAAAAATGAATTTACCAGGACCTGTAAAACTCAAAACACATGCCCTACTTTTAAAATTCAATTCAACCTACCCTGTGGGCTTTTTAGGGTCTACCTTAGGAGTGACTTGTATGTTTTAAAAAAGAAAGGTTAAGGCCTGACAAAGGCTTGAATTTGCTGGCCAAATTGTCAGTTTAACACTACACTACAGGCTGCAGTGGGAGTCCAGAGACATGTATCAAAGGGCTACATGGGTTGTACGAGTGCTAAAGGCCCACTAGTATCATTGATTTTACAAGCCCAGGGACATGCACTACCCTAAACTAGGGAGTCATGATTAAATTACATATGCCAATCAGGTGTAAGCCAACTGTACCATGTTTTAAGGAGAGATCACTATCACTTTAGCACTGGTTAGCAGTGGAAATGTGCACAGAGTCCTAATGTCAACAAAAACGAAATTCATAAAACAAGACAGGTGAAGGCAAAATGTTTGGGATAGGACCACACCAAGGATTACCAAGGATTACGGATCAAACAATGTCCCACACATTGAATCAATAATGTGTGGTGGCTACTGAAGGGCTCTGCATGGGAATGAGTCTGGCACCATTCCTGACATAGCTAAACACAAAAAGACATATCTGCTGGTACAATATAAAACAGGGAATAAAATGCACAAAATCTCACAATAAATCACTTAAACCCAATAAATTATTAACAAACAACTTAGGCAAAGACCTCGATGGGGCTTGTAATAACATTTTAATTGAATTGGATGCAACTAGGAATTACAAAGTGAGTGCAAATCATGTGTGTTTTCCCCTTTATTTGTACCAGGTGGAACCTAATGTAAAATACAAATGTAAGTAGCTCACTAGCACTGTTTGTTGACCACAAATAGTGTAATTATAAGTGGTATTGGCATGGTATTCCTCATTTGAAGATGTGAGTGACTTGCACCTTTTGCATCACTTTTGAGCCCTCTCTGCTCTAATGCAAATCATTGGAGGAACAACGTGTGCACCTGCATTTTGCGGCACCATCATGACCACTACTTCTGTCAAGGATAAGCAGGGATATCTACCAGTGAATAAGTTATACTGGTTCTGCTGTCCGTAGATTAGTGCTGTTTGTTGCAGTTTATGTTACTGTTGTAATAAATATTTCAGTAAGGGAGAATGTTAATATAATCCTCCAGGCTTTCCATGAAACTGGGTTGAGCTGGAATAATTGCATCAGAAAGATAAATTTTTCACAGTGATTTTAGGACTATGACAAAGTTCAACAACACCAAGGCTTGTGTGCAATATGCCCGTCTAGTTCAGCTATATGATCTGATGTGTCAAAAACCTGCATACGTAAGCATATTGCATTTATATGCCTGCGTATGTTTCCAATAAGTAATAGAAAAAGAGTTACACACTAGTTCATGAATAATGCACACCCTGAGTTCTTGTCTGTTTCCTTTCCACAGGATTTAGGATTAACCGGCCTTAAATCATGCTTTTAAAATCTAGGAAACTTACAAAGCTGCAAAGCTTTAAGCCATCCGACAAAAGTCCACTTGACTGCCAAACAAAATGCATATTTGATTTAGAGAACATGTGAGCTTATTGAAGATGAGAAAGTTCGTTTACTGCGTATATACCTGATTGGCTGAAGTTGTACACAGAGGGGCGATTAATAAGTACATAAAGTAGCACTCCTGTGTGTCTAATTTACAAACTTTTAAATGCCTCCTGCGAATTGATCCCAAACTATCTAAAATGTGAATAAAATAAAAACATGCAGGGGATATTCATATACAATTAGTACACATAAAAAGAAGCACAGATTCATCTACCTACGATTCCTTTGTGGATGAGCCCTAAAATGTCTAATGCCTTCTTAGTCTTATTAGTCCAAGTGCAAAAATGGAACAGCCCCCTGTAATAAAGTTGAGACAGTCCAAGTTAAGATGAGTAAGTATAGTTTATTCAGCCCCAGCCAACAGTCAGCTAACAACTGACAATCCTGGAATTACCAGTAATGGGAACCTTGGTGACATATGGTTCCAAACACTAGGTTCCAACATGGAACCAGAATACATGGGAAGACAGGTCATCACACTTCTCCCTCTTAAACATTAAACAGGTTTACATGTCCAGCAATGAAGTAAGCAACAGAAAGATAAAGAAATCAAAGAAGAAACTACCTAGACATAATCACGCAAGTGAAGAGGAGGCCTGCATACCCTCACACTCTTGCGATAATAATTAGTACACAGATCAGGAACAGCAACAATATCATCACATTTCCCTTTACCCCCAAAATGAGAAACACGACTATTCTTCCAGATGCGACCCTCCTCCGTCTTTACAGCATTTTTGAAAATTTTCACAATGGTTCTAGGAACAGAAAACTTCGACCTGTTTTGACAGCCTACAGGAGCCCTGATCTTTACCATCTCCCCCACCACAAACTTTGAATTCTTAGCAGAATTTCTTCTATCCACATATATTTTCCTTTTCCTCTGTAGTTCCAATTCCCTTTCTCTCCATGCCCCCACCTCATTATTTTTTACACCCTTGTCTGCAATCATCCAGGCAGGACATAAACAAGTGTTAGGTGCTCTACCCTTGAAAAGTTCAAACAGAGTTTTTCCTGTAGTTGAGTGAGGAGAGAATCGATATGCTGAAATTCTATTCTGTAACTCCTTTCTCCAGTCCAAATTGTTGACCCTTGCCAATTGAATGCTTTCCTTCAAAGTTTTGTTGAGTCTCTCCAAAGCACCATTTGCCTCAGGGTGATACAAAGAAATCCTCTTGTGAACAATGCCACACTTACTGAGATACTCCTCAACTTTCCCTGAACAAAATTGTGGCCCATTGTCAGAAAGAATGGAGTTCGGAAAACTCTCACGTTCAAAGACAGACTCCAAAAAGGAAATAACAGACTCACTTGTAATCTCCCTTACCAAACTAACCTCAACCCATCTGGAATACAAATCCAATAAAACCAACATAAATGGAGTTTGGTGCTCACCATGTAAAGGCCCCACAATATCAACTGCAATTTCATCCCAGGGGGACTTAGGCAACCTCCTGCAAACCATTGGAGAAGACCTCGTCCTTAAAACTTTATCACTTGCCTGACAAGAAGAGCAATCTCTAACGGTGCGTTCCACCAACAAAACGATACCAGGCCACCAGAAGTCCATTCGTATGCGTTCTTTCGTCTTTGAAATACCTAAGTGTCCCTCATGAGACATGTCAACCAGAATACTTCTGAGATTAACTGGTGGAACCAACCTAGTACCTCTCATGAGTAAACCATCCACAACTGCCAACTCATCAGCAATCAAAGACCAAGGTTTCTTTAAAGAACGAGACCTACCACCTTCCAACAATACAATGACCTCCTTCAACTCCTCATCCTTACTCAGCTCTTCTCTCCAAGCATCTTCTTTCACCGCCCCCAAGGTAACGTCACACACCTTTAAATCACCCTCAAAATCGTCAGCCAAAACTTCCTCACCATTCTCTACCACATCCACCAACCTTGACAGACAATCAGCCGAGACATTAGTTTTACCTGGTATGTACTCAAACTTGAACACAAACTCCTGCAACGAAATTACCCATCTCCTTATTCTTGCTGAGATGGAGTCTAACCCCTTTTTTTCAAAGACCTCCTTTAGTGGTTTGTGATCAGACCTGACGGTGAAGGAGGAACCCCAAACAAACTTCCTGAATTTATTCACAGCCCAATATATTCCTAGTGCCTCTTTCTCTATGACAGAGTAATTCAACTCCGCCCCCTTCAAACACCTCGAAGCACAAGCTATCAGGACCTCCTTGTCTTTCCTCACCTGTAACAACAAAGCACCCAGACCCTTACTGCTAGCATCTGTTACAATAACCGTCGGAACCCCTGGAACAAACGCCTGCAAATTTGGTGCATTCCTCAGATCCATCTTCACCTGATCAAACTCTCTGCTACACTCCTCAGTCCAATTAAACACAGCATTCTTACACATGATTTTCCTCAGATTAACAGTCTTATCTGCGAAATTTCTGACAAACTTATTGTAAAATTCCGCAATGCCCAAAAATGATGAAACCTCTTCTTTCGAGCATGGTTCCTTCAACTTTTCAATTGTTTCTACAAGATCCTTTTTTGGAGATATGCCCTTCCTTGAGATGTGGTGGCCCAAATAATCTAGCTCATTGACACCAAACTTGCACTTGCTCTGACGCAGAGTTAAACCAACTTCCAACATTTTCTTCAACACAAGGCAAACCCTCTCATCATGTTCCTGTTCGTTCTTACCAGAAATGAGAACATCATCCTGATAACATCTTACCCCCGGTATTCCTTTGAACAGATCTTCCATAATTCTCTGGAATACCGAGGCTGCTGAAACCAGCCCAAAAGGCATTCTTAAGAACTTGAATGCACCCATTGGTGTAATGAAACTAGTAAGCTCTTGACACTCTTCTTTCAGCGGGACTTGGTGATAGGTTGAAGCCATATCTAAGGTGGTAAAATAGCATGCCCCATCTAATGTAGAAACCAACTCCTCTATGTTTGGTAAAGGGTACTTGTCAACTATTACCTCTTTATTTAAAGCACGAAGGTCAACACACAGCCGAATCTCATTATTAGGCTTCCTCGCGACCACAATTGGTGCGAGCCACTCGGTTGCTTCCACTGGTTGTATAACCCCAGTCGACAACAACTTCTCAATCTCTTTTCCCACAGCATCTTTTACACAAATTGGAATGCGCCTTACTTTAGCAGCAACAGGCACTGCTCCCAACTTCAGTTTGATGTTGTGATTATAACCCTTTATGCATCCTAGTTTCTCACTGAACAACTCTTTAAAGTTCTTTATAAACTTGTTCTCCACATTGTCTACAGCCTGTACTTGAATAACTGGATGAGCATTTGGATTGAGACTCACACCCAACCTTGCTTAATGAGACCAACTCAACAAGTTGTCTCCCCTGTTCACCACATAAACTTTTGCTTCTGTAAACCTTCCCTTATATTCAATGCAGTCAAAAAAGTAACCCATTATTTTTATGGGATGTTCTTGATAACCTGTTGGTCTTATATCCGGTTTACACAAAGCCTTTTTCTTTCCAAACACATTCTCAAACACCTCGTTTGAAATAAAAGTGACATGTGAGCATGAATCAAATTTCATCAACACACGTGCTTCCCCAATCAACACATAATCAGAAGGATGTTCTACAACATCATCATTAATCTGAAAGCTAACTAACTTAGTCTCAGTCTTCGTTTCTCTCCCAACTCTTGTTCTGCAATTTCTACCAATGTGTCCCTTTCTTCCACACACGTTGCAATTGAATTTAAGAGCAGGACACTCTCTCGCATTTGCCATATGCCCATATCTCCCACATCTGTAACAAGTTTCTTGAAAAGGAGTTGTGAATTTCTTACTTGTCTGAGTTTTAGAAAAACCACCATCAGCCTCTCCTTTCAACCCTTCCTCCTCACACACTTCTTTTTTCTTCTTCTGATCCTCTCTCTTCACAGCCTGACACACCACTTCTTGTGTTGAAGAACTACTTGGCTTTTCATCCTTTTTCTCCTTGCTTAGTTCTCCAACGCATTTTAACATGTGTTCAACCCTTTTTGCAATACCTACAACTTCTTCAAGTGCAGGTTCATCCTTTAGCCACAACTCTTCCCTTATTTTATCACTCACACACCTCAGAACAAACTGATCCCTTATTCGTTCTTCTACCAAAACCCCAAACTTACAACTTGATGCCAACTTTCTGAACGCAGTAATGTAGTCCTCAACACTCTCTTCCTTGCCTTGTTCTCGTAACCCGAAGTAGTACCTTTCCATGATGGTACTCACTTTAGGAAGATAGTGCAAATCCAACTGCCTAGCACATACCTCATACTCATTCAATCCCCTTTGATCTGCATGTGAAAGAACTGGAAGCGTCTCCAGAATTTCCTGGCCTTCTCCTCCCAAACAATGCATTAACAATGCATGCTTCCTTTCGCCAGACAAGTTCGCACCACACACTCTTGCATAGTTTTCGAATATTTTCTTCCACTTTTTCCACCTAATCAGTGGTTCCCCTGGTTCCATCAGAAAGAAAGGAGGCGCAGTTACATTCTGCATTTTGCTACTCCTATTCACCTTAATATACTTTGACTTTTTTTAACCTTTATAATTCACCATCAAAGTACCTCCACCCTTCCCACATAAGTTGTGCCTATCACTGTTGACAGGCTTCAAATCACACACTCAGTTGAGATTGATTAGTCTCTTCAACACCTCTTGTCGCTTTTCCAGCATATGCCCCTTAGACTGTCCAAAATGCTCCTTCGACTTCACTCCTTCTTCTTCTCCACATTTCTTTTTTTTATATCATCAGGTCTGTTTTTGCCAAAAATAAACTCCTATAATGCCATTTTCCCAAATACCGTTTTTCCTGATGAAACGCCGAATTTCCTGCCTCTCTCGTTGTCTTCTTCTTTATGAATTCGAAAAACGACAAAAAAAAATTCAAAATGGCCGCCACCAACTTCTCTTATGCACTTGGTCTTTTTTCATAAGTCGATTGGGCTTTTTTTTTTCCAGACCGATCCAAAATGGCCGCCACACAACAAACAGACTTCTTTCTTCGACTGATCGGGCTTGTTTCTTTTTATTCTTAAAACGCCCCCATTCAAAGATGTCTGCCACTTTCCTCCAACAAACAGTCTTTTTTCTTTGGGAATTTACCCACGAAAATCGACGTCACTCTTAAACTCCGTTTTTTTTCCTTTTCCTTAGTAAATCAAAGAAAATGGTCTACCTTTGCCGATTTTCGCCGCGTTTTCGTCTATCACTTCCTTATTTACAGCGCTTCCTTCGTTTTGCTGTAATCTTCCCTGGAATATGCCAATCAGCTTTCCTTCTTCCACACAGCAGCCGGGTGAGTGTTTTTCCTTCTTTTTTTCTTTATACGTGTTGTTGAGGCTGACTTGCACACGTGGACCTCTCCTCAAACGTCGCCAGTGTAATAAAGTTGAGACAGTCCAAGTTAAGATGAGTAAGTATAGTTTATTCAGCCCCAGCCAACAGTCAGCTAACAACTGACAATCCTGGAATTACCAGTAATGGGAACCTTGGTGACATATGGTTCCAAACACTAGGTTCCAACATGGAACCAGAATACATGGGAAGACAGGTCATCACACCCCCGCCTTGGAATACTACTGCCCTAGCACTGAAAGCTCCGCCCTGGATTTCTGTACGCAGTAGAGTTTATTGAAATGCCCTATTTGTTGCATTTCTCTTCCCTACATGGTTTTAGATCTACTTCTATTGAATAAGACTCATTTTCCATAACCTAGAACTCCCCAACAATGTAGAGGCTCATTATATCTGTGCAACCTTTGGAAATAAGGGCTCTCATCTGCCATATACATTATTAAGGTGCCTTCTGCAGGGCCTAGTATGTGATTGATTCCACATAAATACATTTCATTGTTGGAATGGTGGTCTATTTGTAGGTGCATTTAACTACCTACAGCTAGTAATAAACACCACAATTACAAATAAGATCCAGTCAAATCTCATTAAATACATTTTTGCTCAACACCTTGCTAGCTTGGCTGATGAGCAGTCAGGCTTAACTTAGTAGAAATGTGCTTAAAGCATTTAATGTCACCAAAACTGTAAATAAGTAATGAGCACAACACAATAAAAACCAACACTGACTTATAAAAATAGAGAATATTTTTATAGCTTAAAATGGCACCAAGATGCCAAAAATCCAAAGTAGGAAGCCAGAGATATGATTTGTAAAGATTAAATGCAAAAATGTGCTTTCTAGTGCCTAGGAGTGAAAAGGGACTACCATGGCTATCTGGTCGGGCAGGACGAGGACCACATCAAAGTTTCAGGCTGATGGCGAGGGCCTGCTGCATCACAATGCCTCTGTAAATCCTGGAGTTGTTTTTACCAAATGTGGTCCAAAAGTTCCCACACTTTCAGAATTTCTTCTGAAAGGTCCTTTGAGAGTTTTGAAGGGCCCACACCACCAGCCAAGAGTGCAGAAACTCAGATTTGCATTGTGTTGTTTAGGGACTACAATTCCCATATTGCACCTGGTCAATCCAAGTAAAGTCCAGGTGAAGCTGGTCGGCAGGGCATCTTCTTTGGTAGTTGATGCAGGGACTTTTTCCAGCACTTTCCTCCTGTTGCTAATCAGGGAGTCGACGTCTTGACCTTTCAAGACAGGCATCCTCTTTTGCGAAGCCTTGACCGCGCAGGAGGTGCAGTCCTTCTAGGTGCAGTCCTTCTAAGTGCAGTCCTTGTGTGATGCTGAGTGGCCATTGCAAACCCTGCACCCTGTGCTCTTGCCCTCATTCCCTGGACCTTACTGCTGGTCTGATAGCCATTTATGATTGGGACCTCTATCTCAGGCCTCACTGACTACCGGTGACCTTCTTGGATTTTGGAGGCCCAATACTTTACAGCCTGAAACATTTTACAGCCGCACCATGTTTCCTGTGGGTGGACATCTTGAAATGGGAGACGCCTCATCTTCCAATGTACTACTTGGCCTGGATGCTGTTCAATACCCACTATTTCTGACATGCTCCTGGCTGTTCCAGCTCAGGATATGTCACCAACTGGTGCCTACTACTTCTGGTGTGGCATGCATACACCTTGTCTTCTCTCCTACGCTATGAGTGCACGGTCTACTGTGTGTTATCATGTCCGCTGACAGGTGACCTGCATATGATGCTGCTGCATTCTGAAGCAACTGCCCCATCTGATATGGCTAAAAAGCACAAGATAGGGGCATGTTGGACTGACTGGATTGAGAAATTTGAAGACTCCATCAAGGTAATTCACTATCTCAATACCCTTACAGGGGATGGCATCAAAGAGGCCCCAAAAAACAAGCTAATACCTATCACACGCTCAAAGACAAACTCACCAAAAAGTTTGATCCTGCCACCATTGTGGACTATGAACAGTACATGTTTGTCAAGGCTAAACAACAGCCAACAGAGGCGATGAATTACTGAATGTCAAGCAACTGAAAACCCTCATTAAACGCTGTCATTCTCCAATGAAGAGGCTATGTACCTTAGGATTGCTGGCTGCTGTCAAAACCAAAGCCTTCCAAAGGTGAAACCCTTGCGATGTGTCTCATTGAACCAAACAAGTGAAGCATAACAAGGTTTAGAGTGATAATTCAGGCGAGACCAGGGCTTTCTAAGTCAGAGATGAACTAGCAGTCACTTGTAAAGGACTGGTCTTGAAAAGGGCATTGAAAATGATCCCCTAAGACACTCCGCAAAAAAGTTGTTAACCTTGTCCATGGAAGACACCTAGGAATAGTTGCCATCAAGAGGGCACTCCGAAGTAGACTGTGGTTCTCTGGACTTAACATCATGGTGGAAACGTAACTTTGAATATCCCACCGATGCATCTACCTAGTGCCAGTCACACACCCTTTGCCACTAGCGATGTCGGAGATACGAAAGGTGTGTGGGAGAGTGTAGCAGTCAACTTCTTTGGCCCGCTGGAGTATGGTAAATACCTCCTAGTAGTGAATGACGAATGCTCCATTTTTCCACTGGTCAAGATGGTCTCCTCCACCAGTGTAGTCAAGGTCCTCAAAGTTCTGAATGACATCATTGCAACCTGGGGTTCTCCCATGGTTCTAAAGTCTAACAATGGGCTGCCATTCACCAGCGGTGAATTCAAAAGTTTCCTAAAATGCCTTGATATTAAACACCAACCTGTTTTTGCCGATAGCCAATGCAATTGTGTAACGGTTCATTGGAACCCTCAAAAAAACTGTGCAAAAAGGCACCAAAGAGGGACTTGAGCTGGAAAATGCTCTCTGGAAGGTTCTGCAGGCATACCAGCCAGCCCAGCTCTCAACAAAGGGAAACCATCTAGCCATATTCATGCTTGGGCAATCTATGCCACAGTGGAAATTAGAGTGACATGTGAGCTCGAATGTGAACAGGGCCATGGATCATGAGGCAAAGAAGAAAATGAAAGTTCATGCTGACAGAGAGGCCGTCTTGGAACCAGGTTACTGGGTGGTAGCCTAGTAAAAGCAAGAGAAGAAAGCAGACACCCCTTTAAACACCCCATTATGCAAGTCACAATGGTTAAAGGGATCATGGTCACAGCTTACCCTGGGATGTTCGTAACCTGAAATTCATCACATCTCTGGTCCACCTAGCACAGACAAAACCCTGATGACCTCTCAACTACGGCACGGAAACCCGATGTGCCAACTCCCGTTCCAATTGATCAGACGCCTTCAGTGCTGACCACCTCATCTGTCAGAATGGTGTTTAGACCTCACAGACTTATTGAAGACATCTGCTTTTGTAAGAATGTTGTGCCATGTTCAACTAGGGAGAGGTGTAGAGTCAGGATCTCTAGGATCCTGACTGTACCTACAGCCAGATGTGTCATCATAGCCTTAGCCAGAGGCGGGAGATATAAAAGGGACAGACATCAAATGGAAAGTAGTACATGCAGCAGAGAGATCAGTGGAGGTGTAGCATGTGGGTAGCTTGCTCTAAGAGGCTATAATAATGATAAAGAAGGTTTGCCACACTCTATGTGTTGTCCATTTCTATTCACCCAGACGGCAGTATTTCTGGTCACCATGAAGGATTTAGATTTTTTGGAACAAATCTATGTGTTCACAGTCTTGAGCATGGGCTTCCCCAGTAGCTTTATAAAGTAGGTCAAGCTACTGTACAGAAAGTCCATTGCTAAGATTCAGATGAAAAGTTAATATCTCTAATGACACTCATTAGAGCTTCTCACTCTTCACACTTATATACACACTGGCGGCATTACTCCAAGCATACAAAATCCGACAGCTGCATGCCGATAGAGGCCTGTATTTTATCTATCTATCAATCAGAGTCTGTAAAGAGCAGCTACTCACCAGTGATGGCCTGAAGGTG
The DNA here is from genome assembly GCF_964263255.1 of Lissotriton vulgaris. Lineage (NCBI taxonomy): Eukaryota > Metazoa > Chordata > Amphibia > Caudata > Salamandridae > Lissotriton > Lissotriton vulgaris. Next base: position 530,218,026 of record NC_141694.1, read on the forward strand.
CTGGGAGGGGGGCGGCTGCTGAACAATCTGCACTGAGGTACCAGGTTTTGAGGCCTTGAGGCCCTTCCTGAATTTGGTCTGTGACTGGGCTTGTCTAAGGTGGGTTGGCAGGGTGTTCCAGGTCTTGGCAGGGAGGTAGGAGAAGGATCTTCCTCCGGTTCTTGTCTTGTCGATCCAGGGGACAGTGGACATAGCCATCTGGGCAGAGCGAAGGTGTCTGCTAGGGACAAGGAATAAGAGGCACTGGTTCCGGTATTCTGGTTCTGCGTCGTGGATGGCTTTGTAGGTGTGTTTTGGGAGATTGAAGGTTATCCTTTTGTTGAGTGGAAACTAGTGGAGTTCTCTGAGGTGTTCAAAGCTGTGGCTGCAGCAAGGAATGTCGAGGAACAGTTTGGCTGTGGCATTTTGAACATTCTGAAATTTTCTGAGTTGTGTCTGGGTAATGCTGGCATAGAGTGCATTGCCATAGTTGAGTCTGTTGCTGTTCAACTATTGTTATCAAACTTCACATAGTAAATAAATAAATACATGAAGTATAATCAATAATTATATACAGGTACCACATGTAACATTCATAACCATCAGACATGCTCACATTCACTCATTATCACATACACATTCATTAAGCAATAACATTCCTAGAACATCAAAAAGTCAATCCAGGTGGTGAGGCTGCCACATGATGTCAGGGCGGGAAGTTCTCGTGTGTTCTCCCGATGGTTGATAACAATAGTTGAAATAATGATAAAAAAAGAAAAATAAATTTGCTAAAGCTATTTAGTCTTTGAATTCTTTGAATATATGCGGTTGTCAGCGCAAGCTGTTGTTGTATAATGTTGTGACCCTTTCCTTGGGCCTTCTGTAATCCTCATATGTAGGCAGGTGGCTTTTGTGAGTATTGGTCCTTGTAACTTTCCCCTGCTCCACCTGCCAATCATTTGCCTCAGGGGTCCCCCTTTGTATTGGATGTTCCATCGTAGCACCTGATGACCCTACCCTTTGAGTTACACACTATATTAATGATGGTACTTTAGGGAGACACTTTTGGTTCCTTTTTTGAATACAGAACCAACAAACCTGACATTTCGGCTTCTTCCATCGGCCAAAATGTGTTATTCTGCCCTAATCAATACGTTTTCATTTGCCTTTATTCTGAAAATAAATAGGAGGGCTTATTTGCAGATTAAACTAAAGTATTAAATGCTATTTGACATCAGGAAATATACATAGTATATCATAATTTGCAACCTTGTCATATTTTGAGGCACATCTTCAAATAATGGTGTACTTGTTCTCACCTATTTATTATTTGTATCTCATTTTCAAGTTACCCTGGCATCAAAAAAGCCGTGCAATATGTAGAAACTGTTTCTTTAAACACTAATAATGTGTTCTGCTGTGCATAAGGATTCATGCTATAGACAGAGTTGGGAGTCACACTGTGCTTCTGCTGTCTCTGTTTTGTTGCTCTCCAGCTCTCTTTCATCAGGTGCTTCTAAAGGCTGCTTTTGGTCAGACGAGACATTGACTTCGCAAAGGTAAAATATCTGTAGCAAAGTGACCATGATAGGTGTGGGGCTGATTAAGCCTATCGAAGGCCCTGGCACATGCTGGTCATGTAGTGCCAAAATAATTAAACAACAAGGGGTGGTGATGGACAGAGTTTCTGAATTAAGCAGAATACTCTCACCCAGTCAAGAGATCAGGGCTAGATCCAACACCGTTTTTTAGCTCACTGCACCACCCCCTTTTCTGTATAGTTTTTGGTCACTATAGGTGTGGCAGGGTGTACTCAGACATGAGTCCCTTCTCACTGCACCATCAGGATTCAAGCAAGCCGGGCCGAAGACGGCTGAAATGCCAGAAACCGGTCCCCGGTAGCTTGTCTCCTTTCTGGTGAAGAATTGGCTTGGTAGTTTAGTCTGCCCTGTTCCCATGATGCACTGGGCTAGGGACAGACTGATTTGCATATAGCCAGGTTCTGAGCTGGGATGATGCAGTGAGATAAATAACGGTGATGGATCAAGCCCTGATCTTTGGACTGGGTAAGAGTGGTCTGCTTAATTCAGACACTCTGTTCATCACCACCCCCTTTTCTGTATCGTTTTTGGCCACTATAGGTGTGGCAGGGTATACTCAGACATGAGTCCCTTTCTCACTGCACCATCAGGATTCAAGCAAGCCCGGCCGAAAACGGCTGAAATGCCAGAAACCGGTCCCCGGTAGCTTGTCTCCTTTCTGGTGAAGAATTGGCTTGGTAGTTTAGTCTGCCCTGTTCCCATGATGCACTGGGCCAGGGACAGACTGATTTGCATATAGCCAGGTTCTGAGCTGGGATGGTGCAGTGAGATAAAAAACGGTGATGGATCAAGCCCTGATCTTTGGACTGGGTAAGAGTGGTCTGCTTAATTCAGACACTCTGTTCATCACCACCCCCTTTTCTGTATCGTTTTTGGCCACTATAGGTGTGGCAGGGTATACTCAGACATGAGTCCCTTTCTCACTGCACCATCAGGATTCAAGCAAGCCGGGCCAAAGACGGCTGAAATGCCAGAAACCGGTCCCCGGTAGCTTGTCTCCTTTCTGGTGAAGAATTGGCTTGGTAGTTTAGTCTGCCCTGTTCCCATGATGCACTGGGCCAGGGACAGACTGATTTGCATATAGCCAGGTTCTGAGCTGGGATGGTGCAGTGAGATAAATAACGGTGATGGATCAAGCCCTGATCTTTTGACTAGGTAAGAGTGGTCTGCTTAATTCAGACACTCTGTTCATCACCACCCCCTTCTCTGTATCGGTCATGTAGTGCCGGCAGGTCAGACTCCCAGCTGCTGGCATCCTGAAAGTCAGCAGTAGATTAAGCCCTGGGTGAAAAACTCTGCTCCGCTCGAGGAGTTTGCAGAGTTTTGACGATTTCCTCGCAGAACCAAATTCGCCGAAGTACTCCACAATCTGAAAAGCAGCAGAGTTTTTTTTTGTGTTTTCACACCCGAAATGCATTTTCACATGCACGAGTACAGCTTACCCGGTGCCCCCGATCGCCAATGAGATTTCCGAGACTCTTGCGAGCACCATGAGATTTGCTAGGGGATTGCATTGTCCCACAAGAGTTTGCGGTCACCAACACGTTATTTGTGTGCACCCGCGGAATTCAGGCGGAGGTTTTGTGACAAATGCAATCCCAAACACACAGCATCAACCACAACTGCAATCTGGAGAAGGTTCTCACCCGAGCAGCATCCAAACCTTTTAGAAATGATGATTTGGAGTAAGAAAACTCCTCAAATTGACATTTGGCCATAGTTTTATGTGCAAGAAGTCCTTTTTCTTTTTTCACTTTTTCTTCAAGAGGAAGGAAATGCCCAAGAGTCTCCAACTTCCTGTTCCTGTCCAGCAGGTTCCTCCCAGTGCTTTGTCCATCTTCTGGTCACTTTTCACTTGGATTTGGAGCTGCATAATATGTCAATGGACTTGCAGGCTTCTAATTTGATATTTCACAGTTGGAAATGGTGTGTTTGTTTAATTGGAACCATGCACCCAGATTTATTTGCCGTTTTAATCTATTTTTACCATGTTTTGTGGTAGGTCACCTGCAGTTTAAGTAGAGGCCCAGTTGTTTCTTTGTAAGTAATTTTTCTTCTTTTATAAAGGAAACATGTTGTAAAGTGCACTACATTTTCTCTATGTTTTGAAATCAATTTGCAAGATTGATTTAATTCACTATGTAGTCCAGTAATCTCCAAACGGGCCTTTCAGCCATTAGGCCCAGAGTTATTCTTAGGTGCATAAAACAACTGTTTCTCTAGTGTCTGTTGAATTAAAACATCATTTAGGCCATGGATGGTATTGGATTGAAATACAAAATGTGTTTTTTGTGGTATTTCACTTTTAATAATGGGTGTTAATGCATTTGTTGGATGTGTGTGGTTGTAACTTGCAACCCTTTTAGGACCTGTGGATTATTGTTTTTGGCATTGCTGCTTTACAGATGTGATGTTTAGCATGCCTCCTTTGTCTGGCCAGTGTGTGAGTGTGTTTGCATTGCAATAGTAGGCCAGCAAAGCATTTTCCCTGGTTACCCAAGTGATGGGGGCCATTTTGTAAAGTCTGTGTCCTTAGGCTTGTTTATGTTCATTGTTGTCTAGGTCTCCTGCTTGTTGCTGCTGTGACAATGGGTCTGGTGGCCATTTTGTGAAGGAAGTCAGTGTGCTTTTGCCATAGGCCTGCATATCTTCACTTCGTTCCCCTTGGCCTGTTGTTTCTAGTTTTGGCCTGGCCATGTGGCAGGCAGTCTCTTTTTCTCAAATGCCTTCTTCATGCTTGTTGTTGTTACCATGTTGCACCGGCTGGCAGCCATGTTGTGCATTCAGTCAGTGTGCCCCTTTGCCATATGTTTGCGTGGATGGTTGATCAATTAAATAATAGCCTAATAAATTATTAATTAGATTACTAAGGGTATTTTGTATTTTTTTTTTCAATTATTTATAATTATTTCTCTTTTTTTAATCAAATTGTTTTTGTTTATTTTAGTTTCTCTTTTTCTTTTTCTTTTTTCCATTATTTTCTTTCTTCTTTTTTTATATTTACATTTTTTTTAAATATTTTGGTTAACATTTTTCAAAGTTTTGTTTTATTTTTCAAACTTTTTTTTTAACTTTCATAAGTAACATGATTTGGCATCATTGAACCATTAACCTCATGTCTGCTACATGACGTGCACAACAGTACAGGGATTGTTCCATTGCCATTTGTCAGGTGCAGCAGCCAGAGTGCTGCATCCCATGTGATACATTGCACATGCACATAAAGCAAACCATTACATTTGTATTTTGTTGTTCTGCTTTGTTTTTTCCAATCCTTTCTCAGTGTACTATACAGTACACAATGAACGCTTTGTTGTTGTCAAAGTGTCACAAAGGGGTACAGAGTATTGTTAATTTTTTTAATAACTGAGTTAACATGTGTGACAACACACTAAGTGATAATATATTTTTTGTACTAGTATTTGAAATGCAACAATGCCACGTTTCACTGATGTTCTTCTTGCTTCTTTGCTTTTAGGTGCACAAGTAAAGTAGCAGACAACATCACCCATAGCACAGCCAGAAAGAAGGCCTGCGCCTAATGTGATGTGTGACCAAAGGCATCTTCTAAACTTGTGAAGCTAAGTGCCTCTGCTAACTGACAGCTTCAAGATGGCCCCAAAGAAGAAAGGTATGAGAACCAAGAAATTTGCCAGTAAGAACAAGAAACTTACCACCACCGGTATGTCACCCAAAATCTTCTTTGAGAATCCAAAAATTGCTCTTGCAGCAGGATTTTCCGGGAGCAAGCTGAGAGCAGCACCCCAACATCAGCAGACCAATCCCACCAATGTAGGTCCAAGCCCAAGTCTGTCTCCGAGGCAGCCTGTCTAATCACGGCAACGCCAAAGATAAGTGATATTGAAATTGACTTATCGTTATCGCCAAGTAGTACACAATAAATGCAGGAAACTCAGATAGGTGGATAACAACAGCCACAACCACCAATAGTAGTTCCTCCTGAAGTAGGGTCAGTTAAGGAGATTGAGCTTGCTGCTGAGAAAGAAAAGCAGGCCACTCTTTCAGAAGATCCATTGTGTTCCAGATCTCAAGCAAGAAAAAGGAGGGTTAGTCCATCAAAGTCTTCTGCAAGCCCCCCTTCTGATGATCTAGACACCACTTGGATCCTGCCTTAGTCGAGAGTGAGACCCACCACAAGACAAGGCTAGGGAAAAGGTAGGGTCCTGAAAGCCTTAGAGTTATGGAAGTAGATGTTAAAGAGGAGGATGATGATGAGCCAGTCATCATGTATATTAGCCCCACCCCAGTGGAGACCGACATTATCCCATACGAAATTGCGGTGAGAGATGTGGCACCACAGATACCACCAATACAGATACCACCAATACTACCTCCATCTGCCATATTTACAAAGTCCTGGCAGCAACCTATATTCACCTCAACCACTTCAGTAGAAGTAGGTAATGCAGAGAGTCAAACGTCACGCCCACCTATGAGTTGATCCGACATTGTAGGTGGCACCAGCAGCTTCTGAAAGTTGACCTCCCCAGTTTGGAACATCTTTTTGGTTAACAAGAAGAAGGTGTACATTGCTATATGCTCCATTTGTGGAGCCAGTGTTAGAGGGGGTAAGCTTGGTACAAACTTTGGTATCGGAGGCCTAACATCCCATCTGAAAAAAACACCACTTGATCCAATGGGAGGCGCAGCTGAACACGCAAAAAACTGCAAGTGTTGTTGGTGGAAGGGGTGAAAGGCTGAGCACGTGCAATGGCAAGAAAAAGAGCCCTGTCCCCAACAGCAGTGCAGTGGTAACACCCACATCATCATCAGCAACATCGCAGTGGCACATTTGTCAGGTTAAGACACCAAGGCAAGAGAGAACAGTGACTGCTGCACCAAAAAATGCATTGAGCCTACCAATGTCTGCTCTCAAGAAGTCACCTGCATCAGTGGCAATAGAAAAGAAAAAAATCCAGACTACCATTCTGGGCATGGTTAGGTCAGTACGAACACAATCACCCAATGGCACATTTGTACAACGCGAAGCTGGCTAAAATGTTAGCGCTTGACCTCCTCCCTTTTTTGTGTGGAAGGGGTGGGTTTTCTTGACTTTGAGGCAGCTATCCTTCCTATTTTGACAGAGTTGCTGTTCCAAGCCACCGATTACATGTGCATCACTGCACACTGGATCTCTTTTGTGGGGGTAAAGAGAAAAGATATCTGCAGGTGTTCACACTGCTGAGATGTTTAATACCGTTAGCAAGCATGTGACAGTAGCCATGTTCACCATTGAGAAATCCCAAACTGCTGCAAAGATTTTGGAAGACTTTAACACTAAGGTCTTTGAATGACTCCAACCAAGAGGGCTTAACATGGGATTTGTTGACAAGGACAATGGTAGTAATACAGTTAAGGCCATGGCCGATGGTGGCTATTTTAGGGTCCTGTGTTTGGCGCACTGCATTAACATTATTGTTTAAGACTTTCTCAAAAAAGAAGACAGAATCTGCAATTTACTGTCCATCAGCAGAAGAATCTGCACACATTTCAACCAATCTTTTAAAACACAGAAGCAGCTGAGGATCATTCAACATGATAATAAAATGTCAGTTAAAGCACAATGTCTGTTTGAGCAGTACAGACCAATCAAAGAATATGCCATGTAAAGAGGGGATTCAACTGTGAAAAGCATGATCATTGAGATGGACCAATTGGGCCTAGTTAAATCCCTGACAGAGATGCTGCTTCCTTTTGAGGTGTTCACACATGATGTCAGCAAGGAAGACAGTATGATGGGCCAAGCTATCCCATTGTTACAAATTCTACAGGAACAGCTAGAGGAAGTGTCTGCCATGTACGCAGGTGTAGAGGAAAAAAAAGAAGCATATGAGTTGGTGGAGAGCTTAATCCATCCCTTAACCTTGCGGGGTGTTGGGAAATCGAGTCCCGAGACAGAGATACCAGACTTCTTTCATTCTAAGATATGGAGCTAATTAGAACCTAGAGAAAACTTTGGTAAATTCTTGGCAAAAACTTAACCTATGCTAAAGACCATACTTCCCTCATACTAGACCTAGGTTAGATACATTGGGGTAGGTGTATTTTAGAAGCACCAGTTAAGTATTTTAGCCTATATTATTTATGTATGTATTTTTATATGGCTTAGAAACCATACAGTATTATTTTATAATATTCTTCTCGCTGTACGCATTGCACTTTGCATTTTATCTAACGATTGTAGCAGTTCACCTCTCTTGCATGAGAAAAAAGACTGTTCAATAAACCTTTTTTTGAAAACACCTGTCTCTCTATTTCTCTGCAGCTCTGTAGAAACAAAGCTTGCATGATTGACTGAGTGAAATACTTATCTAATGTTTCTGCGACTCTGAAGATAGTTATTCCAGTCCTAGGGAAACAAAGTTGTCATGTTTATGCGGTTGTCAGAAACGAATCCCTTCTTTTCCAGTGACCTCTGAGCTAGCTGGCACTCACAATTAAGTTTAGTATATCCAATAGAGGATATATTATTCCAATGCGCAGAGCCTATTGGGAATATAAGAACTACACTATATGGTGCCCAACGTTTGGTAAGGCACTAATGTAACCCTAGATACTAAAGTAACTCAGTCGTGCTTTTCTCAGAGACCCCTTTTTCCTTAATACTCCAATAGACGTCTGGAGTGGGTAAAAGGATAATATCGGCCAAAGCTGAGTCGGACAAAAATCCTATGTATTAGTTTTTAGTTTGTTCAACGTTGAAGGATACAGTGTTCCAAAATATTGTGCACCTTATCTTTGTTTCCTTGACACCAAGAACGGTGGAGCTGCAGCTGATCCGTTAGCTTTTACCATAACAGTTTTCCAAGAAACCAACAAGGATGCTATAATCAATCCTCCAAATTTAATGAAAGCCATCACTTTAAAACTTATAAAAAATGGCCTATCACCAAGAGGTGGTAGGGTAGTTTTTGTGATAGAGGCACATGAATATCACCAGACAGAGGTATTCTATTCATGGGTAGTCTTTCCTGAAGCAAATCCTGTAACACAGATGTTTCACTTCTGCAAAGAAGATGAACCACCAACAGAATACATTCCTCTTGAGGATATTGAAATTCCACTAACATGCCATGCGCTCTGGTTTAAAGGCGCCCTCAATCAATCAATCAATCAAGGCATTTGTATAGCGCGCTACTCACCCGGAGGGTCTCAAGGCGCTTGGGGAGGAGGGTCCGCTACTGCTCGAACAGCCTGGTCTTGAGTTGCTTCCTGAAGGCGAGGTGGTCTTGGGTCAGGCGGAGGTGGGTGGGGAGGGAGTTCCACATCTTGGCGGCCAGGTAGGAGAAGGATCTTCCTCCCGTTGTGGCTCTTCGGATGCGGGGGACGGCGGCTAGGGCATGGCTGGTCGATCGAAGCTGGCGGGTGGGAGTGTAGAAGTTGAGGCGGTCGTTGAGGTATCTTGGGCCTTGGTTGTGGAGAGCTTTGTGTGCGTGGGTGAGGAGACGGAACGTGATTCACTTTTTGACGGGGAGCCAGTGCAGGTTTCTTAGGTGTGCGGAGATGTGGCTGTGTCGGGGGATGTCCAGGATGAGTCGTGCTGAGGCGTTCTGGATCCGCTGGAGTCTTTTTCTGGAGTTTTGCAGTGGTTCCGGCATAGAGGGAGTTGCCGTAGTCCAGTCGGCTGGTGACGAGGGCCTGGGTGACCGTCTTCCTGGTTTCGGTGGGGATCCACCGGAAGATAATCCGTAGCATGCGTAGGATGTTGAAGCATGACGAAGAGACGACATTGACTTGTCTGGTCATGGAGAGGGAGGAGTCCAGGTTGCGTGCGTGGTCCGTTGGTTTGGGTGCGCTGCCCAGGGCAGGATGCCACCAGGAGTCGTCCCAGGCAGAGGGCGACGATCCCAGGATGAGGACTTCCGTCTTATCTGGGTTCAGTTTCAGGAGGCTGTTCATCATCCACTCGGCTACGTCTTTCATCCCTTCGTGTAGGTTGGCTCTGGCGGTGGCGGGGTCGTTGGTGAGGGAGTGGATCAGCTGGGTGTCGTTGGCGTAGGAGATGATGTTGAGGTTGTTTTGGCGTGCGATGGCTGCAAGGGGGCTCATGTAGACGTTGAAGAGGAAGGGGCTGAGCGAGGAGCCTTGAGGAACGCCGCAGATGACTTCGGTGGCTTCTGATCTGAACGGGGGGAGGCGGACTCTCTGCGTCCTTCCGCCCTAAAACATATAAATCACGTTACTAGGCTCGGTCCACTAGGTAGACCAGTAGCATCATGGCCGGTCTTAGCCAGCTATACACCACATCCTGGCATTAATGAATTGCCAGATGCAGAGTTACTAACTCAACATTATCGAGTTAATAAAAATTTATAGACAATTGGTTCAATATGTCATGTGGACTCTAACAGTCCAACCTGCAATAATGATTCCACAACATTCCCCTCACCAGGGGAACACAAATAAAATTACACCACAGACTCTACATTTGGTCGTTGGTAAATTATCCACAAAACGGGAACAAATTCCATTCTGGATAGCTCAAAAAACTACTCAAATCGAGGCAGTATTTCCAAATACTACCCCTCATGAGAAACACAGAATTTTAACAATCTGTTTACCAATAGGGATCGCACCACATCTGGAGGACTGCAATACTTGGGGTACTGTCTTTGCTGCTATTTACACTAAAACACATGGTGTTCCATCTATGGCGGTAATATCAGACGTCGTGAAACAAATTCAAAATGAATAAGGGGCAGAGTCTGCTTTAAATCTAGGTATGAAATTACTGAAATATTTCAAACAGGTCTCAACAGTAATATTAGCTAATATTAAAGGTGAAGCAGCATTCGTGTCGATCCAAAGTGAAGGGAATTTGATGTAATTGAGCAACCACAAGAACTGGCCAAAATAATTGAGAAATCCTATGAAGAATTAGGCAGAGACAGTCTGGTTGGGAAACCAGTGAAACTCCAACTGTCTGAAAGTCCTGATAAGGTCATAACTAAAAACTCTCCTACTCCTTCTAAAATGAAGTGGGAAAACACTAAAGAAACTACTATAGAGAAGTGTCTCATTCCAGAGATAGGTCTCCTCAAAAGGAGCCCTCTGAAAGGAGGTACAACCTCATGAATAGGGATAATTTGAGAAAACCTGATAGATATCAAGATACTGATACATGTTTCTCTCATACCTTTCAGACTTTGTCACAGAAATCTGAAAGAAGAGGACTGTCAGAACACGAGGAAGAACGCGTGAAGTCCAAAGACGATCAGCACGTTCAGAAAAACTAGAAACCTCAATTTACCAAAAAGAAGGTAGCAGGTCTAAAAATCAGACATGCCGAGGATCTTGAGGACACAACTGAAGAACCGGTAATGGGCGCAGACAATGTTAGACAGCGCAGCAGAAGTCACCAAAGCTCGCAAGAACTTGGAGGATCATCTGGAGACAAAGGACTTGAATGAATTCATTCAAGTTGAAACTGCAGATACCAGGGTTAGTTGTCCAAATAATTTATATGAAATAACACTCTGGATGGAGGGGGAAATATCAAGAAAAGTGAGAGCACTCTTTTGGGAGCGGCTCTCTAAGGGTTATGACATTCTTCTAGCTGAACAAGACTGGCCACCACAATTTGTCAGGGAGTGCCCACATGGCTTAGACATCATTATGCCGGCCTTTTCCAACCACATTCCAATTCATTTAAAATATACCTATGCCAGGAAATGGGCAGTAGCCCAGGCTCCTGCATTATACAAAAATAATGTAGGATGGGATGGGAATTCTCCTCACCATAAAATCCAGTTGAAAAATCAACCAACTGCACAAAGGCAGTACTCAGTTAAGCAAGAAGCTAAAAAACAGGGCAGGGAGACATTAGATCAAATTGAATACCAAGGGGTGATTGAAACATGCACCTCATCAATGAACAATCCATTGTTTCCTGTCTCCAAATCAGACAATACGTATCATCTAGTATTGGATTAAAGACATCTAAACTCTTGTTGCAAAACGTTTGCAGTACAAAATGCACACAGTGCAGCATTAATGAATAACATTGTGCGCAAAAAGTATAAAACTACATTAGATATTTCTAACGTTTTTTTTTTCTGTCAAAATATTGCACCAGAAAGTAGGTATTTGATTGCTTTCTTAATTATGGGGACACAGCGTCACTTCAAGCAATCAATCAATCAATCAAGAAATTTGTATAGCGCGCTACTCACCCGGAGGGTCTCAAGGCGCTAGGGGGAGGGAGGTCCGTTACTGCTCGAACAGCCAGGTCTTGAGTTGTTTCTTGAAGGAGAGGTGGTCTTGGGTAAGACGAAGGTGGATGGGGAGGGAGTTCCAAGTCTTGGCTGCCAGGTAGGAGAAGGATCTTCCCCCATGGTGGCTCTTTGAATGCGTGGGACGGCGGCGAGGGTGTTGGTGAGGCAGAGGATCAGTTGGGTGTCGTCTGCATAGGAGATGATTTTGAGGTTGTGTTGGCGTGCGATGGCTGCGAGGGGGCTCATGTAGACGTTGAATAGGGTCGGGCTGAGTGATGAGCCTTGTGGTACGCCGCAGATGACTTCGGTGGCCTTGGATCTGAAAAGGGAGGCGGACTCTCTGGGTTCTTCCAGCGAGGAATGAGATGATCCAATCCAGTGCCTTCTCTTGGATTCCGAAGTTGCTGAGGCGTTGTACTAAGGTGCGGTGGCAGACAGTATCGAACGCCGCGGAGAGGTCCAGGAGGATGAGGGCCGCTTTTTCCCCGTTGTCGAGCAGGGTTCCCTTCTGTCGTCTCCCTCATGGCTTCAAGAATAGTCTGTGGTTATTTTCAGCGACAGAAACAGAGTTACTACAAGCGTATGACGATGAAGCCTTGTCATATGTGGATGACATCTATCTGACAGACAATGACTTGGATAGGCACTTGAACACGGCGAATACAATTATATTGGGATTCGCCTCTAAAGGGTACACATTCAATTTAAAAACATCTAGAATTGCCCATTTAAACGTCCTCTTTCTAGGATATGAACTTTCAAGTGAAGGCAAAAGCCTGGCAGCAAACTTTCTAGAGAAATGTGCGCTGCTCCAACCTCCAAAAACACTGAAAAACATACAGTTGATTCTAGGATTCTTAAATTTCGGTAGAACTTACATTCAAAATTAAGCAGAAAGGGTTAAACTTCTCTACAAATTAATAAAACCTGATTTCAAAACAGTTAATTGGACACAAAAACACACCGAAATTTTGCGTTCACTCCAAACAGATATGTTAGCAACAAAACATTTGCAAACACGCGTAAACCTGCGCAACTTAATGATCCGAATAATTCCAGGACAAAGCGGATTCACTTACTTAACTTTTAATAAAGGTGATAAAAAGTACCAATAGCTTACAAATCACACTTGAGAGAGCCCCCACACCGGGTAAGCGCAATATGGTCGTTACACCTGTACCTGCCTTACAGGCAGTGACAAACGCGAGCATTCCAAATGCTAAAGCTTTACTTCCAAGATGAATAAAATGGGTTAATTCTCTTGCTGCAACAGACGTTGAATATGTTTTTGATCCATATTTGAAAACACAAGCATTTCTACAATACGAACAAGAATTTCCTCTGCCTACTGAAATTCTTCCTCTAGATCAGTATGAATGTATAATTTACACTGATGTATCAGCTCACCCACTACAGGGGGTAAAAAGCCTATTGAGCGGCATGCACAATCGTTAAAGGTCGTTGGCGCAATGGCAAATTCCGACCAATAGTCACTAAAACACAATCTCTAGGAGATTATACAGCTCAGCGAGCTGAACTACAAGCATTCAAGCTGGCGCTAGAGAATACGGACCCCGAATTCCCCACACTCATAGTCTGCGATTCATATTATTGTGTTCAATCTTACAATGAATACTTGCAAAACTGGATTCAAAACGGTTACAAAGATGCAAATGCTGGCACAATCAATAATAAATTGCATTGGGAACAAGTAGATCAGTTACGACAAGGACTACAAAAAACGCACGTGATACATATGCTGAGTCATCAACGTGATGGTGTTCACGTTGAAGGGAATTCATTGGCTGATGAAGCCCCAAAGGCAGCTGTGCAAACGGCTTCCGTAGCTGCAATCACTCATTCAAAAGCAAAATAATGCTAGCTGTCAATGCTTCATGCAAAACATGCAAAGACAATGATAAAACATTACCGAAAGGTTTTCCACTCAAATACTCGTACATAACTGATGTGAACAATGTTCTGTTTGCTCGAATCCCTGGAGTGGGGGATAGGGTATTTCCAAACATGGAACATAGATTAGGACTAATCTTAGCAGCACATGAAGGGCTTGCCTCTGCACATGCAGGTGTTTCTGCCACCGTATCATTATTAAAATAGAGATATTGGTGGCCAAGCATGAGGAAACAGACCAGAAACTATGTTTTCGAATGTGAACTCTGCCAAAAGATGAAAGTCTCTACAGTGAAACGTCCTGCGCAGACGCCCCTGTTAATTTCAGAAAAACCATTAGCTTGCGTTTACCTGGAATACTATGGTCCCTTACAGAGGGATAGTAACTATAAATATATCATGGTCACAGTGGATTTGTGTTCAAGATTCATTTGGATGTGGCCTCAGCGCTCGGCTGACGCTCAACCTGTTATAAAAGATTTGCAAGTCTTTATCGGCACATACGCAGTCAGCACGCTACATTCTGACCAGGGTCCTGCATTTAGCTCTCGAGCTTACAAGGAGGCCATGGCCAAATTGGGCATTGCATTGCGGTACTCTAGTCCATTCCATCCTGAGGGAAATTCGGAAGTGGAGAGAAAAAAACCGGACATAAAGCAATCTACACCAGCTAGGGTATTAGGCTTGGTTGACGGGTGGCTCAAACATCTAATAAGTGTCCAGCGTATTCTTAACAATCTGCAGAAAAGATTGGCAAGAGCAGTTGATAGAAGCTTTATTTGAAGCCTGCATTATCCCAGAGCAAATTATGTTTTTGAATGACACTGTTCAACAGACGAGGGTTAGCCAAGATAAAATACCTAAATAATCTGTCCATACCTACACCTACACCTGCTAGTGATAACAGTTCATATGGGGAGGTCAATGTACATACTATTTTGCATCATAACAGAAAAGATCCAGATTGGAAAAAATTGTTAATCTGGCCCACCGACACAAACAACTGTCAAGATAGATTCCTTAATAATTCACGGGGGTCCACATTCACTAGGCCAGATCCAAGATATGTTCAGAGACAGCATCCAGGAATAGTAACAACATACAGTGTAAGGAAACTGTGCCTTGAATGGTTACATAGATCTACACTCAAGGATGTAGAACAACACTTAGGGCCATATGTATCAAGCCTTTTTTGATTCGCAAAGGCCGAAATTCGCCGAATTTCGGCCTTTGCGAATCGCAAAAGGCTATTTTGCATGAATTGATATGTATAAAACAATCACATCTTAAGGAATCGCAAATACTTGCGATTCCTTAATTTGCCATAGCATTTAAGGAATTGCAATTTTGCGATTTCTTAAATGCTATGTATGAAGCAATTTACTGTTGCAAATTTACCTTAAGTAATCGCAATTTACCACCAACTTCCAGTTGGTGGTAAATTGTGATTGCTGTTCAAAATACACTAATTTGCATTTTTGAATGTGGCATGTGATGCACATACATGCCCATGGGCATGTATGTGCGCCATATGCACACACATGCTGATTTCAGGGATACAGGAGGGTGTCCTTGAGACCCCCCTGCACCCTTGAAATCAATCTCATTTTGCGATTCGCAAATTGCGAATCGCAAAATGAAATGCATTTCACAATCATTCCTATGGGCCTCCTGGCCCATAGGAATGAATGGGAAATTATTCCTTATTTGCGAATTCGCAACTTGCGAATTCGCAAATAAGGAAGTTTAAGGAATCGCAAAAAAATAGCAATTTTTATCATACATATCGTTTTGTGATTTCTAAATAGCGATTCCTTAAAAATCGCTATTTGGAATTCGCAAAATGGAACTATGATACATATGGCCCTTATTCTTTACTTAAAGATGGCGCAGATCTTAGGGAATTCTTGCTAGGACCAAGAAAATAGCATCATAAACGTTTTATATATGCCAGTATCTATGCTGCTTATAATGAATCATGGAAGATTACGCAAGCAGAGACTGCAGAAAGAATTGGAGAAATTGATTGTATTAACTTGGAGAAAACTTTCTCTGTAGTTGACAATGGGTTAACGACTCAGTTGTCCAGGATATATTCTTTGGAAAGCATAGTATCCTCTGCCATAGACAGGACTTGGTCAAGTTGCAACATGGTCAGTCGCAATTACACTCTATCATGCTATTAGGCTGGACGTCACAAAACCTACATTCAGGCTATGTGCCTTGGCGTTTAATCAATACTACATCACTGTTTTAAGAATTTAATCTCACTGATAAGCAGATCAAACTGGTACTGAGGGGAGCAGACTATACGCTGCTGAGCATTGAAAAACTGGAAAGATTGCCATTTACAGTTGCTGACAAGCCAGCCACTGAATGGATTATACATGGAACATTTACTCTGCCTGTTACAATTTTCCATTTTCAGTATTGCCTAAAACACATACCAACAGGCACATATGAAAGGTTGGGTAAAGAAAACATCAAGAAGATATCCTGGGAATTACCATACACACATAGATGATGTAGTGGGGGTCGAGAAGTGTTTCTTAGCAGGAAAAACTGTGAAAACGCACTCCTTTGTCAGGACATAAGCCTACATGGGGCCTGCGATGGTTCCTCTAACAACTTATCCTGCCACCTGCAAGGTTCTCTGTCTGCGGTGATTGATCCACTTTTTGGACAACTTTCAAACGGAAGTTACATTATGTTGAACGATCACAGCTGCTGTGGCATGTTGCCAGGTTTACCCTATCTACTAACTGTGTCAGCCAGGGTCACTGTATGCAAGTATTGTTTCCATAAACATCTCTTCTAGACAAATTGATACTTTAGGCAGAATGAAAGACATTTTTTTACAAAAAACTGTGCTACTGACCTCGGCCAAAGAAACCTATTATCGGCAAGTCGCAAGGACTTCTGCAGAGATACCTGCCCCATTAACTACAAATTGCCCTATACATTTCTAGGAAATGTTAAGTCTTATCCTAAACATGTCTGATACGAGTGGTGTTGTACATGTATTTAGGACAGTATTTTCTTGACTGTCAGCACCCTTTGAAGCAGTCCTAGGAATATTTCCAAACTTCGTGCACTCTGTGTTTGGCAGAGTGACTCTCATTTTGGGACTCGCTGCATGGATACTATTTTTGATCCTACTGCTGCGATATGGCAAGTCAAATCACCAGCGACACCCAGTTCTCCATGGAGACAAATCTACTGGCAGTGAAGTGTCGTGAGCGAATCATCCAAATTTTGGGACTAACACGTCAAAGAGAATTGAATACCACATGGTTACTATCATTCAGACCAATTTGGCAAGATTGCATCTTACCTGTTCGATGCTGCCTGCTATGCGGAGAAGAATGCGTGCTAGTCCGACACTCTCATCAGGTATGCCAACGGATTTTGATACTATGCTTGAACCAGTAATGACCCATGCACTCTGTTGTCCCCAGCGGCTACCAATTCTGATGACGGCATTCATTGAGATCTCACAGACGCAAAATGCTGAAGGTGAGGTGAGAGAGGAAACAGGCACACAGGTATCATCCACTACGAACCAATGCTGAACTCAATGCTTCACATCTACATGCGGTTGATCTTCTTAACGAGGTAATCCAAATTTTACCTACAATGGTGGACAAATTCCTTATAGACTTAGAAGATTTGATGTTTTCTCCAAACAATAACACTGACTTTTGATTTGGCACACAGTGTTCTGAGAGACTCTGAATTCGACCTTCATTTTTTCAAAACAAACTTCTAGCTTTGGGAATCTTTTTTTCGATGATTATTATTTTTTCCAAATTTGTATTTTTCATTTTTTGGGCACAAAGTAATCTGCTTAAAGTAGAACTATTCACAGAGAACTAGAATTCGTTGAGAAACTTCCGTAGACAATATCTAAACTTGTCCTCATACCAACAGTTATATGTAATATGACATGAAATGGTTTTGGCACCTTTTTCTTCTGTATTTACAACCATTTCATAACTGTATTTTCATGATTCATTCAGATAGCATCTACAAATGTCAACTTTATGCTTAGAATGAAACATTGCTTTGAATGCATACAGCACCAATGTGCTTTTGTGTACAACCAGTACCATTGCATTTTTATGTGTTTTGGGTGAGTTTTAACACATCATGTTTAGATATGTTTAGGGTGTTTAGAACCGTACATAAGAAAGTGGAGTGGGTGTTGTATGACGCTTTAGATTCTGAATGGATTTTCCTGATTCATGCCCTTATATAGGTCCAATTCATGTTGCCCTTACATAAGCATAGAAATCAAGCCTTATTTAGGCATAGCCCATGCTACTCAAATACAGGCATGGCTACTTCCATCCGCTCACCAAACGTCACAAAGATTTCTTGGAAAACCAGCTGAAGCCGTTAGGGACTTCCCCTTGCTTGAATTTTGATTTCTCCAAGAACTCAGTTAGTTTTACAATAAACAACTATTCCTCACGGGTTCATTCATGTCATTCATATGCCCGACTTTGCGTCAAACATGGCATTCCTAAATACCTTCCAGGTATAAATGTACCTTCACTTGCTATAGCAAAGCACAGTGGTATGGAGCAGTTTGACGACCTACTTGCCCGACGCAGCTCGCTACAGCAAGTGCTGAAGGAAGCCGACTCTCCAGCTGATGAACTGATCAGGAAGCGCCGTCCTCTGCTGAGAAATCCAGGTTCAGTGTGTCTGACTCCCCCTTGCAGGGTGTTGGGAAATTGAGTCCCGAGACAGAGATACCAGACCTCCTTCATTGTAAGGTATGGAGCTGATTATAACCTAGACAAACCTTTGGTAGGTTCTTGGCAAAAATTAAACCTATGCTAAAGACCATACTTACTTCTTCCCTCGTACTAGACCTAAGTTAGGTACATTGGGGTAGGCGTATTTTAGAAGCACCAGTTGAGTATTTTAGCCTATGTTATTTATGTATGTATTTTTATATGGCTTGGAAACCATACAATGCTATTACAGTATTATTTTATAATACTATTCTCGCTGTACGCATTATACTTTGCATTCTGTCTAATGATTGTAGCAGTTCACCTCTCTTGCATGAGAAAGAAAACTGTTCAATAAACCTTTTATTGAAAACGCTTGTCTCTATTTCTCTGCAACTCTGTAGAAACGAAGCATGCACGATTGACTGAGTGAAATACTTATCTATTGCTTCTACGACTCTGAAGATAGTTCCAATTTGCACTCGGTTAAGCAATGAAAACATGTAAGGGACATCAGGAGGAAAGAAATAGAAGGCACACGCCCCCCAAATCCCCTAATTCCCAACACATATTATCTGGAACAAGTATTGCTCCACGTTTCCGACACCAGCACTTATGCCAAACTGGATTACATCCATACAAATGAATTCACATTGTTACTGTTAAACATCGTACAGAAAGCACTCGATGAAGGTTTCATCACAGACAGAGTCAAAAGATACTTGATACAGGAGAACCCCAGCTCACCATCATTATACATGTTACCCAAAATTCATAAAAACTTACAAAAGCCTCCATTCAGACCAATCATTTCCACAAAGGGTAGCATTCACGAACCTATTGGAAAGTTCATTGATAAACATTTACAACCTCTTGTTGTTAACATTCCACCATACATCCGAGACACCGCTGATTTCATGATCAAAATCAATGCCATTCGAACAAATCCAGAAGAAGAACTAAGGCTCTGTACAGTTGACCTGAAATCGTTGAACACTTCAATTCCCCACAACTTAGGCATATAAGCCATTGAGCGAGCCCTACTTGACTCCAACATAGAATACAAACTGCAAATCCTGTTGATGGAACTGCTCATGTTCACACTCTATCACAGTTATTTCAAATGGAATGAAAACTGGTACCTACAGTTAAGCGACACTTCCATGGGCAATTGTGCAGCCCCAGGCTATGCCAACCTCTTCATGCACCATTTCAAACAACAACATATTTTGAACAAACTTACGTGGCTAGAACATGGAAAGATTTTTCTCCGATGCATAGATGATATTTTCATACTGTGATCAGGAACAGCCAACACACTCATGAAAATCCTACAACGACTTAACGACATTGACGATCGCTTACAATTTACATGGGAATACAAACAGCGTTCAATCAATTTCTTGATGTTAGAGTTTCATTAGAGCATGGAACATTTTCTACCAGCTTATTCCTCAAAGAGACAGACAGCAAAAGCATTTTACACTACACGAGTTTCCACAGACCAGGCCTTAAGAACAACTTACCATTCTCTCAATTCTTGAGAGTGAAACGGATTGTATCAGAACCCTCACAAATTGATAACATGTGCAAAAGATTCAAAGACCACGGATATCCGACCGATATCTTGGAAACTGCTAAAAATAGGTGCGATGCCTTCAACAGACAGGATATTCTGTCACTGAAACGGAAACAAGATATGAACAGCATGGTAGTAGTTTCTTAATATTCAACCACCAGCAACAGATATCGCAACATCATTTTAAAACACTGGCCTTTGTTAAGTAGGGAACCTAATTTTAGAGGTCTCTTTGAAAAATAAACCTATTTTCTCCTACACTAGAGGACCCAATCTTAAGGATCCGCTGATACGATCCTCTGCAGAGTTACAAACAACCAGGTATAAGGGCTTGGTACCATGCCATAATTGCAGCAATTGTCATAACTCTATACCAGGCAACAGTATTCATCACCCTACGAAAGGTACCCACATTAAATTGAAAGTCAACGCCACTTGCAACACCCCGAAAGTCATATACTTACTCAAATGCCCCTGTGGCTTATGTTATGTTGGCCACACAGAACGAAAAATACGCACCCGCATCTTGGAGCACAAAAGCAACATTAGAACAAAGAATGCAAAATCCACTGTGGCCACGCACTTCATGGAGAAAAGACATAACGTTTCACAACTTCAATTTCTAGTACTTGAAACTGTATTGCAGGTTGAAGGCAGCAACAACAAAAACAGACTCCTTCAGAGAGAGAACTTTTGGATACGTTACTTATGCACGATGCAGCCCAATGGGCTCAATGACAGAATGGAGTTTTTGTGTTATCTTTAATGGAGCAACCATCTGTATATCTTGAATATGGTCTTTTCATGTTTCATATCATTGTTTTCAGTTGTTGGTTCATAAACCTTTTACTTGTGGTACTGTTTGTGTATATCAACATTGCTATTTCAGAGACACACTGTTACCTGCCTCCTTATGGGTTCTTGGTCCATTGTATTTATTTATTTTGTTGACCCACTATACGTGTTAACTTACACTAAGCACACTCGCACCGGATATCTTATGCCCTTTCAGCCTTTCCCGCTACTCGCACCCCTCTCCAACATGGCGGGTCACTTGTTCCCAATTTAGTCCCCTTTTGATGTTCACTTTTACACAGGGGCGCGTCAGTTCCCGAGCGCCTGATTTAACTTTATTAGTTCGGCGTTTTGCAATCGCCCTCAACACTTGCACTTTCACTCAGCACACCAGGATGTATCATCACAACATTTGTTTGTCCTCGTAACAGATTGACTAGTAAGTACCTCATTCGGAGGACCCGCTGCCAAACTGTATTATCTTCCTTTAACCACCATGGCTCCCTAAGCGGCTTCTTGTTTCTCTACAGAGATCTTTATTTCCTTTACCTGCCGGGATAAAGTGAGACACTCCATCCGTATGTTATTTTACTTGTCTCATCATCTCCCTCACGTGGCCATGCACGAGTCATTATACCCTTTTTTGTTTTTCAAGTCTAGTGTCGTCAGCACTTTCTTGCACTCTACACAATCAATAATCAATCAATCACGGCATTTGTAAAGCGCGCTACTCACCCGGGAGGGACTCAAGGCGCTGGGAGAGAGGGGTATGTTACTGCTCGAACAGCCAGTTCTTGAGCTGCTTCCTGAAGGTGAGATGGTCTTGGGTTCGCCGAAGGTGGATGGGGAGGGAGTTCCAATTCTTGGCTGCCAGGTAGGAGAAGGATCTTCCTTCGGCGGTGGCTCTGCGGATGCGTGGTACGGCGGCGAGGGCGTGGCTAGTGGATCGTAGCTGGCGGGTGGGTGTGTAGAAGGTCATGCGGTCGTTGAGGTACTTGGGGCCCAGGTCGTGGAGAGCCTTGTGTGCGTGGGTGAGGAGTATGAACGTGATTCTTTTGCTGACGGGGAGCCAGTGCAGGTGTCCGGTGATGTGGCTTTGTCGGGGATGTCCAGGATGAGTCGTGCGGAGGCGTTCTGGATGCGTTGGATTCTTTTTTGAAGTTTGGCAGTGGTTCCGGCGTAGAGGGTGTTCCCGTAGTCCAGTCGGCTGGTGACGAGTGCCTGGGTCACGGTCTTCCTGGTTTCTGTGGGGATCCATCTGAAGATCTTGCGTAGCATGCGCAGGGTGTTGAAGCATGATGAGGAAACGGCGATGACTTGTCTAGTCATCGAGAGGGAGGAGTCCAGGATGAAGCCCAGGTTGCGTGCATGGTCCGTTGGCTTGGGAGCGGTGCCCAGGGCAGGGGGCCACCAGGAGTCATCCCAGGCGGAGGGTGATGATCCCAGGATGAGGACTTCCGTCTTGTCTGAGTTCAGTTTCAGGTGGCTGTTCTTCATCCAGTCGGCGACTTCTTTCATCCCTTCGTGTAGGCTGGCTCCGGCGGTGGCGGGGTCATTGGTGAGGGAGAGGATCAGTTGGGTGTCGTCGGCGTAGGAGATGATGATGAGGTTGTTTTGGCGTGCGATGGCTGCGAGGGGGCTCATGTAGACGTTGAAGAGAGTTGGGCTGAGTGAGGATCCCTGTGGTACACACAATCACTTTGTATTGCAATCATTACATTTGGTGTTTGCTGATAGTGTCTAATATGTCACGTTTACCGGCTTGAGCCTGTTTTCACCATGATTTCTTTAATCTCATTGCACCTTTGCCGCTGTCTACACGTTTATGCATACCTGTCACCATTAACCCACCACGGTATGCAGCTTGATTTTTTCAATATTAACGTTACCTTTGAGGACTCAAGGGTCTTGTATATCACAACACTCTCATTATCAGATTTCATGTACGTCTTTGATGATTATGTATTACCTTTTGAATGTGTTGCTTTGAGACCACACAAGGTACTCCTTACTAAGACCTAGTATTATTGTTATTTTTGCCTACATTCCCCTGATGAAGGGCAGAAGTCATGCCCGAAATGCATTGGGATTAATTAAGAAAGGATATATATATTTCTCTGAAGCATCAAAGTATATATTTGAACACTATGAACTTTATAACAGCGATGACTGTTTGAATAGAAGGAACTCTTATATGGACGGTTGGTCATTAAAACAATCGTTAATCAAACTTGGTTGTATGACAACTTTTATTTTTTCACAACATTATTAAACCATTCACTTTGTTCTCTACGCTGTGCACGGAGGGACAACTCCTATCAGGGGTTGCACCGGTGGATGTTTATGCGGTTGTCAGAAACTAATCCCTTCTTGTGTATTCGAGAAAGTTTCTAGTGACCTCTGAGATAGCTAGCACTCACAATTAAGTTTAGTATATTCAATAGAGACCTACTGACCTAAGTCCTACGTCATATCTATAGGATATAATATTCCAATGTGCAGGGTCTATTGGAAATATAGGAACTACACTAGAGTACTGCAGGGCAGCCTTCAAGTTTGGAGGCTGAGGGAAGTGTGGTTGGCCCAGAGCAGCCAAAACCACCAACAGCGGGAACAACATCAACAACTAGAACAGGAGCATCAACCCCAATATCGGCAAAGGAATGGTTTCTACTGGCAGGGCTTACTTCCAGTACTGAGGCGAAGGCAAAAAGCAAGGTGAAGCTCCCATGACCATTGAGCGAATGGTCCAGGCCTATTTGGATGACCCAACAGAGGTCTACTTTGATCAAAAACCTTTGCTGTATTGGCATGGGAAAATGCGCCAATGGGCAGTGCTCAGCAGGCTGTTGATAAACTATCTGACTTGCCCCATAGCCTTTGTCTCCATTGAGTGTGTTTTCAGTGCTTCTGGTGCCATTCTGACAGTGAGAAGGACCAGTCTCTCACCCCAAAAGGTAGAGAGATTAACCATGATCAAAATAATCAGCAATTTATACCACCAGATTACACCATACCTGAAATACCACAGCAGGAAGATGACAAAGACTCAGGTAAGTAGAGTGTTAGATAACCTACATCTGGGCGCACCACCAGAGTTTGAGAACAAGCACTACTTCCCTGACTTGTAGGCTTTTCTAGTTTCGATGATGATAACTTTGAAGTGGCCTAAAAGTAAGCAACAACACCAGTCCTACACATGTCTGTGTATTGGTGGCGGTGAGTGTGGTGTGACTGACTGATAGTGGTGCTTGAAACTTAATTAGGAACACACGGTCTTGCTGTGTGTGTGTGCGTGCTCAGTGCTGTCTGGCCCGAGTTCAAAGTTAGGTGGAGGGCGGGTGGGAGGCCTGTTGTTGGGGACAACTTCCAGAAACAGACATTTAGCCATGCTGCCTCAGAAAGTCTTCTTGTTGCACTCCTTATGCAGTTTAAGTTTTCTACTTGATTCTTCAATATCTTTTCATCTACAGGCCCTATACCCTGTGCCATAAAGGAAAACCACTCACTCTAACCTTAAGGAACTGCATCTGTCAGGCAGCCAAGATTAAAAGGCAGTCCAAGAGGAATGCAGAGATGTAATTCCCAATTTGCCAATACTGTATATTTTTTTCTCTTTAATCATTACAACTGTGTATGCTGTTTATGTTTGTTTACATGACTCCTACAGATATTTTAATTTTATTTGCTATCTTCCCAAGCCCGTTACAACAGAACATAATCTAACTTGGGTCTCTCTGGGGGCAGACTGACAATTTGATTTACCTGTACTAGTCTAGTACTCATTATTGGGCATACATTTCCTCATCCTCTTATGACAGATTTATGATGGTCGGCTGCCAAGATGAATGTTTTGTTCTTGTGTAGTAGTGTTTGTCTTTGTCAAACCTTTCCCTCTAATCCCCCTTCCTATTCATTCATCAAATCCCTAACCCTTTTCCCCCAAGCTGTGTGATTTATTGAGGTGTGTCTAAATTAAATAGTTTAGACCATTGATTGAGCACACACTTGGTGGGTGGATGTGGTAAAGGCAATACCAACTGAAGGCAGGTAGAGGATCTCTGCTCTAAGTACAGCCCACACTGTCAACATTATATATATTAGATTGCCCATCCATGCATGGTATTCGATATTCACATTTTTCAGAAGAACATTATCCATCATAATTGCTAGCCTCATCATCCTTCCAGCACTAAAGCTTACACTAGCCCATTCCACTTCATAGCTCACGTCGATTTCAGTCTGTAAATTGTACTAGCCTACTTTTCTGATTGTTTTTGTATTACTTTAGCATTACCTATCATGTTTTCTCATTTGGCAGTATTTTTTTTGTGTACTACTACTAGTCATACTCTAGTCCCCCTCAGGTGACTGTCTCATTTTGTTTTTGCAAAGCTTGCTTATAAAATGACTTTGACTCAGTAATATTTCAATTTAATTAATCCTTGGTGATAAATATTCCTCATCCTACAGTTTGAGTTTGGCCAGGAGAGAGTGTAACCGTGCTGCAGAATTTTGAGCTAGTATTCTACTAGTCTGCTAGCATGCTGCTACTGTCTACGACTACCATCACCATGGCACCTTGGGATACCATCACCATGCAGCCATCACTTCTCCTAATCACAGGTAAGAGAAGAACTGTGGGGAATTCATTAAAGATGCAACAATCTATATACTAAGGAAATACATTTACATACCCACACCCCTTCTGAGTCCATAGTGGCTAATATATAGTTGCAGACTGCATGGACTGGGAGGAGAGACTGAGAGTAGTAGGACAAGTGATGGTACTGCATCTATCTGTTGGTGTGTTACACTATCAGCAGATTTTAAACCTGGCTGCGGCCCTACAGCAAGGTAAACAGTGTTAAATGAAAGTGTAACCTCCCAAAAAAGATTTACATCATATGTAAAACTATATATGTATTCCCCATACAAATATAAACTAGAAGGAACACCACAGCACCTGACCCACCGCTCTCCCTAACCCCAACCAATGTCCAGTAAAGCAAGTCCAAAATTAAAATTATCCATATCAATCAAACATACATTAAAAAATAACATACCCCCAAGTTTTCCCCAACTCCCATATTCCCACCCTCTCCCAACAAATTCCACCCACCAAACAAAAAGGTTCTAAAAGGGTCAAAAGAGGTCTAGTGGTGGGCTAGGAACGGGATCTTCCTCTCCAGCTGGTCAAAACGCTCTTCCATCCTGGCTTCCATGCACACCATCCTAAGGAGCATGCAGTGCTGAAAGGAACGTCCACCCCCTTTTCTGAATCGTAAGTGACATGGGGGGCAGAATTGGTTGAATGTCGGTGGGTGGCTGCCAGAGCATAGCACCACTGGTTTGCCCAGGCTTAGGCCTGAGGCATTGGAGGCCGCAGCAGCTGCCTCCTTCTCCTTCTCCAAGGCCACCAGCCACCTATATTCTGCCCTGATGGCCTCCAGCTTCCATTGCCGGTTCTTGTCTGCTACCTCCTACCTGGTAGGTTGGAAAGGACTAGCTATAGCAAGAAGAAAAAAAAGACAATTGTAACCAATGCTCTTTGCAAGACAGTAACACCTAAAATGATATAGTGGCACAGTAGCAATAGCAGTACATACTATTTGTGATATCCTCGAATCCTCTGCCCCTAAGATTTGGATGTGATTAGAGTTTCTCTCTTGTTTAGCCAAATTAATTATGTAGAAATACCCGCACAACTTGTGCCCTAGACAGACATACTTGTGTCGCAGACTTGCGTTACCTTCCAACTGTCTGCAGGTAGAGCAGCTGTACTACACAATTATCTTTTTTCTATTATGGCCATGCTCTGTTAAATCATGGCAAATATTCAATTTCACTTTCACCTTGATGACAACAAGGCAGATGATATGAAAAGTTACTAATATGAATGGTACTACTATTGTAACCTTTCAGCCGATAGGCCACCCATGGCTGACACTGTCGAAATGACATGGGTAGGGAGTGGGTATGGAGTGGGCGATTGATAATGGGTGGGTACATAATAAATATGTTTTGCTTTGAAAACTACTGTGAGTCAAGGGAGCAGTCGGAAATAAAATCTTAACCCTTTGAATCGAAAACCTTGATTAAAAAAAATCCTTTTTCCCAAGGATTTTTTCATTTATCATTGCATTGTTTTTCTGGCACTAATTTTGTTATTCACCCTTGACTTTGCTACTCAGGCATGGTTTAACTTTATTTTACATTCTCTTCATCCAGTCTTCACCGATGATTGAATACCGTCCATCCAAACATGACTATAATTCTCAACAAACCTTTCACCAACCTACATTTGTCTTTTAACCAGACATGCGTCTTTGTTTGCCTTTGACCCATCAAACCCCACAGAGAATTCCTTTCACCCGTACACTTTCTCGCACCCAGGCAAGCATCCATTCAACCATCTTTTAACCACCTATGCATCCTATCAACCACCTATATATGCATCCCTTCACCCACGCATCCTTCACTGATGGTCATATTACATTTCACCCATCCTTCCATCCTTCTTTCCCTTTTCTGTCAACCCATCAAGGTCTGACTCTTCTTCATAAAACTTTCTCTGCTGAGTTGAAGATAGAAGAGGCCATTAGTTACTCAACTACCACTAAATATGCTAATGCTAATAAAAAGATGTCTTCAATTGTTCACAACTTGGTTTCAACAGTACAGTGTACAGTGTACGCCCTTGCAGCGAGTGTATAAATTGGTAATAAGCAAGCAATATGATTTACCACTTTCTGCCTGCAGCTGCCGCATCTCCTCCCTGTTGGCTGACGCCGCTGTCCCCCTGGCTCCTGCACTGGTGGTCGGTACGGCTAGAAGAAATTACACATTATTTAGATGCCATATACTTCTCCCCCTATTTCTTTTTTTCCATAGCAAGACTGAAAAACATACACCACACACATCACTACAATTCGGGTCTCGATAGTCCTCAGTGTCCTTATCAGATGCCCGTTCTTGTCAATTTATGACTGCGATGCTTTTTGGAAATTAATAATTGTTTCATTATACCTCATGAACTGTATATAATGACGCCCAAAACGTTGTACACAGAGAGACTTTGAGCAGACACACACTGTCATGGCTCTAACAGCCGCAGTGTTTAATTAAACCAACGTGTTCCTGTTTTGCCAAATGCCTCTTGTCTTTTCATTTCAGACAGTATGTTCTATAAAAAATAATAAAATGTCTGGGTGGGCATTTCGTTGGTGTCAATTTTTGAAAATCCTCTTGAGAAGACAACCTGTAAATGACTGGACTCACTGGCTAGAGCTATTGGTGAATCTGAGTTCTTGAAGAGAAATAAGAGTGGCCAGCTCAGCAGACAATTGAACTAAGCATAAGGTCTTCACTGTTGGAAAATGTATTGGTGCTGTTGTCCTCCTCCTCATACTTCTCTCCAGCTATGGCACACGGTAATCAGTTCACCATCATCTGCTGCCAATGATACTAGGCCTAGGTGAGAAGAATACACAACTTTGGGATGTCGAACGTTACCATCATTTACTGATTGAGCATCCAATCTGCAAGGCAGATTAAAAGTATTAGTAGTACTAGTTCAATGTGTGTACCATTTCACAACTCTTTAAAAATAAGTGGCTCAAAATAATGTTACTATATTTTTTATTTTTATACCAGTTCAAGGGTTCGGTTATTTGCGTCCCTATGTCCAGCATTGGTTGTTACCAAAGTGGTTACATTTGAACAAAAACATTAGTAAATATTATATTTTTATAGATTTTGCACATTTAATGGTGGCTATTTCAAACGTGTGAACCTTTAAAGGTTATTTTTTCTTAATTGTTGGATTTCTGTTTTTCCATATCTTTGCCTCTCAGCAGCTCTGAAACAAAGCCTTGAAATGAAAAGATAGCTAGTCACTGAAAGAATCACTTGATCACTCTTCATACTAACTATCCACACCAGATTGTACTGTCATCACTCTAAATGAGAGTTAAAGAACCTCACGACAGATGATTTATATTATCTTGCTGCTTTTTAAAATCTGTTTTACACAATTTGTTTTTACTTGTCCTATATTTTGCCAATTGCTAGTTATAAGCTGTTGATTTCATTTGCTTTGCAAGAAAATATTTTTATATTTTAAGTTTATAAAATATGATTTATAGAAACCAATCTATTTTCGCTCATACCTTTACTGCTTTGCTGGAATTTAGTATAGAGCTAGAAAAGTCAAAGTATTAAAAGAGCAGCCTAGTAAGTTCAAATTAATTAGAATCTCAGATACAATATGCTGTACAGCAGCACCAAATTGGAGCTATCATTGATTAATGAACATGTGCACAGAATGATCAGTTACAGAGAAGCTTCTGTCATGACCCCTTTAGACATTTTGGCAGCCTTTAATTCTCTAGAGCAATCATGTGTCTTAATAGACAGCTTGAGATAAAGGATCGAGGGCACCACATTCAATTACTTCTGATCTTTCCTTCTAGACAGAAGACAGTAGGTGACTGCTGGGGACATTGTTCATCTGGCGCCAGTAACTTTATTGTCTGCCAGAATGATGTACTCAATCTCTTTTACAATGTGTGCCTTCCTGAGACAAATTGTGAGGTCTTGCAAAGAAATGATTGCTTGTTCTAGCAGCCTCAGGGAGTTGTCAAGCAATCTAATGAAAGGTATCTGATGTATTTTATGCAGGACAACTCTCTCAGCTCTTGCCCAATAGTGTGAGATATGAAGACAAATAGGTATAAATGAAAGTCATATGCTAATTCATGAAGCTAAAAATCATAATTTTGAAAATAAATGTTGTCCACATGTTTTCAAAAGCTTATGGATATCTCTGAACAACATTCAATCATATAGAAAATATCAGCTGCCATCCTAGTTGGCATACAGTCATAGATTCCTAAGTCAATGGAGTTTGGGTGGGAGGGTAATTTCAATCCATGCACATCAGTGGGCTACCCACATGGCAGACCAAGAGACCGAGCAGATGGCTGTGCCACCATTACAAATGTGAATGCCACTGCACTTTAAATAAAGTAGGTGAACTAATGTTAGTAGGGAATGGACATCCAACAATTATCAGATGCCACATGACTGTCCCATTCCAAATCTTGTTTTAAAACTACACACAGACACTTCTCAATTACTTCTTTAGAGATTCCAATGTATAATTTAAAAATCTCATTGTATTTTTTTCAAAATTTGTTTTATTGAGTTTTCCATGAAATATTGAAATAACACGAAAAGGAGATTTCAAGGGTTCACATTGAAGTCAAAACAGAAAACCCAAAGTAAGAACAGATGTGCAAAGAAATATTCAGCATGGGAATCAACAACGTTATACTGAAGCAGGAGTTAAGCTAAAAATATGTTGTGCATTGATGTGCACTGCCTGAGAGATTAAGAAGAGGAAGTTGAGGTGTTGTCCTCTGGAGAGATTCCCCCACCCCCAGGCAAAGGGATGAGGGTGTTTGTGAGGCTGTGTCGGGCTTATGAGGAAAACAGGTGAACCCAAGGGGCAGGGGGCCTGGACGGAAGAGGAGAGGACAACAACCCTCTACTTCTGGGGGGTGGGAGTAGAAAGAGGGTGGGACACAAACACAACATTGAAATCTATGGGAGGGGCAAAAGGTAGAGAGAGGAGAAGGAGGAGCAAGTCATAGAATGAAAGTGTGGAGGAGGCAGCACTGTGGATGAGGAAAAGGGGTATCAAAAATAGGGTTCCGGTCTAGAGGAGGAAGTGCCCCACCCTCCCCCCACCACCAAAACCGATGGGTAAGGCTATAATATGGTCTCCTTCCGCCCATTCACCTAAACAAGTAAGTGGAAAGTACAAAGTTTGGGCAGGTAGAAATATAGATGTTCAAACCTAGAGATGTAATCAATAAGGGGCTGCCAAAGGCATGTACATTTCTTGTCAGAGTTACCCACATTTGGGAGTCAGTCATTCCAGTGCTAAGATGTGCTGAAGCTTAATGAACCAAGAGGCTATTGGAGGAGTGTTAGGGGACTTCCAGGCCAGCGCAATCAGTTGTTTGGTTGCGTCCATGATATGTTGAGTCTGAGATTAATCTGAGTGGGTCATTGTTTTAAGTGTTGGGGGCCGGAGCCATGCGATGAAGACTCTATAGTTGACTGGGATTGGATAGCCCAAAGTATTTTTGAGGCGATTTAGGATTTTCTTCCAGAAAGCGCAAGGGGTGGACATGTCCCCCATATGTGTTGAAAGTCTCCCTTTTTGCCCCCACACTTCTAGCAGGTTGGCGATGTGTTAGCGTATGCTGGGCCTGATTCACAGAACTAACTTAAGACAAAATCCTAAACTTACTACCATTTTAGTATTCACAGAAGGCACTTACTCATTTTGGTATTCACAAAAGTTAGGAGTCCTAACTTTAGTATTCCTAAATGCTTTCTGTGAATACCAAAAGTCTTAAAGTTAGGATTTTTCTCATTTTAGGAGTAGTAAAGTTAGGACTCCTACCTTTAGGACTCCTAAATGCCTTCTGTGAATACTGAAAGTCTTAAAATTAGGATTTTTCTCAGTTTAGGAGTCCTAAAGTTAGGACTCCTAACTTTACTACTACTACACTGAGAAAAATCCTAATTTTATGACTTTCGGTATTCACAGAAGGTATTTAGGAGTCCTAAAGGTAGGAGTCCTAACTTTACTACTACTAAACTGAGAAAAATCCTAATTTGAAGACTTTCAGTATTCACAGAAGGTATTTAGGAGTCCTAAAGTTAGGAGTCCTAACTTCTGTGAATACGGAAATGAGAAAGTGCCTTCTGTGAATACCAAAATGGTAGTAAGTTTAGGATTTTGTCTTAAGTTAGTTCTGTGAATCGGGCCCATAGAGTGTAGGCGAGTCGGGGTATAGTACCTCAAAGGCCGTTTCTTGCTAGGGGATGCTCCTATAAATCTTTTTAACATCACTCCATGAGGTTTCCCACTACTTACTCATGTTGTTTTGGTCACTGTCGGGTTCCCACGTCCGTTGGTAAAAATGGCTGATTAGGAGGTAGAATTGTTGTCGTACTGCATAAGTCTTGGATGCAGGTCCGCAGGTGTCCTCGAAATTGCAAGCAAGGAATTCAAAAGGAGTGAGGTGGTACGCAGCAGCTAAAGCATTGGAAGGGTTTAGGGCCCAGTGGCTCAACTGAAAGTAATGATGTCTGGCAGAATGAGGGAGACAGAACTCGGTCTTGCATTGCTCTAAAGATTTTATGGATTCGCCTTGGAAGAGATCTTGCAGTATTATGCATTCACCCTTAACCCATGCAGGAAAGGAATCTCGGGGGACTGGGGGTCTAAAATCTGGATTGTGAGCAACAGGGTATTTTGAGAGGGAAAAGACGTGAGGTTCATATGAAGTGCAAGTCTGGACCACACCTCCAAGACAATTCACATCGGGGTAGCAATGTATGCACTCTGAGGATGCAAGTGTTTTGGGAGCTAGGCCAAGTCTAAAAGTGGTCTACAAGCCACCAATCTGTCCATATGCACCCAATGCTTTTCAATCTCCCTAATAACTCATTCCAAAATAGAGCAGAGGTGGGCAACCCAGTAATAGCCTTGAAGCTGCCCTGTGCCTGGGGAGTAATATGAAGGGCACTGGAGATACAAGGCTGTTTCCCCTTCCAAATAAAGGCATGCAAGTTCCCATGTAGTCTTTTAATATTGTCTGCAGGGATGGATGTGGGTAGTAACTGAAAAAATCTAAGAGCTGGGGAAAAATATTCATCTTAACCACATTAAGGCATCCTAACTTGGAAATATGGAGAGAGCACCACCATTGGATGTTGACCTTCATCCACCTGTTAAGGGTGCTAGTAAATATATGGCCTAGTATTGGATGGAGTGTGTGGCCCATTGGAATTGAGCGAGGGTCGAGGGCTGTGGGAGGTGGTCCCACAGGACAGTGAGATAGAGCACCTAGGATTTGGACATGTTAATTTTATAGCTCAAAATTGATTCAAAGGCCTGTATGGTCCATACCACTGCAAGAAGAGAAGACTCAGGCTTAGAAAAAGCAAGGGGTAAGTCATCTACCAATAATAGGACGTTATGGTCTTGCTCACAGAACAGAATGCCTGCAATATTGCAGTTTTGTTGAAGACTGATGGCTAATGGCTCAATGGGCAGGGCAAAGTGAAAGCGGTACAGGAAACAATCCTGATGAGTGCCTCGGGCAATAGGGAAGGGCTGTGTCAAGTAGCCCTTGAGCCTAATGGCCGCTGTTGGTGCTGTATAAGAGGCCATTATCTTATTAACCATATTAGGGCCTAGTCCCTGTTTATGCAGGACCGCTCATAGGAACTTCAAGCGCAAACTTTCAAAGGCCTTCTTAGTGTCTAGGGCAAACATGAAGCTAGGAAAATCGTGCCTGTATGCCTTCTCGACCAAGTTTGCTAGCAGGTGAATACTGTGCTATTCCTGCCTATGTTTGATGAAGCCAACCCGATCTGGGTCTAACAGTGTCGAGCAACAATGCGGCGTTTACCTTATAGCCTGCTCTGTTTGATTCCGCAGGGACAATATGGGCCCAACTACGCGTACCCTACCTTACTGCCTGTGTGTAGGTATCCACAAAGGAGCTTGATAAGGGCCAAATACTTGAGGTAATTTAGGTAATTGATGATCTTTAAGACAAGAACAAAGGGGGGTTCAATGTGAATGACCTATTCAAACCGATCATTCTCTAGCTTCCTGATGCATGGGGTCTTCTTGTGCTCTCTCCGCCCCACCCACCTACAAGGCAATTACTGGGCTTGGGACATGCTAGGGATGATGGGGTGTTTGTCTTGTGGCATGTCCTTTTGTCTAGATACTGCTCTGGTGGTTGTGGAGAAATGGCGTTGGTGACACTTGCGATCTAATGAGAATACCAACACATAACATGCCAGCCACTGCACCCACAATCAACCCCTCCTCTACCTACCAACCTTATGTGTTTTCAATGTGCTAGGAGTCAATGTACATCAATTTCCAAAGATGGCGTAATGTATGGCCCTTGTAGGAAGCACGACAGTCACAACATGACACTCTGATGGCCTGTTTTAGCAGCACAGAATCCCAATCCTCACTCCTTGAAGATACGTTAACTGCTGCCAGGGAAGAAGGAAGAAGAACAAACAAAAGTGTCAAGCATAGTAGAAATCGAATTTAGAACCTGATTGCAATGACGGAAGGACAGCCACTGACAGCCACTGACAGTCTCTGCCATCTTACACTGCTTTTCCGCCTGCCATATTATGATGGCAGGGGAAGCAATGGTGAAGTGTGGCAGTCGTAAAGACTGACCACCACAGTTCCGACAGGCGGCGTTTTTCCGACAGATTGTCAGAACACTCACATTGCCCAGCATTGCTGCACCACGATTATGATATCCCTTTCCGCTGGTCATTTCACGGTGGTCAACCCGTCAAAAAAAGGCAGGTGGAAATGGATTTGGGGGCCAGTAGGGCCCCCATTCATCTCTGGGCCTGGGATAGGGGTACTCGAGGCACCTATGGTACTCACTTACATAAACCCTGCACCATGTGGCAGGTACTGCATGGTGCCTGTCCCATATTGCCGGGATAAATGCCTTTTTTTGCATTGAGGTGGGGCTGCTGACTGCATCCCCGCCACAATGCAAAGTATAGATGATGCAACCACCGTGGTGGTGGTAGCATCATAATTTGGATTGTGGGGAAGCTGTCTCATAGGCGGCTGGTCCCAACTCTGAAACAATGGCGGACAGACTTCGTAATGAGTCCCTTAGTTTTGGCATACACCAAGACTTAGGACCAGAGTTAGTGCCAGGAATATTGCTGAGTATTAGTGCCAGGAAGTAGTGCCAAAGTATCAGGAAACAGGATAGAAAATGTCATGCACATAGAGTTATTTAGTGCAGCCAACAAAATTCTTGCAACCAGCAAAATCACTAGTACCACTAGACTCTCATGGTAGTCCTTGCTTGCTTTGGGTACCTTTTTGTCTGTGCACCGTGCTGACCTCTGAGTTGGGTGCTACTTACAGTTGTGCTTTATCTTCCCAAATCTTCAGGAGGCTGAGCGGAAGCGCAAGGAGTCCTGCAGAGGCTCCATATCCATTCAGGGAGCCAGGAGCAGAGCTATAGAGGTGGGGACAAACACACAGATCAATGCCTTGATCTAATCTGAAGACAAAGCAGCTTCTGGAAGGAGGGCTCAGCTTTAATACAAAGACCGCGCCCATCATGGCTGTCAAGGTTTGTGAAGCTTGAGTGAGAGCCAGTGCCCTGAGACCGTCACAAGTAAGTAGCCGTGCTTTAAAAAACTCCAGATTAATTGACTGATTGATTTAGTCCAGGAAGTTCCTGCAAAAGGTTGACAATGCTGAAGGCATTGTCCTTGCTGCACAGGTTGTAAACAGATCATGTAAGTGATCACTTTGTTATGCCAGCAGTGAGAACATAATGGTGGATCAGTGAAAACATTTTAAATGACGCAGAACAAAACAAAACACAGCAAGCATTCAACACCACCAGTGGTGCTGGTGCACAGGTGAGTGGGTGGGCTTTTAAGTAGTCAACAGTCTCTGGGCCGTTAGAGGCTTTGCAGGTTGTGGGTTTGGAGGGACTATGACAATAAGGCTGGGTAGGAGTGCCTTGAGGTAGTTGGTTAGCATTTTTGTGGCGATTTGTGCATACGTGTAGAGGAGGACTAGCGGATGGAAGGAGGAACAACAAGTATGGTCTCTACCAGGTTTTGGGATGAGAATAATCTCAGTGGCAGGAATTGAAATTATGGTTTCGGAGAAAGAGTTGTAGAGCTTAAGAAGATAGTCTGGCATCTGAAGGAAAAACATTGCGCAAACAGCATGGATCAGGTTGTACTAGCCTACCGTTTTCCATTTCTGGAGTTTTTTGACAGCTCTCTGTAGTTTGTCAAATGAGAAGGGTTCCTTCAAGTCACGAATGACCTCTGGGGCAAAAGGGGCCACGGTAATCTGCAAATTATGAGTAAATGGCAGTTTGATCCCCTACCTCCGTACACACATTTTGGTAGAATGTTCATAAGTTCCCCAGTTTATCAAGTTCCTTCACAGTCAAGTTTTCTACTTGAATCCTAGAGATGTGAGTTCTGGCCTGTTGTTGATGCAATTTGTGTGATAAAAGAGTGCCAACCTTATCACCCCTTTGTAACATTTTTGTTCAAGTACCAGAAGCAACCTTTCTACTCTGTTGTGGGTAGGATCCAGAGTTGACCGCAGAGGGTGGATAGTTGCCACTTAATGCATTAAGTGGAGAGTTGCCTGTCGGTATGTTTGAAAGAGTTGATCTCCTTCATGAGTTTGGCCACTATTAAGTAAGCCTCAGCGGAACTGGCAGAGCAGCATTACGCCGAGGTCCACGGAGTTGGGGACCAACTCTGTGGAATTTCTGCTCCACTCCGCCACCTGCCTCCACCCCTCCAGGAAGAATTACAATAATTATTCTTTAAGGGTAAAAGAAATCAACACTTACCTTAACTGCTGTCCTCCTCTTCCTTGGTTTCACGATGATCTGTGCATGCACGTGCACCCGTGCATGCACAATTTCTTGCCAGGAATGCAACAGTTAAGGTAAGTGTTTCTTTTTTAACCTTTAGAGTATAATTAATGTAATTCTCCAGGGGGGGTGGAGGCGTGCTCTGGGTACCTCTGCTCCACTGGTGAGTGTGCTGAGTTGTGTCTACTCCGCGTTCTCCATGGAACGCGCAGTAGGAACAACTCTGCCCACGGTTACTATTAAGAAGGCCTCACTGGCTCTGGCTATGGAGGATATGACTCCACGAATGATGGTTTTGAAGACATCCCATAGTGTGTGAAGGGGAATTTTAGGGAATGTCTTGAGTGTAAAATATTCATCATTGGCCTCCTTAAAAGGACCCCGAAGAAGATGGGGAGGGAGGCACCAATGTATAGGAGAGCGAGGGTTGTCAGAGCATCATGCTCAAGTAACTCCAACGTGCGCATGGTCTGATATTGAAATGCCAGATATTCGGGTGGATTCCAAGCCTTTTAGGAGGGAGAGGGAAATGAAGAGATAATCTATGCGAGAATAAGAGAGGTGTACATGGGAGTAAAAGGAGTAATCTCTCAAGTATGGGTGGAGGTATCGCCAATCGTCAACAATCCCACTTCATGTAATTCCCCTTTAGGCAATCATAACATGGCTTCTGTGCTTTGAAAATGTGCTGTGCTACTATCAAGGTTAGAATCTCACACCAGATTAAAGTCGCTGCCCACCTCAAGACTCCGTCCCGCATAACCCAACTGACTCTT
Source organism: Lissotriton vulgaris (assembly GCF_964263255.1). Lineage (NCBI taxonomy): Eukaryota > Metazoa > Chordata > Amphibia > Caudata > Salamandridae > Lissotriton > Lissotriton vulgaris. The sequence continues at coordinate 530,255,153 of NC_141694.1, forward strand.
GGGTACTTGTCGGAGGAAGGTATCTTGTGCCTGGTTAAGGACATATCACTTGAGGAATGTCAAGGTGTCTCTGTTCCTCTCAACCTTTGATGCTAGGTATCACCCCCCTAGGTACATGGAGTGTATAACTACCCTGTAGTAGAAGACCCATTTAAAGAGGATAGCAACTCTCAATGTCTTTGTGGTTGTGTAAGCCCAGTGTTGACAGGGGGATTTAAGGTGAAGCATTCAGCAGCAGTCTTCCCTGAGGAGATGAGTCTCCTGCAAAGAGATTACGTCAGGATCCTGCTGCATCAGGTATCTCAATTCATAGCAACACTTATTATGTGGAGGGGTGGGTGCAAACTCTGCTCCACCGGCAGAGTTTGTGGAGCTTTACCACTCTGTACTCTGCTCTCCGCTTGGAGTGTGGAGTTCAGCAAAAACTCTGCCATTGTCAGCGTTCACACACGAGGTTCCTGAGATTTCCTTCTTGATGATGCACGCTCCCAACTCCCCTATGAATCAACCAACCCGCAAGGAAGGAAACTCTTACGTGACTGGTTGACCCACAAGGGAAAGGGGAAGTGGTTTGAGAAACAAGACAAACAAACACTAGAGTCTTTCTCCGCGCCAGTGTCTACGTCTGCTTCTCTCTGAGTCTTCAGGACTTCTTTGATAATACCTTCAAGAATAGATTCGATAATCAGTTTTCAACACTACAATCCTTCTCCGAAAATAAACTGGGTCAAACACATCTGCAAAGTCCTGGTAATCTCTGGGTATATCGGAGTGGTCTGGGTTTGTGACTGCGCAAGACAGAGGCATTACTGGATCCTTAGTTTCCTGGTAGCAATGCACTTTGCAGAAGGATGAATCTAGAGTAACAGTACGTTTGAACCAATCAATCCTGGGAATATGTAATTCCAGCCAAGGAATTCCAAGAATCACTCCAAAGGTTGGTGTGTCAATAAGATCAAATGTTGTGCATTCAGTATGACCATTATCTGAGACTAAAACTAATGGAGTTGTGTGAAAACAAATCAAACCAGAAGAAAGTGCGGAACCATCAACTGCGCAAACTGGTTCTGGTTCTTTCTTAGGTACTTGGGTTAGGTTTAATTTTCGAGCTAATTCTAAGTCAAAGAAGTTGACGGTGGCCCCAGAATCAATTAGGACAGGAATACTGTGTCTTTGTTGGTTAGTTAAGATCAGGACCAATCTAATTGTGAAGTGACTAGGTACATGATTATAAACACTAGGTGCATATTATGAGATCTTCTGATTCAATCCACTCGAGGAATCGATCCCTTCATTCCTCGAGGGAATTAGTTTTCCGAACTCAGTGGGGATTCCTTCTCGACCACCGAAACTTTTTACTTTACTGGTTTGATTGGACAGTCTCTAGCAAAATGGCCCGACTTCCCACAATAAAGACACAAATTACTTTTTCGCCTTCAGTCCTTCTCCTCTTGAGATAAAGGCCCTTTAATACCTCCTATTTGCATATATTCCACCTGAGCTAATTTCTCATCAGAAGTTTTGTGATCAGTTTTAAAATGCAAATTTTTAATGTCGCCTTTGGACCTCTCTCCTTTTCTTTCGCCTAACCTATGATCGAGTTTAATAACTAAATCCTGGAATTCAGCAAAATCTTCAGGTAAGTTTACAATGTGTGCTAGTGAATCTTTTAAGTCGTCTTTAAGACCTCGGTAAAAAAGCGAAACCCTTTTCTCGTCAGGCCACTGGGTCTCGGCTAACAACCTGTTAAAATTTGTAATGTATGAGATTAAATCCTTTGAACGTTGGCGAAGATTCAAAAGTTCATTATCAGATGCCTGAAGAAATACGTGTTTGGCGAATAGATTTGACATGGCTGTTTTGAAATTATTTAAATTGTTTAGCAAAGGGTCATTTCTATCAACCAAGGGCATAGCCCAATTAGCTGCCACTCCTCCTAAATAGGAGATAATGAAAGCAACCTTCGAGGTATCAGTTGTAAAGATTTGTGGTTTGCATAAAAAATGCAGTTGGCATTGACTCATGAACGTGTTAAACCTGCTGCTATCACCTGTGAACCTTTTTGGATTAGCTAGAGGAATGGGAGTAGGCGTTACCACTGTTACCTGTACTGGCTGGTCAGAAACATCACTCTGATTGGTTTGTGAGGAATAAGCACCTACACCGAACTTTGGTGGCATTAAAACTGGTTTCTTGAATTCTGTAGAATCTCGCCATGTAGTGAAGCCTGACCTAGTTTGCTCAAGTTCTCGCCTAAGGGACTGATTCCCTGCCCACTTTTGGTCTAACTCCTGTCTCAGGGACTGATTTTCCATGCGTAACTCCTCCATCTCACCACTTAACTTCTGAACTACCTCTGATAATTGTTGGACTTCCATGGTGTACGGAAGAACCCTTGTTGCACTATCAAGAAGGAAAGAAGGAAGTGTGGCTTCGCTTTCTGTGAGCGTTCACACAAGAGGTTCCTGAGATTTCCTTCTTGATGATGCATGCTCCCAACTCCCCTATGAATCAACCAACCCGCAAGGCAGGAAACTCTTACGTTACTGGTTGACCCACAAGGGAAAGGGGAAGTGGATTGAGAAACAAGACAAACAAACACTAGAGTCTTCCTCCGCGCCAGTGTCTATGTCTGCTTCTCTCTGAGTGTTCAGGACTTCTTTGATAACACCTTCAAGAATAGATTCAATAATCAGTTTTTAACACTACAATCCTTCTCCGAAAATAAACTCAGAAATGGCTACACTAGTACATACCAAACATTTAAGAAGTCCTTTCCTACACTCCTTTGCCTGGATTGACTGTGTTGAATTCAAACCTTGAAAGGCAATTTTAAAATTATTCGAAAATCAATTGACCCAATCTAGAATAACATTCATTAAAACTAGAATTAGTTAACAAGGTTAGTGAAGGGCTGTTTAGTCACACAACAAATACAAACACCTTGCATACCTGGCCAAGACTTGTTGGTTGTCTCAAAAAGGATTCTGAAAAATAATAAAACAGAAAAGAGAAACAACAAGATTCTCCGCAATCTTGATATCCTAAACCACCAGTGACATATTCACTCTAATGCACTTAGACTAATAACTGTTGTACTGAAATGGCATTACAATATAACCTTAGATCTTTACAGTGTTGTTTTTGTCAATGCTTTTTTTGATTCCGTGGTTAGCTTTCTTCAGTAACATTAAAAGAAAAGAAACATAACAAATTTGCAGGTACCAATGCTTGTAGTCTTTTCTCAAAGTCTATAAAGAAATAAAGCGTAACAATTTGCAGGTACCAATGCTTGTAGTCTAACTACGAAGTCTCTTGTCTTTGGTAAAATGAGATAACACGGATTGTCCTTTAACGATATTTCTTACTTGGTTTTTGCAGGGTTTCGGAACAAAGACCGGTGACTCCGCTGGAAATGCGGGGAAGAACTTGCTTGACGGACCGCACCGGAAACTCACCTGTCTTCGCCGGTGAATGCTGTCCACAGCGCGAGAATGAAGACAGGCTCCAGGTAAGGAGGAGAAAGCGGGAGGGAATCGGGAGGAGGAACTGAGCGAAGCGGGAGAGGGGAAACTGAAGGGAGACTTTGTGAAGAAAGCTGAAGGGAGAACTCGAAGACTGCTGGGCTCAGGAACGCTCGTGATGAAATTAAACTGGAAAGCGAAGCGTTTCCTAAAATGAGCTGTGCTGTATTTATAGGCTGAGGTTAGGGCGTATGCTCTGCCTCTCACACGTGTAGTGTTAATGACAGTTAGAACGTGAGAGCGAGAAGGTTCTCCTGGATAGTGGCACAGCAGAAGCTCCTTCGAAAACCAACAAGCATTGCTACCAACAAGAAACAGGCATTGCTACCAACAAAGAAGCAAGCATATCATAATCAATAAGCATTGTTTATATTAATTACACAATTCTCTTGTTTGCTATATGGTTTACCATAAAGGGGATTAACTGGTGATTGCCAAGGAACCCATGACAGCCATCCACAGCATAGCAGAGTTTCCTTACACAGCCATCCAACCCCTAGCTCCCCATGTCCAGCCTGAAATTGCAGTAGTGTTGCCATGATGGCTAGAATGCCACGGTCGTCCCTTCCGGGGTTACAGGGCAGCCCTTCTGACTCTACTGAGTAGCACCAGACAGTCATTGGGCCTATGATTCCATTAAAGAACTAACCTTACTTTAATGCTGATGGATGACATTAGTGATGATTGCTGGGCCTGCACTCCAGACAGCCACTGCCAGAATGTGAGGAGGGAGGGTGGCATGAGTGACCTCCACCAACCAGTAAGCCCATGTGTGCATCGAAACCGCACTGTCAAAATTCTGTCATTCACTACTGCATTTCCTCTTGTTGTATTCACACTCCTACACCAGCTGGTAAGGAGCCTGGGGTGCTCTCGGTAGAGGACGGAGGAGTGAGAGTGGTGTAGGTGCAAGCTCTTGTTGTTTGAATAGGGGAGGCTAATTAAAGTGACGTGAGCGAGAATTGAGGAAGTACTTTTGAGAAACTGCAGGGAGACCCACAAGGAGGTTTGGTCAGACGGACTCAGACCCAGTTTGCCACAGTGAGTGAGTTATGGCGGCAGCAGCAAGAGCTTTTATGCAACTCTATGGAATTCCACATAGTGTAACTCCACGAGCCCCGCCTACCCTTAATTAGGATAGTTAAGCCCACATACATTTAGAGATAGAGGTTAAACTGCCACTATTGTACCCATAAATGTGTGTGGGTGTTGAGCGATGCTGTGTCAGGGTGAACACCCCCCTGAGTTCTGGTTTTGTAGCCGCTGAATCTAAGTCCCACTTTGGGTTGTCTCCTAGGGCACAGAAGATTGTTAGGAGACTTGCTAGGGAGGTGTTGGTTGTTGTAAAAAAACAAAAAAGCAAACAGGGCCCAACAATGGGAACCTCTCCATTGAGAAATGGGTAGGAAGAGCCATCCAATTTCGCTCGAGGTGTAACCCTGAACAAAGCAAAATCCAGCTGGGGAGCAGTCTGGTCGATCCACCAGTAAAACATGAGTTAGAAGGTTCTTGTTTCATATTGTGGAGATAGGCAATTATTTCTCCTTTGGTGGAGTGGGAAGCTGCAGCTGTAGTGCCACAGTTCAATGAGTTCTCCTGGATAGTCTTTCAAGTGGACCTTCAATTGCCAGAGTCAGTGAATTGACAGGGAGGAAGGTCCTCATCAAGAGCGTTTTCCGGCTCATTGAGCTCTTCCCCAAGCAGCTGCACTGCTAAGGCTCTGCCCTTAGCAATGCTTGAGCTGCTTGCCAGGTAGGTGTTTGAGACAGTCCTCCACCCACAGGCTCCTACCTGCCCCTCATCCCTGGTGGTCTAGTGGAAGAGTAACCTGCTCTACTGCTATTCTGCTCTGTTCTATGCCTTTTTTCATAATTTTTCCATCTTTTGTCTCTGTCTCTTTTCTATTTTATCTATCTATTTGCCTCTTGTTTCTATTTCCCTTTTTTGCATCTTTCTCCCCTGCCACTCTTTACCTTTCTGCTCCCTTTTCCTGCGCTCCCTGCCACTTCTGCCTCTGTGGCCCCTCCCCCCAGCATGTTGCTCCTGCCTCCTGCCTCCCAGCTGATAGCCCTCCTCTGGAACCCTGCTTAATGGCAGACGTGCCAAGGGCACACCAAAGGCAAGCCCATCTGCGCCCGTCCACGACTTGTCCACGACCAGCGCCAGGGACCCTTGTTCCCCAACCACCTCCCATTACAACCCCAGAACTCTCTTTGCACTCAACCTCGAACACAAGAACAACTGACAGCTCTTGACGCCGAGCAACACCCAAGGCCAGATCTCCTGCCGATACTGCTGCCGCACTTTCACCCACCCCCTTAACCCGCCAGCCATAACCCCACACAAACCACTGAGCTGCATCCTCATCAATGTATGCTCCCTGCACAGACACACCGTAGAAATCTGGGCCCTCCTCAGGACTCACAGTCCTGACTTTGCCTTCCTCACAGAGACCTGGACCAACACCAACTCCGCACCAGACATCGCAACCACCCTCCCTGATGGATTCTAAATCTTGAGAAAAGACAACCCCAACTACCCAGGAGGAGGGCTCACCATTGTCTACAATTGCTCCCTCCTATTGACAACCACAAACTCGGATGACGCCTCACCCCCCCTCATGGAACACATTCACTCCCAGATCCAGCCCATCCATGGAACACTCCCCTACAGACCTCCTGGACCCTGCACCCCCTTCACCAATGTCATTGCCAGCCGACCACATCACACTCCACACCATCTCCTCTACAGACTACATACTACTCAGAGACCTGCACTTCCACCTAGACAACCACAGTGACCCCACCACCACCACCTTCCTAAAAAACCTCACCAACATAGGACTGAAGCAACTCTCCATTCTCACTCACACAGCAGGAAACACACTCAACCCCATCTTCGCCAGAGGTTACAACATTCGCTTCAGCCACACCATGGTACTGCTATGTACCGACCACCACTACATTCATAAAGTCATTTACGAAACCCACCGCACACAAGCCCACACAACGCCTTCCACACAGAAGCTGAAACAAAGTCTCCAAAGAACACCTCATGTCCACCCTCATCTGCACTCCACCCCTAATTACGACAGACCATAACACAGCAGAAATCACCCTCCACCAATGGATCGCCAACTTAGCCAACACTCTCGCTCCCCTCCAGAACAGCACGAGACGACACAACAAGTTAGCCAACTGGTTCACCACATATATCAGAGAATCCAAGCAGTCCTGGATAATGACTGGAGAAGATGTGGAGAAACAGCAAAAGCCCGGAAGAATGCTTCGTTTACAAAACAGCCATCATGGCACACCACCAACTAATCAGATCAATAAAGGAAATCTTTATCCAAGACAGAATCCTCTTCAACTTCCACAACTCCAAGAAATTCTTCACAATCAAATAGAATTTTGCCAAACACACCAGCAAAAGAACTGACGTCTCTCCCTCCCAAGACCTCTGCATCACACTCACGCCTTATTTCACCGCAAGATCAAGACGCTCTACGACAACTTCAACTACCAAAGTCACTGCACCACCTCAACTCCCAACTGCAAAAGTGCCACCCAACAGACCCTTCTCACCTAGACCCCTCTCATAACAGAAGATAACTTAAAGACAATGGGGGGCGCTAGAGGGCGCCGGGCAAGATGGCCGCACTTATGTGAGGCTCCGCCAGACCGAGATAAAATCCTTTCAATATCCTACACATCCTGCCTTTGCCACCTACCAGCTTGATGGCTATATGCAATTGAGGCAATACAGCACTAATTGGAGCTGTTTCCGACGATCGATCTCTTCTCCTGTGTCGAATCCCGGCGGTTGATCGTCTCGCCGGAGCCTGGCCTCACACAGACTCAATTGCTAAGAATGGGACCTGGCTGCTGTGGAGGGGTCCTGCGGCGCCTGACATCGAGAGTGGGTGCAGTGAGAGCGGCCGGAGGTGATCGGCGAGGCAAGCAGTGAAGTTGCGATCTGGAGCAGCGGCGAATGGCCGTCCCCGGGGCCGGCGCCCAACTCTGCAGGTGGCGGTGAGTGGGGTAGTGGCATAGGAAAGTCCGGGGCTGCGGAGGTGGCGCTGGGCCGTACTGAGCTGCTCCGCGCGAGCTGCGGCCAGCGGGAGTAAGGGCGGGGTGCGGACCCGGGCGGCTGAGGAGTGACACCGGTGCGGTGACGGCTACGTGGTGCCTGGAGCATTGCCGCTACCTGTGTTTGGAAGCTGTTATTGGGCTCCATGGCGGATTGAGAGGGGGAGATCGGCCTCCTGAGGTGACGCGACCGGGGCCTGACTTCGGTGCTGCTAGTTAGCCGGCGATAGTGACTAGTGACCGAGCGACATCCGGACCTTCCTCTCCTTGGATGCTGGTTCTCCTTGCACCCCTTGGCTTTGGACACTGGTTGCGTCTACGGGCATTGCCGAGTCATTACTACAGGTGATATTGGTTGTGGCAGCCTGGTTGCAGCATGGGTAGGCCTGAGAGGAATCAGCCCAAAATAAACTTTGAAACCAGAAAAACTGCGATGTCCTCCTCACAGGCACTCCAGGACAATGAATCGACTGGGGCTACTGGCGGGACTCCGAATTTAGAGGCCACACTCGTAGCAATGCAAAAAACACTGCAATCCATTGAAGGCACAATGGAAGCAGTTCATCACAGACTCGATCACATGGCTACACAATTCGACAGGCAGAATCGACGGATGGGTGAAGTCGAGCAGAGAGACATGGAGAGTGTTTTGGCGGTTATTCAGGCCAAAAATGAGGAGTTGGAAGGGCGGTCCTGACGCAACAACATCCGCGTTACGGGGCTGCCGGAATCCAGAAATGTTGGCAAAATGGAAGATTTCATGAAGCGATTGTTGATAGACATATTCGGTTCTGAACAACTATCCCGAGTATTTATAGTGGAACAAGCCCATCGATTTTTGGCGAAGAGGCCGGTGCCTGGGGCGCAGCCCCGACCCATCATTGCCCGCATTCTTAACTATAAAGACAGAGACGTACTCTTGCACCTGGCATGTGAGAAGGGCACCATAGACTATCAGGGCAACAAACTTGAATTCTTCCCTGATTTCACGATGGCAGTGCAAACAGCAAGAAAATAATTTAATGTGGTGAAACAACTTCTTCGAGCGGAAAATATACCGTATGCCATGCTGTATCCGGTTCGCCTTCGGATTGGAGCCCCATCGGATAACAAAATCTTTACCTCTCCTAAGGCGGCCATGGACTATGCTAAAAAGCAAAAAAAGAGAAAACGAGACTCAAATGTGGCGCAGGATGGGGAGGATGAACTACGCGACGAGGAAGCATGAGCCTTCAAACTTTAATCAACAATTCAGTACTTTTTCGTACATCATGATGGGGGTGCTGCTGCTCAGTGTCACACCACTCACATTTCTGATGCTTTGGCACTATATAATTTGAATTGAGGGGTGTTGGAACTATGCATCTTTTCACATAGACGATGCAGCATGCACTCCTGCTATTCGTACACGGCTTAAGCACTGGTTGAATTGACAATTGCAGAGAACATACAACTGGCCTTATGAGACTACTTTTATGATTGAGGGATGGCATTGTCGGCAGATATGAACTGGTGGTTGACTACCTGTTGGGAATGGCAGTTACTACAGTGTTTACAATGTGCTGATGGTTACACGATGGCGCCACATGGGACATTAGTATGAAATATGCCTTGTACTATGTGATATGTGTGAATACTATGCTATATGCTGTGGAGCTGGGGTGGAGGGAGTAGGATGTTCATATAGACAGATCGGTCCTCTCCTGTTTTAGTTCTCTAGCGGGAGTTGAGCGCCCCTACGCCTCCACATACGGGAGTTCCCCACAAAATGTTTGGAGCAGTTTTGGGATTTCGGGGTTTGGGGGGTTGGGGAAGGCTTTGGCAGGTTGGGGGTGCTGAAGTGGGCGGAGGGAGGGTTTGGGGTTGCCAGGGATTTCAAGTTTGGGTAGTCTACTTCATTGTCATCGGTGGGAGGTTGAGAGGGGCAAGAAATGGGAAGGGGTTCTGTTGGTTGACATTTCGCCTTGATTTTAAGACGATTCCTGCAGATAAATGCTTGGTTTATTGCCTTGTATTCCGCAATTTGTGTTGGGCAATGAGCTCACTATATATTCTTCAGGATACACTGAGTGCCCGGTTATATGGATAAGGGAGGCAAGATTACCTGTATCACATGGAATGTAAGGGGACTGAACCGACCACAAAAGACGAGACAGATGTTGGCATTTCTTAATAGGCATGGAGTACGTGTGGCTTTCCTTCAGGAGACACATCTTAAAGGGAGGGCGGCTGAGACAGTGGGTAAGCAATGGGTGGGCATCCGTTTGGCATCGAACTACTCCTCATATGCACAGGGAGTTATGATCCTAATTAAGAAAAACGTACCATTTATCCCACTGCATGAGGAAATTGACAAAGAAGGTAGATATATTATATTGCATGGGAAACTGTGCGGTACACTGATAACGCTGGTCAATGTATAAGGTCCAAATATTGATGATCCTGAATTTTATATTGCTCTGTGGAATAAGATCTATACTCTGCCTCTCTCTGCCATTATCTGTGGAGGGGATCTGAATGTAACTGTGGAAGGTGCATTGGACAGGAAGGATGATAGGCCCTATGTACACAGGAGGGCGGCTGATGCGGTGCGTGATGGAATGAGTGGACTTGGATCGGTGGATGTGTGGAGGTTGGGACATCCGGAAGTGAGAGAGGGTACTTATTACACTTCAGCACATGACACATGGTCGAGACTGGACTACTGGTTGGTGACACAGGATGTTAGTGGCTGGGTTATGAATGTGTGCCACTTGCCCGGAACGCTCTCTGATCATGCTCCTGTGCTCATGGAGGTATGGCTGCCGTCGCATGCTCCGGCTCCTTTCTCCTGGCGACTACCACCGGGTACCTTGACAGACCTAGTACTGCGCGAAAAACTAAGGACCATTTTTGAAGAATTCTTTGATAAAAACGTTGGCTCTGTGGAGAATATGTGCACAGTCTTGGAAGCCTTTAAGGTGACGATAAGGGGAGCATGTATAGGGATGCAATCGGGAGTGCTCAAATCGCTGAGGGATTCTATGGATAAATTGGAGGGGGAATTGTTATCTCTTGAGCGCCAACATGAGGTACTAACGGAGGAGTCCTTATTAGCTACAATACGATAGAAAGTTACTGAATATAACAATTTTGCAGATCAAGAGGTCAAATCCTTGTCCAAACGTACTAGGGCGCGGTATTATGGCGAGGGGGGGTGTCCGGGACGTGGACTGGCAGATAGAATAAGAGAACCGTGGGCTAGGCACTGTGGAGTACAGGAGATTGTGGACGGGGATACCACCGTGACTAGTGCAGCTGGTGTCCTAGATTGCTTTGTACAATATTATGAGCAGATGTATGAGCATAGGGAGACGGCAGGGGAGGATGAATTAGTGCAATATTTTGAAGATATAGCATTGGTCTGGCTATCGAAGGGTCAACAGGATTTCCTAATGCATCACATAACGGAAGGGGAGTTTCGAGACGCGATTGCGGCTCTGCCAAATGGCAAGGCAGCCGGAACTGATGGTTTACCATCCGAATTTCATAAAGAGTATGTAGATCTACTGTTGCCACATTTAGCGATGGTTCTGGAAGAGGCGTTGGAGCAGGGTCAGTTACCGGCAACGATGAGGGAAGCACTACTGGTGGCTTTACAAAAACCGGGCAAACCACGTAATAGGTGCGAGTCATATCGGCCTTTGTCCCTTATGAATACCGACGTTAAGATCATTGCCAAAGTGCTCGCGACACGGTTGCGCCTGCTACTACCGGTTATGGTATTGCCGGATCAGTCCGGTTTTATTCCCCTCCGATCCACGACTCACAACTTGAGAGCTTTGTTTGCAGTACTGCACCTCCTCAAGCCAGACCTGGCAGCGGTGGCTGTACTTTTAGACGCTGCAAAAGCATTCGACTCCGTTGCCTGGTGATATATGATAGGAGTGCTGCACTGCATGGGAGTGCCATTTTTCTTTACGTCCTTAATCACTTTGCTTTACACGAATCCGATTGCGCGTGTACGAGTTAACGGTCATGTATCGGCGCCATTTCCTGTGCAGAGGGGGACTAGGCAAGGCTGTCCCCTTTCACCTTTGCTATTCGCTATTGTATTGGAACCGCTAGCGTGTATTCTGCGGCAAAGGTATGCAGACACGTCGTTACGATTACCTCTCCGGTCCCTGGCGGTATCCATGTATGCCGACGATATGGTCCTGTATGTAAGGGAACCTGCTCAAAATTTGGAAAAAATACTTTGGGAATTCATTTGATTTGGGCGCTTCTCGGGCCTGTCCATCAACTGGGATAAATCCATTCTGTTACCCCTCACGGATATCACACTGCCTTTCCCCTTGGAATGGGCAGCGGTGCGTTACCTGGGGATCTGGGTGCACAGGGATAGCCAAGAAACAATCTGGGCTAACTATGGAGTGGCCATTTCGAAGACCAGGTTGCGCGTTGGATTCGACTCCCACTCACATTTGCTGATCTGTTATCCCTGATCAAAATGGTGGTTCTTCCTAAATTTTTGTATTATTTTGTTAACGTACCACTCGCCCTAACGTCCCATTTTTTTACACAACTGCAATCCTTGTTGATTACTTTGACCTGGGCCGGGAAGAAGCCACGAGTGAAGTGGGAGGTATTAACAAAACCTTATGAGTTTGGGTTTTTGCTATACCGGACATGAAACTGTACTATCTTTGTGCTCAGGCACACTTTGCCACTTACTGGCTATCAGCCCCACCATATACGCCACACGTAGTACTTGAGGATAGCGCTGTCCTTCCGCTTCCTCTAAAGGCGATGATAGTAAATCCACACTCAGCATTTGACAAGGGGGAAGTGGACACGGTGCAATCTACTTCCAAAGCTTGGCGGGAATTGGGTAAACGTTCGAACAGGTTGCCATTGTATGCCATTGTATGCCCCGAGTATGCCATTGCTGTATCATGCCGAGATTTCGGTATCGAGCGAAATTGGAGCTTTACAGTTGCTACAAGGTACAGGGATTAACACTATCGGAGATGTGTTTCCAAGTGCCACATTCCTCCCATTACAGAACTTGTTGGAACAGACCACTAACACCACTATGGCCACGTTTATATATGGTAGACTCCGGGCTGCCATACATGCTTTATACCCTACCTTCCCGGACGAACCGCCGGTGTTGGGTGCCTTACAATTGCTGTATACCACGACAAATAGAGTGAAATTGATCTCGAGACTGTATCCGGCCTCACAAGAGGATGAGGGAGGGGGCGGTGTGATGGCTAAAGCTAGATGGGATGCATGTTTGCCGGAACCACTAACCGATGATGATTGGTCTGAATGCTGCTCCATGACTGGTGGATTTGTCGCTAATGGGAATTTTCGTCTCATTCATTATAAATTCTTACACCAATGGTATTACACGCCTGCACAGTTGGTTAAGTATGGTCTCCGTGATATGTCTTATTGTGTGCGTTGTGGTATGGAAGGCGCCGATTTTGTCCACTTGGCCTGGGGATGTAAACGTGTGTATGAGTTCTGGGTTGCTGTGACTGCGGCGCTCTCTGAGATGACATCAGTTGAAGTTACTCTGGACCCACGCTTGTGCTTGCTGGGTTTGGCCTCTGGAGTGCTGGCCGGTACGAGACGATTGATAGTGCTGGCGCTAAAGATTGCTAAGCGCAGAGTGGCTATGGCTTGGGGGGGGAGGCGAGCGCCAGATGTCAAAGTATGGTTGAAAGACATGGCATATTGCAGAGATCAACTGACCTGCTATTACGAGGAACTGCCTGTCACCTCACGGCCACGAGATATCTGGGGCCCATACACAGCATATATATTGTCGAAACTTGACGATGATTGATACATAGAGTGTCAGTGAGGACTCACTGACGGGCAAAGGAGTTCCTGGTTGGATTTAGCTGCGCAATGCCTGCCATAAAGTTGTGACTATAGTACTGTGGTTCTTCTCATCCACATATGACTGACTCTTACAAGATAGGTAGCAGTGATCCCTTGACTTCACCACCGTATGTCTGTGGCACGATCTCCTTCACTGGGGTGGCCTTCTGCGGGATGCGGGACCTGACCGACGCATTATCCAATCACATATATTGTATACCTTGATTACCTTCTGCTCTTCTGTATAACTCAACGATGACGAGATCTGATCCCTGGGATGTTTGGGAGGGGGGATGGTGATCTATTAAGTTGTTGTTATTGTATAAATACAAAATGAGACTGCTTATCATATGAATAACAATAATACAAGATACACGCACTTGCATGTGGCATTCTATACAACATGCCTTTGGTTTTAACCACTAAGACTCTCTAGATGATGAGGAATGTACGTGCCATGTTTTGGTTTTTTTTGCGGACGGCCCTCCTTTTGGGTTGTAGGCCAAATGCTGTGTTCTTGTACTAAGTGCAGTAAAGGTCTTCAAAAAAAAAAATAACTTAAAGACAATTAAGAGCATCTACTCCAGAGCACCTTCGCAAATTTTCCAAAGAGCCGCCATTGCAACCGAGCTAAGCAGAACCATCAAGTTCTCCCTCAAGACAGCCACATTCCCTGATAACTGGAAGCATGCTGTAGTTAACCCATTCATAAAGAAGCCCTCCGCAGACCCGACGGACCTCAAGAACTTCAGCCCCATCTCACTGCTTCCTTTTGTGGCCAAAGTAATCAAACAAATCATCAACACAGAGCTAGCACACTTCATAGAAACCAACAACATCCTAGACACCTTCCTAACTGGATTCCACAGCAAACACAGCACAGAAACAGCCCTCCTTGCTGCCACCAAAGACATCCACCTCCTCCTCGATCAAGGTCGTATGGCATCCTTCATCCTTCTGGACCTATCAGCAGCCTTCGACACCGTCTCCCACAACACTTAAGCCACCAGGCTCCACGATGCCGGCAGCCAAGGAAAGGCCTTGGACTGCATACGATCTTTCATCTCAGATAGAATACAGAGAATAAGACTCCCACCCTTCCTCTCGGACCTGACAAAAATCAGATGTGGAGTACCCAAAGGATCCTCCCTCAGCCTCACACTCTTCAACATCTACATAACCCCCCTCGCAACCATTGTCAGAAACCATGGGTTCAACATTGTCTCCTATGCTAATGACACCAAGCTCATCCTCTCCCTCACCAAGGAACCCAACATCACCAGGCAGAACTTCCAAGAAGGGATGAAAGCTATTGCAACCTGGATGAGGAACAGCTGCCCGAAGCTTAACTCGGAGAAAAGAGAAGTCCTCTTCCTCCACCCCTCTGCATGGCATGACCCATGGTGGCCCCCCGCCCTCGGAAACCCACCCACTCCAATGGACCATGCAAGCAACCTCGGCCTCGTACTCATCACTCACAATGAATCTCCAGATCAATGTTTTATCCTCTGCATGATTCTTATTGGGAAAGTAGCTTGCACCGGGCACAGTGCTGGATAATGTTAAGACAAGCAATTAAGCCCTAGACCAACAACCAAACCATATAATCAATACAATTAATATACAAACATATATTTTCTTTTATTTTACCTCTTTTTTTCTTCTCTTCATTCAAAATATTTCAGAATCAAATAACATGTGCAAATATAGTTATTACATGATACATTATTCTTTTCATAAAACATACATTCTAGATTCTTTTACAAATTTAAATCACAGATAATTACGTGTCTCCAGTTGTACTAAACAGAATACTCAACACAGAAAAGTCTGTTTGATATCTACCAAAATCAGATACAACATATATGCCGCTTTTGGAAAATAGTGGTTACAGTTGTTAACTACCCACATATATGCCGCTTTTGGAAAACACTGGTAACAGTTGTTAACTACCCAACGCATTTCGGCAACGCCTTCCTCAGGGTTCTGACACCAGTGGTTACTTTATCTTCAAAAATGGTCGTTCATATCAACAGCCAAAACCTTTACGAGTAAATCCGAGAACTTCAGTTGCCTTTTTTATTATAATACTCTCTTCAGTCTTATTAATTCAATGACTGGACCAGAAATTCAAATCGGAGACTTGATAAACATGTGATATCGCTCAGAAAATGAAAGTGGGTTCGAATTACATGTTGATTATTTGATACCCATCTTCCTAGACTGCTTGAGATAGGCAGAAATGTAGGGATCTGGAAATTCTTCGTTCACGTCCGCATATCACACCGGCAGTCTTCCGACTCAAAAGCATGGTTCAAAATTCTCTACATACCCAGCAAGACATTTAAGTGGATCCCCGCTGACTCCAGGAAAACTGTCACTTGCGCACTCATCACCAGCAGACTGGACTACAGCAACACTTTCTAAACCGGAATCAATAAAAAACTCCTCTGCAAACTCCAGACCATGCAGAACACTGCAGCCAGATTTATCCTCGTCATCCCATTACACAACCACATACCCCAACACCTCTGCCACCTCCACTGGCTCCTTGTCGAAAAAAAGAATAACCTTCATGCTGCTCAGACATGCCTGCAAAGCCCTCCAAAACACCGGACCCCAATACCTCAATTACCTAATCTCCTTCCACCAAGAGAAACCTCTGCTCAGCCAACCTCACCCTAGCCACTGTCCCACATTTCAACAGGACCAGAGCAGGTGGAAGAACCTTCTCCTACCTCAGAGCCATGACCTGGAACAAACTGCCCCATCACCTCTGACGGAGCCCAATACTGCACCAATTCAGAATGGACCTCAAGACCTAGCTCTTCACATGAGGACAAAGTAGCTGCTCACACCCACCCCAGTGCCTTGAGACCCTCATGGGTGAGAAGTGTGCTCTACAAAACACTGATTGATTGCTTGATTGATTGATTGAGTGGGCAAGATAGCTCACAGTGTCTGGTTTGTCTCTAGCACCAAGGCCTGCAAACCAGTTTGCACTGCAGATTAAGTGTTAAGGGCCTTAAGAGCATACCAGGCACATCCCAAGAAGAGGACTATTGGGGGTGAGTCATTCGCCTTTCGATCTCAGACTGCAAGAGGGGGCAATCATGACAGTCCGTGAGTCTACAAGGCCCCCACATATTTCCTGGGCCCCGAAAAGGTATGTACTCACCACTCCACCACTTCATCGTGTCAGATCTGCAGGTATCTCCCCACAGGCCCAGTTAGCACCAGGCACGCATATGTAACCGGGACCCTCAGGGATAGGCAGTTCTCCCACGTAGATATATGCATCCAGGGGTCCAGTCTTGTAGAGCCAGCAGAGGTTGGTCAACGCAGTACCCACCAGTTTGAGGCCTGCAGTAGGGTAGCTCACTACCGGGGCCCCATGAAAATGTCTCAGGTGGAGCGGTAGGCCTTGTCTACCCAATGATGTTTAAGGTCTCTTCACTCCCCCGTCTCACAGGATGTTATACAGTCTTTAAGCGCTGCCAGGCTCATGTATCAGCAAAGTTTATACCAGGATCCAAGGTAGGGCCACGTCAGGAGAGAGACTCCTACTCACATTGCAGGAGAGAGCGAGCCCGGACCTCCCCCAGCCCCCATAGGTCAGGAAGTGGTAGGAACCGCCTCTGAAGAGGGCTCCAGTAAATTACTCACTGGGGCTAGTGATCTTCCATGGGGGCCGCTTTGCCCATGTCTGCTGCTGCTCCCAAGGCTGCCAACACTGTAGGAGAGGCCCCTTTCCTGGGTCAGCCAATAAGCAATTCCACATCAATGGAACAAAATGGCACTTCCTCTCTGGAGCGGGTGGCACAGAGAATCAGGTGTAATTAAACAACAGGTGAGCATCTTTCGGTGTTGAGGGCTTCCCAGAGGGCCATTTGCAGTCGAGCCCAACTCTGTGCCTCTGGTGGCATCACTGGGTGGTCTTGGGATCTGCAGAAGTGGCCTTTAAAGGCGGTCAGGACCCACAGGAACCCAGAGCTCAGACAAGTTGGTCTCACTTCATTACCTGTCAGCATGCATGTTGTATTTAGAAGTGATATCTCAAGGAATTAGAATAAAAAAACTAAAGTAATTAATGGTTCCACAAAGATAAGGAAAGTAGGAATACTATAATTGTAATTATTTTCCCACACAGATCGGTTACATGAAAAAGGGAAAACTGAAATGCTTTCAAAGTCCTGGGACATCAATGATCCCTTATGTTCATTCTTGGAAAATATTCACTTGGGGGATCTTTGCAAAACAATTATGAAAATTGGAGCATTCGCATAGTGTCTGCATTCACAGGTTTATATCCAGGATTCTTCAATCCTCAATTATCATCCACCCAAAATCAAGACCTAAATGACGATAGTGCATGTTAAAAAGGTTTTTATTGTTTTGGAAGTGATTCCTTTAGAATGGAGACTTCCTTGATTGAGAAACTCTTTCCAATGTCTAAGGTATGTCAACCAAAGAGTTATGCCAAGTCATTTTCAAGTCAATTTTGAATAAGTATCTTGAACATTGATATATCCCGATTTACTTGCTGTACTTAACTCAGAGTTCTAGGTAACGTATGAAATCTGATACCGATTAGGGATGTGCAAAGATGGCAAAATGTACTTTCACCCAGTTTTGAAAGTCCTATTTTTAAACTTCACTAATGTTGGGAGCTTGATAAGGTGGCAGAGTTCTTCATAGTGGCAATGATAGCACTAAGTACTCGGGCATCAGCCGACCAGTTGACTACTAGAAAGACCCAGTATGAGTGAAATGACAAAATTAATTTTTCAAGCTATAGTTTGACATAAGGTTTGTGTCCTAACCATTGTTTACACATATATATCCAATGGAGTGACATTTTTTTAAAATTATATTTCAAACACAATCTTATGATACCACATTGAGAAAGGCTACAATCATTGTCTTTCACAATCCCTACTCCAAATGCCCCCCCATTCAAAGGCATACCTATTTACCACCCCCCTGGACCTCGCAGTCCTTTTCTCGCTAATTTACCCATTCCTTTAGAACCTTTGGCAGGTGAAAGCCAGTACACCATTCTGGGTGATATTAATTTCCACCTTGAGCTGCTGGATAATCCCGACACCGCGGCCCTCCTATCTGAATTAGATGCAATAGGACTCCCACAACTAGTCACTGGTTCCACGCACACCGCGGGCCATCTTCTGGACGGTCTTTTCTCTATTGAGAGATCACTTATGATGAAGGACCTCCTTCCCTTCACCTGGACGGATCACTCTGCCATTCTTTTCGACTTTTTCTTACAACCTACTCCCCCCCTAGTTAATACTCCCTCACCCACAAATCAAATTAGAGCATGGAAAAGCATTGACATTCCCGCTTCTCAGTCCTCACTATTAACTTCCTTGCCACCCACTGTGACTGATCCTGAATTAGGTGCTAATCACTATACTAACTGGATACAAAACACTGTCAATTTGACAGTTCCACTAAAGAAACAATCCACCAACAGGACTCTTAAATCTTCACCCTGGTTCAATGATGCTCTTAGACAAGAAAAACAAAAGTGCAGGCGACATGAATGCAGATGGAGACGTGAGTATGACCCAGATCAAAAATCCCTCCACAAAATCATGATGTCTAATTACAAGCAACAAATTATCATGGAAAAAAGTAAATTCTATAGCAACCAAATCAATCTTGCACAAGACTCGACTAAACAACTTTTTCAGGTAGTGACGTGTCTCTCTGGACAAGCAGTGACCACTCCGATCACAGCCACTCAAGAGCTATGTAACTCCTTGGCGAATCACTTCCAAAAGAAAGTCACAGATATTTTTACCCAATTCAAAGCCCACGCAACCAGCATTGGACACCCACCTTCCACTTCCAATGACCACAGGCCCCTTGCCCGGGCATTCTCCAACCCTCCTCACTCAAGCCCCTCTGGCTCCTTCCAAGAATTTACCTAGATTCCTTCAGAACTGGTATCCCATCTCATATGTACCACGAACTCTGGATCTCCGGAAGATCCATGCCCCCCTTCCATTCTTAAAAACTTTCCAGAAATTATAGGTCCAAAACTCACTGAAATTTTTAATGCCATCTTTTCGTCACTACCTTTCCCTCCATCTGGAAGAAAGCGACCATCAAACCACTCATTAAGAAAAGCTCATTAGATCCTTCGATAGTCGCTAATTATCGACCAATAGCCTGCCTCCCGCTTCCCGCCAAAATTGTGGAAAAGATCATGAACACCCAAATCTCAGAATTTATAGACCAAAACAACTGTCTGGATGATACCCAATTTGGCTTCCGGAAGGGACACGGGACGGAGACTGCGCTTATTAAAGCTACAGAGGAAATTAGGAAGACTCTTGATGATGGAGGATCAGCAGTGCTTATTCTACTGGACCTGTCGGCAGCTTTTGACACGGTCGATCACTCCATCTTGATCGACCGTGTCACAGCGGCAGGCATTACAGGTGCTGCTAAAGACCCTATTGCCTCGTTTCTTGCTGATCGAGTACAGTCAGTTGCCTTCGCAATTTTAACTCACCTCCTTTTACTCTCCCCTGTGGTGTCCCCCAGGGATCCTCGCTAAGTCCTACACTATTCAACATTTATGTGTCAGACTTGGCGAGGATCATAAGAATCCATCACATGGCGGTAACATCCTCCGCTTACGACACCCAGATTGTCCTAGCCATAAACAAAAATGGAGATGAAGTGGCCTCCAATTTTAATCTGGGAATGCTAGCAATAAGTAATTGGATGTCCACAAATTGTTTGAAGCTGAACTCCGATAAAACGGAGGTGATGATGTTTGGTAACCTCTCCCCTGCCTGGTCTCCCACATGGTGGCCTGATGCTCTGGGACCACCCCCCCCCCCCCCCCCCCCCAGTGACCAAGGCAAGAAATCTCGGAGTTATACTGGATACCAAACTCACTTTCATGCACCACGTTAACGCGGTAGTATCCTCCTCATTCTACACCATGAGAATGATTAAAAAACTCCTACCCTATCTCCCCATTAGTATGGCAAAAACACTGGTCAGCGCACTTGTCATGGCTCGCATAGATTATTGCAATGCCCTTCTAGTCAATGCTCAGGAAGGAGTCCTAAAAAAGCTGCAATTGGTGCAGAATGCTGCGGCCAGACTGATCACAGCAACCCCCAAGTATACCTCCATATCTGGCACAATTGAACAGCTTCACTGGTTACCAGTAAAGAAGAGAACTAAATTCAAAGCTCTATGCATTGCGTATAAGGCAATCCATGCTCAAGGCCCAGCATTTTTGAAAGATGCACTCTGCCCTTATATACCTGCTAGATCCCTTCGATCTTCCACTGCTGGTCTTATGCAGGTCCCCAGGACTAAGAAAGTCTCCTGGGGAGACAGATCTTTCATAGTGACCACCATCAAACTATGGAATAGTCTTCCACATCATATCAAAACCTCTACTTCCCTTCTTTTTTTCCGCAAACAGATAAAGACCTGGCTGTTCAAGCAATAACTACTCATGGACTAGTTCAGTAAACACTCAGCGCCGAGACATCCTCGGGTATTTGAGCGCTTAATAAATTTCCCAAATAAATAAATAAATAAATTGTGATGCCTTCTATTGAGGCAAGTGATTTTCCTGTCATAACAGTCTATATTTAGAATGTCTCTCTAGAGGTACAGTACAAGATTCTCACAGCACACATTTTTCACTTGTTTGCCATGCATGGTGTTCTTAGTTTGATAATTTAGTGTCTTTCAGAAATCAGAATTTTTGCCCTTCACAGTTGTGGCAAACAAATAGTCAGCTGGCAAGTGCCACAAGCATCCTGGAAGCATTAAATCAATGCCCACAACTCAGCAGACTAGCCAGCTTAGCAACATCTAGTTTAGATATATGTACACCCTGGGATCTGTTTACAAGTAGCTTGTGCCCATGCTGCATCACTTTTTGTGATGCAGAGGCAGCACACTATGTAGTGTAGTTCCTATATTCCCAATAGGCTCTACACATTGGAATAATATATCCTATAGATTTGACGTAGGACTTATGTCTACTAGGTCTCTATTGAATATATTAGACTTAATTGTGAGTGCCAGCTAGCTCAGAGGTCACTAGAAACTTTCTGGAATAAACAAGAAGAGATTAGTTTCTGACACCCGCATAAACATGACAACTTTGTTTCCCCAAGAATAAAACTGATCTTCAGAGTCGTGGAAACAATTGATAGATGTTTTACTCAGTCAATTGTGCATGCTTCGTTACATCAGAGGTGCAGAGAAATAGAGAGATGGCGTTTTCAATAAAAGAGTTTTATTGAACAGTCTTCTTTCTCAAGCAAGTAAAAGTGAACTGCTACAATCGTAATACTGGTTGCAAAGTATAATGTGTACAGTAAGAAGAGTATTATAAAATAATACTGTAAAAGCATTGTATGGTTCCTAGATCATAGATAACTGCATACATAAATAACAAAGGCTAAAAAGTACTCAACAGGTGCTTCTAAAATATGCCTACAAGATGTACCTAACCTAAGTCTAATACGAGGGAAAGAAGTAAGTGAGGTGATTTCTTTTAGGGTCTAATCAGCTCTATACCTTGGTTTTAGAATGAAGGAGGTCAGGTATCTCTGTCTCAAGACTCGATTTCCCAAAACTAGGGGAGCTTGGAAACACTGGAGAAGAATTCTCAGCAAGAGAAAGGACAGCTTCTCTGTCACTGTGTCAGCTGGAGGGTCGGCTTCTTTCGGCACTTGCTGTAGCGAGCTGCGTTGGGAAAGTAGATAGTCGAGCTGCTCCGAACCATTGTGTATTTGCTAAAGCAAGTGTAGGCATATTTATACCTTGAAGGTGCCTAGTTTGACGTAAGGTGGGACATAATAACATCACCAAAGAACCCCAAGGGAATGGTAGTTCTTTGAAAACACCATGATTTCTAGGACAAATCAATATTCAAGTAAGGGGATGTCCCTGACTGCTGAAGCCGAGTTTTCCAAGAAATCGTTGTGGCTTTTTGGAACTAGTGGGAATAGCCATGCCTGTATTTGGACTGGATGGGTTATGTCTAAATATGGGCAGGATTTCTATGCCTATATAAGGGCAATGTGAACTGTACCGTTATAAGGGCATGAATTGGTAAATTACGCTTGGATGCTAAAATGCTCCACAACACCCACTCCACTTTATTATGTTCTACATTACTAAATTCTAAGCATGTAAAACATATCTAAAGCATGATGTGTTATAAATCCCTCCCAAAATACACAAAATGCATTTGAAATGGCTGTACACAAAAGATGAGCATTTGTGCTGTACGCATTTTAAAAAAAGCAATATTATCATTCAAAGCATGTAGAAAATGCTTATCAGAACGAATCAGGAAATTACATTTATGGAAAGGGGCGACCACTCGGTCCCCCCGAACGTATGGTCGGGTGCCCCGATCCTCCCGGGAAACCATTTTGGGCGGGAGGCGTGTCTCTGCTGGTATGCCCAAAGCGGCATAGCCGGGGCGCGCCTTTTTCCCGCCCAAGAGGGGTTGTCCTAGACACCTACACCGATGGCCACGCCCAGTAGGCGTACCTGGGGTGGGATACAACATACACAAGGGAGCAGACAAGGTCTGGAAATAAGGTGTACAGAGATGTTGGCGAAAGTGTAACAGTGGGTGCATGAGTGAACGTGTGCTGTTGGAAACACAGGCTGGAGAAAACTCCCATCAGACCACCCTAGATGGTGGATTTCACGTCATATGGGATGTTTTATCGATCATTCCATCTCACAACTGACCATATAGTGTCGCTGTAGAATTGGATGTCGGTATTCTAGCCGTGATGTCCATTGTGAAGTAGTATTTACTAAAGTGCAGTGCAAAAATAACTGTGATAAATAAAATTGACTACACAGGCGCTGTGCAATATTCAAAACGCTAATCTATGTGTCAAATGTTAAAACCACGCCGAGTAGTACGACTACCCCATGGCGCTGTGCAGGACGGTCGACATGTTTCAGCCCAAGGGGCTTCTACCCCGGCTTTCTTCAGGACCATAGAACAAAGCTACTGCAACTGAAAAAAATGTGTGTTTGCAAAGAATGGACAAATAATGTACTACAAAGGTTACATATCTACCAGGAACGCCCACTGGAAGGAGAGAGGAGCATCTTCTTCCTGGAAAAAATGTTTACAAAGCACTATATTATACACAAGCAACCACATGTATACACAGACATAATGCCAACAAAACACACACCTGCCTGAATGAAATTTGCATTCAGCATTATGAACAAGCATATTAGCTTACACAGCATGAAGAATTTCTTCACACTGCTACTCACCCAG
Organism: Lissotriton vulgaris; assembly: GCF_964263255.1. Lineage (NCBI taxonomy): Eukaryota > Metazoa > Chordata > Amphibia > Caudata > Salamandridae > Lissotriton > Lissotriton vulgaris. The sequence goes on from NC_141694.1 coordinate 530,278,969, forward strand.
CTTTGTGTGGGTGAAGACCTCACCTCACCCGGCGACCGCTCGGGAGAATGAGGCCCCGCTCTGTGGTGTAGAAAAAAGGAACACTGTAAGCACGCAACTCTGCAGTGTCCAAGCCAATTGCTTTACACACCAACCCAACAGACGTGTGATAGTCACCCAACTGTGAAACCCAGGATCACACCCATTAGCCAGACACTAAAAACGTAACACTATGATGTAAAGCATAAAATTTCTTAATGGTTGCTAGATAGCACCTAGACACTAGCCTAGAGCCATAGTGTAGCCTACTAGGCAGGGTACCTACTGAGAAGTTGTACATAGTGAGGGGCTATTAAAAGTGCCAAAAGGTAGCAAGCCATGATTTAGTTATTAAGGGGCACAGGGGGCCATACAAAGGTCCTATACTCAATAGCATGGGAAGCTGCCTGGTAGTGAAGGCTTCATCAAGGGACTTACCTATCCGTCGGTGCCCCCAACGGTGACTCGAGCGGAAGTGGAGGTGTCTGGTCAGAACACTCCTGGTCGTTTATATAGCTACCATCCACTAAGGAGAGGCCAGAAAAGGGCGTTTGAATGCTGCCAATGGAGGGCAAACGCGCGAAGGAAAGCGCGAGTAAAGACGCGAGAGAAGATAGACACTGCTCTCTCGCGCATGCGCAATAGCCGGCAGTCCAAAGATAGCTAGTTGACAAACGCGCAAGGGAGACACTGCTCTGTAGCGCTTGTGCAGTAGCCGGTTTTTTCGAAAGATGGCATGAAATTGTCATAGCGTTATAATTAGTAACCCACAACAGGGCCGTTTTTTTTCGAAAGATGGCATGAAATTGTCATCGCGTTACAATTAGTAACCCACAACAAGGATTGCAATATGCCAATTGGCGCAAATAAAATCAAGAGGCTTCTTGTTGAAGATTGAATCGATTAGGCACCCGTCTTAATGCATGTACATAGCTGATTAAAAGACACTATGTGTGTGTCTTGCGCCAGGTGTACCTAAATGAATTTCACTGTGAGGGGGCGTGGTAGACTTGTAGGCTTGAGTCTTCTCAATAAAGAAACCCTATTTTGCGCCAAAAGTCCAAAAACTTACCTACTCTTATCACATTAGGATCTAAGACAAACAGCTAGTGAGCGTCTGTGTTACAACAATGCCAAAACGTCGTTCTTGACAGAAAGGTTCATTACAAGAATTACTGCAGTTGTGCATTGAGCATATATATACACAGAGACGGTCTGGCCAAAATTCCCCAATTGATGTGCTTGCCTCTAAAAATAAGACGGTGTCCCAAACAGGGTAATTCATACATGGAGAAACGCTCCATGGTAGAGTAGGTTATCTAGTTGAGAGACCATGAGGGGCTGCTATACGCTAGGGCGTTGTGAGATCCTTATTAGGGATCAATATGATTGAGATTTGAGGAGTGTTCAGTATCACCAAGTGTCAAGGAAAACGGGTAAAGGGCTGGGTAGACAGAAGGGGTCCGCACACAATTATGTTAGGTGAGCTTTACTGGTGCAACAAAAAATGTGTTGCACCCAATTACGAAGACCCGCAACCAACCGGTTGCTCTTGAAACTAGAAAACAAAACATGTGTGTGGAGGGTCAAGGGGAATATTTAACGACCTCTCTGCTCACTCCCCTACTCTGAGATACAACATACACAAGGGAGCAGACAAGGTCTGGAAATAAGGTGTACAGAGATGTTGGCGAAAGTGTAACAGTGGGTGCATGAGTGAACGTGTGCTGTTGGAAACACAGGCTGGAGAAAACTCCCATCAGACCACCCTAGATGGTGGATTTCACGTCATATGGGATGTTTTATCGATCATTCCATCTCACAACTGACCATATAGTGTCGCTGTAGAATTGGATGTCGGTATTCTAGCCGTGATGTCCATTGTGAAGTAGTATTTACTAAAGTGCAGTGCAAAAATAACTGTGATAAATAAAATTGACTACACAGGCGCTGTGCAATATTCAAAACGCTAATCTATGTGTCAAATGTTAAAACCACGCCGAGTAGTACGACTACCCCATGGCGCTGTGCAGGACGGTCGACATGTTTCAGCCCAAGGGGCTTCTACCCCGGCTTTCTTCAGGACCATAGAACAAAGCTACTGCAACTGAAAAAAATGTGTGTTTGCAAAGAATGGACAAATAATGTACTACAAAGGTTACATATCTACCAGGAACGCCCACTGGAAGGAGAGAGGAGCATCTTCTTCCTGGAAAAAATGTTTACAAAGCACTATATTATACACAAGCAACCACATGTATACACAGACATAATGCCAACAAAACACACACCTGCCTGAATGAAATTTGCATTCAGCATTATGAACAAGCATATTAGCTTACACAGCATGAAGAATTTCTTCACACTGCTACTCACCCAGCTTTGTGTGGGTGAAGACCTCACCTCACCCGGCGACCGCTCGGGAGAATGAGGCCCCGCTCTGTGGTGTAGAAAAAAGGAACACTGTAAGCACGCAACTCTGCAGTGTCCAAGCCAATTGCTCTACACACCAACCCAACAGACGTGTGATAGTCACCCAACTGTGAAACCCAGGATCACACCCATTAGCCAGACACTAAAAACGTAACACTATGATGTAAAGCATAAAATTTCTTAATGGTTGCTAGATAGCACCTAGACACTAGCCTAGAGCCATAGTGTAGCCTACTAGGCAGGGTACCTACTGAGAAGTTGTACATAGTGAGGGGCTATTAAAAGTGCCAAAAGGTAGCAAGCCATGGGGTGGGTACACGCCCTCCCGAAGAAGAATAAAGAGAGCGGGAATCCGAAGAAGCGTCCTCTTGTTCCTGTGCTTGGAAGGCTGCACCCACTCGTTGCTCGTGAGCCCTCGACGGAACAAGGAGCCATTTTCGAGAACTTGTAATTCTTGTGTTTCTCTTTCAGTGACTTTACAGCGAAGGGTTCAGGACCGTGTTGATCGACCCGGAGTGGATAATCGAAACCATGTCTGGCAAGAAGGCAGGAAAGGGTTCCGAGACAGACCAGGTGCTTCGCATGTTGGTGAACAGAATGGCGAGAATATAACGAAGCATCGGACAAGTCCCAGCGCTTGGTCGGGATATGGTGGGCATTAAGAAGCAACTGGCCGCAATGAACAAGCCTGGTAACCCGAAAAAGGTAATAGGCCCGGCATTGCCGGGAGTCGTCCCCGAGGGTAGAGGGAAACGGGTCAAGAGGAGGGCGGCGGCAGGGGAGGTTCCGGTCCCTGAGGTGCCCCCGGTCAGCCCTGCCATACCAGCTGATGACCCAGTACCAACCCCAGACGCGGGTCAACAGATTCCGGTTGTGATTACGCCCGCTAACGATGAGGATATGCCTCCTGATTGGCCACCCAGTTGGCCGCATGGCTCAATAAGAAGGCAGGAGGTGCTACGGCGCCAGGAGACACGGCCGAAGAGGCCAAATTACTAATCCAGCAGTTGCGGCAGTCGCGAGATGCCGCGAAGGCGAATCTCCCTCTTGTCTCCCCACAGGCGACACCAGAAGGACCGGCAGCTGGTCTCGAGAAAACGGCGTGAACAACGACCGCACCAGGTAAGCTCGCCTTGCCAGTGGCAGGGGAGGGCTCATTACCCTCAAGGCAGGAGAGAGTGGTTCAGCATATCCCGATGGCCACAAAAGAATTGATCTGGGCAGACAAGTATGTCAATATGTTTTCATTGTTAACCGACCATCGCGAGATGGAGTATGCTAAAACACAGAAAGATTTGTGGCACCCGAGCGTCTGGCGCGCCAAGATGGCGGAGTTCAGGGTTGAGGAGACGATAACGAATTGGGCTAAGGCCTTTGCAATGTTTACTGCGAATATTGGTGAACGTAAGCCCGAGGTATTGCCCGAACTGTCTTGTTATCAGGCACGTATAATGGATTTTTATGAAACATATGAGGGGGGTGAATGGAAAGGTTACGACATGAAGTTCCGTAAAGCAAAAGAGTATGATTCCTCTCTGACATGGGATTGCCTCGACTCAATTTCTTGGCATAAACAGCTCCTGCCTGGGGCGGCAAGAACTTCCTCGCCAGGTGGGAATGGGTCGGGGGTTTCCCGCCAGAAGCCCGCGGTGCCCTTTTGAGCAGGCACCGGTGACGATCACCAGCCGAAAACCGGCGGGAATGGTGGTAAGCGGGGGTCTGTTGGGGCTTCAATAGAGGCAATTGTAACAGACCGCAAGGTACATGTAGGTTCAAGCACGTGTGTGCGGGTTGTGGGAATTCCTCTCACACGGAGAGTGCATGCAGATCGAAAAATAGCGGGTCGGGAGGTAAAGGAGGGTCCAAACAGGACTGAGGCGGATTGTTGGGTACAATTGCCTACTCCCGTTGATCTCATGGCTATGACTCCTTGGTTAAACAAATACCCTGATTATGTCTCCGCTGGGGTGTTGAGGAAGGGATTCTTATATGGCTTCCACATCCCGGCGGGGGATTTTCATGGGGAACCTTTTTGCAAAAAACAGCTTTCAGCACAGCATAATCCAGGTGTGGTGGAAAGAAAAATCGCTAAAGAGGTGAGCCTAGGCCGAGTGGCTGGGCCTTTTCGGCTCCCGCCAGTGGCGAATTTCATCTGTTCCCCGTTAGGGGTGGTCCCCAAAAAGGACCCGGGGGAGTTTAGGCTGATCCATAATCTGTCTGCTCCAAGGGGTTTCTCAGTAAACGGTGCTATTGACCCAGAAGTCTGTTCGGTGCGGTACGCATCGTTCGACGATGCCGTCACCATGTTAAATCGCCTGGGCCCCGGGGCGCTGATGGCGAAATCGGACATCGAATCAGCGTTCCGGTTGCTCCCGGTACACCCACAGGATCAGCGTCTGCTAGGTTTTGCGTTCCAAGGACGTTATTACATGGATAAATGCATGCCGATGGGTTGCTCCATTTCTTGTGCCTATTTTGAAAAATTCAGCTGTTTCTTAGAGTGGGCATTCACCGAGGCCACCGGGCATAGGCATGTTATGCATTACCTAGATGACTTTCTGTTCTTGGGAGCAGCCGGCGACACGAAATGTGCACAGGCGCTACAGGACTTTCGCAGCCTCATGAGGGAGTTTGGAGTGCCATTGGCACCAGGTAAGACGGTTGGACCATCTACTTCACTTGAGTTTCTGGGAATTGAGCTCGATTCTGTGGAGGGATGTTTCCGTTTGCCAGTGGGAAAGGTATCTAAATTTAGGGCTTCCCTGGAACTTTGCCTTGGTAAGGCGAAAGCGACCCTGCACCAGTTACAGCAAGCAGTAGGTCAGCTTAACTTTGCCTTGAGAGTGATACCAATGGCCCGCCCCTTTTCACGCTCTATTGCACAAGCTATGGTTGGTCTCAAAGAAGGACACCACCGCATGAGACTGTCTGCAGAGGTTCGCCAGGACATGCTCATTTGGTTGGCATTCCTGGCGGACTTCAACGGTCGAGTGGTATGGAACAAGCCGCCAGCGTCCTCGGACGAGCTGGGTTTGTGGACCGACTCGGCGGGGAGCGTGGGATTTGGCGCCATCTTTGGTAATCGATGGTCGGCGCAAACATGGCCGGCGTGGTGGCACACCAGCGGTCTCACAGGTAACATAGGGTTCCTTGAGCTATTCCCTATTTTTGTTGCTCTAATGGCGTGGCCGAACGAGTTCCGAGACCGCTCGGTGGTATTTTGCTCTGATAATATGACTGTTGTCGAATGCATTAACCAACAGGCAGCACGCTGCAAATGGATCTTGAGATTGTTGAAGGAAATTGTGCTGCTTTGCATGAGACTGAATGTGCAGTTCAGGGTGAAACATGTGCCGGGTGTACTGAATCATGCGGCTGATGCACTCTCTCGTTCACATATGCAGGCATTCAGGGTTTATCTACCTACAGCGGACCTAGTGGCAGCACCATTCCCCGAAGCACTCTGGCTAATCGGTGCCCCGGATTACAAGACCTCGTGGCAGCAAGCTTAGCCCCCAGGACGAGGAAAGCATACGAAGGAGCGTTTCGTTCCTATTGTGCATTTTTGGGTCCGACAGGGAGTCAGAACTGGGGTTAGGAGGATTCCTTCCTTGGGTTCCTGGTAGCACTGCACAGAGAAGGCCGATCAGCGGCTACGGCCAATAGACACAGGGCGGCCATCTCATTCATGGCGCAGGTGCATGGCATCAAAGACCCAACAGGTTCCTTTTTGGCGAAAAAAGCCCTTCGCGGCTGGCAGCGCCTCGAGGGTCGCAAGCAAGACGAGAGGCGCCCGATTGGCTTAGTAAGGTTGTCCCTGCTCATGGCAAAACTAGGCACGACATGCTCCTCCCAATTCGAAGCAGTGCTGTTCCGAGCAGCTTTCGCATTAGCGTTCCATGGGGCTATGCGGGTGAGCGAACTGGTCGCAAGGAATAAGAAAGATGTGGAGGGTGGCTTGTGCAGGGATCACATCCTAATTAGGGGTGATTCGATGATAGTCACGATAACTAAGTCCAAAACTGACCAGGGAGCGATGGGAAACAGTGTTGTTGTCCAGCGCATGCGAGGGTCCCCCACGTGCCCGATAATGTGTATAGGGGAGTACTTGGCACTGAGGGCGGATACATGGGGGGGAGTTTGCTGAGGCACATCGATGCCACCCCACTGACGAGGTTTCAGTTCCAGAGGGTGCTAGCACTGACAATCGCTGCGGCGGGCATGGACCCGTGCGATTTCGGGACCCACTCCTTTAGGATAGGGGCTGCTACTGAGGCTACAGCCAGGGGTCAGAGTGCGGAAGAAGTGAAACAGTTAGGACGATGGTCCTCGAATTGTTTTAAAAGGTATGTGCGATTGCACATGTTGTGAAGTCAAGTTACATGCACTCACGCTTCTTGTCTTCTGTTTGATTTACAGTTTCGCGAGCATGTCATGCGGGGCGGAATTTGCAGTCGACCCAGTACCAGGGGACCAGCGGTCATGGATCACCGTCTGAGGAGAGAGTGGTTTGGGTCGTGGGCCACTCATACGTGAGGCGGGCTGGGGACGTATTCAAAGCAGGTGACGCGACTCGCGCAGCTGGGGAATACGGGTACAGAGTGGCCTTCCATGGAAGGGGCGGGCTCTGTATTGACCAATTCGAATCGTTTATTGAGGGTCTCTTAGGGCGGCAGAGGTCACCATCTGTAGTCATAGTACACCTGGGGGGCAATGACTTGGTGACACTGGGTAGACGAGTATTACTCGAGCAGGTGTTGTCGGCCGTTAGCTGGTTGGCAAAAAGAATCCCGGGGTGCACGATTGCCTGGTCCCACAAGATTCCCAGAAAGGTGTGGCGGGGGGGCCTTTCAGTGTCAGCACTGAACCATTCGGTGAAGAAGGTTAACAACAAAATTGGTAGATTGTTTCGCTCAGCGCAGTTGCATAGCATTCCTCATGGGTGTATTCGGGGTGATCACATGTATCTGAATGATGGGGTTCACCTGTCCTGGGAGGGGAATGTTTTACTCATAGGAGACTTCATAGCATGGCTAAGGGGTTTGAGGAAGCATGACCTTTAGGAGGAGTTTGGGGGGGCCGGATAGCCGGTCAACTATCCGGCCTGTGGCGGTAAGGTCTTGATCGGTGAGAAGTAATTTCAAGGTCCCTAGAGGGGGGCGCCACCCACTATGGATGGGAGCGCCCGGGGGGAGGCGGCCATTGGCCCCTCCCACTGGGAGGCGGCACCCACTAAGGATGGGTCGCCTAAGGGGAGACGGCCATAGGCCCCTCCCAGGGGAGGAGGTGGCTATATGCCCCTCCTACGAATTTCCCGGGGCCCAGGTATCCGCGACGGCGGATGTGATAGAGAGTGTGGGGGTGGGGGGGAGTCCACGCTGTCCTTCCTACAGATACCTCACACGGGTGTTCGGACGACCTTTAAGATGGCGTCGAGCGGAAAGAGGGGCCCCCAACAAGACAAGGGAAATTGCAGTTGGCAATGAGGGTACAGTCCTCTGCGCGGGCCGCCACTCACACCGTGAGGGCGAGAGTTTTTAGTAGTAGGGATCTGACACCGGTTAAGACCTTGCCGTTGGCCCTTAATGCTAGGATGTACAATTTTAATTTAGAAAGTATGCATTTGCAGGATGTTAGACTCGGCTAGGATACCTTTGTATTAGAGATTTGTTAAGGTTACAACAACACAAAGAACTTGAGGGTCTACAGAATTGAGCAAAGGAAGTGGCCACAAGATAGTATCACACACCACTATCACGACTAACGGTGAAGGACCATCAGTTGTAAAGAAGTCCTATCAGCCCACCCATATGGCGGAGCATCGTCATCTAGGACTTTATCAGCAGGTTAATCTATGGCCAAGCCTGAGTATTAGTGCTTGGTACCAACAGACTATTGGCAGCAGTGGAATTCGATGTCACCACTGACCTCTAGGTCAGTTTTGACGTCGAATCGTTGTATACATGTATCCCACAGCTAGAGACATTGGACTGCATTAGAAACCTCCTCGAAACTAGAGAACTGAATACGATCACCCCAGTAGGGTTTATCATGGAATGCGCCAGGTTGGCTATGACGGAAAAAATTTTCCAATTTGAGAATGAACTTTTTTTGCAGGTCTCTGGGACCTCTATGGGGAGCGTTTTCGCCCCAAGCCTAGCCAACTTATACATGCATCAATTTGAGCAAGATCATATCCTTCACCACAGCAACCCATTTCTCCATCAGGTGTTGCTGTGGAGAAGATATATTGATGACGTGATAGTCATCTGGAGAGGTTCTATCGATGAGGCAGAATTGTTTCATACGTGGCTCAACTCACAAAACAGGTATCTTAACTTCACTATGGAATCGAGTAAAGACAAACTTCCATTCCTAGATATCTTGATTTGTGCAGGTACAGAAGGTTTACAAAGTGAACTTTATCGTAAACCAATGTCACGTAACTCTCTACTTTCTTATCACAGTTTTCATCCTCAGTCACTCCGGGACAACCTACCTAGGTCAATTTTTGAGAGTCAGGAGGAACTGTTCCTCTAAGAGTCTATTCCAACGACATGCTAAGGACTTGACGACACAGCTCAGGGAGCGACATTATCCGAATCATCTGGTCAGACGTGCCTGTAAAAGGGCGTCTAATAACAATCGGGATGCACTCATGGAACCCAGGAATAAGCAAACGCCGACGGACCGTATGACCATGGTACACACCTTTTACACTCGTTCCAATGATGTGAAGAAAATTATGCTCAGACATTGGAAGATATTGAACACAGCCATGGGAGGTATCCCACGCCCCTTGTTTGCCTTCAAAAGAGGTCCCAGCATCAGGGATAACCTTGTCCATACCAGACCTAGGTACCATCGAAATGAAGTCACGAATACCCTATGGAACATCGAACCGGTACGTGGTCATTATCCCTGTGGAGGATGCACTGTCTGCTCTCAGACAAGCAAAACTCTGACAATAGACATAGGGACTGCAAGACCTTGGCGATTGAACAGCCACACCAACTGCAATTCAGACAAATTGATCTATATGATCACGTGCCCGTGTGATTTGAAATACATCGGGCACACTACCAGGAAGATCAAGCATAAAAGCACCATTCGGTGCAATAAACAGTCTACTCGCCTAACTAACCATTTTCTGGAGCATAGACACAAAGCAGATGAAATGAAATGGGTAGTTTTGGAACGGCCGTTCATTCCCCCACATGTGTCTGATGTGTCACGTTTTCTATTCATAAGAGAGCAGCGCTGGATTTTCAAACTTAAGACGGACGTTCAGGGCCTCAATGACAACATACCTTGGGTGTCCCTCTGAATGTAGCTTTAATCTCTCCCAACACTGGGGTACTACCGATTTCCACTTAATTAGTGATGTGGGGGGTACCTTGTGACACTCATGCCTTCATTCACTATGGCAATACGTTTTGGGTGCCTCTCTAAAAGAAGCCTTACTCTTTCTCAAACACCAAGGCACCATCTACTTCCACTGTATTAGGGTTGTGAAGTATACCCTGTGACACTCATGCCTCCGTTACCACATTAATTGCATTAAGTCCTCTGTATGGCCATTCTACAGCATTTAAACTCACATCCGATGCAGTATCCGGTGGTGCCCTAGCCTTAAAACTCTCTTTTTTTGATGTATAATCGACTAGTTTGCATACTTTTTTGAGCTACTCCACATAGATATGCAGATATAGGAATATTCTACAATAGTTACCATCACATGAAGAGACTGCTTCTACAAATATCGGAATGCACTTCTTTTGCATCTCTTTCTTAGGTAAGACTCCTTTAATTACCCCATCAGGGCGTAAACACATATAACACATTCACTTAAAAAACAGTGCTAATTTTACGCTACTACACTCAATCTAGACTGCAGTATTGACCGGTTTTTTTCTAAAAGGAGCATGCGCCATGCAGGTACACGCTCCTTCTGGCAGCACAGTGAAGGCTGGGCGCGCATGCCTGGTGTCAATCTAGCCGACAGCGCATGACTCGCTTTAGGACCGGCCTCTTTGTAGTTCATTTGCCACGCATGCGCGAGGCAGGAACCCGTCCTCGCGCCTGGATTAGTCATTACGAAGCCGCGCCTCTAGCCTATAGGCGTACACGGTGAAGTAAGGAGAGCTCCTATCATCGTGCGCCGCCTCACTGAGTGTACACCACGCATGCGCAGGGTGCAGACCTTACCTCGCGTCATGCGCGCTGATTCAACATTTCGAAGCGGCGATTCAGAATATCACAGGTGAATATTATCAACAGTAAAAATTACCAATCAGCGGGCATATAAATACGCGGCTCCTCCTGTGCGCCGGTACCTCCCCTTCGGTTCAGGCACACTCCTGGAGGTACCGACGGACAGGTAAGGACAGGAAGATACCAGGCATCCTTTGTTTGTATCTTATTTTTGCATCTTAAGCCCCTTTAACTGCTACAGTCTATGTCTGGCAGTTCTAATCAGGCCAGGCATGTTGACTAACATTTCAGTTAGGTTAAGTTCCAATGAGATATGGGATACCAACAGGGGAATCATTGCTAGCAGTCTGAATATAGACCCCTGGATTGTCTTTTTCTGTGTTTTTTCCTGTGCTTTTCCCTTTGAACCCTTTTTTTTTAAACTCACAGTAAAAGGATTGAGACAATAAATTGATACCAAGTATTCTAGTTGAGTGCAGCCCCCTGAGTGCAGCAATTCGCTTTCTTGAGACCTGTGCGCTTTTCTAAAACAACCAAGTTTTTTAGTTTTAACACAAAGTACATAGTGGAGATAGTGACAGCTATCATGACCTAAATGTGTCCTTCTCTATATGTTCATTAGAGCGGGGCCTCTTTATCCGAGCCGTTGCCGGGTGAGGTGAGGCTTACTTCCCACACAAGGCTGGGTAAGTGCAATTTAGATTTATCAACCTTTTCTACACAGATTATCTGGTTGTGACTTGATATTATGCACAGATTTCTACTTGGCCGTTATAGAATTAACTGGCCCACCGAGTAATTGAATGCCACAATGTTTGTTCACACAAACTGTTTGTCATAATTTTTTGTTTGTTACAATTTTGTTCCTTTCTCCATGCTGTTCACAGGAAAGGTTTTCGGTTGACATGGTTATCCACGAGGATACGGTAGGGTGGTTTGTGTAGCCACAGAGTTCTACTTACCTAACCATGCTACATTGAAAAAAACATATTTTTTCTGATTATGATTTCAATCTCACAATAGTGAATGTTGCAGTAGCTGTTATTTCAGCCTGGCCCTGAAGAATGCCGGTAGAATATTACCTTTACGGCAGAAACATGTTGGCCTAGATTCTTTACACTTACTGTACAGTGATTCTTTTACACTGTCATCACTTTTTTTACTTGACGTCCAGGGAGATATCAATAAAGAAATATTTCTACACTGACCGTCATTTTAATCACACATTTATTCATTTAAGCACTGCACCCTATCAGTACCACTCTCAGTGAGGACACATCTTCTTTCAGCGTTGGATCTGTTGGTACCAAGCACTAATACTCAGGCTTGGCCATAGATTAACCTGCTGATAAAGTCCTAGATGACGATGCTCCGCCATATGGGTGGGCTGATAGGACTTCTTTACAACTGATGGTCCTTCACCGTTAGTCGTGATAGTGGTGTGTGATACTATCTTGTGGCCACTTCCTTTGCTCAATTCTGTAGACCCTCAAGTTCTTTGTGTTGTTGTAATGTAGTTCAATAGGGGTATGAACTTGACAGGTCGGTAAATATTGTCCCCTTGACCCTTTCCTAACAGTTGTATTCCTATTTGTTAAGGTTAGCCAAATAACATGTCTTCATCGAAATGTAATAAATGAAAATTGTAAATGATTATGAAACTTTTATTTAATGTTTTAATTTTGTTTCATATTTTAATAAATACGGCCGGGAGGGTGACTCCCTCCCGCCTTCCAAAAGTTCAGAACTGCGTCCGTCTTCCCATCCTTGGGGATTGTGTTGGGAGGGGGTGACGGGCATCCCGGCCATATGGAAAGGGGCGACCACTCGGTCCCCCCGAACGTATGGTCGGGTGCCCCGATCCTCCCGGGAAACCATTTTGGGCGGGAGGCGTGTCTCGGCTGGTATGCCCGAAGCGGCGTAGCCGGGGCGCGCCTTTTTCCCGCCCAAGAGGGGTTGTCCTAGACACCTACACCGATGGCCACACCCAGTAGGCGTACCTGGGGTGGGTACACTCCCTCCCGAAGAAGAATAAAGAGAGCGGGAATCCGAAGAAGCGTCCTCTTGTTCCTGTGCTTGGAAGGCTGCACCCACTCGTTGCTCGTGAGCCCTCAACGGAACAAGGAGCCATTTTCGACCCACCCACCAGCCCCTCATGGCAATGTTGGTTTTGCAATAAAGTTTTGCTCTGATAACATCTTTTTCCCTCGGTATAGCAGGAGAATGAATGTCTAGATTGACGATGTGACTTTGTCTGTCTGTTTTTCTTTTAGGAAGTAAACAGTTTGATAAAATTAGATAGGCTGATATTTTCTTCCTCAGTAGGTGAACAAATGTCGTATTTATTTTTTGGTCGGGCGGTAAGGTCATGATCGGTGAGCAGTAATTTCAAGGTCCCTAGAGGGGGGGCGCCACCAACTATGGATGGGAGCGCCTGGGGGGAGGCGGCCATTGGCCCCTCCCACTGGGAGGCGGCACCCACTAAGGATGGGTTGCCTAAGGGGAGGAGGCGGCTATATGCCCCTCCTACGAATTTCCCAGGGCCCGGATATCCGCGACGGCAGATGTGATAGAGAGTGTGGGGGGTGGGTTGGGAGTCCACGCTGTCCTTCCTACAGATACCTCACATGGGTGCTCGGACGACCTTTAAGATGGCGTCGAGCGGAAAGAGGGGCCCCCAACAAGACAAGGGAAATTGCAGTTGGCAATGAGGGTACAGTCCTCTGCGCGGGCCGCCACTCACACCGTGAGGGCGAGAGTTTTTGGTAGTAGGGATCTGACACCGGTTAAGACCTTGCCGTTGGCCCTTAATGCTAGGATGTACAATTTTAATTTAGAAAGTATGCATTTGCAGGATGTTAGACTCGGCTAGGATACCTTTGTATTAGAGATTTGTTAAGGTTAGCCAAATAACATGTCTTCATCGAAATGAAAATTGTACATGATTATGAAACTTTTATTTAATGTTTTAATTTTGTTTCATATTTGAATAAATACGGCCGGGAGGGTGACTCCCTCCCGCCTTCCCAAAGTTCAGAACTGCGTCCGTCTTCCCATCCTTGGGGATTGTGTTGGGAGGGGGTGACGGGCATCCCGGCCATATGAAATGGCTCTTAAATGCAGAAGACAAAAAGTCGAGACCATTCCATGCCAGAATATACTGTTTAGGTTGTGGACAAGGTTAAATATTGTCTCTTGGAAGTGTTTAAAAGAATTCTTATTCTCTAAGAACAGTTCTACTTAAGCAGATTACTTTGTGCCCAAAAAGTTAAATTTTAGAAAAAGTCAAATCGTTGAAAAAATAGAGTTCTTCAAAGTTGGAAGTTTTGCTTTGAAAAGTGAAGGTTGAATACAGAGTCCCATAAAACGCTGTGTACTAACTTTAAAAGTCATTCTTGTTGTTAGGAGAAAACAATAAATCTTCTAAGCTGGCAAAAAATCGTCTACCACAGCAGGTGAAAGTTGGACCACTTCATTAAGTAAACCGATAGCACAAAAATGTGAAGCATCGCAATCAGCGTTAGTCGCATTAGCAATGCTTTTCGGAGATGGAGATGAAGGTGGTACTTGTGTGTCTGTCGATCCACGTATCTCACTGTCAGCAGATTGCATCTGTGAGATCTCAGTGAATGCCGTCATCAGGATTGGTAGCCGCTGGGGACAAAATGATGCATGGGCCATTACCGAACCAAGCAGGGTATCAACATCCGTTGGCAGGGCTGATGGAAGTGTTAGACAGACATCCAACACGCATTCTTCTCCACATAGCAGGCATGTAGAACAGGTAAGATGCAATCTTGCCAGATTGGTCGGAATAATTGGAACCACGTGGTATTCAGGTCTCTTAACCAAGCCAGGCTCAGGATCTGTATCATGCGCTCACAACACTTCATTACCAGGAGAGTGTTCTCAATGGTAATCTGGGTGTCGTTGCTGACCAGACTTGCCATATCGGAGCTGGAGGAACAAGAATAGGATTCCTGCTATGAGTCCCGAAATGAGAGGCAGGCCGCCGAACACAGTGTGCACAAAGGTTGAAAAAATGCCTAGGACAGGTTCAAAGGGTGCTAATAGTCCTGAAAATACATGTACAATACCACTGGTATCAGACATATTTAAGATACAACCTAACATTTCTACAAAATGTATGGTGCAGTTTGTTGATCTCTGTAGAGGACCTTTCAACTTGTAATTCATACGTCTCTTTAGACGAGGTCAGTGGCACCTTCTTTGTAAAAGAATGGCTTTCATTCTGCTTAAAGTATCAATTCGGATAGGAGAGATGTTCAGTGAAGTCCATAGTGGCAACTCCCCGTTTGTCTTAGCTTTAGGAAACAATACTTGCATACAATTAATGATCCTGGTTGACACAGTTACGAGGTAGGCTATTCCTGGCATCATTCACAACAGCTGTGATCATTCAACATGATATAGCTCCCGTTAGAAAACTGCCTAAAAATTGGATCTATCACTGCTGCTGGAGTTCCTTACATGTGGCAGGATAAGTTGTTCGAAGAACCTTCACATGGCCCGTGTAAATTATTACGCTGACAGAAGAGTTTACCACTTAGTGCATTTTTGTATTGTGTACCACTAAGAAATACCTCTTTTCCCCCACTCCAACATCTGCGTGTGTATGGTAATTCCCAGGTTGACCTTATGTATTCCTTACCCAACCTTTCATACACAGCAACTGGTATATGTTTCAAACGGTACACAGACAAAATATCGATTTTTAAATATCGATATACAATAATATCGAAGTTTAAATATCGATGGGACAAAATATCGAAGGTAAGTAATATCGACAGTCTTAATATCGATATTAGTATGATATCAGTAATATCGAAGTTTTAAATATCGATGTCAATAATATCGAAATAAATAACTTCGATGTTACTAATATCAATTTTTAAATAAATTTAGTGTATATTATATTGTATTTATTATGTTTTATTATTTATTTTTAATGTATTTTAATTAAATATTGTCTTTTACTACTGTAGCGGGTTGTGGGTTTATAGGGGAATAGGGTGGGAAGTAGTTTAATTATGTTAAATTAATTATTAATTAGTAGGAATTATTAATTAATTAATTGAGAAATAATTTTTAATTAATTTTAATTAATTGATTAATTGATAAATATGTACTGTAGCGGGTTATGGGTTTATAGGGGAATAGGGTGGGAAGTAATTTAATAATAATTAATTAATTAATATATGTTTGTACATATTTTAATTAATAATTAATTGGTAATTAATTTATATTAATTAGTTAATTAATTAATATAATTTTGTACATATTTTTAATTATTAATTAGTTGGTAATTAATTAATATTAATTATTTAATTACATTAATTATAGTAATTTTTTATATATATAATTTTTTTTATTCTTAATTATTAATTGGGAAAAATAATATTAATTATTAAATTAAATTAATTACAGCTAATGTGCTAATATATTTACTTTATTGTTATTGTTAATTAATAATTAATTGGTAATTAAATAATATTAATTAATTTTGGGTAAAGGAGTATTTTTAGGGTTCAGGGTCAGTTTTCAGTTTTTGGGTAAAGGGGTATTTTTAGGGTTCAGGGTCAGTTTTCAGTTCATGGGTAAAGGGGTATTTTTAGGGTTCAGGGTCAGTTTTCAGTTTTTGGGTAAAGGGGTATTTTTAGGGTTCAGGGTCAGTTTTCAGTTCATGGGTAAAGGGGTATTTTTAGGGTTCAGGGTCAGTTTTCAGTTTTTGGGTAAAGGGGTATTTTTAGGGTTCAGGGTCAGTTTTCAGTTTTTGGGTAAAGGGGTATTTTTAGGGTTCAGGGTCAGTTTTCAGTTTTTGGGTAAAGGGGTATTTTTAGGGATAAGGGTCAGTTTTCAGTTCATGGGTAAAGGGGTATTTTTAGGGTTCAGGGTCAGTTTTCAGTTTTTGGGTAAAGGGGTATTTTTAGGGTTCAGGGTCAGTTTTCAGTTTTTGGGTAAAGGGGTATTTTTAGGGTTCAGGGTCAGTTTTCAGTTTTTGGGTAAAGGGGTATTTTTAGGGATAAGGGTCAGTTTTCAGTTCATGGGTAAAGGGGTATTTTTAGGGTTCAGGGTCAGTTTTCAGTTTTTGGGTAAAGGGGTATTTTTAGGGTTCAGGGTCAGTTTTCAGTTTTTGGGTAAAGGGGTATTTTTAGGGTTCAGGGTCAGTTTTGGGTTTTTGGGGTACAGGGATATTTTTAGGGTTCAGGGTCAGTTTTGGGTTTTTGGGGTACAGGCGTACAGGGTAAAAACAAAAAAATATTACATTAAATCAAATAAATAACATTTTAAAAAAAAATTACATTAAATTATTAAGTGTTTTATTTATTTTAAATGTATATGTATTAGTTTTAATTTTGTTTTAATATTTGTATTCAATATTTGTAAAATTATATGTATTTTAACATTATTTTTACATTATTATTAATACATTTTAAAAAACGATATTTTTGATTCCGATATTTTTGTACTACGATATTTTTTTTCTCGATATTTTTGTACTTACCTTTATGAAGATAGGATTCCGATATTTTTGATGTCGATATTTTTGCTCCGATATTTTTGTATTTCGATATTCTGTCTGTCGATATTATGTCAGACATTTGTTTCAAACAGTATTGAAAGTTGAAAATTGTGACAGGCAGAGTGATTGTCCCGTGTATTATCCATTCTGTTGTAGGCTTTTCGGAAACAGTTAATGGTAATCTTTCCAGTTTTTCAGTGCTCAGCACAGTATAGTCTGCTCCTTTCTGTGCCAAACTGCTTTGTTTATCTGTAAGGTTAAATACAGAAAACATTGACGTGGTGTTGATTAGACGCCATGGCATATATCCAGAATGAAGATTTTGTAATGTCCAGCCTAAAAGCATTATAGAACATAATAGTGACTGTCCATGCTGTAGCATGAGCAAGTCCTGTTCCATTAAGTCAATGGCAGAGGATACTATGCTGTCCAAATGATAAATTCTGGATGACAGTGTCGTTAACCCATTGTCAACTACAGAGAGTGCTTTCTCAAAGTTAATACGATCAATTTCTCGTATTCTTTCTGCTGTCTCTGCCTGTGTCTTTTTCCATCCTTCATTATAAATGGCATATATATCTGCATATATGAAATGTTTATGACTTTGTTTTGCCGGACCTGATACGAAGTCCCTTAAATCAACTCCATATTTAAGTGAAGAAAAGTTTTTTTTATCTCTGTGAGTGTAGATTTTTGTAGCCACTCAAGGCATAGTTTTCCTACACTGTATGTTGTTACTATCCCTGGATGTTGTCTCTGGACATATCTTGGATCTGGCCTAGTTACTGTAAACCCTTGTGTCGTGTTCTGGAAACTATCTTGACAGTAATTTTTGTCCGTGGGCCGGATTAACCATTTTTTACCAATCAGATCTGTTTTTAAGTAAAATAGTTTTTATGTTGACCCCTCCCTCTAAAGTGTTTTTGCTATCAGAAGTAGGTGTTGGTATAGAAGGTTTGTTCAAATCTTTTATCTTGGCTAGGCCAAGGCAGGATGTCTGTTGAATAGTGTCATTCAAAAACAATATTTGTTCAGGGATAATGCAGGCACGAAATAAAGCTTCTATTCCCTGCACTTGCCAGTCTTTTGAGCCCCAGACAGTTTTTGTTTCTATGTTGTCACTCCAAAAGTCGAAACCTAATGAGGACAGCTGGGCATAAAAGACTGCTGAATAAATGTGCTTTGTATTGGTTAACATACTTTTCATTCCAGTCTTATTAACATTTCTAAAGTAAAATGTTTCCGGATTTGAGGTATTGAAACCTGAGAAGTATGGACATTTTTTATAGAATGTTTTTGAGCTACCTTTTGGTGGCGTTGGACAATGTTCCCATTGATTGAAAGTATAAACATTTCTAGGGTTTACAGATTTGTGCAATTAATGATGACCACAGTGATTATAACAATATATTTGTGCATAATCTGATGAACCTTCCAAGTATTCATGTTTTGTGAATTTAGCAGACATCTCTAAATCTGGCATCATATTATTAACAGTCTCAAAGTCCCAGAGGTGTGGCGCCGTGGCCAGGGTGACTGACTCCGGAATATGGGGATCACGGTTCGATCCCCGGCTCCGGCAGCAGATTAGCTCAGCACCATGTGACTCTGGGCAATAGCTTGCTTAATCTTCCCAACGGCCCCCAGCGCCTAGAGACCCTTACGGGTAATTGTTCGCACTTAAAAAAATAAAAAATAAAAAAAACATTAGAAAACGTGCTGGGTGAAACAAAGTCACTCAAGGAAACCTTAAATTGATGTGGAATCTTCAGCAGCTCTGCCAGACCATCAATGTCATAATCAGTTCTATCCCATGCTATACCACCAGGTATAGGAACGGCTGTGATGTTTACTGATGTCAAGTCTCTTTGTTCACGATGAGATGATTTGTGTGGCTTCAGGAGCAAGTTGATTTTCTTACTTGCTGTGTCCTGCTTACTATATTTTCCATGTATCAGCATCCCCAAAGTTAATACCATGATTAGCCAAAGTAGGAGAAAAAGTACACCAAACACAATCCAATGTTCAACCCATGGTGAAAGCAGATATGTTTTTTCAAGTTGCTGAAAGAGTTCTGTTACTTGTTCTTTAAACGTTTTATTTGCTGGCGTCGTTTCAGGCTCACCGGGATCCTCAGAAACGTATCAAAGTTGATGAAATAGCCAAAGGCAGTTCTGTCAATTGTTAGAATTGCATCAGGATTATTTGAAATCGCTGGGGCTACTGTATCCTTTTTCGTATTAGTGTAGTCGGATGCTACATCATTGTAGACAGGAGTGTCTTGACGAACTGTAATTTGGGTTTCAAGAGGCACAAGTTCCATAGCTTTATTGATTAGTCCTTTGTTCTGTGCTGTAGAGTCTTCAAATGGTATTAGTCTCTCAGTATGAACCTCTTGGATAGTAGCAAGATTTGGTCTTCTGCTACATCTTTGTAGTCCACTGGGCCTATTACTTATTGTCGGCCACATGATGTGGTTTGACCAGGTCGATGGATACGAACCTGTTCTCCTTTCTTCCAGCAAGGGGCGGCAGTAACACTGTTCTTGAGCCGTGAATTGCTAGCACAGGTTCTGGCTTTCTGTAAGAAGGCCCAAAATCCTTCTTATCCACGATCTTTTCTCTGACTAGATCCCCAATCTTTGGAATCCAGACAGGCCTTGCTGGGACGGGTGGTTCTCCTTCAGTGGTCGTTGTTTTCTGTATTGTGTTGTTTTTACTTCTCCTTTTCTCGTTTAAGTCCTGCAAAACAGCCAAACGGTCTTTGATATCAAACGGTTTTTGTTCCACCACTGAAGTGTGACGATCGAGGTCCTTGTAGTTCTTTGAATACGCCACGATTTCTAGGACAAATCAATATTCAAGTAAGGGGATGTCCCTGACTGCTGAAGCCGAGTTTTCCAAGAAATTGTTGTGGCTTTTTGGAACTAGTGGAAATAGCCATGCCTGTATTTGGACCGGATGGGTTATGTCTAAATATGGTCAGGATTTCTATGCCTATATAAGGGCAATGTGAATGGTACCTATATAAGGGCATGAATCGGTAAATGACGCTTGGATCCTAAAATGCTCCACAACAACTTCTTGCTCCTCATTTACAATGTGACGCATTAGGCACAATACTTCACTTTTTTAAGTTCTGCATGGCTATTTTCCTGCGCCACAACCTGCTGGTTCAGGTTAATCATATGCAAGGTAGATGTTAACCCATAAGATCCAACGCACAATTAACGCTTCCATATTTACAAGGATTTGAGAAAGTGATGCATCATTGGCAAAATGTCCAAAATGCTTCTTAATTCCTGTGCATTGACAAAACAGGCATAACAGTCCTGCACCAACATTGGTTCATAAGCAGAACATATGCAGAGCACTTTTGTCAGCTCAGCTATGCCATGGAGCTAGTCATACTGCAGCTCGGAGGAGGATGAAGATGACGATGACCCCCAGTGCCATCACCACCACTGCATCCACTATCACCATGGAGTCAGCGTAGTTCCGGACATACCGGCTTAGGATGTCCCTTATTTACATCAGGGAGGAGGAGGTCATCACCCCATTACATGCTCGGGAGGGAATCCATTGTGCTGTTCCTGCTCCAGATTACACTAAGGCTGCAGACAACATCGCTAAGATGCACGGACATCCCCCTGCAGACCAAGCTGATGGCAGTATTACACATGTTGGCACATGTTGGCATCTGGTTCATTCCAACCAAGCACAGCTGGAGTTGCTGGAATATTCTAGCCATAATTTTCAGCATTCCTACCCTCTGTCCTGGATGCCATTCTAAGCCTAACACTGCAGTACCTCGTGCTCTTCTACAGACAGCAAAAACAACTGGAAACAAGCAGGGCTTCAATGCCATACCAGGATTTTCAAATGTGTTGGGGGCTATGGTCTGCAACATGTGCATCTTGTACCTCCTGCGGCTACATCCCACCTATACCGCAATAGGAAGCACCCATCAACATGCAGGCAATAGTAGACCATCTGGGGATGTGTATCAATGTGCTGGCAAAGTACAAAGTGCTCTTGACATTCATTTTCAGATATTCCATTATAAAGGAGCACATCCAAAAAAGGACATATGGGAGTGGCCTACTGGTTGGTAAGTACATCTCAAGCCCATGACTGACCTCATGACAGTGCATTGTGTATTTTAAAATAGCCAAATTTGTGTTTGGTGAAGAAGACAGTGCATAGGTAACAGGCATGGGCCTCAACCCTGCACCATACTACATGGCTCTTGTGCAATACAACCCTCCAAGCCACACATGTTAACACCTGTTAAGCCACCCTGGGCCTCATGCAAAAGAAGCCTGTGCTGCTGGAGCATACATATAAATGATCGTCTGGTGGAGCAGTTCTCTCAATCATCATCTCTATGAGGCAATGCATAGTCACCTTGTGTTCTCTTGCATGGTCTGTAAAACATGGACTAAGGCAAGGCAGTGCAAAGTGCTACGTTGCCTAACTATACATGAAGGATTGGTTCTGTGAGTCTTATAGTAGGTTTCCCCAAGCAGCACCAATGTATTTTGACACATTCCCAGAATTACAAGGACCTGGGAAAATGGACCTGTGTCAAAAATGCGTGCCTCTCCAGGGGTTGTCTGACAAGAAGAAATAAGGTAATTTATCCCCATCATTTATTGCAGTAGACATACAAACAGAAAAGAAGACACCATTGTTTGTTTTTGTGCAGGGAGGTGTCCCTTACTGCATAAAAACAATTGAGCTCATAACTCAGGCCCACCTGCATCATGATCCCATGATCCAAGGATTCATGTGTTAGGGCTAGTCACCAATCTGAGAATTTGCCCATACTGAAGGAACAGCAATGCACCATATGTCATGAATAAGCCACATTCCGGCCCTTTTCACACAGGTCAGCACAACTAAGTGGCTCTCTGTGTTGACCTGTGACAACAGTCTGTAAACAAGGCCCTCTGTGTGTTTCTGAATGGCAGAAAGATTCTCTGCAATGCAATAAATGTTGTGTCACAATTCTGTTTTGAAGGAAGGGTCTTCATTTCTGTTGACTATGTGTCCACAGGTAACTCTCATGGTCATGTCATGTACCCAATACCTGTGAAACAGAAACATGCTTCACACATTTGTCTCTTCCCAAGTTATGTATACCAAGGGAAATTACAATAGTCATCATATATTCACACCTACAATACAAGGTGTGCTCCGTTTTTTACCACACAAGCCACATTTTTTAGTTCTCCAAAGGTCCTAACTGTGCAGCAAGGTAGACCCTCATGCACAAAGTACAGCGCACAAGACACACATCCACCATACATGTAATGTGCCTGTCTTGTTGCAATGCTGCCCATTGGTTGCAAGTGTAGGCTGCAAACCTAGGGATATTGCATCATGGCAAAAACATGTCTTAAACTGTCCTCAATTAAATGGGGTAATGCATTCTGAGAGACTACCAGTTGAACTGTACAGCACAGGACCCCCAAATAACTCTTCCCTTGTATACTGCCAATACAGTGGACACAGTACACTGAAATGTATAGAACATCATGTCCTGCAATGACATTCACTCACTTATCTCTCCATGGCAGCAGCGAATGCACAACAGTGACTACTACTGTCACATCTAAATATGTGTGAATGAATAGGATAACATCCTCTGCCCTACCTATCTTTGGTAAAGTCTGACATGTATTACCTCAGAAATGACTATAGTAGTTCCAAAAAAATATAATCGAGGAGTGTGAGAGACATGTTTCCTCACTGGCTAACTGAATCTCCATACTTGGAAAGATTCATCATATTCATGGCATTGGTAAGCCCAAATATTAGATATAGTCAGTGTATCACACAGGCCAGTATACTTGTATGTGTAGTACAGTGTCAGTCATACCAAACATTAAAGTGTGTGTATGCCAAACAATGTCAAGACGCATCCCATACTGTTTGCAAAGAGTATTAGTCATTCAGGACACTACAAAATGTACATGAATGTGGGCACTTCAACCATCATGACCCTTGAGTGATTGTTCCCCCCCTGTCTTTTTAGCTGACCAGGGATATGGTCTTTAGCCATGGGTCATGGCCCAAGTGCACATCTCCAGATGGATGCCCAGCTAATGTACAACCAGGTACTATGAGGACCTGGTCCACAGTGCAGCAGACCTTTGGAGTCCTTAAGCCAGGATTTTGTTTGCTGCCTCAATATGTCTGAGGGGAGAAAGTTGTTGCATTTGGCACAACTTATGTGTGTGGACCAATGTCACATGGAGCAAAGGGAAATGAGGACCATGAAGGCCCGGAGGATGATGACAAGGAAGATGTGGATCAAGAGTAACATTTAGCTTTACTTGCTGGGACATGGAGGGGAGACCGAATTGTGTAGTATTTCTTTGCAGATACATGAGCCACATCAAGGGATGACAAATGTGTGGACTACATGAGAAAAGTGTACTAAAATACAAATAATGTTTAAACACTACCATTGTGTAAGCAATCTTACTCTATAGCTACTATAAACACATCCCACATGCTAGCAATTGTCACACAACAAAGGTATGTAGCAATGTGTAACATACAGCACAGGAAAACATCTTGTAAACATAATTGTGTGCATGCCAACAACCCATGCCAAATGCTTGTCCATTGGGAAGACAGACACCAAACAAAGATAGCAGTTTGGGACAGTTGGGACAAGTTGTGTTAATGTGCTTTGTTGCAGTGTAATGTCTGTCAGATGTCCAATCACAAACAAAAAGGTGTTTAAAAGTAAATAGTTTGCAATGACCATGTTTGGTATAGCTAGTCATTTGTACAGCCTCATACTTGTGGAGGATAGTAGAGTGTATCCTTGACTGTGAAGTGAGGCAAATGATATTTGCATGGAACACAGTCAAACCCCTACAGTCTATATATGCTACCTCAATTTCTACGGGCACATATTATATCCATAAGAACCTCTCACATCACACATATAAATGCTAGCTACTCAACTGTGCCATTGAAAGAGTGCCTACCTAATACCAATGTGGCCACACTCGCCCCACTAGACAAAGATGCAATTGGAACAAGCAGGATGTACTCCTACAAGTACAGTGTCATTGCCAGAACACACACTAAGAGTCAGTTTATGAAACATTTGGCCAGAAGCAGTTATAAAATAAAAGGTTCATCTAGCAAAGGTGTAATGCTCTGATAAATTTCAAGTCAGAGGGGCAAATTGCATAAATAAATGCCCAGGTGACCATTGAGTGTGAATGCATACCCACTTCCTAAGTTCAAGTAACCTCTCAATATGGAAACATACTGTGATGCATGCCAGTAGTAAACATATCCCTCCTTGGAATACATCTGACTAGTTTTACCTACACAGGCTGGCCTCATGATCACCAAAATAAAGACACAACTTTGAGGCAAAGCAAATATGCTTTGACAATGTGCACGTGTCACACATACCCTATCTTAGGATAGGGTGGCAGACGACTATTCTTGATTCTACCCAACGTGCTCTGCCACCCCCGTCAGCCAAAGGATTCATTACTAGGGGTCTACAATACTCCATTACCAGCCTACTAGGGTACACCCTAAGTTGTCTGGTGATCAGTCAAAATAAAAGACCTAGAAGGTAGAGCACGACTCACTTTTTACTTTTCTTTTGGTCCTGATGAAGTGCCACTTGACCCGTTAGGTGAAAGTGGGGAATGAAACATGTTGACCCACTACACTATGCCAGCCCTATAGGAACATCACTTCCGCTTAGGGCACCCACACCTTTTAATTAGGCTTGAGCTACCTAAACATTAAAAACCACACCAGAGTAGGACTGCTCCAGACCTATTTTAATTCACATACCCGTGCACTACCCAGCCCTCATACCCGAACGCACCCAATGGCTTCTTCAAAAGATCTCCACGAAAGAACCCTGTTTACAGGAGCCAGTCGGGCATTGCAGCGCCGGCCTGACAAGGAGCATGGCCCAATGATGAAGCATGACATCCTCTTGGGTGTGTGAGGGTATCACGGAGAAAGACCTCCCTTTCCGCACACGTCCAATTAGGAACTGTACACCCTTTTGATACACGGTATGCACATATCACCATGTGTCATATATGACTAGCCACATCCATAGCAAATCTAGACAGTCAATCTATTACCTGCATGCCACATATACTGTAGAGTGGCTGAACTAGACACCGTATACAACTCACTGAGTGGAGAATGCAACCACAAGACATCCTAGGATAGCTATGTATACAGATATGGGCCTGGGAACCACAGGTTAGTGTAACTGGTGTCCCACTACTCTTGAACCTCTGGTGGCACATGCCTCTCAACTTTATTCATGAGGGAATGCTAAGTCACCTTGTGAAGCTCATCCTGACCTCATAGGTATGGAATACATGAAGGCACCCCAAGAGGCTGCCTTGGTTTACTCTGTCCCATGGGTGCCTTGCAGGTTCTTGCAGGGGATTTTGTCTGCCAGCACCCATGGATATTCAAGATGACTCAAGTAAACATATGGATGTAAACCTGGGGCCAAAGTAAAAATGCATATATCTTTACCTTATATGACGTCAAGGTGGATTATAGCTCTCTCTGCACCTTTCTGCACATAAACTATCCATGACCTTGATTTTTATGTTCAATGTATGCTGCTGACTGCAAGACACATGGAAACAGTAAAGCCAAGGTACCTCTTCTAGGGATGTGCAACATTGTGTGGGCTGTATCAGGGTTATATGAGTCTGATAACTTGCCTCAGTGACAAACTCCATGGGTGTTGCATGTGAACACCACATAAAGGCACATACAATACCTCCTTGATGTATAGTAATGCAGTGCTTAAGGCTGCCTTGCCTTACTCAACAATTATTATATCACGTTAAGGCATGCATGGTGGCTTTGCAGTGCGCGAACAGTATGTGTGAGATTCCTGCACAGAAGCAAATCTCCTTGCAATCATGGAACCCTGCCACCATTGTGCAAGGGTGCCTGTGTTGAGGCTAGGCTGCCTGAACTGCATCAGTGCAAGGAGAGTGAATAATGCACTATATTTACACATATAATATATATATATATATATATATATATATATATATATATATATATATATATATATATATATATATATATCTATATATATATATATAAATATATGCAATTTGTGTCCTATCCATTTCACGCAACACACAGCACATCGACTTGCACGACCCAGGAATTTGCGACTCAAAAATTGCATCGCAATAGAGACTCACAATTTACGAGTTGTAAATTGGCATGTTGGCATTGGTGTGAACAAGAGTACGTGGTACGCGAAACACGTCACTTGAAGGGTCGTGAATAAAAAAATCACCGTGCCTGAAAACGTGGGGTCTGCCCTCTTCTTTCGCCGCGCTGCGCTGTTGGCGTGGAGGTTCGAGGATTGTGCTACATATATATATATATATATATATATATATATATATATATATATATATATATATATATGCAATTTGTGTCCTATCCATTTCACGCAACACACAGCACATCGACTTGCACGACCCAGGAATTTGCGACTCAAAAATTGCATCGCAATAGAGACTCACAATTTACGAGTTGTAAATTGGCATGTACAACAGTGTCTGCGGGACTGATTGCGATTCCCAATGGGGTTGCAAATAGCATGCATCATGCATATTCATGAGGCACTTGCAATTTGCAACCTGATTGGGAATGGATAGTCCTCCAAGGTATGGTGGCCTGCTGGGCTCAGCAGACCTCAATGTCTGGAGACTGCTTTTCAAGAAAGCATTTTTTTTTAATGCAGCGCGTTTGCCTCAAAGGAAAACGGGATGCATTTAAAAAAAGAAAAATGAAACGTTTCCGTTTCATGTTTTTTAGGGCAGGCAGTGGTCCCTGGGACCACTGCCTGCCCTTAAAATTTTTTTTTAGAGCCAGTCACAAAAGGGAAGGGGTCCCATGGGCACCCCTTCCAGTTTGTGAGTGGTTTACCACCCTTCTGAGAAGGGTAGTAAACTGCAACTGCTTTCCGATCGCAATTGCAGTTGCAAAACATTCATACATGCTAGAAGGAAGGGAAAACCCCTTCCTAATAGCGAGTTGCAATACACTATTGTGCAAGTCGCAAATTATTGCGAGTCGGAAAATACAGTTTGTACATGGTCATAAGGATTTTTGCATGCACAAACAGGTCTAAGACCTGTTTGCGCATGCAAATATCTGTCTTACATCTGGCCTCTAGGCTGTCCCATGTGCACGATAGGGGTGTATTGTAGAAGTGCTGCGGAGGCATGATAGACATTTGACCACACATTGTGCAGCCATAGGGCACTTTGGAATGCCACATGTACATTCTTATGTGCCGCCCCCCCCCCCCATGAAAAATCTTTAGTGCTGGGCCACTTATAGTGCCTGCCCTATTTCCAGAGGCCTTTCCCTCTTGTACAGGGGTGCGTAGCCCCATGAAAACGTGGAAACCCTTTGCCTCTGTGTCTATGACATATTAAAGATGTTTGTCCAGAGGCTAAGAAGATGTGAGGAGTTGCACTGACAGTGCGCCCCTTGATGCCAGCCGTCTGGAGGAGAAAAGTGGGTCCTATCAGCCCACCCAGACATCCCCTTGCAGGTGGCTGCACCCACTCATAGCAATTGCCTGCAAGGGGACCTGCAACCCCTCCCAAATTTGCAGACAACCTGAGGCCTGAACTGTGCAACATTGCACAGATTTCCAAAAGGCTGTTCGATTTTACACTTGAATTATCTGACCCCAGGGCAATGAAACTACTGGCACCCCTGGGGAAGCACAATCAATGGAGTAGGGTACAATCTCTCAGTTTTCACTCGGCGCACCACTTGTAAGGTGTGCCATTGTGCAAACAGAGGGATTGGGCCCTATGCTTAATAGGATCCAAGTAATGCAAGAAGTCACACATATATGCATTGTCAATAAACACATTCAAAGACATCAAGCAGGTCACATGAACTATTCATAGGCAATACATGGATCTATGTAATTGTTAACATGCACTGTACAGCACACTACTTTGTAAAACATATATTTAGCCCATTGCATCTTTTTAAAAAATGGCATTTGTGGATTGCATGATTTTTTACAGCCGCTGCAATAGTCAGATTTTATGGATCGAGGTAGATGTGTTACAAATACAGCACTGTTCATTGTCATGCATTATTAAAAAAAAAAATCTGACACATTTGGCGAAAACATTCTACATCTTCCCAGGAAATGATGCAATGGCTTTCCCATGCTGCTAACCGGGAAGAGTGAAGTTACTTTCACTTTCTTTTACAGTCTTTATGTCTGTCCTGAGTGCTGAAAGTGTTTTGAGGTTTTTATGACAGTTTGAGGTGCTGCTTGGTGTTGTTGAAGTCTGTGCTGCCCCTGTCGTGCCCATAAAGTCTGTTTTGCTATTGTTTATTGTATTTTGTTGTCAAGGATGTTGTGGGGTATCTGTCTTTTTAGGGTTCTTGAGTGTTACGGGTAGTTGGGATGGTGTTTCATTACTTGAGGATTTGTTTTTGTTTGCGGCGCGATATGTCTGCGAGAAGCAGATCCTACAATGTGTCATCGCAGGACTCATCATGCTCTTGGCTCCCAACATGATTACACATGGATGATGGAGGCCATGTGCTCCTGGACTACAACACCCAGGACCAAAACAAATGATGGGTGAAGGTACGGTTGCAAATGCTTTGCATATTCATGATGGACTGGAGTATGCAACAGCTGAAGCATCGCTGGGCAGATGTGGTCTACCGGAAGGCTGACCAGCTGGGTTATCCCGGGATTGAAGTCGGCTGCCCTGTTAGTAAGTTCACATACTCTGTCATTTAATGGCAGAGTCTACTTTGCTAATATCTGTTTTTTTCCACTCACTCTCTTTCTTTGAAAGTCACATATGTTTCATGGGCAGAGTACCATGCCTCTGTATGACTATGTCGATATGGAGAAGCATTCCACAGAGGCATTTGAGCATTGGCTTGCTATTAGCCATGCAGACCATGTAGTGCATGCCAGCCCCAGAGGTGCTTCCTACCGCACCTGCAGTGTATAGGTTGTGTTGTAACCAGGCATTCCATGTCATTACTGACTCATTTGTTTATGCCATACTCAAAGGGCCTTATTTCATATTGAGGTGCTACATGGCAGTTCATCAAGCAAATAATAAAGGGCAGAAACAGGCCGGATTAAAGATGTACTGGCAATTCCTGTCCTTTTGACAGGGGTACACGTTGATGGTTTTTGTCCAAGGCTGGAATCCTTGTTCCATTTAGCAGGTAGATATGTATATGTACTTGCTCAGCATTCTGTGCCTGGTTCCTGATGCAGGACTGCATATCTGTGCACACTTCAACCTGACTTACCTATATGTGTCTTTAAGCCATGTCAGCTATGCCATATGATTTATGCTCAACGTGATGACCTACATTGAAATTAGCTAAATAAATGTACTGAGCTTCTTATGTCCACAGTATATGTGTTCTACATTCACAGTGTAATGTTTCATGTTATGTCTTGTAGGTGGTCCAGACCCATACACCAGGCCTGAGGTGGATGACTTCAAGGAAAAATATGTTACCAGTGAGTGTCACCTGACAGTTTCTTGTGTTGTGAAAGGATTGTGTGTGGTTTTGGAGGAAGGTTGCAATGACCAGTTCAATAGGCATCCAAATTCCAATGGAATCATTTGTTGCAGACATGCTATATCCTAAATGACATATTTCGAAGTTGCCTGTGCATCAGATGCTGACTGATATCAAGGTGGAATTGAAGCCAATATACGCAGGCCCACATGATAAATCGGGTGACAGACGAAACCATGTCCTAAATACCATAGACTGTTACAGTATATGTGATTGGATTGTTCGGTGAACATGGCTTGAGTTGGATAACCTTCCAAACGCATGCCAGACGGACATTGCTATTGTAGGCACCTACATTGCCTTTTATGTCCATTTGGTATGGCACGTCCAGCCAGGATAATAGGATTTACACTTCACTGAGGACAGGCTAGGTAAGGCTATCTGCTCCAGATGCCAGCATTCCACACATGTTAATACAGTTTAAGGCCTCACTCATGCTGTATAATCGCAAATTTACCACAATGGATACATATTCATATATTATCACTGTCTTCTTACCAAAAACATCAAGGTGTATTTCAACAAAGGTCTGTCTGCATGGCCTTGTCACCTGACATTCCATAACACAATCTAACTTCTGGTGGTGTTACCCAATGCGTCCTACAACAAACAGTTGAGCCAGGAGTGCACTTTGGCTGCCACTTGCTACTTGCATCCCAAGATACTTGTGCACATGAGGGCCCACATGCCTCATTGTTTCATTTTGCACTTCCTAATTTGCGATTTTTATGGAATCGCAAATTAGGAAATGCAAAATGGGATGCATGTACATTTTCTCAAAATATTTGAGAATCGGTAAAAATCGCAATTTTTACAGATTCTCAAATATTATGCGATAAGCAAAGTGCAAATTCGCAATTCCCATTCATTCCTATGGGCTAAAATGCCCATAGGAATGAATGGGAATTGCGAATTTGCACTTAGAATATCGCAAATCCTGATTGCATTTCAAGGGTGGAGAGGGGGGTTCAAATGACCCCCCCCCCTGCACCCATGAAATGTTCTTTTCGCATCATGTTGCACACACACATGTCCTAAGGACATGTGTGTCCGTAACATGAATGTGTAAAAAATGCTTTTGCAGCATTTTTAACACTTTTTGCAAATTTACTGAGTGGTTCAACCACTCGGTAAGTTTGACACCCTAATTGCGAATTCGCAATTATAAAAGTAATCATGCATTGCTTTTAAGAAATCGCAAATTTGCGATTTCTTAAAAGCAATCGCATTTTTAGAAATCGCAAAAATGTTGCGATTTCTAAAAATGCTTGATGCATTCCAAAAAGCATTTTTGGAATCACAAACGGCCGATTTTAAGGAATCGCACCGTTTGCGACTCCAAAAATGCTTGATGCATGTGGGCCGAGATGTTTAATATGTACATATCCATCACTTGGATATGCAGAGCATTGATGTGCAGTAATGTGAAAGCAATAGCTGACAATTTGGGAACAGACACTAGACTATGTAGCGGAGCACATGCCACTACTTAAATTGCATGTGATGAGCCATTGATTGGTCCTTCTGGGATTTGAAATTGTGTATATAGGAAATGTATTCAAAATCTCCGATGTGAGCTACCTAGCCAGACACCATTCATGTTTCAGATACCATTGACAAAGTAAGTATATGTGGCAATGTGTTGGGAGTTGTGTCCTTGCCAAATCAGGTACACATTTTTAAGTCAGAATACATTCACTTGCCGGAAATAGCTCATCTTACCTAGGTCAAGTGCATGGAGTCAAGCCAGTGGCAGGCTGTAGAAGGAATACAAGTAAACAATTACTAGGTACTTGTGTACCATACCATATGTACACTACAGAATTGTTCCAAATCATGCTCTATATTGAAATGGTTCAACCTGAATTTAGCCATACAATGCCATTGCAATTGCCTACTTTGTCATCACTAATGTACTTTGGCCCTGTGAAAATGTGAGGAGTCAATTTATTTTCCCATGGTTGGTCCCTATATCATTCACGATGATTAAGGGGATGTTGGGATGGTACATGTGATGTTTGAAACTATGAGAAGCATTATGATGATTCACACAGTTCCAAGTTCCACTTAATGTGATACTTTGTGTGATACTTATTCATTCCACTCCAACTGCCAGCAAGACGTCAGAGCTGAGGAGGATAACCTCATCTATCTCAAGCAGTGCAGACACATCGGCCTGATGGACAGGGAATTTTGCTGCATGGCAAATCAATTTGTGGAGGAGGAGGCTGTCTTGACATGGAACATTTTATCACGGGGGCCAGCCACACTTGGCTATCCAGGACCAAGCCACGCTGCCGCCAGTGACCAGGAAGGTGCCTTAGACCCTGTGCCAGGCACATCTACCAGCCAGCCCACAGTCCCCACTGTGCTCCTGTCACAACCAACTGGAAATAATTAAACTTTCAAACATTTGATTATAAAGGACATGTCCGACATGAATCTCTGGGTGGCTGAACAGGAGCACAAGGTGGGACACAGCAATCCCGTTATTGCATACTGTCAAGCAGGCTGTTGACAGAACTGGGGAGAAAACTTAGTTCACGGGGAGCCTTTATCCCCTCCCCATGTTTTTAACATTTGTTATACTAGTACTGGTATAATAGCATAGTGCAGAGATATTTAGTGCACTTATAGGTTAGGTTATGTCTACTAGTTTTTATGGGTTAGGAGGGGTGCGTAAATTATTTGGGTGCAGGGGTGTGTAGGTTGTTTAGTGAGTGGGTGGTTGATGTTTAGTATATGTGTTTTGATAAAAAAACATAAAAACAAAAACATATATATCCTTATCCAGCTTTATATATTTAGGTACTTTGTGTATAGGTGTAGGTTATGTCATTTTTGTCAGAAGATGTGTAATGAGGGCTGATGTTTAACATGTCTTGTTATATGTGTAGAGTTAGATAGGGGAAGATAAGGCAGCTTTTGGTATTTTTTAGGATAAGATAGTGTTGTTTAGGTAGTTCTAGGTTGGTTAAGTTGTATCATTACATTAAATATCATTCTTTTCAACATAAAAGTCTACCCCATGATTTACTGGAGAAGTTGGCATATCTGCTTCGATTATGTTAAGTTCATGCAGTCGGATTTGTTAGCAGTGTTTGCAGACATGTGTGACTAGGTGAAAGACCCCTGGCTAGGAATTTGTAAGGTTGATCATGGAATCACACAGGAGAACTTCAAATAACATTGTGCACTGAAAGTGGCAATTTTGGTGACAAAGGTTAGCTAGGACCAAACAGGTATTCACATATTGTAGCTCTCTGTGTGTTAGTCATGTGACATGCATTGGAGGGATAGTTATGTGAAACAATTGTCATTAATCAAGGAGATTCGGGCTTACACATTGATGAGAGCCCCATACACTCTCACCCTTGCACCATTTGCTTGTAACTGGTGTGTTGTTTTCTGGCTAGTATCTATGTATTGAGTACCCACTAGTGCTGTGACTTTATTCACCCTTTACATTGACTGCATGATATTTGTTGTACTTCATGCTTGTGACCTTAAGAAACTACATGCAAATATACATACAAATAGGATTCAACAACTATAGTTCCCTTGGCCTGTATAGCTTTGTCCAAAGCTCCATTGAACACATGTCCCTTTGAGGAGTAGTTAGTGTCTTTGGCTCACAAAATCTACCATATTCCACTTAGTGCAGACTCCAACAGACATACAACATACAGGTTGAACTAAGTTCATTTATTGACATGTGCAAAAATTAATAGGATCACAGGCCCAGTTCTTATGGAAAAACCTCCTAAGGTTTTGTGAGTCATTGGATGTCCATGGGGTGAAACACTACATGGGATATATTGAGGAGAGGAGTGTTTCAGTGATTAATCTGCAAGATCAACAGGTGGAACCGTAAATATTGATGACAGTACCAGATGGGAAGTATGTTGGCATGGTTATCAGAATAGGGTAAAGGAGAAATTGGCAGTTTTTCACAGAGAAATGCTACTGGGCAGAACTACGTTGGAAAGAGCTAAAGTCTGCATCTTCCTCCTATGATGTGTGTGGTGTTTCCTGTGAAGAAGGTGTTGAAGGTGCCAGAGGCAATGGAGGCACACAGACATCAGGGGCTGAAGATTTGGAGCTCCGGTCCGCATCAGCATTTCTCGGTGCCAACAAGTGAGGCAGCAATGCACTGGGAAGGGCCCGCTGGTTTGCCAGCACAGCAGTAACGTTGCTGTGGTAGGTACCTAGAGTAGCTATGCATGTGCTCTGCTTCAATTCCATAGAGTCAAGGATGTTGCGGGTGGACCCCAGTTGGTTGGTAGTTGTTCATGCCTCTGCCTCATGATACCAGTGATGTTAGCAAGGGACTGTTTAAGTCCACAGAGCGGAAGGTAGGTGCTGAGGTGTACTAATTGGGACTGAGAGACCTATGGACTGCCTCAAGGGTGCTCTCCATGATCTCCATCCTCACACGTACCACATTGCCCATCTCCTGCTGAACTCCTACTGCACAACATTGGAATTCAACTTGGGGATCTTTAGAGTCCAGCTGGGGATTGGCTGGCAGGTGCGGATTGTTGGCTGATGGATGGATCCTCTGGAGACCCCACAACACTGTTGGCCCTTCCCTTCCAAAAGAGTCCGGCATGGAAGGTCTCTTAGTCAAAGTTTGGCAGGTTATCCTTCTCACCCAGATTGTCATCCAGAACAGGCATCTGGTCATGTGTTACAGGTACTTTATTTGCAATGAGATAGAGAATTGTTAATGGTGTTGTATATTAGATGTTAACATGAGTGATCTGAATGACAATCTGCTGAGCTAATGTTTGTATTTCTACGCAACATTGATGAGTTGGATGTTTATTATACAGAAGTATAGATTCTAAATTGCACTGTATTTGCCTTTCAGATGGCAGTATCTCTGCATACCTCATACAACCATTGTGTTACAAGGCCAACTTTTTCTCTCATGACACATATTGCAACACCGTTACACAGGTCACTGGGCCTACCATTCCTAGACCTATAGAAAGAGGTCAGATTGGAGAGCACCGCACTACTCTGGTTTCACTCTTACCTTCGGGACAGAAGACAGGCTGTCTCCCTCCCCCCATTCCAATCCACCTTTGCACCAGTGCCCCAGGGAGTTCCTCAGGGCTCCTCCATCAGCCCCATCCTTTTTAACGTGTACCTCATCCCGCTAATCAAGTTAATCCAATCCTTTGGGATCAAAACAATTAATTACGCTGATGATACGCAGCTCATTCTCTCTTGGGAAGGTGAAGATGCCATTCCTTTTTCCACCTTCCACGACTGCTTAAGAGAGACGGCTGGATGGCTACACAGAAACTCCCTCCAATTTAATTCCTCTAAAACAGAGGTCCTGTTTTGTTCAGGCACCAACATACCCCGCCAGTTTCCGAGTGAATTCTGGCCCCCAGAGACTAGAGACAAACCTCTGCCAGTTGCCTCGGTTCGCAACCTGGGAGCCATGCTCGACAACAAATTAAGTATGGAAACCCAGGTAACAAAAACTGTGGGGATCTGCACAGCCCTGCTACGCTCTCTGCGGAAAATCATGCCACTTCTCCCTGCACAAGCCCGGGCGACGATAGTCAGGTGTACCATACTTAGTCGCCTCGACTATTGTAACGCCCTGCTCCTGGAGTCTCCAGTCACGCTGATGGATCGACTACAGCGAATTCAATCTGCCGCCGCCAAGCTGGCTCTTGGCTGGACGAGGAGGGCTTCGGCCACAGCAGCTCTGGCCGAGCTACATTGGCTACCCTTAAAACAACGTGTGGCTTTTAAGTCCCTCTGCATTGTCTTTAAGGCTCTGCACGGACTCGGACCCAAACCTCTGCAAGCCCTGTTTCTGTGGTACACTCCCACCAGAGACCTACGCTCATCCTCGGCCTGTCTGGTAAAGGTACCCAGATTCAATAAAGCCAGAACCGGGGGCAGATCCTTCAGGGTTGCAGCGGCCAAGTTATGGAACAGCTTGCCCACTGACATACGTCAGATTTCACAACTTCTTCCATTCAGGAAACGCATCAAGACCTGGCTTTTCCCCCAATAAATGCCCGTCTGACAGTTTTCCCGGTTATCCGTCAGCAGAGTATTCTCCAGCGCCAGGAAGCATGCAAGGTATCAGTCGCGCTTTACAAATACTCAAAATAATAAAAAAAATAAATAAGATTAACATCTGTCAACATGATTTGCCGTCTTGGTCCTTATACCTATGCTGATTGTGTTTTGACACATTGACACCACTACTGGACACATTCTACCTAATCCCCAGGCTGCCTGCATTCCCAGTGACCAGTGTTCAGGCCACTGCTCCTCTGCATGTGATGCTGAACTTGTCATGAATTAGTTATGATCTTGTCATCTGGTTTTCAAGCTGTACACTGTAGCACTGTGCCTTGTAGTGCTGTCTTGAGGGTACATTGTGTATTCATGTGGCCAGGAGTTGACTTTGTAACAAAGATCCTGTACAACTCTACACACTGAACAACCTTAATACACTGCCAGAATGTGTGAGGGCATGTACTTAGCATGTATTTCCAATTTGCAGCTACTAATTTTATTTGTTTGCATACACATTTGGCTTTATCTTGGAGGGCAGTTGGCAATGTGCACCAAAACTGAGGGGATGGGCCCTGCCACACTAGGTAGGTTGCTTGCACGGACAATATAAGCGCTTATAATTGTCAGAGTTGGTTATCTGCATAGTATAACATATCCTTTGACTCGTACATGTACATGCCTTCTCCGGCACTCCTCATTTTGTGCCAGTGACAAAACTTAAATCTACACAGTGATGTAACCACAGGTCATGCATTTACGCTCATGTGCCTACAACCCCATCAATATGTGTGATCATATCCAATGGACTAAAATGGCTGGCTGTTCTTGAGGTCTACGGGTCAAACTGTACCCCAGATGGTAGTAGTGCTGGAATTGGTACCCAGGTTTGAAAAATATTTGGGCACATCCACCACAGTCTCCAACCATTGCTTAATCCTGCCCTTTGTGGAGACAGACTAGTTCTCCATGCCCATTGACAGATCTCTATTTCAGATTCTCCTTCTGAGACAGAAGTGGCATGGTAAGAATATTTGTGTCCAGAATCCCACCTGTCAGATACAGCAGCAGTTTAAGCTACTCCGCCAGCACTTAAAATGCACTTAATAACCAGACCCCTACGAGGGCCATGCATCATCTTTTGTTTCAACACACATGGTCCTCTGGTGCGCATCACTTGCATCAAAACTGATCCAATCTGACTTGCTACATGGCGTGAGTTTTGGTGGCCCCTACCATGGCAACTTACATCTGTGTGGCCTCACCCCACACGTCAGGGCAGCTGTGCATTACAGCTAATGAAATTTCGACTCTTGGCATGTTCCTATGTGTTGATACTTCACATAAACCACACCTGACCCCTTCCTTGGTGAGCTTCTTTTCCTCCGACAAGCCAATGCCATTTGTTTGCTTCACAGTGCAGATTTCTGGGCATGGGGCCAAGAAACACACAGTGGCCTCATGGTGCAAGGTGGGCTGCATTGTCCCCATCAGGTTGTGTATGGTTCAAAGGTTGTGTATGTACAAGTCCATTGTGATGCTTTTGCGTATTTTTTGTGACACACCGGTTCCACACAGTGCAGACCTATCTCTGTGAAGCTACACAAAGCCACTTTGCATGGCTTTTCATGGACTCTTACTTCTGGATTAAGGCAAGGCAGCATAAGTCACTGTGTTGCCTTAGTCTATTTCAAGAGTGCGTACCATGGGTGTTGCAGTTAATTTTTCCACGCAACACCCAAGGTTTTTGCTGCATTTCCAGATTTACAAGGATAAGTTCACCTGCAATGTGTCAAAAGCCTATGCCAACTCAGGGGTGGGGTAACAGTTGCCCCTTCCTGCACAAATACAACCTGATTTCAACAAATGCGCCCTTGCACCATGGTGCAAGTGTGACTGTGCTGGCACTAGCAACCGTTTGTCCACTAGCACAGAGTAAGAGGACAGAAATGCATTGTATCTCATAGATAAGGTGTATTCCTGCCAAGTTCTTCAGGGCAGCACAGCAAATGGATGTGCAGCACTGCCCTGTGTCCTATTTTAGCTTGTGAGCCACTTATTTGTGCTAACTATATGAAAGTGGACATGGGACTTGTGCTGAACTTCACCCATGGAATGGAGAAACATGACAGGGCTGTACATAGCTGTGCAACATGTAACTGGGCAGTGTGAGTGCAATTTCTGAGCCTTTCAACGGCCCATGATCTAACTTCCCACTCTTTACATGGCACGCATCATGGTGGTGCACTGGAACTTAGCTGGGTGTATTGCACAACATGAAATGCTTGCCTACATTGCCCCTTGTTAATATTTACCTTGCAGTAATTGTTTTTCCTTTGGTGCTGCACTGTTGTATCCTGGTACTCCAGCCAGCTACTCATTTGGGATGCCCGCTGCCACCCTCTTCCCCATTGCATTCTCCATTGCATCTTGCTCCTCTTGGTGGGCTGGCCTTCGTCTTCTGGCCTGCATTGCTGCGCTTAGGTTATTGGCCAGCTTCTCCTTCCTCTGCCACTTATAATAGTTCCAGCACTTCTTGCAGTCAGTGACAGTCTTCTTTCCTTGCCCCATAAATATATGGCAGTCACCAGTCAGTGGTTATAGTTAGGGCCATGTTTCTTTCGAAAAAATATTTTTTTGACTTGCCTATATCTTTGGCATCGTTTGCTGACTTTTCACAAACATTTTGAAATATAGTGTCATAGTGAGTCTTGTTGTTCATAGAAAGTTGCGAGTGTGATCCATCAAGTAGGGGGTCCCAAAAAATACAAATTCCCATGTTGATAAGCATAGTAGTTTTGAATATGACTATAGCCCAATCCGCTGGGCAGAATTACATCCAATTAGGTAGGATGTTAGCTTTTGGTTCGC
This sequence comes from Lissotriton vulgaris, assembly GCF_964263255.1. Classification (NCBI taxonomy): domain Eukaryota; kingdom Metazoa; phylum Chordata; class Amphibia; order Caudata; family Salamandridae; genus Lissotriton; species Lissotriton vulgaris. The sequence continues at coordinate 530,317,750 of NC_141694.1, forward strand.
AGCTCACTCTTTCAGTTATTTGTTGTAAATCTGTTCAGTCATTGTTGAGAAATTTGAGAGAAAGCAATCAATGGTATCCGGTCTGAACCATTGAACAGACCTCATGATTAGATATGACTGGCAGCCAGAAGGTGCTGGCAGCTATCTTGAAACCACTATACATTATAGCACCCACTGCAATGCATTGTAGTGATTGGCAGGTTTTGAGGGTCACAGAAAAGGAGAAATCATTTGTTGTTGGTACCATACTGGTTTTAGGAATTGTGGTGTGTTCTAAGGTAATGTTGAAATAGCCTTCTGCTGGGAGTACATCAATCATGTTTGAGAGAAAACAGTTTTCTCATGATTTTCCTATTAGAGGATATAGAAGGTGCCCCAGAAGCTAAAATGAGACCATAGTTTCTGTAAATTCACACTCAGGTTTTTCAGCGATATAAGAATGAAGTCTTACATTCTCAGGAAAACATGTACTTCCAACAGGAGCAGCCTGTCATTTGATTCTCATGTGTTCTACTGTAGCCTCGTGAAGTGTTCTGAAGAACAACTAGAGAGCTATCCTTCTTAGTTATGACAAAATGATTGCACACCTGAAGCCATCTTGATTAAATAAAACTGGCAAAACTTAAAACATTTAATTTAGAAAGAAACACAGTGAGAGGGTTTATTTTGTCATAGAAATTATGGTTTGTGCTGAAGATAGAAATATTAGGACACATTTTAAGTGGAATGTCAAATGCATTGTAGTGATTGGCAGGTTTTGAGGGCTATAAAAAAGGAAAAATCATTTGATGTTGGTACCATACTGACTTTAGGAATTGTGGTGTGTTCTAAGGTAATTTCACCCCCCGAAAAATCCTTTTGCTGTGAGTACATTGATCATGTTTGAGAGAAAACAGTTTTCAACAGAAACTAAAATGGGAGGGATGTAGCACAAATTTTGTTCTTTCAATTGTAGGGGTGCATTATAATCGCGAGTAGTCCACACCCGCATATTAACGCATGACTTTAGAACGTGAATGTCATCAATTTGAATTGTGCTGTGTTAGGGATATTTTCATGTAAACGTGCAAACATTAACTTTGCATTCATGTGTTTAGCTGAAAACTTTAACATGCAGAAATCATATTTGCTGATGACAAATATTCCCGTATTTGATGTGATTTGTAACATGTTATTTAGAACTGCTCAGTAAAAGTGTTCATTTTATATGTAATTTCGTGAGGCCTGTCTGCTATTTTCTTATGTTGGCCGATTTCTCTAGGTCTGAAATGCATTCTCCCTGGGAGCTCTAGCATTGGAGTTATAGTTGAATTTAATGTGCACATTGGATTTCTTCGTTCTCACATTTCTGCTCCAGGTGGAAGATTCATCCTTGTCAGTTAGATTATTGCCTTTGTTTTAGGAGTTAGGCTTAGGGTGAAGAGGATAAATTGAGCGTTGACACCGATAATGGAGAACAGTTGTACTTTTTCATCAGAGCAGGCCTGAGAATCAAGGCAATCTAGCCAAAGCTTGGGAGCATCGCTGCCTAATGGAAAGTTACCTACTAGGAGTTGGCGTGACTTGATGGTGTAATGTTGCAAAGCACCATGGGATATTACCTGTGGTATTGATGTATTGTAACTGGGAAAAGTGTCCAGGGACTTCTGCCTTGCCTTGAGAGAGAGAGCATCTTAGAATGAGCTCTGTAGCTTTATGCTATTTGGCTCAAGTGATGTGAAGAGACTTCTTAGGAAGGCTCCACACGCTGACATATTTGTGTCACACTATTGATAGTACAGGGACAGATTATTATTTTATACCTGCAAACTTCCAATGAAGGGAAATCTTGAAGTCTGATCAGAAGGTGCTCCAGAAGCTAAAATGAGAGTATAGTTTCTGTAAATTCTCACTATGTTTTTCAGCGATATAAGAATTAAGTTTTACATTCTCGGGAAAACATGTAGGAGTAGCCTGTCAGTTGATTCTCATGTGTTCTACTGTAGATTTGCAGAGTGTTCTGAAGAACAACTAGAGCGCTATCCTTCCTACTTATAACAGAATTATTGCACACCTGAAGTCATCTTGATGGAATCAAACTGGCAAAACTTAAAACATTTAATTTAGAAAGAAACACAGTCAGAGGGTTTATTTTGTCATAGAAATTATGGTTTGTGCTGAAGAAAAAAATATTAGGACACATTTTAAGTGGAATCTCAAATATCTTCCTGTTGTACTTCAACAGGATCAGCCTGTCTTCTAGTTCCCTTATGTTCTACTACGGACTCCTGAAGTGTTCTAAAGAACAACTAGAATGATTAACAGGCTTACTCTATGACAAATGTATGGCACACCTGAAGATATAATTTTTTGAGAAAATATTGGAACTATGGGGGTCATTAGGATGGCAGAAGTCCTGACACCACCAGCCGTGTGGTGGTGGGCCCTCCTTCTTCTGATTGCCAATATCCCACCGCCACATTACCATGGCGGGAGGAATCGTTCCACAAGTGTGGCAGACGTAAAGAACGCCCGCCACAATTCCGCCACAGGCAATAATTAGGATTGCCAGGCGGAGCGGACAAGACTGGGGAAATGGTGGCGGTGCCTAGCAGGCACTGTCCGCCAGGTTGCAATGCTGTCGTCAGCCAGCCTTTCCATGGTGGTAAAACCGCCATCGAAAGGCTGGCAGGGATTGGGTTTGAGGATCCGTTGCGAGCCCCCCTTATAGATAAGGGGGGAGGTGTTGCTGCATTGGGTCATGATGTCATCAGTGATGTCATTTCAGATGTCATCAGTGATGTCATCAGTGATGTCACTGACCATGTCATGAATGATGTAATATGTGACATCATCATCGGTGGATTGCGGATGCGCGAAATATAGTTAGTACAACTAACTATATAGGAGCAATTTCAATGATTTTTTAAATGCTAATTCCTAACTATATAAGGCCTGAAACCTATGGTTTTTTCAGTGAATTTCAAAGGTTTTTTATATGCTAATTCCTAACTATATAAAGCCTGAAACCTATGTTTTTTTTTCAGTGAATTTGCAAGGTTTTTTAAATGCTAATTCCTAACTATATAAGGCCTGAAACCTATGTTATTTTCACTGAATTTGCAAGGTTTTTTAAATGCTAATTCTATTAGCGGATAACGTTTAAATATGTTAATATCCTTATGGGACCACCTGCGCCACCCTAGGTGGTCAGGGTGTTTCAACCCTGCTCCCTTTTTGCATTCTACACATATTTTTTTCTGCTTCTTTTGTGCCTCAGTCTACCTAGCAGAAGATGAATGCCAACACTTCCTGGTTAGAAGTGTTGACAGCCAATGAGCATGCTGCTTTCCTGTGAAAGGCATGCTGATTGGCTGCCACTGTCTGTCAACCAGTTCGCATACTTTTCGCGTAATGGAGCTTTGCGAAGCGAAGCTGATGGGCTCTCCGGTGTCTGTCAACATTCTAAACAGTCCGTAGCGGCCGCCATCTTGTCTTTCGGTAGGATCGAGAGACAAGAGGAGGCCAGAACGAAGGGGCAAATGCCCATAAGGGGGAATAGTAGATCCTCCCTGACCCCCTAGGTTTGATGTGGAGGCTTTAAAAGGGCCCCGCCGTGCAACAAAAAAAAAAAATGTTTTTTTCGTGGGGTGCGCCCGGTACGCGTACCGGAAAGCGGTCTGGGGAGCGTACTATAAGGAAACAAGAATGATTGACTTTTAACTTATTGTATGTTTATTGAATGTTGGAGATTATATAGTGGGAGAAAGGAAGTAACTATGATCAAAGTTAGTATGTAACACCAAAAAGTTGCACAGTATATTTAAAGTCTGACTTTACGTTATAATCAATTTGCTACTAGTTTACAATATACATATAAAAATAAATAATGTGTCAAACAATTTTTGAATTAAGAAATAAAAATTTATTATTCAGATTGTTTCTCAAAATTTAAAAGAAATTCTAAAAAATGATGATCATTTTTTTCTTCATTTTCCAGTAGAAAATCTACTGCATCCACACATTGCACAAGTTAATTGTTTATTGTATCGTCGTAGAAATCCTGGTCAACTTCCGTCTCCTTTTGTGTTCCTGTTTCAATTTTCAAGTTATTTTCTTGTCCTTCCATTTTGAATTCTGAAAAATGAATTTTTAAAAAATATATCAGTACAGATAGGGCACTGTTGGGTTTCAGTACAGACAGGCAGTTTGGTTATTTAAACAGTGTTTTTTTCGTTGGGCAGTGTATGGTATCACATTGGAAGTAGAAATATGAAGAAAATTATCAAATAAACTCTTAGTCAATTCTGAATTATACTAGAGAAGTCTAACTCTATCCTTAACTCAGGGCCGGCGCTAGGCATGGGCAGCGTGGGCTGCCGCTCAGGGCCTCGCACTCAGCCCACCAGCATGGGGCCACGCACTGGTGATGTGTCTTTTTGTTTTCCTGGAGATCTATCACAAAGAAAGGTGTCGCCTGCAATTAAGCTCCATTGGAGGGGGCCCCCTCCTTGGGCCTCTCATGGATGGTGTCAGGTGGTATAGGGGAGGGAGAAGGAGACGCTCCCTCAATTGCAAGGAGATCCTTCACAGACACTGTGGGGGGCCCATTGTCCAGCATTTTGGCGCACCCACAGTTTTAACTTTTAGACCACAATCAATTCTCACACCTATGAAGGTGTGAGAAATGCGTGTGGAGTAAAAGTTAAAACTGTGGGGGCGTCAAAATGCTGGACAATGGGGCCCCCACAGTGTCTGTGAATGTTCTCCTTGCAAGGGGCCACTTATGTAAATTGGAGGGGGCCTCGCGCACGCTCCCTTTTAGCCCAGGGCCTCGCAAATCCTAGGACTGGCCCTACCATAACTAAAACAGAGAAGTCTATTTTATTCTATAAGTATTACAGAGTGATAGAATATAACTGTCAGAAAATGTTTTTCTAATTAGCTTTCAGTACAGAACATACTTCAGTTTTAAAAATAATATCTTACCTTTTAAATATAACTTGAAGTTATCAGTTGATTTTTAGTGGTTATGCACTTCACGAAGTAGTAGTCAAAATGGCTGTGTTTCTCTCTTTTTGTTTATATATATTCAGGTACATAACCAATCAAATGTCATGATATAATAGTAGAAATTGAAAGTAATATTTTAATTGGTTGTCATTTCCAACACTTCCGATATGTTTTGTGAAGTAATTTACCTCAGTGATTTTAGAGAGTTCCACATGCTAAATGGCTAAATGGTATTCCAACGAAATTTGTGAAAATGGTAGGGATTGGTATGTAGTATGAGCTAATGTTTAATTGGTGAAAGTGTCTTCAGTGGTTTTTCTGTAAATTACTTTCCCACCTTTTTTGAGCAAGTGCTTGTCAGTGCGTTTCCTGGTACGCGAACTTGCAGCGTTACGGGAGTCCTCCATTTTGTGTTTCGGTAGAATTGAGATACAAGATGGAGGGTAAATATTGTTCAGAATGGGTAGATTGGGGTACTTTAGACGTATCCTGTCTCCCTAAGTTTTCTGAGGGTGGCTGAGGAGGCTCATATATGTCGAGAAAAAAAAAATGATTTTTTCGCGTAGTTAGCTGCCGGTACGCGAACTGGGTAGCGAACCGGGAAGCAAATATAAGTGAAAATAAGAGAAAAAAGGTACATTCGAAATTTCAAAAGAGTAAACTAAGTTAAGGTAGCTCTGAAAAGAGCTTTTGGGTTCTGTGTAAGTTCTAGAAACTTATAAGTAGGAACCAATACACATTTTTAAATTTAGTATGAAAACTCTGTTCCCCTCATCTGAGAAAAGCACGCCATCTCCTCTGTAGATATCTTGCATGTAGTAACGCAAGTTTTTGTTGTAGATAGCACCCATTCCATGGTCTCTCATGTAAGCTGAAACAGACTTATTTACATGCTTCCTCGATTTCTCAATTTGTGGACAAAATTGATTGGACCACCTCCATTTTTGTCTTTGGCATATATTGGAATATACCAAGGCAGTTTGAGGAAAAAGTGTCATCAATTGCTCAAAGGTGTCTTTTAGGAGCATTTCCAGACCTACCCCAGTCAAAGTGCCCAAATCGTTTCCTCCACAGTGCACTATTATGAGGTCAGGGGTCGGCAAATGTAAAAAGGTTTTCACCAATGGTATCAATTGGTGACATTTCAATCCTCTTCGACCAATCCATTTGATTTCCACATTTTGTAAATTGAGGTTGTGTAAATTTCTGTTATCAGCATACCTGTGAGCCCAGTGGATGTAGCTATGTCCAAGAATCCAGACTGTAAACATGGCTAGAGGAGTTTTTGCTGCAGTCAGATGAAGTGTGGGAATGAAATGGCAGTTGAAATAGTGAAGTTTGTAATGAAAAAAACTGTGGAGTTTAAGTGCAAATGATTCATTAGCAGTGATTGGTGTATTTCCATTGCTGAAAACAGAAAGTTAGGGTGCATGGATGTGTTCTTTGAAAGATGTATTTTGAATGGCTATTTAAAAATGTTGTTATGAAAGATTGCAGTGGATTAGCAGGTGTACTGAGAGTTCAGAGTTCATTTGAAACATTGTTGTGTGAACTTGTGAACATGACAGGTCTGGCAGGCGGTAGTTGCTATGGAAAAGAGGTAGAAAGGGCAGAGGGGGGAAGGGTGTTGATTTGAAAAAAGTGAGGGAAGAGTTTTGATTGGCTGACATGAGAGATATGTGTGATGAATATCAGCGTTTCAGTGCCTTTGTTGGTTCCAGCCTCTGGAGTGCATACCTTTAATTCTGCTAAAGAATAATTGGTGTGTTTCTGAGTCTGTTTTGAATTTCAAAAAGAATTTGTAAAGGTGAGTTATCGTTTATATATTTTAGATAAAGACTAGTATGCTTTTTTGCGTAAATAAGAAAGTCAGCTGTGTATTTAAAATGATGTTTTGCGTCAAGTGTTTGCATTCTGCTTTCAAAGGCGATTTTGGATTCTTTTACCAATTGTAATTGTAGATAATGTAAAGTATTAGTACTGACAAGGTGTGTATGTACATAGGAGCTGTGCTGTGTTTTCAAATTATGATCAGAAAATCGTTTTTAAGGAAAAGGCATGCTTTAAAAAATTATGAGAAATTATGTACTTGTGATGTGACTCCTGCAATGCGTCGCTTTTGCAGGAGTTTTGCGGAACAGATATATGATGCATTTGTGTTATTATTGTTACGGTGTATATGTAAAAAATGATGCATAAGTGTTGCACGGGCATTGTAGATACTCTCCTATGTGTGGTTAGCAATTTCAAGTCACTTCCCCCGGGTTCAAGGGCCTTGTAAATACGTCCCCATGTGTGTCTGGTCATTTGAAGTCACTTTCCTCGTAGTGCAAGGCCCTTGTAAATACACCCCCATGTGTGCCTGGAAAATTTTCATTTTGATTGTTTGAGTTACATAGCCATGTTAAAAGTTATTGAAAAAAAGGTGCAAGTTCCTTAAAAAAAACGTTTTCATGTGTATTAGGGCATTTTAAGTCTGTTTCTCTTGAATGTAGGTGTATTATTGTTTTATATAAAAGGTTTAAAAACTTTTTTTGAAATCAAATGCATGGACACTTAGGGCCCGATGTAGGTGGTCGTTTCAGGCCATTTACCGACCGGTTACGGCCGATTTCGGCCGTTTCCGACCGGTAAATGGCCAATCGGTATGTAGGGGCCTAAATCCAAGGCCACATATAGGTAAATCTACATTTACAGAATCGGAAAAAGTATTGGTTCGGTAAAATACCGAATCGGTAATTTTACCGATTCTGTAAATTTGCTATGTAGGGGGCCCTCTTCTGAGTCTCAAAGGCCTTAACGAATCGGTATTTTAGCATGAAATCCAACTTCATGGTAAAATACCGATTCTGGTGTGCATGCACATGTGTGCATGTACACCTATGTCATGTGAAAGACAGACCTGCCCTTAGGGCAGGTATGCCTGCCACATGGCACCTGTGCCTGTTTTGAGGGTGCCAGAGGGTGTCAAAGTGATACCCCCTGCACCCTTGTGAATTCTTTAATTACCGATTCGGTAAATACCGAATCGGTAATGCCTAATCATTCCTATGGGCTTCAAAGCCCATAGGAATGATTAATTGTTTGAGTTACATAGCCATGTTAAAAGAAAATGATGCATAAGTTTTGCACGGGCATTGTAAATACCCTCCTATGTGTGCTTAGCAATTTCAAGTCACTTCCCCCGGGTACAAGGGCCTTGTAAATACGTCCCCATGTGTGTCTGGTCATTTGAAGTCACTTTCCCTGTGCTGCAAGGCCCTTGTAAATACGCCCCTATGTGTGCCTGTAAAATTTTCATTATGATTGTTTGAGTTACATAGCCTTGTTAAAAGTTATTGAAAAAAAGGTGCAAGTATCTTAAAAAAACGTTTTGATGTGTATTAGGGCATTTTAAGTCAGTTCCCCATGAATGTAGGTGTATAATTGTTTTACATAAAAGGTTTCAAAACTTTGTTTGAAATCAAATGCATGCACACTTAGGGCTCGATGTAGGTGGTCGTTTCAGGCCATTTACGACCGGTTACGGCCGATTTCGGCCGTTTCCGACCGGTAAATGGCCAATCGGTATGTAGGGGCCTAAATCCAAGGCCACATGTAGGTAAATCTACATTTACAGAATCGGTGAAATTGTTTGTGATGGTAAAATACTGATTCGTAAAGGCTCCTGGCACTCTGAAGAGTCCCACCAACATATGGGTGGCTTCAAATCGGTATATTTACCGATGTTTTATTTTACCGAATCGGTAAAATTACCGACTCGGTAATTTTACCGATCCGGTAATATATTGCCTCCAACATAACAAATTTTGTAAACTGGTCGGTAACGGCCGAAAATACCGTTTTTCGGCCGATACCGACCGACCTACATCTGTCCCTTAAAGTTTTAGGGAAAGATTTATGATGGTTGTGCGCCTCTTTTGTGTTGCTGTTGCGTCACTTTTATAATGCAGGAGAGATTTAGAAGATGCACCATGTTGCAAAACAGCAGCCGCGGGTCGTGGAGGGAGTTACGGTGGGGCAGGTAGACGGGGAGGGGCAGGGTGGAGGGACGTAAACATTGGCATATGGATTATTGCAGGTAAGTACACAATTTAATGTGCGTAAAGTTTCATGTGGGCTTTTTGTTGCAGGGTGGGCAGTCATTTGCATGAAAGCCCTGTAATATTATCACTATCACAGTAAAATTAAAAATATTTTATTGAATCATTTTTATAGCATTGTTGAATCTAATTCTTACTGTTATTAATTTACTGTTTGGTAATAGTGGTTAATAACATTTTTTATTATATTTTACCACAGATTCAACTGCAGATTATTTGGAAATTAGACAATGCCGTCTAAGGATAGAATTCGAAAGGCTACGAAACGTCAAAGACTGCAGTTGACTAAAAGCTTGCAGCAGTCCTCTACATTAAAATTACCTCAACGCACGAAGAGAACACCGGGTAAGAGAACAAAATCATTCCTTAGAAACATTTGTAGAAAGAAAAGTATAACTACAGAACAAGTTTTAGTCCAGAAAAAGAGAGCCAATTTAAATGGAAAGGAAAGGCCCGTCAAAAAAGCTTGTGCTAGAGCAGGAGATAACTCTGTGCATGGCAGTAGAAGGGCAAATATATTCAGGGACATTCGTAAGCGAATGTTCCGCAGCAGGGTAATTGTCAATTTGGTAAAACAATTTAAAAAAGGTCAACAGAAAGTGTCATTTTATAAGAAAAAGAAAAATGTAGAGAAAATTATTGATCAGGCTTTCGAAATTAAGCGAAAGTTATTTATTTTGGTAATTAATAGAATTAGGAAACTAAACAAGGTAATCTATGTTTTCAAATCTAATAGTAGATGGAAGAGAGAAGTTAATCGAAGTAATTTTTGTGAAGTTTTCTTAGGAGAATGGATGCATAGTTCAAATAGTGAGGCATTTTTTAATGAGGAGAGTTATTTTCAGGACAATGATTTGGTGCATGCAGTTGACAGCAGTGGTCGAGCATATGAGGTAAAAGATGGTCGTCCGGTTGAAAAAGAAATACTTGTGTCTGCAGATGCAGAAGAGGCGTTAAGTGATGAGGTTTTAGGGAGACGTCCTAAGGGACCAGTGTACACCTGGAAGTGTAGTTCTATTTGCAGTGTGCGACAGGATTCCATCAATTTGCTTTGTGATTTTATACGGACATTTCATAAGAAAAGTGTAAAGCAAAAAATAAAGTTGTTGCAAGAATTAGATCCTTGCAGAGTGAGACAAGTGACAGGTTTGCGTGGTCATTCACTGGCTTGTCTTTCTAGGAGAGTATGCCAGAGTGTTTTTCATCATTTCAGGATGCTAGCAGTGCATCATAATAAAGTGAGGAAATTAGTTAGAATGTTGTATTATGCTAAGAGTCCAGCAATTATGCTTAAAAAATTAAGCAGAGCTCTTTTGCATGGTTCTGAAGTAGATGTGAAGAATATTTGTCAAGAAATTGAGTTCTGTTACTTTGCTGGTAAAGGGAACAATGTTGATATTGAACCACTAGAAGAAGGTAATGTGGAAGACAGTGTACAGATTTTCAGTACAGATAAGTTTCACAAGGAAATTTCCACGTTTATGGTGAAATCAAGTGAGAGGCCTAATTTCACTTGTGTGTGTTGTCGACGGACTTATTATAAGAATCAGACTAAGTTAGTGGATATATATGCAAAAAGTGATATGGAAAACAATAGTGAATGGAAGGATTTTGCCACATACTTGATGGTAGAAAATTGTTTTGATTTGGGAGCGGACCAACGTATGTGTACTTATTGCTATAACAAATTAAACCAAAACCAGGTGCCTGCTAGAGCGGTTTATAATAATCTGGAATTAGATGACATTCCTTCAGAATTGAAGGATTTAAATACTTATGAATCTATTTTGATTCAAAGTGTCCATCCCTTCCAGGCTATTGTACGAATGGAGCCAAAGACAGGGAAGTTGCCTCCATCAGATTTACAGAGAGGATTAAAGGGAAGGGTTGTTTATTTGCCTTTGGATTTGAAGAAAAACATTAATACAATTGGAGTAGAAAAAGTGGAAGAGGAACCTCTGGTTATCATAGTTAATGGTGCTCCGACAAAGAGTAAGAAAATCTGGCAAGATTTAGTGGATGTTAGGAAAGTCAAAAAGGCAACATTGTATTTGATAAAAAATAATAAGTACTACAAGAATGTATGTGTTGCAGAAGAGGAAGTAAGTGAAGAAGAGGACAGCGATTTGTGTCCTGGACAAATTGAGAAAGTAGAAGCCTCTAAAAAGGAAGAAATATATGAACATTATAGTGTTCATCCTTTGCATTCCAAGGAAGTCATGGGGAATGCTATTGAGTTGTTTCAAATGAAACAAGCCAAAGGGAGTCCCATTAGTGTTTGGGAGGAAAGTTTGGAAGCTCGATGTTTCCCACAGTTATTTCCCACAGGTCGAGGAGGACGATATGATGAGCGACCTGTTCAAATTCCTGCTTCAGAATACCGGACTTTACGATTGTATACAGAAGATCCTAGGTTTCGACAATGCATTCCCTATTTATTTCATCTACTGTTTGAAAGTGATCTCTCTGGATTGTCTTATGCAGTGAACCACATCTTGAAAAGTGGTGTACAACTGCGAAATATCTCGGCAAGGGACTTTATGGATAAAGTCAATGTGCAAGACAGTATTTTGGATTCTCACCTGATTAATCTCATGGCTTGTCAGCGTGGTACTAATGAGTATTGGTACCGTCGTCATGGTGACTTAAAATGTATGCTGAGGAATTTAGGAACTCCCACATGGTTCCTCACTCTCAGCTGTGCTGAGTATGGCTGGGAAGACTTACTTGAATTTCTACGAGAGGTAAATGGAAACATTGAAAATATTGAATTCAAGACACCCGGAGAACTGTGCTCTTTGGATCCAGTGAATGTATGCAGGTACTTTAATCATAGATTTGAAGCTATGATGTCTTTCATCACGAACAAGAAAAATCCACCTCTTGGAGAGGTGTTGGATTTCTTCTGGAGAAAGGAGTATCAAGCAAGAGGTGCTCCTCATATACATATGCTGCTATGGATCAAAGATGCACCCAAATTTGGAACAGATCCGGATGACTTAGTGATGAGTTTCATAGAACAGTATGCTACATGTGCTGTTCCAAAGACAAACGAAGACAAAAGTCTAAGAGAACAAGTTTTACGGTTTCAAAGCCATCGTTGTGGAAAGTACTGTCGTCGTAAATTCAGAAACAAGGACAAGTACTACACCAAATGTGGTTTTGCATTTCCACGGTCGGTGATATCAAAAGGAAGAGTTAACAATTTGATGTCTTCGCTGTGACATAATGTGACGAGGAAATCACCCAAAAACACATACAATTTGAAAAGAAACGAAGAGTCCAAGTACATCAACGACTACAACCCAGTGATTTTGTCCATGTGGAATGCTAACATGGATATACAGTTTGTGGCTGACAACTGTATGGCTGTGGCTCGGTATGTGACGTCTTACATCAACAAAAAAGAAAAGACAGAACTGAAGGATAGGTGGGAGGATATTTCCCATGAAAAGAGCCTCAGTAAGAAGTTGTACAGTTTCAGTCTGAAGATGTTGTCGCATCGAGAAATCGGAGCTTACGAATGTTCTGACCGGTTATCTTCAGCAAGTCTCTATGCCAAATCTAGGAGTATCATTTGGGCGAGTCTTGGTCTTGCTGCAACACGTAATCGAGTTCTGAAACCTGTACGGGAAATTGAGTATTTGGCGGAGAAGGAGCCAAACAGTACAGATATTTTGAAGACCAACATGTTGGATACATATTATCCAAATAGAAGCAGTCACCTGGAGAATGCTTGTCTGTATGATGTTCTTCAAAATTACGTTTTCAAGAGGAACATCAAAGAAGATATTGATAAAGGAGTGTATGCTGTAATTGGAAGTGAGGGATGTCTGGTCAAGCAAAAAAAATGTCAATTGATAAATCATCGAAAATTGGATTGCGAATCTCCAGAAAGAAAAGAGTTTTTCTATTTAGCTCTTTTGCAACTTTTCAAGCCTTGGCGTGCAGAAGAGGAACTGCTTGGGGATTTCCTCTGTTACGAAGACTCTTTCAATGCAGCCAAGGAGTCCATAGAATGTCCTGTTTTTCCAAAATATCTACAAATGTTGAATGCAGAAATTGAGCAGGAAGCAACAATTGCAGCCGAGATTGCTAGAGACAGTTCTCAGGACAGTCAGAGTTCTGTTTCATTGAGTCAGGATCCACTAGGAGAACCAGTTATTGAAAATGAAGCTGCCACTGCCATGATTGAAGTGGAAAGAGCCATGGCACATGCTCAGAAGGATGCGGTTAACTTAGAAGATTTGGAAAGACAACTTAACGTTGAGCAGAGGAAAATATATGACGAAGTTACCAACCAAATTGAGCATGGATTAAGTCATGAGAAGGAAGAGTGCTCATGTACGTCGTTGAAGCCTGTCCGACTGTACGTGAGTGGAGAAGCAGGAACTGGAAAAAGTTTCCTTATTAAAGCAATTTCATGTTATCTGCAGAAAAGGACTGATGCATCGCTGTCTTGTGTTGTGACCGCTCCAACTGGACTGGCAGCTCATAACATTAAAGGGATTACTTTGCATCGGTTACTGATGCTGCCAGTGGAGCATGATACCAAATTACAATACCACAAGTTATCTGGAGATGCTTGTTGTGAAGTATCTAGAGTCCTGAAGAAGATGAAACTTCTTATCATTGACGAAGTAAGCATGGTTTCCAATGTCATGCTTGCTTTTGTACATTTGAGAATGCAGGAAGTTCTTAAAACAGAGTATGATGTGTTATTCGGTGGCAAACACATCATTGTTTTTGGTGATCTTCTGCAGCTGACACCAGTGAAAGGACAACCAGTGTTTAAACTGCTTACACATGAAGATACCAAGAAGTGCCTAGGGAGCATTGGCAACGTTAACATATGGTTAAACTTCAGTTATGCTGAGCTGCGTGAAAATATGCGTCAGGCGAAGGACGAAGATTACAAGAATATTCTGCAAGATGTTAGAATCGGGAAAGTGACTGAGCGTGGTAAAGAAGCTTTACATGCACGCTTACTGTCAAATTTATATCCAGAAGAAGACACTTTGCCAGAGGATATTTTTCAGAAATTACTGTGAAGAAATCTGGAATATGTTTGATGCCAACTCTTGCAGAATGTTCCATCTTCAACAACAAAATGATGAATTTAGAAAAACAAGAGATTGTGAAACTGGAAGCTATTGACAAAATAGGGCATATGGGAGCAACAATTATTTTGTCTGAGAATTTGAAATCTAAATTGGATTCATTAGAGAAGACTATATCTAAAACTGCGGGTTTTGAAAAGACTTTGACTCTGTGCTTAAATTGCCGAATCATTTTGAGAAGGAATTTACATGTTGAAAGAGGTCTGGTAAATGGATCAATGGGTAATGTTGTTGATTTTGAGAAATACAGAAGTAGAGATGGAATTGAATTTTTAAAAATTAAATTTGATGGCATTGAGGAAGTACAGCTAATTGGTCGTTGCTCTGCTAGGTTTTTGCTTGTTAAAGACTTATATGTTCGCCGTAAGCAGTTTCCTGTTTGCTTGGCATATGCGGTGACAATTCATAAATCGCAAGGTTTAAGTGTAGACACTGCTTTAGTGAATATTGGCAGTTCTGTATTCAAAGAGGGTATGGCTTATGTAGCATTGTCACGAGTCAGAACTTTATCGGGATTGTACTTAATTGACTGTCACAAACATTTGTGCGGATCTAGATTGTGTTAAGGAATACAATAGGTTAAGAAGAGAGTATGCGCCACATTTGCCTCAATATCCTTTGTTTGTGAAACATGTGGTAGGCCGGAAACGAAGAAATATCAGTAATAGTAGGGAGGTTGATGCAAAAAGACCAAAAGTCGATGATCCAAAAATTGTAAGCAGGAATAAAATGAATTCTGTTGAAAATGTTGTTGGTTTTAAATTTAAAAATAGTTCTGGTGTCAACTGCTATGCTAATGTAGTTGTTAATGTTCTCTTTTCACTAGAGACTTTTAAAGAACAGATTGTGATCAATTCGGAACAAAGTTTATGCTGTTTGTTGAATTCTGTGTTAGAGAAATGTAGTGCTGATAGAACAAGAGTAGAAAGTGTGTCTGAAATTCGTTTTCTGTTAGACGAATGTTCAGGTCAAACAGAATTCTCTAAAAATATTCAGCAGGATTGTCAGGAGTTTTTAATGTATATGCTTGATGTATTGCAAGATGAGGGTGTAGATGTAGATTATCTATTTGGCCTTTCTTATCAATGGCAGCATTACTGCGAGAACTGTAGGCTATCAAGTACTACTAGTGTTATATATTTAACTTTGCCTGACAGTAAATCAGTATCCTTCAATAAGCTAGTAAAGGCAGCCGATCAAAACATGGAGTACAGCCAATGTAAGTCTGGAATGCTGTCCACGTTAATTTTACGAAGTTATGGCCAGTATGTCATTTTAATGTTCCAACGATGTAGGCCTGATGGAACTAAATTGACAACTTTAATTAATAATTTTGTGGCTTTGCAGTTGTCAATATCCGGAAGGACTTTTATAACTACTGCAATTATATATCATAACGGTCCTTAAACTAATTCAGGACATTATACAGCTTATTTGAAATCTGGAAACGGTTGTTCATTCTGCAATGATTCTGTTTTAACTTTCAAAAAAAGATTGCCTTTCCACCTTCAAAATTCTTACCTGGTGTTCTTACAACCAAAATTTTAGGAAAGGAAGCTTGGGATTTGTTTAGAGGAATTTCCAGAGGTTCTAATGGCTCCTACTTTATATGGCCTTGTGGATAATTGTAGTACAGAGCGAAAACTGTTTGTTTTTATAAGCTAAGTCAAGCAGCAGATCAAAATAAAGAGTAGAGGAAATGTAAGTCTGCAATGCTGTCCAAAAATTTTTATAGAAACTTATGGGTGAAATGTCATTTTACAATTTCAACTACATAAACTGGATGAAAATAAGTTGTCAAGTCTAATTAAAAATTGTTGGGCTACACAGTCATCGATTTCAGCAAGAACATTTGCAACTGCAGCTATTATATAACATGCTGGTCCTTTGACAACATCTGGATATTACACAGCTTATTTAAAATTTAAAAAAGGCTAGTCTTTCAGCAAATATTACTAATTGAGTACGAAGCAATGTTGCCTTTTGACTTGATTTTTGAAGTCAGAATTTAGGGTACGTAATTGGACTATAATGATTCTAGGTGTTGCTGTAACTTAGTGTGCTGTTTTAAATTGCTTTGTATGTCTCAGTTTTCTTAAAACAATGGAGTTTATCTTTCAGAAAGTGGCGGGCAGAAAATAGTAACAGCACAACAGAGTATAAGCTGTTCATAGGATATCCTTTGACGTCATAGAAAGTAAGTTACTTTGAAGGAGTTCTTATTTCTGCTTAGTTATATTATTGTTTTTTTTTAAACACAATCATTTTGATTGTGTTTTTTTTTCCCCGCTGTTATATGATGAATACCTTCAACTCACTGTTTTCAGTGAAATTTGATATTTTCTGATAACAGCAAAAATAAACTATTAAATATGTTTAATTAATTTTCTACTTTGAATTGTGATTTATAATATGTATTCATTTTGTCTCATGCTCACTCTTTTTTTACCACCTTGTAATAATTTAAATTTTTTTGTTCTTTCTTACACAGATTAAAAGTATAAAAATGATAATTCAGTACGGTAATGACAATTATAAGGTAAGTGTTTACTACTCTTTACGTTACATGTCTATCAGATTTAACTTTTATTAGTTCCACTGCTTCATTTCTTTAACCCTTAGTTTCCTGCCTTTGCTACTTCCTTCATTTCTTTTTCTATTACTTTTTTTATACTACTCTTTTCACTTCTTTTATCAGTCCCCCTTTCAACAGTAACTGTGTGTTACTCTCTCTATTTGTCTTTCTTTTCACATTACTCTCTGTTTATTTATTCGTCTTTTTTTAAAAAATATTTTTTTTTAGTTCGCTCCCGGTTCGCGTACCGGAACGCAAACCGGGAAGCGTATCAAAAGAAATAGAGGATGCTAGAGTGCTAAACATTCTAGCAATTTTTTTTAGAAGGGAAGGTAGTTCTGAAAAGAACTTTTTTTTTATTATTTTTGATGTTTTAAAATTTTTTTGTGTTTTTTTGGAGGAAGGGGAAACAAAAATGATTCACTTCAAAGGGCTCAACAGGAGCAACAAAATAAAAAAAATTACTTTCTTTGACGTTTTGGACATTGATGATTTTCATATGATCTATTTATTAGAGTAATACTCCTCTCTCCACAAGAAATTAATTTTCCACAAGCTACACATGTCAATCTCATCTGCCCAAAGTTCTTTTGGAGATTGGGGACCGTTTCCGTTGCCTCTGATTCAGTTATTGCTAAGTCATTGGTGGATGTTTTGGCCGGTCGGGGGTTATCCACCAAATCTCTAAGTTGTGCAGTACTATAATTAAGAGGGTGCCACCTCTCCATGTGTCGATGCATGGTATGATTACCATAGCTATATTTTTTTTCGGTCCCTCTCGAGAGTTTATTTTTGCAGATGAGGCAGGTAACGTACCTGGCATTTACTTTCTTTTCATGAGAAGGAAAAGAAAAAAATTGCCAGATAAAATTCTCTTTCACATGGGACGTCCTTGGCATTTCTTTCAAAAACCCCATTGTCCCTTGCTCCTGTTCCTCGTCTTCCTCTTCTTCTTCTTCTTCTTCTTGTTGGAAGATGACCTGGCTAGTCGGTCCTCTCTTCTTTGGTGGTGGTGGAGGTGGTGGAGATCCACCAGCTGCAGCTAATACAAATGCCATGTCTAAGCAAACAAAAACAGGTCTTTCTCTCATAAAAATGAAAGTCGGAGTGAGGAAAAAAGGTGGGACTTTCATCATTTGAGAAAAAAAAATGATCTAAACCAATGAAAAGTGTTTATTTTACGTCATATGATCAAGCGTTCCATCATTAGGAAACTAAAAGTAAAATGAACCAATGAAAAGTTTTATGAACTAGTCACATGACCTGTTATGCTTACGTTCCGCGTTCCGCGCCGCGCCTCGGATCGTTTCCGGGGCTTTGCGTTTCGCGCCTTGGTTCGCGTTCCAGAACGCTTCCGGGTGCGCTAACGCAGCACGTCATATGGGGCATTACGTAGTAACGCGATATGTTGCGTTTACGGGACGCGTCACGATGTGCCTTTATAACGCGGTATTTGCACTAATGGAACGTTTATCGGTTCGCGGACCGGCAGCAAAACAAGAAAATATAATTTAAACTATAATATGAATTGAATTAAAAAAATATAATACAAATATATATAAAATATATTTGTGAATTAGAATAAGAATAAATGTTACAGCTATAGATATTAGCTTTTAAAAAACCAATGAAATTCACTGAAAAAACCATAGGTTATAGACCATATATAGTTAGGGATTAGCATTTACAAAACCTTGAAAATTCACAGAAAAAACCATAGGTTATAGGCCATATATAGTTAGGGATTAGCATTTACAAAACCTTAATTTACTCGCACAAAACCATAGAAATTCGCATATATAGTTAGTTGCAATAACTATATATCACGCACCCGCAATCCACTGCTGATGATGTCACATATTACATCATTCATGACATGGTCAGTGACATCACTGATGACATCACTGATGTAAATGCTAATCCCTAACTATATATGGTCTATAACCTATGGTTTTTTCAGTGAATTTAATAATTATGCAATTTGATATATTTATATATATATTCACTGAAAAAACCATAGGTTATAGACCATATATAGTTAGGAATTAGCATTTACAAAACCTTGAAAATTCACTGAAAAAACCATAGGTTATAGACCATATATAGTTAGGAATTCGCATTTACAAAACCTTATTTTACTCACACAAAACCATTGAAATTCCATATATAGTTAGTTGCACTAACTATATATCGCGCACCCGCAATCCACTGCTGATGATGTCACATATTACATCATTCATGACATGGTCAGTGACATCACTGATGACATCACTGATGACATCTCAAATGACATCACTGATGACATCTCAAATGACATCACTGATGACATCTCATTTGACATTACTGATCACATCACTGATGATATCGTTCATGTGATAATACGATGAACCTCTTCAGACTCTAATATAACCTTAGATACAATCAGTGTAAACAGACACTCACAGACTGTCACTCATCCATGGAGTTACTCACACACCTAGTCAGTCATTCAAAGAATCAATCACACCTCCATTTCCTCAACTATACAGTTATACAAACTTTACTTATTCAAACATATACTAACACATATTTACTCTCTTATACAATCCCTGATACAAGTTCACAATGATCCATA
Source organism: Lissotriton vulgaris (assembly GCF_964263255.1). Classification (NCBI taxonomy): domain Eukaryota; kingdom Metazoa; phylum Chordata; class Amphibia; order Caudata; family Salamandridae; genus Lissotriton; species Lissotriton vulgaris. The sequence goes on from NC_141694.1 coordinate 530,337,154, forward strand.
CAGCCACTCACACATTCACTGGCTCTTATGCACAGTTATTTATATATGTCAACTCTCACATGTACTGTGTTTTACATATGTACTTACTTTGACATGTAGCACTGAGATATCATTCACTCACCAATACACTCATGCACACAGTCAACCGCCCATACAGCTGTTTCCACATGCACTTTTGAAACCATACATCTAGTGAATCAACTGCTCACACATCTATGCACAGAGTCATACACCTCCCAGCCACCCACACACACACTCAGTCTCCCATACAAATACTTGGGCAACCAATCAATAACCCATATAGTTACTCATATAGATACTTATCAACACATGCAACAGTTTACAAAACATACAGTCACTGGATGTTGTCATCAGTGATGTCATCAGTGATGTCATTTGAGATGTCATCAGTGATGTCATCAGTGATGTCACTGACCATGTCATGAATGATGTAATATGTGACATCATCAGCAGTGGATTGCGGGTGCGCAATATATAGTTAGTGCAACTAACTATATATGGAATTTCAATGGTTTTGTGTGAGTAAAATAAGGTTTTGTAAATGCGAATTCCTAACTATATATGGTCTATAACCTATAGTTTTTTCAGTGAATTTTCAAGGTTTTGTAAATGCTAATTCCTAACTATATATGGTCTATAACCTATGGTTTTTTCAGTGAATTTTCAAGGTTTTGTAAATGCTAATTCCTAACTATATATGGTCTATAACCTATGGTTTTTTCAGTGAATATATATATATATACATACATATATAAACATATATCATCTGTATATCTATATAAATACAAACATAAATGCATGCATACATATACTTATATGCATACAGATGCATGTTATTTACATGAAAGTTGAAAAAACACTAATAAAAGCAAAGCTAAAAAGCCACCTCATTACAAACAGAATGGCTTTAACTTAAACGAGGGCGAGATCTATTGCATTTTCAATGCTTGTTTACTTTGGTTCCATCAAGAAGGCATTCAGATGTGTCACACATTTGCCATAAATTCTGAATGTTAGCACTCTAGTTGCACATTAGATCACTGTAGTAAAGCTACTGCTCACCAGGGACGTCTGCTGCTGGTATTCAAAGTGCATGTTTCAGTCTGCATGTCAGAATTTTTTTAATGAAATAGAAGAGGATTTGAGAAGTCACTCAAAATGATCCCTAATTTTTCTTTCTGAAGCACTAATCATACTTTCTATGGCAAAACTAACCCCCTCATGTTGTTCCTTTTTAAATTGAGTGTTTTCAGACTTACCACTTCATTCCAATCAAGATGGCTTCTGGTGTGCCATACTTTTGTCATAAGTAAGACTGTTAGCGCTCTAGTTGTTCTTTAGAACACTCTGGGACATTCTGTCATTGGGCTATACTTGGGGTACATCTGGGTGATATTTGGGCTACATTTAGGCTCTTTTGTCTCTGGTGGCCATCTTGGGAGACTGTGGCCTAGATGTATCAAGCCTTTTGCGATTCGTTAAGGCCGAAATTCGCAGAATTTCGGCCTTAACAAATCGCAAACGGACATTTTGCATCTTTTGGGATGTATGAGAAATTAGCAAAATAAGGAATCGCAAAAAATTGCGATTCCTTATTTTGCTTAAGCATTTAGGGAATCGCAATTTTGCGATTCCTTAAATGCCATGTATGAAGCAATTTCAATTTGCGAATTCAGGTTAAGAAATCGCAAATTAACACCAATTACAGGTTGGTGTTAATTTGCGAATTCCATTCAAAATTCACAATTAAGCAATTTTGAAGGTGGCATGTGGCACACATACATGCCCATAGGGCATGTATGTGGGCCATATGCACACACATGTAAGTTTCAGGGGTGCAGCAGGGTGTCCATGAGACACCCCTGCACCCTTGCAATAATTCTCAAATTGCGATTAGCAAATTGCGAATTCGCAATTTGAGAATTATTTCACAATCATTCCTATGGGCCTCCTGGCCCATAGGAATGAATGGGAAATTATTCCTTATTTGCGAATTCGCAACTTGCGAATTCGCAAATTAGGAATAATAAGGAATCGCAAAAAAAAAAGCGATTTTAAACATACATCCCATTTTGCGATTTCTTAATAGCGATTCGGTAAAAATCGCTATTAAGAAATCGCAAATGGGAACGATGATACATCTAGGCCTGTATGTCAGAATTTTTTAATGAAATTGAAGAGGGTTTGAGAAGTCACTCAAAATGTGCCCTAATTTTTCTTTCTGCAGCACTAATCATAATTCATATGGCAAAATATACCCCCTCATTTTGTTCCTTTTTAAATTAAATGTTTTAAGAGTTACCACTTTATTCCGATCAAGATGGCTTCAGGTGTGCCATACCTTTGTAATAAGTAGGACTATTAGCGCTCTAGTTGTTCTTTAGAACACTCTGGGACATTCTGTCATTGGGCTATACTTGGGCTACATCTGGGTGATATTTGGGCTACATTTGGGCTCTTTTGTCTCTGGTGGCTATTTTGGGAGACTGCATGTCAGAATTTTTTAATGAAATAGAAGAGGATTTGAAAAGTCACTCAAAATGTGCCCTAATTTTTCTTTCTGCAGCACTAATAATACCTTCTATTGCATAATATACCCCCTCATTTTGTTCCTTTTTAAATTAAATGTTTTAAGAGTTACCACTTTATTCCCATCACGATGGCTCCAGGTGTGCTATACCTTTGTAATAAGTAGGACTGTTAGCGCTCTAGTTGTTCTTTAGAACACTCTGGGACATTCTGTCATTGGGCTCTACTTGGGCTACATCTGGGTGATATTTGGGCTACATTTGGGCTCTTTTGTCTCTGGTGGCCATTTTGGGAGACTGCATGTCAGAATGTTTTAATGAAATAGAAAAGGATTTGAGAAGTCACTCAAAATGTGCCCTAATTTTTCATTCTGCAGCACTAATCATACTTTCTATGGCAAAATATACCCCCTCATGTTGTTTCTTTTTAAATTAAATGCTTTAAGAGTTACCACTTTATTCCAATCAAGATGGCTTCAGGTGTGCCATACCTTTGTAATAAGTAGGACTGTTAGCGCTCTAGTTGTTCTTTAGAACACTCTGGGACATTCTGTCATTGGGCTATACTTGGGCTACATCTGGGTGATATTTGGGCTACATTTGGGCTCTTTTGTCTCTGGTGGCCATTTTGGGAGACTGCATGTCAGAATGTTTTAATGAAATAGAAAAGGATTTGAGAAGTCACTCAAAATGTGCCCTAATTTTTCATTCTGCAGCACTAATCATACTTTCTATGGCAAAATATACCCCCTCATGTTGTTTCTTCTTAAATTAAATGTTTTAAGAGTTACCACTCTATTCCAATCAAGATGGCTTCAGGTGTGCCATACCTTTGTAATAAGTAGGACTTTTAGCGCTCTAGTTGTTCTTTAGAACACTCTAGGAGGCTGCAGTAGAACACAAAGGAATCAACTGACAGTCTCTGTCCTTGTTGGATGTACATGTTTTACTGAGAATGTCAGACTTCATTTTCACATGACTGAGAAAGATAATGTGAATTTACAGAAAATATGCTTTCAGTTTAGCTTATAGATCCCCTTCCAAACCACTGTGGGAAAATCATGAGATATTAGTTTTCTTTCAAACAATATTCATGATATCACAGCAGATGGTTTTTTCACATGGTAAAATCACCTTAGAACCCACCACAATTCCTAAAACGAGTATGGTACCATCAACAAATGATTTATAATGTAACTAAAGTCCTAAAACCCTCTATTAACTACAATGCTTTTTAATGAGGTGCTATCATGTATATTGGTCCCAAGATGGCTGCCAACACTTCTTGGATGAAGTGCTGACAGCCAATCAGATCAGATGTGTGGTTAGGCTCCGCCCAGATATATATTTTTTTTGAACCTAAATTACTCAAAATCCACTGGAGCACATATATTGAGACCTAGCAAAGGCACATCGGGCTAACAGTCCCTACAATTTTGCCAAGTTTCGTGCAAATCCATTCAGCCGTTCGAGCTAAAAGTGAGGCCAACCGCCCTATGGAAATTAACATGGGAAAAACGAGTTTTGGGACCCCCCTTTTTTCTCGGCCCCCCCTTGATGAAACCCCCCCAAATTGTCGGGGGCTGCTCAGAAACAAAATGTTCCATTTTCCTGAAAATTTCAGCCAATTCCGTCCACAAACGCCAAAGTTATTAGACATAGAATTTTCAAAAATCCCATGGAGAAAAAATCCTAACTATATATACCTACTGGCGACCGCCAGTAGGTAATATATATATATATATATATATATATATATATATATATATGTATATATATATATATATATATGTATATATATATGTATGTATATATATATATATATATATATATATATATATATATATATGTATATATATATATATATATATGTATATATATATGTATGTATATATATATATATATATATATATATATATATATATATATATATATATATATATATATATATATATATATATATATATATATATATATATATATATATCCTGAACTCCGTTTCACACAAGCTCGCGCTGCTTCCTCAGTCAGCAAGTAGACACCGGACACGGACCTCGAGGTGCTTACAAATTTTATTTAGCAGAAAGTGTCACAGACCTATATATATATATATATCGCACCACTCCACTCACACGAGCAGTCGCTTGCGCCTTTCTCCCGAAAATAACATGGAGCACAGACCCAGATAAGTGCTCAGAATCTTCTTTATTTAGCTGTGCAGGATGTCGGCCATTACGCGTTTCGGTACAGACGTACCTTGATCACATGAAACGAAATAACATCACCTGACCCCTTAAATGCCAAAAAAACACACTTTTTTTCTTTTCATTTTGCTTGTGATGCATTTTTAAAGTGACAGTGCTCATTTGTGCTTTTAAACAGTGCTACTTGGTAATTCATTAGTAGTGACAGTATCGGTCTAGTGCCATATTTGATCAGTTTTTTTAGGTTTTCTACAGTGATTCTCACAGATATTTTTCATATTGGTTGTATCCTTGACATAGACACATGTGCAAATAACGCTTGTGCAAATATCGCAATACAGTACATATTTTCATGTGCAAATCTCTACATATAGCTGCCATTTACAAAGTGCAAATTGTGCCTCTCTTGTAAAACAATTATATGTGCAAATTTACGCGAATGTGCAAACTTTAGCGTTAAAATCACGGTATAAATACCTGTTGTGCAACATTAATGCTGTTCTGTGCCAGTTCATGTCGACTTTGTCGCGGTTTAAATACCAAATGTACAACCAATCTTTTTATCTCTCAAAACTGATATAACACTGTATTATATAAATATTTCTTATGCAATAAAATTTCATATAAGTTAAAATACAAAACTTATACTTAAAATCATCATTACACAAATGTATCTTATATCGGTTCCACAATAGTCTATTCATTTCTTTCCACTGTCACTCTTGTCTTAATACCTTTGTTACCATCTTTTTAGCTGTCTGTTTTACCAACTAGAAGCCTCTGTTGGTAGTGTAATGTGCCCTCTAAACCTTTTGTGAAAAAGAAGTGCTTATTATTTCAAAAAAGTGAAGTTGAATTAAAAACATTTGTACAAGGATCACTGGTGATAGGCTAGGAATAAGCTTTCTTTTGTCTTTTGTTTAAAAGACAATGTTAAAAGAAATTTTCTGATTCTTGTTTATTCCTGCTTCTTCCAATGCATGAGGTTTTTGTTTATGTGGACTCTGTTTCTCGGGTATTGTATGTCTCCCCTCCATATTTTGATTAACCTTTTTCAGCTTATGGAGTATATTTATTTACCCCGACATCTTATCTAAATATTTAACTAGACTTAGAGACAGGTAGATAGGTCTTCGGTGGCGTTCAGACCATGTGGATGTTTCGAATCTAGATCCAGGATGTATCTAGTCTCTAGTCTTCGTAATTTTTCTTTCCTGTCTCCTCCTCTCTTATTTGGGGGTATTGTATCTATTAGAAAATACTTTAGTAATTTTTCATCGCCTTGATGTTTTTCATTAAAATGTCGGGCAACTGGGTACATGGGATCTTTATTCTTTATAGCCCGGATATGTTGTAATATTCTTTTATGCCCCTGCAGCTTTGTGCTTCCCACATATTTTAGCTTGCAGGGGCATTCTAGGACATAAATTACATATTCCGTTTTGCATGTTAGCATATGTTTTATTTGGTGTTCCCCTTTGCCAAATGCCAGTTCAACACTCTTGGTATTTACACCATTGAAGCAAGCCTTACATACCTGACATTTATAGAACCCTTTCCTTTGGTTGAACCAATTCTTTTTAGGGAGTTCTATAGGATTATTTACCACCAATCTATCTTTCATATTTGGTGCCCTCCTGCTGGTGATCGTGGGTTTACTGGGAAGGTGGTTTTCCAGTATCGGATCATTTTTTACTAGAGACCAATTCTTCTGAATTATTTGTTTGATCTCTCTAGGCTGTTTGTTGTATCTTATGATCATCCTGAAGTTTTTATCAGATTGTATAGGGGGCTCAGTTGTCTCATTAGTCATTGGTAATTGTGCTAGGGCTGAGTGTAAGAGTGTTGATCTAGTTATTGCATTACTTTTCTTAATGGCTGCGTCTATGCATAATGCTGTGTACCCTCGTTGCAGAAAACGGAGTTTACTGGCTTTTTGTGCAATCTCTAATTCCTCGGGTGTGCTTCATATACGTTTTAATCTTAGCATTTCCCCGTAGGGGATGCTTTGCACAAGGTGTCTGGGATGATGGCTGTCGGCGTGCAATATAGAATTTATTGCGGTGGGTTTTCTATGGATTTTAGTTTCTAATTTCCCACTCTCTATATATAGCTCCACATCCAGGAATATTGCATTTGTTGGGCTTATTTCTGAAGTAATGTGCAAGTTAATTTCGTTCTGGTTTAAATTCTCAATGAATATTTCAGCCTCTCTTTTTGTGCCCTTCCAAACAATAAACAAATTGTCAATATATCTCCACCAACATTTTACATGTTCTTTGAGTATGTTTTCAAATTTTCTATGGAGGACCAGTTCCTCCCACCATCCCAAATGGAGACAGGCGTAGCTCAGGGAGAAACTGGCCCCCATAGGTACACCCCGTATCTGTTGGTAAAGAACATGTTGAAACAAGAATATGTTGTTGTGTAGACAGAAGTCCATCATGTCTAAAAGCATTTTGCTATGTTGTTTGTGTTCATCTGGTCTCTGTCTAAGGTAAAATTCTGTTGCCCTCAAACCATCTTTATGGCTAATACTGGTGTAAAGTGATGTAATATCCATTGATATCATTAGAAAGTCTGATTGCCAGTCTATGTTGTTAATTTTTGCCAAAAAGTCACCGGTATCTCTTAGGTATGAGGGCAATTTGTGCACAAACTCTTGTGAAAAGTGGTCGATATACTGTAACATATGTTCCGTCAAACTGTTCATTGCTGAGATAATCGGTCGTCCAGGAGGATTTAGAGAATTTTTGTGGAGCTTCGGTATAAAATATAACACCGTCGTGGGTTTGTCATTTTTTTAGAAATAAGAACTCCTCTTTGCTTATTAAATCCAATCCTTTCCAGGCTAATAGTTTGTTATATAGCTGATCATTTGTCTTTTTTAATGTTGCCTGGTCACATCGACGGTAGCAATTTGTATCTGCCAGTTGGTTTTGGGCCTCTTGTATATAGTCTGATTTTTTCCAAATTACAAGATTGCCCCCCTTATCCGCATTGCGCACAACAATCTGTCGATTTTTTGATAATTTCGTCATCAACTGGTTATAGCTTTTCTCCATTTTCCTTTGTTTCCTTTGTTTGGGCTTATTTATGGCTGTGTTCAAATCTTTGAGATCTCTGATAATTTGTTCATGATATATATCAATCCCATCACGAGGCATGATTGGAACAAACTTTGATTGAGGTTTGAAGTTTGTGATGCATTTTTCAGATTTTTGAGACACAGTATTTGGTTCACATACTCCGAGTATCATGAGTTCCTGAGTTTGTGTAGATCTCATGTCATCTAAGTCTTGACTGAACTCCCTCTCCTGTGTGTTGAACATTGGTTCACTTCGCATCCGTTCATCAGGGGCAGGTTCACTAGTGCTGCTTATTTCGGAATTCTTTTTGAGTAGATGGTATTTTTTCAGTTTTAATTTCCGTATTCCTTTATATATATATCCATTCTTGTGGATGTGTAATCAAAAGTGCTTTCAGGAGCAAAGGACAATCCCATATATATATATATATATATATTCACTGAAAAAACCATAGGTATCAGCCACGTTATAGTTAGGAATTAGCATTTAAAAAACCTTAGAAACTCACTGAAAAAAACATAGGTTTCATACATATTCTATGAGCCTGCTGTGAGTGTCAGAGCAGGGTCATAGAATAGCTGCAAGTAGGCAACTGAACTCTGGAGGGGCCCCTCAGGAAGCACTACAGGGAATGGTTACGAATGATGAATTTGAACTTTTGCACCTGCTGAGTGCTTTCAGTTTTGCAAAACTTGTTTTTCTGCAATTTCGCGGGATTCGCGGGGCGCAAATTTGCGCGAGATCGAATTCGGAAGCCGCAAATTCGTGCAAAAATGCAATTTGTTTTTTTGCGGCGTGTTAGTTTGCAAGGTTTTGTGCGTTTTAGCGAGCCGCTTTTAGTGCAACGGCACGAAGTTACCCTCACAGTCCTTCATGGGCGTGGCCATCTTGTTTGCATGTCGTATTTCCGTTTCCGGGCGCTATGTGTAAATCTCGCAAAGAGTGCGGCTCGCTAGTACAAGTTCACGTGTGATCGCGAGGGAAATCTCGCTCGAACTTACCCACGCGGTCGTGAATGGGCGCGGCCATCTTGTTTCTCATTCATTGCTATGGTTCTGGGCATGCTTTCTTCATCCTCTCTGAATCTCTGCCATCCTTTGCTTGTTTGAATTTTTTTTGATCTATTTTACTTATTATCTATCCCTCTATTTTTCTAGCTCTATATTTTTGTGTTTTCTGCTACTTTTTGTTAATTTTAAACTACTTTTTTAAACTCTTTTCTTTTCTTCTTCCCTAGTCTATTTCTTATTTCTTATTTACCTTCCTTTCTGCCCAGACCATGGTAAAGGGAGCCAGGAAGCATCCTGAGAAGGGGAAGGGTCCCGCACCCCGTGCCCGGCTCCCGTGCGGGCGTTTGAGGGGGAGCAGGTCACAGCCCGGGAGATCTTTAGCGCGGAGGAGGTAGCCGCACTAGTTTTTTATGTTCAGCGCCGCCTCCCCAGGACCATCATGGCAGGCGGCAAGATCCTTAGTGGTTACAAGATCCGGGAGCGCCGGAAGCGGTGGGAGAAGGTGTGCCGGGCCATGCACCAACACTCTCGGGTCCGGCGCACCTACAACCAGGCCACCCACCGTTGGACGGATCTCCTGGACCGGGAACGCGACTTGATCGACCTGCTCGGCCTCGAGATCCCCGGGCTTGGTGAGTAGTAGTAGCTATTTCTTCACTACTCTGTTTTCTCCTGCTCTGTGTGTTATTATATTGCAAATTTAGTTTTTTACCAAGAGCAATAATGCTGCTGATTACACTGTAGGTAAATTATATTTCAAAATCTTCTGTGCATTTCAGGTGCACTGCTCTCCTTCTCAGTAGCGTTGCTACTATGCTTATTTGTTTTTGATTTTGTGTTCATTTCATTGGCCTTTGAAATTATGCATGAGTGTAGTTTAAATAACTGCGTAATGCTAGACACTAAGGGTCAGATTTTTAATTACCGGCGCATCCCGGCAAAGTAGCAGGGATGCACCAGTAATTGTGCGCCACGCCACCACCACCCGTGGTGTGCCGTATTTACAATGCAGCGCACCATGGGCCTAAAACGTCACTGAAGCATTACGCATCTGTGCCGTAAAGGGGGCGCATTGCTGGAGTTGTGTCGCAACGATGGCACAGCTCCAGCAATGCTCTGGGGTGCCCTATCTCCCCAATGCTGTGTCAAGCTGTACCTCTGCTTCAAGCAGGCGCAGGGTTTGAGTCATGCATCATTGTCCTGAAAGTGGCTGATTGAAATCTTGTAGATTTCCCTCAGCCACTTTTAGGATGCGTCCCTTGCGCCGGAACTCCCCCTGATGGCGCAGGGCTTTACAACGTGATGCATCTCCCATATGCGTCTTGTTGTTAATATACGCTGCACCATGGCGCCTCTTTTGTTCTGCTGCTGCGTCACAAAAGTCACGCAACTATGGAGCAAAAGAGCCGCAAGGGGCTTCTAAATCTGCCCCTACAGACTCAAGTCCAGTCCTTCCTTTGTACACCTGGCAATAAGAAGAAATAGTGGTGTGGATTGATAGTTTGAGTATTTTAATGACTGGTTAATGTAGTAGGAAACTTTTTAGTGTTGTCGCTGATCTGCAAACACGATGGACTTTGTCTGTCACTTCGCGTGCTGCGGACTGCTGCCTGCCAGTCCTAGGTGAACCTTTTTAGTAGTTTGTTTAGTGAGTTACATAACTTTCCAAGTCGACGGTCCGCAAATCAAGCAATACTAATATCGTAGTAGACCACATGAGATAGGTCAATATATCCTGTGGAATAGTTGTCTATTTGCTATTTCGCCAAAATATTTTGTTATTGTTCTTTTGAAATGTTTGATTTGGTTGACAAATATCATCCATGTTTTCTGGTCTTTCTTTCTTTCATGTTGTACATCAGCTTCCCCCAGGGGCAAGAGGACATTGGAGGAGGCTGCTGCTGCTGCTGAAAAAGGCCAGGATCGGTCAGGCGAGGGCTCCTTTGCTGGCCCCGGTAAGTTTTAATTTTAATATAGAGTACCTATTTTTTCCTAGCGTTCCTCATTCAATTTTTTCTAAATCGTCTTTGATCTTCTTGTAGACTGTATCTAAATTCTTATCCTGCCTCAACTATGACTCCCTGTGGTATTACTAGATTATTCTTATTAGTCTGTCTGTGTAGATAACTAAGATTGCACATTTGGCAAAAGGAGTAAAACGAAACTCCTTTCTAGTCAGCAATAGCTCTATGCACTGAGTGCAGTCCTCTGGGATTGTCCATAATGTCTTTTCAAGTCTTCTAAATGTTTATGCTTCTTTGACAATTACCAACAATAAAAAGGTGAATGACCACCAAGAAAGAATAAGATACTAGTACTTTACTTTTGGTTTGGATAGGAGGACACTCCATACTACTACTGTTGCAGGGACAAATCTGCACAAACAGAACTATGGACACTAAATAGTGCATTGTTTATCAATTATGATAGGCGCAAGTAGACTTTCCACATACCTCAGTGATATCAGTCTTTGAAGAACCCCCAATCTCCTTACTGACTAGATAGTGTGGCAGAGTCATTTAGCTCCACTGCACCACTATCCATTCTTTCTGCAACCCTTGTGACTCTTTCTGCACCCCTCTTCCCTCTTTCTGCACCCCTCTTGCCTCTTTCTGTACCTCTGTTCCCTCTTTCTACAATTCTGTTGCTTAGTTTTAAACGTTTCTCCCTTCTTTCTGCACCTCTATTTTTTCTTTCAGCAAACTTTGTGACTTTCTGCACAACTCTTCCCTCTTTCTGCACCTCTCTTGCCTCTTTCTGCACATCTGTTCCTTCTTTCTGCACTTCTTTTGTTTCTATCTGTAACTCTTGTGCTTCTTTCTGCACCCCTTTTGTCTCTTTCTGCACCCCTCTTGCCTCTTTCTGCACCATTGTGTCTTACTTTTGCACTTCTTTTGCTTCTTTCCTCACTTCTTTTTTTTCTGTACCTCTCTTGCTTCTTTCTACACCCCTCTTTCCTCTTTTTCGGCCTCTTTCCCCTTTCTGCATCTCTGTTTCTTCTGTCTGCACTTCTCTTGCTCTTTCTCTACCCCTCATCGCACTTTTTGTACCGCTGTTGCTTCTTTCTGCACCTCTGTTCCGTCTTTCTGCACTTTTTTTGTTTCTATTTGCACCTCTCTTGCTTATTTCTGCACCCCTTTTGATACGTTCTACACCCCTGTACCCCCTTTTTGCATCCCTGTTGCTTCTTTCTGCACTTCTCTTGCTCTTTCTCTACTCTCATCACACTTTTTGTACCTCTGTTGCTTCTTTCTGCATGCCTCTTCCTTCTTTCTGTACCCCTTGTGCCTCATTCCCACCCCTCTTCCCTCTTTCTGCGTCCAACTTACATCATTCTGTACCTCTGTTCTTTCTTTCTACTCTTCTTTTCTTTCTTTCTACAACTATCTTTTTTTCTTTCTGTAGCCCTCTTGCCTCTTTCTCCAACTCACTTCCCCTCTCCTGCATCGCTGTTGCTTCTTTCTGCTGTTTCTTGCTTCTTTCTGCATCTCTCTTGCTTTTTTCTGCACCTCTCATGCCTCTTTCTGCTCCCTCATCCCTGTTTCTGCACTCCTCTTGCCTCCTTCTGCATCTCTGGTGCTTCTTTCTGTACTTCTTTTGTTTCTTTCTGTACCCTTCTTTTCTCTTTCTGCACCTCTGTTCCTCTTTCTCCAGTTCTTTTGTTTCTTTCTACAACTCTCGCTACTTTCTGCGTCCTGTTTGCCTCTGTATGAACCCCTCTAGCCTCTTTCCCTACCTCTGTTCCTTCTTTCTGCATTTCTTTTGTGTCTTTCGGCAACTCCCCTGTTTCTTTCTCGAACGCCTCTTCCTTTTTTCTAGATCCCTTGTGCCTCAATCACACCCTTCTTCCCTCTTTCTTCACCGTTGCCTCTTTCTGCAGCTCTTTTCCTTCTTTCTGCACTTCTTTTGTGTATTTCTGCACATCTCTTGCCTCTTTCTGCACCCCTCTTCCCTCTGTACCCCTCTTCCCTCCTTTTGCTTCCCTCTTGCCTCTTTCTGCACCTCTGTTGATTCTTTTTGCACTATTTTATCTTCTTTCTGACCCTTTTTGATTCTTCCTGCAGCACTTGTGCTTCTTTCTTCACCCTTCTTCCATCTTTCTACACCACTTTTGCCTCTTTCTGCACCTCTGTTTCTTCTATCTGCTCTTCTTTTGTTTCTTGTTCACCTCTCTTCCCTCTTTCTGCACCCTCTTGCCTCTTTCTGTACCTCTGTTCCCTCTTTCTACAATTATGTTGCTTAGTTCTAAACTTTTCTTCCTTCTTTCTGCACCTCTATTCCTTCTTTCAGCAAACTTTGTGACTTTCTGCACAACTCTTCCCTCTTTCTGAACCTCTCTTGCCTCTTTCTGTACCTCTGTTCCTTCTTTCTGCACTACTTTTGTTTCTATCTGTAACTCTTGTGCTTCTTTCTGCACCCCTTTGTCTATTTCTGCACCCCTCTTGCCTCTTTCAGCACCATTGTGTTTTACTTTTGCACTTCTTTTGTTTCTTTCTGCATCTCTCTTGCTTCTTTCCTCACTTCTTTTTTTTCTGTACCTCTCTTGCTTCTTTCTATACCCATCTTGCCTCTTTTTCGGCCTCTTTCCCCTTTCTGCATCTCTGTTTCTTCTGTCTGCACTTCTCTTGCTCTTTCTCTACCCCTCATCGCACTTTATGTACCGCTGTTGCTTCTTTCTGCACCTCTGTTCCGTCTTTCTGCACTTTTTTGTTTCTATTTGCACCTCTCTTGCTTATTTCTGCACCCCTCTTGATACGTTCTACACCCCTGTGCCCCCTTTTGCATCCCTGTTGCTTCTTTCTGCACTTCTTTTGCTCTTTCTCTACTCTCATCATACTTTTTGTACCTCTGTTGCTTCTTTCTGCATGTCTCTTGCTTCTTTCTGTACCCCTTGTGCCTCATTCCCACCCCTCTTCCCTCTTTCTGCCCCCTCTCTTGCCTCTTTCTGTACCTCTGTCCCTTCTTTCTGCACTTCTTTTGTTTCTATCTGTAACTCTTGTGCTTCTTTCTGCACCCCTTTTGTCTCTTTCTGCACCCCTCTTGCCTCTTTCTGCACCATTGTGTCTTACTTTTGCACTTCTTTTGTTTCTTTCTGCATCTCTCTTGCTTCTTTCCTCACTTCTTTTTTTCTGTACCTCTCTTGCTTCTTTCTACACCCCTCTTGCCTCTTTTTCCCTCCTCTTTCCCCTTTCTGCATCTCTGTTTCTTCTGTCTGCACTTCTCTTGCTCTTTCTCTACCCCTCATCGCACTTTATGTACCTCTGTTGCTTCTTTCTGCACCTCTGGTCCTTCTTTCTGCACTTTTTTTGTTTCTATTCGCACCTCTCTTGCTTATTTCTGCACCCCTCTTGATACGTTCTACACCCCTGTACCCCCTTTTGCATCCCTGTTGCTTCTTTCTGCACTTCTCTTGCTCTTTCTCTACTCTCATCACACTTTTTGTACCTCTGTTGCTTCTTTCTGCATGTCTCTTGCTTCTTTCTGTACCCCTTGTGCCTCATTCCCACCCCTCTTCCCTCTTTCTGCACCCATCTTGCATCTTTCTGTACCTCTGTTCTTTCTTTCTACTCTTCTTTTCTTTCTTTCTACAACTATCTTTTTTTCTTTCTGTAGCCCTCTTGCCTCTTTCTCCAACTCACTTCCCCCTTCCTGCATCGCTGTTGCTTCTTTCTGCTATTTCTTGATTCTTTCTGCATTTCTCTTGCTTTTTTTTACACCCCTCATGCCTCTTTCCGCTCCCTCATCCCTGTTTCTGCACTCCTCTTGCCTCTTTCTGCATCTCTGGTGCTTCTTTCTGTACTTCTTTTGTTTCTTTCTGTACCCTTCTTTTTTCTTTCTGCACCTCTGTTCCTCTTTCTCCCGTTCATTTGTTTCTTTCTGCACCTCTCGCTACTTTCTGCACCCTGTTTGCCTCTGTATGCACCCCTCCAGCCTCTTTCTGTACCTCTGTTCCTTCTTTCTGAATTTCTTTTGTGTCTTTCAGCAACTCTATTGCTTCTTTCTGAACGCCTCTTCCTTTTTTCTGGATCCCTTGTGCCTCATTCACACCTTTCTTCCCTCTTTCTTCACCCATTGCCTCTTTTTGCATCTCTTTTCCTTCTTTCTGCACTTCGTTTGTGTATTTTTGCAGATCTCTTGCCTCTTTCTGCACCCCTCTTCCCTCTGTACCCCTCTTCCCTCCTTTTGCTTCCCTCTTGCCTCTTTCTGCACCTCTGTTAATTCTTTTTGCACTACTTTTTCTTCTTTCTGACCCTTTTTGCTCCAGTTCTTTTGTTTCTTTCTACAACTCTCGCTACTTTCTGCGCCCTGTTTGCCTCTGTATGCACCCCTCTAGCCTCTTTCCCTACCTCTGTTCCTTCTTTCTGCATTTCTTTTGTGTCTTTCGGCAACTCTCCTGTTTCTTTCTGAACGCCTCTTCCTTTTTTCTAGATCCCTTGTGCCTCATTCACACCCTTCTTCCCTCTTTCTTCACCCTTGCCTCTTTTTGCAGCTCTTTTCCTTCTTTCTGCACTTCTTTTGTGTATTACTGCACATCTCTTGCCTCTTTCTGCACCCCTGTTCTCTCTGTACCCCTCTTCCCTCCATTTGCTTCCCTCTTTCCTCTTTCTGCACCTCTGTTTATCCTTTTTGCACTACTGTTTCTTCTTTCTGACCCTTTGTGCTTCTTCCTGCAGCACTCATGCTTCTTTCTTCACTCCTCTTCCATCTTTCTACACCAATCCTGCCTCTTTCTACACCTCTGTTCCTTCTATCTGCTCTTCTTTTGTTTCTTTATGCACCTCTCTTACTTCCTTCTGTACCCCTCTTGCTACTTTTTGACCCCTGTTCCCCTTTCTGCATCTCTGTATCTTCTTTCTGCTCTTCTCTTGCCTGTCTCTCTACCCCTCTTCCCTCTTTCTACACTTCTGTTGCTTAGTTCAGAACTTTTCCTTCTTCTTTCTACACTTCTATCCCTTCTTTCTGCAACCCTTATGACTTTCTGCACCACTCTTCCCTCTTGCTGCACCCAACTTGCGTCTTTCTGTACCTCTGTTCCTTCTTTCTGTACTTCTTTTGTTTCTATCTGTAACTCGTGTGCTTCTTTCTGCACCCCTTTTGTCTCTTTCTGCACCCTCTTTCCACTTTCTGCACTATTGTGCCTTAGCTTTGCACTTCTTTTGTTTCTTTCTGCATTTCTCTTGCTTCTTTCCGTACCCCTTGCCTCTTTCCCTCTTTATGCACCCCACCTGCCTCTTTCTTCACCTCTGTTCCTTCTTTCCTCACTTCTTTTTTTTCTGTACCTCTGTTGCTTCTTTCTACACCCCTCTTGCCTCTTTTTCTCTCCTCTTCCCCCTTTCTGCATCTCTGTTGTTTCTGCCTGCACTTCTCTTGATCTTTCCCTACCCCTCATCGCACTTTATGTACCTCTCGTGCTTATTTCTGCACCCCTCTTGATACGTTCTACTCACCTGTTCCCCCTTTTTGCAACCCTGTTGCTTCTTTCTGCACTTCTCTTGCTCTTTTTCTACTCTCATCTCACTTTCTGTACCTCTGTTGCTTCTTTCTGCATCTTTTTGCTTCTTTCTGTACCCCTTGTGCCTCATTCCCACCCCTCTTCCCTCTTTCTGCACCCATCTTACATCTTTCTGTACCTCTGTTCTCTCCTTCAACACTTCTTTTCTTTCTTTCTACAACGATCTTTTTTCTTTCTGTAGCCCCCTTGCCTCTTTCTCCAACCCACTTCCCCCTTCCTGAATCGCTGTTGCTTCTTTCTGCATTTTTCTTGCTTCTTTTTGCATCTCTCTTGTTTTTTTCTACAACCCTCATGCCTCTTTCTGCACCCTCAACCCTGTTTTTGCACTGCTCTTGCTTCTTTCAGCATTTCTGTTGCTTCTTTCTGTACTTCTTTTGTTTCTTTCTGTACCCTTCTTTTCTCTTTCTGCACCTCTGTTCCTCTTTCTCCAGTTCTTTTGTTTCTTTCTGCGCCTCTCGCTACTTTCTGCACCCTGTTTGCCTCTGTATGCACCCCTCTAGCCGCTTTCTGTAGGTCTGTTCCTTCTTTCTGTATTTCTTTTGTGTCTTTCAGCAACTCTCTTGCTTCTTTCTGAACGCCTCTTCCTTTTTTCTGGATCCCTTGTGTCTCATTCACACCCCTCTTCCCTCTTTCTGCACCTCTGTTGATTGTTTTTGCACTATTTATCTTCTTTCTGACCCTTTTTGCTTCTTCCTGTAGCACTCGTGCTTCTTTCTTCACCCCTCTTCCATCTTTCTACACCCCTCTTGCCTCTTTATGCACCTGTTTCTTCTTTCTGCTCTTCTTTTGTTTCTTTTTGTACCTCTCTTACATCTTTCTGCACTCTCTTGCTACTTTATGTACCCCTTTTTCCCCTTTTTGCATCTCTGTTGCTACTTACTGCACTTCTCTTGCCTGTTTCTCTACCCCTATACCCTCTTTCTGCACTTCTGTTGCTTAGTTCTGAACTTTTCTTCCTTCTTTCTGCACCTCTATCCCTTCTTTTCTGCAACCCTTGTGACTCTTTCTGCACCACTCTTCCCTCTTTGTGCACCCCTCTTGCCTCTTTCTGTACCTCTGTTCCTTCTTTAGGGACTTCCTTTGTTTCAATCTGTAACTCTTGTGCTTCTTTCTGCACCCCTTTTGTCTCTTTCTGCACCCCTCTTGCCTCTTTCTGCACCATTGTGCCTTACTTTTACACTTCTTTTGTTTCTTTCTGCTTCTCTCTTGCTTCTTTCTGCACCCCTTGCCTCTTTTCCTACCCCTCTTCCCTCTTTCTGCACACCCCCTGCCTCTTTCTTCACCTCTGTTCCTTCTTTCCACACTTCTTTTTCTTTCTGTACCTCTCTTGCTTCTTTCTACACCCCTCTTGCCTCTTTTTCCCTCCTCTTCCCCTTTTGCATCTCTGTTGCTTCTGCCTGCACTTCTCTTTATCTTTCTCTACCCTTCATCGCACTTTATATACCTCTCTTGCTTATTTCTGTACCCCTCTTGATACGTTCTACACCCCTACTCCCCCTTTTTGCAGCCCTGTTGCTTCTTTCCGCACTTCTCTTGCTCTTTTTCTACTCTCATCCCACTTTCTGAACCTCTGTTGCTTCTTTCTGCATGTCTCTTGCTTCTTTCTGTACCCCTTGTGCCTCATTCCCACCCCTCTTCCCTCTTTCTACACCCATCTTGCATCTTTCTGTACTTCTGTTCCTCCTTCCTACACTTTTTTTCTTTCTTTCTACAACTATCTTTTTTTCTGTAGCCCGCTTGCCTCTTTCTCCAACCCACTTCCCCCTTCCTGAATCGCTGTTGCTTCTTACTGCATTTTTCTTTCTTCTTTCTGCATCTCTCTTGCTTTTTTCTACACCCCTCATGCCTCTTTCTGCACCATCATCCCTGTTTCTGCACTCCTCTTGCCTCTTGCTGCATCTCTGTTGCTTCTTTCTGTACTTATTTTGCTTTTTTCTGTACCCTTCTTTTCTCTTTCTGTACCTCAGTTCCTCTTTCTCCAGTTCATTTGTTTCTTTCTGTACCTCTCGCTACTTTCTGCACCCTGTTTGCCTCTGTATGCACCCCTCTAGCCTCTTTCTGTACCTCTGTACCTGCTTTCTGCATTTCTTTTGTGTCTTTCAGCAACTCTCTTGCTTCTTTCTGATGCCTCTTCCTTTTTTCTGGATCCCTTGTGCCTCATTCACACCCCTCTTCCCTCATTCTTCACCGTTGCCTCTTTCTGCATCTCTTTTCCTTCTTTCTGCACTTCGTTTGTGTATTTTTGCAGATCTCTTGCCTCTTTCTGCACCCCTCTTCCCTCTGTACCCCTCTTCCCTCCTTTTGCTTCCCTCTTGCCTCTTTCTGCACCTCTGTTGATTCTTTTTGCACTACTTTTTCTTCTTTCTGACCCTTTTTGCTTCTTCCTGCAGCACTCGTGCTTCTTTCTTTACCCCTCTTCCATCTTTATACACCCCTCTTGCCTCTTTCTGCACCTCTGTACCTTCTTTCTGATCTTCTTTTGTTACTTTTTGCACCTCTCTTACTTCTTTATGCACCCTCTTGCTACTTTATGTACCCCTGTTCACCCTTTTTGCATCTCTGTTGCTTCTTACTGCACTTCTCTTGCCTGTCTCTCTAACCCTCTTCCCTCTTTCTGCACTTATGTTGCTTAGTTCTGCTCTTTTCTTCCTTCTTTCTGCACCTCTATTCCTTCTTTCTGCAACCCTTGTGACTCTTTCTGCACCACTCTTCCCTCTTTCTGCACCCCTCTTGCCTCTTTCTGTACCTCTGTTCCTTCTTTCTGAACTTCTTTTGTTTCTATCTGTAACTCTTGTGCTCCTTTCTGCACCCCTTTTGTCTCTTTCTGCATCCCTCTTGCCTCTTTGTGGAGCATTGTGCCTTACTTTTGCACTTCTTTTGTTTCTTTCTGCATCTCTCTTGCTTCTTTCTGCACCCCTTGCCTCTTTTCCTACCCCTCTTCCATCTTTCTGCACACCTCCTGCCTCTTTCTACACCTCTGTTCCTTCTTTCCTCACTTCTTTTGTTTTTTTTCTGTACCTCTCTTGCTTCTTCCTACACCCCTCTTGTCTCTTTTTCCCTCCTCTTCCCCCTTTATGCATCTATATTGCTTCTGTCTGCACTTCTGTTGCTCTTTCTCTACCCCTCATCACACTTTATGTACCTCTGTTGCTTCTTTCTGCACCTCTGTTCCTTCTTTCTGTACTTCTTTTGTTTCTTTTTGCACCTCTCTTGCTTATTTCTACACCCCTCTTGATACATTCTACACTCCTGTTCCCCCTTTTTGAATCCCTGTTGATTCTTTCTTCACTTCTCTTGCTCTTTCTCTACTCTCATCACACTTTTTGTACCTCTGTTGCTTCTTTCTGCATGTCTCTTGCTTCTTTCTGTACCCCTTGAACCTCAATCCCACCCCTCTTCCCTCTTTCTGCGCCCATCTTGCATTTTTCTGTACCTCTATTCTTTCTTTCTATTCTTCTTTTCTTTCTTTCTACAACTATCTTTTTTTCTTTCTGTAGCCCTCTTGCCTCTTTCTCCAACTCACTTCCCCCTTCCTGCATCGCTGTTGCTTCTTTCTGCATGTTTCTTGCTTCTTTCTGCATCTCTCTTGCTTTTTTCTACACCCCTCATGCCTCTTTCTGCTCCCTCATCCCTGTTTCTGCACTCCTCTAGCCTCTTTCTGCATCTTTGTTGCTTCTTTCTGTACTTCTTTTGTTTATTTCTGTACCCTTCTTTTCTCTTTCTGCACCTCTGTTCCTCTTTCTCCAGTTCTTTTCTTTCTTTCTGCACCTCTCGCTACTTTCTGCGCCCTGTTTACCTCTGTAAGCCCCCCTCTAGCCTCTTTCTGTACCTTCTTTCTGCATTTCTTTTGTGTCTTTCAGCAACTCTGTGGCTTCTTTCTGAACGCCTCTTCCTTTTTTCTGGATCCCTTGTGCCTCATTCACACCCTTCTTCCCTCTTTCTTCACCCATTGCCTCTTTTTGCAGCTCTTTTCCTTCTTTCTGTACTTCTTTTGTGTATTTCTGCACATCTCTTGCCTCTTTCTGCACCCCTGTTCCCTCTGTACCCCTGTTCCCTCCTTTTGCTTCCCTCTTGCCTCTTTCTGCACCTCTGTTGATTATTTTTGCACTACTGTTTCTTCTTTCTGATCCTTTTTGCTTCTTCCTGCAGCACTCATGCTTCTTTCTTCACCCCTCTTCCATCTTTCTACACCCATCCTGCCTCTTTCCACACCTCTGTTCCTTCTTTCTGCTCTTCTTTTGTTTCTTTATGCACCTCTCTTACTTCTTTCCGCACCCCTCTTGCTACTTTTTGTGCCCCTGTTCCCCCTTTTTGCATCTCTGTAGCTTCTTTCTGCACTTCTCTTGCCTGTCTCTCTACCCCCTTCCCTCTTTCTACACTTCTGTTGCTTAGTTCAGAACTTTTCCTTCTTCTTTCTGCACTTCTATCCCTTCTTTCTGCAACCCTTGTGACTCTTTCTTCACCACTCTTCCCTCTTTCTGCACCCCTCTTGCGCTTTCTGCACCTCTGTTCCTTCTATCTGTACTTCTTTTGTTTCTATCTGTAACTCTTATGCTTCTTTAAGCATCCCTTTTGTCTCTTTCTGCACCCCTCTTACCTCTTTCTGCACCATTGTGCCTTACTTTTGCACTTCTTTTGTTTCTTTCAGCAGCTCCCTTGCTTCCTTCTGCACCCCTTGCCTCATTTCCTACCCCTCTTCCCTCTTTCCTCACCCCTGTTGCCTCTTTCTGCAACTCCGTTCCTTCTTTCTGCACTTCTTTTGTTTCTTTCTGCACATCCTCTGCTTCTTTCTACACTCCTTGTGCTTCTTTCTGTACCCCTCTTCTTGCACCCCACTTTCCTCTTTCTGCACCCCTGTTTCTTCTTTGTACATTTCTATTTTTTTCTGCATCCCTCTTGCTACTTTCTCTACCCCTGTTCCCCCCTTTTGCAATTCTGTTGCTTCTTTCTACACTTTTCTTGCCTCTTTCTCCACCCCTTATCCCTCTTTTTGCACCTCTGTTGCTTCTTTCTACAATTCACATGCTTCTTTCTGCACCTCTGTCCCTTCTTTCTGCAACCTTTGTGCCTTTTTCTGCATCCAGATTCCCTCTTTCTGCACCTCTCCTGCCTCTTTCTGCACCTCTGTTTCTTCTCTCTGTACTTCTTTTGTTTCTTTCTGCAACTCTCTTGCTTCTTTCTGCACATCTCTTGCTTCTTTCTGCACCTATGTTTCTCCTTTCTTCACTTCTTTTGTTTCTTTCTGTATCTCTTGTTTCTTTCTGCATCCCTATTGCTTCTTGCTCCACCCCACTTCCCACTTTCTCTCAGTATCGTAACGCTCTATTGCTCGCATTGCTAGGTAAAAAATAATTAGTGCCTGAATCTGCCGGTGCCACTGCGCATAGCGATATTACACATTGTGCCCCAATCTCGTCCTGTTTTGCTTTTGTTTTTGCTGCCATTTTGTTGTTGTGACTCCTAGCCCGTCTCTCCACCCTGCTCCAGCCTCCCAGCTGCTCTTCCCTCCCACTGATAGTTATGTATAGCCCCGGCTGGTTTAGCGCGGTGACTATCCTGACTCGTTCAGAGGCGGTCACTCCTCACGCTCCCTGGTCTCTTAGGTATTGTAGCACTACATTGCTCATTGCTCACTGCTGCCAGGAACTAATTGCACATTGCACGCATTGCTTTAAAAAACTATTTGTGCCAGTTTAATATCGTAGTGCTCTATCACTCGCATTGCTTTTTAAATCATTTGTGCCTGCTCAGTATCATAACGCTCTATTGCTCGCATTGCTAGGTAAAAAATAATTAGTGCCTGAATGTGCCGGTTCCACTGCCCATAGCGATATTACACATTGTGCCCCAATCTCGTCCTGTTTCGCTTTTTTTTTGCTGCCATTTTGTTGTTGTGCCTCCTAGCCCGTCTCTCCACCCCGCTCCCGCCTCCCAGCTGCTCCTCCCTCGCTCCGCCCCCCTCCACTATCCACTTATGACGAAGGCTTTTTCGCGCAGCGTTGACGCGCAGCGGACGCGCCCTATGCGCGCTGAAGGTGCGCCAAAGGTTAGCCCGTCTACGCCTGTCCGCGCCTGGCCCGCGCCCAGCGCCAGACCCCCTGAACCCCGCAATACCAAGTCTACCCGCATAACGTACGACGCCGCTTCCCTCTTTGCACTCAACACAAGACATCTCCCAAATTGCCACCAAGCCGCCCTAGGACACACCAATGGACCTTTCACCTGCCACTCCTGCAAGTTCGACTGCATCAGGTCCCTCACTAAACCCACAAACGCCAAACATAGTCCAGACGCTAACCACCTGAAATGCATCTTGCTCAACACCCGCTCGGTCCACAAACACGCCATTGAACTATGGAACCTATTAGACACCACACTGCCGGATGTTGTCTTTCTTACAGAAACCTGGATGAACACCTCATCAGCGCCCGACATCGCCATAGCTATCCCAGACGGATATAAAATCATCCGAAAGGACCCCATCAACTAAACAGGAGGAGGCATCGCCATCGTCCACAAGAACTCCATCCGCATCACGACCCATTACGACGACAACCTTGCATCCGCCGAACACCTTCTTTTCCAGATTCACACCGACCCTAAGACCACACTCAGAGGCACCCTCATCTATAGACCACCAGGACCTCACACTCAATTTAGCGAAGACATCACTGACTTCATCAGCCCACACGCCCTTCCTTCCGAGGACTACATTCTACTAGGAGACCTCAACTTCCACCTGGAGAAGAACAACAACAGCAACACCACCACCCTTCTGGACAACCTCGACAATCTCGGACTCAAACAACTAGTAAACACCCCCACCCACTGCGCCGGACACACACTCGACCCAATCTTCTCCTCCAGCAAGTACATCTCCTTCAATCACACCACAGGACTACATTGGACGGACCACAGCTTCATCCACTTCAACTACCGAAAAACGACCCACCACCACCCACAACAAATGCCCCGTAGAAACTGGAACAAAATTACCACCGACTAGCTCACCAGATAGCTAAACCAAAAACCCCCCACCAAATGATTGGACCCAAATCAAGCAGCCATCCACCTATCACAATGGATCACCCACAGCGCTGACGAATTAGCACCCTTGAAAAACCATCAAAACAAGCCAGGTAACAAAAAAGCCCCCTGGTTCAATGACGACCTTAAAATCTCCAAAAAGAACTGCCGCACCCTCGAGAAGGCCTGGCGAAAAAACCCAACCACAAACAACATGACCACCCTCAAGGACATCACCCGCAAACACCACCAGCTGATCAGATCCTCCAAGAAATCAGCATTTAAGGATCGACTCGACAACAATGCCCACAACAGCAAGGAACTCTTCAACATCGTCAAAGAGTTTACCAATCCCAGCGCCGACACCAACAACATCACTCCCTCTCAAGACCTCTGCGACTCCCTAGCCTCGTTGATCCACAGCAAAATAGCCAACATACTTAACAGCTTCGGCTACCAGTCCACCCCCTTACCTCAGAAAATGAAGCCACCCACCGCCTTCCTTGACGCCTGGAACCCAATCAGCACTGAATAAACCATCCGCATAATGAACTCCATCCACTCTGGATCGCCAACCGACCCATGCCCCCACCACATCTTCAATAAAGCCAACTCCATCATCGCACTCCATCTCCGAGATATCATCAACTGCTCCCTCAACACCGCTACCTTCCCGGAAAGCTGGAAACATGCCGAACTCAGCGCCCTCCTGAAGAAACCAACAGCAGACCCCACCGAATTCAAGAACTACCGCCCCATTTCGCTCCTCCCATTCCCTGCCAAAGTCATTGAGAAAACAGTCAACAGTCAGCTCGCCGCCTTCCTCGAGTCCAACGGCTCCCTCGACCCTTCACAGTCCGGCTTCTGAGCCAAACACAGCACCGAGACCGCCCTCATCGCAGCCACAGACGACATTCGAACACTACTCGACAACGGAAAAACAGCTGCCCTCATCCTGCTAGATCTCTCTGCAGCGTTCGACACAGTCTGCCATACCACTCTTATACAACGCCTCAGCAACGTCGGGATACAAGGAAAAGCATTGGACTGGATCATTTTGTTCCTCGCCAGAAGAACCCAGAGAGTCCGCCTCCCCCTTTCAGATCAGAGGCCACCGAAGTCATCTGTGGCGTACCACAAGGATTATCACTCAGCCCCACCCTCTTCATCTATCGCGCGCCAACACAACCTCAACATCATTTCCTACGCTGACGACACACAGCTAATCCTCTCCCTCACCAAAGACCCAAACACCGCCAAAACAAACCTACATGAAGGGGTGAAAGTCATTGCTGTATGAATGAAGAACAGCCGTCTAAAACTGAATTCAGACAAAATGGAAGTCCTTATCCTAGGATCATCCCCCTCCGCTGGGACGACTCATGGTGGCCACCGGCCTTGGGCAGCGCACCAAAACCAACGGACCACGCATGCAACTTGGGCTTCATCCTGGACTCCTCCCTCTCAATGACCAGACATGTCAACGCCATCTCATCATCATGCTTCAACATCCTACGTATGCTCAAAAAGATCTTTCGCTGGATCCCCACCGAAACAAGAAAGACGGTCACCCAAGCACTTGTCACTAGCCGATTGGACTACGGAAACACCCTTTACGCCGGAACCACAGCCAAATTACAGAAAAAACTCCTACGCATTCAGAACGCCTCCGCCAGACTCATCTTAGACATCCCCCGCCACAATCCCATATCCGGTCACCTGAGAGACCTCCACTGGCTTCCCGTCAACAAGAGAATAACGTTCCGTCTCCTCACCCACGCACACTAAGCCCTCTACGACCTAGCACCCAAATACCTCAACACACGCCTGACCTTTTACACCCCCACTCGCCAACTACGATCGTCCAATCAAGCCCTCGCCGCGATCCCACGCATCCAAAGATCCACCATGGGAGGAAGATCTTTCTCCTACTTAGTGGCCAAAACCTGGAATTCTCTCCCCACCCACCTCCGCCTCACACAGAACCACCTCTCCTTCAGAAAACAACTCAAAACTTGGTTATTTGATAAGTAACTAACAACCCCTCCCTCAAGCGCCTTGAGACCCTCTGGGTGAGTAGCGCGCTATATAAATCTTAACTTGACTTGACTTGACCCCTATTCCCTCTTTTTGCAACCCAGTTGCTTTCTGCACCCCTCATGCTTCTTTCACACCCATCTTCCTGCACCCCTGTTACCTCTTTCCTCACCTCTGTTCCTTCTTTCTGCACTTCTTTTGTTTCTTTTAATACCTGTCACTTCTTTCTGCACCCCTTTTGCCTCTTTCTGCACACCTCTTCACTCTTTCTGTACCCCTCGAGCCTCTTTCTGCACCTCTGTTCCTTCTTTCTGCATGTCTTCTGTTTACTTCTGCAGCTCTCTTTCTTCTTTCGGCACTCCCTTGTCTCTTTCTCCACCCTAGCTACCCTATTTCTGCCGACCTGTTGCCTCT
Source organism: Lissotriton vulgaris (assembly GCF_964263255.1). Lineage (NCBI taxonomy): Eukaryota > Metazoa > Chordata > Amphibia > Caudata > Salamandridae > Lissotriton > Lissotriton vulgaris. Next base: position 530,362,996 of record NC_141694.1, read on the forward strand.
TTCTATATCTCTGATCTTTCTTTCTGTATTTCTTTTGTTGCTTTCTTGCTTCTTTCTGTACACCTTGCATCTTTCTCTACCCTTCTTCCCTCTTTCATCACCCCTGTTGCCTCTTTCTGTACCTCTGTTTCTTCTTTCTGCACTTCTTTTGTTTCTTGCTGCACATATTTTGCTTCTTTTCCCTCGTACCACTTTCTGCATCCCTCTTTCCTCTTTTAGCAACTCTTACCTCCTTCTGCACCCCTCATCCCTCTTTCTGCACCTTTGTTGCATCTTTCTGTAACCGTTGTGGCTCTTTCTGCATCCCCTTCCCTCTTTCTGCACCACACTTGACTCTTTCTGCACCTCTGTTCCTTCTTTCTGCACTACTTTTGTTTCTTTCTGCACATCTTTTGCTTCTTTCTGCACCCCACCTGCCTTTTTCTTCACCCTCTTTCTTCTTTCTGCACCCCTCTTACCTATTTCTGTACCTCTCATCACTCTTTCTGCGCCTGTTACTTCTTTCTGCACTTCTCTTGCTTCTTTCTGCACCTCTCTCCCTTCTTTCTGCAACCTTTGTGCCTCTTTCTGCAACCCTCTTTCTGCACCCCTTTTGCCTCTTTCTGCACACCTCTTCAATCTTTCTGCACCCCGCTTGCCTCTTTCTGCAACTCTGTTCCTTCTTTCTGCACTCCTACTGTTTATTTCTGCAGCTCTCTTTCTTCTTTCTGCACCCTCTTGCCTCTTTCTCCACCCTATCTACCCTATTTCTCCACACCTGTTGCCTCTTTCTACATCTCTGTTCTTTCTTTCTATACTTCTTTTGTTTCTTTCTTGCTTCTTTCTGTACACCTTGCATCTTTCTCTACCCCTCTTCCCTCTTTCTTCACCCCTGTTGCCATCTTTCTGCACCTCTGTTTCTTTTTTCTGCACCACTTGTGTTTCTTTCTGCACATCTTTTGCTTTGTTCTGCACCCCATATGTCTCTTTCTGCACCCCTCTTCCCTCTTATTGCACCTCGGTTCCTTCACTCTTCACTTCTTTTGTTTTTTCTGCACACCTGTTGCCTCTTTCTACATCTCTGTTCTTTCTTTCTGTACTTCTTTCGATTCTTACTTGCTTCTTTCTGTACACCTTGCATCTTTCTCTACCCCTCTTACCTCCTTCGGTACCTCTGTTCCTTCTTTCTGCATTTCTTTGTTTCGTTATGCTACTCTATTGCTTCTTTCTGCATGTCTCTTGCTTCTTTCTGTACCCCTTGTATCTCTTTCACATACTTTTTCCCTCTTTCTGCACCGCTCTTGCCTCTTTCTGCACCTCTGTTCCTTTTTTCTGTACTTCTTGTGTTTGTTTCTCAACAACTCTTGCGTCTTACTGCACCCCACATTCCTTTTCTGTACCCCTCAACCCTCTTTTTGTTCCCCTCTTGCCTCTTTCTGCACCTCTGTTGCTACTTTCTCCACTCCTCTTGCTTCTTTCTCCACTCCTTGTGCCTCTTTAACACCCCTCTTCCCTCTTCGTGGTCCCTCTTGCCTCTTTCCCCACCTCTGTTCCTTCTTTATGTACTTCTTTCATTCTTTCTTTCTGCACCTCTTGCTTCTTTCTGTATCACATTTGCCTCTTTCTACACCCCTCTTGCCACTTTCTACACCTCTGTTTTTTCTTTCTATACTTCTTCTGAGTCTTTATGCAGCTCTCTTGCATCTTTCGGTACCCCCATTGCCTCTTTCTCCACCCCTCTTCCCTCTTTATTCACCCTTGTTGCCTCTTTCTGCACCTCTGTACCTTCTTTCTGCACTTCTTTTGTTTCTTGATGCATATCTCTTGCTTCTTTTTATATCCCTCGTACCTCTTTTTGCTCCGTATTTCCTCTTTTTGCATTCCTCTTGCCTCTTTCTCCTTTTTTGCTTCTTTGTGTACTACTCTTGCTTCTTTCTGCACCTCTCTTGCTTCTTCCTGCACCACTCATGCTTCTTTCTGCATTCCTCTTCCCCCTTTCTGCACCTCTGTTCCTTGTTTCTGCTCTTCTTTTACTTCTTTCTGCACCACTCATGCTTCTTTCTACACCGATCTTGACACTTTCTCCACCCCTTTTCCCTCTTTTTGCATCTCTGGTGCTTCTTTCTGCACTTCTCTTGCTACCTTCTCCACCCCTTATCCCTCTTTCTGTACCCCTCTTGCATCTTTTGCACCTCAGTTGCTTCTTTCTACACCACTCATGCTTCTTTCTACACCCATCTAACCTTTTTCTGCAACCCTCTTACCTCTTTTTGCACAACTGTTCCTTCTTTCACCTTTGCTTTTATTCATTCCTCATCACTCTTGCTTCTTTCTGCCCCCTCTTGCCTCTTTCTCTACCCCTCTTCCCGCTTTCTGCATCCCTGTTGCTTCTTTCTGCACTTTTCTTGTCTCTTTCTCCATCCCGCCACCCTCTTTCGGCACCCCTCATGCCTCTTTCACAGCCCTCTTCCTGTACCCCTCTTTCCTCTTTTTGTACATCTTGTCTTTCTTACTGTACTTTTTTTGTATCTTTCTGTACCTCTCTTGCTTCTTTCTGCACCCCCTGCCTCTTTTGCCACCAATTCACCCTCTTTCTGCACCCCTGGTGCCTCTTTCTGCACCTCTGTTCTTTCTTTCTGTACTTCTTTTCTTTCTTTCTGCCCATCTCTTGCTTCTTTCTGTACCCTTCTTGCCTCTTTTTCTACCTCTTTCCCCCCTTTCTGCATCTCTGTTGCTTCTTCCTGCACCCATTTGACTCTTTCTGTGCCCCTCTTCCTTTTTCTGCACCCCTTCTGCCTCTTTCTCCACCAATATGTTCCTTCTTTGAGCACTTCTTTTGTTTCTTTCTGTACCTCTCTTGCTTCTTTCTGCACCCCCTGCCTCTTTCTCAACAATACACCCTCTTTCGGCACCCCTGTTTCCTCTTCCTGCACCTCTGTTCCTTTATTCTGCACTTCTTTTGGTTCTTTCTGCACATCTCTTGCTTCTTTCTGCACCCCTCGTGCCACTTTCAGCATCCCTCTTTCCTCTTTTTGTAACTCTCTTACCTCCTTCTGCACCCCTCATCCCTCTTTCTGTACCTCTGTTGCTTCTTTCCTGAAACCGTTGTGCCTCTTTCTGCACCCCCTTCCCTCTTTCTGCACCACACTTGACACTTTCTGCACCTCTTTTCCTTCTTTCTGCACTACTTGTGTTTCTTTCTGCACATCTCTTGCTTCTTTCTGCACCTATGTGCCTCTTTTTCTACCCCTCTTCCCTCTTTATGCAGCTCTGTTCCTTCCTTCTGCACTTTTTTTGTTTCTTTCTGCTACTCTCTTGCTTCTTTCTGCACGCCTCTTGCTTCTTTCTGTACCCTACGACTCTTTCTTCACCTCTGTTCCTTCTTTCTGTAAATAATTTCTTTCTTTCTGCAGCTCTCTTGCTTCTTTCTGCTCCCCTTACTTCTTTCTCCACCCGTCTTCCCTCTTTTTTTACCCGGTTGCCTCTTTCTGCCCCTCCGTTCCTTCTTTCTGTACTTCTTTTGTTTCTTGCTGCATATCTCTTGCTTCTTTCTGTATCCCTCATGCCTCTTTCTGTCCCCTCTTCCCTCTTTTTGCACCCCTCTTCCCTCTTTCTGCACTACTCTTGCTTCCTCTTAATCCATTACTTCTTCTTTTCTGCACCACCCGTGCTTCCTTCTGCACCCATAATTCCACTTTCAGTAACCCTCTTGCCTCTTTCTGCAGTTCTATTCCTTCTTTTTGTTCTTTTTAATTTTTTTCTGCACCACTCTTGCTTCTTTCTGTACCCCTCTTGCCACTTTCTTTACCCCTGTTCCCTGTTTTTGCCACTCTGTTGCTTCTTTCTGCACTCCTATTGCCTCTTTCTCCACCCCTCATCCCTCTTTCTGCACCTCTGTTCCTTCTTTCCGCACTTCTATTGTTTCTTTCTTCAGCTCTCTTGCATCTTACTGTACCTTCTTGCCTCTTTCTCCACCCCTCTTCCCTCTTTATTCAACCCTGTTGCCTCTTTCTGCACCTCTGTTCCTTCTTTCTGTACTTCTTCAAATGTTGTAAATAATAAATAACACACGCCTCCCAAATTAATTACTTTTGATTCACAAAGATGCTGATAGATAGCTAACTTAACTGTAGTGAGGTATTTCTGTTGCATCTTGTGCAAAATAAATACTTTAGTGGCTATCTGGTATCTAAAATGGTTGCATTATGTTTTTCTCCAGGTGCAAAGACCACTACCACAAATGCTATCACAGCTGACATGTCAGTGAAGGTACAGGTGTCTTGAGGGAGAGGGAGATAGTTTCCTAGTGGTGGCAGAAATAAGTGGTAAGTAACCTTGCTTTCTTATTGGCAATGTATTGTACTGGTGAAGTGAGGAAGATATCCTGCCCATCCTCACCTTCAAAGTCCATTCCCTGCTCTTGGCATCTTTCCACCTAAGCTCCATCTCGTTATAATCTATGGTGCCGCGGCTGCAGAAAGGGCCAGCAGTGATGAAATTCATGTGTGTTTGCTGCATCACAGTAACATGATGGACTGAGTCTGCAATGCATAAACCAAAAGCAAGGTGTGGTTCCCAGTGACCACTAAGTAGCCTAAAAGTGATTCACTTAATCACTCTTTCTTTCTATCCCTGCCTACCTAAACAAGTCAATTCTATCTCAGCATATGATGTCTGTGCCACATTTCTCTGCTCATGTGAAGTTATCCTTCTGTTTGCATTGGCAGTTCCAATATTTTTCCTCCCATCAATCAATGTGTCTTTGAAGATCTTCCTCAGATTGATTAATGGGAGGAAAACTATTTGAACCATCAATCTGTGGTATACAATCCTTCATTGACACCCAAGTAGCCATTCCATAGCTAAACATCTACCTATCCCAATCCCTATAACTTACCTCCATGTGGACACATTTTTATCCCTGCCAAGTGAAGGTATTCTGGAGAATAATCTTTGTTGGAGGCCTGGGTGCAATGTGGGACTACAGGTCTGATATAGATTTTAGTGGATGGGATACTCTGTGACATATAAAAGATCCTTTTCACTGCACTGTAGTTCATCATATTTTTCTTTGCACTGTCTACTGTGCTACGACAGACAGGATAGATGTTATCTGCCAAGAGCGGCCCAGCGGCCACACTATCAGCCTAAACCTATACCCGAGGTTTGGATACAGGATAGTAGAATGAAGGAGGGAGTTGGAGAAAAACAGGACCATTGGATTTATGCATTTACATAACATGCTATAACTGAGGTGCCCAAAAAACATGCTGTAGAGTATCCAGACTCACCAGCATTTTTCAGTTAGGTTGCATAGTCAAGTATTAATTGTGCAGCATACATACTTATATGCCTTGCTCATTATGGCAGGTGTAAGGTGTGTGCTCTATTTCATTGTAAAATTAAATTCTTTCAAACAATCACATTTCTTTCTTTCTTTTGATTGTATGTTGCTGTTCTGGATTAAAATTATTCCTTTGAGTCAGTGCTATGAAATGCCTAGCTATGATGTGCTTCATAGATGGGAAAAATATGGCCCAGGTTGTGTGTGTCTGACTAGTACCACTACCAATTTCCTCAATGACCATATCCAAATAGAAGCCAAGGGCCTTAGGTGAACATGAATGTTCTGCTAATATACTATGCCACTGTAGACAGTATAATCATGTTTTTGATGTGAGCATCTCAATAAGTGTTTTGTATGTTGCTCTTTTCTTAATTCCTTGATACAGCTGCTCCTGGTGATGGTGGTTCTTGTGATCGGCAGCAAACAGCACCAACCCATCTATCAACACAGCAGGAAATAGCCACCCGGCAGCAAAATTTTGAAGCAGTGGCTGCTGAATATCACTGGCTGGTGGCCCTGGAAGTTGAGGATCAGGAGGTAGAGGCCCAGGTCTAACAATAGAATACCTCAGGCTGCAAGCCAGGCCTGCCTCCAAATAGCCACTCTACTGCTGTTGACTGCACTGCTACCCTTACCACTGCCACCCTTCCCTCCTTGGATGCAACTCACCACCTCCTCCACCATGTCCTGTAATGACTGGCACTCTATACATGTGAGACAGTACTGCTCCAGCAAGGGCAGCAGAAAGTGTCCAGCAAACTTGATGCCCTCAAGGTTATTTTTTAATGATTTTTGAATTAGTGGTAGGGCATGTTGTGTGTGGAAAGTGTGGAGGAACAAAGTTGGAGAAAAGGTTTAATTACATTGGACTTTTGGACTTGGTTGTACTAACGTTTTTGGTACATTTTTACTTCAGGAGGGGGAGGGCCTGCTGCAAGTGGAGATGGTAGGTTCTAAAAAATGGCTTTACTTTTTAGTCATCATTAATGATCTATCTTTCTAATGCGAGTTTGCATGGTATAAATTATTATAGCAATGTTGAATGTACTGTTGTTCCCCCAAATGTTCCATACCTGAAGTCCTTTGCCATGTATTATTCTCCAGTAGGTTACTTACTTCTTTCTGCATTGTCTGGGAACAGAACACTGGTTAATTTAAACCTGTTTAACTTGATGAGGTTTTTTAGCACACAGTAACCAGTTATACTGTATAGTACAATATTAGTTAGTGTAGTAACTGCCCTTGTCCTACCGTCTGTAACAATTTGCCTAGTAAAGGGGCTGCCAACATACAAAAATATGACTTCTGTCCAAAGACCAACATAACTATTCAGTTAGCTAGTTCTTCTAGTTCTTTCTTAATTGGATTTATTAGGCAACGGTACCGCTTGCCAAAACTTAATGCAGAGTTTCCCAAAAGGGCCTTCCTATTGATGGTGGTGGCATTAGTGTTCTCTTCTTTTCTTGTAATACCAGGGAATACATCAGAAAAGAAGGTCCCACTCTATTCTGATGAGCTTAACAGCTGTCAGATTCATCAGAAAGACTATTTATCACAGGCAACAAGACTGAAAAAAAAGTAATTACAGAGTTAGTGGCTTATCAAAGACTGAGACCACCAGATCAATATGATAAAAAAACAAACGATTGTACCAATGTACTCTACAGTGGAACACTGGAACAGAGTCAGGCATTGTTCTGACTCTTCTACCCTATGAGGATGTGTTGTTATATTATCCCTTTCATGCCTGGATGGGTAATTGGAGCTGATGTGGTCTATTGTATTGTTTAGGTAAAAAGATACTGCAGTGAGTTTGTGTCGCTTTCACCACACGCACCTGGGGGATGAGTGTTAGGGGTTTAATGAATGGATGAGAATGGGAGTTGGGACACGTTGTGACAGAGACAAACACTACACAACAACAATATTCATCAGGGGGTGAGCAGCATGTCATCTTCATCAAATCTGTTGTGAAAGGAAATTAAGGACTGACAGTTCTAACCAATGCACTGCAAACAGTTCTTCAGCCCCAGAGACCCAAGTTAATGATAAATCTAAAAGTTCTGTCATCTAGGTTTTAAAAATGCTAATTATGGAGAAGTGAAAGCGCAAGGTACTAAATATTATGGTTTTTAAAAGAAAAATGATACTGTATATATGAACGCCAAATTGGGTGGTGCGTCTGGCTTCTTCTCAGAATAGAATGGAGACAGGCATTGTGTCCAATGTCCTTGAAGGGAGTGGGGAGGCGTATTTACTGCACACTGGCCCAACTACATTCTGGCCATACATGTGCCTAAAATGGTGGGTCAGACACAAACAAAATATATAATGTTTCTGTAGCTATATACATTAAAAAACAAAGTTTTAGCAAAGCAGTTTGAAGATAATTAAAAGGTTCTATAGTTGCCTACTCAGTCAGGGAAGTAGAGTTGTCCTCAATCTCAGGTAGTTCACCCAGAAGTTGGAGAGCTAACGCACTTGAGTCCGACCAATCGCCCTCCTCCTCCTGTGGTATTTTAGGAACAGTGAAATTGTTTGGTGTGCAGTGTTGGTACATTTCGATCATGGTCCAACTCTCAATGTTTTTAGGTGAGAGACTTGTCCTTCTGACTGAGACAACTGCACAAAGTGTACTGAACACATGCTCAGCAGCAATGCTGGCTAGCGGACAAGCCAGATATTTTATTGTCGACCTTTTGCACTATGGCCATTGGTGTATCTTCCCATGTCAATAGACTAATGGGTTATGCAGATAGTCCTGGAACATCCTCAGGAGGGTAATTTGTGCTTCCATATGCTTGATCTCTTTTGCCTTTGCCTCTGTTCTTGACTTAAGCCTTGCAACTTGAAACTAAGCCATTGCAGAGGCTGGGTTCTAGTCTTCTGTTGATGTTGTTGTTGACAGTGTTCTTGTTGCTGTTGTTGGCTGCTGTGAGAGAACAGCACTGCCCTCTCTGGAGGTTGAAGGCTGCTTGTCAGATTTTGTGCCTGGGTCTCACATTTTAAGCTATTCTTCTTCCCGGTTTCTCGCTTGATCAACAATCCACATTTTGTATAGTGATACATTCACTTCAGAAAAAGTAAAATGAAAGTTGCTCCTGTAGATCAAGTATTGTGGCACAGATGTACTCTTTGGAGGACACAATCTCTCTTTGCAGCCTTGTATTAACAGTCAAGTGTTAGATTAAGCTCGAAAACAATTCATATGATTCTTTTTTCACACTGGGGACCTTTGAAACAAAGTTAAATGGTCCTATGGCATATGCAATAAAAGGATAGCTTGGCTCATTGTAATATACTCCTTGGTGACTTACCTTAGGAAGGACTCAAAAGAAAGTAGGATCTGTGTCTAGCATTTGTCTATGCACCATTTGTCCATCTCTAAAGTCATGCTTTTCACCTTTGCATCCTCTCCTCTTTGAATTACATAGTCATTGATTGCTTAGTTCTGCTCGAACAGACATTGCAACATGCAAAAAGATGAGTTCTAACATGTTGGCACCTCCTGTATGAGGGCTGCAACTGATACTCTATTAACACGCTGAATGATCCTCATCTCCTTCTGCCCTTTAAAAGAATAGCTAAAATTAGTGCAGATTCTTTTGGAGGTGGTCAGTATGTTGCTGGCTATCTCTTCTTTTTTTAGAAAGTCCTGCTCAATCAGGTTGATGCAGATGCTTCTCAACACAAGATCCTAAAATAGCCTTCATCTGACATGGCTTTAACTATATTACTGCTGTTGTCTGTGGCAACTAATCGAATTCTGAGACCTCTGGGTCGCAGACATTCAAACACGTTGCTGCTAAAGTCTTCCAAGATGTTTGTAGCTATATGGGATTTTTCCTTGGCAAACATGGCTACTGTTGCATGCTGCTGAACATCCTTAAATGTTTCTTCAGCCCTGAGACCTCCAAATAGCTGTTGCCTAACCCCCACAATAGAGATCCAGTATGCAGTGATTTACATGTAATCAGGAGGTCCAGCTGGGAACCTTCCATTTCCGGCAGATGGCCAACACAAATAGTAAAAATCTCACTCCTTCCTCAAAAGAAAAATGGAGGATGTCCAGCACTAACATTTTAGAAAGCAGTTCCATTGATTGAATGTGCCATTGGGTGGTTGAATTCATAGGACCCCTCCTACCAAAACATGGCCAGAATAGTAGCCTAGATCTTTGTATTTTCTGGTGTCACTGATGCAGGTGACATCTGGAGAGAAGTAGTAGATGGTAGACTCGATGTGCAGCTTCGGGCACTCACAGTATGCTGTGGTGCCTCCCTCTGACTCTTGTGCCATCCATTTTGAGGTTGATAATGGCATACTCCTGGGAACAGGGCTGCTTTGTTTAAAGCTGTCACCCTCTTCTTCATCACCTCCCATCTCCTATTACCACCTGCAGCAATTTATTTAGGGTGCATCTCCCACCAGCTTGCATGATGTTGTTCATATGTGTTGTTTGGCCTCCGGTATTATATTGTTAACTTAAATCAACGAACACTTGTGTGGTATATTGAGCATATTGCAATGTTATCCTCCTGCTTGTTTTGACACAAACTGGATGTATGCAGAACATTTAAATTTACAACACCATACACAGATGCGCTTAAAGCAATAACATTTGCTGTTCCTGAGCAATAATTTACCCTTGAGTCAAAACATTAAATTATGTGTTTGTATGCAAAATTTTATCTGTGTAAAACATAAAGCGTAATGATGACTATTGATGGAGAGAAGAAGTATTTTACGCTGGAAACAAGCCCAGGAAATGCACTTCTAATAAAGCTGTTATCAAAACTTCAGTTTTTGTTCAACTACAGTTTTAATGCAAAAGAACGTGAACACAAAGGGAATTATTGTTTATGCAATAAAAAAAGGAATTAGGTTGATAGAGCTCCTGGCAAACAGCACATACAACACTAATATGTCATCGGCATATCTCATTAGCAACAACTCATTGCAAAATAGGACCCTTGGCTCTAAATTAAACATGCTGTACGGAAAAAAAGTCACACACCAGAAGATGTGCTAAAATTAATTTTACTAGTTTAAATGTTTAATTTGCATCCCTCTGTGCCGTACATTTCGAAGAGGATAAATCTGTTGCCTCACATTGCTTGTTAGTAGATAGTTAAAATGTCACTGATATTGCTAGTCGCTTACCATATGCTATTGATCATGTTTATCTTTCAAATAAACGCCTTGCTAAAACCTTTGAAGAACTTTTGAATGCACAGAGGAAGTATGAAAGGAATTACATTATTTTATAATCTTGACTTTACACCAAGTTAAACCTGCCTTGCTCCAGATCTGGTTCCATCTATGTGGTGCCCCAGTCTGAGTTCCATCTCAAGAAAGCTAGGAAAGCTGATTCACTGCTTCTTTAATTTGTGTCTGGTTACTGAAATGCTTTCTTTACACTTGAGCAACTGGGAGACAATGAAAACAAGGTGAGGGCATAAGTGGGTGGTGTTGGGAAACTATGACCTTAAAAAGCTGGGTAACAGGGAGCGTGGCTTGAATGCCGAGACAACTTGGCGGTCCTGCCGTGAGCTCCGTCCGGACACAGAGCTTCTTCTCTTCAAAAGTGCCTCTTGACGCGGAGTTTCTAAGCTCCGATTGCGGTCTCACTTGTGCAATGTAGCAGTGAGTCTCCTTGCCGCGTATGTCTTCCCCAGCATTGTTTTTAAGCCCTGGAGCCCCAGAAGTGTTTATCTCCTCTTAAATACATGCATGTCCGCCATTTTGAATTACGGCACTCACGCTCTAATTTTACTTCACAGTTGGGCTTCCCTAATAACTTAAAACACCATACAGTCTTTTTTTGACTTCAGGAATATACTTTTTACATGAACTCCTATTCATGCCTGCAGTTTATATCATAATGCGCTGGACACTGTGATTGTGACTCCCTCGCTGTATGTCACTCCTTTTGGTTACCTGAATCAATCTGGATTATCTATATTACAGAGTGCTCCCACCTTATTATTGCACACTGAATGAGCCTTTCTTCTTTATGACTTGGATGGAGAAATACACTATACTTCGGCTGGTACTGGTCACTTTCTGAAGTGGCGATTCCTCTCCTCATTGGGGTGAATATTAAAAGACACTTTCCAGTGACTAATATAGTTTCCCTCTGCCCCTCTGTTGTATTCCCAATCTGGCTACCTGCTATTGGTTGTTCATTGCTCCTGCCTTCCTCTCCGTTGGTGTATGAGCCGCATCCATCCTATTCTAATTAGTACTCATCACCCTCACCATCAATCTAAGATGGCCAATCATACACAAGCCACTTTTAAACCATCTTCTTCAGGCGCAAAGCCAAAAAGTCTAAAAATTATCCACCTTCTATTCTCACCTCACAAAATTTGGTTGTTGACTCTATTTTAGATGAGGTATGTAGTCTTCAACCTTTTATGTCTGCTACCAATGAAAAATTACAACAAATAGAAGACTGATAGATTGTCATGGAAGGAAAAGTGTTGGAACTTGAGCAACGTGTGGGAGACCTTCAATATATTTCTACAAAAATTCCTTTACTAGAGCAAGAGTTACACAAGCTGAAACTCCACACTGAAGACCTTGGAAATCGCAATCGGAGGAACAACCTTCGCCTTTATGGTCTTCCAGAAAATATTGGGAGCCCGGATAGGGTATCCTTTTTGAAGAAGTTCCTCTCAGATCTCTAAGACCTTCAATCCTCCTCACCTGTCAATATAAAGCATGCACATTGATTAGGTCGTCTTCTCCCACAAATTCAAACAAGCTTTTTGGTATTATATTTTCCTGGAATTTACTGAACTTATGCATGTTCTCAAGACTGTTAAACTCAAAGGACATCTCACTTGGTCGGGACATAATATCTTCATCTCACAAGATGTCTCCAATGCAACGAATGCTTGACGTAAAGAATTTCTGGATCTTCGCCCTCAGATGAGACATTTGAACATTCAGTATGAAATTCACCATCCTTGCCTTTGCAAAATTACTCATGAAGGAAGCTCACATTCTTTCGACGATCCTGAGAAACTCAAACTTTTTCTAAACAGCATTTCCTCTCGTAACATGGATACTGATGCTTAATCTGTCTTGTTTTCCTATAATTCGTTCCTCTTTTCTATTTTTCTAGTGCTCTCTCATCCTTTATTCTTTTTATGTCTTATATTACTTAAATTACTCTTCTTCTTTTGTTCTCTTTCCCCATTCTTTACGTTCTATTCTTTGTTATTTCTTTACTTCTTAGGAGTCCTTTCATTGCCAATTCACTCTTACCGCTAACCTTTTTTTTCGGCGTCACCATGCTCCTCTCACACCGGTTGCTTATTTCTTTTAAGGTCTGGATTCTTTTCCTTGATCTGTTTACTTATTCGCTTTTTCTATCTCTTCCTCCTTCTCTCTTCTCCTTTCTTTTTTGTTCCTTGGCTATTTTCCCTTATGATTTTTTCTCATTACTACTTAATACTTCTATGAGTGTCTTTCTTTATCTTTATTCTTTTTCCAATTTCGTTATTTTTTTGTTTTCATTATTAAACATTTGATAAATATTGTTTCTTTTTCTTTTTTATTGGTCTTTCAGCTCACTGTTCCTGTTTCTATATGTTAGCCCCCACCCTTCAACATGATTAACGTAGTCTTGTGGAATGTATGTGGTCTAGGGCATCCTGTCAAACATCAATACTCAATACTCATGTTGCCTTTTTACAAGAGAAGCATTGTAATGATGTGGAATCTCTTAAGCTTAAACGTCAATGGGTTAATCAAATTGTTTTCTCTCCTGCTGTTGCCTGCCATGGCGGTGTTGCTATTTTATTTCATGAATCAATTAATGCACAAATATTATCAACTGAATGTGATTCCAATGGGTGATGAGCTTTGGTTGACACTATTATTTGTAAAAAACAAAAGAAGTTACTTAACGCTAAATATCAGGAAACTATTCAAAAGATAAAGTCCCTTGAACACTATTACTTTTCCTATAAATCCTTCGCCACTCTGCAAGAATTGATTACAGCAAAATCTACCTTGAATAAAATTACCACTGTTGATACTTGTAACATTCTCCTTAAGATTAAATCAAAATGTCATGGAGGCCAAAATAAGGCAGGCAAAATGTTAGCCAACGATTTGAAAATCAAATCAAAATGTAAAAAGATTAGTCCTATCTACTCTGAGTCAACCAATAAACTTCTTTCCTCTGATTCAGATATTGTAGATACATTTCAATCATATTATGAACTTTTACTTTTTTCAAAGGTATCCCTAAACCCCCCTCCCTCCCTGATACTTTTTTACCTCTTGTAAATGATTTCTCCCTTCTGGAGATAACCAATGCTTTTGTATCTTTAAAAAAGGCCAAAGCCCAGGGACCAGATGGTTTCTCAATTGAACTATTCCTAACTTTTTCTACAATTTTTGCCCCAAAATTATTGGACCTTTTTAATTAATTTCTTTCCAATTCTAAAGCTTGTGGCTCTTAGAAGCCCTTATTATTATTATTCCCAAACCGGATAAAGACTCTTCTTTCTGTAAACATTTTAGACCCATTTCACTGATTAATTATGATTGTAAAAAGTTTGCAAAGATGTTGTCTTCCCGCTTAAAAAAGATTATTCCTCATCTCATCAAACCAGATCATACTGGCTTTGTTAAAGTTTGTGGAGTTGTGTGGCTCACTGGTTAGAGGCGGCAGACCCGGAAGCAGAGAACGGCCCGGGACCAGGGTTCAATTCCCGACGCGGCAGGGTCGTGGACCAGGGTCAGCGAACTCAATAATTCTCGCCTCGGTGCCTACTCTAACCAGGGATCACACTCGGCAACTCTGGGCATTAGCTTGCCTCATCTCTACAATGGCCCTCCACATTCGCCGGGGATGCCTGGTTTCACCTTGGAGATACCCAGTAAGGACCATCTCACAGGGATAGCCAGGAAGGGTTAACCAGCGGTCTACAGCGCCACGACGCCTCAGGGCAGCAGTGCGCTTTACAAGACACATTACATTACATTAAAGTCCGACTTGCCTCTGATAATGCGAGAATGTTATCAAATATTCTTGCCCTTGGAAAAAAGTTCTCTTCTCCTTTAGCTGCGCTCTCACTTGATGCTGAAAAAGCCTTTGACTGAATACATTGGCAATATATGCTATATACTCTTAAATGGTTGTGTTTTGGTCAAAGGTTTATTTCATATATCAAACTACTATATACTGCCCTGCGTGATTCTGTTTTTGTTAACCAGCTTTTTTCTTCATATTTCCCCTTACAAAGAGGCACCCATCAAGGTTGCCCTCTTTTCTCATTTTTCTCCTCTGTTTAAAACCCTTTCTTGAACCTATTAGACATAACTCTAATATTACTGGTTTTAACCTTAACTCCCATTAAATTAAACTTTCTGCATATGCATGTGATATCCAGTTCGGGCTGGACTGTTCCCATGAGGCACAGGGTCAGACTGATTTGCATATGGCCATGTCTGAACTAGGGTGGCAGAGTGAGCTAAAGAATGGTGATGGATTAAACTCAGATCAGTTGACTGGGGGTGAGTGTTTGATTTGCTCAAACGCTCCGTCCATCATCCCCTCTAGTATCGCTGTGTTCGCCCTAAGTTAGCAGGGTATGCTCAGACGTGAGTTCCTTGCTCACTTTGCCACTGGATTCAAGATAGCCTGGCTGATGAGGATTATGAATCCGAAACCGGTCCCAGGATGCTTGTTTCCGGTCCAGGGAAGGCATGGCTTGGCAGTTCGGGCTGGACTGTTCCCATGAGGCACAGGGTCAGACTGATTTGCATATGGCCATGTCTGAACTGAGGGGGCAGAGTGAGCTAAAGAATGGTGATGGATTAAACCCAAATCACTTGACTGGGGGTGGATGTTTGATTTGCTCAAACGCTCTGTCCATCATCCCCTCTTGTATCGCTTTGTTTGCCCTAAGTTGGCAGGGTATGCTCAGACGTGAGTCCCTTGCTCACTTTGCCACTGGATTCAAGATCGCCTGGCTGATGAGGATTATGAATCTGAAACCGGTCCCAGGATGCTTGTTTCCGGTCCAGGGAAGGCATGGCTTGGCAGTTCGGGCTGTACTGTTCCCATGAGGCACAGGGTCAGACTGATTTGCATATGGCCATGTCTGAACTGGGGTGGCAAAGTGAGCTAAAGAATGGTGATGGATTATACCCAGACCAGTTGACTGGGGGTGAGTGTTTGATTTGCTCAAACGCTCCGTCCATCATCCCCTCTTGTATCGCTCTGTTCGCCCTAAGTTGGCAGGGTATGCTCAGACATGAGTCCCTTGCTCACTTTGCCACTAGATTCAAGATAGCCTGGCTGATGAGGATTATGAATCCGAAACTGGTCCCAGGATGCTTGTTTACGGTCCAGGGAAGGCATGGCTTGGCAGTTCGGGCTGGACTGTTCCCATGAGGCACAGGGTTAGACTGATTTGCATATGGCCATGTCTGAACTGGGGTGGCAGAGTGAGCTAAAGAATGGTGATGGATTAAACCCAGATCAGTTTACTGGGGTGAGTGTTTGATTTGCTCAAACGCTCCGTCCATCATCCCCTCTTCTATCGCTTTGTTCCCCTTAAGTTGGCTGGGCATGCTCAGACGTGAGTCCCTTGCTCACTTTGCCACTGGATTCAAGATAGCCTGGCTGATGAGGATTATGAATCTGAAACCGGTCCCAGGATGCTTGTTTCCGGTCCAGGGAAGGCATGGCTTCGCAGTTCGGGCTGGACTGTTCCCATGAGGCACAGGGTCAGACTGATTTGCATATGGCCATGTCTGAACTGGGGTGCCAGAGTGACCTAAAGAATGGTGATGGATTAAACCCAGATCAGTTGACTGGGGTGAGTGTTTGATTTACTCAAACGCTCCATACATCATCCCCTCTTGTATCGCTTTGTTCGCCCTAAGTTGGCAGGGTATGCTCAGACATGAGTCCCTTGCTCACTTTGCCACTGGATTCAAGATAGCCTGGCTGATGAGGATTATGAATCCAAAACCGGTCCCAGGATGCTTGTTTCCGGTCCAGGGAAGGCATGCCTTGGCAGTTCGGGCTGGACTGTTCCCATGAGGCACAGACTGATTTGCATATGGCCATGTCTGAACTGGGGTGGCAGAGTAAGCTAAAGAATGGTGATGGATTAAACCCAAATCAGTTGACTGTGGGTGAGTGTTTGATTTGCTCAAATGCTCCGTCCATCATCCCCTCTTGTATCGCTTTGTTCGGCCTAAGTTGGCAGGGTATGCTCAGACGTGAGTCCCTTGCTCACTTTGCCACTAGATTCAAGATAGCCTGGCTGATGAGAATTATGAATCCGAAACCGGTCCCAGGATGCTTGTTTCCGGTCCAGGGAAGGCATGGCTTGGCAGTTCGGGCTGTACTGTTCCCATGAGGCACAGGGTCAGACTGATTTGCATATGGCCATGTCTGAACTGGGATGGCAGAGTGAGCTAAAGAATGTTGATGGATTAAACCCAGATCAGTTGACTAGGGGTGAGTGTTTGATTTGCTCAAACGCTCCGTCCATCATCCCCTCTTGTATCGCTTTGTTCGCCCTAAGTTGGCAGGGTATGCTCAGACATGAGTCCCTTGCTCACTTTGCCACTGGATTCAAGATAGCCTGGCTGATGAGGATTATGAATCCAAAACTGGTCCCAGGATGCTTGTTTACGGTCCAGGGAAGGCATGGCTTGGCAGTTCGGGCTGGACTGTTCCCATGAGGCACAGGGTCAGACTGATTTGTGTATGGCCATGTCTGAACTGGGGTGGCAGAGTGAGCTAAAGAATGGTGATGGATTAAACCCAGATCAGTTGGCTGGGGGTGAGTGTTTGATTTGCTCAAATGCTCCGTCCATCATTCCCTCTTGTATCGCTGTGATATCCTTATTTACATGTCCAATCCCTACAACTCCCTTCCCCCTTTTTTACAAGAGATTGCTTTGGTTTTTACTGTCTCTGGTTATGAACGAAATTTTTCCAAAACTGAGATCTTACCTTTAAATTCATCATGTTATCATTACATTTTTAAACAACCAACTTCACTTGGTGCAAGTAAAATATTAAATACTTAGAAACATGGTTTTCTTCAAATATTCCAGATACTTTAACCCATAATGTTTCTGCTTTAAAACTTAAATTTACCAATTTACTTTCTTCTTGGTCCCCATTATTTTTAACCTGGTGTTGCAGACGTGATACCATTAAAATGATGATTGTTCCCCAGGTGCTTTTCAAGCTATCACTGTTACCTTTTAAAATTCCTAAATATTATTGTTCTCAGATTATTTCTATTAGTACCAAATTATTATGGAATAACAAACAAACTCATATTGCTCTATCTAAACCAACTCAGTCAAAGTCAGAGGGCGGTGTCTGCTTTCCTGATTTTAAATTATATCACTCTGCTTTTTTGATTTGTCAATTCGATGCCATGTCTAAAGATTATCAAGATTCATCTATGCCAACATGGGTTGCTGTTGAACGCTCATTGATAAATGACTTTCCTTTTCCGGACATTATGTTTATGACCA
This sequence comes from Lissotriton vulgaris, assembly GCF_964263255.1. Classification (NCBI taxonomy): domain Eukaryota; kingdom Metazoa; phylum Chordata; class Amphibia; order Caudata; family Salamandridae; genus Lissotriton; species Lissotriton vulgaris. Next base: position 530,380,856 of record NC_141694.1, read on the forward strand.
ACTATACTTTTATTTCCAAATACCCTATCTTAAAATATTCTCACCATCTACTACATACCCTTTTCCCCCAAGGTTTTGATCCTTATCAATCCTTATTGTCCTCTTCCACATGGTTTAATAAAAATATTAAATTCCACCACAAATCTTTCTATTACAAGCACTGGAAGGAAACAAGCATTTCCTATGTACATCAGTTGATGGTTCTAACCTTTCCCCAATTACAACAGAAATGTAACCTTCCTGACTCTTGTATACATCAATATAATACATTATTTTCTGATCTCCAAACCTTTTTACAAAATTTCAACTCCAACCCTACTCCTATTTATTTTGCTCCTGCTACACCCTTATTCAAAATGTCCCCTGACACAATTCAATGTGCCCCTTTTATTTATAAAACGTTATCATCACCTACTAGCACTCCGAGTTAATTTCCTATTAATTGCTTTGGAAAAAGATTTATCTCATTCACTCTCTGTGGCAAAAGATTTTCAAAAGCTCCAAAGGTACAATCCCTATATTTTATTTGTAACAGAGTTGTCATTACTCCCCTCTTTCTACTCAAAATTGACCATTCTATTTCTCCATTATGTAGGTCCTGTCTTTCCTCTGAAGGCTCGTTGAAGCAGTTGCTTTTAGAAAGCTATAAAGTCGAAATGTTTATTGATTTTTACTTGTGAAGTTCCATTTGCTATTCACAATATCTTTTTAGGTACCACATCTGCAGATTTCGACCACCTCCCTTCCAAAACTATTTTATTTGACCTCTTTATTGCTATTGCTATTGCTATTGCTATACTAACATGTTGGTAAGGTAACTCTAAACTATCCTTTTTGATTTGTGATGAACATAGAATTGCTTCTGTCACCCATTCTTCTTTTTATTTAAAGATTAAATCTGATTTATTATGGTCACCTTTTCCTACATTTCTATCCTCCCACTCAGCTTTCTTATAACACCCATTTTTTCTCTACTCATTTACCTTTCCTTTCTTCTCTCTCTCTTCTCCACCTTTTTCTCCCCTTTTCTTCTGCTTTTTTTCTTTCCTCTATTTCTTTATATAAAAAAACTTACAAACATAACATTTTATTTTTTGTCCTAATCGAACACATTATTTTATTATGTTCATGTAACTTTTTACCCTTACTACTCTTCTCCTCGTACATATTGCTTTCTTTTTTATTATAATATTTGCCAATGTTATTATGTACTATTCTTGTTCCAAAATATTTTATTAGTGTTTGTTTATTCTTTTTTCTTATTTTCTACATCTTTTTCCAATTATGTAATGTTTTAATTCTGTGTTCATTCTCTCAATAAAAAATTATTTAAGAAAAAATGTTGAGTAACATTTTCTAGTTTCGCTTAGGTGAATTTTAACCTTGACATCATCCCAATTCTGTGAGATGAATGTCCTAGATATAGTGTCTTGCAAGTTTTGTGACAGAACCCTTTTTGGCTCCTAACAAACCCTGTGAAGCTGTGACATAGGTGTCAGAGCGGAACGCAACGAAAGCTTATTTTAGAATGTACCGTTCGAAGTTCCACGCAAATAAATAAAGACTTCTAATATAAAACTTTGGGTGTGGTGTAGTTATTGGTGGGTACACGGGCTGGGGAGGACACTAAAACTGGCGACGAGGGTGGGAAAAGTAACCTAGAGAAAACGGTGCTCTACCAGAGAGTTTGCCTTGGTTCAAGAAATCTGCTTGTGCAAGCCACATGTGTCACTGTTGATGTACGGATTCAATGGTTCATGCATGTGGAGTCATAGCGCAACTTCAGCTTCACAAACGAAGGTGAAGACAAAGGAAGCATTGCAAAGAATTTACTCATCGATGACAGAAGACCTTCTGGTTAGGCCATACATAAAGATACAGTGCTGCCACACCAGATACAATTGTACATTATATGAAGCAATACTGCAAAACAAGGTTACCTATTGATACAGATATAAACTGCAATAGTCAATTAGTAATAAATTACATGTAAGTGCTGGGTGACAGAATAAGTAAGAGAGAAGTATATTATCATTGCACATACAAGTCCCTGGATAAGTAGAGCTTTACAACCTCAGCACCAAGTGAGGAGACCAAAGAAGAAGCACAAGTTGTGCTTACTGAGCTGGCTGAGACCTGAAGTGGGCCACCACCAGAGCTGCAAGGTGAATGCTCAAAACAACTCCAGGGGCCTCCAACAAGTGAATGGTTCCAATGGAGACCAAGGAGGAGATCACAATTGCCCTGTTTGTCCATGATGACTCTGAGGTGGGTGAATCACAAGGCCTCAGAAATAGAGATAATTACACAGGCTCAAATGGAAAGCCAACCATAGCAGAAAGAGCTCCACCCTCAATGGTAGCCATTCACATAACTAGTTACAGTGCTGCCACCTTCCTGAAAACAGCACAACCTTTCAAAACCACCAAAAACACTATATTGGGGTTCAATGGACTGCTTGGATAGGGGCATTTGATGATTTAATTGATGCATTTGAAGAGACTCACAACAAAAAGATTATGAAGTATCGGAAAAATCTTGCTGTTGATGGTGTGAAAGAAGTCAAAGAAAATTCTGCGAACTGACAAATAAATCACATATTGTCAGATTAAAGAACTGATGAATCTCAAGTTAAATTGAGTACCAAATATTGATGATAAAAGATACATTTGTACTGAATAACACCAAAAGATTGATAAAACCATTGATACATTTGTGGAGAGACTCCATACACTCATCAAACACTGGAGGTTCCATAAATTCAATGATGAAGAAGCTGTGTGTCTTAGAGTTATTGATGGATGCTTGTCAGATTCATTCGGATGATGAATGATGTGAGAAACTCTTAGTCTGGAGTGAGTGGTGATGGCTGCCAGAATGAGAAGTGTGCTGAAAGACAAGCTGCTGACATGGATGTTGAAAGTGCCCAGAGTAAATCCGTCATGAGTATAATAAGTAAGTCAAAGCAAAAGACTGAAGGACACAAATTGATGTCTATATGTAAAAAGAAGATATGTTTTAGATGTGGATTTTCACTCCTGCACAAAGGTAAATGTCCCTTCATGGAAAGATATGTAAAGGCTGTTTGAAAAAGAACCATTTCTGATGGTTTGTAAAGTGAAGGAAAAAGTGTTTCACAGCGTGAAGACAAAATGGCAGCCAGTACATTCCCTAAGCAATGTTCAACACAAACCTACAAGTCCAAGCGGTGACATCAATTGAGGCAAATCGACACTGAATGAACTGGATTGTAATTTAATCCATGGTCAAACAGTTCATCTGCTTCAATATCAAGTGAAAGTGAGGAGGATAGTGGTGCCATGTTGATGTTTACCTCAGAGAAATGTGGGTATGTTGGATTGGCTGCATGTGAGGAAATTGTCAGTCAAAGAAAAGTAGACATCCTAAACAACGAAAGTCACACAGACATTTTCCAAAGATTACATAGAAAATAAAGTGATTCTCAATACCTTTCACCATTGATAGTGGTGAATTGATAAACATAATGCCTGAAGATAAATACAATGAATTATCTCCTTTGTCCCGACTTACGCCACAGAAAACAAAAGTATCCACATTAACTGCATTGATGCCCATAAAAACTCAAGGTTCATTTGTAGCCACAATGAGCCACAAGAAAATGGAGGTGCAAGCACCCATCCATATGCTGCAAGGTAAAGTGTCAAGTGCCTTTCTGCACAGTTTCAGTATAGCTGTGCATATGGGACTGATTTCTGTAGGTTGCAACATGAATTCACACTAATAAATAGTTCTTTCAGGGTTTAGGAAAGCTTAAGAATATGAAAGTTAAGTTGCATATTAATGATGATATCCATACTGTTACTCAGGGACATAGACAAACTGTTTTTCCTTTACAAGAAGCGGTTGAAAAGGGACTTGATTTGTTATTTAAGCATGACAATATCGAGAATTCAACTAGTCTGACGCCATGGGTTTCTCCTACAGTGTTAGTGCACAAAATGGACAGGAAGGAGCTGTACAAATATGTGTTAAAATGTATCAAACAACCACTGTAATTAAGTGAAAGCGACTTCCAGATCCACACGTTGCTGACATGATAACACAATTAAATGGTGCAAATGTCTTCTTTTGCCTTGTTTGAAATAAAGGTTATGATCAGCTGGAACTCAAAGAAGATTGCATGTATATTACAACCTTTACTACACATGTTTGTTAGTCTTGTGAAAAAGGAACTCCATTTTGCTGTCTCATCAACTGCCGAACTTGTCCAAGATGTTATTTGACTTGTCATACAGCCTGTTGTGAATTCATTCTATTATAGCGATGGCATTGTGATTTTTGGAGCAACACAGAAGGAGCATGATAAAGCTCTCACACAAGTATGCCGTTTACATACTGATGCAGGTTTGACTTTGAATGCAGACAAATATGAGTTAAAATTATTTGGCCATATCTTTTCAGATAGGGTATGAAACCTGATCGTGCAAATGTACAAGCCCTGTCAAATGCTGATCACCCTAAATATCTTAATCTGATAGGCTCATTTCTTGTCATGGTCAGTTACTGTTTAAGATACATAAAAGACGTTAATACTATAAGTGCTCCATTATGAGAGTTTCAGCAAAGAAAATATTTTCATTCCAGTTGTCAAAAGAATGTGATAGAATTGTCAAGAAAATCAAGCAAGCCATTGAAACTGGTGTTAAAAGGGTTGACTTCAATCCAAAGCTTCATACAGAGGATACCCAATTGCTTGAAGGCATATTGTGGTTTACGCCAGCAGAATTTTGTCCCAGACAGAGCGCACTTACTCAAAACCTTAAAAACAAAGTATAGCCATGGTATGAGCTTGTGAACATTTCCATGTATTCCTGTATGGAAAGCCTTTAACTCTGATAACTGGTCATCAAGCGTTACTGACCTTTGGTTTTTCAAAAGCCAAGATGCCTCCTAGAATTGAACGGTGGGGATTACAAAAGTACAATTATACCATTGTGCATCAGGATAAAAACCCAGCTAACTTCTTTTCCAGAGTGTCTATACAAGGTCAGGCTACTCTATTCAAGATGGCTGCAGCCTACAATAATTTCATTGTAAAAACAAATATTCCAGCTGCTATATTGTTAGCCGGATAATTACTGCCACGAGCCATGATAGTGGCATGCTGACATTGAAAGATACAAGTACATATCAATCATGGATCTAAAACACTCTACCTTTCACCAGTAACGGTAAATACTAAAAATACAAAAAAGTTAACAATGAACTGTCAATAACCCAAGATGGAGTTATACTGCGAGGGTTGAGAATTCTAATCTCAGAGAGTCGGCAACAGAAAATACTTGAAGTAGCTCACAAATTACTTTGTGGTGTTGTTACCACCAAAAATCTTTCTTAAACTCACTGTGGTTTCCATATTTAGATGAGAGGGTCAAAACAGTACTCAAGACCTTTCAAGTAGACAACTACCTTTCTACAAAGACTATTCAACATACTCTTAACATTTCAAAAGCCCCTAAGCATGCATGGGAGAGAATATCCATTAATTTCTTTTGTCCACTCGATAATGGACATCATCTGACAGTAATTGTGGATGAATACTCACGTTTTCCATTAATAGAAGATCTCTCATCTACGAGCCATTGAGAGACTTGGTGGCATCTTTGAGACATGGGGCGTTCCAGACATTTTGAAGTCTGATAATGGCCTGCCTTTTAATAGTCAATTTCCCAGATCACCTGAACATAAAACATCAGTAGAGTACACCTGAATGGCAGCAAGCAAACTGAGTCGTTGAACATTTTATAAGTACAAAAAAGAAAGCAGTACAGAGTGCTGTTCTTGAGAGGATCATTGTAAAAACTGTATTGAATCCACCTCTATGAGCCTGTCATTCAACACCTCACTTGACAAAAGGCGAAAGTCCTGTGACGTTGATGTTCAGGACAGCAATGACAGCCAAGTTGCAATTAGGCCTGGGCGTAGTTCGCGGAGTACGAGAAACTATGCAAAGTTACAAAAAACTCTGCGAAGTTCCACGAGTTGCGGAGTGCAGTGCGAACTGCAGTATATGCTGGGATTGCTGCCACTTGGGTAGAAAATCTACCCGAGCGGCAGCTTACGCTCACAAACTTACTGTTTGCGATCGTGAACTTGCCATTCACAATCCAGAGCGAGGAAAAAACTCTGCAGCACATCAAAAAGCTGAGTTTTCTGCACTCTGCAAGTTCAGCGTAGTGGGAAGTGCAGAAAACTCTGCAAACTCAGCGAACAGAGCAAAATTTACTGCCCAGGCCTAGTTACAATAAATGGACCAACAATGAGAGCTCAAATTGTACAAAGTACTTGGTTAACAAGCAGAAAATGAAAGCCTATACAGACAAGAGGCAACATGCACATAAAAATTACTTTAAGGAAGAAGAGCTAGTAATCGCCCGAAAACTAGGAAGAAGGAAATCCTATGCTCCATATGATAGTGAACCTTTCCACATTATATCCACAAAGGGGCCCATGTTGACTGTACAGCATCCTGGAAATTCTAGTATCAGAGACCATTCTCACTTTCGGCAATTGATTCATTGGGCTTTTGATTAAGATGGTGATGTAATATGTGACTTCATCAGCAGTGCATTGCGGGGGTGCGAGTTATAGTTATCTGAATTAACTATAACGGGGAATTTCAATGGTTTTGTATGAGTGAAATGTCCAGCTAACTATAACATGTATGAAACCTATGGTTTTTTCAGTGAATTTCTAAGGTTTTTTAAATGCTAATTCCTAACTGTAACGTGTGTGAAACCTATGATTTTTTCAGTGAATTTCTAAGGTTTTTTAAACGCTAATTTGTAACTATAACGTGGCTGAAATCTATGGTTTTTCAGTGAATTTCATAAGTTTTGTAAATGATAATTTTTAAATGTATTAATTGTTTTATTTTTTTATACTGATTTACTTCATTATTTTAAACTATTTATTTTTAGATATTTTATTTTTTAAATTACATTACACATTTTTAATATAAATTAAAAAAAATGTTTTTAAAAATATTGAAATTGTAATATTTATTTTATTGTATTTAATGTTTTTTTTTTATTTATATATATTTTATATAGCAGGGAATGATATCCTATGGAAGGAAATTCAAGTTACTGGTAAGTCCAGTTAAATTTACTTTTCAGGAATATTAGTGAGCTAGATTGGGGAATTAATTCCTCTTCAATCCTGAGGTCCCCTGTGAGCCAACTAGCCCACCAGGTAACTCCAGTATGCGCCAGGCAGCTGTGTTGCAGAGAGTCGTTCAAAGGGCATGCCCCCTTTTACAACACTCTGCAACACAGCTCTGTGGCGCTTACTGGAGATACCTGTTGGACTAGTTGCCCCCTAGGGGACCTCTGGATTGAACAGGAATTAATTTCCCAACTTAAAACGCACCTCAGGGCATGTTTGCACTCACATTACCTCAAGCCCCGCGCCCTACCTTCACCACTGTGCTAACGCACCCTGTAGAGTGTTCTAAGTTGGGAGAGTAAGTCCCCTTGCATACTGGGGTTCCCTGGGGGCCAACTAGCCCACTGGGAACCTCCAGTATGTGCCAATAGGCTGCGTTGCAGAGACATGTAATGAGGCCACGCCCCTTTTTACACCTCTCTGCAACGCAGCCCCCGGGCGCGTTTGTAGAGGGAGAACTAATTCCCCTTGCATACTGGGGGTCCCTGGGGGCCAACTAGCCCACCAGGAATCTCTAGTATGCGCCAGGGGGCTGCATTGCAGAGAGGTGTAATGAGGCCACACCCTTTTTCACACCTCTCTGCAACGCAGCCCCCGGGCGCGTTTGCAGAGGGGAAACCAATTCCCCTTGCATACTGGGGGTCCATGGCGGCCAACTAGCCCACCAGGAACCTTCAGTATGCGCCAGGGGGCTGCGTTGCTTTGCCCCCGGTGGTCAAAAAAAGCCACACCATTCGTTGCTGATTTAATATTTGGTCCACCAATACAAATGAGCCGCCATCTGATTGCTAATCTTTGATGATTTAGTGAATTCTAGTGCAACACAAACAATATAGTGAATTAAAATAGGATGGTGTGTCCTCCTTATATAAATTTTATTCTACAGCCGAACAACACCTCCTAATTAAAAACTAGAACAGTGCAAGAAAGACAGTCAACAAATATCTGTCTGGTAATCTGAGTCAGATGTGAGCTTGAGGTACCAACGGAGAGTGCGGGGCCTCATAGAACCTGAGCAAGGTCCAGTTGAGGTGAGGTCAATTCCCCTACCATGAAGGAAATCCTATTTTCCAAGTGACATGGAGGGTTAATGTTTTCGGTTGTTGCAGGTTGCATCGTATTCAACCGTTTCCTTAATCAATCCACTTTTTTTGGTGTTGGTGTTTTTGTTTTTTTCAATCACTGTTTATTCAATACTAAGTGCAACAACATAAAGAACAGAGGCCCTGATGAAAGCCATGGGACAGGTTGCCCGATAGGCAGAAACATGTTGGCCCATTACCAGACAGATATTTGTTGACTGTCTTTCAAGAGCCAACAAAGGTCCAAAAAGATGCAGGAGAGGTACAGAATCAGGCAAGAGAAGTGCACAAAGAGGCAAGAGAATTGCTGAAAGAAGCAACAGAGATGTAGAAAGAAGCAAGCAACATGCTGAAGAAGGCAAGTGAGATGCAAAAACAGGCAGGAAAGGTACAGAAAGAGGGAAGACGAGTGCAGAAAGAGACAACAGGGGTGCAGAAAGAAGCAAGAGAGGTGCAGAAAGATGCAACAGACATGCAGAAAGAGGGAGGAGAGATGCAAAAAAGGGAAGAAAAGTACAGAAAGTGGCAAAAGAGGTACATAAAGAGACAACTGGGGTGCAGAAAGAAGCAAGACAGGTGCAGAAAAAGGCAAGATGATTGCTGAAAAAGTAACAGAGGTGTAGAAAGAAGCAAGAAAAGTGCAGAAAGAGGTAAGTGAGATGCAAAAACAAGCAGGAAAGGTACAGAAAGAGGGAAGACGAGTGCACAAAGAGACAACAGGGGTGCAGAAAGAAGCAAATGAGGTGCAGTAAGAGGCAACGGACGTGCAAAAAGAGGGAAGAGAAGTGCATTAAAAGGCAAGAGAAGTGCAGATAGAGATAAATACAGAGACAACAGGTGTTCAGAAAGAAGCAAGACAGGTGCAGAAAGAAGCATGAAAAGTGTAGAATGAAAAAAACAGGGGTGCAAAAGAGGCAAGAGAAGTGCAGAAATAAGCAACAGAGGTGCAAAAAGAAGCAAGGGAGGTGCAGAAACAGGCAGGAGAAGTGCACAAAGAGGTAAGAGAATCGCTGAAAGAAGCAGCAGAGGTGTATAAAGAAGTAAGAATAGTGCAGAAAGAGGCAAGTGAGATGCAAAAACAGGCAGGAAAGGTACAGAAAGAGGGAAGACGAGTGCAGAAAGAGACAACAGAGGTGCATAAAGAAGCAAATGAGGTGCAGAAAGAGGCAACAGGCATGCAGAAAGAGCAAAGAAATGTGCAGAAAAAGGCAAGGAAAGAGGTACATAAAGAGACAACAGGAGTGCAGAAAGAAGAAAGACAGGTGCACAAAGAAGCATGGAAAGTGCAGAATGCAAGAGGCAAGAGAATTGCTGAAAGAAGCAACAGAGGGGTAGAAAAAAGGAGGAAACATGCAGAAAGAGGCAAGTGAGATGCAAACACTAGCAGGAAAGGTACAGAAAGAGGGAGGACAAGTGCAGAAAGAGACAACAGTTGTGCAGAAAGAAGCACATACGGTACAGAGAGAGGCAACAGACATGCACAAAGAGGGAAGAGAGGTGCAGAATAAGGCAATAAAAGTGCAGAAAGAGGCAAAAGAGGTTGATAAAGAGACAACAGGGGTGCAGAAAGAAGCAAGACAGGTGCATATGGAAGCCTGGAAAGTGCAGAATAAAGAAACAGGGGTTGCAGAAAGAGGAAAAAGAAGTGTAGAAAGGAGCAAGTGAGGTGCAGAAATAGCCAACAGAGGTGCAAAAAGAGGCAAGAGAGGTGCAGAAACAGGCAAGAAAAGTGCACAAAGAGGAATGAGATTTGTTGAAGGAAGCAACAGAGGGAAAGTAAGAAGCAAGAAAAGTGCAGAAAGAGGAAAGTGAGAATAAAAAATAGGCTGGAAAGGTACAGAAAGAGGGAAGTGGAGTGCAGAAAGAGACAAAAGAGGTGCAGAAAGAAGCAAATGAGGTGCAGAAAGAGGTAACAGACATGCAGAAAGAGGGAAAAGAGGTGCAGAAAATACAAGAGATTTGCAGAATAAGGTCAAGAGAAGTGCAAAAAAAGAAAGAAACATGTAGAAAGAAGCAACAGAAATGCAGAAAGAGGCAAGAGAGGCGCAGAGGGAATAAAGAGTGGCTTGCAAGCCATTAGTACTAATTTAACACCCATATTTAGCAATAAGTAATAGGTGACCATTCTAGGTTTACAAAGGGCCTCCCACCAAGCTGTAACACTTGTCGCTTTATTTTTGGCAACATTTGACCCAATTCAGCTAGAAAAAAGTCTTTTTTGTCCAAATCTATAGATTAGGGTGCAGATGATGAATTATGTGGCTAATGCAGAAAATGTATAATCGTGCAACAGTCGGTGCAGCCAAACAGTCACATAATTCCAGTGGCCCTGCTCATACCTCAGACTAGGTCCACAAGTGCTCCTCAGTGATTCCATCTTTTTTCGTAACACTGAGTTCATAGTTGAGCTTCTATGGAAATGAGGAAGACTAAACCTGAGGTTACCACTACATTTAAAACACCAATAGCTAACATTTTCACAAATGCGAAACATATTACATTGCAAACACTTTTTTAACTAGTATTTGTGATTTGTGTTTGTAGAGTGGTGGAGAAAGGGTGCTGGGCCTCTGACCAGCGCTCAGGAATTCCGGTGCATTGGGCTTACAGAAGGTACCAGTAGGGCCCCTCAGCCCCCAAAGTCCCTCAGGAGTAAATTGGACTTCATCTCCCATGTGTGTATATATATATATATATATATATATATATATATATATATATATATATATATATATATATATATATTCACTGAAAAAACCATAGGTTATAGACCATATATAGTTAGGGATTAGCATTTACAAAACCTTATTTTACTCGCACAAAACCATTGAAATTTGCATATATAGTTAGTTGCACTAACTATATATCGCGCACCCGCAATCCACTGCTGATGATGTCACATATTACATCATTCATGACATGGTCAGTGACATCACTGATGACATCACTGATGACATCTCAAATGACATCACTGACGACATCACTGATGAAATCATTCATGTGTTAATACGATGAACCTCTACAGACTCTGATATAACCTTAGATACATTCAGTGTAAACAGACACTCACAGATTGTCACTCATTCATGGAGTTGCTCATACACCTAGTCAGTCATACAAAGAATCAATTACACCTCCATTTCCTGAACTATTCAGTTATACACACCTTACTTATTCAAACATATTTTAACACATATTTACTCTCTTATACAATCACTGATACAAGTTTTCAATGATCCATGCAGCCACTCACACATACACTAGCTCTTATATACAGTAATTTATATATGTCAACTCTCGCATGTACTGTGTTTTACATATGTACTTACTTTGACATGTAGCACTGAGAAACCAATCACTCACCAATATACTCATGCACACAGTCAACTACCCATAGAGCTGTTTCCACATGCAGTTTTGAACCCATACATCTAGTGAATCAACTGTTCACACATCTATGCACAGAGTCACACACGTCCCAGACACCCACACACACACACTCAACCACAACCAATCAATGACCCATATAGTTACTCATATAAGTACTGATCAACACATGCAGCAGTTTACAGAACAACAGATATAATGATGCAAAAATTAAGACAGTTTAGTCACTAACCCATGCACTCAGTGAGAGCACATTTAATCACTCTCTCATACAGTTAGTCATTCACCTACTAAATCCTTCATCCAGACACTTATACATCCACTCATTCTTCAATATGTAAGACATATTTTAACTTTACAGAAACATACAGTCACTGGATGTTGTCAACAGTGATGTCATCAGTGATGTCACTGACCATGTCATGAATGATGTAATATGTGACATCATCAGCAGTGGATTGCGGGTGCGCGATATATAGTTAGTGCAACTAACTATATATGCGAGTTTCAATGGTTTTGTGCGAGTAAAATAAGGTTTTGTAAATGCTAATCCCTAACTATATATGGTCTATAACCTATGGTTTTTTTCAGTGAATTTTTAAGGTTTTGTAAATGCTAATTCTAACTATATATGTTCTATAACCTATGGTTTTTTCAGTGAATTTCAATGGTTTTTTAATAGCAAATATCAAAAGCTGTAAAATGTATTCTTATTTTAATTCAAAAATATATTTTATATTTTTGTAATATAATTTTTTTTTTATATATTTTTTTAATTATAATTTTTTGTTTCGCTGCCGGTCCGCGAACCGGGCAGCTTCCCGTTAGCTTCATTTTGTTACGCGACCCGGTCCGCGAACCGGTAAACGTTCCGTTAGCGCAACTATCGCATTAGAAAGCAACATCGTGACGCGTTGCGTAAGCGCGACGTATCACGTTACCGCATAATGCGTCTTATGACGCGCCGCGTTAGCGCACCCGAAAGTGCTCCGGAACGCGAACCGAGGCGCGAAGCGCAGCGCCCCGGAAGCGATCCGGGGCGCGGCGTGGAGCGCATAACGTAAGCATAACAGGTCATGTGACTTGTTTATAAAACTTTTCATTGGTTCATTTTACTTTTGGTTTCCTAATGATGGAAGGCTTGGTCATATGACCTAAAAATAACACTTTTCATTGGTTTAGAACATTTTTTTTTCCCAAATGATGAAAGCCCCACCTTTTTTCCTCACTCTGACTTTCATTTTTATGAGAGAAAGACCTACTTTCATTGCTTAGAAATGGCTTCTTTGATTGCTGCAGCTGGTGGACCCCCACCACCACCACAACCTCCTAGGAAGAGAGGACAACCTGCTCAGGTCATCCTACAACAAGAGGAGGAAGAAGAGGAAGAAGAGGAAGAGGAGCAAGGGACAGGGAGGTTTTTACCTGAACAGCCAAGGAGGTCCCATGTTAAAGAAAGTTATATTTGGCAATTTTTTTCAATTCCCCCAGAACAAAAAAAGGTAAATGCCTGGTATGTTACCTGCCTGGTTTGTAAAAATGAACTATCCAGAGGAACAGAAAAGAAATACAGTTATGGTAATTATACCATGCATCGCCATATGGAAAGGTGGCACCCTATAAATTACAGTGCTGCACAACTACGTGATCTGGTGGATAACCCCCGACCTGTGGCCAGTACATCCACAAATGAAGAGGCAGTGACGGGACCAGAGGCGAGGGAGATGGTCCCAAATATTCAAATGAAATTTGGCAATGTGAAGCATGTATGCATTTTTTGTGGCCAACTGATTTGTTTCAGAGAGAGCAGCATAAATTTAATTAATAAAGTAATTGACAATCACAAATGTGCAAAACGCCCCAGGAAATAAATTATCGTTTTTTTTTGTTGCTCCTGTTGAGCCCTTCATAATGAATCATTTTTGTTTCTCCCCCCCTATAAAAAAAAACAAAAAAAATATAAAACCGTTCAAAAAATACAAAAAAAAAAATGTTCAGAAAAAAAATAAAAAAAATATAAAACAACAAAAATATTTTTAAAAAAAGTTATTTTCAGAACTACCTACTACATAGAAGCATATGTATATGAGGAGCACCTAGTGCTTGATACTCCTTTCTCCAGAAGAAATCCAACACCTCTCCAAGAGGTGGATTTTTCTTGTTCGTGATGAAAGACATCATAGCTTCAAATCTATGATTGAAGTACCTGCATACATTCACTGGATCCAAAGAGCACAGTTCTCCGGGTGTCTTGAATTCAATATTTTCAATGTTTCCATTTGCCTCTCGTAGAAATTCAAGTAAGTCTTCCCAGCCATACTCAGCACAGCTGAGAGTGAGGAACCATGTGGGAGTTCCTAAGTTCCTCAGCATACATTTTAAGTCACCATGACGACGGTACCAATACTCATTAGTACCACGCTGACATGCCATCAGATTAATCAGATGAGAATCCAAAATACTATCTTGCACATTGACTTTATCCATAAAGTCCCTTGCTGAGATATTTTGTAGTTGTAAACCACTTTTCAGGATGTGGTTCACTGCATAAGACAGTCCAGACAGATCACTTTCAAACAGTAGATGAAACAAATAGGGAATGCATTGACGAAACCTAGGATCTTCTGCATACAATCGTAAAGTCCGGTATTCAGAAGCAGGAATTTGATCAGGTCGCTCATCATATCGTCCTCCTCGACCTGTGGGAAATAACTGTGGAAAACACTGAGCTTCCAAACTTTCCTCCCAAACACTAATGGGACTCCCTTTGGATTGTTTCATTTGAAACAACTCAATAGCATTCCCCATGACTTGGAATGCAAAGGATGAACACTATAATGTTCATATATTTCTTCATTTTTAGAGGCTTCTACTTTCTCAATATGTCCAGCACACAATTCTTCTTCACTTACTTCCTCTTCTGCTACACATACATTCTTGTAGTACTCATTGTTTTTTATCAAATACAATGTTGCCTTTTTGACTTTCCTAACATCCACTAAATCTTGCCAGATTTTCTTACTCTTTGTCGGAACACCATTAACTAGGATAACCAGAGGTTCCTCTTCCACTTTCTCTACTCCAATTGTATTAATGTTTTTCTACAAATCTAAAGGCAAATAAACAACTCTTCCCTTTAATCCTCTCTGTAAATCTGATGGAGGCAATTTCCCTGTCTTTGGCTCCATTCGTACAATAGCCTGAAAGGGATGCACACTTTGAATCAAAATAGATTCATAAGCATTTAAATCCTTCAATTCAGAAGGAATGTCAACCAATTCCAGATTATTATGAACCGCTCTAGCAGGCATCCGGTTTTGGTTTAATTTGTTAAAACAATAAGTACACATACGTTGGTCCGATCCCAAATCAAAACAATTTTCTACCATCAAGTATGTAGCAAAATCCTTCCATTCACTATTATTTTCCATTTCACTTTTTGCATATAAATCCACTAACTTGGTCTGATTCTTATAATAAGTCCGTCGACAACACACACAAGTGAAATTAGGCCTCTCACTTGATTTCACCTGAAAGATGGAAATTTCCTTGTGAAACTTATCTATATTAGAAATCTGTACACTCTCTTCCACATTACCTTCTTCTACTGGGTCAATTTCAACATTGTTCTCTTTACTAGCAAAGTAACAGAACTCAATTTCTTCACAAATATTCTTCACATATAGTTCTGAACCATGCAAAAGAGCACTGCTCAATTGTTTAAGCATAATTGCTGGACTCTTAGCATAATACAACATTCTCACTAATTTCCTCACTTTATTATGATGCACTGCTAGCATCCTGAAATGATGAAAAACACTCTGGCATACTCTTCTGGAAAGACAAGCCAGGGAATGCCCATGCAAACCTGTTACTTCTCTCACTCTGCAAGGATCTAATTCTTGCAACAACTTCATTTTCTGTTTTAAACTTTTCTTATTAAATGTACGTACAAAATCACAAAACAAATTGATGGAATCCTGTCGCACACTACAAATGCTACTACATTTCCAGGTGTAGACTGGTCCCTTAGGACGTCTTCCTAAAATCTCATCACCTAACACCTCTTCTGCATCTGCAGACACAAGTTTTTCTTTTTCAACCGGACAACCATCTTTTACCTCATATGCTCGACCACTGGTGTCAACTGCATGCACCAAATCATTGTCTTGAAAGTAACTCTCCTCATTAAAAAATGCCTCACAACTTGAACTATGCATCCATTCTCCTGAGAATACTTCACAAAAATTAGTACAATTAACTACTCTCTTCCATCTACTATTTGATTTGAAATCAGAAATTGCCTTGTTTAGTTTCCTAATTCTATTGATTACCAAAATAAATACCTTTCGCTTAATTTCGAAAGCCTGATCAATAATTTTCTCTACATTTTTCTTTTTCTTATAAAATGTCACTTTCTGTTGGCCTTTCCTAAAAATTTTTAACAAATTGACAATTATCCTGTTGCGGAACATTCGCCTACGAATGTCCCTGAATTGAATATCCCTTCTACTGCCATGCACAGACTTATCTCCTGCTCTAGCAGAAACTTTTTTTATGGGCCTTTCCTTTTCCTTTAAATTGTCTCTCTTCTTATGCACTAAAACATGTTCAATACTGGTATTTTTTTGTCTGAAATTGTTTTTTAAAATGATTTTATTTTCTTACCCGGAGCTTTTTTGGCAACTTGATACGATTTCATATTACAGGACTGTTCCAAATATTTACCAAGATGGAGTGTAAGTCGCTTTGCTTCTTTTAGTATTCGCTGCATTGAGGGCATTTTTTAAGTTTTCTAAAGATCTTCAGTTAAATCTATGGAAAAATATTTAAAAAATTGATATTAACCACTATTACCAAACAGTAAACCAATAACAGAAGGCAAACAATTAACACACTAGATGTCAATTCCATCCAAAATGAAAACTTAAAATTTCCAAGCAGACATGAGGGCGTATTTACCACACCTATGCACCAGGGGGAAGTGAGTTAAAATTGCCAAGCACACATGAAGACGTATTTACAAGGCCCTTGCACCAGAAAGAAGTGACTTGAAATGGCCAAGCACACATGAGGGTGTATTTACAAGACCCTTGCATCAGGGGGAAGTGATTTAAAATTACCAAGCACACATGAGGTCGTATTTACAAGGCCCTTGCACCACCATAAGGTGTGGCCTATGCAGAAGTATGCTGGATTGTCTGTCTGCCATGGTAAAACAAAAAAATATCTAGGAGCAAAAAGGCAGGTCTGGCAGTCACAAAAGTTTGTTTGAGGTGAGGCCTACTCAGCGTTGCAAATGAAATTTTGGCTAATTGAAGAGTACAGAAGACATAATACATGTGCAGGCCAACAGATGAAGTGAGTCATGTCCACTGCACACTTCAAAAAAGACCAGACCTCCTCTGTCTCCCTGGACAGGCCTAAACCTCATCAGCACAATGTGATTTGTAATGTTAGGAAACACAGGTGATGTAATTGAAAAACGTGCAAATATTTTTGCTCATTTCACAATCACATCACCTGTGTTTCTTCAGCTTAGGTATCTCATTGAGCAGATATAGTCTAGCATATCCAAGAGTACGCAGAAGGTGAGGACTGAATGCAGCAGTGTAATGTACATAATTCTCCTCAAATGACAATTACAGAAGCCTTAGCATATTCATTCCCCCTAAACAGTCCTAAATGTATATCATAATTATCATAGTGACTATGAAACTCTACCAGTACATATTGTGAAACCTAAATGACTTCAAGAAACGACTTTTTAAACCATCAAACAAGCAAATTATTCTCCCATATTCATGTTGAGAAATAAAATATTGATTTAAAAAAGCAAACCCCTTGTTGTCCTTCTCATAAATGTGAAAATTATTTCTTTTTAAAAAAAAAACGATTTTCTGGTCATAATTTCAAAACACAAAACAGCTCCTATGTACAAGCACACCCTAGCTGGCTTCCTTATTTTCTCCAATAAGCATACTAATCTCCTTCTAAATTAAAGGAATCTTTACTCACCTTATCACGATTTTTAAACACATCATGTAAGGAAATTAGTCTCCCAGATTCCTGGGAGAAGTACCTTAAAATTGTCTAGCACACATAGAGGCGTATTTACAAGGCACATGCACCAGGGGAAAATGACTTAAATTTGCAAAGCACTCATGAGGGTGTATTTACAAGAACCTTGCACCACCTTTAAAGTCACTTTTAAAATGGAGAAAATGACGTGAATGTGTCTCATAAGCCTTGTAAATATGCCCCCATGTTGACTATGTAACTCTTGCAAAACATATTGTGAAACCTAAATGACTTCAAGAAACGAGTTTTTAAACCAAGAAACAAGCAAATAATTCTCCCATATTCATGTTGGAAAGTGACATATTTATTTAAAAAAGCACACCTCATGTTATCGTTCTCATAAATGTAAAAAGCATGTCTTTTTCTTAAAAAACGATTTTCTGGTTATAATTTGAAAACACAGCACACCTCCTATGTACAAGCACACCCTGTCAGTACTAATACTTCACATTATCTATAATTATAATTCGTCAAAGAAGCAAAATCTTTTTTGAAAAAATAATGAAAACACTTGACACAAAACAACATTTTAAATGTACAGCTAACTTCCTTATTTTCTCAATATACTATACTACTCTCTATCTAAATTAAATGATTTTTTTCTTACCTTAGCAAATGCTTTTTGAATTTCAAAACAGTCTCAGAAACACACCAATTTTTCTTTAGCAGAGCAAAAGGTACGCACTCCAGAGGCTGGAACCAACAAAGGCACTGAAATGCTGAAATTCATCACACATATCTCTCATGTGACCCAATCAAAACTCTTGCCTCACTTTTTTCAAATCAACACCCTTCCCCCCTCTGCCCTTTCTGGCCTTTTTCCATAGCAACTACCTCCTGCCAGACCTCTCATGTTTACAAGTTCACACAGCAATGTTTCAAATGAACTCTGAACTCTCAGTACACCTGCTAATCCACTGCAATGTTTCTTAAAATCATGTTTTCTTAACCATTCAAATTACATGTTTCAAAGAACACATCCATGCACCCTAACTTTCTGTTTTCAGCAATGGAAATCCACCAATCACTGCTACTGAATCATTAGCACACAAACTCCACATTTTTTTTTCTTTACAAACTCCTACTGTTTCAACTGCCATTTCATTCCCACACTTTATCTGACTGCAGCAGAACCTCCTCTCGCCATGTTTTCTGTCTGGATTGTTGGACATAGTTACATTCACTGGGCTCACCGGTATGCTGAAAACAGAAATTTACACAACCTCAATTTACAAAATATGGAAATCAAATGGATTGGCCAAAGAGGATTGAAATGTCACCAATTGATACCATTGGTGAAAACCTTTTTACATTTGCCAAACCCTGACCTCATAATAGTGCACTGTGGAGGAAATGATTTGGGCACTTTGACTGGGGTAGGTCTGGAAATGCTCTTAAAGGACACCTTTGAGCAATTAATGGCACTTTTCCCTCAAACTGCCTTGGTATATTCCAATATATGCCAAAGACAGAAATGGAGGTGGTCCAATCAAATTTCTCCACAAATTGAGAAAGCGAGGAAGCATGTAAATAAGTCTGTTTCAGCTTATATGAGAGACCATGGAATGGGTGCAATCTACAACAATAACTTGCGTTATTACATGCAAGATATCTACAGAGGAGATGGTGTGCACTTCTCAGATGAGGGCAACAGAGTTTTCATACATAATTTAAGACTGTGTATTGGTACCTACTTATAAGTACCTAAAACTTACACAGAACCCAAAAGCTCTTTTCAGAGCTACCTTAACTATAATTACTCTTTTAAAATTTCGAATGTACCTTTTTCACTAATTTTCACTTATGTTCGCTTCCCGGTTCGCGTACCGGCAGCTAACCGCGCGAAAAATTCAAAGAATGTTTTTTTTTTTACATATATGAGCCTCCTCAGCCACCCTCAGAAAACCTAGGGGGTCAGGATACATCTCCCGTGCCCCCTTATACTCATTTCCCCACATTGTTTTTCCGCCATCTTGTGATTAAATTCGACTGAAACACAAAATGGCGAACTCCCATTACGCTACCGGTAAGCTACCCGGTTCGCGTACCGGGACGCGCCTCTACGGCGAAAAATCGCAAACATTTTTTTTTTTTTTTGCCCCGCGGGGCACTTTAATATCCCCCTCATCAATCCTAGGGGGTCAGGAGGGGTCTACCTTAACCCCTTTCATTAAATTCCCCCTTCGTTTTTCTCCACCTCTTGTCTCTCGATCCTACTGAGAGACAAGATGGTGGCCGTTCCGGACTGTTTAGAATGTTGACAGACACCGGAGAGCCAATCAGCTTCGCTTCGCGAAGTTCCGTTACGCGTCAGGTACGCGAACCGGAGAGCTACCCGGAGCGCTGTCACAGATATATCTGTTTTTAAAAACTTTAATTTCTCAAAATCCACTGGAGCACATATATTGAGACATAGCAAAGGCACGTCGAACAAACCATACCTACAATTTTGCCAAGTTTCGTGTAAATCCATTCAGCCGTTCGAGCTAAAAGTGATTCCAACCGCCCTATGGAAAAATGAATGGGAAAAACGCTTTTTGGGACCCCCCTTTTTTCTCGGCCCCCCCCCTTGACGAAACCCCCCCCAAATTTTCAGGGGCTACTCAGAAACAAAATGTGCCATTTTCCAGAAAATTTCAGCCAATTCCATCCAAAAACGCCAAAGTTATTCAACATAGAATTTTCAAAAATCCCATAGGAAAAAAATCCTAACTATATATACCTACTGGCGACCGCCAGTAGGTAATATATATATATATATATATATATATATTTTTATATATATATATATTCACTGAAAAAACCATAGGTTATAGACCATATATAGTTAGGAATTCGCATTTACAAAACCTTATTTTACTCACACAAAACCATTGAAATTCCATATATAGTTAGTTGCACTAACTATATATCGCGCACCCGCAATCCACTGCTGATGATGTCACATATTACATCATTCATGACATGGTCAGTGACATCACTGATGACATCACTGATGACATCTCAAATGACATCACTGATGACATCACTGATGACATCTCATTTGACATTACTGATTACATCACTGATGATATCATTCATGTGATAATACGATGAACCTCTTCAGACTCTAATATAACCTTAGATACAATCAGTGTAAACAGACACTCACAGACTGTCACTCATCCATGGAGTTACTCACACACCTAGTCAGTCATGCAAAGAATCAATCACACCTCCATTTCCTCAACTATACAGTTATACAAACTTTACTTATTCAAACATATACTAACACATATTTACTCTCTTATACAATCCCTGATACAAGTTACAATGATCCATACAGCCACTCACACATTCACTGGCTCTTATGCACAGTTATTTATATATGTCAACTCTCACATGTACTGTGTTTTACATATGTATTTACTTTGACATGTAGCACTGAGATATCCATTCACTCACCAATACACTCATGCACACAGTCAACCGCCCATACAGCTGTTTCCACATGCACTTTTGAAACCATACATCTAGTGAATCAACTGCTCACACATCTATGCACAGAGTCATACACCTCCCAGCCACCCACACACACACTCAGTCTCCCATACAAATACTTGGGCAACCAATCAATAACCCATATAGTTACTCATATAGCTACTTATCTACACATGCAACAGTTTACAGAACAACAGACATAATGATGCACAAATTAAGACAGTTTAGTCACTAACCCATGCACTCAGTGAGACACATTTAATCACTCACTCATACAGTCAGTCATGCACCTACTAAATCCTTCATCCAGACACTTATACATCCACTCATTCTTCAATATGTAAGACATATTTTAACTTTACAGAAACATACAGTCACTGGATGTTGTCATCAGTGATGTCATCAGTGATGTCATTTGAGATGTCATCAGTGATGTCATCAGTGATGTCACTGACCATGTCATGAATGATGTAATATGTGACATCATCAGCAGTGGATTGCGGGTGCGCGATATATAGTTAGTGCAACTAACTATATATGGAATTTCAATGGTTTTGTGTGAGTAAAATAAGGTTTTGTAAATGCGAATTCCTAACTATATATGGTCTATAACCTATGGTTTTTTCAGTGAATTTTCAAGGTTTTGTAAATGCTAATTCCTAACTATATATGGTCTATAACCTATGGTTTTTTCAGTGAATTTTCAAGGTTTTGTAAATGCTAATTCCTAACTATATATGGTCTATAGCCTATGGTTTTTTCAGTGAATATATATATATACATACATATATAAACATATATCATCTGTATATCTATATAAATACAAACATAAATGCATGCATACATATACTTATATGCATACAGATGCATGTTATTTACATGAAAGTTGAAAAAACACTAATAAAAGCAAAGCTAAAAAGCCACCTCATTACAAACAGAATGGCTTTAACTTAAACGAGGGCGAGATCTATTGCATTTTCAATGCTTGTTTACTTTGGTTCCATCAAGAAGGCATTCAGATGTGTCACACATTTGCCATAAATTCTGAATGTTAGCACTCTAGTTGCACATTAGATCACTGTAGTAAAGCTACTGCTCACCAGGGACGTCTGCTGCTGGTATTCAAAGTGCATGTTTCAGTCTGCATGTCAGAATTTTTTTAATGAAATAGAAGAGGATTTGAGAAGTCACTCAAAATGATCCCTAATTTTTCTTTCTGAAGCACTAATCATACTTTCTATGGCAAAATTAACCCCCTCATGTTGTTCCTTTTTAAATTGAGTGTTTTCAGACTTACCACTTCATTCCAATCAAGATGGCTTCTGGTGTGCCATACTTTTGTCATAAGTAAGACTGTTAGCGCTCTAGTTGTTCTTTAGAACACTCTGGGACATTCTGTCATTGGGCTATACTTGGGGTACATCTGGGTGATATTTGGGCTACATTTAGGCTCTTTTGTCTCTGGTGGCCATCTTGGGAGACTGTATGTCAAAATTTTTTAATGAAATTGAAGAGGGTTTGAGAAGTCACTCAAAATGTGCCCTAATTTTTCTTTCTGCAGCACTAATCATAATTCATATGGCAAAATATACCCCCTCATTTTGTTCCTTTTTAAATTAAATGTTTTAAGAGTTACCACTTTATTCCAATCAAGATGGCTTCAGGTGTGCCATACCTTTGTAATAAGTAAGACTGTTAGCGCTCTAGTTGTTCTTTAGAACACTCTGGGACATTCTGTCATTGGGCTATACTTGGGCTACATCTGGGTGATATTTGGGCTACATTTGGGCTCTTTTGTCTCTGGTGGCCATTTTGGGAGACTGCATGTCAGAATTTTTTGATGAAATAGAAGAGGATTTGAAAAGTCACTCAAAATGTGCCCTAATTTTTCTTTCTGCAGCACTAATAATACCTTCTATTGCATAATATACCCCCTCATTTTGTTCCTTTTTAAATTAAATGTTTTAAGAGTTACCACTTTATTCCCATCACGATGGCTCCAGGTGTGCTATACCTTTGTAATAAGTAGGACTGTTAGCGCTCTAGTTGTTCTTTAGAACACTCTGGGACATTCTGTCATTGGGCTATACTTGGGCTACATCTGGGTGATATTTGGGCTACATTTGGGCTCTTTTGTCTCTGGTGGCCATTTTGGGAGACTGCATGTCAGAATGTTTTAATGGAATAGAAAAGGATTTGAGAAGTCACTCAAAATGTGCCCTAATTTTTCATTCTGCAGCACTAATCATACTTTCTATGGCAAAATATACCACCTCATGTTGTTTCTTTTTAAATTAAATGTTTTAAGAGTTACCACTTTATTCCAATCAAGATGGCTTCAGGTGTGCCATACCTTTGTAATAAGTGGGACTGTTAGCGCTCTAGTTGTTCTTTAGAACACTCTGGGACATTCTGTCATTGGGCTATACTTGGGCTACATCTGGGTGATATTTGGGCTACATTTGGGCTCTTTTGTCTCTGGTGGCCATTTTGGGAGACTGCATGTCAGAATGTTTTAATGAAATAGAAAAGGATTTGAGAAGTCACTCAAAATGTGCCCTAATTTTTCATTCTGCAGCACTAATCATACTTTCTATGGCAAAATATACCCCCTCATGTTGTTTCTTTTTAAATTAAATGTTTTAAGAGTTACCACTTTATTCCAATCAAGATGGCTTCAGGTGTGCCATACCTTTGTAATAAGTAGGACTGTTAGCGCTCTAGTTGTTCTTTAGAACACTCTAGGAGGCTGCAGTAGAACACAAAGGAATCAACTGACAGTCTCTGTCCTTGTTGGATGTACATTTTTTACTGAGAATGTCAGACTTCATTTTCACATGACTGAGAAAGATAATGTGAATTTACAGAAAATATGCTTTCAGTTTAGCTTATAGATCCCCTTCCAAACCACTGTGGGAAAATCATGAGATATTAGTTTTCTTTCAAACAATATTCATGATATCACAGCAGAAGGTTTTTTCACATGGTAAAATCACCTTAGAACCCACCACAATTCCTAAAACGAGTATGGTACCATCAACAAATGATTTATAATGTAACTAAAGTCCTAAAACCCTCTATCAACTACAATGCTTTTTAATGAGGTGCTATCATGTATATTGGTCCCAAGATGGCTGCCAACACTTCTTGGATGAAGTGCTGACAGCCAATCAGATCAGATGTGTGGTTAGGCTCCGCCCAGATATATATCTTTTTTTGAACCTCAATTACTCAAAATCCACTTGAGCACATATATTGAGACCTAGCAAAGGCACATCGGGCTAACAGTCCCTACAATTTTGCCAAGTTTCGTGCAAATCCATTCAGCCGTTCGAGCTAAAAGTGAGGCCAACCGCCTTATGGAAATTAACATGGGAAAAACGCGTTTTGGGACCCCCCTTTTTTCTCGGCCCCCCCTTGATGAAACCCCCTTAAATTGTCAGGGGCTGCTCAGAAACAAAATGTTCCATTTTCCTGAAAATTTCAGCCACTTCCGTCCACAAACGCCAAAGTTATTAGACATAGAATTTTCAAAAATCCCATAGAGAAAAAATCCTAACTATATATACCTACTGGCGACCGCCAGTAGGTAATATATATATATATATATATATATATATATATATATATATATATTACCTACTGGCGATAGCCAGTAGGTATATATAGTTAGGATTTTTTCTCTATGGAATTTTTGAAAATTCTATGTCTAATAACTTTGGCGTTTGTGGACGGAAGTGGCTGAAATTTTCAGGAAAATGGAACATTTTGTTTCTGAGCAGCCCCTGACAATTTAAGGGGGTTTCATCAAGGGGGGGCCGAGAAAAAAGGGGGGTCCCAAAACGCGTTTTTCCCATGTTAATTTCCATAAGGCGGTTGGCCTCACTTTTAGCTCGAACGGCTGAATGGATTTGCACGAAACTTGGCAAAATTGTAGGGACTGTTAGCCCGATGTGCCTTTGCTAGGTCTCAATATATGTGCTCAAGTGGATTTTGAGTAATTGAGGTTCAAAAAAAGATATATATCTGGGCGGAGCCTAACCACACATCTGATCTGATTGGCTGTCAGCACTTCATCCAAGAAGTGTTGGCAGCCATCTTGGGACCAATATACATGATAGCACCTCATTAAAAAGCATTGTAGTTGATAGAGGGTTTTAGGACTTTAGTTACATTATAAATCATTTGTTGATGGTACCATACTCGTTTTAGGAATTGTGGTGGGTTCTAAGGTGATTTTACCATGTGAAAAAACCTTCTGCTGTGATATCATGAATATTGTTTGAAAGAAAACTAATATCTCATGATTTTCCCACAGTGGTTTGGAAGGGGATCTATAAGCTAAACTGAAAGCATATTTTCTGTAAATTCACATTATCTTTCTCAGTCATGTGAAAATGAAGTCTGACATTCTCAGTAAAAAATGTACATCCAACAAGGACAGAGACTGTCAGTTGATTCCTTTGTGTTCTACTGCAGCCTCCTAGAGTGTTCTAAAGAACAACTAGAGCGCTAACAGTCCTACTTATTACAAAGGTATGGCACACCTGAAGCCATCTTGATTGGAATAAAGTGGTAACTCTTAAAACATTTAATTTAAAAAGAAACAACATGAGGGGGTATATTTTGCCATAGAAAGTATGATTAGTGCTGCAGAATGAAAAATTAGGGCACATTTTGAGTGACTTCTCAAATCCTTTTCTATTTCATTAAAACATTCTGACATGCAGTCTCCCAAAATGGCCACCAGAGACAAAAGAGCCCAAATGTAGCCCAAATATCACCCAGATGTAGCCCAAGTATAGCCCAATGACAGAATGTCCCAGAGTGTTCTAAAGAACAACTAGAGCGCTAACAGTCCCACTTATTACAAAGGTATGGCACACCTGAAGCCATCTTGATTGGAATAAAGTGGTAACTCTTAAAACATTTAATTTAAAAAGAAACAACATGAGGTGGTATATTTTGCCATAGAAAGTATGATTAGTGCTGCAGAATGAAAAATTAGGGCACATTTTGAGTGACTTCTCAAATCCTTTTCTATTCCATTAAAACATTCTGACATGCAGTCTCCCAAAATGGCCACCAGAGACAAAAGAGCCCAAATGTAGCCCAAATATCACCCAGATGTAGCCCAAGTATAGCCCAATGACAGAATGTCCCAGAGTGTTCTAAAGAACAACTAGAGCGCTAACAGTCCTACTTATTACAAAGGTATAGCACACCTGGAGCCATCGTGATGGGAATAAAGTGGTAACTCTTAAAACATTTAATTTAAAAAGGAACAAAATGAGGGGGTATATTATGCAATAGAAGGTATTATTAGTGCTGCAGAAAGAAAAATTAGGGCACATTTTGAGTGACTTTTCAAATCCTCTTCTATTTCATCAAAAAATTCTGACATGCAGTCTCCCAAAATGGCCACCAGAGACAAAAGAGCCCAAATGTAGCCCAAATATCACCCAGATGTAGCCCAAGTATAGCCCAATGACAGAATGTCCCAGAGTGTTCTAAAGAACAACTAGAGCGCTAACAGTCTTACTTATTACAAAGGTATGGCACACCTGAAGCCATCTTGATTGGAATAAAGTGGTAACTCTTAAAACATTTAATTTAAAAAGGAACAAAATGAGGGGGTATATTTTGCCATATGAATTATGATTAGTGCTGCAGAAAGAAAAATTAGGGCACATTTTGAGTGACTTCTCAAACCCTCTTCAATTTCATTAAAAAATTTTGACATACAGTCTCCCAAGATGGCCACCAGAGACAAAAGAGCCTAAATGTAGCCCAAATATCACCCAGATGTACCCCAAGTATAGCCCAATGACAGAATGTCCCAGAGTGTTCTAAAGAACAACTAGAGCGCTAACAGTCTTACTTATGACAAAAGTATGGCACACCAGAAGCCATCTTGATTGGAATGAAGTGGTAAGTCTGAAAACACTCAATTTAAAAAGGAACAACATGAGGGGGTTAATTTTGCCATAGAAAGTATGATTAGTGCTTCAGAAAGAAAAATTAGGGATCATTTTGAGTGACTTCTCAAATCCTCTTCTATTTCATTAAAAAAATTCTGACATGCAGACTGAAACATGCACTTTGAATACCAGCAGCAGACGTCCCTGGTGAGCAGTAGCTTTACTACAGTGATCTAATGTGCAACTAGAGTGCTAACATTCAGAATTTATGGCAAATGTGTGACACATCTGAATGCCTTCTTGATGGAACCAAAGTAAACAAGCATTGAAAATGCAATAGATCTCGCCCTCGTTTAAGTTAAAGCCATTCTGTTTGTAATGAGGTGGCTTTTTAGCTTTGCTTTTATTAGTGTTTTTTCAACTTTCATGTAAATAACATGCATCTGTATGCATATAAGTATATGTATGCATGCATTTATGTTTGTATTTATATAGATATACAGATGATATATGTTTATATATGTATGTATATATATATATTCACTGAAAAAACCATAGGCTATAGACCATATATAGTTAGGAATTAGCATTTACAAAACCTTGAAAATTCACTGAAAAAACCATAGGTTATAGACCATATATAGTTAGGAATTAGCATTTACAAAACCTTGAAAATTCACTGAAAAAACCATAGGTTATAGACCATATATAGTTAGGAATTCGCATTTACAAAACCTTATTTTACTCACACAAAACCATTGAAATTCCATATATAGTTAGTTGCACTAACTATATATCGCGCACCCGCAATCCACTGCTGATGATGTCACATATTACATCATTCATGACATGGTCAGTGACATCACTGATGACATCACTGATGACATCTCAAATGACATCACTGATGACATCACTGATGACAACATCCAGTGACTGTATGTTTCTGTAAAGTTAAAATATGTCTTACATATTGAAGAATGAGTGGATGTATAAGTGTCTGGATGAAGGATTTAGTAGGTGCATGACTGACTGTATGAGTGAGTGATTAAATGTGTCTCACTGAGTGCATGGGTTAGTGACTAAACTGTCTTAATTTGTGCATCATTATGTCTGTTGTTCTGTAAACTGTTGCATGTGTAGATAAGTAGCTATATGAGTAACTATATGGGTTATTGATTGGTTGCCCAAGTATTTGTATGGGAGACTGAGTGTGTGTGTGGGTGGCTGGGAGGTGTATGACTCTGTGCATAGATGTGTGAGCAGTTGATTCACTAGATGTATGGTTTCAAAAGTGCATGTGGAAACAGCTGTATGGGCGGTTGACTGTGTGCATGAGTGTATTGGTGAGTGAATGGATATCTCAGTGCTACATGTCAAAGTAAATACATATGTAAAACACAGTACATGTGAGAGTTGACATATATAAATAACTGTGCATAAGAGCCAGTGAATGTGTGAGTGGCTGTATGGATCATTGTAACTTGTATCAGGGATTGTATAAGAGAGTAAATATGTGTTAGTATATGTTTGAATAAGTAAAGTTTGTATAACTGTATAGTTGAGGAAATGGAGGTGTGATTGATTCTTTGCATGACTGACTAGGTGTGTGAGTAACTCCATGGATGAGTGACAGTCTGTGAGTGTCTGTTTACACTGATTTTATCTAAGGTTATATTAGAGTCTGAAGAGGTTCATCGTATTATCACATGAATGATATCATCAGTGATGTAATCAGTAATGTCAAATGAGATGTCATCAGTGATGTCATCAGTGATGTCATTTGAGATGTCATCAGTGATGTCATCAGTGATGTCACTGACCATGTCATGAATGATGTAATATGTGACATCATCAGCAGTGGATTGCGGGTGCGCGATATATAGTTAGTGCAACTAACTATATATGGAATTTCAATGGTTTTGTGTGAGTAAAATAAGGTTTTGTAAATGCGAATTCCTAACTATATATGGTCTATAACCTATGGTTTTTTCAGTGAATTTTCAAGGTTTTGTAAATGCTAATTCCTAACTATATATGGTCTATAACCTATGGTTTTTTCAGTGAATATATATATATATATATATATATATATATATATATATATATATATATATATATATTACCTACTGGCGGTCGCCAGTAGGTAGTTATAGTTAGGATTTTTTTCAATGTTAAATCTGAAAATTCTATTTGGAATAACTTTGGCGCTGGTTGTCGAATCTGACTGAAAATTTTCTCAAAATGGCCTCGCGGCGTTCCGGCCCTTCCCTTAAAGTTTGGGGGGGATTCAACAAGCGGGGGCCGAGATAAAAGGGGGGTCCCAAAATGCGTTTTCCCCATGTTAATTTCCATAGGGCGGTCAATTTCACTTTTAGCCCGAACGGCTGAATGGATTTCGACCAAATTTGGCAAAATTGTAGGGACTGGTAGCCCGATGTGCCTTTGCTATGTCTCAAGATATGTGCTCCAGTGGATTTTGAGTAATTTAGGTTCAAAAAAATATATATATCTATGGCAGCGCCCCGGTACGCGCCCCGGGGAGCGCACCGGGCGTGCTAAGCGACTTGCGCATGGAAAGCTGATTGGCTCTCGGGTGTCTGTAAACATTCGAAACAGTCCGGAGAGGCCGCCATCTTGTGTCTCGGTAAAATCAAGACACAAGAGGTGGCTAAAACAAAGGGGGAAATGATAATAAGGGGGCAGGGATAGACCCCCCCTGACCCCCTAGGTTTGATGTTTGTGCCAAAAAAGGGCCCTGCGGGGCAAAAGATTATTTTTTTTTTGATTTGCGCGGGGGCAGCGCCCGGTACGCACACCGGGGAGCTTACCATGGGGAAAGAAGAATGACAGTTTTTAAAAAGAAGTAGCCTTTTATTAGAAATTGGAGGTAGTTCTAAAAAGAACTGTTTTTTTTCTTCTTTTTGTTGTTTTATATTTTTTTATGTTTTATGAACATTTTGAACTTTTTTTGGCTTTTCAGAACACTTTTATATTTTTTTTGTATTTTTCATGGGGAGAAACGAAAAAATAGGGAATTGGAAATGGCTCAACTGGAGCGAAAAAAAAGAAAAGAAATAATTAGGGTCGATTGGGGCATTTGTGGTTGTCCCCAGCAAGGACGATGAGCTTTACGCTCTGTTCTCCGTAGGAGATGGTCTTCCCACAATATTTGCATGTGATTTTGAAATCTGCAAATCGTGGCTGAACGCAACGCATCGTTTCATTTTCTTCTGGTGTTGAGGGAGTGGGTTGCTTTCTTTTTGAGCTGGTTCTTGTTGATGGGGAAGGGTTACTGGCCAGTTCCTTCATCTCTGCAGCAGAATAGTTTATAGGATGCTTGCGCTGCATGTGGCGGATCATTGTGTGATTTCCAAAGGAATATTTTTTAAGAGGGTTCCCTCTGGAAAGTTCCATGCCACAGATTAGGCAAGTCACCTTGGCTGCATTTACCTTTTTCTTCCCCTGTGGAAGAGAAAAAAACTCCCAAATAATGTGTGGTCTAGGCTGGTATGGGGTATTGTGTTCTTGGAGAAATGTTCTCGTCCTTTCTTCCTCCTCCTCCTCCTCCTCCTCTTCCTCCTCTTCTTGACCACCAATGAAAACTTGTGGTGGTCCTTTTGGTTGTTGTGGTGGTGGTGGTGGTGCAGATGCACCAGCTGCTGCTGCTACTGAAGCCATTATAAAGATGAAAATTGTACAGAGAGGTACAAGCAGGTCTTCCTCACAAAGGACAAAGTCAGAAGAAAGGAAAAAGGTGGGGTCTTTCATTAAAGGAAAAAAAAAAGTTAGATCAAATGAAAAGTTTTATTTTCAGGTCACATGACCAGGGGCTTCATCATTATGAAACCAAAACTGTTATGAACCAATGAAAAGTGTTATTTTCAGGTCACATGACCCGACGCGCTTACGCTACGCGCCCCGGGGCGTGCCCGGGGGAGCGCCCCGGGTCACGTCGCGTAAGCGCGTCGGAAGTTTACATTGCGCGATCGTATTCACACGAGTGCTTCCGGGTGTGCTTACGCCGTGCGTTTCACGCAGACGCGGCTACGCCATACATCACTATCATGTTTTCGAAAACGATAATGGCGCTTACGGGATGCTCCCCGGTGCGCTCCCCGGGGCGCTTCACATAATTACGCTTTCTGGGGCGCACCCCGGGGCGCGCACCGGGAGCGCACCAAGGCAAAAAAAAAAATATAATAATAATATATTTATATATATTTTTTAAAAAAAAATAGGCAAAATTGTAGGGACTGGTAGCCCGATGTGCCTTTGCTATGTCTCAAGATATATGCTCACGTCGTTTTTACGAAAATGAACTTTGAAAAATATATATTGGGCTACATTGGGCTATATATATATTAGAGCCAAAATGTAGCCCAATGTAGCCCAATGTAGCCCAAAGATGGCCACCAGAGACAAAAAACAAAAAAAAATGTAGCCAAAAAAACAGCCAAAAAAAGTCAAAATATAGCCCAATAACAGAATGTCCCGGAGAACAACTAGTGCGCTAACAGTCTTACTTATAAATTGAGATTTATAGTTAGGAATTAGTATTTAAAAAACCTTTGAAATTCACGGAAAAACCATAGGTTTCACACCAGTTATAGTTACGAATTAGCATTTAAAAAACCTATGAAATTCACTGAAAAAACCATAGGTTTCACACCAGTTATAGTTAGGAATTTGCATTTAAAAAACCTATTAAATTCACATAAAAAACCATAGGTTTCACACCAGTTATAGTTAGCTGGAAATTTTACTGACATAAAACCATTGAAATTCCCACATTATAGTTAGTTGGACTCACTATAACTTGCGCGTGCAATGCACTGCTGATGACGTAACATATTACATCACTCATGACATGGTCAGTGACATCACTCATGACATCACTGATGACACCATCCAGTGAATGTGTGACTTTATGAAAAATAAATATGTTTTATATATGTATTTGGAAAGGTCGATGGAACAATATATTTTTAAAAAAGTGTCTTAATGGATGTTTTTAAAAAAAAAAAATGATTGGTTAAGTGTATTTTAGTGAATACATATATTAGGGAGTAATGTTTAAAAATTAAAAAATATGTATCAGTGTTTCACTTTGTGCATAAGTGGCTGCATGGGTTGGTGAGTAACTACATGTGTGTGTGTATGGGTTATTAGATGTTTTTTTAGTATCAGTATGAGTGACTGTTTTGTTTAGTGTGGGAATTACTTACTACACTGACTCTTTTTTTGTATGTATTTTAAAGACTGCATATGTGCAGGACTGCATGGTTGAATAGTGTGGATAAGTGTATGTTAGTGAGTAAATGACTGTCTCACTAGTGTTTTTAACAGTAACTACATATGTTTTAATATAGAATATGTGAATATTGATGCATATCAGTGAGTATATGTGAGAGTAAGAGATTGTAAGAGTTCCTGTTTAAATAAGTATGTGTTTCAAAAAGTGATTGTTTAAGAGAATAAATATTTGTAATTTTCATTAGAAGTAAGGTGGTAGTGTGTGTATTGCTCTATATGCAAATAAATGGATGATCAATAGTTTTTTTGCATGTGTGAGTATGTGTGTGAGTAACTTTTGGATGACTGTCGGTGTGTAACAGGATGTATAGGTGTATCACTTCATATGATGGGTGAGTATATGTATGAGTGACTACAGAGAACTGTTGGTGAATGAGTGGATGTGTACATAGATGGTGGAATTACTGAATTGGTTGTTGTAACTGAAATGGGTAAAATTACAGTGAAAGTAGATCTGTCACTAAGTCACAAGAATGGTATCATCAGTGATGTCATGAGTGATGCCACTGACCATGTCATGAGTGATGTAATATGTGACGTCATCAGCAGTGCATTGCACGCGCAAGTTATAGTGAGTCCAACTAACTATAACGTGGGAATTTCAATGGTTTTATGTCAGTAAAATTTCCAGCTAACTATAACTGGTGTGAAACCTATGGTTTTTTATGTGAATATATATATATATATTACGAGCTCAAAACCTCGACAAACTATTCGAAGAGGAGACGACACAGCGTGGTGAAAAACCTTCTTTTATTCTTCAGTCGCTATCAACGCGTTTCGCCTGACCCAGCAGGCTTGGTCACGATTAAAGTTTAACAAACACATACAAACATTTAAAGTGCACAAGCGTCACATGATACATCACGTGACAGCTGAAATCATAGAACTGAAAGAAAGATTCACATTGGTTTCCATGATTTGTGTTTCCGTGAAAAATAGTGTGTATAAACATAAATTTCATTACGGGGTTAATTGGTACATACAATTTCATCAAATGTCATTTGAAAAAACCTTAAAATAAGTAGTCATAACGGTGTATATTCAACAGAAGTGCGCTAAAGGTTCGCGCTCATCAATCAGATCCTAGTTATAATTAAAGGTACCTTTGCAGTTATTCACATAAATTCAGCACAAGTGGGCTAATTCTCTGCCAAGACTACATAAAGCGGTTTATATTCAATGATTACATTCGTGACCAATGATTCCCCAAACATTCTCACGGGCACACTTATGAAACAAAAACCAAAGGGTTTTTCCAAATAATGCCCAAGTGGGCAAATTTCATCGATTCTATTACTCAAATGTGAAAACAAAAAAGTTCTAAAACCAATAACACAAATTTTATAAACTCTAAACCAGAAAAAATGACTATTGCTAAACAAGAAGCTGAATATACCACAGAACAATATCCATATTACAGTTTAGTCAAAATTCATAGGTGTGTGTACAGATCCTCTTCGATATTCAATCCGTACGGGCTTTTTGTATTCAGTTCAACTATGTACCATGACTCCAGTTTGCATAGCTTTTTAACCCTATCCCTCCCTCTTTCATTCAAGGGTACGGAATCAATCACAAAATAGGACACACTGCCTGGATTCTTCTCATGGAACTTTTCGAAATGTCGGGCGACTGGATAGGATCTATCCACATTCTTAATCGCCCTTAAATGTTGCAACACCCGTTGATGAACGGGTTTAATTGTACTACCTACGTACTGTAGGTTACACCCACAACATAAAACATAAATCGCAAAGTCTGTCTTGCAGTCAAATTGTCCTTTGATCTTTTTTGTTCTGTTAGAAACGCCTGGTTGGTATGTACTCGCATTTTTCCCATGTTCACAAGCCTTACATTTGCTACATTTTAGGAACCCATCCTTTCTGGACAACCAATTACTCTTTTTGTTTTTTACCTTTTTCTTTGCTCTAGTCAATGTGGTTTTCACTAACATTTGTTTAAAGGATCTTGCCTTTCGAAAGGTTATAAGAGGTCTGTTGGTGAGTAAAGGACCTAAAATTGGGTCATTTTTAATGACATTCCAATGTCGGGTCACAATTTTCCTCACTGATCCATGCAATTTGTTGTAATTAGTGATCAACCTACATTCATTTTCTGCTTGCTTTTTCATCATCCTTGTGTCTTTGAAGAGGACTTCCTCTCTGTTTTTTTGCTTGACTTTGCTGAAAGATGTATTAAGACAGTTATCACTGTACCCCCTCTGTTTGAAACGTAACTGGAGCTCAGATAATGCACACTCCCTGTCCTTCGGGTCACTGCAATTCCTTAGAACCCTAAGACCTTCCCCATAAGGGATGCTGTTTACTAAACAAGTAGGATGGAAACTACTGGCATGTAGCACAGTATTTCCAGAGGTCTCTTTTCTGTATATTTTAGTTTGTAATTTATTATCCTTGATGTAAACTGTAAGGTCTAAAAAATTAACAGATTCTGTACTAACGGTACTTGTGAATTTCAAATTCAAACTGTTTTTTTGTATTTTAGCCAGAAAAAGATTTAGATCTAATAATGAACCTCTCCAGACAACAAACAGGTCGTCAATAAAGCGACTCCAATGGAGGATGTTGTTCTCCCATTCAGTTTGGTACTGCTTCCGGATCACCTGCTCCTCCCACCAGCCCATATGCAAATTAGCATAGCTGGGGGCGAAGCAGGTGCCCATCGCAGTACCACAGGTTTGATGGAACAATTCATCATTGAAGATGAAAAAGTTATTCTTTAGGCAGGTTGAAACCATTGATAAAAGCATTTGGGTATGAGCCCACAATTTAATTGTTCTTGTCCCCAGGAAGTGTCTTATGGCATTCAATCCATCACTGTGCTTAATGCTTGTGTACAATGTGGTAACATCAATAGTTACCAAAATTAGGTCATCTTCCCAGGGAATGTCATAGATAGATTTCAGAAAATCCCCTGTGTCTAGAATATATGACGGGAGTTGTGCAGCTAATGGATTCAGAAATGAGTAGATAAATTTGGAGGTATTTTCTAACCCACTACCTATAGCTGAAATAATCGGCCTACCAGGGGGGTTACGTGTATCCTTATGCACCTTCGGGAGCAAATAAAAAACCGGAGTAACCGGATTGGTTATCTTAAGGTACTTGTACTCATCATGAGTGATCAAGGACTGTCCAAACCAGTTTTCTAGTTCTGAATTGTACTGCGCGTGACTGTTAAACATAATCTCTGGTTTAACTCTTACATAGCAAGTTCTGTTAATTAACTGTTTATAAGCTTCAGATAAATATTTCCGCCTGTCCCGGAGGACCACATTCCCGCCCTTATCAGCATTACGACTATACAATTGTCCTCCTGCTTGATTTTATTAATAAGGGCTGTTTGAGCTTTTTCTTGCTTGCTGACTTTTTTATTGCACACACTAGTACACTTTTCCAAGTTTTTTTAAATCATTTACCACCAAATCATTGAAAATATCAATATTATCTCGTGCAGTATAGGGGATATAACGGGATCTGGGACGAAAACCAGTTGGATCACTAGCATTGATGACCAGTCCTTCAGATCTCGCCACCTCATCTGCTTGACTCATAAGTTCTGATGATTCACCAGTTATCTGTCTTCCAGAGCTCTCTCCATTCTCGTCGTTCCCATATATTCTACCGGAAGGTTGAAAATCCAACATGAGATCCATGTCTTGTACATTAAGTTCTCCCAATGAGGCCTCGCTGTTACCAGGGTTTAAAACTCCACTCTCGGAACCATGGTTCAAAGAGAAATGTTTTCTAAGTTTCAAGAGTCTTGCAAATTTGAAGATGTCTATCCGAGTTTGGACGTAATTAAACTCGGCACCTGGGCAAAATGACAGTCCTAAATTGAGGGTCTGTTCTTCCTCAATAGAAAGTTCCATGTCAGTCAAATTAATTACCGATGGTTGTTGTTGCGTCAGATTTGGGACATTGACAGGAGATATTTGTGCATTATTTATTGCTCTTTGTTTTGCACCTTGGCGCCTTTTGCGCCTTTTGCGCCTTTGCCTTTTCCTCTTGGCGGCTTGGCGTAGTTTACTTTTGTTCTTGGGTGGAGATTGAAATATATATATATATATATATATATATATCAAGTCAAGCATCTCCTCCGTTCAGGAAAGGTATCAGGACACAGCGGGGCTTCATTTCACAATTTTTATTCAGACCAGCGTCGCATGACCGGTTTTGGCACAACTGCCTTTATCAAATGCTCATAGTCCCAGCATTTCTTTTCCCGTTCTTTTATTCTATTTGGCTCCTCCTTGCCCAGTGGTGGTTGGCTCCCCTGCACCTCGTGCTGACACTTATGAATAGGAGGGGACTACTAGTCCCATAATGCCGTAAGATGCCGCAGTGTAGTGCAGTGTAGTCCGGGAACATATTTTCAACATGTCTTTAACCCCTTCTCTCATCCACCAACCTCCGAACTTGCAGTTCTCAAAAAGGGACTACTAGTCTCATAATATATATATATATATATATATATATATATATATATATATATATATATATATATATATATATATATATATATATATATAATATATAATATATATATATATATATTATATATATATATATATATATATATATATATTCACTGAAAAAACCATAGGTTATAGACCATATATAGTTAGGAATTCACATTTACAAAACCTTATTTTACTCACACAAAACCATTGAAATTCCATATGTAGTTAGTTGCACTAACTATATATCGCGCACCCGCAATCCACTGCTGATGATGTCACATATTACATCATTCATGACATGGTCAGTGACATCACTGATGACATCACTGATGACATCTCAAATGACATCACTGATGACATCACTGATGACAACATCCAGTGACTGTATGTTTCTGTAAAGTTAAAATATGTCTTACATATTGAAGAATGAGTGGATGTATAAGTGTCTGGATGAAGGATTTAGTAGGTGCATGACTGACTGTATGAGTGAGTGATTAAATGTGTCTCACTGAGTGCATGGGTTAGTGACTAAACTGTCTTAATTTGTGCATCATTATGTCTGTTGTTCTGTAAACTGTTGCATGTGTAGATAAGTAGCTATATGAGTAACTATATGGGTTATTGATTGGTTGCCCAAGTATTTGTATGGGAGACTGAGTGTGTGTGTGGGTGGCTGGGAGGTGTATGACTCTGTGCATAGATGTGTGAGCAGTTGATTCACTAGATGTATGGTTTCAAAAGTGCATGTGGAAACAGCTGTATGGGCGGTTGACTGTGTGCATGAGTGTATTGGTGAGTGAATGGATATCTCAGTGCTACATGTCAAAGTAAATACATATGTAAAACACAGTACATGTGAGAGTTGACATATATAAATAACTGTGCATAAGAGCCAGTGAATGTGTGAGTGGCTGTATGGATCATTGTGAACTTGTATCAGGGATTGTATAAGAGAGTAAATATGTGTTAGTATATGTTTGAATAAGTAAAGTTTGTATAACTGTATAGTTGAGGAAATGGAGGTGTGATTGATTCTTTGCATGACTGACTAGGTGTGTGAGTAACTCCATGGATGAGTGACAGTCTGTGAGTGTCTGTTTACACTGATTGTATCTAAGGTTATATTAGAGTCTGAAGAGGTTCATCGTATTATCACATGAATGATATCATCAGTGATGTAATCAGTAATGTCAAATGAGATGTCATCAGTGATGTCATCAGTGATGTCATTTGAGATGTCATCAGTGATGTCATTTGAGATGTCATCAGTGATGTCATCAGTGATGTCACTGACCATGTCATGAATGATGTAATATGTGACATCATCAGCAGTGGATTGCGGGTGCGCGATATATAGTTAGTGCAACTAACTATATATGGAATTTCAATGGTTTTGTGTGAGTAAAATAAGGTTTTGTAAATGCGAATTCCTAACTATATATGGTCTATAACCTATGGTTTTTTCAGTGAATTTTCAAGGTTTTGTAAATGCTAATTCCTAACTATATATGGTCTATAACCTATGGTTTTTTCAGTGAATATATATATATATATATATATATATATATATATATATATATATATATATATATATATATATATATATATATATATATATATATATATATATATTACCTACTGGCGGTCGCCAGTAGGTAGTTATAGTTAGGATTTTTTTCAATGTTAAATCTGAAAATTCTATTTGGAATAACTTTGGCGCTGGTTGTCGAATCTGACTGAAAATTGTCTCAAAATGGCCTCGCGGCGTTCCGGCCCTTCCCTGAAAGTTTGGGGGGGATTCAACAAGCGGGGGCCGAGATAAAAGGGGGGTCCCAAAATGCATTTTCCCCATGTTAATTTCCATAGGGCGGTCAATTTCACTTTTAGCCCGAACGGCTGAATGGATTTCGACCAAATTTGGCAAAATTGTAGGGACTGGTAGCCCGATGTGCCTTTGCTATGTCTCAAGATATGTGCTCCAGTGGATTTTGAGTAATTTAGGTTCAAAAAAATATATATATCTATGGCAGCGCCCCGGTACGCGCCCCGGGGAGCGCACCGGGCGTGCTAAGCGACTTGCGCATGGAAAGCTGATTGGCTCTCGGGTGTCTGTAAACATTCGAAACAGTCCGGAGAGGCCGCCATCTTGTGTCTCGGTAAAATCAAGACACAAGAGGTGGCTAAAACAAAGGGGGAAATGACAATAAGGGGGCAGGGATAGACCCCCCTGACCCCCTAGGTTTGATGTTTGTGCCAAAAAAGGGCCCTGCGGGGCAAAAGATTATTTTTTTTTTGATTTGCGCGGGGGCAGCGC
The DNA here is from genome assembly GCF_964263255.1 of Lissotriton vulgaris. NCBI lineage: Eukaryota > Metazoa > Chordata > Amphibia > Caudata > Salamandridae > Lissotriton > Lissotriton vulgaris. Next base: position 530,420,129 of record NC_141694.1, read on the forward strand.
CCGGTACGCACACCGGGGAGCGTACCGGGGAGCTTACCATGGGGAAAGAAGAATGACAGTTTTTAAAAAGAAGTAGCCTTTTATTAGAAATTGGAGGTAGTTCTAAAAAGAACTGTTTTTTTTCTTCTTTTTGTTGTTTTATATTTTTTTATGTTTTATGAACATTTTGAACTTTTTTTGGCTTTTCAGAACACTTTTATACTTTTTTTTGTATTTTTCATGGGGAGAAACGAAAAAATATAGAATTGGAAATGGCTCAACTGGAGCGAAAAAAAAGAAAAGAAATAATTAGGGTCGATTGGGGCATTTGTGGTTGTCCCCAGCAAGGACGATGAGCTTTACGCTCTGTTCTCCGTAGGAGATGGTCTTCCCACAATATTTGCATGTGATTCTGAAATCTGCAAATCGTGGCTGAACGCAACGCATCGTTTCATTTTCTTCTGGTGTTGAGGGAGTGGGTTGCTTTCTTTTTGAGCTGGTTCTTGTTGATGGGGAAGGGTTACTGGCCAGTTCCTTCATCTCTGCAGCAGAATAGTTTATAGGATGCTTGCGCTGCATGTGGCGGATCATTGTGTGATTTCCAAAGGAATATTTTTTAAGAGGGTTCCCTCTGGAAAGTTCCATGCCACAGATTAGGCAAGTCACCTTGGCTGCATTTACCTTTTTCTTCCCCTGTGGAAGAGAAAAAAACTCCCAAATAATGTGTGGTCTAGGCTGGTATGGGGTATTGTGTTCTTGGAGAAATGTTCTCGTCCTTTCTTCCTCCTCCTCCTCCTCCTCCTCTTCCTCCTCTTCTTGACCACCAATGAAAACTTGTGGTGGTCCTTTTGGTTGTTGTGGTGGTGGTGGTGGTGCAGATGCACCAGCTGCTGCTGCTCCTGAAGCCATTATAAAGATGAAAATTGTACAGAGAGGTACAAGCAGGTCTTCCTCAGTCAAAGGACAAAGTCAGAAGAAAGGAAAAAGGTGGGGTCTTTCATCAAAAGGAAAAAAAAAAGTTAGATCAAATGAAAAGTTTTATTTTCAGGTCACATGACCAGGGGCTTCATCATTATGAAACCAAAACTGTTATGAACCAATGAAAAGTGTTATTTTCAGGTCACATGACCCGACGCGCTTACGCTACGCGCCCCGGGGCGTGCCCGGGGGAGCGCCCCGGGTCACGTCGCGTAAGCGCGTCGGAAGTTTACATTGCGCGATCGTATTCACACGAGTGCTTCCGGGTGTGCTTACGCCGTGCGTTTCACGCAGACGCGGCTACGCCATACGTCACTATCATGTTTTCGAAAACGATAATGGCGCTTACGGGACGCTCCCCGGTGCGCTCCCCGGGGCGCTTCACATAATTACGCTTTCTGGGGCGCACCCCGGGGCGCGCACCGGGAGCGCACCAAGGCAAAAAAAAAAAAAATAATAATAATATATTTATATATATTTTTTTAAAAAAAATAGGCAAAATTGTAGGGACTGGTAGCCCGATGTGCCTTTGCTATGTCTCAAGATATATGCTCACGTCGTTTTTACGAAAATGAACTTTGAAAAATATATATTGGGCTACATTGGGCTATATATATATTAGAGCCAAAATGTAGCCCAATGTAGCCCAATGTAGCCCAATGTAGCCCAAAGATGGCCACCAGAGACAAAAAACAAAAAAAAATGTAGCCAAAAAAACAGCCAAAAAAAGTCAAAATATAGCCCAATAACAGAATGTCCCGGAGAACAACTAGTGCGCTAACAGTCTTACTTATAAACTGAGATTTATAGTTAGGAATTAGTATTTAAAAAACCTTTGAAATTCACGGAAAAACCATAGGTTTCACACCAGTTATAGTTACGAATTAGCATTTAAAAAACCTATGAAATTCACTGAAAAAACCATAGGTTTCACACCAGTTATAGTTAGGAATTTGCATTTAAAAAACCTATTAAATTCACATAAAAAACCATAGGTTTCACACCAGTTATAGTTAGCTGGAAATTTTACTGACATAAAACCATTGAAATTCCCACATTATAGTTAGTTGGACTCACTATAACTTGCGCGTGCAATGCACTGCTGATGACGTAACATATTACATCACTCATGACATGGTCAGTGACATCACTCATGACATCACTGATGACACCATCCAGTGAATGTGTGACTTTATGAAAAATAAATATGTTTTATATATGTATTTGGAAAGGTCGATGGAACAATATATTTTTAAAAAAGTGTCTTAATGGATGTTTTTAAAAAAAAAATGATTGGTTAACTGGTTAAGTGTATTTTAGTGAATACATATATTAGGGAGTAATGTTTAAAAATTAAAAAAATATGTATCAGTGTTTCACTTTGTGCATAAGTGGCTGCATGGGTTGGTGAGTAACTACATGTGTGTGTGTATGGGTTATTAGATGTTTTTTTAGTATCAGTATGAGTGACTGTTTTGTTTAGTGTGGGAATTACTTACTACACTGACTCTTTTTTTGTATGTATTTTAAAGACTGCATATGTGCAGGACTGCATGGTTGAATAGTGTGGATAAGTGTATGTTAGTGAGTAAATGACTGTCTCACTAGTGTTTTTAACAGTAACTACATATGTTTTAATATAGAATATGTGAATATTGATGCATATCAGTGAGTATATGTGAGAGTAAGAGATTGTAAGAGTTCCTGTTTAAATAAGTATGTGTTTCAAAAAGTGATTGTTTAAGAGAATAAATATTTGTAATTTTCATTAGAAGTAAGGTGGTAGTGTGTGTATTGCTCTATATGCAAATAAATGGATGATCAATAGTTTTTTTGCATGTGTGAGTATGTGTGTGAGTAACTTTTGGATGACTGTCGGTGTGTAACAGGATGTATAGGTGTATCACTTCATATGATGGGTGAGTATATGTATGAGTGACTACAGAGAACTGTTGGTGAATGAGTGGATGTGTACATAGATGGTGGAATTACTGAATTGGTTGTTGTAACTGAAATGGGTAAAATTACAGTGAAAGGAGATCTGTCACTAAGTCACAAGAATGGTATCATCAGTGATGTCATGAGTGATGCCACTGACCATGTCATGAGTGATGTAATATGTGACGTCATCAGCAGTGCATTGCACGCGCAAGTTATAGTGAGTCCAACTAACTATAACGTGGGAATTTCAATGGTTTTATGTCAGTAAAATTTCCAGCTAACTATAACTGGTGTGAAACCTATGGTTTTTTATGTGAATATATATATATATATTCCGAGCTCAAAACCTCGACAAACTATTCGAAGAGGAGACGACACAGCGTGGTGAAAAACCTTCTTTTATTCTTCAGTCGCTATCAACGCGTTTCGCCTGACCCAGCAGGCTTGGTCACGATTAAAGTTTAACAAACACATACAAACATTTAAAGTGCACAAGCGTCACATGATACATCACGTGACAGCTGAAATCATAGAACTGAAAGAAAGATTCACATTGGTTTCCATGATTTGTGTTTCCGTGAAAAATAGTGTGTATAAACATAAATTTCATTACGGGGTTAATTGGTACATACAATTTCATCAAATGTCATTTGAAAAAACCTTAAAATAAGTAGTGATAACGGTGTATATTCAACAGAAGTGCGCTAAAGGTTCGCGCTCATCAATCAGATCCTAGTTATAATTAAAGGTACCTTTGCAGTTATTCACATAAATTCAGCACAAGTGGGCTAATTCTCTGCCAAGACTACATACAGCGGTTTATATTCAATGATTACATTCGTGACCAATGATTCCCCAAACATTCTCACGGGCACACTTATGAAACAAAAACCAAAGGGTTTTTCCAAATAATGCCCAAGTGGGCAAATTTCATCGATTCTATTACTCAAATGTGAAAACAAAAAAGTTCTAAAACCAATAACACAAATTTTATAAACTCTAAACCAGAAAAAATGACTATTGCTAAACAAGAAGCTGAATATACCACAGAACAATATCCATATTACAGTTTAGTCAAAATTCATAGGTGTGTGTACAGATCCTCTTCGATATTCAATCCGTACGGGCTTTTTGTATTCAGTTCAACTATGTACCATGACTCCAGTTTGCATAGCTTTTTAACCCTATCCCTCCCTCTTTCATTCAAGGGTACGGAATCAATCACAAAATAGGACACACTGCCTGGATTCTTCTCATGGAACTTTTCGAAATGTCGGGCGACTGGATAGGATCTATCCACATTCTTAATCGCCCTTAAATGTTGCAACACCCGTTGATGAACGGGTTTAATTGTACTACCTACGTACTGTAGGTTACACCCACAACATAAAACATAAATCGCAAAGTCTGTCTTGCAGTCAAATTGTCCTTTGATCTTTTTTGTTCTGTTAGAAACGCCTGGTTGGTATGTACTCGCATTTTTCCCATGTTCACAAGCCTTACATTTGCTACATTTTAGGAACCCATCCTTTCTGGACAACCAATTACTCTTTTTGTTTTTTACCTTTTTCTTTGCTCTAGTCAATGTGGTTTTCACTAACATTTGTTTAAAGGATCTTGCCTTTCGAAAGGTTATAAGAGGTCTGTTGGTGAGTAAAGGACCTAAAATTGGGTCATTTTTAATGACATTCCAATGTCGGGTCACAATTTTCCTCACTGATCCATGCAATTTGTTGTAATTAGTGATCAACCTACATTCATTTTCTGCTTGCTTTTTCATCATCCTTGTGTCTTTGAAGAGGACTTCCTCTCTGTTTTTTTGCTTGACTTTGCTGACAGATGTATTAAGACAGTTATCACTGTACCCCCTCTGTTTGAAACGTAACTGGAGCTCAGATAATGCACACTCCCTGTCCTTCGGGTCACTGCAATTCCTTAGAACCCTAAGACCTTCCCCATAAGGGATGCTGTTTACTAAACAAGTAGGATGGAAACTACTGGCATGTAGCACAGTATTTCCAGAGGTCTCTTTTCTGTATATTTTAGTTTGTAATTTATTATCCTTGATGTAAACTGTAAGGTCTAAAAAATTAACAGATTCTGTACTAACGGTACTTGTGAATTTCAAATTCAAACTGTTTTTTTGTATTTTAGCCAGAAAAAGATTTAGATCTAATAATGAACCTCTCCAGACAACAAACAGGTCGTCAATAAAGCGACTCCAATGGAGGATGTTGTTCTCCCATTCAGTTTGGTACTGCTTCCGGATCACCTGCTCCTCCCACCAGCCCATATGCAAATTAGCATAGCTGGGGGCGAAGCAGGTGCCCATCGCAGTACCACAGGTTTGATGGAACAATTCATCATTGAAGATGAAAAAGTTATTCTTTAGGCAGGTTGAAACCATTGATAAAAGCATTTGGGTATGAGCCCACAATTTAATTGTTCTTGTCCCCAGGAAGTGTCTTATGGCATTCAATCCATCACTGTGCTTAATGCTTGTGTACAATGTGGCAACATCAATAGTTACCAAAATTAGGTCATCTTCCCAGGGAATGTCATAGATAGATTTCAGAAAATCCCCTGTGTCTAGAATATATGACGGGAGTTGTGCAGCTAATGGATTCAGAAATGAGTCGATAAATTTGGAGGTATTTTCTAACCCACTACCTATAGCTGAAATAATCGGCCTACCAGGGGGGTTACGTGTATCCTTATGCACCTTCGGGAGCAAATAAAAAACCGGAGTAACCGGATTGGTTATCTTAAGGTACTTGTACTCATCATGAGTGATCAAGGACTGTCCAAACCAGTTTTCTAGTTCTGAATTGTACTGCGCGTGACTGTTAAACATAATCTCTGGTTTAACTCTTACATAGCAAGTTCTGTTAATTAACTGTTTATAAGCTTCAGATAAATATTTCCGCCTGTCCCGGAGGACCACATTCCCGCCCTTATCAGCATTACGACTATACAATTGTCCTCCTGCTTGATTTTATTAATAAGGGCTGTTTGAGCTTTTTCTTGCTTGCTGACTTTTTTATTGCACACACTAGTACATTTTTCCAAGTTTTTTTAAATCATTTACCACCAAATCATTGAAAATATCAATATTATCTCGTGCAGTATAGGGGATATAACGGGATCTGGGACGAAAACCAGTTGGATCACTAGCATTGATGACCAGTCCTTCAGATCTCGCCACCTCATCTGCTTGACTCATAAGTTCTGATGATTCACCAGTTATCTGTCTTCCAGAGCTCTCTCCATTCTCGTCGTTCCCATATATTCTACCGGAAGGTTGAAAATCCAACATGAGATCCATGTCTTGTACATTAAGTTCTCCCAATGAGGCCTCGCTGTTACCAGGGTTTAAAACTCCACTCTCAGAACCATGGTTCAAAGAGAAATGTTTTCTAAGTTTCAAGAGTCTTGCAAATTTGAAGATGTCTATCCGAGTTTGGACGTAATTAAACTCGGCACCTGGGCAAAATGACAGTCCTAAATTGAGGGTCTGTTCTTCCTCAATAGAAAGTTCCATGTCAGTCAAATTAATTACCGATGGTTGTTGTTGCGTCAGATTTGGGACATTGACAGGAGATATTTGTGCATTATTTATTGCTCTTTGTTTTGCACCTTGGCGCCTTTTGCGCCTTTTGCGCCTTTGCCTTTTCCTCTTGGCGGCTTGGCGTAGTTTACTTTTGTTCTTGGGTGGAGATTGAAATATATATATATATATATATATATATCAAGTCAAGCATCTCCTCCGTTCAGGAAAGGTATCAGGACACAGCGGGGCTTCATTTCACAATTTTTATTCAGACCAGCGTCGCATGACCGGTTTTGGCACAACTGCCTTTATCAAATGCTCATAGTCCCAGCATTTCTTTTCCCGTTCTTTTATTCTATTTGGCTCCTCCTTGCCCAGTGGTGGTTGGCTCCCCTGCACCTCGTGCTGACACTTATGAATAGGAGGGGACTACTAGTCCCATAATGCCGTAAGATGCCGCAGTGTAGTGCAGTGTAGTCCGGGAACGTATTTTCAACATGTCTTTAACCCCTTCTCTCATCCACCAACCTCCGAACTTGCAGTTCTCAAAAGGGGACTACTAGTCTCATAATATATATATATATATATATATATATATATATATATATATATATATATATATATATATATATATATATATATATATATATATATATATATAACATGTACCGGTTTTCAATGTGTAAATCACACACTGACGAAGGCTAAGAGCCGAAACGCGTCTGTGGCACGCTTGTGGTGAATAAAACTACTGTGTGAATTTGGTACCCCCCCGAGTGCTGTCTTTTCTTCCTTGGATTCGCAAGGTTGTTTGAGCGCAGTGTTACGCGGCGTCCTTCGAGCCGCTGGCAGCACCCGCCCACGAGTGCACAGGATTGACGAAGGTTTTGGAGCGGCGAACTCATCTGTTTTCTGTGCACCGCCTAACCGCCAGCCAAGCAGGAAGGTCTATTGCGGTCCGATCCACTCCTGCCCCAGCGAGTACGAGCGGAGTCCCGGAGGACGTCGGCATGCCGTGGTTCCCCAGCGGAGTCGTTCGGAAACACTGAGACGGGTAAGCGGACACCGTCGGACTTAATTAATTTTTGCCCTGCTATTCGAGTAAAGCTCGTACGAGTGAGCGGACATTTAGGCAGAGCGTCAGGGGGGGTCACTGCTCTCACACAGACACCACAAGCTAAGCCCACTAAGATCATTGCGCATGCATTACACCTCGCAAGTAGCGCAATTGGAAAACCGGCACCATGTTCTCAGAAACGGAACGCCGCACAGCGGCAAAAGACATGTTTAGACAACGGGAGAGACGCGAGAGGACCAATGAGGAGGTGCCAGCAATGGACCCACAAAATGCCAAAATTAAGGAAATGATGGTTAAATTGGAAAGACTGCATGAGCGCGAGACGCGCAAATGGTGGGAAGCCACAAGCCTCACTAGTTATGTCGAGGTAAAGAGAGTTCCGCGTGGGCTCAGGGTCCATACTGTACCATCTTATGAGAACCCTGACCCTCAGCTGCTCACGGATTGGGAATCACATACAGCGGCATACACGGAGGGTACTCTGAAGATACTTATCAAGTATGCCTGGAGTGACCGCGAGAAGGCGTTGGAGGAAATAACAAACCTGGAAGAAATACTGGAAGGGGAATCGGATCAAGAGCTAGTGCTGCAACTTAGAACAGATATGAAGGCACGCCTCACCAAATACGAACAGAAAATACGTACTAGGAAACAAGAGAAGTACGAAAGAGATGAGGACGATTACCAACAGGGGCGCATCTTAACATATGCAAAAAAATATGATGCCTCGCGCCAAGCACTACAATCAAAAACTACCCCAGCATCCGAACTCCTCACATCTGAATCCGATGTCACGGAGAATGAATCCGGAGATGAGCAACAAACAACAAGGGTCTCAGCCAAATCACGGCAAAAATCAAAACCAACGCAAAACGGCAGTGAAAAAACCCCTTTTCATCAGGAGTACGATGTCATAAAGGGGACCTGGCTAAGAGGTGGCAAAACAAAACCACCGGACATGGCAGAACGACCGGAGAAAACAACAACAAAAAAACAAGGCGCACAAGGAGAGGGGGCGGCGGCAAGCGGCGGCGGAAAGGGGAGAGGCAGAGCCAAGCCCAACAATTGGAGCAATCGGACTCGGAGCAACAAGAACTGACTCAAGCTACAGACACCACCAGACAAAATCTGACGGTGGTCAACCTGACTGAAAGAACTTTAACCGACACTGAAACGAACCTACTCAGCCTTGGATTGACTTTTTGCCCCAGTACCCCTCTCGAATATACCCAAACCAGAATAGACCTCTTTAGATTCACACGCAAGTTGAAGTTGCACAAGTACTTCAAACTACGACCCCACCTCAAAGAAAAGGAAGATGCGGGTATCAGAACAACGGTGACGGATGCCCTCACGGGCAGAGAAATTGAAGCTCTGGAAACTCTCGAAGAACTGCGTGGAGAAGATCTCAGACAGGATCCATCTGGACCTGGGAATAGAGGACAAAGAGCACTTGCGCTGGGTATAGAACAAGATCGCGAAGAGAGTGGATACAAACCAGCTTCCACATTTGTCCCACAAATGCCGTGGGATTCAATCGACGCCTTTTCCGAAGCCATGACCCAAGAACTCATGCAATACAGAAAAACCAACCATCCTGTAAAGTACAACATTACGGAACAACAAAAAATGGCCCTACAAGATCTCATGAATGATGAAAAAATCATCATCAAGCCTTCAGACAAAGGTGGTAATGTTGTGCTTCTCACCAGGGAATACTACAGATCAGAAGCCCTACGCCAATTAGAAGACACCAAGTTTTACAGCAAATGCACCAATGATGCATACTTGGAAAGTATCCGGAGCTATGATAAATTAATAGGGAAATGGCATAAATGCAACATGCTCAGTAAAGATGAATTTCTCTATCTCCGGACCACCCAACCACTTACACCAACCTTCTACCATCTGCCAAAACTACACAAGGACAGCCTATTCCCTCCAGGCCGTCCTATTGTTTCTTCAATTGGCAGTCTCACCGAAAACATGTCCCGATTCATCGACAAATTCCTATTTCCTTTGGTTTTGACCCTGCCCTCATATGTTCGGGACACCAAGGACTTTTTGAATCTCATTAGGAACGTGAATTGGGACTCAGACTGCCTATTGATTGTACTTGATATCACCAGCTTGTACACTGTTATCGATCATCAACAGGGCTTACAAGCCATCCAGCATTTTCTGAACTTGAGACAAATGAGATTTGCAACTCACAGTGTCATGATTCTCGAGTTCATTGAATTTTGTTTGAACAATAATATATTCTGACTCGAGGATCAATTGTTCAGACAGGTGTCTGGGACGGCGATGGGTACTTGCTTCGCTCCCAGCTACGCGAACCTTTTCGTTGGCTGGTGGGAGGAGCAGGTACCCAGGAGCTGTACGGTGGATGGAGTGGAAGGGAGGACGGAAGGTTGGTTCAGGTATATCGACGACCTGTTTATTGTTTGGCGGGGCCCGTTAGTAACAGCACATGCCTTCATTGATGAACTGAATAAGAATGCCTACAACTTACACTTTTCAGGGACTGTAAGCGCGACATCAGCTGAATATCTAGACCTGAAAGTGTTTGTACAAGACCAGCAGATACATACAGCTCTACACAGGAAAACAACCGCTGGCAATTCTACCCTTTTTGCCAGTAGTAGTCACCCTCCCCAACTAATCAGGAGCATTCCGTACGGAGAGCTTCTCAGGCTCCGTAGGAATTGTTCCAGATTAGAGGACTTTGATGTAGCAGCCAACGAGTGTGCAACTCGTTTTAAGGCTAGGGGTTATGGTGAGTCTCTTCTGAAAAGAACCTTGAATAAAGTAAGGGCTATCCCTAGAGACTCCTTATTCATCACAAAACCTGCCACCAAGAAGGCTGACAATGGCACAGGAAGGTTCAGATTAATAACCCCCTTCTCTGCGGGAGCTAATGACCTCAGATCAATGCTGCGAAAAAATTGGCATATTCTTAAAACAGACAGTATCATCAAGGACGACCTACCTGATCACCCACTGATAACCTTTAACAAAACCAGATCTTTAAGAGATCATTTGGTGACCAGCCACCTGGAGAGACCTTTGGCCAAAAGTAACACCTTAAAATCTATGAGTGGTTTCTTCCCATGCGGGAAATGCAAAGCGTGCGCTGGAAGTAGAAGAGTACTTTCAGTGGACAATCATGAAACCGGTAAAAAACTGCATATAAAAAAGTTCATCACTTGCAGTACTCCCCTAGCCGTCTATTGTTTGGTGTGTCCCTGTGGCCTTCGCTACATAGGGAGCACCATCAATATGCTGAAATTGCGGATCTTAGAACACCTAAGAGCCATTGATAAAGCAGATCAGGCATACCCAGTTGCCCGGCATTTTGCCGAAAAACATAACAGGGACCGCAATCAGCTGCAGTATTTTGGTCTTGACACCATAAAAAGCAACGCTAGAGGAGGTGACCGCCTGCGACGACTACGCAGACTTGAGTCACGCTACATCATAGATCTATCCACCAAATGGCCGAAGGGGATGAATAGTGGGGAAGAAATGATCGTCCATTTAGGCAAATAACATCATGGCTGTTTCTATAACTGATCGTATTCTATTTCTGCAAAAATATGGGTCACTGTATGTGTATATTACTAGTGCGTGTGGGCGTGTGTATATATTGTATAATCTGTATTAACATGTGGGGGAGGTTATTAAGATGAATTGACAAACTGCCTCTGGAACTCACATGCAATTTACAGAAGGGAGAAGTTCTTTTGATTCTTTTTTCCTTAATTTTTCATCTTATCTAGACACACTGCCCATGATAAGTGGCACTTTGGTAGGATTCGAAGGGCTCTTTGTCTCCTATGTTACTTGCTTAGTTGACAGTAACTTGATTTTAATACACCACTGGCATTTCCTCACGGTTTTTCCTGGCACCCCTCACCCCTTGCATTTTGTATATTACATTATGGTTTATTTAATGTAACACATGAATTTACATTACAGGCTACACATAGAGTAATCTCTCTTTGTTTTTTAGAGGACCATTGCCGATCCACGGCTATATCAGGAATGTACAATAATTTCTAGTATTATGAATAAGACCTCCCATCTGTGCATATTTACCTATCTGTAGGTATGATCATATGCAGTGCATTCTTTGTGAATAGGAATGTGTGTATACTTTTTACCGTTCCAAGATGGCGCCCGCGCTAGCTGGGAGTGCTTTGGTCCTCTGTCGATGTCGACTGAGAGGTGTAACCTGTTCACATTGTAAAATATATAACATGTACCGGTTTTCAATGTGTAAATCACACACTGACGAAGGCTAAGAGCCGAAACGCGTCTGTGGCACGCTTGTGGTGAATAAAACTACTGTGTGAATTTGGTACCCCCCCGAGTGCTGTCTTTTCTTCCTTGGATTCGCAAGGTTGTTTGAGCGCAATATATATATATATATATATATATATATAATATATATATATATATATATATATATATTCACTGAAAAAACCATAGGTTATAGACCATATATAGTTAGGAATTCACATTTACAAAACCTTATTTTACTCACACAAAACCATTGAAATTCCATATATAGTTAGTTGCACTAACTATATATCGCGCAACCGCAATCCACTGCTGATGATGTCACATATTACATCATTCATGACATGGTCAGTGACATCACTGATGACATCACTGATGACATCTCAAATGACATCACTGATGACATCTCAAAGGACATCACTGATGACATCACTGATGACATCTCATTTGACATTACTGATCACATCACTGATGATATCATTCATGTGATAATACGATGAACCTCTTCAGACTCTAATATAACCTTAGATATAATCAGTGTAAACAGACACTCACAGACTGTCACTCATCCATGGAGTTACTCACACACCTAGTCAGTCATGCAAAGAATCAATCACACCTCCATTTCCTCAACTATACAGTTATACAAACTTTACTTATTCAAACATATACTAACACATATTTACTCTCTTATACAATCCCTGATACAAGTTCACAATGATCCATACAGCCACTCACACATTCACTGGCTCTTATGCACAGTTATTTATATATGTCAACTCTCACATGTACTGTGTTTTACATATGTACTTACTTTGACATGTAGCACTGAGATATCCATTCACTCACCAATACACTCATGCACACAGTCAACCGCCCATACAGCTGTTTCCACATGCACTTTTGAAACCATACATCTAGTGAATCAACTGCTCACACATCTATGCACAGAGTCATACACCTCCCAGCCACCCACACACACACTCAGTCTCCCATACAAATACTTGGGCAACCAATCAATATCCCATATAGTTACTCATATAGCTACTTATCAACACATGCAACAGTTTACAGAACAACAGACATAATGATGCACAAATTAAGACAGTTTAGTCACTAACCCATGCACTCAGTGAGACACATTTAATCACTCACTCATACAGTCAGTCATGCACCTACTAAATCCTTCATCCAGACACTTATACATCCACTCATTCTTCAATATGTAAGACATATTTTAACTTTACAGAAACATACAGTCACTGGATGTTGTCATCAGTGATGTCATCAGTGATGTCATTTGAGATGTCATCAGTGATGTCACTGACCATGTCATGAATGATGTAATATGTGACATCATCAGCAGTGGATTGCGGTTGCGCGATATATAGTTAGTGCAACTAACTATATATGGAATTTCAATGGTTTTGTGTGAGTAAAATAAGGTTTTGTAAATGCGAATTCCTAACTATATATGGTCTATAACCTATGGTTTTTTCAGTGAATTGTCAAGGTTTTGTAAATGCTAATTCCTAACTATATATGGTCTATAACCTATGGTTTTTTCAGTGAATTTTCAAGGTTTTGTAAATGCTAATTCCAAACTATATATGGTCTATAACCTATGGTTTTTTCAGTGAATATATATATATACATACATATATAAACATATATCATCTGTATATCTGTATAAATACAAACATAAATGCATGCATACATATACTTATATGCATACAGATGCATGTTATTTACATGAAAGTTGAAAAAACGCTAATAAAAGCAAAGCTAAAAAGCCACCTCATTGCAAACAGAATGGCTTTAAATTAAACGAGGGCGAGATCTATTGCATTTTCAATGCTTGTTTACTTTGGTTCCATCAAGAAGGCATTCAGATGTGTCACACATTTGCCATAAATTCTGAATGTTAGCACTCTAGTTGCACATTAGATCACTGTAGGAAAGCTACTGCTCACCAGGGACGTCTGCTGCTGGTATTCAAAGTGCATGTTTCAGTCTGCATGTCAGAATTTTTTTAATGAAATAGAAGAGGATTTGAGAAGTCACTCAAAATGATCCCTAATTTTTCTTTCTGAAGCACTAATCATACTTTCTATGGCAAAATTAACCCCCTCATGTTGTTCCTTTTTAAATTGAGTGTTTTCAGACTTACCACTTCATTCCAATCAAGATGGCTTCTGGTGTGCCATACTTTTGTCATAAGTAAGACTGTTAGCGCTCTAGTTGTTCTTTAGAACACTCTGGGACATTCTGTCATTGGGCTATACTTGGGGTACATCTGGGTGATATTTGGGCTACATGTAGGCTCTTTTGTCTCTGGTGGCCATCTTGGGAGACTGTATGTCAGAATTTTTTAATGAAATTGAAGAGGGTTTGAGAAATCACTCAAAATGTGCCCTAATTTTTCTTTCTGCAGCACTAATCATAATTCATATGGCAAAATATACCCCCTCATTTTGTTCCTTTTTAAATTAAATGTTTTAAGAGTTACCACTTTATTCCAATCAAGATGGCTTCAGGTGTGCCATACCTTTGTAATAAGTAGGACTGTTAGCGCTCTAGTTGTTCTTTAGAACACTCTGGGACATTCTGTCATTGGGCTATACTTGGGCTACATCTGGGTGATATTTGGGCTACATTTGGGCTCTTTTGTCTCTGGTGGCCATTTTGGGAGACTGCATGTCAGAATTTTTTAATGAAATAGAAGAGGATTTGAAAAGTCACTCAAAATGTGCCCTAATTTTTCTTTCTGCAGCACTAATAATACCTTCTATTGCATAATATACCCCCTCATTTTGTTCCTTTTTAAATTAAATGTTTTAAGAGTTACCACTTTATTCCCATCACGATGGCTCCAGGTGTGCTATACCTTTGTAATAAGTAGGACTGTTAGCGCTCTAGTTGTTCTTTAGAACACTCTGGGACATTCTGTCATTGGGCTATACTTGGGCTACATCTGGGTGATATTTGGGCTACATTTGGGCTCTTTTGTCTCTGGTGGCCATTTTGGGAGACTGCATGTCAGAATGTTTTAATGAAATAGAAAAGGATTTGAGAAGTCACTCAAAATGTGCCCTAATTTTTCATTCTGCAGCACTAATCATACTTTCTATGGCAAAATATACCCCCTCATGTTGTTTCTTTTTAAATTAAATGTTTTAAGAGTTACCACTTTATTCCAATCAAGATGGCTTCAGGTGTGCCATACCTTTGTAATAAGTAGGACTGTTAGCGCTCTAGTTGTTCTTTAGAACACTCTGGGACATTCTGTCATTGGGCTATACTTGGGCTACATCTGGGTGATATTTGGGCTACATTTGGGCTCTTTTGTCTCTGGTGGCCATTTTGGGAGACTGCATGTCAGAATGTTTTAATGAAATAGAAAAGGATTTGAGAAGTCACTCAAAATGTGCCCTAATTTTTCATTCTGCAGCACTAATCATACTTTCTATGGCAAAATATACCCCCTCATGTTGTTTCTTTTTAAATTAAATGTTTTAAGAGTTACCACTTTATTCCAATCAAGATGGCTTCAGGTGTGCCATACCTTTGTAATAAGTAGGACTGTTAGCGCTCTAGTTGTTCTTTAGAACACTCTAGGAGGCTGCAGTAGAACACAAAGGAATCAACTGACAGTCTCTGTCCTTGTTGGATGTACATGTTTTACTGAGAATGTCAGACTTCATTTTCACATGACTGAGAAAGATAATGTGAATTTACAGAAAATATGCTTTCAGTTTAGCTTATAGATCCCCTTCCAAACCACTGTGGGAAAATCATGAGATATTAGTTTTCTTTCAAACAATATTCATGATATCACAGCAGAAGGTTTTTTCACATGGTAAAATCACCTTAGAACCCACCACAATTCCTAAAACGAGTATGGTACCATCAACAAATGATTTATAATGTAACTAAAGTCCTAAAACCCTCTATTAACTACAATGCTTTTTAATGAGGTGCTATCATGTATATTGGTCCCAAGATGGCTGCCAACACTTCTTGGATGAAGTGCTGACAGCCAATCAGATCAGATGTGTGGTTAGGCTCCGCCCAGATATATATCTTTTTTTTAACCTAAATTACTCAAAATCCACTGGAGCACATATATTGAGACCTAGCAAAGGCACATCGGGCTAACAGTCCCTACAATTTTGCCAAGTTTCGTGCAAATCCATTCAGCCGTTCGAGCTAAAAGTGAGGCCAACCGCCCTATGGAAATTAACATGGGAAAAACGTGTTTTGGGACCCCCCTTTTTTCTCGGCCCCCCCTTGATGAAACCCCCCCAAATTGTCAGGGGCTGCTCAGAAACAAAATGTTCCATTTTCCTGAAAATTTCAGCCAATTCCGTCCACAAACGCCAAAGTTATTAGACATAGAATTTTCAAAAATCCCATAGAGAAAAAATCCTAACTATATATACCTACTGGCGACCGCCAGTAGGTAATATATATATATTACCTACTGGCAGGTAGTTATAGTTAGGATTGGCTACCATAGGAAATCCGCAACATTCTATTGGGAATAACTCTGGCGCCGGTTGAGGAATTTGTGTGCAATTTTCCAAAATTTTGACCAGCTCCGCTCCGCTCCTTCCCTGGAAGTTTCAGGGGGATTCATGAAGTGGGGGCTGAGAAAAAAGGGGGGTCCCAAAATGTGTTCTCCCCATGTTAATTTCCATAGGATGGTCTGACAAGTCTACAGCCCGAACCGCTGAATGGAATTACGCCAAACTTGGCAAAATTGTAGGGACTGGTAGGCAGATGTGCCTTTGCTATATTTTGTGGGAATTGCTCCTGTGTTTTTTTTTTAAATTAACTTCAAAAACACATATATATCTATAGGCGTGCTCCGGGCGCTCACGGTACGCGTACCGGTGAGCGCACCCGGCGCGCCACAGGAGTGCGCGAGTGGAAAGCTGATTGGTTGTCGGGTGTCTGTCAACATTCTAAACAGTCTGGTGAGTCCGCCATCTTGTGTCTCGGTAGAATCGAGACACAAGAGGTGAAAAAGAAAGGGGCAAAAAATTAAAAGGGGGCAGAGTAGACACCCCCTGACCCGCTAGGTTTTCTGAGGGGGGCCTTGAAGGACCCTGAAGGGCAAAAAAAACTTTTTTGAAATTTTCGCGGGGTAAGCGCTGGGTGCCTTCCCGGGTACGCTCACCGGTACGTGCACCCTGAGCGCACCACAGGGGAAAACAGTGTAAAAAAATAGAGTAAAAAAATAATGTAGAGTGTTTAGAGGTAAGTTAGCTCTGAAAAGTGCTGTTGTGTTATGCTGGTGTTTTTGTACCTACAAGTAGGTACCAATGCAGAGTCTTATATTCAAGAGGAAAACTCTATTCCCCTCATCTGTAAAATGCACACCATCTCTCCTGTAGATGTCTTGCATGTTGTAACACAAGTTGTTGTGGTAAATGGAACCCATAGCATAGTCTCTGAGGAAAGCAGAAACAGTTTTTTTTACATGTTTCCTTGCTTTTTCAATCTGCGGACAAAATTGGTTGGACCAGTTCCATTTTTTCCTTTGGCATATATTAGAAAATTCCAAGGCAGTTTGTGGAAAAAGTGACATCAATTGCCCAAAGATGTCCTTTAAAAGCATTTCCAGACCTACCCAAGTCAAAGTGCCTAAGTCATTTCCACCACAGTGCACAATTATAAGGTCAGGGTGTGGTAAATGCATAATGGATTTTACCAATGGTATCAATTGGTGACATCTCAATCCTCTCTGTCCAATCCATACAATGTCCACATTTGGTAAATCAAGGTTGTAAATTCTTCTGTTAGCTGCGTATTTTTGACTCCAGTGGACATAGCTATGACCCACAAACCAGACTTTTTGCATGTTGTAGGTAGATGTGCTTCTAGTCAGATGAATTGTGGAAATGGAATGGCAGTTTGATTATGAAAAAAAAGTGTTTGAGAATCAGTGGAGTTGAATAACCAGAAATGATTGGAGCTTTCTTAAAAATCTCCACTGAAAATTAGGGTTCATGCTTTTTTTTTGTAGGGAAGTCATTTCAATGGTTGAGAAAAAGTCATTTAAACAAACATTGCATTTCATTAGCTAGTAGATTGAGAGTTCAAACAGCCTTGATGGATTTTTTTGCAACATAGTATGATGAACTTGTGGAGTGTGTGCTAGTTTAAGAGGGAGTTACCATGTTTACTTGGTGAATGAGCACTGGGGGGAGGGGTGAATGTTATGTGAGTTTCAAAATCTTGAAATGTACAACCAATTAAAATGTGCAGTTTGGTTTTGAATTTGTGTGGGAATAATTTTCATTGGTTAGGTACAAGAATATGGTTCTGAAATGAGAATGAATCAATGCAATTATTCTCTGGCTCAAGTGAATGAAGCATTGCTTAGACATTCTGCTTAATAATATCTGTTGACTGTGACTGACACTGTTTTTCATCTTCCAAAGCATTTTTATAGGTGAGTAATGATTCTTTTAGAAAAGATAGATAGCATAAAGATTGTTGACAAGTATCACAGTGAGTGTCTGTGTGAATTAAGGAATTATATTTTTACCTTTTAACATAATGTCAGCTGTGTGTTTATAGGGTAGACTTCTTTTTAAATAGTTTTTTTATGCTTGGATTCAATGCTGGTTTAGAAATTGTGTAATGGTTTCATTGGACTTGTAAATATGCTCCTTTTTTTGAAGCACCTTGTGCAACCTTTAACATGGGTGAAAGCAGTGAATGTATGGAGAGGGATAGGAATAGCAGATAGAAAACCATATGAAATGGTGTGGGAGATGCATAAAGTATTTCAGTAATGGTATCAAATGAGTTGGAATATAAGATATAGAGGGGCATATTTACAAGCCGCGTGCGCAATGTTTGACATTAATGCTGGTCCAGAGATACTGTAATGGTTTCATTGGCATATTTACAAGCCGCGTGCGCAATGTTTAACATTAATGCTGGTCCAGAGATACTGTAATGGTTTCATTGGCATATTTACAAGCCGCGTGCGCAATGTTTAACATTAATGCTGGTCCAGAGATACTGTAATGGTTTCATTGGCATATTTACAAGCCGCGTGCGCAATGTTTAACATTAATGCTGGTCCAGAGATACTGTAATGGTTTCATTGGCATATTTACAAGCCGCGTGTAATGTTTAACATTAATGCTGGTCCAGAGATACTGTAATGGTTTCATTGGCATATTTACAAGCCGCGTGCGCAATGTTTAACATTAATGCTGGTCCAGAGATACTGTAATGGTTTCATTGGCATATTTACAAGCCGCGTGCGCAATGTTTAATATTAATGCTGGTCCAGAGATACTGTAATGGTTTCATTGGCATATTTACAAGCCGCGTGCTCAATGTTTAACATTAATGCTGGTCCAGAGACACTGTATTGGTTTCATTGGCATATTTATAAGCCGCGTGCACAATGTTTAACATTAATGCTAGTCCAGAGACACTGTATTGGTTTCATTGGCATATTTACAAGCCGCGTGCGCAATGTTTAACATTAATGCTGGTCCAGAGACACTGTATTGGTTTCATTGGCATATTTACAAGCCAGGTGCGCAATGTTTAACATTAATGCTGGTCCAGAGATACTGTAATGGTTTCATTGGCATATTTACAAGCCGCGTGCGCAATGTTTAACATTAATGTGTGAATTAAGGAATTATATTTTTACCTTTTAACATAATGTCAGCTGTGTGTTTATAGGGTAGACTTCTTTTTAAATTGTTTTTTATGCTTGGATTCAATGCTGGTTTAGAAATTGTGTAATGGTTTCATTGGACTTGTAAATATGCTCCTTTTTTTGAAGCACCTTGTGCAACCTTTAACGTGGGTGGAAGCAGTGAATGTATGGAGAGGGATAGGAAAAGCAGATAGAAAACCATATGAAATGGTGTGGGAGATGCATAAAGTATTTCAGTAATGGTATCAAATGAGTTGGAATATAAGATATAGAGGGGCATATTTACAAGCCGTGTGCGCAATGTTTGACATTAATGCTGGTCCAGAGATACTGTAATGGTTTCATTGGCATATTTACAAGCCGCGTGCACAATGTTTACCATTAATGCTGGTCCAGAGATACTGTAATGGTTTCATTGGCATATTTACAAGCCGCGTGCGCAATGTTTAACATTAATGCTGGTCCAGAGATACTGTAATGGTTTCATTGGCATATTTACAAGCCACGTGCGCAATGTTTAACATTAATGCTGGTCCAGAGATACTGTAATGGTTTCATTGGCATATTTACAAACCGCGTGCGCAATGTTTAACATTAATGCTGGTCCAGAGATAGTGTATTGGTTTCATTGGCATATTTACAAGCCGCGTGCGCAATGTTTAATATTAATGCTGGTCCTGAGATACTGTAATGGTTTCATTGGCATATTTACAAGCCGCGTGCGCAATGTTTAACATTAATGCTGGTCCAGAGACACTGTACTGGTTTCATTGGCATATTTATAAGCCGTGTGCACAATGTTTAACATTAATGCTAGTCCAGAGACACTGTATTGGTTTCATTGGCATATTTACAAGCCAGGTGCGCAATGTTTAACATTAATGCTGGTCCAGAGACACTGTAATGGTTTCATTGGCATATTTACAAGCCGCGTGCGCAATGTTTAACATTAATGCTGGTCCAGAGATACTGTAATGGTTTCATTGGCATATTTACAAGCCGCGTGCGCAATGTTTAACATTAATGCTGGTCCAAAGATACTATAATGTTTTATTGGCATATTTACAAGCCGCATGTGTAACGTTTAACATTAATGCTGGTCCAGAGATACTGTAATTGTTTCTTTGGCATATTTTCAAGCCGCGTGCGCAATGTTTAACATTAATGCTGGTCCAGAGACACTGTATTGGTTTCATTGGCATATTTACAAGCCGCGTGCGCAATGTTTAACATTAATGCTGGTCCAGAGACACTGTATTGGTTTCATTGGCATATTTACAAGCAGCATGCGCAATGTTTATCATTAATGCTGGTCCAGAGATACTGTAATGGTTTCATCCTTTGCTCCTTCATTCTTTTGCCTTCCCTTACTCTCCTTACTCCACATCAGTAACTCCTACTCTCAATCCCTCTGTCCTCTTACTTCTACACTCCCCTTCCCTCATTCTCTCTCTGTTAGCCTCATTCTCTCTGACCCTTTAGTCTCTCACTCCTCTTCTGTCACGTTCACACCCTATAACTCAGCTATACTCCCACTCTCACCTTTTTTGAAACCTTCTCCATCACTTCTCTTCCTCGCTCTTCCCATCCTTTGCTCCTTCATTCTTTTGCCTACCCTTACTCTTCTTACTCCACTTCAGTAACTCCTTCTCTCAATCCCTCTGTCCTCTTACTTCTACACTCTCCTTCCCTCATTCTCCTTCTGTTAGCCTCATTCTCTCCGTCCCTTTAGTCTCTCACTCCTCTTCTGCACGTTCACTCCCTATAACTCAGCCATACACCTACACTCACCTTCTTTCAGACCTTCTCCTTTACCTTCCTTCCTCTCTCTTCCCATCCTTCGCTCTTTCACTGTTTTCCCTTCCCTTACTCTCCTTACTCCACTTCAGTAACTCCTACTCTCAATCCCTCTGTCCTCTTACTTCTACACTCCCCTTACCTCATTCTCTCTCTGTTAGCCTCATTCTCTCTGACCCCTTAGTCTGTCACTCCTCTTCTATCACACTCACTCCCGATAACAAAGACACACTCCCTCACTTATGTTTCTTTCCTCTCTCACTCAGGGCCTCATTTATGAGAAATGACGCATCGTTGCGTGAAAACAGAGATGCATCACTTCTCACTGCGCTCTCCTTGCAACAGTCCTGATGCGTCATATTTAATGTATGACGCATCATGTCGCAAAGAGTTACAGATACGTTAAAATTTCTGACGTATCTGTAAGCACAAAAGTGACGCATTGCTTGAGTGTGTCACGAAAGTGACGAAACTCCAGCAATGCATCCTTTCACATGGGGCCAGCCCCATGTGAAAGGGCCTGCGTTAGTCTTACGCCTGCTGTGAGGCAGGCGCAAGATTTTGACGCAACGGTGTCCTAAAAGAGACGCAGTGAAATCTAATAGATAGCACTTCGTCACTTCTATGACCCTTCCTTGCGTCAATACGCCCCCTTTGCATACATTACACCTGGCGCAGGTATAATGTGGCGCAGGTGTATTACACCTGGCGCAGGTATAATGTGGTATTTGTAATGTTACAAAGTGACACATCTACCTAGATGCGTCACTTTGTAAATATGACTCAAAAAGGTGCATTTTTTACAGCACTGGTGCGTCACAAAAAGTGACGCACCGGTGGCGTAAAAGAGAAGCATGGCCTCATAAATGAGGCCTTCAGTCTTCTACTCATGCGTCATATTTAATGTATGACGCATTATGTCGCAAGGAGTTACAGATATGTCAGTATTTCTGATGTATCTGTAAGCGCAAAAGTGATGCATTGCTGGAGTGTGTCACGAAAGTGACGCAACTCCAGCAATGCATCCTTTCACATGAGGCCAGCCCCATGTGAAAGGGCCTGCGTCAGTCTTACACCTGCTGTGAGGCAGGCGCAAGATTTTGACGCAACGGTGTCCTAAAAGTGACGCAGTGAAATCTCATAGATTTCACTGCATCACTTTTATGACCCTTTCTTGCATCAATACTCCCCCTTTGCATTCATTACACCTGGCGCAGGTATAATGTGGTGCAGGGGTTTACAAAGTGATGCATCTACCTAGATGCGTCACTTTGTAAATATGACTCAACAAGGTGCATTTTTTACAGCACTGGTGCGTCACAAAAAGTGATGCACCGGCGGCGTAAAAGTGACTGACACATGGCCTCAAAAATAAGGTCTTCAGTCTTCTACTCTTACTTTTTCTTTCACTTTCTCTGTCTCTTCACTGCCTTACTCACCTTGTCTCACACTCACTTGTCTTTATCCAGTCTGTATGTCCACTCTTTCCTAAACATCACTGCTCTTTTCTTACCCTTCCACACCCCTGTTCCTTTACTACATTTTCTTCACTTATTCTCATTTTCCATGTCCACTCTCCTTCTCCTCACTCTCCTTCCCCACACACACCTTCTTTCAGTCCCCCTACTTCAATTCCCTTCCCCTTTCTTTGCTTTCTCACTCATTTTCCTCTCCTCTCTCACTGCACTCCACTTCAGTTACTCTTTTTCATTTTTTTAAGAATACAGCTCTTTGATGAGAATTGGAGGTAGTTCTGAAAAGAACTGTTTTTTTCTTCTTTTTTCCTTTTTTTTAACAAAAACAAAAACAGGGAATGGGAAACTGCTCAACAGGAGCAAAAAAAATAATCAAAATTAGGGCTGGGGATGGCAGTGGTGGTTCTCTATTGCTCGAACCATGAGCATAACACTTTGTTCCCCATAACAAAGTAGCTGATCACATTTTCTGCATTTAGTTGTGGCTTCATGAAAAGCAGGCTGAATATTAGGGATCAGCTGTTCTGGTCGCCCCCTCACCGATGATGCAGTTGCTCCTCCAGTTGATGTAGAAGCACCGTCCCCTGGAGCCTCTCGTGCCAGAGCTCTGACACTCTCTCGGGCATAGTTCTGAGGATGTCTCCTCTCGATGTGCCGGATCATGGTTGAATTTCCAAAGGAATATTTTTTGGTAGGGTCACCCCGTGACAGGACAGTTTGACAAATTCAACACTCCATCTTTGGAGCATTTACTTTTTTTTGGTCTGCAGGTATGGAAAAAAAATTCCAGATAAAATGCTCCTTTACTCTAGGCTGAGGAACCTCTTCATCTATAAATCCATCTGTGTCATCACTGCTGCTGGATTCACTGGCAGCCATGATAATCCAACAAAGATCAAGCAGCAAAAAGACAGGTCTTGCAGTCACAAAAGTGAATGAAGAAGTGAAGGAAATGAGTGGGGATTTCATTCTTTGTAAAAAAACTGTTAGCAACCAATGAAAAGTGTTATTTTAAGGTCACAAGACTTGACGCGCTTATGCTGCGCGCACCGAAGCGCTTCGGGGGTGCTTACGCGGCGCGAAAGTAGGCACTTCCGGGGGCGCTTACGCGGCGCGCCTGAGTGACGTTTTGCTAGCTTTACGGAAATGCTAAATCATTTTCATTTCGTAAATCAAAAATACTGCTTTTTTAAGTATGGTACTAATGTCTTGCATTATTATTTAGTTTTCATACATATTTTTTTTTACGAACGCAGAATTAGCGCTCTCGCTACGCTCTCAGAAGAGCTTACCGGTGCGCGCACCCGGAGCGCTACAAGACAAAATGATACGGGTAAGCTCAGTGATGTCATTCGAGATGTCATCACTGATGTCATGAGTGATGTCACTGACTTGTCATGAATGATGTAATATGTGACATCATCAGCAGTGGATTGCGGGCGCGCGAGTTATAGTGAGTCCAAATAACTATAACGTCGGAATTTCAATGGTTTTGTATGAGTAAAATGTTCTGCTAACTATAACTGGTGTGAAACCTATGGGTTTTTCAGTGAATTTGAAAGGTTTTTTAAAAGCTAATTCCTAACTATAATGTTTGTGAAACCTATGGTTTTTTTCAGTGAATATATATATATGTACATATATATATATATATATATATATATATATATATTCACAGAAAAAAACATAGGTTTCACACCATTTATAGTTAGGATTTAGCATTTAAAAAAACTATTAAATTCACTGAAAAAAACATAGGTTTGACACCAGTTATAGTTAGCTGGAAATTTTACTGACATAAAACCATTGAAATTCCCACGTTATAGTTAGTTGGACTCACTATAACTTGCGCGCCTGCAATGCACTGCTGATGACGTCACATATCACATCACTCATGACATGGTCAGTGACATCACTCATGACATCACTGATGACACCATCCAGTGAATGTGTGTCTTTCTGAAAAATAAATATGTTTTGTATATGTATATGTAAAGGTCGATGGAAGAATAAATGTTTAAATAAGTGTCTTAATGGATTTTTTTTTTTTCAAAATTGATTGGTTAACTGGCTTATTAAGTGTATCTTAGTGAATACATGTATTAGCGAGTATTGTTTAAATATTTAAATGTTTGTATCAGTGTTTCACTTTGTGTATAAGTGGCTGCATGGGTTGGTGAGTAGCTACATGTGTGTGTATAGGGGTTATTAGATGTTTTTTTTAGTATCAGTATGAGTGTCTGTATGGTTTGGTGGGGGTGTTACTTAGCACATAGATGCATCAATGACTGACTCACTGTTTGTATGTGTTTTGAAGACAGCATATGTGCAGGACTGTATGGGTGGATGAGTGTGTATATGTGTGTGTTAGTGAGTGAATGACTGTCTCACTAGTGTCTTTATCAGTAACTACATATGTTTTACTCTAGTGTATGTGAGTATTGATGTATATAAGTGAGTATATGTGAGAGTGAGAGATTGAAAGAGTTCTTGTTTAAATAAGTATGTGTTGGAGGAGCCAAGCTCGCGACCGCGATGGCCGTACTGTAGCTCGGCTCCGCCAGCCTTCCTGCCCAACACACATATCCTGCCAAGTATCCTGCCCCGGGACGACACACTCGGGATTAAATGGAAAGGTGAAGCAGCGCTCGTACTCACCGTCTGACCCGGGGGCTCCTGCGAGCTGCGGATTCGAAGCTGTGCTCCCGCTTGATCTGGGGCCTTCGCGGCATGGAGACCGGGGACTTGCCTGTGTGGTTCGGCCGGAGTGACGGTGTTGGCGGCGGCCCTTGGTGGAGGAGAGGGGTCGGCTGGGAGAGGCCGTTGTGCGGTTATGCCGGTGGTGACTGACCGGGCCCAGTCCGGCAGCCGGGGGGCCCCGTGGTAGGGCGCGGCACGCCGTGGATGGGGGAAGACCGCGCAGGAGGATACCCCCCCTTTTGTTGCCCTGTCCGGCCATCTTGAAGCCCTGCGCCCGGAGTCGGCGTGTGGCACCCACGGGGCGGTGGCGCTGACGGACCCCCCTTTTTGGTGGCTCTCCTTTCTGCACCCAGGTTGCCATTTCTGGGGCTCGAGTGAACTCCAGCGGTGGCCTTGCTTCAGAGCCCGCTCCAGAAGTTGAGGCGTGCGGAGACGCGGCTGGACCCGCAAGATGGCGGGCAACGCCCTGGGTCACGGATTTACTCAGGGCGGCGAACTTGTGTTGCTGCAGTGCACGGGGGCCTGGTCCTGTGAGCGTGAGCCCCCGCTTGGCGATATCCTTGACGCCCTGCAGTCTTTGCATGCGGCCATGGCCCCCGTTGCCCCTGTGGAAGATAGACGGTCTGCCGCCATTTTTGTTGGGCCGTCCCTCATGAACGCGGCTCGACCTCAAGTGTGGGCTGCTTCGTCCCCTTCAGCTGCTGTGGGTAGTGCTGCCGCTGTGCACCGCCAAGACTGTGCGCCTGCGGCCCCGAATTTCCAGGTAGCTTTGATTGTGGTGGGCGCGGGTGTGGGCTCCACGCTGGGGCCCGTTCCTGCTCGAATGGTCGGGGAGCGATGTGGATTGCAGATTCGATCTGCGTCGGTGAGGTCCCGTTGGTACTTCGTGGGGGAGACTTTACTTTCCTGTGCGGCGAGACTGCACCCACACTGTTTGCTGCTCCAGTTGTCACTAATGGAAAGTCTGGACTGCTGCGAAAAGTTCTTGCTTTGCTGCTGGTTGCCGGGGTCCTCTGGTTTACACCCCTGTCCCGTTTTGTTCCGATCGAGTGGCCTCTCCACCTTGAAATGTTTGCTGCCCACTACTCTATCACGTATGATGGCGATGACTAGGAAAGGACAGGGGGGAGCCGGACTGAACCTGGAGGACTACTGGTTAACGGATGGAGATGAGGAATGCCCCCAATCACGATAATATGGACGATTTCTTTGAGGGTTCATGATACCTGAGACAGTGTCGATCTCGTTTTGATGTTGCATAACTGTGTGGGAAGGCGGAGGGCAGGGGCCGAACAACTCGATTGATGGTCTCCTCCCCCCCCTGGTTCTTTTCCCTTTTTGCCTCTTTTTTCTTTCCCTCTCTCTGACTTTTTCTATTTTTCGGGTTCCTATTTAGGGCAACAGGCACGCTGCTGGGGGGGTAGGCCGTAGCCTTCTGCAGGGGTGCAGGGTGGGGTGGGTGAGTTGGTGCCTCTTATCTGTTCTTTTCCCCTTAGTTCCATGGCTCTTTTGTATCCCTTTATCGGGGCGCCGTGTCTGTGCATGTCTCCCATGGTGTGATTGCAGGTGGGGATGGGGGGCGAGTTGTTCTTCCTTTTGCAGTATTGATTGCATATATATTATGACTTGCACGCCCTAACACTGATAGCGGGATCCTCAGTCACTTTGCATGCCTTTATCGCTGTGGGGCGCGTGCAGCAGCGCAACGTTCTTTCTTTTCTTCTTTGTAATACTTCCCCCCCCCCTTTTTTTCCTATTATTTAGGTTAGTATAGAGGATGATTGTAACCACTGTTGCTGTTCTGGTTCCTCCGTTATGTATCAGTACGATAATTAGGTGGTCGGTGGACAAGCGACGGGCCACGGTGGGCACTGATTTGGAATATGGCGTCTATATCCTGATTGATGTGAACTGTTGCTGATAACCGTCTTTATCGATGCCTTTATGTCTTGATGCTCGATTCGTAGCCCGCTATGGGAACTCAGATGATTAAACACTGCAACTGATCCTGCTATACTTCCTATTATAAAATTAACCTTCATTGATCCTGTTATCAGCGGTCGTGCTCAGCTTTTCTCAGACTGAACTAATTGCTTGCACAATGCTGGGTGCTACCGGGAAACCTCCTTGTTGATTTATGTGCTCCTCATAATGTGTCGTGGCTGGCCTGACTGGTTGTAGGCCCGTATTTGTATGCTTCTATTTGCACAATAAAGGTTTTCCAAAAAAAAAAAAATAAGTATGTGTTTTTCTAAGTGATTGTTTAAGAGAGTAAGTATGTGTAAGTTTCCTTAGAAGTAAGGTGGTAGTGTGTGTATAGCTGTATATGCAAATAAATGGATGATCAATAGTTTATTTGCATGTGTGATTATGTGTGTGAGTAACTTTTGGATGACTGTCGGTGTGTAACAGGATGTATAGGTGTTTCACTACATATGATGAGTGAATATTTGTATGAGTGACTATATAGAACTGTTGGTGAATGAGTAGATGTGTATATAGATGGTGGTATTACTGAATTGGTTGTTGTAACTGGTATGGGTATCTCTATTTTTTTGAAAATTTTAGTTTCTATTTTTGAAAATGTGTTTCGAGGGTTAAATTACACTGAAAGGAGGTCTGTCACTCTGTCACAAGGATGGTGTCATCAGTAATGTCATGAGTGATGTCACTGACCATGTCATGAGTGATGTAATATGTGACGTCATCAGCAGTGCATTGCAGGCGCGCAAGTTATAGTGAGTCCAACTAACTATAACTTGGGAATTTCAATCGTTTTATGTCAGTAAAATTTCAGGCTAACTATAACTGGTGTCAAACCTATGGTTTTTTCAGTGAATTTAATAGGTTTTTTAAATGCTAATTCCTAACTATAACTGGTGTGAAACATGGTTTTTTCTGTGAATTTCATAGGTTTTGTAAATGCTAATTCCTAACTATATATAGAGCCTCAAACCTATGTTTTTTTCAGTGAATTTCAAAGGTTTTTTAATAGCAAATTTCTATTGCTATCAAATATATTATTTTTATAATGAATCCTATATTGTATATTTATGTAATACAATTTTTTTTATGTATAAAAAAAGAGCGCTCCCGGTGGGCGTACCGGTGTGCACACCGGAAAGCGCAGTCTTGCGGTGCGCCCCGGTGCGCGTACTGGTGAGCGTCCCGTTTGCGCTATTGCCGCGAACGAAAACATCATCGGGACGTATCGCGTAGCCGCGTCCGCGTGATACGCACGGCATAAGCGCACCCGGAAGCACCCGAGCGCATACGATATAAGCGCGAAATATAGTTAGTACAACTAACTATATAGGAGCAATTCCAATGGTTTTGTATGAGTGAAATGTCCAGCTAACTATAACACCCCTAAAACGTATTGTTTTTTGCGTGAATTTTAAAGGTTTTAAAAATGCTAATTCCTAACTATATAAGGCCTGAAACCTATGGTTTTTTAAGTGAATTTCAAATGTTTTTTAAATGCTAATTTCCAACTATATAAGGCCTGAAACCTATGGTTTTTTCAGTGAATTTGCAAGGTTTTTTAAATGCTAATTGCTAACTATATAAGGCCTGAAACCTATGTTTTTTTCAGTGAATTTCAAAGTTTTTTTTAATGCTAATTCCTAACTATATAAGACCTGAAAGCCCACCAGGAATCTCCAGTATGCGCCAGGGGACTGCATTGCAGAGAGGTGTAATGAAGCCACGCCCCTTTTTACACCTCTCTGCAACACAGCCCCCGTGCATGTTTGAAGAGGGAGAACTAATTCCCCTTGCATACTGGGGGCCCTTGGGGGCCAACTAGCCCACCTGGAACCTCCAGTATGCGCCAGGGGCTGCATTGCAGAGGTGTAATGAGGCTATGCCCCTTGTTACACCTCTCTGCAACGCAGCCCCCTGCCGCGTTTGCAGAGGGGGGACTAATTCCCCTTGCATACTGGGTGTCCCTGGAAGCCAACTAGCCCACCAGGAGCCTCCAGTATGCGCCAGGGGGCTGCATTGCAGAGAGGTGTAATGAGGCCACACCCTTTTTTACACCTCTCTGCAACGCAGCCCCCGTGCATATTTGAAGAGGGGGAACTAATTCCCCTTGCATACTAGGGGTCCCTGGGGGCCAACTAGCCCACCTGGAACCTCCAGTATGCGCCAGGGGGCTGCATTGCACAGAGGTGTAATGAGGCTATGCCCCTTTTTACACCTCTCTGCAACTCAGGCCACTGGCGCGTTTGCAGAGGGGGGACTAATTCCCCTTGCATACTGGGGGTCCCTGGGTCATATCTGCCCAAACACCGATATTCCGAACGATTGAAAATGACTTTTCTTGAGAAACATTTGGATTTGGATTATCATGTCCTATACTTTGGAATTTTTGAAAGACTGACTTTGAGGATGCTATAAATTACTCAAGTCTGCCCGAATTGTGTGGGTAAAATTGATACCTAGTCACTTTGAATAAGAATGTACTTACGTCTCGTCTAACATTTGGAAGAAATATCTAGTTATATGACAACAGGATACCGACATAACTTGAAGGAAATAAGAACGCCCTGAAGAAGTTCTGTTGTACAGAACGGAACGTTTCGGCTGGCTGTGGTACATAAACTTAAGGAAAATAAAAGCATTTGAATATACACCAAGATTCGTTTTTCCTGAGCGGGGCAAGATGGCCGCTGGCAGTCTGTAGGGGGAAGACGCGTTCTCCCTCTGCTCCTCTGCTCCTGAACCTGCTATCGGAAGGGAAGAAAATGACGGCTTAAGGACGGCGGAATGCTGACGGCATATACCGGCTTCTGTGCTTGTGCCGGGGCTTCAGTTCGGAAAAGATCTCTTCATTTCAATTAAAGAGAGATATAGCCAGCAACGGATTCAGCAGAGTCTATGTTTTTTACGAAGGCACTAACCTCTTCGACTCTGGGAGCAGCGCTGGCGTGGGCATTGGCTAGCACGCGTCAGCTGATGGTGAAGGCCAGTGGCTGGAGACAACAGCATCGGCAGCGGCGTCATCGGCAGCAAAGTTCAGCGGCTGCTCTGTCTATAGCTTGGCGATCAATGGCGCCGAAGATTTCAAGAGCCCTGAGGGAGGAGAAAGCTGCCTGGAGCGAGTCAGATGCTCCGGCGGCCAACCTCCGAACAAAGAAATTGACGCGGACCCAGGAGGAGCGCGAGGACCCGCGCGTTGCTGAGCAAGGAAGGAATACAGTGCGAAGTAAGGAGGCTGGCAGCGTGGGGGAGAAACCCAGGAAAAAAAAAGAAAAGAGCAAGGCGGCCTCGATAAGTAAAGGAAAAGCAGTAGAACAGGGGAATCTGAGACAGCCATTAGTCTCGGAGGCTTTTTTCCCTGTTCCTGCAGTTAACTCTCGTATGGCTGTTATCGCTGCATCCCCGGCAGACTCTGTGGATATTGTAGACCCAGACCCTGACCATGACTCCAGGTGAGGGAAACAGACAGTAGTCTGTTGGCACCTCGCTCTTTGGCAGAAACTAACAATTTGGGAATTCTCTGCGAGGAGGCGCATATGGGTGCTGAACCACCACAAGGGGGAATGATACAGGAGAAAGGGAAGAACTTTTCTGGGCAGGATAAACAGAGGCATGGAAAGGAGAGTGAAATGATAATTGATAATGGCAATGTTAGTAATGTTAATAATGTTTCAAGCAATATTGATGTTGTTAATGTTGATAACGACAACACTTTACAGCAGTCTGAGGAAATTACCTCACCTTTAAACCTGGTTTCAGATAATATTTTGGCTTTGACAGAAACATTAACAGAGGCGTTAAGGGAAGAGCAAACCTACGCTAATAGGCACGAAGCCACCGTTTCTAATCTGATCGATGCTACAGGGGGCGATAGTATCGGGCCTAACATGAGTAACCAGGCTGAGCTGGGAGTTAATGGAAATGGTAATAACAGTAATAATAACAATGGTCTTACTGCTTTGATAACTCTAACTGGTTCCCCTACTGACGAATTTTTTTTCTCTGTAAATGAGGGTGAGGAGGAGGGTGAAGAAGTGGGGGCGGACGGGGGAGGGAGCGAGTCAGAGGACTCCTCTATTGCCGAGGAACTGGAGAGTGATCAGACATTGTCAGGTCTGGCAACAGAAACAGTAGCTACATCAGGTTCTGGAGAGGTTTCTGACCAAGAGCTATCCGCAAAACGCAAATCTAAAGTTTTGACAAAAAAAAGGAGAAAACCAAAAGGATCCATAAGTCCTGCAACTATTAATGTTGCAAAGAGACTTGATTGGGATTACGCAGCTACGTCGCAGATGTACAAAGAGGGTGTTGGCGGTTTAGATGAAACCCTGGGTTCTTTGCGGATTAATGAGCAGAGATCTAGGCAAGGCCAATCTGAAAAGCAGACCCATAGTCAGGCCCAATCGCAAGGACATAGTTCACCAATGGGGTTTGAAATGATGTTTTCAATGCTAAAACAAATACAAACTGAGGCAAGGGTGGAGAGCCGTAGGGCTAGACAGGAAAGTAAAAAAATACAAAGCTCCCTTCGAAAAGTAAATAAACTATGCACAGATTTGGCAGGGAGAGTTACAGAGATCGAAGAAAGAACTGGGGTCCTGGAAGACGAAATGAAGGGCTGGAAAGAATTTAGACAGGATCAAGATAAGACCAACAGTGATGTGTTATGGAAGCTGGAAGATTTTGAGAACAGGCAGCGGAGAAATAATATTAGGCTTTTAAATATTCCGGAAGGAAGAGAAGGACAGGATGTCAGAGCTTACGCTATAGAACTTCTCAAGGGGGCACTCCCTGATCTAAAAGGCTGGGACTGGGAGACAGAGATTCAGCGTGCTCACAGATTTCCATTTACACAGAGGAAGGGGGATGTCTCAAACAAGCCTAGAGCAATATTAATCTATGTGGGTAACTATCTACTGAGAGAGGAGATCATGGCTAAAGCAAGGCCACAGGCAAAGTGTAGATGCAAGGATGTGGAGTTTTTTGCTAGACCAGACTTTTGCCACACGACGGTAGAGCGTAGGTGGAGACTGCGGGAACTAATAGAACCGTTTCAAAGAATTGGCTGTGAGGCATACTTAATGTTCCCCAGTAGACTGAAAGTGGTAAAGGATGGCCAATTCAAAATCTTCCATTCTGAAATTAAAGCGGCTGAATTTTTGGCATGGTTAAAAGAAAGGAATCCACAGAACCATTCACACTCTCAGACACAGGCTGATAGGGAACAAGCGGTAGCTTTGGTGGCTAAAGGAAGTAAGGTATAAAGTATGTATGCGGATGCAGGAATTAGAGAAGAAGTACAAGAACAGAGAATTGTACTGTATTGTAATGTAAACTTGTATATAGGTATAATTAAGTGTGCATTTTCTTCGGTTAGTAGGTAGGAAGGTAAAAGGAGCGGGGGGGCGCGGGGGCCCATAGCAGACACAGCTGTCACACATAGGTCTCATGGACCTATTTGCCTGTAGGGGGGGTGGGCTAGACGGGGTGGGGGCTCAGAGTGGGGGACACGGGGGGGGAGGAACACGGAAAAAATTGGAATTATAGCAGACAGGAAGTAAGTTGGAACAAGAGAATTAATAAAATGGAAGAAATATATGAGCTGTATATGGCTGTGTACCCAATATGTAGTATGTCTTTTTCTGAAATGAGCAAAATTAAGGGCACATTTTTTAAAAATCCAGGATGAGCATTCGAATAATGACGTGGAATGTGTGTGGTCTTAACGACAAATTAAAAAGACAGAAAGTGGCAGTCTTGATCAAAAATCTAAGACTAGACTTCGTAATACTCCAAGAGACCCATATACAGGCGTCTGAAATTAGGCTGCTAGACCAGTTAGGTCTCACTGTTATAGCATACTCTAGGCAGGGAACCAGGAATAGGGGGGTGGCTGTAATGGCAAGGCAAAGAGACGTCACTACCGGAAAAAAATGGGAGGATGCCTGGGGCAGATGGGCTTTAATAGAGTGCTTGGTTGGAGAAACATGGGTAACCCTTGGCTCTATTTATGGATCCACAGGAGATGATCCGGAAATCTTTGAAGAGATTGACATTGAGTTGGCTACCTGGGCTCCATTCATATTAATAGGAGGAGATTTTAATATCAATGGAGCAGGGGGATTGGGTTTGGGGCTAGGACCCCCAGTCAAATATAAGGGAAGGAAGAAAAGAGTTTTCAAAGCAGTTTATAACTTAGCAAGAAATAATGGACTAATTGATGTATGGGATACCCTTAAGCCAGGTCAAGATGGTTTTACATACTACTCAGCACCCCATAGAATAAGTGTAAGGCTAGATTACTTTTTAATTAGCAGTCAAGGCATCGATGGTGCAGATATTGAGAGATTACCAAGGATCTTAGCGGACCATAACCCCCTTATTGTCACCTTAAAGGGAATGGCAGCTGCAAGAAAGGTTTCGGAGTGGACATTTGAAAAGGCATTGTTAGTGGACGAGGCATATATCCAACACATGAAGAGATGGATAACTGAATTTTTGACTGTAAATAGGCATACAGCACCTGTAGGGATAGTGTGGGACTGTTTCAAGGCTGGTGTGAGGGGAGAGACTATTAGTTTTGGGGCCAGGAAAAGGAAACAGGAGAAAGAAAGAAGTGATGGGGTAAGGAGGGAACTACTGTTAGCAGAGGAAGAATTAAACAATAGGGCAGACCGGACTAGTAATGGAGCTGTAATGGATCCGGCATTTATTAAACTTGCAAAACTACGAATGGAAGCAGAAGAATATATAGCAGAGAGGGCAGCTAAACAATATACGGTCAATAGAGAGAACTGTTACGAGATGAGTGAAAGGGTCGGCAAAATGTTAGCAGCCAGAACAAGACAGAAGTCATCACTCGGAGAGATAAAAGCAATAAAAGATAGCTCAGGAGGGATTGTAACTAATGTACAACAAATTAGGGAAGTCTTCAGGAGTTTTTATACGAACCTATATCTTGAAAATGATATAAAAGATCCTGAAGATATAATGGAATATCTGAACCATTATGAAGGGAGACAGTTAGATGAAATAGAGAAACAGAGGATCGATAACCCATTAGATATAGAGGAAATAAAAGCAGCTCTGAAGAGCCTACCTTCGGGAAAAGCGGTCGGTCCTGATAAGATCCCGTTAGAGTTCTACAAGGTGTTCTGGGAGGAGCTAGGAGGAGATATGCTTTATATTATGAAACAGGCTCAGAAGGGATGCTCAATACCAAACACCTGGTCTGGGGCTGAAATTGTTGTTATTCTTAAGAAAGGGAAGGTACCAACAGATCCTGGGTCATATAGACCAATCACTCTCATGAATACAGATACAAAGGTATACTCAAAGGCACTGGCAATAAGATTCGCCAGTGTAATAACACCTTTAGTTACCACTACCCAACATGGTTTTATCCCGGGACGGGGGACTACGCATCACGTAAGGAAGCTAATTACTCTTATGGATAAAACTGAGGCTAGCGGGGATCCATTTGCGGTATTACTATTGGACGCTGAAAAAGCTTTTGACCGTGTATCATGGTTATATTTGTGGAGTGTTTTGGGAAAAATGGGATTTGGAAATGGCTTTCTGACAGCGATAAAGACATTGTATAGAGATCCAGTTGCCACAATCAGAATTAATGCGGGTTCAACGGAAAAAGTAAAAATAAATAGGGGCACCAGGCAGGGCTGTCCATGCTCCCGCTACTGTTTGCAGTATATTTAGATCCGTTAATTCGGAGATTGGAGTCAAATATGAATATTCCCCCAATCCCCACACTTAGGGGGGACTGTAAGATCTTGGCTTATGCCGATGACGTGGCGGTTATAACACCATCACCCACAGAGGCTATAAGATATGTGGAACAGGAGGCAATAGAATTTGGGAAGGTGTCTGGGTATTCTTTGAATACTGGAAAAACACAAATTATAAAAAATAATAAGGCAATATGTCAGGATTTACGGGTGGTGCAGACGGGAACCTATCTGGGCATAACTATAACCTCAGACTTAGAAAAGATAGTAGAATTAAATATTGATCCAATTGTACGAAAAGTAGGGGGAGAATTAGACAGATTGAACAATCTCCATCTTACATTGGTTGGTAGAGTGAACATCATAAAAATGTTAATAATGCCGAAATTTCTATACCTTTTCCGGACAATTCCCCTATGGTTTGATAATTTGTGGTTTAAAAGGATTGAGCGTATGATTAACAAATTTATTTGGTCCAAAGGCAAAACTAGGAGAGCAGCAAGATTCATGGCACTCCCACGGGAAAGAGGAGGATGGGCATTACCGGACCTAAAGTTCTATTACTGGGCCGCAGCCCTGCAATATATGGTAGGATTAATAGGTGGCGCAGAAGTGGAAGGAGAAGACCATTTGGGATCACTAGCAATATATGGCATACTGATGGGAGAAGAAGCTAGAAATATTTTTTTGAAAAATTTTGATACGGCTTACTTTAAAAGAACACGTTTTAAGACTATTTTGGGTGCATATAATTTATGGAAGGCTTTCACGAAGAAATTTGGACTGGGGAAGTTTAATAGATATACGAGGATATATGAGAACACGCTATTTCCGGGAGATATATTCTCCGATTCAGTATATACAGAGTGGCATCAAAAAGGGATAATAAAATTGGGGGATCTTATGGCGTTACAAGGGGTGAAACAATTTGCAACTTTACAGACAAAATTTAATTTGTCAACAAGACACTTCTTCAAATATTTACAAGTAAGAAGCTTCCTACAAAATAAAAGGGGGGGACTAAGAGGTTTTGAGAAAAACAACATACTAGAGATAATACATACTGGAGTAGATTGCACAATTAAAAGGTTTTATGCTGAGCTAAATGATTTAAGACCAGACGATATGGTTAAGTGGGGGGAAACCTGGTCGGCGAAGCTGGGCATAGAACAGGAATGTTTTAATATATCACTAGAATTAGGGAAGAATATTTTATGCTCTGCGTCTTTACAGGCCCAGCACTATAAGACCATGTATTGGCTATACTACACCCCGGCGAAGCTAGCAAAATGGGGGGCGACTACTGGAATAAACTGCCCTAGGTGCATGAGTTTAGACGCAGATGCTATCCATATATTCGCAACATGTCCATGCTTAGCGACAATACTGAAGGAAATAGAAATGTTCCTACAAAGGGCATTAAAACTACCTACTAACTTAACATCTGCAACTATTCTGTTAGGGGTAGACGTGAGCAACGGAAGTGAGGAAGGAAACTACTTTATTTTTGTTGCCATGGCAGTTTATAGACTATGTATCGCTTCAGCATGGCTAGATCAATTGGCACCATCATTCCAGCAATGGCTAGCAAGGCTGTTGAGTATATATAATTTAGAAAGAGCGATCTACTCAAGGAGAGGGAAAAATGCAAGGAAACTAGGATTGGAAATATGGGAGCCAATAACGAAATGGAAGGAAGAAGTGTGAATTGTATATATAATGTATATAATTTGTATACAATGTATAATGTATATATTGTGTATAATCGGTATCAATATGTAAGCATAAGGAGAGTGACTTCACTCCGTTAAGACTGGTTGTTGTAAATATTTAGATAAGAAGAAGGATTTTTCTTTTTTAGGTTATAACGAGCCATGTGGTGGGCATCCTTTATGATTATGTATCATTGTCTTTTTTGTTTATATATATTTTCATTTGTTCCTCGCCCCCTCTGGGCTCCAGAGGGCGGAAACATATCTAAAAATCTGTCAATAAAAAGACTTAAAAAAAAAAAAATGAATATACACCAAGATTCAGCGCTTCAATAAGGACTCTAAGTGATATGATTTGATTGGACTTATTGTGCAAGTGGTGCTGTGCCAAACTTTGGAATATTCTCCACTACTCTCTACTACTTATTCTCTCCTACTCCACTACTCTCAAATACTCACTCTCTACTACTCATTCTCTACTACTCTACTACTCTCTACTACTCTCTCTCTACTACTCACTCCCTACTACTCACTATCTACTACTCTCTACTACTCACTCTCTACTACTCTCTCTCTACTACTCACTCTTTACTACTTACTCTCTACTACTCTCTACTACTCACTCTCTACTTCTCACTCTCTACTACTCTCTACTACTCACTCTCTACTACTCTCTCTCTACTACTCACTCTCTACTACTCACTCTACTACTCACTCTCTACTACTCTACTACTCACTCTACTACTCTCTCTCTACTAGTCTCTACTACTCACTCTACTACTCACTCTCTACTACTCTCTACTATTCTCTCTCTCTGCTACTCACTCACTACTACTCTCTACTACTCACTCTTTACTACTCTCTACTACTCACTCTCTACTGCTCTCTACTACTCACTATACTACTTACTCTCTACTACTCTCTACTACTCACTCTCTACTACTCACTCTCTACTACTCTCTACTACTCACACTACTATTCACTCTACAACTCAATCTCTGCTACTCTCTCTACTGCTCTCTACTACTCTCTACTACTCACTCTCTACTCTCTATTACTCACTCTCTACTCTCTACCTCTCTCTACTTCTCTCTCTACTAGTCTCTTCCTCTCTACCTCTCTACCGCTACCTCTCTACCTATACCTCTCTACCTCTACACCTCTACCTCTCTACCTCTCTCTACACGCACACATATACACATATATATGCATATATATGCATATGCATTTATATATATGTATGTGTATGTATATATATATATATATATATATTCACTGAAAAAACCATAGGTTATAGACCATATATAGTTAGGAATTCGCATTTACAAAACCTTATTTCACTCACACAAAACCATTGAAATTCCATATATAGTTAGTTGCACTAACTATATATTGCGCACCCGCAATCCACTGCTGATGATGTCACATATTACATTATTCATGACATGGTCAGTGACATCACTGATGACATCACTGATGACATCTCAAATGACATCACTGATGACATCTCAAATGACATCACTGATGACATCACTGATGACATCTCATTTGACATTACTGATCACATCACTGATGATATCATTCATGTGATAATACGATGAACCTCTTCAGACTCTAATATAACCTTAGATACAATCAGTGTAAACAGACACTCACAGACTGTCACTCATCCATGGAGTTACTCACACACCTAGTCAGTCATGCAAAGAATCAATCACACCTCCATTTCCTCAACTATACAGTTATACAAACTTTACTTATTCAAACATATACTAACACATATTTACTCTCTTATACAATCCCTGATACAAGTTCACAATGATCCATACAGCCACTCACACATTCACTGGCTCTTATGCACAGTTATTTATATATGTCAACTCTCACATGTACTGTGTTTTACATATGTACTTACTTTGAAATGTAGCACTGAGATATCCATTCACTCACCAATACACTCATGCACACAGTCAACCGCCCATACAGCTGTTTCCACATGCACTTTTGAAACTATACATCTAGTGAATCAACTGCTCACACATCTATGCACAGAGTCATACACCTCCCAGCCACCCACACACACACTCAGTCTCCCATACAAATACTTGGGCAACCAATCAATAACCCATATAGTTACTCATATAGCTACTTATCAACACATGCAACAGTTTACAGAACAACAGACATAATGATGCACAAATTAAGACAGTTTAGTCACTAACCTATGCACTCAGTGAGACACATTTAATCACTCACTCATACAGTCAGTCATGCACCTACTAAATCCTTCATCCAGACACTTATACATCCACTCATTCTTCAATATGTAAGACATATTTTAACTTTACAGAAACATACAGTCACTGGATGTTGTCATCAGTGATGTCATCAGTGATGTCATTTGAGATGTCATCAGTGATGTCATCAGTGATGTCACTGACCATGTCATGAATGATGTAAT
The DNA here is from genome assembly GCF_964263255.1 of Lissotriton vulgaris. Classification (NCBI taxonomy): domain Eukaryota; kingdom Metazoa; phylum Chordata; class Amphibia; order Caudata; family Salamandridae; genus Lissotriton; species Lissotriton vulgaris. Next base: position 530,459,529 of record NC_141694.1, read on the forward strand.
ATGTGACATCATCAGCAGTGGATTGCGGGTGCGCGATATATAGTTAGTGCAACTAACTATATATGGAATTTCAATGGTTTTGTGTGAGTGAAATAAGGTTTTGTAAATGCGAATTCCTAACTATATATGGTCTATAACCTATGGTTTTTTCAGTGAATTTTCAAGGTTTTGTAAATGCTAATTCCTAACTATATATGGTCTATAACCTATGGTTTTTTCAGTGAATTTTCAAGGTTTTGTAAATGCTAATTCCTAACTATATATGGTCTATAACCTATGGTTTTTTCAGTGAATATATATATATACATACATATATAAACATATATCATCTGTATATCTATATAAATACAAACATAAATGCATGCATACATATACTTATATGCATACAGATGCATGTTATTTACATGAAAGTTGAAAAAACACTAATAAAATCAAAGCTAAAAAGCCACCTCATTACAAACAGAATGGCTTTAACTTAAACAAGGGCGAGATCTATTGCATTTTCAATGCTTGTTTACTTTGGTTCCATCAAGAAGGCATTCAGATGTGTCACACATTTGCCATAAATTCTGAATGTTAGCACTCTAGTTGCACATTAGATCACTGTAGTAAAGCTACTGCTCACCAGGGACGTCTGCTGCTGGTATTCAAAGTGCATGTTTCAGTCTGCATGTCAGAATTTTTTTAATGAAATAGAAGAGGATTTGAGAAGTCACTCAAAATGATCCCTAATTTTTCTTTCTGAAGCACTAATCATACTTTCTATGGCAAAATTAACCCCCTCATGTTGTTCCTTTTTAAATTGAGTGTTTTCAGACTTACCACTTCATTCCAATCAAGATGGCTTCTGGTGTGCCATACTTTTGTCATAAGTAAGACTGTTAGCGCTCTAGTTGTTCTTTAGAACACTCTCGGACATTCTGTCATTGGGCTATACTTGGGGTACATCTGGGTGATATTTGGGCTACATTTAGGCTCTTTTGTCTCTGGTGGCCATCTTGGGAGACTGTATGTCAGAATTCTTTAATGAAATTGAAGAGGGTTTGAGAAGTCACTCAAAATGTGCCCTAATTTTTCTTTCTGCAGCACTAATCATAATTCATATGGCAAAATATACCCCCTCATTTTGTTCCTTTTTAAATTAAATGTTTTAAGAGTTACCACTTTATTCCAATCAAGATGGCTTCAGGTGTGCCATACCTTTGTAATAAGTAGGACTGTTAGCGCTCTAGTTGTTCTTTAGAACACTCTGGGACATTCTGTCATTGGGCTATACTTGGGCTACATCTGGGTGATATTTGGGCTACATTTGGGCTCTTTTGTCTCTGGTGGCCATTTTGGGAGACTGCATGTCAGAATTTTTTAATGAAATAGAAGAGGATTTGAAAAGTCACTCAAAATGTGCCCTAATTTTTCTTTCTGCAGCACTAATAATACCTTCTATTGCATAATATACCCCCTCATTTTGTTCCTTTTTAAATTAAATGTTTTAAGAGTTACCACTTTATTCCCATCACGATGGCTCCAGGTGTGCTATACCTTTGTAATAAGTAGGACTGTTAGCGCTCTAGTTGTTCTTTAGAACACTCTGGGACATTCTGTCATTGGGCTATACTTGGGCTACATCAGGGTGATATTTGGGCTACATTTGGGCTCTTTTGTCTCTGGTGGCCATTTTGGGAGACTGCATGTCAGAATGTTTTAATGAAATAGAAAAGGATTTGAGAAGTCACTCAAAATGTGCCCTAATTTTTCATTCTGCAGCACTAATCATACTTTCTATGGCAAAATATACCCCCTCATGTTGTTTCTTTTTAAATTAAATGTTTTAAGAGTTACCACTTTATTCCAATCAAGATGGCTTCAGGTGTGCCATACCTTTGTAATAAGTAGGACTGTTAGCGCTCTAGTTGTTCTTTAGAACACTCTGGGACATTCTGTCATTGGGCTATACTTGGGCTACATCTGGGTGATATTTGCGCTACATTTGGGCTCTTTTGTCTCTGGTGGCCATTTTGGGAGACTGCATGTCAGAATGTTTTAATGAAATAGAAATATATTATATATATATATATTATATATATATTACCTACTGGCGGTCGCCAGTAGGTATATATAGTTAGGATTTTTTCTCTATGGGATTTTTGAAAATTCTATGTCTAATAACTTTGGCGTTTGTGGACGGAATTGGCTGAAATTTTCAGGAAAATGGAACATTTTGTATCTGAGCAGCCCCTGACAATTTGGGGGGGTTTCATCAAGGGGGGGCCGAGAAAAAAGGGGGGTCCCAAAATGCGTTTTTGCCATGTTAATTTCCATAGGGCGGTTGGCCTCACTTTTAGCTTGAACGGCTGAATGGATTTGCACGAAACTTGACAAAATTGTAGGGACTGTTAGCCCGATGTGCCTTTGCTAGGTCTCAATATATGTGCTCCAGTGGATTTTGAGTAATTTAGGTTCAAAAAAAGATATATATCTGGGCGGAGCCTAACCACACATCTATTCTGATTGGCTTCATCCAAGAAGTGTTGGCAGCCATCTTGGGACCAATATACATGATAGCACCTCATTAAAAAGCATTGTAGTTAATAGAGGGTTTTAGGACTTTAGTTACATTATAAATCATTTGTTGATGGTACCATACTCGTTTTAGGAATTGTGGTGGGTTCTAAGGTGATTTTACCATGTGAAAAAACCTTCTGCTGTGATATCACGAATATTGTTTGAAAGAAAACTAATATCTCATGATTTTCCCACAGTGGTTTGGAAGGGGATCTATAAGCTAAACTGAAAGCATATTTTCTGTAAATTCACATTATCTTTCTCAGTCATGTGAAAATGAAGTCTGACATTCTCAGTAAAACATGTACATCCAACAAGGACAGAGACTGTCAGTTGATTCCTTTGTGTTCTACTGCAGCCTCCTAGAGTGTTCTAAAGAACAACTAGAGCGCTAACAGTCCTACTTATTACAAAGGTATGGCACACCTGAAGCCATCTTGATTGGAATAAAGTGGTAACTCTTAAAACATTTAATTTAAAAAGAAACAACATGAGGGGGTATATTTTGCCATAGAAAGTATGATTAGTGCTGCAGAATGAAAAATTAGGGCACATTTTGAGTGACTTCTCAAATCCTCTTCTATTTCATTAAAACAATTCTGACATGCAGACTGAAACATGCACTTTGAATACCAGCAGCAGACGTCCCTGGTGAGCAGTAGCTTTACTACAGTGATCTAATGTGCAACTACAGTGCTAACATTCAGAATTTATGGCAAATGTGTGACACATCTGAATGCCTTCTTGATGGAACCAAAGTAAACAAGCATTGAAAATGCAATAGATCTCGCCCTCGTTTAAGTTAAAGCCATTCTGTTTGTAATGAGGTGGCTTTTTAGCTTTGCTTTTATTAGTGTTTTTTCAACTTTCATGTAAATAACATGCATCTGTATGCATATACGTTGAGTAAGAACAGGGTTAACCCAAGAAAGTCGCTGGGACCTGGGTAGCTAACGTTTAGGAGTAAGGGGTCCCAGTGAAGGAAGAGCATATGGTTACATAAATTGTTAAAATGATACTAATCAACAAAGAAAATACCTCTATAATGTTTTAATCACATTATAGGAAAGGAGCAATATTACATATTCACAAAGATTACACATTCATAGTGATATTGGTGCCCCTGGGGGGGAAGGGGGGAAAAAACGTGCAGTAGTGAAGGTATGGTGGGGGGAGGGTTTGGTGACAATAAAAACGCGATATTGATCAGATATTAGTGGTAAGATTCAAACTGTTCAATAGTAGACAAATAAACAATTAATCAATGTCATGGTTTACAATAACATGCCCCAATGTCCATTCTATGTAGAAGTAGTGGGTTGAGCGGGGCTGTTAAAGGGTAGGTGAGTATGTCGACGTTTCGACCCTAGAAAAGCAGGATTGGTCGATTTCCTTGCACATGGGTCTTCTTCAGGACAGGCGGTAGGTTAGGGGCAGCCAACCTAATATTAAAAGGATTATTTAATTAATTTTATATTGGTCAAGTCTTATTAAATCTGGTCTGGGTGGGTAGGGTAAACAGTAGACGTACCTGTGTACATCCAGTTGAGGATGGGATTAATCCAGAAAAAGGTCCATGATGTGAATTCAAAACCTTAAAAAAATTTAATTACACTAATCAGACAGGTATGCATCAGATTGGATCTGCCAAATTATTAAAAGAAATTGCCAGGGGACTTACTATTGAGGAGAAGTCGGGATTCCCTGTTGGGTCCACGTGTTGAACGGATTACTGCTCGAACAATCTAACCAAAAAGGAGGGGACAGCACTCAGAAATGACCTTGGTATCGCTAAAACTGCATTACATAGTTCAAAAGGGGGGGCGGAGCTTACCGAGTGGCTTTGAAGTCCGCTCTTGTATATTGTTTGGAGAGGGATCGCCGGATAAATCAGGCGCGATTTCTGTGGGACAAGGAGAGCATAGTACGATGTCATTGTAGTCGATAATAATGGTAAAAAGGGGGATTAATCAAATATATTGGGCATCAGCGGGAAAAAGGGCTTACCGGTCGGCTCGAAAGCTCGGCGTTTCATGTGAGTTCCTCGCGGGCCGGGAACTTCCTGATACCTAGGTTGTTATAGAAACCGGGGTCACGAGGGATAGGTAGTAAGGAAAGACTCCCGGAGCTCATCCGTTACCATGGTAACGTGATACGTCAAAACACCGTAGACATGATTATATTAACATAGACGGTGATTGAAAGGGTTTGGTGATAAAATAGTATGATTAGGCATGCCAGTGTGCGGCCCGACTAATAGGCAGGGAAGGACAGAGACTTCGCGTATGAGAGTCAGAGCGTAGTATGCCCGCCGAGTTATTCCGAGACAGAATGAAACAGTTGCTTGGTATAGCCTGCCGGACAACGGATGGTATATTGCCTTCACAATTGAGGGGGGCGGCAGTGAGTCCATTAATACCTAAACACATACCAACGGACAATACAAATAATGGTAAAAGAAGGGGTGTACCTATCACCAGATGGTAGTTCATATCAAGAATAATTATTTGGTGAGCATTACGGATGGTCACATACCTGCCAGTTGTATATCAGTCGGCCATATGTCATATCAAGTGTACTGCGTACCTGTCACACGACGGTATAGGCAGTGGCAATTTGTATATAAATATCACAGTAAATGGTAGTCTATACAGGGTCCGTGGTTATCATAAGGACAGGACAGTAGTGATACTTATTAAACCAAAGTAGCAAGCTGTGAGAAAGAACTGTCATGTTCATTGAGACCTGAATTTATTGAGTCAAAATAAAACATCCACTTAAGTTCCCTGATGTTTAGTATGTTGAATAGATTACCTCCCCTGGGGCCCAGATTGATTTTTTCAATTACCACCCATTTAAGACTCTCAGGCGGATGTTGGGCTGATCTGAAGTGGTCAACCAATGGAGCACCGGACACCTCGCATCTAATGCGGCTCATGTGTTGCAGGACACGTTGTTTTATTTTTTGTTGGGTTTGCCCAATATAGATGAGGTTGCAGGGGCACACAATCGCATAGATCACTGTGGAGGTGTTACAATTGCTTAGAGATCTCAATTGAATTTTGTTCTGTTTGTGTAGAAATTCTTTAGTTTGTAGGCAACTATCACAGGCTTTACATTGACCGCATTTGAAGTGGCCAGTGATAGGCTGGAGATTCCAAAGTGATCTAATGGTAGGACTTGCCCTGGTTGGGAGAAGCGAGCGTACTACATAGTCTTTTACGCTTCTAGATTTTTTAAAAGCATGTAGCGGGGTGCCAGGATGCTGGATATCGTCTGCAACCAGTTGCCAGTGATGATTGACAATCTTTTTAATTTGGTTGCTCTTAGTTGAAAATGTCGTCACGCATACAATTCGATCCTGTTGAGTGTCGATAGAGTCTTTGGTCTTTAAAAGTTCTTCTCGTGGGTAGAACCAAGCTCTTTTTTGGGCTTTCGTCACAAGTCTTCTTGGGTAGCCACGAGTTTTTAAACGCTCAGCTAATTCTCCAGACTGTTGAAAGTAATGTGCTTTAGTGGAACAGTTTCTACGTACACGTAAAAATTGGCCGAATGGCAAATTGTCTCGAAGAGCCCGAGGATGGTGACTATTGTATTGAAGTAGAGAGTTCCTCTCAGATGGTTTCCTATACAGTGTAGTTAAAAGTTGCCCCTGATGATAGTATATAGTAATATCTAGAAAATCTATGCTGTGATTGTCAGATTGCATAGTGAATTGCAGGTGGGGTGATTGTTGGTTCAACCATTGATGAAATTCATTAAGTGAAACAGAGTCCCCATTCCAAATTATTAAAATGTCATCTATGTAACGAACCCAGATGTTGAGGTGGTTACGAAATGGATTGTTGACGTTTAATATGTTGTTGTCCTCAAATGCTGCCATGTATAAAATGGCTACATCTGGAGCAAAAGGAGCGCCCATTGCCACACCTTTGGTTTGAAGAAAAAAGTCATTCTTGAAAGTAAAAAAGTTCTTTGTCATAGCCACACGGAGTAGGGATATGATGAATTCGGATGGCACTCGCATGGGTGCTGGTCTTGATTCTAAGTATCTCATAATGACTGATAACGCTTCCTCTTGAGGGATGGATGTATACAGAGATACTACGTCACACGTAACTAGTAATTGTTGCACAGGATCAAATGGTGACGTTTCAACTAGATTTATAGTTTGTAGGGTATCCCTTAGATATGTTTGGGTAGCCTCAGCCAGTGGTTTTAGGAAAAAGTCAATATATCTTCCAAGGGGTTCTAGTATCGAGCCACACCCCGAAACAATCGGGCGTCCAGGTGGGTTGGACATATCCTTATGGATCTTAGGAAGAGTATATATCGTAGCTAGACGAGGGTGTGGTCTTTGTGAATATGTAATATTGCTCCTTTCCTATAATGTGATTAAAACATTATAGAGGTATTTTCTTTGTTGATTAGTATCTGTATGCATATAAGTATATGTATGCATGCATTTATGTTTGTATTTATATAGATATACAGATGATATATGTTTATATATGTATGTATATATATATATTCACTGAAAAAACCATAGGTTATAGACCATATATAGTTAGGAATTAGCATTTACAAAACCTTGAAAATTCACTGAAAAAACCATAGGTTATAGACCATATATAGTTAGGAATTAGCATTTACAAAACCTTGAAAATTCACTGAAAAAACCATAGGTTATAGACCATATATAGTTAGGAATTCGCATTTACAAAACCTTATTTTACTCACACAAAACCATGGAAATTCCATATATAGTTAGTTGCACTAACTATATATCGCGCACCCGCAATCCACTGCTGATGATGTCACATATTACATCATTCATGACATGGTCAGTGACATCACTGATGACATCACTGATGACATCTCAAATGACATCACTGATGACATCACTGATGACAACATCCAGTGACTGTATGTTTCTGTAAAGTTAAAATATGTCTTACATATTGAAGAATGAGTGGATGTATAAGTGTCTGGATGAAGGATTTAGTAGGTGCATGACTGACTGTATGAGTGAGTGATTAAATGTGTCTCACTGAGTGCATGGGTTAGTGACTAAACTGTCTTAATTTGTGCATCATTATGTCTGTTGTTCTGTAAACTGTTGCATGTGTTGATAAGTAGCTATATGAGTAACTATATGGGTTATTGATTGGTTGCCCAAGTATTTGTATGGGAGACTGAGTGTGTGTGTGGGTGGCTGGGAGGTGTATGACTCTGTGCATAGATGTGTGAGCAGTTGATTCACTAGATGTATGGTTTCAAAAGTGCATGTGGAAACAGCTGTATGGGCGGTTGACTGTGTGCATGAGTGTATTGGTGAGTGAATGGATATCTCAGTGCTACATGTCAAAGTAAGTAAATATGTAAAAGACAGTACATGTGAGAGTTGACATATATAAATAACTGTGCATAAGAGCCAGTGAATGTGTGAGTGGCTGTATGGATCATTGTGAACTTGTATCATGGATTGTATAAGAGAGTAAATATGTGTT